>NC_059426.1:29772766-32250266 GCF_021028975.2 Sphaerodactylus townsendi
CAACTCAGTCTTACAGGCCCTGCAGAACTCACCGAGATCCCGCAGGGCCCAGACAGCTGGAGGGAGAGTGTTCTACCTGGCCCATGTGGAGGCCAGCCGCGTCACGGAGGGGCCGGAGACTACCAGTAAATTCGCTTCTGCTGAGCGCAGAGGGCGAGTGGGGACATATGGGGTAATGCGGTCCCGAAGGTACAAGGGTCCCAGGCCGCGTAAGGCCTTAAAGGTCAAAACCCAAACCTTGAAAATGATTCGGAATTCCACCGGAAGCCAGTGCAGCTGCTGTCTGTCATGTTCAATTGCTGTAATTAGATAATGTGCCGGGTCCATACAGTCCTGTCTTCCCCAATTGCACACATAAAATCATTCTGTGTGTATAAGGGACTGGCTGAGCCTGTCTTGGGGGTGAGAGAGCTGGGGGTGGGCAAAGTCTGGAGAAAGACAGGAACTAAGCAGCGAGAGTGGTTAGGGGGAAGAGGGCTGCAAGAAATAAGATAAGCACAGATACCGTGGGGGTGGGAAAGGAGATTCTCTTTATAAGAGTTGTCTCAAAGTCTCTGCTCATGTTTTCCAAACAAATAGTATTCAGATTTGGATCATGAAAGTGGAGATTAAGTGTGGCTGTCTCAGTCACCAATAGATACCTCTCCTGTTGGGAAACAAAACTTTATCAGCTTGCAACTTCAGAGAAGTTGCTTGTCTCCCAAAGATAAGCATCACAGTCCAACTCTAAGTTTTGGCTGGTGCAAGGGCTATGAGTATTAATCCATGCCATTTCCTCCTCTTCTCCTACTCGGCAGGCACCATACTCTCAGTGTTGTTCTGTGTTGTGTTTGGTTCCTGGCGGACAGGATGCACATCATTTGTTCTTTGGAATGTGCACATTTCCTTGGTGATATGTCCATCCATGTCACCCCTTGTTGCATGGCAGTGCTCCCCCACCCCCTCATGCCTTGCACGTACTCAGGAAACAACATTTGATTATGAACAACAGCGCCCCTGGACAAACCAGTTCTCTTTTGTCTGTGTCTCTTAACCTACTCTGACTCACCCTCCTTGTGACAATCTACTGTAACACCCATTAAGGGTCGTTACCTGTTTATTGTCCAACAGCAGACAAAACCCATCAAGATAATGGGTCAGGTCAATTATCAGGTCAATTATCTGATACTCAAGACCATTGCCTCACCTGTTCAAGGATTTCCTTTGCCCCAAGACACATTTTCCTCTATAAAAGCATGCTTCAGACACCAGTTAGGTGTTCAATAATGACACACTACCATTCTGCTTGATAATATTGTCCCATCTGTACTAATCACCCAGAACCTAATGCTGGTCTTTAGGACTCTGTCTCCTGGATATCCACTACAAAACTGGGAAACATAGTCTTTGATGCCCCATCCCTTCTCTCTGTACAGTGGAACCTTGGTAATTGTCGCCTTCAGTTTTAGCTAGTTTTGGTTTTCGCCGGTCACACCTGGCTGGTTTTTTCCTCGGTTTTTGTCGGGTGCCTCCGTTTTCGGCTACGCCATTTGCGTAAATTTACGCTTTTTGCATAAATTTGCTACGCTGTTTGTGTAGCACATGCCCAAACAGCATAGCTTCGGTTTTTGGTTTTTGCCGAGTGTCGCCGGATGGATTACCAGCGAAAACCGAGGTTCCACTGTATATGTCCACAACCTATATTTCACCTCTAAATTACATCCTAGGAAACCTTGTATGTGTGTGTTTTTACCCCCAGTAACTGTGTGATTGTGAGTGGGATTTATTTTATTCCAATTTCTTATTTTCTCAATAAAATCCTGAATAAATTTATTTTCTCTGCTGATTTCTTATAATGAGTTGAAGCCTGTATACACAGGCAATATATAATATATCAATCAAGTTACCCAGTGCTCCTTAAGCCATACTAAGCCACCTTTTGCTGTACAGCTAATTTCCCCAACCCAAGAGGGTCATTGCATCCCACCATTTAGGGTAACACCATCTGTGTATGCAGAGGTCAGTCCCCTAAGAAATTCACTCAAAAACAGAATTGAAGCAAAAAGAGTACAATTTTATTAAGGGATCTAAAATAATAAAAATACACAGAATTTAAGAAGTCTAGGAAATAAAAAGATGAGCTCTAGTGGGGAAAGATGATGGTATTGGGAGGGCAATATTTACCATTTCAGAAGTGAAGAGGTCTAAGGAGAGCAAGAGAGCTTCTTGCAAAGAGGAAATGCAAGTGCAAAGAACCACTGATTTTGGGGACTAGTGGCAATGATAAGAGGAGCTATCTTCCTGGGATAAAGCAAAAGTTTGTTTCTCAGGCACGCACAATGCTTTTGGAAATGATTTGATGGGATTAAAGTGTGGGAGGGCCCAAAACTTAATGAGTTTTGAGCAGTGCTGATGAGATTAAAATAGGGACATTCCAAGTCTTGATGAGCTTGGACTCTTGGGATGAAATTAGAACGTAGAAACTCAGAACAGGAGGTTATTGAGATTAAGTTACTGTTGAGGAAAAATGATGCAGGGCAATGCAGAAGGTTCACTGATGAGATCAGGGTGTGGACAATTACCAGTTCATTGTGAAACTAGATCCAGGTGTGTGATCTCAAGGCTGGGCTGTTTTTGTCATCCTTAAAAGGGCCATTGTCTGAAGCTCTGCATTCTTAAATTGGGAGGGGAAAGAAGGATGTCATGTGTCAGGCAGACCCTCTTGATAGCAAACCCTTGAATTAAGACCAGCATCTATCTTACCCTTGTTCTGCTCCATGAGGCTGGGCTGTACATAATATCAAGATTGTGACTGACAGGGCACCGTAGCTGAGCACAGCAAAAATGACCACCCTGTCTAGCTATAGGCTTGTCTGGTATCAGTGAGCAGAGCTTTGACTGAGATACTGCACCTTACTACTCTGCACCACAGGGCTCCTTTTAAAAGCTTATAAAAGACACTAAAGTATGAGGCTTAAGATAACAAACATTAATAGAAATCAGCTTTCTATTCCCCCTGCTATATAATTTCTTGCTGACGTTTCTTAAAGGCCCTCCGGGAAAGGCAGGTCTTTCCACCCAACCAGAAGGCCTTAATGGAAGCAGCTATTTTCCACTCCTGACTCGGGGAGCTCCAAAGCCAGTGGATATCGGTTAAGAAAAGCCCTCATTGAGCCTCCACTAAAACTAGTTCCTAGAGCAGTGGTGGCGAATTTTTGGCACTCCAGGTGTTATGGACTACAATTCCCATCAGCCCCTGCCAATTGGCCATGCTGGCAGGGGCTGATGGGAATTGTAGTCCATAACATCTGGAGTGCCAAAGGTTCACCACCACTATCCTAGAGGAAAGCCACCTGGAGTTGAACTCCAGACTTGAACAGGTTGCCGTGTCCCTTAGAAATACACCCGCCCTTCAATCTGGGTGTGTAGCTTTGTATTAAAATAATGATAAATCTCCAGCCCTTCTCTTTGCTCAGCCATTTGTTGCCCAATTGTCTCAGTCACAACGAATCAGGGAGAGGAAACAGCAACGTGGCGCTTTAATGGGTTCATGCTCATTTATCCACCCCACAACCTTCCCCCCCTTTCTCTCTTGTTTTGTTTCCTTTTTTATGTCAATAGTGACAAGTGTGGCCAAAACATCTTAGGGTGATTCCTTATTTATCACTTGTGAGACAGTTGACAGCCATCAAACATGCAGTTATCACAGTGGTTCCAGAGGGCACTGGTAATAATCCAGTCATCCTTGTTTTTTTCACCATTACGCTCCCAGTGTTCCCCAGGAGCTAATTTTGCAACTTTGAAAAAGTGTCTATGTTGTGGATGATCTTTCTCATGCTATTTCAGATGATCCTTCCTGTCCTTTGCAATTTCCTGCCCTGTTACTCATGATTTCTGAGAGCAATGCAACAACAGCTGACACATTGAAAAAAAAATAGCACTATAACAAGTTTAAGAATCAGCTCTGTTTCTCCTAATGTGATTGGGAGGATGAAAAGGAGTGCGTAGAGTCTCTGCAGAGGTGTAGCTCTAGGGGGACAGGGGGGCACGCCGCACTGGGCGCGGCCCCTGTGGGGGCATGGCAAGGGCGTTCCAGGGACACGGCAGGGGTGTTCTGGGGCATTCCAGGGGTGTTCCAAGGTGGGACGGGGCGGAGGACGCACTAGTGCACCGGGCGCTTCCCCCCCTTTCTACACCTCTGTCTCTGTCTAGAGTTACCTGGAATATCCTTACAGAGGGGTGCAAAAAATCGCTCCCTGGGAATTGGATACATAGACAAGCCTCACCATTCTCAAAATCTGACATGAAAGATTAAAGAAGAAGAGTTTGGATTTATACTCAGCCTTTCTCTCCTATAAGGAGAACCAAGGCGGCTTACAACTCCTTTCCCTTCCTCTCCCTACAACAGACGCCTTGAAAGGTAGGTGAGGCTGACAGAGTTCTGTGAGACTTCTGAGAGAGAACTGTGACAAGCCCAAGGTCATGCAGCCCAAGCCCAAGGTCATGCAGCAGGGTTCATGTGGAGGACTGGGGGAACAAATGTGGTTCACCAGATAAGAGTCCACCACTCATGTGGAGGAGTGGGGAATCAAACCCAGTTCTCCAGGTTAGAGACCATCACTCCTAACCACTACACCACACTAGTTTAGGCATCTCCCATGGTCATTTATGCACGTGTGGTCTTCTTTGCAGTTAGTGTATATTTTGGGTTAGATTCTTAATTACACACATGTTTTCCCCTCTCCCAAACTCACCACATCTCAGATCAAGCAATTCCCTTTGTTGTGGAGGGCCAAAGGGAGACAGTATAGTGTAGTGGTTAGAGTGATGGACTGGGAACTGGGAGGACCATGAAAACTTGCTGGGTGACCCTAGGCCAATCACACACTCTCAGCCTAACCTACCACACAGGTTTGTTGTGAGAATAAAATAGAGGGGTGGAGAACAATGGATGCTACTTTGAGGGAAAGACAAACAAACCCCCAAATCTCTCAGTAACAGAAACAAAACAAAAAGCAGTTGGAGGTTGTAAATCAATTTGACCCAAGGATAATCCCTGCATTGAATCAAAAGAAAGGTAGATAGTGGACTGCGACCATGTGTCAAATGCCATTCCTTTACTACACAGGAAACATACAAACTACCTAATTTGTTTGATATGTTGGCAGGTAGAATTCTGTAATCTCTCATTTTAATAAGGTACTGATTTTTATTCATCTTGCCCTCCTGTCTCTCCCAACAAAGTTATGAAACCAACCTTACAGCTTTATGACTTCCAGCATTCTTGTGAGAAAAGACTATATATGTGCGAAATAAATAAAGTGCTCATAGTACACTTTTAAGTAAATCACTTTTAACTAGATAAGTAATGATCTGCGATACTACAGATAATAGCGTAAAAGCTTGAAATTAGATTTTAACACTTTGTTTTAAAATTTCGGCTTGTAGCTTCACAGAATTACACTTCAAAGCATTACTCATGCTAATTAAGAATTTTAAACATTAATAAATAACTATCCAAATAAGAGATAAAGTTTCCCTATAGCATTTCAAAAAACTGAATAAAGTTTATTTAATGAATTTTTAGGATCCCCTTCCTCTGAGAAGCCAGCCTACTTCTCCAGTTCTCCTCACAACAACCCTGTAAGGAAGTTTTGAATGACTGGTCCAAGATCACCCAGTGAATTTCATGGCAAGCAAGGGAGTTGAACCCAGATTTCTCCAGGGTCTATTCATGACAAAATTTATATAAAGGCTGTCAAGGCAGCAAACAATCTAAAAGATACACAATAAACTTAACATTATGAAGCCTTATAATAAAAATATGCACAACATACATCATTAAAACTTTTAAAAGAGTAAGAATAGAGTTAAAAAAACCCAGTTAAAATACATACAAAACATAAAAATGTTGGGAAGGAAGGAAGGATCCATGAGGAAATACCACATAAAACAATGAATTCTTCACCCAGAATACAGCAACGGTATTTAGTTCAGCCCTAGCCACTGTACCACACTGGCCAGTGGCCCCTTCCGCCCACGCAAAATAATGCATTTTCAAACCACTTTCACAACTGTTTGCAAGTGGATTTTGCTATTCCGCACAGCTTCAAAGAGCACTGAAAGCAGTTTGAAAGTGCATTATTCTGCATGTGCGGAATGAGCCAGTGTATCTCTGGAATCTCCCATTTTAGTTATCCAGTGGGACAGTATCTGCTTTCCTTTTATTAGGAACTTTACAACAAATAAATAGATTGCCCTCACATCTAAAGCTTGTTGTATGTAAAAAGAGCAATTCTTAAATTTAACATGTATAGAAGAGTTTGGATTTATATCCCCCCTTTCTCTCCTGTGGAAGACTCAAAGGGGCTTACAATCTCCTTGCCCTTCCCCCCTCACAACAAACACCCTGTGAGGTAGGTGGGGCTGAGAGAGCTCCGAGAAGCTGTGACTAGCCCAAGGTCACCCAGCTGGCATGTGTGGGTGTGTACAGGCTAATCTGAATTCCCCAGATAAGCCTCCACAGCTCAGGCGGCAGAGCGGAGAATCAAACCCGGTTCCTCCAGATTAGATACACGAGCTCTTAACCTCCTACGCCACTGCTACTCCTGTATAGTGTCCTGCTTCCGATTCTGGACTGGGGAAAAAAACTGAGAGGACTATGACTAGGTACATATGAAAACCTGACACCATCTTACAGCTGTCATATAAGCTGGGTCTGACTACTGCATATTCCAAATGAAATTTAGAAAATGCTGGGGGGTGTGTGTGTGTCATGCTGAAGGGCTCTGAGATCCCCTACTCTACGGGCTGACGTGATGGCTTGTAGGGAGAATGATATGATACTAAGTAAATATCTCAGGTGACCATGGGTTCAAAGGGCCTTCTCATCAGTTGGGATTGTACCAATGACAGACTCCACTGCTGTACCAGTGGTTTCATTCTTGTTGTCTGTTCAGTGTCATTGGCACTGCACTGTGCCCACCAATATAAATTTAGGACCTGCTTTGTTGATCCAATAGATGTATATCTTCCTGCCACCTCTCCCCACCAGCCATCACTGGCAGAACCTGGCTGTTCTTGGTGGCCCAGGAAAGAAAACTGGTGGGCATCAAGCCAAATAAATAGCAATCTTTGCTCTTGGTTTCTGCTGTCCTTCCTGAAATGATAGTTCTTCTTCAGTGTTGCAGATTTTAAATTTAAATAGCTATTTAAGATGTTTAACAAAGTAGGCCTGAGAGTTTGTTTTTAAATTCTTGTGTCAAATCTGCAAGCATGCATATTTTTTTTCACTGTTCTAGCTAACTTGGCTTTTAGCCTCGAAGGAGAACTTACGGGAAAAAAAACAGCTTTATGCTCAGAATAAGTCAACAAGTGGAACTGAGTTTGCAAAAAGTATTCTTTGTGATGCTAAAAGATATCTGACATTATGCCTTTCAAAATCATCAGTCAGAAAGTTCAGTAAAGTTATGCATTAGCCTCTGTGGCCCCTTCTGCACACGCAGGATAATGCACTTTCAATCCACTTTCAATGCACTTAGAAGCTGGATTTTACTGTGCAGAATAACAAAATCCACTTTCAAACAATTGTGAAAGTGGATTGAATGTGCATTATTCTGCATGTGCGGAAGGGGCCATAGCTTTTTACGTATTTGGAATTCAGTGAAATCTGCTTTTCTCATTTTTTGCCAGAGCTCTGGGTAACAGGCTTAGAAATATACTCTAGATATGTAGAATAGGAAAGACAATTGTACACATATATTGGACTGATTTTTATGGGAATGCTACTGTTTTGGTATATATCTACTCAATCAATGTTTTGTTTAATCAAATCTGGAGTGATCAGATTATTTTAAAATAAAAGTTGACTGTTTATTGGCTGGGGAAAACAAGAACTTACTTTGAATCTGGAACAAATAAATAACCAAACCTCAATGTTTCTCTTAGAGATTAAGGACTGTGCCATGCAAAGATTGAATGCTGTAACTGAAGGGGGCATTATCAAGCAGCATTGTGATTTAGTAGTTAATACACTGCTTTGATTCAGTCAAATAGGTTTTAATCTCCTTCTGACTGACCCCTTACAGGTGGGTTGCAGGAGCAGGAGTTACTGAATAGAGCACTACCACCTAAATCTATGCGTCGACACCACCACACAATCCTCCAGTTTAAGGGAGAAGTCTTCTTGCTTCAAATAAAAAAGGTCTTATTTAATTCTGCAGCACAGTAGTACTTGGAGTTCACTGCAATAACAAAGTGAGTCTGAAACATTAATATTTTCCAGAAAGGAGGCCAATATATTTTTTTCCTCCAAGAATATTCCAGCAGCCCACAGAGATCTAGCAGGTGTTGCTTGTTCTGGCACAGAGATAAAGAAAGAGGAAAATATTCATTTCTGTCTGTCAGGCAAGAGGGGAAAAAAACCAGGTTGGCAATTTTTATGTATTTACTTATCACAGTGCTTAGTTCTGTTTCCACCACCTTTTCCTCACACTCTCAATGCAATTCACAAAGTGGAAGCATTGCTAAAAATATCCTGCCTTTCTTTTTTTTAAATATAATTTTTATTTTCTCACACATAAAACAAACAAAACACACAGACATAAAGAAAACACAACATCATCTACACATCATATACTGACTTACAGCTACGTCATCTTTGCTTAGTAGTTATCTCTAGATTCATGCATATATAATTAAAACATTAATTCAATAGTTATTTCTTAAGTGTATTCTAATAGTTACAATCTACTGTTTTCTTAAATTTCAACCCTGACACCCCTTCTCTATTTGCACAGGGTTTCAAAAGATATTCCATAAAAGGTTTCCTATTTTCTAAAAAAAAAAGTTCATATATTTGTGCCTTAATAATGTCGTCAACTTTGCCATTTCTGAATATTCTGTAACGTTCACAATCCAGTCATCTTTTGTTGGTATCTTATTATCTCTCCATTTTCGTGCATATAAAATTCTTGGTGCAGTTGTCATATACATCAACAGAGTCCTATATTGCTTAGGAAAATTGCTCTTATTTTCAGAATCTGTTATAATTCCTTAAGTATCATATCCCAAAAAGTCTTAGCCTCTTGACACGACTACCACATGCTCTTGGCAGTTTTTGTTATTAAAAAAAAATCCTGGCTTTCAATAGAGGTTTACTATGTTGAAATGGATCACCTGAAACTATTCATGACTAAATAACATTACTGAGGCAGATCAAACTGATATTAAAGAAACAATTTGAAGAAGAGTTTGGATTTATATCCCCCCTTTCTCTCCTGCAGGAGACTCAAAGGGGCTTACAATCTCCTTGCCCTTTCCCGCTCACAACAAACACCCTGTGAGGTAGGTGGGGCTGAGAGAGCTCCGAGAAGCTGTGACTAGCCCAAGGTCACCCAGCTGGCGTGTGTGGGTGTGTACAGGCTAATCTGAATTCCCCAGATAAGCCTCCACAGCTCAGGCGGCAGAGCTGGGAATCAAACCCGGTTCCTCCAGATTAGATACACGAGCTCTTAACCTCCTACGCCACTGCTGCTCTGTACAAGTTAAAAATTGGTAATTCATGCTTTAACACTGCCAATCTTTCATAGGGTTGCCAGCATCCAGGTGAAGCCTCAAGGTCTCCTGGAATTATAATTGATCTCCAGACTACAGGGACTAGTTCCCCTGGAAAAAATGGCTACTTTGGAAGGTGGACTGACATTAAATCTCAGAGGTCTCTCCTGTCCCCAAACCCAACACTCCCCAAGCTCCACACCCAAATCCCCAGGAATTTCTGAACCCAAAGTTGGCAATCCTATTTAACATCCTTGTGTGGAATGACTGTTTGTTAAGCCACTGGGGAATATTTCCTCTCCCAGTTCCTTTGGAAGATAATGAGAGAGCGCTGCAGGCTGTCTAAAGTGGAAAGTCTAGCTGGAGGGCTAATAGTCAAGCAGGTTAGTCTCTTCTTGCCAGTCTGGAAGATGGAAGGAACATAGCTCTTCCTAAATCCATTGTATGTAGCACTGAAATTTTTTTTGTATGTGTGAAGCACACCATATTCATTTTTATAATAGGAAAAATTGGGAGAAAACATCAGAAGGTAAATGTCCCAAACTAATTTTTTGGAGTTTCAGACTTACTCAGTCCCTCTCGCCCCCAAGATACCATAATACAAAGATTCATTACACACCTTTTTAAAGAGTTTTATTGAAGAATTGTTAAATGGCTTTGTGCATTTCCATTATATACATTGGCTGTGTTATACATAACAGGAGTAATTTCTTCCCCTTAATTAGTCTTATGAGTTTTTGTATTGTAGTATCCTTGAAAAGAGTCGTGAAATGCAAGGGCTCGATTTAAAATCCGTTTTCTATGGTACCTTTGAATGTTTTTCCATATTTTATTCTAAAATATGTTCATTTTAGTTCTCTAATTTAGGACTATTTCCAACAAGAAGCTCTTTAGATTTTCTAGGTTCTTTTTCTCCAGTCTGAATATTGTTCCATTCACATATCCTAGGAAGTGCTGTAGTTTGATTCTGCATAGGCTCTTAAATACAATGGATTTCCTTGCAAGTAAATATGCATCACAATGCACCTGTGAAGGATGAAAGGCATGTAAATGACCTATAATTGTTTTACAGCTGCCAGCATTCCCCTTCACACATTTTTCCCTTTGAAACCACCCTAAGCAAAATGTATTCTTCAGGCACAAGTTTGCATAATGAAGGGATTTTTTGGAATGCGTGTAACTGAGCACACACATACAATAATGTGCCTATCTGTATTTACTCCAAATTAATTCCTGCAGATTATGATAGTATTTACCTCCAAGTAAGTATGCATAGGGTTACAACTGAAGCCCAAGAAGTCCAATCTATGGCCCCTTCCGCACACGCAAAATAATGCGTTTTCAAACCACTTTCACAACTGTTTGCAAGTGGATTTTGCTATTCCGCACAGCTTCAAAGAGCACTGAAAATAGTTTGAAAGTGCATTATTCTGCATGTGCGGAATGAGCCTCTGAGGATATGGGAAGGAAAGACGGCTTCTGCTTTCACCTCATTCAAAAGTAGGCACAATTGTATGGATGTTTGGGTTTGTGAATGTAGCTGAAATCTCTGTGCTTGGAGTTTCTTGACCATGGTTTCAGGAGATTTTAATATTACTTCTGCTTCAATGAGAATGATATAAACTGTTTTGGGTCACCACTGGCGGGAAAGCTAAGATATAAATAGATTTTAAAAAATCTGCTATAACAATACCAAAAGCCATTTAACCCACCTTCAATCAAAAGGTGCTGCAGAGCTTCTTCAAAGTGTTGGTGAAACTCAAAGGTGAGCAAGATTCACAGCTGCGAGGTAAACAAAATCTCCTAAACATCCATGATGCCCAGATACTATACACAAAACAGTTTCTTAGGTACTCTGAATCTTGGCGCTTCTGATAGGCTATAGTGAAACATGTGAATTGACAGAACACTCAGATATTATAGAAAAGATGGTAATTGTGAGATAAGAATAAAATTAAGAATAACATTAGAGAACATACTCAAAAGCCAAGAGGGGGTAAATATCCTACACTAACAATATGTAGAGTGAGGAAAATATTCCAGCCCAATATTATAGAGTGGGGCGAAATATCCTAAACCAATAATATGTATAATTATGCTTGAATCATGCGTTAACCAAACAACCTCTGTCAACTTCTGTGTCATAACTTTTGAGAAGAACATACCAAACCATGTTCTGCGTGATATGTTACAAATTAAGGATAGAACAGATAACCAAGGAGTAATTAAGTAAATAAGTTTTGATGAAAAATTGTGAAATATGTATGTGCCGTGAGGAACAAAATAATAGTCTCGTTGTGACCTTTTCTATGATTTACTACAGAGTTTCGCAGTGGTCAAACCTTGGAAACATTTTCCGTGAAATAATTTCACTCATCTCCTTTGTTTTCTCTTAAGGATGTTGGTGTGCATTGGTGGTGGTGGCAAGGTAGAAAGAAGGAAGAATGCCTATACAAAAAGAAAAGGGGGGGGGGGACTGTCCTGGGCTGCCACCTGCTATGCCACAGGTGACATCTGACCCCCACCAGGAATCCTTTTTTGCTGAACCGTACAGAACAAATACAATGGAAACAACAAAGGGGAAAACACAAAATTTATGGGGAAGGGGAAAGAATGGGTGTGGAATGATTTCCCAGAGAGCGTTTCCAAGCCTCATGAACTGACCATCTGTGGTACGTTGTACATGTGGAAGAGGCCCTAGTTGTGGCTTTTGCGAAGGCTGAAACAGGCTCTTTACTTGATTTAACACTTCCCTCTTTTGGAGGTCCTTCCTCTGCAGATAAGTGACTTGTAGTAACTCTGTGACGTGAATCTTAGTTGTGATAATCATATCACACTTCTTATAAACGCAGAGTGTGCGCAATAAAGAGGCAGAGGCAGTTGCTTACTGAAAATAAAGTTTACTGGCTATAAAAGAAGGGAAGGGTAAACTTGGATACAAAACAATAAAATATCGTTCTAACTGGTTAGCTCCATTAGCTAGCTTCTGCTTGGCTATCACATGGCTAATATGCTACTAGAGCATGTGCAGAGAGAGAACAAAGAATATATACCTATATCCTACTTGAGGACCCGCATGTATCTCACATACTGGGTCTTACTGACCAATAGGGGTCAATTACCTGGTCACTGACTTCTGACCTCACTAACTAATTAGCATGCACGACATTAACTCCTTCATTACTGGATTGTGTGACTGGCGCTTGCCAAATACCATCTCTCTGTTATACAGTTCTGTTTCTTCTTTCCTTGCAGAGCCACTTCCAAAAGCAAAAAAGGGAGCTGAAAATGTGCCTGACTGCCTGTGACTGTCTCGTCTTGTCTCCACCACTGTGGAGGCCTGTCGGAAGGGGCATGGTTGGGAAAAGCCCACTTGCAATAACTGAAGGAAAGGGCAATTCCATCAGTACACGGGGTAGAAAATCCATTTCTTACTGAATTTCAGTTCACCTATTTATAGCGTTCACTAACAAAAAAAGGAGACAGAAAGAAAGTGCACGAATAATTGGGAGCATAGAGGAAAGAACCAAAAGGCATTTATACTCCCTTCAAGGTAGAATGTGATAGCAGAAGTTTGATGTAGCTGCTGCAAGGGAAAACAATAAATCCACCACAACCATCATAGTGACTTAAAGTGGTTGTCTGGATGTTTCCAGACACCACTGCCAGCTTGAGAAACAGCTGCAGACTGAGAAGTCATAGGCCCCTTCCGCACACGCAAAATAATGCGTTTTCAAACCACTTTCACAACTGTTTGCAAGTGGATTTTGCTATTCCGCACAGCTTCAAAGAGCACTGAAAGCAGTTTGAAAGTGCATTATTCTGCATGTGCGGAATGAGCCATAGAGAACTGCTACAGTAGCAAGCACCTGAGCCAATTTACTAAGGCTGGCTGACACATATACACCAAAACAGCCCCATTACAAGAGAACCAAAGCTATACTGAGGGAAAAGCATTGTGAGCAGCATAAGCAGCCTTCAGCCAGAGTCCTTGCCATTTGCATCTTTAATAATAAAAAGGGATAAAGTTCTGACAAGAGTGGCAGATTTTGTGAGGTGCATAGGTCCTTTTTAAAAACATCCTGGATTTTTGAAAGGGTCAAGTACTGCAGAAAGAATGCCCAGTGACACTTAATTTGATTCCACATACTTCAGAAGTCAACGGTGATATTTGATTCCACATACTACAGAAGTCAACAGTGGTACCTTAGCAACTGTGTTAAAATAGGAAAGCATGCAGATGTTATGCCAGGTTTTCTTAAATTGTAGGTCTTCCACAGTGTATTGACTTGACTGTCAGGCATTAACATTTTATCACCCATGTTCCCAGGATCACCATAAATGCATTCCTAGCCTTCACTTCTTGCACATTCCAGTGATCTTCTCTCTATCCATTTCCCAAAATATTTCTCCAATGGCAGTCTCAGCAAATTGTGTTTGCATACATTTAAATAATTCAGAATTAAAACACTGTCCCGTGAAACGGTTCCTGTTAAATAAATCTCATCAGGTAAGAGTAGGTAAGTATCCATACTTCTTTGGCCCAAGTTGGGATGACAGTTTTAAAGTTCTCCAACTCTGGAGCTGTCAGGCCAAGCAGATCTGCATCCTCAGGCTTTAGTGAGGCAAATAAGCAATATTATTCACAGAGGACAGCTCAGAGATTTATTCCCTCAGTGTAAACAGCAGCGCTATTAGCATCTGTGGATAATTCTGCAAGCCCAATGCAAATGTTTTACAACTTCAGGAATGAGATTATTGCTGCTTCAGTTACCAGACGAGGTACACTGGGAATGGGATTTCAACTCGGACAGGTACACTGGAAGCAAGAGTGAGAAGGTTGCTCCAGAAATTAGTGCTGTTTATGTGCCCTTGGAAAGCCATTCCCCTATAGCCAAAGCAAGATTTTTCTCCCTAGACAGAGAAACTGAACAGTGAAGAAAATAAGGATTGAAGTACGCCAGAGTGGCATTTTCAAATTCTTCCATTCAAAATGTGCTCATTCATACATGCATGAAGTTCTTCCCCACACAGTTTTTGAAATCTGACCTCCACATACCCTTCCTGTAGCAAAATGTTTTCAGAATCAACTTGGCCTGATCTTCTCTTCCTTGGTCTGTCTCCTATGTCATTCTTAACAACTATTTCATTAGACTCTGTCCCTTTCCACTATCCATTAATAGAAGGCATCTAATGCTGGTTGAAAGTTCGTGGCATAGGGGCCTCGGTTCCTCTAAGGCAGAGGTGGCCAACTCTGGCACTTCAGATGTTCATGGACTACAATTTCCATCAGCCTCTGTTGGCATGGCTAATTGGCAGGGCTGATTTTATTTTTTACTTTATTATTAGTTTTATATACCACCCTCCCCCTGAGGGCTCAGGGCGGTTCACAACAGATTAAAACAAACATTAAAACATAATTTAAATATCAATTACATAAAAACAGAACCCATTTAAAAATGTGGATGGCGTCTGGCTACCCCCCTCCTCCCCTTGTGCCCACAGGAGGCCAGATGACATGGTAGATGTTTTTTTTTTTAACCAGGCTAGCCAAGCGCCTGGCGGAACAGGTCTGTCATGCAGGCCCTGCGGAAACTCTGTAAGTCCTGCAGGGCTCCGATCTCCCTAGGGAGCCTGTTCCACCAGGTAGAGGCCAGGGCTGATCATTTTTGGGCCAGGGATCACGAGTAGGTCCTCCTCTGAGGAACGGAGGGGCCTACCGGGGCAATATTGGGGAGAGGCGATCCCTCAGGTATGCAGGAATTGTAGTCCATGAACACGTAGTCCATGAATGGGAATTGTAGTCCATGAACATCTGAAGCACCAGAGTTGGACACCCCTGCCCTAGGGGGTCTGTGTACCATCTAGCCAATTGGTAGTACTAAACAGACATGAAATGGTAGTACAAATTCATCTATCAATAAGATCTCTGTGTACCATATTTATTCTATGCCCCATAAATCAGGGTTGGGAAAGATATAAAGTCACTAACATCTACAAAAGTACAAACTGTTCTGTAATATAAACTTTTGCTCCTTTACTTTGAGACAGTTTAAAAGGTTGTGTTTTTTCATGTTTGCCTAGTTTTATGAAATCATTCCTAGTGACATAATTATTCACAATACTATGCTTTTGAGCTCTTTACTATGCTTTAGAGTTCTTGTTTACATATTACAAGCCAGATATACATTTAAGTTAAAAATATATAAATAAATATTGGCTCAGAACCCAAGAACTGTGAGTAAACATCTGCTTGCGCATTAGGGGCATTCCGCCTCTTCTCCTCTGTTGCTACCCCTTCCCCGTACCACCGACAAAGCTATTGCAGAGGTACAGGAGACCCCTCTGAAATGGGGTAGGATGTGAAAAAGGTGGGAGATTGCTGAACTAGGAGATTGAGGTCCCCTCCCAGTGTGAACAAGGGTGGCCTTCCCCCCATAGAAGGAATCTGTCTGGATCCCAGAAAGGGCCTGAGCTACCGAAAGGCTTGAACATCCTTCTGCCAATAAAAACTGGTCCAAGAAAAGGTCTGTTTTCACGCATCCCCTTTTCTTGTGCCAAATGTCACGGGCAGTACTGATGTCATCACATCTAACTAATGCATTGCAATGGCTTTTTAAAAAAAAATCTCTTAAGGGATTCAGTTGGAGCCGAATAACAGTTATTAACTCGCCCGTTGCGGTTTACAGCTCTTTGGATTCCATCTGGCAAAGCCTCGAAAACAACAGGGGCTCTTTAAAAACATTCAAAAGTCCTTCCCATTTTTTTACAAAAATGTCGCTCCCTTTTATCCTTCCTGGTGCCTTCACCCTCTCTTGAACTACCGCAGGCCATTTGGTAAACGTAGCAGCTGAAGATCCTGTTGGGCTTTTGTTCTATGTGCAGCACCACATTTCTGTCGAAGTAAACTTCATGGCTGAAAGTCTGCCAGGAGAGAACAAAGTAAATAGTCATTTTCATTCCTGCCAGGTAAGGGAAGAGAGAAGTACAGGTGGCACACAGGCGCTTTGTGGTGAAAAACGCGCCACAGACATCACCCCTGCTTGCAGATTATAACCTTGAGCACTTGATTTGAGTAATGATGTAACACAGCTCTACCCACAAACTGCTCTATGGAACTTTGTCCTGACGTGACTGCAATGGGTGCAACGAGGTATCAGGAACAAATTATTCTCTGCTTGTTCCCTGTGTTGAAGGACAAACAGACACTAAAAGCTCAATGCTGTAGAAACTCCCCACCACCGCTACCAAATCTGGATGTAACACGCATGAACATAAAAATATTACCAAGGCTTCAATCTTCAGGTCACCAATCCCAGAGTAGACCCAAAATGTTGGCTTCAAGGGATCTCTATCTTGCCCCCAGCAATATTCTTATACAGGACACCCTGTCTGGTCTATGATGCGGCTGGCCTCCACTAGGGCCAGGGCGTTCACGGCCCTGGCCCCTGCCTGGTGGAATGCTCTCCCTCCAGGTGTCCGGGCCCTGCGGGACCTTAACGAGTTCCGCAGGGCCTGCAAGACTGAGTTATTCTGCCGGGCCTTCGGAGAGTCCAGCTGCTGATAAGGTGCCCAGAAACAACTAAGGCCCGCTGTTCCCTCCTGGAGGAGTTTTTAATAGTTGGATGCCATCTGTATTTTAATTGGTTTATAGTAATTGAACGCTGCTTTTAATTTTATATATGTTTTATGTATCCACTTGTTCTGTTATTGTTGTAAACCGCCCTGAGCCCTCCGGAGGAGGGCGGTATAAAAGTGGAACAATAAATAAATAAGTAAGTAAGTAAGTTATTTTAATGGAATAAGCTATTATGAAGATAGTGTTCCTATACTGCTATGGGCAAGACAGTATGGATTAATCACGGATGAAGTGGAATTTATGATCCACCAAACAGGAGCTCACTGAGATCCCTGTCTATATTTGTGAACTTGTAACTTCATGAATGTATGAACCTGTTACGATGCTTCTGTGAACCTGACTTTGAATTTGCACTTTGATTCTGTTTCTTGAGGTCCCGTTTATTATCCATTTTATGGATGTACAATTTGGATGTACAATACTTGGACCCCTATGATTACATTGTTGATGTTTATATGGATGCTCTTTGTTAATATTAAATACACATGTGTTACTATACTCACGTTAAGTTATTACTTATAACCACTGTATAGTGATTTGGCTTTTTCTCCCTTGATATATCGGTTCCTTGCTACATTATATTTCTGTTTTTGTTTTGTTTTTCAAGGAATCTCTGGCAGATAAAATGGGTTCTTACCATCATGCTACTGAAACTAGTTCTCCTGCAGTATGCAATGCATCTCCCTTCCCAAGAAGTCTTTTCCAACCTCAGGATAGTTTATTCTCAAAGTCACAAGACCTATGTAGACAAATATGTACATTTTGCCTCAGAGCACAACTCTGCCTCTTACCCCCTTCCCGACTACACCTCCTGACCCACATGACTTTAAGTCCTCGAAGGTTCCACACCTCTGGGAATACACTTCCCCAGGATAAGAAAGGACTTTGAAGGCAGTGGGAATGTGGGAAAGATTTGTAATCCTCATGTCTGTAGACTGCAGGATTCAACTCTCATTCTCAGATGTTCTTCAGGAAGATATCTGCAAGCTGGAAAACGACTCTGACCTCCTTCACAGAAGACCTCTGGAGTCACCTGGACCAAGGCAGGTTGGCACTGCTGATATTACTAGATCTGTCAGAAGTGTTCGACTTGGTTGATTATGACATCTGGGCCAACCACCTTGCTGGCATGAGAATTCAAGAGACAGCTCTGCAATGACTGTGCTTATTTCTCCAGAGCTGGGGACAGAGGGCAGCAATTGGCTAGACAATATACATCCGCCATTCATTGGTGTCTGGAGTCCCACATGGAGTGATTCTCTTGCAATATTGTTTAATATCTATATGTGACCCCTCACTAGATTAGTCCAGAGGTTTGGACTCGGTTGTTATCAGTATGCTGATGACACCCAGTTATATCTGTTGATAGAGTGTCATTCGGGAGCTACCCCAGAAGTTCTGGCCAGTCGTTTGGAGGCTGTGATGGGATGGATGAAAGAGAGCTGACTGAAGATGAATCCAATGAAGATGGAGGTCATGTGGCTGGATCAGCTCAGGTTGGAGGGGGAAAGTCAATTGGTGATCCTAGACACGTGTCCAGATGAAGACTACCAACTTTCAAGAGTTGAGTATATTCCTGGTTACCTCCTTAACTGCGGAGGCCCAGGTGGTACACACGACTCATACAGCATTTATTATTATATCTATTTTATTGATGTCTAAATTGTTTATTGCTTATAATATATCACTGTGATGCATTATTATGCTGTTGATATTGTTGTATTATGATTTATTATTGTTGCTGTTTATGCTATGCTTTATTGTTTGTTCACTACTGTTGTTCGCCGCCCTGAGCCCTCCGGGGGAGGGCGGGATATAAATTAAATGTGAAATGAAATGAAATTTTTCCATCTACACCACGTGAAACAGCTGGCACCCTATCTTTCCCAACCCAATCGTGCCACAGGGATGCATGCAACAGTCACTCTAGATCACAGGTGTCAAACTCGCGGCCCTCCAGATGTTATGGACTACAGTTTCCATCATCCCCTGCCAGCATGATGCTGGCAGGGGATGATGGGAACTGTAGTCCATAACATCTGGAGGGCCGCGAGTTTGACACCTGTGATCTAGATTAAACTTCTGCAATTCACTCTATGCAGGGCTACCCTTGGACCTGCTCCAGAAGCTCCAGCTGGTCCTGAAAACAGCAGCAAGGATCCTTACAGGGATAGCGTCAGCCAGAGCTGGAGTTTTCTCGGCCCTGTCACCAGTCTGGTGGAACACCCTGCCCAATGAGGTTGGGGCCCTGCGGGATCTTATGCAATTCTGCAGGGTAGGTAAGACAAAGGGGTTCCACCAGGCATGTGGTTGAGGCAGCTAAAGTACCATCTAGCCCCCTCCCTCGCTTTTTCCATTGAGTCCACTGTTAATCCTTAATGGATTTGTCTATTGCCTGTCTCCATGTTGGAGATAATCATAAATGTAGTCTATTGTAAGGTTTTTTAATGTTTTAAATTGTTATAAGATACGTTGTAAGCCATCCAATCCCGAAAGGGGAGTGGCAACATATTAAATCTAATTAAAAAATTTTTTTTAAAAAATCCACGCTGTCTTTGTGGCCAGTTGCCAGACATACTTGCTTCTGAGCATCATGACCCTCATAGGCACCCTTATTGATATTTCCACATGGAATTTCTTTTGGACCTCTCGGTTTAGCATCTGGATGACACATCCAATGGCACACTAAGATGAAACCTCCAGATCAGTGTTTTTCAACCTTTTCAACATCATGGTACCCTTGACCTCACTCTTCATATCTCATGGTACCCATGCCATCCTCCCCCCACCTTCCCCTCCCAGTTCCCCTGCTTCCCCCCCCCCAACCTTCCCCTCCCAGGGTGAAGGGAACGTGGGGGTGGGTGGGTGGGAAGTGGCGGCTGACCTTGTGGCAGGCCCTGCCCCCTGGGCCAGCTCCATATCCTTGAAGGTGCTGGCGGGAGACACCGCAAAAGTGAGGGGGGCCAATAGCGTTGCTGCGGTACCCCTGGGACATGCTCACGGCACCCTAGGGTACCACGGAACCCTGGTTGGGAATCACTGCTCCAGATGCATAAGCAAAAAACGAAACACTCACCACGTCCCAAGGCTCTGCAAAAAGAACGCGCTTGAGTCGAGTCCCGTACTCATTACAGTGGAAGTCCAGATGAGCTGCCCCATCACTGCCTATCTGAGTGACTGCCACGACAGACAGTAAATCCAGTTCATCTTCATAGTCCACAATTTTGAAAGTCTTAGTCAAAAGAAAAATGAAGTCCCATTAACGAGTAAATGAACATTTTAGGCTACCTGTTTTAAATATTTCCTTGCTATGGTGCAAAAGAATTCATGAGGCAAGGAAGATAAAGGTTGGGCCCACATGATTATTAGACTGTAAGATGCTCATACATTAAAATAATTGATAATATAAACACAGTGATAAATAGTAGTATTTAGCACTGCAGTCCAATAAAAGAACGCAAACATATTCTATATGTTAACAGCAGAAAAAAGGCAGAATGTTTTTTTCAGAATGTATTTCTCAGAACTCTGAGGTGGTCTTTGGGTCCCAGCTACTTTGATAGTGCATAGTGAGTTTAACAGGCATTGTGGGACATTCAACTGGCAGTTCTTGAAAGCTGCCTCAACCCTTAGGGCAGTGGTGGCAAACCTTTGGCACTCCAGATGTTATGGACTACAATTCCCATCAGCCCCTTCCAGCATGGTCAATTGGCCATGCTGGCAGGGGCTGATGAGAATTGTAGTCCATAACATCTGGAGTGCCAAAGGTTCGCCACCACGGCCTTAGGGTCATGTGAAGACAGGAACGTTGGCATACATGGACTCCCTTTATTTAGAGAAGTAGTTTGTTAGCTACAGGTGAATGCTTTCAGGTGAGTAGCCATGACGGTCTGAAATAGACGTGTAAGGACTGAGTCTAGTAGCAGCTTAAAAACCAGCAAGATTTTTGGGTATAAACTTCTGAAAGTTTATACTGAGCCCTTCGGGGAAGAGGCGGCCTATAAATCTAAAATATAAATAAATAAAATAAATAAATAAAAGTCAAAGCTCTCTTTTTTAGATAGTCTTGTAAGTCTTTAAGGCACTCCTGGACTCAAATCTTGCTTAGGTGACAGCCTGCAACGTATTTTAGCTAACTTGACAGAAGTCCTTCTGAATTCTGCAAGATTTTACATTTAAATATTATGAAGTGCTACTCCAATCTAGGGCCACTGATTCTAGTGGATTTAGACTAGAGTCACTTTGCCTTTCTTGCTCATTTTCTCCCTCTTTCACACACACACACATATTTGAGAGAATGAGAAAGCTGATTTTGGGTAAGATAAAAGGTGTTGCAGAAAACATGATATACAGTTAAGGAAAGAAGAATATCTGGTCCATAATGAGGGGTGTTTGTGTGTATAAAATGTGTGCATGCATGCGTGTGTGTGTGTGTATGAATAATTAGGAAAATATGGTCCATAACTTAACAAACATCACCTCTTTAGATCCAGCATAATTTATCAAAGAATTTGAATGAGTCCTTTTCTTCCCTTATCTTCCCCATAAGAAATCCAACGAAATATTTTTAGCAAGCAGATTATCCAAAAGAATTTTTACAGTCATATACAATCAAACAGCAGGCATACTATAGATAAAACTTTGCCTGCTTCTGGGTTTCCTCTACATCTCTTTTTAAAAATCTACCCATCTATCTATCTATTGGTGAATGAATATAAATAAATGGTAGGTTTTAACGGCCACAGAGGAACCAGTGCCATGTTCTCACCCAGACAATATTCATTTCCATGGAAACAAGGCTGAAAATGGTTTCCAGAAGCTGAGGAATTAGAATTCCTGTGGCTGTATCATTTCAACTACGGTTCCTGATGGAGGGTGAAAAAAAAAACCCACACTGGCATCCAAAAATAGTTTCTAATGATGCAAGAGGGGGTGGTTTACAATGTTCAGATCTGGTAGTGTTTTCCTGGTGCTGTTTACCATCTTGTCATGAACAGCATGCTCTCAAATAATAAGTAGCAGGCAATGCAGTGGGCAGTTAAATTGGGTATTCGCATAGCCAATATTTTCATCAGCCAGCAACGATTTCCTCTGGCTCCTTTCATAGTATTTCATCCTCAACAGCTGAAACTTCGTTAGCCAAACACTCCTGGAAATATAGCTTGTGCCGCTTTTTTTTCCTGTTGTGAATGTGACACTTGTGCGATTAGGAAAAAGTTGTGCATTTCTGGAATTAGGAACTGATTGGCAAACGAAGAGATCAGCTCTATTTTTTAAAAAGCTTTTTGTAGTCAATGTTGAGCTCGGAGAAGGGCTCCGAGCCTGAAAACCCACCAACAGAAAGAGCTACTGGTCTGGGATCTTTCCCCCTTTCAGGTCAAGGGACTTGCATGTACTAGCAGAGACACTGGTTGGACAGTTGTAGTGTGTAGGGGGAAAGGGAACAAGCGTGCACTTTCTGCCTCTTGCATGAGAGACACTCTGTGCTGGAAGAGGAAGAGAAGAGCAATTGCGTTCTCTCCTTCCTCCGCACTGCGGTGGCCTGATTTGTACAGGTATTGGAGAAGGGCTTGGATCCTACAAAACTGCCAACAGCAAGAGCTGATGGTTGTGCTCTCATCCTTCTTCCCACTGCAGCTGCCTGACTCTTAGTGCACACAGTTCCCTTGACCCCGGCAATACACTTTTCCTGGATCAAAAAGGGCTCCAGGGGGAGGGGAAAGTAGGGACGATCCATGATGCTTGCGCTCCACACAACACAGGGTCCCAGCTACTATGCTCAATCTAGGCTGTTTACATGAGCAGATTAATAGGTATGTACATGAGCAGAATTTCTCTCTAATGAAGACCCAGCACATTTAACTCCTCCCTCACCCCCCAGGTGGGCTTCTTCTGCTGGAGGCCAGTAGTTTTAGAACATTACCTCTTGCTCTGGATCATCATCCAGTAAGTTAATACGCTTCTTCACTACTCGACCAGAAGCTGTCACCGTTACCGAATTGTTAACCTTGATATAAAAAAACACACAAGAACACAGGAGAAAAAGTCAGATAGACAGCGAATGAAGGGTAATGCTAATAAAAGGATTTGTTTTGTTTTTAGCTAAACATGGATTCCAGATGGGTTTATAAGCATCGCTGTAGCTAAAGGCCAAATCAGATCATGGTTTTACAAGATCAAAACACTTTGGAAAAGGCAGTGAGAAAACATAGACAAGGATCCTGTGACAGAGTCAGCATGATATAGTGCAGTGGTGGCGAACCTTTGGCACTCCAGATGTTATGGACTACAGTTCCCATCAGCCCCTGCCAGCATGGCCAATTGGCAGGGGCTTATGGGAATTGTAGTCCATAACATCTGGAGTGCCAAAGGTTCGCCACCACGGATATAGTGGTTAGTGTCAGACTAGGACCTGGGAAACCCAGGCTGGAATCCACACTCTGCCATGAAAGCCCTTGGGTGACCTTGGGCCAGTCACATATTCACAGGCTAACCAGTCTCACACTATTGCTGTGAGGATAAAATGAAGACAAAAGATTATCTAGGTGACTCTGGATCCCCAGTAAGGAGAAAGGTGGGGTATAAATGAGGTAAATAAAATAAATAATATTTCAAGTACCCTCTGCCAATGCTTAAAGCATCTAGCGGAATAATGAAGTCTGCCCTGTGCTGTTCCAGCAACAGTACAGACTACCAGTCACTAGAGATGAAGCTTTTCAGCTGTGCTGGGTATTTATAGCCTAAGAAATTACTACAGGTTCTCTTGAGCTGAAAATTCTTTATAACATGGAGTTTGAGATTCCCTTGTTTATTTAATATTAACTTAGGAGCAGCATTCAGCCATTTGTCATCCTCTCTTTATTAACTATATTTTTCTCCTGTAACAATAGAACGTACCAAATTTATTAAAAACAAACAGACAGTTCATTCAAACCAAGAACATAGTCAAACAGTATACTGTATGCTCAGGGTTACATAAAATAAGGCATCTCATAACTTGGGACTGTGATTTGATAACCAGCTTTTTTCCCTTCAAATTATTACAAATTTATTTCATGCCTTCCAAGGGATGGGGGGGTGGGGGGAGAAAACCAAGCGGAGCAGGATTCGGGAGTCATGGAAAAGAGGCAGAGATAACCAAGGTTATGAAGCCATATTTATTGCTGGAGAAGACTTATCCAATATTGTTTTTTCAAACTGTATCCAAATACTTTGCCTAAGCCTTTAAATTTTTCCTGTAGAACCCTGACATTCTTGCAAAAGAAGAGATTTTGCTCCAAACTCCACATTTAGTACATGAAAAGAACTCCATGTTTAGTACTACTTAGTACACGAAAAGAACCGGAATACTTTTGCCCTTTAAAGGGTTTTTAAGCCTTTCCCTGCTGAGCTGTTACAACACACCTTGGTAGGGAGAGATAAAGGGGGTTCCAGGCCATGGGGGGGGGGGGGACATTGCAGAGAAGTAATGGAAAGGAGGGGGGAGAAGGGGGAAATAGCAAGCATAGTGGGATGGAGAGGGAGGATTCTGGTCCCAACTCACAGGCTGGTGTTGCTACTGTGGTGGCACATATATTCTCTTCAAGGAGGAATTTCTCAAGCAGCAGCATTGCCTTTTACATATTACCCACGTATTTGTAAAACGTGTGTACATTTTTGTGAGCCTCATCTGAACTATGACTGCAAAACATTGGCTCTTCTAGAGTAACAATCATTGTTATTTTATCATGATCTTCTGGGTCTTTTCAACACCAACCTTTGTGTTTGAGGCCTACTTCGAAACCCGTTATCTGAGGTGGTTGAAAAACACCTGAAAGCCGAATAGCTCATAGTCTAAGCAAAGGCTCAAGCGTTCAGTCCACCTTCGATTCTCACAACAGCTGAGTCATACATGCATGTACCTCATCTGATGAATCTCAGCAGTCTCCCTTGAAAAACAGATCTGATAAAGTTCTATTTTGTCAGCAGAGAAGGGATCTCGACAATACAGAGAAGGGATCCTTGCCACCATCCCTTTCTACTGTATTGAGAAATCACTTCTGAGGGACTGGAGATTCACAGAAATGGTGCTCAATCTGTGGGAAAACTCTCCTGCATTCCTGCTTATAGCATTTTATTCCTCCGGCTCATGTTTGTTGGATTGAGGTCAGTGTTTGAACAGGTGCTCAGGTTGTTTAGTCTGCAATAAATTACTAATAAATGCAATCGCTGAGTGACAAAATTATATGTCTGAACCAGCCCTCAAATGACAGCAATCTGCCTGTGGATAGATAAAGTTCTCAGTTCAACTCTGGATCAATGCCTCTATAATATACTAAAAGTACAAATATTTTTTTAAAAAACCCAAACTGTTCATATCCAGTGTTCTTGTTATATTCTCACATCATTTTCCCTGTGGGCCTCAATGATAAAGTCTTCTTTGATTTCCTGCTGTTCTGTGACACTATTGGTTTTCATCAGTTTCAAAATTCTGTTGAAGGGGAGGAAAAAGTAAACAAACAGTCACATTTACAAGAATCCAGACCAACATTTTCTCCTGTCAAGTAATAATACTGCATTTACTACATATAGTCCCATCACTGTAGATATGGGTTGTTTGAAGAGATTTATTGAGTGATGGAATCAAGTAACACCATGCTTTCAATAAGCATGTTATGCTTATTACACTTGTCAATAGGTGATAGCAGAATTGCATTGGACCCTTTCTTTTAATTTGTATTTAAAGATTATCATTGACTCTAAGGCCTCTTCTGCACAAGCAGAATAATGCACTTTCAATCCCAGGCAACTCTTCCTCTCTGACTCTGGAAAAAACTGCTCCATCACTTTGGCAAATTTCAATAAATGCTTACTTAATCAAATTTGGTCCCACATGGAGTATTCTTCCAGAACTATCTGGGTGGAAAGAGATCCAATCAGGTTCCAACGAGCAACACTTCATGTCCAGTATGCCGTTCTTTGCCTGACAAAAAAGGAATAGCAAGTTTAAACACTGAGAAAATCCCAATTGTGAACATTTGTGTGGTTCTTTATTTCATCTCTATCCTGATCTTTCTCCAAAGAGCTTTGGGTGGTACATAGAGGGAGTGATGTGTTTTATCCTCTTACCCAGAGTAATTTAGGCCGATGATACTGAATTTGCAAGTCTATCCAGTGAACTTCATGACTAAACAGAAATTTTAATGCAAATCTTTCAGGCTTAACTCCACTATACTGCATGGGGTTTACAGAATACTACTTAATGCTTTGCTTAGTCTATCTTTGTAAAAGGCAAGATGTATTTACTTCGACTCACTTTTTAAAGAGCTGCACAGGTGCACAAGTAGAAGAGGTAGGCTGCACTGACGTGAGCACATGCAAGGTATATTGGCAACAACTCATCTAGAGCCCACTGTGTTTTGTTGAACAACAGGCTTTATTGCTAATATTATAATAATTAAGTAAGACCCAAGAAATAACTTACAATAAAGTCACAGGGTATACCATTTTAACCACAAAGTAATTATTATCATTAGAACACAGACTCCGAAACACACGTCCCTTTCCCCACCTGACTATTTAAACAAACAACTATAATGCAATTGGGTTGTTTGTTTGGCTATGCCTTAAATAACACTTTTTTTTTAAAAAAAAGGAGTGAACTGGAATTAGTATGAGCACCTAGATTTGGGAGCTCAAAGCAGCTAGAATAAAATACTGATTAATGTGGTAAAGCATAGCCAGGGAAAGCAATGGCAAACTACCCCACAAAAGCGGTTTGCCTATAAAATCACTGCTTGCAGTGGTACCCCAGGGTCGGATACGACTGAAGGGGAAACTTTATCTTTAATATAACAATCAGGGGGAAATGGGTGCAAAAAAAGGTAAATGTACGGTTCTTTTATGATTATTGAGAAGGCGAATGCGTACAAAAATAGAACAATGTGAGAAGAATTGTTGTTTGAGCATATTACCAAAATGTGGTCTTTCAAGGAACAAACATGGAAGATTCCTCTTTGGCTTTTCTTGTTAGGAGTGATGATGTAATGCCAAGGGTATCCTCCAACCTGAAATGTGTTCTCCAGGGAAGACACCTCAAAAAGCAGATCTGGAGTATCTGAATAGAATTGAACATTAAGAACACTATTTATCTTAGTAGATTCAAATTTTTTTTAGAAATGGATCATGCCAAATTATGGATCATGCTTTCTATCTAAATGCAGATAGATTCCATCTTTTAAATTCCTGCTGGACAGTTTATAATACAACACCAAGGATCACAAAGTCATGTCATCAATTCGCTTTACACAAAACAAGCACCTTGATCTAATTAATGGGGTGGGGGGTGGGGAATCAAGTTTTCTTTCCAGCTATTATGGGTGATATTACAAATGACAAAGAACTAGAGACTTTAATATAAACAAGCATCAATCTAGGAGGACGTTGGGGCATATCTGTGCTATAGACTGAATGTAGCTCAAAAGTAATTAGCTTTTCCCAGAGAACCCTGCGACTAAGGAATTCTAATGGAATTCTCAACAGGGCGCACAACTTCCAAAATTCTTTGTACATGACAAGTAAATTGGTATAGAACTGATACATGTTTGTCATATAGCTGTACCCTCTGTTCTAGCATTACTACCTGATAGTAATTTCAAATTAACTCTCAGTCAGGGATCTTTACAAATTAACCTGTTTGACAAAGCAGTATTCATTTCCCCCACCCAAAGTGGGGAAAACACCCATTTTGAGGTTAAAAACATTACACTGCCTAGCCATAACAAGGATCAAATTTTGAACAAAACTCCTGAGAAAGTCATCAGCATGCATCTTATTCAGTTTTATTTTTCACCGACATGTCACTGAATGCGCTTTTAATATTTTGGCCTGACTCAAACCACAGGAATGAGGCAGGATAGCAGTTCCAAGAAATAAATCTGATTTACATTCTCAATATGAAAACCATAAAGCAGCAGTTCTTCTATAAGGGAATACAAAAACCAGCGTTGCTGGCAATACCAGAATATTGTATGATCAGGGCTGGAGCGAGGGGGAACTGTGCTTGGGGCACACGTGCGTCTTGCGCCCGTGCCATGCCCTTGCATTGCGCCCCCCCCCCCCTTGGAGCTACGCCACTATGTATGATGCACAACCACTGCCAAGAGGCAAAGAGGTTCTTTTTCATTAAGGGATACGAGAGAAATAAGCACGCCAGCATTGGTGAAGGAAACAGTTTTACTGAAATTTCTTTAACAGTGAAATATCAACAGGTTGCAAGAATCGACAGAGAATATATCCACACCTCTTCAGGTGAAGAGCCTCAGCTCAGGCTAGACCAGGGATAGGGAACCTGCGGCTCTCCAGATGTTCAGGAACTACAATTCCCATCAGCCCCTACCAGCATGGCCAATTGGCCATGCTGACAGAGGCTGATGGGAATTGTAGTTCCTGAACATCTGGAGAGCCGCAGGTTCCCTACCCCTGGGCTAGACCATGGAACAGCACTAAGCACATTGGTTAACACCTGGAGTCTGCCCACTGTCATTCTTTGGGGTTCCTGTAGTTGAAAGGCTCTGGGTATATCCTCTGTTAATTCTCATGACCTGTTGTAGAAATTTCAATAAAACTGTTTTTCTTTACCACTGCTGGAGTGCTTATTGCCCTCAAATCCCTTCGTGGAAAAGAACTTCTTTGCCTCTTGGCAACACAGCAGCTCATCAGCTAAAGTGATGAAACGAAAATGGTTTATAAATACCTGTTATTTTAATGTTGCAAGGAATGCCAAAAGGGTATTTTCCCACGACCCCAACTTTGCCATTCCAGTTACATTCATGTCCCAAATCCACTTGTTTTGTCATAAACTAAAAGAAAAGAAAGAAGCTAAATCTGATTAATGCTTTTTTTGCATATGTACCATATTCTGTTCTGCAGAAAGTTCTGACAGTACACTGTCATTTAAGGAGATGAAGTCCATGCAGGCATAAGATCGTTTTATAATTATTGCCTGGCCCCTTAATTGGAAGTGAAATTCATTTTCAGTAGTGCAGACAAATGCAATCAGCTCTTCCTAATCACTACTTTGCACACGCTGATGTACTATTTAACCAGCAATAGAAGATTATACACTGAAAATCAAAGATGAGGAAGGATACAAGCTTCTCAAGCCATGAGCTGATCTATCAGTCCAAGCAGTGATCTTTTCCAAGGGAAATGTGCCAGTTGACATCCAGGGAGTCAAGTGCTGTGTGTGTTTTGGATCTGATGCATCTCTGCTGCTAAACGTGGAATATTCCCATAGAAGGTGAAACCACTCCTCCAACGTTTAAATCCTCTGGTCATGCCTGAATGCATTTTGTGGGCGTACAAACTTTTGTGTGTGGCTCTGATGGAACCCCATGGAGCTGCATCACCCCAATTTTCCTTTATATAGTTTGGCAATCCACAGGTTGGATTCTGGGGGTACAAGTAAATACTTCTACCTGAGAAACCCCATTTCTCCCCTCCTCTATCTGAAATGCCTAGCTGCCGAGGGAAGGGGGAGGCATGAAATCACATTGTCGGTGGAAGTCCTTGTGGCTGCAGAAACCTTACTCTGAATCCAAACCAATCAGTGCGAAGGCATACTAAGACTCGATATATCATCAGCTCATGTTCTTCTTTTTTTTTACCCCTGTCACTCTGACCTGTCTGCTGTTTTCATAAGAACATAAGAACAAGCCAGCTGGATCAGACCAGAGTCCATCTAGTCCAGCTCTCTGCTACTCGCAGTGGCCCACCAGGTGCCTTTGGGAGCTCACATGCAGGATGTGAAAGCAATGGCCTTCTGCGGCTGTTGCTCCCGATCACCTGGTCTGCCAAGGCATTTGCAATCTCAGATCAAAGAGGATCAAGATTGGTAGCCATAAATCGACTTCTCCTCCATAAATCCGTCCAAGCCCCTTTTAAAGCTATCCAGGTTAGTGGCCATCACCACCCCCTGTGGCAGCATATTCCAAACACCAATCACAGGTTGTGTGAAGAAGTGTTTCCTTTTATTAGTCCTAATTCTTCCCCCCAGCATTTTCAATGTATGCCCCCTGGTTCTAGCATTGTGAGAAAGAGAGAAAAATTTCTCTGTGTCAACATTTTCTACCCCATGCATAATTTTATAGACTTCAATCATTTCCCTCGACTGTCCATCTTATAATGGACATTAATCTCTCATGTAGATTACTGGATCCCCCTCAAATACTGGGTTGCCCTCAAAAGGCAGCAAGACACAGCAATGATGCAAAATTTGGTTGCTGGCAGGAGCTTTGCGTCATGTGCACGTTATAACATTACTAAAGCACCTGCCTGGGCTACCTGTATTTTCCAGAGCTCAATACGAGGCGCTACCTGCTCCCTTAGGCTGGCACCTAAGCTTTCTTTAATGGTTCCATTGCCAAGTTAAGAAGGCCTTAGTGAGCTCTCACTCCTTTACTGTTGGGGACAGCTTGCTAAGGGACTTCTGGGGTTCTCCTCTCTGTTCTGTCATCCTGAGGAACTCACAAAGCTGGTTTTATTCCCAAGGAGTACTTGGCAGAGAGTGTACTGTGAGCAGGTTTTGCAGAGACTGCGCAGCTTGTAATATAATGGCTAGTTTCCAGTCTGTGAATCCCGGTTTTATTGCTGATCTTTATCATGCTATTGTAATTTTAACCGGCTTCTTTACTATCAGATGTTTCGAACAAGTCTGGAAAGATAGGATATGTATTTTTAAAGTAAAGAACAAACCAGTTTTAAACAGAGCTATGGCTCATTCCGCATGGGCCAAAAACAGTGGTGTGAAAACAATGTGAAAAGGGTGTAAAAGGGTTTAAAATGGTGTAAAAGGGTTTATACTGTTTTCACACCATTTTCACACCACTGTTTTTGGCCCATGCAGAATCAGCCTATGTCAGTTGGAGTCAATGAGTTTAGAAGGGCATAATTCTGTTCAGAAAGGCACTGCAAGGTTCGTAGAACAGGGACCTATATATTTTTTTCGTGAGTGTGTAAAGGACTGCTCAGCTGACTTATGGTGACCCTGTAGATTTTTTCACAGCAACAGATTAACAGAGGTGGTTGTCATTACTTTCCTCTGCATAGTGATGACGGGAGTGCCTTTGGCAAAGCCAAACCAACCCTGCTTTCGAAATCCACATGAATTTGGCGACAGCTGGAATTTTTGTATTTGGATTTCAAAGGCCCAAAACATTTCAAATTCTCAAAAGACTTTGGATTGTGGATTCAGCTTTTTGGGTTTTTTTATAAATTCTAGGATTTTAAAAACCGAACCTAAAAAACACCAGAAAAAATGATGCACATGGTAAATAGTGACCCTAGCATTCCTTCGTGATCTCCCATCAAAATACAGGCCATGACTCTCCTCTTACTGTATAAAATACTATGTTATGTTGATGATGCTGTAATACTGCTGTCCTACTATTAATAAACAACTGCAAGGTTCCATTACCTTCTCAGAGATGGACTGGAAGCTATACAGCCTGACAAGGCCCACGCTGTGCATCACAATCAGCATACTATGAGACAGTGTGGCATCTGTTATGCTGTTTCCAAAGATCTAGTTTGAGGGGGGGGAAATATCTTATGAGGGGGAAAAAATAACACCAGAGGTCTCCAGCACTTGATAACACACACACACACACCCCCCCCCCCGCAGCACAACAAAAAGAACAGACTGCTCTTATTCTCTGAATCTGGTAGAAAGGACAATGATATACAGTCACACTTCTACTGATTATCTTCCCCCAAGCAAATGCCTAGCAGGAGATTCCACATAAAACCCGACCAAGAACATGCATTATTGGAATAGAACACATTATACGTTTTTTCCCTTGTAGATATAACCATCCACTTAGCTATAGTAAACTTACTTTTTTGTCAATTTCCAGCATTCCGATAAATGAAAGTGGCAGAACTCTGAATACAGCAAGAAAGAAGAGCACAGACTGTTGGATGCCTGCCTAGGAAGAAACACACTGAAAATAATCCTCATATGTCAGCTTGTATGACGTTTGGCAAGTGGGAATTCTGTCTTGCCTTTTTGCAAACGTTTAAAAAGCCATACACCCACCCACATGATTGACTGATTGATAGACAGATATTCGAATTCCTAATATTCACACAAAGATACATGCTCTCCCCTTCTACTAATAAAAGTATCCAATTTTTGTGAGAGAAGCTAACAGTCCAATCCAACTGGGAGGAGCCAAATGGGCATTAGCAGCGGTGGAGGGCTGCACAGACGCTTTGCCCCCCCGCCAACATATGGGGCACCCATGCCAGCAGAGAGGGCAATGATCCATATGTGGCCATGTCAAAGTTCCTGGAGGCCAACAAGTGCTCTCTCCCCAGGCACTGGGGAGAGTAGCAGCCGGGCTCCAGGGAGCCTGGGGAAGGGGAGTGGGGGCGGGCCAGGGGGCATGGAGCAGAGCTTCCTCTCATCCCTGGAGGCTGGGCGCTGACACCCGCCGGTCAGTCACATGGGGGGTGCTGAGGGAGAACCCCACGTGACTGAAATGTGTGCGCCCGGGGACATGGGTATCCCTATGTCCCCAGGCTTATATGCCTCTGCCTTAAAGTCTCATTAAAGCTAAATAGATGTGGAAAATTTAAGCAAAAAAGAACTCTGGTTCTTTAATGATGCTTTAATAGAGACTGTGCATGACAATAAAGCTGTCCCCAATAAAGATGCCTTGCATCTTTCCCCCTTTTTATTTTATTGACATATTGCTTGATGTAACCCTATTTTTCTTCTTTTTTAGCTTTTAAGGAGCCACTGGACTTTTGTTTCATCAGAGTGGACTACGAGCCTATGATTCTCAGCTGTGACACGGAAGTGATGCCACATTCATTTCCAGAAAAATATGACCTTGCAACAGTCACTCACACTTCTGAACCATCTGGGATGAAATACACAAAGCCATCTTTGGAAACTGTGTTGAAACCACTAGTCTAGAAGACAGCAGACAATCTGCTAACTGAGATGTGACTTTCAGAACCTTAACCCCAGTATTATAGATCTTCACTCATTTCCATTTTATTTCCACACACAACTAAACAGGCTGTTTTGGACCCATACAGTTCTACAGACAGGGACCAGGGTATTTAAAATGATTGTCTATTCCCATTTGAGTTTCTCAGTCAATTAAGACCTTTAGCGTAGCACAGCAGTTAAGAATGGTGGACTCTAATCTGGAGAACCAGGTTTTATTCCCCACTCCTCCACATGAAGTCTGCTGGGTCAGTCACAGTTCTCTCAGGACTCTCTCAGCCGCACCTACTTTACAAGGTGTCTGTTGTAAGGAGGGGAAAGTGATTGCAAGCCATTTTGAGATTCCTTAAAGGTAGAGAAAAGTGGGGTACAAAAATAGACTCTGCTTCTTATTCCCTTCTCTAAGGAGTCCAGAGATAGCGATCAGAAGTTAGACGGGTGATCCCTCAAGAGGAAGACTTTTTAGCAGTAGTACCCCAAGGATAGAATTTTCTCCAAGGTAAGCCTGTCTGACTCACCTGCTTTTCATTCTACACTACCTTAAGAGGTGTTGCTGCTTTTTTATTTTCTTCTTATTTGGGCTTTAGCCTCTTTTACTAAATTTGTACCCCAGCCTGGGGGCTGTTTTTTAGCAGGACAAACATGCATTAAATAAATAAAAATGCTACATAACAGCAGCCACTCTGGAGTGAGTCTGTACCAGAAATTAATCCAAAGAAATCTTCATAAAACATTATTTTATATCATATGTGTCCTCATTGCAAAAACCAGGGACAAACGTTTCCCCAAACCCATCTTATGCAAAGTTCAGAGGGAAGATTACAAAAAGGCCTCTTCAAACATTCAGTCATAAACATTTTCAAATAAACATACCTGCCTTGCAGCTGCCAGGACCTTACACTGAGCCGATTTCACAACCATGATCTCTTGAGGGGTGTCCCAGCTGAGGTATCTATTGGAGATAAAAGGTAAATTGACCAAATAAATGACAAACAAAACACACAGCATTTAAAAAAAAACACCTAACACGAACATTAACCAAACAGAGCTTGTGTTACGGGCACATTTTTATCCCAACTTTTCTCCACGGAACTCAAAGCAGCACAATATGGTTCTCCTTTCCTAATTTGTCTTCATAACACTCTTTGAGGTAGGTTAGGTTATACTGAGACAGTAACCAGCCCAAGGTCCCCCAACAAGCAGCACAGACATTTGAGCCCTGGTCTCCCAGCCCCCACTATAATTAAAATCAGGACTCACCAGGTAAATAACTTTTTCAGACTAGCAGTGCCATCCCAAGCAGAGCGATGTCCTTCTTAAGTCAATAGAGATCAATGGATTTTGAAGGGTAGCGATCTGTTCAGGATTGCACTGTTAAATTACCCATTCTGTATTGTAGCAAAAAGTTAGTAACATCACAGAGCTGTTTTTCAGGCTAAAGGATATTCACTGTAACATATTCATCCTGGCGTTAGAATGCTGCTGTTATAAAAAGCCTAGGAAGACCTTGCTAATCTTCCTTGAAGACCAAAGATGCTTCCTGTTTCTATAGAAGTACTACCTGTAAGTACCAAATACCATCTGTCTCAGATTTTACATCTGTCACAAATTAACCTCTTGCAATATTTGGAAGAACAGCCTAGTAAGTCAGATGGAAATTACTCCTCAGACTTGACCTCACTAGTATGCAACCTGAGTCACATACATATCTATTCAGAAGTCCTGTATAACAACAAGACTTCTTTTTCTGGTCAACATGCCATAGGACTGGGTTGTAAGTATGTCACTGTCCACTGCACACTAACCCAAGTAGTCTCGTAGTAAGCCTACCTTTATTACCTGAATTTGCAGGCAGAAGTAAGATACACCTTCTCAAGTATTTCTCCAGAACTTGCAGAGAGACGAAAAAGCCAGTTATGAGCTGTAAGAACTGCTAAGGAAGGTTTGTAGTCTGATGGGCAGGGCAGCACTTCACCCTGTATGAAAAAAAGTTCAGCTTTATCACACAAATAAACAGAAAAGGTTAAAATGTACACCGTGTTTCAGGGTACCAGTAAAGCAAATACAGATTGACTGCAAACCTCACATTAAAAATGGTGATGAAGGGTTGGATCCAATCAGCTTCAGGTGAAAAAGAGAAGAAGAAGAGTTTGGATTTATATCTCCCCCCCCCCCTTTCTCTCCTGTAGGAGACTCAGAGGGGCTTACAATCTCCTTGCCCTTCCCCACTCACAACAAACACCCTGTGAGGTAGGTGGGGCTGAGAGAGCTCCAAAAAGCTGTGAGTAGCCCAAGGTCACCCAGCAGGCGTGTGTGGGAGTGTACAGGCTAATCTGAATTCCCCAGATAAGCCTCCACAGCTCAGGCGGCAGAGCAAGGAATCAAACCGGGTTCCTCCAGATTAGAATGCACCTGCTCTTAACCTACTACGCCACTGCTTAACCAACTACTCTCCACTGCTGAGAGGAGTGGGAATTCCCCTCAGATCACAAAAAGCATATGCTAAAGATCATGTGGGATGGGGACTGTAGTACAGAGGGAAATTGACTGAGATGGAGTGAAAGGGTTGGTGGGATCTAAGGGTTAGAGGCACCTAATCAAAAGATGACAACAATCGTAATTGTGACCAAGGACATGTGAAATGTTTTGGATCTCAGAAGTGCAATTTTAGTTACAGACAACAATCTCTAATGAACAAAAGCTCTTTATCCATCCCAGGACTTCCATAAAGGGTAGGACACAAATCTAAACAAATCAAGAGAATGTCACACTGTACCTTGTACACTTGGAAAGATACTAAAATAGGGATGCTCCCATACAACATATGGGGAAAAAACCACCCCAACTATCTGTCACACTTTAGTGTAACCAAGAAATAGATCCCAGGATGGTGCTATGCAAATGAAGGGCAAGGATTCACAGATGGGAACAGGCTAGACTTGGAATGGCTGGAGTCACTAGGTCAGGGAACAAGGCTCACTCAAGTACTCAATTGTGAGCCTAAGAATATGCCTTCTTCCCATACAAGCACTACGCTTGGGACATGACTGAAAGCCTCAAACAGCCTGATCTTTCTTGACAAGGCAATCCAGCAAGTCCTGTATACAAAGGCAACATGGAGAAACCTTCATATTCCCCCCACGCAAGTACAAGGCCTCCAACACAACACAGTAGCCACTGTAGCAAAGGTGTTCCCCTATTGTTGCATTAAACATAAAAGACAGTGGTAACGTAGTATGATAAGCAGCAGCTAGCTAGCATGGCTGCTGTTTTGGACTCCCAGAGCATGTATCGGATTTTGCTTTGCAAACGAACTCTCACTGGCTAAAAAGAACTATATATCTATTTAGACTCCACAGACCTATGAGGAAGGTGGGTCACCAGGGTGACAGACCACGGGCTTGTTCCTGTTATATATGTACATATAAAAACAGGCAGATGCTGTCTCTGGAGCCAGCACTTCGGAGACGTCATCCATTTTAGTCTCAAAAGGTGCTATCCAGGGATTACTTCAGTTGCATAACTTGTAGTTAGGAGGGCGTATATATTTTTTACATAACACATATAAACAGATAGAATATAACAGAAGAGAGTTCTGTCCTAACTAAGCAGAGTGGCTTCACTAAAAAAAAGAACCTTACCACAGGGCATTCCAGTAATAAAGCATCTTCTATTTTTTCTGATTTAGAGCACGGTGGCATTTGATAAATTATCCTTGGCTCAGGTGTGACACTGAGGAAAAAAGGAATTAGAGTGTATCACTTTCCATTATTCGAAAGGTTTTTCTATGTACTATTATCAATCATGAACAATTCATCCCGGAACTGGCATTCAGGGCTGTCTCTCAGGTCTGTGGCACAGTTTCTCATCCTTTCCCAGAACACTTCAACCTTCATCTCTTCCTTCTGTCTCTTCTGCCATCATTCAGGCTTAGTTATAAGGGGCTGCCCCTGGCAAAGCCTCTCCAGCTGTGGCACAGTCGTTTTGGCTAGTCTTCCTGCATTTTGCTTCCAATCATGTATGGTGTTTCACAGAATCATAGTATGATAGAGCTGGAAGGGACATTATAAACCAGAGGTGTCCAACTCTGGTGCTTCAGATGTTCATGGACTACAATTCCCATCAGCCCCTGCTGGCATGGCCAACTGGGCTGATGGGAATTGTAGTCCATGGGCATCTGAAAAGCCAGAGTTGGACACCCCTGTTATAGCCCATCTAGTCCAATCCCCTGCTCAATGCAGGATCAGCCTAAAGCAGCGGTTCTCAACCTTCCTAATGCTGTGACCCTTTAATACAGTTCCTCATGTTGAGGTGACCACCGAACCTAACATTTATCCATTTTATAGATGGAGAACACTGATGCAGAGAGTCTTAGGCGACCCCTGTGAAAGGGTCGTTCGACCCCCAAAGGGGTTGCGACCCACAGGTTGAGAACCGCTGGCCTAAAGAATCCCTGACAATCCAGCTGCTGTTTGAAGACTTTTAGTGAAGAAGAGCTCACCACCTCCCATGGCAGCTGATTCTACTGCTGAATTACTTTTACTGTAAAAAATTAACCTGGTAACCTATAATTTATACCCATTATTACAAGTTCTATCCTTGCTGCCAACAGAAACAGTTCCCTGCCCTCCTTTAAATCCCAACCTTTCAAATACTTAAAGAGAGCAATTCTGTCCCTCCTCAATCTCCTCTTTTCCAGACTGAACATTCCCAAGTCCTTTAGACTTAGAGCGCGGTCTGTGTTTGCTATGCAGACCAAGGGGGGTCTGTGGGTTCCCCATGGCTGAGATACAGTGCAGTAGTAAAGGAGCTTCGACATGACATGTTTCCCTGCATCTTCCCCACCCAGGATCCTTGAAGTGGTTAGTTCCTCTTCAGCCACTGGAGGGCTATTTTGTTTTCAAATCAGCAACTGAACAGTATTATAATAAAGTGTCAGTTGGGTTCGACGAATTCCCAGCTTTAAAAAAAAAAGTCTCCAGGCCTTCTCAAGGCTGAAATATAAGGAATGTCGAACCTAAGGTAAATCTCCTGAGAAATGGCCTGCTATTTTCTGTTGCTTTCTAAATTTTGTAATCATTCTGGAATGTACACAGAGAGTTGAGTTTTTGTAAGACGATCTAAAAGGGATGGAATGTTCACAGGGGTCCCACAAATTAAGATCACGAGAGAGCACACCAAGGGTATGTCTCGTCAAGATGCTGTCTCAACAGCTCACAAGCAGGGCCTGATGTAACTGACTGTCATAAATGTTGGTCTTCAGCTCTGGTAGTTCAAAAACATTTAGTAATCCCTGAATGTGGAGGTTTCATTTACCTTTTGCGGCTGGTATCCAATTAGAGACACATTCTCCATTAAATTTCTTTAAATGTTTTTCAACGCCTTCTAAACTAGCAGCCACCACTGCATTACACAGCACTGAATTATATATTTTGTGAAGATTTCCTTTCTTTTGACTGTCTTGAATCTACTGCTAATGAATTTCCTTGTTTAACTGATCTCATATCTTAGTACATGCTATTCATAATTTTAAAATTATAACCCTCCTCCACTGTTTCTAAACTAAAACACCCAAACATTAAAGCCTTTTGAAAATGGTCCAGAGACCCTTGGTCATTTTCTATAACCCTCCATTCTACAAAGATGCATACATGAGACAGTTGCATTTATATAAAATTGCACTGGAAATGTTACTCCTGTTCACACGATCTGGCAGGACAAGCAATTCAGAAAATAAAATAAAGGATGAGTAATAAAAAAATTACCAGCTCACACAGCACCGATAATTGTCAAAATAAATCTTTCCACTTTGATAAGCAATTGGAGATGTGGAATGTGTTGTCCAAACATTCTTGAATGTTGTACTTTCCTGAAATAAATCAGTGTTCTACAAATATATATGTGGTTTAGGAAGCAATGAAAATTACTGGATAAGTTAATTATATTACAATGAAGGTAAATAACATTATAGTAAACTTTATAAGAAAATACGTCTTAAACAAATTTTGTGCTAGCAACATGCATTTTTATCATTATTATAAAAACCTGGAGACATTTTTTTAATCCCTTTTGTTGAATGGGAAAAAGCAATTCTGTTTAGTTAAATGGTTCATACATCCTTCATATTTTTATATCAACTATATTAGTTTCTTCAGATTGGCTGCTACTACATGCAAATACAGCACATCGGGAACTTGAGATTTAAATACAAACATTTTAATTATAACAATCAAAAGAAGGAAAACAGGTTCAGCAATTATGAATAGTGTTTTCCTACTGATATTACATTGGAGTAGCATAATTAAAAAGTTGTGTGCCTTGCCTTCCTCTAGATGGAAAGGTTAGCTCAACAGTTTTCCTCGTTTTTAAAATTTCTCAGTGTTTGTTTACACCATCAGTTAATGCTCAACTGCCTTCCATTTTTGATTTGTTTAAGTATTTAACAAGTTGAACTGAATTAAGGCTTCTGGCAAGATCAAGGGATCTTGATAAAGCAATTTTTAAATTTTGTCTGAGGACATTGGAAACAATGTAAGATGGATTTGTCTGATGGAAGGAATTTACAGATCATATATAAACTTAGTGACCCATATAAGATCCAACATATCCATTAAGAAAAATATTTTAAACTTCTTGCTGTTGTTTGCATTAGAATAATAGTCCCAGAAAATAATTCCAGAGGGACGTTAGTTCATTGCAGGAAAAATAAACAGGAATCTTGAGGCACCTTAAATTATTTTTTTGAACACAGGTTTCGTGGATTTCACAGGAATCTGAGGAAGTGGATCCTCATCCACAAATATTTATGTTAGACTTAAAAACTAGCTAGGTCTTTAAAATGTCACTCAGCTCCAGTTTATTAGTCCCAGAAGAGATACCCTTAAAACACAAGAAGTTCTGGATGGAAAACATTACTATGTATAATATAGAATCAAGTCCATATGCAGGCCTTTGAATAAGAAGGAGGATTTATATCCCCCTTTCTCTCCTGTAAGGAGACGCAAAGGGGCTTACAATCTCCTTTCCCTTCCCCCTCCCAACAAACACCCTGTGAGGAGTGTGGGGCTGAGAGAGCTCCAAAGAACTGTGACTAGCCCAAGGTCACACATCTGGCATGTGTAGGAGTGCACAAGCTAATCTGATTCACCAGATAAGCTTCGATAGCTCAAGTGGTACAATGGGGACTCAAACCCGGTTCTCCAGATTAGAGTGCACCTGCTCTTAACCATTATACCACGCTGGCTCTCATGATCTACACATTGGTTTCATTCTAAATTTCCACTCAAAAATATTGCCAACCTGGGAACCTCCAGGAGCTGGTGTGATACCTGGCAAATTAACTTCCTCAGGATCTCCATGTTTTTCCTATAGACAACACTGGCATCTTTTGTGTAAAATCCCAGTGATCTTCTGGTGAGCAGCTGGCAGATATTGTAATGCTTAAATGCATCAGTAGATGAGAGTCTTGGTGTGGCAGAAGAGGAGGTAGATGCGTTGGACAACATTTTTGTGTGTGCAATGTTGGGCTTCCACCTTGTGTATGGTGGCTCATTGAGGAAGCAGCAGAAGGCTAAAGATAAAAGAAAAGAATGCTGTGTTTCAGTTTCGCAGTTCTCAATTTGGAAATCAATCCCAGCTGTAGTCATAATAAGTACAATTGGTGTATTCTAGTTAAGAGCGGTGAAGGCAGAGAGATGGCTCAAGAACATATGAAGTCAGAGGGATGGCTTGAAATCACCTCACCAACACATGAAGATTACACCATCTATCACAGTGGTTCTCAACTTGTGGGTCGTGACCCCTTTGGGGGTCGAACGACCCTTTCACAGGGGTTGCCTAAGACTCTGCTTCAGTGTTCTCCATCTCTAAAATGGATAAATGTTAGGGTTGGGGGTCACCACAACATGAGGAACTGTATTAAAGGGTCGTGGCATTAGGAAGGTATAATTTTTGTCTGCTCTGACTGGCAGCTGCTCTCCAGAATCTTGGGTCAAGCTCTTTTGCTCTGACTGGCAGCTGCTCTCCAGAATCTTTTTCACATTACCTCCTACCTGAGCCTTTTAGCTGGAGATGCCAGGTTTTGAACCAGGAACCATTTGCATTCCAAGCAGATGCTCCACCACCGAACCACGACCACTTTATTACAGCGGACAAATCTCGTATGCCATCAGCGATCCCGTTGTAACTGTCCCTTCCCAAACCTCATACAGTTCTCACCCTGACCTGAGCCTATGGTAAATGCACGATATTTTAAATCTCTTTGCTCTGGTTTAGGTAGATTCCGCACAGCAGCTTTATAACGAGTTGCGATCTTTACAAATGAATTCGTTTTCTATTTATCAAAAGGGAAAACGAGTTCGTTTAGAACGACTGCAACTCGTTATAAAGCTGCTGTGCGGAATGAGCCTTAGCAGCTCTCAAGCTGCATGTTTATTTTCGTGACCACAGCGGGACCTACTTCCAAATAAACATGCACAGGATCGGGCTGCGGCTCAGAGATGCGGCGCACGCCCGCCATGCAGAATCGGGGGGTGGGGGGAGGTTGCAAAAACCATTTCCCTGTCTAGACAGCATCAGACAACAAACTTCTCTCCGTTCTTGCAAGAGGGAGACAAGGGCAGCCGCACCTCTTGTTGCTCATCCTCTGGCCTCCGACTGTGGCACCAGGTGCACAAAACCTCAGAGGGCAGCAGCAGATTAAAAGTCAGCGACAAAACAAGCGTCCTCCCGCGTCCATCCTCCACGGCCTCGCGATGCTCGGTGGGAAGGGTAGTTTTTCACCGCCAGATTCTCCCGGAAGCGTTTTGTAAGCGTATGACTACAACTCCCATAGTGCTGTGCTCTTCCCGCAACTTTGGTGCAGGTGTGCAATGAGGCCACGTGTCTGTTTCTTTTCCTAAAACGCCTCGTGGAAGTTCGCTGTGCGTAAAACGTGAAACCTTGAGAAAGAGTTGCGGCTGCTGCGCAGGATTTGTGTAGTTTTATAAAATTTCTAGATCACAATTTTACAAAATGGCATAGTTTTGCAAAATGGCGTAGTTTTACAAAATTTCTAGATCATAAGTTTGCAAAATTGCATAGTTATATAAAATTTGTAGATAATAGTGCTACAAAATCTGTAGATCATGTGTTACAAAATTTGTAGATCATAGTTTTGCAAAATGACAGTTTTTGCAAAATTTCTAGATCATAAGTTTACAGAATTGTATAGTTTTACAAAATCTGTAGATCGCAGCGTTAGTTTTACAAAATTGCATAGTTTTACAAAATTTCTAGAACATCGGAGTAAGGCTTCTGAAGGTATTTTTGCCTCTCTCCTTCATGGAAAACCATTTGGCTAGTCTTGAGTTTAAAAGGTGCGCTAAAATGATATATCCGGCTAGACTTGCTGCAATAAGACTAAAGGAGACGCATTAATTCTTTCAGTGCAACGTTAGTTTCATTGGGAGAAGTGGACTCTACTAGTACAAAGCCTTATGCAGGAATTAATTTCTGTTAGACATTAAAGTGCTGCCAGACTCCTGTTTACTTTTTGCTCTGGATGAACTATTGTTCTGAAGTTGATCTATGCCTAGTAAGTTACTCAGGCTGCTTGGGTGTTGTAAAGCATTAGGTAAATGTACCATTTGGGTGTAAACTGGAATTTTAATACATTCTATAAACGTCCATTTAGTTATTTAAAATATTTATAAACTGGTTTGTTTCCTGCCAAATTAGGACCTATAAAGGCAGCTAACAGGTAACAAAATTCAATACATATCAAGTTAAACAGATAAATTGCTGGGGAAAGGTTTCTAGTCTGTGAGCCTTTGCTGACTAATCAGTTTTTGGCCTACAAATGTGTCTAACCCTTCTTGAAACCACCTTTGCTTTTTTTTTTAATAACCACATCCTACAGTGGCTGGGTGTGCTAAAATGACTTCCTTAAAATATATTGTCTGATGTCCTGTACCCTTGCAATATAAGAAAGCAAATCATTGTTCTCTGTTGATGTCTTCAAACTCTTCTTTATTTGGGGTGTAATCTGGCACACAGGTTGCTTCAATCCCTGACCTAATTAAGCATTCCCTCCTGTCTGAGACAGTTCATGCAAATGGAGGCTGCTTCAATCTGACGTGCAAAATTGAATCCGATGCAGAATCTCCATAAAATGGATGGGGGTACTTTCAAGCTTTTATCTCCCCTTCCTCCTCCTTGTAAACCACTTTGTAAAGCTGTACTTTCCTTCTGCTCTGACTATGACCAGAAATGCCTGTTGGGAGAAAAAATAGTTTAAAAATGTTTTCAGGTCAGAAAGTATAGGTGAGGGTTTCAGCTCTCCTCACCTGCCTAGGCTGCTTTAACAAGCAAATACCCTTGGGGCGTTTCCGCGTTTACGACGCCGACCCGACGATGCTGGGACCGTCCGCACAGACGGTCCTGGAAACAGCCGGGCAGCCGGCGCCGCGGAGCGCCGGCGCCCGGCCGACCCGGCATGTCCCCGGGCCTCCGGCGCATCGCCGAGGCCTGGGGACACGCCCCCTGGCCCTGCGTGCCTGCTCCGAGGCTGCGTTTCCTCAAAAAGAGCGCTTCCAAGCGCTCTGGGGAAACGCCGGCTCCGTGACGGGCAGGCGGCGCGAGGGCGGCGCGGCTGCGATGCACCTGCGCCCCCTGTGCGAATGGTGGCCTGGAGACGGCGTTTTTACCGTCTCCAGGCCGCCATTCATTGCCCGTGCGGAAGCGGCCTTGGTTTTTAGGAAAACGGCAGAATGTAGAACTTGCTGTTGCATCTGCTTGTGTCTTAATAGTAGAGTTGCCTACTACAGATTGAGATTTTCCTGAAAATTTGGGGATGAAGCCTGCAGAAGGCGGGGTTTGAGGAAGGAAAGGATTTCAACATAGTACAATGCCATAGAGTTCACCCTCCAAAGCAGCCATTTTCTCCAGGTGATCTGATCTCAGTTTCCTGGAGATCAGTTGTAATTCTGGGAAATCTCCAGGACTCATCTGGAGGATGGCAACCCTGATTAACAGCACTTGCAGTTAATCCAGATTTCCCTGAGTTGTCAAGGTTCATAGAATTTACAAATTATATTTTGTTAGCACTGGATGCAGATTCTGCCAGTAAGTTGAAGAAGGACCCAGATATATATTTTTAATTATGTAATTTTTAAAATTATGGAATTTTGTTTTGGTTTATGTTGATTTTGTGAGTCATGTTCTTGTCAAGCTGGTTTTTAAAGATTTTAAACTTTCCTTCCAATTGTATATTTTAGACTTGTAACCACAGGAGCCATAGAGTAAGAGAGCATATTTCACAAGTAAAACTTAATCTAGTAAACCAATTTATTTAGCAACATGAAAGAGTATATTTATATTTTGCCTATTGCATTTGATTTCTCATTGTTCAATGGGATGGATGTATTTGGTGCATGGATTTCAGTTTCTCAACAATAGGCAGAAAAATTCCCCCAAAAGTACTAATTTTCAGTCTGTCTTTTTGTTTGGAAAGGAGCTGGGGGACTACATTGAAGCCTTACTGTACAAAATAGGATGCTGGGAAGACAATAAAGTACACGCGTGCTTGTTTAATAATTCAGGATAGCATTCCAAAATGTTTTTCTGTAACCAAAAATCTTGATACAATTTTTTAGCCTCAGCTTAATGCAGTGGTGGCGAACCTTTGGCACTCCAGATGTTATGGACTACAATTCCCATCAGCCCCTGCCAGCATGGCCAATTGGCCATGCTGGCAGGGTTTGATAGGAATTGTAGTCCATAACATCTGGAGTGCCAAAGGTTCGCCACCACTGCATTAATGTCTATTTGGAGCAAAATCAGTTCTCTCTTTACTATTCCTGTTTTCTCAATCAAGGAAAGAATTGAATACCCCCACCCCCCAAATCCTGAAATCTGTCAGACATGACTCTGTGTAACTCATCTATATGTGCACACCCATAGGTGTACAATACACTTGAAGGTGTTATAACTAACATGAAAATAATACAAATCATAGCATTAGCACAGCAACATTTTCTCACCCCTTGACATCTGTCTATCAATACCCACTCAGTCATGATTCAGGAAATATTAGATTGTAAGGCAAAATGGCCAGGGTCTAGGTGTCAGTGTCTAGAAGGAACAAACACAAGTCTGAAGTGAGAGCTGTGACATACATATTGTTTATATGATCATGTTTTGAACAAACAAGTGTACTATCGAGGAAAACAGGGAGCATGTGACATGCTGTTTACCTTAACTGCTGTTCTATCCTGCTACATGCTCTGCTGAGTCGTACCTGGGTCCAGTGGCATAGTGCCAAGGGTGCGTGGGGTGTGTGTGTGTGATGCACCGGGCGTGCACCGGTAGAGGGGCATGGCGTGGCAGGGTTGCAGGTGTGCCCTGGGCGCAGTTCCCCCTCGCTACGGCTCTCCCTGGGTCCACTGATACTTTAGCTGCAGACAGACCCTTTGCTGAATAGGAGATTGAGGGTCCCACCCTGCAGCTGGCCCAGGCAGTGGTCAATTCTGACACCAGATCAGTCACCTTTAGACAGTTGTGTGATTGCAAAATGTAACCAATCAGGTATTTGCAAAGTTAAATTGCCTGCTTGAAAGTCTGTATAAAAAGGTGGCTTTGAAACTTGTTCTTTGGACATTGTTTTTTGGCTGACTACAGCACATTGTCCTACTATTATTGCAATAAAAGCTTATCTGCTTCTTTCAACCAATCTAAGAGAACTGTGACTGTCCAAATGACACTCAGCTGGCTTCATGTGGAGGAGTGGGGAATTGAACCTGGTTCTCCAGATTAGAATCTGCTGTTCTTAACCACTGTGCCACACTGGCTCTTACTACTCAATCATATCATTTATAATATTATGCAAATATACAATACACAACAGTAGGTACCTTTTGTGCCCTGGCAAGCAAATGTAAAGTTGCTTCGGAGAGGAAAAAAAAACGTTCAAGGTAACAATTTTTTTTATCATAAACTCAATAACTTACAATTAGTGGTGCAATTGAATCCTAATGCTTATTAACATAACAGTATTTCCCTTTCAGGCTTGGGCCAATGAGGGGGAAGTGTGCAAAGCAGCATGAGAGAGTGTTGGGGGTGAAACTAGGTGGGCTGCTGTGGGCAGAGGGAAGAGGTCCAGAGCAAAGCCGTGCTCATGGGCAAATCTGGCTGCGAAGCAAAATTAAATTTGTGTTTGAAGTTGTCTTGCTTGCCGCAGGGAGAATGAAAAATGAAAGTGGGGCTTGAGGAAATATGTTCATACAAGAAATCCTGTGGCAATGCACGTTTGCTTCCGTTATGCAGCAAATGCATTGTGCATATTTGGCCTTTAACTCTAACTTTGCACTGCAAAATAAAAAACCCCATGTTTTTGTGTATAACTCTGTTATTATTATTTGTTATTTAAGTCTTGTAAATTAGATTTTTGTGCATAGATTTTGTCACCTAGATTTTCTAAAGAAAATTCCCATTTGGTTTTGATGCCCCCTCCCTTTCCCCTCACTACCCCCCTGGATCTTTCTAGTGTCCCCACATACAGTCCACTTTGAGAACTACCAATTTAGATGAAGGAAAAGTTAAAATTGGTGGAAGGAACATTAACTATTTGAGAAATGCTGATGATACCACATTACTGGCAGAAAATAAAGAAGACTTGACATGACTACAGGTGAAGGTTAGAACAGGAAGTGCCAAAGCAAGATTACAGCTGAATATCAAGGTGAAAGTAACAACTTTGGGGGAATTATGCAATTTTAAGGCTGACAGTGAAGAAATTGAAATTGTTCAAGATTTTCAGTTCTTGGCTCCATCATCGACAGAAATGGAGATTGCAGCCAAGAAATCAGAAAGAGATTGAAACTGGGAAGGATATCCATGATGGAGCTAGATAAGATTCTTAAGTGTAAAGATATGTCATTGGTGATCAAAATCCAGTTAATTCATGCCATCGTATTCCATAGTATTCTACTACCGTGTTTTCCCAAAAATAAGACAGTGTCTTATGTTAATTTTTGCTCCCAAATATGAACTATGTCTTATTTTTAGGGGATGTCTTATTTTTCCACTCTACAACTGCATGCTCTGGAGTTCTGTTCGACGGGCATTCTTCCAAACAAAAACTTTGCTATGTCTTACTTTTGGGGGATGCTTTATTTTTAGCACTTCAGTAAAACCTCTACTACGTCTTATTCTCAGGGGATGTCTTATTTTCAGGGAAACGGTATGTACAAACAAAGTTGGACAGTGAAGAATGCTGACAGGAATGAAGTGGATCCTTTTGAAATGTGGTATTGGGAGGAGTTTTATGGTTACTGTGGACTGCCAGAAAGACAGATCAGTGGGTTCTAGATCAATTCATCCCTATAAGCTAGTATCTAAACTGAGGCTATCACATAACGAGAAGATGAGTCACTGGAAAGGACAATAATGCTAGGTTAAGTTGAAGGCAGCAGGACAAATGGAAGGCCCATTATGAGATGGATTGGCTCGATTAAGAAAGCCACAAACTTCAATCTTTAAGATCTGAGCAAGGCTTTTAAGGATAGGACATTTTGAAGGACATCAGTTCGTAGGGTTGCTATAAGTTGGAAGCAACTTGACGGCACTTAACGCATAAATGCAACACAGAGGCCGGCAATGGCAAGCCACCTCTGAATGTCACTTGAAAACCTTTTAGGTTTGCATAAGTCAGGTGTGATATGGCGGTTTTAAACAATAAAACTGGAATAGCTCTAAGAAGTCATATGTAAATCTGTATTAATAGCCTGTGCAAATCCAACTCTGTATCTTTGGTTCCTCTTCCCATGTGGATTCCTTTTGGCTACTTTTAGTCCAGCAAGACACAAAAACACCTTGCTGAGAACTGTTTCCTTTCTCGGAATCACTGCCTGTTTTCAAAGGTATCTTTGCACAGAAACAAAGGACGAGTGTATGTATGTGTGTTCATCACTGGCGAACTGCAGGCCTCCAGGGAGGATGACTTGCATGGATGAATCAGCTATCTCAGTGTAATTACAATACATGCAACTTCCATATAACTTGGTGCAAACACAGTCGTTTTGAAGGAAGAGAAATCAAATTATATACATATGCATGTATAAACCAGCTACGAGAGAGTTCCTTTTCTTCAGTGTTTGTATGTATTATGCGAATATCAGAGTATATGGATGATGCTCACATTTACTCCGTAAACGTGTCTTGAATGTGGGTCCTGTGATGAAAAGGCTGGATTATAGGCATCGTTTTGTTCCATCCTTAAGGCTGCTGCTTCTGTCTTCAGAAGCATCCACCCCAGTTCTGTGCGTGTTTACATAGAACTCGCTGCCACTAAGTTCCTCATAGATTCAATCCCTGTGGAATGTATGTGGGATTGAGTAAACACACATCGAAACTGGGTGGCTATTAAAGGCTGGAAGATGGGATTCCTTGACTGAATCTGTGCATTTGCCAAATATAGTCTCATTCCACACTCTCCTTTTTTAAATCAAAGCAGCAGCCAGCAGGGCAGTCTCTTCAGTGGACTTAAAATGGAGTAACGCAACGTAAAATTGCACTGCAAATATGACCCCTCGCAATATCTGTCTCTCAAAATATTGTCTCTTCTTGTCAAGCAGAATATAATCTTAGCAGCATTTATAAGCAATTGCAAGGCTGTCTAACTGGTGACCCCTTGAGCGCATTTAATACAAATGTTATTTATTAAGCACTAAAAACTGACTAGGTGTGGCAACAAAAATAAAACCCTGCCTACAGATTTATAATTCAGAACAGAGTATTCATGAGGAGTCAGGGGAGGGGGGAATGCTGGAGGAGACAGTGGCTGGTAATACGCAGTCAAAATCAAATTTCATTATTCTTTTATCCTGCCGAAATGTGACTGTGCTCAGTGTTATGATTTATTTAATATTAAATGAGCTGCTTAGTTTGCAAATCTTTGTTGAGTACGTACTTTGTGACTACAAAAAGCACTTATTCATGCATTCTTTTAAACACATTTACTGTAGCCTGCTGTTGAGTGGATAACAATGTGTTGGATCCAATGGTAGATTCCTGCCAAATGAGAACAGGCAATTTCTGCTGATTCCCACTTTCCACTATATGCCCCCCCCCCTTCACATGCACCTCTGCTGTTCTTTAGGATCTCTGTCCCTCAGCATTTTAGGGAGCATTTCGTGCTGCTGCGAGATAGAGGAGACAAGAAAGTCTCATTCTGTGCTGGAAATCTCTTGCATCAGCAGAAATAACAGCCGGATCCAAGCCAATATGTTAACGACAACCCGAGTGAAAATTATTTGTCCTTTCCTTCCTTTTCCCTAGTCCTCAAAAAATCCAATTTGAGGGGGAAAAAATCTTGCATTTCTTCTGGAAGTCATTTACATTTGGCCTTTGGCCAGTCTTCAGAGTGAGTGCTTGAGATAAGAAGCGATCACTGAGAATTTTTCTCCGTGTCTTGAATTGATATCTAGATTATAAACTTCAGAAGTTGTCTTTGGTCATTTTTAAAGCCCACAATGGAATAGTATACAGGCCACTGAACATCAGGGCTGTGTAGATTATCAGCAAAGACACTTGGAAACCAGTGCAGACCTTGGAGCGCTGGTGTTAATGTGGTTCTTCTGACCCACTTTCGTTTTGAAGTTAGGTTGTGTTGTTTGGACCGGTTTTTAAAAAGTGGTTGAGGCAGCCATATCTTTTTAGGCTATCGGCACACAAGATGCTTTCAGAAAGTGTACAGTATAATTTCCATTTTTAAAGCTAACCTTTTTCATTGATGGCTTCCTCTTCAGATTGAAGCAAGTCACTGAATGAATGACACTCTTAAATTCTTATTTTCTATTCCCAGCAAGTAACTGACAAAAAAGGGAATATGCTGAACTTTGAGTTACACATTTTGAACCCCCCTTTACTGACGTCTGAAAATAGCTGATAAAATCCTAGGTTTTTCAAAGAAAAGAAAAACTAGTGAGAACAAGGTTTCAGACTCAAAAGTTGTCGTCAGTGTAAAATCCACTGGATATCAGATGCTTATGTGCGGCATCAGAGATTCGCACCTTCAGAGAACACTCAGCGAGCTTACTTATATTTATTAATTTAGATGTTTATACCTCTACCCAATGGGGACCCAAAAGAACATACAACACCATTCCCCCTTTTTTATCACCATCATCATCACCACCACCATCACCACCACCACCACCAATTTGGATTTCGTAGACCGCCTCATCCCTGGAGGGCTCTAGGTGGTTTACAACACATAATATCCAACAATAATTTAAAACACAATTACAACTCTTAAAATCAATAGCAGCATACAGAATCCTAAAAACAGAGTCAGCTTAAATTCCATATAGATGGCACCCCGGTCCCAAGGCTGGGCGGGGCAGCAATGCCAGAAGATGGAGCCAGTATAAGGCATTGCCAAAGAGGACAACATCTGGCAGAGGCCTCCATCAAGGGAGGGAGGGGTTGCATGCAAGGGAGGGGAGGAAGGGGGCCTGGCATCTGGACATGGCCCACTTCTCCATTTTATCCTCACAACAAGTCTGAGGAAGCTTAGGCCGAGAGAGAGAGTGACTGCCCCAAGTTCACCCTATGAGCTTCTGTGGCTAAGTGGGAATCTGAGACTGGGTCTCCCAGATCCTAGTCTAATTTATACTACTATTACAAACAGAGAAGAATCAAAATAAATGAAACTTGTCTGTCTAGATGTAACCTACTACTTCCAGGAACAAACTAATTTCAAGATTTAACCTACAGTTTGCATACCCAGCATCTCATTTATGGCTTTTGGACAAGAATTGGAAAGGGAGAGGGTTATGTATCACAGCTGCATTTTTGTCCCTCATGAAACCATCAATTTTGTATTGATACCGTGTGAAGAACCTGGGATGACATGGATGGCACAAATTACCTCAACCCATTACACGCACCCAGGTTTTGAGAATACAGATCAAGATGGAACATGGATTTTCTGTTTGCTACCAACCTGACTTGTAGCAACAGTGTTTCAAAATTTGATGGCAAGTTGACCTGTGGCACTCATGCTCGGGGGGGTTATACTTAATTATTTTGCCCTCTATCCACAATCTCTGCGTCCATTAATGAGACAATTTAAATTCAAGATTCGCTCTAGAGTCAACAAGGTGCAAAGCAACACAAATTACAGTGTTGTAAACCTTTCTGTCTAGCTTTATTGTTTGTAAGATACCTGTGGTCCTATCTTCCACGTCCTAATGAATCTTTTTCCCAATTTTGTATAATCTTTGGAAACATTTCAAAGTTTGGCAATTAGATGATCTCTCAGTAATCAGGATTAATAAGCAGAAAGTCTTGATTTGTAAGCAGTTGTTCTTGCTAGAAATATTTGACTGTCTTTGACAATTGGCCATGCTGACAGAGGCTGATGGGAATTGTAGTTCCTGAACATCTGGAGAGCCGCAGGTTCCCTACCCCTGGACTAGCCCAAGGTCACCCAGCTGGCATATGTGGGAGTGCACAGGCTAATCTGAATTCCCCAGATAAGCCTCCACAGCTCAAGTGGCAGAGCTGGGAATCAAACCCGGTTCCTCCAGATACACGAGCTCTTAACTGCTAGGGATTTTTCTGGTGGTTGTTCTTCTGCCTTCGGCTGAATAGCCTTGTATTATATTGTTTTACATAATTGGAACTGTCTAGAGCTGAGAGAGTACTGATTTTATTGTTTCTTTTCCTTTTGATACAATTTTAAAATCTCAGCTATTTGAGAGTATCTGGATAAACAGCCCTGGTTTCTGTGTGTTTCTGTGGTAAGGTACCTGTGGTAAGGCTTTGGGTAACCTTTTCACACAGCCTCTAACTTCAAATCCGCACTCTGTCATGGAAGATGACTCGGTGTCCTTGTGTCAGTCATTGTTTCACACTCTTACAGGGTTGCTGAGAGAATAAAATAAGGGAAGATTAATGTAAGTTGTTTTGGGTTGCTAATGGGGAGAAAAGCAAGGTATAAATGAAGTAAAGAAATAAAATAGTGTGCTGATATTTCCTTGTGATTCTTTTGGCTAGTTCTTATAAATGTGACTCATCCAGCAAGGAATTAGGTGGTGGTGAGGAAGGAAAGTCCCCATGTCACATCATGAATGGCCGCTGGGGGAGCTCTCCTGGTTATTCAGCTACTCCAGCAAAGAGCCCCAGTGCTTAGGGTCTTTTCTTAGGTTAGGTGACAAGCAGCATCTCCCATAGGTTCTACAGGGGTGGTCTTGGTAATTGTAAAGCCCTGCAAAAGTCAAGAATGGAACCCCAGACTTACAGGGTGGGGCATCTTCAAGGCAGCTACCAGCAATTAGCTGAAGGATTGTTGGTGACGGGACCCCGGTTAACCCTAACCCTAACTTATTATTTTTATTTAATTTATTCAATCTTAAATTGTTCCCAAAATTGTAACAAACACCCGAAACCTAAAACTGACCATAGCCCTATTCTCAAACTCCACCCTAGAACTCAACATAACACTAAGGCAAGCCTGAGCCCCTGCCCTTGCCTTAACCCTAACCCTAATTTATTATTTTTATTTAATGTTTTCAGTTAAAAATTGTTCCCAAAATTGTAAAAAAAACCCAAAACCTAAAACTGACCATAGCCCTATTTTTGGACTGCGCCACAGAATTCCACGTAACGCTAAGGCAAGCCTGAGTCCCTGCCCTAGCCTTAACCCTAACCCTAATTTATTATTTTTATTTAATTTATTGAGTCAAAAATTGTTCCCAAAATTATAAAAAAACCCAAACCCTAAAACTGACCATAGCCCTATTCTTGGACGGCCTGTGCCCTAGAACTCACTGTAACACTAAGGCAAGCCTGAGCCCCTGCCCTTGACGTAACCCTAACCCTAACCTATTATTTTTATTTAGTTTATTTTTGTTACAATTTTGGGAACAATTTATGACTGAATAAATTAAATAAAGATGATTAGTTAGGGTTAGGGTTAAGGGAAGTGCAGGGTTTCAGGTTTGCCTTAGTGTTACGTTGAGTTCTAGGGCACGTTGAGTTCTAGTCCAATATTAACACGATGGTCAGTTTTAGGTTACGGGTTTTTGTTACAATTTTGGAAACAATTTAGGACTGAATACATTAAATAAAAATAATAAGTTAGGTTTAGGGGTAAGGCAAGAGCAGGGGCTCTGGCTTGCCTTTGTGTCATATTGAGTTCTAGGGCGCAATCTGAGTATAGGGTTATGGTCAGTTTCAGGGTTTTAGTTAACCCTTGCCTTTGCTTGAACCCGAACTCTAACTTTTTATTTGTATTTAATTTATTCAGTCATAAATTGTTTCCAAATTTGTAACAAAAACCCTAAACCTAAAACTGACTATCACGCTAATATTGGACTGTGTCCTAGAACTCAACGCAACACTAAGGCAAGCCTGAACCCCTGCCCTTGCCTTAACCCAAACTTATTATTTTTATTTAATTTATTCAGTGATAAATTGTTCCCAAAACTGTAACAAAAACCCAAAACCTAAAACTGACCATAGCCCTATTCTTGGACTGCGCCCTAGAACTCAATGTAACACTAAGGCAATCCTGAGCCCTCGCCCTAACCCTAACCCTAATTTATTATTTTTATTTAATGTTTTCAGTCAAAAATTGTTCCCAAAATTGTAACAAAAGCCTGAAACCTAAAACTGAGTATAGCCCTATTCTCGGACTGCGCCCTAGAACTCAACATAACACTAAGGCAAGCCTGAGCCCCTGCCCTTGCCTTAACCTGTTATTTTTATTTCATTCATTTTTTGTTAAAAATTTGGGAACAATTTATGACTGAAAACATTAAATAAAAATAATAGGTTAGGGTTAGGGTTAAGGCAAGGGCAGGGGCTCAGACTTGCCTTAGTGGTATGTTGAGTTCTAGGCCGCAGTCCAAGAATAGGGCTATGGTCACTTTTAGATTTTGGGTTTTTGTTACAAGTTGGGAACAATTTATGACTGAATAAATTAAATAAATATAAAAAGTTAGGGTTGGGGTTCATGCAAGGGCAAAGGTTAAGGCAAAACTCCGAAACCTGAAACTGAGCATAGCCCTACTCTCGGAGTGTGCCCTAGAACTCAACGTAACAGTAAGGCAAGCCTGAGCCCCTGCCCTTGCATTAACCAGAGGCGTAGCTACAATGGGGACATCCGGGGACAAATGTCACAGGTGCCCACAATTGGGGGTGCAGAAAAAATTTGGGCTCATTTCTAATTGTTTTGGTATTTTTAGTGTTTTGACTTTGTTGGCCAGCAGGGGCACAGTTTTTAGGCTAGCGGCACCAAAATTACAGGCTATCATCTGGTGACACTCCTGATGACAGTAGCCAGGTGTGGTGATGTTTGGTTAAGGGGGTCCAAAGTTATGGACCCCCAAATGGGGTTCCCCATCCCCCTTTGTTTCCAATGGGAGCTAATGGTAGATGGGGCTACCCTTTTGAGGGTCCATAACTTTGGACTCCATGATCCAAACTTTACTAAACCTGGGTGGTTTTATCCAGAGAGTCTCCTGCTGATAGCACCCTTGTTTTGTGAAGGTTGGTTCAGGGGGTCCAATGTTATGGACCCCCAAAAGGGGTGTCCTCATCCCCCACTGTTTCTAATAGGAGCTAGTAGTAGATGTGGCTACCCTTTTGAGGGTCTATAACTTTGGACCCCCTGAACCAAACTTCACTAAACCTGGGTGGTTTCATCAGGAGAGTCTCCTGAAGATAGCCTAAAATTTTTGTACTGTTAGCTTAAACACTGCTCTCCTGACATACACCCTCAAATTTTTCCCAGGTTCTCTCTTTAAATCCACTTTGGATTTAAAGGGAGAATCTGGGCTCCCTAGATTAAAAAAAACATTGAAAGTATTGTTGAAGACTTTCACAACCAGATTCAACTGGTTGTTGTGGGTTTTACAGATTGTGTAGCCGTGGTCTGGTAGATCTTGTTCCTAACTTTTTGCCTGCATCTGTGGCTGGCATCTTCAGAGGTGTATCACAGACAGAAGTCTGGACACAGTGTATAACAGAATTCTCTCTGTGATACACCTCTGAAGATACCAGCCACAGATGCAGGTGAAACATTAGGAACAAGATCTACCAGACCATGGCCATGCAGCCCAGAAAACCCACAACAACCAACATTGAAAATGATGCTATTTGGGGGTGGGGTGGGGGAATCTAATCTGAAACAGAATCACTTTCAATGTTGTTTAAACTAGGGAGCCCAGAGTCTCCCTTTAAGGTGGATTTAAAAGGAGAATCTGGGCTCTCTAGTTTAAACAACATTAATAGTGATGCTGTTTCAGGGTGGATCCCCCCCTCCCGTTCAAAAATAGCATCACTTTCAATGTTGTTTAAACTAGGTAGCCCTGGGTGTGTTCACATTTGTGTGTTGGGGCATGTTCTATAAAGTGATGGTGACTTTGAGATGACCTGGTGCAAAAAATATTGTTTGGTCGTGGTGGGGGAGGGTGGCCGGGTGGGGGGCGCAAAACTCCGATTTTGTCCCAGGCTCCATTTTTCCTAGCTACGCCTCTGGACCCCACTGCAGCTGATTGCCCCTGTGCTGCCAAAGACTCAGGGTCCCCTTATATCTGATACTCTGAAGCTTCCTGAGACTGAGGCAGCAACTGGCAAATGCAGTCAGCTGTAGGCCAGTGGGATGGGACAGCCGTGTAGCTGATTCTGACTGCTGCGTGAACAGTGCCCTTCACCTGTAGCATCACCAGTTGCAGAGGACTGTGGTGATTTGCACCCTGGGAAGCTTATGAAAAGCCCCCCACGGTGTTGGATCCCAGGGCAGCTGACTTAAAAGCTCCTTATTAACTTAAGACCACCTATGAATTAACAGACTATGGCTGATTATATACTGGTGCTCTGCCCCGCAGTGAGGATACATCTTCTTCAGGGCAGAGTTTTGATTGCAAACATGCTCAAATTTATGGCATGACAGATTTCAGAAGCCCCACAGTTCCTGAGAGCAGGCACACCCAGATGTTTTCCCTGGCCTCAGGGTTTTTGCTCCTTCCGGTCTTCCCCTGCCCCCCTATACTCTTTGCAGGCATTTAGCTACTGGAACAGAGAAATTAAAGGTAGGGTGAGAGATTGACTGCCAGCTTTTTCAAAAAAGCAAAACAATCACAAGCCTTTGCAATGCGGATAAGAAAAATAGTGATATAAAAAATTAAAGTTTTTTTTAAGGCAATCTGGCAGTTCACCAGGAGTAACCTGGAAGTGGGGACCAGTAAGCCACACAGCAGGCAGTGGGACACTTTCTCACAGGTAAACAGAGAAATGTGAGAACACTCCACTGCTCAGTGAAGAGCTTCAAGCAAAGTGCTCCGTGCACAATCGGCCTATGTTTGTGTGTGTTTTATGAAAACAAAACCAGAAAGAATTGTCTTAAGTAACTACTGGCCCCTTCCGCACACGCAAAATAATGCGTTTTCAAACCACTTTCACAACTGTTTGCAAGTGGATTTTGCCATTCCGCACAGCTTCAAAGAGCACTGAAAGCAGTTTGAAAGTGCATTATTCTGCATGTGCGGAATGAGCCTACTGTGTAAATTTTGCAAGGGGTGAATTATACGCCGCCCAGTGGTTTCCAGCTTGCACTTTGCAAATAGTAAGCCTACATTTCTTTCACAAATCTATAACAGAATTCTGGAAACCTCTCTGCTTGTGCCAGCATACCATTTTTTTCCTCACGCTGCCTTTAATTTCTCTGCTCTGGTAGCTAAAATTATAAAGAGCTGGGAAATGAAATGCTTTGAAGAGACATAACCGATTGCGTAGGGTATGAAATGTCAACTACAAGAACAATGCCCTGCTACAAGAACAGAATGCTTCTTCTGTGATTACTATTTTCTTTTTCAAAAAGGGGGGCAGAGCTCCTAACATCTTTATAAGGGAAAGCCTGTTGCCTTTTTCATCGGAAGCCCGCCTTTCTGTATTAAAAAAAAAATCAAAACAGTCTAGCATGAGAGTGCAACCTGTGTCACCCACTGTTGTCTCTAGCACACAGTAATGTCCATTTTGCTTCCTTCCCAGCAGTTTTTAATGGCTCATACAAGTGACAAATTTCTATACAAAGGTAATCACTGAAGAATGATCTTTGTAAGGTCAGCTAAGGATGATTCCACACAGCATAATAATACCAGGTTAAGTGTGGTATTTTAAAATCCAGGTCTATTTTATCCTGGCTTCTCCCTTTGCATGGGTGCCAGTTTCTGTGAAAGAATAGAGTTAAGACCGGGAGGAAATATTCTGATTTTTTTTGCACGAGCCCCTCACACTCGAACATCCCCAGTGTGCTGCATTCTGATTGGCTCTTCCCCCCAAAGGTAAAGTGACCAAATTTTTCCAATTAAAAAGCGGGGCGCGCACGCGCACCCGCAGCAGCACACTGCCTTTTGTGGCGGCGCTCCCCAGTCAGGAAACAGGGAAGCACCCAGAAGGCACTGTGGCAGCCGCAGTGCCTTCTGGGGCGCTTCCCTGTTTCCTGATTGGCTTTTGAGCACTGTATAAGCGAATGATACTGCCCTAAGGCCATTAATCCCTAATCTGGACAATGGCATAAGCCCGGCGGGACGCGGGACACTCTACGCAAAAGTGTGAGTGTCCCGCGAAAATCGGGACGGCTGGTCACCGTACCCAAAGGCAATGCTTCTGGTTGGCGGATCCATAGCAACTGTGGGAAAACCAAGCAGGACACCCCCTCCCTTTTCTCTAGCTTTGGAAAGGAGCCAGTGCAGTGAGCAACATGGCAAGCATGTTATGCTACACAAAGTAAAACCTTTTGACCAATACTGGCCTTGTAAAAATAAAAGCATTTTATTAATTTGGGACCAGGATCATACAGATCCAAATGAAGCAACATTTCATTGAGGTTTTTAATATTTGCTGCACGGCATTCCCGGTGGTTTCCCACTGAGCAAACTTACTAAATTTGCACTTTCTTAACTCTATATCCAGTGATTCCAGAGCGTTTGCGGTGCTCTCCTAAGCAGAATTACACATTCTAAAGCCATTAGTAGGGCAAGAAAGATGTAACTCCGCGTAGGTAGCATTTCTTTTCCTCAGTTTTCTGTAATTGGAGATACATATATTGTGTACATGCATTCATATAAAAATAAAATGGTGGCTGAAGGCATTGTGTTGAAGCCACACAAAACAATTCAGTTTTTGTTTAGATTCTGCTTTTCTCCCTGAAAGTGGCTTTTCACATTTTCCCTCCAGGCTGAGAGACTGTGACAAACCCTGCATCAACCAGCAAACTTCCATGGCAGATCGGGATCTGAAGTAGTTTCAGAGGTGGGATCCAGCAGGTTCTCACAGGTTCCCAAGAGTAGGTTACTGATTGTTTGTGTGTGCCGAGAGGGGGTTAGTAATTGGTGATTTTGCTACGTGATTTTTGCCTTAGTTACGCCCCTCCTCTCAGCAGTAGCGCGCAGAACTTGAAGCAGTCTAGTAGGAGGTGCACCGGCGTGCGTGGCAGCCTGCGCCTGCGTGCATTCGTTTCCCGCCCAAGGTCGCAGCTGCGACCTTGCCACAGCCCCGCCCAGGAATGCCCCTCCCGGAATGCCCGGCCACGCCCCCGTTGTGCCCCACCAGCCCCATTGGCGCTATGCCACAGTTTGAATCCCACCACCCTGGGAACCTGTAACTAAAATTTTTGGATCCCACCACTGAGTAGTTTCCCTAGTCCTAGTCCAATACTCTAACCACTATGCTACACCAGCTGTTCAGAAAACACACGAAAGTGTGAAGGATAGGAAGTGAAAAACTGTACTCCTACTGATTGGAGTCAGGGTTCCCCAAATATTAGAAAGGAGCAGTGGGGGTCAGTCCCAACATCCCTTTTACTGCTCGGTTATCTTCTAAGATGCTTTCGTTGACTTTGGGCCCGCATTGATTGTTGAAGGCTGGTAAGATGATGCTGTCAAGTTTTGTTTATAGGGTGAAGTGATACTAAGCCTTAACAGTACTTTTGAAAACCCTCCAGGAAATCTGCTTAGAGTTCAGGCCCGTTTGTGTGTGGAAATTGCTTGGAGTGTTGACAGTTTATGGGATGGTAGCTGGATTGTCTGCCACAGCTGTCTGCACTATTGAAGCAACCTCTTTTCATACATTTTGCTGGAGTGTGGAACAAAGCACTGGGACCTTTGCCAAGGATGTACCAAGCAGTAATGAAATCTATCGCATGGAGTAATTCAGAGAATTTTCCGTGTGTTGCTTATAATCTGTAGGCTAATCTTCTCAAGACCAAACATAGTCCAAAATAAGGATGCTCCAGTAATCTGACTTCCAAGGAGTCTCTTCCAGACTTGTAACTGTGTGAACAGACAATCTGATTACATGGATATTTAATTCATCTTGATATTCAAAGCAGAAATTATGAAATCCTATTGGACTAACTAGGTTAGCATCAGGTTCATCAACCCTTCAAATTATACTGAACCCTTCTTCAATAGGGAATGGGAAGCTAATCTGTTTTTTTTCAACACATCTACAGAAATGATCTCCAGTTCATTATCTTGGGAAAATGTTTCAAATGCTTAAGCTTCAGTCATAATTCTTTTCTTAAGAAGGAAGCTCAGCATCTTTTTAGGTGCAGCCATTAATAGAACTTAGTGTCTCTCAAAATGGCCCCAAACGGTATTGTCAACATGGCCTTGAATTGTAATGCTGCTATAGTTGGGATTGATTGATGCACTGGTTTTTCCTGTTATGAAAATGGCACTGGGAACCTGGTGTAAAATGGCTGGAGACTCCGCCTATAATGTGAGAGTTACAAATTTTTCTGACATGTGCAACTGACAGAGAGGCTTTGATGAATTTGAGCCGTTGTCTATATAGGGCTTGTTGTCTTGTCTAGCTTCATATGACAAAAATATTTCTTCAGCTGCTGTCTCTCTGCTTCCTTTGTAAACTTGAAAGCCACAAGTAGGATATTAGAGTGGTGGTTGTGAACTGGGTTGTGTCTGCCAATGCTCAGCTCAGCTCACACATTGCTGAGGCACAGTTTGGGTCTGGGGTCCCCACTCATGTTAGTAATCAGACATGAATCGTGGGCTTGCGGCTTGCCTCAACCCATTTGCGGACTCAGTAGCCCGAACTGAGACTGAATGGACGACAGAAAATGATTATCAGTTTCCATGCTAGTAGGTGAAGAGAATCTTGAAAACACGTCTGTTAGGGGCACGAGATTTGGACAAGACTTCTGTGTCCTTTCTTTAGGATGGCCAGAGACGCGAGTCTTTGGACAAGAACCGAAGGGATCTTGGTTTTTAGACCGTGGCACCCAGCCTGTGGCACTGAGAGTTAAGCTCAGGGACCAGCCCAAAGTTGCACTTGTATTTGTGTATGCTTCTGCTGCTTGTTGTTGCAAAGTACACTTGAATGTCCTTGTTAGCAATTTTTGAGTCTTTAATGGGAAGAAAAACAGGATAAAAATACTTGAATACATAATTCACAGCAACTGAACATGTTGTGCAGCCTCAGCATTCCTGGGTTGTGAAGCAGCAAATGCAGATGGACCTATCAGTTGGGTCAAGACAGAACAAAAGAAAGCACTTTTTTGCCCACCCCACATCTATCTTGTAGAACTCAGTGCCATAGAATGTGGTGATGGCCATTAGCTTATACAGCTTTAAAAGGGGATTAGAAAAATTCATGATTGTTAATGGTGTATCACAGGCTGTTAGCCATGGTAGCTAAATGGACCATTCACTTTTCGGGGCAGTATACCTCTGAATGCTAGTTGCTCTGGAATTTCAAAACTCTACAGTTTTACCTCTATGGCCAAAGAGATTTTGTGAATTCTAGAGTGTCTATGAAACAGCAGTTTTAAAACTTAATTAATGTTGGGGTTGAGTTGAGAAGGCAGAGTGTTACCAGTTATCAGACAGGAGCTCTCTGAGGTAATTAAAAGAATCACATTCCAGGAAATCTACAGTTTAATTTAATTGTGTTCCCCCCCACCTTGCGCTTTGGGTCATCATGCTATTTATTAAAAAGGTTATCTCCTTCAGATCTAAGAAACAATATGATTTCTCCAAAATGGCAAAATAACAAAAGACTGACAATTCCTCAAGGGTCACTGATTTTATTTTATCTCATGCAGGTTTCTCATTATATCATGTAGTTAGTAAAACGTGATGTGTTTTGGTACTTTACCACCTGTGTAATTTTTAATTTGGCTATAGATGTTCATGACGATACTAATAGCAGTGAGACTTGATCTGTAAAAACTGGCAACCCATTTATATGCCTTCCTGTTATCCAGAGTATACACAGCCGTCCCTTCTGCCTGGCAACACTGGTAAGATTTCGGGAATACATTTGCGGCTTATTGTTAGTCACTTACACGGGAGGTGTAACTTAAAGGTGATTATTAGTAGTAAACACATTTAGAGTCCAGCACTTTGCCGAAAGAACTATGACTTAGTTCAGACATCACACAGATTGTATTTAATTAAGTTGACTATGGGCAATGTTTAATTTAATTAAATATTTTTGTGTGCTGTCTGAACCGAGCGTGGGCCACTCCATTTCCTGTGGATAGTTTGAAGTTATTTTATTAATTCTAGTTCAACTATGGTTTCATGTGATCTGTCAATGCAAACATGTGGGTTCAATCTCAACTCATTTCCTAACACTGATTCCCTAACTATTATTATTATTATTATTATTATTATTATTATTATTATTATTATTATTATTATTATTATTATTATTGTAAAATTAGGTAGGTAAATTAGGTAAAATTAGATCATTGCCGCGTATACGCCATTATTATTATTATTATTATTATTATTATTATTATTATTATTATTATTATTATTATTATTAATGCTGCCGCCGTCGCCGTCAGACATGTCGCCGCCGCCTAATATTACTAGCTATTATACCATTATTATTATTATTATTATTATTATTATTATTATTATTATTATTAATTTGATTTGATTTGATAAACCGCCCTACTCCCAGAGGGCTCAGAGCAAAAGTGATGAAACTAGCATTTGTCAAGACAAAGCAGCATCTGAGCTGTTTTTGCCAGCTAACCGTAGTAGTTAAAATATATGATGAGCTTTTGTTTTGTCGGAACCAAGATGAAAATGTTTAGCAGTGCAATCCTGTACAGGATTAAACCAGTGGACTAGAACTACAGTAATTCCGCATATGGTTAATTATAATTAAGTGCTGCCTAGTCAAAACTGACATGGGGACCCCATGATGTTCCACCTCATGGGGTTTTTGTGGCAAAACATAACTGGCTAGGTGGTTTTATTATAACAAATCATTACATCTAATAGCAAACTTGTGCCTCTTTGTGGATAGCAGAAGAAGCATCTTTGGGCCCACAACAAACACAGCGGGACTTCTTTGTGTTTGGGGGTTGTCAACAGAGAATCCATCTTAAAAGAATCTTCCAGCTTTAGTTATCAGTGAGCTGGACCCTTCAAGGACAAGTTCCTAGGGCAGTCCTAATTACAACATTTGATGCAGCTGAGAAACTTCCAGTTTGGAGGGATGAAGTGCTCATTCCAGTTGGGAGGGGGCAATTTGCTCCATTCCTGGAAGGTCCGGTGAAAGCAGACTGAGGATTGGTTGAGAGGGGTCACCAGACTATGGCCACTGTTTTCCATAACAGTCTTCAATGTAATAGTTAGTCATGCCTTTTAACTCCCTCCCCTTGGTTCCTGTCAGAGAGAACTTTGCTTATAACCTCAAGAACAACTATGCTGTGTAGGCAATGGTAGGATTCAAATAATTTAACAGCCAGTTCTGGTGGTGGGATTCAAATAATTTAATAACTGGTTGTTTGCAAGTACCATTTTAATGACCGGTTCTGCCAAAGTGGTGTGAACCTGCTGAATCCCACCACTGTGGGCAGGGCTTCAGTGAGTATTTAGAGAGTTAGCTTTGTTCATTTCTGTGTACCTGTTATTGCCAATCTGTAATTCTGTTTGGTTTTAAACATCTTTCTAATTTTCTCCATAAAACTACGGGGCTTTCCCCACTCACCTTCTGCTGCGCGCCGCTCTCGTGCCCCCTCAGCACGCGTCATTCCTGGTGCGCTCTCGGGGTTCCCCACAACCCTGTGCTCCGCGCGGGGTCATCAAAAGGTGCCGTTTCTTCAGCGCCAGGAATGATGCGCGCTGAGGTGGTGCAAGAGCGGCAGCGTCGGGGCGGCTGCGTGGTTGCCGCCCTTGCAAGTGGGGAGCGCTGCTGGACCCCGCGCTACTTTCCCGGAGTAGCGCGCAGCAGAAGGTAAGTGGGGAAAGCCCCAAGATTTTGCTTTTTAAGCAGTGTAAGATTACTGACCAAAGCAGAAGTGCTTGGATACATTTACTGGGCTTTTGCTGCTGCGGAGGGAATTCCCAGCTACACAGAAAAATATGGCTTTCTACATTGGTCAAAAGAAAAAGAATCCTGAAAACCCAACCTGACATAGACTGAACATGTTTTAGAAGCAGATATGTGGAATTTCTATAGCTATGAAGCAACAGAACATAAAGAGGGGGTGGTTTGAGGAAAAAATAGAAAATTGGACAGAAATTGGGATATATGCAATACTTACATTCTTATGAAATCTAAACTTATTTTTATTTATTGATAAAAAGTACAAATGACTTAGTTTTCTGTAAGCTGACTGTAAATATATCCAGTATTTGAGAGGGAACTGAAAACTGCTGTACTTTATGCTACCTGAGCAGATGTATTTTAATGTTTTCAGTCTGATGGCTGGAGAAAAATTAAAAGTTGAAATTATCACACTGTTTCTGTGGTAAAATAAAGAAGGTGTATTATTAGAATGATTGAAGCATATAGTCAAATTAGGAATCAGCAGTCAAATGTTAAGACATTGAAAGCACTGAATTCTTTAATAATGTGCTGTCATTAAAATGATAGCCTAATAACTGTTGCCAAAATTATTCACATTTGAATGCATCCTTGAAATTACATTGTATATATTTCTAGTATACACAAGACTTATTGTTTATTAACTCTAGATTATCCTTTAAAAAATTAAAATCATGCTACACATGTTGAATGTGTAATATCTTGCCTTAAATTATTCCACTCATTCCAAAAGAGAAGATATATCACAGGAATGTTTTCAGTGTTCTCGGGCTCTAAAAACTGAGATCTTGGGATTTGGGGAGGGAAATTTCCAAAATTTCTTAAACTTTCCCCATGTTTCCTTGTGGGGTTCTAATTTGCAGAACATGAAATAGATGCTTAGGATAAAATTGTAGATGGATGTATTAGTAGCAGCAGAGCTTGTCCAGAGTAGTGTAAAGGTAAACTGTGCCATTAAGTCACAGCAAACTCATGGTGACCCCATGAAGTTCCACCTCATGGGATTTTCAAGGCAGAGGTTGCCATTGTCTGCCATTTATAGCAGCCCCTGCCTTTCTTGGTGGCCTCTCATCCAAGTACTGATGTGGTCAGTCTTGCTTAGCTTCCAAACTCTGACAAGACTGATCTCATTCTGGCTGTTAGGGCTGTCCCAGAGTGGAATAGTGGCTAAGTATTTAGTTCCTTCCTCCAGTTCGTGTGGTTGCGGTGGCAGAAAGTGCTGTAAAGTCACAGCCAACATGGTGACCCGATAGGGCAGTGATGGCGAACCTTTTTAAGACCGAGTGCCCAAATTGCAACCCAAACCCCACTTATTTATTGCAAAGTGCCAACCCGGCAATTTAACCTGAATGCTGAGGTTTTAGTTTAGAAAAAACTGGTTGGCTCCCTCTTCCTACACCCCACCTGCTTGAGCAGGGGCCAGCCTTTTCTAGCCTCTAACAAGTCCTGCGCACACCGCTCTGTGCCTCTCTAGCCTCTGCTTCCTCGGCGCCCCCCCCCTCCCCTTGGGCAGCAGCCACCCGGAGCACAGGCACCAGGACCACTAGCTGAGTTCTCCCTGCTCACTGCGGTGCGCGCACATCGTGCTCAGTGGCCCAGGCCAGCTTAGATGTGTGTGTGTATGTGTGTGGGAATGATTTTCCGGGGCCCTCCACATGATGAACTCTGTGTGTGTGTGCCCATAGAGAGGGCTCCGAGTGCCACCTCTGGCACCCATGCCATAGGTTCGCCATCACTGCGATAGGGTTTGCAAGGCAAGAGACAAACAGAGGTACCGTAGTTTGCCATTGTCTGACTATATAGCAACCGTGGACTCGATTGGTGGTCAAGTTACTAACAGCCAATTACTAACCAGAGCCAACCTTGCTTAGCTTCTAAGATCTGATTAAATCAGGCTTGCCTGGCTCATCCAGGCAAAGAACAAGGGTGCCATAGAGATGCAGCTGACTTTTGGGGACTCTATGCGGTTTTCATGGCAAGACATGATCAGAGGTAGTTTGCATTGCCTTCCTTTGAATAGCAAGCCTGGTCTTCCATGCTAGGCTCTTTATGCACATACTTTGAAGTGGGATTTCCCTACATCTTGTTGTTACTTTATCCAGTCCAGTCTGCAGTTTCCTCCCCCTTCTTTTTGTTGACCTTCAGGCACCCATAAACCAGCTTGGAAAGAGCAACAGAAGTGTCTTGCTGGTACCTCGGGAGGAAGAGAAGGAGGAAAGAAGGTGGAGGCAGCTGGGGGAGGAGGGAGACAAAAAAGGGAAGGCAGGCAAGAGTGAACCAGCTTAGAAAGAGTAACAGAATCATCTTGCTAGAGATTTGGGAGGGTGGAAAGAAGGCGGCAGCAGCTGGATGGGAGATGAGGAAGGGAAGGTAGGTGAGAGCGATCCCAATCTTGATTGTCCTGAAATGGTGGCCAGTAGTGTGGTACGGGCAAGGGAAGGTGGGGAGGAGCGAGAAAACCCAAAGAAATGCTAGCCTGTATGGCTCTCCTTCACTTTCCCTACAAAGGGAGACAGAAAGCCACACTTAGAAGAGCTTTTGGAAATCATGGAGATTCTCTGATCTGAGGCAGGTGAGTGCTAAAGAGGGGGGAAAGTGTGTATAGGCGAGAATCAAACTCAAAGGGAATTCATGCTCAAAGCAAAGATGACCACAAGTGCATAAATGGCCCTAGTCTCCGATGCAAGTACTGACCAAAGCCAACCCTGCTTATATTTCCAGGCTTTAATGAGATCAGGCTATTCGGGCAATGAGATCTTGCCTATTAGGACTGCTTCTCAGTTGGTGTTCCTATTTAAGACAGCCTATGTGAATTCCTTTGGAATAACTTCTATGTCTCAGCATTTTCCAATTTGTTTTGCATAACACTGTGTCGGGGCACTCACTTAAAGGTTTACTCCGGGCTGACTGACTTCAAATACCATTATTTGGCTAGAGAGAATGAAATCTGTATCCTTCTTGAACCTGTTCATGGTACTCTGCAATTAAAAGCTCTCTGCAGCCTACCCCCTGAAATAGTCGGTTGGGACTAATAGTCTACTATCCGACAGATGTGACCACAAATGGTTACTAGGGGCAACATTTATTGTGTCTATGAGGGATGTTTCTGTATATAGATAATATGCTGCAATATACCTGAAATCTGCAGTTTTATAGCTAGAAACCTGTGGCAAAAAAAGTGGTGACCATGTAGGGTAGTTTGGCACGCAACTGGAAATGTATCAGTAACATAATGAATCACCATTACACAGGAACTGAACTGCACAGACAGATTAAAAACCCACAAGCTTGCTTTTACTCTCTCTCTCTTTTTTTGGTGAAAATGACAAATTGTGTAAGTGAAGCGGCCTTCCATTTTCTGTCGTTGCCAGCAAAAGAATGGGCAGAGAAGAAATATGTGCCGTGTCCCACTGAGAAAGCAACAAAAAGGCAACGTGCTACAGAGTCATTCAAATCTGAAGTGCTACCATGGACCATTAGCGGAGGGCATTGCAAAATGCTGTCAGCTCAGAGCCGGCTGGAACTCAAAAAGAATGAAATATAAGATCCGCAGGAGCTCTCAGCTGCCTTAAAAAAATAATGGGCAAAAATGAGAATCTAGAATATACAATGCAGTTGATTATGTGTGATGCAGGAGACTGGAGCGGGGGTGGGGTGGAGTTATGGAAGACTTTTCAAAATAAAAAGCACATTTTTTTTAACCCTGCAAAATGTTGATTATTTTTTTTTTGACCATGCAGTCTGGGCCCAGGCGGAAGAGAAAGAGCTGGAGATCATGCCACTGAGAATTTGCAAATCAGAGCTGCAAGGTAGAATGCCAAAGGAAACTAAACCTACAGAAGCACTATTTGTACTTCTAATTCTTAATGTCATTTTATCCCTATGCGTCACATTAACAGTTATAAATTATTGCTGCTGTTTGCAACAATAGCTATTAATGCTTGCTTCCCCCCACCCAGGGACGTATCTAAAAATAGCACCTGGGGCAAGGAGTAGAAAGTATGCCCCCCCCCGTGCCAGTGAAATTCCGCCCCCCAGCGTCCTCCCTCCTGCTCCTTGCCTGCCCTGTGCCCCACACTTCTCTCCAGAGGTTTGTGTGTGAGAGCAGTGCACAGCTTCTCTTGGAAGAGCAGCCACTGCTCCATTCGCTTTAGCTTTTCCGCCCCCCCACGTGACTAAATGGCTGCAGCTCGAGTATATTTGACCCTATATGTCCCCCTGGTCAGTACACCCCTGCTCCCACCCCGGCCTGGTATATCTGGCACTGGTCTGTTCTTTGACATCATCTCAGAATGTTCCTTGTTCCTACATGGACTGAATGGGCACTTTAGACTGTATTTTTTATTTTGGAGAATTTTGCTAATGATGTACCTTTCTCTGGAATTAATAGAGCTTGGCTGTTGTGGGTTTTCTAGGCTATGTGACTGTGGTCTGGTCATTTTTGCTGCTAACATTTTGCCCGCATCTCTGGCTGGCATCTTCGGAGGCATGTCACGGCAAGACCAGTGGTGGGATTCAGCAGGTTCGTACAACCGGCAGAACCGGTTGTTAAAATGGTGCTTGTAAACAACCAGTTGTTAAATTATTTGAATCCCACCACCAGAACTAGTTGTTAAATTATTTGAATCCCACCACTGGGCAAGACGTGTTTCTCTCCACAGCACAGTGCAGGCGAAACATGAAGAACAAAAACTAGCAGATCGCTGCCACACAGCCCGGAAAACCCACAACAGCCAAGCTCTGTTAATTCCACAGAAAGGTAAATAGTCAGCAGAACTTTCCAGAATCAGAATTACAGTCTTCAGTGCCCATTCAGTTCGTGCAGGAACAAAGCACATTCTGAACAAAGCACCACCAGACCACAGCCACACAGCCCAGAAAACCCACAACAGCCAGTTGATTCTGGCCATGAAAGCCTTCAACAATACAGTAGAGATTGGCTTGATACAGAAATCTGAAATTTGATTTTTTTTTCATTTTTGATCTCTCAGGCACTTTCGAATTGTGATTCAAACATCAGAAGAATTTAGTATCTTTAGAAATGTACTGACATTTCAAGTGGTACAGTCCTCTGCAATGTCTATGTACATGGTAGAGGAAAGAATTGTAGCTTAACGTTCAAATGGACAATTGCCAACTTTAAGGTACATTCCAGTGGAAGGACTGTACCTTGTGCTATTCCTGCATGTTTAATTGGTTTGGGGAAAGCCCTTTCTTGTTGTTTGCCCCTAGCATCAATTACTTGGAGAAAGACTGCCTGTGTATGCGAAACATCTATTAAACTATCATAGCTATAGATAGCTCTATCCTCCATTAATCAGTTGAATCTATTTTTAAAAGCATTTAAGCTAGTGGCTGTCATCCCATCTCATAATACTGAATTCCTTAAGTTATATATGCATTTTGTGAAGTGGTATTAATCATGCTAAAGTGGCATTGTCATTATTTATTAAAAATTTATATTCTGTTTCTTATACATATTCTCAAAGCTCACAGCAGTGCCTTCTGCAATACCTAACACCGTTTTCGTTTACTCAACTGAAAATGTTTACAAGCCTGCTTTTCTTCCAACAACTGGGGAAGCAAAGTGGGTCACAACATAAATAAGAAACAAGAGCAACAAGTATTTATTTATCCGCTGCTTTTCTGCTAAAGGCGCTTGAAACATTATTTTCTTCTTGTCCATTTTGTCTTTACAACGACCATGTGAGGTAGGTTAGATTGCTGTAGGGTTATTGGCCCAAGGTCTCCTAGATCCATTTCCAGTACTCTAACTACTACAATATGCTGGCTCTGAAACCGTGGCCAGCAAACATTAGAACAGTTTCCACTAAAATGTGGCCCATTCCTACCCCAGTACTTGGGTACCCAACATGAGGCTGGCAACTGGTGAGAAACCCACTGCTGGGGAGGTGGTGCTTGCTAGCAACATAATGGTGTCTCCAGCCACATACTGATGTCATTTCTGGTCCAGCTAGAAGTGACGTCATTGAATTTCCAATGACATGCTAGCATTTGGCTAAAACTCTATAGCAGTGGTTCTCAACCTGGGGGTCGGGACCCCTTTGGGGGTCGAACGACCCTTTCACAGGGGTTGCCTAAGACTCCCTGCATCAGTGTTCTCCATCTGTAAAATGGATAAATGTTAGAGTTGGGGGTCACCACAACATGAGGAACTGTATTAAAGGGTTGTGGCATTAGGAAGGTTGAGAACCACTGCTCTATAGTCTATAACCAGAACATTTTGACTGAATGGTAGAGTGTTGTCACTAAAATACTGGTATCACTTCCAGTGTGTTGGGACACTGGCCACCCCTCCTCCTAACTTTCCTCTCATTTTTTCTTGCCACTGAATAGCAACAGGAAGGGCATACTCTTACCACTAGTGGGTACTTGGCAACCCTACCATGTACCCTCATATAGGCTCCTTAAGAATGTGACACAAATACAATTGAAAGATCAATTAAAATTAAAAGGTAAAATTCATGAAATAGTGTGACAAAGGCCTCAGAGAAAAGAAGCAGCCCCCCTCCCCATTTACCCAAAGAGAAAAGGAGAATCCAGAAATTGGAGGCACTACTACAAAAGGGTCTGATCCTAGTGGTAGTAAGTCTTCAGGTGATGGTCACACTCAGAGCAGGCTCTTGTTTCCTGGTCTCAACTCACAGTGATTCTCTGGGACAGAGGCTGTTTCCGCATGGGCGGAATACAGCGACACAGGGATGCTAAAAACAGCGTCCCTGGGGAGGGGTTCACACGGATGCCGCTGCTGCATCACAGCAGCGACGGCCTCACAACTCCCGAGCAGCGCAAAGCCGCTGTTTCCGAACCTCGCTCCCTGGGCGAGGTATTGCGGAAACAGTGGCTTCAAACTGCTGCTATGCGAACGGCAGCGGCTGGAAGGCGCCATCCCCCCCTTTCCCAAACGCCTTCCCTTCCCTCCGACCTTCCGGTGCGTTGTCCAGGCCTGGGGACACGCCCCCTCCTGCCCTGCGACTCCAGAGCTGTCGCGCAGGGCAGGGGTGTGTGTCCCCGGGCCTGGGCGATGAGGCGGAAGGTCGGAGGGAAGGGAAGGCGTTTGGGCAATGGCGCAGGACTGCGCCGTCTTCCCCGCCCCTACCAGGACTGTTAGTGCAAACGGTCCCAGGGGAGGTGCGTCGGCATCATATATGCCGATGCACCCCCCGATCATGGCCGTGCAGAAACGGCCATACAGAAAAAAGTGCTCCCTCAACCATCATGGCCCAAGAAGTGTAGAGCTTTAAAGGTTAACTCCAGCACTTTGAATTTGATCCTACAACTAACAGGTAACCTTCCAGTTTCCTTTACTAATAGTGTAAAACAATCCAAGTGACACACTCCAGAGATAAGCCAACCCTGCTACATTCTTGGATGGTTGAAGTTTCCAGTTAAGCCCCATATGAAATAACACTGAAGTCAAAGCTAGAAGTTTGAGCAGCATCCCAAAAATACCGGAGTGCTTATTTTAAAGAAGCGGCAGACCCGGTATACTAACTAAAGCTAATTAAAAAGTACACTATGCATCTGGGAATGCTCTCTGCATCTGTGTATCTGGAGATGCTTTCAGAATGCAAGTTGTGGTTTCTGGAAAGAGTGAATGGAGCCAGCACAATCATTTTGACCATCTGCACTGTAGGTGAGCCATCAAGAGAAACAACGAAGCTTGGCTGGACTGAACTTCACTTTATTAATACAAGAGTACCTTCACGGTCCAGCCATTTTTTCACTCATTCTTCCCCATTTCTCCTACATGGCTTTTTTACGTTCATGTTCCATAGTCCTCAGCAAGGCCTTGATCAAAGACCCTTCTTTCCTTCCTTGGCTACAGAAACGCTGATTGGATCCAATACTCTGTTTCTAGGGTACAAGAGCAGTCGTATTATTTATTATTTATTTCTTAAATTTTTACTCAATTTTCTAGCTGCCATTGGACTCAGGCAGACCAGTCAGAGCCCCCGGTTGGCACTGCCTCCCTGTTGCCCCAAAGCCCTCCATTGGGCTCTATGACCTTATATGACTTAAAAGGGTGGCATAAGTCCAACCCCCTCAGTGCCAACTATGCCCCTGGAACACACCTGGAATGCCGGTGGAGGCGGTCAGGGCACAGGAGAGCCAACATGGCACTCTGCACCTTGTCTATCCATCATGGAGGGCTGCAGTGGCTGTTCTCTGTCAGATTTGCCCCTCTGTCAAAGTAAGTGCCCCAGGGAGGGTAAATCTGTCGGCACAGCCCCGCACTGCTTCCATTGGTGGATTCAGCCCCCCCGCCGAGATTGGGCTGTCAGTGTGGTTTATGACAATTAAAAGTGGTCATAAAATTGCAGATTAAAATGCTGTAAAATAGATGTTTACATCTGAATCTGGTGTATTCGTAAGTGTACATAAATAATGCCAGTCTCCATTTCACATTAACCACGACACACACCCTCTCCAGTAGTATTTTGAGCTTGTTTTAAATTCTTCTTTTATCAAGAATTATCTAGGTGCTCTATGGGAATTAAGCTAGTGAATGCAATGTAGTTCCTGCTACAAAAACAAACCCAACTTGAAAAGGAATACTGCAAACTGAATGCTACAAGCCCAGACATAGCCCTGCCTTGACTCTACAGTAGAATGTCAAGTCAGCGGGGAAAAACATTTTCATAGCATTCTGATAATTTGGATAATATTAGTATTTTTTAAAGTGAAGCAACTTTCCACCCCAAAGTGGAAACAGTATTATTTGCTTATCTGGATATACTACAAGATCACACCAATACAGTCTGACAGATACGGAAAAGATGCATTAGCGATCATAGGAACATAATATCATTTTTCAAAAAGCAATAGAGAAGGATTAAAGCCACAAGGATAATTTGGATCTATGCGATGAGCTATATGCACCTCTGTGGGCTACTTTTACTGAGCAACATGATAATATATCCATTTTATTGCTCTCTGACCCAGAGTTATTACTGGAGAAGCAAATTAAGGCAGCTGCAAAAAAGAAAAAAGAAAAAAGAAAAGAAAAGAAGAAGCAGGGTTTCTTCCAACTCAGTCTAGCCTGCAAGATGGCCACTTACCTTGAAACGGTTCATCTGGCCATCTGGATTCATGCCATGTTGGCATCAAGACTAGACTTCTGGCCTGCATAGTACATTGGTCTTCCCTCAAAATCTATTTAGAAATTCCAGTTGGTGCAGAATGCCGTGGCCTACGTATTGTTGGGAGCTAGATGAAGCATCTATATTACTTCCATTCTGCAGGTTGTGGTTTCTGGAAAGAGTGAATGGAGCCAGCACAACCGTTTTGACCATCTCCACTGTAGGTGAGCCATCAACAGAAACAACTCATGTATTGTCAAAGGCTTTCACAGCCAGATTCAACTGGTTCTGGTGGGTTTTCCGGGCTGTGCGGCCGTGGTCTGGTGGATCTTGTTCCTTTTATTCTGTTTAAGTTTAAAATCTGCCTCTGTATTTATTTTGTATGCCTTATAAAGGGGTGTGCTTGGAAAAGTTTAAGTCAACGGGCTTCCTTCAACATCTGGGCCAGTTAACAGGGCTGAAGGAAAGTACTTTTAGTATGCCATATACTACCATTTCTTAAGCACCTCAGTTCTTCGTGGGGAAAAAAGCGAGAAAACCTGACAAGACAGGTAAGTGAGTGGTTTTCCTTCCCGAACAAGTATAGAAAGTTGGGGGGGGGGGGAGGTCCTCTCACCTACCTTCCCACTTATTTCTACCTGGCTAATAACATTGCTTATACATTGAAAAAAATAACATTGAAATATACATCCAAACTTTGCTTCCCATATAATCTTTTTGCTTACATTTTGAGGGGAAAATAAGCTGAAACTCACAAATTTGGGCGCATTCTCCATAGCTTTGCGGTGATGAATTAAGGCATGGATAGCATTCGCTAGAAATAAAATAAGCACTGTGCCAGCAGTAACTGATTGCCAAGATGTATTGGGCTCTGCAGGCCCTTCTTTGTTCTCCAAATGGCTGTGTGTGTAAAATGGGAATAGGTGAGCATTGCCAATAACATTTTCTCTAAAAAGCTTCATCTTCTTTCCGCAAGTGGAAGCACATTTTGACCTATTTATTACTAACAATGAGCAAGGCTGAAACTAATGAGCAGGTTATTTTAAGTTCTTGGAAATCACTGTTAAAAAAAGCAATAAATAAGAAAACTCCTTTTCCTCCTAGTGTGCTGCAGTATTGCCAAAAAAAGAGTATTGTGAAGGACTTTTCAAAGGGGGAGGGGCAATGAATAGGCTGGTGATTGACGATCGGGGGGGGTGGTGGTGGTGGTGGTTGTGCAGCTTATTAGCTTGGTCACTTGCTTTTCAAGCTTGCTTATTCTGCAAGGAGGAGTCACAGCATCCAATGGCAGTAGCAGGTGTTGGGAAGCCATTTGCTTAACTGCACTACACTTGTTAGGATCGCCAGATCATCGCCCCACCCCCCTGCTCACATGCAGGAGATGAGGGGCGGGGCGGGGGGGGGGTAGAGTACCCGGATGCAGGTTGGGAAACTCCAGGATATTTGGGGATGGAGCACATATGCAATGACATAGAGTCCACTCTTCAAGGCATCCATTTGCGGCAGAAGAACTGATCTCTGTAGTCTGGACATGAGTTGTAATTCTGTGAGATCCCCAAGTCCCATCTGGAAGCCTGATCCCTAACACCCACTCCGTTTCTTCCACCTCTCTTTGAGAGAGCATGGCAAATTGCCAGCATTCTAGAGCATCCCAAAGAATGCCTCCCTGCTCAAAACCTGGCAGCCGTACCTGATATTTCTCACATGAGGAAATCAGTAACACTGGAAATTATTATTTCGAATATGAACTGCAGTTTGGGTGCATGCAAATGTTAACCAAAATCTGAGGAATTATTACCATGTAATAGTACCACGGTTCTTTGGTACACCCCTGAATTTTATTTTCTTCATAGCCCCCCCCCTTTTCCTCTTGAAAAGCAGGTAGTAGGGGGAAACAGAGATAAGTGAGAAATGAATAGGCAGGTGTTTCATCCTTTGTCTCCTAAAGAGTAGCTGGGCACTTAAGGAAGGCCAGTGGCAGGTCAGTGGAAAATGAATAATCTTTGTTCTGGAATCTGGAAGGTTAAATAGGAACAGTCTATGTTGGAGTAACAATAAAGGATAGCAACAGTGATGAATGTCATATTGGTGCCTACAAAATGTGTGTATGTGTGTCATGCAGATTAGATAGATAAATTTCTGATTTCCATAGGAATGGTGATTAATACTGAGCCTGTTTAAAATAGTACTGATTTCTGTATTTTATTTTAGTCTTTTTTTGGGGCTCATTTTTCAAATAGAATCCTATCCTGAAAAGGACTGTGTTTTAACTATGCTCTCCACAGCCTTTCAGAGGAAACAGTGAATCTTAGGGCTGATTCACAGGTTACAAAGTCTATGTGGCCAGTCAACACTCATAGCCAGTGGCGTAACTATAATGGTGATACCTGCGGACAAACACTACGGATGCACCCGGTGTGTCACGTGGAGGGTGGAAAATCTCCCTCCACACCGCTCCCCTTCCCTCCTCACCCTGCCCTGCCCCGCCAGGTCCAGCAGAAGTTTTTCAGCCGGCTGCTCTTTTTCAGCTGGCTGCTCTTTGCAGCTGGCTGAACTAAGATAAATGGGTGGGGGACGGGGCACTGCAGGGGGGGCTTGCGGGGTGCAGGCAACATTTTGCCCCAGGTGCCATTCCCCCCACATCTCTGCTCATGGTCTTGGAGTTCTCAGTTTGGATCAGAACCACAGTGCACAGGGAGGGGCATTCAACCTTAATCCTGCATCATTTCCCATTAAAAGATGTGCTAAAAGATGGCAGGGAGATTGCAGAGAAGCTGAATGAATTCTTTGCATCTGTCTTCACCCAAGAGGAGGTGAGGAACATTCCTGCACCTGAACCAAGCTTCTTAGGAGGTGAATCCGAGGAACTAGCAAAGATAGTGGTAGACAAGGAAGAAGTTCTGGCAGCCATTGATAAACTAAATGTTACCAAATCCCCTGGCCCAGATTGCATTCACCCAAGAGTTCTTAAAGAGCTCAAGCATGAAATTGCTGATCTTTTCACTATAATATGCAACTTATCCCTGAAATCAGGCTCCATCCCTGAAGACTGGAAGATGGCCAATGTCACACCAATCTTTAAGAAAGGATCTAGGGGGGACCCGGGAAATTACAGGCCAGTCAGTTTGACATCTGTTCCTGGTAAATTAGTAGAATCTATCATTAAAGATAAAATTATAAAACATGTAGAAAAGCAAGACCTGCTGAGAAAGAGTCAGCATGGCTTTTGCAGAGGCAAATCCTGTCTTACAAACTTACTAGAGTTCTTTGAGGGTGTAAACAGGCATGTGGACGGGGTGAACCGGTGGACATTGTCTACTTGGATTTCCAAAAGGCTTTTGACAAAGTTCCTCACCAGAGACTGTTGAGAAAACTTAGCAATGAAGGAATAAGAGGGAAAGTCCTCCTATGGATTAAACACTGGTTGAGAAACAGGAAACGAAGAGTGGGTGTAAATGGGAAGTTCTCACAATGGAGAGATGTCGGGAGTGGTGTCCCCCAAGGATCCGTTTTGGGACCAGTGCTCTTTAACCTATTCATAAAATGACCTGGCGGTGGGGGTGGGTAGCGTGGGGGCCAAGTTTGCAGATGATACCAAATTATGTAGGGTGGTGAGAACCACAAAGGATTGCGAAGAGCTCCAAGCGGACCTTGATAAATTAGGTGAGTGGGCTCAGAAATGGCAAATGCAGTTCAATGTAGCAAAATGTAAAGTGATGCACATAGGGGCAAAAAATCCAAACTTCACATACACGCTACAGGGGTCAGTGCTATCAGTCACAGACCAGGAAAGGGATTTAGGCGTCTTAGTTGATAGTTCCATGGGAATGTCAACTCAATGCATGGCAGCTGTAAAAAAGGCAAACTCTATGCTGAGGATAATTAGGAAAGGAATTGAGAATAAAACTGCAAAGATTGTCATGCCCTTATATAAAGCAGTGGTGCGACTGCACTTGGAGTACTGTGTCCAGTTCTGGTTGCCGCATCTCAAAAAGGATATTGAGGAGATAGAAAAAGTGCAGAGAAGGGCAACAAGGATGATTGAGGGACTGGAGCACCTTCCCTATGAGGAGAGGCTGCAGCGTTTGGGACTCTTTAGTTTGGAGAGGAGACGTCTGAGGGGGGATATGATTGAAGTCTACAAAATTATGCATGGGGTAGAAAATGTGGACAGAGAGAAATTTGTCTCTCTCACAATACTAGAACCAGGGGGCATTCATTGAAAATGCTGGGGGGAAGAATTAGGACTAATAAAAGGAAACACTTCTTCACGCAATGTGTGATTGGTGTTTGGAATATGCTGCCACAGGAGGTGGTGATGGCCACTAACCTGGATAGCTTTAAAAGGGGCTTGGACAGATTTATGGAGGAGAAGTCGATTTATGGCTACCAATCCTTGATCTGAGATTGCAAATGCCTTAACAGAGCAGGTGCTTGGGAGCAACAGCCGCAGAAGGCCATTGCTTTCACATCCTACATGTGAGCTCCCAAAGGCACCTGGTGGGCCACTGTGAGTAGCAGAGAGCTGGACTAGATGGACTTTGGTCTGATCCAGCTGGCTTGTTCTTATGTTCTTATGTTCTTATTAAACACAACAGAAACTGCTGTTGGTCCTGCTGGGGACACTTGTAGCCATCAGTATGCCATCCTGTCTAGGTGCATCAAGGCTCTGATCTGAATCAGGTCTTCATGCTCCAAGGAACTGAGTTCCTAGCAGGATAGCCCCAGCACTACCTAATTAAGAATCCTTGTAGCAACCACAAAATACTTTGTAATTGACCCTAAGATCTAGTCCACACATTTTGGATATGGTGGCTCATGGCAATAGGGTTGCCAGCCTCCAGGTAGGACTTGGCAATCTCCTGGAATTGCAACTGATCTCCAGCTTACAGAGATCAGTTCTCCAGAGGAAATGGCTGCTTTGGAGGGTAGAACCTATTGCACTGTATCCTGCTAATGACCCTTCCCCTCCCCAAACCCTGTCATCTGTATCTCCAGATCTCCAGTAATTTTCCAACCTGGTGCTGGCAATGAGCCTCCAGGTTGGACAGCTATTAATATGAACCAGGATATATATGTGCTCATTTGTAAATTAATCAGCCCTGTTACTTAATGAATAATGTGTGATCTCTTGCATGGAAAATTAAATGGCTTGCATGTGTGAAGGATCTGATGGTGTATCTTAGAAATGCAAAATACTTTTCAATCTCTGCCTTTTGTTTTCTAGCTGTGATCCTTGATACACAACAATGGAATAATGGATTCTATTCTTTATTAAACCAGTCATTGGAGGGCCATTGATATAATACTGCCTTTTTTTGTGGTAAATTCGTGTTTCATTTGCCAATAACATCCAACTTGAATAGAACCACACTTCGCTTTTTAACTTTTGTTTTCAAGCCCTAATTTTAAAAGTTTGGAATAATTATTTATAGGTAGGAGACCAAGCCATAGTTGACCCTTTCCTCCAGTAAGGATAAAACAACCCATGGTTTGCTGGGTACAGGAGGAAAACACGAGTCCAAGAAGTTCCAACGGTTGTTCCTGAAATGACAAATCATGGTTTATTGTTATACATAATCAAGGATTTTTGCCTACAAAGCACACCTCCTTCACTCCTCTCATGCTCTGCTGGCCCAAAGTACCCACCAAGAGAATCATTTCAAAGGGCAGTATATGTTGCAATAGAAAGGGTGAGGTGAGAAATTCACTCTATGGGCAGAAATTGTTCTATCTTTATGTCCTGACTCGGCCTCTGAGATCTGCGGAGGCAAATTTGCTGGTGGTCCCCGGCCCCTCAATGATGCGATTAGCCTCTACCCTTGCCAGGGCTTTTACTACCCTGCCCTCCGCCTGGCGGAAAGTTCTCCCTCCAGCCATCACGGCCCTGCGGGACTTTGGACAGTTCTGCAGGGCATGTAAAACAGAACTGTTGCACAGAGTTTTGTGGGGGTGGGCTAGTTGCTGATTGCCTTTCTCAATGGGGCTTTCCCCACTCACCTTCTGTTGCGCGCCGCTCTCGCGCCCCCTTAGCGTGCGTCATTCCTGGCGCGCTCTCGGGGTTCTCCGCGCGGGGTCATCAAAAGGTGCCGTTTCTTCAGCGCCAGGAATGACGCGCGCTGAGGTGGTGCAAGAACGGCAGTGTCGGGGCGGCTGTGTGGTTGCCGCCCTTGCAAGTGGGGAGCGCCGCTGGACCCCGTGCTACTTTCCCAGAGTAGCGCGCAGCAGAAGGTAAGTGGGGAAAGCCCCCCTGCCTACCCCCCTCATGCCATCATACGCCTAGTGCCCTCCCAAGGGATAGGAGGTTCCTTGAGTGCCATCTGACATTAGGTTTTGTCTTGTTTCTGTTGTTGTATTTGATTATTCTGGTCTGAACTATTTTATTGCAATGAGGCTTTAATGGTTTTAACTTTTGTCCGCTACCCAGAATCCTTCGGGGGTGGGTGGTATAACAAATTTAATAAATAAATAAATATAAATGCTCTAGTGGATCTGACCCATATTTTAAATTATTGTTCAGGAAGTAATATTCCTTGTTCATGTCAACTGTGTTCTTAATGATATTTCAACATTTGATTGTTCACTGCTGTATTCAATTCAACATGGAGAGAGGTTCCATTGAACATTTTTATGTTTGTGATTTTATGTGAGCTGGAGTTTGATCTGTGATTGCTACTTCAAGTGAATGTTGATGTTACAGTCATGAAGTAATGAGTGCCCCGTGGTCAACTTTCAGGAAACATTTCAGTGATAATGTAAATGGGGTGAATAAATATCACTTTTTGGCTATCTATGCAGGTTTCCCCAACAGAAGAGGAGGAGGAGAAGAAGAAGGAGGAGGAGGAGGAGGAGGAGAGGAGTTTGGATTTATATCTCCTTTCTTGGATCTTACAATCTCCTCCCCCCCCCCCCACAACAAACACCCTGTGAGGTAGGTGGGGCTGAGAGAGATCTGAAGAACTGTGACTAGCCCAAGGTCACCCAGCTGGCACATATTAGAGTGCACAAACTAATCTGGTTCACCAGATAAGCCCCCACAGCTCAGTTGGCAGAGTGGGGAATCAAACCTGGTTGTCCAGATTAGAGTGCACCTGCTTTTAACCACAACACCACGCTGGCCAATAGTTACTCTCCAGGGCCATTTCTGGTTGGGAAAATAATGCAGGGAGGGTTAGCAGCTCTCTCCCAAGTGCCACAGTTCAAATGCAAACTGTATCTGTGAATTAAGTTCCCAGCATAAAACACACTTCAGTTGAAAACCCTTGTGGCTTATGTCTTTTGGAGAAAGGTGTTGTCATGGAACAGCCCCAAGAGCATGAGGAATCCTCAGAAGAGGAGGTAGGCCTGGAGAACTCAATCCAGCCAGAGCTTCAACAGGGTGAGAGCTCAGGCCAGTCAGAGTACAGTGGAATAGAAAAGCAGGCTAGCCAGAGCTCAGAGCTTGATGTGTTTGCAGATCTTCCTCCAGCATCCTCCAATCAGGCACAGGGAATGAGTTCACCAGGATCACCTGAACCTGCTGAGACTCACAGACCCCATCACTGGAGGGAGATGCAAACTTAAAGGAACAGTGCACGGTTACTTGCACACCCTAGGCATCTGCTGGAGCAGGAATGAGTGAGTCCTTGCAGGATGAGGACTAATCTTCTGTGAGGACCCATAAAAGCATTGCTGGGACACAGACAGACTGTAGATGCAACCATGTAACTTGACTGCTGCCTACGTGACACCCCACTGCTTCCTCTGGACTCTGACCCTTGGACTGGATCCCTTAGACTTGGCCTTTGCATAAGTGACTCTTAGATTCCTGTTCTGATAACCTTGGCTCGGCTTCTGAATTCTCTGCTCTGTTCCAGTTTGTGAGCCCTCACAGACCAGGCCAACCTCTTGCTGTAACCCAGTGATTCTCAATCTTCCTAATGCCACGACTCTTTAATACAGTTCCACATGTTGTGGTGACCGCCCACCCTAACATTTATCCATTTTACAGATGGAGAACCCTGATGCAGAGAGTCTTAGGCAACCCCTGTGAAAGGGTCATTCGAGCCCCAAAGGGGTCCCGATCCCCAGGTTGAGAACCACTGCGTGTGTAACCTAACGCCTCAAACTGGCTGCCTAAACCAGCACAGGTGTCAGAAAAGGTGTCCCCACACCCTGCAAAGTCATTTAAGCAGTAAGTCAGTGTGTGAGAGAACTTGGTCTTGGTTTTGTTGCAAGGTGTGACAGAGCTGAAGGGGAATCTATATTGCATGGAGCCAGGCTGTATTTTAAATTCAGAAATGAAATTAATGCAATGAAAATCACATAATCTGCACTGATGCTGTCTGTGACCCACATTATCTGGAGTCTTCATACGAATTAAATTAAAATGTTTTGTCCGCCACAAATGTAAACCCTGCGACTTTCTGGTCAGAGCATACCAAGTGAAATGTTTGTCACAAATATTCTCCTCCAGTCTGCCCTTGACCTTCCTGCCTCCCGCTTCGACTGAGAACTGATCTTTACATAAGTCATTGTACTTGCAGATTTATTATTTGTCTCTGAAAACTCCTTCACAAACAGTTAGGGAACTGAGGCATAGTTTGTTTTCTCCTTTCCAGCTGTAAGCCTAGAATATTTCTGTATTGCTGTGATTTTTTTCTTAAGGAGAACCACCGTGTTGGTTAATTGTTCATTTTGCAGTGTATCCTCTGACGATTTGGTTCTGGAACTAGCAAAATGGGCACTTTGGGCAAATGGAACTCCCTGAACAACTTCCCACAACAGGCATATTTTCAGGTAGGTGGGACTGAGAGAGTTCCGAGAGTAGGTGAGGCTGAGAGAGTTCTGAGAGAACTGTGACTAGCCCAAGATCACTCAGCAGGCTTCATGTGTAGGAGTGAGGAAACAAATCCAGCCCACCAGATAAGAGTCTGCCACTCATCTGGAGGAGTGGGGAATCAAACCTGCTTCTCCAGATAAGAGTCCACCACTCTTAACCACTACACCATGCTGGCTCTCTACTTTTAAGGAAAATTATTTCATGTTTTCCCCATGTATAATTTTATAAATTTCTGTAATGTTCCTTTTGGTTGTGTTTATTTCTAAACTGAAATTCTTCATGCTTTCCTCATAAGATGATTCTTCATGCTTTCCTCATAAGATGATTATCTTGACTGCCCTCTTCTGTACTTTTGTACTTTTCTGGTGAACTTCCTCTGTACTTTTTTGGCAATGTCCTTTTGGAGATTTGGTGTCTAGAACAGTATACAGTACAGGGCATCACAATACGGGCCATTTTATTCTAATTTCCTTCCCATGTATTCTCCAGCATGGAGTTTGTCTGAGGTGATATTTTCATTGAGCTATGCGCTAAAACCCCAAGATTCAATTCAATTAATTCAAACCCCACCAGCCTATATCGAAAGTCAGGATTTATTATTAAAGTATACATCAGATTACACTTATCTTCATTGAACTTTGTTTGCTATGTATATCTGGTCATTGACTGTAAATAAAGTCTTCTTCTTCTTCTTCTTCTTCTTGTTTGCTATGTTGTGGCCCACTAATCCAATTTAGAGAGATCCTTGTCATAGGCCCTTTCCCCACTTACCTTAAACCCCGCGCTACTCTCCTAAAGTAGCGCGGGGTCCAGCTGCACTCCCCACTTCAGGGGCGGCGAGAACGCAGCCGCCCCGACGCTGCCTCTCTCGTGCCCCCTCAGCGCGTGTAATTCCTGGCGCCTTTTTTCAAATTTTCAAATGGCGCCTTTCGATGACCCCACGCTCTGCGTGGGGAAGCCGGGGCACGTGCCAGGAATTGCGCGCACTGGGAATTGCACGCAGCAACCCTCCGACAAGGGTAAGTGGGGAAAGGGCCATAGTCTGTCTTGGTTTTCAGCATCCTAAATACTTTGGTGGCATGTACAAATATGTCCACATTACTTGCCCTCAATTCTAAATCACTGATGGACAAATTAAACGGCACCAGTCCCAATGCTGATTCTTGTGGAAGCTCACTGCTCACTCCCTACCCCACTGCAAGAACTATTCTTTTATTCCTACAGTTTGCTTCCTGTCGTTTAAGCAATTTTTAATCCATAGAAGGACCCTCCTGTTATCCCATGATTGCTAAACTTAGGAGTCTTTGGTGAGGCACCTTGTCCAAAGCCTAATCAAAGTCCAAGTATATAATATCTACTGGATCATCCATACCCACATACTTAAGAACTCCAAAAGACTGATGAGGCAAGGATTCCTTTGACAGGCTTTGTTCCTCGGTGTGCTTAATAATTCTGTTTTAATAACAGTTTCTACTAATTCACCTGGAAATATGTTAGACAAATTAATAGAACTATTATTAAAGCTAGAATTATGAAGCAGAAAAAGAAATCGAGTCTATTAAACATAAAAACGTCGGTATGGAGTCAGCCCAAAGATTCTCAGCCTACGAAAATTATATTGCTTCTCCCTGTCCCCCGGGCCATGGGGAAGTCATCACTGCCCTTCTCCCTCCTGCGCTATGGGGAAGCTGCCCCCACTATTGCTACCCTGACTGGGGCTGTGGTTGTGGCTCACTGTGGTGGCCTTACAGGTGGACTGGGATACAAAAAATGCCTTGGAAAAGGTCCTCCAGCTCACCTGTGGCACCCAAAGTAATTATCTAGGAATTTCTAATGGATGACCTAGCCCTGGAAAACAATTTTTTCAATCCCTTTCCCAGCTCTATGGGCAATAGCTGCAGGAAAACAAAGTCATTTTATATTTTCAAAACTGGGAAAGAATTGGCTGGCTGAATTTATGAACTTATATATTAATCTTGAGTTTTGAGTCAATTTAATTGTTAGTATAGAGAAACTCTTCTATTCGGTATTATGGCATGTTGATGAGAGATATTTGACTTGAACAATAGTTTGGAATCTATACTCTTTTCCACCAAAAGACAAAACTACAGTTTGCATATTTAGCAAAGGCTCATGGGTATGTTCTTGAAATGCTCACCATAACTTGAAAAGATAGTCCAAGGCAGGACTGGACCTGCTAAAAGAAGGATTCCTGGGGCCCTACCCACCCCCACTGAATATAGTTTAGTCAGCAACTGGCTGAAAAAGCTGGCAGCCACCTGCTCCGTAGGGCAGAGGGTGTGAGGCCAGCTCTGCTGGCTGCGCTGAGGCTGCCACTATCCCCTCTGCCCGAGGCAGCTGGTTGCTGCGCTTGCTCCATTGAACAGAGGCAGTGTGGCCTCACAGCCACCCGCTCTGCCCAAGGAGCAGCCACGGCCAGGTCGCTTGCTGCCTGGGGGGCGGGCCGAAGCTTGCCTCTTGGGCAGCAGTGCGGGGGTGATTTTGTGCCCTCCACATGACTCCCACGGGGCGCCCAGGGCATTTGTTCCCGGATGTCCCTGTGGTTACTACACCACTGGTGCACAGTGATGTTCCAAAGAGTTGAAGCAGCAGCAGCAGCAGCAGCAGCAGCAGCAGCAGCAGCAGCAGCAGCAGCAGCAGCAGCAGCAGCAGCAGCAGCAGCAGCAGCAGCAGCAGCAGCAGCAGCAGCAGCAGAAGCAGCAGAAGAAGAAGAAGAAGAAGAAGAAGAAGAAGAAGAAGAAGAAGAAGAAGAAGAAGAAGAAGAAGAAGAAGAAGAAGAAGAAGAAGAAGAAGAAGAAGAAGAAGAAGAAGAAGAAGAAGAGAAGGGGGAGGAGTAGGAGTAGGAGTTTGGATTTAACCCCCCCCCCCTTTCTCTTCTGTATGGGAGACTCAAGGTGGCTTACAAGCTCCTTTCCCTTCCTCTCCCCACAACAGAAACCTTGTGAGATAGGTGGGGCTGAGAGAGTTCTGAACAAACTGTGACCAGCCCAAGGTCACCCATCAGAAATGTAGGAGTGTGGAAACACATCTGGTTCATGGCTCACCAGATAACCCTCCACCATTCAGGTGGAGGAATGGGGAATCAAATCCAGTTCTCCAGATTAGAATCCACCTGCTCTTAACCGCTACCCCACGCTGGCTCTCAGAACCAGTCAAAGAGAAGCTCTCCCTTGGAAAACGTTTTATGAAGCTAAAAACTGGACCGGAACAGAGTGGGTAGAAATAATTTCTGCAATGTAGGAAATGTGTACTGGCTAGTTCAGATTGCTGTGTATCTCTTAATAGCGATTTAAAAAATATTAGTTGATCCCTTACCTGTGTTCACAACATCTGTAATGATTTGTTGCCACACTTGTTCCCAGGACTGGATGTCATTCTCCTTATCTTTGTCCTATTCAGCCTGACAGGTAAATGACAGCTAAAAGGAAGAGCAAATGAGTGAAATGTTTTGTTTTTTTTACCATCCATGGATTTTAGGGATTCTCTTAGAGGAACTTCCAATAATAAATTAATCAGTCTTAAATTCGGGGTCTTTAAATCCTACTTCCCTCCTCCTGTTCACCTTATGAGGTGATCAAAACACTAGTTCATCAGGGAGACTTGTTATGGTTGAAAGGGGAATGAAAAGCCCTTCAGCAAGATGTAAAAATGGTGGGCTTTCCAGAACGTTGTAAGTGTCTTCAGACTCATTTGAAATAAAACAAAATAAATCGCCTCCAGCAAGCTCCAAGGATATGCTCATCTTCGTTCTCCAAACAGATGAATGATCTGATTTGCTTTTGCAGAGAGAAGCTTTTCCCCACATAGCATATATCTTCTTCCTGTTTGTTCAGAGGCAAGCATATGAGTCATGTGCAAGATAATGCCATGCCAAATCTCAGCAAGCGTAGTGGTGGTTAGTGAGCAAAACATATTTTCCCTGATAAGCCACCTCACTCCACTGTGGACTGGCTGGTCAAGTAACCCCCCAGTGCGATTCTGGGGCCAGCTGAGGCAGCCACCCCTTCCCCCAGCCCCAGCCCAACCAAGTCACACTCATGTCATATCCAGCCCTCATAACAAATGAATTTGACACCCCTGCTGTAGAGTCTAGATCTGGCAGGCAAGTTGGCTCTTAAGCTTTTATGTCTTCTGACTCAGCCAGATGAGTGCATGCCATGACCGCCGTGCCTCTCCTACCAGCTGGGTCATGGGGACTAGAGTGGCCAGACATAAACACAGGCAGAGAAAGTAGGTGGGATCATCTTAAATTTGGGGTTATCTTCTTTTGAGGTAAATATCAGCAAGTAGCGCCAGAGGGGAATGGCTATTTTAGTAAGTTTTGAAATTTATATATTTAGTCATCCACTTTACTCTGTGGTTATCACATAAATTCAGCAGTCCTTAAAAACACTGAGATTAAGGATGAAGGGTTTATTACTTCAGTATTAAGAGGTGGGTCAAATTTTATCAGTCACGAGGAACTGATAAACAAACGCCTGTTTCTTCCATCTAATGGGAACTGAGATTGTTATGCACGTTCCTTTTAATTTGGTAAGGTTTTATCAGGAAAGTTATTTTAAATGCTTATTATTATAAATGATTTCACATCATGGTGGTGTTCTGTGGTGTAATTTAGGGCACCCCCTCTTATTCTTGGTTTTTTGACAGAAATATGCAGGACAATTGACGTGTCCAAGATTTAGCCATGCTATTGATGATGAAGGTATTAAGCTGATAGTATGTTAGGAAATGTACCTATTTGCACTGCTTTATCTGCTTGTCATCACACACACACACATTCCTCTGAAAAGAATGTATTGTTCACTGTTCCCCTGTTATACATTAAGAAAATATTTTACAATATAGAGCAAGCACTCATGGGTTGTCTAAAAGTAACAATGGAATTAGCTCTGATCTTGTGTCCTTTTCTCTTGCAGTTTCTTGTGAGTGTCACAAATTAACTGCTTCAATAGATTAGGAAGAGAAAGCACGGCTACATTATTTTCTCTTTTCTATTTTTCGATGTTTCTGCAAAGCCCCCAAATAGATAGCTACTATAGAGGCTGTTAACTTGATGGATGGTTCAGGATTACCACTATGGGGGTGCGTGCATGAAATCCAAAAATTACTAACATGTTTGCATTTCTTTTCATAAAGAGTTCCTTATTTTCTCAGATACTTTACAGTTCTCTGCCATTTTCAGTTGGTAAATAGGACATTATAAAATCACTATAAAGTTGTGGATTCTTCTCAGTTCCCAGAGTGGAGGGCAGAAGGGACTGCCGGCTGGGAGCCCAGCGGGGGGGGGGGGGGGTCTGCCGGCCCTGGCCTCTGAGAGCTGCTTTTATAAGCACTGAGGCTAGGGGGCGGGGCTTTGGGAGGTGTGGCCATGCCCACAGGGGTGGGTGGGGGTGTGGCTCTGCCCCTGAACCCCCCATAAAAATATATACCTACATCCCTGGTCCCTCTAATTACAGCCTGAAAATACCAAGTCCATTTCTTCCTGCAAGTGGGTGACTCATGAAGACTCCAGATGCTTAGCGTACTGGATTCGAGATGATGAAGGTCCCCAAAAGAACTCTCACAAAAAGACCTGAAACAATCAATTTTAGCATTTACAATATAGCAAAAATAAACATCTCCCTTCCCACTAGTTCCCAACAACATTGCAGTTACCTTAAACAAGGTGTTAAGAGCTTATAATAATCTATTAAGGTCCCAGCCTGGTAGCCTTGCTTCCTCCAACTTCATGAGTTCTGCAGCCTTCTGCTTCTTTCAGTCTCCACCCCTTTCTGGGTCATTCCATTGTTAACATAGGGGTTACAATACCTCTCTAGAAATCACCAGAAACTCTATGCTGAAACCATAGAAACCATGTAATTTCTGGCAATTCCTAGAGGGTTATGATGTCACTTTTAGATTTTCCCCAGAAATGATGTCATGCCACTGCTGTCAGCTGCCCCCCCCCCCCCCCCATTTCCCTGCCTCTCCCTGTTTTCCTGCTAATTGCCATGCTGTACCTGGCAACCCTAGTTCTCACAGGTGCCTGGTAGGCTTTTATATACCAGAACAACTGCTTTATTTTCCAGGAATGCAGCAGGAGGATTGATCCATTTTCCTAGGAGTTGTATAATTGACTGGCAATATTATTGAAACCTAGATATATGATACTGCTTAGAGATGATTTTTTTAAAAAAAATCATAATATATTTTGTTAGGAACTACCAAAATAATTTTTTTTAAAAAATGTGCAAGTGCATTTTTAGACTGGGTGTGAAAAATCACAAAAGAGTGAAAATATTTCAGGCCATGACATTCAGGACACTTGTCTGTGTCTCGTGCAGAGTGTGTTGTAGGTTTAATTACATTAGATACTGCTAGGTGGAGCTGGTTTTAATCTTCACTTTCTGGGAAGAAGAAGTGACATGGCGGTGTTCCTATGAGAATCCAAATGCAATTAAATTAATGCCTCTTTGATGGCCCTGTACCCCAATCGGGTGATCTCTCATTTCAAGAAGAAACTGACTTTGCTGGAAATGTGCAAAACCTGATGATTCCTTAACGTGTATGTGATGGGACTGCGAAGTAGTCAAAAATTTTCAGAAAATAGTGTACAAGGTCATAATATAGAATCCATGCTGGACTAGATTTTTGTATTTTTCTCTATCGTTCACCTATTGGGAGATAGGTTTTTCTATGAAAAAGAACACAGTTGCTTAATTAGAAATCTAGGTATAGCTCCAAAAATATCAATAGCTCAGACTTGAAAACAACAAGCAATCCCAGACAAAAGGTTGGCTGTATAGAGTTTGACATGTAATGCTAATGGAAAAAAAATCACAGTTCATAAATATATGTGGGAAAGAAATGATTGCAGGTAAAATTTGTAAATGGCTTGTTCGCCTTTCATCAGTTTCTGGAATAAGTATAACCCTTTAGATAAAGTTAAGGAGGAGACTATTATTTATTCTGCTGACATATTTATACTATTTTAATGTATTCTTTGAATAGAAGAATGATATAAGACTAGTCAGTTTTTGTGCCGGTCTGGGGCTTTTAAATGCTAGGTTTTAATTAATATCTTTAATGTTTTGCTATTGTTATTTTAATTTTGTAAGCTGCCTTGGGCAGGTTCCTAGAGAGGTGTTATAAAAATGTTCCAAACAAATGAGTAAATATAAAGTTAGTATAACCTAACCCTTTACCTGTTAACTAAATAATATCTAATTTGTATATGGATGAATTTACCTGTTAACTAAATAATATCTAATTTGTATATGGATGAATTACAGATTTATAATTTTGTGTGTGTGTGTGTATGTATATGCATATGTATATGCATATGTATAAGCATATGTATATGTATATGTGTATGTATGTGTGTATGTGTATATATGTATATGTATATGTATATGTGTGTGTATATACACACACACACACACACATACACATACATACACACACACACACACACACATATAAAATATATATATATAAAAAGTGAAAGTCTCTTCTGTTGGAAGTGAAGAACTTTGTGCTATTTCTTAACCTCAGACTTCAGAGCAGGACTTGACTAGAGAGTCAGTGAGATAAAGAGGTCAGGACACTGAACATCCTTTCTATATTGCTCTGACACTGTCCCTTTGATGTGTACATTGCTACTTCCAGGGAAACTTCCTTCCTCCTCCTTCTTTTTACACCTCCACTCAAATGCACACCCACTTCTCCATCTTGTAACCATGGGGGCAGGATGCAAGTATCTCCCTCTGTCATAGCTAGTTAGACTAGATTAGGAAACTATATTTACTCTATCCTATCCAGAAATGGAGTTCCTACAATAAATCAAATATATTAGTTTTAATAGACAAAAGGCTCTGAGTAATTTTGTTTCTGGCACACACAAGGTCGATGGCCTTTGCTACATGCTGTTAGATTACCAGATCCAGAAGCCAACAAGTTGAGAGGCCTAGAATGGGCTGGATGCCTGGATCCATTCTGCTATGTTAAGAAGGGAGGAAGGAGTGCCTTTTTGCTACCAAAATGGCTTCATTGGGGACCATGTGGTACAGCAGCTGTAATAAGAAGAGAAATAGTGTCAAATTCAGCCAAAAAGCTGCTGGGAGACAACCCAGAGTTTCTCAGCTTAATTAAAACAAAAGATATTCACAAAGCAAGCAAATACTTTGTTCGCCCATGTGTGAACGATAGACGTGGCATAACTGTTGCTTGGGGTTTTCCCTCCTCTGTTTCAGACCACAGTTTGATAGAAAATGTGTAAGTTTTAGATTTTATTGCTGTTCTAATTTAGATTTTATATTGTTGTATTGCCACCCTGAGCCCCTTGGGGATGGGCGGAGTAAAATTTTAAAACAATAAATACCTAAGTGTAAGGCAATTTGCCAGAGCTTATTGCTTCACAAAAGGTGTTTGGACTATGTCCTGCTCAAGTCTGAGGTCCAGGCATCAAGGCAGGAGTCAAGTTACAGCAGCTGGAGTAACAGCCTACCATGGATGTTATTCCAGCAAAAGCTGCAGGTGCACCGAGGCCTTTAATAAGCCTTCCAAGGTGGTGGTGGTGGTACAGGCTCCTTCCCTCCAGAAACAGGCGGCTGGTAGTTAAAAGTGCCAGACTCAGTTACAGCAGCAAGCACTGTGACAGGGCTGAGGTGGTCTAGGATTTGGGGAAGAAAATTGAGCAGTCAGTTGAAGAGATACCTCTAGGGTGGAAGGTTCAGGGTCCAGGTCTGAATCAGAAGGCAGGGCTGTATTTCAGGGAAAGTGAACTAACAAATTTTGGGGCTTCTCCTGTACCACAAAGGAGGCTCTTGGAGGTTTCTCAACTGCTTTTGTCTGGAACAGTGTTGTCCAGCTACCTCTGAGTCTTCGGCCTCCTTACCTGCTGAGGAAGACATGGTCTGTGACAGGCCAGCATCATGAAAAGATGATTTTTTTTTTACCAAGAACAGAATGACCCCTTTAGTTCTAGCATCTGAGTTTGCCTTAATGTCTAAATGCAGCCACAGTGTGCCTCTGGGAGTGGCAGAGGGTAAAAATAAAGGAAATGTTGATTGCCCCACATTTTTTCAAGGAAGTTTACAAGCAGAAGTTTTCCTTTTTCAACCTCTTGTTCTAATTACAGGTAAAGTTTTATGTTAAAGAGCTTCCACCTCCCCTTTTATTTAAATCTAGATGTGGGTAGTAGTAGTATTTGTAGAGGCACCTTATATACTTTTTAAAAACAAGAAACAGCACAGAGAACCAATACGGTATAGTAGTTAGACTGAATAATGGATTCTGATCTGGGAAACCCAGGTTTGAGTCCTGACTGTGCTATGAAAATGTTAAATAAACTCCTGGGAATATCTGAGTGGACTGCAGCTGCTTTATTTCAGAAAGGCTACACTCCAGTATGACCATCTTTCCAATTCCACCTCATTTCTTCTGGCCATGTGGGAGGTCTCTTAGTTCTTATAACCAACAGTGAAAAACTGAACAGAATGATATCCTTCTAAGTCTACTGAGGTCAGTGCTTAGAATTGCCCTGTTGGAGAATACTTAACTCTGGGGTGGGGAGGTAGCAATGTATATCTTCAGGTTATCAGGGGAAGCTTTTCTAACTGGCACAAGGCTCTCCCTTTCTTTTCCATCTTGCCATAATCTCATCTGTCATACTGGTAGTTTGTGACTCTGCAGAAGAGTTTCCAAATGAGGAGTCATTTGCTTTTTTTAAAAAAATAGCTCTACAAAGGGCTTCTCTTTGGAAACTGAGTTATATCCAAACTGACATTTATTTCCAATAATATTTGATGTTTAAACTGAAAGCTTTGAGGGCGTCTGTAAAAACACTTCCAACTTAGTGTGACTGATGGATTTTGTACACTAAACATGGGATTCTGTCCACTAATAAATGTTCCTCCTTAAGGGGTAGTTTCTGCTTCTTGGACACAAAGGCTCTCGTTCTGTCCCAGACATGATGCAATACTATAACTAAAATGGGTAACTAAGGTGGTTAAGAGGAGTACTTAAAAGCTAGCAATTGGAAAGATGAAATGCGAAGTGTGAAGCAGCTTGTTCTAATGCTGCTGCTTTGGTTACTGCATGAAGACTGGAGCATTGCACCCCAAATCTTGAAGTAGTGTCCTTTTGCTAGGCAAGTGGGTAAAGAGTAATACATTTCTGCTTCACTTTTTGTTTGAAAACTTGCTCTTTCACTGCAATGAGTTGGCCTGCAGTGGTGTTAGGGCAGGGGTAGGGAACCTGCGGCTCTCCAGATGTTCAGGAACTACAATTCCCATCAGCCTCTGTCAGCATGGCCAATTGGCCATGCTGGTAGGGGCTGATGGGAATTGTAGTTCCTGAACATCTGGAGAGCCGCAGGTTCCCTACCCCTGTGTTAGGGGAATCTCGGGGGCCTAAGGGCCCTCTGATTGTTACCAGAGACCAAGGATCACACTCACTACATGTGTATTATTATCTTAAAAGAGGGAAAGTCCCCGGGCCTCATCGCCTATTGCCTGAAATTTTAATTAAATATCCCAACCAATGGGCTCCCATGTTTGCTGCTCTGTTTACTAACATCAGTTACAGTGGTCAAATCTCCCAAGTGTGGCAATCTGCGATAATTGTCCCAATTTTCAAAAAACACGATCCCAATGTTCCAACAAACTATAGGCCCATCAGCTTACTGGTACTCCCGGGAAAGCTCCATGCGAGTTATCTTCTAGAAAAACTGGCAGATTGGGCGCAATCCAAAATTGGCCCTGAACAAATTTGTTTTACTAGAGAACAGTCTACCCTAGATCATTGTGGTGTTTTCTACCATCTTGCAGAAAAGTATACCTGCAAGAAGGGCTCCAAGGTATTTGTTGCTTTCTTGGATTTAAAAAGTGCATTTGATTCTTTCACGTTAATTGTTATGGCACAAACTAACCCTAACGCTACGTATGGACATACATCCTCATCTCTTACACCTCATACGAATGTTGCATCGCAACACGCAATGTCGAGTTCGTTTTAACGCACATGGTCATTTAATACCTAAAATTCCATCAAACATAGGAGTTAAGCAAGGCTGTGTCCTTGCTCCATGCTTATTTTAACTCTTTCTAAACGATCTAGCACCCACAACTCACCGTATCGATGGGCATCCCCCCAAAGTAGACCAAACCAAGGTCCCACTCCTTCTTTACACTGACAATGCTGTATTACTATCTCGTACACAAATAGGCCTCAAACGTCTCTTAAAGACATTCGCACAATATTGCCAATATTGCCATAGTATATTCTTACTATTTAACTATGAAAATACTACAATTCTAGTATTGTCCAAGCACTGGAAACTCCATACATGGAAACCAGATAGAACAAGTGAACGAATTCTGTTACCTTGGTGTGTGCTTCCAATACAATCTTAGATGGAGCTTTCAGCTCCATCTAAGTGAAGCCTAATTATGTTAAAAGCCCGATTCTGTTCCTAAAGATTTCAACCGGCAGCAAAGAACTCTGGATTGGTCCTGTGGAGATGCAGAAAATGATGGATGCAGAACATTACTGGATAAGTAATACCGGTGCAACTAAATTTAATAATGCAGCGTTAGGAGACAGCAGCGAGCCCCCTTTCCCCTCCCTTCAGACTAAGCTTGTTAAATACCCTAAAAATTTGGTGAAATTTGGATTCAGATTTATTTGGGCATAAAATTATCTGTATGCCCAAATAAGACAAATAACAAATTTGAATGTACCCGAAAATTCGGGTCCGTTTGAATTTTTTTGTATTTTGGGGTTTTTTTTTCACGTTTTGGCCTGCATGGGACGCATTTTTAAAGAAAGCGGCACCAAAATTTTAGGGTATCATTCGGAAACTGTCCTTATGGTACCACCTGAGTTTGGTGAAGTTTGGCTTGGGGGGGCGAAGTTAGGACCCCCAAAGGGGGTGCCCCCATCCCCCATTGTTTCCAATGGGAGCTAACAGGAAATGGTGTCTACCCTGTTGAGGGTCCATAACTTTGGACCCCCTGAACCTAGCTTCACCAAACGTGGATGGTATCATCAGAACAGACTCTGTGTGATACTGTGAAATTTTGGTGTCACTAGCTTTAAAAGTGCACCCTTGACAGGCACCCCAAAAATTTGCCCAAGATTCTCTGTTCTGCAGTGCCTTGGTTCCATTGTAGCCAATGGAGAATTTCTGTGTGTGTAAGTAGGCTGCACATTTTTAAGATAGAGGCACTAGACTTTCAAGGTGATTCCAGGAGACCCTCCTGGTAATAGCATCCAGGCTTGCTTCAATTTTATGAGCCCAAGAGGCTTATTTTATTTCCCTGCTCCTGCACGTGAAGCCTGCTGGCTGAGTTCTCTCAGAACTCTCTCAACCCATGCCCCACACCCCCAGAAGCAAAGTTCACCAAGCTTGAATGCTATTTCCAGGAGGCCTCTTGGAGCCACCTTGAAAGTCTGGTGCCTCTATCTTCAAAAATGTGCAGCTAGTGCTTACACACTCAGAAATTCCCCAAAAACTGGCAGGTTCTTCAGCAAGTTCTATGGTGGGGAAAAATTACTTTTCCCACCATATACTTCAATGGGGCTTTCTGTTATGCTCAGCTGGCTCTGTGGTGGAGGTTTCAACGGGAGGCACTCTGGTACAGATTTGAATATGTGGTTAAAAGGGCTTAAATATACATTAAGTTCCAATTTGAAAGATATCAGAATTATTCAATATTACTAAAGGTATGAGTCAGGGTTGTTCCCTTTCCCCCAAATTATTTATGTTCCATTAGAACCATTTCTATTAAATATAAAGGATAATAATGAAATTAAGGGAATAAAAGTAAGAAAATATGAATATAAAATCAGGGGTTTTGCAGATGACACAGTGATTTTTCTAGATTCAACAAGGAACTATTGAAGCTAGAGGTAAAAAAATACAGTGATGTGTCAGGTTTAAAACTAAATTAATCTAAAACAAAAATGATGGTTTTTAATACGGGACAAGAGAAAAAGATAGCTTAGATTACATTGTTGGTGACACTGGCATCGTAAAAGGAAAGCATTTTTGGGCCTTCCATGTGGCATCTGACTCTAAGTTCCAAGAATGGTTCCACAATTCTCGTGATCTCACTAGTCCAAGAGATGAACAAGACAGTGGTCATGACTGTGGAAGTGAAGATATCTTTATTGAGTCTTTGCAGCCTTTCACCTTGGTAACTGTAGGCATGAGTAAGTTTTTTATTCCTAAGGCTTCCCCTGCTCCAGCTGCTCCTAAAGAATCTGTGAGTAGAATTCTTCCCATGCCAGCATGCATAGGAATCTGTCTTAACTATGACAAAGGCAGAGTTGGATTCTGTGACGCAGACCGGATGAAATGTCTTTATGAGCGCCAGGTGGACTGCTCTGGCAAAATGTATCCAGCTTTTGCATTGATGGGGAGTGCAGGAGTTCATCTGGAAGAATCAATTGCAACAAAATATTTGGAATACCAAGACGAAGACATGTGAGGCCCAAAAGTCCACCTTAAGCCTAATGTCTTAATTACATCTTATCTCCTAAGTGCTTCGCTGCACCCCTGCTTTTGAGTCTTTCTGTTTTTGTTATAATTTCAGAGACAAGTCTCCATCTTTATTAGCTGTCTAGTCCCCAAGAATGTCTTTCTTCAGTCACTCATCGGTCTAGCTTTTGGTGACTTTGGACACTGAATCAGAGGCTCATTCTGCACATGCAGAATAATGCACTTTCAAACTGCTTTCAGTGCTCTTTGAAGCTGTGCGGAATGACAAAATCCACTTGCAAACAGTTATGAAAGTGGTTTGAAAACGCATTATTTTGCGTGTGCGGAAGGGTCCAGAGTTTTTAGGAAAAAAAACCCTTGGGATTAGTAGCCTTGTTGCCTTTCTACAAGCTGGAAACCTGCCTGTCTAATTTAAATCCTTTCTTAGCTGGCACTGCTGGCATTCACATTCCATTGTTAAATGGAAATAGGATCCATACAGTGGTGCATTTCTTACAGTTATCTATTATGTATGCTCCTCACTTCAAAAGTTGCCTATTTTGTCTGCAGTGAGTGACCTGGTGTCTCAGTAAGAATTTCTTGGGCACCAGTACTGGATAACGTGTTTTTCATCTGTGCAAAGTACATTGTAAATCCATGCTGCAACTGTGTGCTGATGATATGTGGGAGATCTCTACTGAATATGGATTTATGTTGACTTCCAAGATTGATTTTTAAAAACTGCTATAGCTGTGATTAATAACAAGATTAACATCTGTGTCGTCAGTACTGTAGATTATTTCTTCACCACAGCGTTCAATATGGTCCACCTCACCGAGATCGCGGTATGTGGGTCAGCCCTGTGACCGGGGACTGCAGGTGGCATTGGGAGGAGAGAACTCCAGGTGCCACCCCGTAGTTTGTGGGGTGCCAAAGGGGGTGATCCTCTCCACAATGCTTTTTGGAGTTTCGGGCTGTGGTGTCACCACTATGCAGATGACATGGGCTGCAGGGTTCACGATGGAAGGCCGTTCATCTTTGGCCCCTGGAGCTCTCCAGTGTTGTCTGGAGGTCATAGCTGGTTGGTTGAGAGCGAGTCAGTTGAAGCTAAATCCAGCAAAGATGGAGATTCTGTGTTTGGATCAGGGAGAGACTTTTGTCTGCCTAAGCTGGACGACGAGACCTTTCATCTGGCCTCACTCATCAAGAGCCTGGGAGTGACCTTGAATCCAGTGTTGTCATTGGAGGCCCAAGCCACTCGGACTGCCCAAGTGGCTTTTTACCATCTGAGGCAGGCATGGGAACTGGCCCCATACCTCTCATGCTCTGATTTGACCACAGTGATCCATGCAACGGTCACCTTAAGAGGAGGATTAAGCCAACCAAATTTAGAATTATATCACAAAGCTGCAGGTTAACTTTAGTTTAGGGCAGTAGTTCTCAACCTTCCTAATGCCGCAACCCTTTAATACAGTTCCTCATGTTGTGGTGACCCCCAACCCTAACATTTATCCATTTTACAGATGGAGAACACTGATGCAGAGAGTCTTAGACGACCCTGTCAAAGGGTCGTTTGACCCCCAAAGGGGTCCCGACCCACAGATTGAGAACCACTGGTTTAGGGCATGGATGGTAATGGAGAATAGGGAACTATTAAATTTAGAAGGGTTTTATGAAGAAACTGTACTTTGCTAAACCCTGTTTGTTAACTTAGCATAAGGGCAGCCATTTTTTTTATTAAGGATTTTAGTGAACGTAAAATGAGTCTTTCTGTCTCTCATTTCTTATTAAGATCCAGCTGGCAGTGTCTGACTCCTAACTGCTCAAGGTCACAATGACCCTTAAGAGATAATGGGATCTCGCATTCCTGTTAGCTTGTGATTCATGGCACCTGTAATAGAGAACCACATTCCACTAGTTGCGCTAATTAATAGAAGCTTTTTGATTGGAAGCATTAGGTCACATGGTACCTAGCTTTCCCCTATAATGCTTAGTCAGTTTTAACTTAGGCATCTTTATCCATCTTTATTCATCTTTATTCTTTGATTACTGGCTTATGTTGCTACTTGGTATCTCATGCCTATTTTCTAAGATGCCAACCTTTGTTCCTGGCTAAGTATGAATTTCCCTTTTGCTTGCTTCTGTGTAACCAAGGTGCTGCGCTGCTACCATGAATTTTGCAGATTTGACAATTTTTGGCTTGTCTATATTATTGTTAATATTAGCAGCTTTTCAAATACTTTTCAGCACCTTCTGCGAATGTCATTACAGATGCCATTACCTAATTTTGCTGTTTTGAATAAACCAGAATAATTTTTATTAAGTGAATTGTGTACTTTTTGGGTTCAGAAAAGAACTCACGCTTTATTAGACCGGAGGGAGGGGGGCTGCCTCTGGACCTTTACAGGTTTGATTTATTTTTTTGGGGTAGCACTTTTATATGTGGTATGCACAGAGTAAGGAGTTTAGGAACCTTATGGATCATGTTATAAGAAAATCTATGTTCTTTATTTCTTTATTCTTTTCATCTGAAATAATTTCTAAAATGTACATGCATATTTTTGTTTTCTTTTGTTCTATGATATAAGAATTATTGTAAATATGACCTGACTATAACATTATTACTCAATAAAGTAAAAAAAATTAAAAGAAAGATAACTTTTATAAAGTGATGAATCATTGGTATATGACACCAGAAAAACTGGCAAAGATGTATAAAAATGTTTCAAATAAGTGCTGAATATGTGAAGGAAGAAGGGAAAATTTATCACTTATGGTGGACCTTTGGAAAAGCTAAGGAATTTTGGAGGTCAATACATACAATAATTCAAAAGACTAATATACAAGTGGAACCTGAGACTTATTTGCTGGGACTTATGGATAGATCTGTGGAAAGAAAACTTTGTTTTTATTCATGTCTGCAGCCACAAGAATACTGTATGTGCAGAAATTGAAAACTCCAGCTATCACTACAATTGAAGAATTGTGAGTGAAGGTATTAAAGTTGGTACAGATGGCCAAGTTAACTCTGCTACTCAAAGGCTCATTCCGCACATGCAGAATAATGCACTAAACCAGGGAAGCAGCACACTATAGTAACAGGCATTGGAAACTATAAGCAGGGTTGGTAATTGGATGGGTGCCGGTCATGGAAGGCTCTTTTGGCAATGGTAAACCATCTCTGCTTCTCACTTGCCTTGAAAGCCCCTTGCTGAGGTTCCGTAAATTAGTTACATTTGACTTGATGGCACTTACATATGTACTATCAGAGTACCCACATCCGTTTAAAGTAGCTTGTAGTGCTAGTGACATGTCTGTTTGCAAATTACTTTGCAATCTTATGTAAATTCTTACTTAAGAGTAGATCTCAATGAGTAGGTCTCACTCTCATGCTTGAAGGACAAGGAAGCCTATGACTCAGTGGTACAGTATCTGCTTTGTGTGGTACAATTCCTGGCACCTCTTGTTTGAGGGATCAGGTAGCAAGTCCTACAACAGTCTTGTTCCTGAGATACTGGAGAGCCAGTGTCAGTCATATATAGACCAAGGATCTGATTCAGTATTATGTTGATGTGAGCTCTTTGCTGCTTGACTGAATTATAATTTGGATGAATGCAAACAAACTGTAGCTAGTGATTCAGAAGAAACAGCAAACTATGGTTTGCTGTGACAGCAGAAGTAAATTATCAAGAGGAAAGAAAGGAGGTGTAAAGTTGATCTGCCCATGCTTATTCTCATGGCCAAAAACTCATATCATTGACTTGTCCAAGACACTGAGCATTATGCATCATTGAAACCTAACACTATTAATATTGTGCTACACTGGCCTGTGTATGCAGTGTTTCTGGCATAGGAAGATTACATGGTTGTTCACTCCATTTTTTTCAGCTTGGTGTTCTGATCTTTGTGTTCATATTTTATATTTGAGATAATTTTGATTTGAAATTTATGTTTTTCAGTGTTTGGTTTTTGCAGCATTGTGTTAGCTTGACTCTGTGTGCGGTTTAGGAAAGTACAGATAAAGTTGTGAAGCTGCAGCAACAACAAAGGGTAACATGTAATATGGGCAATCTGTGGATAATTGTACCTGACGTTATGGCAGGAAATGTGGTAGATGCAGAGACATGACATGGAACGTTCTTTGTGGATATGGTTTTTTGTATGCCTTCATTTGAGTGTCAACAAACACCATACAAGACTTACAGGGCTTTCCTTTCTCAGAAACATGTAATTTTTGCTGGTGGGTGGACTTGCTAAGTGCCACTGAAATGAGACTCCAACATATGTTTACACTAATATAACTAAGGAAGGGAGGGAGCAGCGTTTCACTCCCCAAAGCCGGCATGGTATGGTGCAATGCCAGACTAAAACTGTTAGATAAAGACTGGGATCATGGTTTCAGCTTTCTACTCATAGCCTAATTTCTTGTTCAGATTTTTAATGTGTAATATCTGTGTTCCCTCAACCCTGATTAGAACTCGGTTACATGTTAGATGTGAGGGGAACAGGCAAATAGTATCTTTTGAGGCTTTTTCTTCATTCATAGCCAAACTTCATGTTAAGATTTTTAATGTGTAGTATCAATGTTCCCCCAACCCTGATTAAAACTCAGTTAACATTTTATAACAACAAACAGCAAACAGCAAACAGCAAACAACAAACAACAACCAACAACCAACAACAACTTTTCCAATACCACCCAACCCCTGAAGGGCTCTGAGGGATGAACAATAAGGCCAAAAAAAGGCAACATACAATATACTGTGATAAAATATAAACATTAAAATTATTTAAAACACAGTAGCAGCAAAACACAGAAATAATTTGTGGTGTGGTGTATTTTTTTGTATTTATGTATGTTCATAGCTGTTTTAGATAGTACTGCACTTATATTCACTTTTCAATTCATTTAGTAAATTAGTAGGTACAGAAGTTTGTGTGTGATAGTGTGTCACCTCCCAGACACTGTCACGCTGGGTTACATACTTGCTTATGACAAGGTCGTAGTCCCGTGCTCCATTCAGTTGAAGGCTGCTCCATCAGAGCACAGGCAGCTTCTGCAGCTGTAGCAGCTAGAGAGGCTCTGCTTTATGTGTGTAAGGTAGCCACTTGGTTAAATCCAATGACTTTCATTAAACATTATGCTGTGGATGTCAATGCCAGGGCAGAGACTGTGGTGGGAAAAACCACAGTCCTTAATTCATTACAGTCCTTATTTCATTGACAGCTCCACACCCACCTCCGTAGCATATGAAGCTTGTCACTCTCCCACATGGGACTACACAGAGGAAATGAATAAGAAAAACAGTATTGCCCTGATTGGTATCTGTTTGTCTATTGAGTGATTCTCTGTACAGGCAACACATCCCTCCCCTCTTCCCCGCTGTGGGCTGTCATTTAGCTTAGTTGGTGGTTCCCTGCGGTGGCAAAGGGAGAACTGGAGGGAGAGTGCTTTCTTACCTACAGTCACGTGTCTCTGAGCATGAAAAAACGTTGCTTGAGTAAATGACTGGGGAAGGGAACTAGTCACTTACTAGTCACTTAGGGCTTTGCAAAAAGTTTAAGAAAAATCTCCATGGTTGTGCTGTGCCTGTGCAGTCCGTCCATCCGTCCGTCCGTCCGTCCGTCCGTCCGTCTACCTATCTACCTATCTACCTGCCTGCCTGTCTGTCTCCCGCCCTTCCTAATAGGGCTCAGGGCAGCAAACATCATATAAAACAATTAAAACAATATAACAATCACATTGATTAAAACTATAGCAGCAAACGATAAAAAGACGGCGATAAAAAACCCATAATAATAGGCACCCGAGGGAGGTCACGATGTTCCGATCATGCCGGCTGGCAAGATATAAAAGCCTGGCGGAAGAGCTTGGTCTTACAGGCCCTGCGGAGCTCGCCAATGTCCCACAGGGCCCTGATCTCAGTTACAGGTAAGTGCAACGCTATTTTTAAAAAATATTTGAGGGGGTGGGGAATTCTTCAAAGCACTGACTTTATGAGTTAAAAATTGCAGCACAAGGTTTTAAAGCACTGAAGCATAGATTCAATACAGAACTCAAAAGGAGAGGGAAAATCGTGGAATGGTGGTCATGAATCGTTTTGAGGGGTGAGTGCAAACATGCATCGTTGTAAAAGGGGGAATTGGAACATATTGGAAATGTCTGAGGTGATTTGTGTGGAAAGGGCCACAGAGTAAAGCCTTATTTCTCCATCTTAGGAAATAACCAAAATAATCACATAATTAGAAGTCCCACTAAAAAGGCTGTGTTCTTCAAGTGGGGCTTCCCAAGCACTGAGATCCTTGGAGAGGAGTCCTAAGCAGGCCCAATTGGAAGGAAGTCCCATTTTATTTCATTGGGCTTACTCCCAGGAAAATGTTCTAACAAGGGGGCTTGAATTGAGATTTCTGTTTTGTAACAGGAGTAAAAATTAAATTCAATTGTTACACAAAAAACATGGTTGCTGTCTTGCATAATCAAAGGTAAGTCTAGTTCACAGCGCTGGAAAATTAATCCGCTTACATCATGGTTGATGTTGGCTTAAAATTGAGAACAACTGAAAAATCACTTCCATTCTTTCTTTATTTAACTTTCCTTTTCTGTATCTTGAAACCTTTAACCATCAAAGGTGACTTTAAGTTCACTGAAAACAAAGAGCTGAAACAAATGATTGATAGTTAAGCATATCATTGTGACTAGTCAATATGAAAATTCAAAGATACACATTTGTTCTTGAGGGGAAAAAACCTTGTAATTGTGAGCAAAAAAATGAGTAGACACCATCCAAGTGTAAAATAGTGTTTATTTTAAAAGCAGAACGTTCTCATTCTTGCCCCAGTCATGCTGGCAATAAAGCCTGATCTAGGCTTTCTAAGAATTCATTAGAAATCAATAGACATTTTCAACAGGAGGCTCTTTCTTAAACTTTGGTTTTTATTACTGCCTCAGCTGGCTTTAAAACCAGAAGTGGAAAGAAAAACGAGTTGTTCTCATGAGAAAAAGTATTAAAGTGCTACATCTTTCAAAACATTCACCCAACCAACTCATTTCTCTCTTGCTATTTGCCTTCTTGCTAGTTGCCTTCCCCTAGAGCAGTGATTCCCAACCAGGGTTCTGTGGTACCCTGGGGTGCCATGAGCATGTCCCAGGGGTACTGCAGCAACACTATAGGCCCCCCTCACTTTTGTGGTGTCTCCCACCGGCACCAGCAAGAACATGGAGCTGGCCCAGGAGGCAGGGCCTGCCACAAGGTCAGCAGCCAATTCCCGCACCCCCCTGGGAGGGGAAGATGGGGGGATGGCAGGGGTACCATGAGATATGAAGAGTGAGGTCAAGGGTACTGTGATGTCGAAAAGGTTGGGAAACACTGCCCTAGAGGGATAGAGCATTGGATGCTTCAAGTATTTGTTTTGATCTGGAACAATTGACTAAGCACTCAACCATACCTTTGCGTTTCAAGTTCCACCCAAACACTTGCTGATTGGTTCCCCACCCTGGGACATGGACAATATGTACCCCACTAAATAGTCCCTTCTCACTAGACACAGTGTGGAACAGACTTCCCTTTGTGATACGCCTCTGAAAATGCCAGCCACGGATGCAGGCAAAACATTAGGAACAAGATCTACCAGACCATGGCCACACAGCCCGGAAAACCCACCGCAACCAATTAAGTCCATGTTCATGCGAAGTGTGGCATAGTGGAAGAGGTATATACATTTTCTAAATAAATGTATCAATAAATCCATAAATAACAAATCAATAAATAACAGAAGTATCTGTTGGAATCCCACAAATGAAGAAAATCTTTCCTGCCTTCCACTTCCTGACACCCCAAAAAACAATCCAAGGAAATGTTTGGACAAAATGCCAGCAATGCAGGGGCACTGGCAAGGAACGGGAAAGTGACAATATTGTCCCCACCTCCCTCTTCTACCTCTGGGAAAAGCTCTGTGAAGAAAGCTTCCTGCTAGTGCAAGAGAGATGGTTTTATCTGATTCACCTTCCTCACTGCAGTCCCCTCCCCAAAATGCCGCATATCACTTATTTAAGACATTTTTAGCCTGCCTTTATCCCAAAAAGAATTATTGGGAGATTGCAATGATTTATCTAGTGCATAAGAGAAAAATAGACAATTGCAACCTGAACATGACATAGCTTTAAATAATTTTGGACGATCAGAAAAGCTTTATCAATGGGGAAAAACCTTTAGGCCTATCTAAATAGTGTCGCCTTGCGCTGCTGTTGAAATTCTAATCGGCTATTCCCCAACACCGGTGATGTTATAGATGCATTCCTATGATTTTATGGCACAGCAGGCTTGTCCTGTTTTAAATTGGAAACAAAACACCAAATTGTGTTTCCTAGCAAGGAGATGACATTTATACTACCCAGATTTGGGGGGGGGGGGGGCGAAGGGGTGAGCCGGAAGGGGGAGGAAGAGTGAAATAGATGTACAAATGCCACCTTTTGGTCAGCCTGTCACTGCCTCAGATCCTCTGTAGGAGGGAAGGGAAATCTCAGATGTACTTCTAGTCTAATACCTTTCTTGTCCAGCGTTGTTTTTTGGTAGCTTGCACACAGCCCTAATTTGGATGTTGGGTATAGCAACAATTGTATATAAAAAACATCTTGAATTGGAGGGGGGAACTACCATCAAGTTGCAGACAACTTAAGGCAACCCTATAAGGTTTTTGAGGCAAGAGACATTCAGAGGTGGCTTACCAAAGCAGCAGGAGCAGATTTATTGGGAGGGGGGGGGCATGGGGAGGTGGGTGTCCCAGGCAACACTTCAGTTGGTCATGTGGGAGACGCATTTTCCCACCCGCCCACTTCCCTGTTAGGCTGCCGAATTAGGGTGCCTCGCAGCTGCATACATTCCCTCCCTTTCCCTCCACCCCACAGCAAGGGCATTGGGGCACCTCAAGGCCACCAGGGGAAGGCTTGACCCAGCAGCCTTACACCCAGTGCATTCCCTTCCTTTCCCCCCTTCCTTTCCCCCACCCTTCTCCCCCCAGTGAGGATGTTGGGATGCCCCAAGGCCACCAGGTAGACGAACAGCCCTCCACATCCTCGTCCTGGTTGTGCTGGGTGAGTACTTTCTTACTGAAAGTAGGAAGAGGAAGAGGTGGATCCTAGGGCTTGGAACACCAGGAGGGAGGGATGCCGGAAAGATGGGAGGCAGTCCAGGCAGCTAGTGAGGTGGCAACTGAGATGTGTGGGGGGGGGGGGGCATTGAAAGAGGCCAGGTGCTTCCTCACTTGGCAGACCGTAGAACGAGCAAGTTGATGGTGTGCAGGGTTAGCCAGGTCAGCGTTCCTGGTGGAGTGTTTGTCCCGCACAGGAGGTTTTTTCAAGAAAAAAAGGAAGAGCGAATTCTGAGAAAAAGAAGAGCAGAAAGGGAGATGCTGTGTGCACAAACAGCTTAGCCTATTGCAGCAAGGATCCTTGGAAGTCACTGAAACCGCTTATGCAAAAGCCGCAAACGCAGCAGCAGCACAGAGCAAGCCAACCTCCAGGAAAGACTGCAGGAAAGACTTTTGCAATGCTGGAGTCTTTTTTCCTCTTTCCCCATCTTTGGCTCTACCTTTCATTACGTTAGACCCAAGATAGAATACATCTGTTTTTCCTCCTTATTTATTTACTCCTCTTTGCAGAATAAACTCAATTTGTATTTTAGGTTCTATTTGTGAAGGTGTGATGTGCACCCCTTTCACCTTTTATATTTCTTCAGGCTGGGAAGCCTCACTGACCAGGCTTGCCAGATTTTCCCGCCTTTTTCCCTTCAGGAACTGAGCTGCTTCAGAAATGGTAGCGTTCGGTGACAAGAAGCACTTTCTCCAGCCAGAAGGCGAAGGGTACCCATAGACTTTTTATTTCTCTTTTTCATAGGCACTCCCCTCAGCAGGCGCACTACAATAAACATACTGAGGCAGAAGAAAACTTAAACAACAACTCAACTTTATTTAACAGATAGGAGATGGTAAAGAGAGAAATATAACTTGGAGATTGATAAGAATGCGGTAAACTACGCAGGAGGTAGGATAAATATAGCGGGGCCTGGCCACGTGTTGCTGTGGCAATTGTCCTTCTCATCACAGTCTGCAACCCACACAGATGTCCATGCAGGTCCAATGATCCCCAGCATAGCCTTTTGGAGTGGTCAAATGGAATCCCTCTTTCCCTTTTCAATTCACATTGTTATATGGTGGTGTCTTGTTTTTTTAGTATAAGGTAACCCTTTCCATTCCACAACGGAACTGTCCAGAGTGCAAATCCCGCTGTCCATGAGGCATGTTGACACGCACAGTCCTGGCTTGGGTAAGGCAGAACTGGGGCAAGCAGGCTATCCCAGTCAGGCAGCAGAGGGCAAGGGTGGTAGAGAGCTCAGATCGGAGGAGCCAGCTCCCTGGGTTTGCTTAAAGAGACCCATGTGCAAAAGAAGCAGAAGCTTCAGTAGTGTTGGTTCGCCTCTTACCGCAGCGGATTTTCTTAGAAAGAAAAGGCAAACTCCAGCTCGCTTTTTTTAGTAAAAAAAAGGAGAGCTGTGTGGCAAATATGGGTGAGGAAGTGGGGAAGTGGTGATTGGATGTGAGGGAGGGCAGAGTGATGTGTGTGAGGGTGAGCTGGATGTGTATGAGGCAGAAATATGTGTGTGTTGTGTGGTAGCAGCAGTGGGTGAGGCACAGAGAGTGAAGAGATTACCTGCGTGGCAGGAGGTGGGGAACCCACCTGGGGTCTCACACAGCAAAGTGTGTATGTGTTTCACTTCCAGTCATATTACCTAACAGTGTTACCTATTTACTGTTTTCACTGCTCATCTCTGACCATCTGCACGAACATTCTAAGCCCTCAGGCCACAGCCAGACAGGCTGCACGAACATTCTAAGGGTGACAGTTAAACACAAACAGCTTCATGGCTTGGTGTGCCAGGAAAAAGATGTTTTACCTGACTCAGGTATGGACTATCAGCGATTTGAAGGTCCGATTACCTGCCTGCAACAGGGAGGAACGTCATGTGAAAATTTGGGGGCGATCCGTCCAGCAGCTTTTGAGGGAGATCATCAGGAACAAACACACATTTATATATAGATTCACAAGAGAGCTTGGCACAGAGACTTATAGTTTTTGGTTTCTTCAGCACAACACTTAAGATTATTTCGTTCACTTTAGCTTAGATATTAGTTTCATAGATGGTTCACAGTTTGTACAGTTCCTTTGCTTAGGTGTTTTGACTTATGGCTATTCACATATAGGCTTGGTACTTTTTCACTGTACCTTCACACAGCCCTCACAAGTAGGTAAAAAAACCCAAAACAAAATATAAACTCTCTACTGAGCTAAACTTAAATCAAATTCCTATACCCAAGATCCACTTGTACACTAGAAGTCTTCTATCTTTAGAAGCAATTCTTATCCTGGTTTATATAGCTTTCAACTTGACTCTCTAATAAACATTTCCCACCAGTATATGGTGTCTGTGTATGACTGCTTCCACACAGCACTCAGGCTGATAACCAGTAGACTTAGTCACTCTCTTTGATCTACTCCTCTCAGAGTTTAGTTTTCATTCAGTTAAAACAAATAGTTCTTAACAGCATGAATGATTCAACCCAAAAAGCCTAACAGAATGTACTGACAAGGAGTGTAACCTCCCCTCTCTCTGCATCATGCTGTCACTTGCTCAATCAGAGTGCTGGAGGCCACAACCAATCAGGGGATTCCCCTGTTCCTAAGCCTTTCTGTACCTCACTCTGAAGATGAATAATATTTTACTTAAGCAGAACTGCACTTTAAAGCTCATGTTTCTACTGCAGTCCATCACAGAAAGGTTAAAAGTTTAGTATGTGTTTTAAAATGGTCCTTCTCCTCCCCACCTTTCATTTGTCTACTGGCAGTTCCCCTCTGGTTAGGAGGGTTTACTACTTTCTGAAAATGCCCTGCCCCTTTAATACAGGCTTCACATGTGGAATTGGCCAGCTGAAGCTTTACTGGCATTGAGGTAAAAAACACCAGCTGGCAGTGGCATAGTGCCCAGGGGGCATGGGCATCTTGCACCGGTGCAGGGGCGTGGTGGGGGCATGGCGTGGCATTCCAAGGTGTTCCTGGGGCGTGGCATGGCAGGAGCGGGCGGGAGCACAGGACACACGCGTGTCCTGGGCACAGTTCCCCCTCACTACTACTCTGCCAGCTGGTAAATAACATCTCTACTAAAGGGACAGGAACTATTTTTTCCAGTCATTTGCAACCCTAGTTAAGAGTTGTGGAAGTCAGTTGGTGGAAGTTGTTCTGGTGGGTTTTCTGGGCTGTGTGGCTGTGGATCTTGTCCGGTGAATCTTGTCTGGTGGATCTTGAACAAGTTCATGTCACTCCCTGCCTTCCATTAATGTCACTTCATGTCTTCTCCCTGCCTTCATGTCACTCCCTGCCTTCCATTAATCATTCCTACTCTGTAATTTCTTTCCTCAGCTGGAATTGGTGACTCAGGAGAAGGTGTGAGACTCTAGAAAAGGATGCAACTTCTGCAACTGGACTGTTGACTTTGGGAGCTAATTCAAAGCATCTCTCCCCCCCGCTCCCAATATTTGCCTGATTATTGCTGAGTTTGTATTTTTGACATCTTTCCCTTCTTTTACACCTTCTTTAATGCCCCTTCCACACATGCAGAATAATGCACTTTTAATCCACTTCTGAAATTGTTTGCAAGTGGATTTTGCTATTCCCCACAGCTGCAAAGTGCATTGAAAGTGGATTGAAAGTGGATTGTTTTGCATGTGCAGAAGGGGCCTAAGGAATGTATGGCAACCTTTTCAGATTATTGTTATTGTATTTTCCCATACTTTGTGCTCTAGCGTTTAGGATTCTTATGCCATCTGCTCTTATTGTATAGTGATCTTGCTTCTATCCATGCATTAGAATGCTACTTGTCTTGTTTCACTGGTTATGTGAACACAAGAAGTTGCTTTCTACTGAATCAGACCTTTGATCCATCAAGGTAACACTCTGTCTGATTCTCAAAACATTCTACCACAAAAATCTTGTTGGTATCTAAGGTGCTACTGGATTCTACTCTAGCTTTGCTTATTTTTACTGTATTTATCTGAAAGGAAGAGTACCCTGAATGTAAGATTGGACCCCCTTAACAAGTTATATGCATAAGGTGTTTGGGTTTTTTTTTTTAAAAAAAAAATTGCTGTCCATTCTTCTACCTTATATTTGAATGTAAGACTACTCCCTATTTTTCCTGAAGGCATGCTTGAGGATGGATGGACAAGTTTTCCTTTTAAGTAAATACTATACTTTTAAGTTTTGCATAGAGATGTTACTACCCACTCTTCACTGTTTTTCCCCACTCCTCTTTCCTTCTTACGTGTGTATACTCAGCTGATGGATGTTTCATTTCATGCTCCAGCTCACAAAAGCTTAATCTTCAATAAATTTGCTACTGTTGGGAAGTGGCCATAGCTCTTTGGTAGAGCATCTGCTTGACATGCAGAAGGTCCCAGGTTCAATCCCAGGCATGTCCAGTTGAGAAGGACCAGGCAGTGGATAATGCCAAAGATGTCTACTGGAGAGCTGCTCCCAGTCTGTGTAGACCAGGGGTCTGCAACCTGTGGTTCTCCAGATGTTCATGGACTACAATTCCCATCAGCCCCTGCCAGCATGGGCAATTGGCTGTGCTGGTAGGGGCTGATGGGAATTGTAGTTCATGAACATCTGGAGAGCTGCAGGTTGCAGACCCCTGGTGTAGACAGTACTGACCACAGTAGACCAAGGACCTGATTCAGTATAAGGCTTCTTCATGTGTATGTTTTTGATGCTGAAATGCTCCTTTTGAAGTAATGTATATAAGGACCTTTGAGTACTCTTAAAATGGTGCAGTCCTAAAAACACTTTCCTGGAGTGAGCCACACAGAATAGACTGGAGTAGAATTCTGAAGAGACCTGTTTAGAGCTGTTCCATTGAAGTTGTTCTCTAGGAGAACATTCTAGGTTATTGTTCTTGCTGGTGTGTGATCCTGTGCCTGTTTATGGTACAGTTATTGAAAAGATGGCTTTCAGATGTAGAGAGGAGGCACAATTTTAGTGCTTGTCCTAGTGCCATTTGCAGTAGATACACTCCTGATTGCCTGCCTCCATATAGACTTCTTTGATTGTCTCACACATTGAAGTACTAACTTGACCTTCGCTTAGCTTTTGAGATCTGATAAGATTACCGGTAGACTAGTCTAGGCCATCCAGATCAGAGCATCTTGAACTGGACAAATACACAAATAGGCAGTCAGTGTTGTCACATAAGCACTGATGTAATGTATGAAAAAAGCTAACTCCAGACAGCAAATGAACCACAAAAGTTTGTACAAACTAAAGTTTTTGGGCTGTTTTAAATTGCAGTTCCACATTAATCCAGCCTTGAGGTTACTGTAGTATGACCAAATTGGCCTAGTTTAGGTAGTGGACCAATTCCCAAGCCTAATATAGATAGTAAAATGCACTTTTAGTCACCACATTATCCTGTTACTCCATCAAAAGAACAGGATCGAACAACACTCAAACTCCTACCATTGTCAGCCAAAAAGAACTGAACTTCATCAAAAGTAGGGACAACTGTAAGCTCTAGAACCTCAGTCTTACCAATCAGCATAATTTTTGTCTTGTCTCTGTTTGTTTGTTTGTTTATATTTTATGTATATCCTGCCCTATCCCCACAAGGTTTAGGGTGGGTCACAACATAAAAATAAAAATATATTAAAAATCATTAAAACCTTTAAAAATATAAAAATATCAATAGAAATATTAAAACAATGACACTTCAACACCAAAACTGTTAAGTAGATGTTAAAAACAGATGGCAATAAATAATCCCTTCCCCTTCCCTGGGAGGCCGAAAGGAGATGATCTTATTTCATTTGATCCAGCTGGCTAGATGGAGAAGACCTGGTGGAACAGCCATGTCTTGCAGGCCCTGCGGAATTGGGATAACTCCCGCAGGGCTCTGACATTATTTGGCAGCTTGTTCCACCAGGCCAGAGCCAGGGCCGTGAAAGCCCTGGCTCTCATTGGAGCCAGCTGGATATCTCTCGGACCAGGGATCATCAGAAGGTTCCCCTCTGACAAGTGGAGGGGTCTTTGAGGGCAATATGGAGAGATGTGGTCTCAAAAATATGTAGCTTCAACTTGGTCTTGACCATGGTTGACACCCCAAAATAGCTATGGATGATAACCCACATAGTTATTAAAAAACACTGGCGCATTGCATCCTCGCTTGCTGAACCAGAGTAAATCCACATGTTATGAAATCCACATGGTGGACAACTGGATTGTCAACAGATATGGTCACAATGCTGGTGACTTAATTCCCAGACATGATTCTGGTTAGGTCTGTGGCACATGCAGAGAAGGGCTCCCTCTAACATGGTCAGTTGTTACTGTTTATAGGAAGATTTACCCATGCCACATAGCTTCACCATGGAAGACTGTTCATGCTTCACTATGGCTGCATCAGTTTGCAACAGACGCATGAGCAGCCACGTGCTTTGACAAATGCAGAAAAGTCATAAAAGTTTTAGAGGTCCCTTAATGTAGTCAGAAAGCAAAACTCATTTCCAAACCACCTCTTGCTTCAAGCAGTTCAAACTGCTTCAAATCAAGTAGATAAAATGCTGATGATGTTCTTCGAATTTCCAAGAATTAAAGCTGACCACTTGATTTACCGCATGTATTTGTTTTTACTTAGAATCTATCCCAGGGTGCAGGATTACAGAAGTTTGCTTCTCACAGCCATAATCTCTGGCATGTGTGACCATTGTTACATTTTCACATTTTGGGAGTTCTGGATGGGGGGTGCGAGAAAGATGAGAGAACAGTGTTTTTAAAAACAGCTTCCTCTGTTATCTTACTGTACGAGTAAATCCCATTGTGCTTAGCACATGATTCAGAATTGACAATAGGTATGCTACATATTGTAGAAATTAACACACACATCTTCACTTACACTGCTGTTTAGACTAGTAAAATGTAAGCTGTTTAGGAAGGCATAGTAAGCTGGTCATCTAATTAAATAGTCTTCAACCTTGTTAAACCTGAGGATGTTTTGAAATCTTGAGGTGGTAAGCACTACAACAAAATGGTTGTCAGGGAACGTGAAAACAATTAAAAATGGCTGCTGCATTGGGAAGTTCTACAAGATTTTTGGAGCTTCCAATCCAAGCATACCTTTTTGATGGAGGCAGCTGTCTTCCAATGAGTGTTCCTGAACAGTGGTGTGCATTACAAAATCCATAAGCCAAACATATACCTGAAAATCACTGTTTTGGGTCATTACAATGATTCTCTAGGACAATAACACAAATCTGGGATTCTTAGGCCTTACCAAATACTCCCCTAAAATCCATGCTGATTTCATTTATGTGTTGAATTTCCAGACCACTCTTCTTTGCTGGATCAGGTGGCTTACAACAATTAATACAAGAATGCTAAAACTGACAATATAAAATACAACAATGTAAACACAGGGCCATGAAGCTTAATTTTTAGTCAACTAGACAACCAGAGGGGGGAGTGAATTAGATATCATATATAAGATCAATAATAAGACCAAAAGAAAAAGGAAGGAAGGAAGGGTGAAGGGAAAGAGTGGGGCAGGAAAAGGGAAGGGAGACCAGCCAAGTTGGACATTGTTGCAGCCCTCAGTCGCAGGCCTGGCGGAACAGCTCAGTCTTATAAGGGCCAAAGTCTCATTTGAAAGAGTGTTCCACCAGGCCGGCGCCGACTGGTTGAAGACAGCTGAACATTTTGGGGGCCAGGGACCACCAGTAGGTTGTTTTTAGCAGAATGAAGTGCTGTTTGGGGGACATATTGGGACAGGCAATCCTGCAGATATGAGGGCCCCAGATTGTTTAGGGCATTAATGGTTAATATCAACCCCCTGAACTTGATTCAGTACTCCACCTGGGGCCAGTGCAGCTTGTGAACCCTGGTTGGATATGAATTGACCACAGTGTCCTGTGGTCACAGGACACAGCTGCATTCTGGACCAGCTGAAGTTTCTGGGGCTGTCTCAAGGGCAGCCCTGCACAGATTGAGTTACAGTAGTCTAGTCTGGAGGTGACTGTTGTATGAACCATTGTGGCCAGGTCAAGGGGAGAAAGATAGGGTGATAGAGTGCCAATACCCTGGCCTGATGAAGATGGGGAAATGTTAGCTTAGCCACATTTGTGATCTATGCCTCCCTAGACAAGAAGGCATCCAGGATCACTCCCAAACTCCTGACGGCTGGCACAAAGAACCTCTCTCTTCCACAAATTTACCATGGCAGGCAGGGCATCTTATTTTTATTTGATTCTCTGAATTTCCAGGGAGTGGAATTTCTCCCTTTCAATTGGATCCTTGCAAGGGACCAACAATTGAGTATTCTCAGCCAATCATCTTTGAAGGCAAGCCCCAGAGAAGGAATTTCTGTGAAAGAGTTTTGCCAAGCTTTTAGTTCTCAGACTAATCTACATATAACTCCATATTTATGCAAATAACATTCCATTGAGGTTCTTTCAATCAGAAGAAGGTGGGTGGAGGGGGAAGAAAGATCGCTGTCTTCTGGCTGTAGCACCCCTTATCAGTAAAATCAACTTCTATGGCTTTTAAACAACATTCTTGGAGCAGACACATGACTCTGATCAAAGCCATGAACTCAGAGACAACCCCTAAACAAAAAAAAATCATGTAGCTTAACCAGAGGTGTATCTAGGGAAAATGTAGCCCAGTGCAAAATCTGAGTTTTCTGCCCACTTCCACTCCCACCCCCCATATGGGCAGCCACCCTCCCTCACCACAACCAAACAACTTTTTTTGTATCAGGTCATCTCAAAGTCACCATCATATTATAGAACATGCCCATATTTTCCACTATGGCGCCACCCCATGTGACTAAATGGCCGCAGCTTGGGGATATATGACCCCATATGTCCCCTTGGGCGGTACGCCCCTGATCTTAACCCTCAGATTCCCTCACACTCTAGCCCCCTGCCACCAACAACCAACATGCCCATATTTTTCACTATGGCGCCACCCCATGTGACTAAATGGCCGCAGCTTGGGGATATATGACCCCATATGTCCCCTTGGGCGGTACGCCCCTGATCTTAACCCTCAGATTCCCTCACACTCTAGCCCCCTGCCACCAACAACCTCTTCCTTCAGGAATTCAAATAGCAGTGGGAACTCAAATAATAATGATGCTAATTGAGATTCACCTATCATGGACACCCAGTATAAAGACATGTTTCTCATAGTCATTGGATGACTGATTCATCACATGAAATCACAGACACATGTGCTCTATGGTTTTTTAATTGAGCTATTTTTTAAAGGTTAAATGGACAAGACTGGAGGCGGGGACAGGATTGCTCTTCAGTGGTATCTTCCTTTCCTGTTTGAAAGGAAGCAGTGTGCTACAACAAGGAAGGATGGTAAATGCAGAGTTTTCATCAGAAAGATAAATCTTTTAATTGTTAATCACAGTAAAAAAAAATTCAAAATGCTGGTGGCCAGTGACATTTTCAGTCTAGTATGAAGACAAATGATTAGTTTGCCTGCACTGAATGGCACCTGCGGTGAAGGTCTGTAAAATGAAAGCTTTTTGTTAATTACGTGAACATTAGTGGTCTGTAGACTAGAGGGAAGACTATGTTCTGTGCAAATGTGATAACAGTATCTTTAAAAACAGTTACCCATAACCCTTAAATTGGTTCCCCATCAAAAATAATTGTTCCAAAATTCTAGAATTCTAGAAGAGAAAAAGAACCAGATTCCAAAACAGTAAAGTTTCCCCAAATTCCAGATATGAAACTGTATGAAACTTTGTCTTGGCACATGTCCCTGAAGATACAAAGGAGATGGCCCCTGGGCTCTTTGGAGGCTCTTACTACCAGGGGCGTAATGAGGAGGGTGCGATGAGGCTGGATCCCTGGGCACCATTTGAATTGGTCACATGAAGTAGGTGTGTTTTGGGGTAGAAAGCAGGCAGAAAAGCTGTCTTCTGCCCACCTCGGTTTCTTTCACCTTGCCCCGGAAAGGGATGCTGTTTGCCAGTTCTGCCTGCCTGCTCGCCCTCCTGGGGAACCCAGCACCTCTGGGGCAGCTAAGGCATGCCCAATTATAAAATTAACAAGGAGAACTATTTTCAAATGTTTAGGTTATTTATAAAACAATGTATTTTGTTGTAAAACTATCTTTCTAAATACACTTGAATTAGAACTTTCATCAGAAAAAGATGAAACAAATACAGAAGTATGATAGTTTCGAATTCCTGGTTTCTAATGTCCACTCATCCATGAAGGATTGGTGTGAAAGTAAAAATGGGTCAGAGAGAACTGGAAGTGCTACCCTGAACTCATTGTATTTTTGAGCTGATATTATGGTACAGTTGTCTAAAAGATGAGTGTCAGAAGTTGGGGGGAGGCACAATTTGAGAGCTTGATCTGGGCACCATTTTCTGCAGACAAGTCTCTTCTTACTACCAGTGACGAAGGGAGGGGGAACAGCGCCTGGGGCCTGAGCAGCCCGTGCACCCCCTCCCACCCCTGCCCCTGTGATGGCAATGGCGGCACCCGGGAAAAGCTGCCCCCGATGTCCCCATTGCCGCTAGACGTCTGCTCACTACTCTCAAAAACTGATGAAAACCAGGATTTTCTGTTTGCATTGGTGAAGAAGGCACTGAGCACCAGGAAATGTACTGATGGGCACAACACTCAGAATCAATGATTTTGCTAGTTCAGTGTTTTCAACTGACTGGCTTCTGGTATGCTGTTTGATCATTGTTAAATACTGACAAACTCTTCTTCCAGTGAAGAATGCCCCAATTTAGTTGCAACTAGTGCTATTGTATTACGTACTATTGGAGCTTCCATACTTGTAGCCAAACCAGGATTCCTTCCTTATGCCCTCTGGTTGCTTCTGCATCACAAACTTGAAAATACCACAGTCACACCATTCTGGTAGCAGAACATAGCCCTCCCTTCCTGTATCTAAGCAGGTGTCCTTCATTCTGTTCTCTCTGGGATATTTCAGCCACTTATCGATTCGTTCTCTATCAACTCTCCAGAGCTGCTGTAAGCTGTTAACACCTCCTCCACCAATAGACCCATCTACGCAGAAAGAGTGCGTGGGAAGAGGAGGTGGCCATCAATTAATCTTGTATAGAAAAAAAGGGCAGCTTATTAAAATTGAAAGCTTGATAAGACAGGTACTAATACAGAGCTGACATTACACTAGGCATTGTTTGTGACATAACTTTGCAAACTTTACAATGAGAAGGAAAACATTTTTCTTAACTATTGTAATTAAGCATGACTGAAACATTTCCTTCTCTTAGTTTTTTTCTCTCTTTCATCAATTAACATTTTGGCCATTTTGGAAAATTATCCAGTTGATATGTGAGTGATAAATCTGTCCACATCAAATATAAAACCGTAATTTGGGAAACCAGTGTTACAAGGATGATGAAGCCAACGGCTGCCTCCCCCTGATGCTGTAATGCAGGGGTGGCCAACCAATGGTGATCCAGATGTTCACGGACTACAGTTCCCATCAGCCTCTGCCAGCATGGCCAAGGTAACTGATCTTTGCAGTTTGAAGATCAGTTGTAACAAGTGGGGGCCCACAAAACTTGTGCGGGGAAGGGGGAATCCCCATCTGGGTCCAGCTCTCTGCTGCAGGGATGGCTATCACTGAAGAGACCTGGACCAGAGGCATCCACTGCAGTGCATTCTGGGGTCTCTTCCAACCTCTGCTGCTGCCACTGCCTAACCTGGTTGCTGGCCCCAGCCCTTGGTGACAGTGGCCACCACCATTTTGAAAGAGGATTGAAGTGAGTGTGCCCCTTATCTGTGGATTTAAGCATCCACAGATGGGGGTCACACTTTGGCATTAGATCTATAAATTCCACACCCAACCTAGAGTTTGGCAACCCTACCTGAATTTGAATCTCTCTCTCTGTCTCTCTGTCTCTCTGTCTGTCTGTCTCATGACATCTACAGTCAACAAATCTATTATTTAAACTTAAAGGGCATGAAGTACATTTAAAACTGCTCACCAGGCTGAATTTTTTAAGGAAGAGAAAAATGTTTCAGACCATAATCTTTTTTGCTTGTTTTTATTTGAAAAGTCTTGTATGTTTAAGAAGTCGCACTCTTGGCTTTCTGGGAATACAAATGTGAAACAATGACTGCTTTCAATGTGAATGTAAAAACCCGATTTTCTTCTAATTTGTCTTGCCTTATAAACATGTAACTGGTTAATTTAACTATAGAAGAAATTATTAATAATAAATTGGCTGTCACATTGCTTTCCACGTGTATCAGAATTTAATTGTACTTGCATCCAGAGAACAGCTGTTTCATGTGCACAAGATCTAGAGCACTGATTCTCAACACAACTTCCATGGATACCATGTTGCCTGTTGATACGTTTCCTGGTACCTGTTTGCTTCTTCCCTGAAGCATTTCTTTCTGACTTTCCTCCACCTCACTGAGGGCTGAGATGCTTCTGAAGAGACCAGGAGATACCAACTTTGCATCTCCTTCATAGGAAGCTACTTGGTTTGGAACCTCTCAATATTTTGTGATTGGCCTGACCCTCATGGCAGCCATTTTGTGGTGGCATCCACTCTCTGTTCTGCCCACAGGCTCAAGAAGATTGGAGGCCTCTAATCTAAAGAATGGGAGAATTGCTGGTTCACATTTGTAATTCATTAGTTTGAGTGTGTTAGATTTATGACCACTGGTTGTCTAAATATTAATCTGGAGTCTGAATTTAATTTTAACTAGTTTCTTCACTTCACAGCAAACATCTGCTATCTCTGCTTCGCCGCCTACTTTTCTGTGCTCATTCTTTCCACAGGGCCCTATGTCTGCCCAAAGTTAATAGAGCTGGAACAGCAAATGTTCCTCATGCAATGGTAAGAACCACATGCCAGGTGAGAATGAGGCACTGTTATATACATAATATAGATTATTGATTAACATTTCTGAAAACATTTAGATTGACCAGTTGAGGGGACCCTTGCCTGCAAGTGACCATTTGATTGATGAGTCTCCAAATGACAGTCTTCCAACACTAGATATTCTGAGGAGTGCCAACCATTTCCTGCTAGTTCAAACGTAACTCTTCCATCTTCAAAAAAGTTTGCACCCAGTGGCATAGAACCAATGGCGCCCCGCCCCCGGGCATGCGTCATTGAGGCCCCCACCCCCTCTCCAACCCCCCACCCCCTCAAGCTATGTCACTTGGAGATCAGTTGTAGTAGTAGTAGATCTCCAGTAACCACCTGGAGGTTAAGGAAATCGACATACTGTACCAATAGCTATGGGTCCCACAGGACCAGTTCATTAATAAATATAAATATCTTATCTTATTAATTGTTTTATAAATGTACTGTCAACTTAAATCAATTTTTCTTAATAGTTCCACATGTCAAGACAACTTAAATCAATTTTTCTTGTTGGTTTTCATAGGTAAAGACAACTTCACATTACACAATAAAGAGAATTCAGCATTCAACAAATATTCTTCAGCAATACAGCTACATTCAGATAATTACAATAAACAGTCCAATACATTAAATTTCATGTACTGTGTGCTTCTCTTATTGGTATCGAACAATGATTTCCACCAGCATAAATAATTTTAGGGCAATTAACCTCCAGTAAAGTATTAATTTCATGGGTTCAACGCCCAGTATATAAATAGTCAGTCAATGTGCTCAATCATCATTTGAAAAAGCTTTAACAACCGCTCACAAACTTTCCTTAGAGGGCAAAAACGAAGCCTTAAAGCAAACGGTATAAGCGCTGTCCTGGAAAACAATCATCCTAGAATTATGAGGGATTGGAATGTTTATTGTAATTATATGAATGTAGCCGTGTTGCTGAAGAATATTTGTGGTATGCCGAATCTTCTTTGTTGTGTAATGTGAAGTTTTCTTGACCTGTGGAACAATTAAGAAAAATTGATTTAAGTTGACAGTACATTTACAAAACAATTGATAAAATTGTCAAATGCTTTCACGGCCAGATTCAACTGGTTGTTGTGGGTATTCTGGGCTGTGTGACGGTGGTCTAGTAGATCTTTCAGGCGAAACGTTAGGAAACAGCCACACAACCTGGAAAACTCACAACAACCAATTTATAAAATTGATATTCATGAATGGACTAGGTTCTTTGGGACCTGTACAGTTTGATGATTCACTTAATCCTCAGGTGTACCTGGAGGTTGGTGGCCTTGATTTGGGAATAGGCTGCAGTTTGTATCACACAAGCCTCTCTGCCCCCTGAAGGATGTCATGTATATGGAGAAGTCTCTGCCTGCTCTAAGCATCAACTGGAGACCAAAAGTGGTAATTGAAGAACTTGCATTTCATTTCCAGCTGCCTTTCTCCACCCCCACCCCCACCCCCACCCATTCAGTGATGTCTCATGACTAAAAGGGGGAAAAACAGTCGCAGCTTGTAAAACTGCAGTTGATGGAAGTTTGGAATAATATAGCAACAGCAGGCTGATATAAAAACCCTCCCCAAACAGATCTTTTTCCATGTTCCTCTTTATTAAACAGTGAAAAGAAGCCTAAGAGCCATTTTCAAATAGCACCTAAATAATTAGCATATAGAGAGACTGGTTCTTTCTGTTTAATTGGGTTTACTGAATCCATTTCAGATTCCTGTGACTACCACATGGATTAAGCATCCACAGCGCTTTCTCCAATTGAAAGGGTAACCCTTGGAAACTGGCTGGCATGGAATACATTTACGTTTAGCATAATAGGGTTGTCGTGCAGGACTTTGAAACTGAATGGTAGACATTTCCTTAGTCATTCTCTCATGGTAGTAATAACAGCCTGGCTGGGCTGCAATTCCAGGCATGTCAGAAATTGCATAAAGAAATTAATTTATTCCTGTATAAGTTAACATGAGGTCTGGTTTCATTTGCCTCAGCATTAAAAGCAATGCAAATACTTTTGCAGCTAAAAAGCCCAGTGTATGTAAAGAGGTTTCAGATAATTAGATGACTAGGGCTCTGGTCAGTAGCAATTTTCCACAGGAACCATTCTTTATTTCTTTATTCCATGGATACCCTAGCCTGGCATCAAGGAACATAAGGCAATATCTGTATATCTAATTCCCATGTATGTCCCCTGCCTGTGGATACCTAAGTCTGCAGGGAGGGGGCACATTGCAGGGTTTCTGCAGACTTGGAGGACCCCCTGAGTTTGCAGAAAAATCTGAAATGTTAAAAAAAAGAGGGGTTTAAATCCCTCAAAACTTAATAAAATGTTTATCTGAACATGCAGGGGAGGTTAGAATATAAATCTAATAAGCTAAAATAAATCTTACTTCAGACTGGGAAACCAAGGTTCAAATCCCCACTCCTTATGGAAGCTTACTGGGTTAATCTTGGGCCAATCACTTTTGGCCTGCCATATCTTCTGCCCTGACCATTTTACCCTCTACCCGAGTCGTAACTCCAAGGGGACAGGGGGTTGACACACCGGGCCTTGGTGGGGGTGTGGCAAGGGCATGATGGGGCATTCCGGGGGCGTTCCAGGGGGACAGGGGCGGGACAGGGGCGGAGGACGCACCAGTGCACTGGGCGCTTTCCCCCCTTCCTACGCCTCTGCCTTCAAGCAAAACAACTGGTGTTCTACCTCTTTCAGACCAACCTAGCCATGGTGATCTATGCAATCTATGCAATTGTCACTTCCAGGCTTGATTACTGCAACTTGCTCTGCATAGAGCTATCCTTGGGCTTGCTCTGGAAGCTCCAAACTGGTTCAGAACAAAGCAGCAAGGGGCCTTACCAGGATCCCATGGTGAGCGCATATTATACCAGTTCTCCCCAGCTGCACTGGCTCCTGGTGGAGTACTGGATCGAGGAGAAGGTTCTGATACTTATCTTTAAAGCCATAAATGGTCTGGGACCAGTGTACCTGTGGGACCATCTCTCCCAGTCTATGCCCCTCAAAGAGTGCTTTGCTCAGTGAATGGAAATCTGTAGTTCCTGGCCCAAAAGATATGTGGCTAGCCTCAATCAGGCTACCTCAGCTTGGGTGCAACAAGTGTGCTTCCTCGTGAGCTCCACATACCTGGTTTTCCTCTGAACTCTGGCTCTTAGTCTGCCTGCCTTACCTCCTGCCCGTACCTTGACTGTGGACCGCCCTGTGGTGTAGCGCCAAGGGGGCAGGGGTGCGCGTGATCCTCATCTGTTACTTGACATCTACCATCTCTTCCCCTTGGTGCTTGAAAAATTATATGGTCACAGTAGGGGTTGGCACAGTTTTTATTATTCTTTTTAATGGATTTTAACAAGTTATATTTAAATGTTAGCTGCCCCTGAGCCCTTGGGGAGTAGGGTGGGGTACAAATCTAATAATAAATAAATAAATCTCACAGGGTTGTTGTTGTACGGATAACATGGAAGAGGAAAGATTCATGCCATAAGGCACGTTGGGTCCCCCATTAAGGAGAAAAGCAGACTTCAAAGACTTCAGTTAATAAAGCATCAGTAATATAATAGATTGACATGGTATAAAAGAAAGTACTTTATTTATTTATTTATTTATTATTAATTTTATATACCGCCCTCTCCCTGAGGGCTCAGGGCAGTTCACAACAAGGTTAAAACATACATTAAAACATAATTTAAATATTAATTACATAAAAACAGAACCCATTAAAAATGTGGATGGCGTCTGGCTACCCCCCTCCCCCCTTGTGCCCACGGGAGGCCAGATGACATGGTAGATATATTTTTAACCAGGCTGGCCAAACGCCTGGTGGAACAGGTCCGTCTTGCAGGCCCTGCTTAAACTCTGTAAGTCCCGCAGGGCCCTGATCTCCCTAGGGAGCCTGTTTCACCAGATAGGGGCCAGGGCTGAAAAGGTCCTGCCCCTCGTTGGGCCAGGGATCACGAATAGGTCCTCCTCCGAGGAGCGGAGGGGCCTACCTGGGCAATATGGGGAGAGGCGGTCCCTCAGGTATGCGGGTCCAAGACCGCGAACGGCTTTGAAGGGCAAAACCAACACTTTTAACATAATCCGGAACTCAATCGGCAGCCAGTGCAGATGGTAAAGGATCGGTGTAATTCGATCCCTGTTCGAACTGCCAGTAAGCAGCCTGGCTGCTGCATTCTGAATGAGTTTTAATTTCCGGATCATGGCCAAAGGTAAGCCTGCGTAGAGCGAGTTACAGTAGTCTAACCTGGAGGTGACCGTTGCATGGATCACCGTTGCTAGATCAGAACGGGAGAGGTACGGAGCCAGTTGCTGTACTGAATACAATTAATTAATAAAATGTGTATATCCCATTTCCTTCATTTCATTGGGATTTGTTGGCTTATACCCTTTAATGGGCACAGAACAAGCAAAGCAACTAATACATTTAATACAAGGCAACACAAAATACTCCACCCTCTTGCCAACATCCAGCAAAACATCAGTTCTGTTGCAAGGCCTTCTCAGACAATCCTGCTTTGCAATACCTTTCAATGGAGGTCAAAGGGGATGCCTTCCTGATCTCCTCCTGGAGGCCATTCCATAAAGATGGTGCCGCTACTGACCTGTGAACTGGCTTGGGGGCTGGACCTGGAGATCGCCTGTGATTATAACTGATCTCTAAATGACATAAATCAGTTCTCCTGGAGAAAATGGCTGTTTTGGAGGGTGGACTCTATGCCGTTATATTGTGCTCAGGTCCCTGCCTTCCCCAGGTTCCATACCCAAATTTCGAGCAATTTCCCAATGCAGAGTTGACAATCCTAACTTGGCCTGAGGAGGCCTGGGACGAAATCTAAACTGGGTGAACCATGAAACTCCATGAGTGACATTGGATCAGTCATTTTCCTGATCTACCTGGCAGGGCTGTTTCAGCGCTGTGCTTCTCCCTTCAGAACTGAGGCAGGTGGTGACCAGAGACAGGTGTCACATTGCCTATGGCAGTGGTGGCGAACCTTTGGCACTCCAGATGTTATGGACTACAATTCCCACCAGCCCCTGCCAGCATGGCCATGCTGGCAGGGGCTGATGGGAGTTGTAGTCCATAACATCTGGAGTGCCAAAGGTTCGCCACCACGGGCCTATGGAATGCCATTCACCTTGAGCATCTGGAATGTACTTTCTCTTTTAGGCTCCAGGCCAAAATGTTTCTTTTTTACCCAGTCTTATAATTTATCTTCAATCATCTTTATAGTCTATTTCCAGCCTGAGAATTGTTTTATGAAACCCATTTTAAGTTGTTCAATGCCTGTTATGCTGTTTTTGTACTGTGGGGTTTTAATGCAGTATTTTGAATAGTTCTTTGGTTGGTAAGAATTTTATCGTGTTTTACATTTCCATTGCGTATTTACTTTGTCAGCCCTTTCAATCAGGCTCCCTTTTTAAAATAAAATTATTGTTGCAACCTGACCTCCTCAGAGAAACCAGTAAGATACCAATATGATTTTTTTTTTAACAACACCTGCTACCTTGGTTGTAAATCTACTTTTTTGGTTAAGAGGTTATAAAGTACAAGATGAAGGTAGCTGGATGAAATGCTGCCAGACTGTTAACTCCAAAATGGGAAATTCCCAGAGATTTGCCTGGGGAGCCTAGGAGGGCAAGGATTTGGGGGAAAGGAAGGACCTCAGCACAATATAATACCATATTGTCTACCCTCTAAACTCGTTCTTTTCTAGGGAAGATGATTTCCATCATCTGGAGAACAGTTGTAATTCTGGGAAATCTACAGGCCCCATCTAGAGTCTGTCAACCTGATCCAGATTTTAAAATTGCAAATAGCTGCTGTGTTAAGATTAAAACTGTGGCACAAGGAAGAGTTTTTTTTAAAATGTATTAAATATCTGTCCCTCCTTTTAAGCTACGTTCTCCAAGCAGTTTACAGCATTTTAAAAATACAATTTTAATGTCTTCCTCCTATGCCAACTTTACAACTTCAAATACTTTCTCTCCCAGGCACTGATGTATTCCCCATTGGAGGAATTACACAAGTAAGGTCTAGGACCCATGTACAGCTATGTAATTGTGAGTCCCAAAGAATGCAGCTGTCTACATCCCATGTAAACGTGCTTAGAACTGGAGTTTGCAATACCTCTTCCATGTCATCTGAAACCTACTGTCTTTTTGATCAAGCCATTCAAATCCTGTAATGATAGATGTCTTGGAACCACAGACCAGTTACAAGAACCCAAGTGACAGCTCCCAAACAAAGATGGAATCTGCCTGTTAAACTTCACTCTAATGGGAGATTTCCAAAGCCAGGCTGATTATGAAGGTGCTAAAGATGTGCAGACAGGAGATGGTGGATGCTGTGGTTTGTCATTGGGATTATTCATCACATTCAAGCTCGAGTTCTCTCTCTAAGCGAAAGAGCCAAGAGACGCCCTTGTAACATCTGGTAAAGTAACTGCCTGAAAATTGTATCCTGTTCACCCAGCCTATACAATCGAATGCTAGAGCAGTGATTAATGTGTATGTCTCTTTTTTGTTTATTTTTTCATCTGCTTTCCTTTTTGCTTCCTTTTCTCCAGTACTTTTAGACAGGCGCCTTTGGGTCTGTGTTATGCCCAGTAAGAAGGAGATGTGTTTAATGAGAGGTTTTGTGCGTGCAACATGACTTTCAATAATGAAGCCATCCTTTGTAGGTAGGTAGTTATAGAATGAAGGCCCACGTATATTTTGACCCATTTCCAACTAAAACTGAGGTAGATATTGGATTATGTATTTTAAGAATAATACCTATTGTTATTTGATATATTCTGCTATGATAAAGTTGTGCAATTACCCTTTCCCCCCTCTACTTGCTTCCAAGGAACAATAACTACATTAGAAATGTATTGAGTCAACATGTATGCACTTCTTTCAAATAAATGATTTCACAGCACTTTTTGAAAAAAAGGGCCTGATTTACTTTCTGCTTTTATGGTACTGCCTCCTTTCCTCTGACAGTTTCATTATTCTCATATACTGCACTGAGAGAGTAAGCTGCTTTCAACCATCCAGTAAGTTCAGCAGAGGTGAGATAGGAGAATACCTGGCTTCTCCACAACAGTGATCCTCAATGTGGCAACTATTAGTGTGTCTCTGGTGCCTATGACCACATTGCTCAAAGCATCTGTTTCCCAAAGCAGACAGGCAACCCTGCCTTTCCTTCATATCATTGGAGCAGAATATGCTTCCATTCCAAAAAAAGCGATCTCCATCCTAGAAGAATCCCAATATTTTGTGATTGTCTTCTGTCCCCATGGCAGCCATTTTGTGGGTGTCTGTGCCCCTGATAGTCATTTTGTGATGGTGTTTACCGTGCTACCGTGTTTTCCCGAAAATAAGCCCTACCCCGAAAATAAGCCCTATCATGGTTTTTGGAGGATGCTTAAAATATAAGCCCTCCTCCAAAAATAAGCCCTACTGGTAGTTACAGATCACAATTGCCGACGATGCCCTGTGCTCCCTGCCAGTGAGGATGCATGTGAAGGGGAAAGCAACGGGTTGCCGAGGGCCCACCTTAATGAATTGTGAAGGTACCGTATTTCCCCGAATATAAGCCCTACCCTGAAAATAAGCCCTAATGCATATTTTGGTGCAAAAATTAATATAAGACCCTGTCTTATTTTTGGGGAAACACGGTACTTATTCTCTGAATTTCAAACATGCCCACAAACCCAACAAGTCTGATGATGTTAAGCTGTATGCCAGCTTCCTTTCATTAGTTTCTGGGATGTTCCTTATCACACCTTTACCTGTATTTCCTTGTTATCTAGTCCAGAGGTACAGCTGTACTAGTTTGGTGCAACAAAAACAAAAAGGAATATTTTATTCATTTATTCATTTAAAACATTTTAATCCCATCTTTCCCCGAGGCTTGTGACAGGTTACAAACACACACCTAAAAGGCAAAAGATAGGAAAACAGTACAAATATTAAAATGCTTGATGCTAACAGAGCAGTGGTGTAGCGCCCACAGTGCGGGGGGGGGGGTGACACCCTGGGCGGAGCCACAGTGGAGGTGTGGCGGGGGCATTCTGGGGAGTTCCAAGGATGTTCCCAGGTGGGGCACAGGCCGCTGCAGCAGGGGCGCAGGACGCACGCCCCGGACACAGTTTCCCCTCGCTTTACCTGTAACAGAGCACCAGTTTTTACACTGATTAAGCAATAGGATAATAGTAACTAAGAGGCCAACGAACTCAGCCAAAAGCTCTGTGAAACACAGTCATTTTGCAGGGTTTCTTTTGGATGCCCTTCCTTACTCTCTCTGGCAGGTCTTTCTGAAGTGAAGAGTATAACTGAATGGCTTTCCACATGAGGGTACAAAATGCCAAGGCAGAAACAGCAAACACCATCAATGATAATGGCATCCACACACCTCTCTTCCATTCTCGCTTTCCCACCTCTGCCTGGTTCCTCCTCTTCTCCTCTCATGCCATGCTAGGATGCTTCGTGGCCCTGAACCCAACTCTTATGATTTTATTTTATTAGCCAAGCTAGGCTATCACACTATGCTGTAGCTCTGCCTAGAAAGAGGAAATTCTCTTCAAAGAACTAAAAAAAGGAAGGAGTGGTGTGTGGCAGTGAGGAGTAGGGTTTCCAGCTGTGTGTTGGAGAATATGTGGAGATTTGGGGGTGGAGTCTTGAGTGGGCAGGATTTAGGGAGAGTAGGGACCTCACCTCAGCAGTGCGCAGTGCCAAAGAGTCTCTCCTCCTATGCAGCCATTTTTTCCAGGAGAACTGATCTTGGTTGGCTGAAGATCAATCGTAGGCCTTTTCTGTGCAAATATCCAAAAATAGTGATGGCAAACCTATGGCATGGGTGCCAGAGGTGGCACTCGGAGCCCTCTCTGTGGGCATGCACACACAGAGTTCGTCATGTGGGGGGGGGTGGAAAATCACCCCCCACACACACACACACATCTAGGCTGGCCTAGGCCACTGAGCATGATGTGCATGCACCGCGGTGAGCAGGGAGGACTCAGCTGGCGGGCCTGGTGCCTGTGCTCCAGGTGGCTGCTGCCTGAGTCGGGGGGGGGGGGCAGAGGAGGCAGAGATGCTAGAGAGGCACAGAGCGGTGCGTGCGGGACTTGCTGGAGGCTACAGCAGGTCGGCCCCTGCTTGAGCGGGTGGGGCCGAGGAAGAGGGAACCAACCGTTTTTTTCTAAACTAAAACCTCAGCATTCAGGTTAAATTGTCGGGTTGGCACTTTGCAATAAATAAGTGGAGTTTGGGTTGCAATTTGGGCACTTGGTCTCAAAAAGGTTCGCCATCACTGTCCTAAAACATTTGTAAAATATTTTCATCCCCCCCATTTTGTTCAACTCCTACCCCCTTGAAATGATTCCTGGCCCCCATTTTGTGATTTCCCTCCTTTTTTAAAAAAAGTTCTGTGCTGAACCGATGCTTCAATGCTTAATAGACTGATGCTGCATTCTCTACTCCATGTCTACTTGATGCTTCGAAGATTGCCCCCCCCCCCAAATAAAAGAACAAACAGCTAAATGCTGCAAATAAACAAACAAGGGGGATTTTAGTGAGCTCAGAAGATGGCGCCAAGGAGGAAGTTCAGAAAAGCAGGGAAGTGTTGGAAATGTAGTCAATAGATGGACAGCAACTGAAGACATTTTGAAAATGTTTCAGCCAGAGAGTTGCTTTAAAAGGGGATTCGTTTAAAAAGTTTTGAGGCTGGATATAAAATGTTTGGAGTAAAAACAATGTGGAACTCCATGAAGGAAATATTTTATTTCCTGCCCCAAAACAGTTTAAATGAATTGTTGTGTGGAAAAGCCCATAATAGCAGGAGATAGCCAGGTGCCCCCTGGAGGTTGACTGCTCTAGTGAGGAGTCCTTCATGATCTTGAAAGCAGAGCTTACCTCCACCTCTCTTCCTCATAATAGTGACACTGAGAATTTTTGCACAGAGAATCCATGCAGCCATTCTGAAGAGTCCACATAGAACTGGTCTTGGTATGTGATACTCAAGTCATGCAGGGCTTTAACTACATGAGCCCCTTTGCATGAACCTGGACAGAAGAAGAGAAGAAGAATTTGGATTTATACCCCAACTTTCTCTCCTGTAAGGAGACTCTAGGTGGCTTACAAGCTCCTTTCCCTTCCTCTCTCCACAACAGACACCTTGTGAGGTGGGTGGGGCTGAGAGAGTTCCGAAGAACTGTGACAAGCCCAGTAGAAATGCAGGAATGCGGAAACATATCTGGTTCACCAGATAAGCCTCTGCCACTCAGGTGGAGGAGTGGGGAATCAAACCTGGTTCTCCAGATTAGAATCCACCTGCTCTTAACCACTACACCAGGTTGGCTCTCCAGATAGGCAGCCAACTGCATTGTTGAAGAACAATATGTTTAAAGCAACTTATTTCATCAAAAATGTGCTGGTTCTTTTTTACAAGGTGATTTTTCAGCGTTGTCTTTAAGTGCAGTCTTTTGGCACCTTAAAGAATGACAGACGTATTGTGGTGTGCGTATTTGTAAAACTGAGTTCATCAAATGCGTGAAGTGGATTCTCAGTATATACACGTGCACAGAGATTTTTAAAAATCGAGTGAAGATCATGAAATATGTATGAAGGTTCGCCTAACATTTCTATGCAAAACCGAAAAGCATGTAAAATAAAGCACAGCAACCATTTTCAACAAATGTACTTGGTGTCTACCTAGTTATGCTAAGACACTGAATACCTGTAGTAGCTGGGGAAAGCATTGTTCCTGTTTAAATACTAGCTAATACAGTTATGTGTGTGTAAAATGCCAACAAGTTGCAGCTGACTTTTGGTGATCCTGTAGGGTTTTTCAAGGCAACAGAGATAGTTTCCCATTGTCTTCCTCTTCATAGCATCCCTGTTATTGGTTGTTGAGGGTTTTCCGGGCTGTGTGGCTGTGGTCTGGTAGACCTTGTTCCTAACGTTTCCCCTGCATCTGTGGCTGACATCTTCAGAGGTGCATCACAGAGGAAAGTCTGTTACACACTGTGTTCAGTGAGAAGGGAATGTTTTAGTGGGGTATATATTGTCCATGTCCCAGGGTGGGGAACCAATCAGTAAGTGTTTGGGTGGAACTTGCTATGCAAAGGTGTGGTTGATAGTATTGTATTGCGGGTGGGGGTTTTAAATCCAGGGAGTGATTTACATTTGCATTCTCTGCAGCAGCAACAGTCTTAGTGAATGCAAACCCTGTGTCTGGGTGGAGTCCATTGTCCATGAATCTATCATGCCCTTGGAGTTTGATTCTTGTGTTTTTAATTACTGCTAGCCACGTTTTGTTAATTCTCAGAGTCTCTTCCTTCTTGTTGAAGTTTACTTGGTGTTTATGGATTTCAATGGCCTCCCTGTGTAGTCTGACACAGTAACCTTCTGAGTTGTCCAGAATTTCAGTGTTTTCAAATAGAATGTTATGTCCAGTTTTGTTTAGAGTTTAGAGTTTTATTCTGCTACTGCAATTTTTCAGGATTCATCCTGCAGGATGGTTCAGTACTGCTTATCTTCTCAGAACTGATGAGATCTGGCTGGCCTGGGCCCTCCCGGTCATGACTAGTGTAATTGTACCTGTTGGTAAATTCTAATCCAGCAGTTCCCCACTGACTCTCCTTGGCACCAGCATCCCTTTGTTGGCCTTCATGCTTGCAATATTCTTAGACTGGAGTCCCGTGAATTGTCCACATGACATTGTAGGGACCATACTGCACAACTGGCATATACCAGTGGTGGGTTCTAAGTACATAGGCTTCTGTGTACATTTGACATCAGTCAGGCTGGACAACAGGGGCAACCGGTATAACTCCCTTGCTTCCTTTCCATGGGCAAATTAGAACATTGTTCCAGGGCAGTTGCTTACAGAAACTGCCTTGTTCTGTATTGTCAAGAGGTTTATTGCATAGTGGATTTTGTAGGATATACTTTCTGAACATCTCATTCTCATTTTCTAGGGTGGTGGCTGGAGTTCTCCCGAGATTCCAATTGAATCTAGGCAACAGAGATCAGTTCACTTGGAGAAAATAACACTTTGGCAGGTGGACTTAATGGCATTTTACCCCTCTGAAGTGTTGGATGTAACACTGTATAACAATGGGCAAAAAAACCAAAGACCCAGTGGGGGGCAGGCAAATGGTCAGCCAGAGAGGGCTGTGAAGTTAATGACCCCTCCATCCTTTAGTGTATCTCTTGTCTGTCCTTTGACTGACACTCTCAGGTGTCATATCCTGCTTCTTCTTGGAAGTTAGAAAAGAGACTTTTCCCTCTTCCAAGCTAGCAAAATAGCTGTGTGCTATCTCTCCCTCTTTCCTATCCTAAATGTACTTCCTAATAAACATTTACCTTTTGCCCTTTTAATCAGTGTGTTAGCCTTTTCTCTCTGAGGTAAATTCCAACTCCAAGCCGCCTCAGGCTCCAACCCAAAATCTCCAGGTACTTCACAACCCAGAGCTGGCAACAGATGTAAGAGCCCTGTACTACGCATATGGTCTCCCAAGCAGGAAGGGTTAGACTTTAGCATCTCTCCCGTCAGAAATTAACTGCTTGTGCAATAACCACAGCCCATACAGAGCTGACTACATGTAATGGAAGCCATGGGTCCAAACCGTGGCCACCAATACCATTTTAGAGGGAAATTTAGCTGTTTAAAATGTAGCTGCTGCAAGGACCTGATCCTGATCAGGCCTAAGCTGTGGCAACAGCAGTTATCTTGGCCCCTCTCCCACATTTTCAAATGTCAAAATAGCTGTGTGTGTGGGGGGGGGGTCTTTCAGCATCTGAAAAAGTGACCTTGAGGAGGGGACCTGGTGCTGCTGCTGTGTAGGATGATCAGGTCCTCACAACAGATTTTTAAAACTTATGTTTTCCTCCACAATGGTGTCGGCAGCTATGGTTTGACCTATGGACGCCATAATGTGCAGTTTACTGGGACAAGGTCATCCAGACTTCATTAGATCAGTGAGCCATGAATATTTACATTTACATTTGAATGACGATTTAGAAAAATTCACCTCTGGTATAGGAGAGTATCAGTATAATCCTGTGAACACTTTCCTGAGAGTAGGCCCCACTGAATAGACTTCAATAGGATTCTATGTAGACCTGCTTGGGATTGCCCTAGAACAAGATCTTCTCTTGCCAATAAAAGATGTTTCATCATCATTGACTGTTTGCTGGAAGTTACGTAAGTTTGTCATGTGACTGGCAGCCTACTTCAGACTAAGGTAAAGGATATTTCTCTGAAGCTGCTTCTCATGTAAAGGCCTCTAAAGTTTGTGTAAGATTTTTAAATGTACCTCACCTTATGAATGTTACAAAGGACTGTTTGCAAAAGTACAGGCATCCAAGTATCCAGATGTTTGCAAATATACAGGTATGCAGTGCTGGAGTTGGCAGTGGCCTTGTGTAGAAGATGCATGGATGAGAGAATCATGTATGTTGTGTGTGATGTTAAAAATAGCCCTGGAAATATTTGAAGCCTTGTTTTATTTTTGAAGTTATCATTGTATTTTTATGTGCAAGGAGGAGGCTTTTTCCTTCTTGGGCTTTTGTGACTCTTTCATTATAGCACTGTTATTATCCCTCAGGTGTTATTAACTCTTGACAGGTGTGTTTCTGTGAACAAGGGCTAGAGCACTTATTATCAATCCAGCTATTAGCTATTCCCTTATGGGAGTATCTTAGCTCTCTCATGCACACAGCAATAGCTGAAGTATTAATCGCCACTCACAGAAGCAGAAAATAACTTCAAGCCTTTGTACAATCAACAAGAAACAGGAAAAAAGATCACCCGTATTCTTTTGCCTATAGACCCTTGGAAGCATATACCTTCCACCTGTGCAAGTTAATAATCTGCTAACGTTTGCATTGCCTCCCATTTAGAAAAAAGGTTCATCTTGGCTTTCTGAATCATTCCTCTATAATCAGATCTACCCTTTCTTTGGATCTCTTTTCTACCTGAAAATCATTACATTCTGCTAATAGAGTCTAAATTTACTGAGACCGAGAGAGAAAGAGATCTTGGGGTTTAGTAGAGAACTCAGTGAAAGTGTCAAACCGTTCTATGCTGGGGATTTTCGGGAAATGGATTGGAAATAAAGTGGACGGTATTATAATGCCACTCCATAGATCTATGATGTGATCTCATTTGGAATACTGTGTACAGTTCTGGTCACTGTATCTCAAAAAGAATGTTGCAGAGCTGGAATAAGTGTATAAGAGGGCAACCAATATGATTAGGGAGATGGGGCACCTTCCTCCCTATGAGGAAAGGCTGACGAGTCTGGGTCTTTTTTGTGCAGAAAAGAGATAAGAAGTGGGGACATGATAAAAGTTTATAACATTATGCATGGGGTGGAGAGAGCTTGACAAAGAGAGCTTTTTCTCCCACTACCAAAGTACAAAAACTCAAGTGTGTCCAATGAATCTGATGGCAGTAGTTTCAGGGTGAACTAAAGGATTTCTTTACACAAGTATTTAAAATGTGGAACTTGGCTGCCAGAGAATGTAGTGATGGCCCCGGGCATAGACAGCTTTAAAAGGCTAGACAGATTCATGGAGGACAGTTCTATCAGTGTCTCCTAGGCAAGGTGATTAAAGGGAACCTCCACATTCAGAGGCAATAAACCTCTGAGTACCAATGCCAGGAGGCTACATTAGGGGATAGGACGTGGCCTATATGCCCTATTGCTGGACCTCTAGAGCACAGGTGTCAAACTTGCGGCCCTCCAGATGTTATGGACTACCGTTCCCATCATCCCTTGCCAGCATCATGCTGGCAGGGGATGATGGGAACTGTAGTCCATAACATCTGGAGGGCTGCGAGTTTGGCACCTATGCTCTGGTTGGCCACTGTGTGAGACAGCATTCTGGACTAGATGGATTACTGATCTGATCCAGCAGGGCTCTTCATATGTTATGTATACATTTCGGTATATTTGGGTGAAACAATTTCTGTGTCAGTTACGGAGCCAGGGGTTCGAGTCTCAGACTATTGCAAGGGCTGCTACCTAGGCTGACACAGAGAACACAGTTCCGAATCCTGTTAGCTATCATTCAACTCTGTCTGCTGTCAGGTGGTCACTGTAACTGCAGTCACAATGAAGCCCTACCCCTGTACACACCAAATTAATGAGCAGAAGTTACTTTGAAGGGCAATAAACAGTAGGGGTTGAATTTTATGAAGTTGAAGCAGAAGGTGTTTGTTGGTGATTGGGTGAGCTTTGGGGATAAAATGCCACAGAGTATGAGGTGGTCACAGTGAGAAGAGGAAACTGTGAAAGTCCTCCCTTGTACTTCTTATAGCAGTGAAACTTCTTGCACAAATGGAAATATGATTGATGGACAAGGAAGAGTACAGATGTATCTGTAAGGTTCACCTGATCTGCCGATTTGAATTCAAAACAGGCTGCTTGGGGAGAAGAGAGATAAGCACATGAACATATGAAGCTGCCTTATACGGAATCAGGTATATATTGACCTTGATCCCTCAAGATCAGTATTATCTTCTCTGACTGGCAACAACTCTCCAGGATCTTGGGTCAAACCTTTTCACATCACTAACTAACCAACTTTTAGAGGTGAATCTGGGGCCTTCTGCATGTCAGGCAGATGTCTACCACTAAACCATGTCACCTTCCCAAGTAACCTTCTACCACTAAACCATGTCATCTTCCATGGATGTAGGCACCTTCTGCTAATTGTTTCTGCAGTTACCAAAGTAATTCCCATAAATGCCATGTTGGTCTTGGCATACTGAGTCACTGGATTCAGAATCCTCCTCAAAATAGAGGTTGACCTTCAATGAATTCCAATCATAATTCTGGAATCTCCTTTTTTAAAATAGCTGTTGATAATCAGTCTGATGTAGGAGTTATGGATATGTAGTTTCTACATTAAAGCCTCTGGAACCAGCAGAGAGGAGTAGCAGCAGAAGAGACTTGGCCAGGAAGAGCAGAGTGACCTGCTGGTGTTCATTTTGGAGGGCTTTTCTCAAAGCCACAGCTTTTAAAACAGTGTATTTTAACAGGGGTTATCTCTTTTTCTCCTTGTAAGGCTGCTGAATCTGGAAGGTGGGGCTTAACAGGGGTGAACAGAGTTCATCTCTTGTTCCTCTTTGTCCTGAGAGGTGGGGCTTTTGTCCTGAGAGGTGGGGCTTTAGTTCAGTCTCTGGATCCAGCAGAGAGGAGTAGCAGCAGAAGAGACTTGGCCAGGAAGAGCAGAGTGACCTGCTGGTGTTCATTTTGGAGGGCTTTTCTCAAAGCCACGGCGCGCGCAATTTTAACTTAATTTTTTTGTTTTTTAAATTAATAAGGACATATTTGACAGATAGTACGTGCAGATAGCTCCAGGGGGGCAGTGACTAAAAGCTTAATATTTAAATATCTAAAGAAATCAGATATGAAGGCAGAAAGCCAGCAGGGGGATGGGGGCTTTCCAGTGTTTTGCACTGAGTGTCACATGTATGACTATCTGCCACTAGGACAGAAGTCGTGGGTGTGCCCTCGCTGCAATGAGCTCCTGGCACTCAAGGAACGTGTGCGTTCTCTTGAAGCCAAGGTGGCAGACCTGGAGAAGCTGAAAGAGGCAGAGAGGGTGACAGACGAGGCTTTCAGGGACCTAACAGCCGGGTCCCACTCCCAAGGTGACATCTCTTCAGATGTCATGGAGAATGAAGGCCTTGGGGATGGAGGGTGCCAGTCTGAGGTGGGGAAGATGCTCCCTTAGATGGGATCCCTTCCTTAACTGGTGATCAGCTATCCTCTCGCACTGAGGATACCCCTCGGGGAGGTGAGGGGCTCCTTGTAGTGGGTGATTTGATCATTAGAAATGTAGAGAGTTGGGTTTGTGAGAGGCGTGATGACCGCATGGTGACTTGCCTGCCTGGTGCGAAGGTTGCGGATGTCACGCTTCGTCTAGATAGGCTTTTAGACAGTGCTGGGGTGGAGTCAGCAGTTGTGGTCCACATTGGCACCAACGACATTGGGAAATGTAGCCGGGAGGTTCTGGAAGCTAAATTTAGGCTGCTAGGAAACAGGTTGAAGTCTAGGACCTCCAAGGTGGCATTCTCAGAAATGCTACCCATTCCACGCGCAGGGCGAGCTAGGCAAGCGGAGATACAGGGTCTCAATGCGTGGATGAGAAGGTGGTGTAAGGCAGAGGGTTTCAGATTTGTCAGGAACTGGGGAACCTTTGGGACAAGGTAGGCCTGTACAAACGGGACGGGCTTCATCTTAACCAAAGAGGAACCAGGCTGCTGGCGCTCAACATTAAAAAGGTGGCAGAACAGCTTTTAAACTGATCACTGGGGGAAAGCCGACAGGAGCTGAGGTGACTTCGGTTCGGAATACAGTATCTATGGGGATGCAGACAGAGAGGGAGGTTTTTCTAAATCAACCACATACAAGCGAGGAACATAGCAATGTGCATGTGACAAGGGATAGTGTCTACAAAAGACTTGAGGGTAAAGCACATAAATCCCAGGTTAAGGACAGAGACAGGGTATACAGGTGTCTCTATGCTAATAGTAGAAGCATTCGACCTAAAATGGGGGAGCTAGAGTACAGAGTTTTGAAGGAGGACTTTGATATAGTGGGCATTACAGAGACATGGTGGAATGAGGAGAACCAGTGGGATGCTGTTATACCAGGCTACAGGCTCTATAGGAAGGATAGGACAGGGCGCATTGGGGGTGGAGTTGCCCTCTACATCAAAGAGAGCATAGTATCACATAAAATAGACAATGCAAGGGGAGCTGGTTCCCCTACAGAATCACTGTGGATATCAATACCAGGTGTGAAGGACAGTTTAATATTAGGAATATATTATCGTCCCCCTGACCAAAGTGCACAAGAGGATTCTGAGATGGAAAAAGAAATTAGAGAGCCCAACAAAAACAAAAATGTAGTGGTAATGGGTGATTTTAACTATCCCCATATAAACTGGAAAAATGCATGTTCAGGTCATAGTAAGGAGAGAGCATTCCTGGATATGCTAAATGACTGTGGCTTAGAGCAGATGGTTGTGGAACCAACCAGGGGAGAGGTGATCCTAGATCTAATTCTATGTGGGACCCAGGACCTGGTGCAGGAAGTCAGTGTTGTTGAGCCGATAGGGAACAGCGACCACAATGCTGTCAGATTCAGTATCTCAACATGCGAACAAGTGGCAACTACTAATGTAGTTACATTTGCCTTCAGAAAGGGAAATTTCTCAAAGATGAGGGGGATAGTGCGCAGGAAGCTGAAAGGGAAAATCAAGAGAGTCAAAACTGTCCAGGATGCTTGGAGGTTATTTAAAAACACAGTAATAAAAGCTCAGCTGGAATGTGTTCCACAGGTTAGAAAAGGCAGCACCCAGTCCAAAAGAAAGCCACCATGGTTAACAAGAGAGGTTGAGGAAATTATCAGAAAAAAGAAAATATCTTTTAGAAAATGGAAGTCCAGTTTGGCTGATGAAGAATATGAGAGGGAACACAAATGGTGGCAAAAGAGAAGCAAGTTAGCTGTAAGGGGAGGCAAAAAAGGATTATGAGGAACGCATGGCTGCTGTAACATCAAGACCAGAAACAAACAGTTTTTAAAGTACATCAAAAGCAAGAAACCAGCAAGGGAAGCGGTAGGCCCGTTAGATGACAAAGGAACAAAGGGTGTGCTAAAAGATGGCAGGGAGATTGCAGAGAAGCTGAATGAATTCTTTGCATCTGTCTTCACCCAAGAGGAGGTGAGGAACCTTCCTGCACCTGAACCAAGCTTCTTAGGAGGCCAATCCGAGGAACTCGCGAAGATAGTGGTAGACAAGGAAGTAGTTCTGGCAGCCATTGATAAACTAAATGTTACCAAATCCCCTGGCCCAGATTGCATTCACCCAAGAGTTCTTAAAGAGCTCAAGCATGAAATTGCTGATCTTCTCACTTTAATATGCAACTTAGCCCTGAAATCAGGCTCCATCCCTGAAGACTGGAAGATGGCCAATGTCACACCAATCTTTAAGAAAGGATCTAGGGGGGACCCGGGAAATTACAGGCCAGTCAGTTTGACATCTGTTCCTGGTAAATTAGTAGAATCTATCATTAAAGATAAAATTATAAAACATGTAGAAAAGCAAGACCTGCTGAGAAAGAGTCAGCATGGCTTTTGCAGAGGCAAATCCTGTCTTACAAACTTACTAGGAGTTCTTTGAGGGTGTAAACAGGCATGTTGACAGGGGTGAACCGGTCGACATTGTCTACTTGGATTTCCAAAAGGCTTTTGACAAAGTTCCTCACCAGAGACTGTTGAGAAAACTCAGCAATGAAGGAATAAGAGGGGAAGTCCTCCTATGGATTAAAAACTGGTTGAGAAACAGGAAACAAAGAGTGGGTGTAAATGGGAAGTTCTCACAATGGAGAGATGTCGGGAGTGGTGTTCCCCAAGGATCCGTTTTGGGACCAGTGCTCTTTAACCTATTCATAAATGACCTGGAAGTAGGGGTGGGTAGCGTGATGGCCAAGTTTGCAGATGATACCAAATTATGTAGGGTGGTGAGAACCACAAAGGATTGCGAAGAGCTCCAAGCGGACCTTGATAAATTAGGTGAGTGGGCTCAGAAATGGCAAATGCAGTTCAATGTAGCAAAATGTAAAGTGATGCACATAGGGGCAAAAAATCCAAACTTCACATACACGCTACAAGGGTCAGTGCTATCAGTCACAGACCAGGAAAGGGATTTAGGCGTCTTAGTTGATAGTTCCATGGGAATGTCAACTCAATGCATGGCAGCTGTGAAAAAGGCAAACTCTATGCTGGGGATCATTAGAAAAGGAATTGATAATAAAACTGCAAAGATTGTCATGCCCTTATATAAAGCAGTGGTGCGACCGCACTTGGAGTACTGTGTCCAGTTCTGGTCGCCGCATCTCAAAAAGGATATTGAGGAGATAGAAAAAGTGCAGAGAAGGGCAACAAGGATGATTGAGGGACTGGAGCACCTTCCCTATGAGGAGAGGCTGCAGCGTTTGGGACTCTTTAGTTTGGAGAGGAGACGTCTGAGGGGGGATATGATTGAAGTCTACAAAATTATGCATGGGGTAGAAAATGTTGACAGAGAGAAATTTTTCTCTCTTTCTCACAATACTAGAACCTGGGGGCATACATTGAAAATGCTGGGGGGAAGAATTAGGACTAATAAAAGGAAACACTTCTTCACGCAACGTGTGATTGGTGTTTGGAATATGCTGCCACAGGAGGTGGTGATGGCCACTAACCTGGATAGCTTTAAAAGGGGCTTGGACAGATTTATGGAGGAGAAGTCGATCTATGGCTACCAATCTTGATCCTCTTTGATCTGAGATTGCAAATGCCTTAGCAGACCAGGTGCTCGGGAGCAACAGCCGCAGAAGGCCATTGCGTTCACATCCTACATGTGAGCTCCCAAAGGCACCTGGTGGGCCACTGCGAGTAGCAGAGAGCTGGACTAGATGGACTTTGGTCTGATCCAGCTGGCTTGTTCTTATGTTCTTATGTTCTTAAAGCCAGAGATGGGATCCAACCAGTTCTCACCACTTCTCTAGAAGTGGTTACCAATTTTTTCTGAGTGCTGAGAAGGGGTTACTAAAGCAACCTCCCTGCCCAATAGGCACTGGAGGTGTGTGTGTGCGATGGTGCCACTGTTTGAATCCCACCACCACCGGAACCTGTTATTAAAATTTTTGGATCCCACCACTGATTAAAGCTCTTCTCCAAAACAGTTTCATGGTCTTATGTGCAGTCCCATACTGCACTGTGCATATGGAGGCCTGCTGTTGAGAAGAGCATCAAGTTTTTCTTCAGGCATTCCTGCAGAACAGGAGTTTGCAACCTGCAACCTGTGGCTCTCCAGATGTTCATGGACTACAAATCCCATCAAATTGTAGTCCATGAACATCTGGAGAGCCGCAGGTTGCAGACCCCTGCTGTAGAAATATAGTGCTCCCTCCCCCTCTTCCGCAGAACCATAGGTGGGAAGATTTCCCACCGAAATCGTTTCAAGGTCAGAGAAGGAGACAACAAACCCCACAGTTCTCTTTTTGCCACTGCCAAGGGAAGATGTGTGCTTCTGCAGTTCTTGTATCTCTGTTGGCCTAGTGCTTTTTCTGTCAGCTTTGACATGGAGGAAAAGGGTGCAGCACTTTTCAAAAAGTGCTCCAAATGTGTATCAAAGATGGTGAACACCAGTGGCCACATGGACTGTCTTCTTTGCCATAGTGAGGGGCATATCCTGGTCTTGTGAAAGACCTATAGCCAATTCACCCTGAAGGCATTCCTCATCAGAGCACCAAAGCCATTTTGTATGAACTTGATGCTGGAGATTGCACTGTGCCAAGATGTTGAGAGTCATCAGTCACTCCTTCCTTCTGAAACAGAACCAGTTCAATGCTGTAGTTCAACCTCAGTGAGTAGTCAATAGGATTCCAATGCTTTGAGGGATGGTGCTGCCCATCTGAACACTCATCTCCATTCATTGTCCTGGAGCTGATCCTGACTTTGATTGGCTGAGTGCCCTATCCCTTGACGGTAGGAGGGAGAGCAGAGAGAATGTTAACTCTTGTTGGTAAAGGTTGTGGCACTTCCCTTAAAAGATGTTCCTGTGACTTGCTCTGTTTCCAGAGAGTCTTCTAGTAATAGATCTGACTCCAGAGACTTTCAGAACCATGTCAGGCTGTACAATTCTTTCACTTGGAGTTGTTATGGGCCTTGGCCATACCACCTATCTTTTTACCTAGGTTGGACTTTTTGTAGTTGTATCAGGAGCAAATCTCCTCGATCTGTTTCCAGACCACTGTAGTTAGTTCCAAATCATCATTGGAAGGACCACACATCCATCACCATGTCACCGATGAAGAACTGCTGGACATTGCCACTCCACCAGGAATCCATCAGCCTGTGTTGTCACCATCACCTTTTGACTAGCCCTTGATGCTGGGCATCTTCATTGACATCATCACAGTTGGATGTTATCTAGTCCTCGACACTAAGGGTCATTCAGTCTTCATTGATACCATTCTTCATGTTAATGTCAAGATTTCTCCAGGCACCATGATGGTAGGTATTTGCCTAACACTGATCGCATCTCACTGAATCATCTTTCAGTGGGCCAGAGGGGTTCCTCAGAGGAGGACTTTGATAGGGCTTCTGACCCATCTCCCAAAGATTTTGGCAGACTTTGAAGATTTCACCCTCTGATGACCTTACCATGTACTCTGAACAGATCGTTCGCATAGCCAATTCACTTAACTTAATCCTGGTCGGTCCATCAGATGGGTTTCTAGACTTTGGATAATAGTTGGGCTAAACCCTCTGCTGCTTGGGGATTGTTAAGAAAACTGAGAATGTATATGCCTAGTTGTGGCTTTCTATTCAGGCCCCCCACTTAATTTGATGGTGACCAGGCTCTTCCCTCATGATACAAATAGGGGTCTCATACCTTCCCTCAAGAGAAGGAGGACAGGAAGTTTGATCTGCCAGGGAGAACATTCTACTCACAGGGAGCACTGGGCATGAGAATTTCCAGCTTCCAAGGCATGATGGGGAAGTATCAGGTGCATTTGTTGGATGAGGTGGCTAGGCTATTTGAACACCTGCCCATCAAGTATCAGGTGATGGCCAACGCCATGTTTGCCAAGCGGGCAAGGGTTGGTTGACAGCCAGCAGGTGAATGGAGTGAGGCATGTAATTGAATGTAATTGAGGCATGTAGTTGATAACCATGACTTTGGCCATTAGCTTTTCCAGGAATGCATGGTTAAGATCCTCTGTGCTGGCACAGGGTACCAAGCTAAGATCAGAGCATCTCCTCTTTGATGTGGGAAAAGCTATTTATCCTCCATACTCTAAAGAAGGAAGCCACTACAGCTAGATTTCTGGTTATTGCTGGGTAGTCAGTTTCACATCACAGGACTAGATTTGCACCACGCTTTCCTCAACATCAACCCTAGTCCAATTTTATCCCTTCTAGTGACTTTCAGGTATAGCACAGACCATCCTTCAGTCAACAGGGGGGCAGAAAATATCTGGCTTCCAGAGAGGTAGAGAGGGTGGTTGTTCTTCTCCCCCACCTAATGCTAAACAAAACAAAGCATGACCAGATGCTTGGCTCTTGCATTTCTCTGATTTTTGGTAGGGAGACTCAATGGGGCTTACAAACTTCTTTCCCTTCCCACCTCACAACAAACACCCTGTGAGGTAGGTGGGGCTGAGAGAGCTCCGAAGAACTGTGACTAGGCCAAGGTTATTCAGCTGGCATGTGTTGGAGTGCACAACTAATCTAGTTCACCAGATAAGCCTTCACAGCTCAAGTGGCAGAGCAGGGAATCAAACCCGGTTCCCCAGATTAGAGTGCACCTGCTCTTAACCACTACACCACGCTGGCTCTCATGAGGGTGACCCGTCCCCCCACCTGAACTGTTGCAGGAGGCTGATTCTCTGCTACAGAAGGGTGCAGTTTTGGACGTTCCCTCCAGCCAGGTTAAGACTGTTCTGTATTGGAGATATTTTTTGATCAGCAAGAAGTCAGGGGGCAAATGCCCCATATTGGACCTGAGAGTGCATAAATTTCAAATGTTAACACTTATGTACCTTCTGTTAACACTTATGTACATCCCGTTTTATTCAAATAGTATTAGGATTATGCTGTTGAGAATTACAATAATATTGATCAGGTTTCTCTGTTCCATTTGCATTGGTTATGAACATCTGATACCAATCCTGAGTCTAGTCCTCATGGTGGGAAAAAAATTACTGTTAGGACTGTGCCGCTTCAGACTACAAGTGTATGTGTGTGTGTGTAGGTCTTATGAATGAATTAAATTTCCCATCACAACTAAAAGCAGCTTTATGGAGGTGGTTTAAATTGGAGAAATGAATTGGGAATAGTTAACTGCCCTTCCCCAGAACTATAGCCCTAAACCAGCCTAGCCTCCAGCCCCAAGGCTCATTTGGCAACTTATTATAATGTCTGGGGATATAGATTTCCTTTGCACCTCTATTTGAGTCTCAAACTGTAATCTGAATGTATCAGCTATTTAAAAATACTCTGCTTCTACTGTAAACGAAGTGGGTTTCAGCAGTCATAAAGCAGATCAATACCGTAAAAGCAGCACAATAAATGAAAACAATAGTAAAATAATAAATACAACCCAAACCATAGAATTAGCTTTAAAATGTACCCTTCAAAAATTCAAGAACTGTGTCATCATTGGGGGTGGATTGGCCATTAGTGGAAGAGTCCTGGTGGGCTGCCACCCCACGGGGCCAACCCAAACCTCTGAACAGATCTCTATCAGGGCCACCACAGACCAAACAGAGGGCCAGGCACGAGCCAGAGGCATGGGGTTGGAGGGCTGGCCATGATTAAGAATGCAAACTCCCTTACAGTGGTGAGGGACAGGACATGTCCATATGGCCTCACTGTGGTGGGGGTGGGAATGCCCTGTTCAGCCCATCTGGGGGGACAGACATTCCTGCCTGGCCACCCAGCTTGGCTAAGCATATCTGAAGCTGTCTTATATCAAGTTAGACCATTGGTTCAGCAAGGTCAGTGTTTTCTTCTCTGACTGACAGTAGCTTTTGCAGGTCTTTCATATCACCTATCACCAGGTCCATTTTTTAATGGAAATGCGGAGGCTGAATGTGGGTCCTTCTGCCTGCCCAGCAGGTGCTCTATACTGAGCCACAGCCCCTCCCCAAAATAAAGCCTCCCAAATGTACAAAGCTGAACCCTCTTCATTTTTGCTGAGTCTGGATAAATGAAGCTGCCTTATACTGAATCAGGCCCTTGGTCATTCAAGCTTATACAGATAAAGATATTAGTAGAGTCTATTTAGAATGAATTCTTTAGTGCTGTAAAAGCAGGCCATGAGGATTACTGCCGATTTCGCTTTTATGTGCTGCCTTTGTCAAAACCATTGTTTTGTGCATTACTGAACATGATACTTTAATACAAGAGCATCTATAGTTCATTGTATTTTGCTTTCAAACTTTCAAACAGATGGAGGGAGGAGGGTGTAAATAGGGCTGCCAGTTTGGACTCCCAGGCGGTGCAGCTCTCTCATACAGGAAACAAAGAAGAAGAAGTATGAGTTTGGATTTATACCCCCACCTTTCGCTGCGTGTAAGGAGGACTCAAGGTGCGGGCTTTACAGAAAAGCTCCTAACAGCTTTCCTCTCCCGACAACAGACACCTTAGTAGAGGTATGGTGGGGCTGAGAGAATTTTCGCTAAAGAACTGGCGACTAGCCCAGGGCTCACCCAGCTTGGGAATGTAGGCAAAGTGCTTTGGGAAACACATCTGGGTTCTACTTCAGATGCAAGTGCTCTTGCCACTCAGGTGGAAAAGGAGTGAGGAATCGAAACCCTGTTCTCCAGATTAAAATCCTTTTCCTTCGTCTTTAAATCCAACTACACCCACTACTCCAAGTACCCAGCAGTGTTAATTGTTGCAAGATATAAGTATTCCTTTATAGATGAGCAAATTGTGCATCAATGATTACATCACCAGAATTAATCGTCAGTTAAATATGAAATAACAATACTCGAGAGATAATGTTTCCAGTGGAGTTACTAATAAAGCAGAATGTTCAAGTTTTCAGAACTAATGTTCCAAATAAAAATTTAGTGGCAGAGATAGTATAGTATTTTTTTCACATAGAAATAACTCTGACTTGTGAAGAAACCATTCAGTCGGGCGCTGTTTCAATATCCTCATACTGGTACAATGCCGTTCTCTCCGTGACTGAACCTCAAGAAGGTTTGGCATGTTGAGTTCTGTGGGCAGAGAAATATACAATCCTACTGACATTTTTTTTTCTGAGACAGACTATACCGGTAGTATTGTCTGCTCAGACTAGCGGTAGCTGTCCATGGTCTCAGTTGGAGACCTTTCACATCACCTCTTTAATATACCAGGGGTCTGAATCTGGGACTTCTGCCTCTCAAGCAGACCCCTTCCTTCTGGAGCCACAGCCTCCCTCCAGTTTACTCCTGCTAAATTCAATTAGCTTGCCAGGTGCTTTCTCCCCGCCTTTGGGGACCTGGGAGCCATTTGCCTCCTACTCCCAGTCCACGCAACTGATCCAGTGATCTTCTACCATCCTAGAGAACAACCCTTTACACCGTCAGCCATATACACAACCCGCGGCACCATGCAACTTGTGCTGCATACAGTTTATATGATTCAGTATCCGAAGTCTTGTTGACATACATAGCATTCAAAATCTTGCTAGAGATAGCAAGCAATCTTAAGGAGATCTTGTCAAATGTAAGTCTCATTTTATTTAGTTGGGCTTACTCCCAGGAAAGTGGCCCAGGAATTTAGGGATAAAGTTCAACACTGTGACCGAGCTTCGTCTGAAATGGTACAGCTCAGACATGAGTTTCCTGTTTCTGTCAGAACTGGGCTTGCTTTGATTGGAAACTGTCAAATAGACAGAGGCCAGAGATGAGAACTGAGGTGAAACTTGAAAGAGCCTCTCTTAGCAGCTGATTCCTTTTGATACTGGTAAAATTCAACTACTTCTAATTAATGTAGGTCCTTGTTGACTGGGTGGATTTGCTGTTTTGTGTTCTTAACAGATTGGTTTTTTTCTTCCAGGTGTTTTTGTGACTTGATAATCATTCCGTAGCCATCCAAAATTCTGACACTGGCTGTAGAATTATTGTCTGAATGCAAAAAGGACTCTTATCAAGAGTGACAAAGATAGACTTTTGTCCCTTCCCAGAATGCCTTCAGACAATAACTAGAAAAGAATTTAGAAAATTTAGTAAATGTCACCTTGAGCTGGCACCTGGCATTATATGCTCTGAATATTAGAAAGTCACCAGGCCATATGTCTCCTGTAATTTCATTACTACTGCCTGAAGATGATCATTTAATGCATTGGTCTTACAGTTATGTCCTCCTCTCCTCAGCTTGACACACTTGGCCATTGTAGCCCATTCTTTCCGCCCTTTTTCCTTATTTTCCTTATATTTGATAACTCACCTTCTCTTTTTGTAGCTCCCACCTTCTTCCCTTCTTGTTTCCATCAACCTTTCAAAAGTGAGCATTCAGGAAGAGAATATTTGTAAATCACGGGTGTCAAACTCGCGGCCCTCCAGATGTTATGGACTACAGTTCCCCCCACCCCCCCCCCCCGCCCCCCCCTCTCCCCCCCCCCCCGCCTGCCGACCCCCCTGCCCCCCCCCCCCCCCCCACACCCCCCCCCCCCCCCCCCCCCCCCCGCCCACCCCTCCCCCCCTCTCCCAACCCCCCCCCACCCCTTCCCCCCCCCCCCCCAACCCCCCCCCCCCCCACCCCCCGCCCCCCCCCCCACCCCCCCCCCCCCCCACCCCCCCCCCCCCCCACCCCCCCCCCCCCCCACCCCCCCCCCCCCCCACCCCCCCCCCCCCCCACCCCCCCCCCCCCCCACCCCCCCCCCCCCCCACCCCCCCCCCCCCCCACCCCCCCCCCCCCCCACCCCCCCCCCCCCCCACCCCCCCCCCCCCCCACCCCCCCCCCCCCCCACCCCCCCCCCCCCCCACCCCCCCCCCCCCCCACCCCCCCCCCCCCCCACCCCCCCCCCCCCCCACCCCCCCCCCCCCCCACCCCCCCCCCCCCCCACCCCCCCCCCCCCCCACCCCCCCCCCCCCCCACCCCCCCCCCCCCCCACCCCCCCCCCCCCCCACCCCCCCCCCCCCCCACCCCCCCCCCCCCCCACCCCCCCCCCCCCCCACCCCCCCCCCCCCCCACCCCCCCCCCCCCCCACCCCCCCCCCCCCCCACCCCCCCCCCCCCCCACCCCCCCCCCCCCCCACCCCCCCCCCCCCCCACCCCCCCCCCCCCCCACCCCCCCCCCCCCCCACCCCCCCCCCCCCCCACCCCCCCCCCCCCCCACCCCCCCCCCCCCCCACCCCCCCCCCCCCCCACCCCCCCCCCCCCCCACCCCCCCCCCCCCCCACCCCCCCCCCCCCCCACCCCCCCCCCCCCCCACCCCCCCCCCCCCCCACCCCCCCCCCCCCCCACCCCCCCCCCCCCCCACCCCCCCCCCCCCCCACCCCCCCCCCCCCCCACCCCCCCCCCCCCCCACCCCCCCCCCCCCCCACCCCCCCCCCCCCCCACCCCCCCCCCCCCCCACCCCCCCCCCCCCCCACCCCCCCCCCCCCCCACCCCCCCCCCCCCCCACCCCCCCCCCCCCCCACCCCCCCCCCCCCCCACCCCCCCCCCCCCCCACCCCCCCCCCCCCCCACCCCCCCCCCCCCCCACCCCCCCCCCCCCCCACCCCCCCCCCCCCCCACCCCCCCCCCCCCCCACCCCCCCCCCCCCCCACCCCCCCCCCCCCCCACCCCCCCCCCCCCCCACCCCCCCCCCCCCCCACCCCCCCCCCCCCCCACCCCCCCCCCCCCCCACCCCCCCCCCCCCCCACCCCCCCCCCCCCCCACCCCCCCCCCCCCCCACCCCCCCCCCCCCCCACCCCCCCCCCCCCCCACCCCCCCCCCCCCCCACCCCCCCCCCCCCCCACCCCCCCCCCCCCCCACCCCCCCCCCCCCCCACCCCCCCCCCCCCCCACCCCCCCCCCCCCCCACCCCCCCCCCCCCCCACCCCCCCCCCCCCCCACCCCCCCCCCCCCCCACCCCCCCCCCCCCCCACCCCCCCCCCCCCCCACCCCCCCCCCCCCCCACCCCCCCCCCCCCCCACCCCCCCCCCCCCCCACCCCCCCCCCCCCCCACCCCCCCCCCCCCCCACCCCCCCCCCCCCCCACCCCCCCCCCCCCCCACCCCCCCCCCCCCCCACCCCCCCCCCCCCCCACCCCCCCCCCCCCCCACCCCCCCCCCCCCCCACCCCCCCCCCCCCCCACCCCCCCCCCCCCCCACCCCCCCCCCCCCCCACCCCCCCCCCCCCCCACCCCCCCCCCCCCCCACCCCCCCCCCCCCCCACCCCCCCCCCCCCCCACCCCCCCCCCCCCCCACCCCCCCCCCCCCCCACCCCCCCCCCCCCCCACCCCCCCCCCCCCCCACCCCCCCCCCCCCCCACCCCCCCCCCCCCCCACCCCCCCCCCCCCCCACCCCCCCCCCCCCCCACCCCCCCCCCCCCCCACCCCCCCCCCCCCCCACCCCCCCCCCCCCCCACCCCCCCCCCCCCCCACCCCCCCCCCCCCCCACCCCCCCCCCCCCCCACCCCCCCCCCCCCCCACCCCCCCCCCCCCCCACCCCCCCCCCCCCCCACCCCCCCCCCCCCCCACCCCCCCCCCCCCCCACCCCCCCCCCCCCCCACCCCCCCCCCCCCCCACCCCCCCCCCCCCCCACCCCCCCCCCCCCCCACCCCCCCCCCCCCCCACCCCCCCCCCCCCCCACCCCCCCCCCCCCCCACCCCCCCCCCCCCCCACCCCCCCCCCCCCCCACCCCCCCCCCCCCCCACCCCCCCCCCCCCCCACCCCCCCCCCCCCCCACCCCCCCCCCCCCCCACCCCCCCCCCCCCCCACCCCCCCCCCCCCCCACCCCCCCCCCCCCCCACCCCCCCCCCCCCCCACCCCCCCCCCCCCCCACCCCCCCCCCCCCCCACCCCCCCCCCCCCCCACCCCCCCCCCCCCCCACCCCCCCCCCCCCCCACCCCCCCCCCCCCCCACCCCCCCCCCCCCCCACCCCCCCCCCCCCCCACCCCCCCCCCCCCCCACCCCCCCCCCCCCCCACCCCCCCCCCCCCCCACCCCCCCCCCCCCCCACCCCCCCCCCCCCCCACCCCCCCCCCCCCCCACCCCCCCCCCCCCCCACCCCCCCCCCCCCCCACCCCCCCCCCCCCCCACCCCCCCCCCCCCCCACCCCCCCCCCCCCCCACCCCCCCCCCCCCCCACCCCCCCCCCCCCCCACCCCCCCCCCCCCCCACCCCCCCCCCCCCCCACCCCCCCCCCCCCCCACCCCCCCCCCCCCCCACCCCCCCCCCCCCCCACCCCCCCCCCCCCCCACCCCCCCCCCCCCCCACCCCCCCCCCCCCCCACCCCCCCCCCCCCCCACCCCCCCCCCCCCCCACCCCCCCCCCCCCCCACCCCCCCCCCCCCCCACCCCCCCCCCCCCCCACCCCCCCCCCCCCCCACCCCCCCCCCCCCCCACCCCCCCCCCCCCCCACCCCCCCCCCCCCCCACCCCCCCCCCCCCCCACCCCCCCCCCCCCCCACCCCCCCCCCCCCCCACCCCCCCCCCCCCCCACCCCCCCCCCCCCCCACCCCCCCCCCCCCCCACCCCCCCCCCCCCCCACCCCCCCCCCCCCCCACCCCCCCCCCCCCCCACCCCCCCCCCCCCCCACCCCCCCCCCCCCCCACCCCCCCCCCCCCCCACCCCCCCCCCCCCCCACCCCCCCCCCCCCCCACCCCCCCCCCCCCCCACCCCCCCCCCCCCCCACCCCCCCCCCCCCCCACCCCCCCCCCCCCCCACCCCCCCCCCCCCCCACCCCCCCCCCCCCCCACCCCCCCCCCCCCCCACCCCCCCCCCCCCCCACCCCCCCCCCCCCCCACCCCCCCCCCCCCCCACCCCCCCCCCCCCCCACCCCCCCCCCCCCCCACCCCCCCCCCCCCCCACCCCCCCCCCCCCCCACCCCCCCCCCCCCCCACCCCCCCCCCCCCCCACCCCCCCCCCCCCCCACCCCCCCCCCCCCCCACCCCCCCCCCCCCCCACCCCCCCCCCCCCCCACCCCCCCCCCCCCCCACCCCCCCCCCCCCCCACCCCCCCCCCCCCCCACCCCCCCCCCCCCCCACCCCCCCCCCCCCCCACCCCCCCCCCCCCCCACCCCCCCCCCCCCCCACCCCCCCCCCCCCCCACCCCCCCCCCCCCCCACCCCCCCCCCCCCCCACCCCCCCCCCCCCCCACCCCCCCCCCCCCCCACCCCCCCCCCCCCCCACCCCCCCCCCCCCCCACCCCCCCCCCCCCCCACCCCCCCCCCCCCCCACCCCCCCCCCCCCCCACCCCCCCCCCCCCCCACCCCCCCCCCCCCCCACCCCCCCCCCCCCCCACCCCCCCCCCCCCCCACCCCCCCCCCCCCCCACCCCCCCCCCCCCCCACCCCCCCCCCCCCCCACCCCCCCCCCCCCCCACCCCCCCCCCCCCCCACCCCCCCCCCCCCCCACCCCCCCCCCCCCCCACCCCCCCCCCCCCCCACCCCCCCCCCCCCCCACCCCCCCCCCCCCCCACCCCCCCCCCCCCCCACCCCCCCCCCCCCCCACCCCCCCCCCCCCCCACCCCCCCCCCCCCCCACCCCCCCCCCCCCCCACCCCCCCCCCCCCCCACCCCCCCCCCCCCCCACCCCCCCCCCCCCCCACCCCCCCCCCCCCCCACCCCCCCCCCCCCCCACCCCCCCCCCCCCCCACCCCCCCCCCCCCCCACCCCCCCCCCCCCCCACCCCCCCCCCCCCCCACCCCCCCCCCCCCCCACCCCCCCCCCCCCCCACCCCCCCCCCCCCCCACCCCCCCCCCCCCCCACCCCCCCCCCCCCCCACCCCCCCCCCCCCCCACCCCCCCCCCCCCCCACCCCCCCCCCCCCCCACCCCCCCCCCCCCCCACCCCCCCCCCCCCCCACCCCCCCCCCCCCCCACCCCCCCCCCCCCCCACCCCCCCCCCCCCCCACCCCCCCCCCCCCCCACCCCCCCCCCCCCCCACCCCCCCCCCCCCCCACCCCCCCCCCCCCCCACCCCCCCCCCCCCCCACCCCCCCCCCCCCCCACCCCCCCCCCCCCCCACCCCCCCCCCCCCCCACCCCCCCCCCCCCCCACCCCCCCCCCCCCCCACCCCCCCCCCCCCCCACCCCCCCCCCCCCCCACCCCCCCCCCCCCCCACCCCCCCCCCCCCCCACCCCCCCCCCCCCCCACCCCCCCCCCCCCCCACCCCCCCCCCCCCCCACCCCCCCCCCCCCCCACCCCCCCCCCCCCCCACCCCCCCCCCCCCCCACCCCCCCCCCCCCCCACCCCCCCCCCCCCCCACCCCCCCCCCCCCCCACCCCCCCCCCCCCCCACCCCCCCCCCCCCCCACCCCCCCCCCCCCCCACCCCCCCCCCCCCCCACCCCCCCCCCCCCCCACCCCCCCCCCCCCCCACCCCCCCCCCCCCCCACCCCCCCCCCCCCCCACCCCCCCCCCCCCCCACCCCCCCCCCCCCCCACCCCCCCCCCCCCCCACCCCCCCCCCCCCCCACCCCCCCCCCCCCCCACCCCCCCCCCCCCCCACCCCCCCCCCCCCCCACCCCCCCCCCCCCCCACCCCCCCCCCCCCCCACCCCCCCCCCCCCCCACCCCCCCCCCCCCCCACCCCCCCCCCCCCCCACCCCCCCCCCCCCCCACCCCCCCCCCCCCCCACCCCCCCCCCCCCCCACCCCCCCCCCCCCCCACCCCCCCCCCCCCCCACCCCCCCCCCCCCCCACCCCCCCCCCCCCCCACCCCCCCCCCCCCCCACCCCCCCCCCCCCCCACCCCCCCCCCCCCCCACCCCCCCCCCCCCCCACCCCCCCCCCCCCCCACCCCCCCCCCCCCCCACCCCCCCCCCCCCCCACCCCCCCCCCCCCCCACCCCCCCCCCCCCCCACCCCCCCCCCCCCCCACCCCCCCCCCCCCCCACCCCCCCCCCCCCCCACCCCCCCCCCCCCCCACCCCCCCCCCCCCCCACCCCCCCCCCCCCCCACCCCCCCCCCCCCCCACCCCCCCCCCCCCCCACCCCCCCCCCCCCCCACCCCCCCCCCCCCCCACCCCCCCCCCCCCCCACCCCCCCCCCCCCCCACCCCCCCCCCCCCCCACCCCCCCCCCCCCCCACCCCCCCCCCCCCCCACCCCCCCCCCCCCCCACCCCCCCCCCCCCCCACCCCCCCCCCCCCCCACCCCCCCCCCCCCCCACCCCCCCCCCCCCCCACCCCCCCCCCCCCCCACCCCCCCCCCCCCCCACCCCCCCCCCCCCCCACCCCCCCCCCCCCCCACCCCCCCCCCCCCCCACCCCCCCCCCCCCCCACCCCCCCCCCCCCCCACCCCCCCCCCCCCCCACCCCCCCCCCCCCCCACCCCCCCCCCCCCCCACCCCCCCCCCCCCCCACCCCCCCCCCCCCCCACCCCCCCCCCCCCCCACCCCCCCCCCCCCCCACCCCCCCCCCCCCCCACCCCCCCCCCCCCCCACCCCCCCCCCCCCCCACCCCCCCCCCCCCCCACCCCCCCCCCCCCCCACCCCCCCCCCCCCCCACCCCCCCCCCCCCCCACCCCCCCCCCCCCCCACCCCCCCCCCCCCCCACCCCCCCCCCCCCCCACCCCCCCCCCCCCCCACCCCCCCCCCCCCCCACCCCCCCCCCCCCCCACCCCCCCCCCCCCCCACCCCCCCCCCCCCCCACCCCCCCCCCCCCCCACCCCCCCCCCCCCCCACCCCCCCCCCCCCCCACCCCCCCCCCCCCCCACCCCCCCCCCCCCCCACCCCCCCCCCCCCCCACCCCCCCCCCCCCCCACCCCCCCCCCCCCCCACCCCCCCCCCCCCCCACCCCCCCCCCCCCCCACCCCCCCCCCCCCCCACCCCCCCCCCCCCCCACCCCCCCCCCCCCCCACCCCCCCCCCCCCCCACCCCCCCCCCCCCCCACCCCCCCCCCCCCCCACCCCCCCCCCCCCCCACCCCCCCCCCCCCCCACCCCCCCCCCCCCCCACCCCCCCCCCCCCCCACCCCCCCCCCCCCCCACCCCCCCCCCCCCCCACCCCCCCCCCCCCCCACCCCCCCCCCCCCCCACCCCCCCCCCCCCCCACCCCCCCCCCCCCCCACCCCCCCCCCCCCCCACCCCCCCCCCCCCCCACCCCCCCCCCCCCCCACCCCCCCCCCCCCCCACCCCCCCCCCCCCCCACCCCCCCCCCCCCCCACCCCCCCCCCCCCCCACCCCCCCCCCCCCCCACCCCCCCCCCCCCCCACCCCCCCCCCCCCCCACCCCCCCCCCCCCCCACCCCCCCCCCCCCCCACCCCCCCCCCCCCCCACCCCCCCCCCCCCCCACCCCCCCCCCCCCCCACCCCCCCCCCCCCCCACCCCCCCCCCCCCCCACCCCCCCCCCCCCCCACCCCCCCCCCCCCCCACCCCCCCCCCCCCCCACCCCCCCCCCCCCCCACCCCCCCCCCCCCCCACCCCCCCCCCCCCCCACCCCCCCCCCCCCCCACCCCCCCCCCCCCCCACCCCCCCCCCCCCCCACCCCCCCCCCCCCCCACCCCCCCCCCCCCCCACCCCCCCCCCCCCCCACCCCCCCCCCCCCCCACCCCCCCCCCCCCCCACCCCCCCCCCCCCCCACCCCCCCCCCCCCCCACCCCCCCCCCCCCCCACCCCCCCCCCCCCCCACCCCCCCCCCCCCCCACCCCCCCCCCCCCCCACCCCCCCCCCCCCCCACCCCCCCCCCCCCCCACCCCCCCCCCCCCCCACCCCCCCCCCCCCCCACCCCCCCCCCCCCCCACCCCCCCCCCCCCCCACCCCCCCCCCCCCCCACCCCCCCCCCCCCCCACCCCCCCCCCCCCCCACCCCCCCCCCCCCCCACCCCCCCCCCCCCCCACCCCCCCCCCCCCCCACCCCCCCCCCCCCCCACCCCCCCCCCCCCCCACCCCCCCCCCCCCCCACCCCCCCCCCCCCCCACCCCCCCCCCCCCCCACCCCCCCCCCCCCCCACCCCCCCCCCCCCCCACCCCCCCCCCCCCCCACCCCCCCCCCCCCCCACCCCCCCCCCCCCCCACCCCCCCCCCCCCCCACCCCCCCCCCCCCCCACCCCCCCCCCCCCCCACCCCCCCCCCCCCCCACCCCCCCCCCCCCCCACCCCCCCCCCCCCCCACCCCCCCCCCCCCCCACCCCCCCCCCCCCCCACCCCCCCCCCCCCCCACCCCCCCCCCCCCCCACCCCCCCCCCCCCCCACCCCCCCCCCCCCCCACCCCCCCCCCCCCCCACCCCCCCCCCCCCCCACCCCCCCCCCCCCCCACCCCCCCCCCCCCCCACCCCCCCCCCCCCCCACCCCCCCCCCCCCCCACCCCCCCCCCCCCCCACCCCCCCCCCCCCCCACCCCCCCCCCCCCCCACCCCCCCCCCCCCCCACCCCCCCCCCCCCCCACCCCCCCCCCCCCCCACCCCCCCCCCCCCCCACCCCCCCCCCCCCCCACCCCCCCCCCCCCCCACCCCCCCCCCCCCCCACCCCCCCCCCCCCCCACCCCCCCCCCCCCCCACCCCCCCCCCCCCCCACCCCCCCCCCCCCCCACCCCCCCCCCCCCCCACCCCCCCCCCCCCCCACCCCCCCCCCCCCCCACCCCCCCCCCCCCCCACCCCCCCCCCCCCCCACCCCCCCCCCCCCCCACCCCCCCCCCCCCCCACCCCCCCCCCCCCCCACCCCCCCCCCCCCCCACCCCCCCCCCCCCCCACCCCCCCCCCCCCCCACCCCCCCCCCCCCCCACCCCCCCCCCCCCCCACCCCCCCCCCCCCCCACCCCCCCCCCCCCCCACCCCCCCCCCCCCCCACCCCCCCCCCCCCCCACCCCCCCCCCCCCCCACCCCCCCCCCCCCCCACCCCCCCCCCCCCCCACCCCCCCCCCCCCCCACCCCCCCCCCCCCCCACCCCCCCCCCCCCCCACCCCCCCCCCCCCCCACCCCCCCCCCCCCCCACCCCCCCCCCCCCCCACCCCCCCCCCCCCCCACCCCCCCCCCCCCCCACCCCCCCCCCCCCCCACCCCCCCCCCCCCCCACCCCCCCCCCCCCCCACCCCCCCCCCCCCCCACCCCCCCCCCCCCCCACCCCCCCCCCCCCCCACCCCCCCCCCCCCCCACCCCCCCCCCCCCCCACCCCCCCCCCCCCCCACCCCCCCCCCCCCCCACCCCCCCCCCCCCCCACCCCCCCCCCCCCCCACCCCCCCCCCCCCCCACCCCCCCCCCCCCCCACCCCCCCCCCCCCCCACCCCCCCCCCCCCCCACCCCCCCCCCCCCCCACCCCCCCCCCCCCCCACCCCCCCCCCCCCCCACCCCCCCCCCCCCCCACCCCCCCCCCCCCCCACCCCCCCCCCCCCCCACCCCCCCCCCCCCCCACCCCCCCCCCCCCCCACCCCCCCCCCCCCCCACCCCCCCCCCCCCCCACCCCCCCCCCCCCCCACCCCCCCCCCCCCCCACCCCCCCCCCCCCCCACCCCCCCCCCCCCCCACCCCCCCCCCCCCCCACCCCCCCCCCCCCCCACCCCCCCCCCCCCCCACCCCCCCCCCCCCCCACCCCCCCCCCCCCCCACCCCCCCCCCCCCCCACCCCCCCCCCCCCCCACCCCCCCCCCCCCCCACCCCCCCCCCCCCCCACCCCCCCCCCCCCCCACCCCCCCCCCCCCCCACCCCCCCCCCCCCCCACCCCCCCCCCCCCCCACCCCCCCCCCCCCCCACCCCCCCCCCCCCCCACCCCCCCCCCCCCCCACCCCCCCCCCCCCCCACCCCCCCCCCCCCCCACCCCCCCCCCCCCCCACCCCCCCCCCCCCCCACCCCCCCCCCCCCCCACCCCCCCCCCCCCCCACCCCCCCCCCCCCCCACCCCCCCCCCCCCCCACCCCCCCCCCCCCCCACCCCCCCCCCCCCCCACCCCCCCCCCCCCCCACCCCCCCCCCCCCCCACCCCCCCCCCCCCCCACCCCCCCCCCCCCCCACCCCCCCCCCCCCCCACCCCCCCCCCCCCCCACCCCCCCCCCCCCCCACCCCCCCCCCCCCCCACCCCCCCCCCCCCCCACCCCCCCCCCCCCCCACCCCCCCCCCCCCCCACCCCCCCCCCCCCCCACCCCCCCCCCCCCCCACCCCCCCCCCCCCCCACCCCCCCCCCCCCCCACCCCCCCCCCCCCCCACCCCCCCCCCCCCCCACCCCCCCCCCCCCCCACCCCCCCCCCCCCCCACCCCCCCCCCCCCCCACCCCCCCCCCCCCCCACCCCCCCCCCCCCCCACCCCCCCCCCCCCCCACCCCCCCCCCCCCCCACCCCCCCCCCCCCCCACCCCCCCCCCCCCCCACCCCCCCCCCCCCCCACCCCCCCCCCCCCCCTCCCCCCCCCCCCCCCACCCCCCCCCACCCCCATCCACCCCCCCACCCACCCCCCCCCCCCCCCCCCCCCCCCCCCCCCCGCCCCCATCCCCCCACCCCCCCCTCCCCCCACCCCCCCCCCCACCCACCCCACCGCCCCCCCACCCCCCCCCAAGACTGTAAATATAAGGACTTGAAAATGCAACCTGAACAGGACCTTGAATTGTGATGTTAAATGTTGATGTTTGATGTTATATGTTAAGAAAGTAAACCATTTTGGTTTTTAAAAAATTGTTTGTTTGTTTGTTTGTTTGTTTGTTTGTTTGTTCATTCATTCATTCATTCATTCATTTATGGGATTTCTATATCGCCCAATCCCCAAAGGGCTCTGGGCGGTGTTGCTGCAAACTCATTCCACGTTCTGCCCCACAGAACCCACAAGTACAGGTTACACTAGCTGAGACAGGGTTGAATCTGTAAAGCAAGACTAGTCCCATCTATGGCCGTGGCACCGCTAATGTGGCCATTTGTTCATCTCTGAAGCGATTAAAGTGGGTGGAACAAAGCCTCTTCTTCCCAAGCCAGCTCAACCCTGCCCTGCCTCTCCCCAAGGCTAGAAATGCGGAGGTACTGTGTGTGAACAGAAGTCAGATGCTATAGGGGATGTAGGGGACAGAAGACTGGTAGAAGGAGGGATTAAACAGTCTGTCAAAATTTGGCCACCCTTCAAGTTCTATATGGGATGTTGTCATGCTCACTGGGCTTGAAGAAATATAGAATCTATGGCAGTACAACAGAAACGTGAAGCTGCGTTGGATAGAGGCTGAACCAAGACATGGTACAGGAAAGGCTGGTGGTTCCTTCTGAGCAGTAAAGTTTCAAAGGCTTAAAATCAGTACTGTGTAATTAATCAGTGCCTCTAACATGGACATTTGGCTGGTTGTTGTAGATTTTCTGGGCTGTGTGGCCGTGGTCTGGTAGATTTTGTTCCTAACGTTTCGCCTGCATCTGTGGCTGACGAAACATATTGCGTTGCATTTGCATTGTATTGCAACCACACTTTTGCATAGCAAGTTCCACCCAAAACACTTACTGATTGGTTCCCCACCTTGGGGCATGGACAATATATATCCCACTGAATATTCTCGCTGACACAGTGTGTAACACACTTCTCTCTGTGATACACCTCTGAAGGTGCCGGCCACAGATACAGGCAAAACATTAGGAACAAGATCTACCAGACCATGGCCTCACAGCCCGGAAAACCCAAAACAACCAGTTGAATAAGGCCATGAAAGTCTCCGACAATACAATGAACATTTGAGTTCATGGTTATCCCATGTTATTACTAGTTGAGATCCATGCAGCAGGAAATGATGGTTAAAAGCCTGGTTGAGGCCTATTGGTCCAGCAGGCAAAAAGTGATAATTTGGAAATGTGGTTGGGGCATTTAATGAACAAGATTTGTTAGAATGGGTGGCTGGGACAGTAGAGAAAGACTATAGGCCTAGTGACTCATACAGGGGTAATTTTGAAGGATATGTGGCTGTATTTCAAAGTGATAAATTGGGTTGTATTGTGTGAGTGTTGAAATGAAGTGAGAGGGAAAAGTGTAATTGGAAAAAGGGCTGGGTTCATGTATGATGGGATTGGTAGTGAAGTTGTAGAGGATTATCATGCATAGGCATGTTTGTGGGTAGATACTCAAGATAATTTCCCAGATTTGTTTGCCCATAACTCATCATAATCCAGGCCATCACAGTATCATTAAATAACTGTAAAACAATGTGAATTTCCTGTTTTAGTGCATGCGTATGGAGAGTGGAGATTTGAATCGGGGCAGTTGCTGGATGAATTACTTCAGAGAAAGCATGAAATAAATGGCTTACATCATACAAAATTACATGCTAAACCAGAGTGTTTTTATGGGTAGCAGACAAGGTTCTTATGAAAGGAACTGAACATATATATATAACTTAGGATATGTGTTGATTAGTTCACGAAGTAGGACCGAGAAGGGGGCAGGATCAATAATGTGCTTGCCAAGTGAACAACTTATAAGTGTGCAAGTTGCCTTGCTGAAGCCAAAAATCCCCAGAAGCTGTTGGATCACCAAGGGGTCCATGAAGATGAAAAGGCATTCCAGTGTTTTGCATTGTAGCACCCCGATGTATACTGCTCGTGAATACAGAGATTTCATGTAGCTATCATGGCTAACAACTTATAGACCCATCCTGATTTTTATGTGTTTGGAGTGTATGCCTTAATATTCATAAGAGATAGGTAGGAATAGGGTGACAGTATTTTTTTCTGTTTGTTTGGAAGTGGTTTTAAGTCGCAAGGTGGAGGAAAAGCATAAATAAAAATAATTCCGGAGACTAGGAATGCAGGCCTCGGTGGGCATGTGGTGTGTCAAACTACTTGAGGCGCTGTGAATGGAACTCTCTCATATTTTTAATAGCTTGTAGGGAGACAATTTGGATCCGCAGGGAAGAAAGGAGGGAGGTTAAGCCTTTAGTTCTTAGCTGGCTGTTTTTTGACCTTTACCCCGTGGCTGCCATTTGACCCACTGGGGGAAATATGCAATTGCAGAAACATTTCCCCACCAGCCGGGCAACCACCAGGTGGGAATTAATCACAGTTTCCCCATTCCAGTGGATTCTGCACAGCAGATTTATAAGGTTATAAAAGAACCCATTTTCAGTTCATTTATAACGACTGCAACTCGGTACGAATACGCTGTGCGGAATGACTCTCGGGCTTGATCTCAATTGGGGTGGGGGGGGGGAGGAAAAAGGGAACCCTACCTCAGCTCTCCCAACACCTCCTCTATATATTGTGGAAGGCTTTCAAGACTGGACTCAACTGGTTGTTGTGGGCTTTCCAGCTGTGTGGCCGTGGTCTGGTAGATCTTGTTCCTAACGTTTCGCCTGCATCTGTGGCTGGCATCTTCAGAGGTGTATCGCAGAGAGAAGTCTGTTACACACTGTGTCCAGTGAGAAGGGAATGTTTATATACCCCACTAAATATACACAATATATACCCCACTAAACATTCCCTTCTCACTGGACACAGTGTATAACGCACTGCTTTCTGCGATGCACCTCTGGAGATGCCAGCCACAGATGCAGGCGGGACGTTAGGAACAAGATCTACCAGACCACGGCCATAACACAGCCCGGAAAGCCCACCACAACCAGCCTCGTCTATAGTTTGGCTGGCGGAGAGACCCAAGAGGGCGCGCCGCCACGGCCTGCTGAGAGGCGGGAGCAGGAGGAGCAGGTGCCCAGGCCGGCTGCGGGCGCGCTTTCGCCTCCTCCTCCTCCTCCCTGTGGGGGCCGAGATGCGCCACAGAAGCAGCGGCGGCGGCGCTCTGTCATCCTTCACCAGCCCGGCCGCGATAGCGCCTCTCCCCGGCGGGCTCCCGCTGCGTGTGTGCACGGCCGGCTCCTCCTTTTCCTCCTCCTCCTCCTCCTCCCCGCCGCCCTCTTCCCTCATGAGGTTGGGCTGCGAGAGGCTTCCCTCCGTCCTCAAGCTCCGAGGCGACGCAGTGCAGAGGCGCGCGGGCAGGTTGCTAGTCCGGCCTGAGCGGCCGCGGCTTCCCCTCCCGCGCTGAGGGAGCCACCTCGCCGCCGCCCGCCGCCCGCCGAGCCCCTCCGCGGCCTCCGCCTCGCGTGTGGTGTGGGGGGTCGCCGCTCCCCCCCTCCGGCCATGACCAGGGCAGCAGCGGCGGGAGCGGCGGCGTTGCTGGTCCCCCCGCCGCCGCCGCCGCCGCCGCCGCGCCGCCTCTTCCTCTCCCGCGAGTGCTGCTGCCCCCGGCGGCTGCCGCCGGGCTCCCGGAAAGTAGCTTGATGAGTGTCCAAAGTAGCCGTGGAAGTTTGGAGGGGTCGCCATCTTGGTCCCGGCTCTCCACGTCCCCACCGAGCCTGCAGGGCTGCTTCGCGGCGGCGGCGGTGGCCGTGGCGGCCTCGGCGGCGGCGGCCTCCCTGCTCCGCAGCAACGCGCCGCCTGGGAAGGAAGGTGAATGGCGGGGGGGGGGGGAGGGAGAGGGAAGGAGAGCCGCTCTCCTTCCTCGGGGAGAAGATGACGGGCTGGCGGCCGAGGTGGGGGAGACGGGCCTGTGGGGAGAGGGAGGAAGGGAGGGGCGCGGCATTCGCAGCAGCTGCGGCCGCCCGCCGCCTCAGGCCAGTCCCAGGCTTGCGGGGCCGAGGGCAAAGGGAAAGGCGACAAAACATGTCTGCCCTTCTCCAGTGCATCCGACTGGGAAAGGGCTAGACGGCAGCCGCCCCCACCCCCGCGCCCAGAAAACATCCTTGCATCTCAAAAAAGAGAAAGAAGAATCAAGCCCCTTCCTCAGCCCCCTATTTATTTGATCCCCCTATTTATTTGACACCCCCCCCCCCATGTCGCCTTAATTCCACCCCTTCGTTTCCAATGGCTTGGGGAGGGGGGTATTGATAAGTGCTTTCCCACCTCCCTCGTCTTTAAAACATTTTGAAAAGCTGTCTTTAGTCCATAGCTTTTTTTTGGGGGGGGGGGAGGCATTAAATGCAAATATATATATTTTTGCATTCCTTCCCCCCCTCTCCCGTATTGAATAATTTTTTAAAAAATATATATTGTAAAGTGGGGGGGGAGTGGGTTGTTATCCTTTTTTGGGGTAGTGGTGAGAATAATGATGAACGTGGCTGTTTGCTTAAAAAGAAAAAAAGGGTTGAGTCGTTTTGGCATCATGGAGGTGTAGGGTGGTGGAAAAGAGACAAAGATCGAGGCACTTATTGCTACAAGGAAGACACTTTCTTCAGCCATTGGTTTAGGACGAAAGTGACGGAAAAGGCGTTGAAAGCCATCGTGGAATGACTGCAACTTTCTCCTTTTCCTCCATGGCATCTTGGATGGTATTTTTTTTCCCTCTCTCTTCCTTCTCCTTTCCCCACCCCTCCTGTCTTAGAGCGACAGTGAGAGAGCAGGGTGTTGTGGGTGTTTGTGGGGAATATCTGTATGAAGGTTATGTGCAAACAAGTCCTTTATATTGTCCATTTCCCCCCTTGTTCCTTGCATTAAACTATGTTGCCACAAGATGTAGCAATTATACAGTGTATGAAATGATTAGGGTTTTTTCCCCTGCTTCTTTTAAAGTTAAAAATTGTGGTTCGTGAAGGACTGAGGGGAACTTTCGTGCATCCGACATATGGTATTCTGATGGAATGAATGTTGCATATTCATGGTTTTTGCAACGTGATGGCTCTTTGACGGCGGTGCTTATTTCAGTGCGTTGAATGGTTCTCGTCTTTTGTTTGCGTTGCAGACTTTTGAAAAAAATGGTGTTGCTCGGAGCTGTGGAAACTTTAAAACTTATAAATGGCGTTTTAAAATATGTTTGGAAACCGTGCTTTTATTTAGTGGATGTGAAGCTTGAATATAGCTTTTTTACAATCAGGCTTGCTGTTTTGACTAAGGGTTTTAAACCCTGGCGATGCATAATGGAAGTGGTGTGCCCTCTTTCTTCATTCCAGTAGTTGTCAGACTTGCATCACTCCTTGTCACTTTTGCACACGTTCCTAGATAGGAAGCTGACAATAGGAAGCTCAGAGATTGGCATGAAGGCGCTTTAGAAAAATACCTGAAATGGTTGGATTTATGGCATATGTTAAGTGACTGGCATTTTGTTCCTGCCTATTTCTTTGGAAACTGGAGCTCTTAAGGAGAAGATACAACAGTTATGGATCAGTTCAGACTAAGTTTATTAAGCTCAAGTGCTTAACATCAGCATTCAGTATTATGCAACACAACGTTTAACATGATATCGGTGTCTTTTTATTTAGGTAGTTTTACAGTGTTTTGATTTTACAGATTTTTCAGTGTTTCAAATGTGTGAATAGGGAAAATGCTCAGCTTGTATTTGCATTTTCTAGTGCGTAGAGTGTATGTGGTAACTAAGCCTCACTTTTAAGTGATTGCTAGCTCCATTTAATATTTATCCGCTTTGTTGAGATATCAGTCTGGTTTTATAAACTCTCCTTGTAAGGCTGTTTTGGAATGCCACGGTATTGATATTCTTCTGGAAGAAAACATGTCGAGATTTAATTGTGTTTGGAGAGCTAGAAATATTATCCTAGTAATGTGGAAGGAATTTGCATGTCACGCATAATGCTTCATTCACCTCGTTCAATCTTCCATGCTCTTCTATGTGCCTCTGTACACATTTGTTTTAGATTGTCTGACTGAAAGAGATATGTTTTTATTTATTAGTTGTTCAGAACATAATTATAGATCAGATGCAAGTAAACACTTGTATTCTGGAAACAGGCAGTGGGTATCCCCAACTCTCTGCTTTGACTTCCCAGTCATAAAGAACATGATAGAGGTGGGCAAACACTTAGGTACTTATATGCATTTTAAGTATTGGTTTTCTAAATCACTGTTGTCACCTGAAATGGCTGACTGCTCAATCTAGACATTTGTCATTTTCTTTGAGTGTACTTGTATTCAGTCTAGTTGTTTAGAAGATGCAACTCCATGATAAGGGGCTCCATATATTGCCCAAAGGAAGAATAATTTATTGAAAATGAAGAGCCTCTAGAATAGAGATGAAGACTACTGGTAATTGGAGCTGAATTTGAAACCTTCAGACTTGAAAGGAACAGACAGACAGTTAATTGCACTATTGTTCAGTGTGAGAATGTGTAGAACTACATCTCAAAATGGAGTCAACAACTGTGTGCTGAAGGCAGAACAACAAATTTTCAGATGCTAGACAACTTTTGGGGCCAAAATAAGCAAACTTGATGGATTTTCTTTTATAATACACATTTTATAATGTACTTCCAACTTTGATCATCAACATTTAAGTGCTTTTTTTAAAAAAAGAGAACCTGTCATGTTGGAAGCTACATGATAGAATAACAGTCATATATACCTTCATGGGTGATAAGTATGCTTTTTGTGACATAATTTGCATTTAGATGGGGGCAAGTCAGCAAGCAAACTTCAGTTAATTTGCACAAGCTTGATCAGAAGCATGTCCTTTATTTCCGGATAAGATATCTAACTGTAGTCTGTGCTTGATGCTATTAGGCAGTGTCTAGAGTAGTGTTTCCCAACCTTTTCGACGTCACAGTACCCTTGACCTCACTCTTCATATGTCACAGTACCCCTGCCATCCCTCTCTTCCCCCCCAGTGCCCCTGCTTGTCACCCGCCCACCTTCCCCTCCCAGGGTGAAGGGAAGCACTTGGGGGGGGGGGGCGGGAAGTGACTGCTGACTTTGCAGCAGGCCATGCCCTCTGGTCCAGCTCCATGTCCTTGTTGGCGCCGGTGGGAGACACTGCAAAAGTGAGGGGGCCCATTAGTGTTGCTGTGGTACCCCTGGGACATGCTCATAGCACCCCAGGGTACCACAGAACCCTGGTTGGGAATCGCTGGTTTAGAGACATGTTTTACTATTTGTTTTCTGATTGATAACACTTACTTAGTGCCCTGTAATAAGACTGACTGTTACTTGCTGACTTTTAAAAAGTGAAATCTGCCTCCTTATTTTTATGCTGAATGCTGAAGTTTGTGAAATAGTTTGTGTTTATTCACTGTATTCATATTTGGATCATTGTTGCGGAGAAAGCCGTCACATTACCAGTGCTGTCGTAAGCAGAGTTATGCCCTCTGAGTCTATTAAAATCAGTGGGCTTGTAAGAGTATAACTTTGCTAAGAATTGTAGTGCTGATGTCAGGAAAACCAGCAAACCAACTTTCTGCTGCAGTAGAAAAATATATTGAACACTTGCCTGAGAACTTACAGTATGTCTCACACCTGACACCTTGAGCATCAAAACATTAACTCTGCATTCAAGACTTTGAAGATGTGTAGCAGGGCTTGGAGACCACAGTAGTTGACTTGTCAGGAGAAGAGATGCTTACACTGTTTCTAATCTCAGATAATTTTTAAACAACATTTTATGAATAGTTTTTACTTCTGACTCTTTTTATTTCCCCAACTGGCAAACTAGGATACACATAAGAACCTTAGGATTCAGCTGCTGATTGTTCCTTGTCTAACAAGTACATTTGTAATGGTTGGCTGAATAAAAACCACACCACTGATACTTTGAAATTTCATAAATGTCCCAATGAGGTGCTGAGTAGTATGTAATGCATTTGATACTTATTACAATACTTGATGTATTAAAGTTTAGATATTAGAAACTTTTGCACATATTTCCACCTTCCAAAAAAAGAAAAGAAATCCACACACAAAACATAAACAAACTAGGTTTCCCACCACTTAATTTTTTTCCAACAAGTTCTCTCTTTAACAGTAGTGTTATTCATAAGTAGGAGAAACAAGACAAAAATCTGCTACACCTGTTTACCCAGGTAACTGTGGTAGGAATAAGCATATCACATGCCATGACAAATCTTTTAAACTGCTTTTCCCTCTGGCGGGGCGGGGCGTAGATGCATCCCTGCCTCCGTCTATTTAGCAATCATTTAATCTGGATATTGAGTTAAACTTTATACTGACATCAAACTTTTGTAACATATCTTCACCACACATAGCAAGTGTCATAATCAGGGACAAAATTAGATACATAACGCCAATATTATGTCATTTTAAAATAAATAATGTATCCTTGATAGCACAACATCCTCAGGTGTCTTTGTCGAATTAGTTCCTCAAAGATCAATAGCTGCTGATCAGAGCTGCTAATTTTGCTTCTATATACTAAAACTAAAGCTGTACATATATTGAAACCATTGCGATTATACTTCCCCGTTTGTTGATTTGATGTGTATATTTCCCAGCATATCCCAATTTCCTCTGTATGCTACAGCCGGTGGAGAAGTTGGAAGCAAGCAAATTATTCAAGATGTATATTCATCTTTGTAGATTTACATACATCTGTATAGACATTGTCTAATGTAAATTGTTACATTATTGTTATGATTATTAGAAATTCTAAAGTAATAAATAGCAACTAAAACAATATTTTAATATATTGACTTGTGAATCTAAAAATATTTTCACAGACTGTTTTCTTGACTATACCCAGAATTTCCAGTGTTTCATTTTGGGGAAAGTTCATGGGATAGAAAACCTGTTTTCTCACTTTCTCCCCCAGTCAGTGTAAAATGTTTGGGTTAGAAGGGATGTGGTAGAGGAAGACAGGCCATTACTTTTCTGGTCCTTTTTCCTGTTTGGGATGAGAATAAAATATTTTGATTCTTGCTGATAGGTAATATATAACTGTATATATTTTTTAAAAAATACATGGATGCTGATGGTAACAAATCCACTTTAAATAGGTTAAGTAATATAACATTCAAGTTAATTGAGTTGCTCACATGTATGCAATATTAGTATGGGATGATCTTGTATAGCTGTGTCCAAATACTTCTTCGATTAAATGAGCATCAGAGGATATAGATAAAAATATGTAATTAAAAACCAAGGACCTTTAATATCCTGATTTAATTGTGGTAGCGTTAGAGTGGAGAAATAAGAAAATGAGTTCTTCTGGAAGAGTATTTTAGAAGGGCAAATTATTCAGTAGTTAAGTTGGATCTAGAAACTAATCCCATATTTTATTTTTAACAAGTGAATTGTGTGTGTGTGTGTGTGTGTTAAGAGCCTTCAAGTTGCTTCCAGCTTATGGTGACCTTGCAAATTAATGTTCTGAATGTCATATTGCTGACAGCCTTGTTCAGGTCTTGCAAACTGAGGGCCATGGTGGCTTCCTTGGTTGTGTCTTTCTCTTTTCCTGCGGCCTTCAGCTTTCCCCAGCGTTATTGCCTTTTCTTGCGGCTCTTCTCATAATATGACCAAAGTATGATAGCCTCAGTTTTAGTAACTTTATATTCTAGAGAGAGTTTAGGTTTAATCTGATCCAGAATCCACTTATTTGCCTTTTATACCATCTACGGTATCTGTAAAACAAAATAGTGTTTTATTTCTGATGATGGCTTACAAGCATTCAGAGGAAACCCATCAATTTCGTTTAGACTGCTACGAGAGCCCTGTGTTTTCCTATAGTACTTGAGATAAAACCTCAGCCTGTACATTTCATGTGAGGGTTAAAAAAGCTTCCTAATTCATAGAAAGTATTCCTATGTAGTGGTTTCTATGTTGGAGCTGAAAAATAAGCTGCCTTAAGGTTTTTTTTTGGGGGGGGGAGGTACATGTATTACTCCTTAGCTTAAACTTTTAATGATAACCTAGTGTCCAAAGACATCTTCTCAACTTTTCTGAAACCATGTTGTAGAATTCCAGATATGCTATCAGCTTGTTATAGTATATGGTTTGGCCCATGTAAGTAACATCTAGAGTCTCTTCACAGGAAAGTAGTTACAAGAGAACAGTCTAAAATGTTGAGTGACTATTACATGATTGCAAAAGCACTAATTACTGTTTCACTATATGTATGTAAATGGATGCATTTTTGAGTCATGATCATTTATTCATTTTCCCCATGGGCACTTCACAGATAGAGGGAGCAACTTTATGAAACTTTTGTCTTTATAGTATATTTGTGCCTTGCAAAGTGATTAATTTGAACCTGCCACTTTCATGTTATTGATCAGAAAGATGAATTAAATCTCAAGTTGAAATGTGCTTGACCAAGTGAAAACCATATTCCTGATGCTGTGATTTGAGTATGACAGAGCTGTGCACTGGTTGTACATCCATCTTTTGTGATGTCTTTTGGAAAAACTTCTTCGGGATATTGTTATATGGGAGTTATCCCTTCGTTAGATAAATTAACTTTTCCTATGAAATTCTAGCAGTATGTATGTATTCTGATTTAGCCTTACTGCTGGTCAGTTGCAGACATTTTTTTGTTTTACTTGTTCCAGTATGCTGTAGAATGGTTTGAAATTTGAATACATAAAATGGTACTACTTTGATACATCGTTAACAAGTTTCAGTGTACTGGGTTTAAAATTGTGATACTATATAACTCAATGACTCTCTCTCTCTGAAGTGCTCGACCAACCCATGAACAGTTCAGATATCATGTGTTGCAATATGTGTTGTAACAGCAAATTTGCCTTCTAGATGTGAGCCAGAATTGTTCCCCAGATCTTTCTTCTCATCGCGGTGTCATGGGAACATGTATGCAGTAAGAACACCTGTAATTTTAGATCTAGTTGGTAGCATCAGGAGAAGATCATATTTACGATTATTCAGTTAGAGTGTTGTGGGTTTTCTGGGTTGTGTGGTCGTGTTCCAGTAGCATTTTCTCCTGACGTTTCACCTGCATCTATGGCTGGCATCTTTAGAGGATCAGATCCTCTGAAGATGCCAGATCCTCTGAAGATGCAACCCGGAAACCCCACAAAACTTTAGTGATTCCGTCCGTGAAAGCCTTCAACAATACATTACTGAATTATCTTGTTTAGGTCTTATTTCTTATAAATGGCCATGTAAATATGACATGTTATGACTTACTGTCCTCTTGAACTTGCTTCTAATGACAGAGTGCCATTTCAGATGAGTGTTTTGCTTCCTGCTTCTGTCTAACACAGTGTGTCTTTGCAAGATTATTTTAGAGGGAGTTAACAACTCCACTGGGAACTGTTCCATGATTTCGTCATAACTCCCAATCCTAAAGTAATACAAAAAGGAACAAAGCAGTATCCCATCAACTCACTTGCCTACTTTTGAACAAGTACCCCTACCAATGAATAACCTGAATTTCCAACAATCCTGTTTAAGTTATAAGCTACCTTTCACTCCCTAGGGAGGAAAGAAGTGATTTTACTTCTACAAGTTAGACTTTTTTTCACAGACAACTATAGCCTGTTGCTGCTGCCGTCTCCAAAAAAGCACAATAAGAACAACCACCTTTCCCCAAAGTTAAAGGAGTGTTTTTTCCCTTTCCCATTGCACTGTTGTAAGAGGCAGCCAGAAGGTGTTGCTTGCATCTTTTGCTAAATCTCTGCACAAAGACAAATAATCTTTCATTTCAAGTGGTGGTACTTTAAAGGAGGGATCAATGGCTACCCCTAATATTTCCCAGGTCAATTTGAAAACTGTATAATTCCACGCGGAGACACTACAGTCCGTTAATATCAGTGGGGTTAGACTGGCGTAACTTTGCACAGGAGTTTTACTGAAAAGCTGAGCTTCTAGGCAGAAAGTATGCTTGAAGAGCACAGGTTACCATCGAGCTCTCTCCTTCCACCAAGAGATTTCAAAGGGTGTGACAGAGATAGATGCACAGACTGGAAGAAACAGTGGTTGGGAAATCTGTTTTTCGTTTTATTCCACTTCTTGAGTTGGTGTATACAAACCACCATAACCAAGTCAATAAAATCAGGCAGATAAGATTCTACCAGTGGACTATAACTGAATGCTTAAAAGCGTATTTTTTAAAAATTACCTGATTTTTTAAATTACCTGATTTAAAAGTCAGTATGAATAAAATATGAATACATAAATGCCTATCGCTATAGTTTGTTAAAACTGAATATGACTGATTATCAAACTCTGGATTAAGTGCTGCCTTTTCTAGGTAAAATAGATCCTGTGGAGAAAAATTTAAAATCCTCAGAAGAAGTATTGTAAATTGCAATCCCATTTATTTCTGGGCTTCCTATTGGATCTAGGATTAGCAAATCACCCTAAGGGTTAGGATCCAGAATCTCAGCTATCTACTGAACTCTTATGCATTATCTTGTGTTCTCACGTTGTCCTCAAATATCTGCCAAATATTCAGTTCCCAAATTAGTCATTTGTATAAGAAAGTTACATTTGTGGATGGAATCTGGCTTTTCCTTGACTAGAAGTTCAATCCTTAGAGCTCACTTTATTTTCCCTAGCTTTTAATTGATGGTGTTAAGATGGGGAACCCATTGCTATTTCAAGAATATCAGGCTCATTCCACACATGCACTGCTTTCAGTGCTCTTTGAAGCTGTGCGGAATAGCAAAATCCACTTGCAAACAGTTGAGAAAGTGGTTTGAAAACGCATTATTTTGCGTGTGCGGAAGGGGCCTCAGAGACTCATGTTGCATTAAGAACAAATATATTCGGAGTCAGAGCTCTCTTTGTCAAAATTATGCCACAATTTATATGTTCACCTTTAAGATGCCACAGGATTCAGGGTCTACATTCTAATATAATAAATAATTGTTTGTGAAGGGATCAAATCAGAAGTCCTCAGACTTATGCACTTATTTCCCTACACTATACCATGGTTACTGTTTTAGGAAGTTTTAAAAAAGAACTGCAATTACTTGTGATATTGGCATCTCCATTTTAACAAATTGTAGTTTGCTTCTTGCCTATTAATATAAACTTTAATCTAAACTATCCTTTGTGTGTAATGGTGGTACTTCTTATGGGTAAAAGCCATGGTTTGTGACATCTGCATATAGCACTTGTCTTAATTCAGGTTACTTGCTAAATTAAGGTTAAGTTTGTTTAATCTGGTATGGTATTTGAGCTGATGAATCATGATTTGTCATAGGCCGATCAGAAAGTGTATTATTTTGCAACTGTTTGGTTTGATGTCTGAATAATTGCTGCTGTATTGTGTTATATGAGAACAAATTTATGCCTGAGCGCATCAAAAACAAATGCAGATAGACTTCTGAAAACCATAGTTTGTTTGACTGTAGTATGCTTGAAAGCTCAAATTATGGCCAGGGTTCTAAACTCTGCATTGTTCAAACAGTGGTTTGGTGGTGGTGTCTAAACTGAGCTTTTGTTCATGTTTCAACAAGTGCTATCCCTCTGGAATTCATTTTAATAATCAGCCCCCCCCCCCCCCCGTGAGCCTTGTCTTGACATATCCCTGATATCAGGACTTTTGCATATTAGAAAATGTCTTTTTACCCAGTTAGATGAATTTTAGAAATATAGACAATTCCCAGAAATTTTGAATCTATAGGGAAGGTACTTCCTTAAAACACACACACACACACACACACACACACACACACACACACACACACACACACACACACACACACACACACACACAGAGCCATACGCTTTTAGGAAAAGTTGTGCTGTGCAGTACTTACCTTCCTATTAATCCTGTTATGTTACTTCTTAAACAAAACAAGGCACGTAACATATGCTTGCATATAAAATAGTGCTATTTATCATGTTTAGGAATTTCAACATATACATGCTGTATTTTCTACCAGCCAAACTGCATTATTTTTTGTTGCCATCAAGTCACATCTGACTTATGGTGATCTCCGGTAGGGTTTTTCAAGGCAAGAGACATTCAGAGGTGGTTTGCCATTACCTGCTTTTCCATAGGGATCCTGGCATTCCTGGGTCTCCCCTCCAAATTCTTGCCAGGGTTGAGGCCCTGTTTAGCTTCTGAAGTGAGACTGTACCCAGTATTTAGGAGTGTGAGGTGAAACTGCTGCATGAGGGCTACCTTAGCAAATGTATCTTTTATTTGCAAACTGATAGCTAAAGAAAAGTTGAAATCAGCAAACAGATTTTATAGTAAACAGAAGTGTATTATTTTGTCACTTTCATCGTTATGGGAGTCTACCAGCATATCCAGTTAAATTGTTAATGCTGAAAATCTTTTATTACTAAATATCTCATATTAATTCTTGCCAAAAATTATAAATTCAAAACAATAAAATATATGCTGAGTGCATCTTCAGCAGGGGTTCCTGACTTTGCCGAACTTGTGGGTACGTTTTGCGTTTTGAAGAGAAGAATTAAGAGTTTGGTTTTACGCCTGGCTTTTCTGAACCGCCTCAAAGTGGCTTGCAAGCCCCTTGCCCTCCTTTATGTACTGCAGACACCTTGTGAGGTAGGTGGGGCTTAGAGAGTTCTGAGAGAATGGTGACTAGCCCAAGGTCACCCAGCAGGCTTCATGTTTAGGAGTGGGGAAGCAAACCTAGTTCACCAAATTGGAATTCACCACTCCTAACCGCTACACCATGCTGGCGGCCACCATTAAAAGTGTAAAATTTCTGAAGATTATGAAGCCACAAAGGAAACACTTTTTCTTCTGGAAAAAAATTGGGAATTGTATTTGAGTTTGAAATTTGCCTCTGTATTATTTTGCGCATTACTAAGGAGTTTGCCAAAAGTTTAAAACAACAGGCACCTTTCACTTTCTGGGAAAGTTACAGGGCTGAGTAAGTGTTTATGCTACCATATCTAAAGCAACTCATTCCCGGAAAAAGGTGGAAAATCTGATAAGCCTGGTGGAAGAGTGACTATCCTGCCTCAGTGAGTTAGTAAGGTGAGGGGGTCCATTTCATATGGACTCCTTGATCTCTTGCTCTGAATTTTGATGTAGTTTGGCTCATTAATTTCCCAAAGGTTGCAGACCCTTTGTCTAGTAAGAGGTGAATATATAAGCGTGGTTCTGTATATGCCTAATTTTATTATTTCTGTCATATCATAAATGAACTGTTTCTGTAAATATTAAAAAATTGAAGGTTTATACATAATGCTCTAAAAATTCTTGCTGATTGTACCTTGCTTCTGTAACTTAAATTGTAATAAAAGGGACACTGTAGAGGAAAAATCTTGCCAGGACGCAATATATCTTAAGATTTACTAAGATTGTCTTTTTATGAGCTAAAACTTGGCGCAGCTGTGGTAGCACTGTTGTTTTGGGTCCCATGGTAAATTTGTGAGTGATTGAGTGTTTAGGTAAGAGATAGGTAGGAATTCCTCAAGGACAACATAATATGTGTTACAAAGTGAGCCCTGACTTTTAAAGCCAGAAATGAGTATAGGCTTCTGTGCTGAAATATAGACATTTTTTCCTCAGTAATATGTGAATGATAACTCTCTCTCTCTCGTTCGTTTGTTTGTTTACCAATGGAGAGCTATCATCTTGGTGTAGCCTAAGCTACTAGTAAGTGATAAACCCCAAAGAATGGTGATTTTATAACCCTCGTAATACAGTATAAGAAACCTTTTAGTTTTTCTGAGTCATGTAGGTTGGCCTGTGTTACTTGCTAATTAGATTGGATAGCCTCAAGCATTGTATAACTACCCCGACTAAACTTTGTCATTACTTTTCAATTGCGCACTATACATTCTCAATTAGAAATTCTTAGCTCTTAGTTTAGTCATGCTTCTTTTCCATAACATGTGTCTCATTGCAACTTTTTGAAAATTCTGAGAAGCATTTTCTAGAATTATGAGCAAGTGATCTCAAGATTTGGATATGTTGTACAGATATTTTGGGGGGTCTAGACTGCCTACAGATTTTACCAAATGGCATTATATTGATTGTGTTTGGTTCAGATCTATTAGGTTGGTAATTGGTGATCTGTTAACTTGTTTTACATATTAAAATTGAGCTTTTCCTGCATGGTGCATATCTTGGCATAACCACTTCCCTTCTGACCTGTTGCTTTCATCTTCTAGCAATAATTTAATGCAACATCTTTATAAAAGGAATCTGGAAATTAAAATGGTTTAAATCACTCAGTACAAACGACAATGGAAATCACTGTAATAGACTCGTAAGGGAGTTGATTAACATGCCTCATTGAGATTTTGAAAATTTGTGATTATATTGGGGATAAATAAATGCTTTGAATGTAATAAGATGTACAATGATTTGTGCTGCTTTGTGTGTATGTGTCTGTTCAGTCATATATTAAAGTAAAAATATAAGGACAGTAAAATGTAGCCTTATGGGCCAAAGAGAAATTTAAAAGTAATGGGAATGCTTGGTAGCAGAAGAAAGCTCAGATTTTATTCTTTGTACGCTCTGCTATTCAAAGCTGTGAATTATATTATGCAAATCTCAGAAGCTTGCTTGTATCTATTTGGCCACTGAGGTTTGAGGTGATGCAGTGGTGGGATTCAGCAGGTTCACACCACTTCAGCGGAACCGGTTGTTAAAATGGTGGTTGTAAACAACCGGTTGTTAAATTATTTGAATTCCACCACTGGGGTGATGTTAGGAAGACAGGTTTTGGATCCAGCTGGAGACTAAAATGGCAACAACTGTTTGCACTCCTTTTGTATTCTGTTGTGCTTTGTGATGCTGTAGCTGCCACTTCTTGTGTGGGTTCACCTTTTTCACTGCACTTGGGGGGAAACAACTATTTTTTTCCTGTACTTAAGTATACCCACATACTGAAGAGATCATTTCTTGCATGTTGGGGTCTGGCCCACTGAAGCTTGTGTCAAGTATACACAAACTGCTGCACAATTATTTATTTCTCATGCCTTTTTGCTTTTGAAGTGCTGAGGAGACAACGAAGACAACAAAATTAGAATGATTCCAGTTCTAACTGCTGTTATTTTTTTTAAATCAATGCACTTAAATCAGTAAGTGTGCTTTTAGCAGAATTCAGTAGGCTTGGTTTTAAACATTTCATTCATTTTGAAACAGTGAAAACAAAATAGTGTCGTAAAATCCTATTGTGACAAAGAGTCTTCTGATACCATAAAACTGAATGAATTGATATTGTGGGATAAATTTTTGTGAACTGGATGCTTGGATTCAGTTTACATAGAGAGTGAATATTACCCAAAGCTACAAACAACAGAAAGGAGGAGGCAATTATTACGAGCAGCCAGGGGGCTGGTTTTCATTAGAGAGCAAAAGTGAAAACAAGATCCAGGCAGGACAATAAAATAATCTACGTGTGTGTGCAGACTGCACCAACATCTAACCCAATAATGTAGAATGAGTCTGAACTTGATGTACCATATATACTCATGTATAAGCCGAGTTTTTCAGCCCTGTTTTAAGGCTGAAAAATGCCCCCTCGGCTTATACACGAGTCCTGCTTACCAGCCAGCTCTTCAGGCCTCTGTGGAGGCTGGGTGTGTGGCCGGGACGACCTCCCTGTGGCTGCACAAGCCGCTTGTTGCTGCCCTCCTGGGAGGGTGAATGGGAACCCTGGCTGGCTGGGCTTCCTCAAACCCCGGAGGCAGAGGGAGCTCCTTTTTTGGGCAGTGACTCCCCCTGATGTCATTGCCCAAATAAGGAGCTCCCTCCACCTCCAGCTGGGTTTGAGGAAGCCCAGGCAGCTGGAGGGGGAGGGAGCTCCTTATTTGGGCAATGACATAAAGGGGAGTCACTGCCCAAATAAGGAGCTCCCTCTGCCTCCCGGCTTCCCACCTTTGGCTTATATGCGAGTCAGTACGTTTCCCCAGGTTTTGGTAGTAAAATTAGGTGCCTTGGCTTATACACGAGTCGACTTATACACGAGTTTATACGGTATTACTCTGAGGGGAGGGGCGGTTAGTTTTTGTAGTGAGCTAACCACCCTAGCTTCCCATTAAATCCAAATTTGATAGTACCATATCTGTATTTGAAATCCAACACAGCAGCTTCTTATTGCAGTCTATCTCCTCTGATGAAGTACTGCCATCTTATGTCTACCACTGAATATCCAGGGAAGTTGAAATACACCCTACTATTTCCATGCTAGCATGTGACATAATATACCACATTGGAGGATGCTGAAGGGAATGATGTATGGGTGACATTAAGTCTTCTTATGGTGTCACTTGAATGATAGTGGGGTCAGAGTTGGCACCAAGGATCATTGTAGAGACTGATCCCTGCATTGGAATTTCCATTTGGTTGTCTGTTGTTGCTGGCAAGAATTTGTTTCTAGTTGGGGGCGCTGGTTTATCCCTTCTTCACTATCTGAAAGGAAGACTTGTCTTCTAACAGAGGTTGTAGAGCACGATGATTTGGGTACCTATCTGCTCTTGTCAGTCTGTCTTTTCACTTCTGCAGATGGGCTCTGTAGTTTTGGGAATGCTTGGCATACTTTCACCAGATATTTTGCCCTACCAGAAGAACTAGGAAGAATGCTTATATCTCAGTTCTTGGGTGTAGAGGATGCTTAGAGAGAAACCAGAAAGAGTACATGCACCTATGGGGTTGTATCCTAAATTTGCACTGAGCCATCATGAGAACAGCTTTTACCTCTGGATTTTCATTCCTGGAACTAAAGCATATCTTGAAAGCTTTTCACATAAGAGAGTGAGTTTTGTATTTTCTTTGCTATCTATGTGCAGAGCTGAATTGGCGCAGAATTCATTGGAAGCTCATGCATGGAGTATGGAATTTAAATTAAAGCAAAAAAAATTATCCAATTCAAAGAAAGGGGTTTTGAAACTCATTGATGAAGACCCTTACATGGGGCAATGGAAGGCAATTGTTAAGAATAGACTCCAGCAACCAGGATTTGATGATAAAATCCAGACATCATAAAACAAAATTTTTAGTACTGAGTGTGGATAGAACACAGCATGTATGTTCACCAGCATTCTTCATTATAAAGGAGCATTTATTCTCGCTTGGTTTAATTATTTTCCTTTGGTTATACTGGAAGCCCAATCAGCAGGCACAGCATGTCGGAACATAGTTTGTAAATGTGGATCTGGTCAGCTTGAGTCCTTTGAACATATTTTTTTGGAGTGTGAAATTTGGTCTGAGAGAAAGGTGTCTGTCCTCCTTGTTAATAGGTTATGTGAATTTATCATATTAAAAAATTGTCCAGTTTGAGGACTGAAAACCCGCCTTAGAAGTCCCTGCATATTTAGTTGCTGTGATTGCCTGTAAGAAAATTGAATTTTGGTCAGTTCAGGACCTTTACATCAGAAGAAAAGAAGACATGCACTACCTATATTGGATGTAATTGTTTGACCTGAGTGGCCACATCATTGTACTGCTTATTTTTGCAAGTCATTGTAATTCTTGGACAGTTATGGTGGATGTTACTCAGCATGTCTCCCAGGAATGCTATGTGTCAATTTTGTTCTGTCCTGTTAACAGCGATATCCCCTTCAACTATGTTTAGTACAGCATGCTAATGACATTACTTTGATTTTCTCCGCCATGTGCTAAGATGCTGTGTATGTCAAGTGCTGTCAAGTGACTTCTGGCTCATGGCGACCTCATGAATCGATGTCCTCCAAAACATTGTTAATAGCCTTACTCAGGTCTTGCAAACTGAGCGCCAGACCTTCCTTTATAGCAGTGGTGGTGAACCTATGGTACTCCAGATGTTCAAGGACTACAATTCCCATCAGCCCCTGCCAGCATGACCAATTGGCCATACTGGCAGGGGCTGATGGAAATTGTAGTCCTCGAACATCTGGAGTGCCATAGGTTCACCACCACTGCTTTATAGTTTATAGCAGGGGTCTGCAACCTGCGGCTCTCCAGATGTTCACGGACTACAAATCCCATCAACCCCTGCCAGCATGGCCAATTGGCTTTATTTATTTGATGCAGAATCTACTTTATTTGATGCAGAGTATACTTATTTGATGCAGAGTATACTTATTTAGTTTTTTGGTGGTCCATGAGTGCTGCGTATGAATGTTAAATGCAAGGTTTTAGTGTTTAGTTACAAGGACTTTCCATACATATGACTTATTTGTTTTTTTCTTAGCAGTCAATTCTCTAGCACCAGAACTGCATCAAGCACAGGTGTCTGCATGTCTTTCCACCCCTCTGCATTTTTTCAGTTGCCACGTTGCTTTATTTTCTTACAGATGTGCTTTAAAATTGCCTTTTTTCACTTAGGGTGCTGTTGTCATTGGTGGCTTCACAGCATCAACTCCATTCCCCCCCCCTTTGTTTGTGCATGTGCCATATTGATATATTGCTAGAAGGGCCAGGCATGCTTATATTCTCTATGTGGAAAAATGTCTGTACTCAAAGTCATATTTGGACTCTGCAGCTGCAAACTATTTTTTTAATAAGTTTTCCTGTTGGCAGGTGAATGGAGAGGAGTCAATTGCTCACCCATCTAGACAGTTGCTTTCAAGCAGCTGGTATTAAGGTTTAGTGGCTAAGTTTGCAGATGATACCAAATTATGTAGGGTGGTAAGAACCACAAAGGATTGCGAAGAGCTCCAAGTGGACCTTGATAAATTAGGTAAGTGGGCTAAGAAATGGCAAATGCAGTTCAATGTAGCTAAATGTAAAGTGATGCACATAGGGGCAAAAAATCCAAACTTCACATACACGCTACAGGGGTCAGTGCTATCAGTCACAGACCAGGAAAGGGATTTGGGCGTCTTAGTTGATAGTTCCATGGGAATGTCAACTCAATGCATGGCAGCTGTGAAAAAGGCAAACTCTATGCTGGGGATCATTAGGAAAGGAGTTGATAATAAAACTGCAAGGATTGTCATGCCCTTATATAAAGCAGTGGTGCGACCGCACTTGGAGTACTGTGTTCAGTTCTGGTCGCCACATCTCAAAAAGGATATCAAAGAGATAGAAAAAGTGCAGAGAAGGGCAATGAGGATGATTGAAGGATTGGAGCACCTTCCCTATGAGGAGAGGCTGCAGTGTTTGGGACTCTTTAGTTTGGAGAGGAGACGTCTGAGGGGGGATATGATTGAAGTCTACAAAATTATGCATAGGGTAGAAAATGTTGACAAAGAGAAATTTTTCTCTCTTTCTCACAATACTAGAACCAGGGGGCATTCATTGAAAATGCTGGGGGGAAGAATTAGGACTAATAAAAGGAAACACTTCTTCACACAACGTGTGATTGGTGTTTGGAATATGCTGCCACAGCAGGTGGTGATGGCCACTAACCTGGATAGCTTTAAAAAGGGCTTGGACAGATTTATGGAGGAGAAGTCAATCTATGGCTACCAATCTTGATCCTCCTTGATCTCAGATTGCAAATGCCTTAGCAGACCAGGTGCTCAGGAGCAGCAGCAGCAGCAGAAGGCCATTGCTTTCACATCCTGCATGTGAGCTCCCAAAGGCACCTGGTGGGCCACTGCGAGTAGCAGAATGCTGGACTAGATGGACTCTGGTCTGATCCAGCAGGCTAGTTCTTATGTTCTTAGTCATTTCAGTTTCTCTAGCAGGTCAAAAACTATGAAGCAGGTCAATGGGGCCTCTACTCAATAGTCCTCACCAGAACTGAGTGACAACAAATACCCCCCAATATAGAAAATATGTTTACCATATATACTCGAGTATAAGTTAACTTTTTCAGCAGATTTTTAATGCTGAAAAAGCTCCCATCGGTTTCTACTCGAGTATATACGGTAATTCTAAGATGGCCGCCAGAGCTGCAGAACACCGAGAAAGGAGATCACACCAGCTGTGGCAGAAGCATTTTGCCTGCATCCAACTTTGAATTCACCATTCCCTTTTTTGTTTTTATGTAAAGCTAGGTTTGTAAATCCTCCAGCTTTGATAAAGCCACAGTCTTTGCAATTAAGAGTTGCTCCATTGGCTCTGAATGCCGTGTTAGGTATTACTCTGTGCCCTTGAAATTTGTGTTCTGATTGCTTTTAGTCAACTTTTCTTACAACCAGTGAAATACCTTCATGAATTTTATTGGTATCTATTTTATTTTTGAAATTTACCAGTAGCTGCTACATTTCCTACCCTAGACTTATACTCGAGTCAATAAGTTTCCCAGTTTTTTGTGGTAAAATTAGGTGCCTCGACTTATATTCAGGTTGACTTTTACTTGAGTATATAGGGTACTAAGGAGGGCACTGGATATCAAGGCACAGGCAATATATCAATATCAGTGAGTGGTGTTTTTTTAATGTCAAAGACTTGCCTACAGACTTGCTAGGAGGAAAACTTTTGTTTCTGTGGGGGGTGGGGATGGGGAGAGGGTTGGAGGCCTATAAAGACAGCCAAGCACAAAGGCAGAGAGTGAATGAAGGCAGGATGAGCTATGATCAATCCTGACCCTTCTGAAATTACAAGGAAGCACACAGCAAGGGAAGGAGAAAGATGCCAATTGCTGCAAGTGTGCGGGAAGAGCAGCGATCACAGCTGTGCCTTCTTATAGTGGAACAGAGGTATATTGTGGTCAGGTGATTTTTCCAGCACAGTGGGTAAAAGCTTTGTCATAACTGAGACACGGAGAAGAGAGCATGAGGTGGAGTTGTCTCATAGTCACAGTTCACTTAGTGGAAGATGGGAGTGGTCCAACACAATTTCAACTGGGAGAAATGTAAGGTGCTGTTACTTAGGCAGAAAAAAAATGAAATTCACAGATATAAGATGGAGGGCACCTGGCTTGGCAATAGTACATGTGAAAGGGATCTGGGAGTCTCCATAGACCACAAAGTAAACATGAGACAACAGTGTGATGTGGCAGCTAAGAAAAGCAATACAATTCTGGGCTGCATCAACAGGAGTATAGTGCAGAGGTGTAGCTGGACCATACTGCACCGGGTGCGCAGTGTGTTTTTCTGCCCTCCCCCCCCCTTCCCGCTCCCCTTCCCACACTTACCTTAGTTCCTTTTCTTTTTCTAGTACTTTTTCAGGCTGAAAAAAGCAGCCTCTTCACAGTTTAGGCTAAAAACTGAACCCCAAGGTCTCCTGGGAAATGGAGTTCCTCAGACCGTTTTTGAACCTGAACTGTAAATAGGCCATTTTTTCAGCCTGAAAAAAGTACTAGAAAAAGAAAAGGAACTAAGGTAAATGTGGGAAGGGGGGGCTGCTCAGGGGGGCACAAGGAAAAGGGGGAGGGGCCGGGGGCGATTTTTCACCCCCCAGGCGTGCATCTGGTGCGCGACGCACTCCCCGCCCCCTTGCCACTCCACCACTGGTATAGTGTCAAGAGCAAGGGAAGTAATAGTACCACTCTATTCTACATTGTTCAGACCTCACCTGGAGTTCTGTGTCCAGTTCTGACGACCACAATTCAAGAAGGATATTGAAAGGTTGGTTCATGTCCAGAGGAAGGCGACCAAGATGTTAAAGGTCTAGAGTCTGTGTCCTTTGAGGAGAGACTTAGGGAGATGGGGTATGTTTAGTCTGGAGAAGAGAAAGTTAAGGTGTGACATGATAGCCATGTAAATATTTGAAGGGTCATGTTAAAGATGGAACAAGCTTGTTTTTGGCTGCCCTAGAGACTAGGTCTAGGACATGGCGTAATGAATTCAAAGAAAAGAAAAAAGAGATTCCATTACGAAGAACCTCCTGAAAGTAAGTTTAACATTGGAATATGGAGGGTGATGGAGTCTCCTTCATTGGAAGTTTTTAAACAGAGGCTGGATGGTCATCTTTAATTGTGTGTTCCTGCATGGCAGAGGGATGGACAGGATGGCCCTTGTGGTTTCTTTGAACTCTTATGATACTGTGAAATTCAGTTCCTAGGAAAAAATTGCTGGGGGGAGGGGAAGTGGTCCTAAAAGAATTGGAAAAATGTTTGAGGGAAATGGTTCCATAAATAAACTGAGGATAAACTGAAGCAGTAAGAGGCCAGACCCAACACAATAACACTACATGGAAAGCTCCACAAATAATGTAGACCCAAAAACGAAACTTATTAAATCTGTGCAAGTCTTCAGCTGAGATAAAAAGCTGTTTAAGAACTCGTCCCGATGCTTGTAAAGGAAATTTAGATAAGAGTAGCTTTCATATGCACACAACTGGAGGAGAGAAGTTTTATTGGGCCCTAAAAATTGAGTAGCTTACAATAATGAAATACTATTTCATGCCAGCCAGGAAAAGATTACTTCTTGTCTGTGGTGCTCCTGCTTTAGGGTGAAAATGATACACCCCCCCTTTCCCAAATGTGTTCCTTCCTCAAAAAGTTTACAGAGCAAAAGGTTGGTGTCTTTAAGGAAGTATTTGGGTGTGTAGAGTAAAACTAGAATTATTTGTTATGATAGCATTACAAAGTTAAATTAGCTGATAGATATGCAGAGAAAAATGTAGGTGTCTAAAACTTGGATCTTCAAAATGGGTACCTTCAAATTTAACATGTGTCTACACGCAAGTTTATATTTAGTTGTGGTTCAACTTCAGTTTATGTAGATGCTTCAAGCATAGTAAAGGTGAGGAAAGATTAAATAAATGTGCTTTAAATTTTGCAGTTGATTGGCTGGAATTGGAGTTCATTAAGCTGGCCATTCCATTATTTCTCCCATTCAGACCTTCAAAATATTTCCTGCCTAAAATGAAACTAGGATAACATTAGAGTATCTCTGGCTGATTCCGCATGGGCCATAAACAGCAGTGTGAAAACGGTGTGAAAATGGTGTAAAAGGGTTTAAAATGGTGTAAAAGGGTTTATACTGTTTTCACACCATTTTCACACCACTGTTTTTGGCCCATGCGGAATCAACCTCTGAATATACACCTAGTAGGCATAGGAATTAGGTCTTCTCAGTGATATAATAGCCCAGGCAGAGTATGCAACTCCTTTTAACTAGAGAAAAATCAGTGATATTTTTATGGCTGGTTGTATGTCACCAGGCCTTACACCAGCTTTGCAAATAAGTCTGAAAAACTTATATGTGGGGAACTGTATTTTTTGTTTAATATCTGTGCCAGCATTTTCATAGCTGTTGAAACCACAAGCTGCTGACTTCTGACCTCTGCTTTGCACTGTGGTTTGGTGATAGGTGTGGTTGTTACAAACGTTGATGCATATGTAATGATAACTGTTGCTCAAATTAATAATGAATAGTGACAGACACACCCAGTTTGCTGCTTTTTAGAAAAACATTGTATGTCAAGTGGGTGGTATTACTTTTATACGGAGGACAGAGATTACAAAAGAGACCTTGCATAACTTTACATTTGGAAGACACTGAACCATATCTGAAATGTACTCCCATGTTGCTTATCTAGAGACATAGTATTTCTGGAAATTTTGACACTGGAAACATGGAAATTTGGTGGGGAAATTGAAATGTATGGAATACCTACCTTCCTATCAAATCTAAATTTACTGAACTTTAGCAATTTTAAACACATCGGTTTTTAACTAAACATGTAAAATTCTACTGTTTGGAGTATTTATGAAATTTGAAAGTATAAAATGCCTTACTTTTCTAAAAGGAAAATTGTGAATACATCGTGTGGTTCAGTGAGAGATGTTTGTTCAGAGCTTGAGAGAAAGCTGCAAACAACACATGTATTTTTCTTTTGCCATCTGAAAGGTAGGGAAAAGCAAAAGTTTAAAAGTTTTAGTGAATGAAATAAAGTATATTATGAGCACAAATATAGTTTCATTGTTTAAGTAGGATTACCATCATATTTGGATATCAAGGTAAATGTGGTAACATTTGAGAAGTACCCTGTTTCCCCGAAAATAAGACCTACCCTGAAAATAATCCCTAGCATGATTTTTCAGGATTTTTGGAGGATGTTTGAAATATAAGCCCTACTTCAAAAATAAGCCCTAGTTACAGATTCCCCAGCGCAGCTGATCTGGTCATGTGAGGGGCACAAAATCATGGAAAAAATAAGACATTCCCTGAAAATAAGTCCTAATGCATCTTTTGGAGCAAAAGTTAATATAAGACCCTGTCTTACTTTCAGGGAAGCACGGTATGGCTTTACTGTGTAACCTTTAACTGATTTACATTCTTCTAGGGGCCCTTCCGGACACACGAGTCGACTCAGGTTTGACTCGTGTCGGCGGAGTCTTACCTTGACTCGAGTCCTCCCGTTCCTCCGCACAGCAGCCGACTCGTGTCTCCGGAGTCGAGCTCAGAGGGCGGGACCACCTCCCTGCGTTGCTTTCCGATTGGTTGTTGAGCTCGACTCAGCTTACGAGCTGAGCCGAGCTCAGAGGGCGGGACCACCTCCGCACGTTTTCCACTCCTCATTCCGATTGGCTGCCGTTCTATGGCGGGAAACGTGAGTACGCGTTTGTTTGTTTTTTCCGTTTGCCAAGTAGGAGCTACGTTGCTACGGGCGACGGCGCAGGCGCGGCGTAGGAGCTTCTGCGCATGCGCGAACATACTAATAAGTTGATTGGCTGGATAGCCGCGTCGAGTCGGCGGAGATTCCGCATTCCGCCGGCCTCGGCTCGAGCGCAACCCGAGTCCGCCGGTCGACTCGACCTCCCAGCAGGGTCGAGAAAATTAACGACGAGAGGGAGGTGAGTCGAGTCAGACACGAGTCCGACGCTACGTCTGTGCGGAGGACTCGGGTCGGACTCTAGTCGATCTCAGGTCGACCACGACAATGCGGAAGCACCCGAAGTGTGCTGAAGTCAGTGGGATTAGAAAGGTGTAACTTGGCTTAGAATGGCACTATTAATATAATATAATAATATATATTATAATATAATGACAGTTTTGTGTAATGGTTGGACTAGTATCTGCAAGACCCTGGGTTTGAATTTGCACTTTGCCAGGAAAACGTACTTAGTGACTTTGGGACAGTCATGTTCTATCAGGGGTGTCATTAGGATTAAAAGGGAAGGAGAGGAGAATAATGTCTTAAGTCATTTTGGGTTCCTTTTAGAGAAAGAAGTGGGCAATAAATATCTAAACAAAATCCCAACACATATACGACATATTTTCAGTAATGCGAATACTGTTATCTAATGTAGTACTTGAACACTTGTATGTAAGACATACTATACATTTTGAGTTAGTACAACCTTGTCTTTACTAGGAGCAGCAGTGGCGTAGTGGTTAAGAGCAGGTGCATTCTAATCTGGAGGAACTGGGTTTGATTCCCCGCTTTGCCCCCTGAGCTGTGGAGGTTTATCTGGGGAATTCAGATTAGCCTGTACACTCCCACACATGCCAGCTGGGTGACCTTGGGCTAGTCACAGTTCTTCTGATCTCTCTCAGCCCCTCCTGCCTCACAGGGTGTTTGTTGTGAGTGGGGAAGGGAAAGGCTTTTGTAAACCCCTTTGAGTCTCCTACAGGAGAGAAAGGGGAGATATAAATCCAACTCTTCTTCTTCTCTAAAAAGTTTCATTCATTACAAATGAGAGAGTATTTCAGATTTTCCAGTGTTCCCCAGTTTTTCCATTGAAAATGTTGGGGGGTGGCATTTTGTTTGGCATTTTCATACATGTGCACACTCTTCAAATTAAGGGACTGTGGCTCAGTGGTGGAGCATCTCCTTGGCATGTAGGAAGTCCCAGATTCAATCCCTGGCATCTCCAACTAAACAGATTGGCCATGGTTATGTGGAAGAACTCTGCTGAAATCCTGGAGATCCTGAGTTGACAGCGCTAACGTTGATGGATTGATGGTCTGATCCAGTGTAAGGCAGTTTCCTGTGCTCATGTCTGTGTTCAGCATTTTGTCATTATGTTGTCAGTTGACTGCATAAACATTGCATATTCACAATAGTGCCTTTATGTATTAACCCAGTAATGCAGTGGAAAAGCACAGTGCTAGAGAAGCTTGTTCACATTAGCTTTTCTGTGTCTTTCTACAGGAGTTGCTACTCGTGCTTGAACTTCAAGCAGAGAATGAATTTCTGAATGAACATTTTACATTCATTCTTATCAGTGCTAAAGGCAGGTACACTGTGGTGTAATTTTACATCTTTCCTGAAAGCGGATTAAAATGTTGAGCTTTCATTCGGAGCTGGAACTGTCACGTTGTACCTCAAACATATGTACCAGTTTTCATGCTGACATCTGTCTCCAAGGCATATGTTGAACTAATGACTTGACTTTGCTTTGCCCAGTAATGGGGCACGGTCCATAAAAAATTTAACATAACTAAATCATTCCTAGTGGTAAAAACAGCTCTAACAATTTTCCCTCTGTGCTCGAAGACATTTCCACCACCTAATTGAGAAGGCAGGAAAAAACTTCTTCCTCTTCCTGTTTGGTGTGGAATTGCTCCCTGCTCCTCAGTTCTTTTCCTGCCTCAAGGTGAGAAGGAACTTATTTGATTGCCTGTACTGTTCTTTCTGTTTTAACTATCCTAAATTCTGTGTTTGTTTCACTTAACTTTTTCCATTTATCACTTGTTATCCCAGTAGTCTTTTTGCTTTTTCTCCTATTTGTCTATTTTCCCTTTTCTTCCCTCCCTCATAGTTTTCTCTCTCTGAGGTATCTGTCACTAGATAGGGAAAAAAGGTGCCACCACTTTAAAACAGCCACATCTTCTCATCTCTGCTTCTTTGCTGGGTCTAACTATCCGGAGAGCAAGCAATTTGGATTTTCCATCACTTGGAGGCCCCTCTGATGCTGGAATGGGCTCCTGGCCCGCCAGGCTTGCCTGAACAGGCTGCTGCAGTCACAGTTCATGGCACGGTGGCCATTCATGCATCTTCTTCAGCAAAGTGCACCAAAACCTCTCAGACATTCAAAATGGCTGCTGATCAACCTTCCTGCCATTCTCTACTCTTCGAGGGCTGCAGCAGGCATCAGGGCAGTTCTCATATCTCTGAAAACTCAGTCACATTGCTATTGGGCTCGAGATATCTGTTCATCTCGAGCCCTTCGGGGAAGAGGCGGCCTATAAATCTAAAATATAAATAAATAAATAAATAAATAAAATATTGCCTCCTCAGGAGTAGGATTGTCTGACCTCCAGAAGAGTAACATTGCTGCATCCCTGTCATCGCCCCCCCCGCCTAATTTTTATTCGTTTGTTAGTGACACCCTAAGAGATGAAGTAAAATCCCTGATTAAACATGGAATCCCTGAACTAGACTCCAGAGCTCAGTCACGCTTCATCTGCTTCCTTCCATAAGGAACCCAATCCCAAATGTCCTGGCACTGAGGGGAGGGGGGAGGCCTGGCTCACCAAAGCATCCAAGAAGAGGCACCATGTTGGCCGTCTAAGAGGGGCCCCTTCACCTTCGGAAAGTGAGGCTGAACCCCTAGAGGAGGGGGAGTTCTTTTTGGTTGATGAGTGGGGAAATGAAGAAGTCCAGGTCCCTGAATAGGAGACCCATTTCTTTAAATATGATGACTGTTAGTGCCTGCTCACTAAAAGTATGACAGTGCTGCAAAGCAAATGTTCTCAGTGGGTAGAGGATCTACCCAATACAGATATCAGATCTAAACACATTGGAGGTGAAGAGTTTTCCCCCCATATGGATACAGCAAAGCAAGTTTTTCCCTTTCCTCATTTTTTTGAAACCCAACTTAAGGCAGAGGGGGGATAACCCATGGCCAACAAGCAATTCTCTAATTTTGTCAAGAAGTTTTACTCTCTACCCTGATATGCAGAGGAGATCCTTCAAGTACCTCTGGTGGATGCTTCAGTAGTCACTCTTCAGACCAGAGGGCTACTGGCAGAAGATGGAGGACACATAAAAGACAGCCTGGATCGGCGTGTGAAATTGGCCTCTAGGAAGGCACATGAGGCCATCACCTTGTCTGTCTGTGCATCTGCCGCTGCTTCAATTGTGCCCAGGACCTCTATAGTTTGGGCACTCAAGATGCTGCAGCTACTACTAGATGAAAGTTGCTGTCTCACCTGCTAAAAGCTGTGGCCTTCTCAGTTGATGCCTCCCTGGTCACACACACATTTTCTGTCAGGGCTGTGGCCTCTGCGGCAGCCACTTTTCATCTGTTTTGGCACTAAATTTGGCCAGTGGACTACCACTCAAAGATGGTTATCGCATTTCCCTTCCAAGTGGATAAGCTCTTTGGCAAGGCCTTGGAAAAAAATTGGTGAAAGGAAAAGACAAGACCAAGTCCATGCCAAAAAACCCAGTCGCTCCAGCAGGCAGTCTGTAGGATAGTGTTCCTTTTGCTCCTACCATACACTGCAAAAACCACATCAGGATGGTCAAAAGAGTGCATAGAATCAGTCCAGGAACCAGTTCTGAAGAGGACAGTATGGGTGGAATTTCCCTTCCAAATCGGACAGGCCAGACCACGACAACAAAGCAGGAAAGTCATGACTTGGACCACCTCCAGTGGGGGGAAGACTGGCAGCCTTCAGCCAAGCCTCAGTTCATTCTCAAGCAGACAGTTGGGCAGAAGGTGGTATTCTCAAGTTATAAGATAGAGTTCCTCAGGTTTTCTCCAGAGAGGATGCTAGTCTCACCACTATCTGTCAATCCGACCAAAAGGTCCAATATCTTCTAGACATCCATGTGATTGAGCTAGTGCCATCATCAGAAAAAGGAGAGGGTGTCAACTTGATATTTTTCACCGTACCCAAGCAAAATTGGGATTGGAGGGCGATTCTCGACCTCAAGTACATCAGCAAGTTTGTGAAGTCGAAATGCTTCCTAATGGAAATCTTGAGGTCAGTTGCAGAATGCCTCCGATCAGGGCAGTTCCTCAGCTCAATTGACTTGACAGAAATATACCTCCACATCCCTTCTTTCCTGCACACAGGAAATTTCTCTGATTCTGTATGACCAACCGTAACATACAGTTCAAAGTGCTCCCTTTCGGGCTCTCCTTAGCTCTGAGGGTCTTCTCCAAAATGCTGGAGAACCTGGTAGTACAACTCAGGAAGCAGAACATCCATCTGCACCCATACATGGATGATCTATTGATCCAATAATTGACTCATCACCAATCACAGATAGACACTCATATCATTCTCTCATGCCTATAATCTCAGGGGTTCCTGGTTAATCTCAAGAAGAGCTCCCTGTTTCCAAAACAAAGGTTGGAGCATCTCGGAATAATCATGGACACCTCGACCGATAAGTTCTATGAGTCTCCACAAAAGATTCAGGAGATCACGGATCTAACAACTGCGACTGTCCAAAGCAGGTCTTCCCTACTGATTTCCCTGACATCTCTGCTAGGACTTCTATCCTCTACCACTGATGCTATCCAGTGGGGAAGGCTGCACACTTGAGACCTATAGCAGCTTCTTCAACCTTACCAAGAGGACATCATCTAGAAGAAAACTATGCATATTCAGTTTCCCCACCAGGTGAAGGTCAGCCTCGGATGGTGTTAGTTCATAAATGGCTTTTTGGAGAATCATTAACTGAGGAGCAGGGGGCAAGTCCACACCAGACAGAAAGAGGAAGAAGTTTTTTCCTGCCTCCCTGATTGGATGGTGGGAATCACCTACAAGATGTCCTCTCATTTCTCAAAGGAAAAGGACCACTAATGGGTGAGTAACCAAAGGTCGTTGCTTTGCTCTGGTTATTCCCTTTGAATAGCTATGAAAACCCTTGGTTTTCAATTTTAATAGAAGTTGATGGAAAGTAATCATAACCCAGTTTAATACATTTGAGGCACTTGCTGGGAGAAGATCAAAAACTTGCTTATTCAAAAAGGTGACCCCCCCCCAAAAAAAAACTTACATGCAAAACATTTTTTATTAGACTTGGCTGTAATTGTATGTGATTGTAGACTTGCACACAACCTTTACTTGATGGCATAACTGGAAAAAACCCCTAGTCTTGCATTGGAATAAATACTGAAGCATGAGGAGAGCCTTAGTTTCAACATGTGGTTATATTTTCTATTTCTGAGTATTTTTATTTCTGAGTATTTCTAAAAATACTCATTTTTGTGACATTTAGTCTTTGTAGAGTTAAATAAGGACATGCTCAGGAACTCTGAATCAGATCTAGTAGACGAGATCCGAATTATAGCATGTAATCCGAAGATGAAGTGTTAAACAAACAAAGAAGTCAGCATGATGGAGTCTAAGCTGAAATTAAAGTGCCAGCGTTCAGGGTTCAAGCAGAAGAACATTTGTAGTATTTGAAAGAGACTCAGGGTTTGGCTGATTGTAGGTGTGACAGCTGGCAAGAAGTCATGGGCGGCAGTAACTTTTTTTGTGCCTTGAAGTCACATGTGATTTATGGCAACCCTATCTGCAAGAGCTGTTCAGAGCCGATTTTCCACTGCCTGTCTCCATGTCTTAACCCAGTGGTGGCGAACCTTTGGCACTCCAGATGTTATGGACTACAATTCCCATCAGCCCCTGCCAGCATGGGCAATTAGCCATGTTGGCAGGGGCTAAGGGGAATTGTAGTCCATAACATCTGGAGTACCAAAGGTTCGCCGCCACAGCCTAAACCCTTGGAGATTGCCCTTCCAAATACTAACCAGGGCTGACCCTACTTAGCTTCTAAGATCTGCATATTCAGACAGCCTGGGGCTGTCCAAGCCAGGGCACAGTAAAAAAAACAACAACCCTACCAGATCTAGAAACAAATTGAGACTTTTAAACATTGCTACTGTTCCATTTGGAGGTGATTCCTCTTAATAATAATAATACTGATGTGAGTTCAGCCCCCACTGACTGTTCCTTGTGATTGCATTGCGGTTATCACACTTCAATAGATAACCCAACTATGTTGATTTGGGATGTTTACACGACTTGTATGAATAGTTCCTATTGAATGTTCAGAGCTCACATTTCAAGATGCCAATTTATTCATCTGTCATATGAAAATGCGGTTGGCCTATCTTTGAAGACTGCACAGAGGAAAGCATGAGTTGACGAAACTTGGTTTTCCTGTTTAGTTAGTGCTGAGCCTGCTAGGAATTCCGATGGAGCAGTATGCATGACAGCTCTTTTGAAAGTGTACAGTTGAGCAACAGTAGTGGTTTAGAACAAGTATGATAAATTTCACCTTCATCGTATGCATTCCATCTCCAGCTGTGAAGGAGTCAAAGCTCTTCGACGAGCTCCGCAGAAGCAACTGCAAGTCTCATGAACTAAATTTCTATCAGTGTTTGGCTTTCAAGGGAGCTGTAGCAATTCACTCTGCTTGCCTGCAGTCAGTGTTTCCACTTTCTTATAGCATTGGTTTCTTAATTTGCCTTAGGGGGTTGGTTGTCTCCGTTATCTTGTGGCTCATGCTAGCCTTATATGGTTCTTCCTGGCAGGGAAATGATTGTTATGAGCAATGAATTACAAGTATCACAATCACCATGAAGCAACTCTTTGCAGATACCTAAGCTATCCTGTAATCACTTGTTGTATTAATTACTCAATAGCAAACAAGATTTTATTCCCAAGTTTTATGTGCCTTGACAGAAACTGTTGTATAACATCTCTTGATAAAATGGTAAAGAGAAACCAGAAAAACATTAAATGGAAAAGGGATGAGATAAAAAGGTGATATAATAAAAAGGTAAAATACTCTGGAGAGGAGACCAAATTTTAAAAGTTTGCCCATTTGCAAGGTGGACAAAACATGCACCCTTCCACACAATCACTCTACACTGTGCCACAGAGAAATAAATCTCGACTTGCCACTGAAGATGCCATAGATGCAGGCACAACGATAGGAGCAAAAACTACTGTAACCTGTTCTTCCAGTGACCTTAGATATCAGATAGATTAGATTTTAGGAGAATTTACCCTTTGTTGGAAATTTGTAATTATTTCACATATAGTGGGAATGTGCCTTGGTAAGGAAATTCTTTAGTACGCACAGACAATAAAAAAAGGATAAATCAGAAATCTGAACATTCTTTCTGGACTGGAGAAAAATCAGTGATTTAAAAAAAACATTAAAAATCAGATTTTAAAAATTTATACTTTTTTATTTAAATCAGATTTTTAAAATACAGTGCTTTTGAGGAAAAATCTACCTTAAAATATTTTAAATAGCTTTCTATTTAAGATAAATTATATTCCAAGGTTTATTCATCATAACATAAGGATTAGTTTTTAATTATGCATCATTATTCTGTATAATCATGCAATGTTTAGATTTGTTGGTACCAGTAAATGAATTCCATTAATTCATTCACAATGCAATGCTCTTTTAGAGGTTTTGGTAAGAATATTTTGAGCAATTTTTCTATCTAGAAGATATTATCACAGAAATTTGGTTTTGCAGTTCTCCAATGGGTCTCTCCTTCATAAAAAATGTTATGAAATAAACATACAGAGTTGAAAAAAATACTTTATCCCATTGTTCCTTTACAAATCTATGTACACAGAATCAACCCCATACTTTTTAAGTGCTAAATTTCAAGAAGTCCACTGAATAGAAGATGGTTTAGACTGGAATAGATCTGCCCAAGGACCTAAGTGTGAGGAGGGAGGGGCAAGCAATAAAAATGCAAGTGAAACCATTTGAACCGAATACTCCACAAGTCTTGGGATTTCTGTGTGTATAGCTTGAGGTTTATCAGATTATTCTCTCTCTGGAGGAGACAGTCTGCAATGGCAGCAGATCGTAACAAGTAACTCAAGCTTCTTCCGCACATGCAGTATAATACACTTTCAATCCACTTTCAATGCACTTTGGAGCTATGTGGAATAGCAAAATCTACTTGTTAACAATTGTGAAAGTGGATTCAAAGTGCATTATTCTGCATGCGTGGAAGGGGCCTCAGTTTAGACTTGTTTAATGAAGTTCCTCTACTTGTTGGTAAGGGGGCAAATGCAAGGCCTGGTGACTGGAATGAAATTGAAGATAGCTCACCTTGCAGTAATTTCATAACTAAACCATTAATTTTTTGACATAACTGTAGCACTAATCTGAAATTTTATTATTTTAAAAATGAAACCTTCATCTGATTGTAAATATTAAGATTGTAACAGTAACAATGAGCCTTTATGTAGAAAACCATGATTTAAATCTAGTCTTATTGACTCATCATTTCAGTGGTGATTGAAATTGATTTGATTAATATCATATCCTCCCTGGTTACCCCACAACTGATGGGGTGATTTTTAAAGAAATAATTTTAAAAGATTATAAACTCCTACCAAGAATGATAATAGTGAAGATATGGAGATTATACCTGGGAGAAAGAAATTATTACAAAAAATATGACAAATAATATTGTGTAAGATGACAATGTATACAAATTCACATGGGAAAGGAAAAAGTGGTTGCAAATTAATGTTAGCAAGAATGGTTCTCCAATCATTTAATATTTGAATAAACATAACTCGTAGGAAGAAGTTAAAAAAGCAGTACTGGATAGATCAATAATATGGGATATGGGGAATTGTCAGCCATTTTAAATACTGTAGATTTGTTATGCATTGGCTATGAATTTACAGTTTTATAACAATTAAAAAACCCATAAAAGGTCATATCATCTCCAGATATTATCAGGTTTCTGTTTGCTTGAGTTTAAACTGACAGATACTTGTCACTATTTCCTCTTACATGGAACAGCTTGTTTGAATTGGAAATAGATTCAGTTTGTTTAGTGAATATATTAATCATTTAGTATTGAGCTGCTTGGGAAGCAGTATCAGCCTAATTGTTGTGTGTATCCTTAGCTTTAACAAGTAAATTTAACATACCTGGCTCCTGTGTTTGCATCAAAAGACCCCTTGAACAATTAAAGCAACAGTGATTCCTGTTCAGTTTGTTCCCGACACCCGACCAGTGGCGTAGTGCCAGTGGGGCTAGGTGGGGTGCGATGCCCCAAGCGGAGCAACGGAGGCGTGGCGTGACCAGACGGCAGGGCGCACATGTTATAATAGACTGTGAAGCTGATTGCAGTTTTTGATTGTAAGTTCCCATTTAGAGCTAGACCTAAGGAGTACATGATAGGATATTACTCCTGTAACTATGCAGAGGTGACAGACATTTTAATGTCTTTCCTAGTTAACAAAAAGAATTTCAGTTGTTTAAATGATTTGGGTGCTGTGTGGTTTCCGGGCTGTATGGCCGTGTTCTAGCAGCATTCTCTCCTGACGTTTCGCCTGCGTCTGTGGCTGGCATCTTCATCCTCTGATTATTTGAAGATATTGAATATTTTCAAGTCATGGTTTGTATCCAATGTGTCCTGCCAGCTGATAGCTCTGTTTTCTGCTGGAGGAAGGAACTGTGATATTTGCTTATTTACTCCCCGCTCCCCATACAAACACATACTCTTCCCAGGAGTGACTGACTCCCTGGAATACAAGTTCAGGGGCACGACAGCCTTCAGCAGGAACAATGAAGTCAGAAGCTTTTCTTTTGACAAGTGCTGCTCCACTCATGTAAAATAATATGCATTCTGTAGTGAATAGGATATAAATATCTATAGTATGCAGCCGTGACCTTCCATTCTAAAGGTGCTATATTTTTAGAAATCTTAAATGCTGGGGAGGGAAATGCAAACTCTCTGGGAGGAAGATCGTAGGCATTTGAGCAGGGAAGCCCAGTGTGAAGGAAGGCCAGTAGCTGTATTCTGAGGATAATTGACTGAAATATGTTAGTCCTTGAGTAACTGTAATGGATTTCCCCCGCCTCCTGTAATCTGAAAAAAAAACCCTCATAGAGATGTTGAGAGATTATATATTTTCTTAGGTCAATAAACTTGGAAGGTTCTGTTCCATTAATGGAAGTGCCTTGCATTAGCAGAGAATTGTCTTGAATACATTCTAAATTAGAGTTTCCAAAGAAGTTCAAGGAACAACTTTTGACAGATAACTTGCACTGTGTGCCACGTCTGTTAACAGTGATGCTTGTGATTTCGTTGGATACCAGCATCAGTGTCATTCAAAATATCACAAAATATCAAATGACTTGATAAAAAACTTTGAATAGGTAGGTGCCATTTGTTGTGGGGAGCGATGTTGTAGGCCAGCTCCCCCCCCCCCCGCTTTTTTTGAGCCTACAGGCACAGCTTGGTGGGTTCAGCAACAAGATAGCTGCCGTAGGATGTGGAGCCAGCCTCAAAATGATTGGCACAACTTCAGTAACACAGGGCAGATTCTTGTGCTGTGGTGGCAGCTGCTGCCAAAGCAACATTAAAAAGAAACCTGCACAGCCCATCAAATGTCCAGTAGTCAATCAGAAGCCCTGCTGGGCAAAAACCCTACCTGGCCCCACCCACTTCCTAAAAACATTTGGTGGGCACCATAAAATTTTTTTGATGGGCACCATGACACTCATCATGGTACCATGTTGGGGACCTCTGTTCCAGACTTCTCTGTATGAGCTCATAGTTCTACCAGGGGTCTACCAATTGGCCATGCTGGCGGGGCTGATGGGAATTGTAGTCCATGAACATCTGGAGAGCCGCAGGTTGCAGACCCCTGTAAGTGCCAATCAGCATACATGTTGGGTTTTTTGTTATGTTCGAATGCATCAAACAATCACAGCTAATGACACTTTAAGTGTTTATTCTCAACAGTAGATTCTCTGAGATTCATGTTTTGTGTGAATGATCAAATGATACGAGCAGTGTCAAACTGTTCTTCTTTTTCTGTAACTTCTGTAGTTTTACTGGTATGTCAAGAAAACAATAGTGCTTGACTGTTTGTGGGGGCTCATTTCTTAGCATGTCCTGTGGTAGTATAATTGTTTAAGAAGTACATGTATCTTTTGGTATATGAAATTATATTTTATAAAGCGAAACATTAAAGTACAGATTTCTTATGAAACGTTCCTCACATTTGACTTCTTGTGCTCAATGTAGGTTGTACTGATGACTGCCCCTAAACACCATAATAAGAGAAAATGACATTGCTATGATAGGGCATATGTGCCTTTTCTTGTTTTCTACTGTTTAAAAGCATCTTACAAGTGACTTGTAATGTATTAGTCTTTTTATGCACAGTCATTTGCGTGAGGTTTTTTTTTGTCTACCAATGATCGGACCTCAGTGCCATTTTTTAAGTTGTCAGCATATGTTGAAATGATAACCTACTGACACCTTTGATTCTGATTCTTCTGATCTGCTTTTCCTTTCCAACTAGACATTGTTGAACAAATGGAGGAAAATACTTTTGTGATTATGTGGTGATCCTTCAACTACTGAGATGTTTCTTATAATTAGTCTTAATGAAAGGTGTATTAAAACTTGTGAGTTGATTTTCATCTCTTAACTGTGGCTAATGAAAGTACTTTGGGAGTCCAAGCAGAGTTACTCTAAGCCCACAGAAATGGAGTAACTGCATAGGATTGGGCAATAGGTAAGGCAACAGCCAGGAATCTCAAATGCTGCCATTCATATAGAGGCGGGCTTGGTTACAGTCGGGGCAAGACTGTGGATTGCTGCATTTTCTCTGTGGTTGAAACTGCTCTTCTTTACAAATGGCCTTCCTCACCTTGTGTTATTGAACTCCCTCATTTCCCCATGGAGGAAGGCAGTGGAGCAGAAATTGAGCTATTAGGGCCTTTTACAAAATGATATCAGTTGTGTTAGGAGTCCCATTTATGATATAAGTATGTAAATAAGGTGGAGATGAGAGTGTGTCTGCTCCTGTGGGGACGGGAGTATTGAGACACTAGAGCATATCCTGTTTGATTGTAAGCTCTTTAATAATATTAGGGAATCTTTTACTAACAATATAATTGCCTACTTTCTAGGGAGAGATAGGAGGAGCCTCCTCTCACTTATCCTTGCTGACAAAAATCATGAAATCACTTCTCATGTGGCCAAACTTGGATGGGCGATATATAATATTAAGAAAGCTGATGGATATTTAAGGTCTTAAATTTTAAAAGATATATATATGTATACGCACAAGGTTTTTATTACTAATTTTATAAGATCTTTTAAAAGTATTATTTTGAACTATCCATGGGGATTTTATAATATTTTTTGAAATCTTTACATATTTTAGTTTAAATGTATTTTATAAATTTTATGAATTATTTATATACTTGTGGTGGGCTAAAGATACTATTGCTCTGTAGTTGGTACTTTGACCTACTTCTCTTGACTGTTTCCCCTTGGAGAACTGAGTAACATCTGAGGCTATATTTTATGTACTGGTGTATTTTACTGAATTGTATTTTTTAGTGTAGTGTCCATCAGAGTTGTACACAGCAGTGGGACACTGCATGACAGCACAACACCCAAACCTGGAAGCTGCTGTACCTGCTGAGATTCCTCATGAAAACTTGTGTTTGCTACCTGCTGGACAATAGCCAGGATCTGAAGTGCCATGCAGTTAGTCCTGCATGCCCACGGAAATGTTGTGTATGTTCTTCACATAGAGCAGGCCACCATGCCACATATCAAATCGCATTTGAATTTGAGGAGCCTTTCACAGCCACATTGAGCTGTGATGGAAATCAGCTATTCCAAGGGAAGATGTCAAAAATCTAACTGAATACAGCCAGAGGGCTGTCAGAAGTCAGTCATTTTCAATCTGCAGGCAAAACGATTCAGCCATGCTGCAGTAGAAGTGGCATTGGTCCAGAACGGACAGCTGCGGTAGTTTAACAACCATTTTCTCAAGTGCAGAAAGTTCAAAATGAAAATTCAGTAGAAATCCTGCTTCTCAGGTACTACTTGGTGTCAGTTGGCCTGCCAGCAGCTCACCTGCTTGGGCTGATTCTTCTGTCCCACAGGTGATTTCCCCATTTTACATCCTGTGGTCAGCATTTCTTATCCAAAGTGATGCCATTCACTCTCTCCTCGGCGCCTACAGAATGTCCCACTCATGGGCTTCACCCTCACACTGTACATCAGCAAATGGCATGTCTTGTATCAGTTGTTCCATTGCTGGATGTCTACAGGCACCCTCACACATTAAATGGCTTCTTTGGGGAAGCTTCATTTTCAGGCCATCCAATTAATAATCACTGTCTGTCCTAGAAGTTGCACATATTGTTGCACATAACTAACTAAGCCTGCATTTTTGAGCACCTACAAGAAGTGTCCTTGGAACATATGATTCTTAAAATGCTGTACCTAGTGGCAGTTAACTTCAGTTGGAGAATGTCAGAGCTTAGTGCCCTTTCATAAAGGTTTCTGTGTTTGTGGCCTTTTGTCTTGGGTCCACTTTCTATCAAAATTAATTCTTCTTTTTGCAGCAAGCAGGAGATCACCCTACCTTCTTTCTGTCTCAGGCCTGTTCATCCAGTGGAGAATAGTGGCCAGACCTTGAGTCCATGTGAGGTTTTATATATACATTTTAGGAAAATGGTTGTTTGTAAATAAAAATAAATATATTTTTCCTGATGGAAAATTTGGAGAAGCACTGAAAAAAAATCCTTTCAAATGTTTGTAACGTTAAATGCTTTAAAAGACAAGGTTTTGCATGAGAGTCAATTTTTTTTAAATCAGATTTTCCGGTAGAAATTTTGGGAAGCACTGAAAAACACCTGTGATTCTCCACCCCCTTTCAGAATGAATGGAATACTTTTAAATATAAGAGATTCAGTAGAAAGAGAGTCAACAGTGCAGACAATATTGATCAGTTTGTTCTTATTGACAATATATAGTAATCAGTAGTTGCTAATGTTTTTTGAGCCATTCTTTGTTATATGAAACAAGACCATCAGTCTCTATTAATTGTTGGCAGTATGCAGCAAAGATAAAAAAAGATTTTAAGAAAACTGATAAGAGGAGAACAAAATAAATGTACTTGGGGTAAATTTCAAAATTTTATTTTACTTATTGGAATGCTAAACTTGGTCTTCATTGTTACATTTATTTTCCTGGCGGGATAGTAATCTTGGCATTGGAAAAGATGTCTCTATGATGGCCCAAGTGTCCCCTACAATAGCTTCTTGATTTGTAACATTCAGAAAATAGAACTCTTGATGCTGTTCCTTTATTACTGTGAATGCTTTTTTCTTGACAGAAATCAGTTATATGGTTGGAGGGGAAGTCATTTGAAACATCTCTAAATTAGCATAAGTAAACAGGTAGGCCTAAGGAGAGGACAGCATTTTCAGGAATGGGCAGTCTGCATTGAATTGAACCTACGACTCTTCTGAGTCCTCATAATTGGTACTAACTGGTAATTTAGAAAGCTTAAAACTGATTTATCCATGCAAAAGAATGAGGTGGAAATGAGGTGATAGAATTCTGAGGTGGTACAGTGGGCTAGCTGGACCACTTCAGAATGCTACTGGAGGATCACAGAAAACCAGCACAGCAAGGGAAAGGGTAAATAGCTTTCTCCCCTGCTGGTACTGCATGTAAAGTAGTCTGCATGTGTCTGCATGTAAAGAATTTGTGTCTGCATGTAAAGAATTTGTATGTAACGAAACATTCAGATCTGGAATCCATCACCTGCAGTCTGAAGTGGTACATTCCAATCTACCACCTTCAGCGTTCCACCATCAGTAAATTAGGATTAAGTTGCATTTTGTGGCATTTTTGAGAAACTTGCAGCTCAGTCTTAACTAGATACACCCAGCTACGACCATTGATTTCAGTAAACTTCAAGTGATATTATTCTGTTCAGGATGTACTGTTGGGTCTATTTAAAGTTTTGGGGTGTGATCACATGGTTTTTTCATTTTTTTTTTTTGGCAATGGTTGCGGTTGTGCAGAATGGAAGGTTGAAGTTTTTTCTTAAAATCTCTTTAGCGTAAGTTCCCTTTGTCAAGCAAATCATCCGTATTTCATTTGCAGTGTAAGCTGATTGTGAAAGTCTTGCACTGAGATTTTTTATGGGGTGCAGGATTTTGAAATAGGTGCAGATATCTCTTATGGAATGGAGCATGGTAGCTACATGCTCGTTCAATTGCACTGAGTTCAGAGTTTTTTCTGTTCACATGTAGGTCTGTATCCTGTATGTATTATGTCACTCAACCATAGCACTTACTTGCTTCTCCTGGCTTGCAGATTTCATAAATGGGTAGGCCGGGTGTATACTTAGTTACTGGCATCTACTCTTGCTTCCTATGGCTTTGTTGGGGAGGTTAAAAGGCACTGAATTTTCATCAGTGAAGCTTAATATTCATTTTCTGTAGTCTTGCTTGCTGCACTTGATTCTTATGCAAAAACTCTTTGTATCCTCTGCTGTTGTGTCTTGACAACATTGATTAATTCTAGAATGAAACAGCTGACATTTACTAATCATTTTTTTTGCAAAATACTCCTGATGGCAATCAAGCATCAAATCTGTAACAAATCCAAGCCCTATTATTTGGATTTAAGTAGATTTAGCTCTATTAAGCTTAGATCCTAGTGTTTTTGTTTACTGTGGTTATATTCTCTGAATCTATCTAAAAGAAAAATTGAAGCATCTGTTGTAGGAAAATACCTGCTTCTATTCACAAGTGAAATGCCATGCTTTAGCCAAGTGAATAATGTACTTTATGACGTATACACATTCTAAAAGGCCATGAATAAACTTTAGTGTTGTAACGATCTGCAAAAGCCGTCACCAGGTTGCCACAGATAAGGCAGTGTTTTTTCCTGCCACTTGCCTTTTAAGATAAAGAATTCCTTGCACTGTGTTCTTTGTTTCCAAGGAACTCTGTCTTTGGAGCTCCTTTCTACTTCTTTCTTGGCCTGATGCATTTTCAGCCAGAAGGAAGGGTGGAAAGAGAGAAGAGAGAGTATTTTTTTTAAAGTGAAATATTTGCTACCAATTTCTTTTCAAAACCTAAAGGCCAGGGAATTTCAGTGATATTCAGCTGACCAAATGCATATTTATTATTTACTTCATTTATAGTTCCATATTTCTTCCCAGTAGGGACTGAGAGTAGCTTACATCATTTTCCTCCATTTTATACTGATAATAAATATAGAGATCTTTTAGGTAAGAAATAAGTGACAGCACTGTGCAATTTTTAGTTAACGTCATAATACGTGTAGTATTAATTACAAAATAATAAATGGCATGTAGGCAGAATAGGGAGGTACACATCCATACCCATTCTCAAAGCATCACGCTCACCTAATTATGCCGGGATTGACCAGTCCTAGGGCAAAAATAGCCTGTAGCGTTGTCTCTGAAGAAAGTATTGTCACTTGAAGAAAGTGTGCAAGGTCATTCGATATGGGGCAGAGAAAAAGCCTATGAGAAATAAATACTGGTTATCCAGCTGGAGCAGGAGACACAAAGGGTAATTAGTTTACCAGTTGTGTCCTCTAACTTTATCTGAGCCTTATATATGGTTTCAAGGTGTTTTTCTGCCTTGGAGAACTTCCCATTTTCAACTGGATTCAACCAGTTGAACTTGGCTGACCTTCTCATGTTGGCCCCTGTTGCTGCATTGCTGCTTTCAACTTTCTGGTCGACTTGGTCTTCCATCATAACTCAATAACTTTTTCTGCTTTTAGCCACCTGGCCATAGACTTCCATCTTATTAATTGGCACATTCTTTCCTGCTGTTTATTCTTATCTCACTCATTACCTTTCAGGAGTTTTAATCCATTTATTATCACATCATTAGTAAACTCCCAGGAATTTCAGCCTTTTGACGTTATCCCACTTTCATACTTCACACAAACTCCCATCTGTTTCTACGTCACCTTTAATGATATTCCATATGCACCTTGAATATATGTTAATTTGTCCATCAATATATTGATTCGATAATAAGAAGTGGTTATTAGTTATATGCTCGCAGCAACTCTGCGTGGTAGGTTAGGCTGAGGCAGGGACGTAGGTATAGATTTTTCATGGGGGGTTCAGGGGGGCAGGCTACCACCCGCCCCTGGGGGCGTGGCCACATTTTCCCAAGCCCCGCCCTCAGCGTCAGTGCTTATAAAAGCAGCTCTCCGAGGATGAGGATGGCAGACTCCCCTGCCCCACCCTCCCCCGCCCCACCAGCTGGGCTCACAGCCGGCAGCCCCTTCTGCCCCCCCTCTGGGCAGAGGAGTAGCTAAGGAAAATGGAGCCTGGTGCAAAATCTGAGTTTTGTGCCCCCCCCCAATGGGTGGCCACTGTGATGCTGGAATCCACCCCCAAGCAGCATCACTTTCAATGGTGTTTAAACTAGGGAGCCCAGATTCTCCTTTTAAATCCACCTTAAAGGGAGAATCTGGGGTCCCCAGTTAAAACAACATGGAAAGTGATGCTGTTTTGGGGTGGATTCTCCCCCACCCTGAAATAGCATCACTTTCAATGTTTAAACTGGGGACCTCAGATTCTCCCTTTAAATCCATGCCGAAGGGGGTGGATTTAAAAGGAGAATCTGGGGAAATTTGGGGGGTGCCTGCTGTCAGGGGTGCAATTGTTAAGCTAGCAGCACCAAACATCCAGGGTATCTTTAGGAGACTCTCCTAACGATACCATCCAGGTTTGGTGACGTTTGGTTCAGGGGGTCCAAAGTTATGGACACTCAAAGGTGTAGCCCCCATCTTCTAGCTCCCATTGGAAACAATGGGGGATGGGGGCACCCACTTTGGGAGTCCATAACTTTGGACCCCCTAAACCAAACCTCACCAAACCTGGGTAGTATCATCAGGAGAGCCTCCCAACAAATCCCTGAAATTCTGGTGCTGCTAGCCTAAAAACTGTGCCCCATGCAGGCCAAAACCTGAAAAACACTTAAAAAAACAGAAACGGGGCGGAGCTTCGGACATGTAATGGGGGGTTGAACCCGAGAACCCCCCCTTACCTTCGTCCTTGGGCTGAGGGTGTTTGGCTTAAGACCACCCAGCAAACTTCCATGGGAGAGTGGGGATTCAAACCTGCTTCACAGTGGCAAGGTTCACTTAGAAATAAGTCCCACTAGATTTAATGGCGTTTATTCCCAAGTGATTGTCACATGCTTGCAGTCTCAAACTTATGAAGCTCCCTTTTATGTGTCAGACCATGGGTCCAGTCGGTGGAGGCAAGTCTACTGGTAAGTTAGTCTCCAGGAGACAGGCAGAAAGTGTAAAAGTACATTAAATATCCATAAAAATCAATGAATATTATAATAAAAATTTATCTGAGTATTTACTTCCTCCTCAAAAGAACAAATAGATAGCCCAAACCGTATGTTTAAGAGATACATAATGTGAGTTATGTCACCAATTAAAGACTTTTTTAAAGTAATTTTATAAAAAGGCTCTGTGCTGTCCAGTATAGTTTAAATAAAATAAAGTTGACTAGCAAGTCCCACCACAGTTTTTGGATGTCTGTAATGTATCAGCATTGTTTTAAATGGTTTTAAATAACAGTGATGTTTCAGTAGGCTTTATGAAACAACACTTAGCCGTCAGTTTATGAAAGTGGGCTTTTCAGATGAGCGTTTTTTAGGGACTAAGCTGGAGTTTTATTGCTGCTGACTTTATGCAGTTTGGGATTTTTATGATACTGTGGTTTTTAAGCTGTTCCTGACATAGCAGTGGTTTTATAACATTAAGCTCATTTGACCTAATCTTGGAAGGCAAGGTAAGTACCTTAAATAAATCAAAGTCTCTGCAAATGCATTGCTAATTTCATTGTGCAAGTTGCTTAGCAGCATTTATTATCTCCTTTCTGTATGATTCTTGAGGTACCATAATACTGCATTTCAAAATAGTGAGAAAATACACAATTAGAATGTGCTTTGCATATGTATAGATGTTTGAGGGTTTTTTTAAAAACCTATACTATCAAGTACAGCTACAGCTACATTTAATCAGAATGATGCCAGTTTTGTAGGTTTATTACTTTTAGAAGTATGGAATAAAATATTATATTTAGTGTCTGGAATGTAACTTTACTAAACTCCAAGAAAAAGTATGTACACTTTTGATTGTATGAAGTTCAGAACACTTCTGTAAAGTAAGCCTTTGTATCTCCCTAAGTCTACTGAGTGTAGGAAAGACATTTTAATAATTTCATAGAAAACATGATTAGGACTTCAGTTTTGCATTATTCATGTTGTCTGCTAGTAATTCTCTACAAGTTAATAATGAGTCTTCAAAGTTTCAAAGCAAACTTTCCATTAGTTTTCTGGACTATATTCTTTAGTCCTAACAATTAAAATTCTGCTCATCACTTCAAATGATGCATCAGGAAAAAAATTGTCTTTTAAAAATGTTAATTGGGCAAAATTTGCACAGTGTCTTATGCATAATTTTGTTGTGGCAAGGTGAGCAGTGTAGGGTGCTGAGCCCTGCTTCCAGTGCTGGGTATATTGCTCTGCTATTCCTTCAGCAATCAGATTTTTTGTATACATTTTCAAGCATGCTTTCATAATTGTAAGAGCTATGTACTTCTTGTTTTTCATGACGGAAGCAGAGATTCTCATGAACATGAGTTGCGTGCTGTGCTGTGGAATTGTGCCTGCATATAACCCAGAATTTATCTAAATGTCTTTGTCTGAATTTGGCCTTTGTTAGGCGACATGCTATTATGTTAACATACGCTCTGATGTCTTCCACATTAGTTTTCGTAAAATCTCTAGAGATTCTTGCAAACAGTTGAGTTGTTATCCCCTTTTGTTTTACACCCCATTTTAAAAAGATTTATAATTTATATTTCACTATAGTATCTGCATTCTCTGTAGAAAACTATTAAGATTGTGCAATGCACAAAGTCACTTCTTCAGCTTTTTGAGAGCTGACTTGCATTTGTTCTGAAAAAAGTTGATATTTTTTACAGATATCTTGTCTAAATAGCGCAAAACGAAATGCAAATGTTTCTCTTCGTAGAAATGGGATGGGATATATGGAGGAAATTGTTCATGTATGTCTTGGATTGTTCCTGAGATGCCATAGTGCAGGTGGTAAATAGTACAGTATTGACATGACAGATATCAATTTGGGGAAGAAGACTCATCTTTCATTCTCTTTAGAGCAGCGGTTCTCAACCTTCCTAATGCCGCGGCCCTTTAATACAGTTCCTCATGTTGTGGTGACCCCATTGGAAATATGTGTTTTCTGATGGTCTTAGGCGACCCCTGTGAAAGGGTCGTTCAACCCCCCCAAAGGGGTCGCAACCCACAGGTTGAGAACTGCTGCTTTAGAGTTTGTTATAATACTGCTGGACTCCATTGTTTTAAATGAACTAAATTGCTTGTTGTGAAATTATACAGTGATCTACTGATTGTGGAAATAACTGTGGCCATATATTTTCTAGGTGCGATGGATGAACTTCATAGCCTGGATCCAAGAAGGCAAGAATTGCTAGAAGCCAGATTCACAGGAGTAGTGAGTGGCAGCACAGGAAGTACAGGAAGCTGTAGTGTTGGAGCAAAGGTAAGTAAGCGTTTGGACCGTCCAGTACTAATGTCTCAAGTTTCAAGGAGCATTCGTGCCTAGCCTACTTCAGAATCAGGTGTATTAATCAAGATGTCATAGTGACTGAAAGAATGTGCTAAAGTTTATCAGTTACTTGAGACTGCCTACTCAGCACCCAGTTCTTGGAAGCCATTGCATGAACTTCCAGCTGTGGCAGAGCGTATGAATGTTTTTCTTGACTTTCAAGCTTCATTAGGTCTGTTGATTGTGAAAATAATTTCATGTGTTTTTAAATTTTTTTTTAAACAGGCCTCAACAAATAATGAAAGTTCTAATCACAGTTTTGGAAGCTTGGGATCTCTAAGTGACAAAGAATCAGAGGTATGAAATAATTAAAAATTAATAGTTCTGATTCAAGATTAGATTTGAATGATGGAGTTTCCCAGGGTGCCTTTCTGGTTGTGGAAGGGCACCTTTACATACAATCTGGTGTTAATAGCATCATTTGGTGAAGTAACTTTCAGTATAGATTTGTGGAGGATTGCCTCAATCCCTAATGGATACATGTATACCCCCTGACAGATGGGCTAGCTTTTTCCAAGATTTATATGATGACCATGAGATTACACCCCTACCATCGGAGTTCCTAGACAAGGTGCAGATATGGCCGGATGTCTACCCTCAATAAATTAAGGCCCTTATAAGCCAACTAAAATGGGGGAAAGCCCCTGGCTCAGACAGTATCTCCCCAGAAATGTTAAAGGAAAACATAGAATGGTGGGGACAGTGCCTAGCTGCACTATTTACATATTTTGATAGAACAGGACGAATTCCCAAAGCTTGGAATTTAGCTATTATCATTCCTATTTTCAAAAAAGGAAACAAAGACAATCCAGGCCAATTAGCCTTTTGAATATTATCAGCAAACTGTATGCAGGACACGTATTAGATAAGTTCCGAGATCAGACGAGATCGGGCACGTTCAGGGTGGTATGGCCGTAGGCTATTAGATAAGTTAAAAACATGACTAGAACAAGAATAGGTAATTGCCATCGAACAAGCAGGCTTTAGAGAAAGGAAAGGAAGGGGATTGTCCCAAGTTTCAAAAAGCGTCTTAGATTTTCTAAAATTGTTTTTAGTTTCGTTGCCAGCTATAGTACTCAAGAGTGGTTGTTTGCTCCTTGGAAAAAACACTGCCATTCCAATTTTGATTAGGTAGGAATGTGTTGATGCTACTTCTAAAAAATTTAGAAGTTAAATGAAAATAGAGCTAGAAAGTTCTGCCTAAAGACTGATGTAGGAATGTGTCTTAAAAAGTAAAGTATATTCTACTGGTAAATTTTTCAGTGTACTTCCAGCCTTGATAAATTTTCTTTGGCTGTACGAGCCAAACTCATTTTACAGCCTTCAGGGTTTTGTATTTTCTAATTATTGCTCCTATGAAACTTAAGCGCAAACTCTTCACAGTTTGTCACAATTTTATTAAAACAATGATTAAAGTGTAGCGTGTAAATAATTATGGTCTGACTTTGAGGTAATATTTAACAAAGTAAGTAATATCTAATTTTAACCTTTCTCCATAATTTCTCATAACTTCATTGCTGTTTTAAAAAACTCTGTTTAAGTGAATATTGACTACCTGAGCCAGTTTGAGAGCAGCTGGTTAAGAAATGAATTCATCTGCCATCACAGAATACCAAGGTTATAAACACGAAGATTACAGCTTCCTTTTAATTTTTTTTAAAGTGTTAGATATCTTTAAGGTGTTTTGCACATGAGGGATAGGTTTGTGTAGTTTCCCCTATGGCAAACACCAATACAGTGGAACCTCGGTTTTCGTTGACTGCGGTTATCGTTGGTTTCGGTTTTCATCGATTTTTTCCGTGAACATTTTGTCTTGGTTTTTGTTGGTTGCCTCGGATTTCCAATTTTCCAAGCCACACAGCAGCCATCCACGCTTTGCCACAATCTTCCTGTGAAACTTCACAGCAAAGAAAATATGAGAAAGATCAGGCAAAAACCAGGGAAATCATGGAAAGGGCACAGAAACAGCACAAGGCTGTGGAGAAGAAGGATAAACACCACACTTGTTGGCCTCAAATCTGGAACACATAACCTGTGTAGAAGCCACCTGATACAATTGAGGATGTTGTGCATTTCAATTTAGTGTCTGTGTTCTTAGGTACATGGAGTTTTAGATTATCTTGGGGGACAGGAAGTAAAGTCCCCTTTTCTGATACACACATGGATTGAACTATTGCTGATTTGCTTTTGCAGACTCCTGAGAAGAAACAGTTGGAACCTTCCAGGGGAAGAAAAAGGAAAGCAGAAAACCAGAGTGAAAGCAGTCAAGGTAAAATTGAAGGGTTTGCATGGTAGCTGATCAGTTAGGCATTCATTATGTATGGGTGGTTCAGCTGATACATCAGTTGAATGCATGTCATTAAGGACGCTTCAGCTTTCTAGAGTCAGAATCTATTTTTTTGGGTCAGTGCAAACTTATCTTCCCACCACCACCGTTGCTTTAATGACGCATATGTTTTTCATACAGTCTGTTTGAAAATTTTAATTTTGTTCGTATGTTATTGATAGCTCTGGCTACTAACAGTTCTTTGTTCACGGATAGCCCTTGAGGTATTTCCCCCCCCCCCACACACACTCCCAGGAAACATGGGAGGGAATTGATTTTGTAGTTGTGACTTCCATGTGAACAATCAAAGCTGTCCACTTAAATGTGAGCCTTATGCTTTCAGATTGATGTTAAACTGTGGTCAGGTGACCAGCAACAGGGAGCCTTTCACTCGCTGAAATCAAGTGAAAATTGAAACTCTCTGGGCTCTTCACGCCATCTAGGAGGAACCAGACTGTGTGCTTAATTTTGGGTGTTTTCCTTAACTGGGCTTCTTGACATCCACAAGGAATGACTACAGTGTATGGATGGCTCTGTTGCCGCTGTTGTCTCTCTTGCCTCTTCACGTTTATGTACTTTTTCATGTGGGTGAAGAGCTGCCACCTGATAACAAATATTATAGAAACATTTTATTACAAATGTTTTATACTGCAATTAATTGATAACATTCAATGAAGACGTTCACCCTTAGAGCTAGAGGTTTTGTTTATTTAACAAAAGGCTGCTTGCGTTGTGTACTTCACATTTGGTCTGTGACTGATTCCTAAATGCATCCCTATTCCAGCTGTCAAACGGGAAGAGAGATCAAGGAGGGCTCTAGGCATATTGTGTGCCAGATCCCAGAGGAAATATGATTTCAAAGTGTATTTCTTTTATCTTTGCACACTGTCATCCAAAGTACAAAGTCTGGGTGTGTGTTATGCGTAGATGCACGCATATGCAGAGCAGACATATTTTCTCCGTCATTCAACTCACTCAGTTGATTAAAGAGCTGTGCATACTTCAGAAAGATGACTTGCATTTTTTACTACAGCACAAGCTTTGGATATATGTGAATGCTCTTCCATTACTTTGCACCTGCTTCTTTGCCTTTAGTGTTTGAAAAAATAAAAGGAATCTATACAGAATCTAGTTTGTCAAAATTAAAAAAGAAGAACCTATAATAATCGTATACATCAGTTAAGCCCGTATTGGTTTTTGAACAACTGGGGCTACAACTTACTGAAGTGGTATTTTATCAAACTGAACTTATATCAGAACTCTATTATATTTTAATAAATTGTATTACCTGGTTCAGTAGAATTGGAGGATCTTCTGGTTTTTATCATAGACTCATATAGTTGGATGAGACTACAAAGGCCATCAAGTCCAATCCCCTGCCATGCAGGAATACATAATCAAAGCACCCTTGGAAGGGATGGGCTTCATCCCTAACTTCTCTGGTTTTAAAAAAAAACCTCCTTAAGAATCTCTTCTTCTCCCCGGCCATCATATATACAGTCTTTACATATTCTACTATGAGGATTTCAGTGTATGTTGCATAAAGTAACAGTGGTTCTCCAAATACGGGTCATGTCTCAAAACGTGTCGTAACTTAGTTTTGTAGCACACTTTGCACAGTTTGTCCTTATTTCATTTCACAAAAATACAAGTAGGTGCCCTTCTCTTACAGAGTATAAATGCGTTTGCCTGTATGTTGGTAGGGACCTATTCCAGGAGATTTATTTCCTGCATGTTCAGTTGATCAGTTGACTGCAAACAGGCTCAGCCCTTTATGCTCGGCAAGGGCCGACTTGTAGGCTATTCTGAACAAGAAGATCTGAGTGTATGTCTGGCCAAGTTGAAAGTCATGTTTAAAGAGATGTATCTATGCCCCCTGAAATTATACTGTTTTGTTCCTTGGGAATTTCACCAGAGACTTGGTTGCTTGAAAGGTTTGTAGAAGACGACTTTATTTACGGTCAATGACCAAATATAATACAAATCTCCAATTTAGCAAAAATATCTACGAAAGATTTGTAAGACACATTTATTTGGGTTTGCTTATGGCGGCTCTTATTTGCAATGGGTTTAGTTTTGAAGTTTAATCTTGCAACAGTTTGGCATGATTTGATCTCCTAGATTGCTCTTCAAGATATAATAGCTCTTGTTCTGAGCTTTTAGGATCAAGCAGATCAGAACAATAATCAAACACAGCAATCTATTTACTGCCTTTTGGAAGTCTGTCCAATAAGTAACCAAACCAAATTATTGATAGGCCTGTTTCCTTGTCAGTCATATTCAGAGGCTAGTGTGAGCCATTAGCCTTGTTTGTGGTGGGCATAAGCTGGAGTGTTTAGTACCTATGAAACCTTTTGCCACACTGGTCTTTAAGCTGCCACAACACACATTGTTTTCAACACAATTGCTTTTCTAAAATTAATCCTGGTAGAGTTAGTCATGACTCAGTATATTGCATTCAGTGGGAACTGGTCACAGTTCCTAAGCAAGCCTTTATTGGGATAGAAACTGGTCACAGTTAATTTTAGCTGGATTGCGGCTTTGGTATAAACGAGGAGTAATTGGTATTTTTTTGAAAACACAATTATACTTTCAATCTTTGAATGAATATATTTAGGGAGATTTGAACATTATTGTGAAGAACCCATTCACAGATAAATTTTAAGGAAGAAATGATAGTATTCATAACTTTGCTGTTTATTATGTGTTCTTAAAATGTGTTATTAAAATATTTTTGTGTGTTTGCTTCAGGGAAAAACATTGGGGGACGTGGTCACAAAATTAGTGACTATTTTGAAGTAAGTTTCTGTTTTACTTTAAACAATTACGGCATTTCTCTGTTCACATATTAACAACTTATTTTGGTTGATGCAAACTAAATGTTCTCAGTCCTCTGCTTTAACTGCATATTAATAACCCAGCAGCACTATTTTCTGGGAGCTTTTATATGACAGATTAGGTAGTTTGTATGGTGTTGACATAAGAAAGTAAGGAGCTTAGTACAGTTCTATACAGAGTTACTCTAGTCTAATCCTGTTAGATTTAGACTGCCTATAGACCTAACTATAGGTTTTTACTGAGGAGCAACCACCAGGCTAATAATTAACACTGGTAGGTGTCTTCTCATCTCTCTCTCAATGTGTAGAAAATGTGTAGAATTTAGCAGTACTTAATTCTTGAGGAAATGGCAGAATGAATGTTTTATGTAGTTGTGTATGGAGTAAACTCAGTGTTTGGTCTGAGCTGGATATCCATCTAGAGCAGGGGTCTGCAACCTGCGGCTCTCCAGATGTTCATGGACTACAATTCTCAATTGGCCATGCTGGCAGGGGCTGATGGGATTTGTAGTCCATGAACATCTGGCGAGCCGCAGGTTGCAGACCTCTGATCTAAAGCATAAGTGTCAAACTCATGGCCCTCCAGATGTTATGACTACAGTTCCCATCATGATGCTGGCAGGGGATGATGGGAACTGTAGTCCATAACATCTGGAGGGGCGCAAGTTTGACACCTGTGATCTAGAGTTATGGGTTAATGATTTGTGTCAGGCTGTGGAGAGTCACATGTCTTGTCACAGAACTATTCCCCTGCTTGCATCTTGCTAACCCAGATTCCAGTTGGGTTCTCCAAATTAGCATTTGAGACTACTACTTTTAATTCACGTCCAAGAAATAAGATAATCTCTTTCTTTTAGCACTTAACTGGGCTGATCTTAATCTGACCTTAAACCACTTTTCCATGTGTTTGAGAGACTCAGCATGAAGTGGGAGGAAAGGCCGTGGCTCAGTGGTAGAAGATCTGCTTTTTATGCAGAGGCTGCTAGGTACAAACGCTGCCTCTCCAGTGAAAAGGATCTGCTGGTGGGTGATAGCCTGTACCTGAGACTTTGGAGACCCACTGCCAGCCACCAGAGACAGTACTGACCTTGATAAATCAATGGTCTGATTTGGTGCAAGGGAACTTAATATGTTCATGTCGGCTGAAATTATAGGGTTTGGTGTGTTGCTCCAAGCATCCCCAGTAATTCTTAGCATGACCAATGAGGAGAGAAGGACTTTGCATAGATGAATTAATTTGAGTTAATGGAAATCATGCTCATTATCCAGGCTTCAATGAGGTAAACTAAATGCGCTGCTGAGGAGGAATAGAGAGCATGGGCTTCTTCTGTTGATCTCCTGTGTCCCGACATCTCAAATTGAGTGGACCTAGTGCAACTGTACTAGCAGTTTTCACTCCTTGTAGACTGTTCATGTTCCATTGGTTCTTGATGGCTTGCCTAGCTGACAGAGATATGTTAAGGCAGGGGTGTCCAACTCTGGCACCTCAGAAGTTCATGGATTACAATTCCCATCAGCCCCTGGGCATTTTCTGGCTGCCCCCGATGAGTATAGAGAGGCAGAATGCGAAGCAGTGTGGTGAGAGATTTTGAAATAAATCGGTACATACATTTTAACCTCCGTTGCTTCTGTACCCCTTGTATACGTGACCAGATAATATCCCTGTGGTAGTTAGACTGTAGGAAAATGTCTTAATTTTTTAAACTGTGTATCGTTTCAGGCAAACTAAATGAGAGAATGAGAGGGCTGTGGACGAATGTGTGCATACGAAACAGTAGCTTGGCCAGGAAATTCCCCAATTTGGATTGGAGCTCTCCCCCCCCCCCCCCCGTTTTTTTTAAAGGTTTTATGTGCATAGATGAGAGGCAGCTACTGCAACTAAATTACCCAGATGAGCTTGACAAAACAGTAAAGTTCCGTTCTGGCAGTGGCTCTCAAATGCAGAGTAGCAGAAAAGTCCCGAGAAATGCATGGAGAAGCCTTACTGCAGTTGGGTTTGCTTGTTGGCCATTTGAACTTTTAATTCCTTCATACAGATGGTTTAATTTACATAATTTAATTTTACTTGCTATTACCTTATGTGTGCTCAAACATATTTTTGATAAATATTGGGGGTTACTCTTTTTCTCTCTAGTACCAAGGAGGAAATGGGTCGAGCCCAGTAAGAGGAATGCCTCCTGCAATCCGTTCTCCTCAAAACTCACATTCCGCCCCTTCTTCCGTAAGTTTAATCCGCACAGCTCTTCGTTGTTGCCATTCAGTGGAAAAATTCCTCCACTTTTTAAAGCTAACTTTCCAGAAGTTTATGGGTTTTGATAGTTACGTCTCACAGCAAAATAAGCGTCTTCTGTCTTACTTTTGTTTTTCTGCTTGTAAGCATCGGGGATATGTTTGCATAGAATGCTCCAGTTCAAACTCTGTTCAGGGCACAGCTACAGGAGTGTTCCAGGAGAGCCAGTGTTAAGAGCAGGTGGATTCTAATCTCGAGAACCGGGTTTGATTCCTCACTTCTCCACCTGAGTGGCGGAGGCTTATCTGGTGAACCAGATGTGTTTCTGGAGTCCTACATTCCTGCTGGGTGACCTTGGTATAGTCACAGTTCTTCAGACCTCTCTCAGCCCCACCTGCCTCACAATGTTTTTGTTGTGGGGAGAAGAGGGAAAGGAGCTTGTAAGCCACTTTGAGTCTCCTTACAGGAGAGAAAGGTGGGATATAAATCCAAATTCTTCTTCCATTTTTGCCTGTCAGCAAGTCCATAGCTAGAACTCTTAAGTAAGGGGCTATTACAAGGTAACATAAACAAGAGAAACCAAGACATGAAAATGTTAGAAATTATTAACAAATTAGTTTCAATTTTTTAAAAATTGGCTGCAGTGTTGTAGTTAACTGCATGTTTCTTATTGAAACTGTTTTACCAATTTAGCATACAAGGCACTTTCAAAGATGCGCCAGAAAAGTAACCTTTTTCTTAATTTCCCATAACAGTAACTTGTCATCTTTGTAAGAGTGCCTTGTATGAAAAATATTATGATGCTGTAACAGTCACTGAACAGTTTCCCTCAATATCTTGTATGTAGCAAGTCTTCATGGTAGTAGAAACTCATAGTAGCGGATGACCGCTGACATAGAATGATACCAGCATGGAAGAAAATCAGTCTAGCCAGAGGTGCCGTCTCGTACAAACAACATTCTCAGTATATTGAAATAAAGAGGATAACGAAATAATTGTTTCCCATGTAGTACCTGTAATACATAGCCTTTATACTGAGGAATGAAGAACAGTTCCAGTTGTTAGTTCTTGTTGTATCCAGTATAGTAATGACTCCTTTACTCATAAAGAAGTCAAAGGATGGTGGAAAAGCCAAACTCTGAACAGCCTCTCTCTTGCTTATTCAGAGCAGTTTTATATATTAAACTTTTAACTTTATGGCCTTCATCGTTGTTCAGTGAAAATACAAGTACAATTTTGTATGTACCTATTTTAGGTTCGCCAGAATAGTCCTTCTCCTACTGCACTATCTTTTGGGGACCACCCTGTTACCCAACCAAAGCAGTTGTCATTTAAAATTACTCAGGTAAATACTTTGTGTTATAGTTCTGCATTCAGTACTAAAAATGTGTGGGTTTCATGATTCTTCTCCCCTTTTTTCTCTTCGTGGTTTGGAAGTGGTGCTTAGAAAAGGTTGCAGGTGCTTAAAACCGAAGCATCTGTTACATTGATGGATTGTTAAAACAAATAGCAAGAGAGAAAACAATGGGTTGCATCTTATTATAAATAACTATTTCAAACGTAGGTCAACCATGTGACTTCCAAGAGAAATGTTGACCGAAACCTCAAAGTGCTTTGGGATTTTAAATTGTCATGATCTTGAAAGGTGAAGTTGAAAGTGAAAACAGGGGAAGCAGTAGAATAAATGGGAGGATACAAATAATGTATAAACAAGGCTATGCATACTCTGCACTAGAAAGGATAAAGTTAAAACTGATATGCCTTGAAAAACTGAGTTGTGTGATCAGTATAACAGGCAAATGTAACAAATTTGCTTATTATTATTATTTTGCATAGTTTTGCCATTTCTTCATAATTCGTTCTAGCACTGTTTCCCATTGGAGAGGCAAGAACCATTGTCAACATTCGTTCAAACGTGTTTTCCATGTGTAAGAGTAGAAATCTATCACTTTATAAAACAGGAAAACACCAATTCATAGCTGAATTCTGTGCCCACAACTATACTGTGTGATTTTTTAATGTACTTTCACAGATGTATATTGTGGTTAAAATAGCAATCAGCCCTATCCAACGGGCCGGGTGCCCGGCTGTGACCCCACAGCTGCACCAGTCTGCCGCTCCCAAGGAGGCTTCCTGGTGGCAGAGGAAGGCTACAAGCATGAAAAAGCCTCCCCACAGCCAGAAAGCCCCCATTGGTGGTGCAAGTCCAAAGCCCCATTCACCGATACAACAGGGGGCGACTGCTGGGTGGAAGCTGAACTAGCATTAACTCCTCCCTGGCCACGCCCTCAGACCGCCCCTGCTAGGCCGGTAAGTGCCCCAGGGAGGGCAAATCCATCTGCCGAGCCCCATGCCACTTCCAAGAGCTGATTCTCCACCCCTCCCTTCGGTTGGGGCTTCCAGTCTGTTTCAGGTGACTATTGGAGTTAGTGAAAATCTTATCCTATATCTTCTGATGAGCGCAGTCCTTTTACTGTTTCATTTTTGACGGCTAGTTTTCTGGCTGGACTTTGAATTGTCTTCCTTGCTGCTGAGCAACTGATGACTCCTCAGCTTAGTTTCTCAGTTGATTCCATGCAGGCTGGTGGCCAAACTCTTCAGTCGGATTACTCAAAGGGGAGTTGTTGTTTGTTGATACCTTCTTCATCCGCTTCCCTCGAACCTTAGAAGCTCTCAAATCCGAGGAAAGTGATGCATGGAAATTCAAGAACAAAGAGAGATTCACTTCTGTTACTCTCCTTCGATGCAGAGTGCCATTGAAGGGGGAGGTAGCCATACAAATCAATCCTCACTGCTTTCCTGTTTTCAAGCTTTTTAATCCCCCCTTTTTTTGCAAAATACGTAGCTCATAAGGTAGAAGAATAAACAAGCCCTGGGCCCTACCAAATTTGACAGTCTTGTCCCATCTCCGGAAAGTCAGCGTGATGTAGTGGTTAAGACCGGTGGGCTCTAATCTGGAGAACCAGGTTGGATTCCCCTCTCCTCCTTATGAGTGACGGACTCTAATCTGGTGAACCAGAGTCGTTTCCAAGTCATCCACATGAAGCCTGCTGGGGGCCTTTGGGCTAGAGCAGGGATCTGCAACCTGCGGCTCTCCAGATGTTCATGAACTACAATTCCCATCAGCCCGTCAGCCTGACCATTTGGCCAGGGTGGCAGGGGCTGATGGGAATTGTAGTTCATGAACTTCTGGAGAGCCGCAGGTTGCAGACCCCTGGGCTAGAGGCAGTTCTCTCAGGACTCTCTCAGCCCCATTTCCTCACAAGGGAAGGAGAGGTAGGGAAGGAGTTTGAAAGTCACTTTGAAACTCGTTTGGGTTGAGAAAAGCAAAGTATAAATCCAAACTCTTCTCCTTGAGTCATATTTGCAGCAGGCGCAGCACAATCCTGTACTAAAACTAAGAGTTCCATACAGTGATCACTCCTGCGTCCCACGAAGAGAAGAGCTGGGAGCTGCCTCTTGTGAGCTTTGCTCAGGGAACATTTGCTCTTTGTCACATGCAAACATGCCATTTGTCAAATGACCAGGATGCCCTAGGATGGAACTATAACTGAGTTTGCCAAATTTGTTTGCATTTCCCACCTTTCTTTATGTAGACCGATCTCACCATGCTGAAATTAACTGCACTTGAAAGTAATAAAAATCAAGACTTGGAAAAGAAGGAAGGTCGTATAGATGATTTGCTCAGGGTAAGTATGATGATGATAAAATTGGGTATTGTATTTATGAAGATATAGAGCAGATTAGGATGGCAAATAGGTCTTTTGTCTGCATTTGACTGCAGATGCCAAGATTATGAATGGTATATGATGTGCGCATGTCCTTTTCTTTCTTTTTTTAACCCTAGATCTTCCAAATTATTTTTTCACCTTATGTGATGGAATCCTTTTTTTCTTCTCTGAGCTAATATTCCTTCCTTAGTGGACAGATTTAATGTTTTTAGAATTGTGAGAGGGTAACTGTACAGCTCTTGTTCGCGTGGAAGTTGTTTGGTATGTACTGACTATCGGTTTTTTTAAATTCTTAGGCTAACTGTGATCTACGACGACAAATAGATGAACAACAAAAACTACTTGAAAAATACAAAGAAAGGTTAAACAAATGCATTTCAATGAGTAAGAAACTTCTGATTGAAAAGGCAAGTTGAATTCAAGACAAACGAATGCTCGGTTGCTTGAGCCTGTGGATTATGTATAGTTGCAAAGGCCAAAACTTACTCATTAGATCACACCTAAGTGGGAAAAGAGCCCTCTGTGACTGCTTTGCATGTTATTGTTCAATCCACTATTTGAGAGCCAGCGTGGTGTAGTGATTAAGAGCCAGTGGATTCTAATCTGGATAACCGTGTTTGATTCCCCACTCCTTCACCTGAGTGGCAGAGGCTTATCTGGGGAACCAGATGTGTTTCCGCACTCCTACATTCCTGCTGGGTGACCGTAGGCTAGTCGCAGTTCTTTGGAACTCTCTCAACCCCCCGACCCACCTCACAAGGTGTCTGTTGTGGGGAGAGGAAGGGTTAGGAGCTTGTAAGCCACCTTGAGTCTCCTTACAGGAGAGAAAGGTGGGGTATAAATCCAAACTCTTCTTTTTCTTCCATTTGTGGATTCTTCCCACTATAGTAATGCCACAGCAACATATGCAGTCTACAGTCATATGGGCAGGGCCAGCTGTATGGGTTTGTTCTGTTCTGTCGCCTCCTTCCTGGAATGCAGCCATGGACAAGAGGCTCCTGCGCTGTGGGGGTGATGACATGCAAATGGACTCTGGGGCAACTTTCTTTGAGCAGTGGTCAAATATAGGAGAGGGTCTCAAAGTTGCATTCCAGTGCCAGCATGAAGAAGCCTATCCTGGTTTCTCAATCTTTTCTTTGAAGTATATTTTACAGAATGTGCTTGATTGGAAAACGTATTTTTTTAAAACTGGGAGATTTTCTAGTGTAAGCATGCAGTTGGTGCCCCTTATTCTCCTGCTGAGTGCAACCAAATGCGTACACAGCATAAAGTGTCTCATAAACAGGAGGCTTTCATCAAGAATTCAAGGAATCACAGCTTTCAAAGGAGCTGCTTGTCGCCGTTGATGTCACAAAGTGCTCCCAAATAGGTGGCCATGATATTCAGGCAGTGCTTGCACTTTCGGCTGGCGTACTAAATGTTGCTGGCGGGAGTGGAGTGTTGATTCAGGCAATGAGAACGCTTGAATAAAAATCTCTGGGTCCTGCACAATTACTACTACTACTACTACTACTACTACTACTACTACTACTACTACTACTACTACTACTACTACTACTACTACTACTACTACTACTACTACTACTACTACTACTGTAGATTTCACAGCTGCCAGATCTTTAGCTGGTTGTTGGCCTTCATTACAATTCGAGCCTCAGTTCGAGGCCTAGGAAGTTGTAATATATCGGCGTAGTATTTGTGCGGATCCCAGCAGGGCTGCCTTCTGAATTTGACAGATGTTAATTTTGTCAATTCGAAGATGTTTCAAGTGCTGCCCTAGTGTTTTTGGGATGGCGCCCAGCGTGCCGATTACCACTGGGACAACCTCAGCTGGTTTGTGCCATAGACGCTGAAGCTCGATCTTCAAATCGCGGTATCTAGTGACCTTCTCGTGTTCTTTTCCAATTACCCTCCTGTCACCAGGGACTGCTATGTCGATGATGATGATGTCATTATTATTATTAATTAATCAATCAATCAATTAATTGATTGATTGATTGATTGATTGATTAAATTAGATAAACTGCCCACCCCCGAAGGACTCTGGGCGGTGTACAACAGAACAACAACTAAAAACAATACAGCACAATAAATAATAAATAATTAAAATTCATAACTCAACTCAATATAAGATAGCAGCATTGCTTTAAGATAGCAGCATTCTACAACCAATCAGTAAAAGTGTTCAGTTGAAGATGCTAATATTGAAAAGGTTTGTCCTCTAAGTCATAATGTTTTGGGTTTTTAGAGCACACAAGAAAAACTGGCAAGCCGGGAGAAGAGTATGCAAGACAGGCTACGCCTAGGGCATTTCACAACTGTTCGACATGGTGCTTCGTTTACTGAACAGTGGACAGATGGCTTTGCATTTCAGAATCTTGTGAAGTTAGTAAATGTTATTTTTAAAAAAATTGTTAGTAATTAGCAGTACCTGAAGTGGGGCTTTTAAATTAGTTAAAATTGCTAGCGTCAGGATTAGTTTTTCAAACCTGTGCTTTTTGAAATTTCATAATGCAGAACAGAGCTTTTTTAGTCAATGGAGAGTGATGGATTTTTTAAAGTTTGGCAACTTCGAAAGTGCACTGATGAATGATACTCAGACAGCCTTTAAGAAAAGAAGTAGGAGACATACGAAATGAGCTTTCTCCAGGTGGAACAAATTTAAACCAGGACTACCGATTCTCAAACTTTGGTTCTGTGCTTCTGTTCTATAAGGGCTTGCAAGCATCTGACCTGCAGTGTAGTGGCTTCTTCAGTCATCTATAGTGGAGCAGCAAGGAGCGACGGCCCTAGGTGCCTGAAGGGGTTCTGCTAGCGTAAAGTAGGAGGAAGAGTAGTCACCAGAAGAAAACAGCTGCCACCACAAGGTTTCTGGGCAGAGGCTGGGGAGACATTTAGCTAAACGAGGAGTGGGGTAGGAGTGAGAGGAAGAACGTGTGATTTGAAAGCGTGACTCGGTTATGTCATGTTGTTCAATTGAGAGAAGAATATTTTACGCATGATGGTCTGGGTTTGCAGGCAGCAGGAATGGGTGAATCAACAAAGGGAAGACATTGAAAGGCAAAGGAAACTTTTGGCGAAACGAAAACCTCCAACGACAAATAATTCACAGGCCCCATCTGCCAATTCAGAACCGAAACAGAGGAAAAACAAAGCTGTCAATGGAGCAGAAAACGATCCGTTTGTTAGACCCAATTTACCACAATTGTAAGTTTGGATGGGTTTTTCTTGTCTCTAAGTTAATATTAGTAAAAAGAAATAATTCTACTGGATTTTATACATGACAAAAAATGGAAAAGAAACAGTTACACAAAAGGGAACTTTGAATGGGAGCTCTTTCTTCCCTCGTCCCGCTGGCATTGTTGTGCGGGATAGAGGGAGATAGATTTGCCCATGTTCCAACCATCTTGTTAAATGCAGGTTTAACTCATTCCAGATAATTCACTGGGGCTGTTGGGGGAACATGAACTGTTGGTTCTTATATATTACATTAGTTTTGGTTGCACAGTAATTGAGGTTTGTAGGACCTGCAAATGTTCCATAACATTCAAAAGTTTGATATAAAATCTGTGTTTAATAAATCTGGAGGTTGAATTAAACAGGCCTGTGCCAGCACCAAATGCATGTTTAAATGGTTGTTTTTCAAAAATAGTATGTTTAGTACAATCCTGCTTTCCAAAGTCTAGATAAATTATTAGAATTCCTTATCAAAGTTTTCGTCAGCATGGCCAATTGGCCAGGCGCTGGTAGGGGCTGAAGGAACAGAAGTTCCTGAACATCCGAGAGCCGCAGGTTCCCCTACCCCTGGCCTAGTACGGGGGTAGGAACCTCGCGGCTCTCCAGATGTTTCAGAGACTACAATTCCCATCAGCCTCTGTCAGCATGTGGCCAGTGGCCATGCTGGTAGGAGGCTGATAAAGTGTAGTTCTATTTATCTAAGGTTAACCTAATAGTACAGCTGTAGAATGAAAGTCACTGCATACTTTTTTATCGTAAAGTCACATGAGGATTTTAGGCTGCCATTGAAATCACAACTGGTACCTACAGATTGATATTTGCCATTTTCTAGGTTAGCATGTTATAAAATGTGACCAACACTTTGCTCTATACATACTGCTTATTTTCTATAATAATGGCAAGACCTGGTATATCTCCTACTGTTGTGAACATTAGAAACTTCAAATGTTACAACCTTATTTTATATGAGACATCAGCTACATTTGAGTCTAATGCCAACAAGAAAAATAGGGCTTGTATTCCTTTATTTGTCCTTGCCACCATTTAGGAGAGGTACACATCAAGAATTATGAAGATAATCCTTAGAATTTGGAACCTTTTTGCTCCATATCTAATATCTTGGCCATCTAAAATGTAACTGCTTCATAAAATTCCAGAAAGATTAGTTTTTTAGTGATCAATAAGATATGCTTTGTATAAATCATATAGGTACAAACTAATTTTGTAGCATTGTTGCAATAGTTTATTATTTATACTAACTTTTACAGGCTAACGTTAGCAGAATATCATGAACAAGAAGAAATTTTCAAGCTTAGATTAGGACATCTCAAAAAGGTATGTTGTTGTTCTAGGTTGCCTTTCTAGTTACCCAACCACATTAAAGTTTAACTACTAGTTACATGAGAAACTTGCTTTACAAAACAGAGTGCTGTACCAAATGGTGATGCGTGAGTTGGCTATTCTGAGAAAGAACTAGAGGTTTAAAATTTGTGGAAATTTTGAAGCCATATGAAAAGTTGAAATGTCTGCAAAAACTTGCATTCTTATCAAGCGTAAACATGTTTTGCTGCTTTTCAGTGTAAAATGCATCATTGTTAACTTATGAAATTGTACTAATTGGCATACTTGTATCAATTGCCATGCTTTAAAAATTTGCAAGCAAATTTAGTTTGCAAGCAAAATTAGAGAGACAACCAATGCTAAACAGAGAAAGACCTGCAAACTTCTGTACTCTGTTTTAACTTCGCCAGTTTCACTTATTCCAGAAACAAACATATATTTAATAGTAAGTTTTTTCAGTGCTGCCTAAAATTTCCTAGTTTTTCATTAGAAAAATTGAAGAGAAGTCTGGGGAGTAGGGAAAGGGAACCCCCCCCCCCCCGGAACAATGTTTGTGTGCACATGGCATATTTTATTTATTTATTTATTTTTATGTATAATTTACATTTTGATAGCCCGCCCACCCCCAAAGGACTCTGTATTTACTATATAGTATTTACTATGTAACCTAGTTTCCCTGAGATTCAATGCAGATTACACAGTGGAAAACCATGCCATCAAATAGCATGAGGCATGCAACAAACAGTGCAGTAGTACCAGGGTTGTAACAATTAGAAACAATGCATAAAAATTGTCAGGAATGGTGTGTTATCAGTGTGAAAAAAATGGAGTTACAAATGTAGACAATGCAGAGCCATAAGCAGTATAATAGACTACAATCTTGTCTATAAAAACATCCTCCTGAACCATTCCATTATACTACAGCCCTGTTGTTGTGGAGGAATATTAGTAAGCGAAAAGGATACCCTTCGTCCCATATGATGAGCCTTTGTGGCAAGAAGCACCTTGGTTAATAGTGCAAAAGCCTTAGCGGCTCTGAGTTTTCCTGGCCTTGTCATTGTTTCTCAGATAAGTTATAATATGTGTATTCTGATATTCCCCACTCTCTGTCACTTCTTCTGTGGCCTGAAACCACATTTTATGGGCCCACACATGGGCATGAGTGGCAAATATGAGATGTTCAGTGAAGCTAAAATGGAGGGGAAGAGACTGGTTGAAAACTGAGTCTTGAGCAACGCCTAGAGAGGCTCTAAGTCTCCTGACATTCTAAAACAAACAAAACATTCTAAAACAAACAAAAAATACACCCGCCAGATCAGTTAAATTTAAGAGTCGATCAGCTTGTTGAATGACAAAACTGTTCTGGATTGTGCCCCTTCAGACTGCAGTTACAAAATAGCAGGATGATCCCTGGGAGGCGCCTCTGATCTGTTTCTAAGAATAAACCCTCTACCCTGAATAACATTCATAGCGCTCCCCATTTATTGTCCGAATGGTACAATTGAGCAACCATTTTGCCATGTGAAGAGCTGTTTGCCTAGAGTACACCACAAATACTCTGCAAATCCACCACTGTCACCTAAACGAAAAGGCAAAATAGTTAATATCTGACCATGCAGAAAGTATAGGGTTAGTATTGCGTAACTGTGGACATGTAGGATATTCACATAGTGCTTCCAGCATCTCTTGCGGAAAGCTCATCTAAATAATTTTGCATCGTGTTATGCCGTGAAGAGTAGTCAAACTCCAAAGTGGCGTTTTAAACCATAATTCCATATCAGCGTGGAGTGTTTTACATTCATGGGAGAGGCAGTTATTCTGTGCAGTGTTTCAATTACATTATAAAATTTGAGTACTTTGTAAATGGGAAACACATAACTAAGCTACGTACATAACACTCTGACACTTTTTTTTAATTAGCAATGGTAATTTTTGTTGCATGAATAAAGCAAGCTCAATTTACCAGTATTTCTTACTACTGCTCCCTTGAGCACTGAAAGCTCGTAGTTGTAAAAGAGTGCATTATGTTCCTGTAGTGGAATATTCTTCAAGAAAAAAAAATTGCCAGCAGTTTCTGGTTCAGTTCTCATTCGGCTGACTTGGAAACAATGACTGAATGTGACAAATAGGATCAGAATTAGATCCCTAAAACTGAGTGGAATGAGAGGAACATAGCTGCTAGTTGTTGTTCAGCAAGAGGTTGCACTAACCTGAGAGTCACAATTTTTCAACAAAAGGACTTCAAAGGGAAACTGCAGTGTGAAATCACTGAATTAAAATTCCTAAGCAAGATAACTAAAACATTCTTGCTTATAAATCTTAGTTCAGAAATTTTACATTGGACTCTCTGTTTAGACTTCAGTTGGGATGGACAGTGGTTTCCTTTCATAGAACAGGTGCTAAATTAGCCTGGCAGTCTAAGAGGATTGAATTGTCACCTGTTTCAGCTGTTGTGAGTGGTCATTCTGTTCAGCTTGTGTACCTCTGAGCTTTGTGTAGCAATGTCAGAGTGTGCCTCTGACAGTTTTGCCTCTCATGTCTGATGAAGTGAGATCCAATCCATGTAAACACATCATCATGTGTATTTTGTAACAGCCTAACAAGGCTATCCCCATGGAATTCATGATGAAAATGTTAGATTTGCAGGTTCACATTTTATGTAGAATATAACAGAATCTACTGTAGAGCTACTGTATACATTACGTGTCTTGCAGTTAAAGCATTTAAAGTAAAGCATCAAGAAGTAGTTTCTGTTAGCTCGCCAGGTTAAATACATACATGTGCACCCATCAACCTAATGAGGACTTTGATTAGTTATTCATCTGGTCATCTCCAAGGAACTGTACAGTGTGTGCATGAACAGATACACACACATCTATCTGTATACATGCAGTCTCTTTTAAAATAATGTATATATGCTAAGGGTATTTTAATATTGGCCATTTTATTTTCATTTTTATATGCTTGACTAAGCTAACGATAACAACATTTTTAATTATATGCTAGAAGAAATATACTTCAGTCTTTATTGAAATATGAAAATAAATAATGTAGGGTATCATGGATAATTATCTTTTCTGTGGCTCTACCTCTGAAAAAACTCTAACTACAGATAGAGCTACCATGTGCACCTCAGTGTCAAAGCAATTCCCAGATAATATCTTATTTTGTTTAGGTATGAAATCAACTGCCTTTCAGTTTGAGTAGAATTCCCACAGTATGTATAAGGAAAAAATGTAGATGGTAATATTTCTTGAATTGGGTGCATATATCTCACAAATAGTGGAATTTCTCAGATTGTTTAAAATAGCCACCGCTCTTGAGGCATCATTAAAGCGCCCTTTGCTAGAGTTGAGCATAAACAAAAGCTTTTATACGTGGGTTTTTTTCCTGTACTTGCAGGAGGAAGCTGAAATACAAGCAGAACTTGAACGTTTGGAAAGAGTTAGAAATCTTCACATACGAGAGCTCAAAAGAATAAACAACGAAGACAATTCACAGTATGATATGAGATTCTTGAGTGGAAGTGGGTGTGGGTGTGGGTGTATTTTCATTCTTTCATGCTTCTTTACTATCTTGAGAATGGATGGGAGCTGGAAAATAACCAACACATGCTTTAACTCTCATAATCTCTTTAGTTTTATGTATATGTATTTAGCTAAAAGTAGGCTAATGTAATTATACTTCAGAAAAGTACTGGTGGGATTCCAGAATAATTCAAATGCATTATATTGCATTTAAAGAAAAATTGAGCTGGATCAGTGGTGTTAATATGAAGAAAGTGCTTAAACATTAAGTAATTACTGCAGTGAAGTATCTGCAATAGTAAACCAAACTACAGCTGCTATATATTTAATAAATCCCATGTTTCACATGAAATTAAGTATGCGTGTATTGTGTAATAGGAGTCTCATGACGCAGAGTGGTAAGCTGCCGTAATGTTGTCACACCTCTGCTCATGTTGATATCAGCTAGCTGGCTCAAGGTTGACTCAGCCTTCCATCCCTTCCATGGTAAATGAGGGGTAAAGTGAAGATACCCGGGGAAGGCAATGGCAAACCACCTCGTAAATAAAGCCTGCCTAGGCAGTGTCATGTGGTATTACCCCATGGGTCAGTAATAACCTGGTTCTTGCACAAGGGACTACCTTTTACCTATATGCGTGTATTGCCACAATGGCGAGACCTAGAATTTATTTAAATGCATAATGGCTGTACCTTAGTTTACTGCAGAGGCGTAGCAAGGAGGAAAAGCGCCTGGTGCACCGGTGCATCCTACACCCCCATCCTGCCCCAGAACGCCCCAGCCATGCCCTTGCTGCACCCCCGGTGCGTCATGCACCCCACCCCCTTGGAGCTATGCCTTTGATTTACTAATGTTTATGTGTAGAACTCCACAGTTCTACAGCCCAATTTATTTATTTTTATTTATTTATTGTTTCGATTTATAAACCGCCCTATCCCCTGGGGCTCATTTAATATGGGTTGCATACATGTTGCCCTAATACCTTTTTTTAAAAAGCTTAATATTGATCAAATGAGACATGGGGAACTGAATGTAATCCCCTTTTGTTGAAGAGGTGATTGGCTCAGTTGCATCTTTCTGCAGGAGGTCTGTCTCTCTGCTTGCATGCTGCCAGATGGTGGCTCTAGAGAGCACGCAAGTTGTGCAATGGAACAACAAATCAGTGCTTAAGTCTCACTTATTCCAATGTTTACATCAGCCTGATTTTTGTCTAAATGACACTTGTGTATAATATCACACTGACTGGGTTTGGATGCAACAACAACGGGTCTGCGTTGCCTGCATGAGCCTAGAAGCAGCTTTGGTCTTTCCCATGTCCCTCCTCTCTTTGTGCACTGGTGATTCCTTCTCTCCCTGGTCTGTAGCTGTCTCTGTCATCTGGGAAGCTATAGTTTGTCACTTGTAATTCATGTCAGAACTGCCATGTGTTGGAATGAGAGCAAAGGAATCGCCATGTGCAAGCAGGAGAAGAGAACATGCAAGTCTGAGATTCCTTCCAGGTTATTCGTGTACTTCCAAGTAAGCATTTGGCATTGCACTTGAAGAATGCTCAAGTATCTTTTATCACAACTTTTAAACAATGTATATACTGGGAAGTATTATTTCACAGTGAACAAAAGTTCTGGTTTCTTTTTTTTTAAGGTTCAAGGATCACCCTACGTTAAATGAGCGGTATTTGTTACTTCATTTACTTGGTCGAGGTGGCTTTAGTGAAGTGTATAAGGTAATGTCTCTTGTTTGGATTAATTTTTAATTTGCAGTTAAACTTTGCAGCCGGCTAGCATGGCTGCACAAAGCATTCATGGGTTAATGTCATCAGTTTAAAATAAAGTCATCAAGTTGAAATACAAAACTAAAATTTTCCTGAAATATAAATTAACCAAAACACCAAACCGGTATATGTGTCTTCTAATGCATGATCTTTAGGAATGTGGTATGATCATATGTAAACAGATTCAGTTGGCCGACCAACATTCATAAGTTTAATCCATTAAAATTTCTTTGACTGTTATACAATTGTATAATTTGACTGTTTGACTGTTAACAATTATATAATTGACTGTTATACAATTGTATAATTTGACAGTTTGACTGTTATACAATTGTATAATTGTATTTGTATGTATACACACATGGCGAGGGCTTTAGCTAGTTCACTTGGAGCACCAACTTGTAAGGCAGATAGCAATGCTCATGTTACTGGCTGCTGAAGTAAGTAGAAACATATTAACTTCGCATGGCTACTTCTCCTGAGTTTCCTGAGACATTTAGTAGAAAGGATGCCAAAAAGTATCTGAAAGAGTATATAAGATTTTTTTTCAACCATGAAAAGATGTGCTCATGAGGATATGAAATACATCTCCCACATAAAGAAGGGGTAGCTATCATGACTCTGCTGCATGAAGTGCATTTTGAACCATTTGAAAACAAGCAACTGTCCGTAATTATTGCTCTCATCCAATGGGTATTCTAGGCTTTTGATCTTTATGAACAAAGATATGCTGCCGTGAAGATACATCAGCTCAACAAAAGCTGGAGGGATGAGAAGAAGGAAAACTACCATAAGTACGTTTTTAAACACCTTTTTGTTATTGTGGTAAGTGAAAGCAGTATTTTTGTGGGGTTCATGGTTAGTTCTCTCTCTTTCAGGCATGCTTGCAGAGAGTATAGAATACACAAAGAGCTGGATCATCCAAGGATAGTAAAACTCTATGACTACTTCTCCTTGGATACAGATACGTAAGTATACACAAAGAAATGTTTTTGTTCAAGAGGAGTCAAAATAACTTCAAGAAAAAGTGTAGTTTAGATTGGGGTCGTTTGCCTTTGCTGCCTGTCATGTTCCGTAATTCAGATCTTCTGAATGTGGGGAGTTGTATATTGTTTAGGTTTTTCAATGGTTTGTAACAGTGAATACCAATGTTGAAAATAATATGATATGAAGACGAATGTTCAAATTTCCCTTATATAATTTGATGGCCTGTGTTTCCTTGCCTAACTTCTGTTTCTTTCCCGTCTCTCCTTTAGGTTTTGTACAGTATTAGAATATTGTGAAGGCAATGACCTGGATTTCTATCTGAAGCAACATAAATTAATGTCAGAGAAGGAAGCAAGGTCCATTGTAATGCAAATAGTAAATGCCCTGCGATATCTGAATGAAATTAAGCCGCCTATAATACACTATGATCTTAAACCAGGTAAATTAGAACTGCTGGAAAAACATTGTCATGTTAGGCACTGTATAGCATCTCTCTAAAAGATGCTTTTCATTTTCACCAATGAGGCTTCAGCCTCCCTTCCTTCTCTCCATCCCCCCCCCCAAAAAAATTTTTTTTGTCAAATCCATTGAATGTCACATTGTTTTGATTCTTCTTTATACTGTGGGTATTGTAATACAGGCAGGGTTGTCCAATACTTATTTAGTGGGGAAAGGGTCTCCTTTTTTCTAATCCCTTCCCCATGTAACATTGGGATTACTTGATTTAATCAGTCTTTTCACTGATCACTCTCTCCTCTTAAATCATCATCCATAAGCTCTTTCCTGATCACTTTTGAAGATTCATTTTTACTCCTTAAAATAGCAGTAAAACGTTTATTAAGTTTATTGAAATAGCGATAAAAAGTTTATTGACCATGGGCGTCACGTCACTACCAAAGTTTTGCCCTGAATCATTTCGCACGCTTGATGTGCAAACATATTTCCACAAATATAAAGGTAAAGTTTCCCCTTCAGTCGTGTCCAACCTGGGGTACCACTGCGAGCAGTGATTTTATAGACAAGCTGCTTTTGTGGGGTAGTTTGCCATTGCTATCCCCAGCTATTCTTTACCCCCTAGCTATGAAATAGGTACTCACTTACCGACCAAGAAATGGATGGATGGCTGAGTTGACCGTGAGCCAGCTGCCAGAATATCTGACCCACAGGGGGCTCGAACTCCTGACCTTGTGAGTGGCAGTGCAAGCACTTAGCCACTACACCACACAGCTCCTTCCACAAATATATTTAGCCTTAATTCTGTGCAGCAGACAGTGAGCTGCAAATGACCAATGATATTTATTTATTTTATTTATATCCTGCCCTATCCCCGCAGGATTCAGCTACTTCACACAGGAACTGTTCATTGATCAGTTGTGCTATTTAATATGCAGAAGCGTTGAAGGATTTTTGAGGCTTTTGTTCTTGTATCAGCTATTCCTACATTTTTCTTCAGAATGAAAGAGCTACCAAAACTGTGTCAGAATCTGGTCTTTAGCTAGGCCAAAAGGAACAACACTCACAATATTAAAATAAATCAATGATGATTTGAAATATCTGTGCCGTAAAGGTGATTTTAGAATTTGCAGATTCAAAGGAGCAGCAGTGGTATAGGAGGTTAAGAGCTCGTGTATCTAATCTGGAGGAACCGGGTTTGATTCCCCGCTCTGCCGCCTGAGCTGTGGAGGCTTATCTGGGGAATTCAGATTAGCCTGTACACTCCCACACACGCCAGCTGGGTGACCTTGGGATAGTCACAGCTTCTCGGAGCTCTCTCAGCCCCACCTACCTCACAGGGTGTTTGTTGTGAGGGGGGAAGGGCAAGGAGATTGTAAGCCCCCTTGAGTCTCCTGCAGGAGAGAAAGGGGGGATATAAATCCAAACTCTTCTTCAAAGTAGGTTATGGCTACCATCTCTCCCTGTGTGATTTTTTTTGAAACAATCCCATGAGTGACCATGAACTTGTTACGTGATGTTTTATGTGCCTGCGGCTACAGTGTGTAACTTCTGTAAAACTGTTCTGTCCTGATTGAAGTTGAAAGATTTGCTTATTGTTGTTGGGCTGGATTTGCCTTTTTGATGAGCTCTCTCTTTCTGGGTAGGAAATATTCTTCTAGTAGATGGAACGGCATGTGGAGAAATAAAAATCACAGACTTTGGCCTGTCCAAAATAATGGATGATGATAGCTATGGAGTGGATGGAATGGACTTAACTTCCCAAGGAGCTGGCACTTACTGGTAATCTCACAATATTGCATTTTACACATTGATTCATGGGTGAAAAGTGCTTATTGGTGGAAAGCATTTTTGTCATTGTTTTTTTTAGCAAAAAAGGGGATTAATAAAAATTCTCCTGTTTCCCCCCACTTGCATACTTACGTGTGAGCTTTACTCTGTAAAAGGATAGGATCTATTTCTGCTGATTTCCCCAGATTTGGTGCAGCCCTTTGTGTTTTTCTTGAGAAGCAAGGCTGCCAGACATCCAGGAGCATTTTGTAGCACAGAGAAGGAATCAGGACTTAGAGAGCTGGAGGTACCTGTCCCCTTTCCTTGTCACCACAGCAGACTGGTACACTGGACCTTCTGGGCAGGCTTCTGAAGTGTTGGCTCCAGCACCAGTCACTGGTGGCATTAGGAACTCATGGCAGGGCTACTCGAGTAGACCAGAAAGATGGTGTTCCCTCTCTGGTCCACCTGGTCCCTGCTGTTGAGCCCATCTGGGTTTCCCTGCCCTTCCTCTATTAATCATTGGGTGTTCAGGGATTTTTTGTTGTTGTTGGTCATGCAGTGTGCATGTTTTCCTTACCACTTTGTGGTGACTGGCTTGGGCCTGGGGCCAGATCCATGGGGGAGGGGGCATAATCTGTCTGCCCGTCTTCCCCACTTTGAGAATCCCCTCAAAGAGTTGTAAGGGTGAAGACATTAGGGGGAGTGCCCATCTTGGGGGCTGTTGTCCAGCTTCCCTCCTAGGTGGCAGGGGAACCAAGCAATGGCTTATCCCCATATGGGATCCCCAGATCTACCATCCCATGCAGTTTCACAAAGCAGGTAGGCTGGGGAGGGTTGCTGTCCAACAACAGGCCAGTGCATAGATCCATCCCCCAAAGGTGTTCCAAAGGCATAAACAATAGTTGTGGCCATAGTTTACTCCAGCTTTCTGTCCATATTGTGGTATTCTCCCTTTGCTGCCTCCACTTTTGTTCCTGGGTCCATAATATTCTGGCTCGATGAGGAACAGTTCTTAGAATCAAAAGCTTCAATCTGTAAATCCATAACAACAGCTTGAATGTCTCAGCAGTCTTATAGTTTGGTTCTTGGCGATTTCTGCCAACTCTACCAGCTCTGCTGATTTTGTGTGGTTTTTTTGCTACAATATGTATGAAATTGACATGCACGTTTGACTTTTATGGAGATTATCTGCAGTTTTGCCTATCCTTACTTAACTCTTGTTAAAAACATCTAATTTGTACAAAAATAACAGTCTGCTTCTGATGAATCTGTTTGTGTGTGCCTCTTTATAGCGACTTTTTACTTTTTGTCTTTTTGTAGGTATTTGCCTCCAGAGTGTTTTGTTGTTGGGAAAGAGCCACCAAAGATTTCCAACAAGGTGGATGTATGGTCAGTTGGTGTAATCTTTTTCCAGTGTCTTTATGGCCGGAAGGTAAAAACAAATTCTTGAGTATAGAGTTTTCTGGTATTTGCTGCTTATGGGCTCAAGTCTGGTTGTTGAGGAGGAAAATTCTTTTGTTGAGCAAAAACATTAGGTCAGGTTTTGCTTATGTTTCCTAGCATCTTGATAACATGTGTTTTAAATAGTATAATCTTAGCATAAGGAAATGGTACCACTGATTTGAAGCGCTGGGACTGTTTGTGTCATGAAATACAAATTGTTTTGTTTTGTTTTCTTACAGCCATTTGGCCATAACCAATCCCAACAAGATATCCTTCAGGAAAATACAATATTAAAAGCCACTGAAGTACAATTTCCAGTGAAGCCTGTTGTGAGCAATGAAGCCAAGGTAACGTTTGTGAACTTGAGCTGAACGTTTTGGTGGAATAAAATGTAATTTTTCTCTAGATGAATGTCTTTTAAAAGTCAAGGAACTCTCATTTTTAAAATGGCTGTCGTGAGCGCAAAATGTATGTAAGTTTATAACAAATATCTCCCAGTCCAAAGTACGTACTAACACACTTATTAAAGTTTACAGTTTTTTTCAAGTTCAGAGTTCATGAACTGTTCTTGTGGGAAGCCAATTAGAGTTAATTATTTGTCTATGAAAATATTTTGAGACACTGTATGTCATATTGGAGCATCCCACCTACGAGTTCAGCAATCTTCAACATTCCCGTAGAGATATGAGGGCCTAAAAAACTGGAAAATTTCAGAATAAAAACATTTTTGCAGTGTATTGTCAAAGGCTTTCATAGTTGAAATCAACCGACTGTTCTGGGCGGTGTTGCCTTGGTCTGGTGATTTTCTCCTAACATTTTGCCCTTATCTGTGGCTGGCATCCTCAGAGGCATGTCACAGTAAAATGTGTTTACCTCTTATTGTGACATGCCTCTGCAAGTGCCAGCCACAGATGCAAGCAAAACATTAGGAGCAAAAATCATCAGTCTAGCAAAAATCACCATAGCCACACACAGCGCAGAAAACCCACAACAGCCATATTTTGCGGTGTTTTTTTAATGTTGAAATTAAAGATGCCTATGTTATATGTTATAGGAGCAGCAGTGGTGTATGTTATAGCAGCGTATGTTATGCCTATGTTATAGGAGCAGCTGTGGCGTAGTGGCTAAGAGCAGTGGCTATGAGCAGGTGCATTCTGATCTGGAGGAACCGGGTTTGATTCCCTGCTCTGCCGCTTGAGTTGTGGAGGCTTATCTGGGGAATTCAGATTAGCCTGTACACTCCCACACACGCCAGCTGGGTGACCTTGGGATAGTCACAGCTTTTCGGAGCTGTCTCAGCCCCACCCACCTCACAGGGTGTCTGTGCTATCTATATACAAAAGTGGTACCAATCAGGTGCCCTTACCTTATCAGGTTTTGCACACGATACAAGCTGTGCACTCAGTCCTAATCTGCACACAGCACCTGCTAGAAGGAAGGTCCAGCTGTCATTTAGATTTTGCTCATCTAAACACATGTTCTGACAGGAAAGGCAAGGAGATTGTAAGCCCCTTTGAGTCTCCTACAGGAGAGAAAGGGGGGATATAAATCCAAACTCTTCTCCTTCTTATGGTGACATGGGGGTAGAAGTTAGTGACTCTTTTTCAAGTATTGTGTATACTTGCAGTTTTTACTTTAGAGAATTGATACTTTTAAATTCTGTAAATATACCAAATAGTACAATTGTTTATGCGAAGCTTAGGTTTGACAGAAAAGTCAATATAGCATATATTTCATTTTCCTACAACATTCCTGAGGTTTCTAAAAAAAAATCTGTTTTTCTGTGGTTTCAACATTTTTGAAGAATTTGCATCTCTATATTCCAGTAGGGCTTAAAAATACATACACGTTTCATAATTTTAGTGCTATCCTCTTTACATCATCCTGAAAGTGATTTAAATCTGTTTCTAATGTACTATTATGCTTCCATCGATATAATCTATTTTTAATATATATATTCCTTAGAAGGGATGGTTGCGGCTCTTGACTGATATAGGCATAATGAAGGGGCTTGTTTTATAACCACGCTTAATAGATGGGGGTTGGGACTGTAAACTCCCTCATCTTGGGAGTGAACTTTTCTTACCTATATTCCTGTGAGCCTCAACAGCTGTTCGCAGTAACGAATGCTCCATCTTACCTTGGGTTTAAATCACTTTGTATCCTTGTTTAGAAGTGTGCTATGATCACAGTTAACCTTTCTTAATCTGAGTGCGTGTATAATGCTGAACTATGCCTGTTCTGCAAGAGGAAATATTCTCTGCAGAGGTGAGAATATTTGAGGGGAGTGCATATTATCTGGCTGAACCCCCAGTTTCTTCACCCTAATTGGAAAGAGCCTGTTGGTTATATCGGCACTCACTTTTTAGGCCATTAATGTTCTTAAGAAAATTTAATCTTGAAATCCGTGCTTCCTTCTGCTCATTCATTTTTTTCCCATTTTATCCCCCTACGTCCGTGGTGGCGAACCTTTGGCACTCCAGATGTTATGGACTACAATTCCCATCAGCCCCTTCCAGCATGGCCAATTGGCCATGCTGGAAGGGGCTGATGGGAATTGTGGTCCATAACATCTGGAGTGCCAAAGGTTCGCCATTACTGCCCTACATGCTGCAGGCCCCCTACTGACATCCCCTGGGAGCATATTATCACTCCTTCTTGCCCATTCTGCTAGTTTGCTTCCTTAGCTAAGTTTTTGACAAAATTACAAATTGGTAGCCTTGCAGATATTGAAGTCTACATTGATTGTGCTAATTTAAGTTTACATAATTCATTCTGTCTGCAAATATGCGGGGAATTGCTCAACATTGGCTCACCAGCTATTACACTGCACTAAATTTGCTAAAATTAGATCTAAATATGTCAATCTACATCCTCTCTTCCAATCTGAGTTAACAGATTTGATTAGATTATTTCTGTTGTTGAATAACTCTGATTCTGTTTTTTTTTTTGTGAAGAGGTTGCAAGCTTTGTTATGGAAATATTTCAGAGCCAGTAACAAAATGTATCTATCTGAGGTTATCCTTTTTGCCTTTAAAATTTTTATGTTTGCTGTGTTTTGTTGCTGTTGTTCTATTTATGCCAATAAAGGCTTTGCTTTGCTTGCTTTGCTTTCTCATTCTCTGAATGTCAATAAATGCATTAGATATTAGTCCTCCTCAGATGTAAGGTAAATCATATGTTGTGCTAAGCAAATGCAAAACCTACACCAAAAGATGTACGAACAATTACACACTTGTGAAGTTGCACAAATAATGACTTTCTGGGACAATAGAAGAAGGAGGGTTGGATTTATATCCCCCCGTTCTCTCCTGCAGGAGACTCAAAGGGGCTTACAAACTTCTTTCTCTTCCCCCTCACAACAAACACCCTGTGAGGTAGGTGGGGCCGAGAGAGCTCAGAAGAATTGCGACTTGCCCAAGGTCACCAAGCTGGCACAATTAACTAATCTGGATTCCCCAGATAAGCCTCCACAGCTTGAGTGGCAGAGCAGGGAATCAAACCTGGTTCCTCCAGATTAGAGTACACCTGTTCTTAACCACTACGCCACTGCTGCTCCCAAAGGCTTCTTTCGAACTGCAGGTTTAAAAGTAATGCAGGTTATAGATATTGCAGAATGGTAAGTGCTCTATAAATGCTAAATTATTAAAGCACTTGATAAATCTTCACAGTTCTAAGAATCCTATTTGTTTAAACAGGGCAAACTGGAGGGAGAGCTATATCCGAGAATAGAGCCTGTCTGTTACGTCCAATGAGCTCAGCGCAGAGTTGACATTTCCAGTTCTTAATCATTGTGCTGCACAACCCAGGGGTGTAAGAGTGCCCAGCCCTGTCCATAGTGGGATCAAGATCCAGCTGAACCACAAATATTTCAAAGGAGCAGCAGTGGTGTAGTGGCTAAGAGCAGGTGCACTCTGATCTGGAGGATCAGAGTGCACCCAAAGGCACCTGGTGGGCCACTGTGAGTAGCAGAGAGCTGGACTAGATGGACTTTGGTCTGATCCAGCTGGCTTGTTCTTATGTTCTTATGTTCTTAGGAACCTGGTTTGATTCCCAGCTCTGCCGCTTGAGTTGTGGAGGCTTATCTGGGGAATTCAGATTAGCCTGTGCACTCCCACACATGCCAGCTGGGTGACCTTGGGCTAGTCAAGCTCTCTCAGCCGCACCCACCTCACAGGGTGTTTGTTGTGAGGGGGGTAGGGCAAGGAGATTGTAAGCTCCTTTGAGTCTCCTCCAGGAGAGAAAGGGGGGATATAAATCCAAACTCTTCTTCTTCTTCATTTTGGGACTCTTGTACAATTATTTGTACTGAAACGGATATATTTACCTTTCTGCAGGCCTTTATCAGACGCTGCTTGGCATACCGCAAAGAGGACCGATTTGATGTCCATCAGCTGGCTAACGATGCTTACCTTCTCCCACACATGAGAAGATCAAATTCTTCAGGAAACTTGCATATGACTGGGCTGGCAGCCTCTCCTACGGCACCTATTTCAGGCATCATCCCCTACTGAAACTTCTTCTCACTTGTCATGGGATACCTTCGTAGTTTGTCGCAGTGGACTTTCATTTGGAAACACCCAATTAGTGTTTTTACACGGCAGGACAAGTTTGACGGTGGCGTTTCCATACTGTGGCTGTTTCTACATAGTCATTTAATACGATGGGGGCTCTGGATCATGGTCTGTGAAACAAACGTGCCCTTCTGACTTTCATTTAGAAAATGTGGAAGGGCCCAACGTTAGTTGCTGGCTCCCAAGCAGATGTACTGCATCTTGAGACTGAAGATACAACAGATGCGTGTTGGGCTTGTGAGGAGGAGGAACAATGTACATAATCTTTTTACTACTTCAAAACACATTTTGGTTGATACTGGAGAGTTCTAACAAAGAGGGTAGTTTTCGTTATTTAAATAAAGAAATGGAGCACAGAAGAACAACTTGGTGCCTCGACACGACAGCTAGACAACAGAATCTTCCCAAGAAATCCATATTTAAAAACAAAACAAAAGTTGCAGATGAGTGCCACAGCTGTGTATGTTAATTTCTTTGACTAGAAGTGATTTAGTATTTTGATTTCAATTTGTTTGGGGGTGGGCAGGGAAGGAATGCTTTAAAAAATGTTGGTTGGATGACTGTATTTCCAAAGGGTTTGGGGGGTGGGGGTGGGAATAGCTGTATCAGTGAGGTAGCAGAAACTAGCTTGGAAACTAGTTATTTAAATGGCATTGCGATACTTAGCAGTGTTTTCAACTGCTGACTGACTGCTGCCCAGGCTTTTGAGGAGGGATATTCAAAGGCTGTGTATGTAACCAAAAGCAAGCAGGTCATGTTCAATGTTTCTATGCAGGATAATGACAAATTCCCTTCTAACTTTATTGTAAATTGTTGTACAGACGTCATATTTTCAGTTCAAAAAAAAATTTCAGCGACCTTATTCCTGTACAAATGTTTAAAGAATGGCTTTTTTCTAATTGGATATTGTATTTTTTTTAAAGTCTCCTTGAAGGCGCCTTTAATTGCTGCTAAATGATGTTGCTTTTGCTTTTTGCAAAACAGAAAATCCAATGACCTCCTTAAGGTGCAAGTCAACTGTACATCCTAGAGAGACTGAAAGTAGATAATTCATTAACAATCAAGGCATGTAAAACCGATCTGTGTTGGAACTATACAGTACAATTCAAAGTCAGTTTCCTGAGCTCTCAAGTGCTGGAGCACATTGATACTAGATGTAGAAGTTGTTTAAGATTATTCTCAGTTTCTGGAAGTTCTGTCTACACGGTGGGAAGATGTTCCTCTAAAGAGATGTTTCTTGTGGCTTGTACAGATATTTTAAAAAAAAATGTGAAACATTTTCTAACTGCCTTGTATGGTAGAAACCTTTTTTCAGAATGCAGTATCTCTCTCTCGCCCTCTTCCCCATACAAGATTCCTTTTCCTGTCACATTCATAATGCTAAATTCATGTATGTAATTTTGTCCATGTTGCAGAAAAGGGAGGCTGTATTACCACAGGTTTTTTTTTCATTTAATATTGTACAGTTAAACTGTGGCTCTTGTTTCTGATGTTGCAAGCCATTTTGTTTTTGTTGTACATAAGGATACATTAACTGTCTCTTTAAGATGCTGCTGAAATTGTAGAGAATGTAGCCCAAACAGTAATAAAATAATGACAGTTGGAATTTGAGTACCTTTCAGAGAATTACTCTAGTATATGAAGGAAGATGTTCCTTAAATGTTCATCAACGTCATTTATTATCATTTATCAGAAAATGTAATCGCAACATTTATCAGAAAATGTAATCCCAATAATAGAATTGGTGAGGAAAGCATGGACACATGAATCTGCCTTACACCGAATCAGACCTCTTAGACCGGTGGTGGCGAACCTTTGGCATTCCAGATGTTATGGACTACAATTTCCATCAGCCCCTGCCAGCATGGCCAATTGGAATTGTAGTCCATAACATCTGGAGTGCCAAAGGTTCGCCACCACTGGTCTTAGACTAACAGTGGCCCTCCAGGATCACAAGCAGATGTCTTGCACGTTGCCCCCTACCTGATCCTCCTAACTGGGAATGCCAAGGATGAAACTGAGCACCTTCTGCACGCAAAGCAGGTATTCTATCATCACTGAGCCATTACATCTCCCCCAGCTTCTTTTGGTTTTGGTTTTGGTTCCCCAATTTTGGTTTCCAAAACTGCAATGATGTCTAAACTTGACTGCATATGTTTCACCTCTTGCAAATCTGTGAACTTGAAATAGTGGGGGCTCTCTTCTCCATACAAGGTAAATTGTCAGGTTCTAGTGGAGCTGCACTAGGATGGGGGGGGAGGGGATTTCCTGCTGCCATCTCCTATTCCAATCTGATTTGTCCCCCAGAAGGGTGATTCCCCCAGGTTCAGTGGACCCCAGCAAACAGTAGAGGAAGCTAAAGTGGGTGTATGGAGTGGGAGGGATAATTGCTAAAACTCATCCTCTTCCTCCTCTTCTGTAGGCAGCAGAGGCGGAGCAAGGGGAAACTGCACCCGGGGCGCGTGCATGCCCTGCACCACTGCAGCAGTACCACCCGCCCCAGAATGCCCCCTCTTTGGCCCAACCATGCCTCCGCTGCGGCTCTGCCTGGGGTGTTCCCCGCCCCTGCCGCCCCATTGGCTCCATAACCACTGGTAGGCAGAAAAGGTTAGGATCTCAACCCTGCTTCACACACTATTGCAGAAGAGGGTAAATCAGAGGTGGTGATCACTCATGCATCATTCCTTTCCTGTTAATGCTTTAAGCCTACAAAAGTGCTTTTAGTTCATTCTAAATTTATCTTATGCATATTCATAGTTGTGTATTCTAGCTGTATCTAGAATGTACCTAGAATACCTTGTATACATTTAGAATACCTAGTAATGTACATCTAGCTTGTGCTTGTGACTTTACCTCAGTATTTTGACGAGTGTCCCTCTCTGTGTGTTTCTGAGATGGAGAGTACCAAGGAAACAACATTGTTTAAGAAATGACTGACCTGCAGGACCAAATGACTGACCTGCGGGACCAAAAGTCAGATGGCCACTCTGATTGCCTTCTTTGTCTGGGGGGGAAGGGCATGTCCTATCAGCATATAAATTTTGCACTTACTTAACCTCCAAAGCCCAGCAGGAAAGAGCCTCCCAGCTCAAATCAGCTCTATATGAGCGATCACTGGCTCCATCAGAAGATTGAGGGAAGAGGGTGAGATCTCCATCAGCTGCCTCTGCCCCTCTGGAGCGAAATCAACTATGGCTCCACCTGCAGAAGGACCAAGATCTTTGTCAGAGCCTCAACTAAGAAAATAAAGAAAAACAGCTTTGCACTTAACTGTAACTATTGTTCATTGAGTGATCTTTTGTGCAGACATATGTCTCTCCCTCCTTCCCTGCTAAGGTGGGGGAACACTCAGTAGAGCATAGCAGACAAAGCGTTCTGTTCTTCTCTGTGCCAGGCCTATGCAGTTACAGTCCCAATGTGGGGCAGCATAGAAGACCACCCGATGAACAACAGTTACAGGTAAGCGTAACTGGTTTTTTTTCCTGCTAGTTTTTCAGAATCTCCAGCCTCAAGTATGCCAGAAATAACAGCAACGGAAACATTTCCTCTGAAGTGCCCATGTTCAGTCATTCAGACAGTGCTGCATCACTCAAGTGCTACCTTCCTTCAATGGACTGAATTCTAAGTATATTTCTATGTTGACCTTTCCAAACGTGGAAAGGCTACAGCAGCACACCAATTCTGCTTCCAAGGAGAACTCGATCAGTTAATATTTTCACTAGGTGATAAAAATACGAGCTGATTTGGGACTGAGGCGAGTTGTAACCTCCTCCTCCCCCAAATGAAATTTACTCTTGGGAAAAAAGTGCTTTTGGTTTTTGCTGAAAGCTCAATATTAAACACAATTTCAACGACCCATTTACCTCTTAAAGATGTTATTGCCCTTTTGAATCTGCCAATAGGGGAGGAAAATCTATTTCAGAAAAAAAATCCATTGATTTAGCTATCTGTCTTATGTAGATGTATCTGCCACAAATCTACAAATGCTTCATATCATTTTGGAATCTCCAGCTACAAATACAAATTTGAATATCTGATGCCAATCTCTCCTTTTGTTAGCTGCCATTAAATTGTTTTGTAAAAAATCACTAGGCACAGCTAACTTACCTTACAAACTGCGATATGCCCTCTGCCAAGTGCCCTGAGGAGATTTTTCTCTCCTAAACTATAACAATCTGTAGCTTCAGGCACTGAGCAGGCCTTTCCAGATGACTATTTGTTAAAATGTAGCACGGGAGCTATTTTAATTAGAAAATCTAATTGTTTTCCCACCTTAAAACAAAAAAAAAAAATATAAACAGGCTTTTTATACTCCGCTTCCAAAGCACCACCCAGAAAGCAGAAGAGTGTTGCTCTCTTTCCACAGTTTTCCTTGCCAGAAAATAAAACGGGCACCAGAGGCTTTTAACGAATTGAAGATAAACTTGAATAATTTATTTTAAAAATAATAATAAAGAGGTTTGGTGAAATAACTATTATGAAAAACAAGTAAGTTTGTAAGCAAGCTGTATTTACATGAGATCGTTTCTTATTTGCCTTAACACTGCTTCCAATTCACATTCAGTTCTTCAGGCATTGACCATAGGTTACAAGTATCTGTTTTCCACTCAGGGTTTTCCGGACGTTATTAATTTCCTATAATATATACTTAATAGTCAGGTTTTTAACATTATGTTGTTCTTAGAACTCCTTTGCTCTGTTTGGTGGGAGCTTTATGTTTACCCTTACCTAAAACTAACAGCAGATGAAACCACACACTGACCAAGGGATATCTTTCTCTAGACCTGTTCCTTCACACACTGATAATAGGAATTTCTCTTCTGATCCCTGTCAGAAGAATTTCTCTGCCACTCTGTAGATAACTACTGAAATTATTCATTCCCTTCAGTATATCTTTCCAGAGCCTAGAACAAATCAGGTGTGTTTGCAGTGCTAGACTGCTCGGCAGGTGCCAAACACTGGATCTGCACCAATAACGAACTTAGTGATTGCAATAAAAGGTCTTTATTGACAGACATCAGAGTGGCCATAGAAAAAGCCAGTTCTGGAGCTTTTGTATTCTAGATGTACTTGTATTCTAGTCCCACTGAGGTCCCCCCACCCTTCCTCGCTTCTCCCAGGCATATCAAACCAAGGTGGTACAGAGCAAGAATGCAGGAGCCGTTCGTTCTCAAGGCCAGGTGGAGCCATCTCAAAACATCCCGGCGCTTGGGCGCAATCGACTTCACTACACATTACAAAGCACAGAGACAGCGGGAAACCGAAAGCAGAATTAACATGACAGAAATCAAAGCCCCTTTTGATGTCAGGAGGCCATCCTGACAGCAGGGAAGTTAGAACAGACAAGCCTCTGACTAAAATTTCCCTCACAGAGATATATGATTTAACCCAGCAAACAGAGCAGTTCACTATGCATCTGTCTCTGAAGCTCTCTCAGAACCAACTCTCCATCACAAACTGACTTTCAGTACTATAGCACTAACTGAAATTCTGGCTCTTTGCCGCCCAATGAGAAGCTGCTGATGTTAATTTGTTTTTCAGGAGCCTTTGCTCTCATTACTGCTCAGCAAAGTCCTGGACTCTGTCTCACAAATTATCCCTTTAAAAATCTGTACTGAGGATGGGAGGGCATCATGAATACCTGAGGCAATAACGCTAGATTTGTATTACTAGCCACTGTGATTCATTTCATATCCCCACCCTTGTGTATGGATCTTTTGTGGGAAACAAACTAAAGGAGCAGGAGCTTTGGGGCAGGGAAGAAGAGGGTTTTTATTTTCATGGGATAGCCATGGTACTGTGGCTTGTCGACCGCATGCATACCCAGACCGAATGTGTGCCTACACAAGAATCCACTCAATGAACCACAGTTATAGGTAAGTGCAACAATGATATTTCTTCAGGTGTGAGAACTCTGCAATACCACAGCACTGATCAGAACTGTTTTGGCATTATTGGCTCCCAGATTCTGTCAACTGCAAACATTATTATAGCTTTTAGTGAACTGGGTAATGAACCAAAGCAAGTTCAACTGTGGGGCCTGAAGAAGAGGAGGAGGAGTAGGAGGAGGAGTTTGGATTTATATCCCCCCTTTCTCTCCTGTAGGCTCAAGGGGGCTTACAATTTCCTTGCCCTTTCCCCCTCACAACACCCTGTGAGGTGGGTGGGGCTGAGAGAGCTCCGAAAAGCTGTGACTATCCCAAGGTCACCCAGCTGGCATGTGTGGGAGTGTACAGGCTAATCTGAATTCCCCAGATAAGCCTCCACAGCTCAAGCGGCAGAGCGGGGAATCAAACCCGGTTCCTCCAGATTAGATACACGAGCTCTTAACCTCCTACGCCACTGCTGCTCCTGGATTGTTTTAACTATGAAGCTCATATTTTATGCTAATCGAGAAGTGCCTGATGTAGCTGGAGTGTTTCCAGCTTCCCCTGTACAGAGGTAGATAGTGCCTGTGCAAGCACTGGGTCATTACTGACCAACAGGGTGACGCGACAGCACATTTACTACAGACTTTGTTTACTGGGTGGTTTGCCATTGCCTTCCCCAATCATCTACACTTTTCCTCCAGTGAACTGGATACTAATTTTACCAGCCTCGGAAAGGTGGAAGGCCGAGTCAACTTGAGCTAGCTGTGTCAAACTGACTTCCATCAGGATTGAACTGAGGTCATGAGCAGACTGACATGCTGCAGCTTACCATTCCATGACACAGGGCTCATTTCCCTGTAAATGAGGGAGTGCAAATGGCCCTGTCCTACGTTCCCACAAGTTTCAGTATATCCTTACTTTCCTCAGATAGCATTAGCAGGGCCTGAGAACTATGGGCCCCCAGGATAATGCATAGTATATATGAAGTAGGCATCTTTCCCCAAGGCAACACTGTTATTGTGGAGACAGGTGGTGTGGAAATGTATTAGCCTGGCTGTTTTTGTCACTCCTAAAATGTTAGTCATCTGGTCTTTCTCCTATAGCAGTGGTGGCGAACCTATGGCACGGGTGCCAGAGATGGCACGGGTGCCAGAGGTAGCACTCAGAGCCCTCTCTGTGGGCACGCATGCACAGAGTTCATCATGTGATAATAATATAATTATTTCAGGGAGATTATGAGCATCAAACCTAAGACCTAGTTTTGGGGAAGCAGTGTAGGTAAACCCTGTTAAGCTCTGTTAAACCCCACTGGTTTTCATGGGAAGAACTAAAGCGCGATCCTTTACCTGGGAGTAAGCTTGGTTGCTTCAAAGCAAAGCCACTGACTACCACCAAGCTTACTCCCGAGTAGCGTGTGCCTTTGAGCCAACCATTTTTTCTATACTAAAACCTCAGTATTCAGGTTAAATTGCCATGTTGGCACTTTACGATAAATAAGTGGGTTTTGGGTTGCAGTCTGGGCACTCGGTCTCGAAAAGGTTCGCCATCATTGCCCTATAGCAGCGATGGAAACGACAGGTGTTGTTATTGTCTTGATATTCTCTATGTTTACAGTTCTTGAACTGGCAGAAGCATTAACTTAAACAGGATTCGAAATGTTTTGTGAATGTTGGGATCTGACTTCCTTTCCACATTTGCTACTTCGCTTCCAAACTAGCTATGACAAATCTGATAAGAGCTTCTTTGTTGCAAAGCATCAACAGAAGCTATGTTTTGGTTGCAGTTAATCGCACAAAGCCGGGGAACGAAGGGCTGCAATCAAATTAGCCAGATGAAATTGGCTGTTGTGAGGCCTGCTCAGTAGTGGGGGAAAGTGCTGTCAAGTCACAGCTGGCTTATTACAACCCCACAGGATTTTCAAGGCAAGAGATGTTCAGAGGTGGTTTGCCACTCCCCGCTTCTGCACAGCTCCCATCTAAAAATACTAACCAAGGCTGACCCTACTTATCTTCTGAGATCTGACAAGAATGGGCTAGTTTGGACCATCTAAAGCGAGGCAGGACATGGCCTGCCAAGTAATGTTAAATTCAACAGGTTCCTGAAAACAGATCAACCTTTGGCACCCACTACATCATCAGATAAGTCCAGCATCCCAGCTTTGATAGTTGGTTTGAGTTTGCAAAACCAAGATAGTTCCTCAGATAATGTGGGATCCAGAGCAAAAATGTGATGAAATAAGTCATAGTATGGGGGTTGTTTATCCTTGCAGATGGTTTTTTTTAAAAAGGAGAATTAGGCAAATTGACAAGATGGATCTGTGAAGGATGTATCAGATGTTAAACTGATAAAGACAGTCACTGCACTTGACCTCAGCCCAACAGCCTGCTGGATTAGATGGGCTCTCCATCTGCTCTAGCTGGATGCTTCTTTTGTGAACTGAATGTGGTCATTAGCTCTATTTATTAGCACCAAAAGCCATGGACCCTCAGGCTTCCTCTGAGCATTCTCTCATACTTCCTAGACTCAACAAAACATCATAAGAAAACATGTTGCATGGGACCGCCCAAGGTGATCCAAAGGCCTCCCTCTAATACTACCCTCTCAGTGGCTCTGACTCTATTGATGATAATTAAACAGCCTTGCCTTGAATTTGAGATGAACTAAAAGGTTGGGATATTTGCCTTTAAAAAAAGAGTAACTCATTGAGTGTATGTACACAATTTAAAGTACCTCAGTACCAAGCATTCCTGTCAATAATATTAAAATAACCAGACCTAAGCAAACCAGGCCCCATAAACAGAAGAATAATCAAATTGAGTGGCAGCTCTATTAATCAGCAAAATTGGCGGAGAAGCCTCTGATTAATTAACCGCTTAACAAATTTAATACTGAAAATGATGCCTTTTTAAATGAATGCTTTGCCACTCAGCAGGCTTCTGTTTGTAATTAAAGTTGTCTTAACATAATTGGAAATGAGAACCTCCTGTGGAATTCATCTCTATGAAAGGTGAACATAAAAGCTCTGATTTACAAATCTTGAAAAAAAATTTGTATGTCTATAAGCCTATACCTCTTCCATTATGCACTCAAGATTGCATACAGATAATATTCTCAAGAGGTCTCCAGACATTAATCGGACCCAAATTTGTTTAGCTTCGACCATCTGGTTTTACCAGCTGAACTTTCAGCTGATACAAAATTGGTAGAATACCTCATGGAAAATATCAATGGCCCTTTTTTATAGCACTCTGTGTGCTGGCTGGAGAGAAATATGCCTCTGAGCAAATAGTGTCTTCTGCTCACCAATACATCATGAATGCCAGAACAGTATTTCCTACTGGCTTGAGCCTCAGTACCTCTTAAGTAAGACCCTGAATGTCATGGATCCAGACTAGCATTTTTGGAAACACAACTGATTCCCTCCCCCATCTTACTCCTGGAGGATCCACCCAAGTTCTAGACCCAATAAGTCTGTTTTTTAAAAAAGTGTTTTGTCCAGCTAATTCATTTTGAATGTTGACAGATTTACGTTCAAATTGGATGCATTTGGACTTAGAAATACATTTTATTATTGTTGTTGTTGTTGTTGTTGTTGTTTATTAATTTTATATACTGCCCACCCCCGAAGGGCTCTGGGCGACATAACATAACAGGAAGAGCACAATCATAATTGCAAATATAAATATAAATATGGCTCTATAACATTAAAATAACTAAAACCATTTAAATACAGCATACAATATACAGTGTCTGACAGTTTAAAAACCCCTCCTGAGAGGGGAACGGAAGGCCCATTAGATGTAATAGGGACCACCTAGGTTAAAGGAGGGTTTTTTAAAAAAAATATTACTACTACTATTATTATTTTGTTATACTTGGCTGCTTTTTAAAAAATGTATGCTTTGGAGGATGGACTCTATGGTATTGTACTCCACCAAGGCTCCTGTGGTCCTTAGGCTCCACCTCCTCATCTCTGGGAGTTTTTCAACCTGGGGATGGTGGCCAGGAAAGACGTATCAATCCCACACTTCATAGGCCAATAACTGAGCACATTCTTCTCTTTGAAATGAATGTTTCTTGTGTGTTAACACCAAGTCCAGTTCTATATTGTCAATTACTTTGCAACATGGATTTGGACTGAGTATTGTACAAACTTTTGTTTAGTTTTCTCATTCCTTCTCCTTCTATTATCTCTTCTTTCCTTCTCTCCCTTTGCCTCCCTCACGTCCCTGTAAACTTGAGGGGAGTGAGTAGTGTTTTACTTATCCTACTTCTTAAAAAAACAAACAAACCTAGCCATTGTGGAAATAAATGTATCGAAGTATTTGCTGAGGCAGTCAAATTTGCATGGTTGGACTAAAGCTGTTCCTCTGACTGACTGCCAGACTTGATGATTCAACGCTATAGCCTCCAAGCCCTGCCAGAGATGACATCTGAGTAAAAACAAAAACACCCCATTCTGGTAGAAAAAGTCTGAAAACTCAGATTTACCAAGACTTATGAAGTCAATATTAGTATGGTCAGGAGCAATGAACTCTGGGAATGGCCACATCATAGTAACATTGAGACAACGCAAATGTAATGATATAAGAAAGGGTACCTTCAGATCATGTACAATAAATCAAGCAAGGAGTGCTCTAGGCCTTCCTCTTTCTTTGAGTGCTGGGATGGAAAAAAGGAAAGGAACGTGGGCCCCTTCCGCACACGCAAAATAATGCATTTTCAAACCACTTTCACAACTGTTTGCAAGTGGATTTTGCCGTTCTGCACAGCTTCAAAGAGCACTGAAAGCAGTTTGAAAGTGCATTATTCTGCATGTGCGGAATGAGCCGTGGAGAACCCAAGTGATTTAGTGATGCAAGTCTCTTGAAAGAGGTTAATATAAAGTCTGAACTTCTGTACCAGTTATTGGTTGAGCGATTTTGTAACCAATTCATGACATGATGTTTATTGTTGTTCCTATATACAACTACTGCCATTGATCTAATGCTTCAGGAACACAAACATTTGAATACCTAACATGGGGACTTAAAGGGAAGCATGGGGGGGTAGAAGTTTCCATATAGTAAGTTCAATGCAGAGGCATAGCTCCAAGGGGGTGGGGGTGAGGGTACACGACACACCGGGCACACACCCCTGTGGGGGCATGGGGGGTGTTCCAGGGACGGGGTGGGATGGGGCGGAGGATGCATGAGTGTAATGGGCGCTTTCCCCCCTTGCTACGCCTCTGGTTCAATCTCTTCTAAGAATCACATTTTCTGCCGTTCTGAAATTAAGTATAGTTAAAGAGATTGAATGGATGGGCCTAAGGACAAAGACCACAAAGAAAGTGGTCTACTGGATCTGTAAATCTTGTTAGATATTATATTCCCCCCCCCCACACACACACACTTTTGCTTTTGGTTTCTTCTCATTATTCAATCCTTTTATGTTCTTTCTTTGTCCATTTCTGTAACCCCTTCTTTAGATCGTAAATATTTGAATATAGATACTCTTTTAGATTTTTTTAAAATATTGTAATTGACCATCTTATTAATTAGTGTAATTGTTTAATTTTTAGTTCACAATAAATTTGGTTAAAATTGGAAGGAAACTATGATGGTCTTTCTTTTTTCCTCAACAACCACTACTATCGTTTCAGAGTCCTGTGGATTTGACTGTTAGTGATTTTTTGTCCTATCCTTAAGATGGTTGAGGGATCTATCAGAAACTCGTTATATAAATTAGAAATATGGCACAAAAGAGTCTTAATGAAATAAAAACTTGAAATTGTTTTATTTGTCTCTTTTGGGAGAAATGGTAAAATCAGGTATGCAGGGAGGTTTTGGGAAATAAATTAGGCAGATTAAACAACAAGAATGAGGAAATTCAGGATTTTTATAAACTATATATTTTGTAATCAGGATGTATCTGATGTATTTTAATACAGGTTTTTATATTTTTGATATAGACTGAGTCTGAGAATCTTTGGCAGTCACTGCTTAGTTGAACTGACTTAAGCTTCTTGAAACAATATTTCAAATATTGATGGAGTCAAGAACAAAACACACAGTTTTTCGAGTTTTCTTCCTTAAAACTGGCAGGGATCACCTTCTTTACTTAGGAACTATTTCTCCTAGGGAAGGTCACTCAGATCTTTCCCCTTGCACAGGATCCTTTTTGATCCTACATAACTATGTTCCTCTCATTCTGGCTGCCAGCCTCAATTGTTACCTTCAATAGTCAGTTTTCAACTGTCAATTTCTAATGGTCTTTCTCAACTGCCAGCTGTAGAGGGTTTTTTTCTTTTTGAACCTCCTGTCACTCAAGGCTGTTTGTCACAGAAACACCAATGGCTTGATCATAATTCAGGTTCCTCTGGATGGAAACAAAGTAAATTAGATTCTCTTCTTCTAGATAATTTTTAATTATTTAACATCATTATTTTACATATGCTTTGCATCAGATTTGTTTCAGATTTCTGCAGTCCTAATGTCATCACATTGCTTATGGGATTTCTCATTCCATTTGACTTCTTTGACTTACACTTTGTAACCATCCTTCGGTCTCAGTGAAAAAGGTGGAGTATAAATAATCTATTTTTTAAAATTAAAAACCACAGAAACTGTAGGTTACTGAGAGATGTAGAGATAACTATATGTTGGAAGCATTATCCTGCATAACTGAAAGAAGGATTATTAAAAATGAGGTATCCGAGCCAACGGACAGTGACATGAAGAATGCAATCCTATGAAAGTTTGCCTAGAAGTAAGTCATATGGAGCTGGACTGTAGGGGTGTGAGGAAATCCTTTTCAGCAAATTGTTGCAAGTATCTACTTACAGCAGTATCTTCTCAACTGCTCTCCAAATGCCAATTGCTACTCCAGGGTACAGATCTGAAAGCTGATTAAGTATATATAAAGCGTTACATATGATTTTATGCATACATCAGCCTTTGCAGAAAATTAATTTATTTGGCAATGCCAAACACATGTCTCCTGTTTAATGTATTAGTATGTATGCATGGTGTTCCTGTTGTTTATATTTTGGTGTAATAATTTCTCGATCCTGAAAGGCAAGAGAGACATCTGGGAAATTTTGTGACATAATAGCAAGGTGGGAAGGTTTGAGGTTGATCCAGGTGACGGTTTGACTCAGGAGGTTTAGCGAAACCTTTCTTAACAGGCACATGTATGGAAAACCTGTACCTCAGGGGAGCAGGCATACCCCTTGGGACTTCAGCTTACCCCTTGTTCTAAATTTGAGCCTGCTGAAGGGTTTTTTTTATCCCATTGTCAGAATAATTTACTCCACAGGCTGCACTTTGCTCTGTTACCTGCTTTCACAGAATGTGGGTAGAAGATGCTGATTGATGTGAAGTAGACTATAGAGGCCTAGTTTACACTTTAAGGCTATCATTCAACCGACCATACACAACAGAAGCATTCAGCAGAGCCTTTTTATGAAGGGATTAGAACTGTAGCAAAATGGAACAATCCCGAAGGGTGCTTGTATAGCCCAGGCTGGTCAGATCTTGGAAGCTAAGCAGGGTTGGCCTTGGTCAATATTTGGATGCGAGACAACCAAGGAAGTCCATGGTTGCAACACAGAGACAAATAGTGGCAAATCACCTCAGAACTTCTCTTGCCTTGAAAACCCTATTGGGTTGCCATAAGTTGGCTATGATTTGACGGCGAAAAGGAAATAAAGGGGCGGGGGTTGTATTGTGTAACAATAGTTATGCTAGGTATTAGCCTACTTTTGTAGTTCTACTTACTACACTTTTTCTAGCACACTTTGCCTTGGTAATTTGTTGTTCACATTGCCTTTTAATTCTGTACTATAGCATTGTTTATTGAATGTCTTGACCTGTATGGCTGTATGGCATGAGTACATTGCTTTTATTCTATTACCCACCTTGAGTCTCAGAAAGAAAGGAGGCTATGGCATAAATCAAATCAAAATAAAAGGTGGAGGGTAGTTGAAACTTGATTCTACATCTTAGATTCAAGTATTGCAGAAATGTCCTGACTTTGTTGTGACGGTGCTCACCAATACTGAGAACCAGCACCTTGAGGGCTGATCCTTGTGTGCTAGCCAGCCCCACTCAGCCCGTCAAAGAAACAGTGGGCATCAGGAACAGCCTAGAACAGGGGTAGGGAACCTGCGGCTCTCCAGATGTTCAGGAACTACAATTCCCATCAGCCCCTACCAGCATGGCCAATTGGCTATGCTGACAGAGGCTGATGGGAATTGTAGTTCCTGAACATCTGGAGAGCCGCAGGTTCCCTACCCCTGGCCTAGAACAAGAGTGTCCAACTCTGGTCCTCCAGATGTTCATGGTCTATGATTCCCATCAGCATGCTGGCAGGGGCTGATGGGAATCATAGTTCATGATCATCTGGAGGGCCAGAGTTGGATACCCCTGCTCTAGAAGGAGAGATAATTGATGGAAATCAACAAACCCCTACATGTTAGTACCAATCTAGGTTGGGAAATTTGTGGGTATTTGGGAGTGGTATATGAGAAGGGCACAATTTGGGGAGGGGGACAAACTAAGTAGGATATAATTTTCTCCTGACTGATCTGACAATCTGGAGATCAGTTGTAATCAGTTGCCTATTCCCTCCCTCCTTTTGGCCTTAGTTCGGGCACCTGTTTTAAACAACTTTTGTTTTAAAAACTTTTGTTGTTTTAATTTATGCTGCATAGGTTTTTAAGGGGTTTAAGTTTTTAAGTTGTTTGTTAGAACAGCCGTATTGTGAGCCGCCTCGAGCCCTTCGGGGATGAGGCAGCCTATAAAATTAATTAATTATATTAATAAATAATTCCAAGAGTGTTGCACCTGGTGGAATGACATCACCTGCCTTTCTGCCCTCATAAGTGCCACCTGTTGGGAGAAACAACACCTCGTGTGTGTTTTCCCTTGCACAACGAGCAGAGTGCACAGAGGCTAAAAACACAGTGGAGCTTATCTGGACACGCAAGTGTGGGTGAGCTTGGGGGAGAGAGCTTTGGAGATAAAAGAAAGTTGTAGTCGTTTGTAGTTTCTAATCTATTAAAAAGAGTATTTATTAATGAACTCCATTCTGGATAGAAAGGTGGAGAGATAGGTTCACTAACTATTCTATTCTAGCTGGATGGAGACTGATGCGCAGGGCACACATCCTCTCCCTAGGCATGGTGAAAGTAAGATGGAGAGGGTCGAGGAGAAGGCGGAAGGAAGGGAGGAAGTCCCTAAGAGTATCAGTCTAATATCAAAGGGATAGAACCAGTACGATAGAGTAAAGGTGACAAATTCCTAGGTCCCTTTCTAGTCACTGGCTATCTAGTAAAACCCCCTCTGTAGGTTGAGGCAGGAAACAGCGTCAAGTCCCTTTCCTCCAACACCACCAAGGTGGCTAACAGATTAAAAAGTACAAATGTATGTTCTTTATTATGAGAGGAGCCCGAGACAGCATGGTGCTTGCCATTTGAGCACAATTAGTGGCAACAAGTGCAACAGGCTAAAAGAATTAAATTTTTATGTTTAATATTTTTTGCTCTTCACGTATGATCTGGAGGGAAAGCACCATGATATAGACCAGGGGTAGGGAACCTGCGGCTCTCCAGATTGGCCATGCTGAAAGGGGCTGAAATTGGCCATGCTGAAAGGGGCTGATGGGAATTGTAGTTCCTGAACATCTGGAGAGCCGCAGGTTCCCTACCCCTGATATAGACAGATCTTAGTAGGTCTCATAAGCTAAGCAGGGTTGGCACTTGGAGACCTCCACGGAAGGCTCTGCAGGCAACAGCAAACGACCTCTGCTTTTCACGTGCCCTGAAAGCCCCTTGCTGGGGTTGCTGTAGGTCTGCTTCAACTTGCCAGCAATTTACGCACAAATGTGTACGATAGTCCCCAGCCTCTCCCATGAAGTGTAGAATTTCCCAGTGCCCACTAGGTGGTGCCACAAGTTGTAATATTCCAGTAACAGGAAAAAAACCCTGATCCCCTCTCCTGCACTCACCATGTAGCACCCAAAATAAGCAATGTGTTAAATAGGATGGGAATGAGTGTGTGTGTGTGTGTGTGTGTGTGTGTGTGTGTGTGTGTGTGTGTGTGTTTGGTGGTTCAGTGATGCTATTAAGCAGCAGAACTTGCCCAAATGAAAACACTGCGACGCAGCTGATTGGGAGGGAAGGTGGCATGGTATAACCTGATCTCATCAGATCTTGGAAGCTAAGCAGGGTCGAAACTTGGATGGGAGACCCCCAAGGAAGGCTCTGCAGAGAAAGACAGAGGCACATCACCTCTCCTTCTCATTTGCCTTGAAAGTCCCTTGCTGGGGTTGCCATTAGCCATTTGTGAGTTGATGGCACATGTAATAGAGCCAATAATAGGTGAGAATGAGTAAACTGGGGTGTTGTGTGGTTTCTGTGTTCTAGTAGAACACAGCCATACAGTCCGGAAACCACACAATGCCCCAGTGATTCCAGCCGAAAGCCTTCGACAATACATTGAGTAAACTGTTTGCATTTACTTTAATGATACTGCTCATACAGCCAATTCAGCTCTGAGCAATGTCACACAAAGATTAACACTAAAAGAAGATTGTATATATTGTTTATGCAGGCTTAGATACAATCTGTATAAACAATCCATAATTAATAATTTTTTAATCTTAATCAACTTGTAAAAAACTGTAATATTAAAATTCACCCCTTCTAAAAGATACCTCAAACCGTCCAATTCACACCTAGAGTCCCAAATAAAAGTTTTTATCCGTGTATCTCTTGCCATATCAAGCAGACCACAACTAGAGAATGCTGAAAGGTGTCTATTTGACCAGAACCACACTGATACAATTGCTCAAGATATGGCACCTTTTAAAAATGACCCAATCGCTCCCCTATTGGTCTGATGGAGCTGGGGGGGGATGGGGTGCAGTTGTGAGGAGGGGCACAGCCACGCGTCTCCCAGGAAGTGGCACCTGGAGCTGTAGTCCCCTTCTGCCCCCATCACTACTCCAGTGCCAGCTATGCAGTTGGGGTATCAGGGATAAACTTTTTGCATTGAAAAAAACAGACTGCCTCTAGGTCCTTGAGTACAACCATAGTAGTAATCAAAGCAGCTGTACTGGGGGGTGGGGTGGGGAATAACCCTGTAATCAATTACCATTAATAACTAAGCATAGTAGGTGACCTTAAGCTATTGTACAAGCCAAAGGCATCTTTCCTTTTCTTTTGTGCCAGCCATGAAAAGCAACCCAATATTGAATATTATTCCAAAAAAAACACACACCCTCCACCAAGCACATTTAGCAATTAATTAGAAAAGTTTAGAATAAATTAGTTGCGTGATTAATTTATGCAAAGTTTGGCATAAATTAGTTATATAATTAATTTATTCTCAAGGTTTCCTAATTAATTACTAAGCATACTTTTTACATATTTTATAAATGAAAGTAAATACTATGTTGGTCATCATTGATAGTGCAAAAAATAAGTTCGTGTTAATGGTTTTTAGAAAAAGGCTAAGGGATCGTTCAGGAGGGGACAGGCCTGACAAAATGCTTCTGTTTGGCAGCTGTAATTTATGTGTTTACAGAGGTGCTCATGCATAAAGCTCAAGCTATGTAAAGGTCTCCTGTCGAATAAGATGGCTCAGACTGTAGGCACTTCTGACATGGAAGAGTACCAAGTGACCAGTGGGCTCTTGCCATTACTGTGCCGAAGCTACCCCTTAATGATCCAGTGGTGGCGAACCTTTGGCACTCCAGATGTTATGGACTACAATTCCCATCAGCCCCTGCCAGCATGGCCAATTGGCAGGGGCTGGTGGGAATTGTAGTCCATAACATCTGGAGTGCCAAAGGTTCGCCACCATGGCTTAATCTATGGCAGTTGCAGACGAATCTGTGTTCATTTACTGGGAAGTGTAATCACGTTGTGCTCGATGAGGTATATCTTGGCTCGCCTGTTTACACACCAGTGTTCCAATATTGCCCTGCCTACAGCACATGGAAGACTAATAAACTAAAGTTATGATGCTTAACAGCCAGTTTGCTCTTCCATCTCCCTTCAACCAGGTGGCCTCCCACCCATTTTCATCGGCACTATAGGGAAAAGGGGGGGGCGGGGGTGAGGGAGGCTTCAATATTCAGAAACTAATTCTGCTGTAAGACGGAGATTTCAATTGTCTGTTTATATAAATACCACAGCGTGTTAAACCTGTTAAATTATTCTAATTAGTGGCTTTTATGCATTCAGCTCTTTTGCCACTTTGCGTGAGGCATTTTAAATCCATTATTTGTTTGCAGAGCAGCCAAGCTTGACAACAGATCCCAGGGAAACTGTGCATTAGCGACAGCAGGCGGTGGCAGGTAGAGGTTTACCACTCACGAGACCTCCTAAGCTATTTGTTAAGGCATTTGATTTCATGCCATTCCACTGGCGGCTAAATAAGCTGTTTCTAAATCCTTTCAGAAATATTCTCAGTACCCATCAAACAGGGACAGCTGGTTTTTTTTTATCATCTACAAATGCAGTGGTGTTACTCTTCATTAGGAAAGCAAATGGCAGCACATAATGTATTACCCTCACTCCCTTGAGGTAAAATAGAGCACAGTTAAGGGGGGAAGGAGTAGGAAATGCAATTTTCCAGTATTTTACTCTTTTCTTTTTTCCTTCATGGTCACATAAAGCTTCCCCATTGGTTCATCAAGCTCAGTCTTGACTACTATGATTTGTTGTTTGCATCCCCACGTGTCCTAAAGACTGGCACCCGGAGTCAGTTGATCCCCCCCCCCCTTGTCCCTCTGGCAGATACGTCCCTGCCGCTCAGGGGTCCAGTAAGGTCTCTAGCTAAAATAAACATTTAAAAGGATGACACATGAAGACAAAATAAGGCATTAAAATGTGTGTGTTTGCTGCCAAGTCCCAGCTAACTTATGGCGACCCTATAGGGTTTTCCAGGTAATAGGCATTCAGAAGTGGTTTTTCATTGCCTGCTTCTGCATGGGCCGAGAGAGTTCTGAGAAAACTGTTATTGGTCCAAGGTCACCGGGGATTCATGTGGAGGATTGGGGAATCAAATCTGGCTCTCCAGATTAGAGTGCGTCACTCTTAACCACTACAGACTACACCATGTTGTTGTGAAATTTACCCAATGCCAAAAATTAACAAGGGTCTCAATTTGAGCCTCCCTTTGTCCTTGAGGGCCAGCCCAAATGTCCCTTCTGTTTCCCCTCCCCAGTTGGCCTTGACTGGAGAATGTTGCAGGGAAAAGAAGGAAAGGACACGCCTGCGTTGAAATTCTGAATACATGGAAAGAATGTCAGCAAGTGCAGTTTGTCAGGCAAGCAGAGAATGAGAAATTAATTACACCTATCAAAATTCTCTCTCCTGCACAGCTATTAAAAGAAAAGCAGGCCTACTCCTCAAAGCATACATCTCTTTCAGGAAATGCAAAGATTAGCATCTCAGCCACCTTATGAGAAAGGTCAGCCTAGGGATGCCAGCCTCCAAGTGGGATCTGGGGATCCCCTGAAGTTACAGTAGATCTCCAGACTACAGAGATCAGTCCCCCAGGGAGAAAATGGATGATTTGGAAGCTGGGCTCTATGCCATTGTAGCCCACTGAGGTCCCTGTCCTCCCAGGCTTCATCCCCAAATCTCCAGGAAATTCCCCATGTGAAACTGCTGTCCTGGTCTCCCCCCCCCCCCCCCACATCACCTGTTGGTGGCCGGAAGAGACCTGGCAACCCTGGAAAATGGCAAGGCAGCTTCATAGAAAAACAGAATTGGATCTGAGGTTCTGATTCCATCACTCTGACACAAAGAGGTTTCTAAAGATAATGGTGGAGGTTTCTAAAGATAAATGGTGGAGTCTCCTTCTTTGGAGGTTTTTAAATAGAGGCTGGATGGCCATCTGCCAGGAGTGCTTTCATTATGTGTCCCTGCATTGCAGGGGGTTGGACTTGATGGCCCTTGGGGTCTCTATGATATATATATTTTACTGCATAATTGGGAAACACATGGAAATTTTAGGTGTGGACCCTGGGGAGGGTGGGGTTTGGAGTGGGGCCTCAATGGGGTATAATGCCATGAAGATCACCTTCTAAAACAGTCATGCTCTCCAGGTGAAAATGGAAATAAGTTGTAATTCCAGGAGATCTCCAGCCACCACCTGGAGGCTGGCAACCCTAGGAAGGGTATACATTTTGTCACGGATTTAGATAAAATTAACTGCCTTGGAAGAGGGAAAGTTTTGTGCTGCTCTTGCTCTGCATTTTAAAGCAGCCCACCACCAAGTGGAGGCATTTCTTCTTTAACAAACCACACAGGACATCCCAGATAGAGTCCTCTTGCTTGTCACAGTCAGTTCAACCCTTGGTGTTTTAAGTGGGAAAAGTAAATTAATAGTAATTTTGCCTGTGACATATTTTTAGCTTCTGCACATGGATTTTCGCCCACATTTTATTTTATGCAACCAGTCCTTCATCAGGTTAATGTGAGAAGCTGGGGGTGGGGGGGGGGGGGGGAGACTGGGGGGAAAAGGATGTTGAATAGCATCTTCTATGCTGAACTCCGTGGCTTCGTGTTGATGTGTTTGGGGCTGTGTAGGGATGGGTGGAGGAAGGGGAAAGCAAGGATGGGGTATGAGTCTGAAATTGTGTGCATCGAGGAATGCTGCTGTAAATTTCGTTGTGCGTGCACAATGACAATAAAATGCTTATGCTTATGCTTCTACTTTGGAGAACTGGCTCCCATTCTGTAGGTAATATAAAACAGGAAGCTGATACTGGTCACCCCATGATCTACAGTCTCCAAGCACAGGTTTGAGTAAAAATAATAGAAAGAAACCGGGAAAAGCTTCATCAAAGGGACCACGCCAGCTGTGATGATAGCAAGGCTGAAAAGGACACAGCTTGCAGACAATCTCTGGAGACAGCAAGAGCTTTTATTTCTGCTTAGTTAAGACTACCAGCCCTCCTAAATTTACATAGACACTCTGACTGTGAAATTGTAAACCAGTGAAAGAGTAAACAAAGTACTAAAACACCCAGCAGTGAAGCTAGCTGGACATCAGCTATGAGGAAACTCCCAAATGCTAGTAAAAGCAATATCTGGTCTCTCTGCATGAAATATGTCAGCGCTGTGCTTCACCTACATTATGCAACGCTTAATGAAATTGTTGCAGAGCACCTTCTGAACTGGTCCTTCCATTATTAAAGTTGTGGGTAACAAAACATTCTGTTGCAATAGTTTTAGACAGTGGCTGTGCCGGTCTGCAGAAGTTCCAGGGTTGAGTCTAGCAGCACCTTAGAGACTAACATAAAGCTTTTGAGAATCAACGTCCCCTTTGGCTGGAGCTTCAACTGTTGAACTCTTACACCCTATTTTAGCTGGAAGATACGTATGTTATAGAAGCAGTTTGCAACTCTCTCTCTTTTTCCTGCTTGTAGAAAACTGTGGTGGCAGTGGCGCAGTGGTTAAGAGCAGGTGTACTCTAATCTGGAGGAACCGAGTTTGATTCCCTGCTCTGCCGCCTGAGCTGCGAAGGCTTATCTGGGGAATTCAGATTAGCCTGGGCACTCCAACACATGATCTTGGGCTAGTCACAGTTCTTCTGAGCTCTCTCAGCCCCTCCTACCTCACAGCGTGTTTGTTGTGAGCGGGGAAGAGAAAGGAGTTTATAATTCCCTTTGAGTCTCCTTGCAGAGAAAGGGGGGATATAAATTCAACTGTTCTTCTTCGACAGAAATACTTTTAAATTTAAATTCCACATGATACCTTTACATTCCAATTTATAAATAACATAAAATGCATCAAAGCACTAAAATAAATTTAGACTGGATAAGAAAGTTTTGCATCTATTTTCATTTCTCCCCAGAAGAAATCCCCCCTCAACCCTCCTTGGCTTCAAATTTTCTAGAAATTTTCTCTCCCTGTGGGCTCCCAAAGAGTTTAATTTTGGCTTGGTTTCACCCTTTTCAGTTTTGCTTGGATCAGGGACTTCATACTCAATCAAACAAAACCAAGTCAGAATAACTGAAAGACCAGATTTCAAGGAATTTTATTTAAGATACTAGCCCAATTTTGAGCAGCAGCACTTAAAGCATGTAAAAAAATGGTGTGAGCTATAAAATAGTCTTAATGGGTACAGTCTTTTATCTGCTAATTTTACTGTTCCCTTATTTCTTTTTAATATTTACACTTTTATTTCATCCCCTTTATGTTCATATACCTTTTTGTGTTCTCAATTTTCTTCTATCAGTAGATTCTTTTAGATATACTTTATCCTTTTAATTGTGTCTTATTTACCTTATGCCTGTCTATGACCGTAATAAAGATTGATTCTACCCAGAATATCCTCATCTAGATGTCTCACATGAACACTGCCCCCCCCCCCCGCCCCCAAACTCTTCCAATGGCAGCTTGGATGCTTATAATACTTCCATTAGGAGGATGCATTCTAACAATTCTCCAGATGCAGAGTAACCCAAAATTCTTCAATGGCAGGACAGAACCTAGAACAAGACCCAACAGCCAGACACATCCAAATTTGTAGCCAATGACTTTTACCCACACAGTAAATGCTCAGGTAAAAAAGGTAACAGAAAGGTAACCAGAAATGGATAAAGAAGGTTCAGTTTCTCCCCCAGGCTATCTTTCCGCCATCTTGGCTTCTGGATAGGACCTCTTCAGATGGATCTTCCCCCTCTACTGTTGCCAGTTCAGACAGCATATGCGACCTCCTGCTTTCCTTCTCTAATCTACTCCCTCTTCTCGCCAATACCCCTGCCCTCTAAGAACATGAGAAACAGCCTGCTGGATCAGACCACAGTCCATCTAGTCCAGCACTCTGCTACTCTCAGTGGCCCACCAGGTGCCTTTGGGAGCTCACGTGCAGGATGTGAAAGCAATGGCCTTTTGCTGCTGCTGCTGCCGAGCACCTGGTCTGCTAAGGCATTTGCAATCTCAGATCAAAGAGGATCAAGATTGGTAGCCATAGATTGACTTCTCCTCCATAAATCTGTCCAACCCACTTTTAAAGCTAAGCCCCCTTTAAAGCTAAAAATCTCTGCTCTTCCAAAGTCCTGTTCAGAGAGAACATTGATCCTGTACCCCATTCCTTGCCCTCCTTTGCTTCACCTCACTGCGATGAGTATCATATGCTTGAAATGCCACCTGGAGAGATGTGCAATTTGAATTTGGCCATGGGAGGACAGATCTAGCTTTAAAGGAACCACTTACACTAGGAATTGTCAATTGATTGCTTGTTTCAGAAATGTTCAGTGATTCTGCATTTATCTAGTTAGCATTAGCATAGCACATTTCCCACACCAGGTGTCCTGAAGTATCTTACTCAGCCTAGATACCACTCTTAATTTGTGCTAGCGTAAAAAAAACAGACTAGGAGTCCCCTTACTCCAGGTCTTGAAAGTGCACATAGGAAAGCCAAATGCATACATTCTTCACCTGTTGGTAACAGATAGTATCCTCAAGGCCTTGGATGGACTGATGTTGATTAGGAAAGCAAGGCTATCAAAACTCATTTCTATAATGAACTAGTAGCTGGGGTGGGGGTGGGGAGCTTGCACGTAAATCATCTTCAGGGTCACGGCAGAACACAGCATAAAATGAAACCTATTCAGTCAGAAGCAAAAATTCTTTGATACAATAGACAGGAGAACCAGCTGCCAAATTCAGTAGCCCACTTTTCGTTCTCATTTAGCAAGGGAATTTGTGGAAAAAATGCTCCTGTAATTGCAGCAGTATTAAACACCCACCACTTTTTCCAATTGGGTACATCAGAGACACCTGTGGCTTGTCCGCTCACCCTTAGGAAAGCCCTGCTGCCTTTGCCCTCCTCCTGCTCAACTAAACTCAAACAAGAGAGAGTTCACCTGAGATCAGCAGAGCAGTGCCTGTTTCGAACTACTATTTGTCCTTTAAAAAAATATTCTACAGTATGATATTGGACAAACATTTATTTCAAGGCTCTTCCCATGGATTTGGCTTTTAACATAGCCAGTTTTTAGAGAGATGCCACAAGACACTGTTGATAGCTCTCTCCCTGCCAAAAAGGGGAAAGAGATGATGCTGCTGCACCATCTAGTGGAGAAGTACACTCCCTTTCTAGGACAGATGAACAGAAAAACCATCCCAATTTCTCCAGCTGGGTGGCTGTATCCTCAAAACTGATTCACAGCACCTTTAGTCCTAGATTCAGCCGGGTCTTCCATTGCTGAAAAAGAGAAGAGGAAGTTCCCCTTTGACCCCACACAAACATCTGTGATGGAGATAATGGGACATCCATGGATAAAAGTTATGTGGGATGGGGGCTGTATTGCAGAGGCATAGCTCCAAGGGGACAGGGGGGTGCACAATGCACTGGGGTGTGGGGGTGTGTGGCTGGGGCGTTCCAGGGCAGAGGGCGCACCAGTGCACCGGGCACTTTCCCCCTTTGTTACACCTCTGCTGTAATGAGAACTGGGTAAGATTGATGAGGGGGAAGAATAAATGCTTCTCTAGCAGGTCTGTCACAATGAAGGGTAATTTGCATCATGCTCCAGATGAGACCCTAAACAAATGGTTCAAAATATCCCTCCCCAAAACATGATGTTCAGAGAGCAATCCCTGCACCCCCAAACACATCACTATCTCTTAGCAAAATATTCTTCATTTACAGGGGGCCAAATAAAAATGTTGATGGAAGGGTTAGAACTTGCACAGCTGACTCTTCTGAAGCAGAGTGGTGATAAGGGTGGAAAGTGTAGTCAAGTTGCAGCTGACTTTATGGTGACCCCAAGGCAAGAGCTGTTAAGAGGTGGTTTGCCATTATCTGTCTCAGCACTGTAGCCCTAAAATCCCTTGGGACAACCTCCTGTCCAAATGCTAACCAGAGCCAACCCTGCTTAACTTCTAAGATCTGATGAGATTTTGTTTTATATAAAATGCTGCAAGCTGCCCTGAACCTGTGAAATAAATATATAAAATGCTTAAGCTAGTAGAGAACAGTTTGGGCACACAATACCAGATGTATATGTTTGAAACATCCCAGGTTCTTATTTCCAGCTCCCGTGGCATGAACACATATGTAGCCCACAAGTGAGGTTGGAACAGAGATTCTATTTTTGCCCACTTGGCTAGGCAGTAGGTAAAGCTACAAGTTGTGTATGTGCAGAGTGAATGTACAGACCACATTCTTAGAAGAAAATAAATGTCCTGAGGGAGGCAATACTGTCTGGCACAGTGACTTTGGGAGAAGCAAAAGCAAGAAAAGCTGAAGAATTTGTCAGACTGAAAAGCTTCACAGTAAAGAAAGCAAAGCTACCACTGGGTATAAATCCACAGTTTTCCACCAAGTTGTTGCTTAACCATGTGTTTGAACAAGATCTATGAATCAACCAAGAAAGCACATGTCATCTCTTCATTCTCTTGTACGAGCACAAAGGTCACACAGACAGGCTCTTTGTGGGCTTTCGAGGTTCCCAAACAAAAACCAGGGCGGTCATTTAGGAATCGGTTTCCTGTTTAGAATGTTCTGCTCGCATGCACTCAAAACCCAGAAACAACCTTTCTGAAGGCGTACTGCATGCAGATCAGAAGACTCATTTGGAAAATGCCCTTGATTTATAGGACTTTCTGGGTGAGAAACTGCAGATGTAGGGTGAGAAGTCAGCTAGCAACTCTTACAGTGACTGGAACTAGGTGAAGTCCAACTACAATGATGTTTGCAGCACACAAAAATGCATCACGCTCACCCAATTTAACCTATGTGCTAATGTAAAAGGGCTCATTTGAGGTCACGCCGTAAAAGTCCCAGAATTTATTGCCAAAATGTTATCTTTCTCCATACCCAACCTGCTGTGGGGAATTCAAAAGTCGCAAATCTCATCCCACTTCATTCTCTTCTGACCTAAGGCCCCAATAAACGGGTGCATTTCGTCGCCGGTGTCGGCTTTGGTGTAGCTAAAAAAAGGAGTGGTTACATTCAGAGAAGGAAAGGGAAGAGCTCCACTCTAAAAGATCTGGCAATAACAGGTAACCTGGGATGTGAAATTGATTACCGCCTCACCCTTGGAATTTTTTTTTTTTTAATAAAACAGCTTTAGTTGGAAGGTATTTAGGGTTAAAATGTACAATGTGGACAAAAGTACACACTTCATTCCCCTCACAAGGTATTTACCGAGATTACCGTTCTTGCAAAGTACAAGAAATGTGATATTCAAATGCCCCCAAGCACAGACTGCTCTTTTTCCTAACAGAAGTAAAATTTAAGGGGACGGGGCAGAGCAAAAAAGGAAGCGAGGAGGCCTAGCGGGCTACAGGAGTCAGATAAAAGTTTTAAAAAATAACACGGATTTTGGCAGTTGAGGTGTGCATAATCTACTTTTGATATTTTTGGTGTTTTTATTTTTTTTAAATATAAGCATTTGCCCCTCCCCCACACTGAGCACAGTGTAAAAATCCCAGGCCTCCTTTAATGGTGTCACTCAGCATATTTACAGGAATCCTAACAGCACAATACAAGCCTTGCATGAAATTCAGGCCAGCTTGCATCTTTAAATATTTATCCTGCCATTGAATAAATACACCAAAGCCCCATCCAGTCGTTGTGAGTTACGATGATTCGGCCAAGCCTGGCTCTGTGGTCAGCGGAGCTGTTTTTTCATTGAATGCAGAGGCTCCGTCTCCCCTCTCTTCAAGGGCAGGCGCCTTGGCCGTGGGAGGGCTGGGCGTGGTATCCAGGGTGAATGAAGAGGTTCGTTCCACACTTATAGTCGCACCGGGATTGGCATATGCACTCCCCATTTGAGGAGTGGAGGCAAGCAGGTCGGCAGGTGGGGCAGAGACATCTGGGACCAATGGAAACTGTGCAAGGAATTCAGGCGGCAGAGGTGCTATTCCGGAGAGATTTAGAGGCGGCAAGGAAGGAAGTGGTGGCAAACCTAAGGGCGGAAGCAACAAGTAAGCGGTCTTCCTATGCGAGGCAGAATAGGTGACAACAGTCCTGATTTGGGTGAAAGAACCCCCCAACCCTGCATATTCTATGCCACACAACCCAGATATTCCGTTTCCAACCAATGGAAATTGTACACCAAGTACAGCTAAATCCTTTAATCTTAGTCAAGGTTATAGTCAAAATTATGAAAGTTGACCAGAGCTGCCCAATTCCTCTGATTTTGTGGAGTTTATTTTGCAAATGTCTCTGTTTTGCACAACTGTCTCCAAATCTGACTACCAGAGCAAGTGGTGAGCGGCGCGCCCCAGACTTTTTGAGCCCTGAAGGCACCTTTGGAATTCTGACACAGCGAGGTATGTGCAGCTACAGAATCGCTGCCATGACAGGTGGAACCAGTCACGAAATGGCTGCCACAGCTTACCACCAGTCACACACTGAAGATCTTAAGAGTTGTGGTTGCAGCTGTTGCCAAAGCAAGGTTTTTAAAAATCTGCTCAGCCAATCAAATCTCCAGTGGTCATTCAGAAACTCTGCTGGGCAACAGGCTTGCCTGGCCCTGGTCACTTACTAAAACTAGACATCGTCAGGCTCCATGATGTCCACAGGCACTTACACTGGGGACTCCTGGGTTATAGAATGCATTGAAACCCTGTACTCGGGTACTGGAAATGTAAGGCCCCTTCCGCACATGCAGAATAATGCACTTTCAATCCACTCTCACAATTGTTTGAAAGTAGATTTTGCTATTCCACACAGCTGCAAAGTGTACTGAAAGTGGATTGGAAGTACATTATTCTGCATGTGGCGTAGAAGTACATTATTAGGAGCAGCAGTGGTGTAGTGGCTAAGAGCAGTGGCTAAGAGCAGGTGCATTCTGATCTGGAGGAACCGGGTTTGATTCCCAGCTCTGTTGCTTGAGTTGTGGAGGCTTATCTGTTGCTTGAGTTGTGGAGGCTTATCTGGGGAATTCAGATTAGCCTGTGCACTCCCACATACACCAGCTGGGTGACTTTGGGCTAGTCACAGCTTTTCGGAGCTCTCTCAGCCCCACCCACCTCACAGGGTGTTTGTTGTGAGGGGGGAAGGACAAGGAGATTGTAAGCCCCTTTGAGTCTCCTACAGGAGAGAAAAGGGGAATATAAATCCAAACTCTTCTTCTTCATGTGCGGAAGGGGCCTTATTTTCTTCTAGTGTGGACAGAAAGTGAAAAGCCCAAGGTGAGACTCAGGGCTGAGAAGTTATTTGAATGCAAGTCTCCCCTGTTTAAGTCTAACCATTACACCATGCTGCCAGCAGAACCCTATTCTTTTATAAGAAATCACAGCCAAGGGTTTGGGTTGAATTCTGTACCCAATATGTACCCAATAGCACATTCTGCATTTGCTGTGCTCCTATGGACCTGCAGCTCAGAGTCTTATGATAAGAGTCCCATATAATTCACTGGACAAACAACTGAATATCCTATTGTACTTCCAGTCATGAAGGCAGCCAAACTATGATACCATACTCAGAAATACTTTGTCAAAAGCCAGCAGTAAATTCGCAGGAACATACCAGGATGTCCAATGTCTGATAATCCAGGTCTGGGAATTAAGTGTGGGGCAGGCAAATTAAGGTTGGGAATATTACTCAGATTGGGAAGTCCAGCGGGCAAAGGCATCAGCCCTAAAGTTAAAAAAAAAAAAGTTGTAGTATCAAGGGAAAAACAGTGGTATAAAAAACCATATGGGAGTTCAATGTCAGAAGCTGCATAAACAATGTCAAAAGCCAATGAATAAAATGATGTTTTAAATACAATTGCTTTTTGGAGATCAGTGCCCAGATATTCTAAAGTTGCAATATGCTAGAAGGGGTCGGCTTCTACAGGAATTGTGTTCATTATTTTGAGGGAGGGAGAGAAAAGGGCACAGGGAAAGCGCTTTCATACTGGATCAGCCATTTCAACATTGACTGTGCCAACTTTTCTTTTTGGCACCACTGCTTTTCAGATGTTACATTTGAGGCTGTTTTGTTAAACTATGTATTTTATTCATTTTTAATAGATGTTCACAGCTTCGGGAACTGGCTGTCGTGGCCTGTCATGGCGAGATGTGTTCTCTGTGGAGCAGTATGGAGAAAAACGCATCTTACCATGACATGCGTCTGAAGATGCCAGATACAAACAAAATATTAAGAGGAAAAACTACTGCACCACGGCCACACAGCCAGGAAAACCCACAGCAGCCCGTTGATTCCAGATGTAAAAGTCTACAACAGTTCAGGAATCTTACTTAATTTAAGATTCTCAACAGACTACACTTTTTAATTGGCTTAAATGGGAAATTAACCAGTTACTGGTTTCATTGCATAATCAATGGAGATGAATATTAACTGGTCGGAGACCCTGTAAAGGCCACTCTTTGTTGAGGTCACTGAATGTTAGCACGCTATGGAATGAAAGGGAAACATAAACTAAAACACTGCATTTATTCACTGAATTGTAAAGAAGCTTTATGGTTTTTCAGTATCCCATACAGAAGTCTGTATTAGGGTTTTACAATCAAATTAATATCTACATAAATAGGCATACGAAATGATCTGCTAAAATACATTTTTGATTGGCAGTTCATTAATTTGGAATCACAGTTTCTCTTCAGACTAAGTTCATGAAGAACAAGGTTAAAATCAGAGAGAGAGAATGTAAAGTTCCATCAAGTTGCAGCAAACTTATAGCGACCCCTGGTGGGGCTTTCAAGGCAAGTGACATGCAAAGGTGATTTGCCATTGCCTTCCTCGGCAGAGCCTTCCTTGGTAGTCTCCCTTCCAAGTGCTGACCCTTCTTAGCTTCCAAGATCTGGCTATACTATGCTGCCTTCCCTCCTACAATCATATTAGAACAGATAAATAACTACCTGCTTTTTCTACGCAATGAATGGAACAATGAATTTCTACGCAATGAATTTCCCCCCACTTGAAGTCACCACTTACCTGGTAACGTAGTTGCTGAGTTAACTGCTGGCACTGGAGCAAGAGTCTGACTAACTGGGGGTGGCAGTAGCGGTACTGTAGGGACACCTAATAGAAAGCACACCGACTTTAATTCCAAGTAATTCCAAGCTTTCAAGTATGCAACATTCACAAGTCAAGAGCCTTTTGTAAGAGAGATGGAGTTTCAGCTAGCCTCACAGCTATCTTATTCACTGGCATTTTATTCCAAGTTATTTCTTATGAAAAATGTGTGGCAAAGAACATATGAAGCAGGCCACCAGAACAGACCTTCCAGAACTCCAAAACAGAATGCACAACCAAATCACTGTGGTATTCCGGAACACTCCGCCCCTTTCCATATGAAGCCTTCTTAAGGCTGGAAAGCACTTCAGGAGTCAACACACTCTTTATGGCTCATTCCGCACATGCGAAATAATGCACTTTCAAACTGCTTTCAGTGCTCTTTGAAGCTGTGCGGAATGGCAAAATCCACTTGCAAACAGTTGTGAAAGTGGTTTGAAAACGCATTATTTTGCGTGTGCGGAAGGGGCCTTTGATAATGGTTGGAACCCAAACCAATACCCCCCCCCCCCACTTCCTGCCACAGCTACGATTATAATTTCATCAGCCCTCACTCAAATCCTATGAAGCTCCCTGGGCCTTGCCTGCTTCCTGGGACTGTTATACTGCATGATAAAACTGGGACAGATACGTGACAGACATGTATGTTTGAGTCAGGCTGGGGTCAAAATATAAACACTACAGTCCTTTAAGGAGAGACTCGGCTGTTTTCCATGCAGGAACAGGCTTTTGTAGTTACCCTGTTGCTGCTGTGGACATGGCAGCAGCTATGGGGCTCCCACGTAACAGGCCTCTTTGTATTTTCCCTGAGCCGGTCTCTCCAGCAGGCCCCCCCCCCCCCGTGTCTTTTCGGGGTTTTTTTTTAAAGCAGCAATACTGTTGTATCAGCCTAGCAATCTGTGTATCAGGTTCTCTTGAGTCCTAGCTGCCATCTTTTAAAAAGCCAGGCTCTTTTGTTGCAGAGATATGCCTTTCTCCTTACAATTCTGTAACAACAGGGTAGACAGAGCTTACTTAAAAAAAAACACGAAAGCTAGGAATCTGGAGAACTTGACACACAACTTGTTATAAGAAACTTCAATTGCCAATTAAAAAACAAACACACACCAAAAAGCCACCGGGTGGTGGAGGGGCGGGGAGGAAATGGCTGCTGCAGGGTTAAGAGAACATGAAATGGCTGCCACATGGGCAGTACTTGGAAAATCCAAAATTTCACACCCACAAGGGAGCTGTCCAGGAGTTCCTGTGATCTTTGCCAAGAGTTTACAGCAAAGGAGTTTTGCAAAAGACTGGACAAAAGTCACGCAAACTCTGAGAGGTGGCACAAATGTGCCTTGATGCTGTAGGGAAACGGTATCAAACCTTATTGAAACAGGGAAACAATATCAAACCTTATCAAAACAGGCTTGTAAGAAATCAAATTTTGTAGCCCAATCCATTTTCTTCAACAGCACCACATTCTCTTACCCTTTTGTCCTACACACCTCCAAAATATCTAGCAGAGGGGAGTTTTCTGACCTTCATATTGTTATAAAAGTTATCCTGAGGAATGCTTGGAATTCAGAACATTCAACTGCAGCACTTTATGTCGCAGCATACAGGTTAAAAAGCAGAGTTTATACCCCATCCCCTTTCTCTCCTGTAAGGAGACTCAAAGGGGCTTACAATCTCCTTTCCCTCCCCCCTCCCCCCACAAACACCCTGTGAGGTGGGTGGGGCTGAGAGAGCTCCGAAGAGCTGTGACTACCCAAGGTCACCCAGCTGACATGTGTTCGAGTGCAAGGTCACCCAACTGACATGTGTTCGAGTGCACAAGCTAATCTGGTTCACCAGATAAGCCTCCACAGCTCAAGTGGTGGAGCAGGGAATCAAACCCAGTTCTCCAGACTAGAGCGCACCTGCTCTTAACCACTGCGCCACTGCTGCGCACATGCGTAACGTGACACTGGCTTCTATTTGCCCACTCAATTTATATTTTCAGTCCAGGGGAAACAAGGCATTAAAAGCTTATCTTAACTCTTCTGTTCACTGACAAGATCATGGAAGACAAACCTGTATTGAGCACATTTGTGACAGAAGGAGTTGTGTTAATGGAGAGTCCAGCCAGACTGTGTTCTGTTCCTGTTGTTCCAGGTGCTAATGAGGGTGGGGGGTTGACTGAAGACAGCTGAACCTGGTTACAAAAACAAGGAAACAGTGACAACTGGACCCCACACCATCCCAAAGCCATTCAAAACAAAAGACACTCACACTCTAAGCTCTAGGCCAGGGGTAGGGAACCTGCGGCTCTCCAGATGTTCAGGAACTACAATTCCCATCAGCCTCTGTCAGCATGGCCAATTGGCCATGCTGGTAGGGGCTGATGGGAATTGTAGTTCCTGAACATCTGGAGAGCCACAGGTTCCCTACCCCTGCTCTAGGCCAAGCCTAAGACTGTACCATCCAACATATACTGAGAAATGTTTCAGAGGGTAGCCATGTAGAACAACCAGATTCGAATCTAGTAGCACCTTAGAGACCAACCAGATTTTCTGGGTATAAGCTTCCGAAAGTCCCTTTGTCAGATAAAGGAGCTTTGACTCTCAAAAGTTTATACCCTGAAAATCTTATTAGTCTCTAAGGTGCTACCAGACTCAGAAAGGACGTGCCTTTGTGTCAGTAGAGCATTCACTATATCAGGGGTCTGCAACCTGCTGGCAGGGGCTGATGGGATTTGTAGTCGATGAACATCTGGAGATCCTCAGGTTGCAGACCCCTGCACTATATTATGCAGCTCTTGCAGCCATGACGATTTGCTGTTAGTATTTAGCATCACAGTGCAAAGCATGAAAAAAACAAACATTCCAACTTACTTCTGTGAAGCCATCTTTGAGTGGGCTAATAGTTGCATTGGACAGCTGTCCGGGGAGAGAAATTTTCTTCCCCTCTTCAAATGGGCGGGTTGGTATTCGATGCAGGTACCCATAGCCGATGCCACAGCCTAAGCTTTAAAATATGAAAGTTTTAAAAAAATTACATTAGATTGTCCCAAAAGCCAGAAATTTGCTATGATAGGATTTTTCCTGAGCAGTAGTTTTTTTTGGAAATGTATTTGTTTTGGGGAGCTCTGCCATTGTCACAGCTGACTTATGGCAACCCTGTAAGGTTTTCAAAGCAAGAGATATTTGGAGGTGGTTTGAAATTACCTGCCTTTGTGTCATGCTCCTGATATTCCTTGGAGGTCTCCATCTAAATACTAGCCAAGGTCAGGGCTAAGAGTTTATCAACGGCCCAAGGTCACCCAGCAAATGTTCATGGCCCGAGTGGGGATGTTAACATAGGTTTTCCCAGATCCAAGGCCAATACCTTAACCACTACACCACACTGGCTCTATCTGGTGTAATGCCAGGGGCCAAATGCAGTTGTGAAGTTAGTATGTTTGACACTGGAAGACATCCAAACAGAATGGCTTGCTGGTGTCATGAACCTTGACCCAAGTATAATTACATTAAATATTAGCTCTGTTTCCTGCATACTGTTCTAGAAAAGAGTTTGAACAGAGGCATAGCTGGGCCAAACTGCACCCGGTGCGCAGTCTAAATTTTCTGCCCCCCCCACCCCCTTCCCACACTTACCTTAGTTCCTTTCCTTTTCCTATAACTTTTTCAGGCTGAAAAAAAAGGCCTATTCGCAGTTCAGGCTTAAAAACGGCCTGATGGGAACTATACTTCCCAGGAAACCTTGTGAGCCCCAAGGTCTCCTGGGAACTGTAGTTCCTCAGGCAGTTTTTAGCCTGTAATGTCAACAGGCCTTTTTTTCAGCCTGAAAAGTTCTAGGAAAAGGAAAGGAACTAAGGTAATGTGTATAATGGAAATGTCATAAGGGGGCACCGTGGGGGGAGGGGCCTGGGGCGATTTTTCCACGCACCCCCAGGCATGCGCTTGGTGCACGGCGCACCCACCCACCCGCTCCCCTGTGGCTCTGCCACTGGGTTTAAACCATTTATTTAAAAGGGTAAAGAGATTTATAGCTATACCTAAATGTTATAAGTTATAAGTTTTACGTACTTATGTTATAAGTTGTACGTAAAAGGGAAGACAGCATAGCAGAACTTACAAATTATTTGGAAACTGGCATTAAATTGCTTATTCCACACAAACCTAATGTTGCAGAACAAACTTTTTTTTTTAAGTGAACCGAATACTGAGTGTAGCTGGCAACTCAATACACTAGTACATTTGTGATTTATGCATCTCAGCTGCTTTGCATTTTGGATGTACCGGAGTTAGTTTTGCCACACAAATAAATGGAAAAGAATAGTAGCTCCTCTCACCCCATCCCCACAATGCTTTTTTACCCAAAAAAAAGCAGACTCCATGACTTACTCTGTCCTACACTGGTGGTGAAGACAGCAGGTGCACAGACACCAGTATAAAAGGATACTGAGATCCTCAGTGGTCCATCACCTGAAGGCGTGGAGCAAATATTCCCTTCTCTCAGCCATTATTGCAGTCTAGCCTTTTGGTACAGGCCTAAGCAGGACCAATCCAGACACAGTGCATGGCTCCCACTAAGTAATGCAACGTACCTTCCTTCTCCGCCCCATGAGGAGTTTGGGGTGATAACCACCTCCCGACAATTATCTGTATCTGTGTTGTACACGTAAAGTTTTAATGGTTTGGCTTCATGGGTCTCAATAAGGGAGAATAAGTCTTCAGACTGAGAAAGAAAAGAACAATTTCGAAATCAACTTGTGACGTTCAGTAAATTGCTATCTCAGTAGCTCTGTCTGCCACAGTTCTTCAAGTTCTCTAACAGATGCTCTGTCTTCTGATAACGAAGCCATCTACTGCACCATAATTACTGCACCATGGTCTTACTTCGTTTCAATTTAAATACAAAAATAAGAGCTGCATGTTGAGAATATCATGAAGTGGTTTTCCTTTATACTTTCAAAAATTTTATATTGACACCAAGGGAATTCTGAAAGATATGATTAGGGGTTAAGAGTCCCTCCCCACACTGCTTACTTCATAACTGAAATACCCACTAACCTCATTCATGACAGTGTCTGCTCCAATTATGTAGTCGCTGTGAGGTCTAAGACCTGCCAGTGCTGCAGGAGAATTTGGTTCAACTTCCTAGAGCCGAGAGACATAGAGATGAAATAAACATTTTAACTAAACCAGGAAAGTTACAGAACACAAGGTAACACGGAATATTGTTTTAAAAGCCCCTATGTCCCAAACCAACTATAGAATTAGATCCTGCCATCTCTACTTTCTTCAGGCCTTAACAGGTACCTGGACTACCTACGAGGTACCTATCTACCTACGAGGTACCTATCTACCTACGAGGTGTATTTGAGCAGAGAGCAGGAAAAAAATGTTGGTCTTTACATTATGCCACTTCGAGATAAAATGTTTAAATGGCAACGATCTGAGAGCCAAAGCACAAGTTATACTGGTTTGGACATATAGACCCGTTCCCATTTCTCATCAGTCAACATGACAGTGTATTTTCAAAGCTTCTCTAAAAACCACGAGGAAAAGCCAATATGCAGGTTATCAGCAATCATCCCAGTTCAGAGAACAAGAGCAGCAGCAGAAAAATGTTCAGAGTCACCTAGGGTCCAGGATACAACTTTGTACACTGACTGCTGCAGGGGAGGGGGAGAGAGAACGGAGGCAACACTGTTAACGGTTGCACATACATTAACATTTTTTATGGTATGCAATGTAATAACCCTGCAAACAAACCCACAACACACCAGAATGACAACATAAGCAAAGCTACTTCAGCACAGATAACGTTTGAGGAGGACAACAGTGCATGTGCTGAACTGACTGGTGGAACACTCAGGCTCATTCCGCACATGCAGAATAATGCACTTTCAAACTGCTTTCAGTGCTCTTTGAAGCTGTGCGGAATGGCAAAATCCACTTGCAAACAGTTGTGAAAGTGGTTTGAAAACGCATTATTTTGCGTGTGCAGAAGGGGCCTCAGTGAACCAAGGGAGATACAAGAAGCAGGCTCGATTCTGAGAGGACTATGCTTATATGTAGTAGTAGTAGACTTTATTTACAGTCAATGACCAAATATATTAAGAATCTCTAATTTAGTAAAAATATCTATGCTTATATGTAGGAGTCGCACCTCAGAAATGGTCCTGCCCAACTCCCATTACTTTCAACCAGGGCTCCTGTGTTTGAATTTTGGAAGTGCCAGCCCCCTCAGTCATGAAAGAGTTAACTTGCTGTTTGTTTGTTAAATTACCTTGCAACAAATAGGGCCTCCTTGAGTTTAGTGTCTGTTTTAGAATGTAGGTGTCTACTGCATAATTCATAAAATGCCTGTTTAAACCAATAAACAGGTGCCTTGAGACACTTAAGCAAGGGGGGAGTTTTGAGTGAAAGTTTATTGCTCGTTGTTTTTCTCAGTCACCCAGTCAGTTCCTAGTCATGACACACTTACAATTCATCTTAAGTAGAAAAGTTGTTTATTATTTTGTATCCACGTATACCCTTCCTACTTCGTATTATTTAGTAAAGAATCTTCTTAAATCTCACTCACAGTGTACTGGCTCTGCTTGCTTTTGTTGCATTACTCTGCTAAATATGAATGATGGATATTAATATCCAACACCAACATGGTGCAAAACTAATCCCCGAAGGATCGGGTCCGTATACTAGCATTCCTGCTGACTGTTAAACATGCAGAGTCAGAAGAAATAAATCTGATGCCAGATTACTCCATTAAGAAAAAGCTTTGGAAGCTTCACACTCACCAGGACGTGCCAGACATTTTCATTGGCCCCGTCAAAGCTGCAAAACCGAATGCTGACCCCCAGAAGTCCCTGCCCACCCCACATGTTGCTGGGAGTCACTGATGTCTCCCTCAGCTCCAGTGTCTTGCTGCTGTAGACCAGCATCTTGACGGGTTTCTCCACATTTGCTTTCAACAGGTCCTTGAGAGTATCATTGTCTTTATTCTGGCGGGAAAAAAGTGAAGTCGTTACCATCTGCAGTTATGTTCGCTGCTTTGGCAGCTTTTGATACACAGTTATGACAAAAGCAGAAGAATAGAAGGCAGTAAAGTTAACGCTGGATTTTTAAAAACCATCTTTAAAAAAACCAAAGGCTAAATTCGGCTGCGAGAATCCCTGCTTCTTAAAACAAAATACGGACTGATGTGCCAGCTCAAAACTTTTAAAAATTATTTGCGACACTGGAACAGCATGCTGTTCTCCTATTGCTAATATTCAGAACTGGGCTCTTTGACTATTTTTATATACTTTGCTGAGTCATCAATCAGATTCAGCTTCCGTAAACACAACTCATTGGTTTTTATGTGTCAGCTATAACAAAGTTTCTTTTTCAAAAATAATCCAGATCAAAACAAAGCCCGACTTAAGCCAAACATTCAGCATTCTTAAAAATGATGACTGTCTGATGAAAGGCAGTTCTTTTTGTAAAGGAAAAAACTCTAAAATTCCTGATTACAGAACAATCCGAAAGATAGTTGCTCCAGTCGAAGCCCACTGAAATGAATGGCCCAGAGTAACTCTCTTTAGGATTGCACTGTAAAAACTCTTTCAGCTAGAGTCAAACTGGTCTCCAAAGCAGTTGGTGAGGGATCTCAGGAAATGGGCACCCATTCCTGCTCTACATGCATGGATTTTCTTCTGCCATCCACTCTTAACATCCTCCAGCCTGACTCCCCTGGCATGTGGGTCTCCAACTGGTAGCTTAAAGGAACCCGGGAAATAACTGCCCTAGAATTTTAATTAAAATTTAATTTCAAAGGATTTGTGGTGCTGCTTAGCCGATCAAGAATAGAGTTTTAAAAAAGAAGAGGCTGACATTTCTTTGTTTGCCTTCGTCAGTCTTGTATTTGAGGCATCAACACCAGAAGTGACCACTTCATTCACCTGGTCAATTTCTGTGGCTGACTCTCCAGGGAACCTGTCTAAGATGGCTTACAAAATAAAACGCAATAAAAACTTAAAACATTGTAAGAGTCTGGGGTGCTGTGTGGTTTCCGGGCTTGTAAAGAAAGAGATAGGCTTACTGCCAGCTCTTAACAAAGAAATGTGGGTTAGGATTTTGTAAAAAGTGCACGCATGAATGCAGAAGCACAAAAACTTTTTAGAAAAATATATTTTAAAGTTTATTGAGAGCTGCTTCTGCTCAATAAACAACTCAGCTGAAACTGCATATGCAAGATATAATTATAACGGTTTAAAACATTCAGTAGCGTAGCTTTCCTTACAGCCAATGCAAGCAGAGAATAACAATAAATATTACTGATAAGACTAACTGGCAACAATTAACAAGTTGAAAATGCTTCAGGTAACAGACAGTATATTGAAAAACAGTAACAGCAGTGAAAACACAGAAAGAGAAAAAGATAGATTCTAATGAGAGCATTGAAAGGTACTTATACACAAACTACCCATCAGGTGGTATGATCAGACCAATGACGTGCTCATGGTGATTTGCTGAGTCAGCTTGGCCAACAGTCATAATTGCTAACAGATGTAATTACTAAGATTATTAGGGTCCTATTCAGAAAGAACATAGTTTTCAGCTGGGCATGACTTTTAGCAGGCAGAGGTACAGACTGGAGAAATTAAAGTGATATGACCAATTTCTCCACAGGGCTGTGTGGCCGTGTTCTAGCAGCATTCTCTCCTGACGTTTCGCCTGCATCTGTGGCTGGCACCTTCAGAGGATCTGATAGAGATCCGGGCCATACAGCCCGGAAACCACACAGCACCCCAGTGATTCCGGCCGTGAAAGCCTTCGACAATACATTGTAAGAGTCCTTTCTGAACTCAGTTTCAAAGAAACAACAGAACTTGAGATTCTTTCCAGTGGCTCATGATTCCCTCATTCTGTGTTCTGACCATGAAAGAGACACATCCCGTGCTCCGGAGACTGCAGCCAGCAAGTCACGTCATTATAGAATTTTCTCTCAAAAGTATGCTAGTAGTGCTTTATTACTCCATTTTAATCTCTCGGATCACCGACTCGCAAATGCCAAAAAAACCCCAGCAACTTTATTTCAGAAATGAACTTACTAGTCTTGAATCATTAATAGAAACAATAAAATCAAAGAACGGCTCCAGCCCAGCTCTGTGTCCTGGCGAATTTTCTTGCACCTGCAAAAACAAACGACGTGAGAAATGAGTGAGAACGCACTGGGGGCTCGACAGTCAAAAAAAGGGAGAGGGATTCTCAATCTGCAATGCTTAAAATAGAGATCCAGAAATACTGCTGCCAGGTGGTAGGGAAAGTCTCTGGTACACCCTGCCGTAAGGGAAGCGAATTTGCAGAGATCGGCTGCCAATACAGAAAGGAAACGAGTCTCTCAGAGCAGTGCCAGATGGCGGCTTGTGCTGGCAGGGGGAAAGGCTATTTGCAAACACACGAACGGGAGCACACACAGAGAGACACACCCTTGCTCCCCATAAAGCCCCCTAAGCAAGCAGCAGGTCCAAAAGGCTGCGTTCGATTTGCTTTATGGGAGCACGAGAGTAGAGCCTTGTGGCATCCTCGAACATAAGGGCAGACGCTCTGTCCTGAATCCACTTTCTCCAGATTAATGCCAGCCAAGCCAATCAGCCACCTGCAGTTCACAGCACGAGGATGGCAGCCTTTGAAATCCCCTCACGTTAATATTTGGCAGCTCCAGCCGTACTTCTCTCCTCTCATCCAAAATAGCAGGGCATACTGAAAGAGAAAATAAACCCCTAAACATTACAACTCCTGTGAATTTAGCTCAGGGGTGTCCAACTCTGGCGCTTCAGATGTTCACGGACTACAATTCCCATCAGCCCCTGCTGGCACGGCCAATTGGCTGATGGGAATTGTAGTTCATGACCACCTGAAGCACCAGAGTTGGACACCTCTGATTTAGCTACTTCATATACAGAAGAGTCCTGATCTGGACAGCCCAGACTAGCCCAATCTTGACAGACCTGAGAAGTTAAGCAGGGGTTTGCCCTGGTTAATTAATGGATGGGAGGCCTCCAAGGATATCTAGGGGTGTTGTGCAGAGGCAACGTTGTGAAAAGGCACCTGCCTGAAATACTCAAAGCTTATCTTTTCCTGGCCCTGCTTGCCCTCTCCTCTGGCACCAGCTTCGTAAGCTCTCAGTGACAGTCATGTGACCAGATTCGGTGATGCCACTGCTGTGAGGAATGCTATTCAGAACAAAAAAATGTAGCTGATCAGAGCTGCCAACAAGCTCCCAATGTAGAGCGGCTTCTGCCTAAATGCCAGGTGTTACACACACACTGCTTACAGATTGTGAGCTCACTCTAAAAGACGGCCCTCTAAAAAAATCTCTGAAGGAGGAACAGAGGATTTGCTGAACGCGGCCTTTTGACACAGCACTACCCTTCGTACTCTGTGATGCTGCATAAAGCTAGTTGGTACCCACCCTTTCCTAGCAGGGCCGGAACAACACTGGCCCTCACTCAGTCAAGCCACTGTGCACAGTTCCAGTAACCTCCCGTAGCCTGTAGTTTGCTGCATAGTCACCAGGTAATCACTCAGGATATCTTTTATTCATATTTCACACTCTGCATCTTTACATCGCACAGGCATTTAATTCATGCTGAACAACCGAGACAATATGCACTGTTGAGGTTCTTTAAAAAACAACAACAACCAAACTTCACTGCTTGGAGAAAACAGTCCCCTGCAACTCAGCAAGGTGCACTGCTTAGCTGCTAGGACAGCTTGGCAGAGTACGAGACAGCTTACTACCCCAAAAAGCAACCCCCAAAGCTAATGACACTGCCATTCACTCCTCCACAGTTCTGTTTTGTTTCTGGTAGTCTTTGGGGCACTACATTATTGGAATTTTTACTGCTTCAAAGCTGCCCGGAGTCTGACTCCAGTTGGGGATAAATATAATGACACAAATAAACAAACCCAGGCACTCGGTTCAGCCTCTGTGATATTGCCTAAGATTTCCCTGGTCATTTTCCACATCATTTTCTAGACTACCTTCTCCACCACCACCACCACCACCGCCGCCGCCGGAAATGCAATTATTGATTGAATCCTGAGCTTTGCGGAATCTATACAAGCACAGGACTTTGGAGGACAGCGTGGCATGTTTGCAGGAGTGTATTTCCTGAAGTTGTCAATTTTTACTTGTGCGAAACACACACTTAATTATGCCAGAGGTGCCTCTGATGGGAGGAGGAAGGCAGGACAAGCCAAATGCAAGTGTCCATAGAGCCAGGTGAAGGCTGTCTGCAGCTTTTGAGCTTGATTCAAAAGTTACAAGGAGTTATTCCTCTTCCCAGTGCAGAAGCAGCTCAGAAATGTTCCGCTCTGAAATACAGTCATAAATATGCAGGCCCCACGCCCTGCAATTTCACTAACAATGTGCTGCAATTTGAAATCAAGAACACTGATACCCAGCTTAACAGTATAAGAACTTATTTTTATATAGCAATGGGGAATTACTCGGCTTGGCAATGCAAGAGGTAGGCTGGGAGGGGATCTTGTTAGACAACTATACCAGAAACGGCTTGAAACGCATCTGCAGAGAATTCACAAAGATCAAATTGCAGTTTACATATTTTTATATAAGTTTTGGTTGCACACACAATCACACAGTGAGAGGTTAAGGCGCATACACACAGTTCCTAAGTATATAAACAGGGAGGAAAAGATAGGTTGGATGATAGAATGGGAGTTGGGGAAGCAGGGGACTTATACGTTACCTAAATCTGCAGAGAAGTTCTGGAAGAAGGCAAGGATCTCTATGCCAGCATAGAAACCAAATGCGAAGGACGATATCGTGTCTCACACCAATGCGACCAAGAGAGGATCAGGTTAGAAATGAGCACTGAGGCTTTGGTGAGCAGAACTTTTATACCCCTTTGCGCAGGTAAGGCGGGAAATTCAAGCTTAGGTTTTGGTTCTCTGCAACTGCTTGGGGTTTCCTTGCTGGACTTGAGCTAATTAACAGCTCTATCTATTGTCTCTGCTTCCCGGGACAATGGGGTCAATTGGTCCTAGATTATATCAGTGATACCTTGAATGGTTTATGCAGAGGTACTTCCTAAAGTCTCTTCCTTAAGTATTCAAATTTGGCTGAGGCTTGAGTGAATCAGGAAGGGATCTTGTTGTTAGGGAGATCATATCTGAAAGGTGGGGGAAATGCAGTGAAGAGGCAATTTTTTGGAGAAATGTTTTCTCAAGAGCACAGTAACAACTTACCAAGGTGTGGTGTACAGATTCCATTATGTTAACGGAGTACTCTGGCAGGATGGGATAATAAAAGATTCATGTCCCTGTTATGAGGCGTCCAGGTTGTATCACTGGAGTAACTCACAGATCTAATCTCTGCAATCAGATTGTTTTGCCTTAAGCTTGCTTTCAGCTTGGACACTCTGCTATCCACCAATACAAACATGGAAAATGGCATTTTGTAGCACAGAGCATAAGGAATAATATGAAATCCAATGTTTCATAAGGCAGGGGATGAAGGCCATGTTAACAACACATACCTACTTCTGCCACTCCTCTTTCTCTCTTACACATTGCTCTAGATGGGCTCTCTTACATACAAACCCTTATTACCGAAGAATGATGGGGAAAAAAATTCTAGTGCAGACTGTGGGTATATTATCCTTCTGTTAAACAGGCCTTTTTAATGTGGCAAACTTACCAACATTTCAAATGTAAGTATAATGGAACATAAGCCAGACAGGAATAACTTGAGGGAGATCTGAACCTCTAAATATATTAAATAATGCCCTGCAGGAATTCAAAAGAGGTTTTCAAAATCATGCCTTGAGATTGTGCAAATTTTAAACTGCCAAGCGCTGTTACTGAGCAAAACAGGAGATGTGAAGTTATGAGTATCTTGAGAGAATCTTAAAATTATGTGAAACTTGAGGCATCTTAAAGACTTACAGGATTTTTGTTGCTTACCTAATCATAAGTCAGTGCACGTCTGCAAGACGCATGAGAGTGTTATCCTCAGCAGCAGATAAATCTACATACATGTATTGTGTGTGTGTATAAACACTGGCCCACAGAAAGTGTTGGTAAAATGTTTCTGCCAACAGAGATTAAACGGCTGGCCATGCTGGAGAAACATTACTCGGCAGGCCACAAAATGCTAATGTATTTTATGACTGAAAAAGACCACTAACTTTAGTTTGTGGAACTACTTTAAAGCTGAGTGCGTTGAAGACTCTTCAGAAAAACAATGTGTGTTGTTTTTTAAAAGGTCATTGTTGATACCAAAGGCAACAAAGTGTAACAGTTACAGAATACAATCCAAAACTAGAAATAAACATACTATCACACATTAGCAATCATATCTAACTTTAAGAACATAAGAAAGAGCCTGCTGGATCAGACCACAGTCCATCTAGTCCAGCTCTCTGCTACTCGCAGTGGCCCACCAGGTGCCTTTGTGAGTTCACATGCAGGAGGTGAAAGCAATGGCCTTCTGCTGCTGCTGTTCCCGAGCACCTGGTCTGCTAAGGCATTTGCAACCTCAGATCAAGAAGGATCAAGATTGGTAGCCAGAGATCGACTTCTCCTCCATAAATCTGCCAAGCCCCTTTTAAAGCTATCCAGGTTAGTGGCCATCGCCACCTCCTGTGGCAGCATATTCCAAACACCAATCACACGTTGCGTGAAGAAGTGTTTCCTTTTATTAGTCCTAATTCTTCCCCCAGCATTTTCAAATGAACGCAGCCCTGGTTCCTAGTATTGTGAGAAAGAGAGAAAAATTCTCTCTCTGTCCCAACATTTTCTATCCCATGGCATAATTTTATAGACTTCAGTGCCATATCCCCCCCCTCAGGCGTCTCCTCTCCAAATCTAAAGAGGTCCCAAACAGCTTCGCAGCCTCTCCTGCCATAAGGGAAGGTGCTCCAGTCCCTCAATCATCCCCTCGTTGCCCTTCTCTGCACTTTTTTTCTATCTCTTGATATCCTTTTTTTGAGATGTGGCGACCAGAACTTCAAACACAGTACTCCAAGTGCGGTCGCACTACACTGCTTTCTGGCATAAGGAAGGGCACTTGACAATCTTTTGCAAAGTTTTATTATCCAATTCCTTTCCTAATTATCCCCAGCATAGAGTTTGCCTTTTTTCACAGCTGCCATGCATTGAGTTGACATTCCCATTGCAACTATCAACTTCAAAGGCATTCAAATCCCTTCTCCCCTGGTCTGTGACTTCTATGATAGCACTGACCCTGTAGTGTGTATGTGAAGTTTGGATTTTTTGCCCCATATGCATCACTTTATATTTTGCTACATTGAACTGCATTTGCCATTTCTTAGCCCACTTTCGCCCACTTAATTTATCAAGCAAAGGTCCGGCTTGGAGGCTCTTAGCATGAAATCTCCTTTGTGATTCTCACCACCCTACATAATTTGGTATCATCTGCAAACTTGGCCACCACGCTACCCACCCCGACTTCCAGTTCATTTATGAATAGGTTAAAGAGCACTGGTCCCAAATGGATCCTTGGGGGACACCACTCCCTACATCTCTCCATTGTGAGAACTTCCCATTTACACCCAGTCTTTGCTTCCTGTTTCTCAACCAGTTTTTAATCCATAGGAAGACTTCCCCTTTTATTCCTTGATTGCTGAGTTTTCTCAATAGTCTCTGGTGAGGAACTTTAAAGGAATCCTCAGGACGTTTTTTTTTACAGATTTTCTATTACTGACTTGAACTAAATACTGGCAGGTTCAGTGCAATTAAAAGATAAATGAGTGGTTCATTTTAACTATGATTAGTTTGTGAAGCCAGGATTCAGTTCCTAGATGTCTAAATCATTAAAATCTTGATTTGCCTCAAGAAATTCAGGTTTAATATCCATTACTGTTTATGAGTTAGGGCATCACCAGAGAACAGTCCAAGATTAAACTAGGATGCCTGCATTTGGACATCAGGCAAAACCATAGTTGGGACCGTGATTGATAAACAAGCTTCAAATCCTGGTTTGATAGATCTCACTTAACCAACAGTTACTGGGAGTGACTGGCATTCAGGCAACTACACTTACCATGGTTAGTTTCATTACAGCCATGGTTTTGTGTGGTGTCTGAAGAGAGCCACAATGTTTAAGAATGCATTAACGTGGACTGATAATTATTAAAACAGTTTGACTTATGTGGAAATGCCATGGGATGCAATGCTGAACTATCAAAGCTTAAGAAACCAACCTGATGCTTTCCAGACGTAGAAAAACCAAGCGCTAACACCTACAACCTTAACATAAAGCATCACAAGTACACCCAAATGAAAAATCAAATCCAGGCAAAACCATCCACCACAGTTTAATTTAAGTAAACTAGAGAGGGATCTCATCTCAGAAAAAAAGGAAGAAAATAAAGATGTTCATAGACGATTCTATCAATAGGCACTGGACAGAGACTGGAAAGAAGCACCTCCTATTTTACTGCTAATGAGAATACTGTTATAAGTTCCCACTGGATTCCATGATTGAGCTGTAAGAGTTTATTTGTGAATCAGCTCCACCTCATAGTTGCTTGGGAAAGGCAAGAGCATAGAATCTGGTGTATGAAAAAGAATGGGGTATCTAACCAGAAGCAGACACGTCTGGATTTACAGCTCAAAGGTCAGATTACAAGCAGGCAGATCCAGGTTCAACCCCCCCCCCACACTCTGTCACAAAGCTGACTGGGTGACCCTAGGAAAGCCTATCTAACCTACCCCTCAGGATTGTTGTGAAGACATCACAAAAGAAGAAAGTATGGCCACCCCAAGCTCTTGATCAAAGAACACTCCCTCTATCTGGGATGGTCGTCCTCTTCCTCTGAGCGCGCACATTCCGGAGGGACTATATGGAGTGGTAAGGGGGGTAGGGGACACCCGCCTAGCCAGCCAGATCAGCCGAATCAACCCTGGTGATCAATGGAGTGACAGAGGTCACAGCCAGATCGCGCTCACATCCTACCCCAAGCTTTTGTAGGGACACTGGCCTACAGCACTACTCACAGGCAAACATTTAGTCATCCTTCCTTCACTCTCAATGTCCATTAAAGGTAGCAAAATCTGAGCAAAGCAGATGCCTCCCAGAATAAGTAGGGCACAAAAGCAAAGCGCGGTTCTTTATGCAGGTGTGTCTTCAGACAGGGACAAGGTGCGGGCGAGGAAAGGAGTTATTCTTACTCAGCCTAAGGAAGGGGCCTTGCATTTCCCCCCCCCCCCGCTGCTGCAGCCACTTGCACCCACACGAGCACCAGATCCCCCCACACCACAACCAAGCCCCAGCCCCATCGGCGTCCCCCCATCTCAGACTCCCATGAGCCCCCCACCCCATATCCCTCCCCCTCCTTTCCTCGCTCCGACTGAGACTCGTACTCGCAGGACGTGGTAGCCTTCAGTGCCCCCGCCGGGGATCTCCACGCTCTGCGACGAGCCCATGGCTCCAGCGCGGCGGCGGCCTCCTCCTCCTGCTCCTCCGCGCCGCCACACTAAGGACGTGGCACTCGGTCGCTCTGGGCTGGGGCGCGGGAGGCTGGGAAAGGCCTCGGCCAGGCCGCTCCACGAACAGCGCCACCTACTGGACCAATCGAGGAAATACGGCGCTTAACCCATATCGAGCAGCACGGATGCTACGGCAGCGGCGGTACGCCCGCGGTGGCTTGTGGGACGGGTGGAATGAGCCGGAAGGAGAAAGAGGACGTTTAACGGATGTTTGTACGGCGGCTCAAGTGGGATAGCAGCAGTCCCCAGGTCACCCGCTTTTTCTCTTCGAGGGACTGTGCTGCTACCTGGCGGCGCAAGAGGGAAAAGGAATTCCTTACGTTCTGTCGTATTGCTTGTAGTATAAGGGCATTCGTAATTTGGTCATTGCGAAACCCAAAGCGTTACTAGTATTAATAAACAAAATGTGTCATCCTGTATGTGGTATCCCCTACAGTACTCACTCAGGCACTGGTTTTTAGGTCCATTCAGCAGAGACAAGTTGGTCCAAAACAGCAGCGTTTTATTTGCAAGAAAGACCACACAACCATCAGCTTTAGCTAACATGCAAGAACTGGGAAGTGAAACCAAGAATTGCACCCAATGGGGCCAGACTAAGGGCGATTCCCTACGGTCAAAAAACTGCGTGATACAGTAAAGATCCTGGTTTGGGCAAGGAGTCCCCACAGCTTCAGTGCCCAACTCGGTTCCAGCCAGGCCCTGATGTACGCTCTCCCCGCATGTTTCAAAAACTGGCAAGAAGGTACACCTTTTTGAAAAATGCAGGCCAAGGCTGCATCAGTGGGGAGGCAGCAGAAAAACAATACGGTTTATTTTTCCTGCCCTAGGAGGCATGCATCAATTAGAGCGCAGCGGGTTGGGCACAGAGGGAAAAAGGTAAAATCCTTGAGGATGCCCATGATTTCTGCACCAAGTCACCCCCAAACCACCATCACATCACAGCTTGAGCCCTCACACACATGTCTGACCACAGCAATCACGCAGCACATGCTCCATGGCGCACCAGTGGCGCAAAAACATGTTTGAAAAACAGGGATCCTCGAGGATGACCATGATTTCTGCACCATGTCACCTCCAAATCACCATCCCATCACTTCACAGCTCAAACCCTCACACACATGTGTGACCACAGCAATCACACGGCACATGCCCCCTGGCGTCCCAGTGGCGCAAAAACCTGTTTGAAAAACAGGGATCCTTGAGGATTCACATGGTTTCTGCACCAAGCCACCCACAAACCACCATCACATCACACCTCAAGCCCTCAGCCACAGCTCTGACTGCTGAAATCACACAGTGCATGCTTCCCTGCGCACCAGAGGCGCAAAAACCTGTTTGAAAAACAGGGATCTTCATGATTTCTGCACCAAGCCACCCCCAAACCACCATCACACCAAAGGTCAAGGCCTCAGCCACATCTCTGACCAAAACAATCATGCATCACACCTCAAGCCCTTAGCCACCGCTCTGACCACAGAAATCACACATCACATGCTCCCTGGCACCCCAGAGGCACAAAAACCTGTTTGAAAAACAGGGATCCTTAAGGAGTCTCATGATTTCTGCACCAAGCTACCCCAAACCTCTATCACATCACACCTCAAGCGCTTGGCCAAAGTTCTGACCACAGAAATCACACAGCACATGCTCCCCTGAGGCGCAAAAACCTGTTTGAAAAACAGGGATCTTCAAGAAGTCTCATGATTTCTGCACCAAATTACCCCCAAACCACCATCACATCACACCTCAGGTCATTAGCCAAAGCTCTGACCGCAGAAACCACGCTGCACATGCTTCTAGGCGCACCAGAGGCTCAAAAACCTGTTTGAAAAACAGGGATCTTCGAGGAGTCTCATGATTTCTGCACCAAGCCACCCCCAAACCACCATCACATCACAGCTCAAGCCCTCAGCCACAGCTCTGACCACAGAAATCATGCGGCACATGCTCCCCTGCACACCAGAGGCACCAAACAGGGATCTTCGAGGAGTCTCATGATTTCTGCACCAAGCCACCCCCAAACCACCATCACATCACAGCCTTCAAGGCTCCTCCAGCCACAGCTCTGACCACAGAAATCATGCGGCACATGCTCCCCTGCACACCAGAGGCACAAAACAGGGATCTTCGAGGAGTCTCATGATTTCTGCACCAAGCCACCCCCAAACCACCATCACATCACAGCTCAAGCCCTCAGCCACAGCTCTGACCACAGAAATCATGCGGCACATGCTCCCCTGCACACCAGAGGCACAAAACAGGGATCTTCGAGGAGTCTCATGATTTCTGCACCAAGCCACCCCCAAACCACCATCACATCACAGCTCAAGCCCTCAGCCACAGCTCTGACCACAGAAATCATGTGGCACATGCTCCCCTGCACACCAGAGGCACAAAACAGGGATCTTCGAGGAGTCTCATGATTTCTGCACCAAGCCACCCCCAAACCACCATCACATCACACCTCAAGCCTCAGCCACAGCTCCTGACCACAGAGAAATCATCTTGCGGGCACATGCTCCCCTGCACACCAGAGGCACAAAAAAACCTGTTTAGCGAAAAACAGGGATCTTCTGGCGAGTCTCATGATTTCTGCACCAAGCCACCCCCAAACCACCATCACATCACAGCTCAAGCCCTCAGCCACAGCTCTGACCACAGAAATCATGCGGCACATGCTCCCCTGCACACCAGAGGCACAAAAACCTGTTTGAAAAACAGGGATCTTCAAGGAGTCTCATGATTTCTGCACCAAGCCACCCCCAAACCACCATCACATCACACCTCAAGCCCTCAGCCACAGCTCTGACCACAGAAATCATGCGGCACATGCTCCCCTGCACACCAGAGGCACAAAACAGGGATCTTCGAGGAGTCTCATGATTTCTGCACCAAGCCACCCCCAAACCACCATCACATCACACCTCAAGCCCTCAGCCACAGCTCTGACCACAGAAATCACATGGCACATCCTCCCTTGTGCACCAGAGGTGCACAGACCTGTTTGAAAAACAGGGATCTTTAAGGAGTCTCATGATTTCAGCCCCAAGTCACCCCCAAACCACCATCACGTTACACCTCAAGCCCCCAATCACATGTCTGAGCAAATCATCACGCGGCACATGCTCCATGGTGCACCAGTGGTACAAAAACCTGTTTGAAAAACAGAGATCCTCAGGGATCCCCCACCTGCAGCGACCGGTTGCCTCTGTGTAGCCAGCTAGCCACCAAGTAGAATCATCCACTGTTTTGCAGACTGCCATTATTCTGAATGTTACATCTGAAGCATTGTGACTCTTGATTCCCCTTTGTTATAGCAAATTTACCTTGAACTCATGTGTTAAGTCTATTAATTTTTGGACGTATCGACACCAAAATTTCAGGGTATCATCTGGATACTGTCCTGATGGCACCCCCAAGCTTGGCGCAGTTTGGTTCAGGGGGACCAAAGTTATGGACCCTCAAAGGGAGTGCCCCATCCCCCATTCTTTGCTAAGGAGATGGGGCTACCCTTTTGAGGGTCCATAACTTTGGCCCCCCTGAACCAAACTGCACCAAACCTTGGGGGTGCCATCAGGACAATATCCAGATGATACCCTGAAATTTTGGTGTCGATACATCCAAAAATGTGCCCCCTGCAGGAACATCCCAGAAATTTGCCCAAGAATTTTTGTTCTGCATTGAGTTTTCTGCATTTCTGTCAATAGGGGTTGCAGGCTGTGGGGGGCACATTTATGAAGGCACAGCCACAAAACTTTCAGGGTGTCATCAGGAGACTGCCCTAATGATACCTCCCAGGTTTGGTGCAGTTTGGTTCAGAGGGGCCAAAGTTATGGAGCCTCAAAGGTGTAGCCCCCATCTCCTATTAGCTCCCATTGGAAACAATGGGGATGGGGCACTCCCTTAGGGAGTCCATAACTTTGGACTCCATGAACCAAACCTCAGCAACCCTGGGCGGTATAATCAATAGGGCCTCACAAAGATACTCTGAAATTTTGGTGCTGCTAGCCTAAAACTGTGCCCCCTGCAGGCCAAAAACAGAAAACCACTAAAAATACCCCAAAACAAACCCTGCATTTTTGGTGCCCACCACAAGCTGTCCACCTTGCCCAATGGGCATTACGCCCCTGGTGGAACCTCACAGCATGGAGGACATGAGCAACAGCCAGAAAGCACTGCTTCTGTAACCTAACACCCACAAAAGATTGCTATTTCCAACATTTGGAACTTTCCACATGGCCTGGAAAGGGTTAATAAATGTGTATTCTCTCTGTGCTTTTTGTTCTTCATTGTAGTTCTGCAGTTCCTCTGAGCCACATGCAAACTTCAAATCCCTTAAATCTTCACTAAAGCCACCTCACTTTCACTTTCTGTTCTCATGGGAGGACATCCATTCACATATGTAAATGCAGCAGCAATTATTAAACAGCAGTAAAAACAAATAGTCTTGGAACAATATTGCAAAGAAGGCAGAAACTAACTTCACAGACAGGCAGGAAAGCTTAAGGAAATAAGAACATAAGAACAAGCCAGCTGAATCAGACCAGAGTCCATCTAGTCCAACTCTCTGCTACTCGCAGTGGCTCACCAGGTGCCTTTGGGAGCTCACATGCAGGATGTAAGAGCAATGGCCTTCTGCAGCTTCTTAGTGCCAAAGATATTGTGCTGGTTTTGTGGTGACTTAGTACAGAAATCATGAGTTTCCTTGAGGATTCAAGCAGATTTTTGTGTCACTGGTCCTCCACGGAACATAGTAGGTGTGATTGTGGTGGTCAGACATGTGACTGACGGCTTGTTCCATGATATTCTGGTAATTCCTGGGTGACTTATTGAAGAAACCATGAGGGTCCTTGAGGATCCACATTGTTCAAGGAGGTTTTTTCGTCACTGTGGCGCCACATAGCATGGGATACATGATTGTTTGGGTGCTGCCTGTAGACTAAGACATGGTCATGGTTGTTGCTCCGTGGATTAGGACATTGTTTATATGACTGCAGCATTGGCGTGGTGGTTCAGAGCAGGTGCACTCTAATGTGGAGGAACTGAGTTTGATTCTCCATTCGGCTTCTTGAGCTGTGGAGGGTTATCTTGGGAACCAGATTGACTTGTGCTTTCCAGCACATGCTAGATGGGTGACCTTGGGTTAGTCACAGTTCTTTGGAGCTCTCTCAGCCCCACCTTCCTCACAGGGTGTTTGCTGTGAGGGGGGAAGGGAAAGGAGATTGTATGCCCCTTTGAGTCTCCATACAGGAAAGGGGGGATATAAATCATAACTCCTACTCCTGCTGCTGCTGCTTCTTCTTGTTTCATAGTGGTTTCATTACATTCCATTTCAAAAATCATGAATTCATGAGGATCCATTTAAAATCATCTCGATCCACATTTTACCCAGACCCCACATCTGCTGTCTCCCACACTGTATGGCATTACTGTTTTTTCTACTGACTTGCATCTTTGGATAATATGGCTGAGGAATGACAGCCTCAGTTTAGACATTTCAGCTTCTGAGGACAGTTCAGAATTGATTTTAAAGCATCTGTAAAACTCCCCTCCCCAAGACCACATGTTAATGACATATGTGAGACACACGGCGCATTCTCCGACAAAATCCTGCCAATCATTCACAAGGTCAAAGCAGGAAGGGATTTTCACCATGTTATAATGTTTATAATACCTGCACTCAGAGTTTTGGGTTTTTTTTGTTTAAGAGTGGCACACCTTGCAGAGTGGAGTTTTAATAACGACAAGTTTCACAGCCCACGTGGAAGTTTACAGTAGAGTCTGGTGGGTCACTATGAGAAAATAACTTGGTCCAGAAATAAGCATGAAAGTCGTTTAACACACAAAGTTAAAAAACGAACTTTAAGGATAAGTCAAACTAGACAGAGTTCAACTTTTGCTCTTTGCCCAATTCCCTCCTGTTGCCTCACAGAGAGTATGGAATGTGTCACTGCCCCTGGTGATTCAGTAATCGTTAATAATCAGTAATAATCAGTTTCAGTAATCGGTAATAATCGGTAATAATCGGTTTCACTAATCGGTAGTAATCGGTAATAATCAGTTTCAGTAACCGGTAATAATCAGATTCAGTAATTGGTAATAGCATCCAGGTTTGGAGACCTTTGCTTCTGGGGGTTCAATTTTATGGGCCCCCAAAAGGCTTATTTTGTTTCCCCACTCCTGCACATGAAAGCCTGTGGGCTGAGTTCTCTCAGAACTCTCTCAACTGCCCCCCCCCCACTCCAGAAGCAAAGTTCACCAAGCTTGGATGCTATTACCAGGAGACCCTCCTGGAGCCACCTTGAAAGTCTGGAGCCTCTATCTTCAAAAATGTGCAGCCTGCCTCAGAAATTCCTCATTAGCTACAATGGAGCAAAGTCACTGCAAAACAAAGAATCTTGGAGCTGCAAATTTCTTGGGGTGCCTGAAAGGGGTGTATTTTTAAAGCTAGTGACACCAAAATTTCAGGGTATCATCTGTTAACTATTCTTATGATGCTACCCAAGTTTGGTGAAGTTATGTTCAGGGGGACCAAAGTTATGGTCCCTCAAATGGGTAGCCCCCATCTTATGTTAGCTCCCATTGAAAACAATGGGGATGGGGGCATTCCATTTGCTGCCCCTGAACCAAACATCGCCAAAACTCAGGTGGTATCATCAGAGCAGTCTCTGGATGATGCCCTGAAATCATGGTGCCACTAGCTTTAAAAATGCACTCCCTGCAGGACGAAAAAACACCAAAAATACCCCCCAAAACCCAAATACCTTGCATTCGCATTTGTTCATATTTGGACAGGACATAATCGGACAATTTTTGTCCGAAAGTGCCCAAATTTGCCCAGATTCCAGCTGAATCTGCTACCCTGTTTCCCCGAATATAAGACATCCCCGGAAAATAAGACGCAGTAGAGGTTTTGCTGAAGTGCAAAATATAAGGCATCCCCCAAAAGTAAGACGTAGCAAAGTTTTTGTTTAGAAGCATGCCTGACGAACAGAATACAGAAATATTGTAAGGTTGTGGTTTGATGTGTGTTTCTGTTCAGCCAGCCTGGCCTTGGAACATTCCACGGTCTGGGCTGTATGCCCAGGGTGGCTGCTGAAGTTAACCTTGCTGTCTGCGCTTATCATATATGTTTGAAGCTTGTCTTTTTCTATCGTGGGAATTGTATTGGGGAGTTTGGGGAGGAGCCGTTTTGCCCGTAAAAGAGGCGACCTGATCTGGGGAAGGTCAGAATCTGCATTCCATGTATTGTGACTCCTGAAGTTTATGAAATAAAGAACTATTCAAAGTTACTTGATTTCGGGTCCTTCGAGGTTCAATAATCCTATTACACACAGGGGGCATCTGGTCATGCAGGGGGGGGGGGCGTCAGGACACTCTGGGGGCATCCGGACACGCAGTGGGCCTGTCCAGACATGCAGGGGGGCCGTCTGGACATTCATGGAGGCCATCCGGACACACAGGGGGGCCGTCTGTACCCGCAGGGGGGCCGTCCATACACATAGGAGGGTGTCCTGACATGCAAGAGGGCATGTAATAATCAATTTCAGTAATCGGTAATAATCGGTTTCAGTAATAGGTAAAAATCGGTAATAATTGGTTTCAGCAATCGGTAATAATCGGTTTCAGTAATCGGTAAAAATCGGTAATAATTGGTTTCAGCAATCGGTAATAATTGGTTTCAGTAATCGGTAATAATAGGAAATAGTAGCTTTCAGTAATCGGTAATAATTGGTTGCGGTAATGGGTAATCATCGGTTTCAGTAATCAGTAATTATTGGTAATAATCGGTTTCAGTAATCGGTAAATATCAGTAATAATCGGTTTCATTAATCGTTAATAATAGGTAATAATTGGTTTCAGTAATCAGTAATGATTGGTAATAATCGGTTTCAGTAATCGGTAATAATCAGTAATTATTGGTTTCAGTAATCGGGAATAATTGGTAATAATCAGTTTAAGTAATTGGTAATAATTGGTTTCAGTAATCGATAATAATCAATTTCAGTAGAAGGTAATAATCGGTAATAATCGGTTTCAGTAATCAGTAATGATCAGTAATAATCGGTTTCAGTAATCGGTAATAATCGGTTTCAGTAATCGGTAACAATCTGTAATAAACCGTTCCAGTAATTGATAATAATATGTAATAGTAGGTTCAGTAATCAGCAATAATCAGTTTCAATAATCGGTAATAATCAGTAATAATCGTTTTCAGTAATCAGTAATAATCGGTATCTGTAATAGGTTTCAGTAATCGGTAATAATCGGTTTCAATAATCAGTAATAATCAGTAATAATAATGAGTTTCAGTAATCGGTAATAATCTTATTACATGCAGGGGGCATCTGGTCATGCAGGGGGGCAGTCCAGACACTCTGGGGGCGTCTGGACACGCAGGGGGGCCGTCCAGAAACACCAGGGGGCCATCTGGACATGCAGGGGGTGTACGGACCCACAGGTGGTGTCCGAATACGCAGGGGGGCCATCTGGACATGCAGGGGGGCCATCCCAACACGCAGGAGGGTGTCCAGACAAGCAGGAGAGTGTCTGGACATGCCAGGGTGTGTGTAATAATCGGTTTCAGTAATCGGTAATAATCAGATTCATTAATCGGTAATAATCAGTAATGATCGGTTTCAGTAATCGGTAATAATCGGTTTCAGTAGTTGATAATAATGTGTAATCGGTTTCAGTAATCGGTAATAATCCTATTACACGCAGGGGGCATCTGGTCATGCAGGGGGCAGTCTGGAAACTCTGGGGGTGTCCGGACATGCAGGGGGGCCGTCCAGAAAAGCAGGGGGCCGTCTGGATAAGCAAAGGGGCTGTCCAGACATGCAGGGGGCATCCAGACATGCAGGGGTGCCGTCCGGACACGCAGGAGGGTGTCTGGACACGCAAGGGGGCGTGTAATAATCGGTTTCATTAATTGGTAATAATCGGTTTCATTAATCGGTAATAATCGGTAATAATTGGTTTCAGTAATCGGGAATAATCGGTAATAATCGGTTTCAGTAATCGATAATAATCAATTTCAGTAATCGGTAATAATCGGTAATAATCGGTTTCAGTAATCGGTAAAAATCGGTTTCAGTAGTCGGTAATAATCGTAATAATCGGTTTCAGTAATCAGTAATGATTGGTAATAATCGGTTTCAGTAATCGGTAATAATTGGTAATAATCCGTTCCAGTAATCGATAATAATATGTAATAGTAGGTTTCAGTAATCAGTAATAATCGGTTTCAGTAATCAGTAATAATCGGTAATAGTAGGTTTCAGTAATCGGTAATAATCGGTTTCATTAATCGGTAATAATAAGTAATAATAGTTTTCAGTAATTGGTAATAATCAGTATCAGTAATCAGTTTCAGTAATCGGTAATAATAGGTTTCAGTAATCAGTAATAAACGGCAATAATCAGTTTCAATAATCGGTAATAATCGGTTTCAGTTGTCGGTAATAATCTGGAATAATAATCAGTTTCAGTAATCGATAATAATCCTATTACATGCAGGGGGCATCTGGTCATGCAGAGGGTCAGTCTGGGGGACACTCTGGGGACATCCGGACACGCAGGGGGGCCATCCAGAAACGCAGGGGGCCGTCCAGACATGTGGCATCCTGATATGTGGGGGCGCCGTCCGGACATGCAGGGGGGCCGTCCGGACACGCAGGAGGGTGTCTAGACACACAGGAGAGTGTCCGGACATGCCATGGTGTGTGTAATAATCAATTTAAGTAATCGGTAATAATCGGATTCATTAATCGGTAATAATTGGTAATAATTGGTTTCAGTAATTGGTAACAATCGGTAATAATCAGTTTCAGTAATCAGTAATAATCGGTTTCAGTAGTCGGTAATAATGTGTAATAATAATCGGTTTCAGTAATCGGTAATAATCCTATTGCACACAGGGGGCATCTGGTCATGCAGGGGGGCAGTCTGAACACTCTGGGGCATCCGGACATGCAGGGGGGCCGTCTGGACACGCAGAGGGGCCGTCCGGATGTGCAGGGGGCATCCGGACATGCAGGGGTGCCGTCCAGACACTCAAGGGCACATGTAATAATCAGTTTCAGTAATTGTTAATAATCAGTTTCATTAATCGGTAAAAATCGGTAATAATTGGTTTCAGTAATCGGTAATAATTGGTAATAATCAGTTTAAGTAATTGGTAATAATCGGTTTCAGTAATCGATAATAATCGATTTCAGTAATTGGTAATAATCGGTAATAATCAATTTCAGTAATCAGTAATAATCGGTTTCAGTAGTCGGTAATGATCGCTAATAATCGGTTTCAGTAATCAGTTATGATCAGTAATAATCGGTTTCAGTAATCGGTAATAATCAGTAATAATCGGTTTCAGTAATCAGTAACAATCTGTAATAATCCATCCCAGTAATTGATAATAATATGTAATAGTAGGTTTCAGTAATCAGTAATAGTAGGTTTCAGTAATCAGTAATAATCGGTTTCAGTAATCTGTAATATTCAGTAATTACCTATTCTCGGATTGTGCCCCGGATGAGAACAAACGTCTCCTGGTTGAAAAGCTATTAAAGGGCAGGAGTCATCCAAGGTTGATATGAATGCAAAACCAGGGAAAATCCAGCTACCCATTGTGTTGAATTCACAGCCTTGCTTGCATGCAGCAGCATGGAATTCTGGGATATCTCAACGAATGCTCTAAAAGTGACAGTTGGAAACAGTTGCTTCCTGACTCTTGCTGTGGAAAAATGCTATGTGTTCGGTTAACTGACTGAAACGTTTAATATTGTAGACTATGCTTCAAATTGTAACCAAACAATGAACTGTGAATGTAACGATGTATATGATACTTTCTTTATGTATATAGTCTATTTCCATCTCAGTAAAGCTCTCTTTATATTTAATAACTGTGAGGTTAAAAGGGTGGTCTTTAGCTAGATAACAGTTGCAGGGGGGTTATTACACATTTACTGTTTTAACTGCTCATCCCTGGCCATCTGTGTGAACATTCTAAGGGCAAACCAGCCCCTCAGTCCACAGACATGCTGCACGAACATTCTAAGGGTGACAGTTAAACACCACCAGCTTCAACAAACAGGCTGCAAAAAAGCATGCTGAATGTCACCCCGAAGTTAATAGACAGGCTGTGAAAAAGTACTCCTCCACCCACCCTCATGTTAACCCCACCGCTACAGCCAAATACTATCAAGACAGATTACAAAACACACTATCACCTTGGACTACTAGACATTTGTCGGGTTTTGCATATGGACATCAGATTGATTACTGTGCAGACAAGTTTACTGCTCTCGGCCTCTGATCACCCTGTGCATCGTGCTCTGAAATGGCGGGATGAGTCCCCAGGAATGTGCTGCAGTGGCGGTACAATCCAGCTCCCTGCCCTTTAACCCTACCCTGAACCTCTTCACAGCCTTCTCACTCATCAGCATCCAATGGCAGAACACTTCCTTTCTGCATCCCGAAAATACAATGGCTGCTTCCACATGACGTCTTTTGGAGCCCACCAGGTGAAAGAGAGCAATAACACATTGCATTAAAAAAAAAGACAACTACAGGAAGCTGCTGCAAAATATGCGAAAACAAACCCATCAGTCCACAGACAGGCTGTGAGGAAATATGCTGCATGTCACCCCAAAGTTCACAAACAGGCTGTAAAGAGGTATGTTGAATGTCACCCTGAAATTCTTAGAGAGTCTGTGATGAAGTATGTGTAGTGAAGCACAAGTGCCCTGCTAGTATATGAACATACCTGTTGGCCTTCACATTGTTGGCTCAGGACCAGGGGGGCTCCTTTGTGACAGCGCCCATGCTGGTGCTTTGGCCCCCTCCTCCCCTCTCCTGGGGAGCTCTGTGGGCTTAGGACACTTGGTGGAGAGGGAAGTTTTGTCATTTTGTTGAGAGCCTGCGCCTGATTCTGTGCTTCTGCATAGAGTATCTCATCTATTGTAGTTTAACTACCTACAGTATCTCATCTATTGTGGTTTACCTGCCTACATTGTTATATATTGATGGCAGCCCAGCACCGCAAAATGTAAGTATGGTGTCTACATACTGTACCTCTTCCTATTTGGCTCTGCCCTCTCCTCCCTTCCCCCACAAGCCAATCTGAAAAGGGGTGCTTGGGATGGGCCTTGATGCTCCAAGCAACGTAGGGGGCTGAATTCTCAGTACTGCATCGAGCAATGGGAGTGGGACCTCACTGTTGAAGCAGCGGCTTACTCGCGAGTAGGTCACCTTGCAGGATGCAATGCAAACAAGAACCGAAAGACACACAGTCACCAGTGCAGTTCTGTTTATTGCTAACTACTGTCAAAGTGCTCCGCCAGACCACAGGTGTTTCCAGGCACACTTTACCCTGTAGTCTGTGCCAACTATATACAATTGAGGTGCCAATCAGGTGCCCATGTCTTATCTGCCTTTGCACACGGTACAGTTGTGCACACAGCCCTAATTATGCACCGCGCATGCACCCTGCTGGGAAAGGGAGGTGTCCACCTGTCATCTAGATTTTGTCCATCTAAACACATGTTCTGACACCCCTTCCAAAATCGGTATGACAGACTTTACATATTTACATTTGATACAGACATCACATTCAGCCGCTTACACAAAAGCGTATATTTTTCTTTTGCAGTAGGCTTGGTTAAGGCGTCAGCTACATTCAACTTAGAATCTACATATTGCAGCTTAATAGAACCCGCTTTGTACTAATTCCCATTTCTGTTCATATTTCAGCCTATGTACTTAGTTCTAGCCTTTAGGTTTTCGGTTTCTGCCAGATGAATGGCTGTCTGTGAATCCTCCAACACGGGTATTGGTTGATGAACAGTTTCCCCTAGCTCTGACAACAATGCCTTTATCCATAACAGTTCGTTGCATGTTTCAGAGATGGCACAGAACTCGGCCTCAGCAGTTGATAGACTGACTGAGGTCTGTCTATGGGACTGCCAGGATACTGGTACATTGGCATAGGTTATTACAAAACCTGTGCATGACTTGTGGTTCTCACCGTCAGCAAACGAGCTATCTCATTCCATATCTTTTCCCTCCATCCTTCATTGCAACCGGAGGAGCCCACAGAGCCAGTGCCCCAGCAACTGAGGCAGCTTCTAGCCGGAGGAGAGACCATGTCCTCAATAGCTTCAGTGGCCTGAAGTTACCTGGTCACATTGGCCCTTTTGAGATGGTCCTGCCGCCTTTCTTCCCACAGTCCCCTTCTGTAGAAGGCCCCTGGTATGGCTGGGCTGGAAGCAACAGAGGAGGAGGGGAGGGGTGGAAAGCGTTGAGCAGGCCAGAATGCTGAGGCAGGAAAAATACACTAGTTCTGCCCTGGTTCTGCTCCTGTGGTGTTGGCATGGCAGTGGGGTCACACAGGGATATTACAAAAGCACCACCTTGCTAGCAATTTTTGAAAGTCGCAGAGCAAGGGCAATATCACAGGGTGACCCTGGGGTAACGCCGGGGTAGATCCAATGCAGCTCCGGGGACCATGTGGAATTCTCGACTGCACAGGGATATTTCCCATGCTCTCACCAGTGCAATTTTGCTATGCAGAAACAGCCATAGTGTAACAACAGTAAAACAATTCTTCATCTGCAAACTAAGAAGCAATGCTAAGACCTTGGGGATCATTCCTGTGAACTATATAAGACAAAATATAAGCAATGGTAATAAAGCCTTTGACAATACAATGGTCATAAAGTTTGGAACTGATGGGTTTTTATGTTTCCAGGCTGGCCATGGCTATAGGAAAGAATTCTCTGAAGGCAATGCGACCTGTGTCTGAGAGATCCCATTTTCAGGGCTTTTTGTTAAATTGGGGCAGCTGGAATTATGTTGCTGTAGCCATTGCCAGTAGCAAATCCAAATTGCATAGCAATAGAAAGCACCATTTGAAGTGCAGTAAATAAAACTATAGGATGTGTTTTAGTCCAGACAGTAAATGTTAGTGACAGTTCTATTTGCCCTCAAGATTACATACAGCCAAATGACACTGGAGCTGATAAACATTTTATTAATAGCAGGTATAGTTGCCTATCCACATGCCAAAATTTACTGTGGGTCAGACATAATTACTGGTAATATATTTCACTGGAGATATATTAAATTCTCACCTAAGCCTGCTGCACATCTCACGGTTTATAAAGCCATCCTTTATCAAGGCATACTATATTACAAGCTCTATCTTACTCTGAAACATGTTATAAAACATATTTAAAGGCTGTTCTCAAAGTCATTACAGGTAGGCTGGGGGGAAAAGGTTACCTGTCTGGGCTTCTTTAGTACATTGCTCCAAATCAGGCACCATCAGCTGCCTTTTTCATCTAGCTGCACAACTGGGGGCTTCAAAAGAAAGCTGGCAAGGTAAGTGCTAGGGTTTTAGGTACACATATTTCCCCGTGTAGAAATGTCCACAAAAAGCAGATATGGGACCAAAATATATTTTACAGCACTGAAACAAATGTGAACAAGCCATTTTTTTTCCTGTGGTACAAACCATAGAGACTTGGAAAATCCCTAGAGCATCACTATTTCAGTGCCATTTTTTCTCTCACTCCTCGGTTCCTTGTATGCAGGAAACTGGAGCTGGTAATTCCCTGCCCTGGCCAGGTAATGGGTTATATATATATATATATATAGAATGTAGGAAGGGTTTTCCTGAGAGTAGCAATTAACATAACAAAGGGATAGTGTCAGAGCATTAGAGAAAGGATGCCAATTGCCTTGTCTCCTCCAGCTGTCTGACTCTCTAGCAAAGTCCTCTTCTAAGTTTGAGGTTAAGAGACAGCACAAAATTATTCACTTCTGACAATTAGCAGGCCTGGCTATCCATTGTATACCACAACATATCCCTTCCCCCCCCCCCCACCTCCCGCACTCCGTGTTTCGCATTCTGCTCTATTACGCTCACTACTTTGTTGTGCTGTTTTGGTTTGTCCTAATAAAAGTGTTTCCCTGTTGTTGCTTGTGTCGTTAGAGGTTCATTGGACCTAGCTCTTCTAAAGGAGACATGTGCTTAGTACTTCTAAAGTCAACTTTTAAAAAGGGTAATGTGGCTAATGTATTGTCGAAGGCTTTCACGGCAGGATTCAACTAGTTGTTGTGGGCTTTCTGGGCTGTGTAGCTGTAGTCTGGCAGATCTTGTTCCTAACATTTCACCTGCATCTGTGGCTGGCATCTTCAGAGGTGTATCACAGGGAGAAGTCTGTTACACTTCTGAAGTCTGTCACTGGACACAGTGTATAACAGACTTCCCTCTGTGATACACCTCTGAAGATGCCAGCCATAGAGGCAGGCAAAACGTTAGGAACAAGATCTACCAGACCACGGCCACACAGCCCAGAAAACCCACCACAACCAGGTAATGAGGCACCTTTCCCCATTGATCCTATGATGCTCCAGTGATAATGCAACCACTGTATGAATGTAACAAAGAAGAGAAGATATTTCGGCATTGGGACTAGAAGTGGATTCAGAACTTAACTCGTGAATCTAAATTAGTAGGTGGCAGCATTTTGGAAAGGGAGAGAAAAATGCAGTGCCTCTCTGTGGGTTTCATTTCAGTTAGCTTGAACTGCACAGAATTGCTGTTAGTATCACTTAATACAGGGCACAGTTCAGCACAGTGAGGGAAAGGCATTTGCAAGAGACTTCTAAAGTATAACTATGGATGATCCCTTGAAGGATTTATTTACTCAGGAAATTTGTGAGCCACTTCTGTGTGCATATTATGCTTCAAGCTGCTTATCATAAAAAATAGCACAATCTGTAAAACTTATGCGCAGAAGGATTCTGGTTCATTTCTTTTGGTGCATTTACTAAAACCTGTCAGTTTAGACAAGAGCAACTGTGCAGAGATTGCACTGTTAACTAGATACATCATGACCAAGTGTAATTTGTTGTTGTCTTTTTTTAAGCCCTTCATGTCATGGTGTGGAATGTACATTGCCAATGTTGTTGTATTTCAAAGCAAAAAGCCAGAAGCAAAAAAACCCCCCAAACCCTTAAACATTTTGATGTGCTATTGCTTCGGCCATTAGGAGCATAATGAACAATTCTCAAAGCACCTAGTCACATGAGGAGATATGCTTCCACAATTTTGCCCAAAGAAGTTATACATATTGTCTTTAAAAATTCTCCTGGGAAAGTATCAGAATGTATATTTCTAGCTACTGTTTGTAACATCAATTATTCCATGTACAAAACTTCTAATTGCACCCTGTGCCATTGCTTTTGGCTTCAGGAGGAGCTGTTGCTCAATCGCAAAGCATCTACTTGAAAGTCCCCAGTTCAATCTCCAGCATTTCCAGTTAAAAAGGAACAGTCGTAGGTGATGTGAAAGACCCCTCTCTGAGACTGTGGGAAGCCACTGATAGTTTGAATGGACAATACTGAGCTTGATGGACCAAATAGTCTGATTCAGTGCGCAGCAGTGGCGGAGCTACAAGGGGATAGGGGCGGGGGCGCAGTGCACTGGGCGCACACCTGGGGGGCACAGAATATCTCCCCCAGGCCCCTCCCCCTTCCCCCATGGTGCCCCCTTGCGGTGCACCCACCCCCCTTCCTTTCCTTTTCCTAGAACTTTTTCAGGTTCACAATACAGGCTAAACATGGCTTGAGGAACTACAGTTCCTAGGAGACCTTGGGGCTCACCAGGTCTCCTGGGAAGTATAGTTCTCGTCAGGCCGTTTTTAAGCCTGAACTGCGAATAGGCCTTTTTTTCAGCCTGAAAAAGTTCTAGGAAAAAGAAAGGAACTAAGGTAAGTGGGAAAGAGGGAAGGGAGGATGCCACGGGGGGGGGGGGTGCCATGGGGGCAGAAAATATAGTCTGTGCATCAGGCGAAGTTTGGCCCAGCTACGCCTCTGGTGCACAGATTTGTGTATGTTCTTTATTGATGTTTGAATTGCCCCGCTTCTTTCACTAATAAATCATTTATCCACCCTATATTTGGCAAACCCAATTAATGATTATACCAGAAGGGTTGTAAGACAAAGTTTGGAAAAATGGCCCCATGCCAAAGTTATGTGTGTGCAATTGATTCAAGGAGGAAGAGGAAGGCAAGTATGATGGAATCCATCCAGAATCCCTTATATCTACCTCTGTAGTATGAGACAGCATGGTGTAGTGGTTAAGAGCAGGTAGATTCTAATCTGGAGAACTGGGTTTGATTCCTCCATCTGAGTAGCAGAAGAATGCTTGGAGCAAAAAAAAACTCTCCAAAACTGCAACACAAAGAAGCAAAATGAAAACTGATGAAGAAAATCAGCAGATCGCATTCTGTCTCCTGAAATTATTTTTGAAGGAAGGAATGAACAAATATGGACCTACCTGGTCATCTTTGAACAGCTGCATTTCAAAAGTAATTAAAGTTAATGAGGTGTAGTTTTTGGAAGAACGATGAAACCTTAATTGCTGTAATTAGTTGTGCATCTACCAGAGTCAGATCATGTCATCATCTGATAAGAATAATAATTAATTCCACTAAAAACTCACCCTTTAAAGATGTTAATAAAGTAATAAAAAACTATGCCTATATGAGAATTAAGACTTCTTTGTTTAGAAGTCGCATACGATCTGTTAAACAAGACAGATGGTAAGAGCTGCCTTCCTAAATCCTGATGACCCAGGTTTGGTTGAAAAGGTAGTGCTGAAAATACTGTAACAGTGTGAGTTAATTTGTCTTTCAAAGGGTGATAAATACTGTGAATGAGAAAAAGCAGATCTTAATAGTAACTAATACTTTGTGAATTATTGGCATGGTGTGAACAGGAATCAAGATGGAAGCAGAATACAAATTGTATACAACCAAAAGGAAAGATTGCCTGAAAAGTCACTGGGCAAATGGCCTGTTTGATCCAAAAGTTTCAAGAACTGAGATAGCATTAAATCAGGGGCATAGGGGGGAAAATAGCGCCCAGGGCAAAATGGTGCCCAGGCCCCACCCCCTGCCCACTTACTTGTCAAGAAGAAGAAGAAGAAGAAGAAGAAGAAGAAGAAGAAGAAGAAGAGTTTGGATTTATATCCCCCCTTTTTCTCCTGTAGGAGACTCAAAGGGGCTTACAATCTCCTTGCCCTTCCCCCTTCACAACAAACACCCTGTGAAGTGGGTGGGGCTGAGAGAGCTCCGAAAAGCTGTGACTAGCCCAAGGTCACCCAGCTGGCGTGTGTGGGAGTGTACAGGCTAATCTGAATTCCCCAGATAAGCCTCCACAACTCAAGCGGCAGAGCTGGGAATCAAACCCGGTTCCTCCAGATCAGAGTACACCTGCTCTTAGCCACTGCTCTTAGCCACTACACCACTGCTGCTCCACCAATATATGGGGTACTGTGACCACACATGTCTACAATCTACCAATAATATAATGTGGATTGCATGAGGAATCTAGGGACAGAAAAGTAATATAAGGAAGTGTATTATGATAATAGGGCTATAACCAATAACATAAATTTACCAATAACATAAATTTTTGTAACAATCAGCGTGGATTGCATGAGGAATCTAGGGACAGAAAAATAATATAAGAAAGTGTATTATATTAAAAGGGCTATAGCCCTTTTGAGAATTTAATTCTCAATTGAGAATTGAGAATTTAATATTGTTGAAGGCTTTCACAACATAACTGGCTGTTGTAGGTTTTCCAGGCTTGAAGAAATTGATTGGATTGTTTAACTAGTATGTATATCTGGTGGTGGTCGGCTAAAGGTATTTTTTTGTATTTCTGCATTGTTGGTGAAAAAGTATCAGACTGATTTCCCACAACCCTTCCCCCCTTCTACTTAGCTGATGCACACATTCCGTAGGGTGATTACTTCATCTATTCTCTGTCTCAGAGGTGTAAATTAGATCTCAAGATCTTATTCAGATTTTTTTACGGGTTGATTCATGAGCACACACAGAAAGTTGTACAGTTAATAACAGGTCCTAATAAGAGTAATTGTGTGTGTGTGTGTGTGGGGGGGGGGTGTTGAGGTACACTGTACAGTTATACATATATCCAATGAAAAGAATTTTGTAAAAGTAGCAAGGTTTGTGTTTACGTTGGGTTAAAGTTATCTTTACAAACAATTCTGTTTTGGCCCAGCACGGTTGCATCACATTTATTTACGTGATCGCTGGGAGCTCCAGGACAAGTTCAGGTCTGATTTCACTTTTTGATATATTTGGAGCCCTAACAATGAATGGTGAACCTCTAAAAAATTTTCAGTAAAGCAAAGTTCTAAATTAATTATAGCCCTGTCACTATATTTAGTACTACTAGTACTACTACTACTATGTTGTTATTTCTTTTAATCCCTAGGTTGCACAAGCCACCTGCAATGATTGTTACAAAAATTATGCTATTGGTTGATTGAAGACATGTATATACACTTTATTGTGACTACTAAAGAAGACCTTATGGACGAAAACACATATGGTCTTGGTGGTTTTTATACTGCAATCAGTTGAGCTGTTTTATGCTATTCCTTAAATGTATGAAATATACCTTTTGAGGCTTAGTTTTTTTAAATTCTTTTAAAGCTCAAGTGCATTTAATAATAAATATATATTTATAATATTATTTGTAATTATTGTGGCTCAACACTTTAGGTTCCTAACCCGTTTCACTACCAGTAGTTGGGTATAGCCCCCTTTGGTTTGTTGGTTTCAGATGTCACCTCATTTGGCAAGCCTACATTGTCTCCTTACCCCATCCCTTTGGGCAATATAGGGATAAAACGCCAACTTTACAAGGTTGTTGTAAGATTATCAAGGCAATGTACATGAAGATATTTGGAAAACTGTAAAGTAAATTGCTATATAAGTATTTGGCACCTGACCCAACACATTCATAAGAATCAGTATGGTATAGGGGTTAAAGTGTTGGACTAGGCTCTGGGAGATTTAGGATTGAATCATGCCGTGGCAGCTGGGTGACCTTGGGCCAATCACACTCTCAGCCTAACCTACCTCACAAGGTTGTTGTTGTGAGGATAAATGGAGGAGAAGAGATTTATGTGGGTTCCTGTTGGGAAGTAAGATGAGATATAAATTAAGTAAATTTTAAAAAATCCTAATCCTCCCCCATATATTTATTTATTATTAAAACTTTTATATCCAACCTTTCTTTGTGGTTCAAGGTAATTAAAACATTTTCAGTTAAAAACAAAAAATAAAATAGTAAACTCCAAATCTCCCTTTTCCCCAAGAAAAAAGATGCCTGCCATTCAAACTCTTTTAAAAAGGCCTAGCAAACAAGCAAGATTTGGAGTACCTCCTGACAATCCCCAAGAAGGGGGACCCTCTGTCACCTCTTCAATGAGTCCATTCCACAGACTTGGAGCTATGATGGAAAAGACCCAGGCTCTGATTGATCCCAGCAGGCCACCATAAGTAGTGGGACAGCTGACAGACGGCTGCCTGATGACAGTAGTTGGCTCACAGAGACACATGGAAGGAGACGGTCCTTCAAATACAGCAGTGTGTGTGGGAACTCTTTATTAATGGTTCCCCCTTGGCTAGCTTTCACGCACACCAGGAAGTTAAATTAGCTGCATATATTTAATGCTACAGGAGGAGTACTGACAGGATTGTCCCTTAGGAGATAGCTGTTCTGCACCTCCTATCTGTCAACACCTCACTGCTGAGTTGTGTTCTGTTGTGATGCTACTTTCCCCTTGCCCCACGCCTGACACATTGTGGCTGACATGGAGTTGTCGTTGTGACTTAAAGCTGGTTATGTCCTCCAGATCTCTCCCTTCTCTCCTCCAGTGGAAAAGCCTCTTTCCTCTGCATAAAACATCTTGAACTGCCGGAAAGTACCTCTTGGTTTTTTTTTGCTCCATCCCCATATATTCCATCATGGGGAAAGGAAATCAGCAGGTCACAGGTGTGATATATCTTGATTTATTCCCTGCCCCCATCAATCTGCCACAATATGATCTGGACAGGGGTCTGTAACCTGCGGTTCTCCAGATGTTCATGGACTACAAATCCAATCAGCCCCTGCCAGCATGACCAATTGGCCTTGCTGGCACAGGCTGATGGGAATTGTAGTCCATGAACATCTGGAGAACCGCAGGTTGCAGACCCCAAGAGTTTGGATTTATATCCCCCTTTCTCTCCTGAAGGAGACTCAAAAGGACTTACAATCTCCTTTCCCTTCTCCCCCCCCCCACAACAAACACCCTGTGAGGTGAGTGGGGCAGAGAGAGCTCCGAAGAACTGTGACTAGCCCAAGGTCACCCAGCTGGCATGGGTTGGAGTGCACAAGCTAATCTGGTTTACCAGATAAGCCTCCACAGCTCAAGTGGCAGAGTGGGGAATCAAACCTGGTCCTCCAGATTAGAGTACACCTTCTCTTAACCACTACACCATGCTGGCTCATGAAATGGAAAGATTTGTTTAGAAGCACTGGGTATAGAGGCTTTTGGCTCAGTGTAGTGGACTAGAGCAGATGGTGTCTCTGCCAGGCTATTTAATTTCCTAGTCTATACAGAAAATGCATGAAAATTTAGTTCTCAGATTTGGAATTCTGAAGCCATTAGCTTGCCCATGGCTCTGTTGTCGTCAGTGGGCTTTCAGATAGCAACTGACTTTAGAACTGTGGCAAAAATTTCTAGCTCAGAGCACCAAGAGCTTATGCCAATTAACAGGGCAGGTTTATTTGCAGTGTAACTCTAAGCAAAGGTATTACTTTTCAACTCCATCGAAACCAATGGGTTTAGAAAGGGGTGCTTCTGTTTGGAATTGCAATGCAAATTGGAAAAATATGAAGGTTGATTAGTGAAGCCTTTAATAATTAAACAATTTATTTGAAAAGGCAAGACAGCTTTCTTTTTTAAGTTCATGCTCATGAAGGACACAATATACCAGATGATAGGCTGGATCCAACCAGCTTTTGTGCTGACAAGGGAGGCAGAAGTCCCCTCTGATTGGCAAAAAGCATTTGCTTCGGATCATGGGATCTGCATGCACAAAAGGCGGGGGGGGGGGGAGGATGGGGAATGTGTAATAAATGGGGAATTGGGTGAAAAATTTTTTTTAAAGCATTGCTGGCTGTATTCAGCCTGGTGTTTCAGAACATACCACTCTGCAGTTGGGACAGAAGTGTGGCTGGGTAGCTCTTTTCTGCAGAAATTAACAACGGACTGGAAAAGAGAGCGGCGAATAGAACACACAGCCAGAATTAATTGTGGAAGCAGTTCTGCAGTCTAGAGTGGTATGTACTCTGTTGGGGAAAATAGCTGCTTAATGGGGTTAAAACACTGATAATTACTCAGCTGAAGGTGGCAGCTGCAACGCTCTGTATTAAAACTGGATAATCAGAAGGCTTGGGGGGCCATAACGGTTGTCAAATTAAGTACTTTTCAATCAGGTGATTCAATGCCATTTAACTGTGTTTTGTGTTGAGATTATTCTAGAGGGAAATCCCAGCTGTGGCTTTGCAGTCCAGCTCCCCCAACCAAGTAACTTGCAAAGGGTTCTCAGAACATTCTGTCCTAAATTCTTAAGTTAGAAATGGGAGGCAAATGCAGACCACCTGAGTATGATTGATTGTTTCTGTTTCTAGGCTCCAGTTGGTCTTAGAAATTCAATATCTACAGAATTTGAGAATAAATATGGAAGTGAGCCCAGCAAAGCTTGATAATCTTCAGCTATTGCCTGATTTTGGGGTGGGTGGGGGTGGGCGGTAGGTTGGGGGCCCAGCCTTTGCCCAGGGTCATCTTAGAATCATAGGCGTTGGAATCATAGGACAAAATATCCTGGGGGGAAACCAGGATCATACATACCTGGATGTTTCAATCTCAGGTTCTCCCTCTGCATGGCAGTCTGTCAGCATGTTTAGGCTGGAAAGAAGAACTCCAGGTGATTACGCATGGCCCCTGGTTTACTTTCATTTTCCTCGCCAACATTGCTGCGTATGCATGAACTGTCCTGTTTTTCTGACGTTTTGATTGGCTGCAGGTGGCGAGGCGGGAAAAATAAACTGGTCCGTCTCCCAAGGTGTTTGCATGGGAGTGGCACAGGTTTTTTTTAAAAAAAGAACCAGTAATTTATTGTTTTTTGAAAGGCGCAGGATACGGGAAATCTCATGGGGAAAGCCCGAGTTAGACCCAGAAGCTATGTGGAAGTCACGGCCGAACTGGGATGTTCACCTCCTTATCCCAGGATATTTAGTCCATGTGGAAAATGCCATAGAATCATAGTGTTGGAAGAGACCACAATGGCCATCACTTCCCTGCCATGCAGGAACACACAATCAAAGCACTCCCAACATATGTTCACCCAGCCTCTGTTTAACAACCTCCAAAGAAGGAGACTCCACTACTCTCCGAGGCAGTGAATTCCACTGTTAAACAGCCCTGACAGAAAGTTCTTCCTAATGTTTAGGTGGAATCTCTTTTCATGCACTTTGAATCCATTACTCCTTGTCCTAGTCTCTGAGATAGCAGAAAACAAGCTTGCTCCCTCTTTGACATGGCATCATTTCAGATATTTAAACATAGCTATCATGTCCCCCCTTAACCTTTGCCTCTCCAGACTAAACATCCCCAGCTCCCTAAGCCTCTCTTCATAGGGCATGGATTCCAGACCTTTTACCATTTTGGTTGCCTTCCCAAGCTTAGCAGCATTATAGGCTCCCAGGCAAAGCAGTGTGTGAAATACGTACACATACAAGCACATGTGGTTGCAAAGGTGACTGTGATACTAAATCAATGGTGAATGCCAATGTCCACTTATAAAAATTAACATTAATATTGATCATTATCTTTAGTAAAGCACATGCTAAACACACATTTTCCAATAACCAATATTTTGTTTAGTACAGTATTTATTTATTTATTGAGAGCAAGTCACAAAATAAATAGATTAGCATGGAGCCCCTAAGCGTTAAGCCAGTCCTGCATTTTCCTTGAAGTCAGGCCATGACGGCCCCACTAACAGAACTCAAGCAAAACAACTTTATAATTACTTGATTTGTCCCAAAACTCTGAGCTGCTCCAAGCAAGACCACCCGGGGGGCATATGGGGTCAAATGTCCCCTGGGCTGTGGCCATTTAGTCACATGGGGGGGCAGAACATCACCCCCCATGCTTCTCCTCCTTTCCCCAGGGTCCATACGCTGACTTCAAGATCTGGTGGGAAAAAAAGTTGTTTGGTAGTGGTGGGGGAGAGCAGCCATGGGGGAGAGTGGCCACCCATATGGCGGGAGGGAGGAGGGACTCAGATTTTGCACCGGGCTATATTTTTCTTAGATACACCTCTGGCTCCAAGTGTTATGTTTGCTGAGGATAGACTAGTGTTTGCTGTCTGAGGGAAGTAGCTGATAGCCCTCCTATCCTTTCAAAAAAATATGAACACTGCAAACATTTTAGAGTGGTAAAACATTTTATTAACAAAAATTGGTTCAAGGTCAACAAAGCGTAAGGCGCAGCATGGAGGTCTGATCTTCTGATCTGTGTACTGGGCAGCACAAGTGCTGTCCCCCAGACGCTGGTGTAACGCTTTAGATGCCTCCTAGCAAACACAATAGCTGTGAAAAGTATCATAGCTGTCAGTAATTTCTACAAGAGTTATGCAATGAATCAGTGAACAACCCAAAATTCAAATCCTGATGTCAGAATCAAGGATCAGAGGATCAAATGTCTATTCTACTGTTTTCCTGGCTTCAGTAGAATAAAACAGGAGCTCAGCAGCTTAAGGGTCACTGATCTATTTTCTGTCAGCTCAACCACACTAGTTGTCAAAGGAATATGAACACTTGTTTTTCAATCTCCTAACCCCCTCCAGGCTAAATTCTTCAAGTAGCCCCAACTGTGTTTACAATGATAGGTTTTGTAGCTCACAGAAAGCAATTTCATCCAGGCTGTGGTAGGACTCTTTCTAGCCTAGGCTCTAGTTGGAGAGTTATTTTTTTTTATCTCTGACATGGACCCTGAAAGATTTCTCTATTGTGTATTTTAAAGCATCCCCACTTTCTTTCTTGGGGGAATAAATAGCAGTCCTTTACTTTCTGTCTGTCTGGTTTTTTGGCCCTGAGTGGCCTTCCATGATGAATTCACTTCTGTCTTGTTGGCTGATATAACTTCTTTCCCTTCAGACCTCGAGGAGAAGGGCTCTTTTATCTTCCCCAACAAGAGTGCCTATTTGTTCTCTTCTAAAAACAGAACATTTGGCATTTCACTGATCTTTGTCACATCACCAAGGCAGCATATTGCCTCTGTTGGGAGCTGTTAAAATGGTCTTTTCATGTCCTGAAGATTATTCTTCAGAATTCTAAAAAAACCCAAGGGTTATCCATGATGTGCTGTTTTGGAATGAAGTCATAGCCCACTTCTAATGTGTTTTTGCCTTGAATTAAGCCCACAGAGATCCACCTTGAACGAAAGCTTAGAATGTGCATACAGTGGAACCTCGGTTTTCGCCAGTAATCCGTCCGGCGACTGTCGGCGAAAACTGAAACTGACGAAAACCGAGGCTACACTCTCTGCGCAGGCGCAATATAAACAGTGCAGCAAATTTATGCAAAAGTTGGCCTTGGATTTTTTTTTGGCAAGCCAACGAAATCCGAGGCGACCGACAAAATCTGAGGTAAAAAACGGCTGGTGACAATCGGCAAAACCTGAAATTGGCGAAAACTGATGTTGCCGAAAACCGAGGTTCCACTGTATTTGCAAGTCTATAGAAATCACACAGTGGGGTTAATTTTCCATAACCATAGATTACCACCCAACGATGATCATGAATTTTCTGCATAAATACTAAATAATCACAGGAGAAAAGTCGAAGATTGTTTTGTGCTGGCATCATTTTACTTTCTTTTACCCCGTCTGATGGAAGGGAAGGACTTCACGCTGTCTCTTAATCTCAACGGGGGCTTGACTAGAGAGTCAGAGAGATAAAGTGGTCAAGGAAGTGGGCCTTCTTTCCAGTGGTGGGATTCAAATATTTTAACAGGTTCCAATGGTGGTGAGGCCAATGGGGCCGAGTGGGGTATGGCGCGGTGGGGACGTGGCCTGGGTGTTCCGGGGGCGGGGCATTCCAGAGCAGGGTGGGCAGTGCTGCGGTAGGGGCACAGGTTCTGCGCGCCCCAGGTGAAGTTCCCCCTCGCTCTGCCTCTGGATTTAAATGACTGATTACAGTATTTTAAAAGCGATATACCGAAAGGTAGTGTATTATTTCTTTTTTATATATATAATTTTATTGATTGATTTTATATGATAACTGAAGGAAAGAAACCAAAAACTGTTTACAATTGTTAACATATTACAAACATATCTAATTGTCTATCTCTTTGAACTCCCCCAATTAAGACATCACCAAAAATACAGTTGCCCTGCTATTTTGCCTCCCTCCTTCCCATATTTCCCTCCCCTGTACTTTCTACTTACCCTTCAGATTCCTATAACTACTTTATTTATACCCCCTGAAAGAAAACTAACAGAGAGATCCAAAATCCTTAATCTAAAAGAGTAATTTAAACTCCTCTCTCTCCAATCTATATTTCAAGAAAAAAAGAAAATGAAACTACTTACAATACTTTCCCAATCTTTATAACAAACAATGAACAAATAAACAAAAAAAGAAAAACAGAATTATCAAACCCATTTCTCCAAACACTCCACCGCTCTTAACCACGACTACACCATGCTGGCTCTCTTCATCAAGACACAGCCAACTTATGGCAACCAAGAGGACAGGACTAACAGATGCAGTTTGCCATAGAGTGTTTTCCTTGACCTTAGGAATAAAATGGCAAGCAGACTTCTCTTGACACAAATTACTCAGGCTAGGCAGAGACCAGGAAAAACGAGCCTTAAAACAGAGAGTGGAAGATATTAAGAGACAGTTAGTGGGGCATAATTTTTTAAAAAATAAAACATTCCCTTCTCACGGGACACAGTGTATAACAGACTCCCCTCTGTGATACACCTCTGAAGATGCCAGCCACAGGTACATGCAAAACGTTAAGAACAAGATCCACCAGACCACGGCCACACAGCCCAGAAAACCCACCATAACCAGTGGAAATTAACTGTTTTGCCAGGCTAATAGTTGAGGAGAATCTACCATATAAAGTTGCCATTTTCTCCTGGTGAACTGATCTCTGTGCTTGGAAATCAGTTACAATTCCAGGAGATGTCCAGCCACTACCTTGAGGTTGGAACAATATATGACTTGTGCTCCTTAGTTATCTATGAACTTATTTTAAGAGACACAATATTGCAAAATCACATACATGTACCTGCATAATTGTTTTAACTAAATGGGTTATGCAACTCCATTTAATAGCATAATATAAAAAACTACTAATTAAAGTGTTGCAAGTTCAATTGTTCATGGCTAAATGCATTCTAGCATCTATGAGATTAATTGTAAACTTCAGATTCTTAATCTCTAAACTTTATAAATTGCTGCTTGTGTGCTGTTTGCATAATGCAGTTTTAAAGTGCTAAATCTCTTCCCCACTCCATGCCCCCCCCCGCTCCATCCCATTCCCAGCCCTTTCGCCAGTTTTCAAGCCCGCCCCCCTCCTTCATGAGGCAGAACTTGCCTCTACAAAACTGAAAATAGAAGGTCATATTTCCTTTTAAAACCTACCTCTACAATTTTCAGACCTATCTTGTCACTATTATTGCAGCCATTTTTGTTAAGGGCGGAAGATATTTAGGGTTTTACTTGGCTATTTCTGTAACCATTTTTGTTAAATGACTTAAGTTAGGGATTGTCTGCCAATTCCTATCTTGCTCTGAAATGAAGGTAAATGTGTGGGGATGGGGGCGCCGCCATGGGGTGGGGGTAGGGGTGGGGGTGCCGTGAGGGCAGGGGGGCCGTGAGGGGCCCTGGGGGCGATTTTGCATCCCCCACTTGACGAAATTGTTGTACCCAGGGACAGAGATTACCCCCTTGTCCCTAGTGGAGTTAATCATTAACAACCGGTTCTCTGAACTGAGAAAATTTTAATAAACGGTTCTACTGAATAGGTGCGAATAGGCTGCATCCCACCTCTGCTGCTTTCTCCACTGCTCTGACACTGTCCCCTTGATGTATAGATTGCAACTGTAAGTGAAACCCTTCCTGCTTTCCCTTCTCCTCTACACACACGCACATTCTTCTCCATCTTGCCACTAAAGGTCAGGATGCAGATCCTCTATCCTAGTTAGACTAGATTAGGATATCCAGAAATGGAGTCCCTACAATAAATGAAGTATATCAGCTTGAATAGACTCTGAGTAATTTTGTTCCTAGCACACATAGAGATTGGATGAGCTTTGCTGCGTAGACTATAGCACTCTGCTAAATTACCAGTTCAGAGTCTTAAGTGGCTGAGGGGCTCAGATTCTGAATACACCAACACCATCTATGAGCAGCTCTATGGAAATTCCCCAGTAATGACTGGTATATTATGACTGGATTTATTTTTCCTGAGCTACTATGATTTCCTACTGCTTTTCCCCATGTGATTTCTTTAATTCAGATAAATTATCAGCCTTGATTGGTTGTGATATTTATGGATAATGGTCTATGGCAGCCATTCTCAACCAGGGTTCCCTGGTACCCTGGGGTGCCGTGAGCATGTCCCAGGGATACCGTGGCAACACTACCACCACCACCCCTCATTTTTGTGGTGTCTCCCACTGGCGCCAGCAAGGACATGGAGCTGGCCCATGGGGCAGGGCCTGCCACAAGGTCAGCAGCCACCACCACCCCCAGTGCTACCCTTCACCCTGGGAGGGGAAGGCGGGGTGTGTGGCAAGCAGGGACAATGGGAGGGGAAGGTGGAGGGTGGCGGCAGGGGTACCGTGAGATATGAAGAGTTGGGAAACACTGGTCTATGGTAAGGTACATTGGCAGAACAATAAACTACCTTGTACTTTAAACCTTTCAACCCTCATGGAATTGTATGCAAAGAAACATATTAACCTGGATATTCTACTATTTGTCTCCCCCACGATAGCCATTCCTTCAAAGAAAAATAGGTTCAGGAGGAGGAGATCTATTTATTTATATTTATTTACTTAATTTATACCCAGCTTTTCTACTTAGTTGGGACCCAAAGTTGCTTACACTGTTCTCTTTGCCTCCATTTTCTCCTCATAATAGCTCTGTGAGGAAGGTTATATTGAGAGGGTGTGAGTGGGCCAAAGTCATCCAACAAGCTTCTATGACCGAGTGGGGTTTGACCCTGGACCACCCAAATCCTAGTCCAGCATTCTTCACCATTACACCACACTGGAACAAACAAATGGTGAAGGGGTCACGAACTTTTGCCTTATCACTTTCCCGCCATATCTTCCCCTCTCACTGCTTTTTTTTCTCACAAGAGAAAAAATGCATGTTTTGGCAGTGGTGGGTGTAGCTAAGTACCTATTTCTCCCTCTACTACTTCCCCACTTCAACTTGCTTGCTTGCTCAGTCATCTCCCCTTAGAACCCTTCATCAAAAGGCACCCTTCAGCAAAAGGAGACATGAAGAATCCCTTCAGCAGAACACAGACCCTTGCTCAGAGTCATCTTCCCAATCTTTTTTTTCCTTTGTGTATCTCTTAGCAACCCATTTCCTTACATTTGTACCTCCAAATTAGCAAACCCATTACTTAATTTTTTGCATATTCCCAAACACTGTGGCGTGTTCCCTTGGGGTACATGTATCCCAGGTTGGGAATCTCTGTCTTAAAAGATGCAATTGCCGGGGTTCCATAATAAACATTTGTATTTAAGATATAATTAGGCCTCATACCACAACACGTAAATATTTGTCCATCCCTCTTATTGCAAACATCCAAATAGCCAACAACTTGACCAATCGGGGTTGAAACATAACAATGGTCCGTTCCACACAGCACAAAAAAGACAACTATGAGATATCTTTTAAAAAAGAGTGCTTCTTTTCGCTCCACACACTTAAAATAAGACATCTGGGAGACATCTTAAAAAGAGGCAGCTGCTGGTTTGGTTCCAGACAGCAAAGGTGTCAGAGGGGAAAACAGGCTGTCCCCCACTAACCATTTTGCTCTCTGTTCAGTTTCACCCTTTGCTTGTGCCCAACATTTTGTGTGCAACTGGACAGAGATTCTCCCTGTCCTCATTTACTGAAGGTTGCCCCAGGAAGTTTGCTCTGCAGGCTCCGATCCTGGGTGCTTTTTCAGCCTGAAAAGTACATAGATGTACTCAGGTGGTGTTGCTGATTCCGGCAATATAGAATTTTCCTTTTTTTTAAATCAAGGAGCTATTCCTGTAGCTACGTAGACACACATGAGAAAATCTTAGCCACTTGGAAGACTGCTTTACCTCCCATTGAGAAGCATTGGGTAGACCTGCCCTCAGCAAACCATCTTAGTTTTCCTGTAATTAAAAATGGTGCAGGTCCATGGAGGGCAGGTCTACCCAATGCTTCTCAAAGGGAGTAAAGCAGGTTTCCAAGTAGGTAAGATTCTCTTATGCATGTCTGCATAGCTACAAAGACAGCTCCTCAAAATAATTTAAAAATAGGAAGATTATATATTGCAGGAATCAGCAGGATGAGCTGAGTCCAACTATGTACATTTCAGGGTGAAGCCTATGTAGCAAATATCCTGAGGCACCCTTCAGCAAAGAAGCACGAAGAATCCCTTCAGCAGCACACAGACCTTTGGGCGCAAACTGAGGGTGAAACTGACCAGAGAGTGAAAAATGCCTCCTGAGCTCTGCATTCCGCACAGCCAGGGAGGGGATGTCTTGCAGGTACCTTAAGGTGCCTTGAGCTTCAATAAGGCATTCTGAGGATGTCTTGGGAAAAAAGCTGTATGGAATTTCTTCCCAAGACACCTTTTTTAAGGTCCCCAGGATGTCTTATTTGTGCTATGCAGAACAGTCTCACTGTTTTTTCCCAACCTGCAATTGGCAATCCTACAACATGAATATTGAAGTTTGAATCATCTCCATATAATACTTGCTTTCTATTCTTTCAAGGCTGTGTTAAACTCTCACAATATATTGACATCGGGTTCGTTGGGCCAAAATGCATGGATTCTTGAAACATGGTTCTCAGATGTCACTAGGGCTTAATGGCCATTTTGAGTGACCTTTGGTCTAGCAACACCCCCCACACACACACACACACACATCTCAGTGTACATTTGTGCACTTTTAATATATAACATGTTCTTTTTCGGCCTTTTTAAATACCAAGGAGCCTTCTATTAATGCTTAAACTGTTAGTGTGTGGTAAATGCATTTTAAGGCCTTTCTTTGCAGGAGAGTCAATTATTTGTTCCATTTGATTCTGTGCTGTCTTCTTCACCAGCACTGCCACATACAGGATATCTAATCTAAGAACTTGTTGGAAGCAGTGATGTCTAGCATGCAAAGGCATTGAGAAGAAGATCCAGCAAGGAGTGGGAAAGTGATCAGCTAGAGGGCTATAAGGTTAGAGGCCCAGCCATCCTTTTGTGTCACCTCCTAGACTGATATTCTCAGGTCTAATTTCCTCCTTCTCAGAAGGGGTATTCTTCCTCCTTCCCTAGCTAGCAAGGTAGCTGCAGGCTATCGTCATTTGTTGACTTTGCTATCTGAAACTTAGTCCCTAAAAATATTTACTTTCATCCTTTAATCAGCGCGGTTGCCACTTCTTTGAGCACACAGCACTCTGCTAATAGTTACATCCCAATCTAGAGCCCTGGGTGGCCAGGGATAGTGCTGCTGTGTTGCTACCCTTCCACCTCCAGAGGCCTTTTCAGCAGCACAGGGAGAGTGAAAAATGCCAAAAAAATATCCCCCTCCCACTGGAAAGCCCTCTATAGATCTCAATGGACTTACGTCACCCAAAAGGGTGGCCTAAATCCAAGTGCTGGGGCCACGATACAACTACTGCAAACCCGGGGTGATAGCTGAAAGAGGTCAGCTGCACCCCTGAGAATGACTCCACCATGCCTCTGCTGTGGCGATGGGGCTGTCAGCAATGTAGGAGCACTGACTTGGCTCTGGGCACCGCATCCGGGTGTCCTGAGGGGCCACCACAATCAGCATGATTGCCCCTCCACCAGGGTGAAGACCCTGGGGAGGGTAAATTCACCGGCACAGTCCTGCACCACCTCCCCAAGCCAGATCGGGCAACCCCACTCTGGATTGGGTTGATAGAGGATTATGAGCTATGTCCAGTAGTAGCTGCAACCTCCTGCAGTATAGCTGCTCCTGATAAATTACATGGGAATGAGGTATTGCCTCTTGTTACTGTACTCAAGCTAGCATCAACAATAATCTGGAAAGGTCCATCTTTCTCATGCCTGGAATAAATAGTTTTTGAATAATGCTTAGGGCATGTATGCTTTAGAAGACTAATTGTTATAGGCTCATTTATTCCAACCCCTGATATCAATTGCAGGTGTTTTTTTAAAAAAAGGAATGCCTGGTATTTGCTAAACCCTCTGATTTCATGATAAAAGGTTCAGTCTCTGTTGCAAGAGGCATGGATGTGATACATGTTTTTATAATAATAGGCAGAATTTTATAACTGTAAATCACTTTGGGTAAAAATGGGAAAATAACATTTTCACAGTGTCTAGTAAAAGTAACTAAATACTTCCTTCAAGGACGAGTTTATGGGTGCTAAAAAAAATGGGCAAGCTGAAATGCTGCAGGGAAGATGCCATTCACTTTTCAACAGAAACCGTTTCCTGATCTGCTGCCATCACTCACCCGCATTATACTCTCCCAGAAGCACCTTCATCAACTGAGGATCCTCAATGGAAGAAGTGTCCCATCCTGAAAGAATAATGGCTTATCTTTGAATGGCTGAAGTGGAGTGGGGAGTGAGAGCCTGGCTTCTCCTTTCAAAGAAACAGGTGGCAGAGCTACTGTAGGGAACAGCAGAGTCCTCTTTGGTTCCATTTTGTTTCAGAATGCTGTCATTGTGCCAGACCCACTGACTTCAAGGGACTGAAAAGGGTTTAGCTTCGCTTAGGGTGGTGGCACAATTCCAAAATTTGATCAGACTGTTTGCTGCAGCCTGTTTCAGTTCTTTATATTCATTTGCAATTCTTCTGCACTACTTTAACCATGTCCTTGTCCAGTTTGTAGCTGCCTCCAGTTCAACCAAGGATATATTAAATTAATGCAATCAAGCTTTTCCCCCCAACTATTATTCAAACACACTAATCCTATCTTTCTTTTCCTGACTAATAACTTCCATTTAAATTGGAAAAGCCCCAGAGCTGTGATTCAGTCATCTCACTCTAAAATCGAATCATCTTCAGATGCTCTCCTGAGGAGAACAAGAACCACTTTTGTCCTGGGAAGATTAGGTCTCTCAGCATAACCTAAGTGCCCGATTTTCCCTGTAAATTAGCTTCCCACCTTGCAGTCAGTACCCAGTGTATCTATTGCACTGTATGCCAGCTGCTTTCATCCTGTCTCTTTGGAGCTCAATGCAGGTGTTGAATTCTGCTTCTCATGACCCTTCTTCCCCCACAAAACCCTGATCTATCTCAGATCTTTCCCCTCAACTCTGTCAATATCATAGGACTGTGTGAATTTTCTCTGCTTGTGTTATCACTTGCGTGGGTAAGTTCTTTATTTTTCCTTCAAATAAAACTTGTTAAACTTTATTGCTGACTCCTGCAGATTTCTAAGGAGGAAACCCTACTGTAAACAAAGGCAGAAAAGATCTTGTGGTTGCCCACTCTCACTAATTAAGGTCTGCCCTAGCTAATTCCCCACTCTAAAAGGGGCAGACCCAGAGGTGGGATTCAGCAGGTTCGCAACAGTTGTTAAAATGGTCCTTGTAAACAACCATTTGTTAAATTATTTGAATCCCACCACTGGAACAAGTTGTTACATTATTTGAATCCCACCATTGGGCAGACCCCAGCATTTTGGGTAACACTAGGACATATAAATCACTGTGGTATTATTGTACTTTTCTCCATGTCTTGTACTGCTGTTTCCAACCATCTTTTTTTAACATCTGAATCTTGAATAGGGAAATAAAATTATTTGCTGCTTGAATGCTTGTCTCCAACATTTTCCTTCTCAAAGACTAATTGTGTCAAATTGGGACATGTGTATATAACAGGCTAAAACATTCCATTTTACTCTGGAATTTGAGTTCTAGATTTTCAGACGTAGAAGTAACTTTTCACTTGACAGACCTGATACAGCAAATGATTTGGGTAATAGTTGTGTAAATTTAATAGGAAATTGAAGTCATTACATGCGATGCAAGGAATAGGCGAGACGCAGCGATATCATCCGGTGGAGAGAAGTCAGTGGCGATATAGCGTGATCCGTGGATCTGGCTACTCTGCCGAGCTGACGATCCCTGGCACCTTTTATTAGGGTTTTTTGGGAAGGTGGGAGAGCGGGAAAATGTTGCACAATACATGAATCATAGGGGCTGCGTACGTGCAAGAGGAAACGTTCCTGTCTGGGCCTAATCCATACCTGGGGGTATGCACCTTTTGTCCCTTTGTCCAGGACATCTTGTGACCTGTGAGTCACGGGGGTCTTGTGACCGGTGAGGGTGCTTGCCCAGAGGGCAACAGATGGCGCAGGCATTCCTGTGCTCTGTCTGAAGCTCTGCTGGGTTCGCTGGCTCACCCCAACAGGAAATATTCACCATCAGGAAACAGAAAATGCCAGAAAAATCAGTGCAGTTTGCATAAGGAGAAGTGAAATTTCCAAGCCAGAAAGACAGGACTACAAAATTCAGTAGCATCTTCACTGTAAAGGCCCAAGTTCGAACGACACTTCAGCCATACACTCTGTGTGTGTATAAAGTACTGTCAAATTGCAGCCGACTTATGGCAACCCCTTATGTATCACCCCCCTGATGTTCTGTGGATGTGTCCCATCCTAATACTAGCCAGGGCAAAATACTGTGCTCGGTTTCTGATATCTGATGAGATAAGGCTAGCCCAGGGGTAGGGAACCTGCGGCTCTCCAGATGTTCAGGAACTACAATTCCCATCAGCCCCTGCCAGCATGGGCAATTGGCCATGCTGATAGGGGCTGATGGGAATTGTAGTTCCTGAACATCTGGAGAGCCGCAGGTTCCCTACCCCTGGGCTAGCCTGAGTCATCCAAGCCAGGGCATAAACTCATTAGACCTTTGGCCTTAAACAAGCCCTATGTCATGTATCTACAGCCTCCCCTTGCCCACACCTGCAAAATAGTAATAGTAATAGAATGTGAAATGCTTTGAACATTCACAAGTGATATGAATTATAAGCATTATTATTATTCCTCCATGATGTATCATCTCTTACTCTTTCTCTTTGTAGCTAAGGAAGCTGCTGAGAAATCAAGAGACTCAACTACAAATAAGCAAGTCCCTGTTTGAGTCTCACCTCTCTGCCATGAACTTGGCGTGCTTCTTAGGAAAGCCATTTACTTCCTCAGCCTCAGCTGGACTGGGGAAACTTGTAATAAGGGAACAATTATACTGACCTACATTATGGCAGCGTTGCAAGGACTACAAGAAAATGACATAGGTCGGAGAAGCACTGCAAACACTTCAAAGTACTGTGCAAATGCTAAGTATTATTACTAAATGGATTTAATGGTTAGACTTTGCTTTGTCCTTATCCCATAAGCGAATTTCTGATTGCAACAAGCTGCGAGCCTTGATAATATTTCATTAAATGTAATTATCAACATTCTATTCACAATGTGCCATCAGACTTGGGGAGAAGGAAAATTGCCACAATTACTTGTTGTATTGACTCAATGCTGAATTGCAGATCATGTATTCAAACGAGGGTCATTTGGTGAAAAGGCTTTGGTTTTTCAATCCCACAAAGAAATCCAGAGGAAAAGGCTAAAGCTAATAGAAATGTCTTCCTGCACAGGAGCTGTGTGGTATACAGTGACAAGTGTTAAATCTGCAAATCTGGTTCTGGGCACATCTTCTTTGGCATATAGAGACTAAAGCACAAAGCAAACATTTTAACTCACACAGGTGAAATATCCATGAACAATCTGAGTGCTGTATAGCAATTTGAAACAACATAAGGTGGCTCTGCCAAAAAGGAATCTTAGACACAAATATGTTTCTTCTTATCCTCCACTGAGGAAACATCCATTGTTCTGAAGAAATATTTATATTATTTTGTCCTGACCTAGCCCCTGGTTCCAGTCTCTTTAGGCCTAACCAGTCACATTGATAAGACGGCAATCTCACAATATATTTCTCACTTAGCTGGAGTTTCCCTGGGGGAGAAATATAATGCTGTTGTATAGCACCAGGTTTACACTGAGGTTGCATTCAGGTGGTATAGTAAACTGACTTGTTATTCTACTACAAAGCTAACAGTTTGCACAGTCAGATAGCTTCAGTCAACAAGAATAACAACAACTTTTATTACTACTACATTTGGCATTTACACAGTACCTGTCAAATGTCCAGGAAGCATCACAAAGTGGACATTTACAATGAACTCTCTATAAAAAAGATATTATCATCAAACTGCAGGTAGCCCAAATTAGGCTGAAAAAATGATGATTTGCCCATGGCAAATTTGTACCATGGACCTCCCAGCTCAGGCTCTTAACCATTTTTTCCATCAAGTCAAGGCTGGCTTCTTTTCAAAACAAAAGATGTTCAGAGGTGGTTTGCCATTGCGGCCTTCTGACCCTGGAGTTCCTTGGTGGTCTCTCCTCCAAGTACCAACCAGGGCCAACCTTCATTGACTTCCAAGATCTGGCAAAATTGGGCTATCCTGGGCCATCCAGGAAAGGATTCTTAACCAGTACACATACCACCCCTTAGGGTAGTAAAGTTAACATAAGCAAGGACAATGGAAACAAACCTCACATGAAGATGACTTATAACACTGGTTCATCTATCTCTGTACTTTAGTGTACCCATTGGTCAAGAGCTGTAGGTGGATTGCAGGTGCTGTGCAGCAGCCATTTCCCTCCTACTTTCGGGAAGGACCTGATGCTAGTTGGCATATACAGAGATTGGTAGGGGTAACTGACCTACCATCATGTGTGACCTTCCACCACATTTACACCTCTAGCTCACGGAAAGTGCAGTATGGAATGTCAACTTTGGAGAAAGATTATATTGGGAAGGCTGTGATTTTTATCCACTGTGCTTTCATCTGTCCATGTTTGCTCCACGTCCCCTTCCCAGGTTTGGTGTTTGGGCTTCTTGGGTGTCTGTGCATTTATGAATAGAGGGCATCTCACACAACTCTGCAGCCTTGTTAGTGGATAAAGGATACATGTAGGCAGGTGGTCACTGTTGGTGATCTCCCATCGATCACCTCTGCCAGTTCTGCTCTTTCTCTTTTCTGACAGTGGGCTTTTATTTCAATGGCACTCAAGATTTTACATTTACTGGTTTCATGAGTCAGAATTAACAGGCTTTGACAATGTCATCCTTCCACCAGCGAAGGTGTCAAGTCAAAAGTTATACCATGGATACAGATCATCAGTTTCCCTGCTTCATGTACATCTTCTGCAATTCCCCTTCATTTGCATTGTGCCCTTGCAATGACTTCTTTCACATTCCCTTAAACTTTCTTGAGGAATCTTTCTTAACGTTTTTGCCGATTATCAGGGTTTTTGAGTTTTTTACCTCTAGCAGAGGAGCCTGTGTCAGTGCCGAAGGGAGGGTTCCTAGAGATGAAGCCAGCATCTGGGTTTCATCTGTAGCCTCTTTACTGTTCTGAAATGGAAACTGGTTTTAACTCCTTTTTACTGTTCTGAAGTGGAATCTGGTTTTAGCCCATTCATTTTATTGCTTTATTGGTGCTGGATATTCTTATTTTTTTGTCATTGATTGATTGTATCCCATCTCATGCACTGTATGAGGGAGAGGCAGTATATGAATATTTTGAAATAAATAGCAGTAAATCCTATTGATTTCAGTAGGACGTTGTTTCTAAGTAATGGTTCTTTTAAGGATAGCGTAAAGTTTAAGCATGGAAGACAGGTATTGTTTATGCAAGTAATGAGCAAGAATCAAAATGAGAGGGAACAAAGAAGCCCGTTTTAAGATTCTCTTTTATTGAAAAATTAAAACTGCGTTGCATATCATCTTTGTAATTTCAACAGTTCATTTAGCCACAAAATGGAGATTCTATTTTAAAAATCTCATCATATTTGTCATCATTCAAAAACATGTTGTGCCATGGAAAAGGCTAATAACTTGGATCATTCTGGGCTATTCTTAAAGCCCCTGACTCTCTGCCACGAAAGGTAAAATCCAGGCTTATTTTCCTAAGAGGGGGTTTCTTAAATGTTGAAGGGATAACAAGCTTTGTTTATCTGATTTATTTTTTTCCTCTCCAGAATTACTAATGAAAAAATAAGAAGAAAAACAACATTTTTTTTCAAACTGCCAAAACATATCTTTGTCAAATAGTTACAGATTGTTGCTCAACATAATAGATAATTCTTGTTCTTCTCACCATCCACATTGCCCCATGGAAGCCATAAGAATAGGCTGACTGTGGTAGTCCTCACTGCAGGCACCGTTACCCAACTAGGCCTGCCAGTTCCAGGCTAGGAAATACTTAGAGATTTGAGAATGGAACCTGGGAGAGTGGGGTTTAGGGTAGGGAGGAACATTGCAATCCATCTTCCAAAGCAAAAGAACTGGAATAAATGTGGTAGGTAGGTAGGTAGGTAGGTAGGTAGGTAGGTAGGTAGGTAGGTAGGTAGGTAGGTAGGTAGGTAGGTAGGTAGGTAGGTAGGTAAAAGTGATTTGTGTAGTCTGGAGATCAGTTGTAATTCCAGGAGATCTCCAGCCCTTACCAGGAGGTTGGCAATTCTATACCTAACCTCTTGAAAAATAAATTCAGTTTCTAGCATGTCAAGAAGGATAAAAATGTCAGCTTCTGAGGCATTCACCTAAAATTGTAATTTTTGTACATCATCCATAGATCTATTATGTTATCTTCCACAAGCAATGTGCGGTGGACAGAAGAGAATGAAAGTTCAATGGAGATTTTTACCTGGATAGTTTCAAGACACGATTCAGATGAAAGGAAAATTGAGATGACACCTAACTGGTTTCTAAATCAGTACACAGGAAGAATGAGGATGAACAACAAAAGTTCGTCAAGGTATGCTCTACACAGAGCTAGAATGGGGCTGTTACTGTAGTGCTGTGCTAGGACCTGGAAGATTTAGGTTCAAAATCCTATTCAGAGCCAAGCTAGATGTTGGAATGGATCCAATCAAGACCCTTTTTCCAGCCTAATGAGACTTTCTCCAACCTAAGTGGCCCTTCTTCCAAAAGAAGAGCAATTTAGATTGGAGGAAAGCTCCTTCGACTGGAAGAAGACTTCAGACTAGAGCCAAAAGGAAACGTGGGTATAAATATTTACATCTGTGTTTGTATGTGTTAAGTGCCATCAAGTCACCTCTGACTCTTGGCAACCCTATGAATCAATGTCCTCTAAAATGTCCTATCATTAGCCTTGCTCAGGTCTTGCAAAAGAACTGTGACTAGCACAAGTTCACCCAGCAGGCATCATGTGTAGCAGCAGGGAAACAAATCCACTTCAGGTAAAAGTTCAATGAGCATGTGGAGTAGTGGGGAATCAAACCCAGTTCTCCAGATTAGAATCCACCACTCTTTACTACGCCACGCTGGCAAGGGGCTTTCAAGGCAGGTGAGAAGCACAGGTGGTTTGACATTACCTTCTTCTGCAGAATCTTCCTTGGTGCTCTCCCTTTCAAATACTGACCCAGCTTAGATTCTGAGGAAATCAGGCCATACCATGCCACCTCCCCTCCAATATAGACAATCCCAAAGGCTGTCCTTCAAGGCCCCTGTGTTAGGGAGCTTTTAAAACCTTCACTGTGGAATGTTGGTGGGAAGAAGAAGAATCTTAAAGCTAATGAGGCATCCTATTCACATTCATGTAGTATTAGTACTGGAAACCAGCACTGGCGCTATTGCTGACAATATCTGTGGCAGATTCAGCCTTGTTCCCACTGAAGCTTACAGAAACAGTATTAAACACCAAAGAAAGGATAAGGAGTGCATTATCTAAGCCTGATGGCATTTGGATTGCCCCTTCTAGTTCAAGTAGCTGAAGATCAGGCTACCTTAAAACAAGCAAGCAACAAGTTTACCAGAGATGCTGAAGAAGCACAGCTAGCTACTATCCTGCCTATGAACTATATCAAAAGGAAATTCACTGTTTCGAAGCAGAATTAGCAGAAGGCCTGTTGCACAGAAGCTAGAGTACAAGTGGTTTCATGATCATTAAGACTTCAGACTAAGTAATGTAAATCAGTTCCAATGTGATTTCAAAAGCCTAGAACACAGGTGTCAAACTCGCAGCCCTCCAGATGTTATGGACTACAGTTCCCATCACCCCCTGCCAGCATCATGCAGATGATGGGAACTGTAGTCCATAACATCTAGAGGGCCACGAGTTTGACACCTGTGGCCTAGAAGGAAAAGGGACTGTCACAGAAGAGGAAGAAGCATCACATTTTACTTCACTGCTTTGAAACTTTAAAGATGGAAGGGATTTAAAGTCTGGGGGAGAGCAGCAACTGATGAAGGGGAAAGGAGAGTTCTGCTTAAAAAAATATGGATGCAAGCTTATATTTTAGAAAAAATAAAATATTCTATATTTGGAAATTAATTAGAGATAGCAGATGTTAGACTTTTCTAACTGGCTTCTGAATTGTTCCATCCATATGATATCAAAATGCCGTATGGATAGGGAACACATTTAAAGACTGTCTAGACACATCATAATGCAGAAGCGCTGATCATTTAAAAAGGCAGGAGATACAAAAGTGAGTGAGAGACCACAAAGCAGAGATGATAGCTGGGGACAGTATCAAGAGACACTCAGATGAAGTGTGGACTTTTCCATAACATTCATTCCACACTTGGATAATTCCTGGAACAAAAAAACCCACACACATACAAACCATACAAATCTTAAACATTCATCAAAATATTGCTAATATAGATCAACAAAACTTTGGGAGCAACCCTAAGTGAGCCTACTCAGAAGTAAGCCCCACTTTGTTCAATGAGGCATATTCCCAGAAAAGCATTCTTTAGATTGCAGCCTTTGTTTTGTTGAAAACCCAGGCCATAAAGCCCAGATGTTTGTCGATTACAATCAAATTACATAGGTTCCTTTCATTTCAGTGGAGCCTGTGTATGGAATGGCCTTTAAAATGTAGTATGCATCAATTGAAGCTAACAGCTATAGCAGCGCATTTGGGAAGGCATTCAGTCAGCAGATGTTGCTTGACCCTAAGAAATTCAATCAACAGACAACTACTGATTCAGCTACTCTGCTTGCCTTTGAGTATGGTTTAGCAAGGATTTTTGTAGTATTGGCCTCCTAGCTAGTAAAAGCTATGCTGAATGTGGTTCGTATATATTTGAAAACTCTTGTGGCAATACAGCTGCAATCGAAAGATTCCCTGACAAGATCTTCTCTCGTCCACTCAAAACTACTCAGTGTGTTATCCTTTCCATTTTCATAGGAGCCCAGAGCGCTCTCACAGAATCGTTACGGACCTTTATGTAATGTTGTCACAGAATTTATCTAAACTAATTATAGAGATTGGCCCTCAACTACTGTAAGAACTCAAGGGCCTTAAGCATCCATGATTCACTTTTTTAAAAGCATTAGAAACACTCAGCGGAAAGTCAAACTAAGTTACAATTAGTCAAGGTGAAATTTCCATTAAATTGAGAGGATTTCATTAGGCTAAAATCTATATACAGAGTTAAAATTCCTTGGATTCCATAAAATCACATGTTATTATTGTGTTAAGGGCACTATTATATAAATGTGTCAACTATTTTTTTTTAATCTTCTCTTTGGCTCACAAATACACTAATATACCAATAAACGTTATTTAGAACTTCAATAATTATATAAATAGGATACATTACAAATGGAAGAAAATACAAGACAACTCTTTAGCATGGTAAATCTCTGCATATAAAGAAGCAAAACAGTTCATATACTTAGAACTGAACAGTTACCTTGCTTTAAAACTATTACATTTAATTCCTCCCCTCCCTCCCATTTAACAATAATGTACACAATCTACACAAAATCAAATTCTAAAAAATACAGCAATACGACAACCTGGCTACTACCGTCCCCTGATATGGCAACTAAAGGGGACATACATGTATCTACTGGGTGGTTCTCTTCAGGTTTTGTTTCCTTCTTTTTTATGCTAGAGAAGCACCAACGCTAATGTTTAAATAAGGTTAAACTTTTTTTGTAGTTTCTAAGAATCTACATCTTAAAAACATATCCCTATCTAATGCCAGCTGGGTTACCACAAGTTAGCATGTTACCTTGTGATTTACTTTTGATGGAAACCATTAGCTTCTGTACACCCCAATCCTAAATATGGGTACAATCCACATACATAGGGACACAAATTAAGTGCTCATCAAGATCCGCCAGTATCAGCGGAGCTTAAAAGTGGGATGAATGTGCCCGTTAAACTCAACAGAAGTTTCGTCAGTGAGCGCAGGGATGTGGGTTGCCTCCTGTGCTACTCATAAATATATCCCATTGAAATCAGTGAGATAAACTCTCAAAGTAGTGTGTTTATGTTGGAGTACTGGGACACAATCCACCAAGCAAACTCTGGCATGAGCCCTATGAAGTGAATGGGGCCTTCCAAGATCAGTTCTTGACTGAAAGCACCCATACTCTGAAAAACATGCTGTGGCTTACTCTTAGGTTTCTCACTATTTTATTTATTTGTTTATTTATATATATAATTTATATATATATATACTGTACATTTTTATTGCACAGAATTCTTATTTGACTATCTTGATACAATTAGTTTTCTGCTAGCTAGAATTACCTTGCTTAAATAAGAGTCAATGATACATTGGATCCTGTGATGGAATCGGGCAGATTGACTTCCCCGTTTCCCAGCAGTCACCTGTGAGCTGCATAAAGGCAATGAAGGAGGACCGAAGTGAATCAAAAGCCATGAAATGTGGGGCTGGCTGGCTACATTGGGGAGAAGAAAGCAGGTGAGATGGTTCCCCTTGCCTGTTCTGTGGGTGGCGCCAAAGATGCTAAAGGTGATCCCCCCCCCTCATTTTTCACTCTTCAACAGACCCACCCATGTTGTATCACAGTTCTTTGACCCTCAGAGCTTTCCCAAGGCTCACAGGTAACTGTTGGGGGAAGGGGAAGGTAGGAAAGATCTGTTTCCACCAGTGCTACATGTAATTCAACCCAATATATATTTTCCCTTCCGTCAAATACAGTACTAATGCTCATGTTACAATCTTACAAGGGTAGTTGTGGTAGTTTTTAAAGACAGTGCCTCAGAAAAATGGAACATTTAGAAAGGGTTTACCTTAAAATACATTTTACAGAACTGTTGTTTTTTTTAAGCCAGTACTGGAAAATAGTGCTTTAGAGAAGTAAAATCGGTCATTCCAGTGGATTAAAGATCTTGCCCCAATCTTTCAATTTCCTCAATGAGGAAGTCAATGTCAGACTTGGTAGCTGCTGGATTTGAAACAACCATTCGGAAGAAGTTGACTTTATCTCCCTGAGGCTGATATCCAACCATCGTGGTACCAGATTCCATCATCAGGGCCTTGATTTTTGGCGCCACCTTTTGAAGGAAACAATGGAGAAGGGAATAAATTGAGAAAATGTTTCCCAGTTTTAAAAAGTGAATAAACCGTAGCAGAGAGACTGCAGCTTTTGAGTTTCGGAGAGTATACAAAGAAAAAAACACACTAAACATTTTAAACTGAATGGGCTGGTAGACAAAGCCAATACTTTTCAGTGGTTACTTTAACAAGAACAAAAAAAAATAGAAAACATTTCAAAATTTTAATTAAACCATTTCGTATTTTTGTCCCACTTCTTTATGTTTCTAGGCAAATACATATGTAAAAATGTTTGGTGTACAGAGTGGTTAAAACAATTAAGAACAATCAAAATGGATTAGAATGATAGTAAATTTTATCCTGTACATTTATTTTAAAAATGTATATTCCATCTGTAAACTAGCATTCTTATTAAAAGTTAAACCACAAGTTGTAACAAAAATATTCAAAAAGGCATGGCTGAATAAAAATGAAATCATGACAGCCCGAAACACTTTGATTCCACAGGCTGGAAATCCAAGTGGCAACTTGGTGACAGTGAAGATATATCAACACATTATTAATCAACCCTAGTGATCAATGGAGTAATAGATGTCGCAGACAGATAGCCTTCACATCCAACAAATTAAATAATTTGCAACTTATAAATTTTTAATAATCCCCACCCCATCACTACCACAGGTAGGTCATTTCAGCCTGCCTAATGGAAAAGTTGGCCATAATATTAAATTAAGAAATGATTTCTTCAGTCTTATAAGCACAGCCTAGTCCATAAAACAGTTAATGCAGAGTGGATTTTAGGTAATTTACAGTACACTTCTACACAGAGTTACTCCATAGATTTAACCGGTTTTGACTCAAATAGCCCTGTAAACATATTAAATGCCGCCAAACTGACTCTTTTAGAACACTCATTTCTTTGATGCCTGCATCTTTCTCTTGTATGTACATTAGTTTTGGTAAACGTCTCTTTTCAAATATTTTGAAGTACTTCGAGTTTTGCACAGCTACAGCTATAACCTGTAGTATGGTACAATTCAAATGAACCAAAACTGATCCCAGTGTCTAAATGAATAGTTGTACAATACATGGACCAAAAATCTGAACCTTACATGAATACCAGACAGCTATGTGCAGACACTTAAAAATTGTGGATGGATGGATAGATAGATGAAAATGTAACCCATTTATTGAAATAATGAAAAAACTCATTATTAAGAATATACAGAAACTGCATACCCTATGTAATTTTTCTCTCCTCTCATCAGAGTCTGGAATACCCCTGAGATTTGGTGGAATGTACCAGAAACACACATTTGTATGTTCAGGCTGCAATAAAACAAGTAAGTTTTAATTATTGAAGTAACATTACAGGCAAATAAAATGCTGATATGAAAACTGATATTTTCCTCTCAACACACTCCCAAGAACAGGGAGAATTCTGCTTCTATCCATTCCTTGTCTACAAAATGAGTAATTGTTTCACACGGTAACAAACAAGGATTAACAGTCTTGTTGTTCGAAGCCAGTATACAGCTGCAATCTTGAATTGTCTTTCCATATTCCTTTCACAATAGTTTGCAATATATATAAACTACAAGCAGTCTATTTAAATACATTTACTTCTAAAACGGTGCCCTCTTTCCAACAATTTAGTACCACAGTGCCATACTGGGGCTAAGTTGTGCCCGGGGCATGACTCCCACCCTGCACCCCCCCTGGCTCCCCATGTCCCCCTGTACCACACTTACGGGAGCCAGGGAGCCAGCAAGGAGGGCAGGGCTCACAGGGGCACTGCAGAGGCAGGCAGGCTCCTGGACCACCCGATGTCGAGCTCCACCCCCGGCCTCCCTGCAGGTACCCCATGTTCCCATTAGTGGTACGCCACTATAGTACCATGAAACCCGCAGTAGACAAAAAGTATTCCTATAGGTTAAAATAAAGAATTATAGTGCAGTCCTGTACAGAGTTCAATCCTTTTAAATCCATTGAAGATAATCAATTTAGAGGAGTGTAACACTGTTTAGGATTATACCATTAATTACTGGAATTAAGTGAAAAACCATACAGCACATAAAATAATGCATTTGCTCCCAGGGTTGCGGGAGGCTGTACATATTCAGTGCACTTGAAGCCCTCTGATGAGACCAACACCCTCCTCTCCCCTACCCAGCCATTTCTGATGGGGAAAATGGTGCAGAGAGGGGGAGATTAAGTCCCTCTTCTCCCTGATGGCATAGCCCCAATTTGTACCAGCCTCTTGTAGTGTTTCAGAATTGAGTTCTAACAGAGAACTCACAGCTGGTATCCTTCTGCAAGTCCCCGTGGAAACCCAAGGTCACATATAATGTTTACTTTGGACTTCAGCTTTGATTACTTTAGGTCTGCCAAACAGCATGAGCCTTACATTCTTAGGGATGTCTGACTATCATTAGTGAGAAATTATCAACCTGTGACTCATTATAGCATCTTTTAAGGTGAAAGGAACACAAATGAAGGAAGAAAAGAACGAGGAACCAAACTCATAGCCAGGAACAAAAGACTTAACTATGGCATAATTGAGCTACTACCCAGTGGAACTGTAAACTTAAATTCCCATCAATATTGAAAACTGACTGTCAGTTTCAAAAGTATTTTGTCATGTAAGACATGTGGTATGGCATGTTAAAACCAGCTCCTAGGACTTATTTCATGATTTTCTGGATTCTGTGTATGTTCACGTATAGAACCCATATCCAAACTTTCGGCACTAATTCTGTTTGAGGAAATTTATCTACAAGGTAGCCACCCCTCCCCCAAATAGATGAGCATTGATTCAATAACTAAAGCTGAAAGAGATGTTTCAAGCCTTTCTTTGATAGAAATGATAAAAAGCAGGGCATGAAACAACAAAAGCACATTTATGTTCTATTGATTTCAACTGGAGTGTTAAACTTGTAATGCAACTCCTTCCACTGAAATCAATGGGATTTTTAAAAACTCAACTTGGGACAGAGATGGAACTCCAGGGAGGCAGTGTGTGTGTGTGGCGCACTGGGTGCGTTCCCCTGTGAGGGTGTGGTGAGGGCATTCCAAGGGCATGGCAGGGGCATTCTGGGGTAGGACAGGGGCAGAGGACGTACCGGTGCACCAGGCGCTTTCCCCCCTTCCTACGCGTCTGACTTGGGACTCAATGGCACATTGGATTTTTATTCCCCAAGTTCCTCTTGTGATTGAAAGTTCTATGTGATCCATGACTTACCTCTCCTTCGAAAACCATCTCAAACTCCTCTCTATTTTTAATCTTGTTGTAGAGATATTCTGATAGTTCGAGACATTTGTTGATCTGGCTTTCAAATCCTACTGTACCCTGTTTTGAACAGAAAAAATGATCTCTGTACTGATGTTTTATACCCATCTGATAACTTTCAGTTTTCAGAAGAACCTCAGCTGGCATTCAGTTACATATTTGACTGGTTATTCTAAGTTAAATTTGAAGATTACATTAACATTTTTGTGAAACTTTGGATTGCTCCATCTTAATTTTTAGTGTTTTTTTAGAAATATGATCTCAAATCTTCAACTTAATTGCAGATTTAATCAGATTTTCTAGCTCATTTTTCATCTTAGAAATCTCCTCCTCACTTATATTAAAGTATTTTAAATACACCTTACAAAGAAATAGAAGCTTACTTGAGTTAAGAGAACCATTTGTTAAAATAACATAGTATTAACAACAGTACATAAAGTATTGGTGGGATTAATATTTTGCAAATCTTGTGGCTGTTAATTAATTTTTTCTTACTATCTCCAAAATTCTTCTCTTGAGAATATAAAAGATGGCTCCCTTAACTCTTTTCTGCTACAGCCTGAAACAAATATGATGCTGAGAATTTTGTAAAAAGAGGTTCCAGGTTTTCTCCCTTCTGAAAAAGACAGGCATATGGAACCCCATCTGGATTGGGACCATGGTGCAAAAAGGGGGTGTAAGTCTCCCTCCCTGGGCTGCTTTCCAAATCTGAAATAATACTGGGAAGCTGTTACTATATTGGCATTTGCATGTCTCCAGCAGTGGAAATAGCAGCTCTGTGAAGCAACTTAAAATCAGGAAAGCAAAGGCTAAAAACTTTCTTTCCCCACACACTTTTGGTTCCTGTACACCTGATTATATGATGAGGAAAAAAACACTGGGGCAGTGGTGTAACTAGGCAAACTGGAGCCCTGGGCAAAACCTGAGTTTCATGCCCCCCCCAGGTGCGTGCCCGGTGCAACGCGCACCCCCCAGTCCCCATGTAGCTACGCCCAGTGGCGTATCTAGGCAGACTGGAGTTTGGCGCCCCCCCATGGGCAGCCGCCCTCCCACACCGTGACCAAGCAATGATTTTTTACACCAGGTCGTTTCAAAGTCACCATCACATTATAGAACACGCCCCAACTCACAAATCTGAACACAGCAATAGGCCATGCCACAAAGCAGAAATAATTTTTTGAAAACATTTTCAAAATGCTTTCAAATGTTTTATTATTACTATGAAAACATTTTATGGTGTTGTAACCAGTCCCCGCAATTGGGGGAAACAGCATCACTTTCAATGTTATTTAAACTGGGAACCCCAGATTCTTCCTTTCAGGTGGATTTAAAAGGAGAATCTGGGCTCCCTAGTTTAAACAAGTGATGCTGGAATCCACCCCCAAACAGCATCATTTTCAATGGTGTTTAAACTAGGGAGCCCAGATTCTCCTTTTAAATCCACCTTAAAGGGAGAATCTGGGGTTCCCAGTTTAAACAACTTTGAAAGTGATGCTATTTTGGGGTTGATTCTCCCCCACCCTGAAACAGCATCACTTGCAATGTTTAAATTGGGGACCTCAGATTCTCCCTTTAAATCCATGCCAAAGGGGGGGATTTAAAAGGAAAATTTGGGAAATTTTGGGGGGTGCCTGCTGTTAGGGGTGCAATTGTTAAGCTAGCAGCACCAAACTTTCAGGGTATCTTTAGGAGACTCTCCTAATGATACACCCAGGTTTTGTGAAGTTTGTTCCTGGGGGTCCAAAGTTATGGACCCTCAAAGGTGTAGCCCCATCTTCTATTAGCTCCCATTGGAAACAATGGATGATGGGGCACCCCCTTTGGGAGTCCAAAACTTTGGACTCCCTAAACCAAACTTCACAAAACCTGGGTGGTATCAGTAAGAGACTCTCCTGATGAAACCTCCCAGGTTTGGTGAAGTTTGGTTCAGGGGGTCCAAAGTTATAGACCCTCAAATGTGTATCCCCCATCTTCTATTAGCTCCCACTGGAAACAATTGGGGATGGGGCACCCCCTTTGGAAGTCCAAAACTTTGGACTCCCTGAACCAAACCTCACCAAACCTGGGTGATAGCATCATGGGAGTCTCCCGAAACATCCCTGAAATTTTGGTGCTGCTAGACTAAAAACTGAGCCCCCTGCAGGCCAAAAACGGAAAACCCACTAAAATACCCCAAAAACCCACAAACGAACCCTGCATTTTTGGCGCCCGCCACAAGGGGGTGCCCTGGGCAACTGCCTACTTTGCCCAATGGGCATTACACCCCTGCACTGGGGGCTTTATTTACATTGCTACCTCCAACTGTATTATGCTCTAAAGGAGAAAGGCTTCCACAGTTAAACATACTGAGGGTTGTAGAGTTCAACTTACAGTAATTTCCTGAAGATGCAAACATTTCAAAATAACAAGGTATGGATGCTTCCAATAAAATTCATCTCAGACTTTACAAGATGAAAACTCATATGGAAGAGAACTCTTACCTTCCACACTGCACCCTCTTTCTTAACAGCTTTTCTCTCCCTCCATTTTCACTCCCTCCCTCTTGACAGCTTTTCCTTCCCCCTCACCTTCTCCCATTTTTCACTTAATAGATGTTGTCTCTGACAGTCTCCCCATATTTAATTAATCCTAGTCCCCTCACCACTTTCTCTGCTTCTTCTAAGTTGCAATCAGGTGAGAGGGATCTAGGCCCAGGCTCCACTACTTTGGTTGCTAGGAAACCCCATGATGCTGACTGCGATCTCAGAAGGCATTCCTGGTTTGATAAAACTGTTAATACAAACTATCTTTTTAACTTTTTGGATTTTTCTGTAAACTTCACGTCTTTCATGTCTATAAAAATATGTTTTTCAATCAGCAATTTAACTATGTTCAACATTAGATATATAATTTTACCTTGGCTTTCCACATCAACCAGAATTTGAATATGTCCACATGGCGGCCACATTGTATTGCTTTATCTCCAGTGTCATAGGTTATATCATATTGCTTGTCTTGTTGAAACAGATATCCTGCACACATCTGGTTACAACCTTGAAGTATACCCTGTTGTGAAAACATGTTTTTAATACAAGTATGAAATGTAGCAACAAGTAACATAAACTGCAAAACACATCAGATTTACATATACAACTATCAGGATGTAGTGATTCCTAAGGAAATACATTTTGGAATTTAAACACACCTAGATCTCTTTTTCTTTTTTGTTTCAACAGCTCCTCTCAACACATGGGCACATAGCTAATGCAAAAAAAATGGAAGGAAACTCCCTGGTGTACACACATTCTTTGCTACTTGTACATAACTAACTGGCTCTCAGATACATTTTGTGGCTATTCATCATCTATTTTCAAAAGAAAAATCAGTGACACTAGATCTGTCTATAAGTTATATGCACTGGATAGGATTGGATAGGACAGGAATTTCTCCTTCTCTCCCCATCCTTTGTTGGTATGCCTGCATTTAAAAAATAAATTACTCTGGTGCAGCAATATACTTATGCCAGTGAGAGGCTAGTGTTTAGTTTCTCTTATTCCAGTGGGACTCCACCAACTGCCACAGAAAAATCTGGAAAGTATACCTGTGGTTCTCTGAAGGAACATAAGAATCTCTTTCAGAATTCTCTGCACCTTCTCAGTGGGGATTCCACCCAAGTTACAAACCATAGCAATCATGCCAGTATAAACCCCATGGGTTGTATTCAGTGAGCATGTGAGCAAAGCAGAGGTTCATCCACCTCCTGATCCCACTGTAGAAGATCACCCCCCACCCCCGAAACAATCCTAGGCATAATGTGGGGATAAGCAAAGGGAATAAAGATTCAGTAAAAATTGCCCCCTCTTCAGAAGCGGCCTTCTGCAGTTTAAAAAATGGTTGCAGGATGTAAACCCAGTATATGTTTTACAGTGTTTGATTTTTACTGTGATTTTTTTGCACCAACCTTTTCCCGAAGAAGAATGGCAGAACACTGTAATAAAACTCCCATCATCTTGTGCGGATTCCACGTGACAGAGTTGGCTCTGCAGAAGAAAGAACATAGCAAGCAGATTTATACCCTCTCTTAAAGTCTTTCAGCATATCTCTGTTCTGAGAAAACTTTTCAGTATGCCAGGCTTTTGGGATCAGTGATGAAATTCTCGCAGCCCCCCACCCCCACCCCCCCAAGATAGTTCTGTTTACTTTGGAAGAGAATGCTTGCCAGCGATGGGATCTTTCCAAGATAGGCTCATTCTGCACATGTAGAATAATGCACTTTCAAACTGCTTTCAGTGCTCTTTGAAGCTGTGCAGAATGGCAAAATCCACTTGCAAACAGTTGTGAAAGTGGTTTGAAAACGCATTATTTATTGATTGTAGATACTGCAAAAAGACTTGAAGATGAAAGCCTAAGATGAGAGTAGCACTGGCTTCATCTGAGTTATGTGAATTAGTATTGCTCAAATTATTTGCAAATAGGGCTATAGTGAAACAGAATGGTTCAGGAGAGGAACTGTCATTTGAACAGTATGTGGAAAATCAACAGTTATATCCCCTCCCTTAGTTTACTGTTTATTGTATGTACTACCTTGTTGCTAGTGCATTGTTTCCTCTCAGATTAGCCTGTACACTCCCACACATGCCAGCTGGGTGACCTTGGGCTAGTCACAGCTTCTCAGAGCTCTCTCAGCCCCACCTACCTCACAGGGTGTTTGTTGTGAGGGAAGAAGGGCAAGGAGATTGTAAGCCCCTTTGAGTCTCCTGCAGGAGAGAAAGGGGGGATACAAATCCAAACTCCTCCTCCTCCTTTGTAATCCAGTTTTCCTACATAATTATATGTAGTATACTGTTTTATTTCACTGTTTCTCCTCTTTGTAATCTAGTTCAATAACATTTTATATGTATTATGTTGCTTTACTGAACTTTTAAAAAAATCTGTAAACCCCTTCAAGTCCCTGCAAGAAGGGTGGACTTGAAATGAATAAAATAAAATAAGTAAAAATGCTTATATCCATTACAATTTCTAGCTGGTATCAAGAAGTGATTTTTTTTCTTTACTAGGTGGAAAATGCTTAGAATATGAGAACTAATAAAGATCTATACTAGGTATCTGAGGATATATGTACACTTGTGGTTTCCTTGCATTGTGTGTACATTCTCTTTGGGTTGGATTCTCAATTATACACACATTCTTCACTCTTCAGAACTCACCACATTCTCAGATCAGAGATTCTGAAAGCTGCTTTTGATCTTTGATCTCCCTTCATAGGGAAAGTGAAAGAGGCCCATATACTTTGGGTTTTATTGCACCTCCCCACCTTCCTCCACCCATACCACCGTTCCCCTCACTCTTCAGGCTACCATTTCAGAACAATCAGAAGGACTTTCTTTTTTTAAAAGAAAGCTGAGAATCTATTGCTGCAGAGATAGACCAAGTGAAACTGACATGAAATTGACCTAGTCTAACTAAAGATGGCAACCAAAAAAAGTGGCAGGCAACCTCTCCAAATGCAGCTTGCATGAAAAGAACATGGAAGCAGCAGGTGAGTAAAATGGTGGCTTGGCTCAGCTCATAATAGATTTGTGTGACCCCCCCAACTGTCTACAAGGCAACTTAGCTAATTATGGTCATTTCCACACTTTTGGTCTCCTTTGCATTGAGTGAACATTCCCTTTGGGTTTGATTCTTGGTTACATACATACATTACATACTTTGGAAATCACCCTGCATTCAGATCAGAGAATTCTCGAGGTTTCTGAAAGGTCTGAGATCAGCCTTCTTTGGGTTTTCTTGCTCCTTCCCACCTTCACTCCACCCAGACCACAGCAGTTCCTCCCACTTGTCAGGTCACCATTTCAGAAGGGTCAGAGGGGCTTTTAAAATTTTATTTTCATGCTGAAAGTCTATCACTGGAGCAACAGACCCAGCAACATTGACAAGGAATTGGCATGGCCTAGCAAACAAATGCTAGATCAGGGGCGACAGGAAAAAAAAGATGGCAGGCAACTTCCCCAAATGGAGGTTGAACAGAAACAATGAGGAAGGAGGGGGAGGCAAAATGGCAGATCACCTTGGCTAGGGACACTTTGCAGTAGGAGAATCGCTGTGCTAACAAAAACTATGGGAAACCCCCTCTGTGAAACAAACAGCCACATGTAGGCTGCAAGAGTTCTGAGAGAATTGTGACTACAAAGAGTGGTATACCTTTCTATTCCATTCAGCTTATGGCGATGCTTTCTAGACATGAGTAATCCACCTCCCCAGGCAGCCTGAAAGAAATGGAAGAAAAATTTAAAGTTTTCAGGATGTCTTCATCAATAAATGTGGTTAATTCTGTCACTGACCTCTGTGTTGAATTTCTGATGAAAATACAACATCTTTGAAATAGGTTTCTCATTTCACCCAGAACAAGGAAACATTGATATAGCAGCAGAAATAGCATTCTGAGAAAATAAGTGCCTTAAGTTTTGTTAACTATAGCTTTATAAGTAGGTTAAAATATTTAAAATGTTTAAATGTAAATGTTTAAAAAAATACAATGAAAAGTCTGGATTTTGATCTCTAGATTGAGAAGTTATATTCAGAATTAAAAAAAAATAAAAGTCAGTATTCTAACAGCATTTAATGGAGTGTAATGATATGACATTGGCTTGTCTTTGAATATGGAGAGGTTATTAGAGGGCATATTCTTTTGCTCTACAAGAGTAACATCATATTATTCAAAGCTATAGCAAGCTTATGTGACTTCCTAATAAGGCAGTTCCCGTGACTTTTGTTTGTTAGCAGAATGACCTAGAGTTATCTAGAATGATAGACAGTTCATGTACAAAGGCGGGGTTTAAGATGATCTCATTGTAGAGAAAATGATGAGAAAATGCTGAAAACTGTGTAAAAGTAAAAGAGTCAGTTCGCTGTTTGCTCTTTCCAGTCTGACCCATATGCCAATCAGGAAAGATGCTACTGAGCGACTTAAAGCCGCTGGGCTCTTGGGCTTGGTTTCCAGCAAATGAACTTAGTCTTTGCATGGCAAGAGACCTTTTGGATTCTAGCTGGACAAACAGCCAATAAGCTGTATTCTGCCGTCTTCCTTTTTACAGAAAGAGAATTGTTTAGATAAGTTCCTTAGGTAATGTCTAAGGAGGAAACTTTGGCTGATTATGCACAGCATGTTTGCTGTGTGGAGGGGGGGATGTCTGTCACAGCAAGATTTCTTGTGCAGGCATGTTTCTTCAAGCCCCACTTTCACTTTTCATTCTCTTGGCAACAAATGAGATCACTCCTAGCATGATTTTAATTTGCTTCACCACCAGAGTGGGCAGATTTGCCAGAGAGCATAGTTTTGCCTTGGACATCTTCCCTCTGCCCACAGCCAGCCTTCCCACTCCCTCACACAGCAATCCACCCCTCCGTCGTCACCCCCCTTCCATATTGCCAGCTCATTCAAGAGAAAAAAAGAAGCTCACACAGGCTTAGCCAAAACAGACCAACTTCTGCATTCTATTGATATAGCAAGATATCGACATAATACAGAGAATGCTTGGAAATAACAAGCCTCTCTGCCCACTCACAGCAGCAGCAGCAATGAGTGGGGGGGAAATATTGACTCTAAAGTATGGTTCTCTTCTTCAGCAGTATGTGGTCCAGAAAACTGCTTTGCTCTTTCATTTGTGGGTGGGGTGTGGTTATTTTTGAAATGGTAATATTGATAAAAGTGCAGTTTAAAGACTAGGCTGGCAATCTTGACTGCTGAGTGTAGTGAGATCTGTGCCTTTAAGAATAAGTTGATGGGTGGAGTTAAGAGAACGAGGCCAGGAGAGTTCTCTGCAGATAAACTGCACCAGGAGGGACAGAGAAATGTGAGGAGAGTCCACTGCAAGCCCACTGTGAAGAGAAGAGTCCCGAGGTAAGCAGTTCATGATAATGGGCCTTTTATTTGTTAGATAATGGTTATTCATATTTTATTTGTCTTTTTGTAGAAAATTTGTTGAAGTTGTTTATTTTTGTCCTTTTCTGATATGGCTCAAGTAAATGTTTATATTTTTATGTCTGGAGTTATTGATTTGAACCTGATAAGTGGGTGGACTTACAACATTTTACTAAGATCTCAGTATGACACAAATGACAAATAATCCTGCTGAAGTTCTCTCCTTTCTATAACTTTCTTCAGTTACTCACATCTACATGAAGCCAAAGGTTATATTTTTCACAAATATCCGCCATCTCCTGAATTGGGTCAAATGCCCCATAAACCGTTGTTCCAGCAGTTGCATTCACATAGAGGGGAACATATCCCTGTGGGGCAAAAACAGGGGAAGAAATACAAATGATCAAGAAATACAAATGTAAAATTTAGCTTCTATAAGTGGAGTTGAAATGAGTTTAAAGTGCAATGGCTCTTCCATGGTTCTTTTGCGCGTGTGTGTGTGCGCGCACGTGCGTGTGTCTGGGTGGGTGGGTGGGGGGAGACAGTGTTAATCATTATGTTTTCTTTCCTCAACCAATAGAAAAGGGTATCATAGGAAGGGATTTGTTCCTTGGAAAGCTGTTGTGTGTTTAAAGTGCTGTCAAGTCACAGCCAACCAAGGGTGACCCAGTAAGGTTTTCAAGGCAAGATACATTCAGGGGTGATTTGTCATTGCCTTCCTCTCCATAGAGACCCTAGAGTTCCTTGGTGGTCTCCCCACCCAAGGGTCTCCCACCCACCCATAGAGACCCTAGAGTTCCTTGGTGGTCTCCCACCTTAGTCTCCCACCCAAGTGCTAATCAGGACCGAACCTTCTTAGCTTCTGAGATTTCAAGCTAGCCTAGGTCCTACTTTTCATTAGCACTGTGAAATACTCATTTGAAAAGCTCACTGAGGTGAATCTTTTCCCCACTTCCCCTTCCCACCAGACCTGTATGAAATCCTCTCCTGAGAAGATGGAACCCATATAAGCAAAAGGCATCATGGGAGGTGCAGTAGAGAGGGACCATTGTGCAAATCACCCAACATCCACTTGTACAAATGGAAAATCTGCTTTCTTGTGTTTCCTCTTTCAAAGGAAAAGCAGGAAGATGTGCTTTTGCCCAATTCCCCTTTCTCTCATGATGTGATACATTTGTTTGTGAATGTCCACTGAAACTCAGCAGAGTATTTTGGGGGCATGCTGGCAATCACTAGCGTAATGCAAGTAACATCCATCTATACAAATCTTTGGATTCAACCCTAAGTCTTTATATAATTACCACAAAGGGAGGGTATTCTTGAGAATACAGTCAGTTTATCTGGCAAGCCTAGCTGTTGTTTGCTTGCTTTAAGCCAGTGAAGGGCCTTAATGTATGTTGGACTCATTGTGATGGACAGATCTCTTAGTAAGACAATTGCAAAAAACAAAACAAAAATGTAATGTCGAAGGCTTTCACGGCCGGAATCACTTGGGTGCTGTGTGGTTTCCGGGCTGTATGGCCGTGTTCTAGCAGCATTCTCTCCTGACGTTTCGCCTGCATCTGTGGCTGGCATCTTCAGAGGATGATCCTCTGAAGATGCCAGCCACAGATGCAGGCGAAATGTCAGGAGAGAATGCTGCTAGAACACGGCCATACAGCCCGGAAACCACACAGCACCCAAAACAAAAATGACTTACAGAAGAGACAAAGCATTTCAGTGAATCCCTCCCTACCCAAATAGGTACCTATTGTATAGATAAAGCTAAAATAATGATGGTATTTTGGTGAAATTCAAATAGATGCGATTTAACATCATGTTGTGTTGTTGACATTGTTATAGTAGAGTATCTGGTTGTGTTTTGATCTCAGATCAAAACTTTGGTCCCTTGATCTCAGATTGCAAATGCCTTAGCAGACCAGGTGCTCAGGAGCAGCAGCAGCAGCAGGCCACTGGTTTCTCATCCTGCATGTGAGCTCCCAAAGGCACCGGGTGGGCCACTGCGAGTAGCAGAATGCTGGACTAGATGGACTCTGGTCTGATCCAGCAGGCTAGTTCTTATGTTCTTATGTTCTTATGTTTTTAAAAATAAAATGTAATCATCTTGAGTTGTGTGCAGTGGGACATCAAGAAGAGTACATGATGAATTTTTCTGGAGAAGACCAAGAAAATCTACTGCAGCATCCTTCTTCAAACAGACAGCAGCTCTCAGTCAGATGTCTGTGGGGAGGCAAGGTAACAAGGGGAGGGCCATTTCTAGGTGCTTGTGGCCAGCCTTTGGTTCTCAGAGGTATTTTACTGAATGTGGAAGTGCTATTTAGCCAGTCAGTGTTTTGAATGTATGCAGAAGGCAAAAATATAATTTATTCATTGCGGTTTAAATACAAAATATATCATTTAAGACAACAGCAAGAATTACCTTTTGTTTGGCTTCCAGAATTTTGGATTCCAAATCACTTGGTATTATTTTCCCCCTGTAATCACAATGAAACAAAACTCAAGAATTTTTTTTAAAGTAATAAGCAAGAAAAGAGGTTCAGAAACAGTTGAATTAAATTATACGAATCTTGTTAACTGGCCATTGGCAGCTTAATACCAACAGAGTTATTGCTGCACATAATGCCATGTGAACAACATGTAATGACCTACCTTTGGTTACACTTTACCAAAATCACATTTTCAGATCCAAAGCCAAGCGCAGCTCCAGCTTTTTTCATGGAATAGTGACTCTGCAATAAGAACAGTGACAAAAACATACCGACTTAAAAATAAACAAATTGTAATTTATTTTCTTGTGTAGTACCAACAGTTGCCAGCAGATGGATCACTTCCTGCCAGGTGCCAATGCCACACACTAAAAAGGGGCACTATTAAGCACATGTTCATCAGTGGTGTGTTTCCTAGCAACAGCAGAGTGAATGCGGTACAGTCCAGTAAGGAACAGTCTGACAATTTTCAGAAACTGAAAAGAAAGGTCTCAACAAGCTTTAAATATTTCTTTTTTAAAAAAAATGTTTGGAACTGGGTTTTTAGAATATTATTCAGAATTTCATTTATATCCCACTTATCACCCCAGTGCAGACTTAAAGTGCTTTGCAACATTTTTCCTTTCTCCATTTTATCCTCACAACAACACTGAGGTCAGTTAGGATGAGAAAGTATGACTGGCTCGAGGTCACTCAAGCAAGTTTCCGTGGCAGAGTGGGGATTTGAACCGAGATCTCCATGATCCTAGTCTGACACTTTAACCACCATACCATGCTGGCATTAATGCCACTTTGACTGTTCTAAAAGTGGAGGAGGAAGGGTTGGCTAAATAAGGACCAGTAAGATTTTAAGACTCATTGTGCCTTTAAGAAATGTTTTTGAACTCATACTTCTACTCAGTGGTGGGATTCAGCAGGTTCGCACCACTTCGGCAGAACCGGTTGTTACAATGGTTCTTGTAAACTACTAGTTGTTAAATTATTTGAATCCCACCACCAGAACCGGTAGTTAAATTATTTGAATCCCACCACTGCTTCTACTCCAATTCCATATGGACTGGGGAAATTTCTCCACAATATACAACCACACCCTCGCCCCTACTTCAAAGTCAAACAAATAATTGGCAATGGCTTTACATCTAGCTACAGCAGGCAGTTCTACATAGTGATCCATCCTATGTGATCCTGCCACATGTTGTGGAATCTGACCACTGGGCAATCTGACCACGGCCATCAGATCAGAAAAGGCAGGATAGTAAATCCAACAAAATAAATAACCCCAACTCAGTCTGCAGCTTATGACTGTGTGGTGAAATGAACTGCTGGTATGCACAGGTAGCTCATCACAGCCCCAGAAAGGCTGCCTGCTGACGCTGGTAATACTGATGTAAGTATTATAAGGTGTTAAAGGAAACCTACCTCAAATGTTTTTGAAAATATATTACTTTTTTGTCAGCTTATTCTTTATTATATCCAAGAACAAGCTTTACATTCTCCTAAAATGTTGCAGAATGCACACCCCTCAAGGGATCTTTTTTGCTTCCTTCCCAATCCATACTACAACCCCAAATGGAATTCTGGTTGAAGAGTGGACTAATGGAGAAAATTCGGCACATCTGCCACAATAAAGATTTTAAAGCAGTCTCCAAGTAGCAGCCATTTCACATGCCCCACCCTGAGAATTAACTGTTAATGCCAGAAATGGTGGTTCTATCTCCAGAGTTAAGAAGCCCTGCTCTCCTTGATGGAAGGTCCTACTCTCCTCTCAAGCCAAAGATGTCTACTTGGAGGACTTTTCTTCAAAAAGGGTGCTCTTCAAAAAGGGTTCTCTCTCTCTCTCTTTGTTACAGAATGTTTCAGAGTGATATCATAATGATCCTCTGACAGCCATGTAAAAGATTGAAATCTGCTAATAATTAATGGTTTGTTTTGAGGTAAATTTCCTGTGACAGCTGCAGACTCCCATAAGTTAAAATTTGGGAGGGAAGGAATGAAATGAGGCAGGTATGTCTCATTGTAGCTGGACTGATGGGAATGGAAAAGTGTCATCTTTTGCCCTCCCCCAGAAATTACAGTGATTATAATTAATCAGCCTCACATGAGGCAATTGAGCTCACATGTTCTGAGGTAAAAAGGACCAGTTTCGGCACTGCAGCCATGCCTTTGGTTTTGACTTCTGGGAAATACTTGTAGCGGGCAGCCATGATGCTATACATATTGGATATAGCACCACCTGTAACAGAGTACATGATAATAAAATATTAGGGGGGGGGGGAGAGAAAAATGAAAGAAAAACGACCTGATCCAAGGTATTAAAAGGTGTCTAAACCTTTGCTCCACCTGGACAAAAGTGGAAAAGTATCTTTGTGAAATGTACTGTAAGCACTTCAAGAATGTATAAGAAAGCTGAGTTGCACCAAATGTTTTTAAAGAAAAAGACTGGATACTTTTGCACAGATGGAAGCTTGTGATTTCTGCTGACTTTGCATTGCAGCCTCAAGTAAGGTACCCCACCCTATTCCCAATGGTTCTTTGATCTTAGGACTAGGAGCTGCTTTGGAGGCAGGGTTTAGAGACTCACAGTGAAGATACATTCCATAGTCAGAAACACCCATATGGTTCTCTGAATCCAAGACAGAATAAACAATTCTGATTTCTCAAAGGGTCTCCCATTCTGATGGATAGTGTTTACAAAGTGACTTTTCAAAGGATGATCCAAAATACACTGAAGTTCTTCCAAAGCATGCCTTAAAGAGATCCGGAATGGTCTACAAACTTTCTCAAAAGATGACTTGTCAGGCCCTAATAAAGTCATAGCTATGCCCACAGATAATTTTGAAAAGGCCTTGTGAGTAATTTGAGAATAATTAATACATTAGGTGGAACATTGCTCTTCTCAATATACACTTAAAGGCATATATTCATCTGTTTCCAATACACCTACAATTTAGTATTTGGGACAAGATATCAAGAATGGAACCTACCAGGTGAGAAGATACCATCGCCATCTTTATTTGACCATCCAATAATCTCTCTCATTTTTCGAAGTGTGATTTGTTCCATGAGGACAAAAACAGGCGCAATTTCATATGTAAACCTGGACAAATAAACATACAAATACAAAGGAAAAGCAAAAAGTAATCTTGACCCTCTCCACAATGATAAGCACAAAACGGTATATAGTTCCAGAAGTTCTGATAGCATGGTCTCACAAACCATCCTGATTTGTAACAATCGTCTGTTTTAAAGGAGAGGGGAGGTCAGAGAGAAACCTTGTCTTTAAGTCAACCAAAAGCTTTTTAAGACTGGGGAAAAAGCTTATTTTATGTTTAAATCGTTGAGCTAAAAGCAAGGAGGGGCAGTTTTTGTGTATCTTTTCACAGTGATTTCTCTCCCCCCCCCCCCATCATTGCTGTTGTAGAGGACAAGTATCTACTCAGCATGATGACTCCAAAAAGTAGTACTCCCAATTAGCTTCATGTGCCCTCAGTAATGTCATCACTTAGCTAAATTTGATTGGCTGCACAGAATTGTGACATTGCTATATTCCTTAGGTGATCCCTGATTGACTATGAAGGAGACTGGGGGGTGGATTTTATTTATGTATTTGTTCATCTGTCACCTTTCCCAACAATGGACTCAGGACAAATGACAAAAAATCCATTTAAAATTGAGTACTATTAAAACTTCAACAGCACCACAAAGTAAATCTAAGTAAGGGGAATGGGGTATAACAAGGGAAAAGGGAAACACAAGTGGAACTGAACAGGGGCAGGGAAGCCAGATAGAGTGCAAATGGCATTGCTGACCTCAATCGTAGGCCTGGCGGAATAGCTCCATTTTGCAGACCTTGTGGAACTTACCGGTAGACAGATCCTTCAAAACCTGGGTTTTGTTCAACAGGGCATTCCACCAGGTTTTGGCCAGAACCAAAAATGCTCTAGTCAGTGGGGAGATTCAAATAATTTAACAACCGGTTCCAGTGGGGAGATTCAAATTATTTAACAACTGGTTGTTTAACAAGCACCATTTTAACAGCCGGTTCTGCTGAAGTGGTGCGAACCTGCTGAATCCCACCACTGGCTCTGATCCTGGATGAGAACAGCTGGAGATCTTTTGGACTGGGATCACGAAAAAGTTGTTATCCATAGAGTGAAGTGCTCTTCTAAGTGTGTATTTGGAAAAGTAGTCCCACAGATATGATTGTCCCAGACTGCTCTGATTTTTGAAGATTAAGCCCAAAACCTTGAATCTGATTCAGTACTCCACTGTCAGCCAATGCAGCTGGTGGAGCACTAGTCGAATGTACTCATGCCACAAGGTCCCAGTAAGAACCCATGTCACCACATTTTGAACCAGCTGGCATTTCCAGGACAGCCTCAAGGGCAGCTCAGCACAGAGCGAGTTACAGTAGTCTAGTCTGGAGGTGACCTTGCATGGATCACTGAAGCTAGGTCAGGGCATGACAAGTAAGAAGTCAGTAAACTGGCCTGGTGAAGATAATAAAACGCCAGTTTGGCAGACCATTGCGATGAGTTAAGTCAGTATTATTAACCCTGTATTGCAATTGCTGAGGCTGAAAGAGAACAACTTTACCTAAGGGCAGCTTGTGAGTTCATTGTGGTGGTAACATGTGATCTCAGAATTTCTCAATTTATAATTCAGTCTCTTGGACATTGTGTTATCCCAGCTATCTGCCCCAGCGATAACCTAGATAATATCTCTTAAAAATGACTTCACTTGCAACTCCTTTGATTTGGTTTCCCCCCCATAGATTTTTGTTTTCAATCATCGTATCATCCTGAGTTTACGCTACCTAGTTGGATGCAAAAAGCTTCCTTAGTAGGCCATTGGTCTATCAAAGTCCATATTATCTATTCTGACAGCCAGTGGGACTCCATGGTCTTAGGCAGATGTCTAGCCCATCGTCTCCTAGCTGATCCTTTCCTGGAGAAGCGAGGAATTGAACCTGGGACCTTCTGCGTGCAAAACAGATGCTCTACTACTGATCTATGCCCCCTAGTTATTGTTGGAATTTCAGCCTTGTTTGCATGCAGCAGCCGCACAAGCAGCAGGGAATTCTGGGAAGCTGCACAAGCATTCTAAAGGTAACAGTTAAAATCCGTTGGTAGTGTGTGAGTGAAAAGAGGTTGCTCTGTGTACTGCTAACCAATGCTATGTAAAAAGTGCTCTGACTAAAGATACTGTAAAAAGCTTACTAGCATAACCAAAACTGTAACAAACAATGAGCTGTGAATGCAACCATATATATGTGATACTCTGTTGCTATGTATATACTATATATGTTTTCTCTCTCAGTTAAAGTTCTCCTTATGTTTATGAACTTCTGAGGTAAAATGGCTGGTCTTTTGAGAGATAGCTATTCTAATTTAACATGCCACACAATTCACATTTCTGTTCATTACTCTGCTTGACAGGATTATAGTAAATATACCTGTTGCCCTTCAGTTATAACTGTTACCACAGTGCTTGCTAGTGCCAAAAAATGCTAGACTTTAAAGGATTTCGGGGGGGGGGGGTGTTCAAAGTGTTAGATTCATATTTGCTCACACTGTATTGCCAGAACTAGAATCATGAAAGCAATAGACATCAGAGGACTATCCACAAAGATAATTAGAAATATTGAACTTGAGGCTTCAGACTCATCCCAATGCAATTATTTATGTGGATTTATCCTACTTATAGCCTCCAAGGACAACTAATTATACAATGCCACACAATCAATGCCTGTCAAGAGTAATTAAAAAGGATGATTTTCTAATTACCAATTACAGATAACAAGAAAGCAGTCCATTGTTTTATCCATCCTGATGCAGGCCAGAAACACTCCATAAATCTAACATGTCCCATAGTCTGTGCACTAAAAATGTCAGTGCAAAGTAATAGTGTCTGTCTTGTTCCATTTGGAGACCAAGAAAAGTCTAAGGTAGAATAACTGCCAACAATATATGGCGCATGTAGTGGAGAAGGGGATCTATGTTGGAAACAGAAGTTAGACATAGTAAAATTATTCCACTGCACTTGATAAATGCCCTGAACTGGATAGGCCAAGCCAGCCCAATCTCATAATTTCTCAGACGTTAAGGAGGGTCAGTCCTCGTTAGTAATTGAATGGGAGACCGCCAAGAAATGCAGGGTTTCTACACAAAGGTAGGCAGTGGCAAACCACCTCTGAACATCTCTTGCCCTGAAATTTCCACCACTACCACCATTCAATAAATAAAACCAAATATACAATACCAGAAATTTGCATTCAAGCCCAGTCTTTGCTGCTGATACAGCAACAATCAGAAGACCAAATTTTAACAACTGCAACACAGTCTTACATTAGACAAGTGGGTGTGTCCAAAGTCTCTTTGGTTTACCTTCATAGCCTGTTTCATATATAATATAAATTTCAAGGTAAGTGCCTGTATGCCTTTCTGCAGCATGTAGGCTGAATTAAAATGAATAGGTTCACATCTCTCTTATATGTCATGGGGTCTTACAGGGCCCTTCTAGCTTTATTCCATAGACTACATCATAAGGGCTGACAGTTTTAAAGGACTACCTTCTCCCATATCATCCAGCCCTCTGACTCCTCCTTCTTCTCTCTCAGTAGCCAGTGTTTATTTTGTTCACGTTCCACATGGACCTACATGAAGTAATATTCCATACTTGCACTCCTGTGACACCAGAAAAGCTGGCCACTTGTTCAGGGAAATGTATTCTTTAGAGCAGGCTTTCTATCTTTCTTTCAACTGCAACAAGAAATGTGAACAGAACCTACTTGAATAAATGTAAGTTTTATCTTTTTTAAAATTTACTTCTTGGGAGGCTTGATTTTACTGCACTCAATATCACAGTTCCATGGCTGGGCAAACTCTGCTGCATTAATGAAATATACCCACCATTCAGTACTGCAGCTTATTACTTTGTGCCACCAGGCTCCTAATAGCAGAGGCGTAGCTGCAATGGGAACATCGGGGCGGCTCGCCCCGGGCATCGCCACTGCAGTCATGTGTGGGGTGGGGAGGGGGGTTGCGGGCATGTCAGGGCGTGTCGGGGGGTGGGATGGGGCGCGCAGGTAGTTCATGCCCCAAGTGCAGCCAGTTCCCCCTTCCTTCATCACTGCCTAATAGACTCACACTTCACATAAAATTCAGATTTTTCAAAGGTTCTTAAGCTATGATCTTCAAACTAACTTCAAAGAAATCCTGGCCCAGTGCTTTACACTGAAAACCCTTGATCTTTGGGCAGGAGTTTCTTACACAGACCATACCATCCTAAGCAGAATTACACGCTTAACCCCATTGAAGTCAAAGGGGTTCGACAGAGTGTTTTGGAGAATTCTTAATTTACTATCGAATACATTTCCAAGCTTTCGCTCATCATCACTGGCAGCTACAAAAGAGCATTGGAAGTTGGGTTTTAAAAACTGCCTATATTGTCTTAAAATGAAAGCAAAATATAGTGATCCACAAACCAACCCATACTGACCTGCATAGTTAGAGGATAATAAAATAATTCAATTAAATTCTGCCAGTACAGCATGCAAGAAATAAAGCTATGATCCAGTGTTGGTACTTTTGAACAGTACATATCCATTCATTGGCCAATTGGGTCTCAGGAAAAAGACAATTACCGCCTGAATCATTAATTTCAGAGCCGATACCAAGGCCCACTGAAGTCAGTCAGAGTTCTACCATTGGCTTCAGTGCTCTTTGAATTAGTGTTTGAGTATCTGTAATGAATTTCTGAATATCTCCCAAGCTTGAAAGAAGACACTCTGAATACAGTGATACAGTGATATTTTTAGGACTTTAAAGAAATGGTTGCAGTTTGGGGCAAGTTTGTGTCCCAGCAATGTTGGTTATTTATCATACTCAGTTTTACTTTGCAATCCATATATCTTTGATGTTAATTGCAAAACACTTATTAAATTTAGTACAGTCAGGCGGCATCAAAGACAGAACAGCCCCCCAGAAGTGAAACACTTTAAAGTCCGATTAATTTAAATGGGGAAGTTTTTCCCAATGAAATCAGTGGGGCTTGAAGAAGCATAACTTTGGCTGTTCATTATTATGATACCACAGAGGTATGATGCATGTTATTATTTTCTTGCTTCCTTTCTTTGGAGTGTCTCTCTGAAATCTCAAAGCCTTCCCCCCTCCCCCCAAGAAAAATTGTGGGCAAACTTTTTAAACTATATTCTTTGATTTAAAAGGGGAGAAAAATTACTTTAGAGGGCAGATCTAGACAGCTGTAAAGACTATAATGTCTTCATTGTTATTGTAACACTGTATGGAACATTGACTCCCCAGAACTAATGAGAACTACGTTGTTATTTTAAGGAGGTTATCTGTATTGAGCTTCTGATGAAATATTTTCTAAATACCTGCCTTCTGTGATTGCTGTAATTCTACAGCCAGTGTGATTAAGAGTGGTTAAGAGAGGTGGACTCTGATTGGGAGAACTAGGTTGAATTCCCCATTCCTCCACATGAAACCTACTGGATGACCTTGGGCTAGTCACAGTTCTATCAGAACTCTCTTAGCCACAGCTATCTCACAAGGTGCTTGTTTTGGTGAGAGGGAGGGATTGTGATAGTAAGCTTCCCCTAAAGATTTCATGAGAACCAGCATGGTGTAGAGATTAAGAGCAACGGACTCTAATTGGGGCCCCTTCCGCACACGCAAAATAATGCTTTTTCAAACCACTTTCACAACTGTTTGCAAGTGGATTTTGCCATTCCGCACAGCTTCAAACAGCACTGAAAGCAGTTTGAAAGTGCATTATTCTGCATGTGCGGAATGAGCCTGGGAGAACCAGGTTCAATTCCACATGAGTGGCTGTGTAACCTTGAGTCAGTCACAGTTCTCTCAGAACTCTCACAGCCCACACAGAGGCGGGCAATGGCAAACCACCTATGAACATCTCTTGCCCTGAAAACCCTAGGGAGTCACCATAAGTCACCTGTGACTTGGCAAGTCTCCTTGGGAGAGGCAGGCCGGCACAGCCACAGCCAGGCTCTCAGCCCATCGGATTGGGCTGCTGCTCTGCTTAGGACTATACCGCTCTTCACTTTGTCTAGTGAAATCAATGGGATATAAAATATGGACTTTGACTGGGTCACACCAGTCTTAATTACAAATAACCTTGTTAGGATTTTTAAAAAATAAAAATAAAAGCACGTTGTAATATTGAACAGCAGCTCTGGAGTGGTGTCTTCATTAAGCCAATGCCGGGAGCCATACATCTTTTCCCCTAGAGTGGTTTGTGACATGTCAGATATGTGGCTGTGCTCCTAAGCTTACTGGACAAGCCCGTATTGAAAGGCATGCGGCCAATCACAATCCAGATTCAACAGTGGCTAGTGCCAGTGGTAGAATATTCCTTCCTTGTTCAGTTTGAAGGTCAAGAACATTTTGCCTTGTTACACCTTAACTACCAAGACTCTGGTAGTGGAGCAGCAGTGGTGTAGTTGTTAAGGAGCAGCAGTGGCGTAGTGGCTGAGAGCAGCTGTTCTGGAGGAACCGGGTTTGATTTCCTGCTCTGCCGCTTGAGCTGTGGAGGCTTATCTGGGCTTACCTGGGGAATTCAGATTAGCTTGTATGCTCCAACATACGCCAGTTGGGTGACCTAGGGCTAGTCACAGTGCTTCTGAGCTCTCTTAGCCACACCTACCTCACAGGCTGTTTGTTGTGAGGGAGGGAAAGGATTTTGTAAGCCCCTTTGGGAGAGAAAGGAATATAAATACAACTCTTCTTCTTCTTCTTCTTCTTCTTCTTCTTCTTCTTCTTCTTCTTCTTCTTCTTCTTCTTCTTCTTCTTCTTCTTCTTCTTCTTCTTCTTCTTCTTCTTCTTCTTCTTCTTCTTCTTCTTCTTCTTCTTCTTCTTCTTCTTCTTCTTCTTCTTCTTCTTCTTCTTCTTCTTCTTCTTCTTCTTCTTCTTCTTCTTCTTCTTCTTCTTCTTCTTCTTCTTCTTATCTAATAGCATTCTGGAATAACAATCTGCCTTTGATGGCTGATGGGTATTTTTAACTGTTTTTTTGTGTCACATGTTCTTGAGCTCATGCAAATCAATATGGAATTTAAAATTGCCCAAAGCATTTTCTCACACTCTTTTTTCCATTCCATTGGAGGTGGTGTGGACGGGTACGTGGGGCGCGGGAGAAGCAAGAGGTCCATTTTGATTAAAATGAATCACCTTGAACTTGATTTTTCCCCTTTTTCTACAATAAGGGTATATCATAAATTATGAAATTTCATACTGGCTACACATGTAATTCTCTTCTGATTTTACTTCATGCTACTTTAAAGTATGACAGTAATACATCATATATATTTCCCCATTTTACGGTTCTTAACCCACTCCAGTGGATTAATCCACTCCAGTGGTGAGTATCTTACTGTTTTTATGATAACAGACGATTAAAATCAGTCCCATTAATCCAGACCTGGTCTTACTGAACCTTAACCAAAATAATATACTCAAGGAGAAGCAGGTCAGCTGCAAAGACACACAGAAATAAACCTTTAGCTATATCGAGGGCACTTATACACGCAGAGGTACATGCACATCCTAATCAGAATAGGTTCAATTTGAATTATTTTTGTTCTCATTCTAAATGTATGAGATATATATGTATGTTAAGTGTCTTCAAGTCTCTCCTGACTCAGGTTGACCCGACAAATCAATGTCCTCCAAAAAGTCCTATTATTAACAGCCTTTCTCAGGTCTTGCAAACTGGGGGCTGCACCTTTCGTTACACAATCGTAGAATCATAGAGTTGGAAGAGACCCCAAGGGCCATCATAACCAAAGCACTCCTGGCAGATGGCCATCCAGCCTCTCTTTAAAAATCTCCAAAGGAGGAGACGCCACCACACTCCGAGGTACTGCTCCCCCCCCACACACACACACAGTCAATCCATCTCATGTTGGGTCTTCCTCTTTTCCTGCTACCGTCAACTTTTTCCCAGCATCGTTGTCTTTTCCATTGACTCATGTCCTCTCATAATGTGACCAAAGTACGATAGCCTCAGTTTACTCATATTATCTTCTAGGGACAGTTCAGGGTTGAGCTGGTCTAGAGGGGCCACTCTAAAAAAGCCATGAACAGAAGTGGAAGCACTAATCTACCCTATCTAAATAGTGTCCTGGCTGTCCTTTTCCTCCTTCCCATTCATTGTACTGATAAATTGGGGGCCATCTTCTATTTGACTAGCAAGGGCTGAAGTTAAGAAAAGTTCCGTCGCTGAATATGATCTGGCTACCTTTGTTTTCTCCTCTGCCTGAAGATACTTACCAGTAAGTCTGAGAGTGATCAGAGACACAAAGAAAAAGAAGATTTTGGATTTATATCCCCCCTTTCTCTCCTGTAAGGAGACTCAAGGTAGTTTACAAACTCCTTTCCCTTCCTCTCCCCACAACAGACACCTTGTGAGGTAGGTGGGGCTGAGAGAGCTTTGAAGAACTGTGACTAGCCCAAGGTCACCCAGCAGGAATGTAGGAGTGCGTAAACACATCTGGTTCACCAGATAAACCTCAGCCACTCAGGTGGAGGAGTGGAGAATCAAACCCAGTTCTCCAGATTAGAATCCACCTGCTCTTAACCACTACACCATGCTGGCTCTTGAATGCAAGCCACTTTTATCTCACAGCCAAGGTCTAAGATGACCAAGCCAGCAAATGATGATCTGCTCAGGGTGTCTTTGTATTTGTTGGAATTATATGGCTTTGGAAAAGTTCAGTAAGCTGCTTTGGGTTCTTTTGGAGAGAAAAAGTATAGCCAAATGAACCAAACAAACAAATATTTCTGGGGAGATATTGACCTCTGATGGTTCTCCCTTTGCATATTAGACCCTGGACATCTCTGTATTATATATATGGAATAAAATAGCCATATTTCTTTGACTTTCTCCTCAGCTCGCTCCACCATAGCCTAAATGCAACTGTAAGGTAAACACACCAGTTAACTTATCTATTCATCCACCAAAGCCAAATTTTCCTTCAGGCTGCAGAGAGCACAGCCCAACTCCTAGAAAAGAAAAATGAACTAAGAGAGGCTAACAGGTTCTACTATATCTAATGTTCATTTTTTGTATGTTCTGTTAATTTTTTGAGACATTTAGCGAGGAGTAGGACAGATGTTAGGGACCCCTTTCTAGTTTTAAGTAACCATTACAGTCATTGAACATAGGCATTTCATCAAATGAAGTTGTCTAGAATCTGTGCACATTGTAGAAGAGGAGTTTTGGATTTACAACCCTCTTTTCTCAGCCATAAGGAATATCAAAGCAGTTTACAAACTCCTTCCCTTCCCACACAGACTAGCTAGCCCAATGTCATCCAGCAGGCTTCAAGTTTAGGAGCTGGGAAACAAACCCTGTTCACCAGATTAGAGTCTGCTGTTTATGTGCAGGAGTGGGGAATCATACCCAGTTCTCCAGATTAGAGTTCACTATTCTTAACCACTACACCACACTGTAAAAAGTGATTCTAGACTCCTTCAAACTTCACTAGATATAAACATCAACTGCTAAAACTCTATCTACACATGGCAGCAATGGAAAAAGTTTAGCTCATATACATCAAGTTTTTTCTAACTTTGGCTGAATTCAGACAACTGGAACTCAAGGACTCAATAAATTCAACAGTGCCTGAACAAGATGTAGACTACACACTTAAATAACCATGTGAGTTAGCCTTATTCATTTCCTACCTCTCATGCTTGTGGAAAAGATTTCAGAATATTCAAATGCTTGCCTTTTAGGTTCTCACGTGACATACACATACAAATGTCCAGCAGTTGTGGGCTGCCTCAAAAGAAGATGCATACAGATGTGAAAGGGGAAATTCTTACTGGAGAGAGAGCTCCATTTGTGCATCAGAGCTCCAGCACATAACAAAACACATGGGGTACATATACAAAGTCCAAAGGCCATAGGGGATCCACTTAGGAGATCCCTTGGTCAGTATGGGTACCTTGAATGTTTTTCAACTATGTTTCAAAAGATATTTATATCTCCTTCATTTGAGAGGTATCAGATATGATTTTTAAAACTCAAAGAACTAAGTACTATCATCAACATTTATACAGTGCTTCACATATGTTGTCACAGTAATCACAGTCTGAATGCGGAATCCTAAGGAGAATTACACTCTTCTAAGTCAATTGAAATGACTGGCCTCAGGAGACTATAACACTATTTAGGATTTTACTGTAAGCCACAAGGTAATACATTTATAAAATTATACTATAAAGATCTGTTGCATAAAATGCTACCTTCAAATTGGAATTGTTAGTGCTTGTCATTACTGCATACAGCTGGAAGATAGGTCTATAATTTAGACTGGTAGGTGAATGAAATTGTAGTTAAGAAGCAATAATTGGGTTCCAGGCAAGCAAATATGATGGAAAGAAAAATAAGAGCGTGCTTACATGTTTGTATTAGCTGTAGATGTCAACCATTCTCCAGCCAAGCCAATGATATCTAGTCCTGTAGAAAGCTGGTTGAAAAAGCGGGGATGACCTAAAAAAAATGAAACATGATAATTCAAGATTGCAATTTTTCCATCTGACATTTTGTGCTTTTTTAATAGGTCTAAACAATCTGGTTTTCCAAGTTCTGTTCCATGAGATTATACCTTCAAATTGGAAATGGCATTGCTTATTATTACTATAAAAGTGTTCACAGACAGAGAATCCCTTCCCCCTCCTAGACTTCTTCTACCCTGTGGCTGCCTGTTGCAGTATCTGGTCATGTCCACTCCCACCACTAACACTACTGTAAGGACCAATGAAGCCTCTTTCATCCCCACATCACCACTGTTAGGGGCAAGCCCAACAAAGCTCCAGGCAGGCCCTCTGAGGCTTCCCTTCCACCATTGCTGCTTGAAGCAGTGACCCCAGCACAGCTCCTGTTGGGCCTCCTGAGGCTCCCCCGATTGCTGCTGCTGGGTCCAGCTTGGCTTCCCCCCTCCCCCTGCCCCCACCAGGACCACTGGGGAAGAGGAGGTAAGAGCATTATTTTCACTTACACGGACAACACTGTTGTTTGAGGGGGATATGACAAGAGGGCAGGTCATTAGTGCCCTTAAGTGTCTTCCCACAGACTCATGCCCTGAGGATATTTTTCCCTCCAAAATTCCAATGGTCAATTATGCTTTTACTGAGCCACCCATTTATTCGACAATATGCAATACAGTAGTGTGAATGAGATAATTTAGACTTTGTATATACACTTTGCATTTCCCCACATATAAATTAAATTAATTAGTAAGAATGGTCTTTAGTTGTTCAGCTGGAATACTTCACAGACAGGAAGATTAGCAGTTCTGTAGGGACACTAAAATAATCTTTTCCTTTCTGTCAGAAAAAAATAAACTGGCACCAGAGGCTTGTAAAGTTTAAATAAAGAATCAAAAGGTGTTTTTTTGCAAGAAGTAAATCAGCAAGTTTTTCTGGCAAAATATACAATTGACATTATATACTAGAAGCTGGTTTTTGAGAGGTTACTATTTTACAAGTTGTTTCAGTATCTTTTTTACAGTTGGTGCAAGGTTCACACAGGTCACTATCTTAGTGTTTTCAAGTTGTTACAATCACTTAAATTCTTCACAAACTAAGGACCCACCAAATTAGGTGATCTGTCTTTTGGTTTGGCTCTCTAGTTAATATGCTAACAAAACCTTAATTTCTTATCTCAAGTAAGTATACACCTACACAATTCCTCAAACACCAAATATAAAATAGTCTCTGCTCTAGAATGTCTATCTCACACGATGCTCATCATTTGCAGCTTTCCTCCAGGAAACCCAATCCTTTCTCTATTTACTAATTAAACCACCTTCAGGACCCTCACTGTCTCATATCTGGGTGGGTTCTTCTCAGAGAAAATCAACCAAGCCACCAGTGTGATTAATCAGTGTCACTGTGTTGTGGTTAACTCCAGGACCTTGGCACAGATTCCCTGACTTAAATCTGTCCTTCCTGGCACTTAATCAGAGTGGTTCAACTCACTTTGAAATGGCCCTCAGCTCCCACAGAATGGAGTTCTAGCAGAAGACCTATTCCTTCAAGTGTTCAATTCAGTTCTCTCCTCAAAACAGTGCTCTGACTAAGAACGCTAGGCAGTTCTCTCTAGCCAATCATGTGGAGTTCCATGTTATCCCTTAGGGATCTCAACATTCTACTGCCAAAATATGCCTAAGTGTCTGCATACATCACAGGGGACAAACCACCACCACCCCTTTTTTTTAGTTTCAGATTTTTTTTTGCAAGCTTGGGAGGTCCCCCCAGTTTGCAAAAGTATCTTTTTTCCCCTGTGTGGTCCCAATCAGTGGGTTTAGAAATCTATAGATGGGGTCACACACTCACTATTAGAATATACAAGTGGGCACCCACAATACTCACAGGGGGGGACCCTTCCCCTTCTTAGCTTTAATCTCCACTGTTAGTGCCATTGGCCAGTACAGATCTTGTTTTACATTAAAGTTAAGTTAAGAGGAAGAAGGAATCCCCCATGAGTACTACAGCAGAAAACTCAGATTTTGAATTGGGCTACATTTTCCCTAGATATGCCTTTGGATGGCAGTGTAAGTCACCCACAGAGCTTCACAACAGGGGATTAGAATACAAACCTTCCCAGTCAAACTGTGAAACGCTAACCATTACCTAACACTAGTTGTTTGCACAGTGTCTCTTCAGTGACATCACAGGTAATAGCCAATGCCTATGGCATTCAGGCATTCTCAGTGTATCAAGCAAGCCTCTCAAACGTAATCATGGCAACCACAATAGCCACAGGTGAACTGTCTGTGGGGAGTATGGCATTTTTTCCACATGCAAAACAAACAAAAATATAACCTTGTAAAATAAATGAGTGAGTCCTAATATGACCTGACAAAAGCCACGTGAAAACTATTTGCAAATTGCAACAAATGAGTATGTAAATGTACATTTATGGAAGGGCCCAAAGTATCCTCTGTTGTTTGGCAAAAAATTGCATTCATTCAGATAAGTATTAAATGAAAATGGGATGGTTTAAAACTCTTCTGCATTCCCTATTTTAAAAGTAGTCCCCTTTTACCAGGTGAGTTTCTGCAAAGTGAAAGAGAGGTTTTGCTAGTGACACAGTCTTTGATTCTCCTTTGCCCTAAATCAGAAGGTAACTCAGAACACATATTTCATGAAAAGTCCTGATGACATTCTAATGGTTTGTTCTGACACAGTGCATAAAACCAGTGAAGCTCGGTGCCCGGCAACAGAGAAGACCATGTCAGGTCATATTAGGACTCACATTATGCCTGATACACACCCAGAAGAGCCTTTACAAAAACACAAGATCAAGCCTTGTGGTATTTTTCAGTGGAAAAAAACCCAAATTTCCAGCACGCACAATATCCTTCACTGTTAATGTTTCACAAACCTGGTAAGAAATGCTAAATTTAAAAAAAGAGACTAACTCTAATCCTACATATTGGGAGGGTGAGTAATGAGACTGACCATTATGCCTCTTCTTATCTTCAATAAAATCCAAGGCATGAACTTAGGTGGCCCCAACTATTTTGAGCTGAAAATTTGAACACCCTCCCAGTAGTGGTAAAAATATAATGGGGAATGTGAATGACGATTTGCCATCCTTGTATAATAATGTCTTGAGTTCTGCTGTCCAAGTTGGGAGGTATTATCCTCTGTAACGGAGCCTTTGGCATCAGTAAAATCATTAGGTTCTTGGATGTTACAGTGCTTCCAGATGGTGGCTAACCTACTGAGTGAAAACAGCGCTAACACATAAATGGCAGCTACCTTAGAGAGGAAGTACGTCCTGGCAGTGGCAGAGCGCCAGGGGGACGGGGGGCGTCGTGCACCGGGCGCACGCCTGGGACGAGCATAAAATTGCCCCCCGGCCCCTCCCCCTTTCCCCCTCCCCCCGCAGCCCCCCACAATGCCCCCCGTGTCATACACATACCCCGCCCCCTTTCCACACTTACCTACATTCCTTTTTTTTTTTTAGTACTTTTTGAGACTGAAAAAAGTGGCCTATTAACAGTTCAGGCTAAAAACTGCCTGAGGAACTACAGTTCCCAGGAGACCTTGAGGCTCACAAGGTCTCCTGGGAAGTATAGTTCATCAGGCATTTTTCCCCTAAACTGTGAAGAGGCCGCTTTTTTCAGCCTCAAAAAGTACTAGAAATAGAAAAGGAACGTAGGTGAAGTATGGTAATGAAGGCAAAGGGTGCGATACCGCATAGCCGGGAGGGCCCCTCGAGTGCCATGAGGGCATGGGAGGTGGAAAAAAATACCCTGCGCCCGGCGTGAGGGCGCAGTTTGGCCCAGCTACACCTCTGCGTCCTGGGGTTCGGGTTCAAAGCAGTTTTGGAGCAACATGGCAATAATTGGTGTTGCTCCAGTCGCTGTGCCCCCAGCAGCATCTTGTATTCTCCCCTGTGGAGAATACGGCCTTCAAAATGTTGTAACCCCTAATCCACTGTGGCCTGAGCTTCATGGTCAGATCTCAAAAGCTAAGCAGGGTCAGCCCTGGGTAATACTTGGATAGGAGTCCAACAAGGAAGTAAGTCCAGGGTTGCTACGAAGAGGCATGCAACAGAGAAGCACTTCGGTTCAATTCTTGCATTGACAACTCTACGGGGTTGCCATAAGTTGGCTGTGACTTGACAGCACTTTCTACCACCACCAATATGAGGTCAAATGTCCCCGGGCAAAGGCCATTTAGTCACGTGGGGATGGAAAATTGCCCTCACACCCCTCCTCCTTCCCCCCCCCCCAGAGACCCCCCTCTCCAAGGCTTCACGATATTGGAGGGCTCTTAATTGGACACACACCCAAGTCAGAAGGCGCCATCCAGACCGCACCAAGTCAACTCCGTCAACCTCAACGCTCTCTCAGCAGGTCAGCTGCTACTGAAAAACCCCGATGCTTTCTGCTGGTAGCTGTTTGGTGCCTTGGTTGAGGAGGCTAAGGAGCTCCAGATGCATTGTGGTGGTGCTGCTTGCCGAAAGCCAAAGTGAACAGAGCAGTGGCTGCTCCGCACTGCTCACACACAGGTGGTGGGCACGGGGCAGGCAAGGAGCAGGAGGGAGGACGCTGGGGGCAGAATTTCACTGACATGGGGGGGGGTTCTTTTTGCTGATTGCCCCAGGCGCTATTTTTTATAGATACACCCTTGATCCATCCCTTCTCCTTCAGCAACTCTGTTGGGTATAGCCCACTTTGTTCTTTTTTTAGACAGGACTCCCAAGGAGAAGCTGTTTTTAAAACTTGCATGTTATTTTAAACAATAATTTTTAATTGGTCTAGTACAGGGGTCTGCAACCTGCGACTCCAGAGCTGCATGCAGCTCTTTCATCCTCGTACTGTGGTTCCACATGGCTTGGGTCCTCTCAGCCTCCTTTGGAGAGTCACCCTAAGGGTTAATGGGAAAGAGTCCCCGTTCCTAGAGAAGCACAGCCCAAGACACCTATCCCAAGCCACTTTCACCTTCCTTGTCCCAGCTGCCTGTTTGGCTGATGCCGGTGATGATGGCACGGGGTAGAGCACTGCTGATGGATCCTCTTGACCAGGTGAGCGGCGAAGGGTGGGAAATGGGAGGGAGTTGCAGGAGCGCAGATTTTCAGCGCAATCCTAACCTCAGTCCACTCCTTTTGAATGGGGGGTCAGGGGTCGACTCTGCTTTGGGTGGCCTCATTTCCCCTTCCCCCCGGGTTCTTCTTGAGGGGCGGGACCACATGGGGGACTTCAGCAGTGCTGAGCTCCAGGGGCTTTCCTGGTAGATGGCAGCCTGGCTGTGACCAGGTGAGAAAGATGATGTCAGGGTTTAAAGGAGTTATTACCTGCAGCCCTGCAAGGCTGCACACATCGAGGATGTTTGATGGGGAGGCAGGGGTGGGTGGGAATTGTTTGCTTCTGCATTGCCAAGGATGGCAGGAGCGCATGGGGAAAGCCTTGCATGTGGATCTTGGACGGTTTACTTCAGAGTAAGCCAGTGGAGGGTAAGCTTGTAGATCATGGAAGGAAGGAAGGCCAGGATCATCCTCAGCCATGGTTGTTGTGGGTTGCCAACTCCCAGCAGGCAAATCCCAGGACATTTGGGGGTAGATTCTCAGAAGCTGTGGTTTTTGGGACCAGGGCGGGGGTCATGCTCAGCGAGGAACATGGCTGTCGAGTCCACCCTCCATGGCAGACATGGAGGTCTGTTATTATTTTTTAAGAGTTCAAAATGTGTTCTTTACATAAATAATAAATTTCTCTGTAGCACTTCATGGATTTCATAAGCAACACACTATAATTGTTCATACAAAGTGTAAAGGTAAAAAACAATATATACAGTGTTATCTTCGTTTTAAATGTCAAATAGTATTTGCAGCTCCAAGTGTTTTCTTTTCCGTGGAAAAAGGGTCCAAATGGCTCTTTGGGTGTTAAAGATTGCAAACCCCTGGTCTAGTATACCATACACGCATAGGTGTCAAACTCACGGCCCTCCAGATGTTATGGACTGCAGTTCCCATCATCCCCTGCCATCAATGTGCTGGCAGGGGATGATGGGGACTGTAGTCCATAACATCTGGAGGGCCATGAGTTTGACACCTATGCATATAGGACTCCCCTCTCTTATATGAAAGGAAAGGAAGCCAATCTAGTTAAAGTGCTAGATTAAGATTTGGGAGACCCAAGTTCAAATCTCCAGTCTGTCAATTTGCTGGCTGATCATGGGCCAGGTACATCCTCTCAGCCTCAACCCTATGGACTGACTTTGAGGATAAAACGGAGGAGAATGATGCAAATCAATCCTCCCCCCCCTTAAGGAGAAAGATGGTGTATAAATGATATATAAACGCCTTGCTCCTGATATATAAATGCTCTGCCCATAAAAACTGGGAAGCTCCTGCACTCATAGAACTTTTTAGACTTAAGGCTGCTCCATCCTCACTTCAGAAATCGTAGAAACAGAATTGGAAGCGACCTTCAGGATCATCTAATCCATCCCCCAAACAATACAGGAAATTCACAACTATACCCCACACCCCCAGTGACCCCTGCTTCATGCCCAGAAGATGGCAAAAAAAAAAAACAACAACAACCCCAAACAACCCTCCAGGATTCTTGGCCAATCTGGCCTGGAGGAAAATTGCTTCGTGACACCAAAACGGCAATCAACATTACCCTGGGCATGTAAGAAAGCACCACGAGAGCCAAGACTGACGCAACCCTTCTTGCCCTCCCCCTCATGATCTGCCTAAGTTCACAGAATAAGCATTGCTGACAGATGGCCATCTAGCCTCTGCATAAAAACCTCCAAAGGAGAGCCCACCACCTCCCGAGGAAGCCTTTTCCACTGAGGAACTGCTCTGTCAGGAAATGCTTCCTAATATTTAGCTGAAAATTCTGGGCAACAGAAAAAAACTTCGCATTATCTTCTGTATGACAGCTCTTCAAGAACCTGAAGATGGCTACGATATCACCTTTCAGATGTCTCAGCTCCAGGCTAAATATGCCCAGTTCCTTCAAGCTTCCTTCATACAACTTGGTCTCCAGACAGCATCTTTGCTGCCCTCTGGATACGTTCCAGCTTGTCTGCATCCTTCTTAAATTGTGGTGCCCCAAACTGAAAACAATACTCTAGGTGAGGTCTAACCAGAGCAGAGCAAAGTGATACCATCATGTCACATGATCTGCAAGGATTAAGGAAGTGAGAGGAGGGGGCAGGGTTTGGCCACTGGCTGGCACAAAGGGAGACTCAGTCTGCATTCACCCCTGGAGCAAAACAGGTTAGCTCAAGGAATGGGCATATGATGACCACCATCATGCTCCAGGCATGGAAATATTTTCTGGGAACTGAATTTATGTCCAGAGAGTCTGAAAGCAAGAAGCATGTGTGAGGTAAGAGGAAGCACGTCAGGACAAGATTTCTCGCCCCAGTGCACCTCCTCTCTTGGCACGCTGCAAACAGGAAGCGCATTGGAACAAGATTTCAGCACAAACAAGACATACATAGGTGGCTCCCTTATTGTGCCTCCCTTATTGGCATGCAGCAAACAGGAACAAGATTTCTTGCCCTGACACACTTCCTGTCCCACCACGAACCTCTGCACCAGTGGGTAATCAGCCATAGCTTCATGCATGCATGATCCTCACCATGTCTCTACCCCCAGTTTCCTGCAAAGCTGAAAGAATTCTCTCACCTGTTCTGACTCCATATTTCAAAGTGTCTCTGCAGTCGACTAGGATCTGTTCAAGTGACTCTGGGTTGTCAGAGAGCTCCAGGTTGAAACCTTCCATGCCTTCCAAGAGCTGATGTGGGTGGTGGAAATCCAGCACCTTGGTGGACCTGTCAAAGGTCTTCCGCACGTAGGACAAGAGAATGTCCACCACCTCCAGAAGAAACTGCAGCGTCTGCTCCTCTCCATTCTTGGCTGGCAGCAAATCTAAGAAATAGACCAACAATCACTGTTTAGGAGCAGCAAGAGATTCTTTCAGCTCCCAGCCTCTTCATTCTCTCTTTGCCACGCACCTTGTAAATATAGATTGTACTCTTGTGTGGCAAATTCATCCAAAAAAGAAGTCCACACACACACTATATGTTAACCAAAGATTGCTGAACCTGGATTGATTACCTTTAAGTGGATGGATTTGGAAAAGCAGTATGGTTAAAAGGGTAAATGGGTGGGGTTTTCCAGTGGTTTCAGTGCATGTTTTAAGAGGTGTGGAGGTCATTAATATAATAGTTAAATAATAAGGGAGCTAGTATACATTTTTGTTTCACTCCCTTCTGAATGGAACTCAGCGAGATTCTAAGTGAACAGGCTGAGAACTCTACTGCTTGTCTTGATGATGTCAGATCTATCTTGGGTAGACGGTTTGTCTATTGATTTCAGCAGGATTCTTACCCCTCCTAAATGCACATTATTGGACTTCAGCCTCACTCAGTGTAATGGAACATCTGTGGCCAAACAGAACTGCTTGAAGCTACCACCTAGCCATATGATCTCAAATACATTAGAAGACAGATTGAATGGAACCTTCTTCCAATCTAATAAATGGCTTGAAACCAAAATATTTCAGCTGTGCACCCTGGTAGTGCACGCCTAAGCAGCAGAATTATGCCCTTCTAGATCCAATGCAATCAACAGACATAGACCTCTGTTATGCTGTTTAAGACAGCACTGTGGGCAATCCTGATTGGACCCATGGCAATAATCAATATGGCGATTCTAGAGCCATCCGAAGGAGGAGACATTGTTTTCTATTTCAGGGAAGCTTCCAAGCAAAGGGAAGAACCCTGAGCCGGGGGGGGGGGGGGGGATAATTGAAGTATATAAAATTATGCATGGGGTAGAAAATGTTGACACAGAGAAATTTTTCTCTCTCTCACAATACTAGAACCAGGGGGCATTCATTGAAAATGCTGGGGGGAAGAATTAGGACTAATAAAAGGAAACACTTCTTCACGCAACGTGTGATTGGTGTTTGGAATATGCTGCCACAGGAGGTGGTGATGGCCACTAACCTGGATAGCTTTAAAAAGGGCTTAGACAGATTTATGGAGGAGAAGTCGATCTATGGCTACCAATCTTGATCCTCCTTGATCTGAGATTGCAAATGCCTTAGCAGACCAGGTGCTCAGGAGCAACAGCAGCAGCAGAAGGCCATTGCTTTCACATCCTGCATGTGAGCTCCCAAAGGCCCCTGGTGGGCCACTGCGAGTAGCAGAGTGCTGGACTAGCGGACTCTGGTCTGATCCAGTTGGCTCGTTCTTACGTTCTTATGTTCTTATGAGCCACTGAAATTCGTGTAAAATTTCCAGTTGGTTTCAACTGGATGGCACCAACCCAAATTATCTAGTATTGCTTAACTAAGGATATGTGAAGGTGGTTAGATTTTGGATAACAACGACTTTTTTCTGCTGAGAATAATTACACTAATACAGACAGAAAGCCAAGAAATAAGTCCAGAACACACACACACACACACACACACACACACACACACACTTTGTATGTATGTATGTATGTATGTATGTATGTATGTATGTATGTATGTATGTATGTATGTCAGACATTAATTCAAAAACTGTTAATATTTCCAGAAGTGGCCATTAATGCCCCTGGAAACTTTACAAGCAGATAATAACTCTACCCAGTTGCCACTAGTATTCTATAATTACTGCCAATAAATCTGCACAGGGAAGGGAGGGGAACCTACCTCATATCAGCAAATAATGCTAACTTGTAAATTAAGCATGCTTGTAAAATGACACTGCTGAAGAGTATCTTCAGCCAAGCAATCATGAAGGGGTTTTTTTAAGTAGGAGAAAGCCAATATGGTATAGCGATTAGACTACTGGAGCAGGAATTTCTGGGTTCAAATCCCGACTCTGTCATGAAGCCTAGTAGGAGATCTTGTAATCTCATCTTAACCTACCTCACAGAAACCAAACAAACCACTTTGAACTCCTTAGATCAGTAGTTCTCAACCTGTGGGTCGGGACCCCTTTGGGGGTTGAACAACCCTTTCACAGGGGTCACCTAAGACTCTCTGCATCTGTAAAATGGATAAATTAGGGTTGGGGGTCACCACAACATGAGGAACTGTATTAAAGGGTCACGGCATTAGGAAGGTTGAGAACCACTGCCTTAGATAAAGGGTGAGATAAAAACGCACAAGCAAATTTGTTGCGAAAACAAGGTGATTACAGAAGATAAACTACAGGATTCGGAGGGGGCTGGGGAAAGAAACAAAACCATGGCATGATTTGAGCTCTAAACTCTGCATCCAGGTCATGCACAGAATGTATTTGCTCTACTGAGCGGTCACACCCCCGTACACACAGCACACACTGTCATCACGGGAATGTAGCTGGCAGTGGCACTTTTCAGACACCAAAGGGTGAGGGAACTGCAGGCAGGCAGGCAGGCCTCACCTTCACTTTCACACTAAGCAGTGGGAAGAAGAGGTACAAGAGAAAGCAGAACAGAGACCGCTTACCCCGGGCATAGAGGTTGGAGAAGTCTGTCTCGGTCCTCCGGAACCTGGCTTCTTTCTCACTGTTCTCGCAGGCCAGCAGGTTTCTGGACGACTGCCTCTCCTTGAGCGTGCTCACCAGGCGACTTTTGTCTTCCAGGCTGTTATTCCTTTGCAGGAACCCTACATCATTATTACAAGGTGCACAGGTCAGAGAGGATTTGTTCTCGCTTCCCAGCATCTCGGCTGCAACTAGACGAGCCCTCAAGTCGCAGGAAATAATTGCGGTGGCCACAGTCACAGGCAAGGTAAGAGCCAGCCGGCCTCTGACCCTCCCTCTTAGCTGGCCTGGCCAGATCCCATTCAAAGTGGAGCTGATTCCGGTGGGTCTGCCTCAATGAGGTCAGGGAGGAAGAGTATTTATAGGGAAAGAGAATTTGCCTGGAGGAAAGAGCACTCAAAGGACGTCAAAAAGCTAGCCAGGCACACGCACACACAAAACAACCACACACACACAGCCCAGTACCCACACCACTTTTTTTTAATGTGTCATTCAGTGTCATGGTAAATCCTTATTAAGTCAATCGGACAGTTTCCACTCCAACAATCAGCCACCGGAAAGAAGGGAGCTCAGGACAAGTCAATGCAATTATGGCAGCCCTCCTACCCCACCCAGCCCCGTCCTTCTCTTTCCTCCCCAGAGGCGATAGTTTGGGCTTTAAAAAAGCAGGCAGGAAAAGAAGCCGCTGGACTAAAACTGGGGCCCTTGTCAGATTCTCTTTCTTCAGCGCTCTTTGATTAAACCGGAGGACATGTCTCTTTGGAGTGCCAATCAAGACACCACCTCCAAGTGCCAGCCTGGGAGACGTCTTTTGCTCCTGTTCCAAAGCCCAGTCCCTGAATCTTGCTTCCTGTCATAAGAGAGAGAGAGGGAGAGGGAGGGAGGGGAGCCCTTGAGCAAAAGCAGTGTTTTGGATTTCTCTTTTTTTCCAAATCCAGGAGCCATTTCAGAAGCAGCACTTTGTTCTCACGCACTGTTTTTTCAGGAAGAAACTTGCAGCCCCAACCTATGTGCGTTGACTAAGAAGAAGAAGAGTTTGGATTTATATCCCCCCTTTCTCTCCTGTAGGAGACTTAAAGGGTCTTACAATCTCCTTTCCCTTCCCCCCTCACAACAAACACCCTATGAGGTGGGTGGGGCTGAGAGAGCTCCGAGAAGCTGTGACTAGCCCAAGGTCACCCAGCTGGCGTGTGTGGGAGTGCACAGGCTAATCTGAATTCCCTAGATAAGCCTCCATAGCTCAAGCGGCAGAGTGGAGAATCAAACCCAGTTCCTCCAGATTAGAATGCACCTGCTCTTAACCACTACGCCACTGCTGCGTAGAAGTAAGTAGAAGTAAATCCAATGACACGTCTTCCAAAGTAAGAGCACATAGGATTGTAGCCATAGGTTCCAATTCTGTGCATGGAAGTGAACTAAGAATACAGTGGCATGATAAACAGTGTCTGTTTTCTTTACAAGTCAAAGTTCACTTCAACAGAGTGCACACCCATGGTTAGGTGGAGACTTGTGTGTCTGTGTGTACATGCATTAATTGCTGTGTTCACAACAACTCATAATTGCTGTGTTTGCTGCATTCGATGGAATTGTTCCTCTCAGGTAGGTAGGTGTGTGTACAATTCCAATCGCATTTGAAAGTACACTCCGTTTACTTCTTCTTAACCTATCAAGAAGCAAGACACACAGTTTCACTCATCAGCCACTTCTGCAAGTGCCAACCTGGAAACGGGCAAAACCAACTACTGACCTTCTCGGTTGTCGCCCCCCCCACCCCCCACCCTTATGGAAGGACCTGCCTGAGCGGCTCCTGCTCTTTTGGCTTTCTGCAAACTATGCAAAACTGAATAACTGAAGAGGGCTGTAGTAGTGCACTGCCGACCCAGCAGTGCCGTAGTAGAACGTTGGGACGCCAACGGACCTGCGGCCTTGCCGGTCGCATCGCACCCCCCCTCATCCCCATGAGTCACGGGTCATGAACTGTCTGGCTCAATCACCGGGCGCAGGGACAATGGTCTTGCCCCCAGGTGAGGATTAGGCTCAGACGCGTACGCTCCTCTCCTCCGCACGTAGCCAGATGAGATCATGCATCACATGATGATCTACCGACCTCCAGCTCTCCACGAACTCCCCAGTCCTCCCTCCTACTGCGCCCGATAAGGTAACAATAAAGGTGCCAGGAACCCGGCAGGCGAGACTTCGCTAGGAACCACCCGGACCTCCGGTCTCCGCTGCTGGCGATCTCCACCAGATGTTATCTCGTCACCGTCACCGTTCTTCACGCTGACGCGTGCGTTGACTACAAGCTGGTGCCGTAAAACCGGGAATCCTCGAACCTCCACCCTGCTCACCGTCGCCTGGGGAAGGGCGCGATACAGAAGTCCGCTGGATCGGCGCATCCAGGGACCACCGTTTGGTATGTCGCTGTCCTCTGGATCGGCGCGATCCAGAGACATGGCGTCCTAGGACACTCTACCGTCCGGCGGAACACCGGTGAGTATGGGAGCTTGCAAAAGCAGGGCTTATGACAAACGCGTTGGCGAACTGAAAGCGTTGACGAAATCGCGGCAGGGTCCCACGTAAAGAAGGGAGCTGCGCCAAATTGGTTGAGGAGATTGAAGCTCAGTGTCCATGGTACCCAGAGGGGGGACATTGAATCTTAAGGACTGGGAAAACATCGAGGCACTCTTGGCACAGAGCCTGTGGCCGATGTCGCTGCTACTGGCGTGGAGACAATGTTTTGTCGCCATCCAGCCTGCAGACCCTCACGGCTCCTTGCTGTAGGGCAGCCCTCCTTCGATCTTTCACCTTCAATTTCAACCCGGAATTTTCTCTATCCACTAAATTGGACCTGTCCTCCTTCTGCCCCCTCGCTCCTTCACCCAATTCAAACTCTCATGGCTCGGCCCCTCTACTATGCTCCGCCTTCATTTTCGAAGCCACTGCACCTCCGTCAGCGCCACGTAATGGCGGGTTTCAAACTCTTGCAGAGAGCGTATTAGCCCACGATCTGCAGAAGAAAGAAACCCTGGCGGGAGCGGCAGCGATATTCTTGCATTGTGCCCCATCCACTTCACAGATACTGAGGGGGGAGGATGGCGTCATCCGGGTTGTCGAAAGTACCGCCCCTAAGCTATAACATCCTTACCGAGGCTCCGCCAAAGCAATGCGGGACGTAAGTCACTAGCCCCTACGTGAGAGGCATGCTGGAAATATCGCAAGGAACCACCTAATGGTTCCAGATGACTGGAAGACCACCTTTCGCATGCTCCTGGAGCCCTCGCGAATTTGTGGTCTGGGAAAGTGAGTTCAGCCAGCAATGCTTCAACAGAGCAGCCACCTCTGGCCTTTACACCGCCCAGCTCAGCTCTACGGCCCCGATGCTTTGCCAATCCCAGCGATCAGATTGTCCTGCCTGAGGCCACCCATACGGTCGCCTCTGAGTGTGCCTATAAGGCATTTTGTCAAAGTCCCCAATGCCGCCAGCCAACCCAGAGTTTCTCCTCCATCCGCAAAACCCCCCAAGAGCCCTATGCCGAATTTGTGAACAGGCTCCAGGAAGCTCAAGAGGCAGGTAGATAAGCGAGGAGGCCCAAAGCAGGCTCCTCATGCGCCTCGCCAAGAGAGCGCTTCCCGCAGTGCCGCAGAGCAATCCGCGGGCCTGGGGCAAAATCCTGAACTGGCCGACATGCTTAAAGGCTTGCCAGGACATCGGGTCCTCCATTACCAAGCTAGCCTCCTCGCGCAGCACTCTCCACGGTGGGGAGACAGTCTCAGGATGACTGCTTTTAACTCGCGGCAGACCCGGACACTCGAAGGGAGTGTAGGCAGCCGGTGGGGGGGCCTACAACCCGATGGAGGAGGGTCCTCCCCCAGGAGGAGAAGGCCACCTAAAACCCGGTGCCCACGCTGCCAGAAGGGCTTCCATTGGAGAAACTTGACTGCCGTCGGGAAACTCCTCCCGAGCGTCTCCCCAGCCCAGGACCAAGGAGGAGAGTACTAGAGCAGACCCAAACGCCCAAGGCCCCTACCAAAACCACCCCCCTCTCGTGGCATCTCTGGCTCGCATGCACCCAGCCCATCTCTTAAGTTCCCCCACGAGGTTCTTGTCGCCCCAACCCAGTACTTAACGAGCCCCATCCCTACCGGGACTATTGGGCTGGTGCTGCAAAGGCCTCTGCCGCTGAACAGGGACTGTTCATCGCCCCGGGTGATCGACTCCGCACACCAAGGACCCATCCATCTCCAGGTCTGGACAAACATCCCACAGGAGTTGCCTGCCGGAGCCAGCTGCGCTCAGCTGATCCTCTTGCCCCATGCGCTACCCGCTGCCGACCCAATAAAGGCTACGAGCCCCGGCTGCTAACATGGCGCAGCCCTACACCACTGTCACCCAGCGGTGGAGACGCTATATCGGGAGCTCCCGCCATACCTGGAGCTGCCATAGAAGGATGTAAGTTCAAGGGCCTGGTGGACACCGGCGCTGATGTTACCGTCATCAGAGCAGCCGAGTGGCCCGACCAGTGGCGACCCGAGGCTTGCCGCACATCTGGGGGGGGGGGGGAGACAAACCGCGAGGCGGAGCATCCGCCCGCACGGTCAACAGCCCAGGACTCGAGCGGCAGCTCACAGTCCGCCCATTATTTTGGACATCCATGTCAATCTCTGGGGAAGGGACCTCATGAGTCAGGTCAAAGCGACTCTGGTCTGGGATGGGTAAAAGCCGTCACAGATCACTGATCCCAATCGTGCCTTCCGAAGACTGCTAAGCTAATTTCACGTCGCGGAAACTGTTTCCCTCTCCTCCTCTTCTCCTTCTGTTTTCGACCAGTAGAGGCGGGAGGGCCATTGGCTGACTGGCCCTCCCTGGATTAAAAGCTGGGCCGATCCTGATGCGTAGCACTGTCAGGACAGGCCCCAGTTTAAAAGGGGCTGCCAGCCATTATGCCCCTAATACCCACAAGGGGTTGCTGCAAACACAGATCCTCTCAAGATTTGGGTGGGTGAATTGTTTGCCCGCGCTTCGGCAGCTTAAGCCTTAAGGCGGTCACCGGTGACAACCCGGGATAGTCGATCACAAAATTCTAGCACCATCCAGCTTCCTGCATTAGCCACCAAGGTCACGGTAAGTGCAACTCCCTTGCAAAGAAACCCCCTTTCCTTTTTTCCTTTGTGTGTGCGAGGAATTTGCCTCTAATTGCGGATTGCTTCATCCCGGATGCACCCATCCCCAAAAGGTGCTTCCCAAAGCCCCTTTGTGTTGCTGATTAAGCATGCATACCCTACAATCCCCAGGACCCGCCTGTTCCCTCCCCTCAAGGCTCGGACCCTCAGCCTTGGCGCGCACTCCTGATGACGCTCTGAAGCCGAATTCCCACCAGGGTCAGCCTACATCCTGCCCTCTCCCTGTCAAACAACCAAAGAAAGAGGAGTGTAGGCGGCCCCCAGGAGGGTTGCATTAAAGCAACCTTCACAGGCTGCAAAACAAGCCTTCTTCCCTTCCATATTTAAATCTAAACACTAACTCTCGATCCCAATCTCCGCCATCGGCTCTAGAACTGAGCCTGGGGACCGGGCCGTAACCTGGGAAAGGGGTGTGTTTCAGTCCCTCTTCCTACAGGTTCCCGTGGACTCCGATTCGCCATGGGAGGCCAACCCATGGAATGGCGCCAGGAGAAACCAACCCCATCCCGGAGATGGAGCAGCATCTCTCTAGAGGATCCCGCCCAGCGATCCCAACAGGAGCGCCGTCAGCCAGCAGCCAAAGACCGAATGACCTGGGAGGCGTCAAGGCGACCACCAGCCGAGCCCTAAGCGCTGCTGCCAGCAAGACCACCCGAGAGACACCCGAGAACCTCTGTGCAGCTCTCTTTGCGATCATCACCACCAACTCAGCTGACCACCATCCTTTGCCTGCTCTGCTGCCTCCTGCCCGATGGCGTCGGCCACCCTGGCGAGCTTTCACCAGACCAACATCTGGGAGCAGTTTGCTGCCGCTGCCAGCGTCTCATCTTTCTGCCTGGGCCGAGTACCTAGGAGTCGGGAGCCTGCTAAGCTCCTGCCTGCTCCCCGTCTGCAAAGCACCCGGAGACTTCCTAGCGGAGTCTGGGCTGGAGCCCCTTCATGAATGCCTCATCCATCAGGATACTCCTATGAGCGCCCGACTGGGGACCCGTCGTCCAAACCCTCGGCTGGCGCTCTCTCCCTTGTCACCAAGACTGTCGCTAACCACGAAGTCTAACACCTGCGCCCGCATCACCGGGCGCAGCCGAAGCGGAGAACCGACCCGGGCCGATGCGTCGGCTCGGCCAGTTGGAACTGCACACACATGGAGGACATTCCCCGTGTTGGGAAACATCCTGCTCCCCAGGGGCTGGTTTCCTGGACCTGCGGGGAAGGGCGCTTAACTACATTCCCCGCCTCGACTCCCTGCCGGGAACTCTTTTGCTGCCTCAGTCAGCCTCACCATTGTCCTACCCAGGCTCCACCCGGGAGCCCGGACGCCCGCCCGCCCGCTCCGCTCTGCCTCGACCCTCCAATTCCGAGACGGCCCGAGTGCCCTCTCGGCGGAGTTCGTCTCCCTCGCCAGCTTCTAGTGGGAGTCCCCGGACTCGCTTCCTACAATGCTAAGACTATTGGCCGGCTGGCCTGTGCCCTTCTTGAAGAAGTCCATCAACTCTACCTCCACCGCTCTGGGATGCCCTGGCCTCCGAGCAGCAGGAACTTTCGTCACAAGCGACCCTAGACAATAGATGCGCTATTGATTACTTGTTGTTGTTACACCACCAAGGTTGTGAGAGGTACATAATATGTGTTGTTTTAATCTTTCTGATAATTCCCAGTTGATCCACATGAAAGTGCGTGAGCTGCAAGAAGTTAGTATCTAATCTGAAGTATGATGTTTTGCCCCATTGGTGGTCAGCCCTCTGGAGCTGGCTGCCGGGAGGATGGTTGAGTGCTATTGTACAGCTCTGCATTGGTTTAATTGTGCCTTATTATCGGATCTTGTTTCGTTCAATGCGTGTCTAATATTGCCTGTAATGTGTAAGTAAGCCTCCTCAGATTTCCCTTACCCCGCAACCAAGTTCTAATGTTGCACAAGCAGCTTGGTCAACTTGACCAAACGGCGGAGGAGACAAAGCGTCCCTTTAAATGCGCCTCTTAGCGTTTTACGCCCCCCGCTTTCTAAAATGTAAAAAAAGGAGGAGATGTAGTAGTGCACTGCCGACCCAGCAGTGCCGTAGTAGAACGCGTTGGGGCGCTTAACGGACCTGGCGGCCTTGCCGTCGTGATCGCACTCCCCCTCCTCATCCCCATGAGTCCACGGGTCATGAACTGTCTGGCTCAATCACCGGGCGCAGGGACAATGGTCTTGCCCCCAGGTGAGGATTAGGCTCAGGCAGCGTCACGCTTCCTCTCCGCCGCGTGGCCAGATGAGATCATGCATCACATGATGATCTCCCGACCTCCCGCTCTCCCGGAACTCCCCCCAGTCCTCCCTCCTACACGCCCCCGATAAGGTAACAATAAAAGGTGCCAGGAACCGGCAGACGAGAGACTCGCTAGGAACACGGACCTCCGGTCTCCCGCTGCTGGCGATCTCCACCAGATGTTATCTCCGCGTCTCGTCTCGTTCTTACGCTGACCGCGTGGGTCGACTACAGAGGGCTTTTCTATATGGGTACTAGAGTTGCATAGTATGAAGTGGTTTACAAAGTTACTTGGATAAGGATTAGGGACTGTGGTCTATGCTACTGTGTCTAGCTTGCTGTACATAAAAAGGTAAAGGCAGTCCCATGTGCTAGCACCAGGTCATAACTGACCCATGGGTGATGTCACATCATAGCATCTACTTGCCAGTGGTGACGAACCTATGGCACGTCAGATGTTCATGGACTACAATTCCCATCAGCCCCTGCCAGAATGGCCAATTGGCGTGCCATAGGTTCGCCACTACGATACTAGACAGACTCTGTTTATGGGGTGTAGTAGTTAAGAACAGGTGGATTCTAATCTGGAGAACCAGGTTTGATTCCCCACTTCTCCACCTGAGTGGCAGAGGCTTATTTGGTGAACCAGATGTGTTTCTGCATTCCTACATTCCTGATGGGTGACCTTGGGCTAGTTATAGTTCTCTCAAAACTCTCTCAGCCCCACCTACCTGACAAGGTGTCTGTTGTGGGGAAAGGAAGGGAAAGGAGCATGTAGGCCACCTTTAGTCTCCTTATAGGAGAGAAAGGTGGGGTATAAATCCAAACTCTTCTACCACAGGTGTCAAACTCGCGCCCCTCCAGATGTTATGGACTACAGTTTCCATCATCCCCTGCCAGAATGATGCTGGCAGGGGATGATGGGAACTGTAGTCCATAACATCTGCAGGGGCCCGAATTTGACACCTCTACAAGTCGTCATCTTCTTTCCCAGTCATCTACACTTTACCCCCAGCAAATTGGACATTAATTTCACCTACCACGAAAGGCTGGAAGGCTGTCACCCTCCAGCAGATGTCCTGAAATCAACATGAGCAGAGCTTTGACTACAGTACTGCATCTTACCACTCTGTGTCATGGTTGTATTGGTGAGATTCAGAAGAGATAAAAAGGGCAGTAATATATAGCCCATCCTGTGTTCAAAAGTAATGCCCATTTTGTTCCAAAGCAGGAGTCTAGCAGCACTTCACGAACAAACAAAAGTTTATTCTAGTGCAAGTTTGGTGCTTTGTTTTGGTGAACTAGAAGAAGAAGAAGAAGAGCTGGATTTATATCCCCCCTTTCTCTCCTGCAAGAAGACTCAAAGGGGCTTACAAACTCCTTTCCCTTCCCCCCTCACAAAAAATACCCTGTGAGGTAGGTGGGGCTGAGGGAACTCAGAAGAACTGTGACTAGCCCAAGGTGACCCAGCTGGTATGTGTTGGAGTGCACAGGCTAATCTGAACTCCCCAGATAAGCCTCCACAGCTCAGGTGGCAGAGCGGGGAATCAAACCTGGTTCCTCCAAATTAGAGCACACCTGCTCTTAACCACTATGCCACTGCTGCTCATTTCTTCGCATAGGCCCCTTCCGCACACGCAAAATAATGTGTTTTCAAACCACTTTCACAACTGTTTGCAAGTGGATTTTGCTATTCCGCACAGCTTCAAAGAGCACTGAAAGCAGTTTCAAAGTGCATTATTCTGCATGTGCGGAATGAGCCATAGTTTCTCACTAGACAGCCCATTGTAAGGGAGTGAAAACAAAATTAGGAAATGCCGACAACCCTCTAGCAGGCATGGGTGAGGAGTCCCAGATTTTGAAGTGAGATTTTTTTTCCCAGTTCAAGGAAGTGTTATTATGTTCAATAACTTCCAGGGGGAAGGCAAGTTCACCAAGACTTCTTTAGGGGTTCCATTTCCAGACAGAGCCTGGAGACTTCCAGATTGCAAAGATAAATTCCCCTGGGGGGGAAATGATGGTTTTAGAGGGTGGACTTTGTTGTATTATATCCTCAAGAAGTCCCTCTCCTCCCTAACCCTGTCTTCCCTTTAAGGATCTACCCCAAACCTCCAAGAATTTCCCAACCTGGAATTTGCAACCCTACCTCCTAGAGAAGACAAGGGGAAAGGAAGCACCAGTGAGTAAGTGGTAAACCTGGCAGTACCTCCCTAAATTGGTGTCGACTTAACCCAATGAGCATCGACTTCCAGAAAACTCAATTAAAGCAAGATCTGGTTTTTACTGACTATGGTATTCCCCCCCCCCTTTTTTTCTTTACAAATTAAATCATTTTTTAAAAAGAAACTGAATCCATATCAGTAAATCTTCAACTAATAAAGTTAACCAGGTAGTTGCATCTTAGCGATGTTGAAGTAATAGGTACAAATTAGGCAATTATTTCACAGTAGACGGTCTCTGGCTCTTCCCCCTCCTGGAGGCTAATCCGTCTTGATTTGGCTTTACAGGGCATAACAAAACGGAAGCAAATGGTTTCCGAGGCAAGGCGTAAGAGAATGAAAATATTTAATAATAAAGGGGGGGGGGGAATGTAATGAAAGGGGAAGGGAGAGATTCCTTCACAGCAGGCACACCAGCTTTGCAGATTAGGAATACCTTCTTTGCAGCTCCATCATAAGACTCCTTAAAACAGACACTTCCTGGTCTTTGCTTTGCATTTTTCATGCTAGAAATGGAAACTCGTGTCTCTTCATAATTTCAGAATGATCACTGTAACGAACTTGCCCCACCCTGAAGGGCTGGCGTACAGCAGGCCAAAGGGAGAAGGCCTTAGCAACAGCCAGAAAAAGAGAAAAAGGCTCCACAAGAAGAGAACCGACCTGATTGGTGGGAAAAGGTCCAGTAACGTTTGGCAAGAGTTAGGGGGAGCCAGTGGGCTTAGAGCACTGAGAGGAGAGTTGAGTTCTGATCGGAGTCGGTCAAGGAGAGCAGAGTCTGGCAGAGAGGAGTCTGTCAGCTCTGGAAGAAAAGGATTCTGTCTCAGCAGAGTTGGCTGACAGAAGTCCAGTCCCTGTCTAAGCGGTGTATGCTTGACAGAGAGAGGAGGCCCTGACTGGGTGCAGATTGAAGTGCCCTTCAGGAGCCTGGCGGTTTTAAAACTGCCCAGACCTATCTAGTCTGCCTTGCCCCTGTGTGAATCACCAGAATCACCAGTCTGGGAGAAGCCAGTCCAGAGGCAGTGAAGCCATATTAGGACTAGTGGGAGAGAGGGAGGCCAAGTGTGCCAGAATCTCCTGGGCTTGGACTGTGTGTTTGGGTGTGATCAGTGGGTATTGGAGCAGTGAGGAATAGTGTCTGCGTGCGTAAGGGAATTTATTAGTTCAAAGCTAAATCTTCCCTTAAGAGACACCTGCGTGTGTCGGTGTGCATATGAATCTGAAGTAACATCTTAAGACAAACTTATTCTGAAACCAACAAGTGTTAAACCTCTCCAGTTTACCTGAGAAGCCTTTGTGAAAGCCAGCAAATAAACGTTTCAGTTTTGTTCATTATAAAAACCTCTCCAGTCTTTTATTTGTCTGTGTGTCTGTGTTCCCAGTCAGGGTGGTGACCTTGTGGAAAATCAGTATTGAGTGGGCTATATAGAGGAAAAAATATTATTGGTGGCAGCGCAGAAAGTAGAACTTATATATAAGTGCTTTCGTTACAATCACCTTTTGGTTTTCATATAAACTAGGGGGTCCTCCAGGAACAACCCTGGATCAAAGCCAGGAAGAGTCTGCCCGGAAACGGAAGGAGAAGGGACTGTTGAAGCAGTGGATTTACTCGGAGTAGACCACCTTGCAGGACGCAATGTAGACAAGGACTGACAGACTCACAGTCACCAGTGCAGTTCTATTTATTGCTATCTACTGACGAAGTGTTTTGCCAGACCACAGGTGTTTTCAGGCACACACTACTCTGCTGTCTGTGCTAACTATATACAAAAGTGGCACCAATCAGGTGCCCTCACCTTATTAGAGCTTCTCTAATATGGGAATAGCGATCACACTTTGGCCCCTTCCATTCATGCAGAATAATGCACTTTCAATCCATTTTCACAATTGTTTTGCAAGGGGATTTTGCTATTCCGCTTGCAAAGTGCATTGAAAGTGGATTGAAAGTGCATTATTCTGCATGTGCGGAAGGGGCCCCAGCCTCACCAGGGACTAGCCACTTAGAACCACTCCTCCAACCCATCTGGACATGGGTTCCAAGACAGAAGGGCAGTGCTTCCGGATGAGCAGGGCGCCCTCTGGTTTTGGAATGTAGTACTGATCCGCCCTGTTTGCCTTCTAGGTCTTGACAAACATCCTAAAGACGCATTTCAAGTGTGGGGCTTCAAGCTATTTATTTCAAAAAAGATGCTACAGTTTGTCCCACAATTTAATTTTTATCTGCCGCATCCTCGAAGACCAGGAACATAAATTTCCAGAAGGGAACTTAGCCAGTGGGAGTTTCCAAACCAACATGGCTGGGGTTCCAAGTGACCACACTGCACTGATATAAACACTACAGCTCTGAAAAGCGCCAGCTATCATCAACCTATGAGTAAATTTCCATGAGTAGTTGCCGACTGGAATTTAGGTAGAAATGCCAGCAGAACTTAGTGCCGTTCTTATTGGATAAAGTTATGCCTGCCTCTTACTGCATCATGGGGATCACAGCCAATTAGGAAAGTTCCATCAGTGACATCAGCTTCACTAGATTCTGATTAGCCAGTTAATTCATACAAATTGCAGAGCTTGAGTGCGCAGGGAGAGTTTTATGAAGGTTGATAGGGGGGCAAATGCGCTCAAGTTAAACAAAAGTTTTGCAAAAGCGGTTGGGTTATTTAAAGTAAGAATTATACTGGGGGAGAATACATTACTCTCCACTGTATTTCACTTCAAATGAAAAGCAACGTCCCAGCAACTCACATATTTAAACAAAAACTGAAAGCAGGGATTATTTTCACTGCTACGCATGACATAGAAAACAATTCTGTGTGACATGCTAAAAAGCACCAAACTACACTTTACGGTCAGAATTCAAGGAAACACATTGGTTGGTCATGTTTATAACATGTGTCAGTGCTGAGACCCAAGTTCCAACTGGTTTATAGTCAGTACAAAATTTTTGTTAGTCTTTCGAGTGGCCCTGGAGCTCCTCGAGTGGCCCTGGAGCTCCTCCTTTATTTCTTCTATGTCTCATTTAAATTGTTTTCTGCTTTGGCTTTGGTGGGGCAGGAAACTTAATTCCATGTTACAGGGTTTTTCATTAACGGTTGTTTAAACTTTTAATGAGCAGCTGTTTAAATCTTCCGACTCTTTTTCTTTGAAAGACTACTTAGGGATTGGACTACGAAAGAGCAGAGGTCAGGTAGCGCCTTAAAGACTGACAAAATTTCTGGCAAGGTATGAGCTTTTGTGAGTCACAACTCATTTCTTCATAATGGGGACTGGAAGGGTGTATGCTTTGGTGTGGTGGTTTGCTTCCTTCCCTGGTATTCTCTGAAGGAGAATTCTGTGTAATTCAAGAATTTTAAACACCCTTTTGTAAAAAAAAAAATCACCTTACTCTGTTGGGTTTTGTTCCAGGAGGTTTGTATGCCTATGAACTTCGTGCACTTACTTAAGAGTAAATCTCAGAGGACAATTGCATCCTTCTAACACCACTGAAATCAATTGACTTCCAAGGGTCAAGGGCCAGTGTGGTGTAATGATTAAGAGTGGTGGACTCTAATCTGGTGGACTGGATTTGTTAGTCTACTCCTCCGCAATAAACCTTTGGGCTTGCACAGTTCTCTTGGAATTCTCTCAGCCTCACCTACCTCACAAAGTGTCTGTTGTGGGGAGAACAAGGGAAGCAATTTGCAAATCGCTTTGAAGCTCCTGGAAAGGTTGAGAAAAGCAGGGTATAACCCCCAACTTTTGCTGTTGTTCAGGAACGCACTGTTCTTGGATGACATGCACAGGATTTTGGATGTTCAGATGCACTGGCACAACTGTAATCTGATTCATCCTGAAGTACATCCAATTGATACCAATGGAACTCTAAATTATGCTGCAAACCCAAGTGCCCTGACTTCAGAGAAAATCTGATTCAGTTTGTAGAGCAGGCCTCAGCTCAATAAGCTTAACTGCAGAACACTGGGAAATTAAATGCTGGATGTCATCCTGGTTTCTACAGAGACTTGGATTTTCCTAATTGTCAGACCTCAGATGCTAAGCAGGGTCAGCTCCTGCCTGTATTTGGGAGACAAATACACAAAAGGTACAGAGTCCTGGTACACGGGTGAGAAATGGCCTGTGTTGCTCTCTTGTTGCTCTCTTGCCTTGAAAATCCAGGGGGCTGCCATAAATCAGCTGTGACTTGATGGCAAGAAACACCCCCGCCCCTATTGTTTAACCATACCATATTTTAATACCAGCATCTGTACATTTTCACTTACATGCACATGCACACAGAGTTCATCATGTGGGGGTGGAAAATCACACGCACAACCCCCCCCCCCACACACACACACACATCTAGACTGGCCTGGGCCACTGAGCAAGACGGGAGTGCATCACAGTGAGCAGGGAGGACTTGGCTGGCAGGCCTGGTGCCTGTGCTCTGGGTGGCTGCTGCCTGGGGGGGGGGGGGGCGCAGAGGAGGCAGAGATGCTAGAGAGGCACAGAGCGGTGCAAGCGGGACTTGCTGGAGGCTAGAGCAGGCTGGCACCTGCTCAAGAGGATGGGGCGGAGGAAGAGGGAGCCAACCAGTTTTTTCTAAACTAAAACCTCAGCATTCAGGTTAAATTGCCGGGTTGGCACTTTGCGATAAATAAGTGGGGTTTGGGTTGCAATTTGGGCACTTGGTCTCGAAAAGGTTCGCCATCACTGTCCTAAAACATCAAGGTGAGAAGTGGCTGTGTGTCTTCTCACCTTGATGTTTTAGGACCTCACCTTTCTACCTGTCCCCTTTCCCACAGCCACTTCTCATCTTGATGTTTTAGAACCTCACCTTTCTACCTGTCCCCTTTCTCCCTCCCTTGAGAGATTTACCCTTGAAAGGTTGGAACTAAGCTTCCTCTCTGCCTTAACCACACCCCCTTTATGATCTCTCCCCTTTCAGCAGGATCTCAGGAAGTGAGCTGTGACTCCGAAAAGCTCCTATGTAGATAAATGTTGTTAGTCTATAATGAGCAGTTGGATTTTTAATTCGTTTTTCCTAAAGCCCGCTCACATCAACCATGCCCGGAAACTCGAATTCAGCACCAATTCTTGGTAAGATCGAAAGACATGGAAGCCCCACAAGCAGAAGTTTCCCACAGCTGCCTCAAAGAGACCACCGCCAGAGAGATCTTCTCCCCCTTCCTAAAACCCTATGGGAAATTTCACCCACCCACCCAAACTGCCTGGATTCCAGCCAGATGGTCCGTCACATTGGAACCAGCCTTGCTTACCAGCAATGACAGTAAACTCAGTTGTAGGCAGGATTACTCAGAAGAAAGTGCCACTGCATCCTGACGGACTTTCTCACATGTAAATGGGCTTGGCTGCATGCATCCTTATGGGAAACCGGTGTCAATGGTCGTTCCATTCCTTCGTTTAGATTTTGCATTGTCTTGTTTTCGACAAAATAATAAGACGTTTCGCCCGGAGAAACGAGGTGTTCGGCGTGTGCCACCAGGATCTGCCTCCCTCTCCCCCACGAACCTGTCCCTCTTCTTCTCGTCTTTGAGGTTTCCTTGAGACAAGAGACCCAAGAAGTCACATTTGCTTGGACTGGCTAATTAGCTATCCAGCGGCTCGGCTAATAGACTCGAAAGCGGTTAAGGGCTGTTAAAGCGCAAAGGCTAGGAAAGCTCGTAAAAAGCGATCACGTGACCGTGGATTTTTCTTGGAGTACCAAACCCTTCTCAAAAATTACAGAGTCTTTCGCAACAGATTTCTGCTCGGCTCCTTTCGCGAAGGAATCTGCCTACTGTCTATCTGTCTACTGAGTTTCCATTCCAAGCGATATTTTGGGGTGTGTGTATTGTCAGTGCAATCGACTTTCCTGGGAGTAAGCCCCTCTGAATAAAATGGGATTTCCTTCCGAGCAGAACGTTTTAGGATGGCTTGCTGGAGAGAACTGAACCGCAGGTAATCGAATATCCTGCCCATTCTTATGAACAAGCAAATACGTTTCAGGAGACTCAAAAGGTTGCTTTCCGACCTGTCTTAAGGACGGCCTGACAGTTGAAGGGGTTTTCCTCTGGTGCAGAAGGCTTTGAGGGAAGTCTACATCAATCTTTATGGGTTGCGATTGGCCATGATAAACGTTCAAAACCATAGCCTCCATCACCCCAAACATACAAGCCCCCACCGGCCTCTGACAGAAACCATCTGTTTTAGGTGACCGAGGCCCTTTCCGCACACGCAAAATAATGCGTTTTCAAACCACTTTCACAACTGTTTGCAAGTGGATTTTGCCATTCCTCACAGCTTCAAACAGCACTGAAAGCAGTTCGAAAGTGCATTATTCTGCATGTGCGGAATGAGCCCAAGTCAGCGCGCTCCAAAAGTTACTGACACAGGAGCATTTTGGGGTTCCGTCCACCTAACCAGGACTGCTCAAGTACATAGTGAATCAATCTAATGACCCAGTTGCCATCCTGAGAATTGGGCTCAGCAACCAGAGGGCTGAACTGGACTGGAGAAGACCTCACGTCCCCTTTCACCCATGCAGAATAAGGCATTTTCAATCCACTCCCACGATAGTTTGCAAGTTGATTTTGCTATTTCTCACAGTAAAATCCAGCGGGCAAAGTGCACTGAAAGTGGATTGAAAGTGTATTATTCCGCATGTGCGAATTCGTAACTGGGGGTCCCTTCCGCCCATGCAGAATAGTGCACTTTCAATCCACTTTCAGTGCACTTTGCAGCTGTGCGGAATAGCCAAATCCACTTGCAAACAATTGTGAAAGTGGATTGAGACAGGACTGCTGTGTTGCTCCTGCTTCCTACCCGGTGGGCGTGAGAGGGCAGAGAACTGAAGTGAAGCGTCTCACCGGCTGGGCTCAAGGGACGCCCCACGGCCACCCTGGTGGTCTCGCAACCACCAGCCAGCGGCGCGTTACTCTGATCAGCCCAGCCTGCCGAGCCGGGCTACGTTCAAACGATAATGGTGGGAGGGGGAGACTCGTCGCTCCAGCCTCCGGAGGGGCCATCAGGCAAAGAGGCCATTAAGCGGGAATCCGGAGCTATTTCATACAAGAGGAAGCCGCCGGCAGAGTTAATCGCACCGCTCCGGCTCCCGGGCAACATCTGCCTCGCCAAAAGGTTTAAGGAACTGAAAACGTGGGCGCGCCGCTTTCAGACGCCTCGCAATCCGGATTCCCGTGTGTGGAACACATGATCCAATTCCGATCGGACGGTGCCGTTTCCTCTTAATGCACCGGAGCAAAAACCAAGTCTTATCTCTTTTGAATAAGCCTGCCAGTATGAAAGGACTGCCAAATTCATGTATTAAGTTGGCCCGTCTTCTCCTTTCTAATTACACTTGTCTGTCTAGTTGTTAACGCAGATCCATTTAATTTCTCTCTCTCTTTTCTTTCTTTCTCTTTTTTGGCTTTGTTCCTATTTTACAGGGGAAATAATATGTCTTTTTTTAAAAAAGGAAGGGGCTGTTTCCCGGGCTTTTATGGAATCCCACCACTGCGCTCTCGCCATATTACTCTTGCTTAACGAGAAGAAGGCCGCTGTTTTTACAGCCGGCTCCTGTGCGTTCGCGGATCAGTAAACCCCTCCTTGGAGATCTTCTACCTGCTTGGGGTTTGCTACCGGTTAAGTCCCAATTGCCAGAGTCTCTTCTGCTTCCGGGAGAAACAACGCCTGGCTGAAGCGAGTTCTTTCCTCCGTGCGGGGGGGGTGGGGGGTGGGGGGTGGGGGGGGGGCGCCAGGATTCAATTGCGTTTTCTTTTCCAAAAGCAGTCATCGATTTGGCTGCTCACGGGGGTCTCGCCGCCCCCCCCCCACTGGGAGGGCGTTATAAAGAAAGCTGCGAGGGGGGGGGGGGCGCGCAGGCAGGCTTGCTGGTTATCCGCCAGTGAATCTGCGGCTGCAGCCGGCTGCAATCTTGTCGGCGGCCGGTCCGCCTTTCATGCCGGGCTGCCAGCGCCTATCTGGCCGCCGCAGCCGTCTGACGGATGGCTCCTTCATCAGGCTCTCGTTAATCTTTCTCCCCCCGGAGATCCGTATTTTCTGGGCAGATAAGGTTGAGGGATTTCAGACAGGGAGCAGAGGCGACGCTGCAGCCCCTCTCTGCCCCGCCCCCTCCCTTCCCTCCCAGTCTCGACGCCGCCGTACCCCCTTTTTGCTGGCTCGCATGATGAAGCTGCTTTGGGCTGAGTTGCAACGCAGCCCCGCCCGGGTGGCGTCAGCCACGAAATCGCAGCCACGAAATGCACAACTCCGACGACCAGCTCTCGGGGCTGAGCAGCCCCCTCCCTTCCTGCACACCTGTACCATCCCCTACTACACCGACACAAACGTGGCCTTCCACAAATGCACAGTGAGGCTGGTGTGTTGCACCACACACACACACACCGTTTCCACGGCTGCAGCAGCAGGTCAACGCAATTTTTCCCCCAAAAAAAATCCAAAAACGAATGAGTAGATTATTCCGGCAAAGACAGCTCGCCTGCATTGCAGAAGGCTTTCACGGCCAGAATCACTAGGGTGTTGTGGTTTTTCCAGGTTGTATGGCCGGGTGATGCTCTGAAGATGCCAGCCACAGATGCACGCGAAACGTCAGGAGAAAATGCTACAGGAACACGGCCATACAATACAACCCGGAAAACCGACAACACCACAGCTGGTCTGATTGGGATTTCGAAACCTCTTTGAAAAACCTCCTGGCGTTTGGGCCTTTCTTCCAGCAGAGGGAGCCCGAGAGCCAAAGGCTCAGCCCGGCGCTCCTGAAGCAGCGGATCAGAGACCCCCGCTCCAAACAGGATTTCCACCGTCCCCGCCCACCCAGCAAGCCCCCCGCGCTCTTCTCCGCAACGAATTTGGAATTATTGCTGGCAGCAGCCTCCTTAGAGCTGTCCAAGGAGGTGGAGAAAGAGCCACTCTTTGCAACTGCGTCCCTTTTTGTGTGTGGCCTTATCTGTAAAGAAGGAGGTGGGCGCTCTTTGGTGAACTTGTCTAGACATTTGTTCCAGAAACAGCCTTGAACAGGAGATAAAACGTGCAGGGGCTGATTACGGACTCTAAACCAGGAGGAGGCGGCAGGGGTGGGGGGAGACAGTGAAGAAAGCTGTACTTGGGGTTTGGGGGGAGGGGCTTATCTACACTTACCGCATATCTTGAGTCCGATTTTCTTCGTGCAGCCGTGAGCCACTCCACACCAGGTGTCATAGGCTTAAGGAAGGAGAGAAACGCACAAAGGTTTATGGCGTGCAAAAACATAGTAGCCAGCAGCGCATGCTTCAACACAAGCAGCCGTCAACATCGCAGACCAAATGTTAAGAGGCCCTGGATACGGTCCACGGGCGAAAGAATATGTCCCAAGGTGATTGTTCTAGCATTGCCTTTGTTGAGTAGGCTTCTGTTTGCGGAGGTGGAGGATGGTGGTGGCGACTGCATGCCAATTTGCCTCACTTTGACAAATGCCCGCGAAATAGAGCGTAACCGGGTAGGCATGAAGGGAGCGCAGGGTCGCTGGATGATGCTATTGTTCCCTGGTGCTTGAGAAGAGGCGAGCAAAGAAGGGTTCCTGCTCTGTTCCAAGAATTATTTTCCCGTTGTACTCTCTATCACCACGAAAGCTGGACAGGGGGAGGGCGGGGAAGGAGAATCTGCCAGATTAGCAAAGGTACTTGTGAATCGTTGTGAGAGAGAATTGCTAACTCTAGATCAGCGTTTCTTTGTATATTTGGGCTCAAGAAATAAATCCCCCACCCCTTTGACTCAAGAAATAAATCCCCCACCCCTTTGACTCAAGAAATAAATCCCCCACCCCTTTGACCCAGGAATGTCTTCTGTTCTTTCCCAGTCTGAGAAATGCGTGCCTGGAAAAGCCACACACTCTTCAATAACACTCACGCACACACGCTTTTATGAGCCTGTAGTAAAGTCAGACTTAAGACAGTCTCGGCTTTTCAGAGAGTCTTAGGACAATACTGGAATAGGGGTGGGGAGCCAGCATCAGGAATGAGGGTAGGGGAGCCCGCACTGACGACCCCTTCGTAGCAGAATGGTTCTCATCATGAAAAAGGGAGGCATCTGGAAGAAACCTGCGTATCTCCTAATAATTTATTGGCGGGTCTCCAGGAAAGTGGCAGCTTAAAAATAAACCAGCATGAAATGGGGTCATGGAAGAGTTCAGGAATTAATTGGGTGAAAAATAGTATTTGACTAGAGATGATCGGACTTGCATGGCTGGGTTGAGGCCGGATTGACGAGTCGGGGAGACACACTGAAATGTCTCTCCAGCCTCCTCCGTCCCCACTTTCCAGTCGACTCTCCATTCATTCTTTTATTGATTCATTCATGCATGCACGCGTCCATTCATTCCTTCCCTCGGCCCCGCCCCGCCGGCAAGCCAAGGTTGCGCTGCGCTGTCCAGCCCCCGAGGTGCTGAAGGTGACCTTCCGCCAGCGCCCGAGAAAAGATCCCCATCGACCTCATGCATAAATATCCCCCACTCTGCCAAGATCACACAGGATCGGCAGGTCTGTGAGAGATCCCTTTTCCGCCTGCGTCCGACGCCTTCGCCTGTGGGATCTGTTCTCCAGCAATTCCAAGCGAGGGTCAGAAAAGCGGGAGAATAACAGAATGAAATAAAAATAACCGATAGGGATAAAGTAGGGAAAGGGTGTGGAAAACTAACCGATTTCCTCTATCAAAATCCCTACTGAATATTTGTAGTCGTCCTTATGCGCGTGGTTTTTTTTTTCCCCAGTCAAATGCTAACGGGAACAGAACGCGGTTGCAACTCGGAAGAAAACCCCATGCTACAAAAGCTTTGGGAGGTGTGTCTGGACCCAGTAAGTAAAACTGACTAGTATTCCTAAAACAGGCTTAAGGCAAGGCCAAGCCTATGTAACTGAACAGTAGCGATGCTCTAAATCTAAAAGAAGCAAGTCGGCCTGTTTCTCCTGCATTTATGTGAAATGCTTTCGGAACACGACAAGAGTATTTCCACCATGATCCCCCCCCCCCCCTCTGGAAGGAACTGGCAAGAGAGACGGACAGTGGAAGAGATGCCCCCCCTCCGCACACACACACCTGTATTGTGGAATCAGCACTCAAGCACCCGCCCCACCTTCCCACCAGACCCACTCAGCTGCAAACCACTAGCCATTTTGCTCGGGCAAGTGGATTTGGTTGGCAGCGGGGCCGCTCATGGCCGCTTGACATTTGTAAAGCGTTGGATGAGGAGCCGTTTTAACTTCTTTTGTCCCCTGCAGTTGTCATGGAAGCCGCCTCCGGCCTCCTGAGAAAGGCGGGCCCGGGAGAGCCTTAATGAAGCAGTCAGTCAGCCTAGGCCTGCCCGTAGGGCAGCGAAGGCACCGGAAGAGGAGTACGTGAAGCACCCTGTCCGAGAATTGGAAGCAAGTCCCAGTGATTTCCACGGGAGCGGCTTTTTCTGGAGGATTTTCCAGCCAGTCTAGAGCTGGAGGGGGCTTCTTCTCAAATAAGTCCAACTCACAGATGGGGGGGGGGGGGGAAGGCGTGCCGGGCAAAGGGGCCAGGAGGGGCGGCCAAGCACTACTGTGGTGGTGGGGAGGGGTATACTGGGCAGGGGAGAGCATCACCTGCAGGGGGCGACAGGCTGCTTGCGGTTGAGGGGGCGGAGGAGGCGCGGGAGGGAAGGAAGGAAGGAAGGAAGGAAGGAAGGAAGGAAGGAAGGAAGGAAGGAAGGAAGGAAGGAAGGAAGGAAGGAAGGAAGGAAGGAAGGAAGGAAGGAAGGAAGGAAGGAAGGAAGGAAGGAAGGAAGGAAGGAAGGAAGGAAGGAAGGAAGGGCGGCAGCTTCGACGGGGGCCCTGACGGGCGCGGGAGGGAGAGAAGCGGGGACGCCTGGCCGGCAAGCCAACTTGACGGGAGGCAGAGAACTGGGGCCGTCAAGGGAAGGGCGAGGGAAGGAGGAATGCCGGGGAGGGCGCCGGGCAGGTGGAGCCCGGGGAAGGAGGTTGCCTCAGGTGAAAGGGAGGCTGGCGGGAAGGACGCGGAGAGGGCGCCGGCGAGAGCGCAAGGAGGGCGGGACGGGCGGCAGGCGAGGAGGGAGGGGGAGCACCTCTCACAGGACCCCCAAAACAGCCTCGCTCGCCGCCGCCGCCGGCAGCCCGGAGCGTGGGGGGTAGGGCAAAGACCCTCGTCGCTCCCCTCCTCGTTCACACATGCACGCACGCACACACACACGCATGGGGGCGCGCTTCAGCCTGCCGGACCCTGGAGGAGAGAGCGGGGCGCGCGCTCCAGCCGTCGGGAGACAAAAGGCAAAGGCGCGCGAGCGCGGGAAAAAAGCACCTCGCGCGCAGACGCGCTCCCCGCCCCCTTCCCCGGCGCTGTTTTCCGCGGCAGCTCTGGCAGGACTGGAGGGAGCGGACCTTGAAGGACTTCAGCCCCTCCCGCCCCCCCACCCCCCACCCCAGGCGGGACTTGTTCGCCTCAGGCTGAAGGAGTTCACCCAGACACCTTCTCCAAGACGCTCCTCCCGGGCGGGTCAAGCCGAGGGCCAAAGAAGGCGCCACAAGCTGCGGCCCGCCCCGAAAAAAGGGCTGGGGGGCGACCCTCTCAGCGCCGCAACCAGCCCGCAAACCATTCCTGCCCCCGCCCCCGCCCCCACCCCACGCCCCGGCGTTGGCGCCTCCTCAAGGGAGAAGCTGGGCGCGCCTCCTCAGCCCTCGGCTGCAACCTCTCTCCGCCCGGCTTGGTGGTTATGTCATCCACCCTGACTCGCGCGCCCCACAAACACACACGATACACACAGCGCCCGCGCGGAGCGACCGACAGAGCCCCACGCGCCCTGCCTGGGACTGTCTGAGCCGTCTCGCCAAAAGCCATAAACCGGCGCCCTCGCCATCCACGGCCCCCTCCCTGCCCTGCCCTGCCCTCCCCCTGCAGCCCCCGCCGCTTCCCTCTCAGGCCAGGAGGGACGGGGGGCTCCTTCGGAGGGGGGTGTGGGAGACAGGGACGAGGCTGGCTGGGCCACCACGGGCCAGGCGCCCCCAAACGAAGGAGCAGCACACGCGCCCTGGGAAGCCGCCCGCGGAAACTTCCCGCTTACCCGGGGGTCCCGGTCTGCTAGGCCACCCCCAATGCCTCCCAGCCCACTCCCCAGCCAACAGCGACCACCATCATCCTGCCCCCCCCCTTGCAACTCAGGACCCTCCACCACGGGAGTGAGTATCGTTAAGATTCGCCTTCTCCGCCGTTATTTTGTCCCCCCCCCCCACAAGCCCTCACATTTCACACCAGGTTGCTGTATTGCAACACACACACACACACGCCCCCCAAGGAAACGATTTCGGCCTCGCATTCGTTTAACTCAAAGAAACCCCCCCTGAAATGAGAATGGGAATCGACATCAGGACTCCCCAGCGTTCTCTTTTCCGCTATTTGTTGGAAAGCCCCGGTTTCAAATCGATGGCGACGCAGATGCCCATTTGCCCACAAGATGCGAACAAAAACCCAGGACCTACTTGTGGGTCGTAAATTAGCCGTGTTGGGATCCTGCGCGGTGTTGGAGGAGGCTGGGTCCGAGGCGGCCATGAGGGTCGGTGTCACAACCTTTTCAGCCCAACAGGGTCTCCTCCTTCCCGTTCCTCTCGGCTGGAGCAAAAGGAAAGAAAAAGGCGGGTTTAGAGATACGAGGAAACGGGTCTCTCCTTCCCTCCCAGCCTCAAAAGGGGAGTCTGCAGCCAACAATAAGCAATTAAACTCCTCGGGAAGTGGCCGTTGCCGGGGGCGGAGTGGCGATGGGGGGGGGGGTTGGGGAGGGAGGCAATTCTGCTCCTCCAATGGACAGAAGAGACTTTATTCTTACAAGACGTTTCTTGGAGCCAGGCGAGGCGCATATAGATCTCCTCTCCTTCTCGGGGATCTCAAACAAAAGCGACGTGGATGGAGAAATGGCTCGAGGCGACGACACCTAGTTGGTTTTTACAAGACAGCGCGCGCGCTTGGCAAACACGGCAATTGTAACCAACACACACACACAAAGATGTCTGGACCGGGCTGAAGGGCTCAACCGCTGGAATGGGCGGAAGCGAGAAGTGTGTCGCTCACGCTGAAGAAGGAGGAGGAGGAGGAGGAGGAGGACGGGGGTTCAGCGGAGCGTCAAGTCTGTGGCTATTAGATCAGTGGGTACTGAAGAGGGCGATTATGGCCCCAGCCTCATTGGAAACCGACTCCCAGTATGAAGCGGGCTGGAGAAAACGCACGGCCACGGCCAAGGATGGAGGAAAGGCTAGACTAGAGCAAGGGTCTCCTGTGGCAACGGAGCGCGTCCAGTTTTTGCAACCCACCAGGCTAAATATCGGTGAGGGCCGGCAACTGTGAGCCGAGCGCAAGCAATGCGGACAAAAGGTAACATTGTCTGTATCCCTTACAGCGAGGCACATCTAGAAACACAGAAACGTGTCCGCGCGCACACATGCAAGAGACGAAGGGAGCGACTGTGGACAACCACACACGCAGACACAGGGACAGAGGTCGATGAAATGCGAGCAATTTTTTAAAAAATCGTTTGCCATTTTAAATCCCGCGATTAAAACAGAGAGGCTTCGCCGGGAAGCGCTGGTTGGCCTTTCTAGACCAGCCCTCGATCTAGGCTCTTTACCCTGCTTAGTGAAAACATTTCATTCTATTTCCAGCCACCGTTTTTGGTTCATTGGTGGGGAACCGGCGCATCAATCAATTCCTTCCTCTCTTCCCTCAAACAAGCTCCAGCGCGCAAGCTGGCTCAGAGTTATTCTGCCCACATTTTAAAGAAAACCGCAAGGTCGCAGCAAATCAAAGCAGCGCCTTTAGTAACTAACACCTGTCAGCATTTACCTGAATATATAAAGCGAATGTTTTAGGATTACTGTCGCCATGATTCAGTTCTTAATTATTGTGAGAGAGAAAGGACAATCTCGGGGCCAAGCTTTGGAAGTGAAGTAACAGGTTATCTTCATAAACATCTTCTACCGGTTATCCTAATATCCTTTACTCAAGTGCACCGACGGAACTGGTGGGGTCCAGAAACTCTCACATTTCGAAAGCTCTTACATTTCAAACTTCATTTTCCCCGGAGATGTGGAGAGATTTGTTTTCCTCTAAGAATTAAAAAAAAAGACTTACCAGCTAGAGGTGCTAGACCAAGAGTCCAAAATGTAGAACACGGAGAAATCCGGGCTTTGGAAGGACTTGGCGTTTATAAACTCCACCACAAACGACGTCGGAATATGAATGGAGCGGTGAAATATAATTCGAAATGACCTCCCCCTACCCTTTCACACAAGTAGTCGGGATTTGCTTTTTTAAAGTGTGAATCGTCGGCTGATCTCTTCGACGCAGGCATGAGTCACAGCGTCGCCGCCACCTCTTTGGGTCCAATATGGCAAGCAAAATAGCTGGAGTCGGGGGGCGGGGAGGCGAGGAGCGCGGGTGTTGACTGAAGATGGAAATCACGCGCTTCCAAAGAGTTGCCTTCCCAAGCTAACGTGACTGACCTGCAGGTGCTGTGGTTTCCTCCAGGAGGAAAGTGGGGAAGGCACGTGACAGCAACTTTTCTGACTCAGCTACAGGCATCCAGCTCATGGTCGAAAGGTTGCCTTGACAAGGGGGTGCGAAACCACACTCCATATCAAGAGATGGACGCGTTGAGAAAGAGGCCTGCAGGCAGGAGCCGGCCCTCTTCTTCACGCCTGCTCTCTATTAAGCTATAAAGTCTTGCTCTATGCCAACAGCCTCACCTGAAGAGGGAGCGAGGAGATCTTCTGTTGGCTTGTTAAATGAGTCTTACTATAAGCTGTCGCGTTGCAAGGCAGGCGATTGGTCCCATCCTTTGGTCCCAGCTTCTACAGCAATGTTATTGGCCTCTACAGCATGCTGCCCATGGACGGCGCTGAAGCAAAACTGTTGAACGATCTCCTTAGCGGGGTGGGGGGGTGGGTGGGGGGGTGGGGGGAAATCTCTCATGGCCCCTTTCCACACATGCAGAATAATGCACGTTCAATCCACTTTCAGTGCACTTTGCAGCTGGATTTCACTGTGCGAAATAGCAAAATCCACTTGCAAACAATTGTGAAAGTGGATGGAAAGTGCATTATTCTCCATGTGTGGAAGGGGCCTCTGTCTCTCTTCAAATGGAGTCTTCAAGAATTGTATAAAGAGCCCATCACTTAGCTACCAAGAGGTTGGGGGAAGGGAAACGCAAGTTGAATGTTACTTTTGCAAGTCTCCACTGGAGGGCGCCAACGAATCAAAGACGGGAGGCTCTTTTAAAAAAAAATCCCCCTCCATTATAAAGCCACAAAAACACCAGGTTATTAGGATTCTCAGATTTAGCAGAGCAGGCGCACAATTGAAATCTTTCTTTAAAGTGTGTAGTGTTGCTAAAAACGGAATTAAGGGGGAAGGCGGAAAGAGTTTCTTTTTTCTGGAATAACATCCTGTCGTTCAATGCATGTTTTAACATACGCTGTTCCTTGGCAATACATATTTAGCTTTAGCAAACGAAAAGGCTATTCACTGACAGAAATAAGCGCCTTTCTAAAGGGAAAATATATTGTACTGCCAAGTCACACATTCGCCCGCGCACAGGGAGAGTTCAGCCATGTGCTCTTTCTTAAGAACTCTTTTGTGAAAATAAACTTACCGCCTTCGACTAGGGGAGCACTATTGAGGCCGGAAGGTGCTAAATGCTCAGATGTTCATTCGGATAGGCATAAGAGCCGCCAAGGCATTCTTGCGCTATATGCCAAAATTCATCACTTTAAAAACCTGCGATTAAGATGACCTTTCATAATTCCATAGCTACAAGCGGATAGTATTCTTCTCTGTATTGTTTAAGAAAAAAAGCAACAATAGGACTTTCAGTCTCAGTTCTACTCCTTTGTAGTTACAGCACTGCCACCTGTGAAGAACCGTTCATCACTGTACCAATAAAATGACCCGATTCCGAAAACTTCGTAATTGGTTTCCTCACGACTCCCCCCGCCCAGCGCCAAAACACAAATTGGTCCTGGCGTTCATTCAACAGCGCGTTATCCGACAGTAGCCCCTTTCAAGCCAGCTGAAGCAATCAAATAAACTTTCGGAGGAAAGAGTCAAATAAATAAGTCTGATTTTTTGGGTCCGGATTTTAACAGATGCCGTATTTCCTGTTATAAAAGGTCAAGAGGAAGATAAAGGCTACCGTATATCTTACAGGAGGATATTTTTTTCCCCAAAGCAGGTGAGAGTGTTGTTGATGGAAAAGTTAGTAAAGAGTTCAGCACCTCGGACAGCCGCCCTTGAGTGTCCAAGGCCGTCGCTTTTCTCAGAAGAAAAAAAAAGCTGGGGCGGGGGGGGGGGGGGGGAGAAGAGAGAGAAGCAGCTTGGGAGCAGAGAAGGGATAGGGATACTTAACCCTTTCCAAGCCCCCAATTTTTATGCGCCAGTTCCCTCCCCACGGAGCTGTTTGTCTCCCCGTGGTTGCCTAAGGCCACCGGAGGAACCAAAGGAGGAGCAGCATCCCTTTCAGCGCAACGTTCACAGATAGGAAACAAAGTAGTTAGCTGACAGGTATTACGGATAGCTGACCATGCAGTACCGATAAATGGAAAGCTAAGTAGGAGCAAAAGGCGACGCAAGTGGCAGTAACCGGTCTTTCAACACATGAGATTTTTTTCCATGGCCCGGAAAGCCGCTTTTTAACCTAAGACTGAAACGCAACGCTCACTAGAAGCAGAATATAGACCTTGTGGGTGTTTAGGATGATCGCCTAAAACTGAAGTTAAAGGCTAAATCCCCTTTTGCTGCCCTGAGTGATTTCCTTTTAACTAACTCTAGCACTGGGAAATTTAAAGAATTCAAATTGGTACGTATTTATTTGATAAGGGCACATCCGGCTTCTTCCCGTTGGAGCAGTTACCTGCTTAAGAAAGATACCATTCGGCAAGGAAAATAAAACAGGCGTCTGGCGACCACTTGAAAGACTACCGAAATTTATTCCAGCATAAACTTTGCAAGGGTCTTTTATACTAGTTGTGAGAAAAAAATACCCAGATATACTAGTGGCATATATCTCTTAGTAAATAACAGTTTCAAATAATTAAAAACAAAATAAAACCGATTTGGGCACATCTCAGAGTAGGGAAAGAAAAAGGGCTGAAAAGTGACAGATCGGTGAAGAACAAGTTGTGAAACGCCAGGGGCCACCAGCTGCTCCAATTAAGGTCACATAATAAAAGAAATAGCCTCCAGAGGGCGCTACATCTCCGAGAGTCTGCTCAGAATCCTACTTGGGTTTATTCAGCGCAGCTTTCTCCAGTGAAACAGTTCTTGGAATTGCACTGTCAGTCTCAAATTCTGAAATTCTCATTTGATTTAAAGGTTCAGCAGTAAATTATTGTGAAATTTGCAAGAGGCTTCACCAGATGCAAGCGAACTCCGGCCCAGGAAAGCTGATGCTGGAATAAATAGTGTTAGTCCCTGAAATGCCACCAGACTTTTATTTTGCTGCTAAAGACCAATAAGGCTACTCATTTGGAATTTGAAAGAATATTGCTTATTTTTGGAGAGGAGCTTCATGTTAGGGGAAAGCAGTGAAATTTTAACTGGTTGTGGTGGGTTTTCCGGGCTGTGTGGCCGTGGTCTGGTAGATCTTGGTCCTAACGTTTCACCTGCATCTGTGGCTGGCATCTTCAGAGGTGTATCACAGAGAGAAGTCTGTTACACACTGTGTCTAGTGAGAAGGGAATGTTTAGTGGGGTATATATTCTCCATGTCCCAGGGTGGGGAACCAATCAGTAAGTGTTTGGACGGAACTTGCTAGGAAATTTAGTTTGTGAATGACCTGCAAAGATTTACCTGCTTTTCTTTCAAATTTGGTGCAATGTTCAGTACCCATTATCTGCCATCTACTTGCAGAGACAGACTCCAGCTAGGGGTTTTCAAGGCAAGTAAGAAGCAGAGGCAGTTTGCCATTCTTTCCCTCTGCAGATCCTTCTGTGGTGGGCTTCCATCCAAGTGCTGACCCTGCTTAACTTCCAAGATCAGATGAGCCCAGGGCTATACTATGCTATCTTGTTTCCCAATAGTATCCCTTGTATTTTTTGCTATCAAGTCACAGCTGACTTATGGCAACCCCAGGGTTTTCAAGGCAAGAGGCCTTCAGAGGTGGTTTGCCATTGTCTGCCTTCGTATCACAACCCTGATATTCCTTAGAGGGCTTCCATCTAAATATTAGCCAGAGTCAGGGCTGAGAGTGTGAGGCAGGACCAAGGTCACCCAGCAAGCGTCCATGGTGTGTGGGGTTTTGAACCTGGGTTTCCTAGGTCCTAGTGAGGGTCTGAAACCTGCAGCTCTCCAGATGTTCATGGACTACAATTCCCATCAGCCCCTGCCAGCATGGTCAATGGCCAATGGGATTTATAGTCCATGAACATCTGGAGAGCTGCAGGTTTCAGACCCCTGTACCAACACCTTCACCACTGCACCATTTTGGCTCTCACACTACCCAATAAGTTAACTTAAATGTAGCATTAGTACATCTGCAGGCACAAGCTAGCAAAGCAGTTTTTTGTTTTTCCTTCTTTTTTTTCTTTTTTTTCTTTTTTTTTTTTTTCTTCTTTCTTTTTTTTTTTTTTTTTTTTTTTTTTTTTTTTTTTTTTTTTTTTTTTTTTTTTTTTTTTTTTTTTTTTTTTTTTTTCACCCTCAACTATCATACTCTGTGAAAGTTAGATGGCTTAGCTTATGCATTCAGCACACACAATAACTAACTAATGTAGGGATAACCTTATGATTTTGGTTATTACTTCATATACTTCATTTGTCCCTAAGTTTAATGACTGAAAAGAGATTACTTTCCCAAGTACAGATGTTTCTTTTATAGTTCAAAGCATAATAATATTAATTTTTCTATACCTTATCTGTAGTTTCTGTCTTCTCCACTCCTTGAAGCTAATCAACATTAATTTGGTATATATAAGTTTAATATATATATATTTCAAGATAGTTTACTGTATCCATTCATCCTTAAAACTTGATAACATTCTCCCATTAATAATTTTCATTAATTTTGCCGTTTGAGCAAACTCAGCTATTTTAACATGCCATTCCCTGATAGTTGGTAATTCACACGATTTCCATTCTTGTGCCCAAACAGTTCTAGCAGCTGATAATAAATACCAGAAGACTTCACCAACTGTTCTCTCCGTCTTCTTGTCTGTGAAGCTCTACAAATATAATTCAGGTTTAAATTGTATTTTAAATTTAATTTAAAAAATCATTATGCACACTTCTCAGTGTGCAAAGTATCTAATGCCACATTTCAAAGGAATTTTTTTTTACCTATCAGCTTTCTTCATTGTCCAGTTTTTACATACATACATAGTAATGGGAAATACCCATTTAACTAATGTTGGCGTACTTTTCATTGATCAGATCAAAGTTTTCGCTTTAATTCACCTGTATAGAAGTCTGTTTTGTAACATGGTACCGCCTTTGAGCACTGAGATGTTTGTAGTAAATTTCTCTTAGGATCCATGGGGCTGTGAAAGGTAAGAAAATTTCAGCTCATGCACTCTGATATAAATCCTCCAAGTTTCATTCCTCTGGAAAAATGGAAGATAATAATATATATAATATATAACCCCAACACACACCCATATTTTTTTATGGTGCTTAGTTAACTGTTTAAAGATCATGGAGGATGGGTGAATTGCACTTTGATAATGCCCTTCCTCTGAGAGGAGTCTTTCCCCAACCCTTTCTTCCAATGAAACACTCACAGGTCCTGTTAGAACATTATTATTGGGAAGGGGGAGATGCCATCCAAGTTAAGAAGATAGCTTATGTTTTTAGAATGATAGAATCACAAAGTTGGAAGAGACCCCAAGAGCCATCAAGTCCAACCCCCTGCCAAGCAGGAATACACAATCAAAACATCCTTGACAGATGGCCATCCAGCCACTTTTTAAAAAACTCCAAAGAAGGAGACTCCACCACATTCCAAGGTGGTGTATTCTGCTTTCAAACACCCCTTACTGTCAGGAAGTTCTTCCCAATGTTTAGGTGGAATCTCTTTTCCTTTGAATTTATTACTCCTTGCCCTAGTCCAGGGGGAGGGAACCTGCGGCTCTCCAGATGTTCAGGAACTACAATTCCCATCAGCCTCTGTCAGCATGGCCAATTGGCATCAATGTCTTCAGATGTGGGTTCTGTGCTTTCACAGAAGGGAATAATCATTCCATAGAACTGATTTTTAAAAAAAGAATGTATTTATCCATGTAGAAATATTAGGTAATTGTTCTTTCTTTAACTGTCATGAATAATGCAAATAAGCACAACATCTGTCGTGTAGTTGGAAAATGTGTAATGTATGTCATATTTGGAGTTTTACTATCTGTAAAACTGAAACAAACATTTGTCTCCTAGAACTGTTATCTCTGTATAACACCTGTATGATGTCACCCAGACCACAATATAAGTTATTTTCTCAGACTTCTAGAGACCGTGCTGAGGTTCAGGTCCTAAGAGGTTCAAACAGACATTTTCAATATTCAAACGGCAGCATCCTCTGATATAATAGCAATGCAAATAACATAAAGGCAACTGGCTGTTGTGAGTTTTCCGAGCTGTGTGGCCGTGGTCTGGTGTTTTTTACTCCTAAAATTTCACCAGTATTGGTGGCTGGCGTCTTCAAAGGCATGTCATGGTAGGATGTTTCACTGTGCCACCAGGAGAAAAAAAGCCATAGATGCAGGTGAAGTATTAGGAGCTCAAACTACCAGACCATGACCACACAACCTGGAAAACCTACAAAAGCCAGTTGATTTCTGCTGTGAAAGCCTTTGACTACATAAAGCCATTTTTAAAGTACCATTCCCTGAGCGGAGAAGAAGAAGAAGAAGAAGAAGAAGAAGAAGAAGAAGAAGAAGAAGAAGAAGAGGAGGAGGAGGAGGAGAAAGGAAAGGAAATGCCCCTGTGGCATGGGTTCTGTGGAAACAGTATCTCATATGCTGTTGAATTGTTCCCTTTATGAGAAAGATAGGAAAAAGCATATAATCCCCTCCCTGTACGGAAGTGAAGGCATAACAGATGATCAGAAGGTTATATATCTTTTAAATAGCCACAACCTTGATCTGTTGGAAGCGGTGGCTAAATTTTTAAACGGTGTTATTTCAATGCGCTTGAAATTGTAAAACTTGTTTTAAATTTGTGATGTATATGCGGTTTATATGCCATTAAAGGTATTCGAAATCGAAATCGAGGAGGAGGAGAAGAAGAAGAAGAAGAAGAAGAAGAAGAAGAAGAAGAAGAAGAAGAAGAGGAGGAGGAGGAGAAGAAGAAGAAGAAGAAGAAGAAGAAGAAGAAGAAGAAGAAGAAGAAGAAGAAGAAGAAGAAGAAGAAGAAGAGAAGAAGAAGAAGAAGAGGAGGAGGAGGAGGAGGAGAAGAAGAAGAAGAAGAGAAGAAGAAGAAGAAGAAGAAGAGGAGGAGGAGGAGGAGGAGGAGTTTGGATTTATATTCTCCCTTTCTCTCCTGAAGGAGGCTCAAAGGGGCTTACAATCTCCTTCCCCCCTCCATCCTGTGAGGTGAGTGGGGTTGAGAGAACTCGAAGAACTGTGACGAGCCCAAGATCATCCAGCTGGCGCTTGGAGTGCACAAGCTAATCTGGTTCACCAGATAAGCCTCCACAGCTCAAGTGGCAGAACAGGGAATCAAACCCAGGTCTCCAGATTAGGGTGCTCCTGCTCTTAACTACTACACCATGCTGGCTCTCTAAGCACTCTTATAACTTGCAAATAAACACATGCTTCCTCCCACCCCTAAATTAAGTGTGCATTCTTAAGACAACAGTGGCAAAAAGGCTTGTAGCTGATTAGATATTTTCTTATCCTCCTGCTTAGCCTATGGCCTGGAGATTTTTAAAATATTTGTTCTTTAGCTCTCAGAGATGTTTACTGGGATCACAGTGATCATGACATGTGTTCATATAATCAGGACTCTCCTTTTAGCTTTACACCTATCAGTACCATATTGAGAACATTTAAAATGCTTTCAGATTGAAATCTAGAACTTTCAAACTGGAATGGGGATAAGAACAGACCTACCTCAAAACTACTGAACACATTTCATAAACCAAGTGAAGAAGGAAGAAAAGTTGATACAAAAAGCTATCAGAATGGTTCATTAGGCTCTGGAGAAATAGAGGCTTTGTGGAGCTATCCAGAGAACATTCCAGCCTGGAGATGGAAGAAGATACATATCATGACTGACGTTATCTATATAAAATGTCCATTAACAGATACATATCTTCTGTGTTCCCTAAGCAGGGCCTCGATAAATCTAACAGATAAAATTTAAGAAAGTTGTGTTAGCAGGATTCCACAGCCTTTGCTGAGTGAACGGCTCAGAAATTTCCTTAATTTGTCCTTTAATAACCGGAGTATCCACCCAGACACTGGAAATGGACTGCTGCCATAGTTGGTTGGTAGTAAGACCCTGTTCTATAAGACACCAGATGGGAAGATTGCCAGACAGCTTCCTAGTCAATTAGCCGCCTTTATGAAATCATGCATGACACCAGCAGACCAGATTGGATTTTGGATTTAGACGGCTAAGACAGAAATTGCCTATTGTGAACTGTTGGCCCTAGAGCATCTTTTGTCCAGTTTTCCACCCAACTTACCTTTTGGTCTATAGAGAGCCTGGATCCAGTTATCTGTGATCAGCCACCTCTGTGGTCAAAAAGGAAATGGGTGGGGAGGCAACTAGTCTGGTATCTGGCAACAGGGAGTTGCCACCAGAGGCGTAGCTGGGCCAGGGTACGCCTGGTATGCACTCTGTGTTTTCTGCCCCCCCCCCTCCATGGCGCCCTGCTCCTCTGCCCCCCCCCCCGATTTTAGTTCAGCCTGGAAAAGAGGCCTGTTCTCTTCAGGCTGCAAACAGCTTGGTGGGAACTACACTTCCCATGAGACCCTGGGGCTCGCAAGGTCTCCTGGGAAGTGTAGTTCCCACCAGGCCATTTTCAGCCTGAAGAGAACAGGCCACTTCTCCAGCCTGCATTGTTTCACTAAGGCAAGTGTTTGGTGGAGTGCTGCGGGGGGGGGGGCGCATGGGGGGCGATTCCCTCCTCCTCCCCAGGCACACGCCTGGTGCAACACACACCTCCTTGCCCCCTGGTAGCTCTGTCTCTGGTTGCCACTGAAGAAGTATGAGCATCTTGACATTTTGTGACCAAGGCCAACAAATCCCCAAAGGTGTGAGGACATAGCACACGCTGAGAGGACAAGCTACTAATAAGAAATACTGTGTCCTCATTTTCATGGCAGCCAGTGTGGTATAGTAGCTAGGAAGTATAAGTAGGATCTAGAAGACCAGTGGCATACCTGCCTAGGGACAGGGGGTACCCTATGTCCCCGGGCGCCCCCCCATTTGGACACTGGGGGGGAGGCGCCAACATTTCAGGGTCATTTGTGTGTGTTTTGAATTTTGTTAGTTTTTCACGTTTCGACCTGCAGGGGGCGCATTTTTAAGGCTAGCAGCACCAAAATTTCAGGGTGCCATCTGGAGACTGTCCTGATGATACCACCTGAGTTTGGTGATTTTTAGTTCAGTGGAAGCAAAGTTATGGACCCCCAAAGGGGGTGCCCCATCCCCATTGTTTTCAAAGGGAGCTAATAGGAGATGGGGGCTACCCATTTGAGGGATCATAACTTTGGTCCTCCTGAACCTAACTTCACCAAACTTGGTTGGCATCATAAGAATAGTTACCAGATGATACCCTGAAATGTTGGTGTCACTATCTTTAAAAATACACCTCTGACAGGAACCCCAAGAAATTTGCCCAAGATTTATGGTCCCTCAAATGGGTAGCCCCCATCTCCTGTTAGCTCCCATTGAAAACAATGGGGATGGGGGCACCCCCTTTGGGGGTCCATAACTTTGCTTCCCCTGAACCAAACATCACCAAACTTGGGTGGTATCATCAGAGCAGTCTCTGGATGATGCCCTGAAATCTTGGTGTCACTAGCTTTAAAAATGCACTCCCTCCAGGCCGAAAAACACCAAATATACCCCGCCCAAATACCTTGCATTCGCATTTGTTCATATTTGGGCAAGACATAATCGGATAATTTTTGTCCAAATTTGCCCAGATTCCGACCGAATCTGGTATTTGTTTCATCTGAATCTCCAACCCTCGAAAGTGATGCTGTTTCAGGGTGGGGGAGAATCCACCCCCAAACAGCATCACTTTCAATTTTGTTTTAACTGGGGACCCCAGATTCTCCCTTTAAGGTGGATTTAAAAGAAGAATCTGAGCTCCCTAGTTTAAACACCATTGAAAGTGATGCTGTTTGGGGGTGGATTCCACTGGAGGTGTTTTGTGAGAGATGATGCTGACATTAGTTTGGTAAATGTTTTGCTGGGGGTGATTTATGAGAGATTTACATGCTTAATACCCACTTGCACTGGCTTGGAGTTGTTTCTCAGGCTAACAACCTAACTCATAGGGTTGTTGTGATTAGGAAATTAGGAAAAGAGTTGGTGGGAGAAAGCCATGTATGTTTTGCTGGGAGTGGGAGGTGTTTTGTGAGCTGGTGCAAAAAAATAATTGTTTGGTCATGGTGCGGGAGGGTGGCTGCCCATACCCCGGGGGGGCGCCAAACGCAGGTTTTGTCGCCGGGTACCAGTTTGCCTAGGTACGCCTCTGTAGAAGACCCAGGTCTGAATCCCCATTCTAACCCTGGAAGCTGGCTGTATTCTTGGCTCAGTCATTCTTGCTCCCTTTAAACTTTAACCAGAATCAATTTTGTGTCACGGGATTTGGGGAGGTGGCAGGGGGAAAGTTAAAGTCTTCACTTTTTTCAGGCCTGTCTTACTTTTCATAATCAAATTTCATCAGGTGCACACAAGAATACATACTATTTTTAAAAGGTTATACGTTGTATGTTATTTGTCTCCCATAAATGTAAAGGTCACAGTACAGCACTGTCCCATAGATAAGGTCTGTGGGGTTGCGATTTTTGTTTTACTTTTTGTGGTATATTTCAATGTGAGGTTTCTTTACACATTCTGAGAATTAGTGCAAAATATGTTGTGCTTTACTGACTACCCTGCCTGTAGTTATGGTGGGGTCAGCACAACGGTGGCATATTTTCCCCTTTGCTCCCTCTGAGTTACACACTTCTAAGTCCATTTTAAGTCTATGGAGATTACAGGGGCTTCCCCCTTTAGCATGTACCACCCATATGTATCCCCATTCACTCCCTCCTCGCTTCACTTGGAGATTGAAAGTGTGTTCCTTGACTGATGGGAGGGAAGATGACAGGACAGCATATGGGAAGTAAGCACCAATCTCCCATTCTCCATTAAGAACTGGTACTGTGAAAAGGGTTGCTGTTAAGTCAGAAATGACTTGACACCACATAACATACAACACACTGTGCAAAACAGAGGATGGAAAGGAGAGAACGAGGCCCTGCTGTGGTCTACTGGGATCTGTCCCGTTAATGCCATGGTGGTGAACCTATGGCATTCCAGATGTTCATGGATTACAATTCCCATCAGCCCCTGCCAGCATGGGAAATTGGCCATGCTGGCAAGGGCTGATGGGAGTTGCAGTCCATGAACATCTGGAGTGCCATAGGTTCGCCACTACTGCGTTAACTGGATTGCACCCTCATGCTGTCTTTTAACATATGTTTTATTCTCCAACACAAGACAGTTACTTATTTCCACCAATTTGAATCCCTGCATCTCATCCAAAACAGGGATACAGAGATCCTCAGTGTAGCAAAATTCAAATGCCCAACCATTTCCTTGATGCCTGCAGAATTTTAAGACTTCTAGTGCCGTTCTTCCTAATTTTTAAAAATGGAGGTTTTGGGTTTTTTACATTCAACCACACACTCGTATGCCCCTCACAACAAAGGAGAGCCAGTGTAACAGAGTAGCTAATCCAGATTCGGATCCCCATTCAAACAGTGGAAGCTTGCTAGCTGACTTTGGATTAATCACACACTCTCAACCTAACCTTCCTAACAGAGTTGTTTTCGAGGAGAAAATTAAGAGAATGTAAGCAACTTTGGGTCTCTGGTGGAAAGAAAGGGAGAAGAGGAATAAAGTAAATGAATAAATAAAGTAAAAAGGGAAAACCAAATTAGTAAAAACAAGTCTGATAACCTGAAAGAAAATTGGGGTAAATAGGGAACAGGCGATTCACACAAATGGCCATTAAAATTATCTCTTTAGTGATACATGAATCTCCACAAAATTTACCAATGTTTCCTTATAGCTCTGCTTCATATTCCATTTCTTTCTTGGCTGCTGAATCTGCTTAACAACAGCAACATTTCTATCCCCAGTCTGCTTTTATTGTTTACAAAGGAATTACCCCCTACAAAACCAATGATAATCTAGTTTGTGTTGATCAAGATGTCACAAACATCTTAGATGTGTCCTAACACCAACAATCTGAAAGAGACATTCCCCACATTTTCCCAGGGACAGAGACGTATTGGGGGGAAATGGTACCCAAGGACAACACCTGCCCCGGGCACCCCCCACCCCCAGGCCCTTAACTCTTGGGGACAGGGCGCAGGGGTGGGAGAAGCTTGGATGGGCACCGCAGCAGCAGGCCGGCTCCTGGGCCAGCTGGCCTGCTGCTGCGGCGCCCATTGGAGCTGTTCCTCCCTAACCTGACCCAGGAGCCAGCCAGCTTCCAAGCCGGGTTGGCGCGGGAAGGAGGTGGTGGGGGCAATTTTGCAACCCCCGCTGTTGCGCCCAGAGACATTTGACCTCACTGTCCCCCTTGCAGATACACCACTGTCCAGGGACAGCTTAATCAATCTTTTCCTAGAATTGAACAACTGGACATTTGGAAAACATATGACTCTAAAGCAGAGCCCTGTCCCCTGCACTTTCCATAAGCTTCAAAAACAATCCACTTTTTAAAATATTCCAGAAGAAAGTTGTGTGTTGTACACAGAATCTTCTGGTGAAGCAGTACTAAATTTTCATCAGGAGCGCAGTATTTGCAAAGACTTCACCTGGGCTGTGAACTCTGCTAAGATCCTATTTTGCAGGTTAACATTATAACGTTGCTACAACAATCACCTAATTAAAAAAAAAACCTCCAGTTGATTACAAAAATGCCTATGATGAAGCAACACAGATAATTTATTGATTAAATCTGTATAACTCGACATATGTATAAAACAATTATTCCAAAAGAAAAAAAGTATACTGTATTTGCTCATACATTTTGCAGTAGGCACTATCTGGGAAGAGACTTTCCAGTAAAAAGAGAAACGCTTCTTGTAAGATGAAGCCTAGTGGATTTTGGGAAGTGCTAGCGTTACAGAACAACCACCTTTCAATTAAGTGAAGTCCAGTTCCAAGAGCAACACCTTTCTCGACACACTGCAGCCACCGAGCTTAGAAGGATGCAGCTCTACTTAGAATCGCACTGCCAATGATCAAAAAAATGTTTCAACCTTATTACACAATCAGATATTACCTTGTCAATGGACAACCCAGTAGTGTAGCGCCAAGGGGGCGGGGAGGTGCACGACACACTGGATGCGCGCCCCTGTGGAGGCATTCCAGGGGGCATTCTGGGGGTGGGGTGTTCTGGGGGCGGGACGAGGCACTCCAGGGTGGATGGGAACTTGGAGGGGTGCAGGGTGCACGCGTGCACTGGGTGCACCTCGCCCCGGTCCTGGGACAACCCAAACCTCAAACACCCATTCCTGAGCACCAAACAAAAACGAACAAAACAGAAATTCTGTCAGAGGAAAATGATGGATGCCGCACAAGGCTCTGAAATTCTCAGAACAGCCCATCCAGGTTCTCACTTCTCATGGTGGAGTGAATGCTCATTCTAGTACCAGGGCTAGAAGACAGGACGTGCAGCAGGGAATGGAAGAATATAAGTCCTTGGGAGTCAGTGGGGATGGGACAGATTTAAATACAACAATGACCTGTAACAAATCTGAATCTGCCCAGAGTGCCAATCCCAGACCCATGGCTAGTCTCACAGCCAGGTAGCCTAAAAAAACCGCACATTATCAGAATCAACTGAACTTATCCTGTCGATCAAGTTTACATAATTAATAAAACACATCGTACATTTTTTAGAAAGTGCTGGAACACTGAACCAATGTTAAGTAGGAAAAAAAACATAGGAAGGAAAAGGAAATCCTTTGAAATGTACACATTAAGATCAGCTGGTTTAATAACAAGTTTTTTTTTAAAAAAAACACACACACATTCCTGGTGCTCCCAAATTCCTAGGCATCAGAGTCTTCAGAAGTTGCTTCCATTTCCTCCCCACTTTCTTCCGTATCACTGGTATCCTCTTCGCTGTCATCCGTGCTCTCCTCATCAGTTTCTTCTTCAACAGCCTCCTGTTCGCTTTCTGACAGGGACATGGAGAGAATGGAGGTGTCAGTCAGCTTCAGAGTGGCTTGCCTACCTCTTGAGCATTTCTCCTGCCCCCCCCACTTTTTCCTGCCCCGCCTCTGGTACAAGCGGCAGACGCACCCCATGTGCCCACTGCTCCCCCTCAGATCTAGGAGCTAAACAATGGACACGGAGCTTTTGGTGAGTTTTCCTTCAGCAGTGGAAAGATGAGCAGAGGAACTGACTTCTTGCCACCAATTAGGAAATCAGTGGCCTTAATCATCTGTGAAACGGAACTTAAAAGTTTATAGAATACTCATTTAATGCCTTAGTTACATTAAATTTCCAGCCTGGTGTAGTGGTTAAGAGCAGGTAGATTCTAATCGGGAGAACTGGGTTTGATTCTCAACTCCTCCATCTGAGTAATGGAGGCTTATCTGGTGAACCAGATGAGTCTGCGCACTCCTACATTCCTGCTGGGTGACCTTGGGCTAGTCACAGTTCTTCGGAACTCTCTCAGCCCCTCGTACCTCACAAGGCGTCTGTTGTGGGAGAGGAAGGGAAAGGAGCTTGTAAGCCACCTTGAGTCTCCTTACAGGAGAGTGGGATGGGGTATAAATCCAAATAACAATAACAACTCCTACTCCTCCTCATCTTCCATATATTTTTATTGTCAAAGATATTTAATCTCTTATAGTTTCCACTGATCATGTGGTTTTTAAAAATATGCATATGCGCTGAGAATGCAACTATCATGGGAAGGGGGGGAATTGCTGTCTCAGTTGATGATCTTCCAGTGGGTTTGTGAGCTGAGATCAGGACTAGGGGAGGGGGGGTGTTGCTACCTCAGGATTAGAGGATATTGCTGACTCAGCTGGCGAGTCTGCGATGAAGAGCAGCCTTGGTCCCCACTGCAAATTCTGTGCGCCCCCACTTGTCTGTTATATTCCTATCTACTTTGGGCCTCTTGAGTCAAGCTTTATCTGGCTCCCCGCTTAGCTCAACAGTCACTTTTGATACTGGAAAGGCCTGGAAAAGCCCCAGCATTTTATTGACTGGCCATTTGCAATATTTATGGCTGTGCTTGAAATATTTCTCCATCTCTGCACACAGCAGTCATCTAAATCTTTGGAACTGTTGCCTAGAATCAGCAATATTATTTCCCAGCCTTGGTTGAAAAGAGAAAGATATATATGCCTCGAGTGCTAATCCTTTCACGTAAGCCTTTGGATCATCATAATAGCAAATGCTTAGCTTTATGCAGACCTCAGAAAGCTGTTTCACAAATGCAGATACACCAGCACTTACCATAATATACAAATGATGGGTCAAGCAGAGACACATGACTCCAAACTTAAATAGGCTGACCAGACATATCGCCCTGTCACAGGGCGGCAAACAGCAAGCCCCAGAAGGCAGTGCGCTCCTGCGGCTGCGCGTGCGGCCGCCTCCCCGTCCCGGATCACAAAGGTGACCATCTGGTCACCTTACACTTAAAACACATGTCCACCAGAGAGTATTGACCAACTGTGGTGTCTTGGCACATGTCAGCTATGTGTATAAATGTTTGTCACACTTTCTCATATTTGCTGAAGAATAAACCACTTATACAACAGTGTACAGTGGAACCTCGGTTTTCATTGCCTTCAGATTTCATCAGTTTGGGTTTTCATCGATTTTTTCAGTGAAAAATTTGTCTCGGTTTTCATCGATTTGCAGTAAGGTGTAGGGGTTTGTGGAGAAAATCGCCCAGACAAAGCTGTTGAAGGCCATGTCTGCAACTTGTTTAATGACAATGTCTTGCCCCATTTCAGACAAATCTTAAAGAGGCATCAGAAACAGACCTCTTTGGACAGTTTTCTGGTGCGACATTGGTCCACTGGCTCTGAAGCTGGTCCTAGTGTTATTGTTTGTTACTGTTGTCAGCATTAAACACTGTTTATTCGCCAAAAGTGTGTTTTTGGTATGTTTTTTGGATTAAATGGATTTACATTGATTTCTATGGAAAAGTTTGCCTAGGTTTTCATCCGTTTCGGTTTTCATCAATTCTTTTCAGACGGATTACCAACGAAAACAGAGGTTTCACTGTACTAGGTCTGGCAAATTAACTAGAGTAGGTCATAGCCTCTCCTCCACTCTTGAGCACCAATTTGTCAACAAACTTATCACTCACATTTTTATCACCTTGAAAGTCAACTGAGTATAGTTGGGATATCATTTGGCCACAGTAAGAAACAAAATCACATTTATTACCAGCATAAATAAGCCATCAATTCATCAGTCATCAACTTTAAAGCACTCAAGGACGATAAGGAGAAGGTCTTAGTCTTCTAGTTTTCAGACACTATTATTCTTTGCCACCAGAAAGCACATTTATAATACAGAAGTTAATTTTTTTCCCCTTAAGACTTACCTAATTGCATTTTTCGTTCAATTAGTGGAAGAAACTGCTCGGCTTCAGGATTGTGAGGTTCATATATAAGAACTGGAATTTAACCAAGAGAGTAATGAATGTTAAAATGTTGACATGGAAAATTGAAAAATTTGCCCCCCTTCTCTCAGAGCTCCAGTCCTATTTCATGTAATAGATTCTGGGAATAATTCTAAGCAGGTTCAACTGGGAAGTAAATCCCATTTATTTCAATGGTGCTTACTCCCAGGAAAGTGTTATTAGCATTACAGTCCGTGCACCCACAGAAACAGTAGGCAGAAAGAGAGAAATAAATGTCTAAATTCATACCTAATTTATCACTTAGAAATCTGAGCTACAGAGATACCACAGAAATCAGGTAGCTAATATTCATACTTACTCATTTGACAAAGTTTCTTGGCAAGTCTGTAATCGTGTTGCATTATTGCTTTCAGAAACTACAAAGAATAACATAGTTGAAAGCAAGAATGTTAGTACTCAGCAAAGATTAAAATGCAGATATTTAGTTTTTAACAACCTTTGAAGAAAAATAACTATATACAAACATTGCAATATTGCCCTTTTAGTTAAATTAATTTTAAGATGTAAGAGGTTTTAGAAGTTCCTATTCATCCCCAATAACAAACCAGATTTTCCAGTTTTAACAGGATCTCTGTCAAATCACATTCCCAAAGCATGTTACCTGAAATGGTGAGAGTCTGTCCCTTTTTAGAGTGGGAAATCAGTGAGAGCAGCCACCTGATCTTGGAGCAGAATGGTCTGATGAACAGAGCTGAATGACCTGCGCTTACCTCTCGTGGAAGAAAAAGATCAATGCGTTGGGGACAATATCAATAGACAGAGAGGTGTCCAGAGATATTGAACACTGGCTACTAGAAGAAGGGGCTTTTTATAGTGAAAAAGGGGCCCTTGAGATTATGCAGAGGGGCCTTAATCTCCCACAATAAAGGAGAATTCTGCCTTTCCAGGAAAAGACAAGAGACAGGTGTCAACCGTAATGGTTTGAGTACTTAGCCTGATGGGCTAAGCTGGGAGTGGCCAGTGGTGGGTGGAGTGCTAAGTCAATCACAACTAACAAACAATGACAGTGTAAATAAACTGGTCATTAGAGAGATCAGCCAGAGGAAGAAGTTTTGAGGTTGTTACAATACTGGCAGGAACACTTGGGGCAAGTATGTTAAGTTGTTTTTCTTTGCAAGGGTGGATAGTCCAGGGCTAGAGACAGGGATGCTTTCCAATGCAGGGGTATTATGCTCTTTTAATCCCTTTAAGAAGGGTGTGAGGAAGGTATTTTGCAAGGCAGATATGGGTGAGGGCAAGTCCAGACAAGTTTTTACTGTGTCCTTGTGGGAACACTAGCCAGTGCAGAGAATGGGCTCCCCATTTTGGCACTGCACCGCTAGGCACCTGAAAGGTTGGCAGGATGAGAAGAGACACTGCTCTTAAAACAGAGCCCCCCACCCACACATCATGGGTTGGTCTGGTAACAAGTTACGACAGCCAAGTGTCCTAAAAATTGCTCTGTGCAATTTGCTCTATCTTAGGGGCTGACGGAGGCTGAAATCGCACGAAAAGTTAGGAAAGTTAAAATGCAACTGGAAATCAACCTCCCCACAGAACCCAAGCACAAGAGCACTTAAAAGTGTTATCCACTTGCTATTCACACACTTCAGAGACTTTGAGTTTTCACCTGATCATATGGATGGGTGACTGGCTGAAAATTTTTATTTAAGAGGAATTAATCCAGACATCTGGAGCCTGACTGAAATAACTCCAGTAGATGTGAAATAACACCTGCCTAGAGGATATTCCATTTGTGAAGTAGGACCAGGACATGCAGTTGTTCAGTGGAAGCAGTAAGACCCCGGGACAGTGAGATTCCTAATGTCATATCCTATACTTTAAAAAAGAGAAAGAAATAGACTAGGGTGGTGGCGAACCTATGGCACTCCAGATGTTCATGGACTACAATTCCCATCACCCCCTGCCAGCATGGCCAATTGGCCAATGGTTCGCCACCACGGGAGGCAGTCTGATTCAAAAAGGAAATAGACCTCAGACGAGTGGCAAGAAAAAAACCCTTCTTCACATTAAATTGCTCAGATGGACATGTGAAAAAACTCCCGAAGTGTAACTCTGGGATACTATTCCTGAAGCTTTGATTCTGCCCTTCTGGCTTTTCCCCTCTCTTCTCTGTACACAGCTCTGTAGATCTCAAATTAATTAAGGCAGAATAATGGATCAAAACACTCTAGAAGGAACACATTTCAAGCTTCAAATCGATACTCTGATTTGATTCAAGACATACCAAGCCAAAAACGTTGAGATTTTATTTTTTAAAAATACAAAATCAAAGTTAGAATACTAATTTTTCCCATGGACTTCCTAGATCTGACTTGTCTTAATAAAAGTTTAGGAACACACATTTTATGCACATACTGATACAAATGGCAGAAATCTAGCTGCAATTATCTCTAGAAAAAAAAATCAGGAAATTTTGAATCCACATTCACATTGTCCTAATTGAATTACATATTTCCACTGATTCCCCTTTATCTTTAGATCAATATTTATTGAATCAATTGGAATTAATATGTTATTTGACACAACACGACACATTTGGTTTATTCGTTTAGTATACAGGCTCAGGGCGGTTTCCACCATTTCCAATACAGATTACCATTTAACAGTTTAACACTTACAAAATTCCAGCTTCACAATTAAAAACTTGAAACAATTAAACTCTAAGTAAATCAATACATCTCCATAGGTGGCAGTAAATTTATTTGGCTCCCGACTGATAGAGTAGGCTAAACTGAACAAAGTAGAGCAAAAGGAAACTGGAGAAGGAGAAGAGAAGGGGAAAGGGAGAAGGGGGAGCCCTAGATGGAAAGCTGCGGCTGCCTCAATTGTACACCTGGTGGAACAGCTTTGTCTAACAGGCCCTGCAAAACTGTACTATATCCCACAGGGCCCAGGTCTCATTAGACAGAGAATTCCATTAGGTTGGAGTCCTGGCTCTGGTTGAGGCTAGCCATATCTCTCTATGGCCAGGGACCTCCAGTAGATTTCCACTTGCTGAATGTAGAGTAGAGACCTTCAGAGGACAAATCAGGAGAGACAGTCCCAGGGGTCCTAAACCGTTTAGGGCTTTATAGGTCAATACCAAAACCTTAAACCTGCTCTGAGCCTTCATCTGGAGCCAGTGCAACTAGGGGAGCACCAGTGGAATATGCTCTCACCACAAGGTCCCTGTGAGGACTCTCATTGCTGTTTTTGGCCCAATTAGAGCAGGCCCAAGGGCAGCTCTGCATAGAAGGAATTGCTGTAATTTAACCCAACTATCAGAACATGATGTGATACAAGACTTCCTTCATTTAGGATTATGGTTTATTCATCAAATATGCATAAAATATGTACTTTAGAAGTTTTATTAAGACAAATGGTGTCTACAACCACTCTATGGGAAAATAGTAACACTCTGACTGATTTTTTTGAATAAAATGTTTTCGCCCAAACATATCTTGAATTGTACTTAAATCCAGAGTGTAACGTATTGATTGGAAGCTTGAAATATGTTCATTTGGGAAGTCTTTGATCTATTGTTCTGTCTATATTATCTGAGGTGTGGGGGAAAAAAAGAAAGGTATAATGAAAGGACCAGTTATAATGAAAGTGCCCTAGGTTGCAGATTCAGGGGACTTTTTCTCTATGCATCAATCAATCAATCAATCAATCAATCAATCAATCAATCAATCAATCAATCAATCAATCAATCAATCAATCAATCAATCAATCAATCAGACCTTCACTAGGCATCAATAATACAAGATAGATAACAAATCAAAATATTTGAATCCCATTAGTCGGCTAATACATTAGTTAAAAATTCAGCTCCCAGCTCTATTATCTCAGCTGACTGATTGTCCAAAAGAAAGCATACCCAAGATATTGTAGGGCAATTCCTTGCATGGGAGGGCAATATATTGAAGAAATCAGGTCTACAATAAGCATTTTTAGGGCAAATGTATATGTTCTACAGTTTCAGCAGCATTGAATTTGGGAATACTACAATATCCTCTATGCATCTTGCTAAACATCTGGATACTAATGCTCTGAGATACAGGTTAAACCTTTTCATTTTTGCTCTGGTTAAGAAGGCAAAAAAGATCATTTACAATTAAATGCTAATATTGCTTGTAGTTTGGTCAGAAGTAGCAGTAGCAAGAAGGTTTTAGAAGGCTGCCATAAAATGTGCAAAAATTTAATCCAAATGCCTTGGAGGTGACTGCCAGTGCAGAGGTGGAGCGCCACGGGAACATGTGGGGTCTCATGTCCCCGGGCGCATGCCAGCTGGTCATGTGGGGGCGGAAAATTGCTCCCACACCCCTCCCCTTGGGCCCACCCCACCAGGCTGCTCCTTCGGCTGGTGTTGCCCCCAGCGCCATTCCCCCACACACACCTCTGTGCCAATGCAATCCTAAGCATAAACACTCTTTTAAGTCCCCTGAAATCAACGGGCTTAGAAGAGTTGTAACTTTCATGATATATAAAAAAGAGAGAAAGGTTCACCAAAGGGTCATTTCAAGTTAGCAGAAGTTTGCTAACCCAAAGGCCGGAGACAGTCAGTCTAGAGCAGGGGTAGGGAACCTGCGGCTCTCCAGATGTTCAGGAACTACAATTCCCATCAGCCCCTACTAGCATGGCCAATTGGCCATGCTGACAGAGGCTGATGGGAATTGTAGTTCCTGAACATCTGGAGAGCCGCAGGTTCCCTACCCCTGGTCTAGAGGCTAAGGAGCAGTTAACCTTTAACATGATTGGTTAGTTCAACTGTAACTCTAGACCAATGAGAGGCTGATGCCTGGGCAGGGAAAAGTATCCTGTTGGATGTATGTATTGTATATGCTATGCTAAGTTCAGATAGACAGAGCTAGAGATAGAGACTCAGTTAAGTTCTGTGTGTTGAACTTTGTTATTGCTGTAGCGTTCTGTATAGTATTATAGTCTTGTATAGAATAAACTTGTGTAACCTTGCAACTGCCGAAGTAAAAACCTTCCTATGGAAAGAACATCTTGCGTGAAGAGTATTCTTTTCCTAGTGTGGTAGAAGGCTGCAGTGTGTGCAAGAAGACTATAGACCTTCTCATCTTACCAGAGTAGCTCCACTTTAAACTCTGCTGATAGTAACTCTGCTTCAAATTGCATTATCCAAAGGCATATTTGCAAAGGCATTATGCAAAGGCGTATTTGGTGAGCATATATTTACTTACAGTGGCACGTAAAAAGTTAAAGTCTCACCAACCGGCATCCACGTTCCATTCACATTGCAGGTGGATAGGCTAGTTCACATTATTTAGGCTGAGGCGTGAAAAAGCTTTTTCCATTTAGGGAAACATATGATAAGAGAATTCCCATAACACACTGGCTGCTGTGGAGTTCTCAGGCTATATGGCCACGGTCTGGTAGTTTTTGCTCTTCATATCCACCTGCAGCAATGGCAGGCATCTTCAGAGACATGTCACGGGGAGAAGTGTTTCTCTCCATGGCAAGGTGGAGTGATTGTGTGATTGTTACATGTTTTGTCCATAACACACTTTTTGTTTTTGGCCAAGTCTGTCCCACCCTGTTTGGAAACACGCCATAATGATTCCTATTTCATTTCCACCTGTTGTGCTAAGTAGACAATTATGCATATTTAATCAGAATTTGAGAATTTTATGCAATACTAGCGGGGCCCGGCCACGCGTTGCTATGACTTATTGTGGTGAAGTGGGAAAGGAACAGTAGCAGCAAATCAATTGCAGAGGCCAGCAGTACGTGCTCATGGAAACACGTAGGCTGATACTGTGCGATGTCATTGATGTGTGTGACCGCATTCCTTGGGGGGGAATGGAAAGGCACCCCTCCCACACATCTAGGCTGGCTGGTCACGATCCTTTACCTGGGAGTAAGTTGTGGTGGTGGCAATGGGTGTCGCTTCTAAGTAAACCCTCTGAGGGGCACGACTCAGCCATTCAAAGTATGTCACGGTAGCTTTACCGGGCTTACTCCTGAGTAACACGTGCCTCGGAGGCAACCTGGTTTTCTGAACTGTAACCTCAGTATTCAGTGAATCTAGGCTGGCTGGGCACTCCCTCTCCTCCCTTGCATGCCACCCCTCTCTCCCCTCCCTCACTTCTGTTCCCTTGCATGGCACCCCTCCCCCTAACTCCCTCCCCTTTCCCTTTGCTAGAGTGGGTGGGTCATATCCAGATGCTGGGCCCCCTCCCTCCCCTCCCTTGCATGCCACCCCTCACTCTCTCCCCTCCCTAACTTCTCTTCCCTTGCATGCCTCCCCCTCCATCCCTTTCCTCTCCCACCCTCTCTTGCCTTGCATGCCACCCCCCTCCCTTCCGTCTCCCTCTGCTAGGGTGGGTGGGTCATATCCAGATGCTGGGCCCGCTCCCTCCCCTCCCCTCCCCTCCCTTGCCTGCCACCCCTCACTCTCTGTCCCCTCCCTCACTTCTCTTCCCTTGCATGCCTCCCCCTCCATCCCTTCCCTCCCCCTCCACTGAATGTGTATGAGAGTAGGTGTGTTGTATGGTAGCAGTGGGTGAGGCACAGAAAGTGAAAGGTACCTGTGTGGGAGGGGGGAACCCCACCTGACGTCTCACACAGCAACGTGTGTATGTGTTTCACTTCTACTCAAGTTAGTGCCTATGTACTGTTTTCACTGCTCATATCTGGCCATCTGAGCGAACATTCTAACGGCGCGAACATTCTAAGGGTGACAGTTACACACAGGCAGCTTCATGGCCTGGTGTGCCTGGAAAAAAGATGTTTTACCTGGCTCAGGTGTGTTGTCTGACAGCGGGAGGTACGTAAGAACACAGTCGGGGGAATGAGTAAGTGTCTGTGAAATTTTCAGTGCATTTGGGCCAGCAGGTGCGGGGTTATTCTCGAAGCAACAAACGCATGGTTCCATTTTTATATATATAGATAATACAGTAAGAGGAGCTCAGCAGTCTTCATCTCCTACTTGACAGCCTATTTGTTCAAAAAAAGGGAGGGGATGATGCTGTACCTCTCCCATTAATTCTAGTGGGGCAGTTCTCTTCTCTGCTTCACCATCACTTGACTCATCATTGCATTCATCACTATCTGAACTGTCTAATGGCTTTTCATTGGCACTTTGCTTATCCACCTCGGTCACTTGGGTATCAGTCCTGACCTCACCGTTGGGGGACTTCTCCTCATTCTTGGACGTTTCTTCTTTTTCACCTACACACCCAGGAAGAAGAAACAACAGCTGTGAGCAGAGTTTCGGTTAAATTAACAAGCAGTATTAATGAACAGATCTCAATACAAGCGAAATGACAGCTGAGCGGGATTCCGTGACGTATTCTAAAATGTCTGTCATTTAGCCACTTCCTGTGCCAAATATTCAGATAAGGGTAAGATAAATGGTATAAAGCAGGGATCTCCAGCGTTTTTGAGCCTGGGGGGCACATCTGGAATTCTGACACATCATGGTGGGCACAACAACAAAATGGCTGCTTCAGGAGGCGGAACCAGCCACAGAATTATTGCCTCAGCTTAACTTCAATAACACAGTGAAGGTTCTTCAGCTGTGGTGGTGACAGATGCTGCCAAAGCAATGTTTTTAAAATATTTGCACAGCCAATCAAAACCCCAATAATCAATCAGAAGTCCTGCTGGGCAAAAGCCTGACGTGGCCCCACCCACTTCATAAAAACAGTTGGGGAGCACCAGAAAAGGTGTCGGTGGGTGCCATGGCACCCATAGAAACCCCACTTTGGGGTTCCTTGGTATAAAGTATCTGTGTAGTAGAGCAAATACCCACATTAGGTCCTAACTGTGTTGGCAAAAAGGTAGACCTAGAAATATTTTAGAACGTAATAAACAAACTCTTAAAATATTTAGGGGTATGATCCAGCCATACTTTTATTTACTGTTGATTCAATCATGGTTCTACTCAGCCTTCCCTCCAATGAGGAGAAGACAGCATAAATTGGGCTTATCCCATTCATCGCTGACCTTTCAGACTTTCATAGGTGAGAGACAACCTTACCTAGGACTCCCCATATCTCTCTGCCTTCTCTGTGTTATTTGTTCTCTTTATAAATAAATGCAGGGGGAACCATATGTGGAGGCAAAGGAATTCGTACAAGGAAACAGACCCACCATCAATAGGCTCAAAGAGAGTCAGAGGCAGAAGATCTACACCTCCAAGATACTTCACCCTAAGCAAACTCCAGCTCTTTCCTCTCTCTATTCCAAAATGATTGGCTCTTGTCTCCCCCACTCTTATATACCATGATGACCCTTCCTTTTAGTTGGAAGAAGAAATGTCATCTTCTTTAAGTTGGCCCTTGAACATTATCTGGAAGTCTTCTGTCGATAATCAGTACCCACTGAGCAAATGCCTACAGCTATTATTTCTTCTCCATACATGGAGATTCTTTAAGAATACTGGGAGTAAAGGCTGAAAGCTAGCAGCAGAACTATGTAAAAACAGTCAGGCACGGGCCCTGGTATAATATTATTTTAACAAAAATTCTCAAATTATAATCCAGTGACATGAACTCTATTAATATGGATCTCATAGACCAGGGGTCTGCAACCTGCGGCTCTCCAGATGTTCATGGCCTACAAATCCCATCAGCCCCTGCCAGCATGGTCAACTGGCTGATGGGAATTATAGTCCATGAACATCTGGAGAGTCGCAGGTTGCAGACCCTGTCATAGACCCACAAATACAGCAAGTTTGTAGAAAAGTTTTTTGGCCAGCCCTCTTTTTCCACTGCAGACCCTTTTGCCCCATGGAAACTGATTTCTGAACTTTCAAAAACAACATAGGATGTGGCAGAAGGAGACTACCCCAGAGGAAGGAACTGGCTGAAAGCAGAGGTGTGGGGGGCAGGGAATGGCACCCGGGAGAACACTTGCTCCTTCCTCCCATGCTCCTCTTACCTTAGCCTGGCTGGGCTGCCGCCATGCGCTCCTCAGGCCCGCGCTGCCAGGCTGTTCCTTCACTGCTGGCTGAAGGAGCAGCCTGGCAGGGTGGGGCCAAGGGGCGCCCGATGGCTGCTCAGCTAGGCTGCTCCTTCGGCTGGCGGGGTCTCTGCAGGCCCGAGGGGAGGGGTGTGGGAGGGCGGAGGTTTTTCCTATTATGTGAACAGTTGGCATGTGCCTGGGAACATGTGACCCCCACATGTCCTCGTGAGTGCTCCACCTCTGGCTGAAAGTACTCCTCCATTTCTAATGTGAATCATGGAAATGTATATGTATGTCTCTGTCAATTCCCCCTTCAGACCACATCTTACTTTGCTCCTTTGTGAACTCTGATGTATTTTGAGCAGCTTTCTAAAGGGTGCAAAAGACTTCAGTGGAAAAGGAAAGACATAGCAGATAACCTATGGGATGGCCAGAGAGATGCAGCAGGCATGGATCTGCTCAGTCCCAGGATGGGAGGCCTTGTGGGATTATGGAAGAAGGTCAGCAAATCAAACAAGCGAAACTATAACAGCAAACTATACACAAATTATATCACCTGCCCTTTCAAGTCTGCTTACTGAAGAAAAATGTATTATTTGAGTCTTTAACCCTGGTTAAATGGTCTTTGGTTCCAAGAATATATTAGCGATTTGGTCAAAATAAAATACAGTGGTTTTGGAAACTCACTTTTTAGCTAAATAATTTAAAGCAACAATGGTGACATAATTAATTAAATTAGGCCACCGTTATCTAAAGGTTTCATGTGATCTTCCTAAATCACAATGGGAATAACAGAAGAAAATGCTGGCCTTTTTTCTCCCACTGAATTAAATAAAACTCAATTTCTTCTGTACTCCAATGCATCTGCACAGAGAAAGGGAAGCATTGTTAAATGGCACACTACCCATTACCTTCCTTGCATATGCTCTTTATACATTTATGGGTCAAGACTATCAAGGAGGCCAAATGTCTCAGGAAATGGGGCATAAGCACATTTTCCCATCATAGTGCACCATACAGTACACAACACATTGGAAGTAAAGAAAGAGTTGAAAGAATTCAGAAGTCCTCAGGTAGCCATCAGTACATAAGAGTAATTAAAAAAGGTGAGGTGTCTTAAAGAAAAGCAAACCCAAATACCAACTGTTCAGCTCTCAATTTAAAGCCCAGCTTCCCTGAGTTAAATGTCCCCTTGATTTTGTGACACTTTTCCAGTCGAATGCATTAAAACTTCCGCATATGCAGTAAGTGTGACAGGCTAATGTTTAATTATAATTTGTCAATGGATTCCCTTAGTTTTGTAACTGTGCATGCCAATCTAGATCTAGTGAAAATTCACAATATCATTTGTCTATCCCCTGCAAAGATACTTGCTGGAATCTACCTACCCTACCTGGAGGAGATACCTACGCTCTTGGTATGCTTAGATGAGAAATACAAGAATATTTACCCAAATAAGCCTTTTTGTGGGTGGCTCAATGGCAGAGACCTGCTTTGCATACAGAAGGTTCCAGGCTCAATCCTAGTTTGACAAATCAGGTAGCAGGTGATATGAAAAGCCTCTGCCTGAGACCCTGGACAGCAGACCCTGTCAGTCACAGTAGACAGTGTAGATCTGGATAGACTAATTCACAGGTGTCAAACTCGCAGCTCTCCAGATGTTATGAACTACAGTTCCCATCACCCCCTGCCAGCATCACACTGGCAGGGGATGATGGGAACTGTAGTTCATAACATCTGGGGGGCTGTGAGTTTGACACCTATGGAGTCACTAATTGTTTGATTCAGCAGCTTCAAAGTATGATGCATCATCTTTCTCACTGCTCACTGTACAATGACCACAGACACAGATTCAGCACAAACCTATTAGTAACGCATTGGACGGCAAGAATTTGTCAGTAAATAATTAAGAGGCTCAGAAAATAATATCATCTACTCGCTGATTTAGAAAGCAATCCTCAGCAAGTCTGCTCAAAATCCTATTTAAGTCTACCTTCTGTGATTTCCTTCTAGGAAAATATTCCAAACCTGCATTATTAGTTGCCCATAAAACTCAGGACAACATTTTTCTGCTAAAGGTATACAATACGCAGAGAAAAAGGGCTCAAAATACTACTATTCTACAGTTCAAGCATTGTTAAAGGAGATTTCCCTGGCTCACAAGCCTAATCTGGCATCATTCTTATGCTTTTTTAATCCCAAGAAAGGAAAACAATGTTATGGCTATATGGAAGAACAGTAATATTAACCATTTCTCTCACAAATGTAACCAGAAGGCAGTTTATAACAACATCAACAAAACACCCACTGAAAGCAATTCTAAACTCAAGCAAAAGGAAACAGTCCAAAAAATGTCAAAGACACAATTCAACTGGCTGTTGTGGTTTTTCCAGGCTGTGCGATCATGGCTGTGCGATCATGGTAATTTTTGCCCCTAATGTTTTGCGGGTATCTGTAGTTGGAATCGTCAGAGGCATGCCACACAGAGAAATGCATTTTATCATAACGTGTCTCTAAAGATGGCAACCACAGATGCTGGTGAAACGTTAGAAGCAAAAACTACCAGGCCACACCCACACAGCCTAGAAAACCCACAACAGTCAGTTGGTTCTGGCCACAAAAGCCTTCAGCAATACACACAAATCAAAGCTACCTGCTATTCAGATTCCATGGTGCCTCTTTAAATATGATGATTGGAACCTTGACATAACAGAGTTACTCAGACTTGACTGTGAATTTCACTCACTAGGTGTACTGTTTTCCATTGTTTACTTTACTTGTATGAGAACTTTCAGTCAGTCTTCACAGGTTTAAAGATTCACATCAGCCTGGCCTTTTATTTAACAGAACTGAGTAAGCAATGACATCACACACAGTTCTAGAGTTTAGATCATAAAAAGGCAATGTGAAATACCAACTGTACTTTACAAGCCAAGATTTCCTTACAGAACAGAAAAAATACATACTTCATAGGATACATCCTTGTTGCTTACTGATATCCAACAGTGAACAAAAATACCAGTAAAGAGATATTTAAAAAAAATTGTAGTCTAATTCATATATCTTTTTATTACATGCACAAAGCCTTGACTGACAAATAATGTAACTAAGGTTGCAATTTAATCACTTAATTAGTTTATTAGTCTGGCTAAAAAGGCACCTGGTTAATTGGTAGCAGATTTAAAATAAATCTAATTAATACCTAACACAAGTTGTCACAAAAGTCACTAGTGGCAGTTGCCATCTTAGAAGAGACAATCCTCCTCCTCTCTCAAGACAGAGGGAATGCCTCTTCTAAGATGGTGCCAACTGCAACATGTGTTAATTCAGTTTACATTTTCCAATTACCAAGAAAATCAAAGTTAAGTTGTTGCTTTGATATCGTTCTCAGATATGCCACGTTACAAGAACAGGACCAAGAATTTCAGATTCTCACAGGCATACCATGGAACACTGAGGATATAAAATATTTCTCCCCCTTTTTAAAATTAAAGACTTTATTAATTAAAAACATAACTTTTAATAATTATATACAATGCAATTACACATATGAAGTAACACTCGTATCTTAAAACCTTTTGATAATAATAGTTTATAACTGAAATACAAAAAGCAAAAAACAAAAAGAGAAAATACAATTAATTATCATTGTGTTATTCTAAAGTATAATAGCCCTAATGTGTAGTATCATTTATTTATCTTACTTTAGTGGTTATGACAACAACAATGAAAGAACTAAGAATTTAAAAAATCATATTAAACTATTAAGTCAACTGACAATATTTGCAGTATAAGAAAGATAAGGATTACTACTGGTTTAAAAACAGCAGAATAAAAGGGCGGGGATCCAAGCCCCTCCCTCCCTTCTTCTCTAGGTCTAATCTCTTTACTGGACTTCCCCCTACAACATCTACAGTTGTTTCCATCATAAACTGTGTTCAACAAAGCTTTTCTAGAAACAGAAAGAAACAGAAAGTTATAAGGGAGTAGATTTATTCCCGGTCAGAGTTACCTTAAACAATGATACAACTTATTCACTGTCTATGTGACCTTAATATTCTACTGGTTGCATATTTAATTCATTGTGACCCTTTGTTTAACATAAAACACCCACTATTAGTAGTAAAACACAGTACACAGTATTTCAGATCGAAAATCAACTATTAAAAAAGAGGTAAGACAAGAGAGTCATCAATAATGTTGATTTTCGGGGCAATGTTGAAATGTTGAGAATGGGGGAGCAGATGGCTCCAGACAAAATGGCTGCCGCAAGAGGGCCATCACAAAATGGTTTCCACGTGGCAGGAGCATCATCCTCAGGGAGATGCAGGAAAGAGATGCTCTGCTGAAGAAGCAAATGTGCATCAGGATGCCCATGAATGCCACGCTGGCGATCACTGGGTTATTGCACCGTTTTGAGCTAGTAGTACCTTACCTAGGAGGGTCCATTGAAGATTTTAAAAAGAAACTAACTAAATGGCACCTACTAGCTCAGACTCAGGTGAATGAATTTTTGAAACTGTGCTTAAAACAAATGTAGAAATACTCATGACAGTGGAAAGAAAAAAATATATATTTGTTTTCACCTGCCATTACCTTTTGATTCTGTCTTTGGTCCAGTTATTCCAGTTCCATGATTCAGTTTGTGTAAATTTCCTTTTAACTGAGGATCATGATCGGTTTCTGGGGTGCGGAGAGAAACACTGAGTGAAAAACACGGCACAATCATCTGCAGCAATGATATCTACAAGTCTCCCTCACACCAAGCTACAATGTATTTAGCAAACATAATATACTTAAAGAACAAAATATATATTTAAAAATAATTCTGAAAAGTATCAGTGTTGATACAACTCATTTACCATTCCACTGAAGGCACTAATATGGCATTCAACATACTTATGTTAAGACTTGGGAGCAGGTACCGGGGCGTACCACCCAGGGGGACACATGGGGTCAAATGTCCCTGGGCTGCGGCCATTTAGTCACGAGGGGGCAGAAAATCGTCCCCTACACCCATCCTCCTTCTCCCGGATCCATACACTGTTTGGTTGTGATGGGGAAGGGCGGCCGCCCATATGGGGAGGGGAGGGGGGCAGAAAACTCAGATTCTGAACCAGGCTACATTTTCCCTAGATAAGCCTCTGGCAGGAACCCCAATGCAGTTTCATAAATTAGTAATATATTTGAAGTATTAATGAAACACATATGCTAACAAAAATGAAACCTCCATATTGTTAATCAGTTGGCATGCTGTTAATTAGAAATGAACACACACAAGCAATCTTTTTTTTTATTTCACAGGGAAGATGATCCATATTGGACTGCATGCTATTATATCAGAGACAATTAGTGAGAAAGAGTTCTAGTCTGTTTAATACCAGATATTGTAGCATGCATGCCTTAACAGAGATTAAGCAACCTCAAGGTCTAAATGCAATAAGAAGTTGTGGGATGCCTCCCTGGCTTTACCAGGGAGAAGAACAGGTGTCCCCCAGGCATATCAGGTGATCTCATTCTAACCTTATTAAAGGCCGAATCTCAGGAGATTTCAGTCATTATTATTATTGATCCTGTTAACCACCAATATTTTAATCTAATTAATCTCTAATATATGCCATGACCTGGGTAGCCCAGGCTAGCCTATCTTGGCATATCTCAGAAGCCATGCAGGGTTGACCCTGGCAAATATTTGGTTGGGAGACCTCCAAGGAACACCAGGGTCGTGATGTGGAAGAAAGCAATGGCAAACCACCCACAAACATCTCTTGCCTTGAAACTCCCACCAGGGGTCGCCATAAGTCAGATGTGACTGGACGGCAAAAACTCACATGAAAACACAATTTTCATCAACACAGTTTTCATCAAACATGAAAACTGAAGGAAGTCATTAAGATATAAATGGCTGGGGTTGATTCTGAAGATGAATTTCCCAGGCCCTCCCCCAATACAAAACCACACAAGCTCTCTATAAGCCATGCCTGCAGATGTAAAATCTTACCTGCTTCTTCTTGTATGCTCTTGTGCAGTTTTACTGCAGCCTTTGCATTCTGATTCTGTGAACTCCTTGCTAGAGCAGTCTGCCTAAATATTTCATTTGTTTTTCAGGGCAAGACAAAACAGCAGAAACTTTCATGGAGGCAACAGAAAGACATTGTGCTTTGAAGTCAATTTCTAATATCCAGTAGTAAAAAAATCCTGAGCTATCCAACTTGGCTTAAGCAGTGTTGCCTTGCTTTAGTGCAAGAACACAAATGATTCCACGTCATGGGCACAAGCCAATGCCACACAACACCTCCCTGCAGTCACAGAATTACAAATGAGCAGGGGCTGCCCCCATCTTCTGTGCTGAAAAATACATTCTACTTACCCAACTTATCAAAGAAATCAGGAACATCCACAATCACACAGAGATCCACGCTGGAACCCCTCCAGAGCCATAGAACAGTGGCACAACACTACGTATAGTTTAAGATTCATTGCCATGACTTTGCAGTCAGCCCTCCCAATGCACAACAGTCTTCCATGCTCCTTTCTGGTTGGTGGGCTGCCAACCAATCATTAATTGCTACTTAAGAGTTTATTTTTAACTTCCCTCTAACTCTGGGCTGGTGCTCTTACTCTCCCATGGTGACGCTACTACAAACTCCTTCGACAGAACAATCCATGGCAATAACATTTAGAAACACTTACCATGGAGAAGGCCTTCATCATAGTGAGAATTTCCATGCACTAACCAGCAACTATTTGCACCCTTTAGTAAAGACAGAGAAGCCCTCAACAGAATAGCAGCATCCTACACTCTTTAATAGGACTGTTTTGTGATCTACATCATGTTCTGGAGCAAGTTTAATCTCTGTCTTTACCTTCCTGTCACTGCCACAGGGGAAATTCAGTCCCCTTCTCTCTCGTGGGTTGCCTGAAGCCAACTCCACAGGGGCATCTTGCTGTAGCATTCCAATCAGCCAAAGTGTTGGTTAAATTTACATCAATGCTGCATATCATAAAGAGCAACTGGCAGAGGCCAAATCTACCATGGACTGTGAGGGCCCAGATACGAGTGAGTTTCATATAACAGGTTTACTAGCTAAAAGGAAGGGTTAACATGGAAGAAAACAATAAACTCTTGTTTTATACTGGCTACATTGTTACATTAATCCCAGCACATGGCTGAAATAGGCCCACTAATATAGAACAAAGAAACTAACATACATGCTTTCAGGCATGCAGTCAGTGGCTACAAAACTGACCAATGCCTAATCGATAAGTCAGCTCATTAGAATGTTGTTTACATGCAAACATCTTGTTTACATATAAACAGGTGGTTAACACTTTCATGACTGGTGTGTCACGCACTTGCAATTGCTAGCACAAAGGCAGGTGAATAAGGACTTGCGCAGGCTCTCTCAAGCAGAACAACTTTGTCGAAGGCTTTCACGGCCGGATTCAACTGGTTATGGTGGGTTTTCCGGGCTGTGTGGCCGTGGTCTGGTGGATCTATTTTCTAACATTTCGCCTGCATCTGTGGCTGGCATCTTCAGAGGTGTATCACAGAGGGAATGCAGACTTCCCTTTGTGATACACTTCTGAAGATGCCAGCCACAGATGCAGGCGAAACGTTAGGAAATAGATCCACCAGACCACGGCCACACAGCCCGGAAAACCCACCACAACCAGAACAACTTTATTTCTACAAGGCGTAAACTCAGCATACTACAAGAATAGAATCTAGGTGCACTAAGCTAATTAAACAAAGGACAGCTGCTAAGTTGGTCCTCACAATCCATGGTAGATCTGGCCTCTGCCGGTTGCAGGATGCCCACATCTCTGAGGCATCTGAAGCCCCCTTTAGCATTATTCCACTCAGTCCGTCCTTCATGGAGGAACACACAGGACAGATGCATCTCCTGATGAATACCAAAACCCAATTCCAACTTCAAAACTACAAGGCACTCCTAGACAAAGGAACAGCCCCCCTTTTCAGATCCTCCCCCCGCCCCACCCCGCCCCACGTCCAGGGCCTTCAGCCAATTTGGATGCCAAGCCCTGGGGCTAAAGCCCACCAGATCTGAACCTTCCAATCAAGAGGTGTTACCACATCAAAGAGCTAGCATGATTCTCTCTGGTTGGAAAAAGATGCTCTCTATCTGGCAAACAGCATCTTCTCCCCTGCTTCCCAGCCACAAGATGCCAGAGTCCATTTCTATCACCATAACTCTCACAGCACCTCTTGCCCCTCATTCACCACAGACTGCCAAGGCAGAAATCATTCACATTGCACACGCAAGGTTAGGAAACCATTATCACCCCACCCCCTGCCGCCGCAATATAACCTGTACATCAGAGGTGGGATCCAACCAGTTCTCACCACTTCTCTAGAAGTGGTTACTAATTTTTTCTGAGTCCCAAGAAGGGGTTACTAAAGCAACCTCCCTGCCCAATAGGGACTGGAGGTGAGTGTGCAGCGGCGCCACTGTTTGAATCCCACCACCATCGGAAACTGTTATTGAAGTTTTTGGATCCCACCACTGCTGTACATCAACTCTTGATGTTCCAAGAGTACTTTTGTTACCTACAGAATTATACAAACACTGTCTATTGAAAAAGCTAAAGGTCAGCAACTGGTTTCTTTATCAGACTGTAAAGCTCAGCTGAGGTGAGACTTACTTTCCTAACGATTTAGCTGTACGCAACAAGATCTGCTTCGATGGAGTGTAAGGTCTGCTTCTAGATTCTTTTCCACAACGGATGCTGCCTTAGTTTAAAAACAAAAGCAAAAGAAAAGCAGCCACAAAAGGTTTTAAATCAGGGGCAAACTACTGGTTCTGCTTAGAGCCAAACTACAGGATACGAGGGATTGCCGCTTCAGATTGCGCAGCTGAAAAAAAAATCAAGAACAAAGGGCACTGCATGGATTAGGACCGTGCAGTTGCGGAAGGATGCGTGCGTATAACTCCTAGCCTTTCAATGTAAACAGGGCATCAGTCATTTTTCCTATCCGAATCCTAAAGCTGCAGAGGGGAGAGCGTTTTCAAGTGGGAAATCGGCAGAGGTGCAAACATTCAAACCTCCCTTTCCTCAGCACCGTGCCCCTGACCCATGTTGCTTCATCTGCTTTTAGCAAGCAAAATATACCTATCCTGCTTTTCTCCTGAAAAACCACAATTACACATTATACCTTGAACAGCCAAAAATAAACAAACCCAAACATACCCCGGGTATACTAGGCTGGTCTACCATCGGCCTCCAGGCTGCAAATCACAGGCTGCCGACCTCTGGGTAAGTCAGCCATCACAGTTATGGGGATAGGTGCACCATTAGTAACCATCGCACCACTCTGCACCTAAAAGCTCCCACTACAGAGATTAGTTTCCTGGAAGAAAATGGAAACTCTGGTGGGTAGACTCTATGGCAGGGGTCTGCAACCTGCGCCTCTCCAGATGTTCATGGACTACAATTCCGATCAGCCCCTGGCAGCATGGCCATGAACATCTGGATAGCCGCAGGTTGCAGACCCCTGCTCTATGGCACCAGCCCCCTCCCCTCCCCAAAGGCCATCTTTCCCAGGTCCCAACTCCAAATCTCCAGGAATTTCCCAACCCAGAAATGGGAACACTTTGTCTCTTGGCGATCCTATCACACAACTGTAATGTATGTAGCTTGGCCCTCAAATGCAAAAATGCTAAGCAACCTCCAAGTTTCTCTTCTATATATTTTGAGTAACCAAGAGCAAGGTCTGAGTTAGGCATAGTGGCAAATCAATAATGCCATTATTTATCTATGTAAAAGAAGAAGAATAAGAGTTTGGATTTATACCCCAGCTTTCTCTCCTGTAAGGAGACTCAAGGTGGTTTATAAACTCCTTTCCCTTCCTCTCCCCACAACAGACACCTTGTGAAGTAGGTGGAGATGTGAGCGTTCCCAAGAACTATGACTAGCCCAAGGTCACCCAGCAGGGATGCAGAACTGGGGAAACACATCTGGTTCACCAGATAAGCCTCTGCCTCTCAGGTGGAGTGGAGAATCAAACCCGGTTCTCCAGATTAGAATCTACTGCTCTTAACCACCTCACCTCGCTGGCTCTCCCAGGTCCCAGATCCAAATCTTACGAGTTATGAGTGAGAGTCTGATTCAATATGTAGAATAAGCTTTCCTACTTTTTTTTAAAAAAGGTTATTATGCAACACTACAGAAATGTGAATCTCAGAAAGATCTTGGTTAGCTAGTGAACAATAATCAATATTACATTATAAAATTTAGTTTTTGTATCCAAAATCTAAAATTATTGCCATCATTTAAGCAACAATTTGGAAATAAAGCCCAGTTACAATGGCAAAAAACTTAAGACTGGGGAGTTCATTGGTAGAATCTATATTTTAAAAATGTATATCATAAGTTTGTGGTAGAATTGGCTATCAGTTATTATCAATCCAATTTTCAATTGTTTTATCAATTCTTTCAACATTTACATTACCCATGAACATTCTGGAATCACATTTAGAGGCAGTATTACCGTATATATTCGCATATAAGCCGAGTTTTTCAGTACCGTTTTAAGGCTGAAAAATGCCCCCTCGGCTTATACACAAGTCCTGCTTACCAGCCAGCTCTTCAGGCCTCTGCCGAGGCTGGGGGTGTGGCCGGGACGACCTCCCTGTGGCTGCACAAGCCGCTTGTTGCTCCCTCCACCTCCCGGCTGGGTTTGAGGAAGCCCAGGCAGCCGGGAGGTGGAGGGAGCTCCTCCTTTGGGCAATTACTTCAGGGGGAGTCTGAATTACTTCAGCTCCCTCTGCCTCCCGGCTTCCCACCTTCGGCTTATACGCAAGTCAATACGTTTCCCCAGGTTTTGCTAGTAAAATTAGGTGCCTTGGCTTATACACGAGTTTATACGGTAATTAAGTATACAAAAATATTCAAGAAACTATCAATATTGGGAGAAAGGGTAGGGGGAACCCAAGTATCATTCCACTTGGTGTCCACTTTTCGGTTCCCTTTAAATTGCCACCTTTTGGGGGGGGGGCAGCTTTTTGGGGTTGGTTAGTTCAGCTTTTGCCACATGCACCCCCCCCCCCCAGTTTTATCTTTAACTAACCTGTTACCCTAAAGAAACCTTAAAAGTCTTTGACAACGACTAGGTATATTTTGCAATTATTCTCAAACGAGCAAAAATACAACAGAATGGTATTATTAACTGTACAAGAAAGGTAAATCAATATAATCAACCTGATAACCGTTCTATCAACCCATGAAATCTTACATCGGTTTAGCTTAACATTTTGTGATCTTGGATACTGTTTCAGTTATGTTTATGATGGGTCTGAATATATAGTTTTAATTGTTTGAAAAGAGACAGAAGAGACGAGCTACACGACAAAAGACATCTTACCGTGGAGCTGTTTGAACTGGTTCAATGACAACATCTTCTAAAAACAAGGTGAAATGTTTGGTTCACTGAACACATTCAGTTTATTAAATGCAACAGAGATGAAAAATAATTTTTTATCAAAAACTAAGAAATAACTGAAGAATATGGAAACATAAAGAATAGCATCTTCTATCATTTGCTTTTCAAAACTCTTGGAGCTTCTACTTTTGTTAAGTGTCCCAGTTCCCTTATGCAAAATCAACTGAAACAAGTTGATAGTGCACAAAATCATGTTAATTCGGTATATGGGGAATTTTATAACCATCACTGTAGTTCAGAAAAGGCAACATGGTGTAGTCCAATCTCATCAGTTCTCAAGAGCTAAGAAGGGTCAACACTTGGAAGCGAAACCACCAAGGAAGTCTGCAGAGGAGGGCAATGGCAAACCACCTCTGCTTCTCACTTGTCTTGAAAAGTGCCTTGCTGGGGTCACCATAAGTCAGCTGTGACTTAAAAGTACTTGACACACACATGCTGGTTCAGAACTTTACTTTTTCCCAGTGGGAGTGAACATGGGAGAAAGGGGGATCTTCAGAAGTGTGTCTGGGGTGGGGCCTAAACCATTGCCCTCCACCTACCAACCACACTGTCTGTTTCAGAAAACAGGGTTTTCCCCTATCTCTGCCTACATTGAAATTTATTTACTTTATCCCATAGAAGTGAATGGGAACCACTGAAAATGCAGCCTGCTCAAATGGTACTCCATAATGTAACCCTTCCCAAACCACTACTTACCATTCGGACCAAATACATGCAGCCTTCCATTTTGCCAGTTCTTCTGTTCCTGAAACACAGATAGAAGTAAGAAACCAACCAATGTAGACACTGAAAGGGCAAACTAGTTGTGGATTGTGGAGGGAGAGAGGGATCTACGTGTATTTTTGCACGTATCCGTTTGTGCACAAGAGAGAAGGGCTAAACCCTGATCCCTCCCTGCCTGCCTTATCCTGCTGCCCTCTGGTGCTTTCACCATTTTTCTACCATCCTGCCTTCAATACTAGAAGTGGGCCAGGAAGGAAGAAAAATGCAGGAAGATATTTACTAATAAAGGCTAATAAATTATTCTTTACTAATAAAGGCTTTACAGGCTAATAAATTGAAGTTTCAAGATGGAAGTGCTACTGGTGGGCAGACAGTCTGACCTTACATTTAAAGTGTCACCTGTTCCAGAAGGAGCTAAACTCCTCTTGAAGGAAGAGGCTGTAGTGTGGGGCATGCTCTTGAAATCAGGCCAACTGCTGGATAAACAATGGCAGCTGTGGCCAAGAGTGCCTGTTATGAGCTTCAACTGGTTAACCAGCTGTGGTCTTTCCTTGGCAGAAAAGATCTGGCCACTGTGGAGCATGCCCTAGTTACAATTAGATTAGATTATTGCAATGCACACTGTGTAGGATTGCTCTTGAAAAGAGATTGGAAACTTCATTTAGACCAGAATTTCGCAGTCAGGACGTTGACTGGAGTGGGTCGAAGGGACCATGTCAACCAAGTCTTGACCCATCCACACTGGCTTCCCCTTTGTCTCTGGGCACAATTCAAGGTGCTGGTCTTGACTCTCAAAGTCCTGTATGGTGTGGGACCAATGTACCTGAAGGACCACCTAATCCCTTGTGAATCCACCCAAGATAACGTTGCAAGCTGCTTTGGGTCCCCATTGGAATGGAAAGTAGGATATAAAATATTTAAACAAATAAATGCCGATAGATCAATTCAGTTTCACGCAGGAAAAATCAACAAAAATAGGGATTTTTACCTTCATTGCATCTGTCCTTCCTAAGCCATTATGCCTAGTACAAAGTAAGATTGTTTGCAAAATGAGCATATTAGTTTGAATATAAAAAATAGTTTTGTCACATAGGGGGTGGGGGGACACTTCAAACAAAACCTGCATTCTGGAAGAACTTCATTCACAGAGAAAACATAGGTGGTTTAATGTATCAATATTTCCTTAGACACAGTAATCACATCCTATTCTTTGCATAAATCTTATCAAGCAGGCAATTTTCTCTTTGATCTAGAATGAATATAAATAGAATCCTTAGTGTACCTCATGTTATTGTCTGATTTTTGGGCTACGCTTAGGGTTGCCAGCTCTTGATTAGGAAATACTAGGTGATTTTGGAGATGGCTGCATTAAGGCTGAACCAACTGATGTCCATTCTACTTAGGTACATCAAATACACCTTGTGGTTCTCAGGGAAAGGGAAAAGGTGGTAAAAGTTTGTGAGAGAGGCCCATTTTTTTACCCACTTTGGCTTTTGTTTCTCCTCAATGTTCATTGGCATGCAAAAGAAATTGTATGCATCTCAAAGCAATTTTGCCTTTTCAGCATTTTCCCCTATTAATTTCATCCCCCTTCTATTGCCATGGGTTTTACTTTAAGAATTACAACTGCACACATTTTTGCATGTGTGCTTCATATATCCATATCAGCATACCATATGGTGGAGATTCTTCTCCGTAGGCATTTAGAATACACCACACTTGAACTTTTGACACTGAGGAACCAATAGGAGAAAAAGAACAGGCATCTCCTTCCTTGTGGGTGACCAATCAGGATCCAGTGCCTAAGTGTGATAATCATACACTCATGTTCACTGCCTGCTAATGCTTCATAATTGTATTAATCTAGCAAAGGATGGCTCAAGATGTTATAGTCTCTTTCTTATGAGAAAGCTCTTGTTTATCTGGAACTTTTAGCGATGTGTGAGGTCTCAGCTATGACTCTCTACCCTCACCAAGATGGAGGCTTGTCTTTCTTTCCTTACCTTGACAACGGCTCACATTTTTCTAGGTTGAATCCATCTAAAAAGAAAAGTTCAGTATACTGAATGCTATTTTCTCAAATTGTATTTTCAGTGTATAATCACACAAAATTATTTTGAGATATATTTACAACAATGTTTGTAAAAAAAAAATCCTTACAGCCCAATTCATAGTCCTGGGCGCTGGCGCAGCACAGCACAGCTGCCTCCAGAAAGCTTTCTGGCAGTGCTGGGAGGGTGAACCCCCGCCCCCCCCCCCAAAAACCAGCCACCAGAAAGTCCTTCATAGGGCTGGCCCATGATACAACTGGCCGCAAATCCAGGTTGGAAGCCAACCCCCACTGTGCTGATGGGGCTGGCGGTGGCACAGGAGTGCTGACATGGTGTTGGGCACCGGATCCAGGTGTCCCAGAAGGTTGCAGGAGCTGCCCCCTAGCATATTTGCCCCCGCGCTTTTAACATTTATCAGTTAAAGACAATTAGAGGAAAAAGAACAGACAGAATACAGGCACATTATCAGCACTCTGAATATTATACTTCTTTATAAATGTTCATGTTGGCTAGTATGTAGAATCACCAGCTTGGATCCCAAGATTTAGCTCTGTTGGCATAACAGTCGCAGTTCCTCCAATGGAGTAGCTTCTCCATCCACAGAGGAGATGAAGATTTGTGTCAATTCCTCCTCTCCTGCTTCAGACTCATCTGCTGTCCTCGCTAATTGTTCCTGGGTGCTCAGTGGCCCAGAGGAGCACAATTGCGGGGTACACAGAGGGATGCAGTGGGCAGGCGAATGCAATGAAGCTGCCCTTCTCCAGGACAACTCCACTCATGCTACAATTTCTAATAGAGTACTAAAACACCCTCAGAGATCAGGCTTCCTAAAGCATAAATAGGGGCAAGTGGTCACCAATGTGGATCAGTGAATGATCTTGGGACTTCTAGTAGTTCCTGGTCCTCAAGTATCAGGTCATAATATAAGCTAATTGAGTATTGTACTATATCATGACAAAATTATTTTCCTGCATAGCACTTACTTTACCAAGAAGAGAGACTCATTAAGTTCTGAGAGATTGTATGTTTTGCATTATGTTCAGATTTCATTTTAAAATCAGGATTTTAAAAAAGAGAAACTTATTATAGCTGTAACTTTAAAAACAAACCTGTGGTTTTAATTATTTAAGCCATCTATTTTTATCCTCCTGGTTATAACACAGGGTTTGTCATCAGCAGATCAATCCTGCAAGAAGAAAGATAGGGCTCCACTGACCCTGGTTACTTCTTACTTGAACACAATTTTTTCAGTGATGGGGTTAGTCTATTCCTCACTAATCTCAGGCTCCTTCTTCCTGAGCCCATTAGCAGAGGAATGGGTGAGAAAATGGGACCCGGGGCAAAATGGCACCTAGATGGCCCCCTCCCCCTGCCCTCACCCCCTCCCCCTTACCTTTTTCTGCTGGCAAAGCTGGCTTAAAAAAAGCTTTTTCAGCCCACTGCTTTGCTAGCTGAAGAAGCAGCCTGGCTGGGGTGAGGCGAGGGCGGGGGAAGAGAGAGGGGTCGGGCCTCCTGTCGCACTGAGGCCCAGCAAATTCCAGAAAGGAGGATGGGCGTGGCTGGACCTTGGCGTGACATGTGCATGTGCAATTTTTGTCCCCTCCCACGTGACTCCCAGAGGGGCGCCTAGGGCAAAATGGCACCCAGGTGCCCCCCGTGGCCCTGATTAAACTGATTCAAAACCAATTATTTGTAATCAGTAGGAACACAATAACTACGACTAGCCCAAAAAAAATGCATTATAAAACTGCACGTTACATGCCCCCAGGTTGCCCACAAGACTACCAGAAGAACATTTTGAGACCTTCCAGGAAAGCTTCAGTCCTTGATGAGTCATAATAAGACAACTGAGGATATGCTTTGTCTAAAGAAAAGGGACATTCTTGAATGGGTGCTTGCTTTCTTGCTGAGAAAACTCGGATGGAACCCATATCAGATTAAGCTGGAAGTAGAAATAAATATAAATATTTTCCTTGTGACAATCTGGGCCATGATGAAACTGATTGTCAACAGCCTTCCACAGCAAAAAGTTATGCAGGAAGTCATGTGTATGTGCCTGTCTTGCGTTATGTTTCTAGAGATGAAAGTCACTCATGGGGAACGCCTATGATTTAAAACATGCCACAGGACGTGGCTTTTGCTTATGAGGAGGAGGAGGAGGAGGAGGAGGAGGAGGAGGAGGAGGGCCAGGCATTTGCTCTGCACATGTTTTCCTTGAGCAGCACAACTGTCCCCTGAGCAAGAATGTCAGCTCCATGGCAAACTCGTGTGAGCAAATTCATGTCAACCATTCCTGTGAGCTCTGAAACATTAGTAAGAGATCAAAAGACAAAAACCACAGCATAGCTATAATGAGGAATTTCTTAAAAGAGAAGACATTTTAAAGGAAAAGGGATGGTATTCAAAATGCTTTTAATTATGTTCTAAATAAGCAACTATTCTTTTTATTTAAAAAAACATCCCTCAGAATTAAGAAATTAAAATATACTAATCTAAAAACTGTCCAATAATCATTCAGAGAAAATACCTTCAGGAGCAATCACTTCCAGCATTCCAGAAACCTATGGAAAATGTAGAAGAAAAAAATATCCAAATGGTGTCTCTGAGGAGAAGTATTCTGGGACTGAATGAGATCAACATATTGGATGCGCACAGCTGAGAGGGATCTTCACAGATCATTCAGATACTAATTTGCAGTTGAGTACATCACAGTAAGTCAACTGTAATGCTTCTTCTTACAACATGTTGCTAGTGACAGCAACTGTCAGTAAATTGACATTCTTGAGGGGCAAGATCAGGATGGTATAAAAAAACAGCGAAGTATTGTAGAGGTTACTCTTCACTACGAATCATGAGTTGTTCAGGTGAAAACAGACCAAGTGTACAACATCTCACCCCTTGCCCTGACAATTCTGTGTTGGCAATATGTCTTTAAAGGCTTGTTACATCTGTGGTTTTGCTAGTGAATCTATCTTTCTGGATCAGGAAACGTGTCAGATTTTAGCACAAGCTGACATCTCAAGAGTCCATGTTCAGAATTCTGAAAAATTCAGTTGATACTGAAGATACTAACTCTTGTGTCACGCAGATTTCAGTAGGTCTCACTTTAATATGCAACTTATCCCTGAAATCAGCTCGATCCCTGAAGACTGGAAAATGGCCAATGTCACACCAATCTTTAAGAAAGGATCTAAGGGGGATCCAGGAAATTACAGGCCAGTCAGTTTGACATCTGTTCCTGGTAAATTAGTAGAATCCATCATTAAAGATAAAATTATAAAACATGTAGTAAAGCAAGACTTGCTGAGGAAGAGTCAGCATGGCTTTTGCAGAGGCAAGTCCTGCCTTACAAACTTACTAGAGTTCTTTGAGGGTATAAACAGGCATGTGGATAAGGGGGAACCAGTGGGCACTGTCTATTTGGATTTCCAAAAGGCTTTTGACAAAGTTCCTCACCAGAGACTATTGAGAAAACTCAGCAGTCAAGGAATAAGAGGGGAAGTCTTCCTATGGATTAAAAACTGGTTGAGAAACAGGAAGCAAAGAGCGGGTGTAAATGGGAAGTTCTCACAATGGAGAGATGTAGGGAGTGGTGTCCCCCAAGGATCCGTTTTGGGACCAGTGCTCTTTAACCTATTCATAAATGACCTGGAAGTAGGGGTGGGTAGCGTGGTGGCCAAGTTTGCAGATAATACCAAATTATGTAGGGTGGTGAGAACCGCAAAGGATTGCGAAGAGCTCCAAGCGGACCTTGATAAATTAAGTGAGTGGGCTAAGAAATGGCAAATGCAGTTCAATGTAGCAAAATGTAAAGTGATGCACGTAGGGGCAAAAAATCCAAACTTCACATACACGCTATAGGGGTCAGTGCTATCAGTCACAGACCAGGAAAGGGATTTGGGTGTCTTAGTTGATAGTTCCCTGGGAATGTCAACTCAATGCATGGCAGCTGTGAAAAAGGCAAACTCAATGCTGGGGATCATTAGGAAAGGAATTGATAATAAAACTGCAAAGATTGTCATGCCCTTATATAAAGCAGTGGTGCGACCGCACTTGGAGTACTGTGTTCAGTTCTGGTCGCCACATCTCAAAAAGGATATTGAAGAGATAGAAAAAGTGCAGAGAAGGGCAACGAGGATGATTGAAGGATTGGAGCACCTTCCCTATGAGGAGAAGCTACAGTGTTTAGGACTGTTTGGAGAGGAGACGTCTGAGGGGGGATATGATTGAAGCAGAGGCGTATCTAGACCAGAGTGCGCCCGGTGCACACTCTGGCTTTTGCACGCATCCCCCCGCCGCCACGGTGCCCTCCCACGCACCCCAACCCACTTACTTTTAGGAAAGGAGCAGGCCGGAGAAGAAGGACGGAAGCCTGCCTGCGTTGCCTGGGCCTGGTGGGAACTACATTTCCCAGGAGCCCCTGGGAAATGTAGTTCCCATCAGGCCCAGGCAACGCAGGCAGGCTTGCGGCCTGCTCCATTCCTAAAAGTAAGTGGGGTGGTGCGCCGCGGGGGGGGGGCGCCGCGGGGGTGGCACAGCGGGGGGCACCATGGAGGGAAGGGGGAGGGAGGGGGATTTTTCTGCCCCCACAAGACTACAAATGGTGCGCCCGGTGCGTCGCGTACCCCCCGTCCCCTGGTGGCTTCGCCACTGGATTGAAGTCTATAAAATTATACGTGAGGTAGAAAATGTTGACAGAGAGAAATTTTTCTCTCTTTCTCACAATACTAAAACCAGGGGGCATCCATTGAAAATGCTGGGGGGAAGAACTAGGACTAATAAAAGGAAACATTTCTTCACGCAACACGTGATTGGTGTTTGGAAAAAGCTGCCACAGGAGGTGGTGATGGCCACTAACCTGGATAGCTTTAAAGGGGGCTTGGACAGATTTATGGAGGAAAAATCGATCTATGGCTACCAATCTTGATCCTCCTTGATCTGAGAATGCAAATGCCTTAGGAGACCAGGTGTTCGGGAGCAGCAGCAGCAGCAGCAGGCCATTGCTTTCACCTCCTGCATGTGAGCTCCCAAAGGCATCTGGTGGGCCACTGTGAGTAGCAGAGTGCTGGACTAGATGGACTCTAGTCTGATCCAGCAGGCTCTTTCTTAGAGTGGGAAATGGTTTCTACTGCAGAGGTAAAGCTCTAACTCAGAATAAAATCTGCCATCCTGATATCAAACAATTTTAACAAAAGGGATGGAAAAATACTTGCACGTGCCCTTAACTTTTATATAAAAATTATTTTATGGCATCTTGCACGAAATGCAGGATCAAAATAATTTTGTTTTGTAGAAAAACTAAAAAAACAGACAAACCCTAAAACTAAACACTAAACCAAAACGACAACAACAACAACAAAAGGGAATCTATTTGAAAGGGCAGTGTCCTTAACATTTCAGACAGTTGTGCAAGTCAACCGTCAATTTCAACAGACTGACCTTTTGGAGAAAGGAAAAAAATGTTAATCAGAAGCGGCCTACTCCTTCAGCATTGTAGGTGGTCGGGAGGCATACAAGCCAAAAGACAGTAACTCATTTCCATATAATTAACACAGCTTGCATTAAACTTATGTGAGCATGGCAGCATTTCGGTTTTTTAATCTGCTGCACTTCTGCTATGAAGCCTGCTGTGAACTTTCTGGTGTGGAAAGTGTCATTTGCGCTAAAGAAATCTTTTCTGGAGCGTGGGTCAAACCACTAGGTGTACTTTCATCCAGCTTTTGAACCTACTCGGATGAACAAACCCCTTGAAATCTGACTTTCCAATGTTACCAAGCATGAAAAAAAGAAGCAAAAAAGAATTTCCCCAAGTTTGCCATTTCTCCCCATTTACATTCTGATTTTGACTTACAATACACTTCACTCCTCCTGTGCAAGCAGGAAGATTTCAGAGACTCTGGAGCACTCATCAAATTCATACCTCCTCCTCCCTCTCTAGTTTTATTATCTTATTGTTATTTTATTTACTTCACTTGTAGTTTGCCTTTCTCACGGAGACTCAAGGCAGATAACAGCTAACATCACAAGAACTACAACCAGCCTTTGTTAAGCATCTGAAACACCACTGTAGGTGTGTTAAGCTTCCAGAACGTCCCCCTATGGAAGCAGCTGCATCAGCAGCAGTAGTAATGCCTAGGATGTTCTAAAGAATACAATAAACTCAAACACATACATTCAACTTCTTTCCCATGCATAAGAAGAGAAGAAGAAGAAGAGTTTGGATTTATATCCCCCCTTTCTCTCCTGCAGGAGACTCAAAGGGGCTGACAATCTCCTTGCCCTTCCCCTCACAACAAACACCCTGTGAGGTGGGTGCAGGCTGGGAGGCTCAGAGCTGAGCTAGGCAGCGTCACCCAGCTGGCGTGTGTGGGAGTGCACAGGCTAACCTGAATTCCCCAGATAAGCCTCCACAGCTCAGGCGGCAGAGCTGGGAATCAAACCCAGTTCCTCCAGATTAGATACACAAGCTCTTAACCTCCTACTCCACTGCTGCTCCTCTTGGGAGGTTTTTAAAGTGAGGCTGGATGATCATGTGACAGGAGTGCTTTGATTGTGTGTTCCTGCATTGCAGGGGATTGGACTTGGTGGCCTTTGGGGTCTTTGTGATTCTATGATTCTAAGCCCTTTCCATATCATATCATGTCTCTCCATAATAAATCCCTTAATCAAGTTGTAGGTAAGGATTGCAAATCTCCCTTTCACTGTATTCTTTCACAGAGATGTGTTATCTGAATGTGACCAAAACACACACACACTGGGGAGGGGGCACCTTTCATATGTGTAACAGCTGTCATTTCTATAGGGCCTTAGAACCTCTGCTGCTCTATGTGATCAACCCATTTATGTTATCAAGTGGAATTCAGCAGGTCTGGCAGGAGATCAAATGTGAGTAAGGCAATTTAAGAGCTCTGCAACTCATATTTGTTTAATTACTCATGTGGCCCAACATTTATAAAGGGGGTGGGGATGGGAGGAGAATGAGAAACAGACACTGTTCATGGTGCTTTGCTAGGGAGCGGTATGAAGATGTAATAAATACAGAAATCAATTTATTCCAAATGCCATCACAAACAGGTTCACTCCCTTAATTGCTGAACGACTTGCTATCCCCAGTTCTAAGTGCATAAGCATTGTATAAAAAATATTAATGTTACTTTAAACTTTAATGTAATTGCAACCCCCTCCCCCCCTCAGCTTTCAGGTAAGCTAATTTTACAATTACCAATCCCTAAGAACGACATTTTTTCCTGGGAACAGGATTCTGAGTAGACCTGCTTAAAATGGCACTGTAAGTTAACAGAGTTGTAAGCAAGTCATCTGCAAAGCAACAAACATTAGTGGCACTTAGATGTCCTTTTCCAGAGAAGAGCTGTATTGCTCCCCGCCTTTTGGCAACTATTATGACATAACCTGCTTTAGGTCACTATTGTGGAGATAAGAAGGGTAAAAATATACAAGGAAATAAACAGAAACCTTTGTATTGCACTCTAGAGCTGAGTGCCCCCTTTGGGTTAGCATTGCCAGCTTTTGAACTGATGGGGCTGTGCTGGACCTTTCATAATTACAGGAAAGGCAGAACATCAACAGGTGAAGGGTTTCTTAGTGTGGAATGTAACAATATGGAGGGGAGGAGGGGAGATGCTGCAGCGATGCAATGTCTGCCTGATGAACATACACTGTATGTATTCAAATGCAAAGGTCAGTCCCCCCACCCCACCCATATGCTACCCTCACCCCATATGCTACCCTTCACATACAAACTACAGTTATGCCAAATAACAGAAATATGTTTTGAGCATAACATGGGAACATCTTCCTTTCAAATCGAGTATTAAAAGGGAAGGGGGGAATTCCTAACATCCTAGCATAGCTGTTTTGGAGCAGAGCACTTGCGCATTTTACATGGCAATAAAAGGGTCTCCCTACCTTGAAAGGGCTGGCGAGCTTGGAAATCCCCCCTTGGCCCACCACAATGTGAACCTAAAGGAAATGGAAGACACTGATTTAGCAAGGGATTGCGGGGCGCACTGCTCCCTGCCTTCAACCCTCAAGGAACCAGCAGGACAAGCTACCTGTTCATGGCGCGGTCCAGCAGCCAATACCTGCCCACGGGTCAACAACCTGGCCTGGGTTTCTCCCAGTTCTCTGCATTCCTGTCTCTCAAGCAACACAGCTGACAGCCAAGGCGTAGCCATGGCAACAAGAAGCTCTACATGAGCTCGGGGCCGCCTGGAAAAGAGGGACGGCTGGAAACACGCACGGGAGCAAAAAGGTTCCGCAGCAGAGCAGAAGAGGTAAAGTTTCCCCCTTCCGAGTCATTGTCCAACCCTGGGGTACCCGCTTTGCAAAGAAGTGATTTCATAGGCTAGCCGTTTTTGTGGGGTAGTTTGCCATTGCTTTCCCCGGCTATTCTTTACCCCCTAGCTATGTGCTAAGTACTCTGTAATTGTCTGTCTGTAGTTGCTAGGCAGGGAGAGGTTCTTAAACGTGGGGAGGGGAGACACAGACAGGTGGACGGCAGAGGACAACATTTCAGTGGTCTCCAACTCAGTGAGTCTTAGTCCCAGGAAAGTGTCCTGTAAATTTGTTCCAGCACAGCTAAAGTAGGAGTCAGTGTTACTTTAGAGACAAAGCCGAAGCTTTAAGAACCAGAATGCAAATTCTGAAATTAACTTACTGTATATATTTCTGTTGCCTTAGTATCTTACACATTACCTGTTATTCTAAGTTCTAATACGATAGGTGCACAACATGTTTTTAACCAAATTTTAAATCTTATGTACTTTGTATTTCATGTATTATGTTTTATGACCAAAATTTAAATGTTATGTATTTTGCATTTATCTTTATGTATCTTAAATGTTACGTAATTTTCTCTTTTGAAATACTTTTATGATGTTACTGTGAGATAATGTTTACATATGCTATGGTTCTCTTTTGAAAGAAGATATTTAATGCCTAATAAAGGTTTTGGATTGGATTGGATTGGATTGGATTGGATTGGATTGGATTGGATTGGATTGGATTGGATTGGATTGGACAAACAAAAGTTATTCCAGCTCCAGAAGCCAGCCTCAAGGTAGGGTCTGGAGGGCGATTGAAATTACAACTGCTCTCCAGACATCAGTGATACATTCTTCAGGAGGAAATGGAAGCTTCAGAAGCCAGACTTTGCAGAGCTTCCTCCCATTCCCAAACTCCACAGGTTTCACACCCAAATCCCTGGGAATGGTCCAAGATTAGAGTTGGGAACCCTCAGCATAAAGTTTCTTGAGTCACAACATCCTTCACTCAACATCAAGTGGCATATGACTCACAAAAGATTGTGCTGGGATAAGATTTATCAGTCTTTAAAATGCCAGCATACTCCTGTTTAATGGCTGAAAGAGGGTCTTTTATCCTAATAATCAGGGGACAAATCTCTTCTGACCCATCTGTCCCAGTAGCCAGAAGTCTGGAGAAACATAAAAGGTATAAACTCAAACTATCCAATCTATTTGGTGGAAATTAATCTGGAATCATCCCCAGTTCTGGTTGTATACATTCTGTCACTAACCCAAGTTATGGAACAAAAGTGTCCACATCTTGAGATTTATAAGTGTATGCTTTTTTTCAAACAAATATGTAGAAATAAATGAAGGAACTTAGGTTTTTATGCAGTAGTACATGGGAACTTTAAGACAGTTCTTGTTGTACAAGACAGAATCTTCTCCAATCAATCATCTGAAGAATGACATCCCCATTGTCTGACTTTGGACTGTAGAGGAGCCAGAAATATCAGTTTCTTGCAATTTCTTGCCCAGTTGACATCGCTCTTCTCTTATTTATTTAGATTTAAAGCATGTTGTGTCTGTAGGATTGGGACAGGTGAGAATGTAAAACATGAAATACCATCAAAACAGAATATAATGTGGTCACATTAATATACCTTTAAAAGTTTCTAACAGTGCAATCTAGAACAGAGTTGCTCCAGTAATTCTGTTCTGGATTGCACTGTAAGTGTCTTCTGGTTTACTCACATTAACAGGAAGTGAAATATGAATGCCTCCAAGCTCCAAGAAAGCTCTTAAGGTATTCTAATCACTGGAAGGTAGTTCCCAGAGAGTTGCAGTATTATGTTTTTGGATAAGAACTGGTTTTGGATAAGAACAGGTTTTCACACAACTTTCAAGCATGTAGAGCAAAGTTGTCGCACTAGAAATACAAATATCAATAAAGAACTGAGATTTGAACAATTGTGTATCAGAAAAAAATAGGCTTTCAATTACCAACAGCACAAGGTGTATAATTTTGAGTATTCCAAAGCATATTCTTGAAAGCCAAGAACTCAAATTCTCTGCATCTGTGTGGCATAATGGTTAGAATGTCTTTATATTCAGGATTTAAATTGTATGTGTTGATTTCATTGTATACTTTAAAACAACATAGTGTTTCTGAGGAGTGATTATATGTGGTCTGAAATACGCGTTGAGACTGTTAATTTTAATCCATACAATTAAAAATGGCTAAATCCTGTATTAAGGGTTCAAACCTATTGATTCTTTACTGTTGAATTGCTGCCAGTGTGCAGAGAGGTCTGTGCTTACATTCTTGATTGATCTTTCACATTATGATGAAAATGAACGATTAAATCCACAATGAAATGAACTCACTTATGAATAACAGCTTCTTTTTCCAACGTTTCCTCTCCTTAAGTAATACAGTGTGGGGAGAGAGATGTGGACTGAATGGGTTCTTGGAATTCTGTAGTTTGTCCAAGTCACAGTCTCCTCCTCTTCAGTCCAGTCCAATTAATCATTTTGTCTGATGGATGGGTGGAGTGTTCAAGAGAAGGTATTAAATAACAGGCCATTCTGCCTCTGTACAACATCTAATTTCATTTTACTATATCCTATAGTAAAAACATCTTGTCCCTTTCAGAGAAATTGTTAGAATGTGTATAACTCTTTTTTAAAAAATGTTATAATGTTCATTCAGTTTCATCTATTATTTATCCTATAACAAGAGATGCAGAATTTAAGCAGATTAGTCATATTTCAGTGGTATTATGTACATATCTCAATCTTTCAGGGCATGTGCCTAATCTCTTATTTTAGTCAACCAATGGCAAAAAGGGTACTAGCATTTCTGTATAAGAGGAATTTTGCGCTGGTTTAGTTTATGTGGTTATTTGGTCAATTATTAATTTTTTTTTCACATCATGTCCTATAGTTCTGGGAGATGTAAATTTCCTTTTCCAAAATTTAGTAATTTGTGGTTTTGCATGTAAAAGCAAGAAGGTTTTTAATTCTTTGAGAAGCTTTGGATTATAGGGGTCTTCGCCATGCTGTCAACATAATTGCAGTTGAGAATTAGATATTTTGCAGTTGTTTTTATCATTGTGATTAATTATCTTACCCCAACATGTTTGTAACTTTGCATAAGATTACCAGTGTTATGAGTAAACTGTCCCCTCTCCCAATATATTTTGAGATATTGTGAACATGATCAGTTTTATGTATTGTCGAAGGCTTTCACGGCTGGAATCACTTGGGTGCTGTGTGGTTTCCGGGCTGTATGGCCGTATTCTAGCAGGAGAGAATGCTGCTAGAACAAACCCTTTGTGGCTCTAACCTGTAATCGGATACATCCAGTGTTAAGTGCTATCTAGTATATTTTTTCTTTATGACATCTCTAATAATTTTTTTCTGAAAGGGGGTGTAGACCATAACTTAGGCCATATAGCATCTTCATTTTTTTAGATCTCTTAGCCATAATTTTTACAAAAGATTTTTTATTTCTGAGTATCCAAAGTATTCTTGTTCAACCATTAGACAGAATCTAGAGACCATCAGACTTTTTTCCAAATAGTTTTTTAAAATTTTTCATTTTAAGGTCACCAATTAAACTTTGCATTTGTAGATTTTGGAACCATTGGAGAGATTGTTTGATGTGTCCTGGAATTATTATTTGTGGCAGAATTTGCTTTCCATTATATCACAGAATCTATGGATATCATTTTCTTTTAACACTTTAGATATCCTTTTTTGAGATCATTGGGCAAGAAAGTAGATATCAGTGAAATTCTGAAGCTAGGAATGTATGCCAGTTATTAAAAATAAGGGGAATCATGTTACAATTATTTTTGTATAACTTTCTTTAACCATCCCACCATATTCTCCGAAGTATAATCTACAGTGTAGTCTGTCTATGCAGAGCTCCTTGTTTTCATTAGTATATGTATTGGATGGTCACTGTTATATGCAAGAGAATCCTATGGAAAGCCAAACACATGAGTACAACTTAGTGACTGTCCCAGTTAACCACTTGTAGATGATTCTGTGGGAGAATTTTTCTTTTCATATCAGTGGGACCTAAAAGTACGAACTTAGTTGATTTGTGTTCATAAAACTGATGCTTAAGGCACTCATATTTACAATATTTTTCTATATTATATTACCTTTCATTAAAATAATTATTTTGAAGTATTAATTTGGCATGACTCATGTCCATAATTTAGGTTCAAGTTGCCAAGTTCTGATTCTGAACACATTTAAGGTGCAATTCTAAGCAGAGTTAAAAAGGTAAAGTTTCCCCTTCAGTCGTGTCCGACCCTGGGGTACCACTGCAAGCAGTGATTTCATGAAGCGTTACGTTTTTACTATTAGGAGTAGTTTGTATTTAGCTTCCCCGGCTATTCTTTACCCCCAGCTATGTGCTAGGTACTCATTTACTGACAAAGGAATGGATGGATGGCTGAGTTGACCATGAGCCAGGATATCTGCCCCACAGGGGGCTCGAACTCCTGACCGTTTGAGTGGCAGTGCAAGCACTTAACCACTACGCCAGGCAGCTCCTTCTAAGCAGAGTTACACCCTCCTAAACCCACTGACTTCAATGGATTTAGAAGGCTGCAACTCAGTTTAGGATTGCACTGTCTCTGTACTGGAAACACATTCCATTTCAAGTAACAGAATTAACTCCCCTAGTAAGTGGTTATAAGCCATTTGTGAAGCCCTCCTGCTAGCTTTGAGGCTCATTTTTATTGAAAAGTCCCCAGTCCTTGAATGTTTTCATACATGTGTAACATGAATAAATGGGGCAGATTTTCTTATAGACTGTGGGAAACATTTTATTAAATGGCTTGTTCAGATCTGATATTTTCATATCAGACATGACAAGTTTCATAAATGGAAAAAGCAGCCTTTAGATGAGGTTTTTTTAAAAAAATTGTGAGTTTTCCTAAGGGGTCTTCTAGATTGCTCCTGCACTTGTACCACTCAGCATACAAATTAGAATCACAGGAAAGTTCAGCTTGATCTCAAAATAGCGAGACAAGAAGAATATACATTTAAAATAAAAGAAGAATCCCACCAAGAATTCTGCAGAGCTGCCTAGGTGAATATTTACTTGTTTTCAGTCCTTTGTGCTCAGTGGGGCTTACTTCTGAATAAATATGTATAGTATTCGGACAAAGAAGTCAGAACAACAAATCTTGGCCAGGACAACAATAGCTTTATTTTAAAATATTGTTTGAATCTATCATTGCAAAGGTTTCAATTGATTACTGCATGGATTATCCCTTCTTTGCAGGAAATCCTCTTGTAGAATGCAACCCTGGCCAACAACCAGTGTTTAACAGGGAATATATTCTGAGCAGAGAAAAGGCTGGATGGCTAATGATAATCTTCTTGCACCAGCTCATGCCAGCTGCCCTGGAGGACCAACAAGCAAGGCAAAGAGGCCAAGGTCTTCCCTTGATGCTAACTCCAAGTGCTGGTATTCAGGGTTTTGCTGATTACATTAATGTATGTACATCCTGAATCTATATGGGTATAGTTGTTAACAGCACTCCTGCAAGCTTGAGCTCCTGCACCACACCAATCTCCTCCCTCTTGCCCTGCCTCCCTTTTATCCCTCTAAGGAGGTTCCTTCCCTCCTGAGAGCTGCCTGCTCCAGCCTCATAGTGGGTGGCAAGCTGTCTGTCTTGCCCTGCCAGCTTGAGACTGGCTCTTCAGCCTTCCAGGCCCTCCTCCTTGATTGCAGCCTGGCTGGGGCTGTGCTGGCCTTGCCCCACTCTCTGCTGTGGACTGCTGATTGCAGCTTGGTCAGGGCTGTATTGCCTTTACCCTGTTATCTGGAACTGATGAGGCTTGCTCTTGTTGCTCAGGCGTGCCTGCCAATTCTCCACTGTTCCTTCGTACTGATGGCTTTCTGGAAGTCACTTGTGATAAGTCCAGGGGTGGGGTTGTCAGTGGTGGTGTGCTCCAGGGTTCCTGGGTGGGCATTTGTCACAAGAAGGGGGGTGGAACAGTCTGCCAGGTGGTTGGAGGAAGCCCCATCCCTGGACAACGTGTATTTTTTTAAAAAAATCAAGCATACATTGAGTTTTATGTGAGTCAGTGGCACCATAGTGACCAATACCTGACAAAGGGAGCTTGGACTCTTGAAAGCTTCTACTCTGAAAATCTTGTTGGTCTCCAAGGTGCTCCTGGACTTAAATTTAGCTTTTTTGCTGCAGATCATCATGCTTACCTTCTGAAACTTTCATCATGGGCTCTAAGTGTACACTATCACCTGTGAACAAGACTTCTGTATATGGAGAAGGTAGCTATTCCGCTCTGAGGTACATTGAAGAAAAGTGTGATTAAAAATGTACTGGATAGATTTGTTTTAGGAGGGAGCGCAGAGAAAACTGCCAGTCAAAGATCTTGAAAACTTATAAAATTATAGAAGGAAGATATTTTCAGGTGTGGGATGGGATTTTCAGATCGTTCCCCTACATGTTTCCTCATAGGTCCACATCTTCGAATCTTAATAATATTAAGAGCATCAAATAACATTGCAATTGTAAGAATGGAGTAAAGAGAGTTTGTTAAAAAAAAACTTCACCTCTAAGTTCAAGAGTGCCTCAACAAAGAGAAACATATACATTTGTGCATACAGTCTTGTTCACAGACAAAAAGGCACTTATATCATTTGCTCACACGCTGTCCAGTTGTTAGCACAGATTCCTCATTCTAAGAGGACTTCACTAAGAGCTCCACAGATAAGAAATATCACTGTACAAATCAAGAACTACCTCTAACGGGGGGAAAGGTAAACATGACCATTGCTCTTGGAAAGTTGGGAGCAGCTGAGATTCCACTGAAGAAGAAAACAGGCAGATGGGAAAATTGCCTCACTCAAGTTCCAAAAGTTTACAGCATCTGGAAGTGGAAGATTTGGGTAAAATATATATTCTCCTACCTCCCCCTATTTTTCATAACTCCAAGTTTATATATTTATTGTTATTTTATTAATTTGTATCCCACCCTGTCAGATTCAGGGCAGCTAACAGTTTTTGACACAATTAATTAAAATACATAATATAAACAATATGATTAAAACCTATCAATTTTAAAATTCCAATCACCACCCATTAGCTGAAATGCTACACAGGATGGCCAGTCAGCAAGGGGGGAATAGTATAAAGCTCAAGAATATTATTTATTGGTTAACTTCATTTATATGCCACCTTTCTCCTCAATATAATTTTCAAGATGCATATATTTGTGGATTTGTTGGATCTTTCACAATAACAAGAAAGTTGGAAGTCTTACCAGTCAGATATAGAAATGTAGATATTGTTAAAGCATGGTTTAAATTTGGTACACATCTAGTAACTGATGCATAAACAATCTAGAGGAAAAGAAGTTTTGAAAACATTAAATTGGTGGGTCAAGCAGGTAAGGTATTAGATTGTTTTTATTTGGGGTAATTGATAAGAGGAGGAGAAATACAGTGCATAGACCCATTCTAAGCCAAATCATACTCTTCTAAACTTCACTGGAACTAGTAACTCTGTTTAGAATTGCACTTGATAGACTTACAGTGAACCAAGAATGGCATTGAGACAAAGTGCCTATTTTTTCTTTCTGTGCTAAACTCCACAGCTTAGAACGTCACTGTTCTTCTCTTCCCCAAACTTTCCCTTAATTGTTTAATACAACTGCCCTTCCCTTCCAAGAAAGGAAGAATATCACTAGGAATAGATTGATTTTGCAGAAACTGAAATTTCAGATTACTGAAGTAGGCAAGCAGCATATGGTGATGCCGGCGTAGAGAGTAGAAAGCCTTGAAGAATGGTCCTTATAAAGGAAAAAAATTAATATAGCTCCATAGTATGGTTAAGCACTGGCTATTCCTTTTATGCATAAGAATTGAGGTTTCCCTCTCTTCACTCATGATGCTCTTTGACAGTAGATGAATATATAGTTGTGTAAAGAAACACAAAGAGAAAAAGAAAAAGTTATCACCACATGGTTATTATGACAAATCCTAGAAAATGTTGATTTAGGTTTACATTTCAGAATCACTTAAAAATGAGTTTACTGAAAACCTTGTTGGAATGCACTGATTATATACTGAATTGTTAACACATTCTACTTCTACTGATCTTCTCCCAAGTATCAAAAAATAGCCAGTATGATTTCTGTGTTTTTATTGCCATTTTTTATGGTTTAGGGGGTTGTTTTGTGGCCGCTGGGGATGGCATAGCCACGCTACCTTCAAAGAGGAATGGGGAGATGTGCCAACAAAGGAAAATACACAAAACCCCGCAGATCCAAAACTTGGGGGGGGGGGGTGGAGTCAACAGTACACAGCTAGAAGAGGATCCAGAACAGCTGGTTTCAGTCAACTCTCTGGGGGGGCAGGGAGGACTGTTGGGGGGGAGGCATAATGCCAATTAAAGCCATTTTAGGAGTTGTCGTCCTAAACACACTGTCCTGGATTGTCAATAATGCCGGCAGCATGGTCACAGTCCTTTGCCCCCCATGGATTGCACTATGTTTGAAATGGTTAATGTCTATTCAATGCACTTGTGAGCTGTCCTAGAGACCTTTGAATGCAAAAGGTATATTTTACAAATATTTTATGTATTGGTATGTTTATATTATAACAGTAGCAGTTACTCAGCCCCATAGTTATTTATGTCATTCTTACATAATACACAAATATGTATAGACCTGTACAAATAGGTACCTTTTCTTTTCTTGTACTCCACCTTCATAGAAATTAAACAGGGCATGTTAGCAACCTCATAAGGAGTAAAAGGTTTTCAGTAAATGAGTACATGGGTAGTCAGTGGTAAAACAGAATTTTGAGACAATATGGCCCAGACAGGGATCTGCAACCTGCGGCTCTCCAGATATTCATGGTCTACAATTCCCATCAGCCAATTGGCCATGCTGGCAGTGGCTGATGGGATTTGTGGTCCATGAACATCTGCAGAGCCGCAGGTTGCAGTCCCCTGGTCCAGGACGTAATATAGTAATTTGACCTGAGAGGTTTACAGTGCAATCCAATGCTACCACATCCTTCTTAGTCAGTGATTATCAACCTTTCTAATGCCGCGACCCTTTAATACAGTTCCTCATGTTGTGGTGACCCCCAACCCTAACATTTATCCATTTTACAGATGGAGAACACTGAAGCAGAGTGTCTTAGGCAACCCCTGTGAAAGGGTCGTTTGACCCCTAAAGGGGTCCTGACCCCCAGTTTCAGAACCACTGTTCTAAGTCAATTGAAATCAATGGGTGTAGAAGCATTTATTCTACTTTGGATACCATCAGTACAGTAAAATTCTATTTCTGTTGAGCATTTACCAATTGGCCGTGGAAATATTCTCTGTCTCCGTTTGCCACCCACAAAAGCAACAACCAAAATGAAACTTCTTGTTTATGCTGAAACTTCTTTCACTTTGGTGCCCCTGTATGGCAAGCTCTTCCACTCCCTGCTCCTGTATCGTGCAGTAGAGTGTTTTCATCCCTCTGCTTAGCATTACATTGTAAATGTTCTTATCAGTATGTTTCCGGTTGATGGGCAGCTTCTTGTTACCAGCTCTCTCCCACAGCCCCCTGGTTTGATTTTCTACCATCGTTCATAAGATGTATGCCTAATTAAGTATATAAATTGTTGCCCTGAGGTCGACAGATCCATATCCTATGATGTACGACCTTTCTTTCCCTTGGATTGAGATGAAGCAACGATTCTGCAATCTGGATGTCAATTTTAAAAATATCAGCAGCAAATATATTTCTAGGGGTTTTTTTTTCTTTCTTGAAGCAAGTGACAAGTTAATAAGACTTGGCAGCCTGGCCCTATCCATATATCCTCAGAAGTATCGTGATATTCGGTTTCATGCTATTCATACTGATTTTATTTATTTAGAAGATTCAGCAGCTTATCCTGCCTTTCAGTCCAATCAGGACCACCCAGGCAGCTAACAACTAAAAACAGAGAAGCAGCAAAACACATCACTAAGCAAATGAAAAACCAGAAATGAAATACATTTGTGGAAAAACAAGAGGAAAAACAAAAGAGATTGGGAATTTTAAGTACTTACAGGGGTGGAGGTATGTCTGATTTTTTTCCAGATTGCTCCCAACACAAGTAGAAACAAAAACTTTTTAAAAGCAGCATACTATGACATACAAAGCCCTTCATGTCTGCTTCTCCTGTTATTCTCCGCTGCATGAGCTTTGCCCATCGGCGTCAACAAATGGGAAAGATTAGCAGCAGCCAGTTCACCTGCATTAGCTGAGGTGGCTCCCCCTTGTGGAACAACCCACTTCAGGAGGCCAGAAAGTCCCTGGTCCTTCTATCATTTTGCAGAACATGCAAAACAGAAATGTTCAGAACTTATAAAGGGATTAAAACTGCTGCCAAATGGAACAGCTCTGGAGGACGCTTGTACAAGGGACTGTGGTCAATCACAATGTTTATTGTATATAGTCACTTTTATAGCATCATCTTCTACCTTTGCAACCCCATGTTCCAGATTATGATACACATCACACCTTAGATTTTTTTTCTTTTTGCTTGCATTGTGTTAAAATTCTATATTAGTCCTTTTATGTTTACTGGATGCCTGATGCTGGTCAATCTCAGCAAAAAGGGGGAGGGGCTATAAATTAAGAAAATAAACGATATGCAAAGGCTCCTTTCTGTGTTTTCATTTCAATGAATACGGTTTATGGATCTGTGCTCTGCAGTCCCTAAAGCCAGAATATCTGAACCACTTACATATGCCCCAGGATTTAGTACCAGTGGTTCCATGATAACAAAGTATGGGAGCCATTTGAACATTATTGACAACCCAGTGAAAGTTTAGTTGTGATTGTTCCATTCAAAGAACCAGAACTTACCTTAAAGAAAAATCCTACACGGAGTTAACATGTATTGAAAATGGACTTAAGGAGGGTGTAACTTGGTTTCGGGTTGCACTGTTAGTCACAACTAACGGCTTGCAATGGTTTCATTGAGACTGAGCCTAAACAGAACTACGTTGAAATAAGTTCAATTTATTCAATGGGGCTTACTCCCAGGAAAGTATCCTTCCGATTGCAGCCTGTGCTACCACTAAATTTTACATCAATCAGGACTTACAGCGTTAGTGGATCACGCCATGTGAAGTGGTCCCAAGACTTGATTTATTACGATAAAGTTGTGACTGAATAAGAAGCAGCCAGCAGAATTTTGCTCAGACCTCAATTGGAACGAAAACATCTGTTAAGTGTTTACTTTTAAAAATGGACAGCTGCTCTGTTTGGGGAAAGTCAATAGAACTGATGATATGTATTAATATTGGGCTGAGCACAATGTTGTAGCCAAAGCTTGACCCCTATAAATACTATTTACCTCAAAGGGAAAATTAAGCATGTGCTCAAAACTTATCAATTTGAAATCAATGGGAAATATGCTTCACAATTTAAAGTCATAGAACAGCTAGATTCAAATCCAATAACCCCTTACAGACCAACATGATTTTCAGAGCTTTTGCGATTCAGTGCTCCTTTGGTTAGCATTGATTCTTGCAAGCTTATACCTCGCAAAACCCTGTTTGGTCTTTATAATGCCACTGGGCAGAAATCTTGCTGTTCAGGACAACAGAGCTACCCACCTGAACCTAATTTAAAGTCATATAAACAGAGATTCCAAAATGAAAGTAGGAAATTTTCCTAACGAGGATACATTATATCATGAATGGATAGATTTCCAATCTACATTCAGAAATTATGCACAAGCTAATCATAATTAACGTCTTTAAGACAGTAAAATGTACACAGAAATATAATTAATCCAATATAATTGTTCCAACAATGGAACAAAGTGATTTTGTAACTCATTTACAATCAAAAATTTCCTTAATTATCCATATAGAAAGAGCTCCAATATCATGGCACAAACATCAAACCACTCTATTTTATTCAGCACAAAACAGCTCAAACTACTCAAGGAGTGAACAGCCCTGCAACTAAACTAATAAAACTTCTGCTATGCTGGAAGAAATATTTTGGTCTTCGCCTGCTTTTATACCGGCTTCTCTTGATCTTTATTGTGTAGCCCACAGCTATGTTCTTGACTCTTGATTGAGTGCCAAATTGACACTTGATCTTCTCTATGCATATTGCTCTTACCAAAAAATCACTTCTAGCAATGTAATTAGAATCCAGTTATAGGGCAATTCTGACCAGAGATATACCTTTCTGAGTCCTCTGAAGCCAACGTTTAGGATTGCATCCACTAGAGAGTAATCCATGGAGCTTACTCCCAGGAAAGTGGTTCTTAGGATGGCACCACTGATGACTTAGATGAAAATTACTGTTTCCTGGGTGTATTTCTAATTATGTCAGTTCTGAATTTACAACCTGATCTCAAACATCTGCCTAGGAATATTTCTCATGACATGATTAGAGTCTTGGTTCACCACTGAAGTAGTAATTACAGTGTCAGAGTTAGATCTGAGAGATCAATGTTCGACTCCCCAAACTACCATGGGAGCTTGCTTGGTGATACACACTCAACCTGGCCTACCTCACAGAGCTGTTGTGAGGATAAAATGGAGGCGATGAGAACAGTGTAAGCCATTTTGGGTCCCCACTGGGGAGAAAGGCTGGATAAGTTAATAAATAAGTAATAAATGAATAAATGTATTGTCGAAGGCTTTCACAGCCAGAATCACTGGGGTGCTGTGTGGTTTCTGGGCTGTATGGCCGTGTTCTAGCATTCTCTCCTGACGTTTCGCCTGCATCTGTGGCTGGCATCTTCAGAGGACCTGACAGTATACTCCACTTGCTTTCCTTTCCTACTATCAGATCCTCTGAAGATGTCAGCCACAGATGCAGGCGAAACGTCAGGAGAGAATGCTGCTAGAACACGGCCATACAGCCCGGAAACCCCACAGCATCCCAATAAATTAATAAAGTTCGTAAGTACTAAGTAAGTTAATAAATAATGTCACATCCTTGTTCAACATGGGAAAAGAGGTACTGTGAGATTTTAAATAAAAGATTGACCTGCAACCTTTTTTACTTCTCAATACTAGTTAGCTGGAAAGCAAATATCCAAGCAGATTTCAAATTCAAGTGCTTCAGGTGGGGAAAATATTGCACCGCTCCTAATTCTACTAGTATTTCATTTCCTCCATGATTCCAAAATGCATTTCCCTCCCCCAAATGACTACCACCCTCTTAAACAGACTGTATTGTCATATTCTTGTTAAACCTAAACATGTCTTGAACAATCTGTATGAAAAATTTTAAACAAATTATAGTTACTGTTTCATAAGATGCATGACCGGGATAGCCCAGCCAGTCTTTTCAGTTCTTGGGAGCTAAGCAGGGTTGCTTCTGGTTAGTACTTGGATAGGAGACCACCAAGGAAGTCCAGGGTCATGATGAAAGAGCAGGCAAACCACTTCTGAACATTTCTGGCCTTGAAAACCCTGCAGGGTTCCCATAAGTTGCCTGCAATTTGATGGCAACTTATATCCAATCATTTATTAATTAATCCCAGAAAGGATTCCTGCAGAAGCCACAGAACCACTACATCTACACAATGAAATTTTTAGCACCCATCTGAAAACAAAAGCATGTCCCTGCTTTAGATTTGACACAGCAGTACTTTCAAAATTGTTCCATAATTGCTACTTGGAGGCCTTAATTTCAAGCAAAATATTAATCTAGCCTTATATTTCAGGTTTTATCCAATACTTGAATAAAAATTCTAAAAATTAAAATTACACATATCTAAGTCAAGGGGAAATTTCCAGAACTCTTACAAAGATATGCTTCAGCATATCAGTAGAACTTGCTCTCTCAAATGTGCATCGGAATGGAAACATTAACTTTGTCCATTTTTAAAAAAAAAATTTGAATTGTTTTGTTCTCTTTAAGTTTGTTACAAACTCTGGGTTAGTGTTTTCATCTTAGTATATAGTATTACATTTTGAAGTGTTTTTCACATTTTGCAAACATGAACAGGGACCTTTTCTACCAGTGAGTAAAAGTGTTTTATACTTTCAGCAGACATTGGGTGCAACTTCTTGTATAGTGTCTAGAAAGTAGAAACAAAATTGACAGTCAAAGAACTTTGGCATCAGGATAAAAGGAAAAGAATGTTGCCTTCTCCCTCTTCCATCCTTTCCTATTCAACAACCCTGCAGAAAGGTTTAATCAACTTGTGATGCGGCTGATAAATTGATGGTACAGTTCCCAGCTTATGTTGACGGTTATAACCTTGCTCAGTAAAAACTACCCAGAAACAAGGAAACCAAGAAGTTACACCTCTCTACCCCCCATCACAATGTGGGAAACTCAGTAAACTCTACATTGCCATAGAAAAGCTGGAAAAAAAATGAATATGAGGCTGTTGTGGTTCAAACAGTTGGGGTGGTCACCAAATAAATAGGCACGTTTATTTATTCAGGCTAAGAAAACAAAAATGGGCCCTCACCAGAGGGAGGGGTGTTTTGTAAAGCCTTCAGAAGGAAGAAAAGATCAAATGAAACTGACTCAGTGGGATCTTCCTGATGTGACCCCAGCGTTAAAGTATTTATTTTCCCACTGCAGTTGAAAGTCGCTTTACAGAAACATCTCATGCTGGAGCCAAAGACAGAAGAAAAAGTTTTGTTTGTTTTTTCAAATTCAAGCAAGGCTATTAAATAAGCTGTACACAGAAAGGTTGATGGTCCCCCTCCCCCTCCCAAGAAACACAAAATTGTAATAGTAAAATGACAACAGTAAGGAGAGCAGCCAGACCCTTCATAACCAACAGAACACTGTTGCTTTTATTTAAAACAGTAGCCTTGCCTGTCTATTGGTCCAAGCAATTCTCACTAACCCCTGGCCTTTCAGTCTTCATTGGGGGATCCGTATGGTAAAAGAGGTTGATTCCAGAGCCAAAAAAAGCGGGCTCTTGCCCCACAGCTCCATATTGACCCCCCCCCCCTTTGCAAATCCGCTTTGAGTGCCAGGGAGCCTCCAACGCTTCAGTTGTGTTTGAAGAAGCCTCAACTCCTGATATGGGAAGAAGAAGTTCCAAAGGCTCCAGAGGGCTGATCTCCTAAGCTGAAGATGCAAATCCACAAAAATCACCCACAGGGATTCCTGGAAGCATCTGGCCTTGGATCTGCTCAACAGGGCTCTCCGGGAGAGGGATCCTGTTCACTGAAAACCCACCCTGCGCAAGTCCAATGGTTCTCCCCATGGCTTCCAAATAGGGATCCCCTTGCATCCTTCTGCCCATCTGTCCCTGCAGATTCCAGTGGGGCATTATGGGAAGGAGGGTGTTTCCAAGGCGAAGGGCCACGCGGAGGTCGGAGGAGGGCCACCCATCCGACGGGGAGGTCACATGCCCCGCGCCGTCCCCTCCTCCTGCTCCCTCTTGACGGCGCAGGCGTGGCCGTGGCTGCCCGGCAGGGCCCCCCCTCCGGCCTTGAGCCGCTTGTTCTGGTGGGTCTTGACGTGCTTGGCCAGGTGGTCGCTGCGCATGAAGCGCTTCCCGCACTCGCCGCAGCCGAAGCGCTTCTCGCCGGTGTGAGTCCGCAGGTGCCGCTGCAGCTCGTCGGAGCGCGTGAAGCTCTTGCCGCAGAAGAGCCAGCTGCACACGAAGGGCCGCTCGCCCGTGTGCCAGCGCAGGTGCGCCTTCAGGTGCGACGTCTTGCCGTACACCTTGCCGCAGCCGGGCAGGTGGCACACGTGCTGCTTCTTCTTGCCCGGCTCGGCCGCGCCGTCGGGGGCCGCCTGGCAGTTGGGGCAGCGGCAGCGGCGGCACCTCCTGGCCGTGGCCGCCAAGGGCGCCTTGGGGTGCAGCAGGGCGGCCAGCTGCGACTGGTACTGCGCCAGATCCGACGGCGCCAACACCAGGCCGCGCTGCAGGCCGCCGGGGGCGAAGCGGGGGGCTCCCGGCGGCGCCTGCTGGAGGCTCCACCAGGGCAGGTCGTCGGGGGCCGGCGTGGCGGGCGAGAGCTGCCGGCAGGGCTGGGGCGCGGGCGGCGGGGGCAGCAGGTTGCAGTAGCCCGGGGGCAGCGCCGCTTGGGCGGCGTAGGGCACGTAAGGCGGCGGCGGGCAGCCCGAGGGCAGCGCGCCCATGGAGGGCGGCGGGGGCATCCTCTTGACGGGCGAGAACTCGTAGGGGTACGACGACGGGTCTGCGGGCGGCGTGAGCGGCAGCTCGTGGGCGGCCCCGAAGGCGGGCTGCGGGGTGAGGCCCAAGGCCGGTGGGCCCCCTGGGGAGTGCGCCGGCATCTCGCCGCTCCACGGGTGGAAGATCCTGGACGGCGACCCCAGGCTCGGCTCGTAGGAGACCTGCAGGAAGTCCGACGGGGCGCCCGGCTGCCCGATCCGGCTGCAGGTGGCGGCCAGCAGAGCCAGCGGAGAATGCTTGGCCAAATCCGGGGAGGCGCTGGGCGTGCGATCCTACGGCGAAGGAGGAGGAAGGCTGTTATTCGAAGGTCCCCCGTGCCCAGCTCGCAACTCGCCTGGTGCTCCCCTCCCCGCCCAGCTGGCGGCGGCCCATTCGTCACCCCCGGAAAGTTTGCTGTTAGTCACAAAGAACCAGTTACCGAGCACGTGGGCGGGACAGTTTCCCCAACAACAGGCGCCTGCCTCTGCCCCGGGGAGAGGGAGGGGGGGGGGCCAGACGCTGGGAGTCAGCATCGCGCCCATGCCCCCCCCCCCCCAACCCCGATAGTCCCTTTCAACTCTCCGGGCTACTGAGAAGTAGTTGGGAGTCGCAGGCTTTGGCTGGGGCGTTGAAGGGGACGAGATTTTTGCTGCCCAGACTGAACCCGGTGCTTGCAAACAAGGGAAGTTTGGGCGGAAAGAAGCGCGGCTTTTTAAATCGGCGCGTTTCTTTCCAGCCTAAAAACTACTTATTGGGACGCTTTTCAGAAAGTTCGCTTTGGGACCCAAACTCGTCTGGAAGAGTTCAGTATCTGACCACACTTCTCCCCTGTTTCTTGCAGCTCGGGTGGGCGCACGCCCTTGCAAGTTGTAACTTGGACCTTCCCCCCCCCCCCTCCTTTTCCGGGCGATCCTGTCCCCCAGTGGATGGCCTCGCACCCCCCAGCTTTTTGAGCCCGCCGACTTCTCCACCCCATTCCCCGAGATGAAGGTCCCACTGACCTGCAGAAACGCTTGCAGAGGGTCGTTCCGGAGCACCGCCACCGTGGCCATGGCTACCGCGCCCGGGGCGAGTGGAGGCCACGCGGGTAATGCTGCGGCATGGAGTCGCTCCCGGGAAACCGAGGAACTGCCCCGTTGACCTCCTTCTGCTGCGCCCTCGCCCCCTCCCCAACCTTTGCCCGGCCTCGCCCACCCACCCCCCAAGCCGGCCACCCCCTCGACCAGCCCGCCAGCCCCGACACCGCAGCGCGACGATCTCCGCGGCGGACTGTCTGACGACGGCAGGATCACCTCCAAGAATTTGATAAGGACTTTGCTGGGCCGCCAGCCAGTCAGAAGGAAGATTTATGGCTTTGAAGTTTGCCGCTGCCCAATCATCAAAGGAGAGCGGCTCTTTCAGAAGCGAAAGCAAATCCTTTGAATCCACAAAGCTCCTAGGGTGTGTTTGTTGGTGTGGATAAAAGAACTGATTATTAGGGGGGGGGGGATGGGAAGGGAGGAGATAAAGGCGGGACAATTAATGAAGTAATCACTATGTGGGAAATGTATATACACAAATAATTGGATTTTCTTGATCAAAGGGCCCCTTACCGCCTGGAGACCCTGGTGCTTGGATGCTCAGGCCTTGGCTTTTAGCCCCCCCTCTGCATTATCCTTTAAAAAAAAAAGTCTATTGCCACTAAGGATTTCCAGAACTTTAAAGTGACAGTTGTTACCTCCAGTAATATCATCATCCAGATAGTGGGTGGGACTCAACAATTGTATGAATAAATCCCCCCCCCCAAAAAAACCCCTTCACTCTGGTGTGTGCCTACCTCTCATGCCAATTGCAAAAGTTCTACAGTTTGTGTGTGAGAATTTTCTGAAGAATTCCTTCTCAAGTGGCTACAAAAAAAAAGGCAGTTCCTTGCCCCTCTTCCCAGTCTATTTGTCCCACTGCGCTTGGGGATTTCAGCCTTGAAGATGCTTTGATCTCCTACGAACGATATGGAAACCCCCCCACCCCCACCCCCATTAATGTGGAGAAGTGCAGTAAAAGTGGCTGAGAAACGTGTGGTGGATTTTAATTATGTGATATCTCAGAAGGAATTTTATTTTTAGCCAGGAAAATGTTTTCCAGTTCTTCATAAGAAGCCTTTCCAAAGAAGGGAAGAGTTCTGCACAATATATCTTCAGTAGAAATAATTCATTGACCAGGAAATCCGGGCAGCTTTAATGGCTCTGCTTTAAAAGTCTGCTCCTTTTATCCCTCTCCGACAGAAGTTTCTAACCTGATCCTAAATGCTTGCCAGGGTCGATTCCAGTTAACTTTCCAAAACTGAGGAAATGTGGCTCTTGATAGTGACAGTGAAATTAGTGGTCCTTGTTTCCATGTAAAGATATTTAGGATGGGAGTCTTGCTTTAAAACCAGGGCCACAAACTCAGAGTTGGAAGAGACCACCAAGTCCAACCCTTTGCAATGCAGGAACACACAATCAAAGCACTCCCCACATATGTTCATCCAGCCTTCAGCCGCTGGAAGCGATTTCTCCAAAGGCCGGTTTGGAAGCTTAGCCGGGCGGAGACCCGCCCTCGCGCTCTAGGCCGCACTTCCGAAGAGGTGGTGCTTCATTCCGTAGGCAATGTTGCAAAACAAGGCTGGAAGAAGCGCTCAGAGTCGCCCGTCTTCTGCCCCGGGCATTCTCGTGGCCCGTAAAAAAGAAACCCAAAAATCTGTGCTTCCTGCTATCTGTTCTTCAAAAATGGACAAATACGGAGCACCTCCACGGCTGACCCTCCTGGACCCATTTCAGGCTCGCTTCTTTCCACTTCCCAGAGGCGCTGCGTCCTCCTGAAGACGCCTCTGACTGCGTCCCTGGGGGGGTCGGTCTTTCTGGGCCTGGGCAGATCCTTGGCGCGGGATTCCCTGCCTGAGGTTTGGACACGCGCCAAAGGCGGGCGAAGCGGCGGGAAGGGGGCTTCCTGGGGGCAACTCGGGGAGGGGGAGGAAGAGGAGCGCCGGGGCGGCCCTGCCCTTCTGCCCCGCCGGCTGGCATTTCTGCAACTTTCCTCGGGTAACCTGAGCCGCCCGGCGCTGCTCGGCTTCCATTGTGGCCTTAAACGCCCGGCGCGGAGAGATCTTTATCTGGCTTCCCTGTGCAAACAATCCGTGCCCCCTCGGAGGCTTGCGCGGAGGGGGGGGGGGGGCTCGAATCAGGGCGGCCTCTTTGAGGGGATTAGAGGGCCACGTCCTCTCCCACGGCTCCATATGTAGTCTCGGAGAGGAAGAAAGCCCCCCCCCCGCCCCGCCGACCTACACCCGCAACGGGAGAGAGAGAGAGAAAGCAAAGGGCCTTTGCCTCGGGCCTCCTACACCAGGTCGAGCCTGGGCAAATGCTGGCGGACGGGGTGGGAGGACGCTAAAGAGGCCACCAGGCCCAGGTCGCGCTTTTGAGCAACTTGGCAAACGTTCTCGCCGCCACGAGCCACAGGAGGACACAGAGTCACGGTTGACGTATTCGGTGCCCGCCCCGGCTCATGGCACGATGCGCAAATTGGTGCATTTCACGCGCGCGTGGATAAAAAGATCGACAGCACCACGAAAACCAAGCGAGACTGGCCTCCCCACCCCCGCGGGGCTTCTCTCTACATCGAGGCCTCCCGAAACCTTCAGTGGACTCGACGACGTAAAGCTGGAAGCCGAGCCCCTCCGAAGCAACTCCTCTCCAGCTGGCGAGTGGCACCTTCGTGCGCAACGATGGCCTGTCCGCATTCCTGCGGCCCCCCAGCTGGAGATGGCCGGTTTTGGCGGGAGCCCTCTGAGCCTCGCTCGCTAGCTGTTCCCCGGGGGAGGAAAGGAAGGGTCCTGAGCTGCCTGCGAGTGCAGTGGGGTCGCGGAGAGACCGTCGCAGAGATGCTGGGGATATCAATCACCTCCCACCCCCCGCTCAGTGGGGAGGCTCAGCCATCCACAAGGGCGGAGAACATGAGACAGCGGCGCGGCCTCCCCTCCCGGTCAGAACCAGGCGTTGAGTGATCTCTGCGCGGGGTGCGCGCCTTGGGAAGTCGCGGGGCACGAGGGAAGATCGTCGGCCCCCCAGTCGGACTGTCTCCAGCAGGATCTTTTATTAGAATCAAGCAAAACTGCACAGTGCAGCAGGGTGCAAATTTTCAAGGTCTCCAGAACTCTTATCAGGTTGGATGTTAAAGGGAGGGGGGAGGGGAGCCCTGATCTTAAGGCTTTCACTTGCCGGCATTCTGTAAACAATGCGAAGCAGGTGCCCTGCCCGGGGTTGGAAATGATTCCGTTCATTGCCTGCTTGCACCCCTTGGCCCATTGGAAGGAAGAAGCAAAAAACAGAAGAAGCATCCTATCGAATGTACAAACTAGGCGGGGGGGTGGGGAGCTTTGTGTCCCGTAAAAGGGTTTCTGGGCAGAAGTGACCCAGAATCATCTCAGTGGAGGGTTAGGATTGGGAACGCTGTGGGACTTCACTTTCAGGCAGCGTGTTCAGGAGCAAGCCTCACACTTGGATCCTAAGCTTTTTAAAAAGTGCCACTGGTGATACTCACAAGAGGTCTAAGGCTTATTATTTGCCAAGCAATTTATTTCCCTGGTGGCTTTCCACGTAAGCAGTGGATTGCTGCAGTTCAATTGCAATCCCGGACACCCTTATGAGGGACTAAGTGAGACTTTCTTCTGCATGTACATCTGCAGGAGTGCATTGTAACCAAGGGCACTTTCACAAATGCAGAATAATGCACTTTCAATCCACTTTCACAATTGTCTGCAAGTAGATTTTGCTATTTTGCACAGTAACATCCGGCTGCAAAGTGCATTGAAAGTGCATTATCCTGCATGTGTGAAAGTGCCCCACGTGAGTCTTTTTCTTCCTTTGCAAAAGGCTTCAGGAAACGTTTGGAGGAAAACTTTGACATCAGTGGAACTGAATGCAAAGTAAGGACACAGAGACTTGCATGAAACCAGAGCCATGTGTAACTGTTGTTGAGATGGAAAACAGGGGAAACAGATTCTGATTTTTGACCTTCCTCACTAGGCAGGAGAAGCCAACTCAGGGAGACAATTATTTGGATCCTTTAGTGCAGTGAGGGAGCCAGCATGGTGTAGTGGTTAAGATGTTGGACTAAGACCTGGGGAAACTCCCGTTCAAATCTTCAGTCAGCCATGGAAACTTGCTGGGTGATCTCCGGCCAGTAATTCACACTCTCAGTCCTGACCCCAGGGGCGTAATGTCCATTGGGCAAAGTGGGCAGCTGCCCAGGGCACCACCTTGTGGGGGGCATCAAAATGCAGGGTTCGTTTTTGGGTATTTTAGTGGTTTTCCATTTTTGGCCTGTAGGGGGCGCAGTTTTTAGGCTAGCAGCACCAAAATTTCAGGGATTTTTTGGGAGACTCTCCTGATGATATCACCCAGGTTTGGCTCTGGGAGTCCAAAGTTATGGACTCCCAAAGGGAGTGCCCCCATACCCCATTGTTTCCAATGGGAGCTAATGCACTCCCTGCAGGCACCAATGTTGTGGTGCCAAAAATTTTTTGGTCATGGTGGAGTGGCTGCCCGGGGGGAGGGGGGGCATCCAACTCAGGTTTTGCTCAGGGCTACAGTTTGCCTCGTTACGCCCCTGCCTGACCCTGGCTGGTATTGGGATGGGAGATCTCCAAGGGATACCAGGGTTGTTGAACAGGGAAGTAAGCAATGGTAAAACACCATCTCTTGAGAGCCAGCATAGTGTAGTGATTAAGAGCAAGTGCATTCTAATCTGGAGAACTGGGTTTGATTCCCCACTCCCCCACATTAGTGGCAGAGGCTTATCTGGTGAACCAGACATGTTTCCGCACTCCTCCCTTCCTGCTGGGTGACCTTGGGCTAGTCACAGTTCTTCAGAACTCTCTCAGCCCCACCCACCTCACAAGGTGTTTGTTGTGGGATGGGTGAGAAGGGAAAGGAGATTGTAAGCCCCTTTGAGTCTCCTTATAGGAGATAAAGGGGGGGGATATAAATCCAAACTCTTCTTCTTCTTGCCTTAAAAACTGTACTGGGTTGTCATAACTCATCTGTGATTGTTAACAGGGCAGTGATTGTCAAAAAGTTGCTTTGTATGTGTGTTTTTAAAGCAATGAATACACTTGAAGCTCCATGTGTCTTTATTTCACAAATTCACTTTCAGTTATTAGGAGATGCACAGGTAAAGTCAAGGCCCAAAAACAATCCAAACATGACATAAAAACAGGGAAAGAGACACCAATGAGCTTACATTAAAATGAAAGATCTGGAGAGTCATTAAATAAATCAAATAAGAGTCCAGACAGCTACATTCAGGAGAGATTGGGCTTCGGACATGTCAACGGCCACAGATGAGAAGAAGCGCTGCGGGAATCTGTTCCTCTTCCCGTTTGGCCCCAGAGACAAAACCACTTTGTACAGACGCTCCAGCTGGAGTGGGCCAGATGAGAACAGTGGACTCAGAGACACATCTGCCAGGCCAACAGCAGGTTGGAGGAGCAAGAACGGGCTGGGATGGAGGTGGGTGCATCTTCCATCCTGTGGTGGCAAGGTCCCCTTTCCTGTGCAGGACTTCTTCCCTGCCTCCATCTCTTTCCTTACCCTGCAGGGAAAGAGGAAAAGAGGTGACCTGGGGGTGGGAGGGAGGGGGAAGAGAATGCAAAGAAACGGTTAATTTTTCTTTGGGCAGAGACAAGAGGGAGCACCAAACTGAGAGGAGGGAGACAAAGCAAAAAACATCATAATGGTTGCAATGGCAAAGATGTTGTAGGGCTACAAGAAGACTTATTTACCTGTAGTGTCCACACAAGGGAAGGGAAAGGGGGTGTAGAAGGGGGCACTCAGACACCAAACCTGATGCTTGTGTTTGTAAAGTGTCTTCAAGTTGCAGCCAAGTTATGGTCACCTGAGCATTCAAGAGGCTTTCAAGGCAAGCGTGAAGCTGAGGTGGTTTCCGTTGCCTTTCTCTGCAGAGTCTTTCTTGGAAGTTTCTCTTTCAAGTACTGACCCGGCTTCCAAGATCTAACGAAATCTGTGTTGCTTTACTTCCCAACCTACTATTTAGTACATTTAAAAAATCCTTTCTCCAAGGAGCTCAGGAAAATGTTCTAAAGGTTCTTGTTGCTCTATTGCATAGTCACAACAACTCGGTGAAGTAGGTTGGGCTAAAAGTGACTTGCCCTTGGCAGAGGTGGAGCGACCAGGGGGCAGGGTGCTCGTGTTGCACTGGGCGTGCCTGGGGGCGGAAAATCCCCGCCCCCGCACTTACCTTAGTGAAACAGTACAGACTGAAGAAGTGGCCTGCTTCCTTCAGGCTGAAAATGGCCTGGAAGGAACTACTCTTCCCAGGAGACCTTGTGAGTCCCAGGGTCTCATGGGAAGTGTAGTTCCCACCAGGCTGTTTTTAGCCTGAAGGGAACAGGCTGCTTTTCCAGGCTGAACTAAGGTATGGCGGGGGAGGGGGGGAGAAAACACGGAGTGCACACCAGGCGCACTCTGGCCCAGCTACGCCTCTGGCCCTACGTCATCTATCAAGCTTCCTGGTCGGGAGGATGGTTTGGACTTGGGTCTCCTAGGCTGATTCCCCACTGGCAGAGTCGGCCTAGGTTCGTCCCAGCAACTCCCCACTGCCGCTGAGTTTGACCCGGGTTCGTTTCAGTTCTGTCCCCTCAGAACTGGAATTTCTGATTCCAGTTCTGAAGTACAGCTTTCCCCCCAAACCTTGGTCAAACTCAGTTGGAAGCTAGACAGTGGGGAATCGTCCCTAGATCATTCCATTGTGGAATCTATATCATGGGGGAAACTATTTTATTCCCAAAATATCAGAAGTAGAAGAATCTGGAAGGATCTAGTCAACTAATGTCCAAATTCCCCCCCCCCCCCCCCAAATCATGAAGTTTACATGAGTGTTATGGAACTGGACAGAAGAGGTCTGAAGAATATGAACTGCCTGCATGCTATTCTGTGAAGCAGGGGCATAACGAGGCAGCCCTGGGCAAACTGTAGCCCTGGGCAAAACCTGAGTTGGATGCGCCCCCCCCCCCCATGGGCGGCCACTCCACCACGACCAAATTTTTTTTGCACCAGGACATTGGTGCCTGCAGGGGGTGCATTTTTAGACATATCAGCACCACAATGTCAGCATATCATCAGGAGACTGTCCTTATGCTACTCCCCAAGTTTGGTGAGGTTTGGTTCAAGGAGTCCAAAGTTATGGACTCCCAAAGGGGGGTGCCCCATCCCCCCATTGTTTCAAACGGGAGCTAATAGGAGATGGGGGCTACAGTTTTGAGGGTCCATAACTTTGGCCCCCCTGAACCAAACTGCACCAAACCTGGGGGGGGGGTATCATCAGGGCAGTCTCATGATGAGACCCTGAAAGTTTCGAGACTGTGCCTTCAGAAATTTGCCCCCCCCCAGCCTGCAACCCCCATTGACAGCAATACAGAAAACTCAATGCAGAACAAAGATTCTTGAGCAAATTTCTGGGATGTTCCTGCAGGGGGTGCATTTTTGAATGTATCTGCACCAAAATGTCAGGTTTCATCTGGAAACTGTCCTAATGGGACTCTCCCCAAGTTTGGTGCAGTTTGGTTTAGCGGGTCCAAAGTTATGGACCCTCCAAGGGAGTACCCCATCCCACATTCTTTGCTAAGGAGATGGGGCCACCCTTTTGAGGGTCCATAACTGAACTCCTAAACAAACTGCACCAAACTGCAGTGCCATCATCTCAGATGATACCCTGAAATTTTGGTGCCGATTATCCAAAAATACACTCTCTACAGGAACATCCTAGAAATTTGCCAAAATTGACGTTGTCTACATTATATCAATAGGAGTTACAGGCTGTCTATATTATGAAGGCACAGTCTCAAAGCTTTCAGGGCCTCATCAGGAGACTTCCCTAATGATACCCCCCAGGTTTGGTGCAGTTTGGTTCAGAGGGGCCAAAGTTATGGACCCTCAAAACTGTAGCCCCCATCTCCTATTAGCTCCCATTGGAAACAATGGGGGATAGGGGCACCCCCTTTGGGAGTCCATAACTTTGGACTCCTTGAAGCAAACCTCACCAAACTTGGGGGGTAGCATAAGAACAGTCTCCTGATGATACACTGAAAATTTGGTGCCGCTAGCCCAGGAGTAGGGAACCTGCGGCTCTCCAGATGTTCAGGAACTACAATTCCCATCAGCCTCTGTCAGCATGGCCAATTGGCCATGCTGGTAGAAATGAGAGTGAACCCTGATCTGGAATGAGTTCCCCCCCCCTAAACTAGCCTAAAACTCTGCCTGCAGGCCAAACATGGAAAACCACTAAAATACCCAAAAACGAACCCAGCATTTTGATGCCCCCCACAAGGTAATGCCCTGGGCAGCTGCCCACCTTGCCCAATGGGCATTACGCCAGTGCTGCGAAGTTTCATTAGGTCCTAGCATTACCCTACTGTTCAGTTGAGCTGATATGGCTACAGGCATTTGGGGGGGGGGGCTGTTCAGTGTGTGCATTTAGATAAGACAGTCCTGTTCTCAGGAGAAATCGCTACATGCTGTGAGCAGCGCAGCCCAGAAAATGGTCAGAAACTACCTGGTATAGTTCAGTCTCCAAAGCTATATTAGTGTGTCCTTAAACCCAAGCCTACAGATTACAAGTCTTACAATAGAGCAGAGGAATGGGGGCAGGCTTATTGTGTGATCTTTTGCAGAGTTACAAAGAAGTTACTTTACATAGGTTTGCATTGCAAGATTAGAATATGTTGGGGGGGGGGAGAGAAGAGAGGTCAGGTCACATCACAGCCTCTTAGGACAAAGAAGAAATTGTTGCTTTTCATGTGAAAAATATTTATGCCAGCAATGATTTGTATCCGTCTCCCATATTGATTATAACTTCTGGATTACTTATTTGACAAACAGTAGAAGTTTTTTTTAAAAGGACATTTTTACACTAATAAAGTAGGAGATTGATTTTTGGCTTCTGCTTTCAGGACCTTAGCCTGATTTTTCCAAGATAAGTGGAGTTGTACATGTAAGCGTTTGAGTGAGACTTGTAAAGGGTCCAGATCCTGCATGTCTTTGTATTTGTCTCACGTCTTTCCCGTGTGTAGGGGAGAGGAACACAGTGGCTCAGTTCAAAGAGGATCCCTCACTTCTGAGGAGAAGAAGGAGGGGACTGAGGCATAATCTAGAAAAAAGATGAATGCAGTTTCACTGGGACAAGGTAATTAAGCAACTGAGAGAAATCCTGTGCATACTTTCTGGAAAGGAAATCTCAATAAACTCAGTGAAACCTGTATTGTTGTTGGCTTTCGCAACCAGAATCAACCAGCTGTTGTGGGGTTTCTGGCCTGTGTGGCCATGGACTGATAGTTTTTGCTTCTAACATTAGGAGCAAAAACTTCCAGACCACAGCCATACAGCCTGGAAAACCCACAACAGTAAAACCTATTTCTGAGTGAACACATGTAACATTGTGCTGTACTTACAACTCAGTGAAGAAAAACCCTTTAAGGATACAGCAGCGTTGGCTAGATCATAATAGATCATAAGCTAGATCATAATAAAGTCCCCTGAGATAAAATTATTCATTCATTTTCTATCTATCATGACCCTAGATAAGAATGGCCCGAGAAAAGAACTGATAGTTACACTAGGACTTGACTTAGCGAGCAAAAATGTCAATTGGTTGCCCATAGGTACCGTGTTTCTCTGAAAATAAGAGAGGGTCTTATATTAAATTTTGCACCAAAATATGAATTAGGGCTCATTTTCATGGGATGTCTTATATTCGGGGAAATACGGTACCTTCACAATTCATTAAGGTGGGCTCTCAGCAACCCTGTTGCTTCCCCATCACGTGTGATGCAAGCCACATCCTCATTGGCAGGGAGCACCCTGCTGGATCACACTATCCTGAACCGTAACTACCAGTAGGGCTTATTTTTGGAGTAGGGCTTATATTTCAAGCATGGTGGAATGAGGAGAACCAGTGGGATGCTGTTATCCCAGGTTACAGGCTCTACAGGAAGGATAGGACAGGGCGTATTGGGGGTGGGGTGGCCCTCTACATCAAAGAGCATAGTGTCACATAAAATAGACAATGCAGAGGAGCTGATTCCTCTACAGAAGCACTGTGGATATCAATACCAGAGGTGGAAACAAGTTTAACATTAGGAATATATTATAGTCCCCTGACCCAAAGTGCACAAGAGGATTCACAGATGGAAAAAAAAGAAATTAGAGGCCATTATAAAAGCAAAAATAATGCAAATTGGTAATGGTGATTTTGCTATCCCCATAAACTGGAAAAAATGCATGTTCAAGGTCATAGTAGGGAGAGAACATTCCCTGGATATGCTAAATGACTGTAACTTAGAGCAGATGGTTGTAGAACCAACCAGGGGAGATGTGATCCTAGATCTAATTCTATGTGGGACCCAGGACCTGGTGCGGGAAGTCAGTGTTGTTGAGCCGATAGGGAACAGCGACCACAATGCTGTCAGATTCAGTATCTCTGCATGCGAACAAGTGACAACTACTAATGTAGTTACATTTGCCTTCAGAAAGGGAATTTCTCAAAGATGAAAGGGGATAGTCTGCTTGGGAAGCTGAAAGGAGAAAATCAAGAGAGTCAAAATGTCCAAAGGTGCTTGGAGGTTATTTAAAGAAAAACACAGTCTTAAAAGCTCAGCTGGAATGTGTTCCATAGGTTAGGGAAGAGCGGCCAGTCCAAAAAGCCACCATGGTTGTAAAGGGAGGTTAGAGGTAATTATTAGGAAAAAAAAAGATGTCTTTTAGAAAATGGAAGTCCAACTTAACTGATGAAGAATACAGAGAGAACACAAATGGTGGCAAAAGAGAAGCAAGTTAGCTGTAAGGGAGGCAAAAAAAAGTTATGAGAATAGCATGGCTGCTTGAACATCAAGACTAGCAACAAACAGTTCTTCAAATTGCATCAAAAGCAGGAAGCCAGCTAGGGAAGCCGGTAGGTCCAGATTAGACAGTGAAGGAACAAAAGGTGTGCTAAGGTGACAGGGAGATTGCAGAGAAGCTGAATGAATTCTTTGCATCTGTCTTCACCCCAAGAGGAAGTGAGAAAATTCCTGCACCTGAACCAAGCTTCTTAGGAGGTGAATCCGAGGAACTAAGCAGAAGTTAGTGGTAGACAAGGAAGAAGTTCTGGCAGCCATTGATAAACTAAATGCTACCAAATCCCTGGCCCAGATTGCATTCATCCAAGAGTTCTTAAAGAGCTCAAGCATGGGAAATTGCTGATGTTCTCACATTAATATGCAACTTATCCCTGAAATCCAGGCTCCATCCCTGAAGACTGGGAAGATGGCCAATGTCACGCAATCTTTAAGAAAGGGTCTAGGGGGGGACCAGGGAAATTACAGGCCAGTCAGTTTGACATCTGTTCCTGGTAAATTAGTAGAATCTATCATTAAAGATAAAATTATTAAACACGTAGAAAAGCAAGATCTGCTGAGGAAGAGTCAGCATGGCTTTTGTAGAGGCAGAATCCTGTCTTACAAACTTACTAGAGTTCTTTGAGGGTGTAAACAGACATGTGGATAAGGGAACCAGTGGACATTGTCTACTTGGATTTCAAAAGCCTTTTGACAAAGTTCCTCACCAGAGACTGTTGAGAAAACTCAGCAATGAAGGAATAAGAGGGGAAGTCCTCCTATGGATTAAAAACTGGTTGAGGAACAGGAAACAAAGAGTGGGTGTAAATGGGAAGTTCTCACAATGGAGAGATGTAGGGAGTGGTGTCCCCCAAGGATCCGTTTTGGGACCAGTGCTCTTTAACTTATTCATAAATGACCTGGAAGTAGGGGTGGGTAGTGTGGTGGCCAAGTTTGCAGATGATACCAAATTGCTTGAGGTGGTGAGAACCACAAAGGATTCTTGAAAGAGCTCAAAGCGGACCTTGATAGAAGTGGGTGAGTGGGCTACTAAGAAATGGCAAATGCAGTTCAATGTAGCGAAATGTAAAAGTGATGCACATGAGGGCAAAAAATCCAAACTTCACATGGCTACAGAGGGTCAGTGCTATCAGTCTGAGACCAGGAGGGATTTGAAGTCTTAGTTGATAGTTCCATGGGAATGTCAACTCAATGCATGGCAGCAGTCGAAAAAAGGCAAACTCTATGCTGGGGATAATTAGGAAAGGAATTGAGAGAATAAAACTGCAAGATTGTCATGCCCTTATATAAAAGCCGTGAGTGCGATCGCACTTGGAGTACTGTGTTCAGTTCTGGTCGCCACACATCTCAAAAGGATATCAGAGAGAGATAGAAAAAGAGATGCTGCAGAGAGGGCAGCGAGGATGATTGAAGGATTGGAGCACCTTCCTTATGAGGAGAGGCTGCAGCGTTTGGGACTCTTTAGTTTGGAGAGGAGGCGTCTGAGGGGGGATATGATTGAAGTCTATAAAATTATGCATGGGGTAGAAAATGTTGACAGAGAGAAATTTTTCTCTCTTTCTCTGTCACTAGAACCAGGGGGCCTTCATTTGAAAAGCTGGGGGGGGAAAAATTAGGACTAATAAAACACTTCTTCACATAGCGTGTGATTGGTGTTTGGAATATGCCACAGGAGGTGGTGATGGCCACTAACCTGGATAGCTTTAAAAAGGGCTTGGACAGATTTATGGAGGAGAAGTCAATCTATGGCTACCAATCTTGATCCTCCTTGATCTCAGATTGCTAATGCCTTAGCAGACCAGGTGCTCAGGAGCAGCAGCAGCAGAAGGCCATTGCTTTCACATCCTGCATGTGAGCTCCCAAAGGCACCTGGTGGGCCACTGCGAGTAGCAGAATGCTGGACTAGATGGACTCTGGTCTGATCCAGCAGGCTAGTTCTTATGTTCTTATGTTCTTAAAATCATGAAAAATCATGATAGGGCTTATTTTCGGGGTAGGTCTTATTTTGGAGAAAACACGGTATATCAGTAACTGCAAAGAGAGAGAAATAATTTTCTTCCTTATGTGAGTGAATAGGCTGTATTCTAAAATACAGTGCTCCAATGTGTCTATCTGTCTATCTTTCTTCATTTTCTGGAGTGTGCCCCAAATGTTCAATGTATATTAAGAATATTGTGTCTTTCAGAGAAGAGATAAGGGGTAACACATTTGCAGTATAATTAATCTTTACAAAAAATAAGCTTCTACGTTGTCTAAATTGGGGATGAGTTAAAAAAAATAATCCAAAAAGTTGATGCTAAAATAAAAAAAACGCGGTTGGCCTTAAAACATCAGAATTTTGCTGACGACACAGTTAATAAACCCATTCAGAGTGGATCAACTTCATTAAGAACTTCCCCAAAAGGTACAGAACTGTTAATGAATAAGAGAGTTCTGTTATGAATATTAAATACATTGCTGATCTGCAGTACTGACCTGGATAGAACAGGCTACCTTGGTCTCATCAGATCTTGGAAAGTATGTAGGGTCAGCCCTGGTTAGTATTTGGATGGGAGGCCACAGTGGAAGTCTAGGGTTGCTACCCAGAGGTAATGGCAAACCCCCTTTGCTCATCCCCTGTCCTGAATACCCTGTGGGGTCACTAAATTAGCTGTCACTGAAGACAAATACGTAGACAAACTTCAGTAATGGTAACTTTTCCTTGGTTTCTCTTTTCTTCAGAAACCTCCTGAAAAGAATGTAGGTCACCCTACAGTTTTCTCTCTTCTTACCAGCCCATTTTTGCCAGTATTTTCATGGCAAGGGGCATGCACAGAATGCCAGTTGTGCCAGTGGCTTCAGTTTTTCCTGTGTTGCACAGTTGCTGGTACTAGTTCAGGAGAGCAAAACAGCACAGATTTTGCCTGAATGCAAATCGTTTTAAAGTTAGCATTCTCATTACCACATCAAACATTTGCAACACAGCGATTCTCACCTTGTCAACAAATGGAGCATTTTAGAAGGAATTTGCATAGGGTACATTTTTTGAAAGAAAATTGCATAGATTATTAATCCTCAGGGGAAAGAGAGAAGCTGCCTGCATTTCGACCTTCCCAAAGGTGCTACACAGGGCTAGGACACCCAAGAATAGAACTAATTGTTGTGGTTGGGGGTGCTTAGAAAATGCTTTTCACACATTCATATATTAACAGAGGACATCACATTGCATTCATGTAGGTGTAGCAACAGAGCCAGTAGTGTGGTGTGGTGGTTAAGAGCCGAGGACTCTAATTTGGAGAGTCAATTAGGCTAATTCAATTCCCCACTTCTCCACATTAAGCCTGTTGGGTAACCTTGGACCAGTCACAGTTCTCTCAGAACTCTCACAGCCCATGCAGAGGCAGGCAATGGCAAACCAGCCCTGAACATCTCTTGCCCTGAAAACCCTATGGGGTTGCCAGAAGGAAGATGTGACTGGATGGCCCTCTCCACAATCACAAGAGTAGCAACAGAATTAACATAACTAATGTTGCAATAAATGCCTCAGATGAACACTGAGCCAATGATAAGGATCAATTCATTGTGAGCAAATTCAGTATAGAGTTTTAAAAATGTTAGTGGATATGAATCATAATTAGATCGCAATCTTCTTCTGAGAAGTACAAGGTGACATCCACAAGGATATCTCATTTTATTCTCACAACAACCCTCCGGAGTAGTTTATGCCAGCACACATTGGCTTGGATCCTGAGAAAAATCGCCACTGACTGAAAATATTTCCATCAACAGAGTGGTGATTTCTTACCCCCAACTCCAGCTTTTGAAGCCCCAGCGTCTCCCAAAATGCCCAGGAACAGCATGAGGTAAAAACTGGAGCCAGCAGCTGGGTGGGTGGGTGTGGGAATCATCTAAACCATTGGTTCCCAACCTAGGATACACTTACCCCCAGGTGTGCCAGCAGAGTGTTGTGGGAAAAATTCTGTAATGGTGGAAAATGGCAAGTCATCTTTGCAAACTGGGTGGGAGCCAGCAAAGTGCTTGTGAGCACTGGGAGACTCTGGGTGCTTGTGGGCCCTGGGAGAGGGCTCCTTTGCCTTTGAACGGTGGTGACTAATCTTTTCCAAAAATGCAACGTCTTTAAAACAGCCTCTTGTAAATAGAGATGAGGATTCTGCTGCATTAAAAGAACAGCTGCTGCGTGGCCATAACCAGCTGTCATGTCATGCAGGTAATTCTGTGTAAACGGCCCCCAGTTTGCTATGGTAGTACTAGGTAGAGTCATCAAAACAATAGGATTTGTATGTTATGATTTGCATCTTGGCTTAGAGATCATGATATAAAGATTCTAATTCTGTTTTACAGTGGCTAATGGAGGCAGTTCTGTGAGGTAGTTATAAAAGTGTCAAGCTAGGAGTTAGGAGTCCAGTCTCCACTGTGTTTTGTAGCTTGCCTGTCTTATAGCCTAATCTACCTTGTGGTGGTGTTGTGTGAACAAAGTGGAGGGAGAATAATTGCCCTGAGTTCCAGATTTAATACTGCATCTTGCATCGACTGATCCTGATTTCAAATAGCCAAGTTCTTCAAAACAAGCTTCAGGGTGGCACTGAATTTTTACTGTGTTTTTAAAAAGCCCTGTGGGAATAGGTTGGGATACAAATCCAATAAATAAATAAATAAATAAATAAAAATATATGTTATGTTAAATACAAGTTGTATACCACCCTCCCCGAATCAAAACAGTGTTAGCAAATTATACATATGATTAATAAATTATATGTAAAAAGTAACGTAGTGTCAATGTTAGCTAAGTATTGCACTGAACTCATTTCTTCTTTTGAGTTTTGAATGTAAACATATGCACACTGTTTGTTCATCTTGTTATTCCATGGCTTTTAATCCCATTATTGGGATTTATTTTGCAGTTACAACATACAAATTTGAAATAACAGCAACTGTATTAGTTACAAACATTTTGCTGACATGGAGGTACAATTTCAGGGAAATGGATTGCCAGGGGGTACACAAGTAAAAAAAAAAGATTGGGAAACACTGATCTAAAGTCATCCCAAAGAAATCCTCACCAAGCCACTGGACTGTTTAAGGCAGTGGTGGCGAACCTATGGCACAAGTGCCAGAGGTGGCACTCGGAGCCCTTTCTGTCGGCACGCGCACACAGAGTTCATCACCCCACAAACACACTCATCTAGGCTGGCCTGGTCTGCTGGCACAATGCCCCGCAGCAAGCAGGGAGGACTTGGCTGGCGAGTCTGGTGCCTGTGCTCTGGGTGGCTGTTGTCTGAGGGGTGGGGGGAGAGGAGGCGGAGATGCTAGAGAGGTGCAGAGCAGTGCACGCGGGACTTGCTGGAGGCTAGAGCAGGCTGGCCCCTGCTTGAGAGGAGGGGGGGCGGAGGCAGAGGGGTGGGGTGGGGTGGAGGCACTGGAGCAGCGCAGGGCAGAGGGGCGGGTGCATGCAGGACTAAAATGTCAGTACTCAGGTTAAATTGCCGTGTTGGCACTTTGCGATGAATAAGTAGGTTTTGGGTTGCAGTTTGGGCACTCGGTCTCGAAAAGGTTCGCCATCAGTGGTTTAAGGCCACCAAACATTCTGTGTGACGAAGAACCGATTTGAACCCGAGCTCACGAGTCTGATATTTTAATTATACCGCATTAGCCCCTTTGGCTTGGCTTTTCAGTTCCTTTCAGGATGTTTGCTCCATTTGGCACAGGGGCAGCACTGTCCTGCAGATGCCAACATGAGAGGAAGTTTCACAAAAACCTAGCAGTTGAGAAAGCATACTGGTTTGGGGGGGTCTGTCTATCACATTTTTTTATCTCATCCTTCTTCATTTTATTCTCACAACAACCCTGTAAGGAGGTTAGACAGAAAAAAGTGACTGGCCCAGGATCACCTTATTTATTTCATGGTACTGTGGAGATTTGAACATGGGCCTCTCAGATCCTAGGCCAATGCCTCTAATCACTGGGCCACAAAATGCTTTCTAATTTAACCCTTGATTTACAAAATTATTTTGTCCGTTGTCACAAACTTAGTTTCACTTTGGAGGAAAAATTTTTTAAAAAACCCAAATATTTTACAGGAGAACACCGCCTCATTTCTAAATCTGAATTTATAGTAAAGGTGCCTCTTGCCTTCCTCAGAGAAACTGATTTTAGCAATGTAGCATTTTTTAAATGGGATCCTTTGGCACAGCCCTAGAACACGGCCTTCTGTTTAACATTTTACTTCACTTTCCATAGAATTATCCATCTCACAACAGCAGTGATGAGCAAACTTTCCATCTCAGCCTTCTGACAGACTGGCTTATCTCCCACTGGGAAGATCTATTCTCTCTCTTAATTTATAGCCATCCTGGGCAGGCCACCTTTTAACTTCAGCTAGGTATTTTATGGCCCTCACAGAGGCTCTGATCACAATGCCTGTAAAAATTAGCCACTTCCTCTGTCTCCGCTGCTCTCCTAGTAGGGTGCCTCAGCTGTTAGGAATCTCAAACTTTGAGCAGCCGCCTTTTTGACAGACGACTTCTTTATGTGGAACATTATTTTATTTCCTACTGAGGAGTTCTTAACTTTCTCTGTTTTTTTGTAGTAATTCTTATTGTTTCCTCATTTAAAATATAGAAACAAAATTAAGAGAAAAAAGTTATACAAAATAACAAGAAAAAAAGATTGGGGGGAACTTAGCTGCTACAAAAAAATTAAAATGTAAGAGAACTTTACTAACAATTATTCATTTGATATGATATACAGCAGAATAAATCAATTTAACATTTATATAATTTTATATAAATTTACCATGATCTGTTGAAAATTTTACACCATTTGCTTTCTAATGACTCCATCATACAGAATGAAACCTGGATGAAATGTTGTTCACCCCTCCCTAAAGAAAGGGCCTGAAGACTCATTCAATTTGTACGGACCAAAGCAGCATTGAAGTTGGGTGACCCTGAAGTTCTTTGAATGGTGACTGATTATACATGTTCCAGAATGGTTGGAGACTTTGGGAATCCTTTAAAATATTTCTTTTCTTTCAGTTTGCAGGCTAAACCACTATCACTATGGCGTAAGTAAGTAAACATATCATGGCTGAGTAGGAAAAAGGCATGCATCTCATTTACATGCGATTTATTTACTTCACTTATACCCCACCTTTCTTCTCATTGGGAATCCAAAGTGGCTCACATTGTTCTCCGTTCTTCATATCCAATAACCACCTTGTAAAGGTAGGTTAGGTTAAGAGTGAGTGATTGGCCAAGTTTACCTAGGTCAGGGGTCTGCAACCTGTGGCTCTCCAGATGTTCATGGACTACAATTCCCATCAGCCCTGGCCAGCACGTGCTGGCAGGGGCTGATGAGGCCCTGAGATTTGAATCTGGGTCTTCCCACACTCCAACAACTACGTCACTCTGAGAGTCATACTATGTGCATTTTGCTGCATGTTTAACCAATGGGTCAAATCAGTTATGGCTTCAAACCACGTGTACTTGTGGTTGAAAAAGCCGTGTGTGTGTTCCTCACATGTGCTCTTTCCTGTTCAGAAACTAGGGGTGGGAGGAGCAGCAGAGCAATATTGAATTTATTTATTTAATTCAAACATTTCTCTCCTGCCAATTTCCTCAGACACAAGGCAGCTAGGATACAGTAATCTGCTCTGGTTCCCGTGGGGAACAAATTGGGGTACGTACAACATCAAAGTGTGGTAAGGTCAGCATGTATTTTAATGTATTTGATTTTGATGTATGTTATTAATGTATTTTATGGTATTGTATTTATTTTAATCTGTATTTTAATGTACTTTATTAAGGTATTTTGTTTTAATCTTGATTGTAAGCCGCTTTGAGCCCTATGGGGGAGAGCGGCATGGAAGTTTGATAAAATAAATTAATTAATGTATTTTAATGTAATGTATTTATTATATTTTATTTTGATGTACCGGTATGCTATTAATGTATTTTATAGTATTGTAATTATTTTAACCTGTATTTTAATGCATTTTATTAAGGTATTTTGTTTTAATCCTGATGGTAAGCCGCTTTGAGCCCTATGGGGGAAGAGCGGCATGTAAGTTTGATAAAACAAACAAACATTTGTGGCCTACAGCAGGAGCAGAAACATATAGCTGGAAAACCAGCTGATATATGCATATATATTTGATATATACATATTGCTCATATTGGCGAGCGCTGCACCATTTATTTTAGTGCAGGGAACAGATGCGTGAGGCCAGAGAACTAAATGCATCAGAGCTCCCACACTCAGAAGAAATATAAGGGCTGGGGCAATGATCCATATCTCTCTGGTGGTATATAAATACTCTGGTTCCACCACCTCTCATCTCAGTGGCACTTTAAGAGATACAGTTATCTTTTATTTTAGCTAGTTTGGAAAAAAGTTGAGTCAATTGCAGCTGGGCATAATGTTATCCTCTGGACGGCAATATAGCTACACAGAACTCTAAAGCCTATTATGCATGGAATGCTTACCACAGAGCATTTCACTGCGCAACAGGGCTATAGTGGACTCTCCTCGTGTTTCTCTGTTTACACGTGAGGAGGCACTTACTCGCTGAACTCCTCCTAGGCCTCTGCTTTTTCTGGTTCTCTTAATTCTGCCCATCAACTCACTCTTAAAGGCACAGCTCTCATCTCACACAAGATTGCTGGCTTTGTCAATGACAGTTATAGCGATATTGCTGTGATTGCAGTTATATCAATATTGTACCACTTTTCCAAAAATAACCCTCCCAAAAGAAAGAGGCAAAGCAATTTCCAGGGAGCATGTCCTAGAATTGATATTCTCCTGTCCCCCACTCCACACAGACATACATATTTCCTGCTGCTGCTGCTGCCGCTGCTGCTGCTGTGGGAGGACTGGGCAGCTTGTTATTAAATGGTTAGTCCGCCATTCATAATTAATCCTACAGACATTTTCCCCACCCCACCTTAGCCTGCTAAGCCAATTGCAACAGCTCTGGAAGGGAGAGTGCAATGGAAATGGTTAAACCACCATTTGGAGGTTTACAAATGCAATAAAAGACAGTGCTTTTGCAATGATGCTCTGTTTATATTGATATATCAATATTGCAATATAATAAATAACAAATAATTAAGTAATTAATCTGAAAAGGGGGAAGGGGAGAGGCATGCAAAGGAGTGTGAGGGAATGTGAGGAGTAAAGCTAGGTAGACTGGCAGTGAGCAGAGGGAATCTCCCCCACTCTGGCAACTAAGAAAATTAAAGTCATGCTTAAAGTGGTGTTGCTTGGTGCGGGGAGAATGGAAATTGAAAGTGGGGCTTGGGGAGATACATCCATACAAAAAATCTTGCTGCAATGGACATTTGTCCCTGCTGCACACTGGACACCTTGTGCATAATGGGCCTAAAATCCAGGCCTTGTTTCATTGGGAAACCCATGACCAAATCAGGCTTTCTGATCACCACAAGCAACCTTCTAGTTTCCATCCATATAGACGAAGGGTGCCTATAGTTATAGGTGGCCACAGGAGAAAAGCTTGCTCCAGTCCACTTTGGGGGAAGAATGGGAATTGGGCTGTTGCCTTCCATAAAACTGAAAAAGAAAAACCACAGCAAACTTAAATATGGTAATTGTCCCAGGATCATGCTTTGGACCTTATGCATATTTAAGTTCCACTGAAATCAGATGGATTTGCATAATACAAGTTGTATTTATATACTTGTCCATAGCTTCCGGGGGGAGGGGGCAGTCATACCCAGCCTCACCACTCAAGGATACTGTTGATCCCTCCCTTGACTTTGCAATATTGTCAACATAATTCTGGGCATTATGTTTAAAGTTTTCTATAAAAAGAGGAAACAGTGCATCAGGGTGTAACTGAGTCTTAGGCTTGTGACAATGACAGCCCACCTCCCAACCATGGATGAAGTAAATATTATACATATATATAATTTACAAATATTACTGCCTTTATCACATTCCTGTGGCTGAGCATTGGACACTCAAGCCTTGTCTTAAGTTGTTACGAAGCTCCATGAAAATGTGAGCAGAATATACTTTTAAACCAATATTCATAAATTAAAAATATATATTCATGCTCCGAGAGTGTGGTCATGGATATGGCGTCTGTGTGTAGTGATTATTGATGTCTGTTTTTTATTCTAGAGCAGTCCCTCTTTTTAAAAAAGGCTTTAAAAATGATGATCTTCAATAAATGATATGAATCCTCCCCCCCTCCCCGAGAAAACAAGAAAAAGGTGAGTCTTGTAATGGCAAGGAGGCACGCATTTGCGGGGCAATCCTTGGCATATATGCTCAGGAGGAAATCTCACTGGCCTGGACCTTGATGGCTCAAGCTAACCCAAGCCAGTTGGTGGAAGTCTAGGGTTGCTTTGAAGAGACAGGCAATGGCAAACCACCTAGGAGCAGCAGTGGTGTAGGAGGTTAAGAGCTCGTATATCTAATCTGGAGGAACCGGGTTTGATTCCCAGCTCTGCCGCCTGAGCTGTGGAGGCTTATCTGGGGAATTCAGATTAGCCTGTACACTCCCACACACGCCAGCTGGGTGACCTTGGGATAGTCACAGCTTCTCAGAGCTCTCTCAGCCCCACCTACCTCACAGGGTGTTTGTTGTGAGTGGGGAAGGGCAAGGAGATTGTAAGCCCCTTTGAGTCTCCTGCAGGAGAGAAAGGGGTGATATAAATCCAAACTCTTCTTCTACCTGAACATCTTTTGCCCTGAAAACCATCTGTGATTTGAGGACACTTTTGTCCCCTACTACCAAATGGAGGGATGTCCTTTAAAAGCTCAATTGTTTATGTGTCTCATCCAGAGGTGTGCCATGCCCTAGTAACTCAATAGAAAAGTGCTTTTTAAATTGTAAATAAGTGCTGGTTAAGCTGCATGAAAGATTGAATGCCACACAACAGCGTTGAATTTAAAATATATTTACTCAAGCTGTCAAAAGGTCCGCTCAGTGGTTGGGAAGTGCTTCTCAGTGGTGAGGGTCATTGGTTGTGGTTGTGTGAGAAACCGAACAAATGCTGTTCTAAGGTATATGTTGTTAAAGCACTGCTGTGCGCTGCATGCGTTCTGGAACAAGTCAAGTGAATTATTTTTGCTCCTCCAGTCAAACTTATTCTGGCTATAAACTGTATCAACAGGCTGAAAGGAAGAGATCTGCCTTCTAGCTAGGCCTGCACCCCAACTGTGGAGTCTAAACCAATCACATTAAGGATGCTGAATTAGCTAACTTTACTTCATTTAACATTGGTCCGGCAGGCTTATAATTGGCTCAGGAGACAGAGCTTCTTGGTAACACTCTTTTGCTTTAGTAACCTGTCTTTGAGGGAAACCCTCTCTGCCTAGACATCTATGATTGGCCATGCTGGCAGGGGCTGATGGGAATTGTAGTCCATAACATCTGGAGTGCCAAAGGTTCGCCATCACTGACCTAGGGGAACATATGGGGTCAAATGTCCCCAGGCTGTGGCCATTTAGTCATGTGGGGGTTTTTTGGAAAATTGCTCCCCACACCCCTCCTCTTCTCCCCCCCCCCCCCGGTCAATACACTGACTTTTGCACCCGGGGTGTGTGTGTTTGTGTGTGTGTGTGTTTGTGTGCATGCAAAAAAAGTTGTCTGGTCATGGTGGGGGAGGGCGGGCACCCATAGGGGGGTGAGGACGGATGAACGGAAAACTCAGATTTTGTACTGGGCTACATTTTTCCTAGATACGCCTCTGGATACAAGAGTCAATGGGTCAGGAGCAAACACCTAGGGTTGCCGAATCCCGCCTGGTCACCACATTGGATTGGGAGGGGGGTATATCGCCCCGCCTCTAGACCCAGGTTTGGAAACTCTTGGAGATTTGGGGGTGGAGCCTGTAGGGGGAAGGGACCTCAGTGAGGCCATACAGAGCACCCTCCAAAGCAAAAAAGTTTCTTCTGGAGAAATTATTTCTCTAGTCCAAAGATAAACTGTAAATTAGGGGGATCCTCAGATCCCGCCTACAAGGAGGCATCCCAGGGAGTAGCCACAAATAAGGACATTCCCATGTGGTCTCCCAGCTTCGAACACATCTAGATGGGTCCTTGTAGGACGCAGAGTCCAAGTATCACAGTTATCGCAGGCACACTAAACTCTCTGGGCAGTCCTCTACCTAACTGTCAGTGGGATCAGGGCCTGTGCATCCAAAATGGGGACAACCCAGGGATGATTTGGCTTGGAATATTTTGTTTCCCATATGTTTGCCAACCTCTATAGATCTCTCGCCAGCGTGGTGTAGTGGTTAAGAGCAGGTGCACTTTAATCTGGAGAACCAGATTAGATTCCTCACTCTGCCACTTGAGCTGTGGAAGCTTATCTAGTGAACTAGATTAGCTTGTGCACTCCAACACATGCCAGCTGGGTGACCTTGGGCTAGTCACAGTTCTTTAGAGTTCTCTCAGCCCCACCTACCTCACAGGGTGTTCGTTTTGAGGGGGGAAGGGAAAGGAGTTTGTAAGCCCCTTTGAGTCTCCTTACAGGAGAGAAAGGGGGGATATAAACTGGTGGGATTCAAAAATTTTAGTGACAGGTTCCGATGGTGGTGGGATTCAAACAGTGGTATAGTGCCAATGAGGCTGGGCGGGGCATGATGGGGGCGTGGCCAGGCATTCCAGGGGTGGGGCATTCCTGGGTGGGGCTGTGTCAAGGACGCAGGGCGTGCGCACCCCAGATGCAGTTCCCCTTCGCCCCGCCTCTAGATTCAAATAATGACTGTTTAAAGTATTAAAAAAGCAATATACCATATGGTAGCGTATTATTTTTTTTATATAATTATATTGATTAATTTTAAATAATAACATAAGTAAGGAGAGAAACCAAAAACTGTTTACAATTGTTAACATATTACAAACATATCTAATTGTCTATCTCTCTCAACCCCCCAACTAAAACATCCTATATTGCCTCCCTCCTTCCCATATTTCCCTCTCTCCCTACTTTCTACTTCCCCTTCAAATTCCTATAACTACTTTATCTATTCCACTTGAAAGAAAACTAACAGAGGGAGAGTTCCAAAATCCTTAATCTAAAAGAGTAGTTTAAACTCCTCTCTTTCCAATATAAATTTAAAGGGAAAAAAAGAAAATGAAAAATCTTTACCTATAATACTTTCCCAACCTTTACACCAATGAACAAAAAAAAAATAGAATTACTATATATTGTATTATTTCATACAGTTCATACACACGTGGGGGGGTGCCATGGGGGGCCGCAGTGGGCCCTGGGGGGTGATTTTGCATCCTCACTTGACGAGATTTGTTGTACCCAGGGACAGAGATTACCCCCTTGTCCCTAGTGGAGTTAATCATTAATAACCAGTTCTCCGAACTGAGAAAATTTTAGTAACCGGCTCTGCCGAATAGGTGCGAATAGGCTGCATCCCACCTCTGGATATAAATCCAACTGTTCTATTACAACTGGTCTCCAGGCAACAGAATTCAGTACCCCTGCAGAACATGGCCACATTGGAAGGTGTACTCTATGGCATTATACCCCACTGAAGTTTCTCCCCTCCCCAAACCCTTCCCTCCACCCCCAAAATCTCCAGATATTTTCCAGTCTTGAGCTGGCAACCCTACTTCCCCATTGGGGCTGACTAATTATGGCTAGCTGTTTGGGTGTTGTGGGTTGCCACCTGGATCATGGGATTTTTTCTTCATGTCCATTGCAAACTTCCACAGAATGTATTGCTGAAGGCTTTCATGGCTGGATTCAACTGGCTGTTGTGTGTATTCTGGACTTTGTGGCTGTGTTCTGGTAGGTCTTGTTCCTAACGTTTCTCAAGATGGTAGGTCTGGTAGGTCTTGCTCCTAACATTTCGCAAGATGCCAGCCACAGATGCAGGTGAAACTTAGGAACAGTTCCACAGGATAATTAGCACTGGCATAACAACAGTGTTAAGGTTCCTGGGGCAAGCTGGAACATTTGGCTTCCTAGAGACAGCCATCACAGGATGTAATATAAAACACTGGACGTATTCTTGTGGTGGTCATTCCATATGTACTAGTCCCAAACCTAATATTACTCTGAAACTAATTTGTACATTGTATTTAATTGAAATATTGTTCACAATTTTAGCCTGTATCACATGTGTCTGTCATCATGCTCTTACACGGCTGCATCGCACAAATTGTGCCTTGAGAAGAAATTAAGTAATAAACAAAGCCTTGGATTCAATTGGCTAGTCAATTTTCTTGTAATTGCACAGTAGATTAACTAATTGTCTGACTGCAAGTATTGCATGCTAACAAAAAGTTGCCTACAGCCTTGATAGTGAAAAGCAAAAAATAAACCATAATACTATCTCAGAATTTCATACTGCTGTTCTACCATCACTTGGGGACGAGGGGGGTCATTTGACCCAGGTGCAATCTGCCTGGGTCATATGGGGGCACCTTTTGGCTCCCCATGTCGTCTCCTCTTCATAGTCTGCTCGCCATAGCCACCTGCCCATTTTTTCCCTCCTCTGTCTGGTCCACCACTGCTTGTTTCCACCTCGTCTGCCCACTCTTCCCTGCTCCGTCCAGCCTGCCGCTACTTTCCCCTGCTGCCGCCTGCCCATTTTTCCTTGCTCCATCCGGCCTGCCACTGCTTTTCTTCACCACTGCCTGCACCCACTCTTCCCTGCTCTGTCTGGTCCACAGCTGCTTTTGCTTGGCCCCGCCTGGCCACTCTTCCCTGCTCCATCTGGCACACTGCTGCTTCCCCTGCCGCCGCCTGCCAACTCTTCTCTGGGTCACTGCTTGCTGCTGCACAACTGCAGAACACAGGGAGGTTGACTGGCTCTTGCTGGGCATGCTCGGCTCACCCTGGCTGGGGGCGCAGCACCCAGGGTTTGCGCCGCTTAATAACAATACACCTCTGGCTGTCATGAAGAATGATGTGCCATGGCAAATATTTAGGGGTCCAAAAGACTGTGGTGGAGAGCCTGACAAGGCCCAGGTGGGATGTGGGCCAAGAGGCTGCTGGCACGAGTACCCTAGCCTACCGGATATCACCTATGAAGGGCTGGCATGCCAGGGACAGGTGCAGAGTATAGGAGTTCCAGGTATTCCCCGCAACCAGCAGGGAAGGTGTGTGTGTGTGGAAATAGAGGCCTAAACCTTGATGGCATCAACACACTGATGTAACTTCTGGAAGTAATGTCATCATGACACCAACAACATGGGGATGCTTTGGTAGCTGGGCAAAAACTCTATCGTAGAAGCTGTTTTTACCATAGACTTTTGTAAAAAATACCGAGCATCTTGCACGTCATTAACCACTTGTTGATATCATCTCCAAAAGTGACCAACAAGATGATGATTTTGAGGCCCAGGCCTTAATTTGTACCTAGTGCCAAGGGAAGGAGGCCCAAAGTGAGGGATCCTATGCCCCAGTGAGTGTCTGGCAACCCTAGCAGAGGGGGACCAAAATGAGTCCTCCCATGGGGTAGGTCTGGTCGGATGTGCACTCTGTAGGTTGTGGGTGGATAGTGGCTTTGGTAGTGGTGCTAAAAGGAGAGGGTGTGATTGTGGAAATGAGGGAGCCAGAATGGATACAGGTCTGGGAGCAAGACTCAGGGGTTGGGGCCCAATGCTGGGGCAAGCATGAGAGGCGGTGGTGTGCCACTTGGTCAGGGTGGCCAGTAGAGGAGTCAAGTTTCGCTACTCTGTAACTGGGGCTAGGTCAGGGGTCTGCAACCTGCGGCTCTCCAGATGTTCATGAACTACAAATCCCACCAGCCCCTGCCAGCATGGCCAATTGCTCGCAGGGGCTGATGGGATTTGTAGTCCATGAACATATGGAGAGCCGCAGGTTGCAGATCCCTGGGCTAGGTGAAGTTAACAGCAGTCCTAGTGGCAATCAAGATTGGACACTCTGTGACCTTTCCCAAACCTCCAGGTAGATCAGAAAGTCCCTAGGCCAGCAACAATGACACATCATACAATGATGAGTGAGCACATCCCACAGCTTTCCATTCTGTCATATTGATGGCTCATCCTGTTTCACAATATGGTTTTGGCTGCTGATGAGAAATCTCCCTGGTTCCAACCTGAGGTCATCTGGGACATTATGTTGACATATAATCAGGTGCGAGTGGAAGAACAGATCAATTCTATTGCCCCCCCCCCAACCCCAGTATGTGTGACTTTTTCCACAGCTTTTGCTTTCTATTTTAATGTAGACGTCATAATCCAATTTTTTTGAAAAAAACTATGAAACAAAAATGGAAGACATGGCTAGTTATTGAATTGTGTTGGGTTCCATAATAAGCACAATTTTTTTCAAATGGATTGAATCAAGCTCTAATCCACAAAAGCTTATGCTTGAATAAGATTTCATCTTTATGGTACCACAAGACATTTGCACAGCTACAGAATAGCAAGGCTACCACTCTGGAATTATTCACCTGAGCAATACATGTAATGGATTTTTTGTTTGATTGTCCTGATACACCCATGAGTGAGAAAGGTCCAATCATTGTGTTACAGTGAATACCTATTAATTTTTTTTGAAAGCTGACATCCAAAACAGATACAAATGCATTGTCATTTGGTACATATCACATTTTTGTTGGGGTGTGGGGTAGGATTTCAATAAGAATGACATTAAACATAACCACTTCTGTTAAATAAATAGATCAGGCAAAGCTATTTTTACTCGAAAATATCACCAGACGTAGAGTTTGGTTACCATATGTCCAGGAGAACCACATACACACATACAAACACGCACAAATTTGATTACACCTTTAGTTTTAATCTGTAACAAATAATTGTTCAATCACTAGGGATGCCAAATCACCCACTGGCTCGGTTCCCATCCTGCTCACCAGTCACAAGCAGGGAGCCAAACCTTTGACAGGCTGTTTGATAAGGTTGCCTGTAGGACTGCCAGCCCCTGCTGCCAGTCAGCTGGCCGGTGGAAGGTCTTACAAGTGGAAAGGTCTTACAAGGTGGAAGGTCTACAAGGAAAGATTTAGGCTGCTGATACAGTGGCTTCACCAGCAACATCACTTCTGGTGCACACCAGAAATGATGCCAGTGTATCACTGGCCATATTGTTGCATTGCCTCCCTCTACCACTGGTAAGTCCCCCTCCCCTGTGCTGGTTGCCAGGATGGACCTGACCAGCAGTGGATAAGTTGCATCTGTACTACGTCTGTTGCCCTTTTTTGCATGTAGCATAATGCTTGGTTATGGCCCTTGGTCATGGGCCAAACAGTTCTTGGCCTATGGCTTGCAGATAGTGCTTATGGGAGAATCAGCAACTGATCTCTGAACTGCTCAGTCATATCGTTTCTGTTTTATCTATACTGAATTTATTTGTTGCTGTAAACTGCTTTGGGTCTCCTCCAGGAAAAAAGGTGGAATATAAATATTTTAATAAATAAATAACATGACTTGCCAAATCTGTTTCTATTGTGATGCTGTAAACCTCCAGAATCTCAAAGGCTCTGTCTGTGTGCGTGCGTGCGTGCGTGCGTGCGCTGTATTGTACTCCTGACTTGAAAAGAAGTGTATCTGCATTATAGTTGCAGTTACTGAGGAAAAAAATAATCTAGGCCTACAGGTAGAAAAAAAGTGCTTTGTCAAATTAAAGGGGTGGCCACTCAGTTGGGTTGCATATAAATGTGCAAAAAGTAAAGATCCCTTCAAAAACACCAGATTTGCTTTTTAAATAAAACACCTTTTAAATAATTGAGACTTGCCATTTAACTGTTTGCATTGAGAATTTTAAAAAATAGTTTAATTTAAAAAAAAACCCCACAATCATACTGAATTAAAAGCAGTGGAATAGCAATGTTATTTAGAAGGGAAGAAATCACCTGCTGCCCTGCTTAAGGCTCTCAGGAATCACCAAGGCTTGGATCAAAATTCCCATAGCATAAACATGGCCAGAAAAGCTGCATTTTAGACCTCTGTGTTACGGAAGTTCATCAGCTGGTCTATTTGTCCTGGCTGGTTGCTTGAACCTTAAAAGAGGTTCCATCTCACTGATAAAAATAGGTCATTCTGTCATATAATCAGGCTTTGGAAAACCAAGTCAATTTCTCATTCCACAGTTCATTTAAGCTTTCTAATTAGGTGCTTCCTTTGCAAAGGCTGAAATTGAAGTGACAGATCAAGATAACAATGTAATAAGTGTTTTCATACACTGACACACTTTGGAGTCTATTTGTTGTTGGGAGAAGTATTTGGGGAGATAAAAACCCAAATAATTAGGGCAATATCCTCAAATTAGATACTTGAAAACAAATCTTTAATTTTTAAAAGGTTCTTGACTTTCCTTCTTGGCAAAGACAACCGGGATAGATTTCTTTACCCTCCCCCTTAAAAAAAATCTCATCTTCCTTCCATGCCACCACAGAGTTTATTAAATGGCTGAAAAAGACAGCTGGTCCCACCATCTGTTAAAGTACTTTGGGGGGGGCAAAAGGAAACCGGGTTACACCTTTAGCCATGCCAAGTCTTTTCCCCCCTAATACTTCTCTTGTTGTGTTGCCCCCCCCCCCAACAAAAACCCTCCCTCCTGCTTCTTCTGATAGCCTGTGGGGGCCTAATCTGAATTTCACGCTCTGATTTTGCTCTTGCTAATGCCTGAGTTTCTCCTACAGTTGCCTGTATTACTTTGCTTTTCAGGAACAAAAGCTCACCCCTCCTCCCTTTCAACCAGGCTCATTTGCAACGAATGCAGTCCTGGCTTTGGAGTTTCCTTTCTTGCAGCAGATACTGTATCATAAAGGAAACCCGCAGAGAACTAATATCTGACTTTTAAAAAGGGACACAGGGAGGACCAGGAACACATCTCAGTGGTTTCGCCCAGCATCCCCCCCCCCCCCAATAAATGATAATAGAGGTAATTCAGATGGACCAACAAAGGCAGAGCCTGCGATTCACTGCAGGTGTGAGAGGCTTGAAACAAAAGGGGTGCTAACCCTAATGGTATTTCTTGTCATTAACAACTCTTTGATGTTCACACTCAAGGCTCTCTTTTATCTGTCCCCACACCCCTCCCCAGCTGTCTTTGTTAATGTGCGGTGCTGCTGAATCTTTCTTCTGTCCTTTCAAGACCCCTGCAAAATGTTTATGTTAAGCCCTGTTTTCGCAGCATTTTGGGGGCACCGCATCTGCCAAAACGAGATAAAGCTCACTGGCCGGGTTATTATTAAAACATCAGTAAGTTCTAATAATTAAGGCAGAGGATCAGATCAATAAAAAGAAGCGCTTAATGTGACTTTAATAAGGGCACGTTTCCGGTAATAGGTCTTGAAGATTAACTTTACTGTAACCAAAGTAGGGCCTCTCTCACGCGGCTGCTTGAAAGGTAAGAGTCGTTTGTTTCTCAGGTGCTCGTTAAGAAAACTCATTGCAAATGCATCAGACTTATTTGTTTGACACATTCCTACATTAAAAAGCACTCTCATGATGGAATCCAAGAAGGTTTCACTTTTAGAAGGGAGACTTTTCTTTTAATATGCTTCTGAAGGCTCCCCAGGATAGAGATTTGGGGGGGGGGAGTTGTCCCACTACTGTCCTATAATGCCAGCACATGGCCTTCTTATTACAGTAGGCATGCCCAACAGTAAAATTGTTGACTGAGAGCAGATGATAGAAAAATAATGTGGCACAAACATACTCAGGTTCCCCAGGTAGCATATCATGAATGGGTATCTGCAAACCTATAATAAAGTTTCATAGCTTTTCTCGAATATTATTAAAGTATCCCAGCTTTCTTACATCATCATGGATCTCGAATCATAGAGTTGGAAGAAACCACCAAAAAACATTGTCCAACCCCGTGCCATGCAGGAATATACAATTAAAGCGCTGTTGACAAATGGCCATCTAGCCTCTGTTTAAAAACCTCCAAGGAAGGAGACCCCACCACACTCTGAGGCAGTGTATTCCAATGTCTAACAGCCCTGACTGTCAGGAAGTTCATCGTAATGTTGAGGTGGAATCTCTTTTCCTGTACTTTGAATCCGTTACTGCTTGTCCTTGTCTCTGGAGTGGCAGAAAACAAGCTTGCCCCCTCTTCAACATAATCCCTTCAAATATTTAAATATGGCTATCAGGTCACCCCTTAACCTTCTCCTCTTCAGACTAAACGTACCTAGTTCCCTAAGCTGCTCCTCATAGGGCATCAAATCCAGACATTTTACCATTGTATCTGAATAGTATTGCAATTAGGAAATTCTCTGGTACTGAATGATCTTATCCTTTACCTAGCACAATAATTCCAGAAACTACAATTCCCAGAATAATGGGGGAGGACGTAGATAAACAAAGATGGTGGTGAGCTGGTTGGCAGCTACTGTCTGGGCCTTGTCATTGAGCTATAGTTGAAGACCCACACATTGTACCTTAACCGTCATAGTGGCACTGTCATAGTGGCACTGAAATTCAAGGCAGCATACATGAGAGGCCCAGCAGGTCTGTCCTCCAACCAAGGAGTAAACTAAGTCTTAACTTTAGTCAAGTAGCACTGCATCAACAAAAATATTTCAACAAAAATATGTTATTTATGTATGTGCTCTATTATGAGTAACTAGACTAAACCAAGATGGTTAGAAGCATGCCGAGATCCAGTAATCTGAAGCTGCATACCACAACTGAACAGGGAAAAAACCCTATAAAAACAATCAAGACAATATTTTCAAGGGACTATGATAGATCTTGGGTAGGGAAGGGACTTCAGCGGAGTATAATGCCATAGACGCGACCTTCTAACTCAGCCATTTGTTCCAGGGGAACTGATAAGAACATAAGAACTAGCCTGCTGGATCAGACCAGAGTCCATCTAGTCCAGCACTCTGCTACTCGCAGTGGCCCACCAGGTGCCTTCGGGAGCTGTCTGATGTCTGTTGTCTGAAGATCAGCTGTAACAGTGGGATATTTCCAGCCATGACAATCCTGGAGGCTGACCGTCCTAATTACGAACTGTTTATAATCTGCACATAAATGAACCATAATTAACAGTATCTTGCTGTAATGGGGTTTCCTATAAAAGAAACGGGCCTAACTTCACATGACAGGTTGCAGGGAGGATTCCAGTGACTAGTCCAAGATCACCGAGCAGACTTCATGTGTAGGAGTGAGAAAACAAACCTGGTTCACCAAATTAGAGTCCACTGCTCATGTAGAAGAGTGGAGAGTCAAACCAGGTCCCCCAGATTAGAGTCCACCACTCTTAACCACTACATCACGTTGGCTCTCTGAGGGAAAAGTTCCTTAATGACACTGAATTGCATCAGTGAGATCCACTTTTTAAATTTACAGCTGAAATGGAAAGGGAGTTCTTCTCTTCCTTTGGGGACAGAGACCACTGAAGTCAGTGGCCCAACCTGAGCTCTGCTAGCCATTCTCCAGGAATGGAGTGCGCATGTGAAGGTCAAATCACCCAGACCATGTAAAAGCTACCACCAAGTGATTTCCTCTTATAGTGGTTGAGAACACTTGACAACTTGATAGCTACGTGGCCACATCGAAGTGGCTGAGCTCCACACCACATGTTACCACTGATCACGTTGCATTATGTCATCACTATCCCTGATCATTGGACCCCCTCCTGGCATCTTTAATATATTCCCTTTTTGAGTAATTGCAGAGAGTCATCAGGATCAAAATGATAAGTGTTCTCTCAATTTGCAGCTGCACCTCTTAAAATCTGCTAAATAGGTGTCTACCGACTGAACTGATTACAGCTTGAAGCCCTAATCAAAATTTTGGCCAACCCTACTGCAAGAATTCAGGGCATCTAATCGTGAATTTAAAACACGTAGCTTTTTGTGCATGTATACATGGATTTATATGCACAAATAAACGAATAAATATTTTTTAAAACCGAACCCTAGCTGATCTGACAAAGGCCTTAGAAGTAAGCTGATTTAGCATATGCACTTACATTAATTCACAAGACAGTTATATGTTGGAAGTGACTTGATGGCTCTTAACACACTCACATCCTCCCTGTGTCAAAGACAGTTTGTATTATGAGTCAATAAGAACACAAGAAATGCCCTGATGGATCATGACAAAAGGAATACTATTTAGGGTTTCCAACCACCATGCTGGAAGAGGGGGATTCCCTGTCCCTAGACCCCGCTCCCCACCAATGAACTGACCAGTATGGGAATTACCAGCAAAGGGGGAGGCCTACACCAGCATCTTGGCATCAGTGCTTGCAACACAGTAATGTTATTGGGGTGTTGTGTGGTTTCTGGGCTGTATGGCCATGTTCTAGTAGCATTCTCTCCTGACGTTTCACCTGCATCTGTGGCTGGCATCTTCAGAGGATGCAGGAGAAACGTCAGGAGAAAATGCTACTAGAACATGGCCATACAGCCCGGAAACCACACAACACCCCAGTGATTCTGGCCGTGAAAGCATAAGAACATAAGAACATAAGAAATAGCCTGCTGGATAAGACTGGAGTCCATCTAGTCCAGCATTCTGCTACTCGCAATGGCCCACCAGGTGCCTTTGGGAGCTCACATGTAGGAGGTGAAAGCAATGGCCTTCTGCTGCTGCTGCTCCTGAGCACCTGGTCTGCTAAGGCATTTGCAATCTGAGATCAAGGAGGATCAAGATTGGTAGCCATAGATTGACTTCTCCTCCATAAATCCGTCCAAGCCCTTTTTAAAGCTATCCAGGTTAGTGGCCATCACCACCTCCTGTGGCAGCATATTCCAAACACCAATCACACGTTGCGTGAAGAAGTGTTTCCTTTGACAATACAATAATGTTATTTCTAGCATGCACTGAGGCATGATGTCATTATGTTGCCAGTAACATGGGGATGCTCTGGAATTTGGGCAAAAACTCTACAGTGAAAATGGCTCCTACTATGCTGAGATGCTGGTGTTACGCCTCCTCATTGCCAGCAAGGCTACCCCTCTCCCCTGCTGACTGCCAGCATCCTGTTTTCCACAGTGACCAATTATTAGAAATAGTACATGAAGACTCCAGTCATCAGTGGTGTTCCCTGGCAACTGATGTTCAGCGGTACAGTGTCTCTGAGTATGCAAGCTTCTTCCATTTACCATGGTAAACCACTGTCAACAACCCAACTGTTCCATAATTTGTCTAGTTCTCTCTCATTGGAGCCAATGGTTCTTACCCCCACCAGTAGGAGTTAGTTACTTTCTAGGAAGTGGTGGGACTGACTCATCAGGTTCGCACCACTTCGGCAGAACCGGTTGTTAAAATGGTGCTTGTAAACAACCAGTTGTTAAATTATTTGAATTCCATCACTGGAACTGGTTGCTAAATTATTTGAATCCCACCACTGTTTCTAGGTATTATGTGAACAAAGACTGTCTTTTGTCTATCTGGAAGCTATTGCTTCACTGGATGACCCACGTTCTTTTGTAAAGACTGAAGGATAAGAAGTCTTCTATGCCCTTTCTCTGCAACTTGCGTAACATGTTCTTCTCTAGTCATTTTCCCCTAAACCCTCAAACATCAATCCCTTTGTCATTTTTTTCATACAGAAGTCACTCCAGTCCTTTGATCATTTGATTTGACATCACTGGCTTCTCCTTTCTATGCTTTTGATTCAATTCTATGATGTCCTTTATGAAATGGGGCATCCGGAACTGTACATACTATTCCAAAAGGAATTTTTTTTTTCTAAACTACTCTATCTAATTCTTAATAATCCCTAGCCTAAAAATTTCCCCTTTCGTCACAGTTGCATACCAGTCAATGTTTAACTGCACTGTCTAACATGACCTTAAATTCCCTTTTCTTGTCAGTCACTGGCAATTCATACTCCACCAGAGTATATGGCTCATTCCGCATGGGCCAAAAACAGCGGTGTGAAAACGTTGTGAAAATGGTGTAAAAGGGTTTAAAACAGTGTAAAAGGGTTTATACTGTTTTCACACCATTTTCACACCACTTTTTTTGGCCCATGCGGAATCAGCCTATGTAAAGTTTAGGATTTGTTGCACCAGTGCGCATCGTTTTCCCATTCACACTAGCTTCATTCACTGTGTTGTTGCCTGTTATCCCCCCAGTTTGGAAAAATCCTGCTTGAAGAACTTCGTAGCTTCTTTTGGTCCTCACCATCCTGAATAATTTGGGGTTATTTTCAAACTTGACTACTTCAATGCTCAACCCTGATTCCGGATCATGTATGAACAAGTAAAACAGAGCAAGCCCCAGTATTCCCCAGAGAGACTCCTCTGCTTACTTCCATCCACTATGAGCTGTCCATTTACTTATGCCCACTCTGCTTCCCTGTGGTTAACCAATTTCTAAAGCACAAGATGACTTGTACGCTTATGCTGACTTCTGAAGTACAATTCCACTGGAAAGTCAATCTTTACTAAGTTCTACACTTTTAAACAACTTCTTCACAATAGATGCTTTGAATTCTTATTCCGTGACTGCTAACTTTTATTCAGGATTCTTTGATTAAGAAATCTGTTAAAACTTTTTGGAAGTTCAGGTGCATGTAATTAGATCATCTTTACCACATACTTGGTAGCACTCTCAAAGAATCCCCAAAAGTTGGTAATCCAGGATTTGCATTGGCAAAAGGGATGCTGATTTTCCCCCCAAAGATATTGTATTTATATGCTCTTCAGTTATATTACTTCTGCTTTTTTCCCCCTAACCAGGACTCACATAATTCACAAGCCTTTATTGGCATAAAATAAACATACAAAATCAGCATACAAAATTTGCCCATTATTGCTCACAATTATAGACACTGGTACTAAAATACTAAATACTAAAATATATACATGGTCCTTCTGTAACTATAGGACATTTCTTCAGCTAAGTTAACTCACTTAAACGTCATCGGATACTGACAGAAGCTAGCAAAATTACTGCTGGCTATATGTGGTCATAATACATAGACATTGGTTGGTATTCATCTAGACTTACGTCTATTATTGTTAGCAGAAATTTTGCTACATTCTCACACACTGTGGGATCCATGTTGTTCAAAAGCATAGGTATCTTAAGAGCATCAGTTAGATTGTTATACAGAAATGGGATAAGTGCAGATTGTGACATTCTGATTTTTGCAAACCTTACACAATGAAAGAGGGTATGATCGGTGTCTCCACCTGACCCATATTGCATGGACATAGCCTCCTCTGTTTATCAATTTGTTGATATCTGCCATAGAGCAGCATAGAAGGCATTAGATTGAATCTGGCCAGTGTTAAAGCTCTTCTTAATTTAGGGTTGGTGATCCACTGTAAATAATTGGCCATGTGTCCTTGTTCAATTGGAATAAGCAGGGTCAGGGTTGCACACGTTTTCCTCGCAGCTGTTATCATATCCGATACTCTTGTTCTAATAGCTTAGTGTTCTAGCAGCTATATGCTTCTGATAGGAAAGAGGGACTAACGACTCTAATGAAAAGCCAAGAGTGTTGATTTTCCCTCAACTAGTTTCAACCACCTAGAATTTGCATAGTCGGAAAGCATGAGGTGTAACAACCTGGAGTGATCCTGCAAATAGTGGATACGTAGCCAGTATCTGACAGTTCTCAGCCAGGCCATCGTGGCATATGATATTTGCCCGAGTTCTAAACATAGGGCTGCATATGAAGCACAATTTGGTAAGCCCATAATTTTGTGGAAGAAACGGGACTGGGCTGTGTTTATATTTTTGTTTATAGCTCCGATCCAAATAGGTGCTCCATAGAGGAGCTGGGAGCCGCATTTAGCATTGAACACCTTCAATGCGGAGGGTATATACTGGTGGCCCACAGTGAAAAAAAAAACGCTGAATTGCTGGGGTACTGTTGTTAGCTGCAGCGGTGCTAATTTCCTATGTACTGCCCAATTAATGTTGCTAGTAAGATTTATGCCCCAATAATTGATCTGGTTAGCTTGTTCTATGGGTCTGTTATTGATGTTCCATGTATGACTAGTGGTTCTTCTAGCGAAGACCATTATTTTGGTTTTCATAGTTAATTACCAGTTCGTTCCTCTTACAATATTCAGCACAGCAATTTAAAGAAAGAGTGAGACCAACTTTAGTGTGGGAAAAGAAAGAGCGGTGTCGTCAGCATACAGTAACGCTTGAGCGGAGACGTGTTTAGTGCTTAGTTGGGAACATGCCCATTGGCCTTCTGGAAGGTTGGCACTAAATCACTAAGGAATATATTGAACAAAGTGGGGGCCAATGTACAGCCTTGTTTGACCCCTCTGGTTGTGATGATATTTTCTGTGGCGGTCCTTTTGTTCATGGCTCTTATTCTGCAGCTAGTGCAAGTGTGTAGCTGTTTTATAAGAAACAGTAGTCTGGGGTCCATGTATAGCGCCGTCAATTTTCTCCACAGTAGGGCTCTTGATATGGAGTCAAATGCCCCTTTTAAATCCAGGAAGGCTGCAAACAGTTTCACGGTTATTATGAGTTATACTTTTGTTAGCTAAGTGTGCTAAAACTGTTACATGATCCAGTGTTGATTTATTTTTAGTGAATCCAATTTGCTCCGGTCCTATTACTTCTGCTTGCTTGACCCAATCTTCAACTCTCCTAAGGAGTAGTTTTGCATATAGTTTGCCAATTACAGATAATAGGCTTATAGGACGATAGTTTGAAGGATTTGTAATATCACCCTTTTGTAGATTGGGACAACTATAGGCGCCAGCCACATCTTTGGGATCACGGCCCGTGTTATTTACATGGGTAAATAAGGAAGCCAGAGTTGTAGCCCACCACTCGGGTGAGGATTTAAGTATTTCTGGTATTATTGCATCAGGACCTGGGGCCTTACCGCTTTTCAAACCACTGATTAGTTTACTCACTTCTTGAGGATTAACCTCAGGCCAATCTGGTAGCTCCTCTGGTATTGAAGTGGAATCAGGGTATTCAGTTAGGCTAGCATTGAACAGATTAGAAAAATAACTGAACCATCGGTCCTAGTGAAATATGGGGCAACTGGATACTGCTACGTTTGGGCCCTTCTATTTATGATCTGCCAGAATTGCTTAATGTTATTTGTTAAAGTGGCTTGATATAGTTGTTCCCACTGCTGTTCGAATTGATTTTTTTGTTTCCATTGTACCATAATTTGAAAATCCTTTTCAGTTGGGTTATATTGCTGAGTAGCTTTTCCTCACCTGTGCTGCGGTAACTTCTATATAATGATAAAGTATTAAGTTGTTAAATTCAATACAGTAGCGATCAAACCATTCTCTATGACCGTTTACAGCCTTAGATTTGGTCGAGGAGACGGCTTGAAGTTCCCCTGCTAAATTTGAAACTAGTTGTTCAAAGTGATGTATTCCACGTTCTGATGTGTCAGCCTGTAATATATTCTCTTTTAATTTATTAAATGTAAAAGAGCTAAGTAGTGTTTCTGTAGCAGCTGCCACTGAGGTGACCATGTTATTTTCTGATGCCTAAAGTTGGTGGGGTCCTCTGTATTAGTCTTTACCTCAGATGAAAAAGTTACATTGAGTGGAAGATGATCACTTAGCAATAAGTCCCCAACGCTAAAAGATGTGACACACTGGTGTAGATAGGGGGATATTAAGATGTAATCGATCACACTAGCACCGAGCGAGTTTACCAAGGTAAAGCTATCTGCATTCCTATAGCACTTGAGGCCGTTTAACCATAATTTGTTAAATTTGATGGCAAATTTGATTAACTGAATTCCTGCCGCATTCACGAGAGAGTCCTTTGAGGAGCGAAGAGCTGGGGTTAGAAAGAAGCTGTAATGAGATCATCCTCCTGATTCAAATGGGCCAAAGTGGTAGAAAGGTCCGTACCCACTCTGGCGTTAAAATCACCTACCAGGATCACCTCCGTAGATGGTTGTTTATTTTCTAAATTTTCTACAAATGATGATATCCTACTCCATGTGTTGATTAAGGAGTCTCGTGTCAATCCAGCAGGTATATACAAGTTCACTATAATCATGTGAAGAGCTTCCCCCCTCTACCAAAACAGCCTGTGCAAGAGGGGGACATGAGTCGAGAGGAGTTGCTTTGATGCTGTTGGCTACAAATAGTGAAAGTCCTCCAGAATAACGACCAAACTTGGATACTCTTGTAGCAGGAAGAGAGTATTGTTGGTAGCCATTTAAGGCAAGCTCTGAATTGGACCAAGTTTCTTGTAAAGGCTATAAGCGTAAATTTTTTGTAGATAAGTGAGGAAATCCACGATTATCGCATTTCTTGATCCATCCGGCTATATTCCACGAGATGAGGGAAATCACATCTCTTCTCTGACTTGGATTTGGAGATACTTCCCCATGCTGTGTTGGTCCCAGATTGGCTAAGAGATTTTGATAAGGGTTGGCGTCACTGAGATTGGTCTATGGATGTAATTTCGTGGTCATTTTGGACCACACATCCATTACCTTGTAGCCTAATCGGGTCTGGCATGGAGGTATGTGTATCTGAAGCCGTGGAAGAAGAGTCAATTATAATCTCTTTGGTGGGGCTTGGCTGAGTTGTATTATCCAAGAAGCTCTTAAATGCATGTATTTCAATCGGTACTTGAATGGAAACCCCAGATGATCTGTTATTATCTATAACCTGATCTGTCTTCTGAGACGTAGTAACCTCCTTTGACAGAGGGATGCTGATGTTTGGGTGGGCTTTTGTTGATTGAAGTGGGGTCATCCTCAGCTCTTTCAGTTCCTCGAACCAAGATTTCTTTGGAGTTTTTAGGAGAGTATCTTTATCCAGTATATTTGTGGACCTGAGGTCTACCTCCCAATGTAAGGGGGAGGTTTGATGATATACATTCTCAAGTGCTAGAGAGGTAGCCGCCTGGATAGGTGTTGGAGTAAGATCAGTATTTGTTGGGGAACAGTGTGTTTCACCGTGAGCTGCTGTGGGTGGCTTTGACACAGGCTCTGGCATTGTAATAGGGTGGTCTGTGTTCTTGGCGAGGTGCAGCCTCAAGGCCTTTGTAGTAGGGCTGGTTGAATAAGGGTTGCCTTTAGCCTGACTGGCAGTCCCCCCTTTACTTATGGGCACACAATTTGCTTCATTAGGAGAGTTATCTGGAGAACAGTAACTTTGAATTGCAGGATTATAGGCAAGTAAGGTTGGGCAAGAAGGGGAACCTAACCAGGACTCAAAGGAGTATCACATTGCTCTCCTCTCCTCTACCTCAACCCACAACAACAACATTGTGAGGTATGTTTGCCTGAAATGCGCCTGGGGTCACTCGCCAAGCTTCCACAGCAGAGCAGAGATTCGAACCTGGTTGCCCCAGGTCCTTGTCTTATACTCTAACCTCTATGCCACATCAGCTCTCAACCTATATCTTTTACAATATTTTTCACCAATTTACCTGAAACAGTTACTAAGTTTATTGGCCCTAAAATTTCCTGGCTTCTTCCAGATCCTTTTTCAAAAGTGACTGTTATGCTTGAAAAACCATGCTATTCCCACACTCCAGGGGACTTGCATGTGAAATGATACCCAGACTGCAATCATGAAGTATAATACCCAGGAATTCAGTGGATCTTGCTTATACATGAAGAGGGTTATGATGATGTTTGGAAGTTGTCTGGAAGCAGAAAGAGGCTCCAAGAGATACACAGCACAATGCAAGAGTACCAGCTGGACCTTTGCTTTTCGCCTTCTTCCCCAGCTGACACTTCTCCTCTGCATGTATTAAGCCATATTTTTCTCTTTGAACCACTTCAAATGTGAAGTTTACAGCTTGCAAAAAGACATGGTCTCATCTAGCAAATTCTACAAGTCTCACTTCAAAAACTGTAGCTCAGTTCAAATCTAGTAGCACCTTAGAGACCAACAAGATTTGGGGGCTATCAGTTTTGGGGAGTCAAAGCTCCCTTCTTCAGAAAGCTTATACCCCAAAAATCTTGTTCCATCTCTGTGGTTCTGCCAGACTCGAATCTAGCTGTTGGACTGCAGACCAACATGGTTACCCTCTCAAACTATCTTTTAAAATGACATGCATATTAATAACAACTGTTATCATTTGTGAAGCAACGAAAACGCTAGCAGAAGAGCAGAGAATTAGAAAAATACTAGTGGGAGCACTGCAATTAAAGTAACTGATGACCTTAGGCTAAATTATAGATTAGGCCCTTACCATTTGAGAATCAGGAAATTGTTTGCAGCTTAGGTATTGAGGACTGTCCAGTGTTTTTGCAGGCAGACATCAGAAACAGGACATATGTCAAAGTTCTGGTGGGCTACCATACAAAAAAGGTGCAAGCACCAGGTCATTACTGACCCATGGGGTGATGTCACATCACAATTTTTACTAGGTAGACTATGTTTATGGGGTGGTTTGCCAGTGCCTTCCCCAGTTATCTGCATTTAACCCCCAGCAAGCTGGGTATTCACTTTACCGACCTCGGAAGGATGGAAGACTAGTCAACCTTGAGCCAGCTACCTGAAACCAACATCTGTCAGAATCACACTCAGGTTGTGAACAGACTACAGCTTACCACTCTGTGTCATGGGGTTCCTAGAACTATCATATAGGACTGTGTTTTGGCCTGTATTGAGCATGGATAACATTAAATTATGCGGGACTGAAGTAGATTTCAAATATTAGATGGAAGGATTTTGTAACCACAATTTTCTTAGACTGATCTGATTGAACGAAGAGAGCCCCCCCTTTTTTGAGGGGGGGATGACAGAGCATATAACTTGGTTTCTTGAGGTTATACCAAGTACCAGTATTTGATCTTTTTATTTCCAACTTCACTCACAAAAACATTATAGAATGCTAAGTTAAGTGATTTTAGTAATATGCTATTAACTGTTTTGTCACTCAGGCTTTTGATATTTTTTCTTTCCTCAGGGGAAATAAGAGTCACATGGTCTCTTGCAAAATATTCTTTGTACAAGATAAAGTCAAAATCACAATTCAGCATTTTAAAGAGTTATTTCTACCATTTTTTTTCAACTGTGCCAATTTTCCCAAGCATTATACATGACAGTTTCAGAGTTCTATACAGTCCTGCATTGACATCCCACAATGCTGTGTCTTATGAAGGTTCTTATAAATGGGAGACACACCAGAAACCATGCTATGCCCAAAAGGCTCCAATAGTATCCTTTTGCAGGCAGACGCCACATTTTTGAAGCAGAGGTTGCAAAATGTAGACATGTAGCATGATTCCATGGCAGACATGAGTATTTGTCGAAAAACCCTTATTTCAGCAAGGATGTCAGTGTGAATTATAGTTTCCCTCAAATTTTACTGGAGTGCGTACTACCTCTTCACTAAGCAATGCTGGGTAATGTCTTTGCAGCTTAAGAAACAGGTGTTTTTTTCACATTTGAAGAAAAAGAAAATGATTTTCCAAAGTAGAGATCACAAAACTAAAGAGTGGCCTATCAATGAAACTGGGATGGCATGTATCCCACCCTAGACACGTCCTACCTTTCAGCCTAAAGAGACTTCCTTCAACTTAACTGGTTCTTCTGTTGGAGGAGGAAGATTCCTTAGGCTAGAGCAGCGGTTCTCAACCTGTGGGTCGCGACCCCTTTGGGGGTTGAATGACCCTTTCACAGGGGTCGCATAAGACCATCGGAAAACACCTATACAGTTACAGTTATGAAGTAGCAACGAAAATAATTTTATGGTTGGGGGTCACCACAACATGAGGAACTGTATTAAAGGGTCGCAGGATTAGGAAGCTGTGGGCTAGCCCACAGGTGTCAAACTCGCGACCCTCCAGATGTTATGGACTACAGACTACATTGGGATGATGGGAACTGTAGTCCATAACATCTGGAGGGTCGCGAGTTTGACACCTGTGGGCTAGAGGAAGGTTTCAAACTTGCTGAGTGGAGTGGTAGGATGCATACTATTCTTTTATATATTTATGCACACATGCAAATATTATGCTCACACTTACACCAGAAACTTGAACCATATGCCTGGATTCTTACCAGAGTTAAGGGGTAGAAGCTCAGCTCTGAAAGGACACCCCTCTGGAGGAAGGAAGAGCTTGGAATGTGTTGTCTTCTTCTGTGATGGAATCGGCAGCCGACAACGATTTGTAGTACTCATCCTCCCAGTCAAGCACTTTTATTTGCCTAAGGGAAAAAGAAAACACAAGCCACTCCGAATGGTGATCTTGACGTTGTGAAGTTTCTGTTACATGGATACAAGAAGTACCTTTGTCTGGATAGTGAAACCAAAATAATCTTATGCTTGACAACTGCTGGAGCTGCTACTGGTAAATAATTCAGCTTTGCAGGAGGGACCCGCAGAATATACCAGGTTTTGCACTACCTTCCTACAATTACTGGACAGAACTTAAGGGGTTAGCTTTGATTTACAGTAGTTCCCAGTCCTTTGGCCACTGCCTAGCCATACTATAAAAAATGACAACATGTGTTGCACATAAGAATAGGTTGTGAAATGTATCAAATCCTCAAAAACTAACACATGTCTAAATTTGAGATCTTGTTTGAGCTTAAGACCCAGCCAAATAGCCCTTCTGTCCCCCCATGTCTTTCTCCACATATTGTCATACGTTGCACAGAGTACTTCATATTGAATAAACCAAATTGCACAATACATCGCTAAACTTCTATCTTAACATTTTTCTCAGATTTTGTCCTGTTCCAAATTTAAGGTACAGATGCCAAATCCTTGGGAAGTGATCTTGATCAGACTGTTGTGTTTCCCACATCAGTCTATAAAGTGTAATCTATTTCAGGTTTAAGATACACTGCACAGTCCAAGTCTATTTTTTAAAGTGGTCAGCTACATACCTACACAGGACATTCAGATAAATATCCCCTCAAGACATCTTAAGACCTCTCAAAATGAGATCGTGCCTCTTACAGTGTGGGTGGCTAATCTGTGGTAGAAGGTTCCAGGAATGTTAATAATGCCGGTGCCCACAACCAAGTAACACCAAATAAATGACTCCTGGTGTCAACAGCAAGGCAGTTATTCACATTTGCATATCAACATTAATAACTATGATGTGGTCACACGAGGCAGCCCCACAAGTGACATGATGAGATAGAATGCTACTCAAGTCAGACTTGTGTTTCCAAAATAGAAAGGAAATGAAACCAATTATTCGAGGACAACTATAAAAGGGTCGTCAATACCACAAAAGGAAGCCCTAAATGGACCTTCACAGATACTCTGTCACTTTGACTTTATTTATCCTAATACAAACCAACCCTCAAGGGATAAACGTACATAAAATTGCCGAGATGTTGTAAAACCCATTTTATTGGGAGTGGTTTTTGAAAGCGGTAACTCTGCTTAGGTCAGCACTGCCAATAAGATGTCGATGACAGTTGAGCATTACTTATAGCCAGGGTGCATAGTGATACAAAAAAGTAACCCTTTTGACAAGAACAGAAAGGGGTTGTGCATTGTTTTTTCTATTCTAGGGACAAATGCCTGGTCCAATTGGTCTTTGCTATGGATCAAATTACTCAGCCTACTGCCACTCACCTTCTGCTTACGCTCACTCTTCATGAAAAGATTACAGGGCAGCCAGAGGCGTAGCAAGGGGGGGAAGCGCCTGGTGCACCAGTGCGTCCTCTGCCCTGCCCTGCCCCGCCCCACCACACCCACACAGGGGCGCACGCCCGGTACATCGCGCACCTTCCCCCCTGCTCCCTTGGAGCTACGCCTCTGAGGGCAGCCCAAAGCAGAGTTACACCTTTCAAAATCCATTAAAGTCAGTGGGCTTAGAGGTGTATAACTCTGCTTTGGATGACACCATCTGTCTACTACTTGTATCAAATCCCTTCCAAATGAAGCAGAAAAACAAAGCAAAACTTTGACTGGATTCTGTTGTCTAGAATCTTTTGAGATGGCTCTCATGTTTATAGAGACAGGATAAAATCCAAGTTTCCAATTCCTTCCTGCAGCAAATGCCCTAAGTTGCTACAGCAAAAAAACCCTTACTGTTTATTTTTAGAAATCTTTCTAGAAAGTTAGTATTATTTTGGAGAGTGTGTGCAGTTTTCTGTAATATCACAAAGGACTTCTGTTTACAGTTGCTTAGAACTAAGATGCTAGATATTTACCCAAGTTTTCTTGGCTTCCTCTTGCTCCCTTGATATTCTAGAGATCCCTGTGGAGAGGGCCAAGAACACACAGTCAAAGCAAAGCAGCGAGTCGTTAATTTTTAATTCAAAGTGATTTTGTGTTGAATGCAAGCAGATGCTGATAATATCAGAAGTCACAGCATAATTTTTTTGATCAAAGGGCTCCAGTGAGCCTGATGAAGCATGCATCTTGCTCGTCTTTGATAAACCACATCAATTATTCACCGTGAAGGCAGACATCCTGACATGAAAGCAACAGATAAAGAGCATAAGCACATGTTCAAGACAAGAGCTGAAGAACGTCAGGAGGGGCTTGCTGGGGTGGTAGTGTTTTGGGGCAAGAGGGTGGGGCTGGAAGGGTTGGAACAGGTATCAATAACAAAATTATCAACTGGAAAACAAAGCCAATAGAGCAGCTTTATTGCCACTTTGAACTCACATTTAGCTGGTTATAATACAAGTTGTCCTCAGGGCTATTCAGCATCTTGGGCTGCTGGCACCATCGGCGGGGGGCCTTCAGCTTCTGCTTGAGACCGTTCTCTGAGTCTGCAAAGAGGACAAATGCAGCTGAGATCTCAGTCATGCTAAGTGCTGTCAATATCTTGGCATATTTTAAAACCAAAAGAATCCTCCATCCTACCAGTTTCCTGGAGTTATTTGCCAAGCTGTGCCATTTGGACAGAGCACAGCCTCTCTGGGAATACTGGGATCAAACTCAGGCCCCTTCTGCACATGCAGAATAACATACTTTCAATCCACTTTCACAATTATTTGCGAGTGGATTTTGCTATTTCGCAAAGTAAAATCCAGTTGCAAAGTGGACTGAAAGTGCATTGAAAGGGCATTATTCTGCATTATTCTGCTAAGGGGCCTTAGCTTTAAAACACTGTCTTTATTTTCTAGCTCATATACTTACTGCCGTCCTTTTAACATGTATGCTGCACACAATCCTAAAAAGAACGATACCCTTCTAAGTCAATTGACTTTAATGGACTTTAAAAGGTGCACCGCTGCTGAGGACTTGTACTGTATATTTCGTTGAACGATGTAGCATTTAGCTAGAGTTATAATCAGAGGAACTCCCAAACTATACTACTTTGGCAGTTATTGTTGGTTCACTGAAAGAATCACCCTATATAATCCACGTCTGTTGAGCTGGCTACAACAGCAAAAAGAATATTTTATTACTGCCTTTAAAATATGTATTAAAAGGTACCTCTTGAAGCAGAGAAACAACCGATTAGAAGAAGGGGGGATTTGGTAGATTTAATAAATAATCGCTTTAAGGACAGCAGTGTTTTGCTGGATCAGACCAGTCCTTCAAGTTTACAATACGGCATGCATAAAGCAAGTCTAGATGGTGCCTGCTGTCCCCTGTTGTTTTTCCCTCTAAAGGTATACTGCTCCTGAACAGGGGGATTCCATATCATGGCTCATTATCGTTGAGAAGCCTGCTGTAGTATTCCAAAAGGGGTGGGGGGGGGGGTAATTCCACTCTCACAAGTCCCAAAATGGAGGAGCTATCTCCTCAGGAATTATTCCCCATTTTCCTCTGAGTACCTCCGGAATAATCAGCCCCAGAGTCTGTATCACTTTATAGCATAACAACAAAAGATTTTATTTAAATAAATGGAAAAGCTAAACTTCCCTTGGTAGGGTTGAGGAACACATAAACATATAATGAAAACAGAAGTATGTATTGTATTTCAAACTAGTATTTAGGCTCTCCTATGGTCCTAAGTCCAAAGGTGAGTTGGTTGGGTCCCTGTCTAGAATCCCCGTGTCCGCTGGCTTACACCAAGAAGGGTCACAGCTCTCCCCTCAGGAAGCTGGTCTTCCACTTCAAAACTGACCAGTCTCCCTCAGGCTCTTCCCTGCCGCCATATCTGGGAGACCTCCCCTTTAGGGAGAGTAAACAAGCCCCAATGACAAGTTCCTAGGGTCACCCTAATTTTATTTATTTTGTAGCCCTGTCAGGTTTGGGGGCTCAGGGCTCTTTCTAGGAGTCTCCCTTCCTGGGACTCTCCCCAGAAAATCCCCTTGGGACTCTTGCTGCCCCTTATTCTACCCTCAGGCAATTTCCCACAGCAAATCAGGACTGGGCAGGAATTAACCATTTCCCTGCTGTCTATCACTTGAAACTACCTCTCCTATGGGCGTTTGTTACATCTGCTCTTTATTACTTCATTAAAAACCAACATTATTTTCAAGTTTGTGTGTAATTATTCAGCATTTTTTAAAAAGTTCCCAAATAATAGAAATCTTTCAAAAAATTAATGCTTTGGTGTGAAAACATCTGATTTTTCTAAACTGGGGTCAGTTTCTATATAAACATCAGCACAGACGGTTGTGTGTAACCATTTCATTGTATCGCCACCTCACAAAATAATATATGAGCTGGTGAAAGTGAAACAGACAAACAGCAAGTCCTAACAAAAACCCTTGCACACGCAGCAAATCCCTTGCACACACAAGAAGTTTAGACGTGTATGTGTGTATGTTGGAATACTGCGATTCCCTCAAACATGCAGGGATTTTTAGACCTGGGGGGTGGGGTGGGGTGGGGTGAGGGTGCTGATTCCCAGCGCCTGTTTTGTGCAGAGTCATTTAAAACTAAATTGGTGAAAGTGAGTGTGGGGAACGGAGGTTGCCCGCGCATGCGTAGAAGACAGTGGCGAAGACCTCGCGGTGCAAGTGGAGGAGAGCCGGGAAGCAGTGCAAATTCAACAGCCGGGTAAAAAGCACCCTGGCAGGTGCGCTCCCAGATATAGCATGGGGCGTTTTTACTGTGCAAAATCAGCCTTGGGAGTAACTCTGGAAACCAGCAGTTTGTGATGGTTCACCAGGTGCCACAGAGAATGAAGGCTTCTAGTTTTCTTTTCTGGAAATGGGGAGTCATCTACATCTATGGGCTTGTGACCCTTGAATGACCCTTGTTCCAGTTGAAAAAAATCATGTTTTTGACATGAGTTTGTCCATTTTTTTAAAAGGTCTTGCAAAACAATAAACCAAATAATTGTCAATGACTGTATCGGTTGTAGCTAACGTAATTTGAGTACAGCATGTACTAGCCATTATGTCTGAGTAAACAGATAGATGACACACAGAATCATCTTCCTTATCTGCTTCATATATCTGATGAGGACTTTAATCCATGATTCTTAATGCTGCAATACATGTATTAGCTTTTACCATAGGTACCACTGGACTTCTCTGATGTCTTGTTGCAACTGATTAACTTCGGCAGCTACTTTCCTAGAATGCAATCCTATAGAAGACACTGCACTGAATCTTATGAGGCAAAAAAATCCATTCATTTAGCTTAGGCTTAAAGATTCACACACACCATTTCTTCTGACGCTTCCCATTGCAATTTCTGCAATCAACTGTGAGCGCTCTCAACAGTATGATTTACATGGATGCTTCAGGCAATAAGTTCACGGAGAGAGGAATTCTCAGCGGCCGCCCTCCAGTTATGAAACCTATTTTTAAAAAAACATTTATACTCCTACTTGCCGTCATCAGCCCTGTTCCCGTGGCAGCTTCCGGATAACCAATTAAAACTATAAAACAGAGTCAAATAAAATCTACAGAGACAAATAGGATGGAAGGGGTTTTTTTTGTTGTTTTTCTGGAGAGGGGATATGAAAATGTGGGCTGGGTTGAAAAAAGTAACTGGAGGAGCTGCATATAAACTCACTGTGTGTGGGGGGGGGGTGGGGGCTGGGGGTGGGGGCTGGGGGGGGAGAGACACAGTGGATGTAAACCTTAATAAAAATCCGGGAAAAACAAGAATATTCTCTCCTGGCACTTGAAGTTCAATAGTGCTGATTTGTCAGGCTGAAGCCTGGCTCTCGTCAATGAGGCCCGGAAGGGGTCAATGGTGTTGGGCAGAATACTTTCCTTTTCCTGTGTAGAGACTTTCACAGTGAGGCATCTTTATCTCTGTCTTTTGACCTTGGGTACTTCTGGCATTCTTGCCTTTCGCTTTCTGAACCATGGGATTGTATTTCGGGCTGGCGGGGGGAGGAGGAAGAATAGGGTTTGATATATTGGGGTTGCTTCCTGGTTCTGGCAGAACCAGCTTTCTCTGTCTGCTACCTGCATGTCTTCTCCAATAAAGGCTTCTCAATGGTATAGTTTGATTTGGGTCACAGATCCCAGGTTTGACATTAAGCTGGTTCTGCTGGTTCTTATCTTTAAACTTGAGACGGGGGTGCAGTCCTTCAAGTACCCCAGTCTCAAGTTTAAAGGTAAGAACCAGAACTATTGAGCTTTAGGTGCCAGGACAAAACCCACTGGTTAAGATCCTCTTCTCCATCCCTGCTCTCTGTGACCTTACCTGAAAAGCTCAGGTGTGTGGTGACCAGAAAAATGACTGTTTCAGAGGAGCATCTTGTCATTGGAATCCCCTCCTTTTTCAGGCTCACCTGATGCCCCCTTTCCTTTCGATGTCAAGCCAAAACTTTTCTTTATACCAAGATTTTTAAGGAGGAACACCCTTCTTTTTAATCTGTTTCATGGTCTGTTTTGAAAAAGAAGAAGAGTTGGATTTATATCCCGCCTTTCTCTCCTGTAAGGAGACTCAAAGGGGCTTACAAACTCCTTTCCCTTCCCCCCTCACAACAAACACCCTGTGAGGTGGGTGGGGCTGAGAGCTCCGAAAAACTGTGACAAGGTCACCCAGCTGGCATGTGTTGGAGTGCACAAGCTAATGTAGTTCACCAGTTAAGTCTCCACAGCTCAAGTGGCAGAGTAGGGAATCAAACCCGGTCCTCCAGATTAGAGTGCACCTGCTCTTAACCACTACACCACGCTGGCTCTCTAAAGGAAGGCAGTGGCAAACCAGCTCGGCTTCTCACTCACCTTGAAGAGATTACTACGTCTGCTGTGATTTCATGGCATTTTATAAGCACATAGTCTGCTTCTAGTCTGAGGATTTTTAAAATCAATATTATTTTAGGTCACAGTTTTTATGCCCTGGCTTGCTTTCAGTGGCTTGTTTTGTTTTATTGTATCGCTATAATTGTGAGCTGCTTCAAGTAGGTCTCTGGAGAGGTGGCATAGAAATCTTGAAATAAACAGACTCGATACCTGGTGAATCACTGTGCATGCATCTGTACGTGCGTATGTGTTTTGGGGGGGAATTCCAAATCAAGATATCAGAAAAGATCCCACCTCTGGTGTTTTCCTGTTAGGCATGTTCATACGGGAATTTCCATCAGTTTTTAGGAAACACGATCAGCTCCACCTGTTTGTGTTGGCTTGTAGAACTCGGGGATCTGGGGTTTTACTTTGTTCAGCTAAGCTTGCTTTGTTTTTCTCACTAATTCCCAGTCTTCAGGATGAGACAAGTTATATGTCCGAACCACTGATCAACAAACTGGTTCTGAGGGGTGCAGAATTAGGATGAAACAGGGTGAGTTTCAGGTCGCGTGAAACGGTACGGGCAATCTTTTAGAACCATAAACATGTTGGACGAGAGTTGCAGTGATGTCACAGGCAGCGTTTTCAGGGCTGTCAAAAGAACCCAAATTCCATTTGAGAATCTTTATTTTGCAGCAAACCCTTATGGAATTTGAGGGGAGGGGGCCCGGCCATTGCCTGCCTATGTGTAGCAACCGGGGGGGGGGGGGGCTCCTATGCAATTACTAACCTGTACTGACCCCTTTGTAGCTTCTGAGAACTGATGGGCTTTGGGCTAGCATGGAATCTGAGTACCTTAGATGGACTAAACTCTTCATAAAAAATGGCAGTCAGATGGAGGCTAATCTATGCGAAAGGAGGCTCTTACATCTTACCTCTTGAGATGATAAAGCTCTTAAAAATTCTGAACTGATTTCTTTAAATGCTCTATCATTGTCTGCAGTTTTTTTTTCTCTTCCCCAGCTGCTCCATCAACTGCCCTCATGGTTCCCCTCTAGTCTTTTAATCTATCCACATTCTGATACAATCTCTTCTGCATCATTCCTGGGTGGTCTGCTACTTGGCCCCTCCAAAGGAAATGCCCTTTCACTGAGGCTATTTGTCTTCAGTGTGCAAGTAGGCTAACATATGACTGAATAAGAAAATCTGGTACTATTTACCACAGTCAACCACACTGAGGAGAAACCACACTGACAGATGTGCTCTGCTACATCGTTTTAAACATATGCTGAAAATAACTTTCACGCATTTTTATCTGCCAGAATAATATGACGGTCACTGATAGGCCAAAGTATTGGTTTACCTATTTGCTGGCATTTATTTACAACAATGCAGGAATAAGATGAATAATGATTGCCAGAACCTTAATTCTTCTATAGTCACATGCAAAATATTAGAATAGCATACATTCCTCCATCTAACATCAGGTCTTGGATTTCCTGACCATGGCCAGATCTCTGACCCCACCTGCCTAGCTCCTTGACTTCACCTCTTCAGCTTCCTCACCTGTATCTTGCTAAGTGTTGCCTGTATGGCCATTTTCTTTCACAACTCTTGCTAGTCAGGTTATTGTCCTAAGGAACAGATATGTTTTTCTACTATTGCCTGAACATTGCCATTTTTAATAGCACATTGTTCTTATTTGTTCTTCTGCAGAGATACAACCCTATTTGTCCCATATAGAAGTAGAAGAAAAAGAGTTTGGATCCACATTAGTGGATCTCTTAGTCCATTGCAGATATTATTTTATTTGGGATCCTCTATGTATGTATTGTTCATTGTTTTGTTGTTGTTGTTGTTTATAATATGTATGTTTTTGTTGTTGATTAAGAGTTGTGGTTCCGGTATATAAATGTTTAAATTATTTTCATTAAAATAGATTTGTATAGTTCGCACTAGAGCCAGACAAGTTCTTTTCCTTTCTTTAAACAAGATACTGTCTCTGGCTCACTATATATAGATTCTGGACCAATCCCAGAATATAGTTAACTCTTGACATCTCTTTTTGTATACCAAAACCATATTATTTTTGTTATAGCATTTGTTGTAAGGTGTTTGGACCCTATTAGAGAGAAAACCAGCCAACAGATATACTAACTAAACCAGGGGTAGGGAACCTGCGGCTCTCCAGATGTTCAGGAACTACAATTCCCATCAGCCCCTACCAGCATGGTCAATTGGCCATGCTGATAGAGGCTGATGGGAATTGTAGTTCCTGAACATCTGGAGAGCCGCAGGTTCCCTACCCCTGAACTAAACTATTCTAATTGCTGATTTAGCAATTAAGCCCAATATACATTAGTAAATCAAACCAGTGCTACTAAGGGTTTCAGTCACCAGGGACTTACTTAAATGAGTCAAAGGATGCATTTTAACTTTTGCAATACAGGTCTACAAATCCCAATTCAAATGCAGAAGAGTACAACACAATTGATAGGGAGTAGCAGATGTATTTCTGAACTTGAGGGATGTGCTGTTGTTTACCACTCTTCTTTTCAAAGGTAGATTTAGCTACTTGGCTTAGTGGAGGGTCCTGACCCATGTGCTGAAGATCTCTGCTTTACAGAGAGGACTCACATGGGAAATGAAAGGAACTACTCCCAAGCCAAGGCAATGTCTAAGAACACCGGTTTTACTGCAGAAGCCAGTCCTACTGAAGTCCCAAAACAAAATTTGCGTTTATGATAAAAATACAAAAAACAGGATCATTTTGGGGAAAGAATTAATAAGTACGGAGGTGAAAGAAACTATTTCACTGTGCCAGTTATGTATTCCAGATAGCCTCCTTCTTAAGACGCCCTCCTTTAAAACTGTCCACATTGGTTACAGCAAGATCATGAGCTAGTTCTGTGGTGGTCTCAGTTGTTTGGAATGGCCTACCAGGGTGAGGAGGGTAACATCAATGAATACATAGAAGAAGAAGAAGAAGAAGAAGAAGAAGAAGAAGAAGAAGAAGAAGAAGAAGAAGAAGAAGAAGAAGAAGAAGTAGTAGTAGTAGTAGTAGTAGTAGTAGTAGTAGTAGTACAATTCAATAAAGTTCGTTCCTTTTACTGAAGTCCACTTTGAGTGTGTTCAGCCTTACAAACATAACATTTGGCTGTGCCTGTTCTACTCTGGTGTGTTTGTTCATTCTGCATATTTTTAAGTCTTGTGAGTTTTAAATTCTGACTGCTTTTAAATTTGTAATTTATGCATTTTAATCACTGGTTTAATTTTGTTAATTGGACTCTTATCATTTGTGTCTTCACAGCTTCTTTGCTGCAATGTTAGCCACCTTGAGTCCAAGTAGTCAAAGAGGACAGAAATACTTTATAAAAACAAATGACATATAGCAACAATGTGAAAAGGGCGCACTCCTTTGAAAGAAGCCTTGGAAAGGATCAACTCTGTCTGGGAAGGATTGTGGTAATGGAGATCAGCTGCCCAAGCCAGTATTATTTCATTTCCACATAGTTACAACCCAGGTGTGACTTATGAATGGGGCAAAGGGGGGTTGACTATCTGACTTGAATAGTGATACAAAATTCCATGAAACACTTTCTGTGATCGCTTTAATATATATTTAGCATTGGGTAGTAGATGGATATCTGGAAAGAATAATAGAAGAAAACTGAGACCGATGCGAATTCTAAGTATCGTTGCTTTATCAAACACCTCAACCCTTATTGTTTTTCTCTGCTTGTGATATGGATAGTAATACTTTAGAACAAATGGCAGCTTCAGAGTAAAACTGCAGAGAGAAAGATATGGAGGAGAAGCGGATAATAAAATAACCCCAGAGCAGAAAGTGGGGATTCAGGTATTAGAAACACAGACCAAAAAGTGCATCTTAAAGCAAGACTGTGTCCAATGCCAATACATTATGCTCAAAAGAATCTTAAGTAGAAACCACAGTTCTAGATACAGGGAATTCGTTGTCTATAATAAGGATCGTTTCTCTTAAGGGCCACAGCAAAACAAGCCTGTATTCTGAGTTGTGAAATTCTCTTTTCCCCACTGCTTTAGAAAGAAGAGATAAAAAGAGATAAGAGATACACACGAGCTGGAAGGGTGGATCACGCTCCCTATAAATTAGGCAGCACGCGGTTGCTCCAGCCTCTTCAACGCCTGGTGGCCCTGACCTCCCCAATAGGGATTGGGGTTGGTCCCGGGGTCAGCCAGGGGTGCTGACTGGCCGGTGAATGGATGTGCTCCTCTTGCGCGCCCAGCTTCCGCCTTAATTGTAAATAATAAAAGGGCTGTGGCCCAATTTATTCCAAGAACGTGTCCTGTGGTTATTCACCAGAAAAGCATCTGCACATCTGGGCACAATCGAAACGTTTGTACGTTAGTTGACATAATTTAGAAAGACAAAGCAGGTGAGGTCAGAAAAAAGAACTCGTTATGTACTCACACAGAAATCATTCTGGACACTCCTCTTCAAAATAAATACAGGACCCAAACACCCTCTCTGAAAGCTGTACCCCACGCTTATTTGGGGTAAGGTCGGAAAAAATGTTTGGCTGCTAAAAACAACGTATTTGGAAAAACATCTTGCTTATAGGAAATGTAGACCCTGACTTTCAAGCTTGTCTGACCCATCAACACTTGGAAACTAAGCAAGTTCAACCCAGGCTAGCACTTGGAGGAGACACACTACAGAAGGCAAGGGATGCCTTGAAAACCCTATGATGGGCTGCTATAGACTAGTTGTGACTTGATGGCACTTTACATTCACATAAGAAATGTGAATGCCATTCTTACAGTTCATCAGATCTTTGATTTTACATAGCCTGACAATACAAATATTTGATACCTCCCAGCTGCTAAAATCCAGCAAAGATAGCCAGCTAAATTCATGCCTCACACGTGAGGGTTATTGCAATGAACACTCAGAAGTTTTACTGAGATGCCAGGCAGTGCAATCCACAAGGGGAGGGAGGTGGCAGTATCGTGGCAGCTGAAGACAACACTGCTGCAGTGCCACAGTGCTGCCTCCACAAGGGTTTCAGACAGTACAGGAAGCCAGAAAAACAGCAGAAATTCCTGGCTGCCCTGCAAACCCCTCCCCCTGCAGGCCAATGGGCTGCACCACACTTTTACGTGGTGTAAGTCTATGCCAGCCAAAGCGGCCATGCCCAGGTTGAAAGGCCACAAGAAGTCAACTAAAGTCGGTTCCACCCCTGGGAATGCCCTCACCGAGTTGGTGCGGGCTTCTGCACCAAGGGAGAGCCAGAGCAGGGGCAGCTTCTGCATTTTGGCACCATGGAGCCACACGACATTAGTGCCTCTCCTGCTGGTGCATTTGCCCCTTGAACTAGTGTACAGGGCACTCACCACTTCAACAACTCTTTTGCCTCTCTCCCTGGTTGATCGTAGGAGTCAAGATAAAAGAAAATGATGACACTGGCCAACATGGCCCACATGGTTTCCAAACAGAAAAAGCTCCCTAAAGCATTACTCATTCAACATGGAGTTTGTTGAGAGAGTTGACCAGTGGTGGGATCCAAAAATTTTAGTAACAGGTTCCCATGGTGGTGGGATTCAAACTGTGGCGTAGCGCCAATGGGGCTGGGCTGGGCACGACGGGGACATGGCCGGGCATTTCAGGGGCAGGGCATTCCTGGGCGGGGCTGTGGCAAGGACGCAGCCGCTGTGCCGGTCCTTGGGTGGGAAATGAACACACGCAGGTGCAGGCTGCCACACACGCCGGTACACCTCCTGCTAGACTGCTTCAAGTTCTGCGCACTACTGCTGAGAGGAGGGGCGTAACTAAGGCAAAAATCACGTGGTAAAATCACCAATTAGTAACCCCCTCTCGACACACACAAATAATTAGTAACCTACTCTCAGGAACCTGTGAGAACCTGCTGGATCCCACCTCTGGAGTTGACCTCCTTTAACAGGAGGACTCAATGTGTCTTTCAGCTATAAACAGTATTAATATTTTTACTGGGCGTACATAGAGGAATTTGCTGATGGCCTTTTGTGAAGGAGTGACAGTCGGTTGCTTGCGTAAAATGGACAGAACCTACTGGATTTATGCTGTTTTTTAATTTCTAAGATATTTTCAGGGATGTTATTAACGTTTGCATTTATTTGGAAGCCCTCAGTGTTTCAAATTGCCACGCCTTTTGAATAATGGCGATAAACTGGCGATAAAAGGGGGATGAAATACAACTTCTTTGAAATATTCGGGCATTAGGAAAGTAATTATTAGAGGTAGAGAGGAACAACCCCACAAATAAATGTAATGGAGCTATTTAAAAGATTTAATCAATAATTAATAAAGTAAACACTTTAAAAACATCTGTATGGCCACAAAGATGTAGTGCTTGGTTTTCAACCTATACCATGTCAGCGAGAACATTAAAGTGCAACTCTTAATTATTGGCAAATATTAGCACAGGCTCTGGGGAGCTCATCATAACATTTCAAGGTCCAAGTTCATAAAAATTTAAGCAATGTTTAAAATCATGTTAATTTGTTCTTTGTTTCTTCGGCTACTGATCTAATTTATTCCACGGCACTTTAGTGCTCAAGCTTAAATATATTGATTGTGCCTATGGAATGCATTGTAATAGCCTGGAGAAAAAGACTGTTGTGTAGGATGAAGGGAGGGGGGAAAGAAACATATCTTTGTTCTCCTTTGATATTTTAGATGCATTCTGAAGCTTTTGAGAGCTTCTCATTTCCCTTTGGATTGCATCACTTTTTTCAAGGTTGGAAACTTCGTTTTCTCCATTGAAGTCTCGAAAAAAAGGGCTGACTGACTCCTACTCTGATGATGTCCAACTTTTTTTCCTGCTATTTGAAATTAATGCTAGTTGCAATGGAAAAAAACTTTGGTTTGGATCCACTGGACAGTTTCCATGAAGCCTACGGAGCATTCTCCTTGAGGGACCTGGGGCTGCAGTAGGAGAGGAAAGGCTCATTAGCCAATGCTTCAGTGCGGTGGAGTGGTTAAGAGAAGTGGACTCTGATTCCCCACTCTCCCACATGAGTAGTGGACTGGAGGGGCTGTTTTTCAAGCAAACGATGCCCGAACTACAGAGAACTGAGTCCTGTTTGTCCATTACTGCCCCAAGTTTCAAATGGAATGGATCAAGGGGAGCAATTCTACCCCCTAAAGATTTCCTGCTTCTCTCCATTGTTTATTGGGGGGGGGGGGGAATCCAGCAGATGGAGAAACTTGTAATCATAGGATTAAACTTGTGTTTTAAGATAAATGTGAGGAAATAGTAGTGAGGGGTGAGATAAAAGAAAGAAGAGAAAGACCAGACCAAATGTAGAATGGAGGTCTGTTTTGGCCATGTGCCCTTGACCTGCAAAGTTCCAAGCATTCCCAGAGGACGGGAAAGTAAAAAGGGGACGCCCAAAAGTAAAAGACACATGCCACTAATGTTCTGAATTTAGATTCGTACAATCAAGAGATTAATTCAGAACCCATCAGTCCATTGATCGTCATAGGTAGATAAAGGATGAGTCACCAAGAGCATATTTGACATGTATAAATGTATGAAGATCTTGAATATACCCTCAATATCAGGCAAACACTCCCATGAGAATTTCGTATAAGGACTGATGACCCATCGGTAAAAAATCCCTGCCTCTGAAAATTTCCCAACCTCTGATCCTGAATGTTTCTTTCTTTTCCCCCCTGATTTAATTAATGTCAGATTATGACCCATTCCCACTTGTAATTCTTTGTTCATGGGGAATAATTCCAGTTCCTGATTCCCATGATGAGTGCAGTTTAAAAGGTTGGTAAAATCAGTGGGCACAGGGTAGTGAGCCAATCAGTGCAGTGAGCAGTCCCAACCACAAACTTGTTCTTGCTCGGTCTCAGGTGACCGAATGCCATTTGTTTCTCTGAGAAGTTGGATGCCAATCGCTTGGAGGCTGCATAGCCAGGTAGGATGCCAGAGTCTTGTTTGTTATCGGAACTAACCACACTAATTGCTCCACCCAACAAAGGACAGCCAGGCACCACCACCACACACGGAATCAAGAAACAGCAATCCATCTGTCAGTCTTTTCTGTGCCTGTGTTGGGTGAGGTTTCCTGCGTGGAGTTAAATTAAGCCACAGGCTTCACTGCTGGTGGTGCCATTCTGTCAATTCCTGTAAATGTCAGCTGTGCTACTATACTCCTTCCTGGAACCCAAAGACTTTGGTTCACTTTAAGGACAAAAATGTTGTAGGGGAATTTGGATTAGGGACACAGCACTGGAGACAGAGGTGGCTATCTTTAAAAAAAACAACTTCTCCTTGGTGCCATTTGTTTGATAGAAATCCCCCTCCCCCATGGCTGTTTGCCTCGGTAAGGAAAGAATTTAGGTATAATACACTACCCCCATTGGGGCTATCAGCAGCTTGGGGGCAATTTCTATCGGAGCAATGGTGTTAGAGAGCAGACAATTTTCGGCTGCTTTTTACTCTTAAAGAACAACCAAGTGATCCAACTGCAGATTCACAGTATAAAAATGGAATTAGGTGTTTACAGTTTCCAAAAGTGAATCTTTTCAGGTAATAGCACAATGTTTGCTTCCACTTTTAATTCGGAAGGAGAAAAACAGCTCTCAGAAATATGGAAAACGTTGATTTAGCTTCACGTGCAAAGTTTGAAAAAAAGACTATTTTGCCCTGTAACTCCCAACACTATAATATATCAGATAACTTAGGAGCAACAGAGGGAAATGTTTTTCTTTAGCCTTTTTTAAAAAAAACACTCCCATTTTTAATGACTTCGAATTCCCTACAGCAGCAGCCAACTAGAGCATTGTTTGCTCAGATGGAGCACGTTCACAGAGCCAAAAAAATGCTATGGAAATTCATTAGAGCAGTGGCTTTGATGTCATGTGCATCCCAGAATCTGTAGCTAGCAACTACTTTTGGGAAAGGCTGCCTTTTGTTTATAACCTCTAAAGGGTACCACTGCACACATGGTTGTTTGTAACAGAAGCCACACATTTGCCTCTGCAGGCTTTCAAGACTTATGGCTTCGTTTTGGACACTGTGGGGGAACCACATGCTTTCAATTGCAATGCACCCATTCCCCACCCCCACTCCCTAAGATGGTAACTTTAAAGCCCGCCCTCCTGGTGAATTATATTGCTTCCTAAGTTGGGTGAGATTCAATGATCCATGAACAGAATGAGTTCATGGAATGGATTCTTCCCTCAGCACCTGGTAACCACAAGATCATGGGGTTTTCCAGGCAAGACATGAGCAGAGGTGGTTTGCCATTACTATTTTCTGCATAGCAGCTGCAGTCTTCTTGGTGGTTTCCCATCCAAGGACTAAAAATGCTGGACCCATTAGTTTCCAAACTTTGATGAGATAAATTTAAACTGGGCTATCAGACTGCTGTCAGCTGTAAAATGTGAAAGGGTTGCTCCACTGGTTGGGGGCATCCTATGATCCATGAAAAGTATGGAATGAATTTGTCCCTTTGCACCTTGAAACCCCCCACACCCACCTGGGCAATATAGTTTACCACTGACTGACCACTCAATAGCTGCTTCAAAAAGTTGAGTGACCCTTAGGAAGACAGTAGGGGTAAAAGGGGGTGGCTGGGTACAACTTGAGGGGAAATCAGCAGAAATGATCCCTTCCCCTCTTGTGTAAGCTCTTCTGTGAATAAAGAAAGCTTGTCCAAGAATTTGTGTGTAGAAGGAGTCAAACTCACCTTCTTGCTATAACCCTTCCATCAGCAACTCACCTGGTTCCTAAGAGTGACCCAGGAGCAACCTTTTGTTTTGGTGTAGTGGTTAAGGTGTTGGACTAGGATTTTGGAAACCCAGGTTCGAAATCTCACTCTGCCATGGGAACTTGCTGGGTGATCTTGGCCAAGTCACATACTCTCATCCCTGACCCTGCCTAGTATTTGGGTAGACAACCTCCAAGGTATACCAGGGGCATGACACGGAGGAAGGCAATGGCAAATCATCTCCGAACATCTCTTGCCTAACCTTGGATACTCTATGTGGTTGCCATAAGTCAGCTGTGACTTGACAGGTCTGTCTGTCTGTCTGTCTGTCTGTCTGTCTGTCTGTCTGTCTGTCTGTCTGTCCAAAAGTGGCTGCAGGGGGAAATGATCGAGATCTCATCTAGCAAGACTTCCACTCAAGGTTTCATGAGATAATATTGATCTGTTGTACATCTCAGACCTTTTAAAATTAAATTAAATTTAAAATATAATTTTGCATAAGTGCGGCCAAGAGGTGTTAGAAAATGCATGTCATAAAGTCCGCTCAGATAGTTAGGACTGTATGCTACTCCCAACTGAGTTGACAGTCAATGGTAAACCAGATTTGTTACTATGCAATGTGTGAAAGCATCTCACACATAGAACATTATCATATAACAATAGAAATACCATCAGTTAGGAGGCTAATTGAGAGTATATGAACTGAAGACTATTTTTTCCTCCTTTCCCCACCCCCCCCCCCAGATGATATGGCTCCTAAAAATATTATGCAAAATTTTTTAGAAGCGTGAAGCAATTTTAAAATATTTTTCCTCGGAGAGTAATATTTTAATTATATTAAAGAGTAGGATACTAACATTTGATTATTTTCTTCAGAAAAAACAGAATCTTCTCTGAAGAGTTAACCAGATCAAATATAAATTGAGACAATTGTGTCCCCGGCTCCTCCCAAATAAACAATTATTTCAGATCTCTCAGGGATCATCAAGATGATGACTTCTGCAAAATACAAGCAAGAAGGATTTGAGCTTTCATGGAAAGTATCAGCACAACTTGTAAGTGGCTCAGTGTTGTCTGTATTATGTGAGCATATGACTGGCGGGGGAATGCCCAGTGAAGGAAACAAACAAAATGAACAGTGTACTAAATAAACAAATTGCTTCAAAATGTTCCACTCAACTGTCCCTTTCAAATAAACATCTCAATTTATCGTCAAAGGCTTTCACGGCCGGATTCAACTGGTTCTGGTGGATTTTCCGGGCTGTGTGGCCGTGGTCTGGTGGATTTTGTTCCTAACGTTTTGCCTGCATCTGAGGCTTTTCTCTGTCATACACCTCTGAAGATGCCAGCCACAGATGTTAGGAACAAAATCCACCAGACCATGGCCACACAGCCCGGAAAACCCACCAGAACCAAACATCTCAATAACCAGGCAGCGAACCAGAAGTACGCTATGACTGGTAAACTTCAGTTTACTGTTAGCTCTTCTAGAGTGGAATGGCAGAAAATTGGCTGTTTTTCTCACTGAGGGTTAAGTTTCTGATTAGGTGATGTGTAGATTCTAGAAGCCACTACCCAAACAAAGATGAATCTCTGAAAGAAGCAAATAATATTTCTTTTTATTCAGATTCCAGGCCAGCCCCTCTCCCAAAAATCCTTGATTGATTTTATCAATGCAAAATAACATGTACTGATCGCTATCACAGGTCACCCTATCCCTTTTACAATATCACTAATATTTGTCTACTCTTTACCTAATGTGGCCTGCCGAGTTTTAGGATGTTTCCTGTCAGAAATCCAGTGTTGATTTACTAAAAAACGTTGTTTTAGCCTGCCTTTCCATCTGAATGTGGATCCAAGGGCCGGGCAAGTCACAGTCAGTTTAAAACTGTACAAATAAATATGTTGCATGCAACCCGTTTTGTGTGAGACAGCGATTATGCCATGTTTTGAGTGTGCGAGCGTGCTGGGGAACACACTGCAGGAACAAGATAAATGGGAAAACGCAGGAACAAAACTGGCCTGGGAGATTCAGTCTTCCTCAGTGTTTCCCAATCTAGACAACAAACTTGACAATTACCACTTGTTCAAACAGACAGAGGCAATGTGCATCTCTGCAGAAGTGAGCCTGTTTTGCATAAAAGCTTTTGAAGTGATGTAGTTCCACTTATACATTTATTTAGCCAGTACATTTTTAAGCCTGGGCATTCTTCCACAGAGCTCAGCTGGACATACATTCCTCTCCTGTCCTCTATTTTACCCTCACAACAGCTGGCTGGACTACCTCACTCTTTCTCAGTCTAGCTTACCTCATAGGTACAGTTGCCAGGACTGGTTTGGGAAATACCTGGAGAATTTGGGGTAGATCAAAGGGGGATGGGGTTTGGGGAGGGGAGGGGCTTCAAGGGGGTACAGTGCCACAGAGTCTGTTGGCAAAAAGATCCATCTGAGGGACTCCCCAGTCTCTGAACATGGGGATTAAATATTGAGGCTTGAGGGACCATTTGTGAGTGGATGACACCCACCTGTTCAGGAAATCCACAGTGGTATTGCTCGGTCCAGCCCTATGGATGGGCAACAGGGAAAATCGTATGGAATGGCTCACTGTCATTATCGGGAGACCTTGGCACATAGGGACATGGAACCCATTCCCTCTTGTTTGTTGATGTAAAACTTTGCTGTTGTATCGTGCAATGAGCAGATGTTTTCCAGTGGCTGCGGCAAGACCATATCTAATCACTCTGATTTCTAATAAAATTAACATGAATGTTAGACTAACTTTCTGACCAATGTCCCCAGATTTGCAAGGAGTTGCAGGAAGCTCTCCAACCTGATTGAGAGGCATCCATGCAGATCATGAGATCATAAAGGAAGGTTCCTGGGTCAACACAATAAATTACCTTGAGGCAACCATCAGAGCAGGGACCTGAAAACCCCACTGGGTTTGACCAGTTTACAACACTGGGAATGTACACTGTGTTTGAATTTGCCAAGGAACCAGTTTTGTATTCAACCCGGCATGAGGAATGACAGAAGTAGTGGAAACCATGAATCCCAGAAGTTTTTGGATATGGATGGCCTTTTGAAATCTGAAACCTGAATGGCCTTAAACAATGAATGGGTTAAATAAACTTTTTCTGAAATGACATCCAAAATGGCCACAATAAATGTTTGTGTAGGGTTTAAATGGGACTTTTCTGTATTGATTACCAAACCCAGGTAAGTTAATGTATGGGATGTGAAAGTCAGGTCACATTCTAAAAATTGGTAAAAAGGAGTGACAAACAACTAGTCTAGGTAGGGATACTGTAGTGGATTTATATTATATAATTCTGGACTTTCTTGGTGGAAGCTCAACTGGAGGAAGGTCTAAGTCAAACCCCGTCAATTATTTCTCGAATTAATGGGAGCGCAATTGACCCCATGTTGGTACTATATAACACACTCATAATCAGATCTGAAGATCTTGGATTTGACTGAATATAGTAAATATCCACGGTTTTTGCCATTTGAACTAATTGCTCCAAATAAAGTCCTCTGTTCAAGAGGGAGGAATGGGATCACCAACATTGTTCAAAAAAGGCATGGAGATGACATCAGCCTCAGCATCAGTGCTGGAAGGATGACTGTTGTCTGGGTCTCAATGGAGATATGGTGGAACAAAAATGTTCTCATGTCTGTTGACAGGTGGAATGGTACATCGATGTTGAGCTGCTGCTCAGATCCTATGGAGGTAGGGGAACCTCAAAACATCATCCTCAAGGAAGGAGAAAAGTGTCTGCTGAACATCAGTGAAGGTGTTCTCAGACAATAGATTATCTCTGGACCAGAAGGACAGCAAAATCCATGACAACAGACAACAATGTACAACAGCAAGGGGAGTGGGAGTTTTGATGTCCAGTGGTTCCTGATCTCTGACCATGACTGTAAGATGGACTCAAACTGGTAAAGAATTTGATGGACAGTGTTGAGGAGATGGACCAGATGGAACCAGAGAAGCTTGGCATAGAGAAGACAATAGTGATTAAAGTTGACAGGAAACTTCTGAGTGACCAACTGGAGAATCAGGTTTGGGAAACACTAGTGATGAGACTTGGCATCTTGGAAATAATTATGATCAATGTCGAGAGGAGACCTCCAGTAGATGAACCAGGGAAACCAATTCTGGATGCATTGGCAATGATGCTCAGTACTGAGGAGAAAATGGCTTGGCCTAAGAGGTATTTTTAAAGTTGTTTTGGCCTTCTTAAATGGGGATTCCAAAGTAGCTTGTTTGGCCACCAAAGCTGAGTCAGACTGAAGTGACCAAATATTTTGCCAGAAAAGTCTGAAGTGACAGACTTTTCCCACAGTGCAGTCTTAAGCCTTGAAGCCCTTCATGTCCAGCCTTTGGTCTAAAAATGTGGCAGGATGGGCAGGTATCAGAGACATGAGTCTCATTCTGAGCCATCTTCACTCCAAACTTGGAACGTTTTTTGAATAACACCATTTTGATGAAGAAGACTCCTGAGGTTAAAGAAGTGCTCAGCTAAAGCCTGTCCTCTCTCCACGTCAGCAAAGAGAGAACTAAGAGAGAACTAAGAGAGCACTCTCCCTGCCTGCATCATGTGACCATCTGGACAGGAAACCATTCTATTCTTCTCAGCTCTGGATGGGAGGGAGGAGAGCACTCCAAGCGCTCTGAAGCTTCTAGAAAACGTCTAATCATTCTCTGCAGCTGGTCTGCACCTGCGCAGTCCCATGCGGGACTGCAGTGAAGACACGGCAATGACTCTTCCCTTTTGAAACCACATATTAGGAGGTGCATTTGGATTTTTACAAATTTAAGTTAAAATCACTGACTTGTAGCTTTCTTTCAAAAGGGAACACTGTCAAATTTCAAAAGGTGTATATATTTATTTTAAAGGATTCTATAGCACATGGAACTCTGACAAATACAAGGCGATCCAGGAAAACTTTCCTTTACATCAAGACTAGGTCTACTAATTGGCTGGAGGGAAAACTCTATCCTTTTAACAGCCATTTGATCTGCAGGAATCAGCAGGTGAAGCTTTTTATGGCATGGAGATAAAAAAAAATTATCACCTGCCAATGTCAGCACATCAAACCACTCTTAAGGACACAGCAAAAGGCACCAATTCCAAAGCTGACTGGGGCTCTGATCCTTTTAAAGGACAAACCTTATGCGTGTCTTTTCAGAAAGAAGTCACGCCACATTCAATGTAAGTGTGTTTAGGACTGAAGAGAATGTTCCATTTTCTTCTCATCACAGTTTGTCTTGACGGTTTTAAGGAAGAAAACTTTGTTTTCAGTGCACAGCTGTCCATAGGTCAAGAAAATAAAGAAAGAATGCTCCTCCCCAAGAGAGGTACCACAACTGGAACCATAAGACAGAGTAGCGCCCCTGATTTCTCCCTTCCCAGATCTGCTGGGCTCTTAAATGAGAAAGAGAAACACAACAGAGGAAAGACTGAAAGAGGCTTAAAAAGAAGCGAATTGCTGGATCAGTTCAAAGTTCTATCTAGACCAACATCCGAGAGTGGGTTCCCCATGACTTCGGGGAAGCCTATCACCAGCTGATATTCAGAGGCACACTTCCTCTAAATACAAAAGCTTTCCGACTTCTCCAGCTTTTCGTTGTACCTGCTAGGAGAGCATGGGATACAGCAATGGGCAGAAAATGCTTAAATAAATGTGCCACACGGCTTGCATGACGAGAAAAATTAGGCTGCCTGGATTTGAGGATGTGATATGGCAACCACAATGACGTCTGTTGACAGGTGACAACCCAGAGGCCGAATTCTTGGTGGTTACCATGAGGCCTATGGATCTGGGAAAACTCTGTTAGCACATACCCTAGATTCCAATCAGTCTCAATGGAAGACAGCACCCCTTCCACTAAGAAACCACCTTGCCTGCATTGCAGGGGATAGTGGCAAAGGTTTTGCTTGCTTATACTGGGTGGCAGGTGCAGCTTTAGAGATGAAAGTGGGGTTGATAAAGGCAAAAACCCAGGCTTGCTCCTACTACAATAAAGAGCAATGGAAAGGGAAATAGAGAATTCTGCTCACAACTGTAAATGCCAAACACATACATACACACTTCTAACAGCTACAGGGCAGAACAGTGATGATGATGGATCACTATTTCTAAGAAATGCTTATTCAGGATATGAGATCTCTTAGATCTAAGATCTCAAGATCAGGGACGGAGCGAGGGGGAAGTGCGCCTAGTGCGCGCATGCGCCCTATGCCCCTTCAAGCCCCCAGAATGTCCTGTTCCGCCCCCGTCCCACCCCCAGAACGCCTCTGCAGGGGCACCCGCCCAGTGTGTCACGCGCCCCCCTCCCCCTTGGCACTACGCCGCTGCTCAAGGCACAGCCCTACAACTATACCAAACATGATATGCATGAGTGTGTACATTCAATTGTAACACTGGGCAGTCTATATTAAAATAAAACTGGAACTTGTGGATAAGGGGAGCTAACACAGCTAACCTTCTTGTTACTTTGCTGAAGTTTGCCATTTGAAACCTATTTTCTTCCAGCCAGGTTCAGATAGAGAAAGTATGCCAGGCTGGAAGAACAATGCATGAGATAAGTCACGGGGAAGGCAGAGCTTCACTCTCCTTACACATGCATTCCAGTTTTGTAAGGACAACTAGGCAACACACCCCTGCTTGAGGATCCATGAAAAGGCTAATACACATTCAAACTTATCAATTCCACAACTGAGAATCATAACTGCATATCAGTTCCACAACTGAGAATCATAGCTGCTTGCAGAACTTCCCCTTCTATGCCAGAAACACAGGAGCAACAGTTTCTTGAGATTTGCTAACCAGCTCTCTCTCTCTTTATTTTTTATTTTATTCAATTTATTACCTGACCCTTTCCTGGCTAAACCCAGGCTCAGGGCAGCTTACACACATCATCTTAAAACATTCAATCGATAGAATTTCAATAAAATAACTTAAAATGTTAACTATTAAACACCATAAAACACCATAAAACAATAAAGATGGCGACTGGCTGGGTATCCAAAAACTCTGATATAGCCTGAAATCCATTGTTACCCATAATATATCCAGTGTTTGACTGTTTGGGTGAGAAAAAAAAGGTGCAGAAAAAGCTGGGAGGCCAGAAAGATGAACCAGATGTATAGACTGCCTCAACTGAAAGCATGTGTGTATGTGTGTCTTTACGCACACACATTGCCCAAGGAACTATGTTTCCCAAGTGAAAATGGTAGAAAATACTCGGTTCCTTAATTTGGGTATTAAAGATCCTAACCTGACTTTTTGAAATGACACAGGGACCAAATCTGACCTTTCCTCCCTGCACCCTCCTTATCTGTCCCATTCAATTCAAGACATGACTTCTCCATGAACACACTAAGCTTTCTATGTCAAAGGATCTAGACTGACTGCTATAAACCTTTATCCATTTGTAAATGGGAGTATGTAGAATAGGAAGGCCACAGCAATCCTTGGATAGATAGTAAAGGCCAAAAATGGGAGCCTTAGAAGTCAACTCTGCCTCTCAAAAAAGAGCAACATTTAGAACTTTGCAGCATTAAACATTTTTTAAGCCCAAGTGCTTTTAATAGAATTACAAAGGTCCTCTGTCATGGTTCCATCAAAAGAACAGTCAACACACACAAAAGTTTTACACACTTTCTAATTACTATAAATGTGTTCAACATAGTTGACTATGATATATATCTCCATTCTTTGGATACCTATCTTCTCAAAGCACATATTGGAAGAACTACTCAGACTTAAAGATGCCTCTAGGAAGCAAAGAGTTATATATTCCATACAAAGTGTTTTGCTAAAGAGAGAGAGAAAAACATTTCATAGCTGTCAAGCATTTGTTTAAAGTACTATGGAAGAGACATCTGGATATATTTCTAGCCACTATTCATTCCCACTGGTGCAATTAATACAAGTTATGCATAAATCACAGGAAGATCGTTAAATCCACTGGCTCACACTGTTAAATAATTGCCAAATTGCACATTGCACATATGTGGATATGCTCACTTGAAGAGTTAAGAACACTTTAGGATTTGGTTTCTATTTGGAGCATTATACCCAGTTCTCCTCGAAAGTTCAGCTTATGTGATGATCCTACATACTTAACACAGTGTAAGAACCTACTAATGAACTCATTTCTGGCTGACCCCGACATAGGAAGCAAACCTCTCTCAAGCATAAATTGCAAGTAAACAATCTAAAGTGTTAGATGTACATCAGTATGGTCTGAATTCAAATTCCTACTCAGTCATGTCAGTTGTGGTAAAGATAAAATGGGATAAACCCAGGTATGTTTCCTGGGACCATTGAAGAAAACATGGGATGCTGGAGAGCCAGCGAGGTGTAGTGGTTAAGAGCAGTGGATTCTAATCTGGAGAACCGGGTTTGATTCCCTGCTCTGCCACTTTTGCTTATTGGGTGAACCAGATTAGCTGGGTGACCTTGGGCTTCGGAGCTCTCTCAACCCCACCCACCTCACAGTGTTCGTTGTGGACTGGGGGAAGGGAAAGGAGATTGTAAGCCCCTTTGAGTCTCCTTACAGGAGAGAAATGGGGGGGGGGATATAAATCCAAACTCCTCCTCCTCCTCCTCCTCCTCCTCCTCTTCTTCTTCAACAAATATGTTGAATTATGCTGCATTTCTTTTTACACAGACAATACCGAAAGTATCATGAAATTCTAAAGACAGTTACTCCCTTCTAAACCCCTGGGTATAGGCATTTAGGACTTTCAGATATCTGAAACAAAAATAGTGAAAAGACATGCTAGCAGGGTTTCCATATGCTCACTTATGGTGGGAGAATTTCGGGTAATTGAGGCCCTTGCCTACCATTGTTCAACTTATTGGTGGGTGGAAACTGCAGCCAGAGAGGTTTGTATAATCATTCTGGGGAGAGTTTTTTTTTTTTTTAAAAGTCCTGATCATATTGTTTCTGGTGATTCCTAGAGTTACCTGTGTAACTTCTGGGTATCTCTAGGAATTTCCCGGACCTCTATAGTCAGAATGTTTTGTAAACAGATAAGTCATTTTCTTTTATTTTTTTCCCCCTAGGAAGTTGCCCATCCACAATTCTCTTGTTGGTTGTCAGGCACTATCTGGCAACCATACACATTAACCCTATGCGTTTCTAATGGCCCCTGAAGATGAAAGCTGGGAGTCAGAAAATGACGGCTGTTCTAAATCTGCTACCCAAAGTCATTGCTTTGTGCTGATCCACTGCAAACCACACATATTAGTGAAAGAAAACACAGGATTTTATACAAAGTTCTCCATGTTCACTGTGCAATATACTTTACAACATATGTGCAGAGTTTCTTGAACCACTGGAACAATCTGACCTCTGTGTGTGTGTGTGTGTGTGTGTGTGTTTCGTGTCCCTACCAAGCAGAGAAGCGAACTGCACAAAATGCAGAGCGTCAAGACCCCGATGCTTTAATAACTGTATCACAGCGACAAAGCAGACGGAAGACTTTTTACTGATGTGGTTGCTTGAAAATGCGAGAAAAGGTCATGTTCTCGTATTTTGTCTTTGCACTTTGCTGAATGAGTAGCAATAAATAAATTAATTAATTGACAGTGACTAAAAAGAAATGAAAATGATAGGCTGATTGTGGGCAACATGCTGTTTGCACTGTTGAGGATTTCAAACAGGATCCCTTACTGCATTTCTCACAACGATATTAGAGTATCACAAATTTCCTCACAAATGGTCAGGATATACCAGGTTTCCCCGAAAATAAGACAGTGTCTTATAGTAATTTTTGCTCCCAAAGATGCGCTATGTCTTATTTTCAGGGGATGTCTTATTTTTCTGTGTTCTGTTCGTCGGGCATGCTTCCAAACAAAAACTTTGCTACGTCTTACTTTTGGGGGTTGTCTTATATTTCGCACTTCAGCAAAACCTCTACTACATCTTATTTTCTGGGGATGTCTTATATTTGGGAAAACAGGGTAGCAATGCTGATTTCCAGCCAAATTTCCTGCAGTTTTTCAGGCATTCTTGTGGAAACCATAATAATGTTATATTTCTTCCAAAATCTGTCAATCATCCCCTACCCTGTATCATCGTGACTAAGATGCTGTCCCCTCTCATTTCTTTTTTTGGGACACACTGTCAACAAGTGTGCATTCACTGATTGGGGCTAAGAAAACTGCAAACTATTGCTGTTGATTGTTGTGCGTGTGTGTGTGTGTGTGTGTGTGTGATGAATAAAACTTCTGAATATAACACTGGATGTTTTAGAACAGCTTTGGGGCTGGAGGGAGGGGGGGAAATCATCTCTTTTCTAAATTTAATAATTGGAAATGCTCTAGGGTTTGAGGAAAACATTTTCATTAAAATGTTTGATGTTGTAAAAATGCTCCAGGGCACTTAGATTGCTTCAGTCAACATTTCAGAATTGCTTCAGGACTGGAGTAAAGATTTGATGAAGGGTCCCTGTGTTTTAATTTCTCCAGCTTGAGAATAATTCTTTGAAAAGATATGTAAAAGAGCTTTCACTTTAAAAAGTATAGAAATATTAAGTATCCGTGATGCCAAAAAAATGGAAAAACAGATCTGTGGTCCAAATGAAAACCAAATCTCTTGCTGGTACTGTTGGCCTGGATCAGGCAGGTCCACCCTTGATCCGAAGGCACATCTATTCAGCATCTACAGTTTCCGTTGGGGTGTGCATCATTTCCCCCCCCCACACACACACACTATTTTTTGGACTCAGGTTGAATAATCCTAATTTTTTTAAAAAACCCTGAAAAATCAAAATCCCCATACCAGCTTTTTACAGGAATTCAAATTTTTCAGGTCTATTAAACCCAAACCCAAACAATTCCAGTTGCGTTTGAACAGATATTTTTGGAGGAGAGGTGGGTTTGGTTCAGCTTTGCCAAATGCACACCCTATTTTTCTTCTCTGGCTCTCCTGTTTTCTTTAAACAGATAATTTACTATCAATATAATATAATTTATTAGATTTTCCATTTCAAAGCGGAAAGAAAATGGATTTGGGTCTTGCTCAAACCATGATACCAAAGCTGTTAGGCAATCCGAAACAATACAGCAAATATTGCCAAGGTCTGGGCTTAGTTTACACCAGCAATCAGCCTGCCAAGCCTCAGATTTTTTTCCACGGAATATGTGAAGTCCCTCTAAGTACAGAAGGGACAGTATTAGCCACAGGGCAACTGTGACAGCTACCTTGAGACTGATGCTGGGGGAGCCAACCACACATGGTCCTGCCCAGATGTGTAGTGCCCAGGGGACGTGGGGCGTCTTGCCCCGGGCACATGCTGGTGCAGGAGTGTTCCAGGGTGTGTCGGGGGGGGGGGGTGTCGGGGAAGCAGGACGCACACATGTCCCAGGCACAGTTCCCCTTCATTCCAGCTCTGGTCCTGCCTCCCCCATGGAAGGGGAAAAAAGAAGAGCAGGATCCCACTGTGAAGGCCACTTTTACCTGCCCCCTCTAAGATGTGGGCAGCTGGCTTCTGGCAATGTCTCCTGCACACTTAGCATGGGGCAAGGAGTACCCCTTGCTTGGCTCTGGTGGGGGCAGCCGGGTGATGGTGCTGGGATTCTGGAGCCCTATTCTCAACTGTGCCCAGGGCACAGAATCATTAAGACTGCCCCTGAAGCACAGGCACAATGCTTAATAGCAAGCACAGCAGTTGACAAACCAAGAAGGTATAGGGTGTGTCAAAACATTATCAAGCAAGAATTTCCAGCATTCAGTTTTGGGTGAAAACAGGCATATATGCCATCATACATAAATAGCACCATTATAAATATATTGAACTATGTAACATTGGGATTCCATGACTAGATCTTTTGGAGGGGGGGGGGGGCAGAACAACAACTATGGATAGCTAATAGGAAACCAGGCTATGAATGGAAAGAGGAGGTTAATCCCCTCTACCCTTAACCAGATTCTGTGTTTGAAAATGACCTTCCTGTCTACTGTTAGCTCCAAGTGTGGAGTAGGGGACGCAAGAGAAGGATCAATAAGTAAAGGCAGGGATTTTTTGAAGGGTTCACTGCAATCCTACGGACTACTTGGACTATATTAGGTCTACTATTTAAAAAAAAACAACCATGTATTTTAAGATTTTCAAACATTACCAACTAAGTGAAATGCAAACGTAGTATGTGCATATCTACATATCTACATTCTCAAACATCTTCAACTAAATGTCCAATTAAACGAACACAATTAAGAGACAGAGAAGAGACCAAAAACAAAAGGAAAAAGAAAGATGGTTATTCTAGCCAGGGTACAACATTCTGTTTGCATTTATAGCTCATTTTAAATTTGTCTGATTGTGCAGCTGTAGAAAAGGCTGTGATACTAGAGACTGGAATTACGTTTCAGAGCCAAACTCTTACATTGTCTGAACGTGAGCCTTACGTCAATGTTTTCAACTAAATGTGATAATTGTTGTCAACATCATGGCGCCAAGTGCACATGCACAAAGAAACATTGTTTTTGCAAACTATTGCTGTTGATTGTTGTGCATGGGTGTGTGTGTTGAATATAACTTCTGAATATAATCGCAGCCACTGGCAACTTATGGTGACCTCTAAGGGTTTTTAAGGCAAAAGATGTTCATAGGTGGCTTGTTACTGCCCACCTCGGCGTAGTCACTCTAGTTCTTCTAGGTCAGTGGTGGCGAACCTTTGGCACTCCAGATGTTATGGACTACAATTCCCATCAGCCCCTGCCAGCATGGCCAATTGGCCATGCTGGCAGGGGCTCATGGGAATTGTAGTCCATAACATCTGGAGTGCCAAAGGTTCGCCACCACAATTCTAGGTGATCTTCCATACCCAGGTTCGAATCCCTACTCTGCCATGGAAACCTGCTGGGTTTCTCTCAGCTCTGACCTTGGCAAGTTGTCAGTCCCCCGCTCAGACAATAAAACGCTTGTAGGTTTTCAAGGATTTTATTGAAGACATATGAGAGACAGAAGAAGACAGTTCTGGCGAAAAGGCGCCAAGCCGTTGATAATATAGATAGCATAATCCCCACCCCCACATGGGAACAGAAAGAGTCAGAAGTGTCCAGCCTGGAGGCCCATCCCAGCCACGGAACTCCAAGGCCAGCACTGTTGATAGCATTGCACCTGCAAAAGCAGAAGCACTTCCAGACATCTACCTCCCAACAAGAGCATTGTCTGATGCACAAGTATTCTGATGGGAGACCTCCAAGGACTATTAGGGGCATGACACAGAGGAAGGCAATGGCAAACCACTTCTGTCTCTTGCCTTGAAAATCCTATGAGGTTGCCATAGGTTTGCTGCAACTTGATGGTTATATTTGTCTCTGTACACACACACACACACACACACACACACACACACACACACACACACACACACACACACGTAAAGCTTCTTTTCATTGTATGAGCAAAATTTTTAAAAATCGAGCTTATGTTTCCTTTAATTAGTATTACAGTATTAATATTCCTGTTTATCTTTTGTATGCCACATGGATGAAATTCTCATTACTTTTGATCTTAATATTTTTAAAAATATGTAGCTCTGCAGAGACCCTCTTTAAAGGACTGTTTGCTAGCCACTTCTACTATTGCCTTGGGGAACTCGGAAAATATCTGAATTGTTCAAATTCCAAAAATGCACAGAAAACTTGGAAATCTAAGTGTTTCAACACTCCAACTCCACAGATGAAATAAGACGCAAATACAGCATATCCATTCATTTTACGTTGTACCGCAGTCTTAATATAAAATGTAGTAGTCAGCTGGTCTCAGATGCAGTGGATGGATATAATAAGATCCTCATTTACAAAACAGTTTCAAATTGTATTACTCTAAACCAGCGGTTCTCAACCTTCCTAATGCCGCGACCCTTTAATACAGTTCTTCATGTTGTGGTGACCCCCAACCATAACATTATTTGTGTCTCGGTTCCTAAGACCATCGGAAATATGTGTTTTCCAATGGTCTTAGGCGACCCCTGTGAAAGGGTCATTCGACCCCCAAAGGGGTCGCGACCCACAGGTTGAGAACCGCTGCTCTAAACTGATTGTATAGTCTTAGTCTAAAACTTGGTATGCTTAGAATAGGAAATACAAAATATCACACTAGTAAGATGTCACAAAACTTACTATTAACTGGGTCGTGCAATGTGCTCCAACTTTCCTATTCATTGCAGTCTCTATTTTCTGGTACTTATGCCAAGTAAATGTGTGTGCAATGTGCCATCAAGTTGCAGACAACTTATGACCACCCAGTAGGGTTTTCAAGGCAAGAGACTAACAGGGTGGTTTGCTTTTCCCTCTCTGTGCAAAGTGACCCTGATATTCCTTGGTGGTCTCCCATCCAAGAACTAACCAGGGCTGAACCTGCTTAACTTCTGACAAGATCAGGCTAACCTGCCATCCAGGTGAGGGCCTTCAGGAACTAATCTTCCCTATTTTATCTTTGGCAAACATTAAAAAAATTATTTATCATGTCTATACATGCATTCCAGAGAACTTAAGCAAAGTCTCCCACTTAGGAATGTTCATCATTCAGTTTCCCTCCAGATACCCGTAACAAGCATAGAATCATAGAGTTGGAAGAGTCCATAAAGGCCATCAAGTCCAACCCCCTGCCATGCAGGAACAGTCAATTAAGGCACCCCGACAGATGGCCATCTAGCCTCTGTTTAAAAACCTCCAAAGAAGGAGATTCCACTACACTCAGATGAAGTGTATATTCCACTGTTGAACAGCCCTAACTGTCAAGAAGTTCCTCCTAATGTTTAGATGGAATCTCTTTTCATGCACCTTGAACCCATTACTCCTTGTCCCAGTCTCCGGAGCAGCAGAAAACTGACACCCCTTCAACATGACACCCCTTCAAATATTTAAACATGGTTATCATGTCGCCCCTTAACGTTCTCTTTGCCAAACTAATACAGCTCCCTAAGTCTCTCCTCATAGGGCACGGATTCCAGACCTTTTACAATTTTGATCGCCCTCCTCTGGACCCATTCAAGCTTGCCAATATCCACCTTGAAATGTTGTGCCCAGAACTGGACACAGCATTCCAGGTGAGATCTGACCAGTGTAGAATAGTGTGGTACTATTACGTCCCACAATCTAGACACTATAATCCTAATGATGCAGCCCAGAATTCTTTTGGCTTTCTTGGCTGCCACATCATGCTATCGACTCATGTTCAGCTTGTGGTCTACTAAGATTCCCAGATTCCTTTTGCATGTAGTGTTGTCAAGCCAGGTGTCACCCATCCTATATATGTGCATTTCATTTTTTCTGCCTCCCAGAGCTCAGGGCTCCTAGCGCTCCCTCAATGAAAGTAGTGAAAGAGCTTTCTGTTGCTCCATTGCTCTCCGGCAAGGGCATTTTTAAAGACCCATTTATAAGTCACAAAGTCATTGTGTGTGCTGCACAATGACATGAGGCCTCTGAATCAGATTTTAATGAGATTTTTACACCTCCCAGGCTCTCGCATGCACTTTTCTCCGTGTGACAGAGGTGCATCGATGGAAGCAAGCTGCAGACCTCCACTCCATGCTGTTTGCTCTCCCTTAAAATGACTCACAGTTCTGTTGTTGGCCAAGATGCAAAATTTACACGCAGTCATGTAAGTAATGTGGTTTTGCAAGCACGGAGCATCTCATAATGCAAGCTGTTAAAAGGCACCATCATCTCTCCACCCCAGCCCACCCCAGCCCACCCCAGCAGCGAACAATGAAGGCTTCTTTAGAGTACCATTGATGCCAATTCTTTTTCGGAGAAATAAAATGCCATTGGGAAAATGCATGTACTGGGTTGGATTCAATTATTCCTTTCTACTGAGTGAGGAATCTTCCATTGAAAAAAGATTTCCACCAGAGGAATGACTTCTTAGCAGCAGGAAAACTATTCAATCTTAACCATTATTAACAGAAGATAAGGACACTGTGATTTATTAGCCAAGCCTTGGCACTGTAGAGCTACAAGGAATTTGCACATCATTGTAATTCTATTGCCTGTCAGGCAAAGATAATCAGAAACATGTGAACTATACATTCATTCTATTGGACAATTCCATCAATTAGTGGTCATTCTAAGGCAGGGGTCTGCAACCTGCGGCTCTCCAGATGTTCATGGACTACAATTCCCATCAGCCCTTGCCACCATGGCCCATGGTGACAGGGGCTGATGGGAATTGTAGTCCATGAACATCTGGAGAGCCGCAGGTTGCAGACCCCTGTATGGAGATTCAAAGTATACTGGCCACCTTTGACTTCTTATGGAAACCGCAGTGGACATTTCTCTCAATTATCTAGAGGAGGAGAAGGAAGCAGGCTGCTACAGTGTGGTTTCAGCACACAGGGAATGCCACAGTGGGATTCCATCTATCCTCTGGTGTCTAACATCTCTGCATTCCACTGTCATAATAAAACATGAATCAACATGTCTGTGATCCACAGAGAAAGTGTTTTCCTGGCAACAGCTGGTTGAAGGAAAACTTCTTCGGAGCACAGCACTTTCTGAGAGCTGTATTTGCTTATGTACAGAACACCTGTGAAATAAAGGGACGGACCAATGGAAGTATTGGATGCAAGTGACTAAAGTATTCTAAAATGTCCCCTTGACAGCGGGTGCTTTCTCATCTCCCCACCCACCCTTTCACAACCTCCAACAGCAGTAAGTTGTTTTTAGTTGTGACTTGAGTTGCAAGTAGTCACTGAGGCAATGTTAACAAATAACTCTGCTGGATTACAGAAAGTTAAAAGTAGTTCGCTGTGTAAGTACTGGGTCATTACTGACCATGGTGTGATATCACATCACGACCAGTGGTGGGATCCAAAAATTTTAGTAACAGGTTCCCATGGGGGTGGGATTCAAACTGTGGTGTAGTGCCAATGGGGCTGGGTGGGGCACGACGGGGGGGTGGCTGGGCATTCCGGGGGCGGGGCATTTCTGGGTGGGGCTGTGGCAAGGACGCAGCCGCTGCGCCAGTCCTTAAGCGGGAAACGAATGCACGCAGGTGCAGGCTGCCACACACGCCGGTGCACCTCCTGCTAGACTGCTTCAAGTTGAAGGAAGGAAGGAAGGAAGGAAGGAAGGAAGGAAGGAAGGAAGGAAGGAAGGAAGAGGAAGGAACGAACAAAGGAAGGAAGGAAGGAAGGAAGGAAGGAAGGAAGGAAGGAAGGAAGGAAGGAAGGAAGGAAGGAAGGAAGGAAGGAAGGAAGGAAGGAGGGAGGGAGGGAGGGAGGGAGGGAGGGAGGGAGGGAGGGGCGGGGAAGCTCGCTGTGTCCCAAGTGCAACTTGCTGTTGTTGGCATTGCCGCTGCAGAGCTGCAGTACGAGGATGAAAGAGCTGCATGCAGCTCCGGAGCTGCGGGTTGCCGACCCCTGGGCTAGCCTGATCTTCTCAGGCCTCAGAAGCTAAGCAGAGTTGGGCCCTGTTAGTACTTGGCTGGGAGACCACCAGTCTGGGATAGCTACACAGAGGCAGACAATGGCAAACTATACATTGGCCATTTCCACATGGCCACACTGCGGGGGTGCGTTGGCGAAAACGACGCTGACGCACACACCCCCAGGACTGTTCGAATGGACGGTCCCAGTGGGGGCGGGGAAGACAGGCTGCGCCATCCCCCGAACGCCTTACCGTCCCTCCGACCTTCCGACGCAATGCCCAGGCCAGGGGACATGCCCCCCTGCCCTGCGTGACAGCTCTGGGGTCGCAGGGCAGGGGGAGCGTGTCCCCTGGCCTGGGCGACAAACTGGAAGGTCGGAGGGATGGTAAGGCGTTTGGGAAAGGGGGGGGAATGGTGCCTTCCAGCCGCTGCCGTTCGCACAGCAGTGGTTGGAAGCTTCTGCTTCCGAAAAATCTCGCTCAGGGAGCAAGGTTCAGAAACAGCGGCTTCGCGCTGCTGGGGGGTTGCGAGGCCGTGTGAACCCCTCCCCAGGGACGCTGTTTTTAGCGTCCCTGGGACACTGTATTCCACCCGTGCAGAAACAGCCAAAGTCTCATGGAAAGAAAAAACCTCAGTGTTGACTTAATCCACACAGGAAAAATTATGAAATTGGAAAGTTTGAGTTTTGGAAAAAAAAAAGATGGGTGGAGAAGAATCCCTAGGTGACCCCAAGCAGAATGCAGTTAATACTGCTATGATTGTCCAAGGGATTCCAGAGATACAGGTGCCCATTTTGGAAAAAATGAGGGGAGGATGTCTGAATTTTACAAACAAAAAAAATCAGTGGGGGAGACTCCTCAGGGGCCACTGAGCAGAATGCAGTTAAAACCACTGTGATAGCCCAAGGGATTCCAGAGATAGAGGTGGTTTTATCCATGGCGGCCATTTTAATATCTGGACTTTTTTTTCTACAGCGGAGGCACACTGCTTTCACTTCCTTCAAACACAGTGTCCTTCAAACACTGCAGAATTGCATTTTTATCTTTTGGTGGGACAGAGTACACCACTGAACATCTCTTGCCTTGAAAAGCTTACAGGTTTGTTGTGAGTTGGTTGACACTTGACAGCACTTTGCACTACTGAAAAAAAGAGTTACCTGTGATTACAGAGCATATAAATGAAATGTTCCTGTATTCTGAAGATAGTTTTACATAGGACTGCATTCAACTATTATACAGCCCAATCCAGATGGGGAGGTGGGGCGGAATGGCCATAGGAGGTGGCACAGACCAATGCATTTTCCCCCCAGGCTGATGTAATTGGCACTTATGCTGGCTAAGAAGGCAAATAGGGAGGCGGGTGGGCACCACAGACCCACATCCAATCACGGCTTCTGGAGTTGCATCAGCCTAACTTGTAGGCCAACACAACTGGGGGCATTCTGGGGGTGTGCCTGGAGGCAGAGCTGATGTTAATAGTAGGCTCCCACTGGGCTTTGGCCCCAGGAACACCTGCGGTGGAGAAGATGCGCTACAATTTTCCCTATGGAGAACTTCCGGGCAGCTGGGGAGGTTTTTTGTTTCTTCTGCCTCTCTGCGCCACCAGAAAGCCCAGAGGTAGCGTGGTGCCTGATACCAGTGCCTCCCCAGCTGCCTTTCAGACCAGGATAGCAGTGTTTTCTACTCATTAACAGTTTTAAAACTGTGATTTTAATTCATGTCCTTTATCAAAGACGTAGGTAAGAGGTTTTTTTTCATGGGTTCAACCCCCCCATCACATGTCTGGTTTGCTTGAGTGCCCCCCCGCAGGGTGGGACTCTGCCCCTCCAACCCCTGCCTGGAGACAGGGCTCCACGCCCCCACCCCATGAACCCACTCCATAAAAAATCTATACCTACGTCACTGCCTTTTATGGGTTTTTTAAAATTGTTCTACATTCTGCTTATATTGTAAGCAACCTTGAATTCCACAAGGGTGAAAGGTGACCAGCATATATTTTAAATAAATAAATGAACAAATAAATGAATGAATGAATGAAAGCAACCAATATAAACCCATTTTGAGTTTTCCCCAGAATAAGGGTGAGGATTTAGTTTCATAGCCTGTTAAAACAGTGGAAGTTCATCACTTCAATGAGCTACAGCACTGAATGATGGAAGTAAAAAACACACAACAACTCTGGATGATCTAGATACCTTTCAAAATGAGTTTCTTAGTTCCCTTTGATCCTCAAGGTACTTCAGCAGCTCCAGAGAGTTAAGGTTGGCCTCCCATCCATTAATGGCACTGATAAATTTGCGCTCATATACTGGAACTAAACCTTCATCAAACAAATTTCCTTGAAAAGTATGCTTGAAAAGCATTTTAAAAGATGATGCATGTGGAAATCTGTTATTTGTTTATGCAATATCTATGCATAATGTAACAAATTTACAACCAGTGCTGTAAAGGAGGACAATCAGAAATAAAACTGCTTGCAATGGCTCATATCAGTTTACAGATTACTCAGAATTTCTGCTTTTCTGTGTAATATGTGAAGAATGATCATTCTAAAGAAATGTGCTACCAAAGAGTTAACATTTTATCTGGCCCTGAAAATACCTGTTCTAAGATTAAAGTTTCAGAACTTGGCTTTAGCTTACTTAGATGGAAAATACTCTAAAAATTCCAGCAGATCAATGTTTTTATATTTATGACCAGAGGAAATTTTACATCATATATATAATGCCAGGTTTTTGAGAGATATTGATTGAGGTATACAGATAAGATCTTAGTTTTGTTCTGTGATCTGGATAAATACATTACTTATAGGTTTTTCTCTGATGATGCCAGAGGGGAGGAGAGAAGAGACACGTCCCCAAAGATCTCACCACCCCAATTCCTGATTACTGATTCAGGTTGCAGTTGTAAAAACAAACCTACCCTATACCTCCAGATAAATTATATGTGAAAACTTGTATTCAAGCGAGATAAAGAACTAGATGTTAATTGCTTTGCCAATACACTCTGTACCTGCTTTAAATTAAAAAGTGGAACAGCTGCTTATCTAAATTAATTTCAAAATTTACACATCCAAAAATGGGGGGGGGGGGATTCCACCCACCTCCCATGTTGCATTTAGCAGAGTAATATTATGCTGCTCTTCTCCCAGCAAATAAAAGACTATCAAAGTCTGCAGACCTGATGTCTTTCATCTGAACAGCTCTTTTGGCATTAAATGTATGACTGCAAAAGATGGCACCCTTTTTGTTGGGGGACTTCTCTGGCAAACTTTGAAATGAACTGATATGGTGGACAGTGTACTATCTTCAACTTATTTGAATATAAAGGGTGTGTGTACTGCTCCTGAGTAAGACAACCTTTTTTAAAAAATGTTGTGCTTCTGGTCAGAGGTGTACATTTGTTTGTCCCATGGGGTGATTTGGGCGTCTGGAGGATTTAAACTTTCTCTCCTTTCTATGTCTCCAGAAGCCCCCATGGAGGTGGAGCAGCATTGCCTTTGCGGTGCCATCTCCAGCCACTTCCATGCACCCCCCCCCTCAAAAAATCTGGATTGCACTGTAAAGAATTAAGAATCTGCTCCCTGCTTAAACCCCCAACGCACAAGTTGTAGGCTTGCATGAAGTTTTCTTCCTAAGAAACCTCACATATTTACAATTAAAAGTTACAAGCCAAACTCCTGATGCTGGAAGGCTAGGTACTGATATTTTTCATGGGCTAGACCAGTGGTGGGATTCAAACAATTTAACAACTGGTTCCGGTGGTTGGATTTAAATAATTTAACACATGACTATAGACAGTAAACAATCAAAGGGAACAAAGGCCAGGCTACTTCTATTCAGATGACCTCACCTATTGACCTTGCTATCTTCATTGTTACTCACATGCTAATGGGTGGATCCCACTCAACACATGTAAATCTAGCTTGCTAATTGCACCCTTTACTTGTTAACAGACAATGGTTCTTTTCCCCACCCTGGATACCCCAACAGGTATGTATACTCCACTTGCTTTCCTACTATCAGATCCTCTGAAGATGCCAGCCACAGATGCAGGCGAAACGTCAGGAGAGAATGCTGCTAGAACACGGCCATACAGCCCAGGAACCACACAGCACCCCAGTGATTCCGGCCGTGAAAGCCTTCAACAATAAATTTAACAACTGGTTGTTTACAAGCACCATTTTAACGACTGGTTCTGCCGAAGTGGTGCGAACCTGTTGAATCTCCCCTCTGGGTTAGACTGTTGGCACAATGTCTATCTAAATTCCATTTTGGTAATTCTTGTTAACTTTGGTGGATTCTGCACAGCATATATATAACGGATTGCAGTCATTATAAAGGAACCTGTTTTCCTTTTTCCTGTTCGCATGTGTACCTTTAACCCATTCAGGCAGCAATTGGAACCCACGGAAACAATCCAGGTTGCTTTCGTGCCTTCGCATGGAGATACTTCTTTAAAAAATAAAAGTTCCTGCAACACATGCGTAGCTGCACAGGCATACAGAAGTGAACCCCCACAGCCATGCCCATTGTCCCACAATCCAATCGGCTGCGCCTGTGTAGTTGCACATGTGCAATACCCAAAAGGAAAAGGGACCTCCCTGCAACAGCCAGGCAATAATGAATGTGCTGCTGTAAATCTATATGGCAGTCATATTCGCTGCCATGGGGGGGGGGGAACATGCTTGGGGGACTCTGTACACTGTTGGGCTCTCAGAGAATCTGTCCACAATGTGCTGAACAACCTGCACAGAGTGCCGGGTGGATTCTCCCTGCCAGAAAACAGCATGGAATCTAAAGTGAATAAGGGGGAAGGAAGGAAATAAAGTGTCTCCTGCCTGTTGTGTTTCCGTGGGAGCGCCTCCAACCCAGGATTGTGCAAAAGGACTGCTGGTTTAGCGATTTTTGAAAATCCCGGGTTGAGGGGAAGAAAATGGGTCAAACTCATATTGGCAACAGGACCTATGTGAATCCTCCCCCACCCCCCGCCCCCCACCAAACATCCTACACCCATTACATTTGGCCTGCAGAGAATCCACATTCGTCAAGAATGCAGTCCATCCTGCTACCAAATACATTAGGATACATATATGGAAAAACTGTCTTATAAAACTTCTAACTTGAGACTCAGAAGACTGAAAAATTGGAGAGACATAACGTACTAACTACATGGCTTACAGTGCCATTTTATGCTTTATGCATCTTCCAAATTCATTTTAAAATAAACAGAAATCTGGGATAGTAGTTTACATGAAGTTGTTACATTTGCTGGCTTTCAAAAAATATAAAGAGAAACTAGTGTACAAACTGAAGACTGAGAAACAAATACAAACCTCCCCTTCTCTTATCTGTAATCATGAAAGAGTTATGATTAAAGGATAGTTCTAGAGCAGCGATTCCCAACCAGGGTTCCGTGGTACCCTGGAGTGCCGTGAGCATGTCCCAGGGGTACCGCAGCAATGCTACCACCCCCCTCACTTTTGTGGTGTCTCCCACTGGTGCTAGCAAGGACATGGAGCTGGCCCAGGGGGCAGGGCCTGCTGCAAGGTCAGCAGCCATTTCCCTCCCCCTGCCCCCAACCCCCCAGTACTTCCCTTTACCCTGTGAAGGGAACGTGGGGTGGTGGTGGCAAGCAGGGGTACTGGGAGGGGAAGGTGGGGGATATGGCAGGGGTACTGTGAGACATGAGAAGTGAGGTCAAGGGTACCGTGACGTTGAAAAGGTTGGGAAACACTGTTCTAGAGTGTAGTCACAGAATCATAGAGTTGGAAGAGACCTCAAGGGCCATCAAATCCAACCCCCTGCAATGCAGGAACACATAATCAAAGCACTCCTGACAGATGGCCATCCATGACAGTCTGAGGCAGTGCATTCCACTGTCGAACAGCCCTTACTGTCAGGAAGTTTTTCCTGATATTTAGGTGGAATCTCTTTTCCTTCACCTGGTCCTAGTCTTTGGAGCCACAGAAAACAAGCTTGCTCCCTCACCAACATGACATCCCTTCAAATACCTAAACATGGCTAGTCTTGTTGGTCTGCAGTAGAACAGTTAAATCCAGTCCAGTAGCACCTTAGAGATCAGGAAGATTTTCCGGGTATAAGCTTTTGAGAGTCAAATCTCCCATCAAGCCTGACTAAGGGAGCTTTCTTTCTCAAAAACGTATACCCTGAAACTCTTCCTGGTCTCTAAGGTGCTACCGGCCTTGAATTTAAATGATTAAAGGAAGCTCAGATCTAAGGTGATTTGACAGACAAAGGGAGCACAGAGGAGAAGCCGTTCTTCAGTTTTAGTCATTCCAGCTGAAATACGCAGAGCTTAAGCAAGCTATGAGAGGGAAGTGAAAAGAAATTAATTGGGGGAAGGAGTTTTCAATATTTCAGCACAGGGCGGCAACCACTGCAGGAGACATATGGTGTTCTTTTTGGAGTACTTCCAGCGGTGGCTAAGCATTCTAAGAAAAGCTGTCAGAGGGATTCAAAGAGGATACTTAAGGAAAACTTTGAGCAATAATAACAGCACAGCAAGGTGGAGTATGATAAAAAGCTTAGCCATCAACAAAGAAGCGGGAAAGAAAAAGAACTACTAAGGCAAAGCTCTGTGTCAGGGATAGAAAATGAAAGAGACAGAAAAACCAAATGCTCTAGAGACTGGAGTCAGAAACAAATGGCTAGATCCTTCATTTTTAATGTGGAAAAGGGAACTGCTCCTTTGCTAGGGCTGTGTGCTTTTACTGTATTTTTCCTCTCAAATATTCTGAATCTATTTGTTTTTCGTATAAAACTAATTTATTTTAAATTTGTAATAGTTATAGTAATAAATCAATTTTTGATGTACCTAATGTATTCTGGGGGAGGGGGGAAGCTCCTGCCTCTCCACAGGTTCAGCTACACGTCACCTGGATATTTACAGGACTGATTCCAATTTACTGAAATGTAGACAAGAACTACAAACAGAATGAGATTGCTCAAGGGATTTTTGCTGTCTTCGTTTCACAACAGCTCCTGGTGCTCCCTAAGAAGTAATTCTTAGGTTCAAATGGGGAGGGTGGGGGGGAGATGAGGCCTGAAGAAAGTAGCTGCAAAAATTGTGAGTTAGGGAAGGGATTGTGCAACAGTTCAGCAGTAATTTTTGTTGATTCTCACCTCCTGGCTGCATCGTCTACCCCACCCCACACCCCTTCCACACCTCAGTCACCCTGAGGAGTTCCCAACACACAAGAGTGATTTTTTGGAGGGGAATCTGAGGGGAGGGGCTGCAATGGAAATTCAGCAAAAAGCTCTTCCAGGTCAGCAATCCCCATTCTGTTCACAGTTCTTTAGGATCCAGCCCTGCAGAAATATACTTACTAGGAATATTATAATCCCTGACCCACCCTTTGGGGTCACAGAATTTTCAACCTAAGGATGAAGACAAAATGTCAGTCTAAATGTATGTGAGAGAAGTGGTTTGGACACACATCATCTGCCCAAAAAACAATAGCCAATTCTTCATTCGATCTCATCCTGCCCTAATATCACCCCATCCTACATGTCTTTTGTCTGGGCAGACCCCCCCCCCCCGACTGCCAGAACTGCCTTTTTGGTGGTCACAGGGGACCCCCTCCTCCCTTTCACACCAGCAGAAAAACTGATTGGATCCTGAAGGGCAGCAGATGAATATGAAAACCAGTTCTACCCACACTACAAATACATGTTTGTTTTCACTGGCAGAGCTGGAAGCGCCCTAATCTAATCAACGATCTAAAAAAAACCCCAACCATCCCAACAGTCCCCCCACCTCCAACCATGTAATTCAAGCCACAGTGTGCCATAAGCCATTGGCAGGTGCACAGCAGAAAGATGATTAGGGAGCAAATTACTCAGTGCTGACTCCCTCAAGTGAACCGAGGCAAAGGCTGTAGCAAACAGAGCAGCTCCCTCCGTTCACCAAATCTGACCTCTGGAACTATTTCTACCAGATTCCACAAACAATTATGATCTCTCTCAACCAGTGTGTGAGCAAGACACAATTGCCAGGTTATTATCTGCATCCTCACCCGACTCGGTGTACTACAATTGTCTTTACCTGGAATTCCAAAAAATTGAAGGTTGTTAGGGGCTGGCAATTTTGGGAATTCTCCCCACCCACGAAGGATGTCCTTTTTACCCCTGTGATGTGTCTGAGAGCCCACTGACCTCAAAGAACAAAGTTTTTCTGCGGGGAGGGGGGCTTGATGAGCTGCAGCTGGAGGAGGATGTGGTCCGCTCTGCAAGCTGTGTTGGCATCCCAGCTCCTTACTCCAAATTGGATCCAGAATACATCTATTTCCCCTTCATCCGCAAAATGAAGGAATGGAGGAGCAGCAGTGGCATAGTGGTTAAGAGCAGATACACCCTAATCTGGAGAACTGGGTTTGATTCCCTGCTCTGCCACTTGAGCTGTAAAGGCTCATCTGGGGAACTAGATTAGTTTGTGCACTCCAACATATGCCAGCTGGGTGACCTTGGGCGAGTCACCACTCTTTGGAGCTCTCTCAGCCCCACCCACCTCATAGGGTGTTTGTTGGAGGGGGAGGGAAAGGAGATTGTGAGCCCCTTCGAGTCTTCTTACAGGAGAGAAAGGTGTGTTGGGGGGGGGGGGAATCCAAACCTTCTTTCCATTGCAGATCTCCCTCATGTCACTCTTCAGGATCCCCTTCCCCCCAGCAGCACCATTTTGTGTCGAAGAATGGGCTGCATTTCCATTCTGACACTGGAAAATGTAGCCTGGTCCCAACTCCCCTGATTTTTATACAGAAATGGGAAGCCATGTGAAAGGTATGAACAGTGTCTTTATTTTTCTGCAGCACCAGAAAACCCACGACATCAGGAAATGCAGATGATTCTGGGAATGAAGGGAACCCTCTTTGGCAGTCCACAAGTTGTTAGGATGTGTGAATCTGAGATGGAAGCTAGCAAATCTAATTCAGATCATTTCATATAAAGTGTACTTGTATCCTGTTTTGCTTCCTCGTCTTTGAATCTTTCTCTGCACTGTAGGGATGCACTGCTGACCCAGCAGCACCGTAAGTAGAGCGCTGGCACACCGGCGCTCCTACGGTCTTCTGGTCGCACCGCGCCCCCACCCCTCGTCCCCCGATGAGTCGCGTGTTCGTGAAATTACCTTGATGTCAACCACCGGGTGTCCAGGACAAATCAATGGTCGGTGTCGTCTGGTCATGGATTAGGGCAGATGGTCGATGGGTCCGCAGGTATCGGTTAATTATCCAGATGAGATCATGCATCACGCTGTTGATCTCTCCAGTCTCACGCTCTCCCGGCTCTCCCAGAATTCCCCCCGTTCCGCCCTTCTACACGCCCCCGTTAGAGAATCATAGCCAAAGGTGCCGGGAACCTTCAACTGCGGCGGAAGTGGCTAGGAACCTTACGGACACCAGCTCCCGCTGCTGGCACTCTCCCGCAGATGTTATCACGGCGTCTGCGTCTGCGTTCTAGCGGCTGACCGCCAGCGGTCACGACTACACTGCCGCGAGGAGGAGCGGGACAGAGCTATCCTCCTCCGGCCGGATCATCAGTATGGCAGTCTGCAATGAAAACCGCAGCCTGGCACCAAACTTGTTTCACAGGCCACAGCTCATGTGCATTGTTTGTTATTTATCTCTTAAGGTCTTTTGTGCTCTTACTGTGGGTGGCAGTGGGTTTTCCCTGCAGTTTTCTGTTCCAAAGGGAAGTCTCCTGCTGCGAAGCATCCCTAGACAAGATGAGCTGATCTGCCATTCTGTCCACCCACAGCTGCTTTGCCTGCTTCCTCACAGTTCCCTTTTAGCACCCTTTTCCCTCCCATTTTTGGTCTAGCATTATTTTGCTGGATTAAAGAAAGCTAGATAGATCTTCACTGCTGATGCAAAAAATATATATTTTCAGATCACTCTAAGTGTAATAGTGTGCCTGCCTGCTGCTTCCTTGTGTCTACTGCCTGCCACCTTTTAAAATATGTTTGCTGACTTTTTGCTTTTGCAGACTTCAGGGTTACTTCACGGGCATGGTCCTTTGCTCCATCAATAGACTTTTAGACTTGAAAAAAAAAGATATAAGAAGAGTCCTTCTGATAAATCTCAAATTGTGAAACCAAGGTGGGGAAGAGTGAGAAAACCAGAAGAGAGAGTAATGCACTCTATCTCCTTCTCTTTCCCTGTGAAGGCAGCCAAAAGAGATGCACTTTCCCTACTTTCAGAAACTGCAGGGATTCTCTCATCTGTGGCGTGGTGAGTTCAGGAGTGGGGAAAAGATGGACGCAATTGAGAATCTGACCCCAAGGGAATGTATGCTCACTGAGGAGCAGACCACAAGTGCACAAATGGCTTTGTTCTTCACAACATGTTGAAGTATTACAGAGTGCTTGTCTCCCTTTGTTCCAAAAGCCAGCTATTTTCTAGGTACAGCTAAACAATCAATGCAGATTGGTTTTGTAACTACTGGTGAAGAAGCTGGGAGAAGTTTCTGTTAGAGATTCTCCAATTTTCTATCTCATAATTAGCAGTTCCCTGAATTACTTTCTTTCAAATCAGTTTATGCCTGCAATTATAGCTGTATCACTTCCAGTGTTGACTAGGAGGAGGTCCTAAATGCAAGGACAGGGGTAGAGGATGCCTGGGAAATTGTTCGTGACCCTCCTGCCACAAACAAAACATGCAGGCATGTGCAAAGCCTCTGATAATAGACTGAAAAGTTCACAAAATGAAAAGCTATAGGCATTTTGCATCCAGCACTTTTTTAAAGTATAAAAGGTCAAGTGTTTAAAAGGTCAAGTATTCGCCAATCATTCTATTGCACATGTGATGTTCTTATATATTTCCCAATAAATGGGGTAAAGGACCTTACTGCTGGCCCAATGCATTTGGACACATAAATGTGCATTACGTGGAGTCAGACTGGTCTATTATAGCCAGTATTGTCTGCTTTGACTGGCAACAGATCTCTCAGAGTTTTTCCCAGCTTCTGCCAACTGACCCTTTTGAGTAGAAATGCTGGGGACTGAAGCTAGGACCAGGGATGTAGGTAAGGGGGGATTCACGGGTTCAAACCCCCTAATTACATGTCCAAATCAAATTGTCTCCAGGTGGCCCCCTTGTGGGTGGGGCGGGACTCCACCCCCTGCCTGGAGGCGGGGGTCTGCCCCACTCCGCTTGCTGTCCCCCTCTCCAGCCTACATTGCTGCCATCTTTTGCAGTTGTTTGGTACTGAAGTCCATGATTAAACTCAGCATGACTTTTGTTATAAGCCTGCATAGGGGGGGTCCTGCATAGCCTGACTGAAATTATAATTTCTTGTATACCCCTGTTGGCTGTATTTATTTTAAAAACAAGTTGCTGTATCTGCCACTTTATTTTTGGCTTGAGCACTGTGCCAACTACAAACTACACGCCAGGCGTTGAGAGCAATTCAGACTTGCCGGGGTGTGAAAGCATTTGAATTTCCAGCCGAAGCACTGTGCTTTCAAAAGCACTGGAACAGGCTATTACTCTTCAACAGGTTTATTTCTTTAAAACTTGCTCATTTAAGAGTGATTGATAATCGCTGCCTCTCTTAAGTGCTTCAAATGCATTACCAAGAGAGTCCTGCATCTAGGGGGATGCATGCCTCTTCTTCTTTACCTACTTGTTTCCTTCATAGATCAAGTCAATGGACTAGTTATTTCTTCATCAAAACAAAATTTTAATTAGGGCTCCTTTTGACACAGGATTTATTACAAAGCTTCTTTGACTCTGCTTACAATGGACTGCATTATTACCCCCATTTAGAGAAGCTGAATTCCGACACTCTCCCTGTCAAGATGAGCAATATTTTATTCTGATAATAAATCTACTGACTCCATTGGACGACTCAGAATGTAAGGTATTATTCAATGTGAAAAGAAACCCAGAAGTATTAATAGATGCATCCCTTACCCAGGCTTGTAGGTAATAGCGCCGTTTGGCAGATTTATGGCTTAATGTGGAATCCTTTTAGAGCATTCCACTGTAATGCACACATTCTTAAGTGCCCTCCCATTCCAAGAATCCAAGTTTCAAGCCTACTGAAAATGAACAGAGAATGAATTTGCCCACCACGGATGTTTATGGAAGACTTGCGCTTTTGCAGTGGGAAGTACCAGATAGATTGAATTTGAGTTGCAACCCTCTGTGTATTCACCTGGGAGTCAAGCTGTATTGAACAATGGTATTTACTTTTGCATAAACATGAACAGGCTTCTTGGAAGCCTGTCTGGGTGGAGTTAACACTCCATTCCCCCACTCTACCCTTTAGTGGGCTTTACTTGTTCACGCACATAAACAGATATACCATATATACTCGCATAAAGTCGACTTTTTCAGCACATTTTTTGTGCTAAACCCCCCCCCCCCCCCCGACTTATACGCAAGTCAGGTGTATTTTTAAAAATATTTTAGGGTTTTAATTTGTCGGCCACCAGGGGGCACAGTTTTTAGGCTAGCAGCACCAAAATTTCAGGGATTTTTCAAGAAACTCTCCTGATGATACCACCGAAGTTTGGTAAAGTTTGGTTCAGGGGGTCCAAAGTTATGGACCCCCAAAAGTGGTGCCCCATCTCCCATTGTTTCCAATGGGGGCTAATAGTAGATGGGGCTACATTTTGAGGGTCCATAACTTTGGACCCCCTGAACCAAACTTCACCAAACCTGGGTGGTATCATCAGGAGGGTCTTCTAAAGTTACTCTGAAATGTTGGTACTGCTAACATAAACATTCCTCCTCTGACCAAAAATCCAGTTTTGAAGGATTTTAACTCTTGTGTTTTAGCTTGGTTGCTGGTTGAGCTAAGGTTTTTGTACTTTTAAAGTTATTGTTGATACCATATTGTTTTTGTTGAACCTCTTTTCCACTTACAGAGCTAGTTTACTGCTTTTCTTTGAAATAAATATTCAAAAACATTTAACCTACTGATGCCTCAATTAATGTAATTTTATTGGCATCTATTTTTATGTTTGAAATTTACCAGTAGCTGCTGCATTTCCCACCCTTGACTTATACACGAGTCAATAAGTTTTCCCAGTTTTTTTGTGGTAAAATTAGGTGCCCCGACTTATTTGCGGGTCAACTTATACACGAGTATATACGGTAGGTAGCCACCATACAGACTGAAAAATAGTTACTATTTTTAGGAGAGTTTTTTTAAGAGTCACATTAGATTGGTTCCAAACAGCCAATATTAAATCAATGAAGTTTGTTTAGTATTCTCACAATGCAGCACTTGGTCTATGGCTTCTCTGTATAGGATGGAAGACCCAAAATGCAAAGTCTGTTGGAGGAAACCACAACAGCATGCCTCTCTTGTACTACCAAAAATATGGCTTAAACATACAGCGATATAGAGTAGTCCTAATTGGATGGTCTAAGCTAGCCCGATGTTGTCAGATCTCGGACTCTAAGCAGGGTCGGTACTTGAATCAGGACCACCAAGGAAGACTCTGCAGAGGAAGGCAGTGCCAGACCGCCTCTGTTTCTCACCTGCCTTGAAAGTCCCTTTTTGAAGTTGTCATAAGTGAATTGATGGTATAGGCATATGCACATATACATTTGTTAGCGTTAGGCAGAGGTTTTGAAATATTTTATTAGGCTTTGTCCCTTGGGTAACAGGAAAAGATTGACAGAGTAACTGGACCTACTCATTTTCAAGTTCAATGGGATTTGCTCTCTGATAAGAGTGCATTGGAAATCCCTAAAGAACTTTTGGTACGCTGCCCACCTTTGAAGGGAATGTAATCCATGGAAGTAGAGATCTATCAGTGGCCATAAGTAATAGCAGCCACATGGGACCTCTGTGTTTGGAGGCAGTGTTGCTCTGAGTACTAGTTGATAGGGAGAAAAATAGGATCTTTGGTTTTTGTGCTTGTGGGCCTTTTAGTACACCTGGTATGGGGAAACAGATGAACTATTGCTTTGCTCCAGCAGGGTTCTTCTTCTAAGATGCTGCAAAGAAGTAGGATTTTTCACAAAGACATTCTGAACATTACAGGCCAGGCCTTTTTTATATATATTAGAACATGCCTTCAGAGGTGTAGCAAGGGAGGAAAGCGCCCAGTGCACCAATGCATCTTCCACCCCTCCACGCCCCCCCCACACCCCTGGAACGCCCTCACCACACCCCCACAGGGGTACACGCCCGGTGCATCGTGCACCCCCGTCCCCTTGGAGCTACGCCTCTGTATGCCTTACCTTGAATTTTCTGCAATCTCAGTGAACAAGAGAACTGGTGGCCTTCAACAGCATGGGCCTGGCTGAGGGGCTGCAAATCCTTTGTTTGGGCCGAATCCCGTGAAACAACCAGAGATGCTGAAGTATCATCCATGTCCTTCTAAAAACAATAAGAACAAAAACTCAGGAATATTGCTTTAGGAACAAAAGTCAATCAGTATGCAATACAAGCAAAGAAGTTTCATTTCATTTCATAAACTTTATTGGCATAAGAAGCAACAGAACAATAATACTGGTAGGAAGGTTAAGATCGTATTGAAATAACAATATACAGAAATTTTGCTACAGCCTCCAACGTTGCATTGTTCTCATTATTAAGGAGAAATACAGTTTTTGTGCGTCGCTTGCCTCTACTTGGTCTACCAACAAGGGGGCTAGGTACTTGGCTCTGATAGACGCATACAAGGGACACTGTAATAAGACATGCCAAACAGTCTCTTCACAAGTGAGATCACAAATACATTTCCTCTTGTGGTGCGGGAGCCCCAATCTTCTTCCTTGTCAAAGAGCAGAAGGTAGAACATTGCAACAAGCTAGTGATATAGCCCGTCGCCATTTAGGCTCTATTAACAGTGGCAGATATCCTGCCATATTTGAATTATTCAATGGGATACCCAAAAGGGAGGGAGAACAAAATTTATTGGCCTCGTTTAACAATTCCCTATAATCCAAATCAAGGAGTCTTTTTTTGATTGTGGCAAATGCCTCCCTTTCAGTAAGCATCGTCTGGTGGATCTTCAGCAAAGAAGTGTGATTTTTGCAAAAATAAGCATTGAAATTTTGGTACAGCTCCATGCACATGTCCAATATTAAAAAAGAACAATTCAGGATTTGATCCAGTAAGCTTCTATGACTTCTATGAAGTCCTGCAAAACTCTGCACAAGGCACCTTGCCTCTACTCAACTGACTTGAGTCATAAGTGTTGCTAGAGTTTTTGCCCTTGTAGCCCAAACATTTGCTTCAGTTTCCCAGTGCCACCCACTCCCTTCACAACCTGGGTTCACATAAAGGCAAATAAGAATGGCACACACAGTATGCTGATTTCCTCTCAAAGTTAATTTGTATCTTTAGAAGAAGAAGGAAGAAAAAAAAAGCTATAGGAAGGTATTAATCTGCTTAACATTCCTAAGTACATCATCCAAGGGATTTTGTTTTTTTAATCTTACATATGCTCAGCAGAGTTACTGGCAAAAACTGTACATTTTCTTCATTTCATCCTTTCAACATCAAATGGTAAGCAGCAAAAATTGGATCAGACTTCAAAGACAGCGCTGTGCTCCCAGTCACAGAGCGACTCCTCCATTTCACATATTGAATTCGAGCAGGATATCAAAGTGCTACCAAAGAACCTCGGGTCCTTGCTCAAAAAAGAGGCTCTAACATCTGTAGAAAGTGAAGTGCACAGACAAATCACCTCGGGGAGCAGCGAGCATTTATTCTCAGCAGCAGACTTCCAGCCTTTTGATTCTCTTATTCACTGTACCTCCCTGCCTTTCGACAGAACTAAAGTTCTTAGCAAGCAGGCTTTTGTCTCAAAGACTTCAAAACACCGCTAACGGTTTCAAGTTCTGATGGTTATGCCAAGCAACCGTGAACACACTTCAGAACTGGGGATGTGGGGATTTGACGTCATTTCAGAATCTGAACTTCACAGTACCTTGCTTGGGTGTTTGTTGAGAATATCCGCCTCCACGGGAGAAGATGGGCTGCAACTTTGCTTCCTAAAAACATAACAAATTTACTGCTGTTATTTAGCAGTAAGCAGCAGCACCCTATTATCGGTATGCACACAACCCATAAATCACACCCCTTGTGACAAAATTCTTTGATCTATAAAAGAATTACAAAGTCAAAAAGTTATAATTGTAGGCTTTCAAATAGTCACTTACAAGCAGCTTGCAAAACAGCCCGTTTGCTATTTTAAAGTTTTAAAAATAACATTATCTGCATGGAATGAACTGTTTTAAAATTACAAAATACAATTAAAAAGTGACCTGATTTAAAAGCAATGGCCAGCATGGAATCCAGTGATATGTATACACAGGTGAGAACTCCATATATAACCAGGGCTTAGTTATCAGCTGAAGAAGTAAGTCACCTTTTAAGCTGAAGGTCTAAGTACATGTTACACTGTTTCTGGATATGCCATGAGTCCTGTCAAACCAAATGTGTGTAGGGAAACTTAATTTTCAGGTTTATGGGTCCCTGATTATAACCAGGATAATGGTATGTGGGAAGATGGGGATTAAGTTTTCTTCTCATGCCATTTCCCAGACCTGAAATGACCCTTTTGACTTACAAGGGAAACTTATGTGTAGTCCCGTTCGCACAAGTGCCGCCCAAAAGTACAGCTCATGTGAATTTTCCCTGCTCACGTCAAAAAATGTTGTGAAGGGAAAGTGTAAGTCTCCTCTCCTCATATACCTCGGTCTAGATCCAACTTAGATTCTGGTAAGCCAGAGTATTAAATTTCAAAAATTGCTGGAAATTCCATGATCAGGACATGGTAAGATTCGGGGCAGACTCAGAAACAGTGTAACATGTAGCTAGGCCCTGAAAACCTTACACAGCCAACTCTTCAACAGGCATTTGCTGCCCTGACATGGGTAACCTAGACAAATCTGATCTCATCAGATCTCAGAAGCTAAGAAGATCAGCCCTGGTCAGTATTTGGATGGGAGAACTCCAAGGAGTACCAGATTCCCGATATAGAAGAAGCCAATAGCAAAGCACCTCTGAACTTCTCTGGCTTTGAAAACCCTTCAGGGTCGCCATAATTTGGCTGTGACTTAATGACACTCTCCACGACCAAACATGCTATTATCGTAACAATTTCTTTCCCCTCCCACATTAACTCTATAATAAGTGCTACTTCACCCTCTGCACTTACCAGAGTAGAGAGGCAAGATACAGGAGTGTATGTACTTTATTTATAGTTTACCTTTCTCATAGGGACTTAAAGTGGATTGTATTTCCTGTGAATGACAGCACTGAAGACTCATGCTGTCTTTTAATATTTGCCTTATGAACAAAATATACAAGCAGAGCACACTGGAAACAAATAGACTTCCTACAAGAAATTAGCAGGAAGCTTCTTCACACACACACTTACACACACACACACACGCACATGCTGCTCTTCCAATTTATAACATGCACCTGCTCAAAATTCTCAACACAAAACCTACCCATCTTTACCCACTGCTAAAACAGCTCCCATAAGCACCAACCCTCACTCCTGCAAGTGAATGGCTCATTCAAAGAACATGAAAAGGGCTGCCAGCTCTAGCTTTGGAAATCCCTGGACCTTTAGCATCTTTACTGGTGATTTATTCTACTCTGCAAAGTTTACCATAGGAAAAATAGAAGTCCTAGGCTCTCTAGGCCTTTGGTTTCTCCATGAGTCTATGGTCTAGCATAGAGTTCGCCCTTTGAAACTGCCATTTCCTCCAGGGGAACTGATCTCAGTAGTCTGGTGATCAGTTGCAATTCCAGGAGAACTCCAGCCTCCACCTTGAGACTGATAACTTTTGTCATATCAAATCACTGACCCCCCCCATTAAGTGACACTTTAGGTAATACTGTAGAGATGGGTTACTGCGAATGTATCAGGCAGTGAAACTATGAATGCTCCGATTGACTTGAGCTGCTGATGTGGAGATGAAAATGTACAGAAATATGTATATGTCTAGACACGTTGGAAGGAGGGGTAAGGGGCAATTTTAGAATCAGCCAAAAGGCTCTGGATCTATATGGCCCTATCTCAATTAGGGGCAACGTGAAAAGCACAGATGCAGTGGCGGAGCTGCCAGGGAGTGGGGGGCGTAGCTCCAGGCGTACGCCTGGGGGAGGGGCAAAAAATTGCCCCAGCCCCCCCCCCCCCATGGAGCCCGCCACACTTACCTTAGTGAAACAGTGCAGGCTGGAGAAGCAGCCTGTTCCCTTCAGGCTGAAAACAGCCTGGTGGGAACTATACTTCCCAGGAGACCTTGTGATTCCCAAGGTCTCATGGGAAGTGTAGTTCCCACCAGGCTGTTTTCAGCCTGAAGGGAACAGGCTGCTTCTCCAGCCTGCACTGTTTCACTAAGGTAAGTGTGGGGTGTGGGGCAGGGAACCGGGGGGGGGGGGCACAGAGTGCACACCGGGCTCAGTATGGTTCAGCTATGCCTCTGCACAGATGGCACTTATTCCGTATGTGTGTGGTTATACCTATCAAATCTCCTGCCTCCTATTACCCATGCGGACAGGGGAGAAGAGACAGGCAAATACAGACACCATTGCCTCTTTTCCTTCCAATGCTGCTAGGAATATGTGTGTGTCGAGTGCCATCAAGTCACAGTGGATTTATGGAGATCTCAGAAAGGGGCTTTCAAGGCAAGTGAGAAAGACAGGTAGTCTGTCACCACCTCCCTCTGCAGAGTCTTCCTTGATGGTCTCCTTTTCAAGGACCAGCCCTGCTTAGTTTGCAGATCTGATAAGATTGGGCTACTCCAGCCTTCCCTTTCAGTGGGAGTATAGGGGATGCCAACACGTGAAACTGCTTGGAAGTATCCAGTCTGAAGGAATTGGCAGGGACTTCCTGTAAGGCAGAGATAAGTTTTCAGTCAGCTTCTGTCCTCTCTAGGAATATTAGAAGTGAAACTATGTAGAGTTGGCAGGGTGAAAGAACAGCCCAATCCAGGGCTTCTGTGCACCTGAAATTTCCTTCAAAAGATAGTGGGAGGTCTGTATTCTTCATCTTACTGAGTGTGACCCTCCCTCTCCCTACTCACTCTGTGGCATAGGAAATACGCTCAGTATTTATTGCAAGTAGGTTTGAGAATCAGAAAAGAGCACGGAAGAAATATTTCAAAAATAAATAAATACACTGGTCAAAGGACATCTTTTAAATCTAGTCTTTCTTCACTTGTGCCAGGGTTAAGCCCTGATATTGAAAACAGATGTCGGGGCTTCACCTCTGCAGGAATCAGACAAAAGCTGATGCAGAACAAAGGTCTGTTTTCCTTAAATGCTTGGTTTCATTAAAGACAATGGCAGGAAGAGTTGCAATTCACAGACAAAAGACAATTGGTTTCACTGAAGCACCTATTTACCAATAGTCTGCCTCATGTGATTTTGAGATTACAATTATGATATTTTGCTATTTTGCTCTTCCTTTGCCTGTCTTTTATTATTGGTGTATGCAATTAGTCAAGACCCAATCCAGTTGTAGCTGAAGTCACTGGGAGCATTCACAGTCTACTGGTTTGTTAAGAAAAGAACCATACAGGACAAATTCTTAAAGTGAATGGGCCTCTTCAGTGTCCTTACAGCGAGTGCCCGCAAAACTCTGAAGTGCACGCAAAACTCCAAACATTCAGAGCACTAGCAGAGGTGGGAAGAGAGGTTAGTGCCAATAAAAAATAATTAATCAGCCCACTCTCATGTTAGGTCATTCTCTTTTCAGTTTCAACAATGAGCTACTTATGACGACCTCACAAAGGAGCACACCGACAGAGAGAACTTTTAGCTCCTTTCCAGGAAGAGCTCTCTGCACCAGGGGTCTGCTCTTTTGAAAATTACATGCAGTTAAGCATTGGCACAAACTGTTTGCCACAAATAAGGATGATATTTTCCCACTATTAACAGGAAAACTACCACCTGAGCTGCCCCATCCCTTACTGGTGCACACCAGAATGGTGGAGTAAAATAGGGAGAGGGGAGAATTTACTTTAATGCAACAATATCACTTTTAGGTGGAGATCTGAAAGTGACATCAATGCATTGAACAACACTCTAGGAAGCCCTCCAATCTCTATGGTAAGGACCATAGAGATAAGGGGAATTCCTAGAGTGTCACTCAATGCATCAATGTCACTTTGGGGTGCCCATTTTTGTGATGCCCACTTTGTCAATCTCCACTTTCAGTCCAACCTAAGGCTGGATGACAGAAAGTGGCTGGCAAAACTAGTCCCTGTTACCAAATGACCATTTGATATCCTATATGCTGAGGGTTGTAAAGGAGTTGTGTCTCTTTGCATGCACGTGCGTGCATGTATATGTGGGGGAATGAACATTTGGGAATCCTCAGTCTCCCTCCACTAATATATGAAAGGCTCTTGGGGATTTAAACAGGTCAACGCCCCATCCCCCACATGGGAAAGGGGATTATAAACAATGGGCAATTTCTCCCTCAACCCAGATCTTCCCCTCTGGGATACTATAAACCCCAAGAGGCTTGAGCAGACCCTTTTCTTGTCCCCTGCCTTTAACTGGGATTAATCTACACACAATGCTCTAAGGGCAATGAGCATGGTCATTCTTTACCAGGGTATAATTTGGTCTTTTTTCATTTTCACTTTGGTTAACTTAAGAAGTCCTATTTTCCTCAATACCTGCAGAATCCCCAAAATATGTAGACATTTCTAACTTCTCTGTGGCCGAGTTACGTTGCTTTTGTGATTGGTACAAGCCACTTACTTTATCATTAAGCAGAGTAATTATTTCCAAGTGGTGACTATTTTTATAGTTTGTGTACAACTTGGCATCGAAAGGCCGCTTTATGCAAAGTCAACCCAGGCCGCTTTATGCAAAGTCAACCCAAACACTTCTATAGACGTTGTCTTTACACTATTTGTTTTGCACTGGAAACCTTTCTGCTAGAAATCTAGACTATTTCCTCCAAACATTTTTAACACAGGACTATATTTTAGAATGGTATTCTCCTTAGTACAGCAGTATGGATGGAAGTGTGGGGGGGGGGGGGACGAGTGATTACATCTCTCCCCCTTGTCAATGCAACTCTCTGATCCCCATGGTTATTACTCCACGTGAGTTCATCATCCTTCCAGGTACTGGGAGGGACTGCTGTAGAGAGGGGAAAGCAGAGAATATTCACCATTCTCATGCATGGAGATCACTGAATCCAACCCCCAGAATGGAAGGTTGCTATGCTATGCGCACTTTCTTAGCAGGAAGTTTCACTGAGCTCAGTGAAAACCATGCTTTGTGAATAACCATGCATAGGATGGGACGCACCTGTCTCTCCTTCCTTCGCATGCTGTACCCCTGATCAGTGTCTCATGTCTCCGTTTTTACTTCCAAAAGAATGTACATGATTAGCCTATGAATCATTTTGCTTGATATTATCGTGCGGCTGCTTCAATTGCCAGAAATGCTGAACAGTCCACTGCATCCTTGTGTGTGTTTTTTTTAAAAAAAACCTTTTCCATCAGTCCTTTCAAGTCGGCTATTGTAAAAATACAAGCGCTGTGGCTTCCTTTGATCTGGTGTGGGAAAGGTTTTGCATGTGTTTAATGTATCATGTTCTTTGAGGCATCTATTAGATCTTGACAGGTACAGTGAGCTGCATTGTAATACTTTGTTTAGAGATATTGTAGGATAAGTCAAAATGATAAATGCTACCATCACGTGAATGCAAATCATCGGTTCGTTTTTGGAAAAGGCCACTTATACAATAACTGAACCATAGAAAAAAAATCTTCTCTTGTGACAACAAACGACCCTCATCAAGGACAGGAAACCAATCAGTTATCACATGACAGAGAATTCCCTTGATTCTGAGAAAAACAACCCAGATATATAACTTGGCTATAAAGCAAGGATTCCTATATAGGAGCCTTGCAGGGGGAAATTCCAGCCTTAACATGTAATTTATTACTGGGGAAATATTACCGTATTTTTTCAAACCTCATATCTTGCCTTTCTGCAGTACAAGATGGCTCAACAGGATCAGAATTTTTATATAGAAAACATTGTTGAAAACAATGGTTTTAGTCAATAAATCAGCAAAAGATCCAACAAGAATAAAACTTTCAAAATGTTCCATATCACCATAAATCAAGTAAGAAATTTGGCACAGACAGATCAGAGTATTCTAATCTTTGAAAACACTGTAATTCCTTCAGTAATTCTTTCACAATGTTTTAAATTGTTTATTTTAGTTTTTTTGTATAATATCCCCTAGTATGTCACCCAATCCCATACATGTTTCCTTGGTAGCATGTCTTCTGGTTTCAACGGGGCTTACTCCCAAATATACAGAGTACTACAGATGTACCGTGTAATCTTTAGCAATACCCTTCCGAGACCACTGATTCCAACAGACTTGGAAGAGTGTAACTCTGTTCAGGACTTCACTGCAGGTGAACAACAGATAGCAAGAAATTCTAAGTGCCAAAATTAAAATTAACAAGTCACTTGAGTGTAATCCCAAGGTGGCATGCTCCCACTCATTTTCCTCCATGGCAGCATCTTCCCGTCTCCATGGCAACCGAAGGGATGGGAGAGTGCATGCTTGCTTTAAAAAGCGCATTGTCGCTAATATACCTTGTCTTTTATACAGATAGATATTCTGCTTTTCTCTCCAATGGGGACCCAAAGCAGCTTATGAAATCATTCTCTCTTCCTCCATTTTATTCTCACAACCTCTATCCTGGGGTTGGTTAGGCTGAGAGTGAGTGACTGGCCCAAGGTCACCAGGCAGGCTTCCAGGGCAAACTCAGGCTTTCAGCCTGGGTCTCCCAGATCCTAGCCCAATGCTCCAATCACTACACCAGGCTGGCTCTCACTAGAAAACAACCAAGAACAAAGTCTGGTTCCAAGAAGGAGGCATTTGAGAAAGGGCTGCAGTTCCAACCATCTTATTCAGAAACAAGCTGAAATCAGTGGGATTTATTTCTATTTATCATCACAAGGCTAAGGTCCCCTTCTGCACAGCAAAAGTACCGTGGGTTGCAGTTGGCATAAAGCAACCTGCTGTCCCATTGGCGCATTCACATGCTTCCGTGCAGGCAGTGAATGGAGCCCACGGAAGCAATGCGGGTTGCTGTCACGCCTTCGCACAGAGGCGTTATTTTTTTACTCACCTTCCTCTGCTGCATAGCAATGCAGGGAAGCAGGCATGACCCCCCCACCCAGCCATGCTAACTGCCAGGTGGGACCTTGAAAAATAGAGGGAAGCGTGGCTGCTGAAAGAAGAAGAGAAGAAGAGTTTGGATTTATATCCCCCCTTTCTCTCCTGCAGGAGACTCAAAGGGGCTTACAATCTCCTTGCCCTTCCCCCTAACAACAAACACCCTGTGAGGTGGGTGGGGCTGAGAGAGCTCCGAGAAGCTGTGACTAGCCCAAGGTCACCCAGCTGGCGTGTGTGGGAGTGTACAGGCTAATCTGAATTCCCCAGATAAGCCTCCACAGCTCAGGCGGCAGAGCTGGGAATCAAACCCGGTTCCTCCAGATTAGATTAGCAATTCCCAGCTGCCATTTGCTCATGGCTGAAAGCCGCGTTAAAATAAAAGAATTGCAGATAGTGTGATTCTTCAAAAACCTGGGTTGGGGGGTGGGGAACATGGGGCTGACTCACATTAGGAGCAGAATACATGTGAAGTTCCCCCCCATGGGTTTTATACCATCGTTAGCCCATGTTTATTGGCCCGTGCGGAAGGGGCCCAAGACTGGGGTGTCCAGCTGCAATCCCACATAAACGTAATCCCACGTATGGTAGTCAAGGATTTAGAACAGGGTGCTGTGTGGGATTATAACCCACCCAGGCACTTAAATGATCCTTCAGTACTAGAATGCATTCAAGAACAATTCTTCTGATACAACATCTTTAAAAAAAACTTTAAGCACTTTTAGTAATGTTGTGTTGAGCTGTTTCCCATTAAGAAATTTTAATGCAGACAAAATCTCCCTCTCCCTCCCTCTCTGTGGACAATGGAGTGGAGCCAAAGATTTTGGTTGTACTTGACACTTAGCAGAACCCTTTCTGTGTTCTGCAAGCCAGGAACTGTGGGAGGTTTGCCTACTCTGAGCTTTCCATATCATTGCAAATTATAGCCAGAATAGCATTTGTTGCTGGAGTTGATGGTTTGTCCACCCCCATCCCAGTTTTCCATTCTGTAATGTCAGTCACTTGCTATTCTTTCCCTTAACTCAAAGCCATCAGCATTTCAGGATTCATAAGCATGGCTCTACTCACACTGGTAGTCCATCAGATAGCTTTCCACTGTGCCTGCAGGATCAAGCACTTTGGCTTGAGTCAAGAGAGGGAGCAGCTGGCAACAGCAGACATTTTAAAAAGGTATTAAGAGTAATGAGTTTTTAGCAACTAAAATGTCAGAACAAGAGGTTAAAAATAAACCTCATGCCACTTTAAAGATTTTAATGTTTTACTCTTTTATTCTATTGTCATGGTTTAGATCCCGTTTCCTCAGGTGCATTTGAAAAAGTGGGCTCTAGTCCATGAAGGCTTCTACTAGAATAAAATTTTGTTAGTCTTTGAGATGCTGTTAGGTACCTGCTTTTTGCCGCAATTGAAGTCCTTTTCAGAAATTACAATAATACCAGGTGCCTACTGATTGCATGTAATGAGAATGCTGCTACCCAAGATCCTCCTGGTATATGCAGAACTGAGGCAACAGGCACACTGCCCAAACACATACAGCCTTTATAAATGCAACAAAAAAGACTAAAATATCTGCTAGTCAGTTAGTGAGTACTGACGCTCTAGGTGTCTGGCAAATTCATGCATTGCCGCTGTTTGCACAACCCAACATGCATGTGTATCAGAAGGATCATTTGTAGCATACACCCTTGTTATACCGGTATGTGAGTGGCAGGCTTCCAGTCCACATGATTGCAACATTTGAAAAGGACTAGACTAAGACAGCTATGCTTCTGAATAAGAGGTGATCTGTTTCAAGGATTCTACTGACACTGAGTGGCCCAGAAGTCTTTAAAGCATCAGGTTTCCCAAACACTTGGTGCCAGTCCAAAGTAGTTCCATCTGGCTACCTCTTTGCAAGCACTGTGTTCAGACAGCAGTAGATTCTCAGCTGAACGCTATCCACTGGACCACATGGATGTAGCTAAAGAAACTGAATCCAAGTACTAAACCCTCTGCAGATGCTATGTTTGCACTGCAATCATCCCAAGCAGGAATCCAGCAGTTATGCATTTCGGCAGTGCAATTTACCTAACTGGTGCATTGTATGATCAAGGCAATATGTAGATTTTCCCCATTTTGCCCTAATCTCATGACATAGCAATGACATCATTGATGGGTTTCCACTTCTCATGAATGGAAAGCCAATGTAACATCTATCGAGGGTTTGTGTCACTTCCCTTTCTGTTTCCAGTGTGATTACTACTGCTTGCTTGGCAGCATCAATATATGGCTGTGAGGCTCATATGCAACTCGATCCGATTTATTAATTGCAGTCATTGACCAGAACAAATACAATAAATAATTATGCTATAGCATAATACATAAAACATAAAACACCTCTAATGAGGCTCATATGACTAGAAACAAAGCGAGGAATGTAGTACATATCTTAGGCCCAAAGTAGATATTATGAACATAGGACCACTACGGGGACTTGCAGTCAGATAGCAGCAGCAAGTTTGTGGCAGTAGCTACATTCCTAAGGGGCTCAGGTGTCCAAACTGGATATCTGCATTACTGGGGAGAAACATATATACTGATGGACTATATGTGGAATTCCTCAAGGGGCAAATATTGCACCCCAACAGCCATTTTGGGACAGGAAAATGGCACAAAGAGACTAGCTGAAGCTCCTTCTCTCCTGCACTGAAGTTCCAATGCAAATCAGGGCTCCATGCCATTGGGAATTGCAAGTTTAGGGAAAGTCGCAGTGGCTATCTGATTGCAAGTCCCTGGTGTTACACGTTAAACTCTAAATTCAGCCCCAAGTCCCTCATTAAATCAATACTTTCCTTTGAACATCTGGTATTCTCAGTTCCCATTAAAGTTAAATGCATGCTGGCCAGTCCTGTAGAATTAAGTGTCCGTATTACACTGAGCCGCGTGGTGTAGTGGTTAAGTGCTTGCACTGCCACTCACACAGTCAGGAGTTCAAGCCCCCTGTGGGTCAGATATCCTGGCAGCTGGCTCATGGTCAACTCAGCCATCCATCCATTCCTTGGTCGGTAAATGAGTACCTAGCTCACAGCTAGGGGGTAAAGAGTAGCCGGGGAAAGCAATAGCAAACTACCCCACAAAAACAGCTTGCCTATGAAATCACTACTTGCTTGTAGTGATACCCCAGGGTCGGACACGACTGAAGGGGAAACTTTTAATTTTTTTTTATTACACTTCATGTCTCCAAAGTCCCGTAAACGCACCGGCATCTTATACAATGCCACATAGTACAACTTATATAATGATGTTCAGTCATGTTGAAAAAATATACTTAGGCACCTTCCGCACAGCAAATGTATAACGGATTGCAGTCAGGTAAAGTAACCCGTTTTCCTGTTTTTTTGCACTCACATGCATTCATGCAAGCAGTGATTGGAGCCCACAAAAACAATCCGGGTTGCTGTCGCACCTTCGCACAGAGATGCGTCTCTTTTGGGGTCGTACTTCCCACCGAGCGCGTGAGCTATGCAGTGCATGCACTAACAGTCCCCATAGCCATGGGATGTCTCACCTGAGCAACATTCACTGTGAAATTTAAAAAAAAGGAAAATGAAGGCAAATAAAATGCCTCCTGCCCAGTCATTCGCTTGTGAGCAGCTGCAATCTGGAATTTTTGAAAAGACTCATTAATAGTGCAATTCTCAAAAAACCCGGTTTGGGGAAAATAACACAGGACAGACTTGTTTTTAGGGGCAGGATATGTACGAAGTTCCCCCCAAAACAGTTTTTTTATCATCCTACACTCGGGTTTATTGGCCCGTGTGGAATGGGCCTTAGAAACCAGAGTCAAGTTAAAAACAGATCATGAGTTCAACAGCCAAACGATGTCAGATATAATATGACTATATACGGAATCCAATTAAAGGTGGTGATTTGATGATTTGGCTTTTTCAGCTTCACCCAAAAAATTTGGATTTTTAAAACCCAACCCTGAAATTTACCAGAAAAAAACAATGCTCACCCCTAAATTCAATACATTGTCCAGAGGCCAGATGGGGAGGGGGTCGGGTTTTTATCACCATCTGTATTATGTTTTAAATGGTTCCTGGTTATAGCTTTATTGCACAGGTGTCAAACTCGCGGCCCTCCAGATGTTATGGACTACAGTTCCCATCATCCCCTGCCGGCATCATGGGTTTTATGGGTTTTAATACTGTTTTAAATTATTGTGTTGTGTTATTCTATTTTTGCTGTTTGCCGCCCTGAGCCCTTCTGGGGAGGGCGGCCTATACATTTAAAGTATAAAATAAAATAAATATAAATGACGCTGGTGTTCCCCCCTCACCGATCCCCGCACTATCTCCCTGTCACGATCTTGCCCTTGGATTGAGGGGTGCAATCCAGCTATCGTTTGTGGATTCTTTTCCCATTCAGCACTCCAGCCTGCTAAGTTTCATAAGCTTTTATTTCAAGTGAAAATAACAAAATCTTAGTACAGTTCTCTTAGCAAAATAAGTTCCTTTTAAAGTTTCATTGTCCTCTTCCCCAGGAGCCCCTGGTAGAGAGATGCTTCCTAGTCAAACCCCTCAGGTGGAAGCTTAAATCCTTTGTTTTTACCTTCCCAGGAAAACTCCGTCCTGCCACGAGGTAAATCTAGCCTTTTGAATTCTACTGGTCAAATTTGAATGGCATTTCCTGGAATCAAAGCCCTTTTATCATCTTTGTGTGACTTCCTTGCTTCAGCAATAGAATCTTTCCATCACACTCCTGTTATGCTCCCCTTCCTCCCCACATCTCAAAACACGCATCCAAGCTGGGATATTTATTGATAGAATATATTTGTGATATATATTTCTGATTTATACTAATGCTAACAGATATATATGGTGTGGCGCAGGATAAAATAGGCTAACAGCAAGCCTAGAAACGGCAAACAGTCAGTAGAGTGTTAATCTACTCATTTGCTCCTTGATGTTGCCACCCAAGCTAGAGCTACAGTTGATAGAGTTGTAAATGTGCACTATCCCTTGAATTGAGATGCTGCAACCTTCCTTCTCTTCAGCTGTTCCTAAAACTTCCTAAGTGCTCCCATCCCTGATGTAATCTCGCTGCCTCAGCTAAATTACAATAGCCAGAGACTCACTCTGCCAGCCACCTATTCAAAATGTATTCTAATGTAATCAAATGTATTCTAATGTAATCAAATGTATTCTAATATAATCAAGAGAACAACTGGCTACCAATCCCCTGGGTTTAGAACAATAGATAGAGCTGCTAATTAGCTCAGCCCTGCAACCCAGCACAGATGCAAACCTAATGCAATGGGTCTCTTTTCCCGCTAAACTAGTGATCCACCCTAAAAAAGTCCTGCTCATCTTAAGCTCATTGCTCATTTCTAACCTGAACCTCCCTTGGTCAAGTTGGTGTGAGACATGATATCGTCCTTCCACTGGATTTCTGTGCTGGCATAGAGTCCCTGCCTTCTCCTTCATCTGCTGCATTGGAACCATTAGGTAATGTATCACCCTGCTGCCTCCCAATTCCCTTTCTATCATCCATACCTATTTTTCTCACCTTTTTATATCTCTAGGAACTTGTGTGTATGTGCCTCCATACCTTCCTGTATGTGTGCTTGAAACCAAATTTATATAAACATTTTAAACTTAATTTGGGTTCCTTGTGTTACTCTGCGGAACGCTCCTTGCCAATTTCTCCCTTTACATAGTCTCAAAGGTCCCAGTCTAGCCTCCTCTCGCATTGCCAAGATAAGTTGTTTCTTCCCCCAAAGCTCTGCCAAGCCAAGTTGCTCTCCCCAAAACACTGCCAAGCTGAGTTATTTCCCCATTGCTACTTTGAGAAAGATAGCCTATTAACCCCATTGCTACTTTGCTACTTTGAGAAAGATAGCCTATTAACACTCCCTAATTGGAAATGGCCCACTCTGGGCTGCTTTAAGATCCAGTAGGGAAAACAAGACAGATACCCACATTGTGCCTGTCTTTTTCCTTACCTAGGCTTTAAAGCAACCTCAGGGAAAACATTTTTAATTGAGGAAACAGTATGAGGATAGCATTAAACCTCTGTTCCCCAGCATTGCAGGTCCAGACCAGACTCCCCCACCCCACCCCAGGCTGTTTCCTAGGGCAAAATTGGACAGTTGGAAAAGGAATACAAAACACACTGACTTAAGTTGCAAAGGAATATTTTTCAGCCTCTAGCACTTTTAGAACCAGGAGCTTATCAGAAGCCACACATCCCATTTTAAATTGTATACCTGAAAAATATACACGTGTGACTGCAAACATGTGAGTCTTATTTTTCTACCCAACAAGGAGCTGGGAACAACCACACTTTCCTTTTGGGTGTAAGCTCAATTGGGTATTTGCTCACTGGCATCCCTGGGTTTGCTACCATATAAAGCATGAAGTGCCCCAAACGAGACAGAGTTTCTATGCCTTTTTTCTTCCAGCTTTCACTGAAGAACAACAACAACAATAACAACAAAAAAGCATACTCACCAGTTTTCCTCACACCTAAGATTGGAGGCAAAGTTCATTGACTCTGTATCTGCCACGTGGCCAACATTGTTTTTCATCCTTGCATAATATTTGCGAGCTAAGAATCCCCTGAAAGCTAAGCAGAGATTAAGAACAATAAAACCTCCTGAAAACTTTGCCAGCAGAAGGATCAGAAAGGGCAGAATCCTTGTTCAAAGGTTCAGAGATAAAATCAGGTATGTCAGTTAAGCCCAGTTCAGCAGCATCTTAGTAAGAATGAAGCTCAGTTTATTGATCTCACCAATGACAACTAATGCCCTGATCTGGATAGCCTAAGCTGGTCTGACTTTGTCAGATCTCAGAAGCTAAGGAGGGTCGACCCTGAGTTAGAATTTGGATGGGAGTCCAGCAAGGAAGTCCAGGATTGCCACAGAGAGGCGGGCATTGGCAAACTACCTCTGGACACAGTGTGTAACAGACTTCCCTCTGTGATACACCTCTGAAGATGCCAGCCACACATGCAGGTGAAACGTCAGGAACAAGATCCACCAGACCACGGCCACACGGCCTGGAAAGCCCACAACAAGCAGTCCCTCTGAACAGCTCTTGCCTTGAAAACTCTCTGGGTTCACCATAAGTTGGCTGTGACTTGACAGCTACAAAAAACAAAAGACCACAACATAAACCTGCTCTGAGTGTGGATGCAGAGAAGCTTTGGCCGCAACCTTTACCTGCAAGAAAACAGAGATGCCCTTTATTTTTAGTAGGTATGATTGTCATTAGAATGGATAAGAAATGAGCCGAGGTGAATTAAGATGGTGCTGAAAAGTGACATCAAGTCACCTCTCACTTATGGTGACCCTGAAAGGGGTTTCAAGAGAAGAGACGAAAAGGGGTGGTTTGCCATTGACTACCTCTGGGCAGTGGCCCTGGACTTCCTTGGTGGTCCCCCAGAATTTACCAGGGCCAGCTCTGCTTAGCTTCCAAGATCTGATGAGATTGAGTTAGTCTGGGCCATCCAGGTCACGGACAGATAGAAGTCCCTTTCAATGAATCAAGGGGAATCCTACCAAAAGGGTCCCCCCATTTTGACGATCTGTTGGGAAGCCTCAAAACAAGGGTGAAAATGTTCTTTTGATAAAAGAGGCAGACAGAATCAATTTCACAACAAAAAGTAATTGGAATGCTAACCACACAGTTTGTGTCCTCCCCATCCTGCAGACAGGTTCTGCAAACAGGCCATTTTAAGACCTGCCCCAAGAGTTGGATTTATATCCCCAGTTTTTCTCCTGTAAGGAGACTCAAGGTGGCCTACAAGCTTCTTTCCCTTCCTCCCTCACAACAAATAACCTGTGAGGTGGGTGGAGCTGAGGGAGCTCTGAAGAACTGTGACTAGCCCAAGGTCACCCAGCTGGCATGTGTTGGAGTGCACAAGCTAATCTAGTTCACCAGATAAGCCTCCACAGCTCAAGTGGCAGAGCGGGGAATCAAACCCTGTTCTCCAGATTAGAGTGCAACTGCTCTTAGCCACTATACCACGCTGGCTGCAATTTCCCCCGTCTTGGGAGCTACAACAATATTACTACAGTAAAAAAATCACTGCAACTTGTAGTTGTCTAACACTAACTCACACGGTACGTGCTGCTGGCACGTGTCTGCTGGAGAATGATCACATGGCAAAACGTCCACAGTGAAAATGCCCCTAGGCGCAAGCTCGTCAATAGTCTCAAGAAACATTACAAATAGACCCAACGCAGGTTTGAGAAAGATGCAGAGGCGTAGCTTCAAGGGAATGGGGGGATGCACGGGGCACGCGCCCCTGTAGGGGTGTGGCAGGGGCATTCCGGGGTGTGGCGGGGGTGTTCCAGGGCGGGAAGGGGGCAGAGGATGCACCGGTGCACCCCCCTTGCCAGGCCTCTGGAAAGATGCTTGGCTTTTGCAAAAGAAGCATCATATTAGGAATTAGCAGCTGGTAGGCTTGAATCAAATTGTATAGATTAACAATCATGACAAAAAGGGCTGGATGAAGCTGCAGGACCGAACGCAAAAAAAGAGTAAAGGCTACAGCAAGGTTTAATCCCATAAAGAGAAATATTAAACACCAAGTCTATAAACGAGGCTCCAAAATGCTATGCCCAGTATGAGAATCCAATCAGAAAGAATGGGCTACAGACACCAACCACTGGTTGCGATACAAGGAAACACAACTGGAATGGAAACAAAGTCCAAATATATCCGAATCAAAAGTCCATGTCTATTCATTAGGAGTTCACCAGTTATGTTCACCAGTAAGTGGATACTAGTCCATTTCCTCAGCTTTTGGTCTTTTTTTGTGACCTTAGGCTAGTCACAGTTCTTCGGAGCTCTCTCAGCCCCACCCACCTCACATAGTGTTTGTTGTAGGGGGGTGGGGGGTGGGAAAGGAGATTGTAAACCCCTTTGTTGAGTCTCCTTACAGGAGAGAAGGGGGGATATAATCCAAACTCTTCTTCTTCTTGCTTGCTTACTTGCCCTTGACTTTTCAGGAACAATATTAGGCAACCACTTAACGTATCTGCTCCTCCTTAGCAGGTTAAGCTGTGCGTACCCAGTTCTGTCCTGCAGCTTGGTTTAGTGCTTTTTGTCATGATCGTTAACCTTATCTGCATTTTACCTCCCTTTTGTGTTTGATTCAAATTGTATAGAGCCATCCTGAGCAGAGTTTCCCCCTTTCTTAAACCCACTGGCTTCAAAGGATTTAGAAGATAAAGACTGAACTGTTAGTACCTTTGTCTGGCCTGGCTCCCCACTGAGGAACCCAGAAACATTAAAAGACACATAGGGAGTGACAGAGCAGGCGGAGGCCTTGCTAGCAAGCTATTTGATGGAGCACACTGTGGCACTAATTACCCTCATTCCCTATCCAGTGATCTTTTTCTCCTGGAGGTTTCCCTGAGGTTTGGGTGCTGAGTTGCAGAGGTGGTGGTGGTTTTCTGACCTTCCTCATATTTTTATTTTCTATTGGTTGCGCTTCCATCATTTCCTTGCTGTTTCACCATGCTTCCTCTAATGCAGCCATTCCCAGCCAGGGTTCCATGGTACCCTGGGGTGCCGTGAGCATGTCCCAGGGGCACCGCAGCCCCCTTCATTTTTGTGGTGTCTCTTGCCAGTGCCAGCAAGGACATGGAGCTGGCCCAGGGGCAGGGCCTGCCACAAGGTCAGCAGCCACTTCCCCCCAGTGCTTCCCTTCACCCTGGGAGGGGAAGGGGAGGGGAAGGGGGGTGGCTAGCAGGGTCATTGGGAGGGGAAGGTGGGGGGGATGGCAGGGGTACCGTGAGATATGAAGAGTGTGGTCAAGGGTACCCTGACCTCGAAAAGGTTGGGAAACACTGCTCTAGTGACATCAAAGGTGGTTTGAGAAATTACGGAGAAATGATGAGGAGAATATGGAATGCCAACAAATGGAGAACAAGGAGGAAGCTTCTAGAAAAGCCGCAGCAGGTTGGCTCCCAAACTCTGGGAAAACCTTGGACGGAAAAGACCTTGAGTCAGTCCTCTGATCTTTTGTGCTTCTCAGGCATTTTGCTGGATGTCAGCAGCAAAGGACAGGTAGCGCACTGTCCAAGAACACCAGAAGATTTCACTGGAGTATTTAGGAAGATACCAAGTATATTCCCCCGCCATCACCCAATGTACACAGAATATACTGCTGCCATAAGAGGGGAAGGAAAGGCTACATTCGGGTGGATGATCCATCACAGCTATTTTGCCTTGCTGACTCTTCCTGGTTTTGACACTAAGCACTTGGCTCAAGAAGTGTGAAATTAGCAGGCATACATTGCCAGTGCCCCAGGAGCAATCCTCACATCACCGAAGAAGGATTACCAGCTGCCATGTTATTTTCACCTTACGCGTTCAATAATACTCTCAAGCCGAGCTCGAGTAATAAATGTATCCTATCCTGATCTTCATATTGCTAACAATGAGAACACTCCAAAAAAGCATCAGCCTGAAATGGACACCAGAGCCACATTATTACTCATTCTGCTTTAAAAAGGCTCCTGCTGCTTGCATCCTCGTGGTATTGACGATGACATAAAATAAGTCTCCCCTCCGCTTTCTGTTACCTACAGGAGCCCACTGCTCTGCACTCAAGTGAAAGGTGCTGAAGCACATCAATTATTCACAAACTTGCTCAAATTTGGAAGACCAAAAACAAAACAAAAATTGGGTCATTTTTCTTTTTATCCTCTGCAGGAGAAAACGATGCTCCAATGAGCTGCAGACCATAATGGAGAGACATTTTTATGGAGGAAGCAAACGGAGGCAACAAATCACTGGGCAGCAAGAAATGTGTCCCTTCGCTCCAAGTAATAAACAGACATATAAAACAGCGATTCTTTGCACACAAAGAAACAATTATGCAGTTCCAACGCCTCGTCTTGCATGATGCAGGAAAAAAGGCTGAATCCTGGCAAACAAAAACTCAAAGGATGTATGTTGAACTTTTCCTATTTATCTGTAAGTCTTGAGATGATGGGAGGTTACCCTCATGCTTCTGTTGGTGGTAAAAAAAAGAAGAAGCATCTGATGAAGTCAAAGATAAAACAAATCTTAGTGGTAGAGAAATGCAAGAAGAAATTACCACAATTCACTTTTTGGGCCTTTCCCCACTTCCCTTAAGCCCCGTGCTACTCCAGGAGAGTAGCGCGGGGTCCCTCGGCACTCCCCACAGAGGGGCGGCGACAGCACAGCCGCCCCGAAGCTGCTGCTGTCGCGCCCCTCAGTGCGCAGCATCCCAGGCGCTCTTCTCAACGGCGCCTTTTGATGGCCCCGCGCAGAGCGCGGGGTTGTGGGGACGGCCGGGCGCACCCCTGGGATGCTGCGCGCTGAGAGTAGCGCGCAGCATAGAGGGGAAGGACGAAAGTGGGGAAAGGCCCCTAGACAGGATGGTCCAAACTCAATTGCCCTTGGTGCACTTACAGTTTGGAGCGTGCCTCTGTGCTTTGCACAGTGGGGTTTCCCCATGTTTCCTCGTTGACACACAAGGAGATGGCCGCTGCTTCCTCCAAGCCAAGTTGCTGTTTTGTCTGATCCCTGCTTGTGGGTCAGGAAATTGTTTCCCACCTCTTTTGGGGTTTTTTAAAAAGCCATTTTAACAATGTACTGCAGGAGCAATAGATTGAAAGTATCAAAAATTTTAAAAAGCCTCACCGAAATCCTGGAAATGCCAGTGTGGGAGTGGGCGGAATTGCTCCTGCGTGGGTGGGGAAAGGCAGGCAGGAGCAGAAAAGCCAAATGAATCAGAGTATACACTGCACAGGCAGAGACAATATCTTAGAAACCACAGGTATTCTCTGATCTGTGGCGTGGTGAGTTCCGAAGAGAGGGAAACATGGATGTAATTCAGAAGCTGACCTGAAGGTAATGTAACTTGACTTGAAGAGACCAAACGTGCAAAAAAGGCCAATGTTTCCTGCATGAAAGTTGGATAGTATAAAGCAATAGAGATTTGTCTATTTAGTGGCTCATATACAATAATCTATCAGACACATGGAGTTCTAATGTGTTTTCCTCAATGGAGCTGTGCTTGCGAAGGTGGGAACAGCAGTGAAGAGACTCCTGAGCCCTCCCTCGTGTGTGTATTAAAAAAGGATGGTGAGTTCAGACTTCGGCAAATAACTTGTAGGTTTTGCTGCACAGATATGTGTTTGCAACCTGTGTCTAATGCAGCGATGGGCTGCTACTCCCCTTTGAGGGTATACTTAGTGGTATGCCTGAGTTAAGATGGAGGCGCATGATCCTATTTACTGGTGTCTTTGACTTAAAATGAGCTGTAGAGAGTCTTGAATTGGGTTGGGACCACACCCCTGCTGTTTTCCTGATTCAAATCCTCAGGGGCTCATTACTCTCTTGAGAATCACATACTTAGGAAGGAAATCCTCAACCAACCAAAAACAGTGTGTGGGGGGAAGGGGGAAGCAACAAAATGAAGGTTGAGGGAAAATCTAACTGAAATAGGTCAAGTAAATGAAAACAACCGACTGGCTCAAAACAACTGCAAGGATTCCTCAAACAGAAATCAATAGGTATAAAATAATTTAAATGTGATTAACACCAACCATATACATGATATTAAAATACAACCTACTAGTGTGCTACAATCAACAGTTTTGACCAAGGTCCCTTCCGCACGTGCAGAATAATGTATTTTCAATCCACTTTCACAATTGTTTGCGAGTGGATGTTGCTATGTCGCACAGTAAAATCCAGCTGCAAAGTGCATTGAAAGTGGATTGAAAGTGCATTATTCTGCATGTGCGGAAGGGGCCCTAGAGGTCTTCATTAGTAATATTTCACCATGTTCTCCAAATTGTTTAATATAAAACTAGAAAATACACTTCCCCAAAACAGCATCAATTCAGCATTTTAATATCTCTGTACAATGTTGAAATATTACCGATGTGATGAAGGCCCTTAGGACAAAATGTGTTTGATTTTAACTAGTATGGTGTATCTTTATCATAGGGTTTGTGTTAATGTTTAGACTACTGTATAAATGTTAATTTTTAAAGAAATTCTTGAATTTGCAGTCATTTAATTTAATTGACATATTTTATTTGCAGCCATTTAATTTAATTGACAGATTTCTCCTAAACTTTGGTCGTATTTTTACTTGTTGAATGACACCCCACCCCCTGCCGGTACCTTGGCCCTAATCCAACATAAGAATACAATGGCTCAAAGATATCAGGAGATGGATCTGTGTGCTTTAACCAGTTGAACCAGTTTTTTGGTTCAAATATATGTTCATAAACATGTATGGCATATAGGTATATCCATCATTTAAAAAAGGAAAGGTACCCTATTGATAGTTTAAGCATATTTGTTTTATTACTTCATTTATACCACACCTTCCTCCCAACAGGAACCCAAAGTTGCTTACATGATTCTCCTCCATGTTATCCTCACAACAATCCCATGAGGTAGGTTTGGGGCTGAGAGTGTGTGATTCACCCAGTGTCACCAGGCAAGCTTTGAATTTCTCTATCTAGCTGCAATTTCGTTTCACAGCTGAAAGGTAGAGGTGGTATAGATCATAAGTCTAAGTCAAGATGATGTTGTCTTAGGAGAAATGCAGGTTATTAAATTGTAGAGTGATCCAAGAAAAGAAAAGAAAAGAAAAGAAAAGAAAAGAAAAGAAAAGAAAAGAAAAGAAAGCCACATACCTATGGGGACCAGCTGCCCCATAACCTTGGTTTCCAGCTGCTGTTCAGTATAGCAGCAGAAGAAATTTGGGCAAGGAAAAAAAACCCAATGTGCAGCCAGGATACATCATTTCTGGTCACATACCTGAAAGTGATATCACCCATTACTGGAACTCCATAGAAGAAGAGAAGAGAAGACTTTGGATCTATATCCCCCCTTTCTCTCCTGTAGGAGACTCAAAGAGGCTTACAATCTCCTTGCCCTTCCCCCCTCACAACAAACACCCTGTGAGGTAGGTGGGGCTGAGAGAGCTCCGAAAAGCTGTGACTAGCCCAAGACCACCCAGCTGGCGTGCATGGGAGTGCCCAGGCTAATCTGAATTCCCCAGATAAGCCTCCACAGCTCAGGCGGCAGAGCGGTGAATCAAACCCGGTTCCTCCAGATTAGAATGCACCTACTCTTAAACACTACGCCACTGCTGCTCCCAACTGTATAGCAAAATGATGAAAGCATAGAATTTGGGAGGATTGCAAGAGAACCCCAGCGATATACGATGTTGCTTCCAGATACACAACCAGGAGTGATGTCACAATACCCAGCCCTGCCTCCAGAAACTTATAGTGGTGGCCAACCCTTGGGTTCCTTTAACCAAGCATACTGGCCTGTACTTAACCAGAAATTACCAAGACTTAACTTTTCCTTAAGAGAATGTTTTGATTTCCAGCCCCCAAACCCCACTGTAGATACCTACTTTACTCCTATGGTGCTTCTAAGGATCAGAAACACAGGGAAGGAGCTAAGCCAGGGGTCTGCAACCTGCGGCTCTCCAGATGTTCCTGGACTACAATTCCCATCAACCCTGCCACTAAGGCCAATTGGCCATGGTGGCAGGGGCTGATGGGAATTGTAGTCCACGAACATCTGGAGAGCTGCAGGTTGCGATTGCAGCAGCAGAGAGAACTGACAGAGATTGCCACTCTTTTTAAAGAAATTTTTAAAGTAATACATATTATTTTTAATATTTTATTTACTTTACTTTTCAATTTTATATTCTTTCAGTTATATTCCACTTTGAGTCTCAGGGACTCAAGGCACGTGACAAAATTAAAAAAGCAGTACAATTAAGAAAACCATTAGAAGATATATCAGCTCTTTGGAATTGCACGGTTGGATGCAGGAATTCTGTTCTCTCTTTCAATATTACCCTTTTAAAATATGAATATGTTTTATTTTCTACTGAGATTTTTATAGACTGTTAATGGACTTGATACATATGACTAATGGGCATTTAGATGCATTATTATTTCCTTTTTCTACTGTTAAATATGTAGCTGTGCCATCAGGGGCTGAATGCTGCTCATATATGCAGAAGTTCCATCTGTGAAAATACCCAGGTAGAAGGAAATGGGGAAAAGAGCCATCAGGAAGGTGGGGTTTCTAAGAAAGGTGTCTGAACAGTGCTTCCATCTGAACACTGGAAACTTCCCCTCATCAGAAAACATTCTGAGTCCAAAATACTGAAATATTTTTAATAGCAGACTCCAGATGTACGTAATCTTCCAGATGGCTGCAACAGTCCCTAATATCGATTAATCAGATGGCATTAAGTTCTCTGAGTGAAAAGCAGACAATTGTTTGGGACCTTATGCAAAAGCTGGAACAAACAGGAGATTTGATCCCTCTTTTAAAACCTTTGGAATCCATGGATGAGCATTCAGCAGGGCCGTAGATGAGACAGGGCTGTGGAGTGGGGGAAGGGCACCCACATTCCAAGCAGAAGGTCTCAGATTCAATCCCTGGCTCCTTAAGCGCTAGCGAAAGGATCAGGTAGGAGGTGATGTGGAACCATGGAGAGCTTCCGTCACCAAAGCAGACAATGGCCTGATTTAGGACCAAATTATATATTACATTTGCATAAGCTTGTCACTTGGACTGGCAGCCACACTGAAGCTGAGAATTCCTAGTGGCAACTCTGTGTAAAGGCACTACAGGAGCTTGATTTGGGTCAGTACCATGCTGAGCTCCAGCTCCTCAGCACTCTCTTTAATAAATGGCCTGGCTGGGGGGGCGGGGGTGCTATTAGCCCTCTTGGGGGTGGGCTGCATGGCATTGCACTGGAGTTCCCCAATGGGGCAAATAATGGTCAATTCCTTAGGGTACACATATAATGAGGGAAATATTCTGATTTGGGCAAGAACTTTGTATGGGTCCCTTCCTCAAAGTGGGATTGACCCACGATATTTCCCTCAACCTGGGTTTTTCAAAAAACGTCAAAATCACAATCTTAATAAAAAATCCCGGGTTGAACTCGCTTCCGTGGGAACGGCTTGGGTGCCCAACCGCTTTATTTTTCCTGCCTCACCACCTGTTCTCCTGCTTTACATCATGTCAGTTTTGTTTCTGCTGAGCTGCTGATTGGTATGATGGCCCGCCATTTCAGAAACATCCCCCAAGCACGTTTTCTCCCCTTGGCAGTGACTGTGACCACCATTTCACCCAAATGTGTACAGCAGAGGCATAGCTGGGCCAGATTGTGCCCGGTGCACACTCTGTGTTTTCTGCCCCCCTCTGTGGTGCCACCCCCTCTGCGGCTCCACCCTCCTTCCCCCCTGTGATGCCACCTTCCCCCCACACACTCTTGCCTTCGATAAACAGTGCAGGCTGGAGAAGCAGCCAATTCCCTTCAGGCTGAAAACGGCCTGGTGGGAACTATGCTTCCCATGAGACCTTGCGAGCTCCAAGGTCTCATGGGAAATGTAGTTCCCACTAGGCCATTTTCAGCCTGAAGGGAACAGGCTGCTTCTCCAGCCTGCACTGTTTATTGAAGGTAAGTGTGTAGTGGGGGCGCCATGAGAGGGCAGGGGGGCTGCGAAGGTTGCGGGGCAATTTTCCACCGCACCTCAGGCATGCGCCCGGTGTAATGTGCACCCCCTGGCCCCCTGGTAGCTACGCCTTTGGTGTACAGCAACGGATTCACAACAAATGCTGGCAGGGGCTGATGGGAATTGTAGTCCATGAACATCTGGAGAGCTGCAGGTTGCAGACCCCTGCTCTAGGCTGTTTGTGGAGGTCCTTCTTTGACCAATTGCCTGAGACTGTTAGTGGATATGTGGAGATTCAACCTATGGCTTATACATGAAAAGTATCTGCTTTGCTACTGAGTTGTGGTACATCTCAGAGAGAGAAACAAGATAATCTTGATTCCTCTCCCTCCTTGCCTGAAAGTCCCAAATGAAAACATCTTAAAACTTACAAATTAAATGAATCAGACAATGTTTCAAATTCTGGAAGCATTCTCTCATCTTCACATCTATGACGAGTTATTTATTGCAGTTCTATTCCCTCAAGAAAGTGATTCTAATGTACCTTTCAAGACTGGGGAAGTTTTTTTGGTTTTAAATTTGCCTTTTCTTTCCCAGATTTCATCAATGGCTACTGTACAGCTTAGTCCCACAGAGAATACCCAGCTGCTCAGGAACTTGAAAAAAAAGCATCTGTTTATTTTCCAAGTGCAAATGAAGCCTACCCTCAAAAGACTTCCTCGCTAGGAAATGAACAACCTGAACAAATCCAGAGGGGTTCCCACCCCTCCAATCAGGAGGTGTGTATTTTCTATTGAGGTTGCCATCCCTTGCTGTCAAAACTACTTAAAGAATATTCTGAAATCTGAATGAAGTCCCCTCCACCCAACAATTAAAAGGAGCAGGCTAATCTTGGAAGAATTATTCAGGCAAATCATTTTCCCCACTCACAGTATAAAGTAATGATAAGGTCATTTACAAAAGAAACCACTGCCTTTCAAACGCTGACTTGCAGACAGGAAGACCTGTGTGGAGGAGGGCCACAGATAAAACTAAAGACAGACTTCCCTCCCCCTTCCCCTCCCCCCCCCCCGGGCCTGCCTCCCCCTCCCCCTCCCCCACAACACCCATCTCATAGTCTTTGGAACAGATTCTGATGAGGGAAGGGTCCAATAAGGTTAATACCCCTACTTTGATCTCTGTTGAGGCAAGAATTAATTTACATTTCAGATGAAAAAGGTTGACAGCATGAAAAGGCATCTTGTTTCTGGTATGTGAATGTGCTGTAATAGATCGGGAATTCTGAAAGGAAGTTCTGAGGAAGCTAAAGGGATAAGCCGCACCGCTGCCTTGACTGGGAATAAGATGAAAGGCCAACAAAATTTCAGCGTTGGGCTGTGCTGTAGAAACATGTAAGCCAAAGGCTTCCTAAATTTCAAGACCATCTCCGTCCCTCCCCACTTTACCTTTTGGGGGGGAAAAGAGAGAGTTGTATAGTTTAATTAGATAGTTCCTCTGAAAGCATGGGGAACAAATGTAACAGTTGTACCTTAGAGAATCAAAATTTCTCATATTTTGACTTGTCATCGTGATCCCATTTCATATAAATGAAACAGTGCTCCTTAATAGAAAGTCTACTGTAAGTGTTGGAAGTGCTGGGTTTCTATGTCACCAACTCATATTAATATATGAGAAATGCGCCAGGATCCTCTCATGAAGCCCAAGTAAAGGACAATGCATTATAACTGCTAGTTATGTGCTGAGTCTCAGAAATCGAGGTAAATGTGGACATAATTCAGCTTGCTACTTCCTTTGAAGTTTCTCTGATTGTTAAGGGAAAGAACGCAGTACATCCTTAACGCTGTCACGGGGGAAAAAAGGGTTATTTAAAGTGGTTAGCATCCGCTGGACTATTCTCATGTTTATAAGGCTACAGTGAGGGAAGAAATTACACATCTTTCCTACATTATTTAGAGAACGTATATGCCACCTCTCCAGAGCCCTGTTAAATATTATAGTGTGAAGGCTGGATTCTTGGTTCCCACTACCCTCCACATACCATCACACTGGCTGGTTTGTGCTGTGCCGGTTCCCTCCCAGGGGACAGGAGGTTTCTTCGGGTTGCCATCTGACGTTAGGTTTTTCTGGCTTGCTGTTGCTATATTTGATTAATTCGGTTTTAATTATTTGATTGTGAGTTATTTTCATTGGCTTTTATCTTCTGTACACTGTCCAGAGCCCTTCAGGGGTGGGCGGTGTAACAAGTTTAATACATAAATAAATAAATATGTCAAGACAGAAATGGCACTAACCCTTTTTAGGAAGTAATACGAAATATCTTTACCAGCATCAACACAAGGCCTTTGCAAATGAATTCCCCATATCGGTAAACTGATCTTCAAAGACGTTTTCGCAGGAGATGCTGAATGGCCTTTTAAATTTGAATTTGAATTTATTAGCAGTCTGCCCAGTTCTGTTATTTTAAAGCGCTACGAGACTCGATTCGTGTCATTTGATAGCACGGAACATGCCATGCTTGCAGACAGGAGGCTGTGTTTTGCTATAAAAAAGATGGCCATTAATTATAGGCAAAGTTTTATGTGAAAGAGCCAGAGTGGTGTAGTGGTTAAGAGCAGCAGACCCTAATCTGGAAAACTCAGGGGTCCCTTCCGCACATGCAGAATAATGTACTTTCAACCCACTCTCACAACTGTTTGGAAGTGGATTTTGCTATTCCGCACAGTAAAATCCAGCTGCAAAGTGCATTGAAAGTGCATTATTTTGCATGTACAGAAGGGGCCTTAGAAATCTCTCAACCTACACAGAGGCAGACAATGGTAAACCACCTCCAAACATTCTCTTGGCTTGCAATCTGTACAGCAGTGATGGCGAACCTTTTCGAGAGCGAGTGCCCAAATTGCAACCCAAAACCCACTTATTTGTCACAAAGTGCCAACACAGCAATTTAACCTGAATACTGAGGTTTTAGTTTTAAAAAAGGGTTGGCTCCGAGGCGTGCTTTACTCGGGAGTAAGCTTGGTGAAGCAACCGTGCAGTGGCTTCGAACAGGTGAATCACGATCCTAGGAGGGTTTACTCAGAAGCAAGCCCCATTGCCAGCAACCAAGCTTACTCCCAGGCAAAGGATCGCACTTTAGTTTTTCCCATGAAAATCAGTGGGGTTTAACAGCGCTTAACAGGGTTCCCTACACTGTTTCCCCGAAACTAGGTCTTAGGTTTAATGCTAATAATCTCCCTGAAATAATTACACTATAATCACACTGGGGGACTGGCGGGGGAAGGAAGAGGGGTTTGGGGGGAGAGGGAAATAAAACTTTCGCTTTCCAAAACCCAATAAGCCCCCACCACAAAATAGAATAAAAAAGCAGTCAAGGAAGGCAATCCTAAGCAAGAATGCTGTGCAAGGTGTGGGATAACTTCAGGAAAGCGAAATTGGTGGAGCAGCCATCTGATCTGCGGTTTTACCTTCACGGCTCTTGACTTCCCACAAAAATGCAACAGGAACAGAAAATAAAAGCAGTTCTAGCAAAGACCTTGGTGTGCTTTTAAAAAAATCCTAAATGCATCTCAGTTCCTCCGCCCCAGGCTTGATCTGCCCATGCGACTGGCAAAAAACTTGGGTCTGAGCGTCTTCCTGGTGTATGTGGGACACATCCATTTGGATCCACCTTTTACCTTTTCTCCACATTTTGTTTGTTCAGCCCCTCGAGCAGCAGCAGCCAGCCTGCTGCAGACTCTAGCAGGTCCTGTGTGCACCTGCCGCTCTGCCCTGTGCTGCTCCAGCGCCTCCGCCCACCCACTTGTGCAGGGGTCAGCCTGCTCTAGTCTCCATCAAGCCCCGTGCACACTGCTCTGCGCCTCTCTAGCATCTCCACCTCCTCTGCCTCTGCCCCCCCCCCTCGGGAAGCAGCCACCCAGAACACAGGCACCAGGCCTGCCATCCGAGTCCTCCCTGCTCGCTGCGGTGCACGCACGTTGTGCCCAGCAGCCCAGCCCAGCCTAGATGTGTGTGTGTGGGGGGTGATTTTCTGCCCCCCACATGACAAACTCTGTGCGCATGTGTCCACAGAGAGGACTCTGAGTGCCACTTCTGGCCCGCGTGCCATAGGTTCGCCACCACTGCTCTACAGAGTCACTTTAAGTACGCTGTGAGTTGATGGCACTTTCCAACCACCTCCAAGTTTTATGTGAAGAGCCAACATGGTTGGGCTTTGAAGGACAGACCCAGATTCAAATCTCCATTCTGCCACGAGGATCACTGGGAGGCCCTGAGCCAATTACTATATCTCTGCTGATTACGCACAAAACATCTGCTGCTTGATGGGGGCAAGATTTTTTGTACAGATGTTTTTCTGCCAGCCCCAGTTTCACTTTCAGTCTTCTCAAACCAGCTGGGACAGCAGAGGCAAGGAGGATCTCTCCACCCCCATCCCCACCTTTCCTGTCTCAAGACTTTTGGGCTGAAACAGCATACGCAGGGGAGGTGTGGGGGAGGAGAGCCTGATCCTGGGTGCTGAATTGCTCCCCCCCCCCATCATGCTCCCCAAGACCTGTGGGGGGAAAGAGACCTTGGGAAGTGAGGTGGGGGAGAGAAGATCCTGATCCTGGATGCTGGACTGAGCGTGCTCAGTCCAGGACCCAGGATCATTTCAATTTTTATTTTAGAGGGTGTGTCTTTGAAGCTTCCCAGACTGGATATGAGAATCAGAAGGGATTCTAGCATCCGGTCTGGGAAGCTTTGAAGATCCACCTCTAAAATAAAAAGGGGAAACTATATATTGCTTTACCGCTGCATTTACCAACAACAAGCTGTCTAGAGCCCACTGTATTGTTTACCACAGTGACCTTTACTGCTAGTGATATCATAAGCCTCTGGTGTTCTCTGCGTCAAAGAGGAACCAACCCAGGTTAACATCAGCAACTGTAATTTCTTAGCACTCACTTAAAAGTGGCATACACATAACAGTACATAAGGAAATACCATTTGCATTACTGAGTAGGGTTGCCGGGTCTGGATTGGGAAATACTCGGAGGTTTTGGGGATGAAACCTGAGAAGGGGAGGGTTTGGGGAGGGGAGGGAAAGGACTTCTGTGGGATATAATGCCATGGAGTCCACATTCCAAAACGGACATTTTCTATAGGTGAAGTGATCTCTGTTGCCTGAAGATCAGTTATCAAGTGGAAGATATTCAGCCACCATTTGGCGGATGCCATTCAGAGGCAACAATTGTTGACCCCAAGAGTAAAGTAACCTCAGAGTAGGATTCTATTTCCTTTGGAATACAATGAGCTTAGTGAGGGCATCAGAAACATTATATGTAAATACTGGCCAATATTAAGTGACTTACCAGGGTGTAACAATCCTCCATTTATAGGACTGCAAAGGACACCTATTGTGGATTTTCTTTGTAAAGGCAGTTGGCCTAATACACATTTTTTTCTGGTATATATTTAATTACCGTGAAGGCATCTGTGTATGCCCGATATTTTGCATTGTATACCAGTGACTAAAAAGAAGAAGTTCTGAAATCTGCAGGGTGCTTTCATCCTTTCGCTTTCAGGTGCAAAATGGTGTGATTATTACCACCCGGAGCTTGGCAACTCTATTAATCAGCCCGTAATCATTTAAGAAGAAGAGTTTGTATTTATATCCCACCTTTCTCTCCTGTAAGGAGACTCAAAGTGGCTTACAAGCTCCTTTCCCTTCCTTGTCCCACAACAGACACTTTGTGAGGTAAGTGGGGCTGAGAGAGTTCTGAGAGAACTGTGGCTAGCTCAAGGTCACCCAGCAGGAATGTAGGAGTATGGAAACACATCTGGTTCACCAGATAAGCCTCTGCCACTCAGGTGGAGGAGTGGGAAATAAAACCCAGTTCTTCAGATTAGAAACCACTTGCTCTTAACCATTACACCACGCTGGCTCTCGCTGGCTCTCTTAAAATGCTGTGTTTGTTTCTTTAAATAAAGTGAGAGGTAAGTTGTAGAAGGAAGGGGAGGTGAAAGGGGGATGAGAGAGTGGTTGTCACTGGAGACTGACTATTGAGAGTCTGTGCTAGAACTGAGAAAGAGTCTGTGTGAGCAAAACTAGGGAGAGAGACATTCAATTGTGCTGGAAACTGAGAGAGTTGAGGTGACTTTTGCTAAAACTTGTAATGTTATATGAAGTGTAGCTCTGCCACAGAAATGGAACGAAACATTGAAAAACCAAAAATGGAGTCAAATCCTAACAGGGTCTCAGAGTTGAAAAGGAGGGAGAGATCGGATTGATGTAAAGCGAAAGTCACCTCAGCAGAAGTTGTTGCCTCAGTTTGTTTTATTGGCTGTAAATTATTTCTTGAAAACTTTAAGCTAAAGAACTTATATAAATAAAATTCAAATTTTGTTAAATGTAACCTGGAATCCCACACTACTAATTTCCTCAGGACCATGTAGCCCTTTGGAACTGCTTTACAGCTCAGAAACACTGCTTCAGGAGAAATTATAAAGAGATTTGGAATTAATTCCTGGTGGCAGCAAAATATAGATAAAGAAAAGGTAGAAACATGATTGTGCATTTATTATATTTATTTACAAAGAATTAAGAGAGGGGAGCATTGCAGAGCCCAATTGCTAGGAACTGACATTTGCTTGCAAAATGGCAGATGCCTACATCTTATCAGCTGGGCATGATTCACAAACGACAGGGAATGTGTGTGCCTGATGTGCCCCTCTCTACTTGTCCTGGGGTTTGAGAGCAGACTCGTGCTCTCCAGAATCTAGGGGTCTGCAACCTGCGGCTCTCCAGATGTTCATGGACTACACATCCCATCAGCCCCTGCCAGCATGGCCAATTGGCTGATGGGAATTGTAGTCCATGAATATCTGGAGAGCCGCAGGTTGCAGACCCCAGCAGAACAGCTGGTCAGACTTCTTAGCTGTCACTAGCCTTGGCACGTGTTCAGGAAGAGGAACATCCTCTATCCATACATGAAACTATCAAATGGTACCCTTTTAATTTCTGAAAATACTTTGTGCTTCACACTGACAGCAGCTTTGACTTTAGCATCCGACAAGGTGAGTCTCTGTCAGCCTTTTCCATTCTCCATTATCTACAGAAGAAGCTGGTAAGATCTGCTTTTTCCCCTTCCACAGAAGATCAAAGGAAGAAAACAGAGATTCGGATATGCATATTCCTTGGAACTTATGCTCATCAAAAGTAGTAGGATTTGCTTCTGTGAGAAGGCTTAGGATGGTAGTGTTACTCTTCCAGAGTAGAATTGTACATGGAGAAACATAGTAGTAATGGTTGTTATTTACAATGCAAGAACAATGTAGACAGAACAGGATTCGAGTGGAAAGACTCGAGTGTTGCCTTGATAAGCAGAAACAACCCTCCCCCAAATATTTTTAATTCATGTTCAGATGTGTCAGGATATCCTTTTCTGTGCTGATATTGATTAAATGTCCCCATATCTCCCGACTCGACCTCTCCGTTTGGCAGAGGCGAACTTACGGGTAGTCCCCCACCCCTCTATGATGAGGCTGGCTTCTACCTGGGCCAGGGTTTTTATGACCCTGGTCCCAGCCAGGTGGAACGCCCTTTCTCCAGCAGTCAGGGCCCTGTGGGACCTTGGCGAGCTCCACAGGACCTGCAAAACTGAGCTGTTCCACCAGGCTTTTTGGGGCGGGGGGGGGGGGGCTGGCCGCTGAGTTACCACCTCTCTTTGATGCCCATGTACAATCTGTTAATTTTTGACAATTTGCCGGCCCCCTCCCAGGGTTAGGACCAGACGCCATCTGCCAAATTGTGGGTGGGTTGTATTGTTGCTACTGTTTTAACTGGATTTTATGGATTTTAATGAAGTTATTCTATTTGTCTTTGTATACTGTTATTTGCTGTTTTCCTGTCTGACTTGTACACTGATTAAATAGAATTAATAATAATTATCGTCATCGTCATCATCGTCATCATCATCATCATCATCATCATCATCATCATCATCATCATCATCATCATCATCATCATCATCATCATCATTATTAAATGTTCCCTTACTTCCCAAAGCACCAGCTCACCCAGGAGGCTGTCCATTGCAACTCTGCAGGACACCCTCCCTGTTGTGACCCTGTCTTGTTCGAATCAACCTCAGCTGTAAGGGCCAAACTGATGCGGCATTTTAAAATAAGCTATTCCTGCTTCCTTGACCTATAGCCACCCAGCAGCTATGGGGAACTAATTTTCAAAGTGCCATAGGGGCTTTAGATTGAGAGCATGGTGTAGGGAGAGGAGGGGCTTCTGCCATTCCCCCTATGCTGTTTTCCCAAGCTGAAACAGCCCGGAGGGTGTTATTTGACCCATTTCACTGCATCATGTGCAATATTTCAGGAATATGGTACATGGGGGAAGGGGCAATCCCCATGCCGTAGTCCTGATTCAAACCAGGCCACTGAGGAGCTTTCAAAATTAGTTTCCCCATAGCTGCTGTGTCGCTATTAGCGAAGCAAGTCTTCTTTAAAAACGTTACGTTTAGTTTGGCCATTAGGATTTGCAATACTGTCATGTTTCTGTATCATTTAACTTCTCCTCATACAGACAGGTACTAGAACAGACTAGCATCACAGGAAGCTGTTTGTTTAGACCAGGGGTAGGGAACCTTTAACACTCAAAGAGCCATTTGGACCCGTTTTCCACGGGAAAAGAAAACACTTGGAGCCACAAATAATTTTTGACATTTAAAATAAAGATAACACTATATATATAGGGGGGGTTTTTTACCTTTTACTCCGCTCATTCTGAGAAGCGCATGGATGCGCAGGGCGGGCAAGGATGAAGCCGGCGGCTCGGCCTCGCCGGCCTCCGGGAAAGCGCCCACCCCACTCCAACGGGGCAGGTGAGAGGGGAACCCTGCGGCACGGCCCAGCCGATCGTGGGCAGTTGGTGCGCCCGCCCTGCTGCCTGCAGGGCTGGCAAGGATGGGGCCGGCAGCTCGGTTGGTGGAGCCACAGTGCAAGGGCAGAAGAGCCGCATGCGGCTCTTGAGCCGCAGGTTCCCTACCCCTGGTTTAGACACAGTGTGGGTTACACTTGCCTCTTTCCAACCAGGAAACATGCTCAGCCCAGTGACTTACATGCAAACACAAGAGCAGATTATTCCTGCAAATTTCTAATAACAAACCTTTTTAGCTGAAGCATGAAGCGCGCCTCAAATTTTAATTCAAACAAAACATGCGGCTTGGCTACTGGAAGCAGGAGACGTGTTGCTTTTGATTTTCTGCCAAACTCTCATAGGTTAGGGGAAACATTAGAACAGCATTCTGTGCACGCTCCTGCTGGCTATTCAGCAGAATGATAAATGCACAATGCAATACCTGCATCTCGTCATTCCTGGGCCTAAATAAACATCCATGCACAAAGGTGTATAACAAATGGCTTTTAAAAAATGAAAAAGGAAAGCTACTTCAGGAAGAACCATGTAGAGGTGAGAAGGTGGGCGCCTAACCATTTCTTTTCTCTGCTCCAAGGAATGCGTTCATTCCTTCGGGTCTTTGTTCTCTGTGGGGTTCCAAGCATTTTCTTGGGGGCCAAACACATTCTTGGATCCCCACTGGGAAAAATCACCTGAGTTGGAGTGGAGGTCAGGAAAGAGGAAAGCACTTCTCTCCTCTGCCTCCTCTCTGCTCAAAATAATCATTTTCTTTCTCAAAACAAAAGGTCTCCTGGGGTTTCATTCCATGAATCAACTTGGAGCCAAACTATACTTGGCACTGGGAATCTGTGACTGGATGTATAATTTAGCCATGAACAGCAGGTATGGGAGTGACAGTGTGGGTCAGGGCAATGTGGCTGGTGTGTCTCTTTCCCTGTACATTTTTGTTGGTCAAAACACTCCTCCCCTGATCTGTTTTCTCCCCATTGAAAAAAATCAAGCACAACAATAGTTGAGGAGTGTGATGGATTAGGCTTTTATATGGTTAATTTGAAAAGATGCAGTTCAGCCAGAGCAGGAGCACCAAGTGTTAATCAGAGCGCCACCTGATTGGATGGCTGAAATGCAGAAGCCAGAAGCCACAGATAGGGTGTGCTGGCTCATATAAAAGCAGGAAAAGCCTGTCAGAAAAACAGAGGGGAGATTTTGAACAGATCAGAAAGATCTTGAGAGCAGCTTGTGAGCTTGTGTGACACCCAGAGTGTGTCAGTCCTCAGATTCAGTCAGGAGAAGGATTAAACCACAGGTGCCCACTTTTGTGAGTAGCTTGGCTGATAGTATTTCACATGGGGTGGTGCAGTGGTCACAATGCTTGATATTAGGGTCTAGTAGGTTCACGTTCGAAGCCCCACTCTGCCATGGGAGCCTGCTGGTTGACCTCGGGGCAGTCATACGCTCTCAGACTCGCCTACTGCACACAGTTGTTTTAGATGATAACATGGAGGAGCAGAAAACAATAAGCTACTTTGAGTACTTTGTAAGCTACTTTGAGTCCCTGTTGGGGAGAAATAAACACAAATGCATTTTTCATGCTTCTAGGCACCTTTTTCCTGCACCCAGCACCCACTATGAGAAAATGGAATCTTTTTACAATTCTAAACCCCCCCCCCCAAAATTAGATTTTGATTCAGCTTCCTTGGGACCCAAATCAGGTTGTGGCAATGCGCTTGGGAGTGCTGGATTTGCTCATGTGCACGCTCTCTGGCTCTGAACCCATCCGTATTATCTAGTAATTCCGAACAGGTAACAACAAACAGGCTTGAAGCTCTTACGAAGGTAATAAGCATCCTGGCATGTTGAATCCGCTGGACCTGGTTCAGACAGCGCTCTTTCACCAGATGTCTGAATGCATCCTGACATATGGCGCAGAAACCGAGGATCAGAAGCAGAATATTTAACAGCGTTTTCTGTTTTGGCTGTGCGTTATTTCTGTCAGATGCAAACATGGACATGGGAAGTTACCCACAGTTAAATAGGTGTCAGCTGTGAAAATATTGTTTTAATTACCTGCTTGAATATGAATAGCAGCACCCACTCTTCTGGTTTTTATATCCTTGAACTTCCTGCGTGCATCATATCCTCTCCAGGCTAAAAATACAAAGCCATGTGTTGCAAATTATGCTGACTTGAAAAGAAAGGCTACAGAGTCACAGAAGTGCCGTTTCCCCCTTCACGCCACCCCTCTTCCTTATCCCACCCAAGTGCTATCGCGCTTGGGCTGCCTGTCGAACACCAGCTCGTGACTCAAGTCTGTCTAAGCGAGGCAACTTCAAGTTCATTCGTTCTTCTGTCACGGTATATGTTCTCTGATCAGGCTTGCTACCTTCCCTCAGAGGGGAAAAGAAACAAAAAAGACCAGCTATTGTTTCTGCATGTGCTTTTTTGAATATATGCAAATCCAAAGCAATCCTAATCGGCATTAAAGCCGAAGTGATTTTTTTAGGACAGTGACAACCCGCAAGCTCCACCTTCCTTTACACATAGGCAGTCTTAATGCCAGGCAGATGGCAACTATTTTTTGGTACTTTGAAGTGCCAGAGCCATTTTATGAAGTGGTGAGAATGCGGTTCTAAGAACTGCCTTGCTGGACCAGACCAGTGGTCCATTTAGCATCCTGTCTCGCACAGTGACCAACCAGTTACTATTAATATGAAAACATTTGAATACAATATGTAATATTTGTATATAATAGGAAAACATATTTATAAAGAAAATAATTATAATTATAAACGCTAATTTTATAACAAATAAATTCTATTTTACTTATTTCTAATTTTCTTCTAATTTCATGATAACCATCTATTTTCAATAAAAAAACAAATGAAAATCACAAGAATCGGACATATTCAGAGAGAAGAAAATAATCAAAGTAAAAAAAAGAACTATTAACATTTTTCTTTCCAATAACAATTAACATTTTCAATGAGAGAATAAAGCTATTTTTTCTTATGCAAATGATAAAGTTGATAGAGAAAATAGTTAATACTTAACATTCTAAGTTAAATACATGGACAAAGATGAAATATGTCTTCTGTATTTCTTTTTTCTCAGTAATAAATTTAATTCTTATTTGTTCAGGTATTGAACATACAGTTTCCAGTTTTCATTAAATTTCTCCAGGTTTTCTTTTAGTTTCCAAGTTAGTCTATCAATTGTCATTATATTTTTTATTTTCTGTTCCCATTCATCTATTTTTGGTATTTGATGTATGTAGCAATCTCAATAGAAGACAGAGCATTCACAGGCTAGCATTAGTATGTCAAAACTGCAGTCACATTTTTTTTTTCATGTTAAAAACAGAGGTAGGGTTTGGGGAGTTGTAGGAGCAAAAATAGAGGGAAAGCTGAAGTTTTTTGTGACACTCTAGGAATCTCCCCGCATCTCTATGGTAACAATCATAGAGAATTGAGAGATTCCTAGCATGTTGCTGATGCTGTGATGTCACTTCTGGAAATGCAGCCTAAAGTGACATCACAATGTTGCATGATGCCTCAACCCCCCCCCCCCCCGCATGATCATCATCTTAGTAGGGATCATGCTGAAACTGAGCATGCCAAAGCCAAACGGTGACTATTCTGCATTCAAAATTGTAGTAATTCAGCACTACAGGAAAAAGCTCACCAAACACTTAAGTGGTTTGGAATGTAATGTCTGCTTTTGTTGGTTTGTTTAAAGGCAGATTTTGCAATCTTTTTTCTTCCTTCATAGCCTCAGAAAGACATTTAACAAGAATGCACTGCCTTTGTTTACAGGCAAAAGCTATAAAAATGTTTTAAGCAAAGACATTAACGATTACTAAGTTGATGTTAGCAATGAATCACTGTAATATCCGCATCAGTTAACTGGAAGGAAAGAACCCACCACATGTTATTTTGATTTCACACTGAACAATTAAGAAAACGAATAGGCAATTTGCATGCAATTTAAAAGGCTTGAAGCTCTGGGATCATCTATGCTGCTGTTGGGAAATCTGAACATTTACCTGACTGAATGGCAACGGCACTGTTTGCTCTTTTCTGTTTGAGTTTCTTATATCTTCTCGCTCCGAGCCATCCTTTGGTGTAAGCCTGCATGACCACCACCCTGCCTATAACTTCACGCAGGCACAAGTTCAGTTGCTCAACATGATAATACTTCAAGAACACCTGAAATGAAAACACACAGAGGTGAAATCAAACATGAAGTTTTCCAGTCTGCATTTCTGCATTCCCAAGGAAGGAAGGCGCATACCACTTGAATTTTCTGGCCAGTTCTTAGAAGCAATGTGAATGTTAAACCGGGGACATGGTACAAGCCCTATGTAGTGTTAGAAAGTTTGTGTCCTATTTTTCCCCTTTGTATTAGATCCCAGTCTGGAAACACTGCCCTCTAGAGGGAGGTGAGTTCTACAGAGACGTAGCTGAAGCTGTAGTGCATAGGTGTCAAACTCGCACCCCTCCATATGTTGTGGACTACAGTTCCCATCATCCCCTTCCAGCATCATGCTGGCAGGGGATGATGGGAGCTGTAGTCCATAACATCTGGAGGGGTGCGAGTTTGACACCTGTGCTGTAGTGGATCTAGGTAGGGGACCCAGGCACCACTCTAACACGTCACATGGGGGCACATTGAGCCATCCCCCTGCCCTCCCTCCCAGGAGCAAGCAGCAGCAGCAGCTCTCCCACCCCCTGCCCACCCGATCATCAGCTACTTTTTTGGACACCCCTCCTCTACTGCTGCCACTGCTGCAGACATAATTCACTGCAGAAAGCCCATTTCAGCAGATTAGGTGCCCGGCTCTCACCAAACCGCAGCTGGGTTCCTCGGGGTGATGTAGGAAGGCCACTGTGGGGCATTCTCATGACAGTTCCCTCTCAGAGAGTGGTTTGGGTGGGCACTGGAGGAGAGCCAATCGATTCAGCTTCGCCAAAGTGGTGGCTCCTGCTGCTGCTTCCACTGACAAGCTACAGGAGTTTACTACATTAGTTTAGCTTTCAAACACAGTAAGGCTGTGTGGCTGCTTTACAGCAAGATAGTACACTTTGGGCACTTTCGCCCATGCAGAATAATGCACTTTCAATCCACTTTCACACTTGTTTGCAAGTGGATTTTGCTATTTCGCACAGTAAAATCCAGCTGCAAAGTGCACTGAAAGTGGATTGAAAGTCCATTATTCTGCATGTGCAAAAGTGCCCATTGACCATACCTCCTGCTCTAAGAGAAGCGAGACAGAATTTATCTTACCTTTGTTTTCCCAAGTAACCACTTGTCTAACTTGACTTTTTGCAGGATGGCAACGCAGCTGTCTTTGCTGGCAACAGGAGTCTCGTGTGCCTTGAAAGCAATGTAATAATACCTATGGGAAAAAAGTACAAAGAATAAACAAGCAAGCTTGTTTGTTGTGGCAGAGCTTATGATTCCTAGATTCAAACATTCCTGTAAACACCGAGAATCATACATTTTCAGCCATGAAGTTGGTCAAAGGCAGAATGAATCCATTCTGAATAAGGCTGCACAAACACAGAAGTTCTTCTCTGGCTTCCAAACTGCAGTCTGTGTTATTGTTTTTTAGCATCCACATCCTCTAATTATCCACATTTCATGATTTTTCCAGTTCTTGGTATATTCTTTTTCAAACCTGGTTTGGGACAATTATAGCTGCCAGGCCTCCTCTAGGGCAAGATGCTTACTGCCAGCTGCTGCCTTTGTAGACAGTTTTTGAAAAGTCAGTGTTGTGTGTGTCACTATGTAACTCCCAGGAAAACCCCAAAAATGGTGCAGCACCTCAAGAGTTTCTGGAAATTCCTAGAGATGCCCTGTATCACTTTCAGGTTTTCCCCAGAAGTGGACCACCCCCTATGTCCCCACCTTCAATCCTCCCACCTATTGCCAGACACAGCCTAGTGACCTTAGGTACAATCATTCTATAAGGAACACAGTCCAAGTGTGTAAACATGCCACTCAGACAGGAAGGTGTGCATTTTCAAATGTTCTGCCCACATCTGCCTCATTTCCCTTCTATCCTCTCCTCATGGTCGTTATTTTCTCCTGTGCCACCAGAGGGCTTTCAGAGGGCAATTTTTAATAAAAGGTATTGCAATGAAGCATTGTCAGTCACTAAAGACTTACAAACAACAGCAAGTGCGTATAAAGCACATGGCAGCCAGTAGAAATGATCAGTCAGTTGCAAGCTTTAAACCTGCTCATGCACTTTGGGGGATGTTTTCCAAAGTTCCCATGAATTCTGCAAGTGGTCCTTAGCACCTACAGATACACTCACAGCAATAGTTTCTCTCTTGAAATTACCCACCTCCACCTGCACACGGGAGAAGACAGGGGTTAAACTACCCTGAATCCTGGGAACCTCGGAATGAACTGTGCTATTTTCTATAAGCCTTTACAATAGTGGGGAGAGAACACCTCAGATGCAACGTCACCAACACTCAGCACCGTTAAGTAAAACACTCATGTTAATTTCAATCTTTGATTAAACTGGTGCTTAAACTGTTATTGCAATCAATAAATCTTAACAATGCTAAAAGTTGGTTGGATCATGCCCATAATGGAAAAAGGAATGAAAAAAATGAAAAGCCATTCTCAGGATTGCTGACATATGCCTAAAATATGGGAGCAGCAGTGGCATAGTGGTTAAGAGCAGGTGTACTCTAATCTGGAGGAACCGGGTTTGATTCCCCGCTCTGCCGCCTGAGCTGTGGAGGCTTATCTGGGGAATTCAGATTAGCCTGTACACTCCCACACACGCCAGCTGGGTGACCTTGGGCTAGTCACAGTTCTTCTGAGCTCTCTTAGCCCCACCTACCTCACAGGGTGTTTGTTGTGAGGGGGGAAGGGAAAGGAGTTTGTAAGCCCCTTTGAGTCTCCTCACAGGAGAGAAAGGTGGGATATAAACCCAATTCTTCTTCTTAAAATGTGGTGAAGCAGCATATGGAACATTGTTGTTTTCTCTCTGGAAAACACCACCTTTATCTCATTTGTTTGCTTAAGGGGCAAGATACAAATTTAAAACAAAGGCAATATAACAGTAACCCCAATTTTGGAAGAGGCACCTAAACCTTTCCCAGTTCATCATTTCTCCATTCCAATATTTTCTCCAGATGTGCATTCAAAATGCAATGCTGTAATTTGTTTTGAATTTCACAGGGACGGTGGTTTGAAGCAGAGTAACAGCAAAGGGGAGAAGGAGAGGGCTGTGAAGGATGGGGTAAAACCCCTAGTAGCAGAGCAGCGCCACTCTCAGAAACTCAGTAGGAACTCACACGCACACAGCTATTCGGCTTCACAGAAGCGGTCCTGCTTTTATTGTTCACAAATATTGGTTGCACAGACAAAGTGCTTCGCCAAGCTGTGCGAAGACAAATGCCTCCACAGACTTCAGTACCTGCAGCCTTATATCTAGTATATCAACCAATCACAGTCTCTTCCCAATTAGTGCCAGAATGAGGCTGCAGTCACATGTTAACTGTCAAGTAGATTTTGATGATCTAGCACCGTGGTGGCGAACCTTTGGCGCTCCAGATGTTATGGACTACAATTCCCATCAGCCCCTACCAGCATGGCCAATTGGCCATGCTGGGTAGAAGCTGATGTATGATCCTGGCATCTGGTCTCAAAAAATTCCTGTGATATATATCTGTTCAAAGTGCTGTGACAAGGATTGCCTGCTCTGGGGTGAGGAATTCCTGGAGATTTGGGGGGGGGGGTGGAGTCTGGGAGGGCAGGGCTTGGAGAGGGGAAAGACTCAATTGGGAAGACTTCAGTCTTCCATCCAAAGGAGCCATTTTCTCCAGGGGAGCTGCTCTCTGTAACCTGGAGGTCACTTGCAAATCCATCTGGAGAATGGCAACCCTAAACAACCAAGTGAGCACATATGCCCGCCATTTTTTCTGGTTTAAATTCCCACTAGGATGTGGCTATGCTTTCAAAAAATGGTGTCGTAGCTCCGGTACATACACTGGCATGAAGCCTGTGTTGGATTTCAATCCAACATTTGCAATTTCAAATACTGCTTTGGAAATTCATTGCATTTCTTGGTTGATTCTAAAGCAACGATGTGCCAGTTTGCTAAATTTGGTGGGATGCAAAGAATCTTGAGAGCCAGAATGGTTAAGAGCAGGGGATTCTAATCTGGAGAACTGAGTTTGATTCCCCACTCCTCCACCTGAGTGGCAGAGGCTTATCTGGTGAACCAGATGTGTTTCCACACTCCTACTGGGTGACCTTGGGCTAGTCATAGTTCCTCAGGACTCTCAGCCCCACCCACCTCACAAGATGTCTGTTGTGGGGAGACGAAGGGAAAGGAGCTATGATAGGCAGATTCTACAGCAGCTGTTATTGCACAAGAAAATAATGACCAGATCATCTTTCACTTTTATCCCACAAAGCCTTAATAGATTTTTTTCCACACAAAAAGGGGCTTCTTTAGATCCAGTGCAATAGTTTTACACCTTTCAAATCTATAACTCAGCAGCATTCCTAATCAATAATACTTGGAAAAGTCAGAACTTATATGCAAACCTTCTGAAAGCAAACTGAGTGGGGACAGAGGAGCATTTCCTTAAGCCCCACCCATGCATTAATTCCACCTGTATCCAATACTTAAGTGCTAGCTGTCTCTTTAGCATAAGTGACATTGAGGTATGGCTGAAGCAGAGATTCTGTCAAGACTACAATTGGTTTACAATAAAAATGAGCTGCACATTTATCTTCATTATCCTCAGCCCAAAAAAAGCAATCGCAGGCAAACAGAGGTACCGTATCTTTGGCATGGCTGCAGAAATTAAGATTCAATTTAATGTAACATCACTCTGTTCTTTAAACTACTAAAGAGTTCTCTATTTAATGGTATCACTAGAGTCAGCCCAACCATAAATGTGAATTGGGTGGTTTCCTAGAGCACCAGACTTTCAGTGATGCCCAGTGAGATAGAAGTTTCTCTTCTGTTTTAAAAATGTGTGTGGTCATCAATTATAAATGAAAGCTTATCCCAGACTTCTCAGTTTTCTCTGTATTAAATGGAGGGCCACGAAAGTCATAGTTTAGCTTGACTTTGACTATGAAGCCCCTAGGCCAGGACTGGGAACTTCTACAAAGTTTCCATTCAGTACATAAATTTTACATTTTCAAAATCCAGAAATTATATTCCTTCCTTTGACCATTTTGGTCACCTTCCTCTGGACCTGTTCAAGATTGTCAATGTCCACCTTGAATTGTTGTGCCCAGAACTGGACACAGTATTCCAGGTGAGATCTGACCAATGCAGAATAGTGTGGTACTATTACGTCCCACAATCTAGACACTATACTCCTATTGATGCAGCCCAGAATTGCTTTGGCTTTCTTGGCTTGCCATCAGAATTACTGAGCCTCATGTTCAGTTTCAGATCTGCTAAGACTGCCAGATCCCTTTCACATATACTGCTGTCACCCATCTTAAATCTGTGCATTTCATTTTTTCTACCTAAGTGTAGTATCTTACTTTTATCTCTGTTGAAATTCATGTTGTTAGATTTTATTTAGCTCTCTAATCTGTCAAATCATTTGAATCTATACAATGGCTGCGGTATTAGCTACCCCATCTCCTATGACCCCCCACAGCCATGCCCACTGTCCCACAATCCAATTGGCTGCACCTGAGATGTGTGGGGGGAGAGAGCAGGGAACATAGGGGGCCACCCACCTTGAGAAGGTTAAGTAGGCTCCCTAATAGAGCTGCCAGATAGATAGTACCTGGCAACCAGCTGGAGGGTTGTGCGAGGAGTCCAATGCTAGCTACAGTGCCATGTCACTTTCAGTAAAAAAAAAAAAACAGAAGTGACATGGGAAACTCTAGGAATCGTCAGAAACTTTATGGTTTCTGGTGATTCCTAGAGCAATAGTTTCTGGCAATTCCTACAGCTATTCTGTGTTTTAACTGTGAGCAAATACAGCTCTTCTTCCTGTGGAATTCTCTGCTCTGCATGGCTCTTCAGGATTTATAGAAGTGATTTATCATGACAAATGGCACCAGTTTTTGTAATAAAAATTATCCTACTGCTGCTCAGAGCAGCAGCTGGCAAAGAAGCAGGGTGAAGGGGATCCCCCACACCCACCAGAGGAATGGAACCGTTTCTTCCACACTCCTATTATTCTGCAAAATGTGCAAACCAGACTTTTTAGGAGGGCATTTTTATAAAGGATAAAGCTGTAGTTTATGGCACTCTTATATTCATTATGTTTTTCTTTCCGCATTTTTCCCTCTTTGTAGTCCAGTTTTTCCACTGCTGATAATTTACACATCTCATGTTGTTCCTATTGCATTGTTTTTCTGTGTATTTTTTAAATTTGTCTTGGGTCTCCATAAGAAAACCAGACTATGAATATATAAACAAATAATCAGAGACAGAAATTATTATCGTTTAGCAACATTTGGATCTCATCAGCAATGATGGAATCTTTTATTTAAGAAGTACCTCAGAATTACATAGAATATAATCTATATTTCTTGCTGAAATCACTTCAGCTCCAGATCCCAAGGAGAGACGCTGGAACTTCACAACATCCAGTTTTCAATCAACTTTGCTTGTAGCCACGGCACTAAGATCACCACACTATGTGCCCCTCTCGCATCCCACAATTGCCAAAGGTTTGCATTGTTATTGCTTTTCAAAAGTTGCATGAACTGTATCATGCAAATGTTCTCTTGACATATTTGCTTGCATATGAATAGCTGTAATTCAGTTTGAGTTACTCGCTGTGTTCTGTAATAAATAGCCCTTCTGAGAGATTTCAGGGGCTGGGAGCATTTAAGCCAAGATCAAAGCTGCGAGTCTTGTCTTGATGCACTTGCATAAGTGCCATTAGCATTACCAAATAAATGGGAAAATGCAAATCAGAGTGCCACCAGTTTTGTCACAATGAAACAAGTAATCAGGACCCTAAAGGGTAACAAACCCACTGCTTCTCCTAATAGAATTCAGGAGCAATACTTTTATTTTCAGTAGTTCCTGTTGTCACTTACAAAACTTATAACTGTGTGGCTGCCACCTAAATTTGAGCTCTCAGAAGTGCATAAAAACAGAAAAAAAGTGCTTCCACTCCAACACTGGTAATTGTATTTGCATAGCTGTGTGCAGCCAAATGTGTCTTCCATGTGTAAAATGCTCCCAGATAAAATTATGCAAATAATGCTGAGCCTTCATAGGTAACACAGGATAAAATATATTAAAGGAACGTTGCAATGATTTCTGTAACAAGAACCCTCAGGAAAAGATTCAGACAATGTTACCTGAAGAAACCCACATGCGAAGAATAGAAATATAAGGAACTTGGCTCTCGTCTGCCATATAAAACCATCAAGCAAGATCTGTATGCTTACACTTTTGTGCCCCACTCAACAGATCTTTAAGTACACATTTTGTAGCACAATCCTAAATCCTGTCTGAACGCCTTGAGGTAACAACTAATCCTGATGCCAGCACAAGTCTGAGACGTACTAGAGAGAGCAGGGTATAAACTGTGCAGTCCCTATGCCAATGCATAAATAGCTGGCATCAGGGGCATGTCAGGAGAGAAGTAAGGCACAGTGGATATCATAAGCTTCTTCAAGCTGAATTCTGCTCCTGGTGTAACTTTATGCTTATCACAACCATGGCATAGATGGAAAAATGTTCACAGAAAGTAGACAGGGAAAGACAATGAAAGCACATACAAGGCTTGGGATACCAACATTAGTGCACGCATTTATGGAACCGCGGGGCCACCCATGGCGAGCTGGGGCAGCATGCCTGTGGTTTAAGCAATCTTAGAGGGCACTGCCCTTTTAAGAGAGTCCATAGAGATAGGCTTGCCTGAGTGACAGCTTTCTGAAAACCGAGCCTCAGAGCCTGTGGAGAAAGGAAGGGGTGAGTGAGTGAGTAGTGAAGTGAGTGGGAGTGAGTGAGTGAGGTGAGTGAGTGAGAGGAAGGAGGAGGAGGAGGAGGAGGAGGAGTGAGTGAGTGAGTGGTGGGTGAGGGACAGAAGATATACTCTTGCATTAGTAAAGCGGGGGCTCCACAGGGAGGGCCGAGAGGTTTTTGGTCTCTGAAACTTCATTTGGACCCGATAAGCCCTTCAGATAACTGACATGAAATCAATCACACAGCTCCCTACACATATGACATAAATGACACCCATCATCTAGATAACAGGAGTCACAGCATGTCGGACTCACATGGGGGAACTTGAGCAATGGAAAAACAGAGAAAGAGAACTTTGAACAAAAAAAGAACACTTGGAGAACCAGCATGAGGCAGTGGTTAAGAGAAGTGAGTTCTATTCTGGAGAACTGGGTTTGATTCTGCCACAGGAGGTGGTGATGGCCACTAACCTGGATAGCTTTAAAAGGGGCTTGGACAGATTTATGGAGGAGAAGTCGATTTATGGCTACCAATCTTGATCCTCTTTGATCTGAGATTGCAAAATGCCTTAACAGAAGTCCAGCAGGTGTTGGGGCAACAACCACAGGAGCCATTGCTCATCCTACAGCCTTGAACTCCCAAAGAGGCACCTGGTGGGCCACTGCAGTGGCAGAGCTGGACTAGATGGACTCTGGTCTGATCCAGCTGTGGCTTGTTCTTATGTTCTTGCTGTTCTTGTGATTCCTCACTCCTCCCACATGAGTGGTGAACTCAGTGAACTAGTTTGTTTCTCCACTCCAGTCCACAGTTCTTAGAACTCTCTCAGCCCCACCTACCTCACAAGATTGTCTGTTGTGGGGAGAGAGGGAGAAGGAGTTTGTAAGCCACCTTGAGTCTCCTTACAGGAGAGAGGTGGGGTATAAATCCAAACTTCTCCTCCTCCTCCTCCTCCTCATCTTCTTAACTCAAGCTGCTATATGTTTAAAACCAAAAAATGGTATTCGAATAGGGTTGCAAATCTGCACGTAGGGCCTGCAGTTTTTCCAGATTTACAACTGATTTTCAGACTTACAGGATCTGAAGTTGGCCCTCTGAAGGAAGTAGCCGAATCTTCAGGCAAGGTAGCTTTGTAGGTTTTACATCCTCTCTGAGGCCACTTCCCTCCCCAAACGCCACTGTTTCCAGGAATCTAACCTCCAGGAATTTTTTTCTACCAAAGGTCAAAGTTGGAGCTCTATGTTTCACAAGCCAGGGGTGGGAACCTGCGGCTCCAGCATGTTCAGGGAACTTCTATCAATTTCCCATCCCAGCCTACCAGCATAGCCTGCATTGGCCATGCTGACAGAGGCTTGATGGGAATTGGAGTTCCTGAACATTATCTAGGCTGCTGATTCTATTCCCAAGCATATGGCTTAGGATGCAATGGGGACATGTGGGGACATTTGCCCCAGGTAGCCCCCATTGCATCAAGTGGGGGGGGCAGAAAATCATACCCCACACTTCCGGGAAGGAGGAGGGGCATGGCTGGGCCTGGGTACAACATGCGTGCACTGCCCAGGACGAGGCCAGTCCGGGCGGTATGCACACATTGCACCCAGGCCCAGTCATGCCCCAGGAAGGAAGAGGGGCACGACATGTGTGCACCTCCCAGGATAAGGCCTGTGCCTGTCGGCTAGCCTGGTGAGCTGTTGGCAGGCTTTCTTTCTCTTTGGAGAGCACGCCCATGGGCCACCAGGCCAACTAACGTCACGCCCAGATCCAGCCATGCCCCTTCTCCTTCCCCCCTAACCCTGCCAGGCCCAGCCACCGGCTTAGGTAAGTGGGGGGCGGGGGGCCCATGAGTGCGGGAGGGCCCCCCAGAAAGTTCAGAGTCTGCTCCGGGCTCCATTTTCCATAGCTCCACCTCTGATTCTAAGAAAACATTGTTGTATAAGTTCAACATTAATGCAGTGCTTGATATTAAGCGAATTAACCATCTAGAGCAGGGGTAGGGAACCTGCGGCTCTCCAGATGTTCAGGAACTACAATTCCCATCAGCCTCTGTCAGCATGGCCAATTGGCCATGCTGGTAGAGAGCTTGATAAGAATATGGATTCCTAATTTATCGAAGGCTGCAAAATCCTACCCTGATCTAGAATTTTATTATATAGGAGAAAGAAGGATTAAAAAGACTTGAACAAGTAAAGAAAGATAAACAGCTGAAAGTCGTAGTTCAGCCCCAGGAAAACATCTTTACAATTCAACATTTGCGGAAAGTAACTTACATAAGATGTTATATGCACCAGCTACAAAAATCTCAAAAAACCATCAAAACTTATAATTGAAATGACACCACCCCCTCTAATTTGTTATAAACATATCTGCAACGAAAATTAAAAGATCAAGTCTCTCAAAATTTTATTTAAACTGCCACTACTAGACTGGATGAAGCAAACAAGTCCCCAAAGGCTTCGGTCCTGATAGTAAGGGCTGTCCAACAGTGGAATGCACTACCTAGGAGTGTGGTGGAGTCTCCTTCTTTGGAGGTTTTTAAACAAAGGCTGGACGGCCATCAACCGGAGGCTTTGATTTTGTGTTCCTGCATTGCAGGGGGTTGGACTTGATGGCCCTTGTGGCCTCTTCCAACTCTATGATTCTATGATTCTAGGTCAAACTCTCAGACCAGCAACCTCATCATCAGGGATGTAGTTATAGATTTTTAGGGGGGGTCGGGGGTGTGGCCACACCCCCACCCTCACCAAGGCATGGCCACGCCTGAGCCCCAAGCCCTGCCCACGGACTCAGCTTGTAAAAAGCAACTCTCCGAGGGCAGGAGGCGGCAGACTCCCTGCCTACCCTCCTCCCTGCACCCCACTCAGCTGGGCTCCCAGCTGGCAGCCAGCTGTGTATTCCTTCTGCCCTCTCCTCTGAACTTGAGAGGCATAGAGGGAAAATGGAGCCCGGTGCAAATCTGAGCTCCCAGGGCAGCCGCTGTGATGCTGGAATCCACCCCCTGACACAGAGCGTATGAGGCAAAACCTGGAGCCCTAGGCAAGAGTACAGTTGGATGCCCCCCCATGCTTGAAACCCACCCTGGGACCAAAACTTTTGCAGCACTTCAGGTCATTGGTGCCTGCAGGGGGTGCATTTTAAAAATATCGGCACCAGAATTTCAGCGTATCATCAGCATATCATCAGCCCCCATCTCCTATTAGCTCCCATTGGAAACAATGGGGGATGGGGCACCTCTTTTTGGGAGTCTATAACTTTGGACCCCCTGAACCAAACCTCACCAAACCTGGGTAGTATCATCAGGAGAGTCTCCCAAACAATCACTGGAAGTTTGGTGCTGCTAAGCTAAAACAATGCGCACTTGAATGACAAAAACCGAGAAAAAACAACTAAAAATAAGTTTTTTAAAACCCACAAAATCTTGGACATGAATGGGGGGGGGGTTGAACCCAAGAAAAAAAAACCTTACCTACATCCTTGCTCATTATCATAATCCCAGACATGTGTTTAGCTAGCGGTGAGAAAAAGGCCCTCTAAACATGCTCTGAGGCATTCTGCCCATTGTTACTGTACTTCAACTCGGAAGGAAAGGGCTCATTGTTGGGGACCCACAAAGTCAAACAATCAATCAATGTTTATTAGCCACAGGCCATACACATATAAACAGATACTTCAACCCTTGGCCCATTCCCCGCCACAGTTTACAAAATATAAAAAACACATTGTGAGGATTCTTCTCAAGCTTTAGATGTGTAGATGCACCACAGTTTCCAATAGTGTTAAAACCACCAAAGCAAAATTTATCATATATCCACACGCAGCAGGATCCGATTGTGATTATAAAAGGTTTTTTTTCCCACCTTTAATACAACTTAGCTTCGTATGTTTTACGAACATCAGTTAAGCGTTCTCTGATTTTAGCTACTAAAAACATGAAGATATCATTACTTTAAATGTAACTCCTCAGGATACCGCGTCCATTTATCAAGAAAGCAAACTTTCTCTTCCTCCCACTACCTTTCAGACCTGACAGTGATATCATTGATATATTTGACTACTTGGGATAGCAGAGTGAAAGGGCAATGAAGTGTGGTGCAGGGGTGGGAACCCTCGCGGCTCTCCCAGATGTTCAGGAACTGAATTCCCCATCAGCCCCTACCAGCATGGCCAAGTGGCCATGCTGACAAAGGGCTGATAGGGAGTATGGGATCCCTGAAGCCCCTGGCCTGAAGCAATTCTCGCAAATTAATGTGCGTAGTTATGCGTCATTACACTGGATTTGCTAAAGCATACATCTACGCATGCAGTAGCTCTTTTGGTGTTTTGTTATATATCTCCCCAGTAATTGTTCTTGATTTAAGAAACGTCGATATCTCAGGAAGTGAATGATTTCCTTAGGTTTGCTTCCTTGAGATTTGTGAGATATTGTGCATAACATTTGTTCTTTTTGACGCAGAAGAACCATGGGGAGTATTTCTGAATGGAAGCAAGTTGTTTGTCTTGTAGAGCATCCTCTACTATAGAGCCAGTCACCGAGAATTTTTTGCTTTAGCATCCCATCTAAGCGAATAGTTTTTCAGATCAGAAATTTCGTAAAGAGCTAAAATGGGAGAAATTTGATCATCCCCCCTGTTTGTTCTCGTCATGTGTCTATAGCTCAGATTTACTAATTGGTTGGACTTTAGAGTTGCCAAGGTTTTATGATACAAAAGTATTCTTAGATGGATTCTTGTCCTGATGGAGGGTAGCCCTACTTCCATTCGGAGCAGCTGGGCAGGGGTGGAAGGTGGCAGGGCCAAAATCTTTCTCAGAAAGATATTTTGAACCGTTTCCAATTTTCCTACAGTGGCAATGTCCCATCCCCAGAAAGTCAGAATAACGTTTAGCAAGGATCCATGTAAGGGCTTCTCAGTGGTTGCTCCTAAACTGGGGATCTCCCTTCCTTAGGAGTAAGAATCCTAATTTCAGGCCTTCGGGTGCCATTTGAAAACCCACCTTTCCCAGGAGACTTCTGAATACATTTTATGTTTTTTGTCTTTATTTGATTGTTGTGTGTAGAAGGATGCTGTATTGTCTAAGATGGCGTTTTTATAAGTGTCCTTTAGCATTTTCTAAAAAGGCAGCCTAGAATTTAAAAAAATAAAATAGGGTAGACTAAGTCCTCTTAAACATTCTGCTGTATTTATGAATCCAAACTTCACTGCCTTTCCCCACTATATTCTGTTTTGCAGAACTAAAATTGTCCAGAGAGACACTTTTTGCCTTATTGCAGGTAGGATGTGGGAGTCTGGGGAGGGGACTGTAGAGAAGTGGCGTATCTGCCTAAAGACAGGGGGTACCCTCTGTCCCCGGGTGCCACTAATCTGGTCATGTGGGGACGCAAAATCGCCCCCCACATGACCAGGAAGACGGCAAGGCAGCAGGAAGTCCTGCTGCCTCATCGGCTTCAGGCACCCTCGGCCCTAATCATATCATCATCAATGTGGGCGGGGCCAAAGAAGCCTTACACTGCCCCCCCAAGCATCACCCCCCCGGCTCCCAGCTCCTAGCTGGCAGCTGGCAGTCCCTTTTGCCCTCCCCGCTGGGGACAGCAGAAGCAACTGCAAGGCTCCATCCTCGTCTTCTTTGCTTTTATAAGCATGGGGGGCTCGGGGGCCCCATCTCCCGAGCCCCCTGAACCCCGTCTCCAGGATTAGCGGGGGGGGGGGTGCCTGGAGAACAGGCGCCATTTCCCCCCACATGCCTCTGTTATAGAGTTGACCCTGGTGGTGGTAGAAAGTATGTTCAACTCACAGCTGGTTTATGGAAATCCTGTAGGATTTTCAAGGCAAGAGACATTCAGAGGTGGTTTGCTGTCGCCTACCTCCATGTGGGATGAGAGAGTTTTGAGAGAACTGTGACTGGTCCAAGGTCACCCAAAAGGCTTCATTTGGAAGAGTGGGGAATTTAACCCAGTTCTCCAGGTTACAGTCTGCCACTCTTAACCACTACACTACATTGGTTTTCATCCCATAACATAAAACTATAGAGTTTTTGGAAATTCCTAGTGCAATGTGACATAATGCCATTGCCCAAGGGTGATCCCCCCCCACCAACTGGTAAAATCTTCCTTCCTGCACCTGCACATGGCAAACCTAATGGCAGAGCTACATCTGAAGTACCACCATGTAGACCCCGACACAATATGTGAAAAACCCTAAACCTATTTGTCAATCAGATAGCCTGGCCCATACTTTGAGGGTGAATTGGTAGCGATGCAACTTTTTGTTTTCATGTAACAAGCTACCTTTCAGGGCTGCCTTGTGAAGTAATTCCAAAACAAAAGCTGGGAAGCATTAAACAAGTCTTCAGTTTTTGTTTACCTTTAACCTGATAAACCTCCCTGGCCTCTGTTTCCTCCCGCCTTTGATGGTTTTGTTCTGCCTTTTCCGGATAAGAGTTTACAAAACAACGGCTATTGAACAGGAAGATAAGAAGTGCACCTATTTGTTTAATAACATCAAGGGGAGGAAAAACTGCTGTTTCATCTATTTTTGTTGTTAAGTTGCTCAAAAAGGATCAAAATACCAATTAACTTGCTAGCTTAGGAAAAAAAAATCTTTGATATCCTCAGATTTACTGCCATTTCGAAACTCTTGTTCGTACCTGCCTAATGGCTTTTATGATTAGGAACAAAGAAATGCCAGTCTGTTTAGCATTTGACCTGTTTTTCCTCTAAGCTTTCTATGTTTTTCCACCGCTAAGGAACTAAGTACTTGATTTGTTAGGGTTGAGATTCCCCACTCAATCTACAAACGCTTATAATTTAACTTTATTTCTGTATTTATATTCCATCGTTTTGCCACAGCATCTAATTGTTTTGACATAGGACCTTCATTTTGGACAAGAGGCTACTGTTAGGAGAGAATACGGAGAGAGAAAGAATGGTTTCCAGTTGGCAAAAGTGTTAGACAAGGATGTATTTTATCTCCCTATTGCTTCAATAGATATGCAGTACATATCATAAGGAAAGTTGGATTAGAATTAGATGAAGGTGGAGTGAAAATTGGGGGAAGGAACATTAACAATTTGAGATATGAAGAAGAAGAAGAGTTTGGATTTATACCCCACCTTTCTCTCCTGTAAGGAGACTCAAGGTGGCGTACAAACTCCTTTCCCTTACTCTCCCCCCTACAGACACCTTGTAAGGTAGGTGGGGCTGAGAGAATTCCAAAAAGCTGCAACTAGCCCAAGGTCACCCAGCAGGAATGTAGGACTGCGGAAATACATCTGGTTCACCAGATAAGCCTCTGCCACTCAGGCGGAGGAGTGGGGAATCAAACCCGGTTCTCCAGATTAGAATCCACCTACTCTTTACCACTACACCACGCTAATGATTCTACATTACTGGCAGAAAATAGTAAAGACTTGAAATGACTATTGCTGAAAGTTAAAGGAGAACGTGCCAAAGTTGGACTATAGGTGATCGGGAGCAACAGCCACAGAAGGCCATTGCTTTCACATCCTGCATGTGAGCTCCCAAAGGCACCTGGTGGGCCACTGCGAGTAGCAGAGAGCTGGACTAGATGGACTCTGGTCTGATCCAGCTGGCTTGTTCTTATGTTCTTATGTTCTTATCATTAAGAAGACAAAAGTAATTACTGTTGGAGAATTACCCAACTTTAAGGTGAACAATGAGCAAACTGAAGTTGTTCAAGTCTTTCTGGTCGAATCCCCACTTGAAATTTGCACGCAGATCCAAACCTGTTCATTGTGAAACTGTGTCCTCTTCATCGGAGTTTCTCCCTCCCCACCGCAGCGAGCACACAGCAGACACACCCGGTTGCAGAACTCTTAGCAATCCCCACTACCAGGTGAGCTTGCTTCGCCTGTCTCCCCTGATTGGCTGGCATGCTTTGATGGGGCGGGACCTTTTCCCACTGCGGAAACACACATTGTAGGGGTGTGATAAAAAAAACCCAGCATATGAAAGTTTAACATTTAACTGTTTAACTGTGCAAACAGTTAATCGTTACCTGTGTAAACCATTAACGATTCAAAGTTACACGTTTGACTATTTAACATTTGCGTCCCCTTCTGCCGGCCGATTGCAAAAGCGGAAATGAAACCAAGGAAAAATATGCGCACAAGATCGCGAAAGCGCTGATTGGTTCCACCTAAATTCGCCAGCGTCACACTCCAGAGGCGGGAAATCTGTTGTGGTTTCAACCCTCATCCCTCCCCTTGGATCAACTCTGAACCGTGTTAATAGGGTCTATGCCACTTGCAACCAGGTCCTGCCAGAACGAGCGCCAGAAACAGAATCTGCCACGCAAGCAATGGGGAGGTCGTCCCTCAAACCTGGTTAGTTTGTGTTCTGAAACCTGGCTAAGACGGTAGTGGGGATTCGACCTCTATTCCTTGGCTCCATCATCAATGAAAAGGGAGACTGCAACCAAGAAATCCAAAGGAGACAGTGACTGGGAAGGGCATCCAGGAAGGAACTAGAAAAGATTCTTAGTTGTAATGATGTGTCACTGACAACCAAGACCACGTTAATTCATGACATAGTATTCCCCATTACTATGTATGGGTGTGAAAGTTGTACAATGAAGAAAGTTGACAGGAAGAAAGTAGATTCCCTGGAAATGAAGTGTTGGAAGAGAGCACTACAAGATACCGTGAACTGCCAAAGAAACAAATAAGTGCATTCTAGATCAAATCAAGGCCAAACTGTCCTTAGAAGCTAAAATAACTAAGCAAAGGTTGTCATGCTTGGGTTACATTATGAGAAGAAAAGAGTCACTGGAGAAGACAATAACTCTAGGAAAGATTGGAGGCAGCAGGAAAGGAGGAAGACCCAACATGAGAAGAATAGACTCTACAAAGGAAGCCATGGCCCTCATGAAGAATATTAAACACAAAATTGCCTAAACTCACACTAAAGTCAAAACACCACTGAGGCAACATTTTAAACAGTAAGCCAGGTCAAAAAAAGTTAAAACAGTAGCTCTTGGGGGATCATCACAAGAGAATGGACTGTTCAGAAACAAAGTATTATTGATCTATTACTGAATGATCATCATCATCACTGTTGTTAATTGAATTTATACCTTGCCTTTGCTGTCCAAATAAGAGCTCAGAGCAGCTTACAATATAAAATTAGATAACCATATCCCACTTTTCTTCCCAATGGGAAACCAAAGCATTCTTCTCTTCTTCATTTTTATCTTCATAAGTACCTGTGAGGTGGGGGCAGTGCAATACTGAGGAGGGGGGAATAGTTGTGTTGCAGCTGGGGATGGTGCAGCCACAGTGTAGCTGTGCAATCTCCAAAGAGGCGTGCTGCACTACGGACACCAAGCTCAAAGTGGCACTGCCCCCTCCCTGACAAAAGGGGTCTATGCAGCTCAATAGGTTGTGCCCATGACTTTGCTGGTGTAAGTCTGTGCCAGCAAAACACACACACACCCCCAATCAGGCATTTTTAATGGGTTGGACAGTCAAGAGGGCGTCTCCCTGAGATCTTAATTTCTGGGTAGAAATACACCATAACTTTTTGGGAATATGAGATGCATGGAGGAGTACATCATTCAGGTCAATCACAGAAAAGTGGTTGGGGGGTGGGGGAAATCTTACAAAGAGAGGCTGGTTCAAAAATAGATCCAGTTCAACAAGTAATCAATTAATTCAGCCAGGGATGCAGGGTTGAAGAAAGCCAAGGGCAATTTTTCATTGCAGCACATACGTAACTATGATGATATTACAGGTAGAAGATCTTGAATGTTAAGCCCCATACACATTAATGTGAAAACAACCTCTTGCTTGGTAAACAACGTATCATTGGAAAGTCTGTCAGGTGCTTTCTTTCTAGTATGCTACCGTTTAAAATATAGTTTGGGAAGGGGTGGGTGGTTAATACATGGACAGGTGTTTTAACATGTGATCTTCCTTTGGTACCATGAATTGGTACAGGTTGTAGGACTCATGTGATCTCTCTGCATATACAGACTGGCCTAAAATCCAACTGAATGGAACTCCAATATTTATGTCACTCAACAAGAATATGGCTTACCTTTTTACAAACTCCTCAAAGAGAATGCGATGAGAATACCCTTGTCGACGTATATTGATGGTCTCTAGAATACCAGTGTAGCGCAGCTGCACTAAAACCCTCGCCTGGGAAAACCTCAGTGCTTCACGGTCATCATTGGGCTTAATGCAGCGAACAAAGTGAGGCTGCCCAATCACCATTTTGGACAACAGATCCATCAGAGAATACTAAGAAAATAAAAGAAAACATGAAAAGATATGACCAAAAAAACCAAGAGTGCAAATAACCACTAAAGAAATGAAATGCAGCGTACGCTATCTCTTCCAGTCACATCTCCACTTTCCCATGGACAAACAATGGGAATTTCCACACCATTCATTTAAAATGTTTTGAGGCAGGAAATAAAACATTTACTCTGTGGAGTTCCGCATTCTTTTTACCCCCAAATGTTTTATTTCCAGTCTCAAAACATCTTAAACGAATCCCCTTTTAAAGCGATTCTCTGGCTGAAACGTTTTGAAAACGTCTTCAGTTGCTGTGCGAGCTACTGACTACGTTTCCCATGCTTCTCGGTTTCCTTGAACTTCCTTCTTGGTGCCATCTTCTGAGCTCACTAAGTTCCTCCTCACCTATTTATTTGCAGCATTTAGCTGTTTTGTTCTTCTATTTTGTGGGGGCCAATCTTCGAAGCACAGTCTACAAGGAGCAGAGAATGTAGCACGAGGCTGTGAAGCACTGAATCACAAAAACCATGGAACTCCCTTTCCAGAGAGATTCACCTGTCCTCCTTCCAGCATTTGAAGACTTTTTTTTTTGCTCTGGTATTCTCTCAAAGATTCCCTCTTCTTGCCCCATGTTTGAACTGTCGTTTTCCTGTACTTTAAAATGTGTATCTTAGTTTTGGTTTTTATGCTGTGGCTTTAAAGTGCTTGCTTTAAATGTTAGCTATCTTCATGGCCCTGATGGGGCAGAAAGGTGGGGCCCACATTTTATAAGTAAATAAGTGTCCCACAGTAACCCCTCCCACTTAGCAAAAGGTTTCATTTTAAGGTGATTCTTCTCTGCCTGAGACCATTAATTTAGTAAACATTTACCGAAAAGGGCCTGATTCCCACCCTTCATCTTCTCACTTGACCTTATTTTTCACTTCCATTCGATTCTTCCCAACTATAATGATTATACCAGTTCCTGACAAGTTCCTTCGTCCTTATCTTGAGCATCCACAGAAATCCTACATGCTGTAGACAACATTCAGCACAGTGCCAACTTTACAAGAACAGTCAGAACAGAATAGTAGCAGTGGCAAAATTACAATATAGGTACCCTAAAATAGGAAGCCACAGTTTGCCTCTTCATGTTGGTTGTTTCCTCAGGGTGCCTCATAATCTCCATAGTGTCAACCTGGAAACACAAAGTGCATGGAAATATGTATTTGTTTATGAAGCTTACATGAGGTGTTCTCACCCATATTCCCCCCAAGCCAGATAGACAATGCAATTATCAGTCAAGTCACACCTTCCCAGCTCACTAACTCTAAGCTCAATCTTATCAGATCTCAGAAGCTAAGGAGGGTCTTAGTATTTGGGTGGGAGACTACCAAGGAAGTCCAGGGTCATGACTCAGAGGTAGGCAATGGCAAACAACCTCTAATCAATGTATTGTCGAAGGGTTTCACGGCCAGAATCACTGGAGTGCTGTGTGGTTTCCAGGCTGTATGGCCATGATCTAGCAGCATTCTCTCCTGACGTTTCGCCTCCTTCTGTGGCTGGCATCTTCAGAGAATTCTCTAACTATCCTCTTCCACTGAAATCTGAAATGATGCCACTGAGCAACATAAAAATAATGGGATCACAGTGTTATTAATATATAGGGTGAGATTTGGGAAGGCCTGGAAATGGGGGTGGGTTTTTCTGTTCTTTTCTGGGGATTCCCTACCAATTCTACCAACTGAACAATTAGAAAATTCGAGAGAACCCTAGAAAAAAACCCATCCCATGAAATCATTCCTCTTGTGAAATGAGTGAAGATTAGATTTTACTCAACCAAAATGTACAGCTCAAACATTTTAATGTAAGACAAACAACAGCATTTGGTAATGATAATGCAAACGATAATGCATAATGTAAGTATGCACATTGCAGACATGTACGATGTCTATAAATATATATATTTATTGTTTACATGTGAACAGCTTTGGCAGCAATTAATATGTTTTAAGATGTTTGGGTGATAATACTGCATTAAAGAATTCATTGCCTCCAACATGCTGGTTGCCTTGCTATCATCAGATGAGTCTCTTCCTGTCAAAATAATACCTTCTTCTTTTCTTTCTTTTTTTTGCTTCCTACAAAAATTGTTTTCTATTTGCAATTTTTAGTTTTTCCTCTGGCCAGCCAGCAAAGATTAAGTGATATGTGCTCCGTAGGGTGCAGCAATTCTGGAATTCTCTTACTATATCTGCAATTTTGCTTCTACAAAATGAAGGGATGACCTTTTTTTAAAATTCCATAACTATGCCCAAAAGTACAATTTTTACAGTAACAAAATTATACATTTTATGTTGCTAATGCAGTAAAATAAGTTTAGGTTGGCCAGGAAAAAATTGGGGCCGAATATATTTCAATTTTCTGAAAACTTTCATTTTCCTTCATGGCTTCAAAATCTCTGTGTGGCGACTGCGGCAGGCTATGCTCATCATGCAAAGCAGACCCACAGGGTTTTTTTCCCCCCCTCACAATGGATCAAAGTACACTGAGGAAAGACACAACAACTTAATTATTCTGCAGGACTGGAAGGAAGGTTTTCAGTCTCAAGGTAGGACCTCCAATTCTTCCGGATTTAAAACTGGTTACAGAGATTAGTTCCCATGAAGGAAACAGCAACTTTAAATGGCAGAATGCAAGGTATTGCATCGCTACTGAGCTCCCTCCACCAGAGGCATAGCAATGGGGAAAAATGCCCAGTGCACCGGTGCATCCTCCACCCCGTCCCGTCCCGTCCCGCCCCTGCGACATCCTGAAACATCCCCTTGGAGCTACGCCTCTGCCCTCCACTGTCCAAACATCACCCAAACCTCCAGGAATTTCCCAAGGCAGAATTGGCAACACTCTGACTACATATCAGGCACAGATATGTGGCAAACTACTTATCAGTATGGGTACATATTGACAGAGTTGATGTGAGCTGAAATATAAGAAATGTTTTCTATATTTGCCTGCTGTATGAAGACGTCAAATAAGCCAGAACATTGTAGTACTAAGACTTCAGGGCAAGGCCTGGGATGACCTAGGTTAAAAATCCCTGCTTGCCATTTAGGTTTGCCAGGCTTAGTGGGAAGGTTCCCATTTAGCCTGTGTTGCCCGCTCCTGTCCCGAGCAGCACTGGGAGGGAAAAAGGCCTCACATGCATCAATACTCCAGTTCTGTGGAAAACCCAGAAGTGATTTTACCACAGAGTTTCTGAAGAATCCTAGAGTTACCTGATGTTACTTCCTGGTTGTCCTTCAAGTAAAATTGTGGACCATTCAGGTAGTATGGCCCCGTCATGTGTCAACTCCCAAGTTCCTGCTAGTTCTAGTTAATGCCATACAACTTAGTGGGTGACCTTGGACGGGTCGCTCTCTTTCCCTTTCTGCACATGCAGAATAATGCACTTTCAATGCACTTTCAATCCACTTTGCAGCTGGATTTTACTGAGCGAAATAGCAAAATCCACTTGCAAACAATTGTGAAAGAGGATTGAAAGTGCATTATTCCGAATGTGTGGAAGTGCCCTCTGTCAGCCTAGCCTATCTCACAGGGCTGTTGTGAAGATAAAACGGAAAAGGGGAGAACCTTGGAGGAAACTCGGGATAAAAATAAATAGCAATGAAGAAAACTTTGCCACCTACCTTGCTATCCCTCTGGCCTAATTTCAAAGAACGGTGGCCCAAGCTTAACAGGTCTGCTCTGTAGACTGCACTCACAATGAAGCAGCAGGCATCGGCTTCCTTTCCACTGAACGCAAAACCTGTTTCCTTTTAACTATTTGGGATGGTTTTTCAGTATTCTACACCGGGTATCACGCTGCCAAGTTGCCACTGCTTTACCCAGAAAAAGCATCTTAGCGTTTCAACATAGTGCGCAGGGGAGGAAGTATATTGTTCCTCACATGTCTTAATTATGCTGTCACTACAGCTGCTCTTGATCAAAAATCAAAGCTGACTTTGTGAATGAAAGGAGGAGGAAATCAGCCACACAGATAGCAATCCAAAGCAGCTTTGTATTGTTGCATGACAGTTCTACAAAATGAAAGGAAACAATCTGTCCCCTGTTCACATGGCACATTAGTAACATTTTAGCACTCGAGAATGCTCTGTGGCAGTTTACCATCTGTTGTGAACAGGCGGCGTTTGTGTAAACCATGAACATTTGAACCAGAGAACGGCGCTTTCGCCACCGCCGCTGCCCACCGCAACCTTTGTATTGTGCCGCGTTTCCTATATGTCACCAGATCTAGACTCTGATTTTCAAAGGGCTGTAAGCAGAGGCAGAGGAAGGACCGCTGTTCTCAAAACAGTAATTTTATATGCCTTACCTTGAGGAGGTACTTGGGAGACTGCATGCAAAACAAGAAAGGAAAAGAAAGAGCTACTAAATCAGCATTAGAATAGTCGTTGAAGGGACAGAGTCAGGAAGGACAGGAGAAATGGATTGGATGATCAGAATTACATGGAGAAATGAAAGGGTCACATCAATCATAGGAGTCATAAGTTGCCAATGGAAGTACCCTTCTATATACGAAGTATATAGAAGTACCCTTCTATATCCCGCACATGCAGAATAATGCACTTTCAATCCACTCTCAATGCACTTTGCAGTTGTGCGGAATAGCAAAATCCACTTGCAAACAATTGTGAAAGTGGATTGAAAGTGTATTATTCTGCATTTGCAGAAGGGGCCATTGTGTCAACTAAAGACTGGTATATAGAAGGTTTCTTTCATCGACAGCTTGCTACTGAACTTATACTCTTCTCTGAAAAGCCACTGCAAGACTAACAGGGTTGGTAACATTCATTTAAGCACAAATAACATTCTTTAAATCTGAGCCAAACTTGTTGGGTACTGGACTGTTTCATCTTATCTCTCTCACTTATAAAGCCTCTTTTCTTCCTCCTCTGTGCAATCTCGAGGATAACTAAGCTCCATCAGTTTTGTTTATGGTACAATCTGTATTCTGATTTTTAATATGTTTTATTTGCTTGTGTAATTTTAACTGTTTTTATAAACTCAGTAACATATTTATATATTATCTATTACAGATTCCCCTGGAGATGCCCCTTGGGCGAAACGTGTAGGGAATTTTATCTGAGTCATAAAATATTTTTACCTATTTTGCACCATCAGACTTGGCCTTATTTTTAAACTCCTGATAATAATTTCACACCACACAAGAAGACCCAGTAGAAATTGGAAGGTTTCGCAGTTAGTGATAGGTGTAATTTTTCTGCTCTAAACTGTGCATGCATCTCAAATTAAAAGTATAGTTCTCTCTCTCTCTCTCATTCACTCGCTTGCCCCCCCCTAATACAGCACAGGGAGAAACATGCTGCATCAGCTTAGATAACTTCAAACATTTCAGGAGGTCACATGACCGAAAAAATATCAATCTTCTGCTTAGAACTGTAGAGATGTCTGCAGGGAAGGTTATCAGGCAGGGATTTCAGAACTCTCTTAGGCAGACATTTTGCAACATCTCCAGTTAATTTTCCCATCAGAGGAGAGAGGGGAAGAGATTCTTGCATCCTGATTGTTAGAATTTGAGACTAGAAAATGTTTGAGAGACTGAGCTTATTGACAGAACAAAGCATACTGGGCATACACTTCTGATATTGAAAAAGTTAAAAGCCAGAGTGGTGTAGTGGTTACGAGCAGGTGCACTCTAATCTGGAGAACCGGGTTTGATTCCCCGCTCTGCCACTTGAGCTATCTTAGCATTTATCTGGTGAACCAGCATTTATCTGGTGAACCAGATGGAGGCTTATCTGGTGAACCAAATTAGCTTGTGCACTCCAACACATGCCAGCTGAGTGACCTTGGGCTAGTCACAGTTCTTCGGAGCTCTGTCACCCCAGAAAGTGTTTGTTTATTATTTGATTTATTTTTTTATTTATTCTGATTTTGGTAAACGCTTCCTCTACTCCCAAAGCGGGGCTCAGTGGAGGTGCACACAACAAACAACAATACAATAAAACAAATCGAATAACCCCAGTTAAAATACAAAGCCTTTTAAAACTATAAAACTTCACGGCAGCAGTAATGTAGCCTTCAATAAATAATTTTGATTAATAATAGAAGAGGTCTGACACCCAACCCCAGTGATCGAACCCTGGGAAGGGAGGGGATTGGCAGATGGTCCAATAGATAGCCAGTGTGCAGGACAACACGAGGGGTGGGCTCAGCGGCTGGCTCCCTCAAAAGCCCGGTGGAACAGCACTGTTTTGCAGGCCCTGCGGAACTCTCCAAGGTTTCACAGGGCCCTAACTGCTGGAGGAAGGCGCGTGCTCCCACCAGGCAGGGCCAGGAGGCAGTAAACGTCCTGTAAGCCCCGCGGTGTGGAGGCTAGCTGCATCATGGAGGGCCGGGGACCCACCCAGTGAATTCGCCTCAGCAGAAGCCCGGGAGGGCACTCGGCACTCTGGGACGTAAAAGGGTGGTGAGACTGAGGTCCCATAGAGGTAAGGAGGAAGTGGGGGAGGCAACACCACAGAATTTGTGACAGGGCTGCGAAGAGGGAGAGATTGTAAAGACCTATGTTTGATTACGAAGGAGCCAGTGACTCATTCCCAAGGGAAAGATTACATATTAATCCTTCTGCATGCAACTACAAGGGAAAAGGCCAAACAACAATAAGACGGGGGTGGGGGGTGGGGGGAAGAGATTATGATGATCAAAAGATGAAACTCCCCCATGAAAATGAGCAGCATTTGATTTTTTTCAAAGTTTAGGACATGTTATTTTTACAAATGAATAGTCTCAGAAATAATTCATATATAACACACAAAAATTACTTTAAACTCGATCCGAAAGAACAGTTCCATTGTTGTAGTAATCACACCCGGGTAGGTGCTAAGGCTGCAATCTCCGGGTTGGGGGATTTCTGGAGCCTAAGGAAGGAGTCTACGGAAGCTTGGGTGGGGGAAAGGGTGAGACCTCAACAGGATATAATTATATAGATCAAGGGTCGGCAACCTTTACCACCCAAAGAGCCATTTGGACCCATTTTCCACGGCCGTGAAGATCTACTGAGCCGGAGAGGTGGCTCTGCACAGAGCCGCCTCCAGTTTGGTCCCTCCACTCACCTTTCCTTCCAGCGCCGGGAGGCAGAGGCACCAGGCAGGGAAACCCCCTCTACCCGACGGAGCAGGCAGCTGCCTGCTCCATGGGGCAGAGGGGGTGGCAGCTGCGAGGATGGCAGAAGGGGGATGGCGGCTGCTCTGGAGGGACATGCCCACAATACTCTCCATCCTCCAGGGGTCGGAGGTTAGCGTGAGCGTGTCCCTCCAGCCCTCCAGAGCAGCCCTGGAAGGAGAGGTGAGTGGAGGGGACGCGAAAAGTGGCGCCCTCATGCACGGAGCCGCATCCGGTTCGGCCCCTCCACTCACTTTTCCTTCCAGCGCTGCTCTGGAGGGCTGGAGGGACACACCCATGCTACCCTCCGACCTCCAGGTCACCCAGAGCCGCAGTATAAGGCTGAAAGAGCCGCATGCGGCTCCGGAGCCGCAGCTGCAGACCCCTGATATAGATCCTCCTTCCCAAACTGCAGTTTCTTCCAGGGGAACTGAACTCTGTGTTCTGGAGGAAGAAGAGGAAGAGGAAGAAGTGGAGGAGGAGGAGGAGTTTGGATGTATACCCCCCTTTGTAAGGAGACTCAAGGTGGCTTACAAGCTCCTTTCCCTTCCTCTCCCCACAACAGACACCTTGTGAGGTAGGTGGGACTGAGAGAGTCCTGAGAGAACTGTGACTACCCCAAGGTCACCCAGCAGGAATGTAGGAGTGGGGAAACACATCTGGTTCACCAGATAAGCCTCGGCCACTCAGGTGGAGGAGTGAGGAATCAAACCCTGTTCTCCAGATTAGAATCCACCTGCTCTTATCCACTACACCACGGGTAGGGAACCTGTGGCTCTCCAGATGTTCAGGAACTACAATTCCCATCAGCCCCTACCAGCATGGCCAATTGGCCATGCTGACAGAGGCTGATGGGAATTGTAGTTCCTGAACATCTGGAGAGCCGGAGGTTCCCTACCCCTGCACTACACCATGCTGGAGATCAGTTATAATGTGGGGAGAGCTCCAGGCCTTACACAGAGGCTTATAACCTTAGTAGTTTCGCTACTGTAAAAATAATTAAAACAACCCAGCAACACCCCTATGCAATAGAGCATTTGTTCTAGGTCTTGTAATATTGCTTTGTAGTGGAGAATCCCTTTCAAACGGGTGGGAATCCCTTTCAAATAGGCACTAAGTGCAGAGTACCTACCTTAATGCGTCCAGTGCTGAGCTGTGGGGGTAAAGACCTGGATGCTGCTGTCACTCTGGCTCTTGTCTGTGCCAAGTTCCCTGTTTTTAAGAAAGCATGAGAGAGAGATGGAAAGAAAAAATTAGGGAATGGGCAAGAATAATGAGTGAAGTACAGTGTGGATGACAGGAAACTTTCCTGAGCAGTAGAAGCATGAATGCTACCCAATAGTTTCTCACAGTTTCCGAATAGTTGGAAGAGGCATATTAGAGTGACAAGCCAACAAAAGAAACTCACTATTCTGTGAGAAGGAATCTAGAAAGAATGCCACGAACTAGTGCCCCACCCCATCATTACAATCATATCCTACTACAAGTTCAGAGCGTCAAGGACTGAACAGCTTGGAGCAGAAACTAACAGTACCATACTAAGCCCACTGACTACAGCGAACTTAACAATGGTTTTAATCCTGCCTGTGATGCTACTGTAAGTGAGAAATTAAACCAACTTTGGTAGAAGTGTCAGTGGCATCAAGTTCCAGAGCTCCTTCTAGGCAAATAAAGAACGAGATGTAGAACAGACTGAATAAGGAAAGAGTCTGCTTCACTTTCACACACACACACACACACACACACACACACAAACTTACATATATCTTAATTTACCGCAAAGGAATAAAGACAAAAACTGCCTTTTTCCATTATGATGGTAGGGTGTTTTAAAATATGCATCCTATTTTGTGAAGGAGTTTTCATATATGAGGAGCCGCGTGGCATAGTGGTTAAGTGCTTGCACTGCCACTCACATGGTCAGGAGTTCGAGCCCCATGTGGGTCAGATATCCTGGCAGCTGGCTCATGGTCAACTCAACCATCCATCCGTTCCTTGGTCGGTAAATGAGTACTTAGCACAAAGCTAGGGGGTAAAGAATAGCCGGGGAAACTAGCCAACAAAAAAGGCTTGCCTATGAAATCACTGCTTGCAGTGGTACCCCAGGGTCGGACACAACTGAAGGGGAAACTTTACCTTTTACTTTTTTCATACATGGGGTGTGATCTCCTTCGGGGTGACCATGAGTACCATGATGACCACTAGAGGGTTTTGTGGCACCTTCTCCAAACATCTCTTCCTCACAGCAAAGAGACAATCTTGGCTTACTGGTACATGATGTGATTCAGAAAAACCTGGAAGAACATTTGTGCTCCACAGCAGTCATTTTGTGAGGTCCCTCAACTCCTCATTCTCAAAATTCCAAAACTGGCCCTGGGCTTAACAAAACTGTGGACCCCTGGTCCTAGATAATGTTTTTCTCCTCAAAGAATGCCCTGCTAAAACCATACACAAATGGGCCTGCCCATGCGACATGCACACAGAACATTTTATGCATGGGTTGCCTCTTGTATAAATGAACCACAAAGTGATTCTTGGGCTGTACTACTTTAGATGACAGATAGGGGCATTTCTGAATGCTCCAGCATGTAAAAAATTGTCCAGTTACATAGTAAATTACAACATCAAGGGAACATTCCCTGGTGTACTCATTTTAGCACATGCAAGGAACTTTCAAAGACTTAAAAAGGTTTACCTAAACAAACACAGAGAGAGCCTGAACAATAATGGCCCAGATTCTGCCTGATTAATCTGCCACCTCATTTCTCATGATGTGTAAAAAGGCTCGATGCTACATTTAAGGAACTGTAAACAGATCACCCAAAGGCCGCCACATCTTGTCTAGATAAAAGCCAGAGAGCCTGGTCTCAGGGAGCAGCCTAGATAACAGATCACTGATCATCAACACCAAGAAGCACTTTTGAAAGAACCAGTTTGTGAGTGGGCAGAGGGGCAAAGCTACAAGTATGTCTTCTCATGAACTCTGATTCATCCTCTGCGAGTCAAAGGTGATGAGAACATGGCAGAATTTCCTGATAAAAGGTTTGCTTCCTTTTCAGCTGGGAAGGACCCCGGTGGCTGTGGCGCACTGATCTGATGGCGCACTCTGACCTAATTTGGGTTCAGGGGTTGACATTTGGAGAACGCCCCTTAGGACAGAGTGAGGCCTCAGATGACATCACCTTCAGGTCTCTCTTTTTTCAAAGCCTGCCTATATTTATTGGTATGTGCGGGGTGGGGTGGGGGATTAATGGCTCACTCCTGCCGACGTTAAGTAGTTTTGACTTCCACTTGTTAGAAAAGAAAAGCCATATTTTCGTCGAACCAAGAAGAAGAGTTTGGATTTATATCCCTCCCCTTTCTCTCCTGTAAGGAGACTCAAAGGGGCTTACAATCTCCTTTCCCAACCCCGCCCCAACAACAAACACCCTGTGAGGTGGGTGGGGTTGAAAGAGCTCTGAAGAACTGTGACTAGCCCAAACTGGCATGTGTTAGGGCGCACAAGCTAATCTGGTTCACCAGATAAGCCTCCACAGCTCAAGTGGCAGAGTGGGGAATCAAATCAGGTTCTCCCGATTAGAGTGCACAGGCTCTTAACCACTACACTGTGGAGGCTCTTTACATGCAATCCTAAACAGAGCAGCAGCCTTCCAAGACACTGATCTGATATGAGTCCATAACTCTAGTTCAAATTGGATTGTTGGTAATAACTGGAGGGGCAAAATGCCTTATCCCTTTAACAGAGGTTAATGCGTGCGAACTGGGTAGCCAGAGCTTTTTGTGGCAGGCAAGTAAATAACATCCTCTGTTAAATAACATCTGCACTAAGCCTCTGTTAAGAGGGCAGATTTCTGTCCACGTTGATGGCAATCACCCTATCATTAGTCTCTTCCACCAACCCTCAGATAAGGCTGGAATAGCACTAATCTATGGTGGGATCATGTCCACTGTGTTAAATGTTGAGAATCCACGAAGCAGTTTGTTGACATGTTTAAAAAATTATAATTTCCAACATCTGGGGGTAGGGCTGGGGGGGGGGGGTTGGTTAAAAGTTTTTTTTTAATGGTGGGGGGAAGCTTTTTTTTAAAAAAAGGAAAGCTTTGAAAGAAAGAGGAAACGATGAGGATGATGCATGTGCAAGCCATTCCAGATATATTTCAAAGTTTTAAGTCGAGAGGGGAGCACAAGATGTCCAAATGTTTTCTCTGGCTACATATCTTCAGAGGCTAAACGGTGATTAATAGCATTGAAAGAACCCTTTGAAGCGGGATTGGTGACATCAAAGTCCTAATCCATGGGTGGCAGGATTTTTATAATGAGTGGGAAGCATTTTAACACATTTCAAAGGATTTGCAGCATGAATAAACAATAGGCCTCGGCAGATGTGCGCACACCTTTCAGAAACATAACACACAAATAAGTTTCCATTTTAATTTAAATGTAAATAAAGTGCTAACGCTTCTTTCAGATGTTAAAAAGTGGTTTGTTTGCAGCAACTCCGCTGTTTGGCGCCTCACTTTTGCAGAAAACATGTTAATTCCAAACAGTCTTCTCTGCATTCCAAAGGTGCAGCCCATGCTAAATATCTGGAAAGAGGCAGCATTAAAAAAAACTCTCTTAAAAAAAACCTGAATTAATCTAGTTCAAAAACAACATTCAATAAATATAGCAGCCATATTACACGGAAAAAGATCTTTGACATTCGGTGTTCAAATTTGAATTTTTAACACTCTGATTTGCAGACCTTTTTGGAAACAATTCGGAAACCGACATTACAGATCTGGAAATTACATATACATGTTAAAAAAGGGGGAATTATTTTTGGATTCAAGTTTGTTTGTTTCTAAGAGACTATCAGACAAATAGGAAAAATGTGCTCAGAGAGGGGTTTTTGTTCCGTCATCTGGGAATTACTTTTTCCTCCATGGACATAGGTAGGTAACAGGTCCAGTGTCCTTGAACTAAGAGAAGTCCATGAAAATGTCCTCCACTTTATTGTCACAGCATGACTTTTGAAACTTGTCAGTTTAGGAATCTGTGATCACAGTTTTCCTATCTGTTTGGCAGCAAGGGAGCACAAAGGCTGAAAGTAACTGGCAAAGATCTATAAGAGGACGGAAGATTTAAAAAAGTATCATACTTGGAGCCTAGAGTCTTGATTCATCAGCTGCATATTATACACAAAACATTTCCCCATTTTTTCCTGCTATCAGACAATTATTGGTCATATCTCTGGTGAAAAATGTCCCCTCACACAAACACACCCTGTCCAGCTGTGCTATCATGCAAATGAATGTATTAATTATAAATATTACTCATTATCAATATATGTATCTTATTTTAATGTTAGATTGCTAAAATGTAAACACTACTGCAAGATGAAATGAGATAAGTAGATACAGTAGGACAGAAGTGCCCACTTTTTAAAGAATGCAGACGCCTTTGAAATTCTGACATTGGTGGTGGGTGCAACTACAAAATGGTTACCTCAGGAAGAGTAGCCAATTACAAAATGGCTTGTCGAAGGCTTTCATGGCTGGAATCACTGGGGTGCTGTGTGATTTCCGGGCTGCATTCTCTCCTGACGTTTCACCTGCATCTGTGGCTGGCATCTTCAGAGGATCCTCAGAGGAGCCACAGATGCAGGCGAAACGTCAGGAGAGAATACTGCTAGAACACGGCCATACAGCCCGGAAACCACACAGCACCCTACAAAATGGCTGCCCAAACAGGCAGAACCAACCACAATATGGCAGGAAATAAGGTAAAGCATTCATTTAACAGTAACTCTGTTTAACAGGTACCTTTTAAAATGAACCTACAGCTTCAAAAAACATTTTCTTGCATACACGCAACGGCTACTGAAGCACGTTTTTAAAAATCTGCACAATCCAATGGCCAAACAGAGCTCTTCTGGGAGAAAGCCCCACCTGGCCCTGAACACTTTCTAAAAGCACCTGACAGGCATCCCAAAGGTGTTGTGGGGGGCATGGCTCACACAGGCATCATATTGGGGATCCCTCCACTAAGATGGTATGACTGAATTAATTAACATATGTCAAGGGTACAATAAAGGAACCATGCAATCATAAACAAAGTTACCTTGTCTTCAGTGGATTTGGAAGGGTATAACTATACTTAGCCATCTAAAATCCATGCAATGGCATAGATCATAGGTGTCAAACTTGCGCCCCTCCAGATGTTATGGACTACAGTTCCCATCATCCCCTGCTAGCATCATACTGACAGGGGATGATGGGAACTGTAGTCCATAACACCTGGAAGGCCACGAGTTTGACACGTGTGGCATTCCTCCTAAATGCTAATCTTAGCCAACATAGAAGGAATACTCAGCCTGCCAACAAAGAAGTACTTTATTTGTATCAGCCTGATCATATGTTATGTTGTGGTGCTAAGCCCTCTATCAGGAATTGGAGGCATCTTAGGAATGAAGATGATGTTCAGTAAGAATATGCCTTATCAGGCATGGCTGGGAATCACTGGTGAAGTTTACCTACACAGTTGCAGGCAGTGTGCTATGCATGAAGTAGTATTAGTCATATGTTTCATGGTTGCATCTTAGTATTACCATTCAGCTCTCATAAAGAACAGACTGTGGGACATGTAGGTAGTGATATACCAGAACAGTGTAGCCATCAGTGTTGGACTAGATCTGGAAGACCCAGATTGAAATCACCACTCTTGTCATGAAAATTTGCTAGGTGACTGATTTGTTGGTTTTGCTGATCAGCCTAACTCGCCTCACTGAGTTATTGGAAGAATAAAACAGAGGAGGGAAGAATATTGTAAGCCACTTCAGATCCACATCGGGCTGCAAAGTAGCTTATAAATAAAGTATATAAAATAAATACTCTTGTCTGTAAGCTTGCCAGCCTCTATCCGTCCATGCACAATATAAGAACATTTTTTGAAGTGCTTCTCTATTCCCATCTGTCAGAAAAAAAGCTTTTTCCTCCTCACTGAATTACAGCTTTCTGCTTCTTTCCAAATATCTTAATAGCCTGTGAATGACCAGCTGCTTGACAGCACTATGCTTTATGCTGTTAGCAGGATACTGATCTGCACAAATCCTTAATGGGTCTATTTATACTTCGCTGCTGGCTCAATCCCGTTCCATGAATTACATCTGCAGGCTCACCAAATGTTGAAGGAGTGTCATGCATCAGAGATTATTATACCATTTTCTGGAAAACTGTCAACAAGACAGTTTTACTTCTGGAGAGAGGAAAGTAAAAAGGAGTCGATTGGGTTGGGTTTTGTGACCGAGTACCACAGGTTTCTCAAGCTCAGTGTAAGCAGCTCCTTAAGAGAAGGAATAGATTCCCCTCAAACAAGTTCCTCTCCTGTGGCCTATTTTAAACCCTGGTCAAGGATTTCTGGAAACACTGCAAAACAGCATGTTTTTCAGAAATCCACATTGGTTTTATTTTGAATTGAACTAGGGAAGTTTTCAGGCTATATCACTGCAGGGAAGAGGGGGGAAAATGCTGAGTAGCAGAAAAGTTGCCGGTTGAAGAAGTGCAATTTCGTTGCTCAACAGATAGTAAATCATTTATAACTGCATTAATGCCAACACCTGAAAAATACAAAGGCCATCTCAAGGCTTCCTGAAAATTCATTGATCATGCTTTCAACAGTAAACAAAATGTGCCACTATGAAGTGTTACAGTCAAGTAATTTTTGATTCTGGATTTAATTCTCTTATGGGGAATGCCTTTGGATTTTTTTTTTGCTCCACCACATGCTGAACCCTGGACTTCTGCTCTGAAAGTCCTGTCCTTATGATACCAATGGCATTATGGCTCCTCGTCTATCTAAATTAACGTACTGTTAAAAATCCATTTGCTCACATCTGTAGTTATGCCATTTAACCAACCACAGACTGGATCCCACTGTTTTGTGATAATGGCAGCAAAGAAGCTTTACTGCAATTTGGGTGAACGGCGCCCTAACTTTGTCCCTACAGGCCATATCTGAGGTGCTGAGGAACTGATACATACACTGGCTAATGGTTAAGCAAGTCAGAGTAAAATCTGAGAGAACCAAATTCAATTCCCCACTCTGCTATGGAAGCTTGCTGGGGGATCTTGGGTCAGCCACTCCGTACCAGCCACCTCTCTGGATTATTGTGAGGATAAAATGGATACAGTACAATACAGTATGCAATAATCATACGACCCCAAAGGAATAGTGATCTCTGTTGGTAAGGAGAGGAAATGGCAGAATTATTAGATTTCTTCCTCGATCATGCTCAGAGTTCACAACCACACAGCACCCTTTATCAGATGCACTCGTGCCCGAGCACTGTTTGTTTTCATCAGCTTGCACAAAATAAAACTGCCAGTTGTGTTTTAGGTTCTGTGAATATCAGCAGCGGCTGTTTTATATAGCACACAGCACGAGCAAAATAATTATTAAAGCACTGATAACGTAGCGAGAAGTTGGTAGTTTTTCTCTGTAGTCAGTTCTTCATTTTTCAACCTCTTGCTTCAGAAGCAAAATGTGTTATTTATTGTGTGTGCTACTTATTCTCTTGGGGAAAGAATGACAGAGTTTTCAAAACAGCTGAGATCCCAGTTTTGCTACATCCCTGCAAAGTCAGCTCTTGTAATCCCAGAATTCCCAGCTCTTGCAATCCCAGCAAGAACAATTTAACTTCTACAGAAACTAGCATGAGACTTGTGCATGCGGGAACAGGTCTTATACATGCCTGTCCAACCTACCCTGTTTCCCCTAATATAAGACATCCCCCAAAAATAAGACATAGTAGAGGTTTTGCTGAAGTGCGAAATATAAGGCATCCCCCGAAAGTAAGACATAGCAAAGTTTTTGTTTGGAAGCATGCCCGACAAACAGAACACAGAAAAATAAGACATCCCCTGAAAATAAGACATAGCGCATCTTTGGGAGCAAAAATTAATATAAGACACTGTCTTATATTTGGGGAAACACGGTATGTGGTGCTTACATACTAAAAAAACAAACAATGCCACCATCGCATCAGCATTATTTTGCAGACACCAGCAAAAGCTTTTGCTAGTAGAATGGGATTTACTTGCAAGCAAAACTCGAATCGTGAGGGAACCCATCCAAGAGCTTTGAACCAAGAGGAAAGGCAGGATGTACACTCTGGTTTTATTTTGGTATTTTAATTATTTTTTAAAATTTTAATTCAGACAATAGGGACAAACTCTGTCATGCGTTGGAATATTCTGTAATGGACCATAAAACAAAGCGGAGGAGAGTACATTGCATCTGGCCCTTATTATTATCCACCTGTGTTAATAATTAAATTAAATTAAATAATAATTAAAACCAGGGTCAACCCTGCTTAGCTTCTGACAAGATCAGGATAGTCTGGGCTATCCAAGTCAAGGAGTACCACATTTTAGTACAGTTCTCTTTAGCAAGATGAACGATGCTTTTAGAAAGAAACAAAACAGCAATCAAAAGGCACAGGCACCACTTTACCATTGTAATGGCCACTCTACTGGGAGTAAGGCAGTTCTGCTGATAGAGAAAAGGGAGAATAATTTTCACCAATTTCCCCCTTCCATTGCAGATTCTCCTGTTTTCTCCCCTGCTGTTCTTGAGAGTGGCTTCACCCCCAGAAGCTGAATTTCGGGAGAGGGGACTCAGTGGGCTGCAACAGGCGGGGAGAGGCAGGTCAGAGAAGTCCCAGTCCATTAGCATCACTCTGATAGAAGTGCTCTGCATCCAACCAATATAATACTCCAGCCGTTCTCGAAATGTTAATTAATCATAGCCATAACCATGCCCAACAAATAAGCCACAACCATTAGCTGGCTATGACACGACTATTGAACTCAGCAGAGCAATAACTGGACAAGGATGCTCTTCGACAATACAGATCCATCTAAACGTTTATGTGTAGAGCTTGCTAGTGCAAACTTGGCCTGTTCCGAATAACCAAGGTTACCAGCTAATGACATTTATTTTGACTGGCATCATGCAGTCTTGCCTAGCTAGAGCTCAGAATATTGCCAGGGCGTACTATATTCTCAGTTGCTAAATTTCTTGAAAATGTAATATGTTGTAGTTAGAAACTACAATTTTTTCCTGCCAATGCACTATTTCTAGATACAATGCCAATGCACTATTTCCAGATATAAAACTCAGTTATTCCTTTGGAGATAAACTTTTGGCAATAGTGTAGGTTTTATAAACCAGTTACTCTAGCCCAGCGGTTCTTAACCTGTGGGTCGCAACCCCTTTGAAGGTCTAACGACCCTTTCACAGGGGTCGCCTAAGACTCTCTGCATCAGTGTTCTCCATCTGTAAAATGGATAAATGTTAGGGTTGGGGGTCACCACAACATGAGGAACTGTATTAAAGGGTTGCGGCACTAGGAAGGTTTAGAACCACTGCTCTAGCCTTTAACATGTTAATCAAACATAAAATCTGATCTCACAAAAACTGGTATAATAATAATAATATATTCATAGAGCATTCAAAGCACTAAGCATATGTAAGGGGGAAAAAATCTTACAGCCCCGTCCAGACTGGACGAGCAAGGATGGTGCTGCTGCAGTACCACCCCACCTTCCCCCAAGAGATTCTTCATGGTGCGGGAAGCCCCAAAACAGAAAGATAACAAGCAGCCAGCACAACTCTCCCATAGGGGATAATGGAGATACCCTACAAAAAGTGGTGTATCTCCAAGGCCGGCTCTGTCAGCATGTGGGGGCTGGGCGGGCAGTGCCCCTGGCCACACTGGCCTTCTGCACAGGTGGACCTAGGCAAGGATGGTGGCTTCCAGGTCAGGTGCCATGGAGCCACATAACGCCCACCCGCGGGGGTAAGACAACCCCCCACTGACGCATTAGCCCCTTATGCCGGCCAGGTGGGCACTCATGCGGGCATGCACCAGCTCCAGAAGTGGGTCTGTACCTACCCTCTGGATTGGGCTGTCCAACACCCTCCACTCTTATAAAAACACATGGCTTTACAACTGATAATGATCATTTCCAGTGAAGGAAACAGCAGCTTTGGATTAGATTCTATTTGGTGTCACATCTCCAGTGGGTTCTTGCCTCTCCCCGTACCCTGTCTTCCCCTGACATTGGCCCCAAATCTCCAGAAATTTCCTAACCTGAAGTTGGAAACCCTACTTACAAAGTGAATTTGTCATTGCATGGTTTTAGTAATTACATCTGCATGCAGATGTTTTTCCTGGAATGTCACACTTCAGACCCCACTGCTAGGATGGCAGGCCCCCGGTGGAAGCAAGGGACCCCCAACCCCCAGCTCCTGTTTCCCACCTTGGCTAGAATAATTGTAAAAAATGGCACAATTGTAAAAAATTGGCACAAATTCATTTTCAGGGAAAACTCAGATGTGACATCATGCCTCTCTAGGAATTACCAGAAACTCTATGGTAAAACTGAAGGGATGACATGCTGCCACTGACAGTCACCCCTATGTCCCCTCCTCTAGTTACCAAACCAGGCCTGGCAACCCTGTTCACTGCATAGCTCTTGCAGTTTGTTGTCAGCACACATAGCCATTGCTGTAGTGAAGAAAGTTTTGTACACCTTACTAAAATCTACTTTCTCTATGACATAGTTTGAGACATTTCAAACCTCTTCCCCAAATAAAACACCAGTCAATTCCCAAAGTACAGTACCTTTTAATTTGTTAAATAGTATTAAGAAGAGGAGGAGGAGGAGGAGTATGGATTTATACCCCACCTTTCTCGCCTGTAAGGAGACTCAAGGTAGCTTACAAACTCCTTTCCCCTCCTCTCCCCACAACAGTCACCTTGTGAGGTAGGTGTGGCTGAGAGAGTTCCAAAGAACTGTGACTAGCCCAAGGTCATCCAGCAGGAATACAGGAGTGCGGAAACACATCTGGTTCCCCAGATAAGCCTCTGCCACTCAGGTGGAGGAGTGGGAATCAAACCCTGTTCTCCAGATTAGAATCCACCTGCTCTTAACCACCACACCACGCTGGTGTAGAAAAAGCTTGCATATGTTCATATCATGTTCAACAACACAAGCCTTTACTGGCATATAAAACAGGACACACACAAAAAGCTTGCATATAGAGGAGTGCTATTTCATAGTGCCAAATCAATATGTCATCACTTTAGGACAATATGGGATGCATGTAGAAAATTTCAAAAATCTAGAGTTTTGGATAATGAAGTTCTACCACATCGACTCTTAAGACTCATTGCCTTATATTGTATTCTTTGATTTTCCCAGAACTTCATTTGCAGTGTTTTTATGCCATTTGAAACTGCCAAGGCATGGTTTGTCTAGACCTAGAGTTGGTTCCAACCAATATTTTCACTGGACATAAATGGTGGGCAGAGTCCGCCCTGACTACCAAAAAAGCTATGTAACAGATCATGAGACCTAAGTGGACAAATGCTATGTAGAACAGGGGCTGCCTGTCATATAAAGGGAGAACTGGGCTTTTCTGATGAGTGAAAAGGCTGACAGAATCCAGACCCTAACGTGATACAACAGAAATCATGCACCTTATGTTGGAGTGCAGGTGATTCATTTTTGAAGCCAGGAAATTCTGTAGTGGGTTATAATTCTTTCTGAAGGAGTGGGGGGGGGTCCCATTATATTCATCTATATTAACAAAGAAAATTTATCTATTATCTTAGATGATGGACCAAGGTTCTGATCCATGGTGAGGTAGCTTTTTGTATGTTCAATGTGAGAAATATACTTCACAGCATGAAATCATTTGCATTGGCATAATAAGAACATAAGAAAGAGCCTGCTGGATCAGATCAGAGTCCATCTAGTCCAGCACTCTGCTACTCGCAGTGGCCCACCAGATGCCTTTGGGAGCTCAAATGCAGGATGTGAAAGTAATGGCCTTCTGCTGCTGATGATGCTGCTGCTCCAAAGCACCTGGTCTGCTAAGGCATTTGAAATCTCAGATCAAGGAGAATCAAGATTGGTAGCCATAGATCGACTTCATAAATCTGTCCAAGCCCCTTTTAAAACTATCCAGGTTAGTGGCCATCACCACCTTCTGTGAGGAGCATATTCCAAACACCAATCACATGTTGTGTGAAGAAATGTTTCCTTTTATTAGTCCTAATTCTTCCCCCCAGCATTTTCAATGGATGCCCCCTGGTTTTAGTATTGTGAGAAAGAGAGAAAAATTATCTCTGTTAACATTTTCTATCCCATGCATAATTTTATACACTTTAATCATATCCCCCTCAGAGTCCCAAACGCTGCACCCTCTCCTCATAAGAAAGGTGCTCCAATCCCCCAATTATCCTCATTGCTTTTCTCTGCACTTTTTCTATCTCTTCAATATCCTTTTCAGCACAGAATTCAAGATGTTGGTTTTGCCCTTAACAATTTGAGCCCAATATATCTGTTGAATTACTTTCTTCTTTATGTGGCACCACAAAACAGGCAATTGTTTGTAAGAGACCTGGTGGAGACACCGTTCGACTATCTGTGGTACACCTATTAAGAAATTAACCACAGTAACACAATGACCTCTTCTCAAACCAGTTTTCAGGTCTTTAAAGATCCTCAACTTGCACTTTGGAAGAGCTGGGATTGGCTCTTCAGAAGTATGACAGGCACCACTTCAAAAAATCTGTATATGTACAGATTACCACAGGCACCCACAGTTCAGTGTCCATGACAAGTAATATACTTCCTTCCCCATCCCTGGAGCATTTTCTGGGCTATTTTTAATGTTTCTTTTGGTTAAATTATTTTTAATTTTAACAAAGTTTGTGTGCACTCTGCATTGTGTAATGACTCATTCATGTTGCTTTTAAAAAGCAGTAGTCCCCAGTTCTGGCCTCGATTACGGTTCCCTGGGGTTGCCAGAGAATAATGTTACCAGTAAGCTGAGGCGAACTGTGGATGCTAGGGTCAGCGAAGAAACGGGCACCTCACCTCAAATTACACTGGAGTTCTTCCGATTGCAACCTGCTAAGTCTAGGTTTTCTCAGCTGGCCTCCTGGTACATGAAACAGAAATCTTTGATCAAGTCATCCAGAAATTCTCCTGTGAGACCTGCAATACCAAACTTTTGTCTTTCAACAGGATTCAGACAACCAGTTTCTTTAAAGCATGAGGTAACTGACGAAGTTAGGCTCCAGTTCCAAGGATACAATCCACATAATACCTTTTTGCACACAAGAGTGTGCAAACTCTGGAATTCACCAGAACTCTTCATCAGGCCAGGCGTTACAAAATTCAAAAGCAAGGGAGCAGATTTTTTATAACACAGTTTTTAAATTTTGTCATGCAATCCTTAGGATACTTTCCAGGAAGACCCAATGAATAACTTTGGACCTCCAAGCAGACCTGCTTTGGCTTTCCCACTATAAAACAACTGCTCCTACAACAACTGAAGAGTTGTATAGTGCCCAATGAAAGCCCACTAAAGGTATAAAACCCTCATATCTTGGTTAATCTATATTTAGTCCTGGTCAATCTATATTTAAACAAATTCATTCATGTTTCAACATCTGCAGGCCAGTATAGTTCACAACTTTTTTTTGCTCATCTGTAGTTCAAGACAGCTCTTTGCGCACAAAGCATTGGCAAACGGCAAAAAACAATTAGGTTTTTTTCTACAAGCTTTTTATCATAAGGACCAGACAAGAAAAAGGAAGAAAACCATTTGAGTTCTAAGGCAAGCACTACAGCCTTTCAATTAACTTGGTTCATTTCTTGGAAAATATACGTTTTGATTTATCTACAAATGGAGACGTTATCATTGTAATAGCTTTGTTACTGATCCATTATATCTGGGGGGGGGGAGAGGGGAGTCACCACTTATCTGTCAGCAGGGAAAGCATATGAGTCCAAACTCTCAGTGGATTTTATTAGGAGGGGGATTAATAAACTGTAAATGGCTTTGGAGTCTCCCCACCCTTATTGTTCAGAAAACTAAAAAGGGGGGAGAAACATAAGGTTAAGTGGAAGCATACTGCATTTGAGTGAACAAATACATGAACAAGTACATGAAACCAAAGAACAAATTTTGAAATACTTTTCAGTCAAAGTGATATTGTTATTCAAGTGGCATAGAAAGAATATCTCTGATCTATCTGCAAGTAGAGTTTACTGAAAGGAGATGCAGTTAACAGCAAAATAATGGCCACGTGGTGACAAATTGGGACCGCCGGCCTGTAACCTGAAGAACACCCATGCACAGCAGGAGATAAAGCAGCCTTTTTCTGCATGGTGGAGCCTAGAGATCTCCCAGAGTTATAGCTGATCTTCACACAACACAAATAACTTCCCCTGGGGGGGAAATGGTAGCTTTAGAAGGTGGACTCTATGGCATCACCTATCTCCTTCTCTTCCCAAACTCCAACTTTCCCCAGGCTCTGTCCTCTCAAATCTCCAGGACTTTCTCAGCTTGTATTGGCAACCTTGTTTCCCTGCCTGTCATATGTCCCCTCCCACATCTGTTATGCAGCACTCCCAAAGACCCACTTACAATAGCAAATGGCAGAAGAGGAGAAGCTATAGTTGCTACAGGGGGGTGGGGGCAAGAGGGAGAGGTGCAAGGATGCTGCTACAAACAACTTGGGTCCCTATTTGGAGAAATGTTCTATTTCCATTTTGTCACTACATATTTGGCCCTATGGGAGCTATAATGCCACAAACAAAGGTTGAAGGATTATGGGTCACTAGGAAGTATCTTCTATCACATGACAGAGCGTACTGTGAAGTAGAGCAGCTGGGCAGCTGCCAGGGCCCATGGCTTCTGAAGGTTGTGTGAAGATCAGCTATGTCACAAAGCAAATGTTATCCCCCCCTAAAATTGTAAATTCTGTGGCAATGCAGAAGCCAAGCTGGGCATCACCACATGACTTCCCAAGCTGGGCAGGCAAGGGAGCAATCACTTAGCAACTTGACCAGGACAGGTGGGTAAAGGAACCTCTGCCACACAGTTTGTTCTTGGCTGGGCAGCAGCTGCCTATTGGTCTCCTGGCCAAAGCTTGCATTGGCTGAGACAGCCTCCCTGTGGGGTGGGAGGGGCTCAGGAGAAGCAGTCTCCCAGGTCACTGGCTCACTAGGACTTTTCTGGTGGCCACAACAGCCAATTCACCACTAGATGAAGCAGCTTCAAACTGGTTCTCTGGCCAGGGTCAGTTTAACAGTGGCTGCTCATTTTATGTCTAGCAGCTCGCCACATGAAACAGTTCCACATTTGTCTCTGCAGTGTCTCAAGTTGCTCTCAGGATTGTTTGGCTGGGGGAGACAATTTACAGGTTGGATCCTATCCAGTGCAAACACTCCTTGCTTCCACTTCCCCTCCCTTAGCATAGATATATTCTGCCAACACAAATACAATTAAGATCTGACACTATGTATGGCTCAGTTCGCCATCGTTAACTTAGTACTTCCCAAATTGTTCCCCATGCAGAACACCCACTATGTGGAGGCAGCTTTATGTATGATCTGTTGACTGTGGCTACCCAACAGCCAGCTGAAACTGACCTCGATCCTACACACCGTTCAGCAAAATCTGAAGCTTTCCTCCAGAGTGACAGTGCAATCCTATGCAGAGTTTTACTCCAGTCCAAGTTCATTGAAATGAATGTACATAGGCTGGAGTAACTCTCCTTTGGATTGTACTGTAAGAATAGTTGCTCCAACTTATAGGGTTCCTCTGTTGGAGGAAGAGCTACTTAAACTGGAGAGAGTTTCCTTAGGCTGGAAGCAGGTTTCAAACTGTAATGAATGGTGTAGCTGGATTTAGCCACACCATTCATTACAGTTTTAAACTGGCTTAGTTTGTTGTTTGTTTGACGAATTCTGTTCATCTTCCTCCATAAAAGGTCAAACCACAACTTGGGCCACGCTTGAATTTGCATGCAGCTTAAATTATTAACATAAATACGTAAGTGATAGATTCTTCTTCACCCTTCAGGAAAGTGCTGCACCCAGATATTAATAGGATCTTACCATATGTAACAAGTTTCTCTTTTTAACATAGTTGTCTTACTGCTTCCTCAGAAGTACAAAACCTATATTAACAGGAAATAAAATGTTTGCTTCCAAGACCTGCAATGCCAGTGGTGAGAAATTCTTTAAAACATTTTTTCCCAACCTGCACAATATTTGGAAAGTGCACCTTGTAGAGCTCGTTGAATATGCACACGCTTTCAATTTCATCCTTTGCTCTGTGGCAGCACCATCTAGTGGAATTCACACACATGGAACTTGGAACTGGACTACATTTACTAAATAAAAGCCTTTAAATGGCAAACATTCCTCACAAACAAACATACTGGGCTCACATACTGGGCTTTCATAGCCAGAATGAACTGGCTGTTGTGGTTTTTCTGACTGGTCTTTTAGTTGTAGGAGCAAAAACTTCAAGACTGTGGTCACACAATCTGGAAAACCCACAACAGCCAACGAATAGAAGTTGTTATAACAATGGACTGGATTTTTCTGTTGCACAGTAGATTTGAAGCCCTTCAATTGGCTTATAATGTCCACAGTTTTATAAAAACACTGGGCAACACATCCGTCTTCACAAGCCAAAATCATAATAGTGGCACTTGAAGTCTAGGAACAGTATAGTAACAAACTTCTGTCCTGATTTCATTGATAAGATGCTCCCACCTCTAATACACTGATTCTCAATGGTGTTTTAGAGGTTTTTAGGTTTCAGCCATAACATTTTAAAGCTGGTCTGAGAAGATTAGGGCCCAGTATGGATCATTTATTTAAAACATTTCTATTTTGCCTTATCTCCTTAGAGTCATGACATCTAATAATGCAGTAACCCAGCTGCGAGGACACAGATTTCAACAGCCAAATTAAAATTAAAACACAGATTCTAATTACAAAAGTATAGGATAGTTAACCCATCCAATTTTTTTTGTAATTACAAATGGAACATCATTCATGATTTAAAACACACAAGAATTAAAAACACACTGGATTAACAAACACACAGGAGTAAAAAGAGGCACGGTCACATCTGCTGAAACACAATTTGTGTGCATACAAAGTGCTGTCTTGTAATCGACTTATAGTGACCCCACGAAGGGGCTTTCAAGGCCAGTGAGAAGCAGAGGTGGTTTGCCATTGTGTTCCTCTGCAGTCTCCCTTGGTGGTCTGCCCTTCCAAGTCCTGACCCTGCTTAGCTTCTGAGATCTGACAAGACCATACTATACCTTGCTGCCAGCATGGTGTAGTGGTTAAGAGCAGATGGACAAAAAAACCCTTTAAAATTCAAATGAACCCAAATTTTTCGGTATATTCGAATATACTCGGGTATACCATATCAGGAATTCGGCTGATTTGGCTATAATGATAATTTTACAGTCGAATCAAGCTGAATCTGAATTTTACCAATTTTGGGGGTGGTATTGCTCAAGCTTAACGAAGATCCTCCGCCTTATTTACAACATCAGTGGTGTCCTTGATGTAAGTATGGGTTTCTTTAACTCGAGGCTGTAAAAATGACTCCAGGTATTGGGCAGTAGGCTCCAAGAGGGATCCAACTCCCATGACAGTAGGTCTCCCTGGAGGTGATTACAGGGGCTTGTTGATTTTTGGCAGGTACTCAAGGGGATTCTTTCATAAGACATCTGGCAGTGTGGTTGTCAATGTATCCCATGGAGTTACCTTCATTGACAGCCATATTAATAATTTATTTGAAGTCAGAGGTAGGATCCTTATCTAAGGGCTTAGTAAAACTTTTGTCAGCCAATTGGCAGTTGACTTCAAGAACATAGTCAGCAGTGTTCATAATCATCAAGCCTCAACAAGTTTAACGGTTAGGGAGTCATCACTGGCAATAGATTCTATGGATTTAATATCATTGTAAGAAATATTATGGCCAGTACTCTTTAATTGGGACTCAATTACACATTGGTAAATGTGGTTACCAGGTTGGCAAATGTGGTTAAAGAAGGAATCTCTATATTTGGTGTAAACCATGACTTGGGCCTCCCCTCACCCCAGGGGAAGAAGGAAAGTTTAATTTTTAACATTTCATCTAAACCTTTAACTGCTTCACAGGAACAGGTTTTGCATCTGGGCTCAGGTTTTTTCCCACTCCCAAGTACAATGCAAACCAGAATAGATATTTTCAAACTCACAAGACTCAAGATATTTCTTGACAAGTTGGGCACTTCTGTCCAACATGGGGCCTTTAAGCCCGAGCACATTTGAATATTCACATCGTCAGTAACAAAATTAAGAATGTAATATACAAGTAGTACTGGTCTTTAATTCAAGAGCTGCCAGGCTGTTCAACATCTGCATTCTTGGGATTAAGGAAAACTAAGAGTTTAGGTGATCTTTTTATCAGGGTAGACATTAGAGCTCCTTCAAAGAAAAAAATCAATCACCTTGGGGCATTTTAAATACAGCAATTGCATTGCCTGTCCACTTGTCATTGAGTCAAAGGAAGTTTGTTTTCTTGACAAGGTTTTTTTCTAAGAAACTGAAGGGTTTTTCTAATTGTAACACAAAACATATAATTTACTATGAAAGATGTACATGTAATCTACTGCACATTGGGCAAACTTCAAGATCTTTAAAGGTGAGAATATTGGAGCATCAATCCCGCATCAGGAATGTTTATAAGTGCCTTTAGTAGATCATTCTGTGGAGATACATCATGCACCAGAGTCTCTACGTGTCCTGGAAACTATTGAGGAGAATACTGCCAATATTCAACAACTTTTACAGAGATTGGAAACAGCATACATTTTATGCATCAGGACCTTGCATCCAATGGCCTCAACCAAAACATGGACTTTTCTTGTTATCTGTAACCACTAAATATCTGTACCTGGTTAATGACCTCACTGTACTCCCCTAATATGTATACTCTCCATCAAGGACATTCTGCATCAGCCAGAGTTTTCAGAGCAGACTGCATTACAGTGTCCTAGGCCTCTGGGTGGGGCTTGAATTGTAATGAAAGGCCAACAACCAGCTAAAGAACTATGATAGCAAACAACATTAAATAATAATAAATGTACTAGTTTCATCCCTTTATGATGTGATGGACATCAATCACAGTGATGTTCTTATGTTCTTATGTGATGGAGGATAAGAAAGTGACTATCATTGACATAGGTGACCTGGTGACAGCAGGGTTGATGAAAAAGAACATGAGAAGGTCACTAAATACCCATGAAAATCGAGATTCAGCAACGATGGCACAAGCCAAAACTGTGAATGCCCCGACCGCTTTATGTACTGCAATACTAAAAAAATTCATGGATTTTGTGACTACTAGTGGTTAATTTCACATCTGGGGTTTAAAAGCAGAGCCCAAAAACTGTGGCAAGGGCACAATTAGCAGAGCAAGAATGAATTAATATTCTCTTTGTTCTTGATGAACAATATGGATTTGAGTTTCATGCGGGGAACTTGTTTAGTCACAGGGATGCTCTTAGCATGAATAAAACTTCAGAGGGAAGAATACCTGTTTTGGTTAAAGGGCTGGAAAAGAGCTGCTGAAGGAGCCTGTTCTCAGAAGTCCTCAGCACCACCACAATGTCAGGAGGAAGGGTGTCCCTGTTCTTCTCCAAGAAACCATACGCGTCGTATTGCACCTATACAGCATGGGAGATAAAAAGTGAATATATGTGAAGTTGCCTTAGTACCAGGGGTCTGCAACCTGTGGCTCTCCAGATGTTCATGAACTACAATTCCCATCAGCCCAATTGGCCATGCTGGCAGGGGCTAATGGGAATTGTAGTTCATGAACATCTGGAGAGCCACAGGTTGCAGATCTCTGCAGGCTTATACTGAATCAGGTCATTAGTCCATTAAGGTCAGTCCTATCTACTCAGTCTGGAAGTGGATCTTCAGAGTCTCAAGCTATAGTCTTTCACTTCGCCTGCTACTGGATCCTTAACTGGAGATGCTGGGGATTGAACCTGAAACTTTCTGCATGGCAGGCAGATACTCTATTACTGAGTCACAGACCCTCCCATGAAACAACAGTTTACAAATTCCTGCTACGTACTTCAAGAAAGGGGCAACTGTGTTCATAGGCCCAGGATGGAAGGCAACAGAAATATGCCATTTGCCCTCACGGCTCCCACCACATGTCATTCAGTGGGTAAAGTTAGTCCCTTGTGCAAGCACCAGGGGTGACATCACAACATTTACTAGGCCCGTGGTGGTGAACCTTTGGCACTCCAGATGTTATGGACTACAATTCCCATCAGCCCCTGCCAGCATGCCCAATTGGCTGATGGGAATTGGCAGGGGCTGATGGGAATTGTAGTCCATAACATCTGGAGTGCCAAAGGTTCGCCACCACTGTACTAGGCAGATTATGTTTACAGGGTGATTTGCCACTGCCTTCCGCAGTCATCTACACTTCACCTCAGCAAGCTGGGCACTCATTTTACCAACCTCAGAAGGATGGAAGGCTGAGTCAAATGTGAGCAGGCTATCTGAAACCAGCTTCCGTCAGAAAAGAACTGAGGTTGTGAGTAGAGCTTTGACTGCAGTACTGAAGCCTGCCATGAGGCTCCTAGCATTCAGTAGATCACAGAAATTCAGGCATGTAAAATGTCTGGTGTGGATTTAGAAATACGGCCTCTAGGTTTTGAAATATGAATACGTGAAGTAGAGAAAGAAAGAAATCTGAAAGCAATTAATTGCAGCAAAACAAAGAGCGGCTTCATTGAGCACATTCGGATTCAACACAAGTTGTTGATGGCTTTTACCTTTCCAGCATAATGCTGAATGCCGAAACACAACTCCACTCCTTTGGGTCTCCAGAAGTACTTGCATCGTAAGTTATCTTCAAATTTATCTGATTGTTGGGGAAGAGGAAAGAAACATCATGTGTGGCTTCTCTTTTGCTCCCGTGCCCCATTAGTGTAGCACCCTGCCTACACAATCAGAAATGCTGTTTTTCAATCAATACTCATAATTTAAGCCCACTAATGGAGCCACCCACATTAACCATTTGACATCTCTCTTTTAGTTCTTACTTTCAGCTTGTTCAAAAGAGTTACAGCCAATCCTATACTTGGGTTGGTTTTTTTAGCTGTATGTGTGCTTTCTAGTGACAGCTGACTTAGGGCAATTCTGCAGGGTTTTCATGGCAAAGGATGTTCAGAGGTGCTTTGCCATTGCCTGCCTCTGCACATCACAACCCTGATGCTCCTTGGAGGTGTCCCATCCAAATACTAACCAGGGCTGACCCTGCTTAGCTTCTGAGATCTGATGAGATTAGGCTGGACTGGGATTATTCATACTTACTTGGAAGTAAACCCCACAGAGTTTAACCATTCTTAGGATTCCAACTTTACCTAACCTACTATCACTGCAAAAGGGTTGCCACCAGGGACTTCTGATTTTTACCTCATTTTTCGCATATTTTTTTCTAAAAGTGAATTTACTTTATTTTTGCATATTTTTAAAAAGAGAATTTTCCATTATGCCTAAAAGTATTTAGAGGCCTACAATGATTTGATAAGACATTTCCAGATTGTACACAATTCTCAGTATAGTTTCAAATTACCATTGATGGCAGAGCTTTAGGACAGGTGGTTCTAACAACATGGGAAGCCCATTCAGTAGCAGTATTTCCTTCTGCTGCATAGAGATCCAGGGATTCAAACAGTGATGATAGCAGTGAGAACATAAGAAAAAGCCTGCTGGATCAGACCAGAGTCCATCTAGTCCAGCACTCTGCTACTCGCAGTGGCCCACCAGGTACCTTTGGGAGCTCACATGAAGGATGTGAAAGCAATGGCCTTCGGCTGCTGCTGCTCCCGAGCACCTGGTCTGCTGAGGCATTGGCAATCTCAGATCAAGGAGGATCAACATTTGTAGCCGTAGATCGACTTATCCTCCATAAATCTGTCCGAGCCCCTTTTAAAGCTATCCAGGTTAGTGGCCATCACCACCTCCTGTAAATGCTAATCTTATCAAATTGTCATAAACCACGGACACCTAGTTTTTCACAAGGAGAGGGACAGAGTCTGAGACCTTTCCTGATGTTACCTCCCAGCATTTGTAGAAGTTTGTACTACTGTACACACAGGTTCCAGTTTTTCACCATGGCTAAGAACTATTGAGCCCTGACCTGGATAGTCCAGCATAGCCTGATCTCATAAGAGCAGCCGAGTAGTTCTGCTCTCTGGAGTCCACTGGTGAACCACACAATGACTATGAATCAGAGAAACAATCATGAGGTGACTTTTCCCTCCCCTTTGACTGCACAGATTGTTTACTGAATTTTTCAGGGTTCTCATTCACACACACCAAGGCTGCATGCACATGATAAATATGTGTATTGTCCCTGTTTGGAGAACATGGCGACCATGTATATTGAGAAGACTGTGGGTACTGTGCAGTCCCATTATGCACGGTTGGTAAGCTCCTAGAATGTGTGATTGTAACATCTAGAAAGGACTTTCACCTCTACGGTCAGAGAATCTGAAAGATCCTTGGAAAACACTGCATTTCTTCTAACATTCCTATAGACACAGTCAGTTTCAGTTATGAACAAGGACTCGCTTCTCTAAGGCTAGGTTCACCTCAGCTATGGATGAATAAATCATGGTACAGTTCTTTTAAGATACATTTTCCACACAATAGACTAATCAGAAATAATGGCACCAGAAGAATCCATATCACAGCAAGATCAGCTAACATTCACACTTCAGAGTAGATAGTGGATCCATTCGTGAATAATTAAAAACAGCAAGCACAGTGTATATGGGAAAGCTCCAGTTAACAGAGTCAAGTGCACATAAGTATTGAGTAAGTTAAGCAAACCCAGAGAGATTCAGTACATGACTCTGATGACTAGTTAAAACAACACTGAAAAGCTTCATTGCTTTCCTTTCTCAGTGTTCTATCAAATCACTACTTATATTCATACCAACTAAAGTAAGATCTGTTGCTTGGGGAAATCGACTTTCTTCATCAAGAAGAGACAGGAGACCCATTGGTTTCTGGAGGAACATATCTAGGAGTGGCCTGTTGTCTTCATATTCAATTATAGGAGCATCAATTCCTTCATTCTGATATTCTGTCTAAAACATGAGAAAAGGTTTAAAACATCACCCTGGGGATATCCTGCTCCAGCAATATATTTGTTTGTTTGTTTATTAAATTTAATATACCGCTCACCCCCAAAGGGCACTGGGCGGTGTACCCAATACATTAAAACGTTACAATTAAAACTGACAGCAAATAACATTAAATCATAAATACAAAATAAAACAATATCAGATGGCAAGAATAGCATATCATCATGTCACGAGGGGTGGGCAAGATTTTACAATCAATCTAAATTAGAATGTAGCAAGTTCTATATATTTTAATACAATAGAATAGAACAAATCACTGCACAGAGCACAGTACATCTGTAAGAAAGTTTGGAGGCAAATGTATGCCATTTTAGATTTCTTCACTAGCTGAAATGTACACATTTGTGTGCCTTTTCTGAAGAGCATCTCTCTTGTCTACAGTACCCAACAGCTGATATCCAGTTGATACCCAACATGGTGTCTGGAACTGCTGATGGACTTGCCAGTGAGTGATCCGATGGCCATTTGCTTCTCCCCCAAAGTGTCTCTTACTTAAGGACATAAGAACAAGCCAGCTGGATCAGACCAGAGTCCATCTAGTCCAGCACTCTGCTGCTCGCAATGGCCCACTAGGTGCCTCTAGGGTTTTTCATGCAGGATGTGAAAGCAATGGCCTGCTGCTGCTGCTGCTCCCGAGCACCTGGTCTGCTAAGGCATTTGCAATCTCAGATCAAAGAGGATCAAGATTGGTAGCCATAAATCGACTTCTCCTCCATAAATCTGTCCAAGCCCTTTTTAAAGCTATCCAGGTTAGTGGCCATAACCACCTCCTGGGGCAGCATATTCCAAACACCAATCACATGTTGCGTGAAGAAGTGTTTCCTTTTATTAGTCCTTATTCTTCCCCCCAGCATTTTCAATGGATGCCCTCTGGTTCTAGTATTGTGAGAAAGAGAGAAAAATGTCTCTCTGTCAACATTTTCTACCCCATGCATAATTTTATAGACTTCAATCATATCCCCCCTCATTCGTCTCCTCTCCAAACTAAAGAGTCCCAAACGCTGCAGCCTCTCTTCATAAGGAAGGTGCTCCAATCCCTCAATCATCCTCGTTGCCCTTCTCTGCACTTTTTCTATCCCTTCGATATCCTTTTTGAGATGTGATGACCAGAACTGAACACAGTACTCCCAAGTGTGGTCACACCACTGCTTTATATAAGGGCATGACAATCTTTGCAGTTTTATTATCAATTCCTTTCCTAATGATCCCCAGCATAGAGTTTGCCTTTTTCACAGCTGCCATGCATTGAGTTGACATTCCCATGGAACTATCAACTAAGACGCCTAAATCCCTTTCCTGGTCTGTGACTGATAGCACTGACCTCTGTAGCATGTATGTGAAGTTCGGATTTTTTGCCCCTATGTGCATCACTTTACATTTTGCTACATTGAACTGCATTTGCCATTTCTTAGCCCACTCACCTAATTTATCAAGGTCTGCTTGGAACTCTTCGCAATCCTTTGCAGTTCTCACCACCCTACATAATTTGGTATCATCCGCAAACTTGGCCACCACGCTACCCAGCCCTACTTCCAGGTCATTTATGAATAGGTTAAAGAGCACTGGTCCCAAAACTGATCCTTGGGGGACACCACTCCCTACATCTCTCCATTGCGAGAACTTCCCATTTACACTTAAAACAGGTTGCTTTTGCATGCTGAAATTGCCCTTCTGTTGGCACGGGGAATGCCTTGATGCAATCGGAAGTTTTGCACAGCCCTCGGTGCTGCAGCGTGGCTGCCACATTTCTGCCCTGGAGCTAATCTTCATTTTCCTTCTTTTTACTGAAGAAGGTGCTTCAGAAGACCCCAGGAGACATAACCTTTGTGCCTAGAAAGCACTTATTCAGAAACAGACGCTGGCATCCTAGGAGGAACAACTGTTCGATACTTACCTATGAAAGGTCCTTCTCCTCTGAGCAGAGCAGGACATCTCAGATGATTCCCACTGTCCTATCAGTGAGACAGGATTAAAGTTTTTGCTTCCTGTTGCTAAACAGATTGCCCTGTCTTCCACAGTTCTGGAGACTCCAAACAGCAGTCTCTTTTTAAACCTATAATTGAATATCAACTACTCAAGGAGCATCGTCTCTGGTGTTGATCAATGCCAGGTCCATTAATAACAAAACCGCTGTGCTCCGGGATTACTTAGGAGCCCAGCAGATGGACCTGGCTTGTGTCACCGAAACCTGGGTGCGCGAGGGTGAGACCGTCGCCTTGGGTGAGGTCGAGGCACTTCCAGGTTTTATGCGTGCGGCTCCACCAGCCAACGCAACACAGGGGCCGGGGCGGTGTGGACATGTTCATCCTGCGGATTCCATCCCCTTCTGTGGGGTGCCCCCATTCGAGATCATCGGGCGGGAATGTGTCGGCCTGGAGTGAGTTGGTCTTTGGGAGAGATGATGGCTGTCCACTTGGTGTACCGTTGCCTAGCGCACTTCCAGGGACAGCCTGCCGCGGCTGCTGGAGGTGAGTGGCGGACTAGGCATTGAGGTTCCCCAGACTTATTGTCTTGGGTGACTTTCAATGTCCATGCTGGCACCCGCCTACCATGTACAGCAACAGCCAGACTCTGGTGTCATCCATGTAAGCGACATCTTTCAGGCCTCTCCCTGGTAAATTCTGGCCCCACCTCCATGAGGCCGGGCCACCTGCACGCTGGATTTGGTCTTTGGTCTGGGGGTTGACATGAATGTCAGCAGTCCTCTACAGACAGAGTGCCATGGTCCAAACCATTACACCCCTGGGGGTTCGGATGAACTCTGTCAGCCAACCTCGCTCTAGGCGGGGCAGATTTATGCCCTCGGCCTCGCGGAGACTTATGGATCCACCATTGGGTTCCTGGAATGCTCTGGCGGGACCCTGAACCCATGCCGGCACACCTTTCGATGAGCAGGTGGAGGATTGGAACTCCCGGCTCTCCAATGCCATCGGAGATTGTTGCCTCCCCGGCGTCCTCAGCCTTCTCGGTCTCGGGCAGGCTCCCCTTGGTATCACCGAGGGGAGCTGCGCCATATGGAAACGGGTGCTTAGACCTGACTAGGAAGCGAAAGTGTGGGAGGAAATCTGCATTGGACGGCTAAGCTTGTGAACATCTTATAGGACGCTTATGAAGGCTTCTATGAGATGGCAACTTGTGAAGGAGATAGCTTAAGAGGGCTTTCATCTCCTCCTCTCTTGCGCCTGCTAGCTCTCAGCCCGGCACAATTATTCCGCGATAATTTGGTTCTTTTGACCTCCTTTGTCGGAAGGGTCTACAAATCCTCGGACATTGGCTGTTACCTGTATGAGGCATTTATGAGCTTTTGCAGATAAAGTCACGTCAGTCATTCGCCAGGACCTTCCCCCGGCCATACATTATCTACAATTAGTGAACTGGAGGCTCCCTTTGCCCTCTTCGGGCCCAAGTTTGGCCCAGTAGTTCTCTGCTCCTCCGAAGCCGCTGTTGACAGGGCCTTGGCTGCTGTTAGATCCTTACTACCTGTCCTCCGGATCCGTGCCCCTCCTGGCTTCTCATAAAAGTTTGCTGGGCGGAGCTACGACTCCATCTGTTGAATATCATCAATGGCTCCCCTTTGATGCAAGGCGAGTCTTTTCCGGATGGGTTGAAGCGGTGAGGCAGTGGTCCCGCCCCACTCTTAAAAGACCATCGCTAGATCCGGGTGATCTGGCCAGTACCTTGCCCTCCGGCCTCGAATCTTCGTTTCTGGGGAAGGTAATTGAGAGAGTGGTGTTGGAGCAGCTTCAGGGTTTCCTGGATGACACATCGGCTTCGATCCCTTCCAGTCCAGCTTCCCATGCGCTGGAGCATGGGACGGAGAACTGCTCTTGTCGCCATCATCACAGCATAACGCCCGCATGCAGCTTGACCGGAGGCAGATGCGGGCGCTTGTTGGTTCTGTTAGATCTTTACGCGAAAATGCGTTTGATATGAATTCGATCATGACCTTTTGACCCAATCCGCCTGGCTGCTCTTCATCAAGGTACGGGGCATTGTCCTTCAGTGGATTGCCTCGTTTCTCCAGGACCGGAGCCAGCAAGTGTGGTGCGGGGGTTAAGCCTCCCGGAGATGCCTGCTTCAGTGTGGAGTACCTCAGGGGGCATTGCTGTCCCTGCTATTATTTAACATCTATATCGCGACCCTCACTCTGCTCAGCTGGTAACGGAGACTTTGGGGGTGATCTGTCATCAGTATGCTGATGACACTCAGCTCATTCTACTGTTGATGGAGGGGGGAGCGGTTTCTGCCCCCTGCAGCTCTCCAGCATTGTTTGGAGGCGGTATTAGCTGGTTGGTTACAAGCAGAGCAGATTGCAACTGGAATCCATCGAAGACGGAGATCTTTCTACAGCTAAGCCGTGAGGGAGAGGTTGGGGATTTCCAGTCACCGGTGTGGGAGGGATCTCATTGGCACCCGACCTCCTCCATTCGCAGATCTGGGGGGGTCCACCTGGATTCGTCTCTTTCAATGGAGACCCAGGTGGCCCCTTACAACCCGGACTGCATTTTTTTCCACCTCACGTCAGGCCCGGTGATTCCAGCCCCCATCCTCTCCCACACGGACCTGGCTACTGAGATCCCTGCAACGGTCACCTCCAGGCTGGACTCATATTGTAACTTCCCCGCTTCACGCGGAGCCTTCCCCTATACCCGGTTGATTCGGAAATTAAAACTGGTCCCAAAATGCAGCGGCGTGTTTTGCTCACAGGAGGTGCTCTTTAGAGAGCACACATTCAACCTGTGCTGCGCCTAGCTACATTGGCTCCTGGTTGAATTTCTCAATCATCTTCAAGGTGTGGAGCTCTTTTGACCTTTAAGGCATTTATCGTGGCCTGGGACCGTCAGGTACCTCCGGGACCGCATTACCCCTATATAAGTCCCTACTCGGCCTCCTCGCGGTCAGCAGAGGCCAATTTGCTAGTGGTCCCCGGCCCTCAATGATCGCGCGGGCTGGCCTCCACACGGGCCAAGGACTTTTTTTACAGCATCTTGGCCCCGGCCTGGTGGAACACCACTTCCTCCCAGCTGTCCGGGCCCTGCGGGACCTTGGCCCGAAGTTCCACAGGGCCTGTAAGACTGTGTTGTTCCACCGGGCCTTTGGAGTGCCCTAGTCAGCTGATAATACGGTGCCCCCTCCTCTGCTCCTACCTCTGGCACTGGTACATCAGAGGCCAGCCCCTCATATTGAGGGACCTGCTGTCCCCCCCCTCTTTGGGGTGGGCTGAAATTGAGGCGGGACGCCTTGTTTAAATGTTAATTATTGACCGCTGGTTTTAAGTATTTTAAGACGTTTTATTGATGGAGCCTATGTATTGTGTACTGGATTCGCTCCTGTTTAATGCTTCATGTTTTATATTATGTTGTTCACCGCCCGGAGCCCTTCGGGGATCGGGCGGTATAGAAATTGAAATAATAAATTAATTAATAAATTAATAAAAATTAGTAATATGCATGGTAGAAAAAGAAGACTCACCAGAGCCAACTTGCACCAGCAAGTCAGATATCTAAGAAGAAAATAACAAGAGCAAGATAAGCACCTAAATTAGCCCCACTGATAGAAAAACATTGCCTGACGTAAAAGAAAAAAATGATCAGGCAGGAGGGCAGATGTCCTACCGTGCTCTAAGGAGAAGGACCTTGCACAGGTAAGTATCCAATGGTTGTTCTCCCTCTGAGCCATAGGACATCTTGGGACCTCCCTTAGCAGTGTCCCTAGTTGATGAGTGGGATATCGTTTTCTGACCCTAATACATGTTGCAAGACCATTCTCTCATATGCAGCGCCTGCTAAACTGTAGTCATGAATCCTACAGAGTTTAACAAATGTTGAAATTGACGACTAAGTTGCAGCGTTGCAAATTTCTTCTATGGATGCATTCTTAACAAAAGCTGACATGGTGGAAGAACTTCTAATCAAATGAGCTGTGATTCCCTTTGGAACTGTTAGAGTCCAGCGGTTCTCAATCTTCCTAATGCCGCGACATTTTAATACAGTTCCTCATGCTGTGGTAACCCCCACCATAGAATTACTTGTGTCTCGGTTCCTAAGACAATCGGAAATATGTGTTTTCTGATGGTCTTAGGCAGCCCCTGTGAAAGGGTTGTTCAACTCCCAAAGGGGTCGTGACCCACAGGTTGAGAACCACTATGGGCCTTTCCCCACTTACCTTAAGCCCCGCGCTACTCTCCTCAAGTAGCATGGGGTCCCCCGGCACTCCCCACGACAGGGGCAGCGATAGCACAGCCGCCCCAACGCTGACGCTGTCGCGCCCCCTCAGCGCGTGGCATCCCTGCCGCTCTTGTAAACGGCACCTTTTGATTACCCCACGCAGAGTGCAGGGTCGTGGGGACGCCCGGGCGCGTGGCATAGGGGAGATCGTGGAGAGTGGGGAAACGCCCTATGTTAGACCCTGAACTCTATAGGCTTCTGTAATGCAATCCCTAAGATGCTTATTTATGGCCTTGTTTGAAATTTTTGAATCCTTATTGAGATGAGACATTGCAATTCTTAAGCCCTCAAGATGTAAGCTTTCAAGGTCTTACATACATCCAGCATATGCCAATAAACCTTCTTTAGGATTTTCAGATTTGGATAGAAAGATGGTAAGTATCTCTCCTGTGTGGAACTGAATAGTTACTTTTGGACAAAAGGTGAGATTTGACCTTAACACTATCTTGTCTTTGTGAAATACACACAATGCTGGACTGAGGGACAATGCCCTCAGTTCCAAAACCCATCTAGCTGAAGTCATTGCTGCCAGGAAAATGGTCTTCATTCTGAGATGAGAAGCAAATAAGTCTATTATTGGATTCCCCAAGTGTTCTCAGGAAAAATATTCCCCTCCTGAGGCTCCATTCCTTAGGATGGATACTCTGTCAACTGAGCCAATTGGCTTGTATATTAGACAACCCTTTGATGTGTTCCGCACGAATTGACAATAGATGAATGACCACCCAAGTGAAGAGTCTGCAGCCTTCCCTGTGAAGGTGGATGACTTGAAGCTTCTTGTTTGTTTATGCATATTTTTGAGGCTCTATTGTCCATTTGTATCAATACGTGAGTACCTGTGGCCTGGGACTGAATTTGTAGTAGAGCTAGGAACTTTGCTTTGAGTTCCAGCTAATGTATAGGCATTTTAGATTCTCTATTTCCCTTGTACTAGAATCTGATCCAGTGACGCTCCCCATCCAGCCAGGCTTGCATCGGTGAAGATCTGTCTGGTGGTTGCAATCTGATATGGTCTGCCTTGTCTGACACTATCGTTCTTTGTCCACCGTAGCAGACTGGTTTTGACTGGCCTGAGACCTGTGATTGACATGTTCACCTTGTTGACTATTTAAAGTTGAAAAGACCTTATCAACTGCTGAAGCTCTATCAAGTGAAGTCTGCCCCACTGGACTGTCTCGATTCTGGCCATGAGCTGTCCATCAAATCTGTTAGTATCAGAAGAGTGGTTCACCTGCCGCTGTCAGAGTCCCTGGATCAGGACCCAATAAGCGCTCTGGTTGATCAAAGGATTTTATTGGCAGACTTCGGGGTACAGTAAAGAAGATGAATCTGAGTAAAAGCGCACCAAGCAATTGATACTACATCCCAGGATCCCCATCCCCACATGGGAACCCAGCAGCATAGAACTGCATAACAGAATCCAGACATGAGGCCCGTCCCAGCAGCAGACCCTCAAGGCCAGACCGTTAGATAGCAGAGCACCTGCAAAAGTGAAAGCAACTCTGAACATGTCCCCCTCCCAGCTTGGTAACCCAACATCAAACAATGGGGTTGACTATCAACTCCACCACCAGCTGCTGACTATCAACTCCACCATCTTTGTTCCTCTGAGACTCCAGATAAAATACAGCAATAATTTCACATCATTTGAACATACGTTGCAAAAAATACCAAACGTGTTTGTTTCCAGGAACAGTCTAATTGGCTTTCCCTTCCCATTTGGTAAAAATGTTTTTTTCAAAGATGTCGTAAATATTCATCTAACTGCAGTAAGGGATGCAGTAAGAAAAAAGATTCATACCATAGCAAGACAAGAGAGACAGAGACAGAGAGAGAAGTCACTGAGTGAGGTTCTCTTCTCTCTCAATCTCCACATTCTACTTTATAGACTGTATAGTCCAAAACCCTAACCCAGCTCCAGAAAGTTTACCTGCTCAAGTGCAAAGATGTGCTGATTGAAATAAAATTGAATCTGCTCATTAGCGATGTTTATGCACAGCTGTTCAAATGAGTTTCTTGTAAAGTTCTCAAATCCAAAAATATCCAGAATCCCAACATTCATTCCTCTATGAGCATTGCTAGGTAGGGGGAAAAATACAAAATCTATAACTGAACAAGTCTGGAGAAGTAATAGAGCACAGTAATTATTTAAACCAAAATAAATTATAATGCCAGTTCTTAACTCAAACCAAGACTCATCATTGTTGAATTCTGTAATCTAAACTTATCCCTGATAGCCCAATCCAGAGGAGGGGGAGTGCACAGTGACCAAGAATGATGCTGCTGCAGCACAGCGCCCCCCCCCCATCTCCAAAGAAATTCTGGGTAGCACAGAAAGGGTGAAAAAGAAGGAAAAGTTCTACTGACTCGAAGCCACACTGAACATGCTTTTTCGTGTCATAACTCTGTCACGGACGTGGGGGTGTTCCCAGACTGAAAGTCCTTTGGAAACTGACTTCAGTTGGTTCTGCCTCTGGGAATACCCCCAGACTGTCCCCTTCCCCAGCAGCTTGACTTTGCCTCAGCATGGGTCATTCTGGCGCTGCTCAAAACGGCGCCTTTTGATGACCCTGCGCAGGGCGCGGGGCAGTGGGGAGGCCCGGGGAACAGGACCCTCGCGCTAAAAAGGTCCTGGACCAGACAAAACGGACGTCATTTTAAAAGTGGGGAAACGGCCTCTATTATATCCTCTATTCTCCTAAGAATAAGTTGTTTTGCTATGTCAATACCTCTGTTTAAAAGGACCAGAGAGGAGAAGCATTTTCAAGAACAGCCCACAGCCATTGGCTGAAAGTTGTTCTATGGTACCAGAGGCAGGAGACTTTGGGGATTTAAATTTTCTTTTAGCAATATGAGGATAGATTTAAAAAACACACCCTGTCTTTGAATCCAATGCCTGCACCATAATCCCCAACTATTTAAAGCTGTTTACTTGTTCTATCCAGTGTTCCTTAAGTTCTCATGACCTACTTGTCAGGTTTCTCGCCAAAGCAGTAATTTTAGTTTTTTGATAATTAATTGTGACGTGTTCACAAGAGTGACCTGATTGCACATTTGTGGTTTTCATGCAGATACACACATTGTCCTAGGCCCTTTCCGCACAGATTCTTTAAAACATTTTGAGACAGGAAATAAACTGTTTCCTTCATGGAGTTCCGCATTGTTTTTATCCCAAAATATTTTATTTGCAGCCTCAGAATGTTTTAAGTGAATGGCTTTTTAAAACAATTCTTTAGTGGAAATGTTTTCAAAACAGCTTCATTTGTCTGTCTAGTCCCTATAAGACGTTTCCTATACTTTTTTGCAATTCCCCAGACTTCCTTCTTGACACGGCTTTCTCTGTTCACTCTTTAATGTCCCTCGCCCATTTTTGGAGAATTTGAGCAGAGCTTTGGGGGCTAATTTTTGAAAGATGGAGTGTACAAGACACAAAGAATTGCAACACTCTGCTGTGAAGCACTGAAGCAGAGATTCCACAACAAACTAAAAAAAGGGCAAAAATCACAAAACGGCGGTCAGGAATTGTTCCAAGGGGGTTAGTGCAGACATAAATCCTGGTAAAGAGGGGAATTGAAAACATTTTATAAACGTTTTATACATGTTTTATAAATGTTTTCAAAGATTTGTGTGGAAAGGGCCTTAGTATCAACCAACACAGTTATATGGTGTAGAACTGTACAGATAAGACTCACTCATCACCACATGTGGATGAATCCATAAGCATGGGCCACCATGAACTGATCTTTTGAATTTCATTATCAAATGTTTTCAAGTATCCATAAAAATCTTTGTCAGCAAGTATTTCATATTGATCAATTGCTCATTAAGTGCTCTTCTCTTATTCCTTATGATCTTGATGCTGTTTGTATTAATCTACATATAAAATTCTTTCCATCCCATATGTGCAGCTAAGCCAATTCAGACACATTTTAGCGAACAATTTTTAAAGTGTGAGTTCATCATGTTATACGTTTTGCAAGCTACCATCTCATTGCTAAAAGAACTCCAATAGCTTTTCCACCATAAAACAAACTTGAAAAGCAACATTCTGGATTGGATCCAGACTAACATTTCTGCAGCTTCCTGAAACACCCCCACCCCACATTCTGCTCCCGGGAAAGAAGGGACCCCCCAGGATTTCATGGGACATCTCTGGCTGCTATGTGAGAGGGCATGTGGGCAAATCACACTCCACAGGCAAGAACTGGATCCAAGCCAATATTTTTCAAAGAGTTGATGGGATTTTAACCCCACAATGATCCCATTAACCTACTTGGTTAAATCCCAGTCAACTCTTTTGAGAAACACCGGGGTTAATGTGCTGAAACAAAAATGCAGACTCTCAGCATGAAGACCATTTAAAGGCGTCATCTAAAACAAACAGTAAATTCCTCCTATAAAATAAAAGAAATATACAGACGCAAAATGATGCCACTAGCACACATGCTGTTTGTTGATGTGTTCACTTGCCATATATTTTTATCTGGCTGCAGCAGGGTATTGATACGATTTACGATCCAACTGAAGAGCCGGCCATAAAGTGCCTTTGACATGGCATCTCGTACATCAGCTGCTTTGTCCACTGTGTTTGTTCGGATAATGGTCTCCCCGCGTGTGACAACACAGTGTGAAGTAAGAGCTTCCTGAAGTTCTTCTGAGCCGATACTCAACAGTGAGGCAGCTGAAAGTGACACAGACATATCAAGAAACTGACTGCTAATGCTGGCAGCCCTCGTACGCATGTATAACTGGATATGCTCGTACACATTTACAAATACTTTAAATCCAAATTGACAGATTTGTAGTAAATATTTACCACTATCTAAGGCTTCGGCATTGGGCACTTCACTTTTATCTGTTTGGTGTTGTGAGGAAATGGCAGCAAATTCAATGTTTCCTATATTTAAGATCCCAGCCAGAATTCGATACACTGAATGCACTTCCTGCAGGCAACAAGAGCAACTATTAAAGTCAGAACCATAAGAGTCAGCAAACTTTGAACACACCACTAACAATTTCAAGGAGCTGCAGACAACTTCCAGCCAGAAATACCAAAAGTATCAGGCTACATAGTCTCTGTCCCACACATCCCCTATAGACAAGACCACAACATGCACTCATGGTCTCACAGGCCTCGAGAGATGGGAACTGAGCCTCAACTCCCCCAAATGGCTGCATAACACAATTTCAGATCCTAAACATTGTTTGCTGTTTCCAGGTCCAGTTTTAATACCCTCTGTGAAGAAATTGCTTTTTTTTCACCTTGAGGTTTGAAGGGAATTTCAACAGACCCCACATATCTTCCTAACTTCTTCAGACAGGGAAACCGTTCACTGACCTGTCTGATCAGATTTTTCCCACCTTTTTTCCTGTAGGGATTGAGCTGCTTCAAATACTGGTAGTATAAAGAGAAACAGAAGAATTTCCCCTCAGTCTTGTAACTATCTCAGAAGGTGAAGGGTGCCCGTTATTGAAACTTTTCTAGGCAAACCCCTTAATAAGGCACACAAAATAATAATACTGAGGCAGATTTAAAACTTAAACAGAATAAAATGTTTATTAATAGAGAGGAGATGGGAAAGGGAGTCAAATAACTTGGAGGGAAGGCATGGATGAGGCGGGAGAAATATGGTTACATAAGAGCTTAGGCAGATAATAATCAGGGTTTTTTTGTTTCCAGACACAGGCTTAATAAGTCTGTCCAGTTTCAGTTCTCAGTTAGCTTAGATGGTATTAAGATATTTCATTGATGCTACAGCTACTTAACATGTTGCTGGCTAATGGATAAGAACATAAGAACATAAGAACAAGCCAGCTGGATCAGACCAAAGTCCATCTAGTCCAGCTCTCTGCTACTCGCAGTGGCCCACCAGGTGCCTTTGGGAGCTCACATGTAGGATGTGAACGCAATGGCCTTCTGCGGCTGTTGCTCCCGATCACCTGGTCTGTTAAGGCATTTGCAATCTCAGATCAAAGAGGATCAAGATTGGTAGCCATAAATCAACTTCTCCTCCATAAATCTGTCCAAGCCCCTTTTAAAGCTATCCAGGTTAGTGGCCATCACCACCTCCTGTGGCAGCATATTCCAAACACCAATCACACGCTATGCGGAAGAAGAAGTGTTTTCCTTTTATTAGTCCTAATTCTTCCCCCCAGCATTTCTTGGCAATGAATGTCCCCTGGTTCTAGTATTGTGAGAAAGAGAGAAAAATGTCTCTCTGTCAACATTTTCTACCCCCCCATGCATAATTTTTGTAGACTTCAATCATATCCCCCCCTCACGCCTCTCCTCTCCAAACCAGTAGGTCCCTAAACGCTGCAGTTCTCATAGGGAAGGTGCTCCAGTTCCTCAATCATCCTTGTTGCCCTTCTCTGCACTTTTTCTATTCTCCTCAATATCCTTTTGAGATGCGGCGACCAGAACTGGACACAGTACCTGCAGTCGGTCGCATTCACTGCTTTTATATAAGGGCATGACAATCTTTGCAGTTTTATTATCAATTCCTTTCCTAATGATCCTTGTAGTATATAGAGTTTGCTCTTTTCACAGCGTTGCCATGTATTGAGTTGACATGACATGGAACTATCAACCAAGACGCTTTAAATCTCCTTTCTCTCTGGTTCAGTGATCGATAGTGCGACTCTGGACTCCTGTGAAGCGTGTAATGTGGAAGTTTGGATGGTTGCCCTATGTGTATCGCACATTTGCTACATTTTGTTAAGCAGCTGGAATCGGCCATTTCTGAGCTCACTCATCCTAACTACCAAAGCGTCCCGCCCGAGCTAACTTCTCGCAATTCCCGGTGGTTCTCACTACCCCCATAATTGCTATCATCTGCGGTCATTCACCGTCACGCTACCCACCCCATTTCCTGCGTCGCTGGCGCAATAGGTTAATAGATACCGGTCCCAAAAGCGCACCATTCCGGCATGCATCACTCCCTACGGTTCATCAGTGAGGCAACCTCCCCATTATACTCACTCTTTGCTTCCGCCTTCTCGCAACCAGTTTTTTTAATCCATAGGAGGACTTATCTCTGCTTCCACATACGGGGGGTTTCTCCTAAAAATGAAGTCTCTCGAATTGAGTAATACTCTAGGTCAAAAAAGCTCGGAAATCCAAGTGAATAATGTCCACCATTCACCCTGTTCCACATGTGCCTCATTACACCCTCAAAGCATCCCAGGTAGTTTGTAAGACAGGAGTTGCCTCTGCAAAGCCATGTTTCATCTCCTTCTCAGCAGTTCAAGCTTTTCTGCCACATCATTTTATAATTGGTATCTTCAATTATGTGATTCTACCACTTTACCAGGCTCAGATATCAAACTCACTGGCCCTTATGTAATTTCGGGTCCCGTAGATCCTTTCTTAAAAGACAGTGATGGATGCCATTGGCCATCTTCCAGTCTTCCCAGGGACGGAAAGCCTGATTTCAGAGATGGCTTGCATGGAGCCAGTGGAGGAAGATCAGCCACTGCTTTAGCGAGCTCTTTAATGAACCCTTGGGTGAAGTAGCACTCTGGGCCAAAAGTTGGTAATAGATTTTAGTTTTTGTCACTGTCTGCTTGAACTCTTTCCCGGTTCATCAATTATCTCCACTTGTCTCCTCGGAGTTCACCTCCCATGCAGCTCTTTGGTTCAGGTGCAGGAATGTTCCTCCACCTACTCTTGGTGAACATGATGCAAAAATTACCTGGCTCAGGCTTCCCTTAATCCCCACTACACAAGCAGGGGTCCCAAAGCTTGGTGCAGGCATTTTGAGCATTCTGACAGACCTCACAATCAGAAACCCAAATTTTAGCATAAATCACTGTCTTTGGAGGAAAACCAAAAACCCATATACCAGACTAACTGGTACCCAGGAATTCTTCCCTCACTAGAATATATATTCCACACTGGTTTATGCATATGGCCCTTCAGATTAGCCCCTCAATAAACCCCATACCAGTTCTCCCAGTCTGGGTATGTTACTGCTTTCACACAGATCAGAGGCTGATATCAATAGAACCAGTCACATGCATTGACTGAACTACTCTTCTCTGAGATAACTGAACACAGTCAGGGCAGATAGCTCTTAACTCCTAGACATTCAGATCCAAAAGCACTTCAGATTGTTCTTCACAGGGAGATAATGGGGTTGCTCTCTTCTGCACCTTCTCAAGTTCTGCAATATCCTTTTTCAGGTACGGTGGCCAGAATTGTACACAGTATTCCACGTGTGGTCTCACTATAGAATTGCACAATATGATAGCAGCAGTTTTATTCTCCATTCCTTGCCTAATTAAGGGCAGCATGGAATTTGCCTTTTCACAACAGCTGCACACCAGATTGACATTTTTATTGAGCTATCCACTACCAACCCAAGATCATTTCCTTTGTCTGTCACTGCTAGCACAGATCCCATCTGTGTTTATGTGAAGTTGGGAAATTTTGTCCCAATATGCATCACATTACACTTGTTCACATTGAATCTCATATGCTATTTTAATGCTCATTTTTCCAGTTTGGGAAGATCCTCTTGGAGCTCTTCACAATTCATTTTTCTTTTAATCACCCTACACAATTTGGTGTTATTTGCAAATCTGGTTGACCAATGTTGTACTCAGACAAGAAGCAGGACTCCATAAGATGGAAGCTAGAGCCTGGCTAATTATTATTAACCTAGTAATCCATGAATTTCCCCACCTGGAGGTGGCATCTCTACCCGGCACCACCTCCACATGTCCAGTAGCTTCCCAAGCTGGAGTTGTCAGCCTTTGCTCTTGACAGCATCAAGCCTTCCTTGCTGCCAGTGACCACATACAAATACCAATAGAGTAGGGGTTTTTTTTAAGGGATGACTGGCAGAATTGCCTCAGAATAAGCTTAAGATCACCTAACCTTGACTTTTAAAAGGCCTTAATCTAAACTCCCACAATTCTGAATTTGCTGTTGGCAAATCTTTGAATTTAACAATTCTTGAGAAGACTTATCTTTCTTGCCATGGAATGTTATGACTACATGATTCTATTTGGCCCCCTTAGCTTCTCATATCTGCTTTTCCCAACTCAGTGTAGCATTAAAACTACCAATATCACTTGCTAATGTACCAAAAATGAGGGTATTTGATCAGCCCATTTTGCTAATATGATAAACTCCCATTCCATAACCTGTTCAGGATAAAGATGACAGGAGATTTTTGAATTCATCCGACATTTCCTGGACCGTCTTTGTTCTAGAATGCGCCGCTTGGGTCCCAGTGCTTATCTAGTTCTGTCCCCAAGACACTAGGACCCAAGCAGTGCATTCTGGAACAAAGACAGCCAAGGAAATGGTGGATGAATTCACAAATCCCCTGCCATCTTTATCCTGAACAGGTATAGCAGAGAAAAGGCTTTAAAATGAGTAGACAGACGTGACTGCACAGAACTAGATTTCAGCATGGCACTGAATTCCCATTTACTTGCCAGAAAAACAGAGGAAATACACATCTTCTTCACAAGCCTGAATTAAAAAACAAACAATAAAAAACGCCCTTGCACACACACAAAAACGAAGATGTCATCTTTTGGGGACTTACCTCATCACTAAACCCTATGATTCTAAAGCAATGCTGAATGGCTTCAAACTGAGTTCCATAAGATTCTTTGCTAATAATATCACACATCACCCTTCCAGTGTCATTATCAATATACCTAAAACAAAAAAAAAGAAATGTACTTCAGAAAAGAACCTGTAAGTGAAACTCACTGACTCACATTTCTTGATAACGTTATGTTGATGGGCTCACTGGATTTGCTCAGCGGTGAACAAAAAAGTATTCTGCATACACTCCCATGCCAATTTGTCTTATCATTACATCAGTACTTGAAGATCTGGGCTCAAAGATATCTGAAGGCTGAGTCCTGGCTCAATTTAAGCCCTGGTTAACTGAGTTTTGTATTACTGACTACTGCCGAGTAATAAAAGTCCCTTGATTTCAAATAAATTAGTCTTTCAGAGTAGCCCAATTTTAAGTTATTGATAGCCATCTACTATAGTAAATAATGGGGTAGTTCCTGCTGGGCGGGGTTCTCTTCCTTCCATCTTACCAAATTTCTATCATTAAAGCCCCAATTCCACATAGCTTTTGTCCACATGGGTCCCATGATCCAAAACTAGGTTTGCCCACTATCCAGGAAAACAAAAAGTAGCCTGTTCTTGCATTTTCAAGAGCCTGATGAGTAGAAATCAGCAGAAGAAAGTTTCCAAGATAAATTTTAAACTGCAGCAATTAGCAAGTGATACCTGGCCATTAAAGGCACAACTACAAGGGTTAGTTCAAAAGTGGATAAGCTACCCACAACAACAAAACAAGTAGGGTGGATTCAAATTAGGGGTGTCCATGAGCCAGCTGAGGCAACCTCTCTTTGGCCCCAATCTGGCCTGGCAAACTAGTTGCAGTCTGACCATTCCAGGCATTCAACCCATCCCACTGCGAGATCGCCAGTCCAGGCACCCATCCACCTCACTCTTGATCTAGCCTGGTGAGTCACCTCCCCATGCCAATCTGAGGCTGCCCCCCCAAGTGCACTCGCCAGCTGAGACAGCCCCCCTTCCCCCAGGATCCAGTCTGACCAAGTCATATTTATGTTATATCTGGCCCTCATAACAAATCAGTTCAGCACCGCTGCTTTAAATGGTTATGTACTTCCCAGAAACCATTTGGTGGCTGGATGTCACATCTAAACATGATCGAAACATTCAGATCAGAGTGTGCTGTATTCATAAATGGGTCAAGCTATGTAGATAGAAATAGGTTTAATTCAAGTGGCTAAAATAGTTGGGGAATCCTTCCCTCTACCAGTAAATAAAGGCCACAGAAATGAAGGGGGGGGGATCTAGACATCGATAGTGTTTCCAAACTACCCTTTTCTTGTTCCTGCATAAGTGAATAATGAATTCACATCTTTGGGGAAAGTATTTTGTTGAACTGTGGTCAAAAACTATTTCCATTTCTGATACTGGATGGTTTGGCTTCCCCTCACAAGGATCTCACAAAGAAGTCCAGTATTTCTCAACATGCAAAGCCCTAAGAAGTGCATTTTATTGTTCCAATTTGGAGAATACATACAGCCCCACCCACCCCCACCCACTCAGCACCCACAACAATTGCCAGCAAATTCCTTCTTCTCCAAATGGTATTATTAACAGGGTTACTTCTAGAGAACAAAGGCAGCTCAAACTGGGTCCAGCTTCCAAGTGAATAAAAATCCAACGACTTTAAGAATGACACACTTAGCATACCCAAAGGCAGGCTTTGACCTAATATGCTAATCACTCCAATAATAATGTACACATTTAAAGCAATTCATTTGGCTTTGTTTGCATAATGTTAACACAAACCATTAATTCTGTAATCAACCATTTCTAAAAGAAGATGAAATTCCAAGGCTGAAAACAAAACAAAAATGCAGATGCTTTTATTTCTGATCTGTGCAGTTAAAATCAGATAAAAACAACAGAATTCCTTCTTGCCCATCTAGTTTTGCAGTTCAATTTGTTCAAGGGCTCCTTAAGAGACAGAAGAAGGATAAAGAGAGGTTCACATGAAAAGGAAGAGCTAATCGATAGCCAATTACAGCTGACATTAAAAACAAATTAGTAATAGTTACCTAGGAGGCTTTTCTTCAGGCAATTTATATTCAAAAAGTTTCTTCTGATGATATAGGCCAGCATAAATATAATAAAATATATGGAAGTTTTTCTCCCCTCTGTAGGAAAAAACAAGTTGTAAAACATGTTGGTATATGTGAGTCTATAAAGTAACGGCCTTGAATATACTGTGAAAACTAATACCACCAGCTATTGGAAATATATCATCCACATATAGCCTTCCTTTTATATATGCAAATAATGCAGTGTTATTTATCATACATAGCTACTGCAAGAATGGACACACAATTGCCATGATTGATGACTGGCCTACAAAAGCCATATTGTAGGTCACAGGCGGAGCTACTAGGGGACAGGGGGTGTGTGTTGCACCGGGCGCATGCCAGAGCATGGTGGAAAATCACTCCCCACCCCACCCCACGGTGCCCATCACCACTTACCTTAGTGAAACAGTGCAGGCTGGAGAAGCGACCTGTTCCCTTCAGACTGAAAACAGCCTGGTGGGAACTACACTTCCCAGGAGACCTTGCAAGCCCCAAGGTCTCATGGGAAGTGTAGTTCCCACCAAGCCGTTTTCAGCCTGAAGGAAACAGGCCGCTTCTCCAGCCTGCACTGTTTCACTAAGATAAGTGTGGGAGCGCAGGGGGCAGGGCACCGCAAGGGAGCGTGGAAAACACAGAGTGTGCACCGACACAGTATGGCCCAGCTACGCCTCTGTTGTAGGTCAGTTCCCACATAATAGGGATTCTCAGTTTGCAGAGAGTGGTGCCATTATGAAATGTTGGAGTTATGCCTTAATATTCCTCTTTTTGGATGGTGAAATGTATTTCAAAATGCAAAATCATAGCCCATTTTGGGAGACCTCTCTGCTGAGTGTGTTGACTGGGTTCCAGGGCTTCCTCCCTAAATAGTTCAGCCCTAACTGTTTACAAACCAGTTTCAAGCTGTATGGTTGGATCCAATCAGTTGGTAAAAGGGAGGAGGAAATTCCCATTGACTACCAAAAAGATTGTGCTGGGGACCGTGGCAACTGAATAGTCAAAAGCCATATGGTAGGCATGGAAGCAGTAATGAAGGAGGGCATGGGCATGATTAAGCAAAACAGTTGGCAGGGTTCAAGCCACCATTTCCTGACTAGCAGACAATTGCAAACCAGTTTTTTTTTTAGTTCAGGTCTCAGAACAGGCCACAAATTGGCATCACTTTTGCTACATCTGGTACCTGTGTGCAATGCTGTACCAGGTCTAAATGGCGCCCGGGGACATGACTGCCTTCCCGCACCTCCCCTGCACCCGGCTTCTCATGCCACGCCCCCCATGCCCCACTTACAGGAGCCAGCAGGGAGGATGGGGAGGGCAGGGTTCGGGGGACAGAAGCCAGTCTGCAGGGAGGCCAGGAAGGGGGTGGGGCACCGCTGTGGGCGGCTCAGACACATGTCGTTCCGTCACATGATGAAATGGTATGCACCCAGGAACATGGGATATCCATTAGCGGTACGCCACTGCCTGTGTGTTTGTGCATGTGTGTTAAGTGCCATCAAGTTGCTTCCAACTTATGGAGACTTTATGAATTAATGATCTCAAAAATATCCTATTCTGAACCTTGCTCAGATCTTCCAGAGTGACATGGCTTCCTTTACTGAATAGAGCCAGTGCTTCCACTCATTTATGTGCTTTGGCACATGTGGGCATAATGCCTGGCCACATATATGCTGCCTGTATGTATGTTCGTACATAAATTTTTTGTGTAAATTTTTTGTAAGATGCCATAAAGCTCCGTCAAGATTGAGAGATAAATTGTTTTCTTAGTTTTGCTTATGACTCAATCATGATTACCTGGTATGTTTTAAATGTTAATAAAAGTTTGTCTATCTGTCAAAGTGTTCAGACACTGTCATCACTCCACTGCTTGCTTCAAAAAATCCTTAAAAACTGCTTTAAAAACTGCTTGCTTTAAAAACCTGCAACACACATATTTTTCCAGCTTTGGTACACCCAGTGTACATCCAGCTTTGGTACACCCAGCGTTCCCAAACAAACCTGGGGTTGTGCTGGTGGAAAGTGCCATCAAATTGCAGCCAATTTATGCCAACCCTGTGGGCTTTTCAAGGCAAGAGATGTTCAGAGGTGGTTTGCTGTTCAGAGGTGGTTTGCTGTTGCCTGTCCCTGCGTAATGACCCTGGACTTGTGGTTTCCCATCCAGATATCAGACAGGGCCAACTCTGCTTAGCTTTTAAGATCTGAGAAAATCTGGCTAGTCTGGGCTATCTGGGTCAGGGATACATGCCAAAAGAGGGAAACACATGCATATGGTAAACATGCCTGACGACAGAAAATGTGGCATGCTCTCCCAGTATGTGAGGTAAGATCACCAAAAGTGAACATAAGAACATAAGAACCTAAGAACAAGCCAGCTGGATCAGACCAAAGTCCATCTAGTCCAGCTCTCTGCTACTCGCAGTGGCCCACCAGGTGCCTTTGGGAGCTCACATGTAGGATGTGAACGCAATGGCCTTCTGCGGCTGTTGCTCTCGATCACCTGGTCTGTTAAGGCATTTGCAATCTCAGATCAAAGAGGATCAAGATTGGTAGCCATAAATCGACTTCTCCTCCATAAATCTGTCCAAGCCCCTTTTAAAGCTATCCAGGTTAGTGGCCATCACCACCTCCTGTGGCAGCATTATTCCAAACACCAATCACACGTTGCGTGAAGAAGTGTTTCCTTTTATTAGTCCTAATTCTTCCCCCCAGCATTTTCAATGAATGCCCCCTGGTTCTAGTATTGTGAGAAAGTGAGAACAATTTCTCTCTGTCAACATTTTCTACCCCATGCATAATTTTGTAGACTTCAATCATATCCCCCCTCAGCCGCCTCCTCTCCAAACTAAAGAGTCCCAAACGCTGCAGCCTTCTCCTCATAGGGAAGGTGCTCCAGTCCCTCAATCATCCTCAAGTTGCACTTCTCTTGCACTTTTTTTTTCTATCTCCTCAATATCCTTTTTTGAGATGCGCGACCAGAACACAGTACTCCAAGTGCTTTGGTCAGCACTCCACTTGCTTTATATATAAGGGCATGACAATCTTTACCCAGTTTTATTATCAATTCCTTTTCTAATGATCCCCAGCATGGAGTTTGCCTTTTTCACAGCTGCCATGCATTGAGTTAAACATCTCCACATGGAACTATCAACTAAGACGCCTTAAAATCCCTTTCCTGGTCTGTGACTGATAGCACTGACCCCTGTAGCGTGTATGTGAAGTTTGGATTTTTTTGCCCCTATGTGCACTCTCTCATCACTTTGCATTTTTTGCTACACATTGAACTGTGCATTTGCCACCATTTCTGGAGCCCACTCCTACCTAATTTTATCAAAGGATCCAGCTTGGAGCTCTTCGCAATCCTTTTGTGGTGGTTCTCACCATCCCTACATAATTTGGTATCATCTCTGCAAACTTGGCCACCACGCTACCCACCCCTACTTCCAGGTCATTTATGAATAGGTTAAAGAGCACTGGTCCCAAAACTATTGAGGATCCTTGGGGACACCCACTCCCAACACATCTCTCCATTGTGAGAACTTCCCATTTACACCCACTCTTTTGTTTCCTTGTTTCTCAACCAGTTTTTAATCCATAGGAGGACTTCCCCTCTTATTCCTTCATTGCTGAGTTTTCTCAACAGTCTCTGGTGAGGAACTTTGTCAAAAGCCTTTTGGAAATCCAAGTAGACAATGTCCACCGGTTCACCCCTGTCCACATGCTTGTTTACACCCTCAAAGAACTCTAGTAAGTTTGTAAGACAGGATTTGCCTCTGCAAAAGCCATGCTGACTCTTTCTCAGCAGGTCTTGCTTTTCTACATGTTTTATAATTTTACCAAAAGTGTGCTGACCAAACAGGGATTGAAAGCTTTGAGAGAATACTCCTCCCTTTACCAAGAGCCCAGTGAAGTGCAGTGGGCTTGCAAGGTCCTAGCACCAACTTGTATTTAAATGAAGCTTTCAGAATGACCTTTGCCAAATAGCTCAACTTTCAGCTTCGCTGTACTCCAAACTCCTTGAAAGAAAAGCAGGCCATCAGGGGTTGGATTCCATCATAATTTCCCCCTGTACATAAGCTGGAGTGTATTTTAGCAGAAATTGCATTAAAAAATTTGTTTTTACTGTTGGAGGTGAAGTTGTCAACAATTACAAAAACATATTGAAAAAGTCGTCTAATTTATACCTACACAGCTTGCTTTATGACTCTGGATTTTTCTAGCAGATATTCAGAAATTTTCGCTCCCATCACCGCTCCTGTTGGCGTAAACATCATTTCCAAATATTTTCCAAACCGACTGGAGTTGTCATTGATTGCAGTGCAGGCGTTGCCAAAAGCTTCTACCAGAGGGTTCACCTGAAGAATCTTCTCCCGCAAAGCCCGATTGTTAGCCTTTGTGGAACATTATCAGTGAGGAGGAATCCCCAGGAAATAGGAAACAGCTCCATGCAGTAAGGTCCCTAATCTCATAGAATCAAAAAGTTGGAAGAGTCCTAAGGACCATCCAGTCCAACCCCCTGCATCAAAAGTATATATCCAAATATACATTCAATCTCTGCTTGGGCATGTCCAAGGATGGAGAACACAGAACATCTCTCAACCATTATGCTTACTATATTGGACATGGACTGAACAAGTGTCAGGAGTTGTTGTAGTTATGTGCCTGTTGCCTGATCCCTGGGAAAATAGGAGATTGTTCCAACTCTGCAGCATTGCAAGGGACTATGGGACCGTCTCCTATCTCTGGCTAGACAGACAGTATGGGAAAGAGATGTGCAGCATGGCACCCATGACTGCTTTGGCGCCTGCCAATTCTTTTCCTGGGACCCACCAAATGTTTTCAGAAAGTGGGTAGGGCCAGGTGGGTGTTCTGTCCAGCAAGTCTTCAAATTGGCCATTAGAGATTTGATTGACTGTGCAGATTTTTAAAAACTGCTGTTTTGGTAGCGGCTGCCACCAGAGTATATGGATCTTCCCTGTGAGACCAAAGGTAAGCTGTGGCAGCCATTCTGTGGTTGGCTCTGCCTCCTGCAGTAGCCATTTGGTGGCAGCCATTTTGGCAGCCATGCTGTGTCAGAATTCCAAAAGTGCCTGCAGGATCAAAATTATTGGGGACTGCTGCTATAAGGAATGGAGCAGCGAGTATTGGGCACCGTCAGGGGAAAGATGGAATGGATAACAATGAATTGGTGGTAGCAATTTTTTAGGGGAAGGTTACTAGAGGTCATAGTAGAAAAACACTGGAGAGGGGTGGATAGAGGCAGAAGAAGTGTGAGAAAGAAATGTATTTCTACATGGAACACCTTGCAATTACGTGGCTTTCTTGTTTAATTCCATTCAGACGCATACCTGCCAGAGGGACATATGGGTACAAATGTCCCCAGGAGCAGGAAATTTAATCACGGGGGGGGGGATTGCCCCCACACCCCTCCTCCTTCCTGATAATTGCTTTATTTGCCTCTCTCTCTTTACACAAAAACATATAGAAACTGTATCCAAGCATGTTCTGTGACGCTGCAAAAGTTCCTGGGGTGTATCTCTCAGATTCCATGTTGTTTTATTGGCCATTTATAAATATCACTACCACAGGCAACTGTTGGTGTTGCTTGTGCAACATGTCTATCAACACTATCAACATGGACATATCTATTAATACGGATGCATAAAATAAACAATACTTTACACCATAAACATTTGTGCTCCATGGCAGGTGATCGATACCTTTCCCAGGAAAGTCAAATGTTGTACAATGAGATGGGCACTTTCAGTCTTTCCAGCACCGCTTTCTCCGCTGATGATAATGCACTGACATACAAAAACAGAGCTGTAAAATGCCTAGCTTACAACTCAGCTGATAAACTTTAATCTGTATGCATCTCAACAGACCATTAAGATAACAGAGCGTTTGAGATTTGACTGGCTTTGCAGACTCCAACAGATCAAGCCCAGCTTAACAGGCTATACTCCGAGGCGGAGCTTCAACAGGGCCACCTGAGGACAAATGCCCCGGGCAGCCCATGCATGCAGTCACGTGGGGGGTGAAAATCACCCCCACCCTCACTCAGCACCCTTTGATCTCAACTCCAGCCCCGCCCCAGGCCCTAGCCCTCCTTCAGCCGGCTGAGGGAGCAGCCTGGTGGGGCTGCTGCCGGGCACCCCTCAGCCCAGCCCCACCAGGCTGCCCAGGACCACCACCACCAGCTAAGGCAGTGGTGGCGAACCTTTGGCACTCCAGATGTTATGGACTACAATTCCCATCAGCCCCTGCCAGCATGGCCAATTGGAGCTAAGGTAAGTGGGGCCCAGAGGGGCCAGGGGAGCACCTGGAGCAAGTGTTGCCCTGGGTGCCATTTTCCCTTGCTACACCTCTGGCTATACCCTACCACTCTGCTATACTAAGTGTGGTGGTTTCCACCAGCCTTTTTCTGAAGGAAGGATCCATCCGTTACAGGAAGGCTCCACACTCAGCTGAGCAGAATGGAAGGATAGAACCCAGTATAAATAGAAAAATCTCAGCTTTGCAAACCTGAATCCCATGAAGCTCTCTCATATGATAGTATGCTTACAAGCTTACATACCTTAAACATATTAATAGATAAATACAAACATTTAAACAGGGAATGCACAAAAATAAGTAAAAATTTAAAAGATACATAATTTATCTATTGCCACACAGTCATCAACAGAAGCTATGAGTAAGCAAAGCAAGACATGTTCATTTTGGCAATATTTCAAGGCGAGAGAGTGGGGGAAGGGGCGGTGAGGTGAGGGGTACCTTCCATGAAGGTGTGATATGGCTTCTGAGGAAAACCAAAAGGAAAATCACACCTCTCTAGGAATTGCTGGAAACTCTATGGTTTTTGATAATTCCTAGAGAGGTGGGATGTCATGGAAGGATTTTAGCCAGAAGTGATGTCATGCCATCAGCCTGGAAAATACACTGCTTATTTTTCTTCTGCCATCCTGGCAGGCAACAATCCTGTTTTAGAGAAATCAGCAACCACCTTATCTCAACTCATCCACAATTGGGAATATCTTTTACATTTGCTTCTAGACAAACTCATTCACATCCTTTGCAAATCATAAGCAAAATGATCTTTTCCTGTGTTCAAGGAAACTTTTTTTAAAATTTAAAATTTCCTTTTATTCAAATCTTCAAACACATAACATAAGTTATCAGGGAAACTTTTCAAGGTTTGGATCCAGACCCTTTCAAGCTTTAAAAAAATAGAATCTAGCACTAAAAAGGGCAGCTAAATAAACACAGTTGCTGATCAACCCCTCCCACCTGTTACCACTTTGATAAAAACTGTTGCCAAATTTGAGGGAGATTACAGCACTATGATTGTGCTGCTTCAGGCTAACCTAGAAGTGACCTTTGTCAGAATACTGCTGCGGGACCCCATGTTTCATCAGCCTGTTCCCGCACTGGCTATTCCATTGTAACTTTAATCAACAAGGCCTGGGTCATAGAAGGCATTTTCATTAGATATTTGGAAGTGCCTTAACAGTGCATTAAATTACAGGAGTAGCTCTGCAGAGGATTGCACTGTAAGAGGTACAGCAAGAAACTAGACATTATACCAGTATGTAATTTGGATTGTGTGAAAAATATCTCCTGATGGAAGCGATTTCCATGAGCAGAATAGGACTTCCTTGCCTCTCTCTCTCTCTCTCTCTCTCTCTCTCTCTCTCTCTCTCTCTCTCTCTCTCTCTCTCTTCTGTTGCAGCCCAAAATGTCCACCCAAGCTTTACACTTTGGAAAGCAGAAACTTTTCATGGGGTCCATCCCTGAGTCAAGCTGCTGAAAACAGTGACTATCCCCACCTTTAATATTTACACAGGGGTTCCCAACATGCCCTTTGGCGCTATGGCACCCACTGATACATTTTTCTGGTGCCCATCAAGTGTTTTTAGGAAGTGGGCAGGGTCAGGCCAGGCTTTTGTCCAGTAAGGCTTCTGATTGGATGTGCAGATTTTTTTTAAAAAAATTGCTTTGGCAGCAACTGCCACCGCAACACAAGGATCTGCACTGTGTTACTGACGTTAAGCTGTGGCAGCCATTTTGTAGTAGCCATTTTGTTTTTGCACCCACCATGCTATGTCGGAATTCCAAATGTACCTGCAGGCTCTAAAAGGATGGGAACCCCTGACCCAGCAGAACTCTCCTCATTCTGTGACATTTCACAATTATCCATTGTCTTTAAGCAATTATCCATTGTCTTTAAGACATTTCACAATTGTCCATTGTCTTTAAGCAGCCACAAAAATACACAGCACGAGGGGACATCACGACGAAAGGGAAACTGCTATTTTCAGTTGTAGCTACATAGCAAGCATTTTGAAGCTCATGGAATATCTCAGAAAAAGAACCCCTAGCAGCAATTCTTGGCTGGGATGGTTCTGAAAACTTGGTCTCCCTGGCCATGCCTAATGCTTCTTATTATCCTTAGCTCATTCCGCATATGCAAAATGATGCACTTTCAAACTGCTTTCAGTGCTCTTTGAAGCTGTGCAGAATGACAAAATCCACTTGCAAACAGTTGTGAAAGTGGTTTGAAAACGCATTATTTTGCGTGTGCGGAAGGGGCCCTTAAGTACTATAAAGATTTTCATTCTCCATCCTGGCCATACTGTATCCATGCATTTATTTTACTGGGGTTTCTTACAAAGCTTTCATATCGTTGGCTTTGGTCTACTACACATCATGCTGTAAACAAAGGAAGACTTTTCAAAAAAAATGTAAAAAAGCAGTAGCCAATTATTACACCCAACCATCATTTCTGTGCACAGGACTTCATGTGAAATAGCAATGCGAGGATTGCAGTCTTCGGAACATAGAGATGTTGGTTTCCATGGCATTGTATTTCATTTTCATTAAAATCATTGCCATATAATTGGATTTGTGTCCTCATTATATTTATCCTGATTATGTTTTATCATGGAAATGAGCGATTGCAGAGTTAATGGCTCTTATTTTTCTGTGACAGAGCCAGACACTTCTTGGCTCTGTCCCCAGTTCCAACTTAGTTTCACACACTGAATGCTGGAGATAGAAGGGGGCAGAAACTACTTCCCTGTGTTAGAGAGTCAAGCATATCACACACATGCTCTGGATTCCGAGATCCTCAACCAAATTTAGGGCAAATATATGCTATGCGTTTCAACCGTGAAAAAAGCAGTGAGCAGATTAAAAGAGCACAGAACCAGTTTCCGCACACGTACCCTCTCTCCAAATAGCTTGTTGTTGTCCCGTCCACCCCCCATTGCATCAGTGTAGAAACACCAACACAAGAATAATCTTGCTTCCCTGGTTCTTATTCAGCCCAATATGTAGGGAAAAAAAGAAGAGGATTGCTTCATACCTGGTCTTTGCTCGATGTAACCATGCCTTGGTAAGCAGCGTCCGCAGAAGCGAATATGTGAGGTGGGTTTGTAGAACGCTTCACGCCATGATAAAGCTTGGAAAACTAAATGAAAGCAGGAATCTGTCAAATTGCAATGTGCATTTCACAGCATTAAAAAATCCCCTTTAACAGAGGTGTCCAACTCTGGCATTTCAGATGTTTATGGACAGCAATTCCCAGCAGAGGCTGATGGGAATTGTAGTCCATGAACATGTGAAGCGCCAGAGTTGGACACCCCTGCATAAGAATTTGAAGGCAAACAAACAGGGATTCAAACCTCCTGCTCAGGACCAGATAAAGATCTCCTAGGGTGAAACATCTGCCTGGCAGGAAGCCCACTGCTGTCCTGAGATGTTTGGGTGATGCGCCCATGGGCAATCTGTCTCCTACTTTATGCTGGGACAGGCTTCTGGAAGGAACAGGCTGGAGCTTGGGGGAAGGAGCTCTTTTTAGTCTCACTAGCACTGTCAAAGATTGAAGGATCCCCCAAGAAATGAAAGGTACTACACTTAAGCAGAAAAAATGAAATGCACAGATATAAGATGGGTGATACCTGGCATGACAACAGTACATGTGAAAGAGAACTGGGAATCTTAATAGACCGCAAGCAGCACGAGTCAACGATGTGATGTAGCAGCTAAGAAAGCCAATGCAACTCTGGGATGCATCAATAGGAGTATAGTACCTAGATCCAAGGGGAGTAATAGTACTACTGTATTCTGCATTGGTCAAACCTCGCCTGGAATACTGTGTCCAGTTCTGGGCACCACAATTCAAAAAGAATACTGACAAGCTGGAGTGTGTCCAGGGGACAGCAGCCAAATGATAAAAGGTCTGGGATCCATGCCCTTTGTGGAGAGACTTAGGGAGCTGGGTATGTTTGGTCTGGAGAAGAGAAGGTAAAGGGGTGACATGATAGGTTTGACATGTTGAAGATGTCAAAGGGATGACATGTTGAAGATGGAGCAAGTTTGTTTTCTGCTGCTCCAGAGACTAGGACAAGGAGTAATAGATTCAAAATACAGGAAAAGAGATTCTACCTAAACAGTAGGAAGAACTGCCTGACAGTAAGGGTTGTTCAACAGTGGAATACACTGCCTCTGAGAGTGGTGGAGTCTCTTTCTTTGGAGGTTTGTAAACAGAGGCTGGATAGTCATCTGTCAAGGTTGCTCTGATTGTGTGTTCCTGCCTGGCAGTGGGTTGGACTTGATGGCCCTTGTGGACTCCTCCGACTCTATGGGTCTACAACTAAACTTTTCAAGAGAAGCAAACAAACAAAAAAGGTTGAGGGAAAGAACATAAGCTTGTATTATTAGCAGCTGGATGGATCCCTCCTCACCTTAAAGAGCTTCATGGAGATGAATGAGCCTCTAAGATTATATCAGAGTAGGGCACTGCTCTCCCAAAATGCATGTCCCTCAGAGTTTTGGGGATCTATCTTGTTGTTTTTGAGCTATGGTAGGAAGGGATTGGCAGCTGACTTTTCCCCTTGCCTGAAGATATACCTGGATTAACAAAGGGGCTAGTTTTACCTCAAGGTGTGTGTTACCCAAGGTGCTTTAATCAGCACCCCAAGAAGACCATTTCCTACCATATCTGGATCCAAATGGTCTAGTATTTGCATTTACAAACCTTCAAAGTTCAATTTGCCTGCATGGGAACCCTTTGGTCCAATGCCCAAGAAAAGCAATCAACACTTTTTGATCTCTGGAATCCTTGCCATAATATCTCATATTGCTCAGGTTAGTTTCAGGGTATAAAGGGGGATCTTTTGGTCCCCACATGCATGCATGCGTGCGTGCGTGCGTGCGTGCGTGCATGCGTGTCTTGGATCCATATCACACATTCTCACTTACATGTGGGTTCTCTTTGTTTCTGAAAATGCTGGCTCTTTTCCTCCCTCTACCTGCAGCTTCCATGGACCTTCAAGACCAGTGATTATCACCTTTAGAGTGACTGTAAGCTGCCGTTTTCTGAGACAGTCTTCACTTAAGTTGGGGGAATGAGCTGGGCAGCAAGGAGGGAGTTCCCAGCACCTTGGCTTAGTTTTTCCCCTTGGGAAGAGCAACTCTGAGCATCCAGTAGGCATCAGACTTGATAGGGCTTGCAAAGTTTTCCCCAGACAGTGCGGAAAGGTACTCCTCCCTTCCAAGAGACTTAGGCATTTGTACCAAGTTAGCTCAGTTTTGGTTTTCGACCCATTTCAGAAACCCCATCAAAACCAGTTGTAAGTTCTACCACAAGATAAGACAAAGCCAACTGGTTTGAAATAATTTCAGAGGTAGCCAGGTTGGTCAGAAGTAGGAAAGCTAAATTCAAGACCAGTAGCAACAAGATTTTCAGGGTATGAGCTTTCAGAAGTTAAACTCCCTCAGAATCTAACAAATGGAACTTTGACTCTTAAAAGCTTATACCGCCCAAATCATGTTTGTCTCTAAGTTGCTAGTGGGCTAAAATCTAGCTAGTCTAAAACAAATATACCAGTCTGGACAAATCAGATGTAGATTTGGGAGCAGGTTTAAGTTTGTATTATAAAATTATCATTCAATTGACCACAGATGAAGACTTTGCTGTATTCAGTTTTCTGTTTGAAAATTGAGCATTCGGTGACGGTGTTACACATGTTTACATTATTTTGGATTAGTTTTATTTTGTACGTACATTATATTTCATTGATTTCATACAGATTATTTTGTATGCTTGTTTCAAACCTGGTGGCCTTTTTGGCCCCTTTGTATGGTAAATACTACATGATTTAATGAATTTCCCTCAACACTTGGTTGCTGTTTATTTTGCTGCTCTCTGAGTTACCTGCAGGAGGCTTTAGATCCTCTTTTAAACCATTTGTGACTGAATGTCACCAGAAGTTTAAATTGCAGCATCAGGTGGGAGCCCTATGGTGTGGTTTTCTTTAAATAACAAAACAGAATAATACAATCATTTCAACATCATCTTCTTACCTGTGGCGAATATATGCTGAGATTTTGGAAAGGGTTTAAGGCTATTAAGATATCACCGACATACGTATAAATCTGTAAGTCTGCATAGCGTTTCTTCAGTTGATGAATAATGGTTTCCTGGAAAAGATTACATGTTTCACAGTTAAGTGGGTTTGGAAGGGGGAGATTGAAGATTGGAACCTCATTGGAAGTACATCAAAGGCGCAAAGCAATAAGCGATAATCTTAAAACTTATTTGTCATTTGTGTCAGGTACTGACTTCAATCTATCAAGCCATTGTTTTCAGAACCTCCTCTCTCTTCCCAAGATAAATTCAGTGCCAAGTTAAAAGCAATATGTCAATTAAGTTTTTGTTATTATGTGGATTGGAGAAACAAAACTACACGCAGGTTCATCTCTAGTAGTAAGAATAGAAAGATGCAACCTAAATATATTTAATGTTCTGAGTGCGGCATTCTACCAGAGTTATTGATGCATTCAAATGAAGGCAGTAATGGGGAAGTGGGCAGAGGAACCATAAGGCAATTGATTTGACTGGCTTAGGGGGAATGTGATCCAAACCACGGGTGTTCCTTGATTTCAGTTGTCCTATAAATCAAGGCTCACCAGCATGGTGTCTGTGAGTTCATGGTGCCCACCAATACCTTTCTTGGCACATGTCATGTGTTTTAGGCAAGTTGAGGGGCAAGTGGAGTTTTTGCCAAGCAAGATTTTGACTGGCCATTGAGTATATGAATGGCTGTTCAGTTTGTTAAAATATGTTTCTATGGCAGTAGCTGCCTTCAAAGCTCAAAAATCTTCATTACGGGACTACAGGTAAACAGTGACAGCCATTTTGTGGCTGGCTTCACTTCCTCCTATGGCAACTATTCTGTGGCACCGATTTTGTGGCTGAGTCCATCACGCTATGCCAGGATTCTAAAGGTGCCTGCAGCCTCAAAGAAGTTGGGAACCCCCACTTCAGTATGTGTTATTTACTTCTGAAAAAGGCTTCTTCTGTGTGAGAGCTCCCCAAATAACAATTGAAAAACTGTATATGTCATATTTGGTGTCAAAATATTAGCATTCTCTTTAATGGGTTCAGGAAGGAGGTATACAGTAGTGCTGCAAGCTCCATTCACGCGGAGACTGTGGGAATGAGAAAGGCCAATGCACTTGAAGAATCCAAACTAGAAATCTTAACATGATAATGCACCAGCTTGAAGATGTTTGCTGGCTTGAGTTCCAGATGAAGTGGGGAAGGGGGATCAGGGGAACGTACAAAGAAGAAAGTTCATGCCCATAGCTGTCTCATGGATGAATTTCCCAAACCCCACACTCCCCAGGATCCAACCCCAAATCTCCAGGTTGGCAACCTAGGAGCTACTCTTCTCGATGGTGACCCCTGGCTCTTCCCCAGTGGGACAAGATTGCCTGAGCCACTGAACTAACAACTTTTCTTCCCTTGCTTGCTGTTCTATTCATTGTATGCTGGTGGTTTTCTCAAACTTAACTGGGCATCCTGAAACTGGCTCCCACAACAGCAAAGTCTAATTGCCTGCTTAAAGAGGCCCTTATCTTTCTGGGATAGATGACTTAGCCCTTGCTAATTAGTCTGTTCTGGCCTTCCAAGCCAGGTGGAGAGCAACAGCCTCATTCTGCCTCGTTACTGCTTTCAGAGATTGAGCTACCATGGGCTTGCAGCCAGGCACTCCATCATCTTTCTTGCATTTTGCATTGACACTGTCTTCCCCTTTACTCTAGAGGTTTTGGCGAGCTCCGTGGTGATGCTGATTGTTGCTGGGTTTCAGACACAGCTGGAGTCCTTCAATTGGAAGGCTGCAGACATGGTAAGACTTCTTCTACCGCAGTGGTTCCTGTGTTCTCTGACTGACTTCCGCTTGTGACTGTTCCTCTGTTCCCACACTGACTCACTCTATTTCCTCTTGGTCTGAGGAGGTCTCACCAGGCTGACCCAGGACACTGGGTGTCTCACATGTGCTTAAGGAATTTTCAAAGTATTGCAGAAATATACACTAGGAAAATAATATGACTAAACTAAGGTAATGCTATTTTCAAAGAACAGAGTTTAGATGGCTCAGGATAAAGCTAACAGGGGATTTGTGAATTCATCTGCCATTTTCTGGACTGTCTTTGTTCTAGAATTGGTCCCTTCTGCACATGCAGAATAATGCACATTCAATCCACTTCCACAATTGTTTGAAAGTGGATTTTGCTATTCTGCACAGTAAAATCCAGCTGCAAAGTGCATTGAAAGTGGATTGAAAGTGCATTATTCTGCATGTGTGAAAGTGCCAAAATTTTTGAAAAGGGTACAGAACAAGTACACTTCTGCAACTATTTGGACATTGTATTTCATTCCTCTAGTAAATGGACAATACATTTCCAACATGCACAAGCAAAGGCTGAACTATCTTGTTGAGCAATTACTTGATTCCATTACATCAAAGGTGGATCTTTTCTCCTGCTGAAGTTCATGTATACAGGACAAGTGGGGCCTCAACTAATTTATACTTGCTTAGCATGACGGATGCAATCCAAACAGAGATAAGATACAGCTGAGGCCCTCAATCTTTTGGACCCTGTGAGGCACCTTTGCAATTCTGACCCAGAGTGGTGGATTCAACCCCTCCCCCCAGGTTGGAGATCCCAATATTAGTGGGATCCATTATCAAGATCTATGGGTCCCTCATACCATTGGGACCCATTATCCCCCTCCTTCTAAGAGGATTAGGTTCAGGTGGGACGCCATCTTGGGATATTTTAACTGCTGTTTTTATTATAATTATGGACGTTTATGATGTTTTCATGTGATTCTGTGTTGTACACCACCCAGAGCCCCCCAGGGATGGGGCGGTATATCAAATTAAATAAATAAATTAATAATAATAATAATAATAATAATAATATTGACTGCAGCAGGAGGTGGTGACAATCACAAAATAGCTGCCATGGCAGGCAAAGCCAAACACAAAATGTTAATTCCAAAAGCAACTCTTCAGCATTTCAGGCAGAAGAGATACTTGACAGGATGCCTTTTTAAATGAGAATGTTGTTGGTTTTTTCCACACAGCATACCTTCAGTTATGCAGGGCAGATTTTGGTGTTCTTGAAGCAACTGATTATCTGCACTGCCAATCAGATCACCAATGACTGATTAGAAGACTTACAAGGCAAAAGCTCCTTTTTTCCATTTCCCCTCTCTCCCCCCTCCCAGATGGAGGATATACTACTGAGCAGTAGCGTGTGAGAACAAGATTTTGGGGTACAGGTGGACAGTAAGTTAAATATGAGCAGTTAGTGTGATGAAGTGACAAAAAAAGGCTAATGCGATCTTGGGGTGTATCAATAGGGGCATAACATCCGGACTGCAAGAGATTGGAGAGGTGCAGTTTGAAAACTTGCCCCGGGCATCATTTTCTGTAGATATGCTCTGCTGGCTCCTTAAAAAGCCACGAGAACTGCGACATAGAACAAAGGGCCATAGAGAAAGGAGGAGTCAGAGAGCATCTCCAAGGTTAAGAACAAAGAGAGGCATGTAACAATTACACACACTTAGAACAATGTAGCGCCCCCCAATGTCCCATTACCCTAATAGTATTCACCTTAAATATGTGAAAAGTCATTAGAGCTAGAATTAACCTAGTTTAGGTAAGCGGGAAACAAATGTGCTTGGGTAATCAGTCGCAATTGCTTTTAAATTCCCCCCTCACACATACAGACAAATAGAAAAGCAGCTTTTGATATACACATGTGACCATCCATCATTTGGTTCTCCTGTGTAACAAAGCAATCTAGTCTCTCAGAATATAAATGAGCAAATGATTGGAGATCATAATCATGGGGTCAGGGGTTTTCTTTTTCTTCTGCTGCTTCTTTTTTTTTGTGTGGGGTCATTGCAGGACTATTAACAATTAGCTTGGCAACAGGGTCATACACTACAGCAAGGACAGGCAATAAAATCATTTTTAGTGCTGTGAGTTCATTACTTCAGCATACCTTACCTCATCCAGAACTTCAAGGTTTACCAAATCATCATCTGAGGAATATTTGTCAGGAGCATCAATACGATAAGGCCTTCGAGTGTGTATTCTCTCGTGTCTGTAAAAAGGTCAGAGAACCTGTGTGAACTTGTGATTCTCTTATATTAAGTCAGATTCCCAGGACTAGCAAAGGCAATACAGTGTAGTCTATTCAGATTGTCAGTGGCTTTCCAGGGTCCCAGGCAGAGATCTTTCACATCACCTACCACCACCTGACTCTTTGAGCTGGAGATTGAACAGGACCTTCCATAGAGGGTATATGGCCAAAGGCAGCAATGGATCAATTTGTGACAGTGTAGTGGTTAGAGTGTCAAACTAGGATCTGGGAGACCCAGGTTTGGTTTGGTTTGCTTTGGTTTATTAGATTTGTATACCGCCCTACCCCCGAAGGGCTCAGGGCGGTAAACAACAGCTACAGAATTACAACAACAGTAATCATAACATTCAATAGTAACCAACAAAGCATAACATCAATAAACAACAACAACAATCCTAATAGTCAATAACGACTAGGAGGAGCATAACATTAATAAACAGGAAGTGAATAACATGGCATAACATGGCATGAATAAATAAATAACATAGTATTTTAACCCAACATTCTAGCTATAATAGATACAGCTTTCCGACATTGGATTTATAATAGTACAGCATCAACATAATACATCACTACATCCCATAACATCGCATAATAACCAACAATAATCATAAAATAACATCACAAATTGTAAACAACAGTACTCATATAATTTATTTATTTATTTATTTATTTTATTAAACTTATAGGCCGCCTATCCCCGAAGGGCTCAAGGCGGCTTCCAACATGGCCTGAGAACAATAAGAAGGAGACTTGAATCCCCACTCTGCCATGCAAGCTTGCTGGATGACTTGGGCCAACTTTTCTCAGCCTAACCCAACCTCTCAGGGGGTTGTTGTGAGAATGAAACAGACGTACAGAGAATGATATTGTAAGCCAGTTTGGGTCCCCATTGTGAAAAAAAATAGAGTGTAATCATGTGAATAAATAAGGACAGATCTACAGCACACTATGGATTCTCACTGGCTTAAGAGTAATTTCTTCCTCAGAAAACATGGAAATTAAAATTCTTCGAAGGGGACTACTTATCTCCAACAAAAAAAAACTTGAGCATCTTAACCAAACTACAGTTCATAGGATTCTTGAAGAAGGTACAGAACATATAGATTAACCTTAGTCAGTTTGTAGTGTAGATAAAGAGTTGGTTTTTATGCCCCACTTTACCTTTAAGGAGTCTCAAAGTGGCTTACAATTGCCTTCCCTCCCTTCCCCACAACAGATACCTTGTGATGTAGGTGGGGCTGTAATTATAGGAGGGGGGCAGGTCAGATTATCATTTTGGCCCATCAGGAGGGTAGAGCTGTTGCCCTGTTCCCATCTCCCCATGGTACAGGGAGAGGGGTGGAAGGCAATCTTCCCACCTCTCCATGGTATGGGAGACTAGCTTGGGTACCCTAAACAAGCGCTCCCCAAATCCTTGGAGCTGCCCTGAGCCTAAGGCTGAAATCCAGTATACACTTACTAAGGAAGCAAGTCCCATTTAAGTGCATGGAATATGTAGGCATTCTACCTATGACTAAGAGGACATACTAAAATTCTGGAGAATATCATTTTATTGGAATGCATAAACAATGATATTATTGTATGCTCCATTTAAAAAATCCCTTGCCACTAATAATCTGAAGGAGGCCTGCATTAAATTTTTATCTATAATTTGATAGCTTGATATTTCTGATTTAACAGCAGAGTAGGTTGGAGGTTTTTTTAAACATACACAAACATCCCAACTGCAGTCTGAAATGGTACACTACGGTCCCTAATCCTAGCAACTGTGCCTTTCTGCACAATGTGTTAAAAGGTTTATTTCCAAACATGCGCATGACACGCACAGAATACACCAATCAAAATGTTTCACCCAAACACCATTCACGTCACCGACTCCAGCTTGTTGCATGTTAACTCCACACCAACATAAAAAAACCCTCCCAAACCAATAACAAAGATTGTCTTCACCCTGTTACCTTGCAGTTTGCCAAACCATCTTGCCCGTTGATTGTGGAACTGTTCCAGGATCACATTTCTGATCCATGACATGCTACATTCCGTCAGCGTTCGGCCAGCTACTCTTGGCAGAGATTAAACCTTCTGCATCTAAGCCACACACTTGGAAGCAAAGACATGCTGTCCCATAACCCCTGTATAATCTGATTACATGGGAGGAATCTTTGAACATGCTGCTGTATCTTTCATTTTTAAATGGGGTGCACCGATTGTGAGCCGAAACATTTTCAGCCAAACAGGAGTACATCCTTACTGTGAGCCTGAAGATTTTTTTTAAAAAAAAATCCTGAAACAGATAGAATCAAAGGGTAAAAGGAGTACACCCACTGAGAAACAACAGCACCCCCGCTGTGTAACATTCAGCACTGATACTCAGTGACACCCTGACAGATTTCTTTCTATGCAGGACATGCTGTGTGCAAAGGAAAGTAGCAATCTCAGCCAAACCAAATGGAACAATGGTAGGATTTGTCAGGGCAGCAAGAGCTGTCCCATTGTCTACATACAATGAGCCATCTTTCCCCCAAACGGAAAAATTTATTTTTTCTTTTATGTCTGTATTGATAGCTGCCCTTTTCTTCTCTTCCAATCCCTTATGTAAAACAAAAGTTGACATGCTGAAGACAGATGACAGAATTGAAATTGCACAAAGAAACTGTGCCAAATTGATGAGAGATTATAACAAAATCTAAGAATCATACTAATCCAAAAGGGTTAGGTTATCATTCTGCTGATGTTAACTAACGGGGCCATCTGAAGGGACACTAGCCAGAGTAAAAACATTTTATTTAAACCATGGCATTATAATGGTTTGATGGTGGCACTGTACTGCTGCATGAGTGATGATAGTGTGCAAATGGAAGTCAAGAAGCCCAGTCATAGAATCATAGAGTTGGAAGAGACCATAAGGGCCATCAAGGGCCCTGCCATGAAGGAACACACAATCAAAGCACTCCCAAAATACGTTCATTCAGCCTCTGTTTAAAAATCTCCAAAGGAGACTCCACCACTCTTCGAGGCAGTGAATTCCACTGTCAACAGCCCTGACAGAAAGTTCTTTCTAATGTTTAGGTGGAATTTCTTTTCTTGCACCTTGAATCCATTACTCCGTGTCCTAGTCTCTGAGGCAGCAGAAAACAAGCTTGCTCCCTCTTCAACATGGCATCCCTTCAAATATTTAAACATAGCTATCATGTCCCCCCTTAACCTTCTCTTCTCCAGACTAAACATTCCCAGCTCCCTAAGCCTCTCTTTGTAGAGCATGGATTTTACCATTTTGGTAAAGTGCACTTTTGAAAACTGCAATCAGGCATTGGTCCAACAGCCCTCTGCAGTAGGGACAGCCTGCAGGTGATACATAGAAGCTGAGACCCATTAAGGCTGTTAGACAGGCTGTTCAGCAGGTAAGTAAAATCTTTGTTCTAGAACAGCGGTTCGCAACCTGTGGGTCGCGACCCCTTTGGGGGTCGAACGACCCTTTCACAGGGGTCGCCTAAGACTCTCTGCATCAGTGTTCTCCATCTGTAAAATGGATAAATGTTAGGGTTGGGGGTCACCACAACATGAGGAACTGTATTAAAGGGTCGTGGCATTAGGAAGGTTGAGAACCACTGTTCTAGAGCATCAGAGTAGAAAATGAAGGCCAGGATGCGACACAACCATCTGCGATGAATAAGGGGTGGGCCACTTTGGAAGGCATTTGGCCTCCCATTTATTCCGTACATCCCTATCCCAAAGCTAGCAACTTGGATTCTGAGGGTGGGTTCCTGGCTCAGTTGCAGATTATTTGCTTTGAGTGCCTAACTTTCCAAGTTTCATCTCTGGTGAACAGATCAGGTAACAGGTAATGTGAAGAAAACTCTGTCTGGGTTCCTAGAAAGCCCATATCAGATTATTCTTTGATAGATTGATAGTCTGACTCAGTAGGAAGCAGTTTTATGTCTGTCATTCAGGGAAAACGTCAGCTACTCAAGAGTTAAAGCCCTCACATCCATCCAAGGTATCCGCTAGGAGAAATTCTCTGCAACGTCATACATGCTTTTTGATGGATTTCCCCTCCTTGGGGTTACCTCATAAGTTGGACAATTGTAAAACTAGGTTAGGAATGAATTAAAGCACCACTATTTCTGGTGTGCACCAGGTTTGTTTTAGAATGCATACACAGCCAGGCGGGGCTTTTACCCAGTAAGACTTCTGATTGACCATTGGAGATGTGATTGACTCTGAAGTTTTTTTAAAATGCTACTTTGGGGGCAGTTGCCATCACAGCACAATGGATCTTCACTGACTGACTGAAGCTGTGGCAGACATTTTGTGGGCAGACATTTTGTGGCTATGCTTACTATGTTGTGTCAGAAATCCACAGGTATCAACAGCCTTAAAAAAGTTAGGATTCTCTGCATTAATTAAACGTGGATTGATTGATTGATTGATTGATTTATAATGAATTTTGTATACTGCCCCTCCCCCGAAGGGCTCTGGGCGGTGAACAACACAATAAAACAAACAATTACATTAAAACCCCATTAAAACAGCAGACTAAACAAGATTACATTGGCGCCCAGCATAGAACTTCATAATCTCACCCTGGGAAGAAACAAAAAAAGGGAGTGGAGGGCCCCATAAATATTAAAGGGCCCAGAGTGTAAAGGGGGGAAGGGGCGCACATCGGCGCCTTTAAACCCGGGTGGAACAATTAGGAACGCTGTACAGGCCCTCTGGCGGAACTTCCTTAAGCAAGATCCCTACAGGGACTCTTCGGATAGCTGGTGGTAAAGTGTTCCACCAGGCAGGGGCCAGGGCTGTAAAATCCCTGGCTCGGGTAGAGGCCAGCCGCATCATCGAGGGGCTAGGGATTGCCAGCAAAATTTGATGGTGGGATCCTGTACCACAGAGAGATGAATCCTGTTCCACAAGACAGGTCTTCAAAATCTCACCAAAGGATAGTGGACAGCAACCCAGACACAGAAACTACTACTTGATTAACCTGTTTCCATGACATTTTTGTCCAGTAATGACACATAGGTGGGAAAGGGGGACAAAGTATTACAAATTACATACATCTCAGCAATGTATCTATCCCAGTGCTATCAGTCGATGTCGCCAGCCAGTTCCTTATCCAGTCCATGCAGATATTGTACTGTTTATTCTGCTTTCACAAATCATAACAAAATGGGTATACTTTCTAATTAGATTTCTAAGAGGGGTAACAGCACAGTGGAAAGCTATCAATTCATTAACAGAAGGAAGGGGAAAGCCCTTACAAATGTTAAAACACTACTTTGATATTTCCCTGTTTCTGGCCAGTCAAAATAAAGTCTTATATTGTTTTTGGATAAAGGTCAGGCACGGATGAAAGTCCTCATGGAGAGAATAAGCAATTCTGTAGGAGAGGGGTACAAAAGCAGAATGTCTTTCTATATGCCTTTGCCGACTTAATTTGGTATATTTTCACACATTTATGAACATCGCATTAGTGTTTGGGGACACAGTGTATTCATAGCACAGTCCCTTTATATGAAGACATTTCTAATTGCTGAGTGCGTTTGCAAATGAACCAGCTATCAGAATGCAAAACACCCACTGTTTTTCTCCCTTGGACAACAGGAAAAGTAAATGTTACATTACAGAAAATTTCCTTTTTGACCTAAAAATCTCGAGCTGCCAGTGAAATTCCTCAAGCGAATTCACTAAAATGAAAGACCTCTCTGCATGTTTCTGTGGTTAACTTCTTTTGTGACATGCACAATCACAAAGGCAATATCAGGAGCACAACATTACATTGCCCCCAAGACCCTTGGCGGGCCTCATCAGTTTTCCACTCAGTGAGCTGCTGAAATGCTGACAGTGCCAAATGCTTACAAAAGGATGAGATTCAGTCATGTTCAGAGGAATGTCATCCAATATTCGAGAGGGGTTTGCACCATCTCTCTGTGGTGAACACCGTACCGTTGGAAGGAGACTTGTCTGCAGAAGTGGACACGTGAGAAACAGGGACCTCGGGTGAGGCTGACAAGTGACAAACCATAAGGGGAGTCTTTGTGCTCAAAGCAGGTCATTAAGGGATCCAGGGGAGGACATCTGTCTAAGGGCTACTGCACACTCACTGCTTTCAGCATGGCTGTTTGCTTTGAACAGGGGTTTCCCTGCAGTTTTCCATTCAAAAGAGAAGTCCCCTGCTCTGAGGTGTCTGATTCACCATTTTGCTCACCTGCCGCTTCCGTTTTGTTCCCGGACAACCTTACTCTGGGGAGGCTGCCGGCTGCCTTTTGTTTGTTGGTTTGTTTGTTTTGTGCTGCCAGCTGTGGTCTGTTGCTGGAGCCACAGACCATGGCCCGCTATGCATGGAACGCTTGACTTGGGGCTCTTTGCTGCACAGTGGAGTTGTTGTGGGGTCTCCTTGCATTCCCCCGTTTATACTCAAAGAGACACTCCACTGCCTACTGTGCAGTTTGCTTGCTGAACTCTTCAGGCTTCTGCTCTTCCTGGTTCTCTTAACTATGCCCATCAATTCACTGTTTAAGGCACACAGCTGCAAGATGGCTGGCTTTGCTAAAGCCCTTTAAATTGCTGTTATATCAATGCTGCTGTTATTGAATTTATATCAATATTGTAGCAGCTTTCCAAAAAAACCCCAACCCCCCCCCCCCAAATGAAAGAGGCAAAGCAATTCCCTGGACCTCACTCTGCTGAAGAAGGGGATGATGTCCTAGAACTCCCCTCTCCTCCCCCCCCCACACACACACACCCTGCTGCTGCTACCATGGGAGGAGAGAGAGGATTGTTATTTTGATATTCCTTGATATTTTGATATTCCTGTATTATATATATATATATCATTATTTCAATAGATATAATATGGTACAAATGCTTGAAGTGGAAATAAAGTTTTTAAAAGCCCTCCTGATCATTAGTGTGAGCAGAAGTAGAGGGCGAGAAGTGGGGTGGAACTCAAAAGACACCCTGCTTGTACTATCCACATAAACTTCAACTTGTCCCCCAAATGTAAATGAGCACAGTACAACCCCCACATCTGCTCCCTGCCACTCCTGCAGTGCATGGAGGGAATTCACACCATCCCAGGGCAAAGGGCGGGACTGAGTGCTCAGGAAAATTGGGGGTGTGACAGACCAAGCACTCTCTGTTATTATCATAGCAAGATATCAAGATATCAATATAAGAATTCATAGGTCAGTATGTTTTGGTTAAGCTTATGTGGTAGAGCTTCTTTTCTTTGACCTCCACTTGCTAGCTACCAAAAGATGTCGGCAGGATGAGTAGGAAGCAGGAGGGAGATAGCAACATAGAAGGGGAAGTGAGAGTGAAGGTGTGGATAGCTGGTCGAGAGGGTGGGAAGGATGAAGCCAGGTAGGCTGGCCATGGGCAGAGGGAAGATGTCCAGGACAAAGCTGTGCTTACTGGCAAATCTGACCGCTCTGGCAGTGAAACAAATTAAAGTCATGCTAGAAATAGCATTGCTTGCCATGGAGATAATGGAAAGTGAAAGCAGGGCTCGAGGAAATACGTCCATACAAGAAATCTTGCCACGACAGACATTAGTCCCTGCAGCGTGACAGACAACTTGTGCATAATCCAGTCCATGTCAATTTCATGGGTCTATTGCTCCAGTGATTTAAAAAAAAACCCAACACAGCCCAGCAGATTCTACCCAGAAGAGCTAGTGTGTGCATGAGGTGAGTCAGGGAGGAACTGGAAACCCCAAATCAAGAGTAATGCTTCCTGATTCACTTCATCTTTTTCCTATGAAAGGAAGGAAAAGACTCAGAGCTTCTCTGATCAGAAAGGACAGTGGCATCTGAAGAGGGCAAAATGAGCGCACAATCGAGGATTATTGTATGGGGAGACATCTTTTTTCAATTTAGGTGCCTAAATACCTACGGACAGTCCACCATGACTTAAATAGTGTAGTGTCCACACACTTTTAGAACAAAATGTAAATGTTCCTGTTTAAACTAGAAAAATTGCTTGCTTAAACATACAGCTTGGTGTATCCGTTTTCAGGAAAATATGATATTCTCTCACTAGTGAAAGGAGGAGAAGGAACCATTTTGACCCTTCCTGACTCCCATCCTTCTCAGACTGGTAAAATGAGTACTCAATATCATAGAATCATGAAATTGGAAGAGACCACAAGAGCCCTCAAGTCCAACCCCCTGCCAGGCAGGAACACACAATCAAACCAACCTTGACAGATGACTTTCCAACCTCTATTTAAAAACCTCCAAAGGAGCCTCCACCACACACTGACACAATGTACTGAATAACTGTACTGAATAACTGTTGAATAACTCTTACTGTCAGGAAGTTCTTCCTACTGTTCAAGTAGACTCTCTTTTCCTGTGCTCTGAATCCATTATGTCTTGTGCTAGTCTCTGGAGCAGCAGAAAACAAGCTTGCTCCATCTGCAACATAACATCCCTTCAAATATTTAAACATGGCTTTCATGTCACCCCTTTAACCTTCTCTGCTCCAGACTAAATATAACTAAGCTCCCTAAACTGCTCCTCATAGGACATGGAATCCAGATCTTGTACCATTTTGGTTGCCCTCCTCTGGACTAGTTCCAGCTTGCTGGTGGTAAGGTGCTGGTGGTAAGGTGCCCTGCTTTCATCCTCCCCCTGCTGTATAGGGTCCCTAACATCATCGGGACCCATCACTCTTCTTGGGAGGGTTGCATATGGGTTCGTGGGATACTGTTTTAGAATGAAAATTTTAAACTTTTATATATTTATGTTTATATATGCTTTTATATTGTTCACCGCCCTGAGCCCTTTGGGGATAGGGCGGTATACGAAATCAAATAATAAATAAATAAATAATAAATAAATAATAAAAATAAGGTGTAGAAGACTAGGGAAGGCAATGGCAAACCACCCCATAAATGTAGTCTTCCTAGTAAACATTGTAACGTAATTGCAACCTGTACATCCGTAACAACATGGTGCTTGCACAGGAGACTACCGTTACGTTTTCAAAGGCTATGGAGGGTACATGATGAAGCCTGCATTGAGGAGGTGAATCTGGTGAGATCCAGCAGAAAATCTGGCAGAATATAGCCCTTGTACACCAAAGCTGTGTACACACTGTTTTCATGCTCAAAACCAAGTTTTCCATTTTCCCAGTGATGGATAATCCGCAATGCCACACGTTCAAATGAATTGTTTTGCCCTACAGCTGTTAGCTCCAAACTTCTCATTTTCCCCACACTGTTCTCCCCCTCGAAAAAAGTGAACAAAGAACACATTCTGTTTGGAAGAGGCATGGAAGTCATCTGATCCAAATCCTTTCTTTCATTATCCTTGAAAGAGATGGGACCGCTAGGTTGAACAAGGAAAATCTTCAGCCCAAGAGAGAACAGAGCAGACACAATGACCTTAATTACAGTCAGAGAACCACCCTTCCAATGCAGTTTGAATGTTGTTTAATCCACTGAGGGGCTTGCTAGAGAACATGCGTACATTTGGAAGGTGTAACATTTTGCAGGGACAACAGTAGGCACAGCCATAATTGCAACATCATGCATGCCATGACTATAATAAGAACTCTGTATAATTATTTGCATTTGCAATGTAATCAAACTTTTCAGTGGTGGCTTTCTTACCCAAAAGGCAAAGCTTTCAAGTTGGTAATCTTTCCATTGGTATTAACCCAGTCAAGGTTGGGAAGAACTGCATTTGAACGCATTTAATTTTGTATGCCCATCATTTTACAATCCAAGAGCTATTATTGGTCTTTGTTATCTGTGAATATACAGAGGAAATTACAAGCTGGGTACCAGCTAGTTTCTTGCTGATAATTGCTTTCAAGATGGAAATGGAATTGGCAGAATAGCTGGCCAGAGTTGTAAAACCTCTCTCCTTCCTAATGCCAGACTAGTGGATTAAAACATCATCTAACAAGAGACAGTTTTGAGCGCCAGCGTGGTCCCCTGGTTTAGGTTCTTCAAGCTCAGGTTTCAAGCCTGGTTTAGCCAAGGAATTACTGGATAACTTTCAGCAATTCACTGTTTCTCACCCTACATCATGGAAGGGACTGGGTGATGTTAGAAACAGACTTTGGCCTCCTTAGGTGGTCTATAACTTCTAGGACATCTCTTGCCTTGAAAATCCTACACGGTGGCCATAAATCAACTGAAACCTGTTGGTACTTTACATACATCCAGTTTCTAGGAGGAAATCCAGAATACGGTTCCATATCAAATCCATACTCTTGAAATCTTAGCTAGTGATCATGAGATCTGTATAGGTACTGCAGTCCTATGCTCAGGAGTTAACAATGTGAATACACAGTAAAGCAAGTGGCTCAGAGAGCAGAGTTTTCAGCTGAAATCATATAAATGGCAAAACTTATGGTTTCTACCTAGTACTGGTAGAGCACAAGTAAGAACTGAGCAGAATCAATACTTTAACTGTAGCAACTGTACCAAACATCCAGTGAAGGTCCAATGCTATTTATTCTAGTATGAGCAGGTGGATTCTAATCTGGAGAACCGGGTTTGATTCCCCACTCCTCCACCTGAGTGGCAGAGGCTTATCTGGTGAACCAGATGTGTTTCCACGCTCCTAGGCCCCTTCCGCACACGCAAAATAATGCATTTTCAAACCACTTTCACAACTGTTTGCAAGTGGATTTTGCCATTCCGCACAGCTTCAAAGAGCACTGAAAGCAGTTTGAAAGTGCATTATTCTGCATGTGCGGAATGAGCCCTACATTCTTGCTGGGTGACCTTGAGCTAGTCACAGTTCTCTCAGAATTCTCTCAGCCTCACTTACCTCACAGGGTGTCTGTTGTGGGGAGAGGAAGGGAAAGGAGCTTGTAAGCCACCTTGAGTCTCTTTACAGGAGAGAAAGGTAGGGTAGTAGTAGTAGTAGTACTAGCAGCAGCAGCAGCAGCAGCAGCAGCATTTCTTCTTCTATGATCACAGTGAAGATGTCAGCTTTGAGTATATTTTTCAAGCACCATAGTGTCAATATATATGTATGATGCAGAACTCTCCCACAGGATTACATGGCCCCTCATCACATGCTCTTTTGGTTAATAGCCCAACGGGCTGAGGAAATTTTGCCACTGTAAGTCCCTACATGACTGATTGTTGGTCGGTCTATAGGTGTGGAAAATCAAAACTGCAATATAGTAAGTTGTCAGGCAATGAATCAAATAAGTATCACATAAAAATCTCTGTTTGGACTTTTGCGAATGCCTGCTTGAGTGTGCATGGAATCGGTTTTTGTAAAGTGGAAGCCCATTTAAGAAAACGCAATCAAAGGAAGAAGGGTACCAAACCCAATCCAAAAATCAGGTTAGAAACCAAAAAGGTTGAGCTATCATAAAATAACAAAATAGTCATTTCTTTAAAATCCAAAGCCTCATCATGGAATTAAAGCCATAAATTTTATAAACACAATTTTGAAACACACACAAACTGCTGTAACTATACTTTTTCAGCCCTACATCCTTTCTCAGTGGTCTCAGAAAAATGTATATACGTGTTCAGAGATAAATATACAGTTATTTTTAAGTTAGAACAGGTTACATGTAAAACTTTATGTTATTATAATGATAAGGCAGGGGTGTCCATTTTGGCCATGCTGGCAGGGACTGATGGGAACTGTAGTCCATGAACATCTGGGGAGCAAGAGTTGGACACCCCCCTGATAAGGCCACCAAAACAATTTTTTTCACATCAGGCCTGACCTTGTCAAAGAGTCCCCATCCATTCGTTATATAAGTGCCACAACTGTATAGCTCATGACTGCAGTTCTGTTCATGATGCATGCCAACAGTAAAGTGAAAAACACAGCTGGCAACTTGCCAGGAGAGTTTAGGGCGGTGGGGGCAATTGCATTGGTACTACAGTGATGCACGACATCACTTCCTCTAAAAAACTAACTGAAGTCATCATCACACCAGGATACCGCTCTAGAATTCCTGGAGCACAAATCCTAGAGCATTGCCCTGTCATAACAGTGTCACACTGCTGTTTGTTTTGCTGGAAATGATGTTGTGTGTCAGCACACTGCTCACAAGCCCTTACTGCTTCTTCCTTGCCAGCCTGTTAGGTGGCTGTGAGAAAGAAGGGGAGGCTAGGAGGCTTCCAGCTATAAAACTGCCCCGCCCCAACCTTAACCAGGTTCACAGACCTGGCTCCTCCTGCTGCTGCTATCAAGTGAAATTGATATCACCTGTGATGTTACATGCTAGTAGCTCAATGGTTCCTTGATGCTACCTAAGTGGGTTACAGTAGATTCCAGATCTGTTAAGGACCACGATGTAATACTTCAAGCTGTGATTCCTCTCAGGTAAAAGTAGGTAGTCATTCATCTCAGATGGCATTAGCAAAGCCTGCTTTTGTTTCTCCCCAAAGCAGCTGACAACATTCTGCTCTGCTCCATTTTATCCTCACAACTGTTGGAAGTGACACAATGTCTAGTGTGCAAAAGAACTGGGAAGAGGCAGCAGGATTGGGCAGTTGATCAGCCAGATCGGGATTGCCAAACAGGGCTTATCCGGCCCACGAGTCAGCTGAGACAAACGCTCCCTCCCTCACTCCCAGTCTGGTCTGGTGAGCCTGCTGCAGACTTAGTCAGTCTTGGCACCCACTCCCGATCTGGATTGATCTATCCTGGCAAGCTACCCCATCCCATGCCAATCTGGGCTGGCAATTCCACTGAGGGATCACCAGCTGAGGCAGCCCTCCCCCCCCCCTGCGCCAACCATCTCCCCCAGTACTGATCTGGGCTAGTATGGCTGCTGGGGGTTCACCAGTCAAGGTAGCCCTGCCCCAGCCCAACCAAGTCACATTTATACCATATCTTCAGCTCAGCAAATGAGTTTTGACACCCCTGAGCTAGATAGTGCTGTAAGATTAGAGACCCTTCTGTTCTTTCGTGCCACCTCTTGTCTGTCCTTAGACTGATACTCCCAGGTCTAATTTCCTCCTTCTTGGAAGTTGTGGCCTCCCTCCTTGTCTAGCTAGCAAGGTAGATGCAGACTATCCCTGTCTGTCAACTTTCCCACCCGAAATGTAGTTCTCTGATAAACTTTTACCTTTATCATGTAATTAATATGGATGCTGTTTCTCTTCACGCCTAGCATCCTGCTAACAACAACCCTGTGAAGTAGGTTAATCTGAGTGTGCGTACCTGGCCCAAGGCCCATGGCAAAAGTATTTAAACATGGGTTTCTCAGAGCCTATCCAACACTTTCAGCATTATATCACACTAGCAGCACAATCTAGAGCTAAGGCTGACGGGGTCGGCGCTGCTTGAGTGCTGCTCTGCCCACTCCACAAGGCTTTCCTGTGGTGTGGGAAGCCCCCCAAAGTTTTTTTTAAAAAACCCTCTAACTCCCCCACAGGGGAGCATAGAGAATATCTCTGTCGGCAGCTCCACCAACATACGGGATGGATGCAAGAGAGGTTTGGAGGCAAACTAAGCTTGCCCCTGCACCTGAAACACCTTTGGAATGTCCCTGGAACACTGGCATAGTGACATGCAAGTGCCACCGTGAGGCCAGGTTTGGGGGCCAGGAGTTGTGGGGTGCCACAGTGGCTGGGTGCTGGTGGATTTGCCCCTCCACTGGCATAAATGTCCAGAGAGGGCATTTATGCTGGCAGAAGCCCATGCCGCATCCAGAGAGCGATTCACCCCTGCTGCCAATCTCTTTCACAACTATTTCTCTATTTTACATTAATGTATCTCATACCTATTAAAATTTGTATCACTCGCGTGTCCAATGTCAGAAGAGCACTTGTGGAAAAAAGATGAGTCCACTGCTTTTTTTAAAGCATAGGCTCAGAGGCTTTTAATTTCTGTTCTGAAAGGAGAGTTCATAGCCCCATATTTTTCCACCCAGTTCTATTATTGTGCTATAACCTTGCCATTGGAGATTTACATCAAGTTTTCACTCTGTGACAGATTTTTGTTAATACGTGGAAAGAACTGCTGTCAACCAGGAAGAGATTCTCTTGCCCTCTGCCTGTGTAGGGAAGGAAAGAAACACATAAAAAAGCCAGACTTCTGCAGCAAATGTGACCCATTCAGACTCTTGCTTTAGAGGAGTTTGCAAATAATCCCCATTGCAGTGAAATCTGGAAAGTCAGCCTCACCTTGAAACAGCTTCTATTACCTTGTGGGGTTTATTCCCCCCCACCCCCCCCAAGTTTCACTTTAAGCCTTTTGGTTTTCAAATAGCACATTCACTCTGCCTGGGTGTGCACATAAATTTTTATGACTTATGAATTGTGACATTTAATTTTCTTCATCAACATTAGCAGGTATTTATTTACAATAATGGTTTACAGCTTATCTAGCACGAGACAAATTTCATATTGCAAAATGACTGCTGAGCAGAGAAAGTGTGTTCATTTGCATTTAAATTCAGTTTTAGAATAGTGAAATCCTGCCACCCTCTGGACAGCCATGAAACAAAGACACCTCTCCTGCTGCCAGCCCCGAATTGTACTCGAAAAGAAGACTCTCTTGATGTATATAAAGTACCAAGCTTTGTACAAACAATGGTTGGTATTAAACAATAAACAAAGCATTCCGAGTCTGCTTTGCAAGACGTAGCTAAGCAAACACAATAACCTTAGCTTTTTTGGTGCCCATTCTCTTTTCTATCAATCACTTTGTGATTCATGTTTGGACTTTTCTACAAACACCGTTGCAAAATATGAGCATGTTCCCTGTTAGAATTCGGCGGTCTGATTAATGAACATGAGGTGGATGTTAGAAGTAAATTTTTAAAAGGACAGTTTTAGAAACAAAAGCTGGATATGACAGTGTGAAATGTATATGACAAGATACATTTACAAGACATGAATGGGAAGTTCCCCTCTTGAAACACTCTGTCTATATGGGATGTAGTAATTACATGAGGGCTCTGACCCAGCTTCAGTTATGTGTAACATTTGATGGGCACTTAGCACACAAACACAACATCTGCTGGCAAATAGCAAGGATATACATTGCCACGGGCATCAAGGTGCACACAGCAAATGCAACATCCAATCCTAAGCAGAGTTAATATGCTTCTAGCCCAGAGGCGTAGCAAGGAGGAAAAGCGCCCAGTGCAATGGTGCATTCTCCCCCCAGTCCTGACCTGGAACATCCCTGGAACCCTTGCCACGCCTCCACGTACCAGGTGCGTCATGCACCCCTCACCCCCCTGGAGCTACATCTCTGTTCTTGGCCCACTGATATCCAAGTATTTTGAAGGGCATGATTCTGCTTAGAACTGCACTGTCAATGCATTTGGAGTGGATGATGCGGATGGGGAAGCCATTAGCAGTGTTGCATAAGCATTTCCTTACATGTGGCATTCTTTGGCTGGATTGGGACAATACTTGTCAGTGTTAAATGTCTTAAACTTTTTAAGTATTTTATTTGTGAGGCCGTCTAGGCTGAAAAACATGGTAAGGAATTTTACCTCGTCTTGGCAACAGCACCCAGTTGTTGTTGTGCTTGGATAAGATCAGCCAGCTGTTTCTGAAGTGCCATGTCCTTACCGTGGGCTTGTCTGATGAAGGGATGCTCTAAAAGGTGGGTGACACATGGACGCTTTTCAAAGTCCTTAATAAGACACCTGCAAAATACATCAAGCAAATTACTTATACAGCATAATCTCATCCAGTGTTTTAAATATCAAGTTGTTTGTTTCAAAAATTTTGTTTTCTTCTATGGATTGTGCAATGGTCCAACTATCCAGCTCTCATATACCACATTACATTGTAAGAAGAATTGTTTACTCTCTACAAAATCACCCTCCCACCCCTTAGCCATGGTGGGGGCTTGTCTCAGTTCCTGGGAAGGAACATGTGACTGTAAGCCATGCCCAGCAGAGTATTCAGGACAGGAGGAGTGGTTTCTGAGCAGCGGTGGGATTCAAAAATTTTAGTAACAGGTTCCGAAGGTGGTGGGATTCAAACAGTGGCGTAGCGCCAATGGGGCTGGGCGAGGCACGACGGGGCATGGCCAGGCATTCCGTGGGTGGGGCATTCCTGGGCAGGGCTGTGGCAAGGACGCAGGGCACGCACGCCCCAGGTGCAGTCCCCCTTCACTTCGCCTCTAGATTCAAATAATGATGGTTTAAAGTATTTTAAAAGCAATATACCATATGGTAGTGTATTATTTCTTTTTTATATAATTATTTGATTGATTTTAAATAATAAAGTAAGGAGAGAAACCAAAAACTGTTTACAGTTGTTAACATATTACAAACATATCTAATTGACTATCTCTCTCAACCTCCCCCCCCCCAACTAAAACATCCTATATTGTCTCCCTCCTTCCCATATTTCCCTCCCTTCCTACTTTCTATTCCACTTGAAAGAAAACTGAGGGAGAGATCCAAAAGCCTTAATTTAAAAGAGTAGTTTCAAGGGGGAAAAAGAAAATGAAAAATCTTTACCTATAATACTTTCCCATCCTTTATACCAATGAACAAAAAAAATAGAATTACTATATATTGCATTATTTCATACAGTTCATACACACATGGGGGGGGGGGTTGCCATGGAGGGCAGGGGATCTCAGGGGGGCGATTTTGCATCCCCCACTTGATGAGATTTGTTGTACCCAGGGACAGAGATTACCCCCTTGTTCCTAGTGGAGTTAATCATTAATAACCGGTTCTCCGAACTGAGAAAACTTTAGTAACTGGTTCTACCGAATAGGTGCGAATAGGCTGCATCCCACCTCTGTTTCTGAGGGCATTTAACTCCTGGAAGCAATCCAAGTGTCCCACTTTTCTTGCTAGACACAGACCCCACAGTGACTAAAATCAGTGACTCATTCATTCATACAAGTATGAAATCTAAACGGCAAAATACATAGTTTAAAAAAGTTTAGAAAGAGAGGTTCTAGCACATTTTCTTTTCTTTTTTTTGTAGTATCAAAGAAGTTCAAAATTTGCAAGTTCTTCACACATGTTCTGAACTGGGTGTCCTGGGTGAGTAATGATCACAGTGAGTACAAGTTAAATATCACAAGTCAGTCAAGGCTGCCCACATTTGGGGAAATGGCTGAGGAAGAGTTAGTTCCTCTCCATGCCATAATTCCAATCTGAATCGGGGCCTCCTATGGCTGCTGTTTCCATATTGTCTATTTTGATACAGTCCTAAGCAGAGTTAAAGCCTTATAAGCCCTTTGACTGCTATGGATTTAGAAGGGTAAAACTCTGTTTAGGATTATGCTGATAGCCTTTCAGAGGGACTTCCTCCATAATCCTATGCATGTTGATTCAGCCCCACTGAATTCAACAGGGTTTCCTGCTATGGAAGTATGAATAGAATTGCAGCCTTCGTTACAACTAACATTAGCAATGAAGCATTGGCTGAATTTACCAATATCAATAGCTGTTAGAAATGTTAAGGAAAACCTAGAAAAATACAGGAGGCGATATGGTGTTAGCAATTGATAGAAATTTTGGATTACATTATACTTGAAATTTTGGATTACATTATAATTGAACAATCTGAAATCGCACAATCACACAAACCTATGGTCTAAAAATAAAATAAAATAATGTGACTTAAAAAAATATGTTCCAAGCACAAAAATTACTGAAAAGCCAAGTAAATCCTTTTTAAAACACCCCTCCCAGAGTTATATCTAGTCAAGTCAAATAAGTCTTTATTGGCATAAGGACATCTATCTGCATTAGCTTTTCAAACTTGGTTTGGTTTAGCAAAGTTGTGTGATCTATCATTGGAGAATTAATAGAACAGAAGCTCCAACATACTAGAAAAATTATTACAAAATGTATGATTTGATAATTTTCAAGACATCAATACTGGTTCTAGCAGGAGGAGGAGGAGGTGAAGGAGAAGTTTACAATTAACAAATTCAGTTTTATATGTCACACTTTTCAGTGCCCCAAAAATTAATTATTTCATACAAACAATGTTTAAAAACTATTTCAGGACAAATGTTGGGGTACATCATATTGAATTTCAGGACAAATGTTGGGGTACATCATATTGAATCAAGCAATAAAACCAACACTAAGCCTCAATGACAATGCACTACCTTCTATATTTACAACTTCACATAGCATCAGTGTTGCACAGTTCCAGAATAACAAAAAGACAAAATATACTCACTGATCACAAAGGTCAGTCTCACACTGAGAGCATTCTTTCAAAAGAATATTATAGCATGCTTCCTAGAATACTAATCCAGCAAAGACTGCCTGTCAGGGTAACTTTCATGTATTTGGTCCCCCAGAGCTCTTCTGGCTGTTCCAACAGAAGTCAGCTTGGACAATGTGTTATTTTGCAAAGAATGAAGAGACTTTTGGTGTCTGTTCAAACTGACACCTCTTGACACAAAAACTAAAGCAATAAAAATCTACTTTATACCCATCCTCTGACTGCAGAGGTTACAAATACTCCTCCCCCCCCCCGCCCCATGAAAAGAAATAAATCACTTGGATTTTAAATGTTCAGGTTTCTTTTGTTTTGTTACCGATCTTTTTAAAAAGAAAATGTGACCACTTTTTTTAAAATACATTTAAAATATTACATTTGTTAGTCTCCACAAATGTATATCCTGTCTTAGGAGGGAAATTTTATTGAAATAGGAGAATAAAAGAACACTCTTATAAAATTGCTTAAATAGCATAATTAGTTATTCATTGAAAATAAACTCACGATAAAAACAGTGAACTCATTGGAAAGAAAAAAGAATTTACCCATGTATCTCAACCAGGACTTCTCTTCCTAACCTGATTTTGAATATCAAAGCTTACTGAACATAGCAAATGACGGAGAAAGAGCATCTCTAAACACATACAGCCTTTCACTGGCCACCTAGGCCAATTGGCCAGAAAGCTTGTGTGCGTTTGTGTGAGTCACACACTTAGATTCCCCCACACAGAATGTTCCCATGGCCACATTCACACAGAGGAAGACAATGTGACTATACAACTTCCAAGTACCTGACATAAAAACACATGTGTCTCTGCATTTACACAATTCACCCCCAGAAGCTGATTGCAGGAACCACTGGTCTACTCAGACTGAAACTTTCGTTGGGGCCACTCCCCACTTACCTCGTCTGAGTGCAACCCCGCAGCAACCCCTCGTAGAAAAGCCTCCGTGGCTTTTGACAACGGAGACATTTGTTCCCCACTCATTTTCCATTCAGGAAATAGCGCGGGGTTCCACATCAAGAGTCAAAGAGGCAATCGAGCGTTCTGATTGGCTGGCACGCATGTGCATCATTTACACGTGGGAGTTGCAGCCAGCCGAAGGCAGGGCTCCATTTTGATTGGCTGACCCGAAAAGTTCGTTTGGATAAGCTGAACACATTGTTTTAAGACGTCTGCACATGCTGACGTCACTACCTGTTGCAAATTGCTTGGGCAGAAAAATGAAAGTAAATATCGGTTTCGGTTTACACCGCCGACAACCCTGTGCTCAGCGGCACTTTGCCAAGCTGCAAAACAGTGGAGCTCGAGCAAAAAAGAGCAAAAAAGAGCAATGTTGGCACGTCTTGTTGTGCACACGTTTCAATTTCTGAGCACTTTCTGACAGGGATACCCTCCCTAAACAAAATGGCAGTTCCTGTTTCCTGATTGGCCGGAAGCTGCGCATCAGAGCGAATCAGCCGCGCGTAAACAGCCGAGGTTCCCCACCCCCCTGCGGCACCTGCGGGGTTTTTGAAAATGTTGCTCTTTTCAGAGGACCTAATTTGCCGCGCGACAAGGAGGTGGGAGAGAGGCAAATTAAGGGCAGCTGCGCAGTGGGCGCTGGTGACGTGGGGAACATCCATCGTCCTCGTGTCTTTTAAAGAGGTGACCCCGCGGCTTATGGTGAGTGGGGAGTGGCCCTTGGTCTCTAATTTAACTGTTCAGACTAGCAACAGCTCCCCAGAGTCTCAGGCAGAGGTCTTCCATTTCACCTACTACCTGGTCCTTTTAACTGGACTCCGGAACCTTCTGCATGCCCACTGGCTCCTCCTCCTTGCTCTCACATGAATGCTCTTCATCACTCCAGACGTGGCAGAGCACGAGGGGCAAACCACAGCACCACTATAGCCAGTATGGTGTGGTAGTTAGAGTTTCTGACTAGAAACTGGGAGACCCAAGTAAAAATCCCCACTCTACCAATGAAACTCACTGGGTGACCATGGGCTGGTTACCTCATCTCATCCTAAAGTTCATCATATAGTTTTTGTTGTGAGGATAGAATGGAGGACAAGAAAATGATGTCAGCCACTTTGGGGCCTCATTGTGGAGAAAAGTGGGATACAAATGGAAGAAATTAGTTTTAAATACAGCAAAAAAACTTGGCAACAGATAAAAGGTAGGTTGGTTAGTGAGTGGGAAGGAGTGAAGGAAGTATGGAAAGATACTGGTATGGGGCTTGCCAGGAGGAGGGAAAGAGGAAATAGTGTGGCAGGGAGAAAGAGGAAAGTGAGTGCTCCCCCAAAGCTCTTGAGGGTTCCTCACTGTGCATCTAGGCTGGGCCAAGTGGCTTTGACACATTTTGATCCCAGACCATCTGGACTACTTTTGGAAATATGTTCATGTACCCCTACTTGGAACCTGCCTGCAGCAGCCAACCAGACCATGACAAGTAGGGAGCAGCAGCCAGATGCACCAGTGGTTGCTGCAAGGCCTTTTACTGAGAAAAAATCAAGGATAGAAAGCTGGCGATACTAATATGAGGACTAGATCAGGAAACCTGTTGTAGAGAATTGGTCCCGGTATGTAAACTGACTTTGAGGCTTATTTGGCTGCATATTACTAATAACAAGAGTGTCATTGGTGCTTAGACTTCTTTACTATTTCAACTGTGTTTATGCGTATATCATTGTGTAGGAAAGCAGGAACAACGGCCACAGATGTGTTCCAGAACTGTAATTGCAACCCAAGTGAGGAATTGTAAGCAACCTACAATTTTGAGCCACAGTTAAATTCTCTATAGTTTACTGTTTTTACAATAATTCATTCACGATGTTTATCGTCTCACACAGATACTCGAGCCAGTGTGAAGATATTCACAAAATCATTCTACATCGGGGAATGATAGCCCATTCAAAATACTAACTTTTCATAGTCTTGTAAGCTGTGACTCTCTGAGCACCCTTCAAGCATCCTTCAAGCACTCATTTGAGACTTTGCTGGCATTCCTGTTGTGACTTTATTTTTGATATTGTATATTTGGTTTCAGTGTTGGAGAATTCATATCCAGTGTAAGTTTGGTTGTCAACTGTTATAGAATTATACTTTTTGGAAACTTTGTGCTTATATAAAACTACCAGTGTGATTGTTTGAATAACAGTACATGGGCTGAGAAACGTGCCATGCAAGATCAAGCCTACTCTCGCCCCGCCTCTCCTGTCCCAGATGGAACGCGTGACAATTGGTTGCAAGTGTGTCTGCATCACATGTTCCATCCTTGGGCAATTATGTCTTGGGACAGTTGCCTCATTAATAGCCCTATACTGCAAAAATATTATACACATACAAAATTAGTTTGCTAATATAACATATACCCCTTGAAGATCACTGTGCTCAGGGAAGGAAAACCTGCTCATGGCCCCTGGCCCAAAAGATGTCTGGCTTGCCTCAACCAGGGCCAGGAGTTTCTCAGCCTTGGCCACAACCTGGTGGAACACTCCATCCAATGGGCGGAGCCTGTGGGGCCTGATGTGGTTCTATGGTGAATGTAAGACAGAGTTGTTCCACCAGACATATGGTTGAGGAAGCTACGATTTTTTCCATCTCGACCTCTTCCTTTTCCATCTTCCAGCCTTTTCCTCCCTCTTTCCTGCAGCAGGTCTAGTACTGTATTTTAATGAACTGCCATCGTCAATGGTTGAAAGGGGTTTATATGTTGTTTTAAATGGACGGTATTTGTTTTATATAAAATGTTGGAAGCCGTCCTGAGCCCATGAGGGGAAGAGCAACATATAAAACTAACGAAATAAATAAAATAACAAAATATATAATCATTGAAAATCACTTGGCTATCTACTTACAATCCAGATGTGTACAAGAAGTCTGAGATCTAGACATTAAGTCTGCAACCCAGCATCTTATTACATATGCATAAACCCCTTAAAATAATTGAAACAAAGCATGTATGAAGTACAAGAATGTGGGATTCCATCTAAAAAATTCACTTTGGGCTACTTTGTCAGCCAATCTAACAAATACAGTTGTAATACAGTTGTAAACATTTCATTTACAATTCATTTCATTTACAAAATTCATTTCATTTACAAAATTCACTTTGGGATACTTTGTCAGCCAATATAACAAATACAGTTGTAAACATTTCATTTTGATGCTCTGCGTATGTTGGTTTGGAATTCAATGCTGGGGCCCTTCAATGCTGGGGAATTCAATGCTGGGGCTCTTGGTAGATGGCACTGACAGAGAATTCATCACATGCTACAATTCCGCACTTCATTTCACAAATCATTACAAAATGACATGGTACTGACTGATATTAACGTTGACTAATATTATGGTTTCCAAACCCTGTTGGTTTATAACCATAGCTAATAAGAGTAAAAATAGACTGAAAACAAATGCTGAATATACTGGCCTTGCCAAAAGTCAATCCATTACCTAATTTGAAATTTTAGCACCTTCAACCATGCTTCCTTAGCTGAAAATTAAGCCTCAGAATTCATTAGTGCCACTACATTAAACGCAGGTTGCAGCCATTTGCTGTCTGTTACATTACCGAAATCTAATATCCAGGTTCCCAAATACCAATTTCATTCTGTCACAATTACAGGCAAAGACGAGGCATTTGTTAGGCAGGAACAAGAAATGCACAGGTCTGGCTCAGATAGGCTCTGGACACTCACTGGCCGCATGCACCGGGATGATAACATTGTGGGAATAGCTGTGCCTCCACAATGTAAACTGCCATTTTGCAGTCAGCAAAGCAGGAGACTGAAAGGGGGGGAGCTATCCATCAACCATCTTGTGATGCGAACAAATATTTACCAATGAGTAAATGGATGGAAATAGAGGTGGTGGCTTAGCTTATCAGAAACAAGCTCCATCCAAAGAAAACATTTCCTAATGACATATTTATCATGGCGGTCAAAGCTGAAAGAGCCCTGCTTATATTTCTTTCTTCAAATGGGAAGGGAAGAACATATTTATCAAGGGCATTTTTTCATCACAGAGATTCAGGAAGTTCCCAGAGCATTGCCACCAGGCAATGACATCAAATAGTTTTCAAACTTCTTATTTTCAGTTACACTAAATCATCTGCTGAGGAACCCTTGAAAAACTTCAAAGTTATCCCATTGAAGTACATGAACACAATGAGTGTGGACATTAATGATAGACTAACAGAGTTACACTACCTATGTCCTTTGAAGGCAATGTTCTTGACAGCAGTGGTGTCAAGGGTTGATTCCCCACGGACCATAAATCGTGTGATACTCAAGCCAAAACCCACATATTTTCACAACCCTCCCCACGGCCAGGTCTCCGAACGAGCATTCAAGTGGGTTCTGGCACTCCTTCTCCACCTAATCCCGCATTTTCCCAGAACCTGCTTGTATGTGCAACCTTTTGAAAAATCAAGCATTCAAAGCAGGCTGGAGGGGAAGGTTGGAGTTTGAAGCCAGATTTGATTTCCTGCTGTAGGCAATGACATAGAGGATTCCAGCGAATCCCAGCCAATGGGAGCCCGGCAGGCTGTGCGCAATGTGCGTGCAGCCCTTTTTTAAAATTTTGCTCAGCGGAGTCCCACGTAGACACAAAGCAATGTATGCACGTTCTAGCATGATTTACCAGGAACAAAGAAGTCTGCAGGGTGGCTGAATACCATGTGTTCATGCGCATGAGCGGCTGAGACCATATGAAAATGGGGCTTTGAGTTATCCCCATTTCCACGTCACTCCGTTGCATGCATGCACGTGCCTCTGGTAACAAAAACAATTAAAAATCCCGCCCCATCTCAGCACGGCAGCCAATCAGGGCAGAGCGGCGGAGCAGTTCCCAGATTAGTGGGGAAGGGCGCATTGCCAGAATTCGTGGTCAAGGCACATTTCCTCAAGGGAAAATTGTGCAGTGGGTAGGGAGAAACCAGGATGGAAAAAATGCAGTTTTATTTCTATCTGGATGCAATCCAGATAGAATTTCCTAGCGGGGAATCGACCAAGTACTGTCAAGTTGCATCCAAGTTAAGATGTCACGTTATGATGACCCCTTAAGGCTTTCAACGCAACAGACATTCAGAGGTGGTGTGCCATTGCCTGCCTCTGCGTAGCAACCTGTGTTAACAACCCAGTCCGGGGTTGGTGGTCTGCCCTCCAAGTACCAACCAGGACCGATCCTACTTAGCTTCTGAGATCTGATACAACTGGGCTAGCCTGGACCATACAGGTCAATACTCTTAGAAATTCTGCTTAGAATTGCGCTCTTGATAGCCAAGATGGTGTATTTGAAACACCTGGTGCACAGATGAGCAACACTTTCAGAATTATGAACTATATACATAGGCCACATTCATTTGCACACAATTTTTATGTGCTTACATTACAGCCTACCCTTCTTGTTAAAATTATGAACATTGATTGTATGTCATTTATTCAGACATTATGGCAACCATATACTGCTTCTCAAATCAAACATTTTAAACTATCTTCTTAAACAATGCTTGAAAGACTTAAAAATACTGAAATTTCCAAAACACTTTGCACGGGTGTCGCATATAGCTCTCATTTTTGCTTTTTGATATTTCCTTCACATGAATAATCTTCCCTCTGCAAGCAACCATAAGCTCTAGGAAACTGAAGTCACTGATAAATTTCTATCTCAAAGCTCAAGAAATAGTTAAAGGGGCCACTAATTATAAAACTGCTATCAAAAACATATGCGTATTTATTACAAAAACACATTTGTATTTGTGGGGTGCTGTGTGATTTCCGGGCTGTATGGCCGTGTTCTAGCGGCATTCTCTCCTGACGTTTCACCTGCATCTGTGGCTGACATCTTCAGAGGATTTTCAGAGAGAATGCTGCTAGAACACGGCCATACAGCCCGGAAACCACACAGCACCCCAGTGATTCCGGCCATGAAAGCCTTCGACAATACATTTGTATTTATTACAAACTAAAATCATCTACATTAATAAAAGCTCGTAACACCCTGCCTTGTGCACATAGTATCACAATTACATTACACAGAGGGGTCCTATTGGACATTTTTTGACCCTTAAAAAACAGATGTGTTTTGGCCAATTGAACTTCCTCAATGGTCAAAAGTAATACAATAATACAGTTTTTAGCTACCAGACTACAAATGACAATTGTAACATTTTTATGACTGAATTTATTTTTCTTGACTTTTTAGGTACTTAATTCTAGTTTGCAGGGTCACGTTTGTTCCCCCCTTTTTGTTTGTGCGTTGAATATGTAATTCAGGGGTCTTCAAACTATGGCCCTCCAGATGTCCATGGACTACAATTCCCATCAACCCCTGCCAGCATGGCCAAGTGGTAGGGCTCATGGGAATTGTAGTCTATGAACATCTGGAGGGCCATAGTTTGAAGACCCCTGATCTAATTCATTTCTAACCTGACTCTCTTCCAAGGAACAGGGGGCTATTTTATCCTGACAGAAGCCTTGTGAAGCAGGTCAAGTTGAGAGAATGACCAGCTCAAGGCTTCCTGGCAAACTGGGAATGGGAATGGGAATGTGGGTCCCCCCAGGCCCTAGTTCAGTGGTGGCTAACCTATGACACTTCAGATGTTCATGGACTACAATTCCCATCATCCCCAATTGGCCATGCTGGGCATGAGCTTTTGAGAGTCAAGTTCCCCCTAATTCGAATTCAGCTCTGACCAGTACATACTCCAGATTGGCTCCAAGCAGTTCTAGTTAATTCTGTAACACTGTGCTAGATGGCAGGGCTAGTTGGAATACAAGAACAGAAGTCCAATCTGCAGTGGGTAAAACAGGGAGAGCATTTTGCAAAATCAGTTACAAACACGGATGCTAATTTTCCCCTCCATTAACCACTTCAGTCGCGCTCAGCAGAACGCACTGTGCTCCCTCAAGGCAGATCCTAATGTTGACAACTGAGAGCATGTGGCAGCCTTTTCTCCCGAATGCAGATGATGATAAACATAGAATTTCTGTCTTCAGTGCTACCAAGGCAACTCCTTTCCAAAATTTTATTTGTCTTTTTTAACAGGAATGACAAGAGAAAAAAATGGTACTGAGATTTTCCCAAATCCAACCAGTCCAGCAGTCCCTGCAGCATTTAACATCCCAGCCTCCTCAGAAATATTTACTCTATTTCAGAGGGTTTTTTCTGCCTCAGAACCCTGTAATTTAATTTCTATCATATCCACGAAGCCAAGCTCTTTCACGAGTTGCTTGGAGGGAAATGAAGGAAGAATGACACAGCATTGGCAACACACAAAACTGAAAAGGAAGCTTTTTGTGGAAGGAACTCTGAATGATTACTGTTTCCATCTCCTTATTTTCTTCCCAAACATCTGCTTGAGATGGCTCATCCTCGCGTTTGTCATACATAGCTCTGATTCACACAGTCACATGCTGAGGCCAAATGGAAGAGAACAAGTAGCATCAGGAATGCCATTTGGACAAAATGATCCCTTACACCTGCTCCCCTGTTCTCGTACTTCCTGTCCTCAGACTGCTGTTGTGAAAAATAAATGAAGGAAATCAGCAGCAGATGTGCCTGTCAGACTTTTTTTCTTTTCCCAGTCGTCATTTAATAGGACACATCACATCATTGTGTGTTAAGAAAGCATTATCGATAGACTCATATCAAATACGAACACTCTCTGCAATCATAGAATTTGCAGAACACGAATCTGCAACGAATATGCAATGGTGAATAGCTCAGCAGTGAGAGCCAGCGTGGTGAAGAAGAAGAAGAAGAAGAAGAAGAAGAAGAAGAAGAAGAAGAAGAAGAAGAAGAAGAAGAAGAAGAAGAAGAAGAAGAAGAAGAAGAAGAAGAAGAAGAAGAGGCGGCGGCGGCGGCGGCGGCGGCGGCAGCGTTTGGATTTATATCCCCCCTTTCTCTCCTGCAGGAGACTCAAAGGGGCTTACAATCTCCTTGCCCTTCCCCCCTCACAACAAACACCCTGTGAGGTAGGTGGGGCTGAGAGAGCTCCGAGAAGCTGTGACTAGCCCAAGGTCACCCAGCTGGCGTGTCTGGGAGTGTACAGGCTAATCTGAATTCCCCAGATAAGCCTCCACAGCTCAGGCGGCAGAGCTGGGAATCAAACCCAGTTCTTCCAGATTAGATACCCGAGCTCTTAACCTCCTACGCCACTGCTGCTCTTTGTAGTGGTCAAGAGCAGGTGGATTCTAATCTGGAGAACCGGGTTTGATTCCCCACTCCTCCACCTGAGTGGCAAAGGCTTATCTGGGGAACCAGATGTGTTTCCGCTCTCCTACATTCCTGCTAGTGACCTTGGGCTAGTCACAGTTCTTTGAAGCTCTCTCAGCCCCACCTACCTCACAAGGTATTTGTTGTGGGGGAGAGGAAGGAAAAGAAGCTTGTAGGCCACCTTGAGTCTCCCTATAGGAGAGAAAGGTGGGATATAAATCCAAAACCATCATCATCTTCTTTAATGGTTTTATTGTTCTTTCTGCTATGCTGACTATGTAACCCTAAGAGAATAACTGAACAAACCTGAAAATGAGTCTGTGTTGACCTATTTAGGATTTCTCTCAAAGATTCCAAATAAAACCAATTATAATTGACATAAAACCATAGATAATAAATTAATATACAAAAATATTAATTTATTGTTGTGATGTCCATTTTTCTTCTGAAACAGGAAGTATCCAGACTTCAACTGATATCCTTTCCCCACGTTGATCAATTGAGTTAGGGTGGGGTGACTGGGAGGATCTTTGAAAGATACCTTCAAGCTAGTGATTATGTATGCTAGGTTTTTCAAAATTCTCCTTACTGCTCATTTATGACCATGTTATTGAGATTACTTTGCACGTGTGCATTTTTGTGTACACATACAAACATTATTTAATCAAGCACCCATAAAGCAAATTGAAATAAAACTTGCCACCATAGCTACTATACAGCAGTTGTTTTATTTTATTTATTTTATTGGATTTATATCCTGCCCCATCACCAAAGGGTTGGCAATGTTGGCTGGTTGACAATTAACTGAGAAGATCTGAGGATCTGTATTGTCGAAGACTTTCACGTCCAGATTCAACTGGTTGTTGTGGGTTTTCCTGGCTGTGAGGCCGTTGTCTGGTGTATCTTGTTCCTAACGTTTCGCCTGCATCTGTGGCTGGCATCTTCAGAGGTGTATGACAGAGGGAAGTCTGTTAGAGAGAAGACACAGTATGTAACAGACTTCTCTCTGTCATACACCTCTGAAGATGCCAGCCACAAATGCAGGCGAAACGTTAGGAACAAGATACACCAGACCATAGCCACACAGCCTGGAAAACCCACAACAACCATCTGAGGATCTGTTCATAAGTGACTGTGTCTGTCAAAATGGCATGTTCACCAGCCAAACAGGTTCACCATGAAATTTGTGGTATCCCTAAATATAATCTGAACACTATCTATAAACTACCAGACCCATGAAATATATTATTTGCTGTTGCTCTGATTGGTGCTCCCTTTATTTTTTTCTGAACATTGTGTATTTCCTATTTGGGGTGTCTCAATGAAAAGGACATTGGAGACACAATACTTAGATCCATTTTTCTTTAAGCACACTCACACATCTCAATCAATCTAAACTTAATACCCAAATATTGTCATGTATATTTATTTATTTATTTATTTATTTATTATATTTGTATACCGCCCTCCCCGAAGGCTCAGGTGTACCGCCCTCCCCAAAGGCTCATATGTACACTGCATGGGCAAAAAAATCATTGTCAGAATCCATGCAATGTTGTTGTGACAAACAGAAGCACTTTTAAATCCTGAAATTTTGTATCTGTACACTAAATCTTAATTCCTTGGGTTTTTTCCTTAGTTTTTGAGAATCTAATTTCAATAAATCACATAATAGCTAATCACTGGTTCAATAAATTTAAAATGAGTCCCTGCCCCCGGAGATATCATTGCTCAGTTAATTAAAATTACTATTTTTGAGGTAACATAAACAAAGCTTATTGTATCCTTCTGATTCTATCACATGTTAACCTTTTGTCACCTCCAGAAAATATGCTGAAGCAAAGAATAAGAACAAAAGATTTGTTAGAACCTTTTGTTGTTGTTGTTTGTTGTTGTTTGTTGTTGTTTGTTGTTAATTTGGTGTCACTCTTTTTTATTTATTTATTTATTTATTTTATTCGATTTTTATACCGCCCCATCCCCGAGGGGCTCTGGGCGGTGTACAGTATTTAAAACAGTGTAATTAAATAACATTTAAAAGCAGCGATAAAACTCCCAATACATTCTCAGTTTAAAGCCCAAGATTAAATTTAGATAAAAATTCAAGATACAAAGATATAAAGTTATAAAGTGGCGTCCAGCGTTCCAATATTGTAAAAAACCCTCCCTCCCCAAGGTGGAGGGGGGCATGGCGAGTCTCAATGATGTCGTTGTGGCCCAGATGTTGAGGGCCAAGACGGGGCACTATTGGCGGCTCGGTCCTCCAAAGGCCCGGCGGAACAGCTCCGTCTTGCAGGCCCCGCGGAACTCCTTAAGGTCCCGCAGGGCCCGGACAGCTGGAGGAAGGGCGTTCCACCAGGCCGGGGCCAGGGCAGTAAAGGTCCTGGCCCGCGTGGAGGCCAGCCGCATTGCCGAGGGGCCAGGGACCGCCAGTAGATTGGCCTCTGCGGATCGAAGAGGCCGCCTAGGGACGTATGGGGTGATGCGGTCTCGAAGATACGATGGTCCCAGGCCGTGAATGGCCTTAAAGGTCAATACCAGCACCTTGAAGATGATCCGGAACTCTACTGGAAGCCAATGCAGCTGCCGCAGCACAGGCTGGATGTGTTCACGAAAGGTGCTGCCCGTAAGCAGACGTGCTGCTGCATGGTGAACCAGTTTTAATCGCCGGATCAAACGCAAGGGAAGGCCCGCGTAGAGCGAGTTACAATAGTCAAGTCTGGAGATGACCGTTGCATGGATCACCGAGGCTAGATCCACTCTGGAGAGGAAGGGGGCCAGTCGCCGGGCCTGACGGAGGTGGAAAAAGGCAGCCCGGGTTGTATGGGCCACCTGGGTCTCCATTGAGAGAGATAAGTCCAGGTGGACCCCCAGGCTGCGAACGGAGGGGGTCGGTGCCAGTGTGACCCCCTCCCATACCGGCGGCTGGAAAGGCCCCTCCCCCCTCCACGGCCCAGCCAAAGGATCTCCGTCTTCGAGGGATTCAGTTTCAACCTGCTCTGTCGCAACCAACCAGCTACCGCCTCCAAACAATGCTGTAGAGCCGCAGGGGCGGTGGCTGCTCCCCCCTCCATCAACAGAATGAGCTGAGTGTCATCAGCGTACTGATGACAGATCAATACACACAGCCAATATTTTTTCAGGAATTTTGTAACACCAGAAGGCTGTAAATCAGTGGTTCTCAACCTGTGGGTCGGGACCCCTTTGGGGGTCGAACGACCCTTTCACAGGGGTCCCCTAAGACTCTCTGCATCAGTGTTCTCAGTGTTCTCCATCTGTTCTCCATCTGTTCTCCATCAGTGTTCTCCATCTGTAAAATGGTTAAATGTTATGGTTGGGAGTCACCACAACATGAGGAACTGTATTAAAGGGTTGCGGCATTAGGAAGGTTGAGAACCACTGCTGTAAATCATCGTGAATCCCAGAATGGTAATCTCAAGATGCCAGCTATTCATTTTAAGGTTATAGTTCATAATGCTGGGCTCAATCCAGACCTCGATTGGCGCAAGCCCACATGTGAAGGGATCTCTCTACGACATCCCGGAAACTTATCCCTTTTCTCCCACAGCACATGTGAGCGGTCAGCATACCAAGCCATAATGTGGAACAGAATGGCTGTGTATGCTTCAGGAACCCCCATCCATCCTTCTGCCTCTTCTCATTCAAGGAAAATGAGCTGAAGGGGAAAGTTCCATGGGGGTAATTGGAAGTCTACGCAAGAAGGGGGTGAATTTTGGATTTATACCCCCATCTTTCTCTCCGTTAAGGAGATTCAAGGTGGCCTACAAGTTCCTTTCCCTTCCTCTCCCCACAACCTTGAGAGGTAGGTGGGGATGAGAGAGTTCTAAAGAACTGTGTGACTAGCCCAAGGTCACCCAGCAGGAATGTAGGAGTGTGGAAACACATCTGGTTCCCCAGATAAGCCTCTGCCACTCAGGTGGAGGAGTGGGGAATCAAACCAGATTCTCCACATTTAGAATCCACCTGCTCTTAACCACTACACCACAAGCCTCTTCTGGTGCTTTTTACAAGGGTAGAGAAAATGGCATTCTTTATGCCTTGTGGGGATCCCTCCATGCTCAGAGTGCCATGCACACAGGAGAGATTTAAGAGGTCAAGTTTGTTTTGGGAAATTCCTGGAGATTTCGTGCTGGAGTCTGGGGAGGAGACGCACTTCAGCAGAGCATAAAGGCCATACAGTCCTCCTTCCAAAGAAGATATTTTCTCCAAGGAAACTGCTCTCTGTTGTCCGCAATTCAGTTGTAACCCCAGGCCCCATAGTATTTCATCTCACAAATCTTTAATGAAATAACTTTGGGTGCATCACATTTTTGTTTTATAGCAATGAGTGAAAAACCTAGAATTTTAAATAATTATTGACTAGCTAATGATGCTTGATCAGATCTCAGAAGCTAAGCAGGGTCAGCCTTGGTTAGTATTTGGACGGGGGACCACCAAGGAGCTCCAGGGTCGGCAGAGGAAAGCAATGGCAAACCACCTCTGAACATCTCTTGTCTTAAAATCCCTACAGGGTTGCCTTCAGTAGACTGAAGGCACTTTATACACAGAGACAGCTCATCAGCATCATTCATCAGTGCTCACTCACCAGTATCTAGTTATTTATACAGCTGTATATGGATATTGTGAGCCGCCCGGAGTCCTATGGAAGATTTGGCAGGGTGTAAATGTAAAGAATAAAATAAACAAATAAACAAAATAAATAAATAAATAAATATGCATACATATTTATCTCTATTAAAATGTTGTTTTATAAAGACTCAGACAGTGGACCAGCTTTGCTTCACTGTGGGGCTAACTGGGGGGGGGGGGAGGTGAGCAGAGAAAGGGAGAGAGTCTGTGGCATTCCAGTTCAATCACTTGCCTTTCACTTTCTCTTGCTTTTTGGAGAGAGGAGGCATTTTGTTCTCCACCATGGTAGCAACTGTCCATATACAGTCTGCCTGGGGGGCAGAGGCATAGCTCCAAGGGGACTGGGGGGACGTACCAGGCGCGCACCCCTATGGGGGTGTGGTGGGGCGTTCCGGGGGTGGGGTGGGAGCATCTGGGACAGGGGGCGTTCCAAGGCGGGGTGGGGGCGGAGGATGCACCAGTGTACCAGGCACTTTCCCCCCTTGCTACGCCTCTGCCTGGGGGAGATGGTGTTCAAGGGAAAAAGGAAGGACAGGTGGGGTCATTTTGTTTTTTTGGTTGTTATTGTTAACTCCTGCAAATGATTTTGGAAAGAGGGCATAGAAATATTTAAATGTACTAATATAGAGGTATGCAATGAAGTGGACATTTTGACCCATACGAAACTGTCAGGGGATCATGGGGTTTGTAACATTTCTCTAAGCAACTGCCAGATGCTAAACAAATTCTCAGATAAAACACAATGCAGTAGTTTAATTTGAATGACACAAGGAAATGGATAGTCATAGCAAGGGTTAGCCCATCTGCCTACCTCAATTTTGTCACTCTAGTACATAGGTGTCAAACTCAGGACCTCCAGGTGTTCATGGACTACGATTCCCATCAGTCCTTGCCAGTATAGCCAATGCTCATGTTGGGAGGGACTGATGGGAATTGTAGTTCATGAACAACTGGAGGGTCGCGAGATTGACACCCCTGCTCTAGTAGAACTCAATCCCCTCTCCTAGGTACTTTAAAATAAAATTTTCAATTATCAGCTCTCACATTCACTATAAACATTGGGGTTTGGATACTCTCTTGTGGCCCAGCAATCGCCATCTTCCCCCCCCCCCCCAATACTGATGTTAAAGGTGGGGGGAAAGGTCCAGTCAAGAGTTGAAAGGGGTGGGAGAAAATGGGAGTTTAGAACCACCAATTTGAAAGCAGCACTAAGCTCCCCCTCCCACCCTCAAATTGGCCAGGGGAGGGGGGGCACAGCTTTCACATAGCCTTAGTATCATTTCCCCTTTAAGTTGGAGTGAAAGAAATTTTCCTTTGCTCCACCTCAAAAAGGAAAACCCTTGGACCCAGACACAGGAGGAGAACAAAGTAATAAGTAAGCTCTTAAACAAAGCAGGAGAATGTAGTGTTCCATGTGGAAACAACCTATGTCTGCTCAGAGGTAATTCCGTGTTACTCAATGAGTTCCAGGAAAGTGTCTTTAGGATTGCAACCTCAGGATATTGTGTTATTGGGTTAGGAATATGGTTGCCAGTCCAGTGGGGGTCTAGACCAGGGGTCTGCAACTTGCAGCTCTCCAGATGTTCATGGACTACAATTCCCATCAGCCCCTGTCAACATGGCCAATTGGCCAATTCCCATCAGCATGGCCAAAGTTGGGAACTTATCTCCAGTGATCAGTTTCATTGGAGAAAATGGCTGATTTGGAAACGGACTTCTTTGCATTATGCTCTTCTGAGGGCCGCTTCCCTCCACAAATGCCAAGTAAGAACCCTGCCTTTAAACTACAGTGTAAACTGAAGAGCGTATCCACTCCCAGGAATATGAAGTTGGCAGAAAAATAGATGGTGCCTCTCACTTGAGTCAGCTCAGGTATCTCTGGTTAGAATCCCTATTCTGCCTTGGAAATTTAGACCAGTCACACACTCTCAGACTAACCTATCTCACATTGGTGATTGTGAGGATAAAATGAAGACAACAATGTAAACCCCTTGAGTTCTTGTTGGGGGCAAAGGTGGGATATAACTGAAGTGAACAAAACAAATAATTAAAAACTGGTCCTTTGCAAGAGCACTTCATCAGCAAATTGCCATTTCCAGTTAGTTGACCCTTCTGTCTGCTGGAGCTTCTAAAGAAAACAAACATTTAAAAAAGATTTTTGAACAATAAACAGCTTTATTGCTAACTGAAAGGTCAGCCATGCTAGGCCTGAGAGCAGCTTTCTGGGGAATTTTATTCTTATAATAAAACTGTTTTAATGAATTGTTGAATAAAATCCATGAAGCAGTTTAACCAAATTAACCTTTTCCTTTTTAAGGTCTGAAACAAAATAAACAAGACCTTGCTCTGGCCTGAGGCTTTCTGGGACAATCATTTATTTAATTCCCAACTTTGCAACAGCTGTTGACTGACTTCTTACTTTACTGAGTATCAAAAACAATTTATTATTTTAGCTGCGATTTCCACCTTTCCTGTACTGTGAAACTAAAGCCAGTACACAGCCAGTCTCCAAGAGGTCTTGAGGGCTTGGTCTGATCTCTAGGATCTTTCTCCCTGACCGGTATCATTCTTCCCAGATTTTGGTGCCCCAATAAGCAATCATGCACTTTGACCTGAGCCCAGGGGAAGGGCTGGCTCAACATAGGCCCCTTCCGCACAGCACAGGTGGAGCGGGTTGAAGTCAGGTTAAAGTAACCTGCTCTCCTGCCTTCCCGTTCAGATGCCTCCGTGCAAGCAGCAACAAAACCATGCAGGTTGCTGGCACACCTTCGCACAGAGGCACTTTTTCCCCTTCTCCTTCCCTCCCTCGCTGCACAATGGAGAAGCCTCCCCTCCAGTAGAGAAGTGTGTGCCTTTGCAGATGAGAAAGCGCCTCAGTCCCGGCTGGGCACCCCAGCCCCCACCCTGCTTTTCTTTCTTCCTCCACTGACTTCAGGGATTGGGGTCTTTTAAAAAACGGGAAGCATGGCTGAGGAAAGCACTTCCCGGGACAGCTGTTCGCTTGTGAGAGGCTGCAACCCTCAGTAAAACTAAAGAATCACAGACAGCACAATTCTTGTAAAACCTGTTTTTGGGGGGGAACACGGGGCAGACTCGTGTTAGGGGTGGGAACCATGCGAAGTCCCCCCAAAAACAGGTTTTTCCCCATCATTACCCTGCGTTTATTGGCCCGTGCAGAAGGGATCATAGTGAGCTGCCTGAAGGGACTTTCTGCCTCAACACCTTCCCAACAGGATCCCGGGGACACATGTGGACCCTGCATGGTTCTGAGGTGAGGAAGAAGGTTATCTTCTCTCATGCCATCCCAGCAGGATCCAAGGCTGGCTTTAGAGCAGGGCTGTCCAACCATAGACAGAGGCAGAGCGAGGGGAAACTGTGCCTAGGGCGTGCATGCGCCCTGTGCCCCTGCCGCAGCATCGTCCACTCCTGCCATGCCCCGGTATGCCATACCACACCCCCTCCATGCAGTGAATCAACCTTACCAAGAGGCCTCTTGGATCCTTCTTTCTGCAATGTGAAAAGGGTTGATGGTTTTTTTCAGCCCTTGATGAATTTAAAATTTGCCTCCCATTAAAAAGTAACTGATTGACCTGCACTGTACTATACAATTAATAGAGTGAGAGTTGGCTGAACTCTACAAATGTATGTTTTAATAGTAAAAAGTGGTTTCCCTACCCCAAAAAAAGTGTTTCTTTCCTTCCCACCCCCACTTTCCATTGTGAATATGAAGCCATTGACCTTGCAAAAGTACACTTCACACATTTCATAAAATGAGATCTGACTCACAAAAGCTTACTCTTATTAGTCTCCAAGGTGCCACTGGACTCATGTTGCTGCTAAAGACTAAAATAGCTAACATATGGAATGTAAAAAGTGAAATTTGGACTGCAATTGCTCCAAATGAGACTTTCACAGGGTCTTTTTATGCACTTGTACCCTTCTAAGCCCACTGTCTTCAATGGATTTAGAAGGGTGTTATACTTTTATAACCCTACTATAATTAATCCTTATTATACTGTAATAGGGTTTGCTGGTGGTAGCAAGAAACAATCACGGTACTGTATAGTTACAGTTTAGAATAGTGGTGGCGAACCTATGGCACGCGTGCCAGAGGTGGCACTCAGAGCCCTCTCTGTGGGCACTCGGGCACAGGGTTCGTCATGTGGAGAGTGGAAAATCACCCCCCCACACATACACACACATCTAGGCTGGCCTGGGCCACGGGGCACGATGTGGGAAGAACTAAAGTGTGATCCTTTACCTGGGAGTAAGCTTAGTTGCTGGCCATGGGGCTTGCTTCTGAGTAAACTCTCCTAGGGTCATGATTCAAAGTGTTGCACAGTTGCTTCACCAAGCTTACTCCCGAGTAACTTTCGCCTCGGAGCCAACTGTTTTTTCTAAACTAAAACCTCAGTATTCAGGTTAAATTGCCATGTTGGCACTTTGCGATAAATAAGTGGGTTTTGAGTTGCAATTTGGGCACACGGTCTCAAAAAGGTTCGCCATCACTGGTTTAGAAGGACTTTATGGATATGGTTAAACAATTGACCTTATATGTTAATTTCTTGAGCCTTACAAATTACAATTAGAATGTAAGATGTTGTAAACTCAGATGTTACAAATGTATGCAAACTTCACAATGGTTACTATATTTAATTTTAATTCCATGTAAAAATATATTTTTAAAAAGAACTTATTCACTGTAATTGTGTTGTGCATGCAGAGGAACTATAACTCCAAGCCACTAGATCAGGAATCTCCAACCTATGGCCCTTCAGACGTTCATGGACTACAATTCCCATCAGTCCATGTCAGTGTGGTACTGACAGAATTCAGAAATAGGCTCATCTGAAGATGCATGGTCCTTTTTGTGCAGCTACACAGGTCTGGATCAAACTTGAACCAGATAAGCTTGTTATGCAAATAGTATTCAACAGCAGTAAAGCAGCAGATAATGAAATTATTGAAAAGTCAACCACTCATCACAAAGGTGACAGAGCCATCAGGCAAGGTCCTAACATATGGATAAGAGACAGAATAGACTTGTTACAATCACTGCTTTCAATTTATCAAAACTAAGCTGTCACAAGTCAGGTCTTGACAAATGAAGAACTGATGCATATAAATGAGGCAATTATCGCTAATGGACAAAAGGTTGAATGCTGTATAACCTGATGCTTTTGTACTACTTAAAAAACCTCTTTAGAAGGAAGAGGAAATATCCAAAGATCACAATAATGCCTTGATGCATTTTCATCAGATTTCAAAGGAGAACTGATTCAACTTCAAGATTCTGGATTTCCCAAAACTCAGATCGTATGCATACCAGATTTGAAGAAAGAGTTGTTCTGTTTACAAGATCCTCACCAAAACTCACAAGGTTGTCCCATATCAGATCGGGCAGCCTAATATCTGCCCAGCATCAACAGATTCTGGGCAAAATAAGCTATTCTCCTGGATTTTTCTGCCTTGTCCTTGTTTACCACTGCCATCCCAATTAAGGAAAAGCTAGAAAAAGTCCATAACAGGGGCTTTTCTGCATGCCCACCTTACTTCTGATTTTCTTGCCAATCCACAAGCATTGGAATTGGTTTGTGTAGAGTTGTTTCACACATCTGTCATCCCTTTGCATTTTCAGTTATGGAGTCAGTTTATTTTCTTCTTTATGTGTTTAAATGATCAGGGTTTTCAAAGAAGGGTGATGACATCATCAGTGGCACCAATAGTGGCATCAAAACACACACCCCTTCTTATTTTCTGTGTATCAGTGTGGGTGTGGGTGTGTGGGTGTGTTTGTGCATAAAGTGCCATCAAGTCACAGCCGACTTATGTTTTCAAGGCAAGAGACCAGAGGTAGTGTGCTATTGCCTTGCTCTGCATAGCAACCCTGATATTCCTTGGAGGCATCCCATTCAAATACTAACCAGGGTTGACCCTCCTTAGTGTATGCTTATATAGATTGTTGCAATGGCACTCACATATGAACATATCAGTTGACTGATGCAGTGGTAGTTCTAGCAGATTCTCTGAACTCTGAGTTTAAATTTTTTAAAGTAAATCTAGCATCTTCTGTTGCAGAGATTTGCCTTTTCCTTTGTATCTCCATTCAGGAAAAGGACAGAGATTTACCTTTTTAAAAAGGAAATCTGAGAATTAAGAGAATTTGCTGAAATTATCATTGCTTCAGTATACTGACATGTCGATATTTTTGTACCACTTTCCAAAAAATAAAAAAGAGACCCTTATATCAATTTGATAATAAATAATAAATAAATAAATATTCAGGACAGTGGGGAGGAAAAGTTGTGGTTGTTGATGACAACGGTCCAATCATCAACAAGTAGGATGAAATTGGGAAGGCAAAAGAAAACCAACAGAAAAATTATGCACAAAGGGTGTTGAGGGTTTTCCGAGTTGTATGGCTGTGTTCCAGTAGCATTCTCTCCAGATGTTTCGCCTGCATCTGTGGCTGGCATCTTCAGAGGATCTGTTGGTAGTCCTCTGAGGATGCCAGCTACAGATGCAGGTGAAACGTCCGGAGAGAATGCTACTGGAACACAGCCATACAACCTGGAAAACCCACAATACCCTAGTGATTCTGGCTGTGAAAGCCTTCAACAATACATTATGCCTCAAAATTGCTTCCAGAAAAAGGTTGAGGGGGGGGAAATGCCTTAGTTCTCTACAAGCAAAATTGCAAATAAACTGGGATGGGTCCAGCCATCCTCCAAGGATTCTTTCTCCAACCTAAGAATCCTTCCTCCCATTTAAGTGGCTCTTTTGTTGCAGAAGGAGCCATTTAAATTAGAGGAAGTCTCCTCAGATGGAAGGAAGGCTTCACACTTTGCTCAGAGAAGTGGTAGGATACAGGTAGGCTCTACCTCACACAATACACAAGTGCCAATGCTGCCTCAGCTCATGAATATTAGTTTTTGCTATTTGAGAGGCAGAAAAGATAGAAGTTTCAAACAGAAAACAACTTCTGTAGCAAAAAAGTATGTTATTTGAACAGAGATAGTCGAACACTCCTTTTAGGACAACAGCACATTTGAACATCAAGTTAAACACTGAACATTTCAGTAGTGTCATACACATCCTACCACATTAACTGAGGACAAAATTAGTCACATTCAAACAGCGAAGATATCTTTGAAAACATGCTGCACATGTCTACCATTCACAGTAGTTATCATCTAATGCCATAGATGGTAATGATACTCACTGTGAAATGAAGTGGTTGAATCCTCTGGACCACATGTCTGGCTGAAATAAAGTAGGAGGGGGATTCCTAGGAAGGAAAGGACAAGCCATATTTCATAAGAACAACTGAACTGAATCAACCCATTTGGTCGCTGTCAGTGAGTATTAGGATCCAGCCAGCTTTTTAGTTCAATCTCATCCCATTTTCTTCATTAAGCCCCCTCTCATATTTCTTTTGTCTACACAGAACCAATGAAACCCAAAATAACCTTTTTGGAAATCAAAACAAACCCACTCCTCTCTTTTTTTGCCAACAGAAAACCTGGTTGAATCCAACCCAGTTGTTTGACACTGCCTGGAGTTGACTACACAAAATGTTTTTGTCAAGACAGATCCATTTTTTTAAAGCCTGCAGAAACCTAGTTTGGATTGGAAGTGCAATGCAAGTGAAAAAGCAGTTCCTGCCTTTGTATTATCAAAAGCTTTCATAGCCAGAAACACTAGGTTGTTGTGGGTTTTCTGGATTGTAAGACTGTGTTCCAGTAGCATTTTCTCCTGACGTTTCGTCTGCATCAGGAAAAAACATCAGGAGAAAATGCTACTGGAACACGGCCATACAACTCAGAAAACCCACAATACCTTAGTTCCTGCCTTTGTCAGCATCATTTCCCAGGTCAAGTTGGAACCTGGTGGGGAGTTATTTGCATAACTTTGAAGCTACCCATAGAGTATTCAGTACACACGCATCTCCAAAGTTATGCGAACTGTAATATCATGGGCACTTGTGAAATTGTTGATGTACCCTTATTTAGGGTATAGCTATTTTAACATGGACCCTTAAGGCAAAAACTTTTGTTGAGTTTCACTGTTCACTTGTGTTGTTGATTGCTGACTGAGGCTGGTTATGGCCTGGCAGGGCCCAGAGCAGGCCTAGCTTATGCTGTAACAAAGTTCTGTTCTGTTTTGGTACTGGGTGCTGTGGAGTTATTACACAAAGACCACCCCTTTTCAGCTCAAGAAAACTGCAAGGGGAAGAAGACAGGAGCTCCACCTCCCCATACACATTGAAATTGCAAGTCGAATCAGTTTCCTGCCGATTTTTAAGATGCCGTTCCCTGCAAATGCTGTGTGGCTGCAAGGAAAGCGAGCTGGACCCAGCTCACCCAAAAACATATTGTAAGGATACATTGGTTTGCCAATCTCCATGTGGCTTCTTCAGGTTCATGGATCACAAATTCCATTGCAGCCCCCCCTGCCAGCATGGTCAGTTGGCCATGCTGGCTGGGGCTGATGGGGATTGTAGTCCATGAACATCTGGAGAGCCGCAAGTTGCAGACCCCTGGCTGTAGTGTGATCCCTGTGCATACCGACCCAGGGGTAACAGCACATCAAAACATTTACTAGACAAACTATGTTTATGGTTTACCATTCCCTTCCCCAGTCATCTACCCTTTACCCAGCAAACTGGGCACTCATTTTACTGACCTCAGAAGGATGGAAGGCTGAGCCAATCTTGAGCCGGCTACCTGAAACCAGCTTCCATTGGGATCAAATTCAGGTCATGAGCAGAGTTGTCACTGCCGTACTGCAGTTTACCACTTTGCGCCATGGGACCCATGGTATGACCTTTAGTTTCTCCTAAATCTTTTAATAGTAGTGAGTACTAACACAGTGCTCAAATGCCAGCTCCTGGCCGGTTAAACTATTATTGCTAATCTATTTGGGGAGCAGGGGACGGGGGGACGGATCTCAAAAGGGAACTACAGCATGACCTCTTCCTATTTCTCTCCTAAAAATAGATGCAGACGCTGCCCTAACCTTTATTGAATGCAAAATAATCTAAAATAATAAGATACTTGTTGAAAACAGTTTTGGAAATTTAAAACAAAAGGAAAAGTTTCAAGCATAGCATAAATTAGAAAGCTGTCACTGAGCATGCATGTTCAAAGAGCTATTTGGATTTAAAATGTCTGCCCACTCTTACACATACACACCCACAACAAATCAAAATATAGTGAAGACATTATGGCCTTGTAATAAATGGACCATTTTTATTCATCTGTATCTGTTCAAAGCAATTTAAACTATCCCCTTTCATTGCAGTTTGTCATGTCATCTGAGCTGAATGTATTATTACTTTTCATTTTGCATAGAAAACCAGCACGTAACGAGAGGGGGAAACCCAAAATACTTGCAAGATATGCATCATTTATCACATTTACTATTAGGAAGTAATGTGATGGGTTATATTCAGTGACACTACGACAGAGTCCCGTGTTCCATTAAATAGGCTCATATCACCTCCTGCATCAGAGAATCAATCGCAGTGCATACAAATACAATCTGCTGCAGAGATGAATTCAGAAACCACAGTAAGGCATGTACTTGAATCAGCTCTATAAATTCTGTGTCAGGGCTGCAGCTGTTAGGTAAGAAAGAAAGCGCCAAAAATGTCTCAGGCTGAGAAACCCGAATCGGAAGCTTTATCAAATCAGTCTGTTTGGGTCACTGGTATCACTTGACTCAGTGGTTCTTAAGAAAAGGAAGCCAGCATGGTGTAGTGGTTAAGAGCAGGTGCACTCTGATCTGGAGAACCGGGTTTGATTCCCCGTTCAGCCACTTGAGCTGTGGAGGCTTATCTGGTGAACCAGATTAGCTTGTGAACTCCAAGCGCCAGCTGGATGATCTTGGGCTAGTCACAGTTCTTTGAGCTCTCTCAACCCCACTCACCTCACAGGGTGGAGGGGGGGAGGAGATTGTAAGCCCCTTTGAGCCTCCTTCAGGAGAGAAAGGGGGAATATAAATCCAAACTACTACTACTACTACTACTACTACTACTCTCCTCCTGCTGCTGCTTTAATCCACAATCACACACTCCCATTATCATCAAATGCCACCCCACTTCTATTTCCAACAACCGTGGCAACTCAAGGTGACTTATTAAAAAACCCTCCACTTGCAAGCAACAGACAACATAAAATACCAGACAAGAAAAACACAGCTATCCAACTTTCTCTCAAAATAATAGAAGAAGAAGAGTTGGATGTAGGCACTTTGGAAGGAAGTCATAAATGGTATTTGTTCTTAGTTAAGTCTTGCCTTCTCACAATGTAGTAGCAACAAGTAGCTCAGATCAGGTCTGTTTTGTTGTTTTTCTACCACATTACACTTCCCTTCTATTTTCTCAGTAAAGTGTATTTAAGCTAACTAGCAGCATCTGTGATTATTTACTCTGCTGGCTATCTACTTTATACTTTGTACATCAACACAAAATCCTGTTTAAGGGGACATATTGGGTAAGACAAAACCAAAAGCCTGAAGTAAGAGTCCTAACATCCCAGGGTACCACTGCTACCAGTTCCCTTACTACTCAGTCAGCCAGGGACTATGTCTCTAGCCCTCCCATATCTAAGAAGATAGTTAGCCTTTCAAGGCAGAATGCTTACAAGGTGAGTTACAGGAAAACAATTACGGTGGTAGCTGTAGCCAATAGGGCTACAGTACGGGATCCAGATTAAAGTCCCAAAGCACAGTTAGCACCATAAAAACTAATTGTTTCTCCATGGTCTCTCAAACTCCCTTTGATCCATTGTGAGGAAGGATAAAGAAATGAGAAGAGAAGCATGGGAAAATAACAGATGGAATTTGAAAGAAGCGAGGAAACTTGGAGGAAAAAATGCTACAATCTAAGCATCCAAACTGCAAGAAAACTTCCATGTGAGAAGACCCATAATGATACAGAAGAAATCACTTGATAATTTATAACTCTTTGTCAAGACTCCACCATTTCACACCAAGGTCTCATATACTTGTTGAAATCACAAAATGGAACCCCAGAGAGGATCCAGCTACCCACCCACAATCCTCTGGAACCTTTGCCAAAAATTTTGTGCATCTCACAATGCCATGAGAGCATGGTCCAACCTATTCACTAACATCTAATCACCAGTACTGAAATATGTAAGACATATTTTAGTCTGGAGAAGAGAAGGTTAAGGGGTGACAGGATAGCCATTTGAAGGGATGTCATATTGAAGAGGAAGCAAGCTTGTTTTCTGCTGCTCCAGAGACTAGGACAAGGAGTAATGATTTCAAAGTGCAGGAAAAAAGATTCCACCTAAACATTAGGAAGAACTTTCTGATGGTAAGGGCTATTCAACAGTGGAATAAACTGCCTCAGAGTCTCCTTCTTTGGAGATTTTGAAACAGAGACTGGATGGCCATCTGTCGAGAGTCCTTTGGATTGTGTGTTCCTGCATGGCAGGGAGTTGGACTTGATGTCCCTTGTGATCTCTTCCAACTCTATGATTCTATGAAATATTTTGTTGAAATTGGCATGGCAGGAAATAATAATTGAAAGCTCTTAATAAAACCAGTGGAGTTTACAGTGAAGGCTGTACCACCTCAAACAACTTCCAGTGCACATTACCCAGCAATGATCTAACTGAGGACAGAAGGTTACTTGGAACACAGCATATAACCCTCTATTATTAATGGCATGTCCTTGTATCAGCGGATGGCATAATACTTTATTAGTATCCAACTACTGTAGCAGGCTTTAACACACATTCACACACAAGCCAAATATCCATCTCAGGGTAATTGTCCCATCTACATCTTTCATGCATACTTCCTGCTGGTGTAACATTAAATCAACGCCTATATAACTGGCACCGTCATCAGAAACTCAAGGGCAAGATGAGTTCATTTTATGACAGGGGGTCTCAAAAATACACACTAGAATCTGGAATACATTTTTGTACAAGCCCAGTCAATATGCTTACGTAATATGCAGTTGTTCTTTTCTGTCACACACACATGCATACAAATGCACACATACACAAAGGTATTGCTCTAGGTATTGCTCAGATTTGTATCAATTTTTTACTGCCAACTCAGAGCTGACTTATGACAAACATGCATAGTTTTCAAGGCAAGAGACCTTCAGAGGTGGTTTGCCATTGCCTGCTGTAGGGAACTACTGCTGACCAGTCATCCCCCTGTGCACATGGGAGGCCGGTCACCTAAGATAATGTGGTAAAAGCAGTTTCACAGTCAGATGTTATAGATGACCAGTTTCTGATATAATAAGAGATGACATGGGACATGAAACCATCAATTGTATTGCTGGTGGCTAGTGTTCTGATTTCAATAATTTCCTTATCTTTCTAAGAACTGCTGAGTACAAGAACCCAATCTATTGGGTTACTTTAAAGAAGGGCTCACCATTAAGTTACCATACCCTCTGATATACCCAATCACCCACCCTCCCACATACTGTCTCCCATCTCTCACATTTTTTTAGCCTAGGTTAGGGTTCAGATCAGTAGGCTCTCCAGATATTGATGGACTACAATTCCCATCAGCCCCTGCCAATTGGCCATGCTGGCAGGGGCTAATGGGATTTGTAGTCCATCAACATCTGGAGAGCCGCAGGTTGCAGACCCCTGGCTAGGCAGGTCCCTTGATACCTAGGTATAACCATTTTGCCCTGACTGGGATCAACAGATCTTGGAAGCTAGGCAGGAGACCGCCCTGGTTAGTATTTGGATGGGAGACCACCAAGAAAACCCAAGGTTGCTATCCAGAGGAAGGCAATCACAAATCACCTCTGTTAATCTTGTGCCTTGAAAAAACAACTGGATTGCACAAGTCGGCTGCGACTTGATGGTACATTACTCACAACCATTTGGTAATCACTCCACCCGCCCTTTTCACCAATAGAAAGGATGGTTGGAGAAACCCATTGTGTGGACACAAAGAGAACCATTTTACTGTGTATTTTAGCATAACAGAAATTACCTGAGGGTCACTTGGTCATACTGTATGTATTTATGCTAGTAGCGCTCTGGAACAGACATGGGCATTGCCAAGCAAAGAATATCAACACTCGCATGAACACAGTTCATTTTGGGCAAGGGAGGAAATTCTTCCTTAAACATATACATCGCTTGTTCCCTTGCTGTCATTTTGCTGCTTTCCATTTTGTTTGTGAGTTCCAGGAGTAGGGTCCCCACTCCAGAGGCATGGCTCCAAGGGGGCAGGGGGGTACGATGCACTGTGCGCACGCCCCTGTGGGGATGTGGTGAGGGTGTTCTGGGGTGTGGCAGGGGCATTCTGGGGGTGGGGCATTCCGGGGGTGGGGCGTTCCAGGGGCATTCCGGGGTGGGGGCAGAGGACGCACCAGTGCACCGGGTGCTTTTCCCCCTTGCTACACCTCTGCCCCACTCAGCCCAGGCCCTGCTGGATCCTGCTGTTAGTGTAGCACTTAGTAGAGACATATATACAGCAGCTTCCTTTTATTCCTGGGAAGAAGAAGAAGAAGAGTTTGGATTTATACCCCCCCCCCTTTCTCTCCTGTAAGGAGACTCAAAGGGGTTTACAATCTCCTTTCCCTTCCCCCACCCCCAAACAAACACCCTGTGAGGCAGGTGGGGCTGAGAGAGCTCTGAAGAACTATGACTAGCCCAAGGTCACCTAGCTGGCGTGTGTTGGAGTGCACAAGCTAATCTGGTTCACCAGATAAGCCTCCACAGCTCAAGTGGCAGAGCGGGGAATCAGACCCCAGATGAGAGTGCACCTGCTCTCAACCACTACACCACACTGGCTCCAAGTTCATTGAGACAGCTTAGATTGGAAGGCAGGTGACCTCTTACTGATTCCTTCTTGCCAGCACATTTTTTCTTAGCCAGAACCAATCCAACTAACAAACAGCTCCACTAAAGCACCCCATTCAAATATAAGAGGGGACAGCTGACCTTTCCACTCCAGGACACCCACTGACTGGCAGAAGAAGCATGGCACCAACAGGCATGCAGGTGTCCTTTCCCACTTGACTTAGAAAAAGGTGGCCAGATATTCACCAGTAAGGAAGTGATCATTCCAATGGTCCCAGACTAGATGAACATGAGCCACTAAATTGTTTAGGAAGGCCTGCCAGTTTGGATAAAGAAACAAGGGACACCTTCCAGGGAATAAGCCCCATTGTGGCTTAATTTCAACACAAAGGCTGGTGTTAAACCTACAAGAACTGGGAAGAAGCAGCATATTTCAGAAGAAGATTAGAGCTGAGGAGCACCTTAGAGGCCAACTAGATTTTCAGGGTAAAAGCTTACAAGAATCAAATCTCCCTTCCAGATATCTGGGAACTTTGACTCTGAAAAGCTTATACCCCCCAAATCTTGTGGGTCTCTAAAGTGCTTCTGGACTTTAATATACTAGCCCTTATGCTGCACACCAACATGGTTACTGCCCTGAAACTAACAGAATTACTTCCCCTCCAAACAAGGGGAAGGAAAGAGAAAAGCATTGCTGTTGTGGCCATCTTATTTATTTACATACATTTGTTTATATTTTTCCCACACTTCCTCCAAGGAGGTCAAGGTGGCATATGCCATTCTTCCCCCCGACCGTCTCAACAATTCTGTGAAGTAGGTTAGACTGGTTGCAATGACTAGCCCAAGGTAACTGAGTTTTTCATGATAAGCTGGAATCTGAACCCTTTCAGTACTCCAACCATTATACGACACTCTTATTTTTTACTGTGGTTTGGGGCCCTTGTTATGTATTGAACTGAGTTTTATGGAATCTCCTGTCATTGAGCCTTCCTCCAAAGTCACAGCTGGTGCAACCAAATGGGTCATTTTTCCACCATCAAGGCCAGAGTTATGGTTCAGTGAACCCCATTTATCCTTTACGTTAAGCTGTACGCTTAATTACAGATCACAGTTAATAGATTTACAATGAGTAACACTGGATGAAAAAAGTGGCTGGCTTGATCTCAAAGCAGAAGGGGGGTTGGGGGGGGGTAGGAAAAGCAGATAAATTAAAAGCATTTGACAAACAAAAACATACATTGCTGTTATTCCTTTAATCTATTTCACAGTCTCTCTGATAAAGAACAACCAGGCTGGACTTCTAAATTAACAGATGTAACATCGAAGCCAGAAACATTTGTTCCCCAAATGGGGGGAATTAGCAGCTGAACATCAACACCTGCCACCAGGAGCAACTCTGGCAAACAGAAAAGTCAGGTAGGTTCCTTGTTGCGAATTTGCTAAGAGAGGTTTGGAATGAAGCAACCAAATGTGCTCCATATGTCAACAATTATTGGATCTTAAAATAGATTTCTCATCTCCACTTAAGCTTGTAAACATATTTCTTAAAGCTAAATGAAGCACCTATTTTGGGGGGGAAAGAAAAAGACTAATAATGTAATAATGAGATTCTACTACAGACGGCTACATAATTGCTTGTATTAAAACACATACGGCTCTGAAATGAATTCATAGTCCATATGCTGTCTGATAAAGCATGCTGATCCCAAGCAGCTATTCACTAATCTAGATGCTCATGGGCGCGTTGCATTCTATCTTTTAATGGCTGGTGGCCAAGAGCCACATGCTGACTTTCTCTAGGTTGTTTCTTGAGCTTTAGTTTTAGCGGTATTAGATAAGCAGTCTAGTTGTAAACAAACATATACCAATAAAAATACTTCCAGGATGTTAGACGTCAAACGATAGTACTTCAGAGGCATACAGATGTGGGTGGGAGAACTCCAGCACAACAAGGATTCCTTCCAATTCACTTTGAATGGACAAAAAGAATGAATGAAGTGAATTGGGGAAGCCAACAAAAGTTCTCTGTATGTCCATCAAAAGTCCTCAGCTCAGAACAACTGTATTTGGGAGAGTGAGTCCTTGGACAAACATTTTCACTGTTCACTATCTCCCTTTGTCCCAGAGGCGTACCACCTATGGAGACATGGGGACACCCATGTCTCCGGGCACACATCTGTGGGGTGCCCAGCAGGCTCCTGCCCCCTCCCCCCACTGCTGGCGCCCTCCCCCTCCATCAATGGAGAAGGCTGGTCTCTTGTGAAGGCTTCAAATATTTCTTAAAGGGGCAATTCTCCAAAGATTGCTTAAAGGGGAAAGGACAGTATTTTCCCCTTTAAGCAATCTTTGGGGAATTGCCCCTTTAAGAAATACGTGAAGGCTTCACAAGAGACCAGCGGAGGGGGGCCACCGCTGCTGCCATCTCCCTGCCTAGCAGCCAGAGGGCGAGGGAAACTCATCCCTCAGCTGCTAGGCACTGGCAGGGAGGCGGCGGCGGCGGCAGAGGGGGTCGCCACCGTCTCCCTGCCTAGAAGCCCCAGGTGCCAGGCAGGGAGAAGGGCTGGAGCCCCGCTTACTCACCAGTAATTAGGGCTTACTCACAAGTGGGGCTTACTCATGAGCACACCCCACTTACTAGCAAGTAAGCGGGGCTCCGCACAGGGGGGCCTCGGAGGGAGGTTTGTCTCCAGGCACCATTTGGCTCCGGTATGCCTCTGCTTTGTCCAGACTGGTATTACACTGTCACAATCACTTCCAACAACTCCGTCAAGAGACATTTCCACAATGTAACAGGTTGCATTACTGGGAAATTATTTGCTTCATTTCATCCCATAACTCCTGCTTAGCCATATCTCCTGGATTCCCTGAGTCTCAGGTATCAGACACACAAGTAACCTATTACACTATCAAATATATAAACCAGTGATGGCGAACCTATGGCATGAGTGCCAGAGGTGGCACTCAGAGCCCTCTCTGCGGGCACACGCGCACAAGGTTCATCATGTGGGGGGGGGGGTAGAAAATCACACACACACCCCACACACACACATCTAGCTGGCTTGGGCCACTGGGCACGACGCCCCGCGGAGAGCAGGGAGGTCTCGGCTGGCGGGCCTGGTCCCTGTGCTCCGGATGGCTGCTGCCCGAGGGGGGCAGAGGCAGAGGAGGCGGAGATGCTAGAGAGGTGCAGAGCAGTGCGTGCGGGGCTTGCTGGAGGCTAGAGCAGGCTGGCCCCTGTTCAAGCTGGTGGGGCGGAGGCAGAGGGGTGGGGTGGAGGCACTGGAGCAGCACAAGGCACAGGTGGGTGCACGCAGGACTAAAACTTCAGTATTCAGGTTAAATTGCCGTGTTGGCAACTTTGCGATAAATAAGTGGGTTTGGGGTTGGAATGTGGGCACTCTGTTTCGAAAAGGTTCGTCATCACTGATATAAACGAACAAGGAACCTGTTACATGGAAAAGCTCCTCTCTTAACCACTAGGCCAGCTGGCTGACCTTGGGCAAGTCACACCTCTTTGGAGCTCTCTCAGCCCCACCCACCTCACAGGGTATTTGTTGTGGGGGGGGGGAGGGAAAGGAGACCGTAATCCCCTTTGAGTCTCCTTACATGAGAGAAAGGGGGGATATAAATCCAAACTCTCTTCTTCTTCATTGACTAGGAGTGAAAAGACTCATCTAGGAGTGAAAAGACTTATCTAGAAGAGAAAAACTTTTAAATCATTTTCCATTTTTCAAAATAATATTCCAAATAAGTCATATGGCGGGATTCCCCTTTGTTTCAAGGAAGAACAGCTGTCTTACAAATGAGACTGGCAAGCAAAAAAGGAAGGAAATAGTGAGTCTATTAAAACTTAAAGGCAAAATGCCTTTTCAAGTTATTTCAATTGACAATTACAGAATTAGCAACTATTTCCTTCTCTAAATGGGTGTGTCATTCAGCTTCTCCATTGTACACATGAAATCAATCTGAGAGTACAGCGAATGATCAGATGTATTTTAGGTAAGTAGGTGGTTTAATGCATAGATAGCCTCAATTTTTAAAAAATGCCTATTTGAACGCAATTCCATCCGGACCGTGAATTTCGCGACATTCATATAATCATAGAACCTATTAATCACTTAGAAAATTCCTTTAGGTTCTTATTATTTATGCTCTGGACTCAGAAAAAAAATTGGATGTGAGTTTGCTTTTTTTTTCTGTTCCTGTAATGAATCCAACCATTATTGGCTAGGTAGTCTGAGACACGCAAGCTTACATTGGCCCTTTCCAATGGGTTCCAAAAGTTCTGCCCTGCTACTGTAATGGCAGAACAGGGAGGGGGGGGTGAATTTGTTCAATTCTTCCCCATTTCTACAAACTCCCCTTGCCCCTGTGTTGTTCATGAGGGTCCCCTAACACCCAAGAGCAGAAATTCCAGGGGCTAAATAGTCTTTAGGAAAAGGGAAGAGATAAGAGAATCCCATTCCTCAAACTTTGCTGCATATGTATGCTGCACGTATGGAACACTTACCTTGGGACTCTTCTCTGTACAGGAGTTTTTGGTGGGCTCTCCTTGCATTTCTTTCTTTACACACGAGGAGGCACTCCCTCATTTCCCCAGAGTTTTTCTGCAGAGAGCTCTCTAGGCCTGGTTCTCTTAACTCTGCCCATCAAGTGATTCTTAAAGGCACAGATCTCATTACATCCAGTAATCAAGACTGCTGGCTTAGCCCTTTAAGCTGCACTTATGTCAGTGTTACTGTTCCAAATGCCTATTTGTTACTGTTACTGTTATTTGTTACTGGAGTTACTGTTCCTCCTCCATCCACTCCTACAAATGTAAGAGGCAAAGAAATTCTCTGAACCATAGGATGCTAAAGAAGGGGACCGTCCTACAGCAGATATTATCTCCCCTCCCCTCCATACAACACTTCCTGCTGCTGGGCTCCTGCCACTGCAGGACAGAGGCTTGTTATTTCCCAGCTCTCTTTATTGCAATATGTTGAAATATCAAGAGAATTAGAGGTTGGTGTTGTGTGAGTGAGCTTCTTTTCTGTTACTTGAAGCAGCTGGCAACATGGAGGGGAGGGGAGAAGGAAGGCATGCAAAGGCATGAGGGAGTAGGAAGGCTGACTGTGGGCAAAGGGAAGATGTCCATGGTCTATCAAGCAACAGATCATCTTCAAAGTCTTGCTGTTGACCTTTAAGGCCATTTATAGTCTTGGACCTGCATATCTGCGAGACCGCCTCTTCCCTTATTGCCCCCAAAGACCCCTCCAGAGGAGGAGGATGAGGAGAATTTGCGGAGGGGAATTTGCTAGTGGTACCAGGCCCCAGGGATGTTTGGTTGGCATCGACACAGGCCAGGGTTTTTATGGCCCTGGCTCGGGCCTGGTGGAACGCACTCCCCAATGACATCTGGGCCCTGTGGAGTTTATCTCAGTTCCTCAGGGCCTGCAAAACTGAGTTGTTCCACTGGGACTTTTCTGTTGGGCCAGCTGGGCATCCCTCTTCTTAAAATCACCCTCTGGCCTCCGGCTGGGTGCAACACACATGCTATTTCATGCTTTTGAATTTTGTTTCCCATCGTGTTTAAACTGGTTTTAATATTTCTATATTTCTAAATTTTTTGCATTGTATTTTAAACTATTGTATTATGTTTTAATTATTTTTTAAGCCGCCTCAAGCCCTTTGGGGGATTGGTGGGATAAAAATGAGGGAAATAAATAAATAAATAAATAAATAAATAAATAAATAAATAAATGAATGCTGTGCTTACTGGCAAATTTCCCCATTCTGGCGATGAAGCAAATTAAAAGTTGTGCTAAAAGTGGTCTTGCTTGCCCTGGAGAGAATGGAAAGTGAAAGAGGGGCTTCAAAAAACAGGTCACTACAAGAAATCCTGCTGGGGTGGACATTCGTCTCCATCCTGCAACAAGCATATTGTTCATAATCGGCCCCTGTGATTTCCTCCCCCGCACAGTACTGCTGAGGAACAGTGGCGTATCTGCCTAGGGACAAGGGGTGCCACTCTTCTGGTCGAGCGGGGGGTGCAAAATCGGCCCCCCATGTGACCAGGAAGTCCTGCTGTCTCGTCGTTTTCACGTGCCTCGACCCCGTCCGTGACACACAAAAAGGACGAGACAGCAGGACTTCCTGCTGCCTCCAAGCGCCCTCAACCCCACCCTGGACTCCCCCCTCCCTTCCTTCTCCCCCCCTGCCAGCTGGGCTCTGTGCTCTAAAATGCTTTTCTGATCTCCCCTTCAGGGGCAGGCCAGAAGAGATTGTAGTCTCGTTCCTGGAGACCTTCTTTTATAAGCACTGAGGCCGGGGGTGGGGCTTGGGGAGCAGGAAGTGCTTAGTGCAGTCTGAGGTTGATCGTAGTCTCTTCTGGCCTGCCTGGAGGGGAGGTCAGAAGAGACTGCAGGCTGCCGGTTGGGAGCCCAGCTGGCAGGGGGAGTCTGGGGGGGGAGGTGGGCACTCTAGACCATGGTGACATGGGCGGGGTCGAGGGCAGTGGGGGGAGCCTGGGGTCAGGGCAGGGCAGGGGGCAGAGCCTGGGGGGTGTCCTGGAGACAATTTGTCTCCGGGCACCATTTACCCCTGGTACACCTCTGCTGAGAAAGGTTAACATTTCAGATTAGTCACAAAAACTCTGTCAAAGGATTGACAGACAACTGACACAAAATCTTTCCTGCAGCAACAGACAGGTGCAGAGAGGGAGAACAAGATACCAAAACCGATTTTAGAAACAAATGTTTAATCAGGAATTTCTGGCCACACTCCAGCACAGAATGATTTCTGGCAGGTGGCATACTGATGAGCAAGGAACAATTCCAACAGATCAATTCAGTGGCAAAATTATGCAGAAAACATTCCAAGTTTTCAAGAATCAGTTTATAAATCACTGCATGAGGTCCTTAAAAAAAAGAAGTGGTAAGAGGAGCCTGCAGCAGTAACCCCCGCAGACTCACTTGTATCTTCAAATGCAAACATTTGGAGTACCATTTAGCTTAGTGGCCATAAGATTCCTATGAAATGAAGGAGTTGCTTTCAGGTTATTGCATTAGTTGAAGGCTATGATAACCTCTACATGATGATGATGATGATGATGATGATGATGATGATGATGATGATGATGATGATGATGATGATGATGATGATGATGATGATGATGATGATGATGATGGAGGAGGAGGAGGAGGAGGAGGAGGAAGAGGAAGAATTTGGATTTATATCCCCCCTTCCTCTCCTGTAAGGGGACTCAAAGGGGCTTACAATCTCCTTTCCCTCCCCTGCCCCCAACAAACACACTGTGAAGTGAGTGGGGCTGAGAGAGCTCTGAAGAACGGTCACCCAGCTGGCGTGGGTTGGAGTACACAAGCTAATCTGGTTTACCAGATAAGCCTCCACAGCTCAAGTGCAAAGCAGGGAATCAAACCTGTTTTTCCAGATTAGGGTGCCCCTGCTCTTAACTACTACACCACACTGGCTCTCAAGATGAAAACAGTCCCACTAAGTGGTTTTTTTAAAAGCCACACAGTAGAAAAGCTCTGACTTAAAAAGTATGCTGCTTGAAACCTTTGGATGGTTTTCAATGACTTTTTATCTTGCTATCTACGGGCCACTGAATTCAGGCAACTTTGGCAGCTGCGGGACTTTTTTAGTCCTTTGCAGAACCTGCCAGGGCATCGTTTACTTCTGTCATTTTCTTTGTGCCTCCCAATGTTAGTTCCAGCTTCATTCGCAGCAATAAGGAAAAAGCAGCTAATTTTACAATAACCTCAAGATGCAGGTGAAGAAGCACAGTTTGGCTTTTCAATGGTCAAGCTTCATAACGCATATTTAACCTATTACCTTTATAGCTTCCCATAAGGCCATTCCATTTCTTTCGAGGAATTAATGGAGAAACTGAAATTAAAAGCCATCAGGATCCTAAGCATGTTTATGCAGAGCTACGTCCCATTTTATTCAATGGGACTTACTCCCAGGAAAGAGTTCTTAGGTTTTCAGCCACCAGCGGAAAGAAGTAAAATTAATTATTTTCACTCAAAATGAGCCCATATCCGTATTGTAGATTAATATGTTGCCCTTTTATTCTTTTGTTAATATCTGCATGTTTGAAAAATAAAAGCTTGCCAGTTTGCAAAGGATGACAAATGGGTCATGCTGTACCGAGCTAAAATGCATAGTTAGTTGCCAGACAATGCAATTTATTAGTTGGAATATCTGGATATTGCTGTTTCGTTTTATAAAGATGTATGAGGGCCTACACAAAAAGTGAAAAACCTTCTGCAAGGACAACACTTCCTTGCAATCCATGTGTACCTTATTACCAATGACAATTCCAAACATGGCTATTTCATTATAAATACATAAACTAGGAAGCCACAAGCTGGCTATGAATTTTCAGCCAATGTAGACTGTAATGTCTGGCAATATCCAGTCATACATTGGAGTATCCACTGCCATCCTTCTGATACACAAAGTCACTATTTTGGTCAACATCACGTGCATTTTCCAGCTTCAATGCACACTACATGAAACCCTTATTCTTGATGATTCACACATACCAAAGCTGGAAAATACAGTGTCCTCTTTTCAGCATGGTGTAGTGGTTAAGAGCAGGTGGATTCTAATCTGGAGAACTGGGTTTGATTCCCCACTCCTCCACCTGAGTGGCAGAGGCTTATCTGGGGAACCAGATGTGTTTCCTCACTCCTACATTCCTGCTGGGTGACCTTGGGTTATCACAGTTCTTTGGAACTCTCTCAGCCCCACCTACCTCACAAGAGGTCTGTTGTGGAGAGAGGAAGGGAAAGGAGCTTGTAAGCCACCTTAAGTCTCCTTACAGGAGAGAAATATATATAAATCCAAACCCCTCTTCAATGAAATAGCAATGGCATATAATGTTGGCAGCATCAGTACACGTGGCTGGATACTCTCTCAATGTAATGTCTGAAAAGGACTATCATGTTCACTCCATATATATTATGATGAAGAATAAGTGTTGGATTTGTATAAATTCAGAACAATAGACACCCCACCCCAGGGCTGAATAGGGACACAGGATTCTCAGATCACTACAGATACTGGAAGAAGAAAAAGAAGAGTTAGATTTATAGCCCCAGCCCAAACATCATGTCTTATATCTCTATTCAATACTTCCAAAATTAATATAACCAGGATAGGAGATAGTGGGCAACTATGCCCTATCCTCCATGAACATGTCCACTCCCCTCTGGAAGCCTTCCAAGTTGGCAACCGTCACCACATCCTGTGGAAGGGAGTTCCAACGTTTAGCTATGCATGGTGTGAAGAAATGATTCTTCTTGTCTGTTTGGAGGCAGCAAGTTAGGAAAGCGGTGATGGGAGAGCCTCAAGGACTCTCTTTGGCAATTTCTTTGACACACCAAATCGCTCCGTGCGTAATTCCAGATATATACTTGTAAATTTGCCTTGCATGTTCTATTGTAAAAGATTAAGTACTCTCTCCTCCCTTCCCCATGTTTAAAGTTGCAGCCTTCGGAAGCTGCTTTTCCCTTGCAAAATGAAAACCGTACCAAACATCTGTTCAGCATGCTTGCACCTAAATCAGTACAGGCGGCTCTACACGCAGCTCACCTACTTGGTGTGGTACTTTTTATACTATGGAACATGACACTGGAGCGCCAGAATGACTCTAATCTGGAGAACTGGGTTTGATTCCCCATTCCTCCACATGAGGCCTGCTGGGTGACCTTGGACCAGTCACAGTTCTCTCAGAATTCTCTCAGCCTGTATAGAGGCAGACAACGGCAAACCACCTCCAAACACCTCTTGCCTTGAAAACCCTATCGCACAGGTGTCAAACTTGGGGCCCTCCAGATGTTATGGACTACAGTTCCCATCATGATGCTGGCAGGGTGTAAAGCTGCAGTTCGACCTTGGAGAGGCTCTCGCCAGAGGTTTTGGCTGAATGCCTGGAAAAGGGAATTTGATGTTTTGGTTATCTTTTTACTTGCCTACTTGCTTGTGTAAAATACTGTGTGAAATTTTCCTTTGTTTATATTCTTTTGGCGGGAGCCTGTCTGATGCCCTGTATAAGCAGCTGCTTGAGATCTGGGTATCAGTTCTTGCATTGTTTGTGCCTGACTAAGAATGCCAGTTCAATAAAGAACTTAACACGGTTGCTTTTGACTGGACTTTACTGGTTCATTACATTATGCGAGAACTTGTAAATTACACAGGGGATGATGGGAACTGTAGTCCATCTGGAGGGCCGCGAGTTTGAAACCTGTGCCCTATTGGGTCCCCATAAGTCAGCTGTGACAAGAGAACAAACCATCTACAGAAGCCTGGTTTCAGTGTACAAACTGCTCTCACTAGGTTACCACGGCTATATACTTTTGTAAATTATATCAGAAGACAACACACATACGCAATTATGATCCATTTGCTACAAAGTATCAAAAGTTTGATTGGTCACAGTAAACAAAAAACACAGTGTCATTAAAAATACAGTCAGTCCTTGAAAAGTTTAATATGTACTATTTATCAGGCCATAAAATAATTTTGCTATGGGTACGGGCATCAGTATTGTTTTTCTGAGGGGGGGAAATGAAACCAAAGACCTTTCTCATGAAAATATGCAACCGTATGGGTAGGTTATGAATCCCCCTCCTCCTGGTACAGTGACGATATTCAGGGATAATCACTTCGAAAAATGACAAGAAACGATTTACATTTCTAGAGTCTATTATGTTAAAAAGAACTGAAATGGCAAAATAATGAAAAGCAGTCACCAGAGAACAGAAAGTATATTTATCATTTAAAATATAAAGTTAGTGAAGCTGCTAATATGGAACATACAAGTATCAGTGGGAAGGTTAGGAGAAGGGTGTGCGTGTGTGTGTTTTGTGTGATTCTCCCTTGCTCATATTAACATACACAGTGATTGTATATGAAATAATAGATATTTATTTTCCAAACCCTGCTCCATATTCTGTGCAACCATACTTTTAATAAATATTTTTTTCCAAACACTAATTCTTATCACAGCATGAACCTGCTTTTCATCACTGCAGTAACTTTTCATGTTTCTTTGAATTATGGGAATGAAGAAACTCAAAACCCCACTTTGGAGAAAAAAACATGTACCATATTAGGAAGATAACCCTCAATGCAAAAAGGTCATCTCTACAAATGTTACTCACAAACAGTTTTTAATTCTTGACATAACTGTAATGTGTATGAGTTTATGGTGGCTCCCTTTTTAAAGAAGGACTAGCCTTGTGTTTGAGTAAATAGTACTGCAAGGAGAACAAGTTAGTTCAAAATAATCATATTTCCAATGGTTTCCAAACAAAATTCTAGCATCTGAACACTACCTTACCAATTGGAAAGAAAGAAGAAAATTTCAAAGAAGAAACTGTACTTTAACAGTAAATATGGCAAAAAGTACAGTCTAGTTCTTCCAAAATTTAAATTCTGACTTTCAAGCATATCCCCTGAATACATTTCTCCTTGGAATAACATAGGAGCTGGGGGCGCAATCATTTCCTGGACTAGTTGGTACAATAGCTTTTCCTGTATCATCTTTGGCTTTCAACATCAAATAGGAGCTCACGGAGGAGACATTGAGAAAATGTCAGAAGAGTATTCTAAGGTTATCAAGAAACCATGTCTGGATTGTATCCCCTCAAAAACAAATGTGCGAATTGTCCATTATTGTCTGAACATAGGGCTTTTTTTTACCATTTCTGGATAGGGAAAGCCCCCCCCCCCCCTATTATTTTACATAATGGAAACCTTGAAGAATACTTTTGAGAAGTGAATCAGTCCACATATGTAAGGCTATGGCTCCTTCCGCACATGCAGAATAATGCACTTTCAATCAACTTTCAATGCACTTTGCAGCTGAGTGGAATAGCAAAATCCACTTGCAAACAATTGTGAAAGTGGATTGAAAATGCATTATTTTGCATATGCGGAAGGGGCCTATCGCTTGGAAGGGCTGCAGTGACAGCTTTTCCATGTGAATGAATCAAGCGACAGCTTTCCTATGTGAATGAGCATCACAGTTCAGTCAATGGGAAACTTTCATTTTACCCCAACATTCTTTTCGGGGAAAATCAGCTTAAAGTTTTCAGCTACAAATCACCCAATTGAATAACATGGTGACAGGCAAGGGAACCACTCAGAAATCTCTAGTTCGTTGCCTCTAGCTGTATCCTTCACCCAACCTCTCTCTATCCAACACATTTTTAAACATTCCAAGCAGGGAAACAGGCTCCAGTTACCTTGGTGACGAACGAAAGCTAAAAATTACACATAATTGTTGCTGATGTCACAGCTCTCACATTGTTTCCAAGGCTACAAAGTATCTCAATTAATAGCGATGTTCATTTCTCCTTTGTACTGGGAGCCTTTTTCTCCCTCTTTTGCTTGACAAATTGTTTAGAAGAGCAGGTAATCTATTTAGTTCTTATCTAATAAATCATTCAGAGTCTCTGGGCCATCTCTGGTAATGACAGGGATTTATAAATTAAAAGTATGGTTTCCTAAATTGTAGAAAGCAATTTGATTCCTAGGCAATTTCAACATTGCCTCCCCCAAAATCCACAACAGTTCCTCAAAACTGCAACTCCAAGGCTAAATTCTTATGTTCTGCTTACAGCACTTCACACCCCTTTCTCCCACAGTTGGAGTGCATGTGTAAAAAGCAGTTTTAGATATGCTTGTGCCAGGTTTTGGAATCTACAGGCAGAGGCGTAGCTCCAAGGGGACAGGGGGTGCGACGCACTGGGCACGCGCCCCTGTGGGGGCATGGTGAGGGTGTTCCAGGGGTGGGGCGGGGCGTTCTGAGGCAGGACGGGGTGGACAGGGTTGTGGCAGGGGCAGAGGACGCACCAGTGCCCCGGGCACTTTCCCCCCTTGCTACGTCTCTGTCTACAGGAAAGGTGAATTACAACTGCATTTCAGCCTTCTCACATGTTACTGCTCACATGTTACAATGCATGTGTGATTTTGGCCTGCAAAACCTTTCACCCAGAACCAAGTTGAATTACGTACATTTCAACAATCAGTATATAAGTGGCCTACCAATCTAAAAGAAGCTAATACAAATAGTTTGAGAGTGAGAAAAGAGGGAGTCTGAAAAAAATTAATATCCACAATTATGGTCGAAAACTACACCTTGTAAAATGGCTACCTCCCCCCCCCCCACGCCCCCTCCATGCATGTGGTCTTGTACTCCTCCACAAACATCAAAAAGACACTCAACCACAGGCTTTGGACCCTTTCTGCTGACCAGAAACAGGTCCTCCCCAGTCCAAGATTTCTGATCTAAGTAGAAGTTGCCCCTTCAGAATAAAGGGTTAAAAATTTGACCAGGGTTAGAGTCTTAGTGAGGCTATCTGAACACTACTATTTCAAGGACTGACGTTTATATGTAGTAGCATACCATGCCTTTTTGCTTCACAATCCTAGCCTGTGTGTGCATGACCTTCCTATGTGTTTTGTCATAGAACAGAAACTGTGTGTGTAGAAGAAGAAGAAGAAGAGTTTGGATTTATATCCCCCCTTTCTCTCCTGTAAGGAGACTCAAAGGGGCTTACAATCTCCTTGCCCTTCCCCCCTCACAACAAATACCCTGTGAGGTAGGTGGGGCTGAGAGAGCTCCGAGAAGCTGTGACTAGCCCAAGGTCACCCAGCTGGCGTGTGTGGGAGTGTACAGGCTAATCTGAATTCCCCAGATAAGCCTCCACAGCTCAGGCAGCAGAGCTGGGAATCAAACCCGGTTCCTCCAGATTAGATACACGAGCTCTTAACCTCCTACGCCACTGCTGCTCCTGCGTCACTGCTTCACAATCCTAATCTGTGTGTGTATGATCTTCCTATGTGTTTTGTCATAGAACAGAAACTGTATGTGTATCAATATTTTGACTTTGTCTAGCAATAGTATGTTTGACTTATCCTAGTAAAATCTCTTGCATTTTCCCTAGTGTTCACGTTTTGGTGTATTTATGGTCTTGAGGCCAGAGGGTTGGTATTTGGACAGCTATGGCTGTTCTCCCTTGAGCTCGTATAACAAGCCTGATTTGTAGAGCAAAGAAGCTTTAGGGTGAACCTGCAAGTTTACTGAAGCAAGAGAACTTCAGTCACACACTTGATGCTGCGGCAGGGCAGAGAGGAGGTAGGTTCCCCCGTCTGTAATGGACCACAATGTACCTGAATGAGTGTGGATATCAACCAATAGGTATAGTAAACATGAGCTAACATCCTCAGTTCCTTATCCCCTGGGCAGTTCCTGTCCCAAGTAAGTTGCTGCTAGGCTCCTATTATGATACTAATTATTTGCTTTTTTGACTCCCTGACTCCTTGATATAGCTGAGGATGAGCCCTCCTTGGAAAGTGATTTCCTTCCTTCCCTGCCACAAAAAGTCCCACCCCCTGTACTGCTCGGTAGCTCTCTACTGCCACCTACTGACTAGGCTTGTCTATTTCACAGGGTAGGGAATCCACAACCAAATATAAATCTTAAAGCAGCAAATAGGTGTCGTCCATCTGGCACCTCTCAAGATGTTGAATATGTCCTTCGTCACTGGACTGCACTCAGACTGCAAGAGACATGCTCTTGTCAGCATGGAATTTTTTCAACAAACAAAATTACATTTAGGGCACTGGAGAAGCTTCTCCTTACTTAGGTAACAGTTTCTGAACAGTAATAATTGGTGTCAGCATTTGCTGACTGGAGCAGTAGACAGTAGAAAAAACAGGGCATATCATGATTCTGAAAACAGGGCAACCCTGACCCTATTACAAATTGTAAAAAATTGTGAAGCCATGAACTTGCCTGTGGGTTCTGAGTGTTCAGATTCAATACTTCTGAAGTATTCAGTTTGAAAGTCAATTGGTGGACCCCTGTTTTAGTCACATTTTTTACTGACACTAATAGTTCGTTCTTGTGTCTCCCCCACCCCACTCCATTTTTGTCCATTGTTCACATTTTGAAAAAGGATGATTGCAGTGATCCAGCCAACTATTATCCCAAAAGTCTTCTAGATATTACTTACAAACTATCTGTACGATTGGCGAAGGCTTTCACAGCCAGATTCAACTGGTTGTGGTGGGTTTTCCAGGCTGTGTAGCCGTGGTCTGGTTGATCTTGTTCCTAACGTTTCGCCTGCATCTGTGGCTGGCATCTTCAGAGGTGTATCACAGAGAGAAGTCACAGTGTATAACTGACTTCTCTCTGTGATACATCTCTGAAGATGCCAACCACAGATGCAGGCGAAACGTTAGGAACAAGATCAACCAGACCACGGCTACACAGCCTGGAAAACCCTTTGTCTGACTTTATCTGCTTATCTGGTGAACAAAAAGGTACTCTGTGTTTCCATGCTTCACTGTTTTTACAATTTCAGTTTCTCTCAATCTCAAATCAATTCAGGACTCACTATTAGGATGGCCTGCCCAAGGTATTTGCAGGGAGTGGGGTGGGAGGGGCTGTCTGGTGACGTCACTTTTAGGCTGACCCAGTAGTGATGTTACCACATAGGAACGTTGCCCTCACATTCACCCAAAACTCTAGAGTTTGGAGCAGGGGCTACAGCATCATTTCCGGGTTGTGACTCAAGTGATGTCACTGCATCTCTGGCAGTGATGACTACCTTTCCCTTTTCCCCTCTTCCAGCCCATCATATGGTGTGACGGGCGAGAGTGTAGCCTGCCACTGGGGAACGGGGCAGCCCTACTCACAGTGCTTGTGGGGTAAAGTGGACCCACCCATTTAATTGTAATTTTAATGCTGTGCCTTGGAAAGAAAACACTAGAGTTGCATCAAGTCAACCAACTTCTAAGACAAAAGACAAACGGGAAACAATATTCACATAAATGCTAACATTTTTTCCCAATAACACACGTTCTGTTTCATCAATATAGATTTTTGGGGCTAGCTCATAAATCTCATGAATGTGGGGAGGGGGGGCTCAAGTGCCTACAAATTTAGATAAGTCATGCTGAGAAGACAGTGGACCATGAAATGATTCTGTTAACATGTCATCTGTCTGGAATATCTTTTCAAATCTCCAACAGAAAAGTCTAAGTTATGAGGGAAAAGCGGTCAGGTCTAACAAAGCTGGTAATCGGGGAACTGATACTTTTTGACTTGTCCACCTGCATTCATACGTTCAGGCATGATGTGCTGCTCATCATTCTGTGCTGCTCATCATTAGAAGCTTGTAAAAAGTGAAATGAGGTTCCTGAATTTGTCAAGCTATGATAACCTCACAAAAAGCATTATATCACAGAGATAAACATTTATTTGACTGATATCCCTGTTACATTTTTAGAGGAAAGGTTAATGGCTGGTGGGGAAAAAAACGGAGCCAGAAGGAGTTAAATATGTGGTAAATGAGGAATTGTCAAATATGAATAACACGGCAAAGCAACGTCAGCACTGCCAGGTTTTTGATGTATCAGTGCTATGAATCTAAATTATTTTTGAAGTGAAATGGGAAGGGTGGGGAAAGAGGATTGCTCTTTGGTCAGAACAAAGAATTAGATGTTCAGAGTGTAGGGCAGCCCAGTGCCTGGTGGGAGTGGGGGAGAGCCAGCGTGGTGTAGTGGTTAAGAGCAGGTGCACTCTAATCTGGACAACCGGGTTTGATTCCCCGCTCTGCCACTTGAGCTGTGGAAGTTTATCTGGTGAACTAGATTAGCTTGTGCACTCCAACACATGCCAGGGTGACCTTGGGCTAGTCACAGTTCTTCAGAGCTCTCTCAGCCCCACCTGGGGGGGGAGGAAGGAAAAGGAGATTGTAAGCCCCTTTGAATCTCCTTCCAGGAGAAAAAGGTGGGAGATGATGATGATGATGATGAATCTCTCACTGCTCAAGCAATAAATAAATACAAAAAGATGGGCCTTAGAATGAAAGGATAATAATACAGCATCACTGCCAGACAGTTCTCTTGCCTCTCCCTGTTCACCAACACTGGTCTGTTCCCAGTTCAAAGGGGGAAGACTTTGTCGTGTGCATGAAGCTGCTACATACTAGATCAAATCACTGATTTACCAAGGTGGGCGTGGTCTACTCTGACTCTCTAGATTCTTTCATATCTCCTTTTACCAGCATCTTTTAATTGCAGATGCCAAGGAATGAAAACTAGGATGACCTGCATGCAAAGCAGATGTTCTATTACTGAGACAGAACACCCCACCCCAATTGTAAAACTGAACCTGTAGAACAACTACATTCCAGCTCAGTAGCACCTTAGAGACTAATAAAATTTGGGGATGGGTGGGTGTGAGCTTTCAAGAGTCAAAGCTCCCTTTAGACTACAGTGATCAGTTCCCAGAATTACAACTGATCTCCAGACTATGGGAATCAGTTCCCATGGAGAAAATGGCTTTTTGAATTCTATGACAGAGGTGTCCAACTCTGGCACTTCAGATGTTCATGAACTACAATTCCCATCAGCCCCTGTTGGCATGGCCAATTGGCCATGTTCTCTGTTCTATGACATTATAACCAAATGAGGTACCTCCCCAAACCCTGTTCTCCCTAGGCTACATACAAAGATCTCCAGGAATTTCCCAACTCACAGTTGGCAACTCTAGAGCAGAAATATGACAGTGCAGTTCACATCTGGTTTGCTGATTGGTCTGAATCAGCAGTGACTACACACAGGTGCAAAAACCTAACACAAACTTGTCCAGCAGGCAACTGTGGCTTTTCGGTACAAACTGAACAGGCTGGGTGATTGGTGTTCAGTGATCTGCTCACATCTGTTCAGCACATTAAGTGATACCGTCAAATACATTTGTGATGGAATTCACTGCATCTGTACCACAAATATTCAGAATGTTCATCAGAATCCATATCTGGTCAAGAAAAAACTGAAAGATAGATCAGTGCTGAGTCTGTAACATTCAATCGAACTGAACAGAGATAGTTTGTTCTTGCGGGGAACTCGATTCAGAATTGGTTTCAGGAAAGAGACCTGAGAGATACTGGAATACAAGGGGTATATTCTCTCACCAGCACTATAGTTGAGATAATTCAGTATGTAATAGTGATGCCAAAATATTGTTTTATCCACCATGTCCAGTTGTTTGCCAAAGCAGTTAATGAGCGAATTTTTATTGTTTCTTATGCCTTCTATGCGACTGCCTCCAAGACCCACTGGGCGTACTGACCCACTGACAACCCATAAATGACTCTAGGGCCCCTTCTGCACACGCAAAATAATGCGTTTTCAAACCACTTTCACAACTGTTTGCAAGTGGATTTTGCCATTCCGCACAGCTTCAAAGAGCACTGAAAGCAGTTTGAAAGTGCATTATTCTGCATGTGCGGAATGAGACCTTGTTCACCAAATGCTATCCCAGACCCAACTCGGGTGCCATATTATCCTTATTTTCAACCGTCAGCATGCAGACTGAAAGCCACTAGAGCGTGAAACTATGAATCAGCGACAACCACTACTAAAGAATGCCAAGGATGGAATAATTGCAGGTTATTAAAAACAAGTATGCCATGCCAGAGTGAAACCCAGCATTATGTCTTGCGAGTGGCATTTACAACCCCGTTAGGAACCAGATCAGTCCAGTCGGCTAAAATGACCGTTCAGAATTAATGAAGTCAAAATAATACAAACAGAGAATGTGCTGCAAAATGAGTCAAGTTCAGCAAATCAATACTTCATAATGTTGACTGTCTTTTCTTCTGAATTCTTCTTTTATTCCCAGATAGAAATGCTGTTCATCTCTACTGTGGATTTATATAATGAAAGCAGAATGCTCTGTGACTTTTAGAACGACCCACATTTGGGTGTTACATACAAATAACTGGGGGCTTGACAAATTGATAATACATGCTTAAATCAACACTGATTTTTTTTAATTATATAGACCAGAAGACACTACATCAAGGTAAATGGGGGTAACATGTTTCTGGATCCTGCACCTTGCTCCCATCCAATGATTTTGGAAAAGGAGATGTGAGTCACAAAATAACTGTTCACTCTTGTGCTAAGTAACTCCATCTTTTGAGCTGTATGAGATTCATCAGCCATGTCCAACATGTCCTCTTCTTATAAATAAAAGGAAATTCAAATGATAACAGGACCTAAATTAGTTCCTCTCTATGCACTTGTTGTTGTTTTGTTTTATGCACCTTGGTTTTGCTGAGTTACTCAGGATTTTGCCAAGTTACTTGGAGAATTTCCAGATGGATAGCTATTTTAGTCTGTTTCAAAAAAACCAACAACCAAGTGGCACTCTAGACTACCATTACTGTGGCAAAGACTTGTTAGACGAGAGCAGTGATGGCGAACCTTTTCAAGACCAAGTGCCCAAATTGCAACCCAAAACCCACTTATTTATCACAAAGTGCCAACATGGCAATTTAACCTGAAGACTGAGGTTTTAGTTTAAAAAAAACAGTTGGCTCCGAGGCATGCATTACTTGGGAGTAAGCTTGGTGGTGGCTTTGCTTTGAAGCAACCATGCAACTCTTCCAACAGGTGAATCACAACCCTAGGAGGTTTACTCAGAAGCAAGCCCCATTGCCAGCAACCGAGCTTACTCCCAGGTAAATGATTGCGCTTTAGTTCTTTGCATGAAAATCAGTGGGTTTATCAGCGCTTAACAGGTTTACCTACACTGCTTCCCCAAAACTAGGTCTTAGGTGGGGGTGGGGGGTGGGGGTGACTCTGTTTGCACGTGCCCATAGAGAGGGCTCTGAGTGCCACCTCTAGAACCTGTGCCATAGGTTCGCCACCACTGGATTAGAGCATACTTTGTCATATTCATAAAGTGTTGCTCCCGGTTGGCATATACATGGTGAGACCCAGAGGCGTAAAGGGGGAAATGGCACCCGAGGCAACACCTGCTCTGGCAGCCCCACCCTCCTTACTTATCTGAGCAGGCAGGAGCCTGTCACGGGCCAAGGGGTGCCCAGCCGTGGCCCAGCCAGGCTGCTGCTTCAGATGGCGGAGGCTTTGCCAGCTGAAGGAGCAACCTGGTGGGGCAGGCCCAAGGGGAGGGGTGGGGTGATTCTCCGCCCCCCCACGTGACCAGTTGGCGTGCGCCCAAGGGCATGTGACCCCACATGTCCCCGTGAGCACTCCGCCTCTGGGTCCACCAAATGACTGTGAACTACAGAAATCACAGCGAATTACTTCTCTACGCAAAGGTCTAAGCGTGCGACCATTCACAGCACTCGAAACTGACAATAAAATAATCGTCCTACAACGTTTGTAATGAAAGAGGAAACCACTGTCCCAACTGAGGCCTAAACTAAAAGAATCAAACTTGCTGATGTATTCTAATTCAAAAGTTTCATCTTGGAGTCTCCCTTTGAAATTGCTTTGTTCAGGAATAATGATTTTTAGGTCAGCAGGAGAGTGTCCTGAGAGACAAATTCTCCCACTAATTTTTTTTTTAATGCTGCCATTTTTACGAGAGATCTGCTCTTTCTCACTCATTCTTGAGGCTGCACAAATCTTTGGTGTACTGAGTTTCAGACATCTTTCTCACCATGAAACAGAAAGATAAGAGAATTGGTTAAATGAAATAATATATGTTGAGCCTTTGACTGTGGAAATAATTGTGTCAGCATTCTCAGGTTTCCAAGTAGTTTTGCTATGAGAAAGCAGTCAGCTGTCCAACGGGCGGCAGTTTTGCTTCAGGAGTATAACTTACTTTGCACAGACAGACAGCATTGCTTCGTTGTTCTTTTTAAAAAATAGACTGTGAGGTAAATATGGATTTATAAGCCTCATAATGTAATCAAAGTAAGCTGTGCAAAGCTGCTCACTGCTACAGATAATGTTTTCTATATCAGTCCCTTTCATGGTCCCATTAATTCCTTAATTATAATGATGTTTCTGTCAGTAGGTGAACTGCAGCCTCAGTTTGTCCACAAGCCTACTAGTTAAGGGGAAAGTCAGTAGAGAAGATTCAGGAGTAAAGCTGGAAAAGGACTGGAAGGTTAAAAGGGGTATTATTCCTGCTGAGGAGATTCCTAATGAAGAGGCTGAAGAATTACTTTTTATACTTGCTTTTCTCTTCCTTCCAAAGTCTAAAAGCAACTGACAATCACAATCCCTTCCTCTCCCCACAACAGGCACCTTGTAAAATAGGTGGGGTTGGGAGAGTTGTGAGAAAGCTGACAGACCCAAGGTCACTCAGCAGGCCTCATGTGGAGGAGAAGGGGAAACAAACACCAGAATAAAGTCTGTTGCTCATGTGAACAAGTCAGAAATCGAACCCAGTTTTCCAAGCTAGAGTCCATGCTCTTAACCATTACACCAGACTAGTTCTCTTTAGTAGACACACCTCCCTTTTCCTTGATTTTTCCAGCTTCCAGTCATCAAAGCAATCTGGACAGAGGACTCTAGTTACTGGGTATCTTTACATCCCCTCCCTCCTCTGTGTTTACCAAATTATCATGCACAGAATGATATCTGGTGGTTTCTGTGTACCTGGTTTTCCTCATGTCACAGTGTGGAATCTAAAAGGGGTGCACAAAAATGTCCTCCCGCAACATACACTCTTCTTCTCTGATATACTGTCACACTGACAGAACTGCCAAAGAAGAGTGCATTTATGGCTCAACATAGATTTTCTGTTTCAATTAGAAGTAGGAGCGATACAAACTATTATAGTGGTGGGTAAAAGGCAGGTAGAGGTTGCTAGGCAACTGCCAATACATTTCAGCAACTGGTTTCCTAATAATCCAGGAGTAGTAGGTAAAGGTAGTGTATGCTTTTCTCTTTTTCCCCTACCCACCCTTTACCTCCCTTCTGAGAGGGGATAAAAAGCAGAGATTAGAAGCATCTGCTTGGAAGAGCCAGCATTTACATTGATGGTAACTTTGATGGCATCAACATTTTAACAGCCCCGTGCTCAGTGCTGAAGTCACAGATCTCTGGGGGCATGGGAGGGAGGGAGGGAGGGAGGGAGGGAGGGAGGGAGGGAGGGAGGGAGGGAGGAAGGAAGGAAGGAAGGAAGGAAGGAAGGAAGGAAGGAAGGAAGGAAGGAAGGAAGGAAGGAAGGAAGGAGGAAGGAAGGAAGGAAGGAAGAGGGAGGAGGAGGGAAGGAAGGAAGGAAGGAAGGAAGGAAGGAAGGAAGGAAGGAAGGAAGGAAGGAAGGAAGGGAGGGAGGGAGGGAGGGAGGGAGGGAGGGAGGGAGGGACGGACTATCTTTTAACATATAGCGCATTGCAAATGTGCCCACATCTTTACTGCAATCTTTCAATAGCAAAAGGATCCTCCTATACACTTTTAGCTGATGCTGTCATATACCACGTCAGTACGACCACACTCTGTCAGCTGGTTTAACCTAGCTGTAATCATTGATATTCATTCATTGATATTCACTCACAAAAGATACTAATTTTCTGCCCCTAGCCATTTTTCCTCTGCTCTAATCAAGATGATTACAACGTGCATCCTGAGTTCCTTCCCTTCCCACCATTTGACAGGGATGTGATGACAGAGATTTCCAATCCAATTCTTATCTGAAAAGCTCATACCCCGAAAAGCTTGCTGGTCTCTAAAGTGCTATCTTGTGGATTTGACTCTAGAACTCTATTACAAATGGGTTAAGAGCAGGCAGACTCTAATCTGGAGAACTGGGTTTGATCCCCACTCCTGTGCATGGATAGTGGACTTTTATCTGGTGAACTGGATTTGTTTCCCTGCTCGTACACATGAAGCCTGCTGGATGACCTTGGGCTAGCCACAGTTCATTCAGAACTCTCTTTGCCGCACCTACTTCATGAGGTGTCTGTTGTGGGGAGAGGAAGATAAAGGAGTTTGTAAGTCGCATTGAGATTCCTTACAAAAGGGAAAGGCGGAGCATAAATCCAAATCCTTCTTCTACGTGCAACACAGTCTGTGTGTGTGAAATGAGCAATTATTGGGGAGTTACCCCCAGATGACAAGTATCCACGGGATGCCTTGAGCCCCAAACAACTTAGTTAACAAAATGGTTGTTTGTATGAGGATTACATTTCCCAAGCTATGGAAACAGCTTAGTAAATGTGCGTCTTCACATATGGAACCGGGTTTGATTCCCCGCTCTGCTGCCTGAGCTGTGGGGGCTTATCTGGGGAATTCAGATTAGCACTCCCACACAAGCCAGCTGGGTGACCTTGGGCTAGTCACAGCTTCTCAGAGCTCTCTCAGCCCCACTCACCTCACAGGGTGTTTGTTGTGAGGGGGGAAGGGCAAGGAGATTGTAAGCCCCTTTGAGTCTCCTACAGGAGAGAAAGGGGGGATATAAATCCAAACTCTTCTTCTTCTTCTTTATGTCATTCTGCCTTCCATTTCATTTTTTTCCAAATTCTTTGTAAACACAATGATCCTGCATTGAGGTCAAAAGCATAAATGCCTTCTTAGAACAGTATCCTTTACTACAGAAAGAAGGGATTGGGGAGGCAACATGGAAATTGCAAATAAATAATTAGTTTCCTGGTAGCAGAAGGTGTTGCATAGAGCAATAAATAACTTTCACATAATTATGATTGAGATGTTGGACCTATTGTTGATCTGGGTGATTCTAGTTAATGCTTTTGGTCCTAGAAGATGTGTTTGCCCCTGGCACATTTCATGCATGTTGGGGTCGGGGACACCCCACTTTAGACCAGGAATTAGCATATGCATTCTTGGAGGGGAGAAAAGGCAAAAATCTAGTAATGGTAAAGGGCGGGAATAAAGACAGACAGACAAATAAATTTGGGGTACATGATATGCAGTGGTCCAAACCTTGTTTGGGGGTAAAGAGGACATTCAGCTATTCCAGTTCCTTATACAAATATTTGTAATACAGGCTTCTTGGAGGCAACCCAAATAGAAGTTCTTTGTGTCAGAACCAGTATTTGGACCAAGCACCAAAGTAGGTCTTCTTGCAGGGGGAAGTGTCCAAAAACTGGGAGTGTGGGATTTAAGGTTGTCCAAAGGTTGTTTTGGGGTGCAGATTGACCTCAGTTTCTGCCTGTGCATTTGTCCTGAAGTCACCCCACTTTGGAGCAGCTGACACAAGAACTGGACTTTGGACCAGGAAAAGGCATACATCTACTTAAAGGACAGAATCCCCTGAATGTAGAGATGTCATGTGTGGTGGTCCAACCCCTGTTTTGGGGTGTAGAGGGCAGGCAGTTGTTCTAATTTCTCATTCAAATCTTCATAATAGAGGTTTCTTGGAGGCAACCAGTGATGCCAGAACCAGTGTTTGGACCAGGTATTCTTGTATGTCTTTTTGCAGAGGACAGTTTCTGGAGTGTGGGGATGTATGATTCGGGGTGCTCCAAAGATTTTTTTGGGATGCAGCTGGGCCCCATTTTCTGAATGTCTTTTTGTCTTGGGGGCACCCCACTTTTGAGCAACTGACACAAGAAATGGATTTTGGCCCTGGAAACAGCATCTGTCCCCTTGGAGGGCAGAGTCCTCAGAATGTGGGGGTAATATGATATGTGGTGGTTCAAGCCTTTTCGTCCGGTGAAGTCAACCCTCGTACCGGGAAGTGGGGCCTCAGTATTTTTCATTGTCATCGAAATCTGCGGATGAATTTCCAAATAAGGAACTAGGAAATGTGAATGAGGAAATGAGGACCTACCAGCTGATACTTTATAGGACTGTATCATGATTGTCATTCTTTTAAGCTGCTTACAGATTCATTGATAGAATTCAGGAGTATTGGTGTGGAAACTGAAAATCTTCACTACTCCTTTTAAATGCTGCAACACTTTTCAAATATGTGCAGAAGCCACACAAACATACAAACACACACAAAGACCCAGAAGAGATGTAAATTGCTGCTTTAAGTTTAAATAAATTTTAGAGCAGTAGCAGTTCATGTCTGGATTGTGTAAAAAAGATAATATGATGCAGAATATTGGAGAGCCTCATCTACATATAAATAGACCTAATCAGAAATGCAAATAGCAATCAGGGTAAATTCTTTTCAAAAAAGAAAAAAGCCCCATGATAATTATGTGATAACAAAAGGTCAAATACTTGCATTGTCTATGCTTTTAAATTGTTAATAGCCAGTAGCTCTGCTTTCCTTTGCAAAATTGGTCATGGAAGGAGCAGACAAGCGGTAACTGGAAATTGCCCTCAGTCAAACATTTGAGAGATGTTTCACTCTTGTTCTTACAACCATCCAAACATTAATTCATATTTTGCAACATCTTTACAATCTTGACGTCTTCAGTCGGGGAAAATAAATGTCACCACCAAACCATCCTTACATGACATCAAATGCTCCTTTAAAATCTGTGTACTGTGAGGAATTATCCTGTTTTCTGCCTGTAAATAAGCAACTTATACGCTTAATGGATACCCATAATACATACAAAACTATATTCTCTGCACAATAAACCAAACCTTCTAACTCCCTAGCAATAACCTTTATTTAGGTCCAGTCTGATCTGATCTTACAAATTCTGAGGGGTATATTTCCAAACCCCAGGGGATTGGGAGGGAATCTATTACAAATCTAGAATGTTCTTGTTGTTTTTAAACTGTAAATCACAGCACAGAATCTTCACATTCGTGGAAACATATCTTCATACATTCCAGTTAAGATGCCTTACAACGCAATGTGTTTATACCAAATATTTACTGCACTACTGAAATACTGCTTTCTGTGTGAGTAACAATCTAGTAAGCCAAGAGAGCCACCTAGTGCCATACCTTGGAATCTTAAAAAGCGTTTTCACGGGATGCATGTCGAATAAAGGTGGATCTCCATCTCCCAGTTCAATAGCTGTGATCCCAAGGGACCATACATCACATCGAGCATCATAGGAGTAATCGTACTGTTGTTCACAGGCAATCACCTACCAGATGAAAGCAAAGAAGACATCACATTCACTTTCTTCAGCATCCACATCTTCCAAGCAGGACATCCTAAGACATTGTGACTTAGTTACCAATTTGGATTCAGCTCCAGGCTTGGTGACTCTGCTACTCATATGCCGACCTCCCATTCCAGTTTCTTTTGCTAAAATACACTTGCAACATTGATCATTGCCACTCTGACCAGCTTGTAAATGCAAAGATTTACAAAGAAATGCCTCCGGTTGACCTTCAAGTTGCTTCCAAAATTAACAAACTTTTCACAAGCAATTTCTACCCCAATTAGTTAAATTTCAGTATTAAAAACTATTACTTTTAATCCCTACTACTGATTTACAAGTTGTAAGGCAGAAAGGATGCATGCACCTAAATGGAAAGGATGCTTCCCCCTTCCAGTTTGCTTCCTAAACCCTGGCACTTCTCGGCCGATAGATGGCAATACTTATGCCGTCTGCATCTTCCAGCTGACACAATGAGTCCACATCAATCTATCCTGGGAAGGGTTGAGGCCAGCAATGATATCCACCCTCTGGCCTCCCCTCTTCCCACTCTCCCCTTCCCCTCCCTCTTCCTTGTCCTCCCTCCTTTATCTTTTTCAATACTGATGTGAATGTTAGTTTTAAAGGGGGACAGTTTTAATTTAGCTATTATTCCTTAATGGCTCCGGTGACTGTTGTGGATGCTATGGTTTTGATTGTTGCAAAGTGTTGTACACCGCTGTGAGCCCATATGAAGAAGGGCAACATGAATAAAATAAATCAACTGGTTTATCACATGCAACCTGGTGTATGAAGGAAGCTGAGAATTCAGGTCTGAAGTTACGGCTGAGTTGAGAAATATATCTTTTTTTGTAGTTAAATTTTAAACAGAGTTAGACCCATCAAAGCCTGTCAACTTCAGTGGGTTTAGATTAGAAGGTGAAAGGTAAATATTAGGTGAAAAATTCACAACCCGATAAGCTAGAAGTATCTAACCCTGCTTGGGATTGTGCAGTGAAATTGAGCAACACCCAGAATCAAATCTCTAGTTGGCTATAGAGGTGACCTTATACTAGCAGGCAGTGTGACTTTGCTAAAGGATGAACCATCAGGTTTATTTATTTATTAATTTATTCAGACGTTTATACGCCATGATTTCTGCAAGCAAACAAAACCAGAGTTTTAAAGTCTCATACAAATAGCAGTCTAAAATTGAGCAATGCCCTAAATTTCTACAACAATAATTTTTAAAAAGTCAGAATATTAGGTGAAAAATTACAATCAAATTCAGCTACATTTTAAAAGACTTCCATTTAGAAATAGACTTCTCTTTGCACTGAAAATCATAGTTCATGTGGTTCCCACAACCCTGGGAGCTAACTTTCCTGGAGACAGAAATAGCTGTTAGGAACCAAGGATTATGGGAAAGATCTACAATCATTGATGGCTCTGGCTGAAAGATCTGAGGATTCCGTTTGTAATGACGAAAGTTGGCTATAGCCCTGACCAGATTTGTTCGAAGGAAGTGATGGAAATAACACAGAAACCATCAAGAGATTTCACATCCAGATTCCATGAAGCTAAACTTGCCTACAGAAAGCTAAATTTTACCTCAGATTTTGCCATTCCAAGTTTGGATTTAAAACCCAGTGTTGTAGAGTCGAAAGAAGCACACATTACTTGCAAATCTACATTGTTCTGCTCCCTCGCCAGTTAATATTAAGCTTGCATGGACCAATTACTAACCGTGAGAAGAAATCAGAAATTAGCATATAAATTGACACTGGGACTACCAGAAATAGCAACTCAGAAAAAAAGTATACTTAGTGCAGAAGATTTATAAGCTTTTCAGGATTCAAACCATAAACTAAGAAAGGTGCACAAATGTAGATCCTTTAAAAATCTACAACTGTACTGAGTTCAGTGATGAAATTATCATTTCCAGCACCCTGTCCTTTGGCCTCAGTATATACAGTACATCCATGAAAAACATAGCTGCAGGCATACAAAGTGTAACATGGAGTAATTGTGGCACGGAGCTAGGCTAGCTGGAAACCTGCATGGTATAATTAGCCCAGTTGACCTACCAAGCTGGAAGGAATCAGACTTTTAAAGGGTTGAACCTCCTGGGAAAAGTTCAACGATTCACTCGGTTGATGTTACTACCTCAAGAACTTCTGAGGTATGGCCATATTCTGCTGAAAACAGTGTTCAGTAAATGGGGGTAGATGGAACACAAACCCTGAATGTCACACCAAGGAATGACCCTAGTCCCAAGAAGAGTAAAATGGCTAGCCAAATAAACAAATAAAAGGCACCATCTACATTTCTTCCTTAGCTTTACTTTAATTTATTCATGGCAATAATACTGTATGCTTTGTACATTTAACATAATTGAGTTTTACAAACTCTACAGATTCCATTGGTAGACAAGGAGGAATACATTTGGATTTCTAATTCATGTTGCATGGATTGTGGTAGCTATCAGTGGTAGAGAATTTGATGTGGCAGGCTGGACCTACGTACTCTGGCCATGTGCCTGGAGGCTTTGGTGAGATGGTTAAAGCACAGACGTCTGAAACTGAATGTATCAAAGACAGAGTTCTGGGGCTGGGTCAGGAGGTCCAGGGGAGAAGCTGCAGCTCCCAATCCTCGAAGGGATTCAGTTTATACCAGGTTCCTCTGTCAGGAGTTTGGGTGTGATCCTGGATGCCTCCCTTTCTTTGGAGGTCCATGTCACAAATACAGCCAGGATGACTTTTTCCATCTCAATCAAACCTGGCAGGTGCTGCCCGACCTGTCCTGTTCTGACCTAGCCACAGTGTTCCACGCAATGCCCACCCCCGGACTAGATTACTGTAACTCACTCTACATAGGGCTACCTCTGATGCTGTTCCAGAAGCTACAACTGGTCTGGAATATGGCATTGTGGGTCCCAGTTCACAAACCCATTCTCCGTCATCTGCACTGCTTCAGATTGGGCACTGATCAAGTTCAAAGTTTTGGTATTGACCATTAAAGCCCTGAACAGTCTGAGACCATTGTACCTCAGGGACATTGTACCTCTTCCAAAACATGTGTTTCATCTCCACCTTACTTGTATTTTTTTTAATCCCACCTTCTGATGAGATCTGGTGAACTCTAAAATTTACACAATTACTTATTAATTTGGTTGGTTCTAAATGGTTACATTTCTTTTGGTTTTGGACTTCGCATTGAGCAACCATGACTACCTGCCTTCTCTGCACACAGGAGGAACCTGAAAAGTATGGGGAGTCAGGCTAAAGAAGAGATGGAAAGCAAATATACCATGAAATGGTTAAATGTTAATATTGTGTGTTGTGCCCAGTCAAAATCTATCAGAGTTTAAATAACCACAATTTCCTGAAAATTATTCTTCATACAGTTGTCAAGTGCCCTTCTAGTCGTGTAAAGTCTCTATGTGCCTCTTGAATTACAAAGCCACCCTAGATTACCCATTATATTTTGGCTTTGCCTGTCAATGGACACTTTTAACAAGGAAGGAAAATTACTGGGCAAATATTAAGAGTTATTTCTAGCATATGTATTTTCTTTATTTGCTTCCCAAAAACATCTGTTTCCAATAATGTCACTTCAGCGAACTAATATGAATCAACTACTTCAAGAGGGTGACTCAGAAGAAAGTCATAATCAGTTTTTGCTATGCATGGGAAAATAAAGTTTTTCTCCATTTTTTTCTTTTTGAAATACTGAAAAATCACCATTAGTCTAACTACAAAGCGACAAAATAGTACTTCTGAAGATGCTTTTTAAAAATACTTATGTTATTGAAACTTGTCTGCAAATTTAAAATGACCCTTTCTTTTTCTTGATGACACATCTGGAGGAAAGAATAATCTGCTTTTCAGGTAAACAGGATAGCAGTTTTCCTGACATCACCTAATGAGCTTATGTCTGAGGTAAGGTTTGAGCAAGGGACATCCTAGGTCTGCTCTGCTTACCATGATTCCACATATATATGCTTTTCACTCCTTGTTTTAAAAAACGTGAAAAAATACTGCCCAATCTCTTCAAAACAACTCATGGTTTGGTATGTTATAGGAACCTCTTAGCGACAGTGTCAGTATTGACAAAGTGCTCAGTTATTGCTGCAACATGGCTAAGGGGGCCGTCAAGGGGACAGCAGAAGCCACAGACTGTCTGACACAAGGGCCTTGGTATGGCATAGAACCAGAGGCGTATTTGCCTAGGGATAGGGGGTACCCTCTGTCCCTGGGCACCACTGATCTGGTCACATGGGGGCACAAATCAGCCCCGCCCACATGACCAGGAAGATGACAAGGCAGCAGGAAGTCCTGCCTTGTCATCTTCTGGTGCCCTCACCCCACCCATGTCATCATCAACATGGACAGGGCCAAGGAAGCCAGAAGACGCCCCAAGCCTCACTCCCCTCCCGGCTGCCAGCTCTCCCCCAAGCCCTGCCGCCCTCCCGACTGCCGACTTCAAGCTGGCAGCCGGCAGTCCCTTCTGCCCTCCCCTCTGAGGAGGACAGAAGCAACTGGAAGGCCCCGTGCTGGGGCCTTTGCTTGCATAAGCTTGGGGGCATGGCCCCGCCCCTCAACTTGGAGATTGCCTGCCATGGCTGACAATTTGGTAACCTAGTCCGGATACTCCTGTTTACAGTTGGGGGCTTCCCATGCTTATAAAGAAAAACATTTTTGTGTGGATATAGCCACATAAATTACCTTATCAATAATTCTATAATGAACATTAAAATTAGAAGCTTTCTTGTCATTTATATGTTAGAAATAAAACTAGAAATGTAGAACTATGCATTCTTCACAAATTATTTTGTTACAACAAAGTCTGCATTGTTAAAATTATTTTCCTAATTACTTTCAGTCGCCTTCAAGGCATCAAAAAGTAGAAACGGTCATTATGTTTTGTTTTTGAAATTGTCATCTTTAAATAAGGTCATTTGCCTAGAATTTAGCGTACAGATATTCTTTCTGTTGTTTAAATGGCACTGAAACACACAACAAAATGTTCACCTATATCAGAAAAAAATCCTTAATGTTTGCTAAATAGGAGGTACAGAAACCTAAAGCTATTAACCTGGAGCTGACCTTATTCCCCAAGATGCGGCCCAATGAGTATTGAGCAGGAGATGCTGAAGGGGACGGAAGGACAAAGGCAGGGAAGGCTTTTTAAAAATTATTCTGTATGCTAGGCAATGTTTACTTCCAATTAATTATAAAACATTAAGACCCTGAGTGATATTTTCAATTATACAGAGTTCTGCCGATTCTGCTGGGAGCTAGATTTTTCAGTGGAACTTATTTAAAAGCATTTTCAATTACAAATGTCAGGCATTGTAAATTCATTTTAAAGGTAAGCTTGATATTACAAGCTATAATTTGAGATCAATTTTTAAATTCCAGTTATAATTAGATAAGAAAGGCAGAGCTTCAAGCTGAAAGGCCTTGTTCAACCAGATGTTTCCACAATATCAATGGAGATTATTATCTATTTTCCAACAGGAACATTTTAAAAATCCTGGGAATTTCATATTTTCTATTCATTCTGTCACACAGGCCAAAGACATATTAAGATGCATTCTTCAGACATGTTCTTAGTGTTCTGCCAGTTCGTGTATTGCTTTTCTTTACTCTGAAATAAATCATTTTTGTTCTCTCTCTCTCACGTATGAATCTTAACCTGCTGGGGCATTCTTGGTTTCTGATGAACTTTTTCAAAGAAACCTATGCACATCGATGCCATTTAAGCCACAATCAACTTACAGCAACCTCAGTAGGGGTTTTCAAGGCAAATGAAAAGCAGAGGTGATATGCTATTCCCTTCCTCAGCAGCAGGGGCATAATGCGCAAATGTCCCCGGGCTGCAGCCATTTGGTCACATGGGGGGTGTAAAATCGCTCCCACACCCCTCCTCCTTCTCCCCGGGTCCACACACTGACTTCAAGACCTGGTGCAAAAAAAGTTGGTCATGGTGTGAGAAAACAGCAGCCCATACTGGGGGGCGAGGCGGGGGGGGGGGGGGGGGAAAACTCAAATTTTGCACTGAGCTACATTTTCCTTAGATACACCTCTACTCAGCAGAGTCTTCTTTGTATTGACTTTGCTTAGCTTCCAAGATCAGACTATGGGGCTTTCCCCACTTACCATTTGCGGCGCGCTACTCCCAGCGCGCTCCCAGCACAAGTGATTTCTGCCGTGGGGTTGCGTTTCCCACTGCCCCGCGCAGCGCAGGGCAGTCAGAAGGTGTCGTTTCTTCAGCGCCAAAAATGACGGGCGCTGAAGGGGCGGGAGAGCGGCAGCGTCGGGGCGGCTGCGTGGTTGCCACCCTTGCAAGTGGGGAGCGCCGCTGGACCCCGGGCTACTTTCCTGCAGTAGCGCGCAGCAAATGGTAAGTGGGGAAAGCCCCTATAACAGCGATGGCAAACCTTTTTGAGACCAAGTGCCTAAACTGCAACCCAAAACTCACTTATTTATTACAAAATTGCCAACACGGCAATTTAACCTGAATACTGAGGTTTTAGTTTAGAAAAAACGGTTGGTTCCAAGGTGCACGTTACTCGGGAGTAAGCTTGGTGGTAGTCGGAGGCTTTGCTTTGAAGCAACCGTGCAACGCTTCAAATGAGTGAATCACAACCCTAGGACAGTTTACTCAGAAGCAAGCCCCATTACCAGCAACCAAGCTTTCTCCCAGGTAAAGGATCGCGCTCGTTCTTCCCATGAAAATCAGCGGGGTTTAACAGCGCTTAACAGGGTTACCTACACTGCTTCCCCAAAACTAGGTCTTAGATTTAATGCTAATAATCTCCCTGAAATAATTACACTATTATCACACTGGGGGCCTGGCGGGGGAAGGTGGAGGGGTGGGGGGGGAGAGGGAAGTAAAACGTTTGCTTTCTGAAACCCAATAAACCCCCCACCACAAAACAGAAGTAAAAAGGCAGTCAAGGAAGGCAATTCTAAGCAAGAATGCGGTGTGAGGGGTGGGATAACTTCAGGAAAGCTTTTGCCCCTATAACATGCTGCCTCCCCTCCCATGACAGAAACATAGCTCTAATTAGACAGAAACATGTCTTAGTACAAAGCTCCTCTCAGAAAGTATTGATAATAGGGATTTGGGAAAGTATTGATAATAGGGGTTCAGGGGAAAACAGAGTTTCTATCTTTGACTGGTTGCTAGGGTTGCCAGCTCTAAGTTGGGAAATACCTAGAGATTTTGAGGATGGCGTCTGAGTAGGATGAGGCTTGAGGAGGGGAGAGACTTCAGTGGGGAATAATGTCATACAGTCCACCTTCCAAAGTGGCCATTTTCGTCCAGAGTACAGGGGGCCCTTTTTGAGGTAATATAAGTCATCCATGTTTAATATAAAGTCTATGGAAGAATGGGTAGGAAAAGTTCCAAATAGTAATACAGACAGTTCAGCGGCCAAGAAGAGGCACACTGAGAAGGCAAGAGCATTTTACGGCACCCAGTTTTGGTCACTTATTTATTCAATGAACTCCTAAACACTTTGAGTTTGCCTATTTTTAAAGTGAACCAATTACTATAATTTATTGTTATTACAGTGCTTTGAGAAATCACATCTTTAGCAACCCTGGAATTTTTAAAAACTCAGAACTTCATAGAAATAAAAACAGTGAACAGAGTACAGCTCACCTCAGGAGCCATCCAAAACGGAGTCCCCACTGATGTGTTCCTTCTCAACCTTGTGCTGGTAAGCTGTGCAGAAACACCTGTAAGGATGAAATGATTCAAATACGAGCCCAGTATAGCAATCTTCTTGCCCTTTTCATTTACACAGTACTTGTCCCACAAGCCAGTTTTTTGCAAAGCCCACAGGTTTTGGAAACATTCTGTCACTTAATGTTTCTGTAAAGATTAAGTTTAGAATACACTGAATCCTTTGGAACTGGAATTCTCATTCAGTCACCTGATTCAGAGACGCATTCCTGAAATCTGGGCACTTCCAAACACTATGTTTAGCGCATGCAGGGGATCATTGGGAACAAGGCAAATTATTGTTATAATTCTGGAATGGAAATCATACTCTCCACAGTTATGTAAGAACTAGGCTGAAGACCTAGATTGGTTATTCAAAAAAAGAACTGTGTGTGTGTGAACTTCCATCAAGTTGCAGGCAATTATGGCAAGGTCTTCAAGGCAAGAGGCTAATAGAGGTAGTTTGCCATTGCCTTCCTCTCCATAGTCACCATGGTATTTCTTGGTAATCTCCCATCCAAGTGCTAACCAGGGCCAACCCTGCTTAGCTCCTGAGATCTGATGAGATCAGGCTAGTTATACGTACAACAATGATAATCCAGTGGGTTGTATCCTCGAATCTATGTGCTTCCCCCCGCCCCAACACACACACACCTCATCCTTTCTCACAGAAGCCTTTCATAATTTAGAAAAGGAATTCTCAGGGGGTGGCCAATCAATATGGACAAACGTCTTGTGGTATAAAGGGTTGCAGTGAGAAAGCAGAATCACAGAGAACGTTTGCTAGTGTAAGAGACTCTGCTACCGGAAGATGGAAGGGAAGGTGATTTCTCTCACTTCCTCCCCTCTTAGTATAGTTCCCTATGACACTTGGCTTTTTTGTACACAAGGGACCTCAACAATACCTTTTGACAGTGCTGCTGTGGGAAGAGGAATATCCACTTCTGTAAGTGCCTTTAGTTTGCACCTCATAGGAACCTGCCTAGCGTAATTGGACAGCCATTCCTAGAACCGTTCATTCAATTAGAACGATTTATTTAACATTAACATTGCATTTAGCTCTCAAACATTTCCTGGAGTTCCCTTTTTTCTTTTTCCCCCTTTTCATTTGCTTGTTTTGTTTCACTTCCCAACTTGGATTAAATTTCCCACACCTTTTAAAATCAGTCACATGCACTTGCAGCTGAAGATTTACTGAGTACGAGACTGGGGTGTGTGTGATTTGCTAATATCAAATTTGTTGTCTTTTGGCAACACGTTTTTAAATTATTATTCTCCTGTTAATTGTCAATAAAAATGCTAACAAATAAATGCCTTTTTATCATTATACACAGGAGGGCCATAGGGAAGCAGATGGTGAGAAGGATCTACTATGTCCTTAGCGTCACTTATGAAACTGCACCATTCTCATTGGTTAGTGAACTATTTATTACATTTTCATCCCACCCACCTCCATACAGCTCTCCATGGCTCTCCAGTTGACTCACAGGAGATTAGGGTGAGAGGGAATGACTAGCCCCAGATCACCCATTAAGCTTCTTGGTCAAGTGGGGATTTGATCTCAGATATCACCAGTCCTCATTTGACACCTTAATCACTATACTTCATTAATGCTCAACTGTTTTGCAGTGTCTCATTTGGGGAAGGTGAGGAAAAGAAATCCCTCTTCCATGCAGCAAACAAAGTATGAGGTCAAGAGTGCCAATATTTCTGGCCAAGTACTTGGTCCTGCAAGCAAATTTTTAACAGTTCTGTTCACCTATATTGAGAATTCTGCAATAAATATCATGAGGTTTTTTAAAAACACACACAAAAACACAATAAATGCTCTTAAAACCTTTGCTTTGTTTGGGTTTTTGTTGGAATTTAATTTTGTACTTATTTAAAAACAGGCCTCTGCACTATGAATGTTTACCTTCTCTTCATTATGCTCCATCCCAGCCCACATAAATGCAGTGAAACCTGAAAAGGGTATATCCATGCTATTTTGTGGAACGCATGGACAGAATTAGTATTATGACCTATAAAGGGCATGAAGCTCTTATTTTGAAATAGACTTTTTTTACAAGTGACCATTTCTCCCTGCTGAGTGTTTCACAAGTGATTTCAAAATAACACATATTTAGGCAAAAGAACACACCCTCAAATCAAGCACCCATAGCTATTTTTATCTACCTCTTATTGAACAGAAACACTCAACAGCTCAGTGATTCCTTTCCTTGCTCAGTTCTGGCTGTTACATTCCATGCAACATGGCAATATGTGCAAAATATTGAACAATGCTGTTAACCAATATTGTTCACTTTCTAACTTCCTCCCTTCTGACGTGGTTGTGCTTTCGTCCACAATGAGCTGTTTCCTGCAGCTCAATCTAATAATTTGTGCTAATTGTTGTACTGGGAAGCCGACCTCAACTGCAAAGTGATTTCCACCCCCTGCCATCTGATGCCAAAGAGGCTACTAAAGAAGCTGCTGCTCCGGGCTCAATGTTTGTCCGGTGGCTACTCAAAAAAACAAGTGTTTTCAACCACTCGTCGATAATGAATTTCTGTTCCTTCCAGGTAATAAAGAGACATCTGCTCTCAGATTCATTTGACAAATATTGCTAGCTTTAAAGGATCAGGGAATTAGCAGTTATGCAGTGATAAATCTGTTTTATATTTATACACACACAGCATCTTATTTTAGTTTTGGGGTGAATTCCTTCTTTATAGAATTATTTTGCATAAGCCAGATGCACATGCTGGCAATGCCTTTTACGATGGTGGTGATGTGGTTCATTTCCCCATCTTGCCCAGTTTACTGGCTTTAATATGCTTCTACCTCAGTCCCAAGCATATTTATGAATTTTGTTCAGTGAGCCTCCCTCCTAAGCAGGTATGAAGCTCACAGCTTTCTTTATGTTCTCCTTGTGTCAGATTATAGGTAGGCATTTTACAGTGTAAGGTTTTTTTTCTTCTTTTTACATGGTGTTTTTTTTTATCCTCCCTAACAAATTAGCACATTTATCCAGAGGTAAAGCTTACTGCAAACCACACACTTCTTTCATCCTTTTCTAGATGCTTCCCGTTCAGACCCACTCATTTCTAACAGCTGTAATTGCAAATTAAACGGATCTGTTAGCTTTTGGGGCCCAGAGGACCACTTTACCTTCTGCTGAGAGGGAATAAATGTGCTGGAGGCTAGTCACAACCATTTGAGAAAGAAGGATGTCTTACTTGCATATGCAGAAGATGAAATATTTAAAGTCTAGATTAGAGAGACAAATGCCTTCAATGCAATACAAACAGGGTTTTTTTTTGTAAGTGAAAACAGCTTGGGGACGAATCCTTCCATGGGCAGATGCTGTGATCCAGTAGGGACACACAGATGTAGAAAATGAGTGTTGTGTGGGATTTCTGAAACAGTCCCGATACTGGGATGCATGACCCAGGCAGATCTTTCAGTGACAGTGCTGAGAAGTTATGCTACACAGCCAGCATGGTGTGGTGCAGAGCCATAGCAAGGGGGAACTATGCCCAGGGCACATGTGCGCCCTGAGCCCCTGCCACGCCCCCATCCGCCCCGCCCCAGAATGCCCCCGGAATGCCCCTAAACGGCCACGCCATGCCCCACCACACCGCACCCTGGCACCAGCACACGCCCAGTGCAAGATGCCCCTTCCACCCCCTGGGCGCTACCCCACTGGTATGGTGTTGAAATTGTCAGACCAAGTGCTGGAACATCTGGATTCAGGACAGTAAGAGATAAACTAAAATTGGAAATACACAGATCCCATTCATTAATTCAGTTATTGTAACTAATATTTTAAAAATAACAGTAATGACATTCAGAGACAACAATATAGTTATGTTCTCACCTCACAGACCTTTGCGGGGAGGGAGTCTTATAAAACGCTCAAGGCATTAGGAGAAGGGGGAGAACGCCTCACCATCTAAAAGCCCACAGTGCTTTCATGGAAGCAAATTGGATGACCTTGGGCCAGTCACTTGCTATCAGACTTACCTACATGATGGGGTTGTTATTGTGAGAAACTGGAGGAAGGGAGAACAGTAAGCTATTTGGGGAGGGGCATCGGGAAGAAAAGTGGGATTTAAAAACCAACAGAATGAGAAGCAGACAGAAATATTTGATTGGTATTACTGCCTATTATCTGATCAGATCCTTTTAGCATCCAGCCCCAGATGGCCTGTTCGCACAGAGCAGAATCAAGGCTGGAGTTTCCTATCTGAATTATTATGAATTCAATGCAAAAAACCCCTTTCCCCTCCTTTTTCAAGATTTCATCAATTACAAAAACGCAGATGCAGAAACCTCTCTGCCTTCTCATCCAGTCAAAAATAGACACCTTGAGCTAAACAGTACATACCATCAGACAAAAAAGAGGGAAGAATGAAAAGAAGCAGGATGCTATTATTACCAAAGTCAACAAGTTTAACTCCTCCTTCTGTAGTCAAAAGAATGTTGTTCCCTTTGACGTCACGATGAATGATTCGGTTGTTGTGTAAGTGCTGCAGACCCTGGATACCAGTAACAAGGACAAAAAAGATCCTTAAGCTCATATTTAAATATAATTCTCCTAATATCCGGGGGGGGGGGGGGGGGGGTTAACCAAAACAATCTGTGCTTGATGCCACAGAAACATCTGCCCCACTGTATCACCACCTCAAGAGAGCTCCCTGCTGCTCATACAGCCAGCAAATTACAGTGAGCCACATCATCATTTATAAGTGGAAAGTGTATCAGATGGGAAAATTGCCCCCTCTTCTCTCATTAGAAGCTTAATGAACATCCTTACCAGGAGAGCACCGTATAAGATGTACGAGATTATAGCTTCATCCAGCCGTTGGCCGCACTTCAGCAGGCCTTTGACGAGGTCTGTGACGGAGCCCCCATTGCACAGCTGTGAAAGGGTGGGAGAGGAAAGAGAGATGAAACAAAACAAGACCTCAGTTATTCCACAGACCTGTTTTTGCCGGTGAATCTCCCTTTCACAGGTCTGTAAGCAACACCATCAGTGTTCTACCGAGATGTTAAGTGGAATGGCATACTGCTGGTTTCCATAACTGCCATTGCCAATTAGCTGTCACACAGTTCCAAAATGTTTGAACTGTATGCTTCCCATTCTTCTCTGCTGGAAAGAGATACACCACATTTGCACAAGCGTTTCCCAGGGTATGCATGGAGCAGAGAAAAGAACAAGAACCACATGCATGGCTCTGACCCAGTGTGGTGTTGTGGTTAAGAGGGTTGGACTAGAATCTGGAAACCTGGGTTTGAATTCCCCACTCTGCCATGGAGAGTGACTAGGGCAGGTCAGTCACTCTCAGCCTAACCTTCCTCAAAGGGTTATTGTAAGGATAAAATTTTGCAAAGAGAAAATGGAGGAAAAGAGATGTAAGCCACTTTTTATCCTCATTGGGGAGAAAGGTAGGGTAAAAATGAAGTAAGTAAATAAGTCATGGCAATCATTGCAATCTGTGATTAATTTGTTCATGCAGTAGCTCCAGTGTGTTTGTGGAGTTTTTCTTTCCGCAAACACAGCTCCATGCCCTCACTCTCCAGAGTAGCTTTTCAGGGAGCAGGAGTGGGCTGCAATGAGATCGGTAGGAGGCAGAGATTCCTTTCATCAGAGGCGTACCGCCCAGGGGGACATACGTCAAATGTCCCCGGGCTGCGGCCATTTAGTTATGTGGGAGGCGGAAAATCGCCCCCACACCCCTCCTCCTTCTCCATGGGTCCATACACTGACTTTGAGATGACCTGGTGCAAAAAAATGTTGTTGGGTCATGGTGGGGGAGGATGGCTGCTCACACTGGGGAGGGGGCCCAGATTTTGCACTGGGCTACATTTTCCCTAGATATGCCTTTGCCTTTCATGAGCTGACTTCATTTATGGTGGATTGGAGCCAGTCTTTTCCATTCTCCCTTAGGGCAAACAAATTTAGGATCAGATTGAGATACCAAGATTCTTCTTTTTTTAAAAAAAATCAGGTGTATTCTTTAAACACTTTTTTATGATTAGGGTAACTTCTAAGTAGATCCCTTCATCCAATACTATTCCACCTTTCCTTGCATTTTGCACCAGCATCATTTTATCAGATATTTGATTTAACAGTTCTTGAGAAGCAGAATTAATTTTTAAGTCAGCTGATTTTTCAGTTAGCCAATTAAATAAAAATCTTCAGCATTGATTTGAAATGGTTTAAAAGAGCACATTTTATACGTTTTATTCTAACGGCAGGCAGGCCTTTCCAAAATGCTATTGTGTGAAAGGAAGTCCAGAGATATTATTTTTTAAAATGACAGACAAGATTGATGTGCCTGATAACTGGGAGGCCACAAATTACAGTCATTTCAAACCTTCACTCCATCAATGCTCCTGCAGGCAGGCAATATAAAATAGACAGCAGACATATCTCTATTCTCAGGCTTGGTGGTTTGCTCTGTCAACAATGGAGACAAAACAGTCTGACCCAGAAAAGCACAGGTTCTTGCAAACATTTCCCCATTAATAGCTTCTCCGCACAGCAGCAGCAGCAGCAGCAGCAGCAGCAGCAGCAGCAGCAGCAGGAGGAGGAGGAGGAGGAGGAGGAGGAGGAAGGGGAGTTTGGATTTATATGCCCCCTTTCTCTCCTGTAGGAGACTCAAAGGGGCTTACAATCTCCTTGCCCTTCCTCCCTCACAACAAACACCCTCTGAGGTGGGTGGGGCTGAGAGAGCTCTGAAAAGGTGTGACTAGCCCAAGGTCACCCAGCTGGCGTGTGTGGGAGTGCACAGGCTAATCTGAATTCCCCAGATAAACCTCCACAGCTCAAGCGGCAGAGTGTGGAATCAAACCCAGTTCCTCCAGATTAGAATGCACCTGCTCTTAACCACCATGCCACTGCTGTGGGAGAAAAAGTTGAAATTAAATCCTTTCTAAATTTATGTTACCCGTGTTTCTCATGCAACTATTTTACTCATCTCCCATTGCCCTTTCTATTCTTTTTTCCCTACTTTGAATATCTGAAAAAGTAAAACCAGAGATAAACAGATCCCATTCATTTATTCAGTTACTGTAACTAATATTTTAAAAATTATAGTAAGGACATTCAGAGATAACAATATATTTATGTCCTCACCTCACAGAAATTTGAGGGGGTGTCTTATAAAAGGCTCAAGGCGTTAGAACAGGGGTCAGCAACCTTTACCACCCAAAGAGCCATTTGGACCTGTTTTCCATGGCCCCAAAGATCTACTGAGCTGGAGGGCGGAGCCACCTCCAGTTCGGCCCCTCCACTCACCTTTCCTTCCAGCAGTGGGAGGCGGAGGCACCAGGCAGAGAAACCCCTCTGCCTGATGGAGCAGGCAGCCACCTGCTCCGTGGGGCAGAGGGGGGATGGCGGCTGCAGCCTGCCCGTTGCTGCCGCCTGTCGTGCTGCAGGAGGCAGTGGTGCGAGCAGGGAAAACCTCGACGGAGCAGGCAGCCAGCTGCAGGGATGGCGGCTGCAGGGATGGCAGAGGGCAGATGGCAGCTGCTCTGGAGGGACATGACCATGCTAACCTCCGACCTCCAGGCCACGTGGAGCAGCAATATAAGGCTGAAAGAGCCACATGAGGCTCTGGAGCCGCAGGTTGCAGACCCCTGCGTTAGAAGAAGGGGGGAAATGATCAGCAACTAAAAGTCCACCCCTGCTGATTGGCAAGAATTAGACATTGTATAGCTATGCCAGTTAGGAGGGTTCTGATGTTTAGTGTGAACATCAGCAAACTCCTCTGATGAGATTCTGGATCATACACAAAACTGGGTCCTTTTCCGCAAGCCATTTCATTTCCTGGGGTTGCACTAGCGACTTGATCCAAACTTGGATTCATCCCTATTGGCAGGCAGAGAGAGCCATGGAGGTTGGGGGAAGATAGAGGCAGAAGCCCAGTATTTGCTTCTCTGGCAAACACACCCCCATCCCAACCCACCCCATGCAGACAAATATTTTGCTTGCGTTAGCTGGCAGTCTGGCAGGGTTCTGATTGGAGTGGACAAAGATAGAAAATAAAGGCTTCTCCTCCTCACAATAAATGCACACACAACAAATAAGGCAAGAAGAGAGAACTAAGAGATGAGCAAGCATCAAAACATTTCTCCTTGGGACAGAGAACGACTGACTCAGGATCTGAGGCCTCCAAAAATCTTTAAACTGTAAGTAAAAACAATAACCAATATCATATTTTCCCCAATATGAATCACTCTGTGCCCTGCTATTATTAGCCCTTAAAAGGGAAAATAACAGCAGGCAACCTTTATTCATATTTACACAAAGCAGAAGGGTCTGTCTTTAAACATCACCAAAGCATGCAGGTGAGGGGATTCAAACCACGATCCTTTGAATATCTTCTTCTGGAGTTTATTCTGTCTCCCAGCCGGGCTCAATACCAGGAGCCAGGTGGGATAGGAGAAAAATGCTGAAATCTTCAGAGTGCAGCAAGGTCAGGCATGTGGGGATTCGGGGAGTTTATTTCCTTTTGCCCACATCATCCGCTTTTGCTTGAAAATGTTGCCATCTAGATCAGGAGTAAGCAACCCCACCATGTGTGTCAGAGCAGCAGTCCATTTTGCTCAGCATGTGTGACCCAATGGACCAAGTCAAGACTCTAAGAACGACAGCCTCAGGCTGTTTTTTTTTTCCTACCACCTGCTCAATGGTACACCATTTTCACAGACAGACATTGCAAGTGTTTGGTGTAATGATTAAAAACAAGGTCCAGAAGTCATTCACTTCGCCCACCCTTATCCTTAGGTAACAACACCTGAAGTCATGACAGGTCCCGGTGTTCAAAGGGCCTATTGCTGAGGGGAAGGTATTACAATGTGCAAGCCTGGCAGAATAACGATGCCCTGAGGAAAAATCAGTGCTTGCAATTACATTTTTTTTCTGAAGTTAGCCACATCATAAAGAATATATGATTTCATCAAAGAAATAGTGATGAAAGAGCTGGAATTCTTTGTATATGGTTCCTTTCATTGCATTAAAGGATTATAAATAGCAAGTGCTGTGAACATACAAATTGGTATGCAAATTTGAGGCACAGGATTTCTCAGTTAGGCCAGTAATGCTAACATTTGCGTGCACGCACACACGCGCACACATACTTGATTGCTGTTATCTAGAGCAGAACAATCAGATCTGAATGGTTTGAAAAACTTCCCTCTCAGGGCCTGAGTATTTAAGACAAAAGAAAGATTTGAAGCAAGAAATATTTGCAGAACAATGGCATCTTTTCATCAGTAACTGGAATCGGAGGCACAAATCCCATAACGTCCAGCAAGAGATCCTAATTTATATAGTTTGTAAGTGTTACAGGCTTTAGTTAACTGTAAATTTGTGTCTCTGTTACATAATACAGCAAGTGTATGCTTTAAAACTTTAAAAAGTTTTTAAAGTTTTTAACTTTTAAAAAATTTCCTTCTCAGAAGCTGTGTCCTCTCGCAAATTGATCTTATTTAAAAAACAAGCCTCTCTTTTCCCTACCATGGCAGCAGTGGCAGGAGGAGAGAGAGAGACAGAGAGAGAGACAGAGAGAGAGACAGAGAGAGACAGAGACAGAGACAGAGACAGAGACAGAGAGAGAGGGAGAGAGAGAGAGAGAGAGAGAGAGAGTGTGTGTGTGTGTGTGTGTGTGTGTGTGTGTGTGTGTGTGTGTGTGTGTGTGTGTGTGTGTGTGTGTGTGTGTGTGTGTGTGTGTGTGTGTGTGTGTGTGTGTGTGTGTGTGTGTGTAAAACTGTGCTGCAGGCTGTGGGATGCCTCCTCACACGTAAACAGAAAAATCTGAGGAGACCCTACTACAAGCCCACTGCACAGTGAAGAGCCCCAAGGTAAGCCTTCCAAAGCATAATGGACCTTGGTTTTATACCTCACTTTTCTCTACCTATAAGGAGTCTCAAAACAGCTTACAATCACCTTCCCTTCTGCTCCCCACAACGTTTATCTTGTGAGATAGGTGAGGCTGAGACACTTTTGAGAGAACTGTGACTAGCCCAAGGTCACCCAGCAGGCTTCATGTGGAAGAGGGTGGAAATAAACCTGGGTCTCCAGATTAGAGTCCACTGTTCATGTAGAGAAGGGGGGAATCAAATCCAGTTCTCCAGATTTGAGGCTACTGCTCCTACCATTACAATATTAAAATTGTAATGAACCTGAACATATGAATAAACTGTATAAAATGTATTTCATTTCAGAGGATGTCTTTCATATCATCTGCTATGAGAACCTGGGATCTTCTGCAGGCAGAACAGATGTTCTAGTGCTGAGCCATGACCCTTCCCCTAACAAGTCACCCAAACAGCATAGCACCAGTAACCATAGCTGCATCAAAGAAGACAAAGTCATTAAACCCAAACATCAAAGGCTTGGGAAAATAATATTGACTTCACCTGGCAATTGAAGGTCAAGAAGAAAAAGAAGAGGAGGAGGAGGAGCTTGGATTTATACCCCACCTTTCTCTCCTGTAAGGAGACTCAAGGTGGCTTACAAGCTCCTTTCCCTTCCTCTCCCTACAACAGACACCTTGTGAGGTAGGTGGGGCTGAGAGAGTGCCAAAGAATTATGACTAGCTCAAGGTCACCCAGCAGGAATGTAGGAGTGCGGTGACACATCTGGTTCACCAGATAAGCCTCAGCCACTCAGGTGGAGGAGTGGGGAATCAAACCTGGCTCTCCAGATTAGAATCTACCTGCTCTTAACTACTACACCACACTAGAGTTGAGGTTTAGGATTCAGGTCTAAACAATGACCACATTTGACAGATTGGATTTGCTATACATCATTTCCTTCCCCAGTTAGATCTTCTCATTAATAATCACAAGAAAGCAGATGCCAAATTTTACAGAGCACAGAAGCCAACCAATGGTTTTGCTTCTGGTTCTGGGGAGGAAGCAGCTATCTCATAAAATTTGTTTTAATTAAGATTTAGCAACACAAAATACCTTACCTCAAGAACAAGCCAGAGCTGGCCACCCACGTATTGATCTGCTTTGTAAAACATTCCATAAAATTTAACAACGTTGGGATGATTAGGAAGAAACTGTAAAATGTTGTATTCCGCTTCAATTTCCTCATCCACATCCTAGATTGAAGATACATGCATACACTTTATAAATCTCATACATTTATGAACAATAATACAATGGACCATGTCAAGTCAAATAATAAAGAATCAGATTAATTCAAAAGGGGGGGTGGAATACCACAAGAAATGTCGAATTGATATAGGCTGCCATTGAACTCCCCATTATTAGGCCACTTAACAGTGCAGTTCTAATGAGAATTACACCCTTTGAAGACCATTGTCTTCAGTGGATTTACAAGAGTGCAGCTGTGCTTAGGACTACACTGTAAAATCTCGCAAAGCTTAACTATAGTGCAGGATTGAAGCGATGAACTCTATTAGCACAAAAACATGTACAGGATATTTGCAGATAACAATTATGGCAATCACATATGGCTCTTTGTCAGTAGTCTGCAAATACAAATAGGGGGCTGAAACCCATAGCTGAGGCCATTTATCACACCATTTATTTACCTCTAATTTATTTAGAAGCTTTATTTACTATTTCCCTTTTGCAGCCAAAGCAGTTGTCCATTAATTTTTACTTCTTTTTATTTCTTTTTATAGCAATTCCATAATTTTGTGATTACAAAATAAAATTACAAAATAAGATTACAAAAATAAAACAAAATAGATTTTTGCTGCAAAGTAAAAAGCAGTAATTACATTTCCCTCCTATTACCACTACCCAGTGCAAAAAAGCAAGAACTAATTTAGGACCCATCCAGGAATGTATTGTGAGTGAGCAGGAAGTAATTAATTTGGTTGAGAAGGGAGTTGCTTGAAAACAACAAAGGCAAGAAGGAAAACATCAAGCTCTAGAAAGACTCAATAGTGCTTTGTCAGTCTTCATAGGGCTGGCTGGAACTAAGGAGACAGAAAAATCCCAGCCACAGATCAGATCTTTAAAAAAATAGGAAAGCAATAGAGCAGTGGTTCTCAACCTGGGGGTCAGGACCCCTTTGGGGGTCAAACAACCCTTTCACAGGGGTCGGCTAAGACTCTCTGCATAAATGTTAGGGTTGGGGGTCACCACAACATGAGGAACTGTCGCAGCATTAGGAAGGTTGAGAACCACTGCAATAGAGAAAACACTGGAATGCAATGACCTGACAGCGTTGTCATCTGGATTATCTACGAAGTGAATAAATGATGTCTATTCCAGTTAGAATAGTTAGCATGGAGGGAATCTGTGTTGCAACATGTGGAAGAAGGAGATGCCTATTTATTTTCCAAATATTTTTCTACCCCTTGGTCTTGCAAGGGCAAATTTTAATGTGTGAAAGCAAGAACAAAGTCTGATTCAGTTTTCAGTACATAAGAGGTTGCTAAATTCAATTACAAAGAATCTGCAGGAGGCAAGAATATGGGCCTTAAATCTAGCCTAGCCTCCTCATTCTGTTCTAAGACTGAAGGACACAATGTCATCAAAAAGTCTGTTTTAGTTCATGTTGTACTTTGCCATTATAATCATTTTGCAATCCATGTGTGCACCTGACTATTCCTGAATACCTTAAAATTGCCTAATGAGTGAGCATTCGTTTCGCCCTTGTTTGCATAATATGCTAACAATTTACTCAGAAAAAATCAACGTTAATTTTGCTCATTACTTACACTGATAGGATCTAGAATCTTCACGGCTGCCAAACTCCCATCTTTCTTATTAGTGACTTTATAGACTTTACCGTACGTGCCTTTGCCAATGGTCTCAACAATTTCCCAGGTATCTGAGGGATCAGGTAAGGATTCCAGTCCAATCATATTCCGATTATACTGAAACAATCCATAGAGCGGCTTCCTGCCAATATATAGACACAGATGTTAATTTACTTGGTATTGCATAATCAAGTTTTCCTACATAAAAATGTTGATGGCTATATTGCCATAAACCCTGTTCAGATATTGAAAGTATACATGTGCCCATCAATGTCCTTTACAACATCCACTTGCTTCCTGTGTCTTAGAGATGAAATCCAAAAAGGTTATGATGGAACAGACAAAAACAGGAAAAAATGGGACTATCCCTGTCAGTTGACTTGAAAAACTGAACTTATGCACGCCAGGCCTTCTGGTCTCTCTGTGTTTGACAACTTTTTTCTGTCATGTCACACTATTTTTTCCACCTTTTGTCACAGTTTCTGCAGAGATCTCTATGAACAGACAAGAAGGCGGTAGGCTCTCTGGAATGCTAAAAAAAGAAGGATCCCAATAATGAGGCCAAAAGCCTATATGCCTCCACATGTATATGTGTAGAACTCCCTGTAAATGAGGATGTCCAGAGGTCAGCAGGTATAATCTCAACACTGTGGATACAGTGTTAGTCACATCACTGAGCCTGTAGGCATTATTTTTAAAGGATAGCATTCGCCACCACAAAATGGCTGCCATTGGGATTGGACTGGCAGCCCTGACAGTGCCAATTCCTGGAGTTTTAGGGGTTCAGAGCCTGGGGAGGGGGGGGGTATCATGAATGCTGTGACATTACTTCTGGGTGAGCACTCCAAAGTGATGTCACACATTTGCAATGCTGCCCAATCCCCATTTCCCCCTCTCTCACTGAGCATGGGCAATCAAGGGTGGGAGTTCACCCACCAGAGGTAGGCAAATGGTAAAGCTACACTGGGAGCAGGTCAGCTCTTTCCTTTGTTGTTTGATTTCAGTTTCCAAATACATGGGAAAATTTTCTCCCCAATGCGCCCATAGGGAGAGACTGCAACACTTATTATTATTATTATTTATTTTTATTTTATTTTATTAAATTTCTATACCGCCCTTCCCCGAAGGGCTCAGGGCGGTGTCCATCATTCAAATAACAGTTAAAATCCAATTCACCCCAATCCCACTTAGAGACACAGAGGGAGATCAATCATCATTTCTTATTATGCCTCGTCCAATGAATAATAATGTAAAGTAAACTCTTAATTTCACCAGTTGAGGTTCTGAAATTAAATGGCTGTTCCCTAATATGGAACTCTTTGATAACAACCTGTTCTCCACAGAACAGCCATCTCCATGCTAACTGTCTCAAAACACTGAAACATTTCTTTGAAAGTACTGCAAAAACAGAACCAGGTGCACAGCACTGTGACTGTATGATTAAAGGCAGTTTATAAATATAGTTATTAAATTAAAAGTACATTAAAAGTAAATTAAAAATACATTTTGCAGGAGGGGGCTTAATACAAGCAGTATAACAAATGGTTAATCTTTTTGAACTCCAATACTTTCCAGCGTGATAAATGAGGAATTTGTTTTCTACTTAGAACAAAGAAATGAGTCAAGAGAACATGCTAGAACAGTGTTTTCCAACCTTTTCGACGTCACGGTACCCTTGACCTCACTCTTCATATCTCACGGTACCCCTGTCATCCTCCCCCACCTTCCCCTACCAGTTTCCCTGCTTGCCACCCCCCACCTTCCCCTCCCACGGTGAAGGGAAGCATGGGGGTGGGAGGGTGGGAAGTGTCTGATGACCTTGCAGCAGGCCCTGCCCCCTGGGCCAGCTCCATATCCTTGCTGGTGCCGGCGGGAGACACCGCAAAGGTGAGGGGGGCCGGTAGCATTGCCATGGTACCCCTGGGACATGCTCACGGCACTCCAGGGTACCACGGAACCCTGGTTGGGAATCACTGTGCTAGAACCACCTTTACAGTAGGGAATCTGACTCTTGGCCTACTAAGACAAACTAGCTTGGGTTAAAAAAAAAACCTACTAGCCAAAAACTATACTTTCAGATACAAGATGAACAGAAGATTATCTCAGCAGTTTCTGCAAAAAGTTCTTGTTCTTCCATTAAAAAGAGTTGCTTCGTTTTTTAAATAGACTAGCAACATCTGTCATCTTACTTTGAAATCTTTTATCTACTAGTACAAATTAATGTAGATCTGGCAAGACAGGTTTTTTAAAAGTTGAAAATACAAGACATAATACATTTGTTAACCTCCATTATATAGAAAGCCAATCTCCCCCTCCCACCCCTTGCTAAGAAAGATTGTGGTTCAGGTGTCATTAATTATTGCATAGCTGCATTCAAACTGTGCTCTGGATAAAAAACTTCAATCAATCAATCTCAAATTCTTAATCATCCCAAACATTAACCTGACAATGTAAAATCATATATAAAGTGGATTGATCACCTATAAAACAAATGAGGGGCTGCAAACATCTACATCTTCACAGTGATACAGAATGTAGCAGGCAATATTCAGACCAAAATTCACAGAATAAAAAAGGTGACCTTGATACCTGGGTGTTCCACGGAAGCCACGTTTCTGCTGCATACACAGAAAACTGAAAGCACAACACTTCTTTGAAACATCCACTGTGACACTAACTGGCTTGATTCACTTAAATTCACTTTACAAAATATATGCATTGATATGCACCCGCATTGATATGCACCTTATGACATCATACATTGATATGCATTGATATGCACCTTATGACATCACACACCTCAGTTAAGGCTGAGAACATACCATCATTATATACCCATGGTGGCCAACCTTTGGCACTCCAGATGTTATGGACTACAATTCCCATCAGCTCCTTCCAGCACGGCCAATTGGCCATGCTGGAAGGGGCTGATGGGAATTGTAGTCCATAACATCTGGAGTGCCAAAGGTTCGCCACCACTGTTATATACCAACCACCACAGACACAGGGGGGAGGAGGAGGAGTTTGGATTTATATCCCCACTTTCTCTCCTGTAAGGTGACTCAAAGAGAGACTAGCCCAGACTGCAAAGCTCATGGCTGCCTAGTCATTATCTCAGGGTAAAATTGGAAGGGAAATGTACACCATTCTGAGCTCCCAGAAGAAAGGTTAAAATGCCACAAGTGAAATAATTATGTGGTCTTTGATTCATAATTCATGAGAGTGAATCAGAGCAGGAAAACTTGCTGTAAGGGTGCCCAGAGACATTATGCCTGATTTCTCCCAATTCCAGGCCTTTGCTTCTAACACTATGTTTTGCATGACCATTTCACAACCTATGGATCCGGTTGCACCCTTAATGCTAGGCTAAGGAGGCAACATGGTTTTTGATAAGAGCACTCTGAGGTCTTCCATCACCAACACCACCTCCTACCCCTCAGTCCTCAGCAATCCGCTTGCACTCCCCTTGGTCTCCCAGAGAAAGGGTTGTGTCAACCAAGTTCTTTCTTTTGTGGAGTGTTGTCCTGTTATGAGCAATACAATGCTCCCTCTCTTCTCTAGGGCTGACAGCTTTCAGGGGGGAGGGCCTGGAGTTCTCCCAGAATTAAAAGAAATGGCTGCCTTGGAGGATAGACTCTATGGAATTATATCACATTGAGGTCCCTCCCCATGCTTCATTCTCCATTCCAGGTATTTCCCAGCCAGTAGTTAGTTGTGAAGTCACCATTTATGCTTCCTCTCTGACAACCCACCTCATGGTTTGAGCCATTATGTGGGCCGGAGGTTGAAGCACTCCTGTCCCCGGTCTCATGCTCAATTCTTCCTGGCCCTTTCACTTTCTCTCACTGGCCGGTTCCTGGGAGCCTTCAGCCAGGGGGACCTCCTGTGCCTGGGTCTTCCCAGGTCCTTACGTGGCTGGGCCCTGCCTAGTTCATCATGGTTAAGATTCAGCTGACTGCCTCCATTGACTGCTTCTGAGAGGCATGCTCTTCCATGATGTCATCTTTATTGTCCCATTGCCAGGAGGTGATGTTATCAGCCAGAAGCTGAGGTTCTGGGGAGAGAGGTGACAAGGCAAAACCTCCAGTACCTCAGGGTCCCATCCTGGGAGTTCTGGCTGAGACAATGGTGGCTGTCCAAAGTACAAGGGAGTTGGCTGGTTCCTGTTCAGCTTGGCAGCATTGGAGAAGTCTCTCCAACTTTGGCACAGGTACCTTGGCTGGGTCCCTGCTGAGTGACTTTGGGCTAGTCACAGTTAGTTCAGATCTTTCTCAGTCCCACCTACCTCACAAGGTGCCTGTTGGGGAAGAGGAAGGGAAATGAATTTGTAAGCCTCCTTGAGTCCCCTTACAGGAGAGAAGGGTGGGGTATAAATTCAAACTCCACTTTTTCTTCATGGCCAAGGACAGAACAAGCACTGACTATGAAGGACAGTTTAATAATTCAGTTTTCCTCCGCTCTGAGTGAAGCTGAAGTGACAAGTTCGTTTCTCCCTATTCCTGCCTACATCAAGTCCCATAGTGGACTCAGGCAGTCTAAAACACTGGTCTAGGAACAAAGGCTCGTTCTGCACATGCAGAATAATGCACTTTCAAACTGCTTTCAGTGCTCTTTGAAGCTGTGCTGAATAGCAAAATCCACTTGCAAACAGTTGTGAAAGTGGTTTGAAAACGCATTATTTTGCGTGTGCGGAAGGGGCCAAGGTTGTCAAAAGAAGCACAGATTCCAACCCAAAAATGGATGATAAATTATGTGAAATTAGGCTGCAGTGCAGATTTTTCTCCATATAAAGGGTGGGCTAGTCCACAGCTTGGCATGCAGAACTCAGCTGAATTCCTTGCCAAACGTGTCAAAAAAAGGCTCCACGCAGTTTTTGACACACGCAAACATATTCACATTTTCATTTGTTGAATTGCAGAGGGGTGCCCATGTTAATCGGTTGGAAGCAAAATATTGAGATTCTAGTAGAACATAAAGATTCAATCGAAAGAGGAAGTGATCCTGTGAAGAAACAAACCCTGTCTAGAATCTCTATAGATATTATAAAACCTGAGGGGGGTTTTTTCAAGTATAGAAAAGCTAATGTTTAAGAATAAGAATTAATAAAGTTATGAGGTAAAAGTGAGATGATTTTACTTCTAAAATTGATTTATAAGGCTATAAAGTTGGAGGCTTCTGGGCAGCCTGCCAAGTAATGGAGTTGCTTCTGTTACTGTAATCAAGGGAATGCCCTCAGTAAAGTTTTATCTGAATGGCTGTGGTAAATAGGATTGCAGGGTTTGGCTGGGAAATAACTGAAGTTTGGGGGTGAGGCCTGAAGATGATGTAGTTTGAGGAGGGAGGGGCTTTGATGGGGTATAATCCCATAGAGTCCACCTTCCAAAGTGGCAATCTGTTATAATCCCAGTTTTCCAGCCACCATCTGGAAGTTGGCAACCCTGCTGGTGAGGCAGGTAGCTTTTTTAAAAAAAAATCAGTGACCTTACAATACAGTGGAACCTTGGTTTTCGTTGGTAATCCGTTCAAAACGAATCGATGAAAACCAAAACCGATGAAAACCGAGGCAAACTTCTCCATAGGAATCAATGTAAATCCAATTAATCCGTTCTAGGCACTCCAAAAAACATACCAAAAACACATTTTTGGGTGAATAAACATAGTGTTTAATGCTGAAAACAGTAACAAACAATAACACCAGCTTCAGAGCCAGTGGACCAATGTCGTACCAGAAAGTTGTCCAAAGAGGTCTGTTTCTGACGCCTGTTTAAGATTTGTCTGAAATGGGGCAAGACATTGCCATTGAACAAGTTGCAGACACGGCCTGCAACAGCTTTGGCCAGGTGATTTTTCTCCACAAACCTCTGCACCTTACTGCAAATTGATGAAAATCGAGGAAAATCGAGGAAAACCGAGACAAATTTTTCACTGAAAAATTCGATGAAAACCGAAATTGATGAAAACTGAGGCTCCACTGTATAACATGTTATGAGGTAACGTAACCATGTGTCTTTCCATAGCCTATCAGATTAAATAACAGTATGAGAAAGGGTAGGATTAAAAAAATGGCCAAGTGAGCAAAGGAGAAGAAACACCAAACTATATCAGAAGCCATAGGAACAAACAAGTGCCAAAAAGTATTGACGTAATGAGACCATTCTACAAGTTGAGCATTGTATCAGTAATTTGTTCAGCTGTTTTCAAGTGTACAAATTTTGAAACAAATATTAAAACAAAATGTTATTTGTTGCAGCCCTATTCACGCATAGAAGACAGACAGTGTAAATCAACCCTGCCTGGTTAACCTAAAATAGCTTCCACCACTCCAATGAGATGTGTGGGATTTACTGCCAAATAAAATGTACTTAGGGGTCAAGGTGCCTGAAGAAAATATATCAGTCAAATTACTCTTTACCCGGGCATTTCAGAAACAGCAACCATTTCCCAAGGAAAGAAAGGTAGCCCTCTTCTTTATATTTTGTGCCTCTCCCAGCTCTCATTGTTTGTGTGACACTTAAGAAGACAAGATGTGTCAGACCAGTGAGCAAGGATAATAGAGCCACAGTAGCTCCTTCTGACTGATCATGTTATTTCCAGCACAAGCCCTCTGAAACTGTAAATATCTTTACAATTTTCGGCAACACTAGCTGCCTTCCAGCAGACAGTCATTATCTAGTCCTAAGTAACATAAGCCTTTCGGACAGGTCTGTCACAGCCCTGAAATTAGTTCAAGGCTCAGCTTCAGGCTGATGATTTATTGGAGAGTCAGGATATAAAACATTTTGGGGGCTCTGCTGTGGCTGGCAGAGGCAATCCCAACATTTCCAGCAGATATGCTTGAGCCATGAAGCAAAATATATTTTTTTATTGTTCCATATGCACAACTCCATCTGGTGTTAAGAGAGTTTGCATGTGCAATTAGCCCGGATGTATCGCCTTTCCACACCACACTGAACCAAGGAAGCTGCTTTGGTGGAACCACTGGCTGCAAAAGAATGAAACGGTTCAACAAGGAGTTTAACACTTCTGCAAGCATGCACACATAAGAGCATACCAAAATGTAAACAAAGTGTTGAAATGTTGCCACCTTCTCTGAGCTGATAAGAAGAAGAAGAAGAAGAAGAAGAAGAAGAAGAAGAAGAAGAAGAAGAAGAAGAAGAAGAAGAAGAAGAAGAAGAAGAAGAAGAAGAAGAAGAAGAAGAAGAAGAAGAAGTAGAATAGAATAGAATAGAATAGAATAGAATAGAATAGAATAGAATAGAATAGAATCTTTATTGGCCAAGTGTGATTGGACACACAAGGAATTTGTCTCCGGTGCATATGCTCTCAGTGTACATAAAAGAAAATACATTTGTCAAGAATCATAAGGTACAGCACTTAATGATTGTCATATAGGTCTAGTAAGCAATCAGGAAACAATCAATAGTAATAAAAACATAAAATGTAAAATCATAAAATAAAATGAAATGTCAGCACAGGCTATAGTCATACAGTCATAATTGGGAGGAGATGGGTAATAGGAATGATGAAAAAAGTAGTGCAGTAATTATATAATAAATATATAATAAATAGTTTGACATTATCGAGGGAATTATTTGTTTAACAGAGTGATGGCATTCGGGAAAAAACTGTTCTTATGTCTAGTTGTCTTGGTGTGCAGTGCTCTGTAGCGACGTTTAGAGGGTAAGAGTTGAAACAGTTTATGTCCAGGATGCGAGGGGTCAGTAAGTAGTAGTAGTAGTAGTTAGTAGTAGTAGTAGTAGTAGTAGTAGGATTTATATCCCCCCTTTCTCTCCTGTAAGGAGACTCAAAGGGGTTTACAATCTCCTTTCCCTTCCGCCCCCTCACAACAAACACCCTGTAAGGTGGGTGGGGCTGAGAGCTCCAAAGAACTGTGACTAGCCCAAGGTCACCCAGCTGGCTAATTGGTTCACCAGATAAGCCTCCACAGCTCAAGTGGCAGAGCAGGGAATCAAACCCAGTTATCCAGATTAGAGTGCACTTGCTCTTAACCAGTACACCACACTGGCTCTCATCTAGAGAGAATGCACAACATTAAACATTTAATCCAACATCTGGAGCACACCTTCTTAAAAATACAAATGTAGAAGAGTGAATTAAAATCCTAATTAGGTTGGAAAAATCTTGATTAGGTTGGAAATATTCAATAGGGACCACTTTTTTCCCTTTAATACCGAACTAGAACTGGAAGACACCCATCAAACTTAAGACTTTGCTGAAATGAAGTAATTGTTTAGCAAATATAACACATGGTTGACTGGTAGAACTCTCCCTCACCAAAAGCAGACTTTTAACTGTCCCGAGAAAGACTAAACCAATTATTAAAAGGAATTGTTGTTAATATTTGTGTATGAAAAAGCTAGTCCTCTATTCCAAAACTGCAGACCAAGAAATCCGAAGAAAACTGAGACTTGGAAAAGGCAGCCATAAAGAAACTAGAAAAGATTGTTAACCATGAGGACATGTTGATAGAGATCCAGATGAAGGTAATTCATACTATATTTCCCATTAGTATTTATGGATATGGAAGTTGAATTATGAAGAAAGCTGACAGGAAGAAAATGTATTTATTTGAAATGTGGTGTGATCCATCCATGGGGTCATTAGGCAGACTTTGTTTATGGGATGGTTTGTCATTGCCTTCACCAGTCATGTACTTATTTTACCAACCTCAGAAGGATGGAAGGCTCAATAAACCTCAACCCAGCTACCTGAAACCAACTTCTGTCAGGATTGAACTCAGGTTGTGAGTAACCTTTGACTGCAATACCACAACTTATCACTCTGCGCCAGAGGGCACCTTCCAAGGAACTTACCCAAAAACATTTTTCAGGGAAGTAGTAAAAGGGACGGCAACAGAAGGAAAAGATAAGGTGAACTGATTAACATGGGAAGAATGAGAGTAAAGGCAGTTGAATTAACTGTATATACTAGGTTTCATTTCAGATGGGGATCAGGGTTAAGGGGTTATGTCACAGACTTTCTGGACAGAATGAATTTTAGTTGAGGTTTGATGGTGTGGAACATCACAGATATAAGAGAAAAAACAGTAATAAGATGGGCCGTTTCCGCACGGCCAAAAGCAGCGACGCGATGACGTCGCAAATTGCGACGCATCCCAAAAAAAGCGTTCACACAGACAGGCGGAGCTGCGGGCGTCCGCAGCCCCGCAGAAATGTGACGGTTCGCACGGAAGCGCTGCGGAAGCGGCGTCTCGCGACGTTGCGCCTGCGCACTTGCGAAGCCGTGCAGGCCCGACACCATTTTTGACGACAGCTCCGTGGCGGCTGTTCGCACGAGTGCGGCGTCGATGCGTCACATGGGGAAAAAGAGTGGTTTTAAGCGTTTTCTGAATACACCGTCTTCGCGCTGGTTTCGCGTTTTCGCGACGGCGCGACTGCGCACCTCCGCCGCTGCGCGTGCGAACGCTCTCGCTCTGACGCTTCTTTTTCCGTTGCGACGACGTCATATTTTGCCCGTGCGGAAACGGCCATGGTGTGGAACATCACAGACATAAGAGAAAAAACAGTAATAAGGGCCCTCAAATTGGCTGAATATGGTAGAATTAAGGGAATAAAAGGCTTGTTTGAAAATTATATAGACTAGGAGGGCAGAGAGGGAAAAGGATTAAATTTATGCTGCTCAATATGAGATGGAATGGAAGGTCAACATAGGACTTGCAGTGGAGGCTTCAAAACACTGAGGCTATACATAACATTTCATAACAGAGTCAATTGTGGGTTTGAGGACACAAAAATGGAGTCTGTTCATATGGTGCCTGATCTGGCAGATGAATGATTTTGACAATGGAAATCTGGACAGTGGAGAGGACCAAGATGCAACCATGGAAGTTCAGAGAGAAGAAGCCTACTGCAATCAAGAAGGGAGGTTAGGATAAGGATAAGGAGGATAAGAATATCAGCACCATTAGGATGGAGACAGATGCTGTCAAAAGAGAATTCATCTTGGAATCTGAAGTCTTTCTCTGACAACTACAAGTACAGAGTGCTCTTCCTCAACCCCCTCTTCCCAGGGACGGGTTCACACGCCAGCTAAATTTACTCATGCGTTCCAACTGGGAATCCAGTTTGGAGATGGGGAACTCACTCCCCAGAAAGTTCTATGGATGCAGCCCCATGATTGGTTGTGTGCACTCAGGAGATTAAGACCAGCTTTCTCCATAAGTACAGCTGATGAGAAGAATAGAGATCCTTTTATCTTTACCCCCTCCTTGCTGCAGAAAGACATCTATTGCTCTGGAAACTATTTACCTCAAGAACCAACATTGCTGTATTACGACTCCAGTAAGAAAGATAGCTAGTTAGCTCTGATAATTTAGTGCATTATACTACCAATCGAACTGTATGTCTTGTTTTTGAATATCTTTTCTAATCTTCTTCAATGAAGACTTATTTAGCATTATGATGTGTGTTGCTCAAGGAGTCACTGGTCCCAAACACAGCTGAGCTTGATTGCATTACCACGCTAAAGTGGGGACAGCTGTGGCAGATGCCTAATAGCTGATCATAGTGCTTCTAATGGAGAATGACTATCAACATCACAAAGAGCTCCTGAGGATCTGGCCAATGCTGGTTTATGGCTCGCTTTTAACAACATACCCTAAACATATCCATTTTCTTGTTATCTCCGACCAGAGCATTCAGCAGCTCCTGCAGGGGTTCACAGCTGTTTGGACATCAGGGTCTTAAACTCACATTTTTGCCCACCCAGCTGCTAAACAGAAAGATGTTGCTGGAGGAGCTAATGAAAAGGGAAAGAAAAAAATCAATCAACAAATATTCTGCTTTTGCTACTCTGACTTGACAGGGAAAAAAGAGAAGACAAAGGAAATGTCAATATCAGAATGTAAAGGTACAAAAGAGCTTGACAAACATTATGTAGCTATTGGCATTTGGTCACAGAAAGGCAATTGTAGACTTCTTTTTTTCTTCCACCCGAGAGACTGAGGATTGCGGTATCTTGTTTTCTCCACTGCTGCCCCCCTCCCATGTTTATCAACACGATGCTCAGACTAGGATATTTCCATATAGGATATTTCTGTCAGCTCTGTCCCCAATACTGTTTTAGTCCAGTTCCCCCCTCCCCGCACCCATTCTGGCACACATTTTTGTGCCTTTAGTTTTCTATTTGGATTTTTCTGGTTAATCCCATTTTTTCTCTGGTTCTCTCGAAACCACTTGTACTCTGATCTTTGTCCCATACACTTCCACTCACATCTTGCCCATTTTTCAACCACTGGACCATAGTCATCAAACGAATTCCCCCTTTCCCTCCATTTTGAAGATGGGTGGTTTGGGTTCTTTTTTTATAAGCTCCAAAAATATTGATATATTGAAATAGTGTTGTAATTTGTTGTTTAGGTTCTTTAAATTCTCAGCTCTCATTTTTTTTTGAAAAAAAAAAGTAAGGTTACTTTTTTTAAAAAAGTTAAAGTTATGTTTGGATTGCCTTCCCCATGTCTTCCCCATGGCTGCTTGCTCCCCACGGGAGGGTAGTCTCCTCACGTTTTTCTGTCTATAAGCGAGGAAGTGCCCCATTGCTTGCCCCAATTGTAGCTGGTGTGTTTGCCCACCTCTTTTTTCAGGTTGTCCCTGGTTCTCACATTGACCAGTGGCATTTCTTCACATTAATTTTTTTCAGCATTTCCCCATTCTATTGCTGCTGCTAATGTGCCTTCTGTTCCCCAGAAGTGCCCATGGAGGAGTGGGCCGAACTGCTCCTCCATGGGTGGGGGAAGGCAGGGAGACACAAAACAAGCCAGATGTATCCTGAGGCCGTTCTGCTCTCCCTGCGCAGGCAGGGAAAACATCACACTTTGCCCGCTATTTGAAGACACGGGGCTTCTTGGATCTGTGGTGTGGTGAGTTCAGCAGTGGGAAAAATGTAAAAAGTTAAAATCTGCCTCAAAGGGAGTGAATGCTCACTTCAGGGCAGGCTTGTTGTCCTTAATAGGCCCAAGTCTCTTGCTCTTTACCTCATGGAAAGATAGAAAAAGGCATATCTCAGCAAATTTGCTTTTTTAAAAAAAATGAAAGTTAGAAATTCAGAGAATTTGCTTACACTGTTAGTACAAGACTAAGTCAATATAACAATATTTTAGGGCTTTTTTAAAAAGGAGGTACTGTGACATCTCCCTACAAGAATGAACTGAACTTGAGATCATGATGTCTCAGGAACTCAAAAATTAATGTGGTAAAAAATAAAGCAAAACAACCTTGTAAGACATCTAGATTATCTGTCAATAATTCCAGTACATCCAATTTTCAACTAGTTTGACTACTGTGCTCCAACGGTTTTGTTTGACACAGAGCACAAATAAACCACATTCATTGGCCACAAATAACTTATTAACTGAAATATAAAGAGTTGTTTCTCTCTTCATACCACAGACCCTTACGGCTAACAAGCCATTTTCCTCACTGATATTTGAAAGCCATGTGGCAAAGAATGACGAGATGCATGTGGAGAAAGAGCTTGGAAAAAATCTGAAGAATGTGAAAATCACACTCAAGGCAGTGGCGTAGCTAGGCCAGAGTGTGCCCGGTGCACACTCTGGCTCCCCCCCCATGCGGCGCCCCCCCCCCCGCGGCTCCCTGACCTCCCCACGGCGCCCCACCCCCCGCGGTGCTTCATTCCACTTACTTTTAGGAAAGGAGCAGGCCGAAAAAGCCTGCCTGCGTTGCCTGGGCCTGGTGGGAACTGCATTTCCCAGGAGCCCCTGGGAAATGTAGTTCCTACCAGGCCCAGGCAACTCAGGCAGGCTTCTTCTCTGGGATGTTCCATTCCTAAAAGTAAGTGGGGGATGCGCCGTGGGGACGGGGGGCACCAAGGAAGGGGGCAGGGGCACCGCGGGAGGGAGCACGAGGGCTGCAGGGGGGCCGGGGGATTTTTCTGCCCCCCACGTGACTAGAATCGGTTCACCCAGTGTGTTGCGCACCCCCCCCCTCCCCCTGGTGGCTTCCCCACTGACTCAAGGCCAATCAGAAGAGGGCATTTGCCCTCGGCGTCCAGCTCAAAGAGGGTCTCAAAATTAGATATTTGTTAATTTTTGGCATTTGTTAAGTTTTGCAACTTGTTTTTATGCACACCGTACATATAAACTAGGGGCCTCAAAAGCTGGAAGTGGCCCAGGCAGCTGCTTTGGGCTTTGAAAGACTGATGATGCGTTTAATACTTTTGCTGCCAGATAATGCTTTCACCTGGTCCAGTATTTGAAGCCTGTGTAAGATCTGCACTGCATCCTGTGTTTGGTCAGCATCCATCAGTGTTCCACACCAGATCAGACAGGCCGTTTCTACATGGCACAATTTTACCAGGTTACAATCAGTATCTTACAATCCAGGGTCTATTTTATCCCTGTTTCTCCCTTTGCACGACTTTCGTTCTTGCGGTGGAATTGAGTGAAGAACTGGGAGGAAAGATTTTGGTTTCGACTTTCAGGAAGAGCTATGGATCTTTTGAACGGTTTGCGCTGGCGTATCCGCGCATGCGCAAACATCCCCAGTGTCCCATGTTCTGATTGGCTGTTGTTTTTGGGCAGCAGCTTGAATTAATGTTCTGGATAGGACCTAGCACAGACCTCAACTCAGCAAGCGGCAGCAAAAAACAATGGGGCGCAGCATCACATCACAATCCCACTCACATTTTTGTGGAAAACGAGATACTCCCCCCCATGATATGCCCACTAAAATTTGGCCCAAAGTGCACATCTCCCTAGCTATGCATTTCAAGCAACCTGTACATGTACAGAAAAGAAAACTGGGACATTTTGGGGCTCTGCTCCTGATTAACCCAGGCAAAATGGCACTCGGTTGATACCATAAGCAGAAAACGTGCTTGTTTTGGGAAGAACGGGCTGCAACAGTCAGCGGCTCAGCAGAATTGAAAACTAACATGACATCAGGTGGAGAGATCAGGGGAGTGGGCGGAGGGGCAGGGAGATCAGGCCGCTGGGCAGGAAAAATAAACTGTTTCTGCTTCCGTGGTGTTTGCACAGTAGCATGTTCACTGCAGGATTTTTGAAAAGAATCGCCAAATTGGCGATTTTAAAAAATCCTAGGATGAGGGAAATATCGCAGGGCAAACCCACTTTAGGACCAGGAACCATGCAAACTTCTGGGCCAAACCGGGATATTTCCCTTGCTCAACCTGGGATATTTGGACCATGCAGAAATGACCTGAGGCAATCATCAACTCAGTGGGAACCATCAGGAGTAATTCCAGACCATCTGTTCCTGTGTAGGAACTACTGTTTGCAAATCTCCCTGTTTCATAAAAGTAATCCCACGGGCGATACGGACGGACAATTGGAATGCGGACTCCAGAAATGCAGGACAGCATCTAAAAGTAGCCAGCACCCTTTCTCAGATTTTGAAAAATCAAGTGCTCAGGTGTTCCATACGCCTTTGGGGGAGAAGCCACTGTGTGCCACTTCCAAAAAGGTCATTTATTTACTTAAAAATGTTTCTGTCATTTCCTTAATAATCAGAGCAACTTGGATGACTCTGGCTAAGATGGGAATTATTAGCTTTGTAATTCTTAGCCTTTTGAGTCTCCCAAGAACGCTGAAATGAAACTAAATAACTATGTTTTGGGGTTAGTTTATCTTCAGTTGCAGCATATTTTTCATTCAAGTCTAATTTTTCATTCAAGTCTAATTAATAAGAGGAGGGTGAACTGAAGCTAATAATGTTGTTTCACAGTGTTCTCTGAACAATCTAGTTTAATCATGGAATATATTAATATATAAAAAGTCTACTTTCATTGCAATGGTGTTTGTCATTCAGTATCTAGACTCTGAAATCTAGCTCCATATGAAGATTCCAAGACAAACTTATTACAGCTAAGAGTTGCTTACAACAATATGAAAGGGAGATGCACAGTGCCATTCTAAGCAGAGGCACCTTCCGCACATGCAGAATAACGCATTTTCAATCCACTTTCACAATTGTTTGAAAGTGGATTTTGCTATTCCGCACAGTCTCCAAATACCTGCTGAAGAAGAAGAAGAAGAAGAAGAAGAAGAAGAAGAAGAAGAAGAAGAAGAAGAAGAAGAAGAAGAAGAAGAAGAAGAAGAAGAAGAAGAAGAAGAAGACAACTACTACTACTTTATTTATGATCAATGACCAAATATTTATTCTGCATGTGAGGAAAGGGTCACAGTGATACCTTTCTAAATCCATTGAAGTCCATGGCTGAGGAATGCACAGGCACATGTTTCCATTTCACACATTTATACCAATGTTTAACTAATATGTCCCAACATCATATACAATTTGATGCAAATATAAAATACCCTCCAACTTCTGATCTGCTTTCAAAAGATCTCCAGACAAACTGAAGGGACAAACATTGCTGTAAAACAACTCTCTTTTTATTATGCTCAGAGAACTCATGCTATTTGAAAGTTTACATACACTGCTTTAAAAACTATACTTCACCTCACAGCTCTTTCACTATACCAAAGTCTTAACCTCATGAGGTAAAACATTCAGTATATTTCAGCTACCACATGGAGGCTGTTTTAAATTGTTCCACATAGGAAGTCACAGTTGGGGCCATTTTCTCCACCTTTTGATGGGACTTTTGTGCTGATGTGAACAAACCACTCCTGGTGAGTCACACTTCGTAAAAAAGTTACCACACACTAACAGCTGCTGTGCACAGCTATACAAGACCTCTGTGCGGAGACCACAATCTGGAATGGCCAAGACACATTACCCAAAAAACTTTTGTTTTGGTTGAATGTTAAATCAGTTGTAACCAGAATAAGACTCATACTCCTCATCCACCAGCCATCAAGTCTTTGGTCCATACTATACAGTGGAGTATTATGATAGCTTCCCAACTAACAAGAGGACAAAAAAAAATATCTGAGCAGAATCAAGCAACAACAGTGTTAAAAACACATATAAACACCTTGAGGCATGACTAGAATATATTTAGCAACAAGGATTGACTATGCAGTTATAGGTGTGACACAGCAACCATTTAGGACTGTCATACACAAAGTCCTACTACCACAGTATAAATGGCTCGACTGCCATTATTAGTTTCATCTGGTCCCATCTATGAAACCAAAATACAAAGGCTACTTTTACACTATCCTATTTTGCAGTTGTTACAGTGTCAGACTACAGTTTGGAAAGCTTAGGTTCAAATTCCCTCTCTTGCAAAAGCTCCCTGGGTGACTTTGGCCCAGTCACACACCCTCAATCCGACCTATCTCACACGTATCTCAATCCGACCTATCTCTTGCCTTGAAAACTCCACCAGGGGTCATCATAAGTCAGATGTGACTTGACAGCAAAAAAAATCTACCTCTAACAAAAACGACATTTAGTCATTAGCTGAACATTTTTAATTGAGAAATGCAGGATAAAAACCTTTAAATACTGAAATATGAAACACGGATGTTTCTGAATTTAACATTTCCCTAGTAACATAATCATTTCTACACATTTACTGCTCTCACTGAAGTGCCCGTTTCTCTCAGTATACAGCATGTTCAGTGAGGAAAATGTAATTATTTTCTGTGGGTCAAGATAATGATTAATTTGGGGGGAGAAATTGCTTCTTGCAAAGCGTATCAATTTATGAAAAAGGGTAAATCAATTCCTGAAAAAATAAGGTTGTTGGGAAGAAAAAAAATCAGTGAGACGGTCAGCAGTTTCACTACTGGCTTCCATGCCTTGACAGAGCTTGAAAGGAAAGGAACAGAACATTTACAGAAACCATTACAGAAACCAACTGCGAGCCCATGGGACTATCCAATATGGACACTGTCAGTTTAATCCTAAAGAGATTTGTATTCTTCTAAACTGACTGACTTTAAGTGGGTTCAGAAGGTCATAACTCTGCTTAGGATGGCATTGTGAGATCCTAAGCAGCCCATGGATGGGGCTATTGATCATTCTACCATTGAGATCACATATGCATCATTTTGAGAAATCAGCATAAGGAAACATGTAAAACGATTGCACTATTGCTTAAATAAGTGGCTGATACAACTAAGAACTGATTGTTCTGCTGAAATTATCCTGCACCACAAACCTGTAGTAAAACTGAAGAAAGTGCTATTACTTAAGCAAAATGGCTGTGTGGATGGTTTAAATATAGGGGGAGGGACAGAGGGATAATAGCGGGTAGACTTTAAGTTTGCACTAGATGTGGTGTTGAAATTAAGTTTATAATCTCTTGAGCGCACATGGTTACAAACTGCAGGCGGCTAATCAAGTGACTTTGAACGATGCTCCCTGGATGCGAAAATCAATACCTGAGAAGATTTTTGCTACACCTCCCTTTGACAGCCATTTAACAGCTAGGACAAAAGGCACCTGCCAGTTAAATGTTAGATGGAAAGAAAAGAAAACATTATAGAAGAACAACAATGACCCATTTGACCAAAGTAGTCTGTCACTCCAGTGGGTTCAGAAGGGTCTGAGAAAATGCACGCATAGACCGGGAAAGAGATCTAAAAGGGCAGGGAGGAGAGAAAAGAACTGCAAATTGATATTAGTGACCCAATTTCTTTTTTAAAAAATGCTTACATTGTGTTGGGCTTTTGTCCCGCAAAGTGAGTTTCGGACTTCTTCAAGACTTAAATGGGAGGTTTTCTTTCCCCAAGGGCGACTTTTCTCTCTGCCTGAGATGCAACACACAGCTTATTTCCCATAGCGTTTCCCAACATCTCCTCTGCCACAGGGTATGCTGTGTGCTACTAACTTAAGATGCCTGTCATGAAGGATACGGATTAACTGGTGCAATCTCCAAGCAGCTTCACTTCATTATTGCCACAGATTAATGTGACGGTAATTGGTCCTGAGTCTGATCTATTTATCCAGCCTTTTTACACGTTTCGGGCCGCAGAATAAGAGCTTTGGCTGTTAACCGACTGGGAGCAAGCGCCGGCTGTTTTATTTATTTCCTAATGCATTTGTCTATTGTTTTCCAATGCACTTTTAGCTCTGAAGGGCAATCGGTCATCTTCCAGAACATTTAAAGTGGCAGATTTATTAGTTTGCCTTTTCAAGTAGCTTTTTTTCCTTAAAAACAGTCATTAGTCTTCGGTCATGAAAATATAATAGCAATAAACAGTTAATACAGACTGCAGCCCTTAAGTGCAAATGATCACTCTTGCTCAAGATGAAATACTTCCATTGGTAAGCTAATTGTTATGCGTCCCCAGCATGCCTGCAGTCGCCTAGCGTGACACAAATTTACATAATTTCTCTTCTCTAAGAGGCTTCAAATAATAATAGGCATGTGAGATAGAATCTATTAATTTTAAAGTTACTTTGGCTGCTATCTTTGTGGAGCAGCTTATCAAAAGAAGCCTTACATTAAGATTCATAAATTGTAAGTGTATTATTCGGGGCTATCAGAAATGGAGCATTTTGGAATCAGAGTTTAAGTCAGGAGAGACTAAATGCATGTCCCAAACAGTCTCACTTTTCCTCAGTGGAAGTGGGTTGAAATCAAATGGCAGGAGGGTACCCAATGATTAGTCAGATCACCGCTGAATTGGGAAGTCAGATTAAGTAGATGGTCACTAAAGTGACTGGTTGCAGAAAACAACGCCCACATACATCTGACTCACTGTTCTCATCAGGCAGTCCCAGATAGTATCCTTGTGCTGTGCTCAGGGGCCTTGGAGTGTTATAATGCACCCTCCAAAGCAGCCATTTCTTCCAGTGGTAGTCTGGAGAGCAGTTGTCATTTCGGGAAATGTTAAGGCTTTAATAGGGCCTGAAGATCTTCTCGAATTACTAATAATCTTCAAAGAATGAGATCAGTTTTCCTGGAGAATATGGCTGCTTTGGAAGATAGAATTATACTCTGCTAAGATTTCTCCCAATGTTTCCAACTCAAATCTCTAGGTATCTCCTAACTCATAGCTGGCAACCTGAGCCAGGTGGCTGCACTAGGTGGATCTCCCACTATGACAAAGACACTTAACGCTGATTTGTAAGCAAGATGTGTCCAGGGTGTCCCAGCACCCAGCAGCCTGTTCCACCCGCCTACTTGTCAAAAAAATGCCCACCCAGGAACCCTGGAGCACCCTGTAACCAACAGCCCTGCCCCTGGACTTACCATGGCAGGAGGGCCTGAGCAGAAACAGCAAGCCTCAGAAGTTCCAGGGAACAGGGTGGAGGCAGCACAGCCCTAGCCAAGCTGCAATCAGCAGTCCTCAGTAGTCTTAGTGGGGTGGGACCAGCACAGCCTGAGCCAAGCTACAATCAAGGAGGAGAGTCAGGAAGGCTGAAGAGCCTGTCTCAGGCCAGCAGAGCAAGACAGACAGCTCACCAGCCACAAGGAGGTTGAAGCAGGGAGTTCCCAGGAGGAAGGGAACATCTTGAGGGGGATAAAAGAGAGGTAGGCCAAGAGGGGGCTGGTTGGTGTTGTAGTATGGGGGTTCAAGCTTGCAGGAGTGCTCCTAACTACCTGACGCAAATAAAGAGTTATGAACTGAAGACAGAGTCATGTCCGAGCTCCTATGAGGTCAAGGTGGCCTACCCTGCAGGGGTAGCTGGCAGGGGAGCACTCACAATATAGAATGTAAGGCAGGTCTTAATCAGATCTGTTGGCCAAATCATGAAAAAAGTGCATTCTCAATGGCAGAACTTGGCTGAAGACAAAGGCATACTATGGCAGAACTTGGCTGAAGACAAAGGCATACTTTTACTATGGAATTAAAAAGACTAGATTTAACCCAAACAGGCAAACAATCTTCCTCTCCTCCCTGTAAAAACAATTTAAAATACACACTGTTCACGTAAGAAAAATAAGAAAAATGCCTACTACTTTTTAAAAGAATAAGACCTGAGAGCTGGAGACCTAATCCTGCCACCAAATCTACCTGTTTCCTCATATAAAAAGTCCATAATTTACAGTATACTGCCAGCCTTCCTAGATACCACTTCTGAATACAGCCTCCCTATCTCACATTATGAGCCATTCATGAAACTCTGAGGAACCTACATGTACAGTCATAAGGGGGAAAACCCAAAGAACCCCACTGTGCACGTGCAGCATGGTATGGTGGTTAAGAGCAGGTGCACTCTAATCTGGGGAACGGGGTTTGATTCCCCACTCTGCCACTTGAGCTGTGGAGGCTTATCTGGTGAACCAGATTGGCTTGTGCACTCCAACACATGCCAGCTGGGTGACCTTGGGCTAGTCACAGTTCTTCAGGGCTCTCTCAGCCCCACCCACCTCACAGGGTGTTTGTTGTGAGGGGGGAAGGGAAAGGAGACTGTAAGCCCCTTTGAGTCTCCTACAAGAGAGAATGGGGGGAGATATAAATCCAAACTCTTCTTGTTCACTAAAGGATTGGTATAGAATCATGATTCCGTTCCTGCCTGAGAACAGTGAGAGACTATAATATAACATCATATTTTTACACTTCCTGAGGTTTAGGATATGATTTCTATGATTGATAGTTTTGGAACCCAGTTTTGGCGGGGGAAGGGGGTTGCTCCTGATGTATCAAACTGCACAAAGGTAATTTTCTGCCATGAATTATTCAAGCTATTGTGACATTTGATATATTCTAATCTAAAATATTTAGACAGCTACTGAATTCACTAATGATAATTGAACTGATTTTTAAATTGAGTTTCCTGAAAGGAGCTGCGCGGGGGTTGCCAATCTCCAGGTGGGGCCTAGAGACCTCCCAGAATTACAGCTGAACTCCTGATTATAGAGGTCAGTTCACCTGGAGGAAATAACTGTTTGGGAGGACAGACAACATGCCATAAGTGGGCTCCCTCCCCTCCCCAAATCCCACTCTCTTCAGGCTCCATCCCCAAATCATCAATAATTTCCACAAGCCAGACTTGGAAACCCTAGCTTGCACTAATGTGTACTATTTTACAGCAGGACAACCAACCTTAAAAGGTCAAAATTCAGTTCTGTTAGCCATTTGACACAGAATAAAATTGGTTTCAGAGGGTAGTAGTGCTAGGTCGTTTCTGCACAGTCCAAATACCCCTGGTTGAGCAAGGGAAATATCCCGTTTTGGCCAAGATGTTCGAACAGTTCTTGGTTTTAAAACAGGTTTGCCCTGAGATATTTCCCCCTGCAATATTTCCCCCACCCGAGATTTTCAAAAATTGCCAATTTGGCGACTCTTTTCAAAAATCTCGCAGTGAACCCGCTACCCTGCAAACACCGCGAGAGCAGAACTGATTTATTTTTCCCACCCAGCCGCCTGATCTTCCTGCCCCTCCACCTGCCCCCCTGATTTCCCCACCTGACGCCATGACAGTTTTCAGCTCTGCTGAACTGCCAACAGTTGCAGCCCGTCCTTCCCAAAACATTCACTTACATACATTTTCTGCTCGACCAGGTGCTCATTTTCTGCTCGACCAGGTGCCATTTCACCTGGGTTAATCAGGAGTGGAGTCCCAAAATGTCCCCATTTTCTTTTCTGTACATGTACTGGTTGCTTGAAGTGCATAGCTAGGGAGATGTTTGGGCCAAATGTTAGTGGGCATACCATGGGGGACAGTCTCTCGTTTTCTGCAGAAATATGAGAACATGAGTGGGAACGTGATGTGATGCTGCGCCCCATTGTTTTTTGCTGTCACTTGCCATGTTGAGGTCTGCACCGGGCCCTATCCAGAGCGTTCATTCAAGCTGCCGCCCCAAAACAACAGTCCATCAGAACGCGTGACACCGGGGATGTTCACACATGCACAGATACGCTTGCAGTGTAAATACAAAATACCCAGGCTCATGTGAAAAAAACTGGAGTATTTCCTCCGGATCTTCACTCAATTCCTTCACAGAAATGGGCAGCCAAGCAAAGGGAGAAACTGGGATAAAATAGACCCGGATTGTAAGATACCGATTGTAGCCCTGTATAATTGTGCTGTGCAGAAATGGTTGCTGTCTGCAGTAGAACATCTAGATTTGAGTTCTGTAGCACTTTAGAGACTACAAGATTTTCAGGTTATAAGCTTTCGAGAGTCAAAGTTCCTTACATGAGATACCTGACAATGAAAATACAGAAAGAACTGGTATCTGTCAAAGGAAGCTTTGACTCTCAAAAGCTTACACCTCCATAATGTTGTTGATCTCTATGGCGCTACTGGACTCAAATCCAGCAGAAAAGAATTAGTCTCATTAGTTTACTTGCTGGCTGACAGAAGAAGAGGAGGAAGAGTTTGGATTTACACCATGTGTTTCTCTCCTGTAAGGAGTCTCAAAGCACCTTACAAACTCCTTTCCTTTCCCTTCCTCTCCCCACAACATATACCTTGTGAGGTAGGTGGGGCTGAGATAGTTCTGAAGAACTGAGACTAGCCCAAGGTCACCCAACAGGCTTCATGTGTAGGAGTGGGGAAACAAATCCAGTTCACCAGATAAGAGCTCACCGCTCACATGGAGGAGTGGAGAATCAAACCCAGATTAGAGTCCACCTGCTCTTAACCACTACACCACACTGGTAATACATATCTTTAAGGCTCTAACATTCATTGGTGAATCTCATCCCACCGTTAGGAAATCCACATGCAGGACACTGGATATTTTATAAGAACAGTGAGAAAAGGCAGAAGGAGATCACAACAATCTAGAAAACAGTGTCAGAAGCACCTGCCACAGTATTGTGCATCGCAGTCTGAAATAAATATAATTAAACATAGTATACAGACAAAAGCTTGAGCAGTACAACAGTATTATAACAATTATTTGTAAGGCTACAGCGTGTGAAAATTATAACCATGTTATTAGTAGCTACTATTGCATATCAAGAGGCCTCCCATTTACCTGCAAGGAGCAGTGAATTACCAGTCTCAGACCCAATTTCCTGCCCCAGGGGAACAGGAGGGAAAAAAATTGACTCTAAATAGTGACATTTTAGGAATTTCCTCTATGGTAAAGACCATGGAGATGAGGGGAGGCAGTCTAGAAGTAACCACATCCTCCCCAAATTTCATCTTCCTGAGTCTCCACCCCTAAGATGTCCTGGCATTTGGCAAGGATACCAGCTTCATGCCAAACAGTACCCGCAGCCTAAGTTCTGGTTAGAGGGAGACATCCAAACTCACCAGGGCTCAAGCACCTATGGGAGGAAATGGAGAGAGAATAGGCATGTGCTGGCATTGCACCAGCATATTTATGCCACTTCTAGGAAATACCAACATAACATGGGAATGATCCAGCAGTTTACAAAAACGCTGAGGTAAAACCATACAGTTTTTAAAACTTAGAGCATCTAATGACCCATCTTAGATGTTTTAAATAGACCTGATTTTTAAAATAGATCTGCATGACACCAGGCCCTTCCCATGATTTCTCCCAGGGGTTGACAGCTGCACCTTGGCAACACTGAGTTAGAGAAGCAAACTAGATTCAAATGCCCTATGATTCACCAGTTCACCAGATAACAAGATGAGCTGGGTGAGCCTAAGTCTGGGTGACTCTATGAGCGGGGGGACCCTAAGTCTATATTATTATTATTATTATTTATTAGATTTATAGGCCGCCTCACCCCCAAAGGGCTCGAGGCAGCTCACAATACAGCTGTTCCAACAACAGCACATAAAATACATACTAAAACTAACCACATTAAAACAAATTTCGACAGCAGCAATATCTTAAAATTTAAATAACAGAGTTAAGAGCAAGCAAAATTAAAGACAGTTGTGAGGATAAAATGGTAGTGGGGAGAATGATGCACACTCCATTAGGCTCACAGAAAGAGCATGGTAAAAATTTACTTAAGAGTGTGTGGCGGGGGGGAGTAAAACCCACATAGTCAATTGGATCTTATTTAGGATGCGTTTAGGATTGCAGTCTCAATATTGTAACATGCCAGTGATGACGAGTACTGCTGTAACATTCAGGATCAACTTCGTCCTAGAATCAAAGATGGATTATTCACTGGTGCTATGCCCCACAGCAAAAGTAAGTTTTTCTGCAGCATTTTCTGTACTGACACAGTGTCAAAGATTCAGGAAGCCTTCTGGTTAGCGAAAATGAGAAACCCCCAATGTTTCCCCCTAGCTTTGGGGTTTCACTTCTTCTGGGTTGCTCCCCCATCCAACACAAGACTGAAGATTGCCAGCTTTTTGTGTGTGTGCCCTTTAAATGTAATACTGATATTCCTTATCCTGCTGTTATTGTTGTTGTTGTTGTATTAGGGAAATGCTGGCTGTCAATCCCTGCAAGGAGTAGGCGGAGCGAGGGGGGGGTCTTCTTGTAGGGATTGTTGGGTGGCATTTCCCTAAAAAAAGTTAATCATGATAGCAGCCTGCACAATATCAATATAAGGAATATCATTTAAAGGGCTAAAAAAAGGCAGCAATCTTCAATCTTGCATTGGACAGGGGAGTGACCCGGAAGTGGGGGCTGGAAAGCCCAAAGGCAGGCAGTGGGGCACCTCCTTGCATGTAACCAAGGAAAGACAAGGAGACCCACCAAAAAGGCATTATGGGGCAAGAAGCGTCATGGAAAATGCTACATGCATAGTGGGTCAAAGTCATTTCTCTGTATCTGCACCACTATCTGAGAATGCAGCAAACCATGAGACAAATATCAGTATAAAGGCCAGTTTCAAATGTTCTACCACACAGAACACCTTAAGGCCTTCCCCTTGTCGCTAAACTGATGCCTGCTCTGCTTTCTTTCAGGTGCCAGGTAAATGTTTCTGTGTACGTAAGCTTGTAATGAAGGGGCTGATTTTTAACACTACTTTTATAGAGTCTTTAGCCTGGAAACGACTCAAGTCATTTCAAGCAGCACAGTATTTTAATGCTCTGGCTAGTCGTTAAATGCTGGATCTTAATTAATAACTTTTAAGGTTTTATGGTCTTGATTATGTTTTATTTTGTACGCTGCTTGGGGCAGATCCCCTGGACAAAACAGCATAAAGATTTTCTAAACAAGTCCAGGATAAATAAGTAACAAAACTCAGAATGGGCTCTACAGACAGAAGCGGGCCTGATTCTTACTAGCTGGGGTTACCAGAGGCATGGAGCACTGTTGATTCCCATACCTAATATTGGGTTTCCCTACCTAATGGAGCAGTTTGCCTTTAACACCTTTGGGTGAAAATGAAACCCTTCTCTTGGGGATACTGTGGTGAAGACAGAAAAACCGATACCTCTGCATAGGGATAAGACTAAGAGAGAAGAGAGTTTTGGATTTATAAGGAGACACAAGGTGGCTTACAAACTCCTTTCCCTTCCGCTCCCCACAACAGACACCTTGTGAGGTAGGAGGGGCTGAGAGAGTTCCGAAAAACTGTGACTAGCTCAAGGTCACCCAGTAGGAATGTAGGATGCGGGAACGCATGTGGTTCACCAGATAAGCCTCTGCCACTCAGGTGGAGGAGTGAGGAATCAAATCCGGTTCTCCAGATTAGAATCCACCTGCTCTTAACCACTACACCACACTATCTCTCTCTGTATATGGCATCCGCTGCCAAGAGATTTTGAAGTATATAAGCCATTTTTCTACACTCACCCCAATGCAAAGCGTTATCACTACTGCTCATATGAAAGTCATGCACTTATTTGGTTTCCAGCTCTTCTACATGATAATTGCCTATTCTTTTGAATGAATCTCAGTAACATGACAGTTGACAAAAAAGCAAATGGAAATTCCAGTCCACAATGCAAACAAGGAAGTCCATCAACCTACCTTTCAATTCTGTTTCTCTTCTTTACATTAAACAGCTCTTAGGAAACCCTGGGACATCCTTTGGGCTTTATATGCTACTGATGACACTCCACTGGATTACAAAAGAGCCAGGATATTGAGCCGATGGGAGCTCCTAACAGGTTCATCAATTCCAAGCCTCAAGTGTAACAATATACATGCCTGACTATAAAAAATTCATGCTGATTTGCCGTCAAGGGCTAACACCATTTGCTGAAAGTTTCTTGCATGTAAAAAGCAAGGCAGAAGCTCTTCAGATGTGGCAGGAAAACAACATGTACAAAAGGAAACACAAACACAGCTCTATCGTGATAGAAAAAATGCTTTTAACTGTAAACAAGAGAACAATGAGAAGTCTTAGAAACAGGGCGGAGCTAACAGGAAGCTAGCAGCTACGTCACTGCAGGTGCTTATTACAGGGCGTGTTTCCTTATCCACATCTCACTGAATGCCATGCAGCATAATGGGCGTGAAATCAATTGCACTAATTGTGGCAAGAAAGGATAGTGAACACAAATCAGGAAGCGTAAACAGTGTTGCCCTTTGGGTGTTTTCTTATAAAGCTTGCCTGCCACCCTCAGCAATACTGGAATTGTTATTCATAGTCAAGACGTTTGTACTTCTTTTCAATCATTACGCTTCCAGCACTTCCACTACACCTACCAGTAGAGTGCACAACAGATAATCATCTCAACACATGTAACTGCCATTGTGTTGGAATAAGGAAATGCACACGCACGCATGCACACACATGTATTGTCTGTCTTCAGTTCAGGCCATCTGAAACACTGTGTTTTGTGGTAAGCATTTGTGCACGCTGAAACTGGAATATAAGTGTGTTTGCCTGCAGAGGTGGGATCCAACCAGTTCTCACCACTACTCTAGAAGTGGTTACTAATTTTTTCTGAGTGCCGAGAAGGGGTTACTAAAGCAACCTCCCTGCCCAATAGGGACCTGAGGTGCGTGTGTGCGGCGGCGGCACTGTTTGAATCCACCACCATCAGAACCTGTTATTAAAATTTTTGGATCCCACTACTGTTTGCCTGCTTCAGACAAAATGGCAATCAAGAAAATCAGGCATAACATACTCTCCTGATTAGGTTAGGACCTCTGGAAACACAGTTGCTGAAAGAGCATAGAATATCTTTCAAAGATATTCAAAGGACATAGTAAACTTAAAGAAGGGGTCTACAAAGACCCCTTTATAGTCCTTAACATACTGTCCTTTATATGTCAAATAGAAAATATGCATGGAAAATTATTAGATGAAATGAAAATAGCAAAAGAATGAAATGAATTATTAGATGAAATGAAAATAGCAAAAGAAATTTTTTCTTTTTTTTGAAAAGAAAAAAAGGAATTCACCTTATATTTGCTTAGTGGAACATCTACTCCAGACAAGACTTCCACTAATTTACTGAACCAGTATTCATAGTAAAGCATACATTGAATCACACAGTATGTTATTCACAGGAAAAAAAATTACTGTTTAACGTTCTCGGGGAAAAAATGATCAGAAATTTCTGAAATCCTATTTGGCACCAAGGATAATAAGATTTTCTGTAGACTTGAGTAACTTGAGAATCTTGGCATGTCAATTCTTACAATATGCCTTTTCTACAAATGTGCCTGCAGAACTTACCAAAATGGTTCCTATAGGCTGGATTGATACCATCTAAAGAATACACTGAAAAAGTTGCATTTGCCAAAATATACTGATTTTTAAATGCAAAACTTGTAGTGAGACATTTCAAAAGGGCAAGATAAAAGGGACGGAATCAAATAAAATGAATGATTTGTTCAAGATCATAAGGGTATCAATTCTACAATCCATTCAATTTTTTTCTTATTGGAACTGTCACTGAAGGGGGCTGAGAGTACTTTATCTACATTATGTGCGCAATCGTGTTCTAAATGCCACAGTTAGACAGCAAAATAAGTCATGGCAGGGATCCAAAGAAATCGTGTCACTTGTTTGGCTCAAGTCTTCTGTTCCAAAAATAAAGCCTTTGGATTTGTGCCTCTCATGGCGCAATCTTAAACAGCGTAACCATGATCCATCCTCTTCACATATTCTAGAGTACATAGGATTTGGTCCTCAGTCTCCACCTCATATCCTGTGTAATAAAGTACCCCCCACCACACCAGAATAATTCAAAGTAAAGAAAATTGGTGCGGTTGTCAATTCTGGGTTGGGTAATACCTGGAGATTTTAGGGGCGGAGCCTGAGGAGAATGAATGGGGTGTGGGGAAGGAAGAGACTTCAGTAAGGTATAGAGTTCTACTTCCAAAGTGGCTGTTGTCTGCAGGTGAACTGATCTGTCACCTGGACATCAGTTGTAATCCCAGGAGATCTCCAGCCAGTGGCGTACCGCTCATTGGGCAAAGTGGGCAGTGGCCCAAGGCACAGAAATTTTTCGTCATGTGGGGGTGCCTGATTTCTAAGCCCTGCCCACTCTGGCTAAGCCCCGCCCACTCTGTACAGTGGCCACAAGCCACAAGAGGCCAAACAGGAGGACAGGGAGCTCTGCCTCCAGTGAACTTGGGCTGCTAGGGCTGTCCGGGAAGGGTGAGTGCTGTGGCCGGGCTGCTCCACCCATGGGGGGGCATCAAACTCAGGTTTTGCCCAGGGTGCCAGTTTGCCTAGGTACACCACTGTCTCCAGCCACCACCTGGAGGTTAGCAATCCTACTGGAAATCCTTTCTCCACATACACCAGATTCACAGTTTCAATTGGGCACCACACAGCGGTGTACCTGCCAGAGGGACATGTGAGGACACATGTCTCCAGGCGCCAATCATTTGATCACATGGGGGGGCAGTCTGATCATGTGGGGGTCTGCCCCAGGCACCTTTTATTGCCGGTACACCTCTGGCACCACATGAATGGAAATTGAGAGGAATCCACAGCTCAAACTTAACTGTCACAAAGACCGGGGGGGGGGGGGGGGCCTGGACCCAACCTGCCTACTCTGTAATGTTAGTACTCTTCTAAGTCCATCAAAGTCAATGGTTTTGTAGGGCATAACTTTTCTCACAGTTGCATTGCCAAAGAGTACTCAGGAGCAGCAGCAGCAGAAGGCCATTGCTTTCACATTCTAGGCATGTGAGCTCCCAAAGGCACCTGGTGGGCCACTGTGAGTTGCAGAGTGCTGGACTAGATGGACTCTGGTCTGATCCAGCAGGCTTGTTCTTATGTTCTTAAAATGGAAGGAACTGTCAAAAATATTTGTGAGGATCTGTTGTTCAAAGGAAAAGGAAACTGAGCAAATATAAACATCTGAAGTTGCTATGTGGATCCCAGTCTACATGCCTGTGTACAAACTGTTGATGATTCAGTTCTTAACTAGTTCTGAGGAGGACATGTCCTGAATCCTTGCTATCCATTCTTTTAAAATAAATCAACAGTTTCCTATCCATTTATTTTAAAGAAATCAACAAAAAATAAAAGAGAGAGTTCCATCAACATTAAAAGCCCAATCCAGAGGGTGGGGATTGAAGCACAATTTGGAAGCAGCATGGGCTTGCACTGACGCATTTTCCCATCCCACTGGCATAGGTGGCACCTATGCCATTGGAGAGAGCAAACAGAGTGGTGAGTAGGCGCCACAAAGCGGCGTGGAGCCCAACCCAAAAGAGGCTGTCTGCCCTAGAGCTGAGGGCAGGCTAGGGGCATTCCTGGGTGTAGGTAGAGCTGACCTTAGTCATCATTCACCAGGCTTTCCGCCCAGAAAGGCCCCTGGCACAGGCCTCCAGCTTATGCCACCCAAAAGGATGGCATAAGTTCATTGTGGACTATGGGGGCTTTTCAAGCAGTCGGGGTTTTTCTGATTTTCACTGCCTACCCATGGAAGCCCTCCCACGGAGGTGGTGCAGTGATGGAGCTGCCCTTTGAATTGCCTCTGGCTTGGACTGTAAGTCATGTCGTGCATAAACCAAATAAAAGAGTTCAGAGGAAAGGACAAAATTTGAATGCAAAGTCTGGTCTAAAAATAAAGGACACTGATGAAAGAAAGCGGTGGCCTTAATTTGTAAAACCCTTCTGAATTATGAGAGGTGTTGATGAACTTCTAATATCTTGCAGGAAGATTCGCTACAGGGTTTTGCCAGCGGAAACCTCTCTTTGAACAACTAGGACCAAAGCCAGCCAATCACCGACAGCACCCCCAATCTTTTAAAATCGACGGGAGTTTTGCCATGGACTTTAATGGGATGTAAACTGAGGATCAGAACCAGGAATATAGTGCAAAAGCAAATTGAGGTTACCACGAGAGAGAAGACAAGGGGGGAAATAGCCCTGCTGCGATTAGATCTTAGTGTTTTCCATAAGAAGGCAGATTAGGAAAAGTAGCATGAATTCTTCCGCCTGCTCTATGCTTCAAAAAACCTTCCCTTCCCATTGTGCTCTGTGTTACTCTGATAGCAACTGAGCATTCTCAGAGCATTGGAGTGTTTTTTTTAATCGCACATGTTCATTGGACCCTTGCTGCTCTGTTATATGGTGCTGATTGCGAGTTCATTTTCCAGCTGGCTCTGCAGCTGGAATTCTCTCCTGCCAATAGGCTGACTTCCATAAATTTCATTTGTGATGTTCCTGCTGTTTTTGCAGCATGGTGCTGATTGCTGGCACTTGTTTCCAGGAGATTCCCAGACTCGCTGGAGCGCAGGCGACATGGTCAGCTTCCTGCTTTATCATGCTTGTGCTCAAAATCTGCCTGGGCCATTCCCTCCCGTGCTGTTTTGAGCTCTTCCTTCCCTTTTCAAATGGCTGGTGTTCTTTTCCGTTGTTGTTTTTATTAAAAGCAGACTTTGGAACTCAACAGCAATTTTGTTTCAGTACGATATATATCATATATACACATACAATAGAATCAGATGAGAACCCTTAACCAGTATTTGATGAGGGGTAGAATGTAAGGCAATCTTTAGGTTAGAGGACTGGGAAATAAGAAACATAAATGGAAAATCACAGGAAAGTTTAATAGCAATTCATTGCTCCAAATGCTTGATCTCTGAATCTCGACTATTCATATTCACTGTGCACCTCCCATAGAGCAGCAGATGATGTACCCCTTAGGAAACAGTTGCCCTTTCTCCACTTACCCTTTTCCGAGGGTTGCTGCGCGCAATCCCCAGCGCGCGGCATCCCTGGCGCACGCCCAGGTATCCCCACGACCCTGCGCAGAGCGCGGGGTCATCAAAAGGCACCCTTTGAAAGAGCGCCAGGAATGCCTCGCGCTGAGGGGCGCGACAGCAGCAGCGTCGGGGCGGCTGCGCTGTCGCCGCCCCTCTCAGTGGGGAGTGCCGAGGGACCCCGCGCTACTCTCCTCGAGTAGCGCGGGGCTTAAGGTAAGTGGGAAAAGGGCCAGTATCACTGTATATCTGCCCTTGGATAGTTTGAATTTTTTTATACTCGATCCCACTGAAAGATCTAAGTGCGGTCAGTTGTGACTCAGCGGAAGTAAAAGTAGCGTGCTTCTGCGGGTGAAAATAGTCCCAACGTCTGTGAGAATTAAAGAAGCATTTTTAGTTGCAGCCTTTGTCAAAACCATCATTCTGTGCTAGTTTGATAAAAGAGCATTTATATTCCCTCAAACAACTATCAGCGAAGCTTGCTCCCTCCCACCTCAGAGCTCTTACTTGTATCTTTGTTGAGCCCACAATTTCATGTTAGCTTCAAGAGCCTCCGTGCTGCTGCTGCCACTTTAAGAATGTTCCCAGGAGTTTCCCTGCTTGCAGCTCATCCGATGGACATTTCAATGTAAAAAGTACATGAATAAAGTTTGCTTATTGTTGCTTCTTGGAGCTCTCAGCCCCACCTATTGTTATTGTTTATTGTTGCTTCTTGGAGCTCTCTCAGCCCCACCCACCTCACAGGGTGTTTGTTGTGAGGGGGGGGAAGGGCAAGGAGATTGTAAGCCCCTTTGAGTCTCATACAGGCGAGAAAGGGGGGATATAAATCCAAACTCTTCTTCTTCTTTCCCTGGCGATCCCGAACACGTGTTTTTTTCCTTTTTTCTTTTTCTTTCGTTTTGAATGAGATATCTTCTTAGCCATGAAGACATATCTGAGACAGTGGTTCTCAACCTTCCTAATGCCGCAATCCTGTAATACAGTTCCTCATATTGTGGTGACCCCCAACATTTATCCATTTTACAGATGGAGAACACTGATGCAGAGAGTCTTAGGCGACCCCTGTAAAAGGGTCGTTCGACCTCCAAAGGGGTCCCGACCCACAGGCTGAGAAGCACTGATCTAAGATTAGAAAATTGCTTGGAGGGCTGATCTGCCTCCCTTTAAGAAGCACTGGGTGGATATTGGCAACCCTACCTTAACTATACACATTTTCTTTTAGCATACAGGCTGGTGAGGATTTTCTGAGACCTCATAAACTTGCACGCTATGCCAGTCATAATAAAAGGTATCACAAAAGTGTTGTTTTTCACTTTTGCTATGAACCAATGAAGCTAGTTATATATTTTAAAGATAACCAGTGTCCAGGATTGTATAGTACAATTTCCTGCATCTCAGATCCAGCAAAGTTCTGTCTGCAGAATGAGATTTTGGTTTTACATCCTCCTTCCTATTGCAGTCCCCAAAGCTCTTCTCAAGTTTTAGGAGTTCCTTGGGAGCACAAGGGAAATTAGAAGGAAGCAGCAATATCCGTGTTTGTATGTATGAAAGTGCCTTCCATTAGGGCTCTATAAGATTTGATCCCATATTTGTGTCATGAGCCAGCCTCTTGGTACTTACCAAGACACAGAGGCCTCTGAGGCAGAACCTGAGGACCCAGTGCAGCCAGAGCTTCATTGAGTGATCTTTGCCTTGATATGTCCCATAGGTAAAGATTATCCCCTGTGCAAGCACCAGATCATTACTGACCCAATGGATGATATCAAATCATTACATTACATTTACTAGACAGACTGTGTTTGTGGCTTTGCCATTGCCTTACATTTTACCCCCAGCAACCTGGGTACTCATTTTACCAACAGAAGAAGAAGAAGGAGGAGGAGGAGGAGGAGGAGGAGGAGGAGTTTGGATTTATATCCCCCTTTCTCTCCTGTAGGAGACTCAAAGGGGCTGACAATCTCCTTGCCCTTCCCCCCCCCCCACAAAAAGCACCCTGTGAGGTGGGTGGGACTGAGAGAGCTCCGAGAAGCTGTGACTAGCCCAAGGTCACCCAGCTGGCGTGTGTGGGAGTGCACAGGCTAATCTGAATTCCCCAGATAAGCCTCCACAGCTCAGGCTGCAGAGCTGGGAATCAAACCCGGTTCCTCCAGATTAGATACACGAGCTCTTAACCTCCTACGCCACTGCTGGAAGGCTTAGTCAACCTTGAGCTACCTGAAACCAACTTCAATTGGGATCAAACTCAGATCATGAGCAGTATTACACTGCAGTATTGCAACTTGCCATTCTGTATCATGGGGCTCATGATATGCCCCATAGCAGAATCATTATTACATTCCAAAAGGTGCCACAGTACATCTTATATTAACCAACGTTCATATCAGTTCAACCTCTTGGCTAAAAATAAAAAATAAAAAGGAGAACAACTATTCTTCTTACATCAACATCTCAGAATGTGCAAAGGTGTGAACTTCACCTCTGTCATTACTGCCAGAAAACCCCAGGCATAAGGTGAAAAGATATGCACCACTTAAAACTGCAGTCTTTACTGTTCAGCTCCTTAGATCGGTTGTTTGGGAGTGGGGAGCTGCTCAGAGGCAGCCACACCACGAGACACAGCAAAGTGTTGTCCAGTGTGATTTCTGCTTTCTTAAAATATCCATGAATTGTATGATCTGGGGCGAGAGCAAGCCATAGTATCTTGCTGTATTCGGATCAGCTAAAAATAACCCCAAGGTATAGTCCAGTAGTTATGAGTGATTACCATTTTCCAAAGTTTGCTGGGAATCAGCATTGTTTATTTCTCAAATGTATATTTTAGCCTACTGAGAAGCATACATCTGAGTGTCATTTCTGGGATTGCCAACAACCTGAGGGAAAGCGATGTCCTGTCCCTTTAATAGAGGCATAATGTGCGAAAATGTGCAGGTAAAGTGTCTTATGGTATGGAGGTAAGTAACACCACCTGTTAATAACATCCTGTTAAAGGCAGGCGACACTTTTCCCCCAGGTAGTTGCAGAAGCATAGCTGGGTCAGACTGCGCCTGGTGCGCACTCTGTGTTTTACGCCATCCCCCCTCCATGGCGCCCTGCCCCTCCATACCCTCCCTTACCTTAGTTTAGCCTGGAAAAGCAGCCTGTTCACTGCAGGCTGAAAACAGCCTGGTAGGAATTACACTTCCCATGAGATCCTGTGGCTCGCAAGGTCTCCTGGGAAGTGTAGTTCCCACCAGCCCATTTTCAGCCTGAAGAGAACAGGCCACTTCTCCAGCCTGCACTATTTCACTAAGGTAAGTGTGAGAGGGGCGCCACAGAGGTGGGTGGGTTCAATTTTCTGCCCCAGGTGTATGCCCAGTGCAACAGGCGCCCCCCCCCCCCCTGGTAGCTCTGCCTCTGGGTCATTGGCAATGCGGGTTCAATGTAACATTCAATGTGGGTTTTGTGCCTCCCAGATACAAATGTGCCCTATTCTACTCACGACTGCAGTTTTTGAGTAAAAGTGACTTTAGTCCCCATCCCATACTATTTCAGTTTCCTCAAACTGCCCCACAGAGCTGCTATTGGCCCTATTAACAAAAATATATTCTTATATATGTAAGTTATATGTAAGTTTTACATTGGAGCCAAAAGCATCTCCATGGGACAGGCTGAGGAAGCAAAAATGCCAAGAGGAGCAGGCTCAATCCGTTTCTACCCACACAACACAGCTGCAAGGAGAAAAGTGTACACATGAGTCTGGAAGGCACAACAACCCTGTTACATATCTGCTGCAAAGACTTCATATCATCCACCAACATACATGAGGAATTTGTAACATGTCATCAGTCCATTTCGCTTTTTCCAGACAGGCTTCAGTCGCTGCAGGACGTCTAGTAAGAAAGACTATCAAACTGCCACAGGTTTTTGTGTTCCAGTTCACACACTGTCACTTTCCATTGATGCATCCTAATGCCTGTGAACACAAGACATTTTAGAATGGACGCTCCTCCACACAGGGCCAGTTCCAAGTTATGGAGGACCCCAGAACCTCACACTTCTATTCCTCCTCTGTGTCCTCACCTGCTCATGCATCTTTCCATCATCTTTACTCATAGGTACCCTCACTCTCTGTAGCACTTACAAGTGAGACGGTGGGGGAAGGATACACAAGTGGCAGGGGAGGATCGTGGGTCGGTCTTCAGGGACCACTAGAAGCTCTGGACCCTAGCAGCTGCCCCCCTCATGGTATGCTGATGGGAACCCTGCCTCCACACATTACATTCCACTGCATGGGGATACCTGCATTTATCTATAAAGCAATGCTTCGTCAAGGGCACATACATCTGCTAATTAACAGGACTCAGATCTTTTGCACAGCTGAACAACTTTGCCTAGCCCTGTAAAAATGTGCTAATCTAAACTACATTTTGCCTTGCAACAATGAAGATCACCTTAGCGCAGCAGTCCCAACTGTTGGTTTTCAGCCATAACAATGTGTTGCAGTAAAACAGATCTAGCCTCCTTATTCTCTCTCCTAATGGACTCCTACCCTCCCCTCAACAACCCCAGGCACACAGTCTTGGAAGCAGTGGAAGTAATTCCGATGTAAGCAAAACAGCATGTGTGTTTTGTTGGTCTTCCAAAATTCATTGTTTGATGCCTTCAGGTTACACATAATAAGTTGTGGGGGGAGGGGGGGGTGACCATACCAACTGAACAGCATGGTTTTACTTCAGACTGCCATAATGAGTGAGGAAGGAACAGCTTTTGAGATGGAAGTAGTTAGATAACTGCTTCTTTGGAAATTTACACCCCATTTTCCTCTCCAATGTGAACCCCAAGTAGCTTACAACATCATTATCCCTACCTTTGATTTTGCCTCACAACTGAGTGACTGGACTAAGGTTACCTCATGAGCTTCCATGGCAGAGTGGGGATTCAAAGCTAGATCTCCCAGATCCTAATCCTCTAGTCTATCCCCTGTACCATACTGATGTAGCAACAGCAAGGAGAGGAAGTAACCCGATCATTTAAACTAGGGGTAAACCTATCAATCACCTTTTAAATTTCCTTCTTTCCTCCAAGGAGTTTAGAGCAGCTTAGATGTCTCTATATCAGTGATGGCAAACCTGTGGCACGGGTGCTAGAGGTGGCACTCGGAGCCCTCTCTGTGGGCATGCGCATACAGAGTTCATCATGTGGGGGGGCGGAAAATCACCCACCCACACACACACACACACACACACACACACACACACACACACACACTCACATCTAGACTGACCTGGGCCACTGAGCACAATGTGAGCGCACCGTGGTGAGCAGGGAGGATTCGGCTGGCGGGCCTGGTGCCTGTGCTCCGGGTGGCTGCTGCCTGGGGGGGGGGGGGGCAGAGGAGGCAGAGATGCTAGAGAGGCACAGAGCAGTGCGCATGGGACTTGCTGGAGGCTAGAGCAGGCTGGCCCCTGCTCGAGCGGGTGGGGCGGAGGAAGAGGGAGCCAACTGTTTTTTTTCTAAACGAAAACCTCAGCATTCAGATTAAATTGCCGGGTTGGCACTTTGCAATAAATAAATGGGGTTTGGGTTGCAATTTGGGCACTTGGTCTCAAAAAGGTTCGCCATCACTGCTCTATATCTTCTGTACTCCGTTTTATTGTCACAACAGCCCTATATGACAGGTTAGACTTGTCCAAGAATCACCCACGGCAGAGAAGGGATTTGAACTTGGCTCTCCCTTGTTGTAGCTAGTCTAATACTCTAAGCATTTATACCATACTGGCTGGCTGTGACTGTCAAATCGAAGGAAGCAAGCATTTGCACAGCTTGTGAAAATTGCCCATTTTTCAGTAGTTTGGGATCTGTGTATCCTTAAGGACAAAAAGTCAGCAAGCATTGTTCTCAACCAATTGGCTTTTTGTGTGTGTTATATGGCATCATGAACCAAGAAAAACAGAGACTGAAGCAATGATACAGATAAAAACGAAGCCTTCTCTTCAAGGCCAATACAATCTAAATAAATTAAATATCTTTCAATGAACAAATAACATGCTTATCATGCTACTGTTAACTACAAAAGACCAAACCATTTCAAAGGATTGTTGGTTAGAAGTCCCTTTACAACATTTTATGTAGCCATTCTTTTATTAAAGAATAAACACAACACTCAGATTTAAATACTTAGACTTAATTATCAAAAGTGCAGATAAATCATCAGTATTGTATCGAACCATGCCCAGCCATTCATTCTTTACAATCTTATTTTCAAAACCACAGCATAATTATTCCATTGAATATCAGTAGATAAAATATCTTGGTACAAAACTGCAATTTCCATTTAATAGTATCTCAATGAGGTTACCAGTAAAGAGACATATCTCCAAATTTACAAGAGATCAAGTCTCTAAAGAGCCTGCTGATTGCTTTAGTGGGGAAAAGATTACATAAGCCAAACCAAAACAGACCCAATCCTGAAAATTTCCCTCATGAAGCTTAATCAAACTACAGAAAACAATCACTGAACCCTTTCTGAATTAGCTCTGGGATACCATCAAGTAGCCCAGCTACCAAATTCATGACAAAATTCCTGACTGGTTTGGATCCCATTATCAGGTAAATAAAAACAAAATAGAATGACATTGAATCAGCAGATCAAGGGGAAAGGCAGTGAAGCAGAAAACAAAGTAAACAAAGGAGATTTTGGATTATTTTTTGCATGCCACGCAAACCTTCATAACAGCCCTCATTTAAAAGTCAAGAAGTGGGAAATGGGCTGAAGAAGATTGTTGCTAGAGAAAAATACAAAAGTAGGAATGAATACTTCGGCTGATGTATTTAGGAACCTCTTCCATAAAACCTTCTAGTTCTCAACAAACGTTCCCCAAAGGTACACCCTTAACTATTACGCACAAGGTATTTGCTGCATGGTGCAGGCAAATGTCCACCATGGCAAGATTTCTTGTACGGACTTTCACTTTCCACTCTCTCTGTGGCAAGCAAATCCACTTATAGCATAATTTTTAATTTTGCTTCACTGCCAGAGAGGGACAGATTTGCCGGTGGGCACATCTTTGCCCCTGACAGGCCTAGTCTTACTCCCCACTCCCTCACTCTGCTTTGCATTTATTTCATAACTGAGCATCCCACTTGCACTTTGATGGCTTTTCTTGGCCTCTTGTAAGCAATGGACAAGAACATATAGCATGCGGAGCTGGTCTGCAATATTTGTGATATCCCTCACTCTGATATTCCTCACTCTGCTTTGCATGTTTCCTCCTCCTTGTTGCCAACTACTTCCTATATTTTGTCCCGCTATATCATTTCTATTGCCCATGGCCTCCCTGCTCCTCCATCTCTTTAGATTTTTAAAAAATTAAATAACCATATCGATAGATCAATAAATCGATACTAACACTAAAAAAATGTAAAAACAATAAGACTAGTCAATCAGTCCAAACACCTGATTTGTTCCTGCATTGGATCAGCAAACTGGGACGTCTCCAGATTCATAGTTTTATACACAAACAATCAGTGATTCCAGACCACACCAGGAGAAGCCTGCTGGTCTTGATGCTTGGGAGACAAATGATCGTAAACCTGGGGAGCTTAGAAAATGGCAGTTCAACACTGCCCTTTTGCATTTTTGCTGTTTGTACACTGCCATTATCCCCCCCTTCATTTCCCACCATAAAAGACAACCAGTGTTCAGGCAATGTGTACAGATGCCACATTCAAAACTTTTCTTCAACAGTTTGCCTTTTTTATGTCACTCTAGCAATAGATCGATATATCAATCTATTGAGAACGCTAAAGATAAAAATTAAAGATTATATTCAAAATGAAAGCATGCATGCGTGATAGAGTACTCACTAAACATTGCCTCCAGCCCATCCCAGATGCAAGCAAAAAGCCAACCGATGGGTAATGCCTGCCTCGCTACAAACAGGGCGGTGGGTAAGAATGCCGAATATGCCCCAAAACAAAGACTCCCTGGCCAATTTTCTTTGAAGTCATGGGAACCTCACAGTGCGTAATCGGCCCTTTGAAGCCAACATTCTCTTCAGAGATCTGTAATTCTGGGAGAACTCCAGGCCCCATCTTGAGGTTGGCAACCATAGTTAAATTTAGACACATCATTAAATGGAATGGGAATAAAAACAAGAACTGTTGCCCATGGCTGAATTAAATGTAAGAGATGGAACCATGAATCCAATCAAATATTTTGTACTTTCTTTTCAGCCATGTTGGGTTTTTATTTTCCTTTCCTTTTACAGCTACTGCCTTTATTCTTTTAGCTCAATCCAATGTAATCCAATTCAGTGGGACTTATTCCCAACAGGAATGCAGCCTTTGAGAGTAATAGAGGGTTAAGAGATTAACAGTGCAATGCTAAACAGAGTCACACCCGTTCTACAGACCAATTGAAGTCAACAGGCTAAGACAGGTATGACTTAGTTTAGGATTGCACAGCCAGCTGCTCGTGAGCTGTAGTAACAATTCACCCGCTCCTGCAGTTGTTCTTTACAGGGATCATCATTATGAGCTAGCATGGTGCAGTGGTTAAAAATGGGGGAGTCTAATCTGGAGAACTGGGTTTTATTTTTCACTTCTTCACATGAAGCCTGCTGGCCAATCACAGTTCTCTCAGAACTCTCACAGCCTCCCCTACCTCACAAGGTGTCCATTGTGCAGAGAAGAAGGGAAGGTGATTGTGAACTGCTATGAAACTCCTTTAGGTATTGAAAAGCAGGGTACCAAAAATCTTCTTTTATGTTTTTGCAGAACCAAAAAAGACTTTCATCCTTTTGGCCTCTGTTTTGCTAGCAAACACAAACAACATAAATATTTCTTTGCAAAGGCCACACTCTCCTTTCCTTCTAAATGTCAGACAATATGTCGGCTTTTTCAATCATTCCATCCTACCTGCCTTGATTGGCTTCAGAGCTTGCAGTTCTTAGAAAATTGGGGTGGGGGTTGGGGGAGCAAAACAAGCATGAAAACAAGAAAGAACATGACAGCCTTCAAGACATCTGAGGCCCCTGGTATTACTTTGACACTTTACCAACACAACACAGGAGCTGTTGAAGGAGACATGGTCCCTGTATGTATTACACTTTCCTTTTAAAGCACAGTCACTGCTGGCAAAACTAACACAACCCCAAACCCACAGACTGATAAAAGAAAACGCCTGGTTGTGCTCCTTACCAGCCATAGTCCTTGGTCGCCATACGCTGTAACAAGCACAAAGTATTGTCTCTTCTGTGAAATAAACCTAGAACAGATAAAGACTTAATAATTAACAAGAATTTGAGGAGGAGTGTGAGATGCTACTCAGAAAGGGAGAAACTCAAACCCAAGCGGGCAGATTGTCCACCTCTGTTGGCAAGGGGGGGGGGGGGCTCAGAGAGACTTCCTGAGATGAAGTTGATGACATGTTGGTCCAATATTTACTTTTCCATTGAGGGGAGTGGGAAGCAGATTGGCTGAATCTTTGCAAAGATGGGATGCCTTCCATCCCCACCCCCCACCTGAGTGATGCTGCATGCTAGCGTGGTCACATTTCTCAACCAGATCATTCGGACAGCTCCAACTTTTACTGTCAAGCTCTCCCTTACAAAGATTCCGTTTCACTAGCGAGATGTGTGCACACTGATCAATAGCTAATGTGCTTCCAGAATTACAGCACATGTTATTCAAGCCAAACTATTTTGTCTCCTGCTTTACTGACGCTGTGATTCAGAAGCTGGCATTCGGACTTGAGCCAATCTACAGTTTTGAAACTGCGTATGTTTCATATCAGTTCACAACAGCCGAAACTACGGGTCACTATCCATTCACCATAAGCCGCGGGGTCACCTCTTTAAAAGCCACGGGGGTCCTGGACGCTCCCCACATCTCCGGCGCTCACTGCGCGGCTGCCAGGGATTTACCTCTCTCCCGCCTCCTGGCTGCGCGGCAAATTCAGCCCTCGCATTACGGAAAAGAGCAATCTTTTTGAAAAACCTCTGCGGGTGCCGGCGGGTTTGTGGGGAACTCCTCTGAGCTGTTTATGCGCAGCGGCTGATTCCGCTGTGACGCTGCTTAAGCTCACGCGCCAGTAATTCCAGGGAACAGGGAGCGCCATCTTGTTAAGTGGGGGTGTCCCCGTCTAAAAGTGGCGTAGTGATGGCGTAGACACGTGTCGACACCCAGTCTAAGTCACGTCTTCACGTCTCACCTTGTTCAAAGCCCGTGCGGAGCAAATGGAAAATGTCGGCGCCGAGCGAATGAGGAAGTACAAGAGGCGTGCGTGCGAGCTGGCTTCTGCTTTCACTTCCAAACACTGCTGATGACGTGTCTCCACAGAAAGCGCAGCCAACGATTTACTGCTGACTTCAGCATGTGCCGACGTCTTAATAGAGGGCTGTTAGCGCCTCTTTGATGACGTTCGCACTCACGCTCGTGCGAACCTATCATAAACAACCTCTTCCCAGCCAATCACACTGGAGACCCGCCCTCGGCTGGCCGCCACTTTCACGTAACTCATGACGCACACGTTCGACGGCCAATCGGAGCGCTCCATTCCCCTCATTGCAACGGAACTCCCGCTCTTTGCTGCCCGTGTTATTTCAAGAATTGCAAACGTGTGGGGAACAAATGTCTCCGTGGTCAGAAGCCACGGAGGCTTTTCATTGCGGGGTCGCAGCGGCGTTGCAGTTTAGTGAGGTAAGTGGGTAGTGGCCCTACCTTTCCTTGTAGAAAGGCATGATAACCCTCTTGCTCAGAGTTCGCTCAGGCTCTTTGTAGAATAGAGGCAGAGTTGCCTTGTTTAGTGTTCTTTTTCATTTGGAAAACTGCTTCTCATTTCTGGTAATATCCCCCAGTACTTGCCACAAACACTTTTGCACAGATTCAATGCTGTTCTTCTCTGTATAACTTCCTTCACCCTATCCCTCATTTGGTCTCATTTGCTTATCCCATTGGCTATGGCAACCTTTGTTATTTTGTTAATAATATTACACGCCATGCTCTGACCTGGATGGTCCAGGCAACACCAAACTCTCCAAACCTCAGAAGCTAAACAGGATTGGCTCAGGTTAGCTCTTAGATGGGAGACCACCAAGGAAGACAGGGGTAGCTATGCAGAGAAAGGCAATGGCAAACCACCTCTCAACATTTCTTGCCTTGAAACCCTTACAAGGCTAACATAAGTCAGCTACAGCTTGATGGCACTTTCCACCACCATCACATGCAAAGGAGGCTCCAGTGCCTACCAAAGTTTGGGAGTTTTGGCTGTCACACAGGGTTTTCAAGGCAAGGGATGTTCAGAGGTGGTTTGCCATTGCCTGCCTCTGTGTCATGCCCCTGGAAATCATTTATCCTAGTGGGCCTTCCATCTAAATACTTGCTAGGGTTGAGGCTGGGAGTATGTGACTGGCCCAAAGTCAGCCAGTATGTTTCCACGACAGGGTGAAGATTCAGACCTGGGTTTCCCAGATCCTAGTCCAACATCTTAACCACTACACCACACTGAATTCTACAAATTATTGCAGATGCCATATAGAAAGAAGAAAAATTGAACTGCCTGGTTTTCCTTATATAAACATTGATTGAAGTTACAGGTGCTGTGTAGCCCTCTGCAATCCAGAAGAGTACAGTCTCAGCAAATTCTTAGAATTGTGGCAGCTGGAACACAAACACTAGGGATGCTAGGTCTGGCTTGGAAAATACCTGAAGATTTTAGGAGCGGAGCATGAGAAGAACAGGGTTTGGAGAGTTCATCTTGCAAAGTGGCCATTTTCTCTAGAGTAGGGGTGGCCAACCTATGGTGCTCCAAATGTTCATGGACTACAATTGTAGTCCGGAATATCTGGAGCACCATAGGTTGGCCACCCCTGCTCTAGATGAACTGATCTCTGCCATCTGGAAATCAGTTGTAATAACAGGTGATTTCCAGCCATCCCCTGGAGGTTGGCAGCCTTAACACACAGTGCTGTCCTAGGGACAGTGTCCCTGCAGAAAGCACTGCTAGCTGTGTGCACTGTCTGGTTCCACCACATGATTATGGGCCCGCAACAGCTGAAGACAGGTTGAAGCTGCCCACACATACAGGGGTAAAGGTAAGTGAACAGTTGAACCCAGAGGTTCAACTGCGGCTGCTACAGAGCTGGGTGATTCTAAACTGGGTTACAGATAATGGGTTAGATCCATTAGCAAGATGGGATTTTCTCATCTGGCCTTTATGTTGTTGCAGCTCAAATGGCTATCCGAAAGGCTGCTGTTTTCGGACAGGAGACACCCCCCCCCACACACACCCCCAAGAACAGGGGCAAATTGCTAAAGAGGGATTCAGCAACAATCCCCTTGATTCCGTTAGTTCAAATCTACCACTGGATCCAACCAATTGATTATTTCTTTTTTACTTCATTTATCCTCTCCCACTGAGACTTGAAACGGATTATCAAAGTGCAAAACAATGTAATAAAGACCAGCATAATACATACAACCTGAGTCACACAATGAAATAAAACATCCAATGATAAATGTGATGTGAGAGGGGAAGGCAAAAACTCCCCTCAAGAGATGGTATTTTTTTGCTGAAGTAATTAATCCGAAGACAATATGTTTGTAAGAACACCTCTGTCGTTGTCCACAAAATTCTGGAGGAGGCTATTTTGTTGCACACAATATACACAGTGCACTCCTTTCCATTCATCAAACTAATTAACAGAAAACTGTACACAACTGTCAACCACCTGATCTTCTTGTCATCAGCCCTCCTTTATGACAACCAAACTGAAGAACCGTAAAACATGTTTCTTCACTGTGGTGTCACCACAGGAGTAGGTTCCATTTAGCACCATCTGACGAAGCCTACCACCTACCGTGGAGTGTTCAAAAGAAAGGTTGGCGTTAAAATTATCGGAGTCTTATCCCTCAGTAATGTCAACCTAGCAGGAGCCACCGTGATTCAGTTTCCACCTCAATGCTGTCACTGTGAGGAAGGTCAGTGTGACCTACACAGCATATCAACCTGAAAGCAAGCTGTTAATTGAAAAGAAGAAGAAAAGGGCCCTGGGGAAAATTGTCTTCATTCAAACACAAACAATGGTTTTATTTTTTTTAAATGTGGGTTTTAAAAAACAAATTAACTCTTCATTGATAAATACCACTAATATTAATCGTGGCCCCAATTAGCAGGGGTGGACAATGTTCTGGGACCCGGAGTATGAACTCCATTTCAGTCCTGAACTCAGTAGTGACTTTTTTTCCTTGAAATCGCTTTGAAAACATTTCCTGCTTGATGTGTGGTAAGCAGGAAATGTTTTCTTTTTCCTGCCTGACTTGTTTCAGCTCTCACTTTTGGTTTCTGAGCAACTTGCGCCCCACATTTTCTGCTGCTTCAGAAACCAAAAATGAGAGCCGGGGGGGGGGGGGGGGAGCAGACAAAAGAGCCACTTCTCCCTGAAGACTCTTTTCCCCCACACACACTGCAGACCAAAAAAAAAGCCACAACAATTCTTCTTACTTACTTACTTACTTACTTACTTACTTGTTTGTTTGTTTGTTTGTTTATTGTTTAGGTTTTTATACCACCCCATCCCCAAGGGGCTCTTAAAACATCTGCAAGACATTTTATTGCTATTGTGCGGAATGGGCCACTATCTCTATTTAAAACATGTTATGCTGTCTTATCATCCGATTAGGGTCTATATATTGGACGTGTTGTTTCCCACCCAACCCAAAAAGAATCAGAAGGAAACTCGGAGAGGCGAATGGGATACTTCTTCCTTCCCTGTATCCTTTCAATGACTCTTTGCAGTAGGTTAAGCTGAGAGACAGGCCCAAGGCCACCCAGGAAATTTCAAGGCAGAGTGGGAATTTGAACTTGAATCTCCTCAATTCTACTCTAGCACTTCCAGAACTACAACACGCTAGCTATTTCTTGTCTCCTGGGTTGTTGCAGAACTAGGACCACGTCCAACTAATATTTTTGTATCCTGGGGCTAGCTATAGCAGAAAGCCCTGTGAGTAAACAGATATGAAAACAGTTCATCAGAATTTCTTCCAGTGTCAACTATCTATTATTACATTGTTACCCCATCCTTCCTTCTAGAAGCTCAGGGTGGAATACACAATTTTCTTCACCAGTCTATCCTCACAATGATTATCCTGTGAGGTAAATTAGGCCAAGATGATGTGACTGGCTCAAGGCTTCCGACTTTAGCACTCTAATCATTATACTTTATTGGCTTTCTATGGATCACCCATCAAGCTTGTGCTAAGAGTTCCCAAGAAATGCATCTAACCACCAGTTCAGTCTCAAGCTGCACTTTGGTCACCTATGTAAGTCAGCCAGCCTGACGAAGCACTGTTAACATGTACCAATCAAATACATCACTCCCATGGAGTTAAATAATTGTGTTCTAGAAGCTGTTGGTCTGGGGTGAAGGAGGGTATGTGGGTGGGTAATATTTTGGAAGTTTAGTTTATATGTTTTTTATTGTTGCTTTTCGTTTTGTAAGCCTGGGACCTTCAGATAGGATGGGGTATAAGCTCCAAAATAGAGAGAGAGAGAGAGAGAGAGAGAGAGAGAGAGAGAGAGAGAGAGAGAGAGAGAGAGAGATGATTACCCAAGGGACAGTTGTTGCACTCTGGCAACTAAAGCGCATCAGCAGAGGCGTAGCTCCAATTGGGCAGGGGCGCAATGCACCAGATGCGTGCCCCTGTGGAGGTGTGGCAAGGGCGTTCCGGGGGCATGGCGGGGGCATTCCGGGGCGTGGCGAGGGCAGAGGACACACCAATGCACCAGGCGCTTTCCCCCCTTGCTACGCCTCTGTGCATCAGGGACAGAAATCTTGTCTCAATGCACATCCTTCCTGTTGCGCACCAAGAACAGAAGCATGTTGGGGCAAAAAGTCTTGTCCCAACATGTTTCCTCTTGCCCCGCCTTTGCTTCCTGCTTTTCGCATGAAATGCATCTAACCCCCAAGTCAGTCTCAAGTTGTACTTTGGTCAAGGACAAGGCAGAACCGACCGTGGGTAATCAGCCATTGACCGTTTTCTCAAAGAGGTTAGTTGTGTTGGCCTGCAGTAGAACAATTAGATTTGGGTCCAGGAGCAACTCAGAGACTAACAAGGGAGCTTCGGCTCTTGAAAATCTTTAGATTCTCTAAGGTGCTACTGGATTTGAATCTGACGTTTCTCAAATAAGTTTTCAGATTAGAGACTTTTCACCCATTAGCCAAAAATATTATGTGTAGCTTTCACAGATCAGCCATATGAACCCTTATCATGTGAGGTGCTCATGTCAGATTAAAGACAAGCTATTATATGTTTAATTGGCTTGTGAACTGGTCATTTGAATCTACTCAGGGTGGTATAAACCAGATAAATAAATAAATAAATAAATAAATAAATAAATAAATAAATCAATCAATCAATCAATCAATCAATCAGGGAGATAGAAGATCAAAGTAGCCCAAACTTTTTCTGGATTAAGCAGCAAGTTCTACTTAAAATGGAACCTGCACATGACAGTTGTCATAGCTGTTCCGTATGTCTATAGCTTAGGAACCCAGGATGAGGGTCAAACCCACTATACCTCCCATCTGCACCCCTCACTGCAGAGGCATCAGGAGTCTGTAAATGGCTAGCTTCGCTGCATAATTTAGTAGTTGTCTGATTAGGATGATCAGCTTTCAGGCAAGGAATTTAATGTACTCCAATAACAGCCTTTCTCCAACAGTTTGACCTGATACAGCACTATATTCATTTCTTCCCTTCCACCCACCTCACAGGGGAATCAGGGGCCTTATTCCAAAGGAAAGGAAGCTTCTGGAATTGGACAAATAGCAACACTGTCAAGATCTGCCAACTCCCTGAGCCTGAGTCCATGAGAACTGTTGTGTACTACTGCCTCTTTCAGAGGTTAACCCAGAAGGCTTCACTGCAAACAGGAAAGTAGGAGGGGCAAACTGCACTCCCAATATAGGTACCAGTACCCACAACCTTACCAAAGGTATCAGCGGTCCTATCCTGCAGCAACAATCCCAACAATATCCCGTCCAAAATTCCTTCAGCCATACCCTCCAACAGTCATAACGCAGAAGAAGAAATTAGACAACTGTCTAAGGATCCCTCACAGGAACAAAAATCCTCTTTCTGACTAGTTCAGCCCAAGGTGTCCGTCCCAGCAATTTTGGGACTAGTTGTTTGTGTTCCTTTCTGAATAATGTTTAATCAAGTCAGGCTCATGTGTTCTGTTTTTTTTTTTTTTGTTAATGATGGTTATAAGTTGCATGTCCTAAGGATGGCCTCCTCCACCACTGATAGTATTTTTTTCCTGAGTTGTATTCCAAGATATAGTCTCTGCTAAGCAATGGAACAATTTAAAAAGTGTTGAAATCTGATTCAGTTCTACTCCAGATTTAATAAATGCAGGACCTCTTATGCCAGCAAAAGACAATTTTGGAACGGTATGGATAATGCCAGCTGAAATCTCAGAAGCCAGAGGGGGTTGAGCAGACTGTCCCATGAACAAAGAATAGGACTGTAATGAGCCTACAGCTCCTTCATCCTTTTTAGGACTTTGCAAAACAAGTAAATGGATGCAAAAGTTGGATTCTGCCTGGTTTATATAGTTGCAGAGCAGTTCTGCAAGAACAGAAAGGGTTGACAAAATGACTTGGCCACCAGTAAAGAGTTAGAATCATCGATTTTCAAATATATACACAAGTTGTTTTGTGTGAGCCAAGGAACCCTGTGGTGACTGTATAACCATATTCTCTGGAGTTCTCATTAAAATACTCTGTGTCTGGGGGAAGCACTGCATGTTAATCAATATAAAGAATAAGCCAGAAACAGTATGTATATGAAGAAAAATTACTCTGTCTGGCTCAAAAGAACAGCAATACAACCATAAACTCTAACAGAAATTATTAAAAACACTATATGAAATAATCCAAATATCAACAATGCAATAATTGAACAACACTAACAGACAGAAAAAGGATCCCAACATATGCACAAAGCATGATGAGTCTCTGTATAAATAATATCCCTTCAGTGAAATCTTTGCAATTCAATTGTAAACATCAAGCAGACCTCCAGTAATCAAATTATCTGAAAAGAAATGAATGCTTGTCCTTCATCAAAACATTGGAATATCCAAATAGTAAGCTGCTTGTTGCTCTGATGATAAAGCACGGTACTCCAGTTGCCAGATCTCACCTGGATACCATGTAAAGAGATAAACTGGCAATGCATAGGCATGAATGAATATCAAAAGTTGGAAGTATTCCAGCTGCCAGATGTTCAGCTGGATGCCGCATCAGGAGATAATCTGGCCACATGTAAACATCAAATAGATATCAGTAGTGCTAACCCAGGTAAGTTAAACACTTTTGACCTTAGTCTTCTTCAGCCACAACAGTTATCTACAGAAGGTATCAAGACATCAAGCCCAAAACTATAACTTCAGAAGGTGAAGCATCAAAATTCTCAGACCAAATGCATTTAAGCATAATGAATGAAGCATCCCCAATAATTAGCAGAGCAGACTGCAAAATGCACACAAATTAAAAATGTGACACACCAGTTAGAAAAAACCCCAAACCAATTTGGCCAAAAGAGTACATCAGAATTCTAATACTCACCTGACTCCAGTTCTGTTTCTCACTTCTTTCCTTTCATTATTTTCATGTTTTCTCTTCCTTTTATCCTTTTGTTCATGTTTTTCTTCCTAAAATGTTCACACAGTAGCAAATTATCTGTCTTTTTGAGCATGTTAAATGTCAAAACTGCTTTAACTCAGGATTTCCCAGACCTCCTGTTAATGCTCCTGAAATTGCTTTTAGGGTAGGAGAACAGCCCCACGTTCTCTTTGAATATTTTCAGTTACTTTTCAATTCAGTTTTCTGCTGTAGTTTTCTAATGCTCCAGATTGCTTCTCAAAGAGCCAGCGGCATACACAGTACAAATGGTCATCATTGTATGTGTCTAGTGAACTTTTTATCCGACAATCTACATTTGGCAAAAGCACAAAACAAAGAAAACTGCTTTTCTGGCACTTTCTCAAGTGCCCAGACAGCAACAGTCCATCTTTTCAACATGGGGAACAGAGGGTCAGCAACACAAACAGCACATTCCTCCAGATAATGGTTTTGGCTGCTGTGGGAAAGCAGAAAGCACTGGGCCAGACAAAGTGCTAGACGAATGCAGGTAGAAAAGAAACATTAATTGTTCTATCATTTTGTATTACTGAGGACTATATAGTGACATCATTAGCCGTATCACAGTGCTGAAAGGAGGCATCTGTCTCCCCAAATCAAGCAAATGTTGATCTTACTACTTCTTTTTTTTTTTACTACTTCTGTGTCATAGGGAGCCAGTGTGATGTAGTGGCTAAAGTATCAGACAAGGATGTAGGAGACCCAGGTTCAAATGTCCCCCTCCATTATAAAGCTTGCTGGGTGACCTTGGGTCAATCACATTCTCTCAGGGTTGTTGTAAGGATAAAGTAAAGGCAGAACTCTGCCTGCCACTCAGAGCTCCTCAGAGGAAGGCAGGATGATAGGGTATTAGCTAGACAAGCATCCCATATTTTCTTCCCTGATTCAGATTGTTCTTGTCAACAGCCAAATTATCACTGTGTTGGGAGCTTTTTGTGCTGGGATCTGTATGTGCTGTCATGATGTTTCAAGGACACTGACAGCAATAAATGTCAGTCATCATGGTGCAATTACAAAATGTTGGAGATATAAGGTTAATCACAATGTATATGTACTTCATTCCCTTCGGAGCTATGCAGGAATGTTCAGACAGCTTTAAGAATGTTTTTATGAAGCAGGGAGAAATTCCCCCACTCTGACATAACCCCTCCTGAACGTCATAGGAGAGGATCTAATAATCAGCTAGGTCATACATACCCTTCTTATTGTGAGGCAGTATCTATTACCTCTAAATCCGTGATTGCGCTGTTCTTCTGACAATGTATCTTTCCTCAAAGCAAGAAGATCTTTCCTTCATGGCACTGAAGGAGAAGGTGCTTCTGAAGAAACCAGGAAGCATTGCCTTCATGTCTGCCAGGAGAAACAACTGTCTCCGTTATAATAAAAAAAATTGCTTGACTTGCAACCTCCCAGTTTTTAAGGCTGGCCCCAGTATCCCATGGCAGCCATTTTTATATCACCTCCTGTAGTATCCATTTTGTGGTGACACCCACTCCCTGTTCTCAGCATTCCAAAAATGCTCACAGGTTGAAATAAGATTGTGATCTCCTTCCCTAATGTATTATTGGTAAGTCTAGAAATACATTCTGTGCTGTAAATCTCAACTGATTTAACTGCTCCTCTTATCCACACTTTACTGACAGGAAACTCGGAAACCATGGTTCTGTGAGGGAACTTCTAAAAAAGAAAACTCTCAGCACCAGAGGCGTAGCTGGGCCAGAGTGCACCCAGCGCGCACTCTGGATTTTTCGGGGGGCCCTTCCGCGGTGCCCCCCTGCGGTGCCCACTCCCACTCCCACTCACTTTAGAAAAATGAGCAGGCTGGAGAACAGGGCCTCCTGGGAAATGTAGTTCCCACCAGAATAGGAAGGCCTGTTCTGCAGCCTGCTCGGTTTCCTAAAGTAAGGGGGGGCGCTGTGGGAGGGAATCACACCGGCACCCCACGGCGCTCCCCCCCCCCACACACACTTATTTTAGAAAACCGAGCAGGCTGCAGAACAGGCCTTCGTGTTCTGGTGGGAACTACATTTCCCAAGGTCTCTAAAGTACATGTGTGGGGGGGAGTGCAGCGAGGGGCTGCGGTTTTCTAAAGTAAGTGTGTGGGGGGCGCGGTGGGGGGGGCGGGGGCAGGGGAGGGACCGAGGGGATTTTGCACCCGCCCCACGTGACCCAAATCCGTGCGTCCGGTGCATCGCACACACCCCGTCCCCTGGGAGCTTCGCCACTGCTCAGCACACATAAAATTCTACAAGTTATCTATATATTACCATACATCTACACATGGCAATTTGATACAGAAATCAACTTACTGTGGATAAATATGCACATAATGGTAAGTTATTTGGTTGCTGATGTGCCCTATAACTGGGTGTTGTCAGTATAGAATGCGAACATGATCCATCTTAACCTTGTGGACAAATAATGTAAATTTTCAGAGAAGTTACAGACAATGCTAGCTAAGCCACTGCAAAACATCTGTAAACTGGACTTTATTTGTTTGTTTGTTTGTTTGTTTATTAGTCTTGATAAACCGCCCAACCCCCGGAGGGCTCTGGGCGGTTTACAATAAACGTAAAAGGCAATTACAATGTAAAATATCATAAAATAGTGTACCAATAAAAAACATTAAAATACATTATAGCAGCAGTTCTTATATCAATCCAAATACAAGTACTGATGGCGTTCCGACCATTTTATTTTATTTTAGGGATGTAGTTAGTCAAAGAATATCTCAGGCAATTAATCGAGTGAATCAACCAAGGCTGTCCTCAGAGCAGCCTGACGGAAGGGAGTCATCGCAGCTTTCCAAGTTCAGTGACAGCTTTTCTGAGGTGACTTTGTGAGGGAAAACTTAGTTCTTCATTCACCCCCTCCCAGTTTTTCTTGGACCATTGCCAACAGTTGCAACACAATGCCTTTTCCTTTCTTCTTCTCACAGTGCTCTCTAATCAAATGTTTCTGCTGCCTGTCAGGTCGTTTAAGGACTTTTAATCTCTTTCTGGAGTTAACAGGAACGAGCTAAAGGGGGAGGGGTGCACAGGTTAGGGCAGGGGTAGGGAACCTGCGGCTCTCCAGATGTTCAGGAACTACAATTCCCATCAGCCTCTGTCAGCATGGCCAATTGGCCATATATATATCAAGAAATTACAGGGCTGTTCTTAGAGCAGACTATAACAATAGCTTGTTGGGACAGTTTACTTAAAGGAGAAGTCAGGATTTAGACCTTCTGTATTTATAAACAGCAAATTAGAATTAGTTGGTTCCATACAGGACTCCAGGATTGTTAGTTGGCGGGGAGGAAGAATGTTTTAACCGCTGTGGGAATTGTTGGATTTTACAGCCTTGCTTGCATGCAGCAGCACGGAATTCTGGGAAATCTCTACGAACATTCTAAATGTGACAGTTGGAAACAGTTGCTCTCTGACTGTTGCTGAGGAAGGATGTTATGTGTTCTGTTTAAACCAAAAGGCTCTGACTGACGCCATTTTTATTGAATCTACCACTGTGTTTTAAATTTAAATTATTTTAATTTAATGGGGTTTTGTCTGTATATACTATATGTAGAATCTGTGTTGTGCACCACCCAGAGCCCTTCGAGGGTTGGGCGGTATAAAAATCCCATTAATAAATAAAATAAATAAATAAAGTGTTTGATATTGTAGACTATAGTTGAAATTGTAACCAAACGATGAACTGTGAATGTAACGATGTATAAGTTATACTTTGTTTATGTATATAGTCTGTTTTGCCGTTTCTGCATGGCCAGAGGCAACAGCATCTGTTCACATGATCCCATGCGGGTAGTCCCGACGCTGCTGCTGCCTGCAGGAGTGGCTCCGCACGGAGCCGCCCAGGGTGTGTGCCAGGGACTTACCTTGCCTTCCTGTGCAGCTCCGAGCAACTGGAAAGACACATCCATGCTGCCCTCCGACCCCCAGGGGTCGGAGGGCAGCGTGGGCATGTCTTTCCAGCCACCCAGAGCTGCACAGGAAGGCAAGGTAAATCCCTCGCACACACCGGAGGGGCCAAAAGCAGTGCCCTCATGCTGGTGCAAGTTTGCATCGCGCCAGCACGAAGATGCCACTTTTGGAAAATCTCGCTCGGGGGGAGCGTGGTTTGGAAGCAGTGTCTTTGCGCCACTTGGGCGGGTCCAGCACGGCGCTGCTGCAATGCAGCAGCACCTGCTGTGCAAACAGCGCCCAGAAATGGTGTTTTTTTCCATCCCCAGGGGGCTGTTATTTGGCTGTGCAGAAACGGTCTTTCTCTCTCAGTTTGAGTAAAGTTCTCTTATGTTTAATGATTTCTGTGGTCAGTTCATACATGCTGAAAATGTACACACCTTGCCTCTATGACTATTGGGAGGATCTATGTGCAGTTAGGACATATGCGGGTATAATTTCTGAGGGGGACAGTGATTTTCCAGTTGCCATCAAATACATTTCCTCCTTATTCCGGAGTACCAGTACTTCTGACAAATTCAGTAGTTATATTTACTGAGTGTCATAATTATGTGAGCTGGTATATCAGGTATGAATGCTAAACATGGGAGCTCTATGCTTATTTTTTTTTAATTATGTCACTGTGATGTTATTTTACCTGGGTTGATAGTGTTGATGGCGATATTTATTATGATATATTAAAATAACCATAGGCTGTTTAAAAATTCAATACTTTCTGGATTTTAGCTTTTAATATTTCCTAGAAGAGGACTGGGTTCTTTGCAGATTCTTCCTCTCTCCCACTCCTCAAATGGCTCCTACGGAAACTGGCACTCCTTACATGCTGAGGCAGTCTCAGCGATGAGGCCACCACAGTTGCCTCTTCCAGCAGTGGCGCATGCTGATTTGCAATTCCATGCTAGCATTTTATCACACATAGTTAGGCATCTAATGTGCCAAGGTAGCATGTTGCGCAAATGCCTTTAGGTTGGCATAGAGATGAATTATCCCCCATATCTATCAATGATGATTGTTCCCGCTTCTGTAATTATTCCATTGTGTTGTTCTCATGCCATTTGTGCATCATGGTGTACTGGCTCAGCAGTTGGGCTCCAATCAAAACACTTGTTGACAAACGAGGATCATAAGAATAGGTGGTCTGATGACAGCACAGCACTGGAACTTGGGAGAATCTGGGAGTGGGTGACCTTAGGCCAGACACTGGCTCTCTCTCTTAACATAAACTACCTCACAGCGTGAGTGTGAGGGAATTGTCTGGATTTTTGCAAGTGTATTAGTGCTGTTTCAATTTTTCCCCTCAGTAGTAATGGAGAACCCTACAATACTGTTTCTTGTGGCTGGCTGTAGAAGACAATGCTTTGTGAATATATGGGACGCTTCTCAGATCCATCAGTGATTAACAGAATCCTTTAAATTGGAATGTGCTGATCCATTCAACTAGAGGATGCACATATTATGAATCTGGGGAAGTTCCTTCTGCCAGAAAGACGCATGGGATCCAGCACTTTGATTGCAAGGGACCCCCTGGTTGGTTGAACCATATTTATATAGCTACCACCTGTATGTTACAGCATTTTTGGTGAAAATCACAATAATCCTTTTTTAAAAAATACTGGGTTGAATCCAAAGACTCCTTTCTGATAAGCTAGATCTTGTGATTGTCTCTGATGGAGAGAAGTCATTCTGTTTCAAAGGAAGTCTTTCTCTGATGAAAGGAAACTTGGCGAAAGAAAATTCACAAGATCCAACTCTCTACTACTTTCCCCTACTTTCCTTGCCCCCTTTTCTTCCATATTTTCCTTTCCCTTCTTCTTAATTTCCCTCCCTTTTCCTCTCTCCCTCCTTTTTAATTTTTTGGTTGCCCCCTATTTAAATTCCTATTAAGAAATAAAAGTTACAATAGAAGATGGGACCCATGGACAGGCTGAACTGATGGCCTGTGGGCGTCTATGCTGATATATTTTACATTAAAATATTTTCTAGTGTAATTTTAAAGTATTTATCTTGCTTTATCTATTGTTTTATTGGATGGTGAAAACCACCCTGAGCCTCTCAAGGAAGGGCGGTAAATAATTCTAATACTAAATACAATAAAAATAAATGAATGAATGTGCTGAACTTAATGTGGTCAGCCTTGTTTTCTAAAATATGCCAGGTTGAGGAAGTGTGTTCTATTCTCTTCAGACACCACAGGCTGAAAACAGTGGCAAGTCCTTTGCTGGCTTCTGAGGACACTGTCATTCAGGATCATGCTGAGGATCAACTTAGGTATACAGAGAAATATAATCAAAATATAGAATATCCTTTAGAATCTAATATTTCATGGTCTTGTAGGCAATTTAGGAATATGTGATGAGGCACCACATGCAGGCATCTTTCCCCTCCCAGGCCAACTCAAGCCAGTAAAAGAAGAATGGTGAGAACAGCAGCTCTCTGACCCTTTGATTAACTGTTTGTTAATTTTCTTTAAGATTGGCATTTGTTGTTCAGAATTAAAAGGGGATTGTTTTTAATTTTGTGGCCACATGACAAGCCCTATTCTCCACACACCATCCCATGGCAACACAGCACTGGATGCTACCACATTATAATGGAGGACTGAATTCCAGCTATGGAATGGATTCAGTAATACTAGCCAATGAAGCAAGTGAGGAGAAACAGGACTGAACCAGCAGATTATTGACAGACAGTGTTGTATATTAGGTAGAACATCGGATTAGGATACAGGAGACCTCTCAGGCACGAAATTCACCAGGTGATCCTGAGTCTGCAACAGAAGACTGTCGTGAGGACAAAATGGTGGGAGGAAATGAATTTTCTGCCCCGTGTGTCTTGGAGGAAGGGTAGGATCAACTTATATGGGAATCTGAGAGAGAACCATTTAGTATACCTAAGAATGGCAGAGGTGTTTGGGGGACAAGGGGAATCCACATTTTATATTTGTCCAGCATGACCAATTCTAAAGAACTTTTTTGGTGTTCTGATCTAGAGGACTCAGGAAGGTAAATCACCTAAACTGGTTCTGCATTTGCCTGTTTATTGTTTCCATGGTGACTACTCTTTAGTATTCAGAACTGTAGTATAAATGTTCTACTTGCATTTTTGGCATGGGGGGGTGGGCAGGGGAGAAAAAATATATGCACTGCAGCAAATTGAACAAATCATTGGTATGCGGAACTGAACAACGAAGAGGGGAAAATCACTCAAAGGCATTTGGACGATATGATTAGAGTGCTTGCCGATATTCTTCCCTCTTTTCCTTGTCCCCATCTACCCATTTATCTTGGGTTGGATCCAACCAGCTTTTCTGCTGGTGTGTGTGTGAGGGTCACCTTTGATTTTTAAAAGGCTATGCTGGGGATCATGGGCTCTTAATTGACAGGAGACACATAGGAAGGTGGTATAATGAGGGGCATTAGATGAGATTGAGTGGGAAATCTGGTTGAGTCCAGCCTCTTGATCTTTTGCTCACTGCACACAAATACTGAACCCTTTTCTTTAGCTGATGACGATTATTGAACCGCACTGTCATAAGGCTGACTGTCTTGATGGGAACGCATAGCCCATTTTGTCTGTCTTCTTGAATCCTGTGGCATCCTCATTTGACACAAAGGTAAGACCTCTGGCAATGATGAATTTTTATCAGTTACTGGAAGGTCATGATAAAGCGAATACATACCTGTTATAAAGTCTGTGAGCCCTCGCCAACTGTCATGCAGAAGAGAAAAAACTCAATTTGATGAAAAACTACCTCACAGGGGCCTGCTGTGAGGGGAAGAATCGGCAGAGCTGAAGTAAGAAACTTCTGTTCTCCATGGCAGAGAAAGAACAGAGGGACTATTTGGGTGGAAATCTTCCCTCCCAAGGGGAATGGGTCAGTGCTCTTCATTGCTGCAAAGCAGACAAATGCTTGTAAATCTTTCCATGGCTGGCCTGCACAAGCACAGTTCCAATGAGTGCCTGCACAGAAGGTCACAAAGTGGTAACCAACAGATACTCTCCTGAGGCTTTAAAAAAAGGAAACTTGTGAGGGCTACTCTTCTCTTACCACTCTAAGTTCTGGAAAGGTTCCCAGTTGTGTTCCCAGTCTGAGATTGCAAATGCCTTAACAGTCCAGGTGCTCGGGAGCAACAGCAGCAGAAGGCCATTGCTTTCACATCCTGCACGTGAGCTCCCAAAGGCACCTGGTGGGCCACTGCGAGTAGCAGAGTGCTGGACTAGATGGACTCTGGTCTGATCCAGCAGGCTAGTTCTTATGTTCTTATGTGTTACAGTTCGCAGTCTGCACAATGTTTTGGAGGACATTGATTCAGAGGTTACCCATGAATCAGAAGCAACTTCACAGTGCTTAACACCCCCGGCAGGATGAGACTGTATGAATTTCCTGGCTCTGAGTTAAGGGGTTGAAGAGCTTCCCAGAAAGGTGAGTTTGCATCCAGATAGGGTTGATAAAGGGCTAGCAGGGTAGAGACTTCTCTCATGCTTGGAGCAGGCTGGCAGGAGGAAATCAGCAAGAGGAAATCAGTTCACCTGACTGCTTGATAGCTATTAGATTTTGCTGTCAGGAGGACTTGCATTTGCTGATGAAATTACCATGCTAGACCAAGGTGGGTGCCTAGCTTTGCAAACCCCTGTGGCATATAGATGTCCCATCAGTGAATCAATCTCCCACTCAAGGTTTTGGCCACTCTATTAGTATAGCCTGAGGAGAGCTTCGGTCTCACCGTATCCAAAGCAAGGCATTGCTAACTTCTAACATGGATGCCAAGGCAAATTTAGCCAAGATGGAATCAGGGCAGACAACACACATCTAAGTAGGAAGAGTAATACTCCCTCACACCCTTAGCTAAAGGTAACATGAAGTTGGGACCCTTGTTTTCTCTAAGACAGGGTCACCAGACACATTAACAATGCAATTATTGGTATCCCATAATTCTCTCAATCTGTTACTTACATAAGATAGCTTCAGAGGGTAGTTGTGTTGGCCTGCAGTAGAACAGCAAAATTTGAGTCCAGTCGTACCTGAGATCAATAAGATTTTTAGAATATAAGATTTTGAGACCAATGCTCCTTTCATCAGATACCAACGAAGGGAGCATTGATTCTTGTGAGCTGGACCCCAAAACTCTTGTTGGTCTCTAAGGTACTGCTGGATTCAAATCTAGTTTGTTGCAGGAAATACACTCTTCAGCCCAACCACTGAAGCCTCCTGATTGCTAAATGAAACCACATCTCCCTTCCCCATCTCTCTCATGTCTATCAGCTGAAGCCCTGCCCCCTCTTATTTTCACAAAAAAATAAACAAAACCAGCCCTCATAGGTGCCTACAAAGATAGAAAGGACTGACTGAACTTGAGAACCTGATGGCCTGGGCAGATTCATGATCCTACCTGGCAGCTCAGGGGAGGCACTGATTCTGCTGGAAAGTCGATAGTCCAAAGGGGAACACTGACTGCTGGGAAATTAGGAGGTTGGACCTCTGCTGTTCCCCTTAAGTTTACACCCCTGGTATAGGTGGAGATCATTACTTCACAGATTTGTTATATAGGTCTTTTTGACGTGCATTGCTTACCTCAGATTTTACTTGTTGTCAGGCTCAAGGGATTGGAATCATATTCCATGTTCTTTGTCCGCATGTTCCTATGTTTAATCTTTTCCACACTGGAAGCAATTTGTTCAGGAGGATGGCATCACAACGTTCATGACACCACGAATGGTCACACTGCATGTGATCATCCATGAATGAACCCTATACTGTTGTGTGTTTTGCATGCATGCTGTAGTGCATGATTGGCGAACGAGGAAACACAAATCATGCCTGCGTGTTAGCACATTGTTGCATTACTGCTAATGTGATAATTAGTTGTTTACATATAGTTCATTCTGTCTGCTCTGATTAGTCACTGCAGCTGTGATGCTCTTTTTGAAAAGCTGCCTCTCTTGTTTCCCGATATTCTCAGATCTGAACTTCCAACTGGATGACATTTTGATTGCACATTGGAGAATCTCTGCATTTGGAGCACATATATTGCACTTCATGATGGAGCCACAAGATTTTTTTTTCAGTCATAGTAGCAATGTATCTGATGTATTGTCAAAGGCTTTCATGACCATAATCACTAGAATGTTGTGGGTTTTCTGGGTTGTATGGCCGTGCTCCAGTGGTATTTTCTCCTAACATTTTGCCTGCATCTGTGGCTGGCATCCTCTGAAGATGCCAGCCACAGATGCAAGCGAACGTCAGGAGAAAATACTGCTGGAACATGGCCATACAACCCAGAAAAACCACAACATTCTAATTAATCTGATTTCTGCTTCAGGAAAACCTTCAGATTTTTTTCTGAGGATTTACCTTCACTGGATACAGATTAGGCATAGATATATGCCACAAACATTCCTACAGGCACAAAGAGCAAGACATGCTGCACTGCCAGACAAAATGGCTTGCCACTCAAAGGCAGTGCAGAGGCGGTAGTATGCTCTTGCTTGTGCATCTGTACCACATAGTTATTTCATTTACCCCAGAAGCAAGGATTGAGGGGGAAATGATGTGCTTCCATGACGGAGTGATTAGCAATGGCTGTACAACTTTCGTTTGACACTGCAAACATTCACTGAAGTTATGGGAGCTTTCCAAGAACTGCAGAGGACTACCATGCACAAATCAATTGTAGTGGGCAAGCGTGTAGTGACTGCCTTGTGGTATCTGGCAAATGTGAAGACTTACAGGAGGTCCAGGAGTACTTTGGGGTTGGACTGTCTACCGTTGCAGAAAGTCATGGAGGTGCACTTCACGATATTGTGCTGTACAGAAAACCTGTGTCTAAGCAGAGATGTGGCAAAAAATATATCCTCCGTTTGTCAATCTCACTATTGCTAATGTGTTCATGCAGTATACTGCATCAAATATACTGGTCCAAGGGAGCAGTATATTTGAAACGGCAGTGTGCCTGGCCTGCTCCATATGTTCAATGCTTTTCATAATCTCTGTTTAATGTTTCCACTGTGAGTATGGGAACAGAAAGAACTACTTCTCTGCCCTACTGTACGGCACTGTGGACCACACAGGGAGATTCATCGATGCAGAGGTTGGTTACAGTGGGAGGAGCCATGATGACTTCGTATTCACCAACTCCTCAATGTGGTGCCCTGAACAACCAAGTGTTTGTGCAAGGAAGCCTACCCTCACTTTGGAAGACACCCCAAAGAAACAAAGACAACCACGTGTTTCCCAGGCATTCTTTAAAGCACCAGGATTCCATGGGTGCATGCCTTCCCACACGCCACCCCAGAGAAACCCAGACATGCTTCCCAGAGTAACAACAACAAAACAGCCTGTGATTCAGGAATAATTATGGTCTCATCGAGGCTAGAAGACGAATTGGTGGAGTATCAGACACTGGAGTGCCCCCATTATCTATTGAGGGGCAGAGGCGTAGCAAGGGGGAAAGCGCCCGGTACACCAGTGTGTCCTCCACTCCCGTCCTGCCCCGTTCCGGAATGCCCCCACGACACCTCCAAAGGGGCACATACCTGGTGCATTGTCCCCCCTTGGAGCTACACCACTGTCGAGGGGGGCAGAGTTAGTATGTGTGCAGGGAATGTAGTAGCAATTCGTTGCTAATTTGATCTGCCAGATGTTAGGTGGGACAAAGAAATAAAGACCAATTCAACATGATTGCATGCTCAAGGGAGGCTGGTTTGGAAATGGATCAAAAAATTGTGGTAAAAAGTGCTTGAGGAAATGATGGAGGAAAAACGAAAGGAAAATGTTTCCAGAACCCAATGGAGAAAATAATGTACAGAATTCAAAGAAAAAACGAAAAAGCATTTGACAGTAAGAAAGGCTGTAAATTACTCGTGCAGAAAAGGATGTAGTACTGCAAGAACTGAACTCACACCTTCAGCATATAACTATCTATTTTCATATTTTACCAGGGAGAGAAGTTTCACTAGCTATGAGGTAGAAACAAAAGATGAAGCACAACAGGTCTAATGGGTTGTTTATTAGGAAGTAAATCATTTGATGATATAAGGGGTTTTCTGTAGAGTCTGTTACAGTCACTACAAATTACAAGAGCCAGAATGCAGTACATCATCAAGGGGCGATGTGATAGGAGAAACTGCTTTGGCAATGATGGTGCTTTCATGTGGGCGCATTTTGAATCATTTGAACTGAAGCTAAATTTAATGTGTTTTTCAGGGCCAGGCTGTGCTTTTTCTAAAACAAAAAAAAAGGATACTTCAGAAAGACATTAGAGTGCATTTTGGGGGGGGGGGGGGGAAAAAATGAGAGCAACAATTTAAATAGGAGGGGAAAACCTCATATCCCCACAATCGTAACTGTTCAGACAAACAGCTAGATGTGTTCATTTAATATAGCATAAAAACAGAAAAAGGTGAACACAAGCCAATATCTTCACACAAGCCAATAAACTGAAATGATGACATACAAAGTTGATTGGCTGTACAACAATGTAGCCTAAAAGCTATCCGTGTATTTATCTTTTTCAAAGCCATTTCACCTGATAGCACTGACATTTTTTGTAAGAATTACAATTACCATATTTACTGGAAAGGAAGACTCCCCCAAAATGTTATACACAAAAATATTTTTTTTAATTACTGGATATAATAGTAACTTGTGTGCAAATTTAAGACAACCCCCACCATTTTTTAGCACAGTCCTGTATTTGAGTAAGTGTGGCATCAAACTGCAATTGTTGACCCCTTCTGAGGTGGTAAACGGATACATGTGAAATCGTCATCTGACGGCAGATCTAGGTTAATGGCTAGTAATCTGACACAGTGGTGTCTATAAACATCTGACAGTCTTCTCGATCAAAATATGAACCTCACATTTGAATTCTGAGAACAGCTCACCTCATGTCAGTGTCATCAGCTTGAGTGCAGTAAATTAGCAGTCATGGATACAAGCAAAAAAGAACTGCCCCAACCTTGAGGCTAAATGTATTTATTTACATTATTTACAGTTTGCCTTCCTCACTGAGATTCAAATTACACCACAGGAAATGTGGAGAGGACTAATGGGAATAACTACATGTGCACTGTGCCTTGAACTCTGTAAAGCAGAGGTGTCCAATTCTGGCGCTTCCAACCCTAACCCTGCTGATGGGGCTGATGGGAATTGTAGTCCATGAACATCTGAAGCGGCAGAGTTGGACACTCCTGTTGTAAAGGGAGTGTACAGAAGTACACATTGGAGGGAGATGAGTGGTCCATTTTTCTGACTACCGGTAGTCCAGCAGTGGATTCATAAGTCTGGAAAATTAAACCTGCTGATCTATGGTATGGGGACAAGCCTTAACATCTGCCACCCAAATCAGGAAAAAAATAGGCAAGTTCCAGCTTGTTTAGATTTTCATAACGAACTTCATAGGCTAATATAAGAAAAGAAGCTCTCACACGCACACGTAATGACAGTAGACTTTTTATTAACATATTTTACAATGCTGAGTACCATATTTCTAGTTTTGCATTTTTGATGTGTCAGAGATTGATTCTATTTCTACAGTAATGTACTGTACTTAAATGATCATTCATACAAGATACCACACCAGTAAGCTGGAGAAAGAGCAGCAGCGCACGCACGCACACACATACACACACACGCACCCCATTCTAGTTTGTTTTCCCAAGTAAGCTTAATAAAGCAGGTTTTCAAAAAATTACAGGAGAAATCAAAATTCTAGTTCAGCAGCATGCAGTTGTATTTCAAGTAGAATCTCCAAACAAGTGTCTTTCTTTTCCCTCTCTTTCTTAAACTTGACTAGTGACTAATTCACCAGTATCAAAATGAACACCATGAAATACAAAGGTTTTTAAAGTTAAGGCTAATAATTTTACTTCACACCCATATACACAATCATAAAACATTCCACTTTAAATAACATTTTTTTAAATCCGTTTTTTTTTCTGAAGACATTATCCTCTTTTGTGAAGTTTCAAGCTAAAAACAGAACACTCAGATTCAAGAGCTCTGTTGGTGGTTTTGCTGGGAGACGCCAAGAATGTTTTTGCTCATTGACTGAGCTTACAAAAAAGGCCTTATAATAAATGACCAATGCAAAAATATTACAGGCTAAATATATGATACAATATTAAAAATGTAGTAATGCTTTTGTAAAAGACTACTTTTTCAGTTGGTGAAACAGTTGTAGGTTTGTAGGAAGAATCCAAATATGTGGCTCTCATCTCTATAGTCTGTGGTCACACACGGTTTTATATAAAATAGCAACCACTGTATTTTACTTCCAGACTTCATGAAAAAATTCTAATGGGCTATGAGGCCTCCCTCTTGCATCTCAGGGGTGAACTTTCCTGTTCCATATTATTTCCTATGTTATTTTCAGAAACGGATTTCCAGTCAGACCTTTGAACAGAGAGCAGCTTTCAACTAAATCTGTGGTTTTATCGCCACAATTAAAAAAAATTAGTTTACGTACAAAATTCACTGAAAAAAGCTATGTTAAGTTTAAGGATGAAAGAATCAGAAGTGTCCTGAAAAGCATCATTTGAAAGAGTTTAAGAAAAGGGAGGAAAAGGTTTTGGCAGCAACATATTATTGATCTACTATTTTCCCTGCCTGGTGAAGTGGTTTTGTTTCTTTTCTTTTTTTTTAAATTATGCCCATTCTTGTAGATTTCAGTGCACACCCCAATCCAGCATGTAGCAGTTGGCTTCCACCTGTGAATCCACTGCACACCTGTGAATCCATTGCACGCATTTAGATGCTACGCATGTAGTCCATGATCTCTGATTCAGCAACCAGGGCTGGCAACTGATTATTCAGGAAGTAGAAGGCAGGAGCCTGGATCTTGTCCCTTTCTGTACCAAACAGCCAATGGGCAAAACTGTAATTTCTTTTTAAATAAGAATCTGCACTCAAAGCTCTCCACTCACCCTTTTCCGGATGGGAGTGAGGCTGTTTGTTTGGCATTCTTTGCAGGAGAGGCAGATGAAAATATTCATTCGCCTTGTGTCACAGAACTACTAAAGTCATTCCTCTGCACTGTTCCAGATCTCTTCTACTAAGGAATCCAAGCAGAAAGAGCAGCAAGTGCTTTATAAATACAACAAAAAGAAACCATCTAAGGTTATAGGGCAGATTCCAAATTATGCCTCATTGACTGGGCTCCCAAATACGTTTCCAGCTTCCACTTATGCTGAAACATACAGCTCAGTGGATATGAAAAACACGCCACGCTTCTGAGGGATGATGATCCACCATCAGGGGCATTTACAAAATGTATATATGGGCACACAGCAAAATGGATGTGTTAGAATTACCAGTAAATAAAGCTCTCTGAAATGGCCAAGACAGAATACTGCAAATGCACCCTATTACATTAAGAGCAGTGAGCTATCTATTTTACAGCTATTTCACTAATCTCTGGAGTATATCTATGAAATTCCTGAGAATGAATACTTTTTTTTCTTCTTTTCGGCAAATGCCTGAAACTATTTCAAATCGCCTTCCGGCAATCAGCGAAATATTCTCTAAAAATCTTTTAGACCATTTTTTTTCTATACAACCTCAGAGAAAAGAAACCAAAAAAAGGTGTTACAACTCTGCCATACTTACAAATACGTATCGAGCAAAAAAATTAAAGCAACACAAAGAAAGGCAAAAGGGTTTGGGAGTGGGTGGGGAGGGGAGGGGAGCAAGGTGTTTAGCAAGGTTACTACACCCATACAGTGTTTCAGCATAAACAAACCCAATCTGCGAAAAATAAACGCTCAGTATAGCCATGTACTGGCATTGTTCTTTAAAGTACAATTTGTGCTTGTCTAATGGGTTAAAAAGCAACAGCTGGACATATGAATGTAGATGCTGCTCTCAAATTAACCAGCACTGATGTACTTTGCATTCTTTTTTGCCATTGCCTTTTTTTTTTTACCAGCACCTACCTAACCCAGGGCTTTCACAAGGAGGTGTGGCTTGACTCTCTTCCCCAGTGAAGCCACAAATTCTCAATCCCTTATAGCTAAAGCCGGCCAAAGTGGCATTCATTGTAAAGGCAAGAGTGGGGGTGATGATGGCTGGTGATCTACAAACCATTGTAATGTGGCCCCCATCTTTTGTTGATGTGGTCAAAGGTATGCGAAATCCACTGCTGCTCCAGCACTTTGTATCGTTCCTTACATATATAAAGGGGCTTCCCACGTCTGTAGGGAAAGAAAGAAGAAATCAACAGTCAGGATTTGCCCCAAGGTTAGAATTGCGGCATCCACGCTAGATGAGTTTCAGAGGGTGCCCCTTAACATCTTTCATGGTACTGCAAGGGATTCTGAGGGTATACAGCTTCACTGGCATTCTTGAGCATGGTTTGCTGCAGTAACTGTGTTGCTTAGGACAGCCCTGAAACAACCCTATAAATACTTCCTTTTGCATTTTCTTTCACCAGAGTTCTTTTGAGTTTTGATTTCAGTAACCATTTCTCTATAAAATGCTAAAAGCTATTGGAGGGCTCCAGAGGCGTAGCTGGGCCAAACTGCGCCCAGTGCGCAGTGTGTTTTTTCCGCCCGCCCCCCATGGCTCCCCGCGGCACCACCACCCCGTCCCCCTTCCCACACTTACCTTAGTTCCTTTTCTTTTTCTAGTACTTTTTCAGGCTGAAAAAAGTGGCCTCTTCACAGTTCAGGCTAAAAACTGTCTGAGGAACTATACTTCCCAGGAGACTTTGTGAGCCCCAAGGTCTCCTGGGAACTGTAGTTCCTCAGGCAGTTTTTAGCCTGAACTGTAAATAGGCCACTTTTTTCAGCCTGAAAAAGTACTAGAAAAAGAAAAGGAACTAAGGTAAATGTGGGAAGGGGGGCGCCACGGAAGGGTGCAAGGAAAAGGGGAGGACCTGGGGGCAATTTTCTGCCCCCCAGGCGTGCGCCCGGTGCACAATGCACACCTCCGCCCCCTTGCTGCTCCGCCACTGGAGGGCTCTCCACAAGAGAGGCTTTATGGTCTCTTCAGTAATGGTGTATTTTTTTTTCAGAATTCTGTGTTCAGTTAATTACATTTTTAACTGGACAACTGTGACATTCTTTTTGATGTTGTTGTTGTTGTTGTGTGTGTCTTTGTATCATTGTTTCTTCTTAGGTTTTATGCTGCTGTATGCCTCCTTGAGGTCAAAACAACTACAGGGGATGCCAACCACTCTATTTAAAAGCAACTTGGTAAATTGGCTTGGGAAGTTTCTGAAAGTGGGCGGATGTCAGTACCACACTTCCAACCATTTCCCCTGATTTACTAGGAGAATCATAGCAATACCAGAACCTTCTACACAGAGGGACTCTTTAAACATTAGAGTCTGACCACTATTGTCTCAAGCACAGGTTAGCTAGTTACCTGAGATCTCTGTCTTCTTCACCATGTGCATCTAGGTAAACTGAGCCCCAAAGGCAAAACCGATGACCCCGAATTATGATGATGACAGAGGCATTGATCAAAAGGAATATGCCTGTCCCAGCGCCACAGTTTTGTGAGTGCTAAAGATTTTTTTTAAAAAAAAAGAGGAGAAAAATACTTTAAAATAAATAACAGGGATATTAGATTAAACTACTAAACATACACCTTCGGAGTACTAACAATTTCATATTTTTATCTTTTCTGTATTTTGTCAATCTGTTTCTTAAACAATGAGCTACTGTGCTTTTACAAACACACCAATCAAGAGGATGAAAACTAAAGCTATTAAGTGCCCCTACTCATGCTTATGTAAATGTTCCAATGAAACAAAATGGTTACTTACAAGTAAAGCATTTAAGACCAAGTTAAAAACTGTGCAATAAACCAGAAATAAATATACGACAATGGTGAGTTTGTTGTGATCTGGATTAATGGAGGTTTATAATGACCAGTTATTAAGTTTGTGTTAAAATGAAGTGTCTTCATTAACAAAAGCGAAGTCATGATCCTCATAGCTCTTTCTTGACCTGATATTCTTTGAAGAATAAAACGATTTAATTTTCTTCATTATAATCAAGCAGAAGTGGGATTCAGCTGGTTCGCACCGGTTCTCCTGAACCGGTAGCTAATTGGCTGGAATCCCACCAGGGTGGCCGCACCTCTGGGCCAGCAGTGTGGCCTTTGCTTCTGGGGAGGCCTGCTGGCACTTATGGGAAATGGATAAGTATAGATAAGCAAAATTTGAATTTGCTGAGGCTATGCTAAGGTGTACTCTCTGTTAAGGCAGGAACAGAACTGAGAAGGGTGACACCCACAGAAACAAGGGGGTGGGGAAAAATTGACCCCTGCCCCCTCCTGACTGGACAGTGGGAATCACCCGACATCTTCTGCCTCAGAGGGAGAAACGTGTTGTTCTAAGATTAAAAAGAACATTAACGGTGATGGAAGCTAAGCTGAAACGTGCATTTAATGCCAGCTGTGAAATTATAATTCAGTCATCTCATAACAAAGACGGTAAAGTCATCTCTTACCAACACGCATTCACAGTAGCTCTGTTGTTTGCAGCACAATCCTTTCAAACACACAAAAGTGCCACAGACGAGACAGACAGCAGGATCTTTGGGGACTTTGGTACAGACGGAACAACTTTTTCTGTGATAGTACTGGAAAATAGTGTTGTAATTTTCAGGCAACTGTAGGAGGCGTGGTAAGTCCCATTTGGATTCCTGCAAAAATAAAGACTGAAAAAAGAAACATACATTTAATTCTCCAGAAGTATATGAGTTAGTTAAGTTTTTTATAAGAGGGAATATATATGCCTTAAATGTGCCCTTTCCTCATGCTTGTTAAATCTTATGTTCACCCTAAAGCTACACATCCATCTGTTATCTTTGTAACAAAAAGGCCACTAATACTTTCCCTCACAACACAAGGAGACCATGTTGTCTTGTCTGCTCTAAAAAAATTAAAGCCAAGGGCAATCAAGTATCAGTTGGTAGCTCATTCAAGTATCAAGTGATCCCATCTTAAAGCTTACTATGATAGACAGGCAAAGCTACTACATGCATCACCGGAACTTCGTCTAGGGTTAGCAAATTACTCTGTGGTTTACTTCAGCGGTTTAGCAACTAGAGAGGTCACTGAAATGCTACTGATGTACTTCAGGTGTCCACAACATGGTGCCTGTGAATGCCATGTTGCCTGCAAACACCTTTTCTGGTTCCCGCTGAGTGTTTTTACCAAGTGCATGGGGCCAGGTAGGGCTCTTGTCCAGCAAGTATTGATAGGCTGTGCAGATTTTTTTTTACAAAAAATGTTGCCTTGGCAGCAGCTGCCAACACAGCAGAAGGATCTCCACTGTGTCACTGAAGTTAAGCTGTGGCAAACATTTTGTGGCGGGCTCTGCCTCCTGTAGAAGCCATTTTGTGGCAGCCATTTTACTTCTGCACCCACCATATTGTGTCGGAACTCCAAATGTGCCCACAGACTGAAAAAGGCTGAGGACAACTGCTGAACTGAATAAAACAATAGTAGTCAAATGCTGACAACATTATGGCGGTACTTCAATCAAAACAAAACCAGTTAGGTAATAGAATGCGGCCAATACCTGTGACTTTGCTATGACATGTATTTTTAAAACACTCTCCAACAGGGCTAAATCTGATGGTCAAACAAGACCAAATGGTGCTTTGCAGGACAAAACATTATTCTGTTGTACTGTTTTACACTGACAGGAAAATTCTTTACCTACCTTTACTTGCGTTGGATGTTTATCTGCAAACGAAACCAATTCTGAGCACCACTGGGATATGATGTCAAAGGCTGGCACTGGCCAATCCAGACATGAGGCACTGGAAAAATGATGCGAGGACTGAAAAGATGACGGTAACAAGCCCAGACAGTTGGCAAGAACTGTAAACTCCTCATCTTCCTTTTAAAGACATAAGTGGAAAAAAATCAGGCGCGTCACAAATGCAAAATGGAAGCCAAACCAAAAAGGCGTTTGAGGCAATGAACTACAGTGCTTTGCCGGATTAACAACTTCGGCAGCTGGAATGTGTGAACTCTCCCTTATGCATAGCATACACAGGTATGATTTTTCATATAAAACCAACTAAATTTAAACCATGCCTCTTGAGGTTTATATGAACTCACAATATATACCAATATTGTTCTCTTATGGCAGATTAAGGACTTGGTTTTCCATAATACCTGACAACTGGGTAATTCTCCTCCAAAGAGATGGTGCTGGAGAAGGCTCGTGATCCTGAGGAAAGGCAGGCAGAATTGCTGCAAATAAGTCTCTGGGGAGTGTAGACACCAAGCACTGTTGTTATCCTAAATCAGGATAGCAAAAAAGGAAAAAAAATTAAATCCTGACTAGAGGAAATTCCCTCTGGCATTCATAAGGAATTTGCTATTATACGAGAACTTCAAACAGAGAACTTAAGAATTTAATTAATAGTTATTGTGCTTTATATGTTGAAATATATAAGCCTTACCATGGACAGATCTTCAGTTTCGTCTTGATTGTATACTTTCCCTTTGGAGAGTTCACTGATCACATGGCTCAGTAATGCTTCATGAGATGTTTTTGCATTGGATATATTCTGTTACAAAAAGGGAGTTCACAATATCAGCATGGTCTTGTTTGCGGGCACTGGAGCTCCAATGCACTTATGGAGCAATCTGCCGGAAAAGGCTTCTCCACTCTCTTCATCGGAGAAATTTTTTGACATGTTTAACTCTACATCGCCACAGCAAAATTAATGGGAGTGCTCTGTGTTTGCATTGGAGGACAAAGGCCACTCTGAACTGGGGCAGAAATCTACAGGGGAAAGCAATAAGCATGCTGACTGACTTTCTACAGCAAAATATTCTGAGCAGAAGTCAGCTCTAAGTATCAGTACTTTATTTTGAACAGAAATAGGCTTATAAGGATAAGCTCATATGGTCTGAAACTGGAACTGAAACTTTTTGGTCACTGCATCACAGAAATGGACTGAAACGTCAATGCATCACAGAAATGGCATTTTTGGAGAGGGATTGGTAGGGCCAGCCTTTGACATGTAACCAGTGCATGCCACAATAGCTGTTTCAGTAGGAATTCAACATTTTGTGTGGTTTGAGTTGGCAATTTATAAGAGCGATAAATGATTATTTTTTTAAATGACAATATTGGACCACTGCCCAACCCCAGCCCCTGTACCTGTAGTCATTAGGTCAACTGAAAAATACTGCGTTTCAATGTAAAATCGAAGGAGAATGCTAAGCCCACAGAACTGTGTAATGGGTTGGGCACAATAGGAGGAAAGGGGGAAGGGCTGTCGATTATGGACCTTCCACCCATTTCCCCTGTCCAAATCTTCATGGCATGTTGCTTTGGAACTCTGAAGACTTTTGAAGAAAGTTCACAAACAGGCATGATGGTTCAAAGAGAAAAAAAAATCAAAAACTGCAGAAGCCCTCTGGTAACCCTGAAGGAGACTTCTGGATTCCAGCCAGTGGCGTAGTGGTTAAGAGCAGGTGCACTTTAAACTGGAGGAACCGGGATTGATTCCCTGCTCTGCCGCCTGAGCTGTGGAAGCTTATCTGGGGAATTCAGATTAGCCTGTGCACTCCCACACATGCCAGCTGGGTGACCTTGTCACAGTTCTTCTGAGCTCTCTCAGCCCCTCCTACCTCACAGGGTGTTTGTTGTGGGCGGGGGGGGGGGAGGATAAGGAGTTTGTAAGCCCCTTTGAGTCTCCTATAGGAGAGAAAGGGGGGATATAAATCCAACTCATTATTATTATCGAGATTATCAAGAAGTTTCAGTCCTTTATTTAGTGCTATATTCATTGTTTAAAGGTTTCAGAAAAATTTCCCACTTCAAAGGCTACCACATTAGTAGGAAACAAATGTCTTATATCTTGCAAATACTTTAAAACACCTTTAACTACCTATTTGATTAAGCTGCTTCATACTTGTGTGAAAAAAATAACATTTCATGAGTGCCACATTTTCATGAGAAAATATATTTTGTTGCAGACAGCAGTTGGGCCATTTAAATATATATGTTCAGATAAAAGCTGACTTACCGTTTTTATTTTATTAAGGGGAAAATAGGCCATAGTTATCAAATTGACTATGAAAGAATAAAGCAAGACGTGCTTGTAATCTGCTTCAACATTACTGTCTCCAATATATAACAGTGTCTATCAACCGCCGTGTCATTTATAGCAACAAACTAGATATAATACAAAATCTACGTGCGTTGAAGTCAGTTTTCATAACATTCTGACAGCATATTTCCTGTAGTAACAATAGTTATAAATAGATGTTGCAACAGTCAGCACGGTGGTAATGTTTAATGCTTTATGGACGCACTACCCATTTTCATTACCCAACGAATTTGGGTCCTACAAGGAATTCTGGGTGTGGGGAATGAAGAGGGGATAAACAAGTAGAAAATGACTCCTATAGTGCAACAAGGCTAACATCTGAGTTAGTTTAAAGTTCCTATTCACCTATCCTTGAACCAAGATGCCGGTATATTAAATAATTGTATAAAATATTTTTATTTTATTTATGTTTTGTATCTATGTTGTTAACAGCCAAGTCCCAATAGCTGGGGAAGGGGTGGGATAGGAAAAAAAATCCAATGAAATAAATAAAATAAATAAACCTCAGCATCTACCACAGTAGCTCAGTTGCCCTGACTTGTGATGTCTGGAACAAGCTAAGAGGAAGCACTAAACGTATGAGTGGTACAATGGCAGGAGTTGGGACATTTTTACCTCTTTCTTGTCATGCTAATTTCATCTCCCCTGTCTGGATACTGTCAGCTATCAAGGCCTCTGCCCCTTTTGAATTAAAAACACGAACTTCCTCCACACTGTGGGACTTGCTAAGTTTTTAGCCCTCCCTTGCATGCCACCCCTCACTCACTCCCCTCCCTTGCATGCCACCCCTCACTCACTCCCCTCCCTTGCATACCACTCCTCCCACCCTCTCCCCTCCCTCCCCAAGGGTGGGTGGCCATGTCCAGATGCCGGGCCCCCTCCCCTCCCCTCCCTTGCATGCCACCCCTCTCCCTCCCCTTCCCTTGCATGCCACCCATCCCTCCCCTCCCCCTCCCTCTGCTAGGGTGGGTGGGGCAGGTCCAGATGCCGAGCCCCCTCCTCTTCCCTCCCTTGCATGCCACCCCTCACTCCCTCCCCTACATGGTTCTATTTTGCTGCTCTACTGAAAAGAAATAAGCTATGAAGGGGGAATGAAGAAGGAGGACGAGGAATAGAAGCAGGACGAGAAAGAGTTTGGATTTATAACCCATCTTTCTCTCCTGTGAGGAGACTCAAAGTGGTTTATAAACTCCTTTGCTTTCCTCACCCCGCACTGTGAGGTAGATGGGGCTGAGAGAGTTCTGAAGAACTGTGACTGACCCAAGGTCACCCAGAAAGCTCCATGTGTGAGTGGGGAAACAAATCTAGTTCGCCAGATAAGAGTCCGCCACTCATGTGGAGGAGTGGGAAATCAAATCCAATTCTCCAAACTGGTGCATTCCACCCCCTTCTCAGTTTTATTTTTGCCCCTGAACTGCAATAATTATTCCATGCCTTCCTGAGATTATTGGGGTTGTTGGGTTTTTTATGCATGTGATTTACAAAACCAAAAATGTTCTCCATGCCTGGGAATTCTCCCTAAGTATGCAGACCCCTGTCAGTAGGCGTTGCGGTTTTGCCACCTTTGCTACAAAGTGATTTTAATTTGCACAAGGGGCCAAAACTGCAGATTTATCAATCCCATTCACAGATTATCATAAACCTACAAACCTTTTTCAAAACTCCTGAATTCATCCAAGTTGTCCTGTCATCAGTGCTGCCTTTAGTAGAAAGTGCAACGAGAGCTTGTATATACAATAATGTGAAAAGCACCTTTATGATACAGGTAAAGTGTTCTATAAAAAGAGAAAAATAGACACCGTCATTTGGGCATTTTGAATTAAGTTTCACTTTTATAGCCCAATCATACACCTTGTAAATTTGCGAGCAATTTTTTCCCAACTGGGTAATTCATATGCACCTAGTTGCATTTTTAGTGTATTGTTTTATTATTTGCATGTCAAGACAGTCCTATCTGCAAGACAGAAATGTTATATTTACAACCTTTATTTTAAATCAATTGTTATAGCTGCTATATACGGCTTTTTGGTTTTCAATGTGTGATCTTATGGCTTTGTTTTTGTTGATGTTTTTATATTTTAGGCAAGCTGTATGAATAAAAACACAAATAAATATACACCAAGCTTTGCATTATCTGGACAATTGAGCATGTCCCAAAACCAGGATCAGAATAATGAGAGGGTGTTAAAAGGACAAAAAACCCCTTCCGTTGCAAACCGGTACAAGAAATTCATCTCTTTTGTAAACCAATTATTATTTCATTTTGACGCGTTAGCTGTGTGCCCAACTGGGCACGAGGGACATGAACACTAGTGAGGGGTTGCTTACTATATTACCTGCACCCAGAAGCACTCATTACTCAGGACAAAGCCAAGTAAGCATAACACGCAACACACTGAATAATATGGAAACTAATATTTGCTGCAGTGGTAGATGTCTGCAGGAATCTTGGCAGATGTATTAGGCTCCCCTTAGAAACTCTTAACTTTAACAAGGTTCTAACAGATTGCCTTCAGGAAAAGATGCTCATAAAAACTCCGCGTACTCAGTCTTGCTGCTGAGTACCAAATGCCAAGTAAATACCAAGTTAAATGTCACATGCTGGAAGGCTACAACTTCAGTAAAGAAACCCGCCTGATAAGCAAAGTGAAAAAGAAAAAGGAATCACAATTGCAATTAATCCGAAAATGTTCACCGTGCCAGCCAATGTTTCATTAAAGTGTTACCCGCTGAGAGGAAAGGACACTCCGCAACATCAAAACAACTCAGCAGCCAGTTTCTCGGGGAATCTGGGTATTTTAAGATACTCCACTGGAAAGTAATATGGTGGGTACATATGGATCAGGAGCTCAGACAAGACCACTGATATATCAACACACAAACACACAGCCTTCTACTCCGTTGTCTGCTTCTCTATGTACCCTCTTCCAACCCGTAAAGTTGGGATGTTTTGAAATGAACACGTTACTCCATGTGAGGTCCAACGCTGAACAGAACATGGCAACTTCCACATTATCTGAATTTATGCTCCTGTTGTTACAAACTAAAAAGACACCGGCCTTCTTTGCCACAGTGGGCCAGTGTGGACTTAACATTGTCTCCCCACTAACTACAGTTACCTAATTCAGGAATGCTGTTGCCATCACGCAGCCTAGCCTTTCTCCTTCCTCTAGCAAACTCCCTCCGACACCATTTCCCCGGGGTTCAGTAGTTCGATAGACAAAGAATGGTAAATAAACTAAAGTCACATGACTGTGCAGGGAGAAAACTACCACATATTTGAACATAACCGTTTTGGTTGCATTCTACTTGAGCATATTCGGCAAATTATCGTAAACATTATGATGATACTTTAGATTACGCAAGCAGATATGCACGAATCACAGAATACTTACACCTGGCTTACCCTCCTGAATTTTCCACTGATAAAACTGATTTTTTTTTGGGGGGGGGGGGGGAACTGCCTGAAAATGTTGTCGAATGGAACCTCTCTAAAATGATGGCCTTGATTTATAGTATTCTCTCTCCTGAGGGGATTTCAGATCAATTTTCTCCTCAGAATGAAGAGTCTGAACAATGTAATGGCATTTATTTGGCCTTAATCACTGCTGGATTGAAAAAGATAACTGTGGCAATTCAATAGTTAATCAGATAGTTAATGCAATTCCCAAGGCCATGCTTGAAGGGCAAGACATGCCATTTGGATACCACTTATTATGTGCTAATTTTCTCACAGAATACCATTATTTAAAGCAAAAAGAACTTAGTACAGATGACAACCTGTCAGATTAGATATTCCAGAACAAAGAAGAAGATTACAGAAGTACTCTAGAACTATTAATCAGATGCCTCACTGAGCTGAAGACAGAATCACATTTCACCTGCCTGACATCTTTAAAATTACTAGAAATGTGGCTGTGTGGTGGTGGTGGAATTGTGCATCATAGCACGATTTGGGTGCAAGTGATGTAGGAATTCCCTTCTCTTTAGGGTCCTCCCTTTCTTGTGGATGAAGAAAATTTTTAACTATTTGAGTGCAGAGGTCTTTTTTATGATGCTGATTTATTAAACATTCTTGTGAAGTGATATGTAGAAATAAGCACTGGCGTAGTAACTACATTCTCTCAACCAAACCAAACAGCCACATAAATGAACACACATATAAACTTTTATCACTAATTATCACTTCACCCAAGGTTATTTAAAGAGATCTAACTAAATAGCATTTCATTTAATTACTTTTAAGTTTTCTGCACTACATGCCTTTTTATCCAGTTGTCTCCATGTTTGGTAAGCACAAGTCATAAGAAAGTAATCTTCCCTAACTTCCAACTTTCTACTCCAATTTAGCCCTTAGGATTTCTAGATTTAAGCTATCCATGAATATAGCTTCAGAGGGCAGCCATGTTGAATTCAGCAGAAAAAACCTAGATTCGAGTCTAGTAGCATCTTAGAGAGTTAGAGATCCCACAAGAAGGGATTTTTGACTTTCAAAAGTTCATGCCCCAAAACTCTAGTTGGTATCCAAGGTGCTTCTGGATCTGAATCTAGACTGTCATAAATCCAGAAGCCATAATAGGACGAATTCCACTCTACCAGAGGTCCTTTCCACTTCGGATGAGCCCAATGGCCAGCAGATCTCTTCCACTGTACTCTACCCCTGACAACTGGTTTTCAGAAGCTAATCTGTTCTGAAATTTTAACTATATTAGCTATCATGACATGATTAGGATTGACAAATCAATCTTTCATGCTGTGTAGTAATGATTAAAAACATTTGCATCTCACACTCTCAACTTTTGTTTGCAAGCTTCGCCATCCAAAACCCAATACGCTATCCTAAGACATAACTGCTGGGAAAGGAATGTGTGGTGATGACTCACTTCCAACCAATCGCCACATGTTCCATCTGGGGCAGGAGAGGCGGGGGGAGATCTTGCATGTCCGGCGATCTTGCATGCCCAGCTTCTTAACCTTTCAGGCTGGGGCAGCAGAAGTGGAAGAAGAACACCCCACTTCTGTCTGAGTCCTTTTGTGACAGCAGAGACGGTGAAAGATTACCCCCTGCCTCTCCTGTCTGAGTCCTTTTGGACTGGTCTCTTCCCCTCCCCCCCACCTTGTTCCCCAAGGCCTGCAGACCTTGGGAAGCAAGCCTGGGGGGAGCAGTACTGCCTACAGGACTGAGTGTGCTCAGTCTCGCATGCAGGATCTGGCTCTCTCTACCCCACTGCCCCCCCCCCCCACTTGCTTCCCCAAACCAGGAGGCCTTGGGAAGCGAGGTGGGAGTGGGGAGAGGAGAGGAGGACCCATTTCTGGGTGATAGACTGAGCCCGCTCAGCACTGCATGTAGGATCATTCCTCCCACCTCACTTTTGAAGACCAGCAGGCCTTGGGAAGCAAAGTGGGGGGAGGAAGAGGCCTGATCCTCAGTGCTGGATAGTTTTCCAGTGCTTATTTTTATTTGAGAGCATATGTTGTCGAAGCTTCACAAACTTGACATGAGAATTGGCACAGATTCTCTTATCGAGTCTGTGAAGCTTTGAAGATACGTCCTCTAAAAAAAAAAAACACTGGAAAACTATCCAACACTGAGGATTGGGCTCTTCTCCCCACACCTCGCTTCCCAAGGCCTGCAGATCCTGCCTTGCTGCTGCGCCTGCCACCAACAGCTGTCCAGCGTCTGTTGTATTGTTTAGCACAGGGGTGGCCAACCTATGGTGCTCCAGATGTCCATGGACTACAATTCCCATCAGTTCTACCAATTGACCATGTGAGCAGGAGCTTGACCCTGTGAGCACAGGCTGATGGGAATCATAGTCCATGAGCATCTGGAGAACCATAGGTTGGCCACTCCTGGTTTAGCACAACGGACTTTGCTATTAGTGATTAATATTTATAGTAATTTCTAGTGTTCAAATCACTGGATAAAGCCTGGGTATGCATGAGCACATGCCATCACGTCACAAATGACCTTCAGTAACCACGAAGATTTTTCAAGACAAAAGAAGTTCAGAGGTGTGTCCCACACCCCCCACACACCAAAATGACCTTGGTATTTCTTCGAGGTCTCCCACCCAAATATTAACCAGGGCCAATCTTGCTTAGCTTCTGAAATCTGACAAGCTCAAGATACGGCTAACTCCACAGATATTCTCACTTCTCATGGCTAGCAGACAATGACTTGTGCTAGCTCACCAAGCAATCTTCAGAGTGAAGCAGGACTACAGTCTGGCTAGTTCAGAGCAAAACTTTATTCTAGACATCATATTGACTCACAGAAATTTTGTACTCCTCCATTTGACTATGGAATTTAGTAGAATATCTCAAACCAGTAGACAATAAAAATTCAGTAAAATAACTAAGCAATTCTTCCATTTGCTGTATGATCAAGAGAAAAATTTAAAAGGATACATACAAATCATGATACTTTTTCCCAATTTTAGACAGAGTTCTAGTTGAATAGCCAACCTAATTGACTTCTTACAGCTTTTATTCACTTTAACAGCCATTATCTTCATGCATCAAGGGGACAAAAGGCTCCTTACATAGCTGATTATGCCTTTTAATGGAATGTCCCAGATGTCAAAAAATCACAGCTGGAGCCAGCAATATGGCAATTTAAATTTCTGCAGTTCCTACATGTAACACCTTTCACTTCCAGAAAATACAGAATATAGAACCTTTTGGTACAAGAATAAGAGCAACATTTTAAATTCATAAAATTAAAAGCTTCAAACTGAATGATCACTGATAAAATCAACCCTTCAAAAATATTGAGGGATCCCAGTAACTCATATTTAAGTTGCTATATGCAGCCCATTACAGATACTGTATTACAGTAATTATCTTTGTTGTACTATTAGAACTGCTAAAGTTCAAGCTGTTAAATTAAAATAAATTATTCTTTCACCCTTAGGCATTCACTATTCAATGACGAATACAGAGCATTTCCACTACAACAAAGAGAATGAAGGTCAAACAGACTCCCCCTCCCCCCGCCCCCTTTAAGGAATGTAATAGTTATTCTTAGATCTTGTGGTTTTTACTGTAGTGGTGTCCAATAAAAGCAAGAAGACAGGAGTCACAGATAAGCCTGTCAGCCCACTAACAAAAATTTCTGTCCAATGCCAACTTCCAGAGATAAAGCAAAGTCATTATTTGAGCATGTGCAGTAGACAAGGGTCTGATCTACTGCCATTAAAAAGCCACTTTGGAGGAAAGACATGTGCACAGCATCTTAATTTATTATTTAGGCTTTGTGAAACCTACCTTTGTGCAACGGCTGTGGCATGGTTAAAATCTGGACGAGCAAAAGGGATAAAACATCTCTATAAAGAACTGGAACTTCTGGTTGCTCTTCATTGAGTATCCTGAAAAATTAAGGGAATAATCATGTTTCTCAGCGCAGTTAACGTTTAATTATCAGCGTACCAGACAGAAAGGGATTTGTTTAAGGGGAAGCCTATTTTGTAAGACAAACAAACCAGAAGTTCAGATCCACACTCTGATTTACCATATACAAAATTATTGTTATAGTTGAAGCCATGTTGGGCCCAAAATTGAAGCCATCCAGTTGCAGGTTTAGGACTGAGTTTGTCTTTTTAGAGTAAGATTATGGTCATAACATTGATAACCATCCATTATCATTTTTCCATTCGTGAAAGGTCTTTGATCAGCTTTTTACTTTACCTACACCTTCTTTTAACACATAATAATTTGGAAAAAAACTTATAGTGCATTCTACAGAAGAAATGCCTCCATAGAAGAATGACAAATAAAAATATAATTTTTATTAAAATATGTATACTGGTTAATGGGTTACAAAAGGCTCCTTGTTATTTGAAAAAAGATCTTGGCTTTGAAACATTATAAGCATGAGTAATTTCCCCCACACATATATAAACTCCAAATACCACAGGATAGAGGATTCAAGTGGCATATAGAGAAATTTCATGCAACAATTCAGAGGTGCTTTTAAATAACTGATTTATCAAGTCAGTCAAGCAACAAGACCTAGAACAATTTTTGTATGTTTAAACAGGATCTGATAAATACATAATGTAAATCAAATGTCTACCAATTTCCTTCATTTGGTGCAGTGCATCAATGGCATAAAGACTTTACTTGAGACAACAGACAACAATGGCATAAACAGTCAGAAATGTCTTTTAAAACCAATTGTTACAACTCCCACTGTCAAAGAAGCCAAATACTGCTCGGTTGAAGAAGCTTGCCTCTTCATCAGAGCCATTATGGTAAAAAATGCAATGGAAGGTTCATCTCATAAAAGTACTTGGTCACAAGCCCACATCGGAACAAATACAATTTAAAAAGCAACAACTGTTATTATCCAGCCACTGCAGTCTTGTTCTATTGTAAGAGACAGGTTTGTTTTCAGATATTTCGCAATGAGCTGCTAAACTCAAAATTAAAAAGTTTTGTCCCCCCCCCCAAAAAAATTATAAACGTTCAACCAGAAAAAAACAGGATGCTCAATGTTTGAAATTTGTATTCCAATAGTTATTTTTTCTTCTGTACTGAAACGATGCCATTATATAACATTCAAGTAAAATATTAGCTTCTCGTGTGATCAGTTATAAATTTCAGCTGGCACAATATGCAAAGGTGCCTGGCAACATTACAAAAATGTGGAACAAGTGAACCATTTGCCTACATTTGTTCATTCTGCAAGAACTGTCGAAGTAAATATATATATAAAATGCCAGAGTTTAGATAAGCTCCTTTAGTTTATGTCAAGCACCAGAGCACATTAAGCAAGCACTTAAAAACTGCTCTGTCACTTCCTAAAAGCCTAAGCAACTTCTTCATCATCGTGACACCAAAATTTTATTTATAGAGCCTGTACAGAGCATAGAAATGATCCACCCGGCTAATCCCCCGGCGTGTATGAAGCAGGCTGATAAGTGTGACTCCCCAAAACACAGTGCCACAGCCGCAGTTAATAAAAAGCAAATGAATGTAACTTCTGCTGGCGATAAAGCAGAATGACTGTAAAATGAATCAGTATGTGCCATGTTTCTACAAAGAGTCTGTTGAAAATCAAACTGTTTTCTGTGATACTGACAAATCTGACAAATTAGTCACCCTTTTCTTTCTTTCTTTAAAAATTCACAGCTGCCTGCTCCCTGGCTGGCTCTTGAAAATGCTGAAATCATCAGCTGGCAACTTTGTTTACATATAAAATGTATCTTGTAAGGTTAAAGTGTAGAGCAGTTGTTCTCAACCTGGGGGTCGGGACCCCTTTTGGGGGTCGAATGACCCTTTCACAGGGGTCGCCTAAGACTCTCTGCATCAGTGTTCTCTATCTGTAAAATGGATAAATGTTAGGGTTGGGGGTCACCACAACATGAGGAACTGTATTAAAGGGTCGCAGCATTAGGAAGGTTGAGAACCACTGGCGTAGAGAAACAGGTGCCAAGCAAGAGTAAGACCATTCACATGGCTTTTTCTGCGAAAAATGCCCACTGCTCTCTTCTCCATCTGCATCTCTCAGGACTTAACTGTAACCAGGATTGTTTATAAGGTCTCCTAATTTGATGCTAATTTACCTCCATTGCCCTGCAACACCAAAACTGTGCAAGACTACATCATGCATTGAATCCTGCCCAGTAATGTCCTCATGTGCAAAGGATGATCAGGAAAGAGCTTGAGAGGCAACAGGGAGTAGGGTGAGCTAGTGAAAACCAGGATTTGCACCAGTTCCCTTCACCATATATAATATATATATTTATTCAATTTATATTCCGCTCTCCCGAAACGGCTCAGAGTGGCTCACAACATTCATGCAATGCAATACAATACAATACAATACAATATAAAATTCACCTTTTTACTGGAATTGTTCATAGTGGTTAGGGAATGATGGTCCCCCATTCTAGCAGCTCTGTTTACCATGATAAATCAAACAGGTACAATTCCTTCAGAGTGGTGTTATTCGATTATTGTACCTATATATAAAAAAGGTGATCCCTCTTGCCCAATCAGTCATCTTTCGGTCTTGGGCAAGCCACATGCCTTCTTGGGAAACTAGTCGATTGGATCTGCTCTACCAATGTCATAGGAAAAGAACACACAGGGTTCCAAAGGGGAAAAACAACCCTTGACCACTGCTTGGTATTAAGCAAATATAGGAGGAAAAAGTGCCCCTTGTATGCAGCCTTTATCGATCTCCGGGGTGCTTTTGATTCTGTAAATAGAGAGGTCCTCTTGAAGAAACTAATTAGGCTGGGAATAGAGCCAAGATTGTTGGAATTAATCAAGACCCTCCACACGAACACCTTCTGCTATGTGAGATGCAACACAGAGGGATTGTTAACCCCCAAAATACCAGTTAATAAGGGGGTAAAACAAGGATGTGTACTGGCCCCTACACTCTTTAAGCTCTTTCTGAACGACCTCGCTCCAACTCTTAGTAGAGTCCAATCCTGTAGCACTACCTTGGGTTCTATGTCTATCCACCTGCTCCTTTTTGCCAATGCGGTTTTACTTTCGCGCTCAAGAATAGGACTTAGGAGAACCCTGGATTGCTGTATAGAATATTGTTTTCTTAATAAACTACAGCTTAATTTGGACAAATCTAAAATTGTAACCTTCACTCATAAATAGAAACCTACTAAATGGGTGATAATACAATATAAAATTACTAACTCAATCAATATCTTATTATTAAACAATAAAACGCAAACTAAACAAGCTAAAACTCACATGCAAACCGATAAAAATCCTTACATGCTCCCACCCTCCTAGCAGAGTCTGGCGATAATACAGATGACACTGAAAGACAATGGGGAGGCTTTGGCCTCAACTAAATGCTTGGTGAAATAGTTCAGTTTTACAGGTCCTGCGGAACTCTTTCAGATCCCTCAGGGCCCTAATAGAAGATGGTAAAGCATTCCACCAAGCAGGAGCCAGAGGAGTAAATGCCCTTGCCCTGGTTGAGGCTAGACCAGAGGTCTGCAACCTGCGGCTCTCCAGATGTTCATGGACTACAATTCTCATCAGCCCCTGCCAGTATGGCCAATTGGGATTTGTAGTCCATGAACATCTGGAGAGCTGCAGGTTGCAGACCCCTGGGTTAGACATATCTCTAAGGGGCCCAGGATCACCAAAAGGTTAGCCTTCCAGGAATGGGGGGTCCGATTAGGGCAGTACCGTTTTGTACCTGTGGTTATATCTGATAAAATTGTAAAGTGCCATGATATCATTTTAACAGAGGACAGCAATGTAATTAAATGTATATATACTTTTTATAGTTTAAAAACTGTAAAATGGGTCCCAGCCCTGCATCGTTTGAAGGTTATGTGGATACCAAGTAATTCTGGAGTGCATATCAAATTTGGTTCTTTAACATGAAACACAGACAGATTACATCTCTAAGGATTCACAGAGATGTATTTCCAAAGAACTGTACTTACTGCAAATTCTTGTCTTCTATCAACTGTGTTAGCTTTTTCCATGGGTTGTAAGCCGAATCAATGCTGTAGAGTCGCATATGCATAGCCAACACATGAAACAGCTGATCTGAATTGGTAAATGGAGGAAAACAGCTGGTGAGTCAGTTATTTCATTAGACTGAACTAAAGCATTTCTTTGCAACCGTTTGTTTCAGGTGTAAATTATTATGCTTCTCTAAACTGATGACACCTGACTTGGATAGCCAAGGCTAGCTCAATCTAATCAGATCCCAGAAGCTAAGCAGAGTCAGAGTCAGCCATGGTTAGTACTTGGATGAGAGACCACCAAAGAATACCAAGGTCTCTATGCGAAGGCAGGCAATGGCAAACCATCTCTGTTTGTCCCTTGCCTTGACAACCCTATGGGGTCGCTTTAAGTCAACTGTGGCACTTTACAAACACACACAAACTGATGACTGTTATTGGCATACACATAAGATTTATGTAATGTAATATAGAAGGTCGCATGTGGGTTTAAACTGGATCGACCAGAAAGCCCTCTGAGCAACCCTGAGCCAGACACTGCAGCCGAGTAAAATGTATTCCACAAGACTGTTGTGAAAATAAATCAGGATGATGAGTCCATATGACAAGAGAAAGGGTTGATAGTATCCTTAATCCTTCCCACTGACTCATTCCCTGAGATTTTTCCCTCCAAAATTCTAAGAGTCAATTAGGCTTTGACTGAGCTGCCCTTTTGTTGCCAATATGCAATGCAGTAGTGTGAATGTAGTAATTTAGACTTAAGAGTATACACCTTGTGTTTTCCCACTTTTATAAATTAAACAGTAAGAATGGTCTTTAGTGGTTCAACTGGGGCACTTCACAGACAGAAAGACTAGCAGCTCTGTAGGGACACCAAAATAACCTATTCCTTAATGTCAGAAAAATAAACTGGCACCAGAGGCTAGTAAAGTATAAGCAAAGAATCAAATGTTTTTATTTACAAGAAATAAATCAAGAAGTTTTTCTGGCAAAGGATGAAGTTGAAATTGTATACAAGCTCTGAGAGGTTACTATTTTACAAGTCGTTTTAGTATCTTTTTACAGCTGAGACAAAGTTCACACTGATCACTATCTTTAGTGCCTTCAAGTTCTTCTAGTCACTTAAATTCTCCACAAACTAAGGACCCATCAGGATAGGTGTTAACTTTTCTGTTTAGCTGTCTAGTTAATGTGTTAACAAAATCTTATTTTTTACCCTCAGGTAAATATAACCTACAGAGTTCCTAACTAACTCTAGGACAGTCTTTTTTCTTGAGTGTCTATCTCACATGGTGCTTATCAGAGAAGAACTTGTGGCTTTCCTCCAGGAAACCCAATCCTTTCTCTATTTACCAACTAAACCACCTTCAAGAGCTGCACTACCCCATTTCTGGATGGGTTCTCCTCAGAGAAAATCAACCAAGCCACCAGTGTGATTAATCAGTGTTACTGTGTTATGGTTTACTCCAGGACCTTGGCACGGATTCCCTAACTTAAATCTATCCTTCCTGGCACTTAATCAGAGTAGCTCAGCTCACTAAGAACTGGCCCTCAGCTTCCACAGAACTGAACTCTAACAGAACACCCATTCCCTCTGGCATTCAATTCAGTTCTCTCGTCAAAACTTTCAGTGTTCTAGCTAAGAACGCTTCTCCAGGCAATCACCTTGAGTTCCATGTTAACCCTTTGGGCTCTCAACATTCAACTGCCTAAATGTCCCTAAGTGACTGTATATGTTACAGGGCACATATCAACTATGCTTGGCAGATGAGTGTCTACTAAGAGTACCCCTTTTACAGAGGCATGTTTGACTATGACCTGTACTTGTACTTTGTCCACTGCTGTCCCTAACTAGAGAATGAACTTCTGCAGAAAATCCAACAGAGTCCTTTTACTGTTAGTTTTTAAGAGGACTGTGAAAGTTTATTTCAAAAGACTTTGTGCCAAAATAGATGACATGTGTGACAACAACTGGGTTAGGGATCCTCCAATCTGACTAGCAGTCATACATAACATCAGGAAATTGACTGCTTCTCCCCATATAACACCTGAAGAGTGTTACACTCAACTGGAAATAACTTGCTGGTGGTCCCTGGCCGAGAGGTGTCTGGCTGTCCTTAATCAGGCAATGAGTGAAAGAAATGGGTAGCCAAACATCCAGTACCCAATAATCCACTAACAACTGTATATTGAATAGCAAAGGTCTATGATCTCCTCATCAATACATATTCATACAGTTATACATTCAAAGCATCATACATCAGTGAAAATGTGCATATCAATAAATAAACTTGTCTCTTTATACTCTCTACAAGGTCAGGGGCAGACTATTTTCGGCTCTGGCACTGGCTAGTGGAACTCCTGTCAACTGACACCTGGGTCCTGCAGGATTTGGCTCAGTTTCACAGGGCCTGTAAGACAGAGATGTTCCACCAGGTCTATGATGTTACATCTTGGCTGGCCTTCCTACCCATATGTAGGGATGCATCAGCAGGACCCAGTAGAGCCTCAGAAAGTGCACAGGAATGCCTGCGCCATCTGTGCCCTCCTGGGCTTCCACGTATGCACATCACAAGACCCCCATGACTCACAGATCACAAGATGCCTGAGTCATGGGTCACAAGACCCCCAGATGTGGAATTGACCCAGACGGAGACGTTTCTTCCTGCACGTACACTGCCCCCGCAGGTCATGAATTGAGCAACATTCTCCCGCTCTCCCGCCTCCCAACCCGCCTCCCGAAAACCCTAATAAAAGGTGCCAGGGACCAGAGCGCGGCAGATTAGCCCGCTATTGGCTTCTCTCCACCGGACCATGATATCGCAGCATCTCGCCTATTCCTTGCGTCGCACGTAACGACCTCACCCATACCTCTAACTTTATTTTTATTTACCTTGATTGCTATTATTCATTGTTTATTTTACTAAATTGGTCTTACTTTCCAGGTTGACTTTTTCCTTTCTTACCCTCTTTGGTTGGTCACCTGGGTACGGAGAGAAACTGGAATTGAAACTGGGCACCAATGGGTAATTTTAAGTGGCAATTGTGATTTTAAATTGTGTATGTGTTATTTGATGTGTATGATTTTTAAAGCTGTTATTTATTTATATTTATTTATTTTATATCTCGCCCTATCCCCGAAGGGTCAGCCACCCTGAGCCTGAGTCGAGTCAGGAAAGGGTGGGATAAAAATCAATAAATAATAAAATGATAATAACTAATGTTTGCAAGAATTCTGTGGCCCAATTCAGACTGGAAACGTGGTTCGGCGGCAGAGTGGGGTGTATTTTGATTATGGAAGACCTAAGGTGGTGGTTCTCCTACACTTTCCAAGGTGACTGGTCCATAAAGAAACAACATAGATCAGCAGTGGATTCAAGACAGCCAAAAGAAAGCTATTATTTATACACCATATACCTAATTTACAGAACTGTCAAGTTTTAGTGAAAATCACTTGCTTAGACAGATTTAAAAGGCGATTAGACAAATTCATGGAAGACATGTCTATCAATAGCTGTTAGCCATAATGGCTAAATGGAATCTCCCAGCTCAGAGGCAACATGTCACTGAACGTCAGTCTCTGGGAAATGATGGCTACTGCTTTCATAACCAGTTTGTGGGCTTCCAAGAACCACCTGGTTGGGCACCAGATGCTGAACACAACAGACCACAAGTCTGATCAATGGACACAGCAGTTTGGGAAACAGGTTAGAAAAGCCAGGGAAAACTTGCAAAGTGCACAGATGTCATGACAAGAATTAAACTTTCACTATGCTGTGCACAAGCCAGGTAATCCCTGCCGTCCATCAACTTGCAAATTACTTTCCTTCCACAGAGGTCAATGCAGCTAGAAGTGAACTTAAGGATGCTTTGGAATGCAGTGAACACTTTTCTAAGAGTCATGTTGCAGTGAGCTGAACAAAATTGCTAGATCCTTTATGGATATTCAGAACAGAATCAGGCTGTGCATGCTGGAACAATAGAAAATTAATTTAGATAAAATGATTCTCTGCCTCTCATACTAAAGGCAGTTTGACAAGCCCCTTCAGGGAAGTCAGCATTGTGCAATATTTTCAATGTCATCCCATATTTATTTATTTATTCCATTTATACCCCGCCCTACACCAAAGTCCCAGGACAGCTTACATAATGGGGTTGAAAGCCCCCTTAAAACATACAATCCTAAAAACATAAAAACATGTCATCCCATATGCCTCTAGGCAATTAAATATTCAGTTAAAAGTACATTTTACCTTCAAAAAGCAATTAATGTTTTAATTTTAATTTTTTGGATTATTCATTAAAACATTTTACCCTACCTTTCCTGGTGAATCAAGGTGGCTTTGTTTCAACTCAAAACAATAGCTACAATCATTTTTGCATTACTTCACTGGGAGTTCATTGTCAGTGTTTCTATGTAAGAATGAATTTGGGCTTTTTTAGAAGTAAAACTGAGATCCAGATCTATTTATTTACCACACTTTTGTTATTCATTGCCCTTCAACTGTATTCTTCTTTCCCTATATGTGTTATCATCAAAACATACTGCTCGATTCAAATATAAATCACAGGAGGAATTAATTCATTTTCCACAAATAGACAATTATTCACAGGCCCTTGGGGGAGGCCAAAGCGGTCTCATGCTGAAGTCAGCTGATTCTGGAAGAGCTAGAGGGCTGTAATTAGCTCCTGGGGTTTGTCAAATAATTGAAAGGCACAGATGACATTGGAACGGATTGCTGTCACCTGTTTTCTGAATCAGATGCAGTAAAGGAAGACAAAACCAGTTCCCATTGCTACTGGCAAGAGATAACAGCACAGAAATATTTTCAGCCAACCTTCTATTGAGAGAATAGTTTGCAGCTTATCAGAAAAAAAACTTTTACTTCTTTTGTTAGAATTACAATGAAATTATTTGCTTCCTCCCTCAGGTCTCCAGATTTTAAGTGTGTGTGTGTGTAATGTCATATTGCTTCTTATGCAAGCAAAAAACATTAACTTAAGGAAGGATTTCTGAATAGGAGCAGAACAAAATTTGAGTCCAGCAGCATAGAGACCAATAAGAATTTCCAGGATATAAGCTTTCATTAGTCAAAGCTAACTTGGTCAGATACAAGTAAGAATGAAGATCCATCATCAGTCCTTATATCCTGGCCAGAAGAAGAAGAAGAAGAGTTTGGATTTATACCCCACCTTTCTCTCCTGTTAGGAGACTCAAGGTGGCTTACAAGCTCCTTTCCCTTCCTCTCCCCACAACAGACACCTTGTGAGGTAGGTGGGGCTGAGAGAGTTCCAAAGAACTGTGACTAGCCCAAGGTCACCCAGCAGAAATGTAGGAGTGAAGACACGTCTGGTTCACCAGATAAGCCTCTGCCACTCAGATGAACGAGTGGGGTATGAAACCTGGTTCACCAGATTAGAATCCACCTACTCTTAATCGCTACACCACATTGGTGGGATGGGTGAATACGAGTAGATAGTATGCTCCCCTTGGTTTAGCAAAGCTTGAAGCCTTCTTCTCCTCCCAGAGGAAGACCCACTTTTGCTGAAAGAACGTTCTTTAGACTGGAAGAAGGCTTTCAACTTAACTGTGTAGTAGGATATAGACCACTGGATTGGATCTGACAATGTTTCCACAGAGTACAAATGTATTCCCTCCCCCATTCCCAGTGCAGCCCAATTTCAGGGTTGCAGGAGAAAGAGGGAGTCAAGAAAGTCATGCTCCACAAGTGCGAATGCTCCACTGGATTTTTTGGTCTGTGTGGCCTTTTCACATAGGCACCTGCCAAAGGATTATTTCTCAGCACCACACGTGTGAATACCGCGCTAGAGGAAAGCACCCAACAATTACTTCTTAGTTAGGATGGTAATCTGTTAAAGGGTTATTGGGAATAAATGCTACTGATGCTATTAACTCCTTTATGCTTATGCTAGTTATAGCAGCAAACCACCAAAGAAACCAAGACCTTTGGTACATGAAGAGAACATGTGAACCCACCTCAAAAAAGAATTTGCTCAGTTTTACTTAAGAATGTCTCCACAACAGTTATATATAACAAACAAAATTACATACAGACATTTAATACCAAGGATATGTAAACTGCATATGATCCACTAAGCACTGCTACACAATCTCAATTTATTTCAACGGTATCATTTTAAAGAATTTTTGTTGTTTGTACTCTCAAAACAGAATACTCGGTTTTTGTAAAGGATTTTTTTTAAAGGGGGAAGAGTTCATTCATACAGAATATTTTGTTTTGCATTACTTAACAAATAGGCGATATTATTCACCTGGAATATGTCCATGACAAGAGTCCTTCTATATTAAATATCTTATCTTCATTAAATATGGAAAGCGAACTCTTAAATATAACTAACGATTATCTTTGCGAATCTCCCAATTAGGGGAGTTATTTTAATTTTGATTGCGCCAAATTTATACATTTTGAAGTACTACTGATGCTTTTGTCTATTATTAAAAATTCAATAAAAATGATTTTTTTAAAAAAAGAATATTTTGTTTTGCTGGTAGCATAACAAAACAGGAAACTGTTGTATTTCCTAGGCCCAAAGAAAGCAACCCTGCTCCTACTAAGATTATTTATGTACATTATCCAGAACAGATTTTGATAATCATACAAACTAAATGCAACCAAGGTGAAGTTATTTTTGTCTAAAAGAAAATACATTTTCCACAAATATTATGAAAAACATTATTCTCTGTAGGAGAACAACATAATTGTATTTTTTTATAGCAGGACAGAAAAAGACTAACATTGCCCCCTAATGGGAACATAACAGCAAAGGAAGGGGGGGGAGGCGGAGTGATAACTGGGCCTTCAAGGTTGAAATGGGCTTTTAAAAGAAATTGCAGCATTAAAGAACAATTAGGCTTTGACAAATCAAAGCTAGCTAGCAGGATCTAATTAATACTGGGTAAAACTCTTCAGTTTACTTGTCTTTAATGACGTCCAACATATTAAAAAGTCACCCAGTCATCTGCAGCAATGGGCTATCAATAGGGCTGCTAATTTTATTTACAGATTTTATGCCTGTAACAGTAGCTTAAACCACAGGTAAAGCTTTGCCTGGTATAGAGATCGGGAATGAGAAAATATATATATATGACAAAAATTGTGGGGGTCAGGCTAATGGCTGGCTAACAATATTAGCAAAAAGGAGTGCTGCACTAAGACCATTCTTAGGTAGCATGGAAGCAGTAGCACCATACATTTGGAGTATTTGCCTGCAAACTCTTAAGTGACTAGTAGTACAATCTTAAGCAGAGTTGCATCCTTCTACATGCACTGGCATGGATCTAGCAATGTGCAAGTAGAAACTTAAAACAGGCTTACAACGTGATCCTATTCAGAGTTACTCCAGTCCAAGCCGACTGTAACAAACAACCTTAGACAGGAGTAACTCTCCTTAGGACTTCACTGTTTGCACAGTTCTGCTTGCAGAAGATTTCGTGTAACTGCTAGTGCATTCATGGCTGCAAAACAGCTTCTAGAAGCAGAAATACAAGTGGGGATACACAGAGGCTGTTTCTGCATGGCAGCAAAAACGAACCTCCACCGGCATAAATTATGCTGGTGGAGGCTCAGGGACTGTTCGCACCGTAGTGTGCAAGCAGCCCCAACTTTCTACCCAGCCAGAGAGACGGCTCTGCACAGAGCCGGAGGACTGGAGGAAAATGCCCACGCTACCCTCCGACCTCCAGGGGTCGGAGGGCAGCGTAGGCATGTCCCTCCAGCCCTCCAGAGCGACGCTGGAAGAAGAGGTGTGTGGAGGGGAGGGGGAAAGCAGTGTCTTCCCGCCGGTGCGGTTCGCACTGCGCCGGCTTGAAGACTCCACTTTAAAAAAACCTCGCTCATTGAGCAAGGTTTAAAAGCGGCGCATTTGCGCCGCTTGGGGGGAGCCAGGATGGCGTGTGAACAGCACCCCAGGGACCGTTTTTTCCTGGTCCCTGGGGCACTGTTTTTTGGCCGTGCGGAAACGGCCTAAGTCTGATTTAGCACTAATGGCTACAACAGTCATTTTCTTCTATTTCTACTTGTGCTGAACTGAAGTCCAGCTATCTTAGCCTGGAGTAACTCTGCATAGAGCTGCACTGTTGGACTATTCAACCTCTCTTAATTTAAATTTCAAAGAAAAAAATCAATGAATTAAAAGCAGCAACCAATATTCTTCTCTACTATAGGAATATCCTCATTCATTATTAGATTTTGCTGAGGTTGTCCTGGTCTGCATAGGAAGAAGAAAGCTGGAAAAAAACCCACCTCATTTTCCATAATATGTCATTTTAGATTACACAATTATGAAAAGTAGTTGAAATTAAAATTGCCAAAAGGATTTTTACTCTGTATTACGTAAAATCCCCATGCTGAACTTTATTTAGAGACTGCAAAAATGAGATCTTGGTGATTTATTTTAAAGCTTCAGTTCTATCAATACTTTCTGCAACATAAAGGACAAACATATTCTGAATATTCAGACATTTACTCCTAAGAAAGTTACAATTATTATTAGCCAAAAAGCAGTTAAATTACAAGATCTTCTACGGAAGACCTCTTTAGCAGCACAAAATTCTAAGATGCTCTCTCAGCTTTGATGGTACAGTCACACTATCTCAAAGTCAGCGGTTGGGAGAGAGCAGCTAAAAAGAAAAAAAGCCACACCAACTGCTTCAGGTATTCTTCTTTCTTTGAAAATAGGATGCGTTTAGATTGGCAATTCAGATAACTATGAGATATGCCTTTGAAGCATATCTGTGGGGCACAGAATGTTTGGTAGACCTGTACTGTCAACCTAAAGACCAGCAATAGGAATGAGATTAATCCTACAAATGTCTAAATTTTGGTAGCAATAATGGCATAGGGTTATTCCAGACATCACATAAAACTATGGTTAAAGTTATGACTTTAGTTTTTTTCTTTGTCCTCTCTCTGCCCCATTCCCCCCTGCCCAGTTCTTTTGGGACCACTTTTACCATGATCTTTTTCTGGAAGCCAATTTTGAGCCAGCTTTTTCCTCATGAGTAATGCATATCTGTCAAGCTTTTCTGTCCAGGCCACTCCTTTCCACCTCTAGCTAGATGGGGCATCACCACAGCCATGCATTTGGTGAATACTCTCAGGACTGTCGCAAGACCAAAAGGCAGCACTGGGTATTCATACAATTTATTGCCACGCCAGAACCTGAGGTATTGTCTACAGTTGGAATGCTCCTAGTTTTCTGTATTTTAAAAAATTGTTGTGGCAACTCAGCACTGATCAACAATCTTTAGAAGTGCAAACGTTCTTTCTGAATGAGTTCCATGAAGAAGGTTCTTTGGAGATACGCAAGATTCAAAAAGCCATTTCTGCCTCAGTGGTCATGACCCTAATAGTTCCAAATAATGAGGGCTATATTAAAGGCTTTCACGGCTGGAATCACTGGGGTGTTGTGGGGTTTCTGGGCTGTATGGCCATGTTTCAGTAGCATTCTCTCCTGATGTTTCGCCTACATCTGTGGCTGGCATCTTCAGAGGATCCCACCACACCCAAATGAGAGCTATAGTTGGTCTCCCTCCCCAGGCTTTTCAGATGCTGTGGAACATCTTCTGAAGATTCCACAGTATCAGGGGACCAGCTGTACACTGTATATAAAATATAATTTTGTACACATCCAACATTTTAAGCCCTGGACTGCCCAGGCTAGGCCAATCTCATCCGTTCTCAAAAGCCAAGCAGGGACAGTCCTGGTTAGTACTCGGATGGGAGACCACCAAGGAAGTCCAGAGTGGCTCCACAGAGGAAGGCAACGGCAAGCTGCCTCTGTTCGTCTCGTCTTGAAAACCCTAGGATTGCTGTAAGTTGGCTGCAGCTTGACACTTTCCACCACTGACATTTTAAACCTTAAAAAGAACTATTTGAATAGCTGATTTTGTCCCCTGTTCTTGCTGCACTGTATCAGCCGCCGGCATGAGCAGTTACATTAATCATTCCTAATTTTACTTCCCGGCACACAGCTGCCCCCTCAGTGCAATCTACTAAAACAGCACTTGACCTATTTGCTGCCATCTCTCCAGTGACACTCGATGCTGTAACAGCTCACCTGGGACACCATATTCCATATCTAATCGACAAACTTTTCAATTGTTACAAGGCTAATTCAGAACGGTGCACTTAATCACAAAGAGAGACAAGCTCATTACCCAAAATTCAAGGGAATGACTGACAGATCTACAGGAATAAGGATCTGCATGAGTTTTCACTGGGATATACCTGAAACAGAAACCGTGCTTGGGGACAGAATAGGCAGAATAGCCCTTTTTAAAATTGTGCTGTCAAGTCGCGGTCGTCTTATGACAACCCCATAGAGTTTTCAAGCCACAAGGTGGACAGAGGTGGTTTGCCATTGCCTGTCTCCTGCATACCAACCCAGGACTTCCTTGGTGGACTTCAATTCAAATACTAATCAGGGCCAACTCTGCTTGGCATTTGAGATCTGACTATATCACAAAGATTTTTCTTTTACATCTGAATATCAGTCCAGCCTTCATCACTAAAAATGGAGGGAGGGGGGTTAAAGCAAATTTTTTTTAGCTTTAACGTGGGGAGGGAAAAACAGTCAAATGCAATAAAAAGGCAAACTTGAGTCTCCTATCAGTACAGCTGTTTAACAATAGACTTTTTGAGACAAAAAGCAGGGGACATAGCAATAAAAGGTTTTAGGGTAAATTGCTAACTTTAGATAGGCTGTAGCTTGACCTTGGGAAGTACCTGTGTGGACTTGTTGGTGCTTTAAGATCTTCTGGAGAAACTCAGTCCCAGCAAGTGGGAATCTGTGGGAGCAGAAGGTGTGGTAAAATGGCAACTGTGGAGAGCCTCCCAAAGTAGGCCCACATAAAAACTCAAATGTATACATTTTTGGTCTCCAGCTGTATTTCTTCTTCTGTAAAGCCTTCTATCTTCAGATCAGACTAGGTACCATTTCACTTCACAACACATTGGGCTGTTCCTGGCTAGTATTTTGAAAAGGGATTTGTATTTTTGGTTCCTGATTATATTAACCAGGGCCACAATTCTCTCCTTCCCCATAGGGAAGGCTTTATCCAAAGCATGCAATTGATCTCTCTCTTCCCCTATGCATTAGGTATGATGTAAGAGATTCCGGAGAGTCAAGGTGATGTAGTTAAGGTGTTGGAGTAGGATCTGGGAAACCCAGGTTCAAACCTTCCCTCTGCCATGGAAGCTTGCTGGGTGACCTTGGGCCAGTCACACACTCTCAGCCTTGACCCTGGCAAGGATTGGGATGGCAGATCTCCAAGGAATATCAGGGATGTGATGCAGAGGCAGGCAATGGCAAACCACCTCTGTAAGTCAGTTGTGACTTGACAGCAAAACACGCACGCACGCACGCACGCACGCACGCACAGAGAGAGAGAGAGAGAGAGAGAGAGAGAGAGAGAGAGAGAGAGAGAGAGAGAGAGAGAGAACAGGCCCCTGCCGTGCCTGATAACCCTTGTCTTATGGAGTTCCACAAAACTCAGTCTTATCAATCTCCTAAGTTAGGACAAATCATTTGTGGTTTTGGAGTTTTCATCATCAATATGTTGATGACATCCAGCTCTATATTTCTTTATCTAAATCCCCCCCCACACACACATACCGCAGCCTAGGGAGATTTTCCCCCTGGGCGGAACACCCCTTCTGCATTCTGAGGGGAGACATTTTAAGGACAGTTAAACTATATCAGAATCATGATCGTAGTGCCACAAATATATGTAAGCAGAATTGCCAAGCAAGTAAAAAATGTTTAAGTTTTTTTAAACAAACAACTAACAGTATTAGATAAATAGAAACTGAAAGGGACAGTTGTGAGAATCTAATCTTCTCGGGATGCTTCAAGATTATTTACAACCATGATAAAAGAAGACCAGGTAAAATGCATATTGGAGATTAGGAAAGCTACAAAAACAAAAAGGGGATGCCAGAATGGTTGATGAGCAGAGAAGGCAAGAAGGATTCCTTTCAATTAAATGCACGGCCAACTTTAAATGTGATCTTTGTGGTCTGGCTCAGGTTCGGCATTTTGCTGCCACTGAAAAGCAGCTACCTGTGCCCAGTTAGAACACCAGCACAATACCAACTGAAGCTAAAAACATCAGGTGTGCAAAATGTATCTAGCTGGTGTGGACAGGTAGCAGCACAGTTTAAATGAGGCGCGCACGAAGTCGCACAAGAGACTTCTTCCACCTTGTCAGCGTGAAGAAAATAAAGGAAGGGAATAAATGGCACCAAAACAAATATCAATCATCCACAAGGAAAAGGAAAACATAACTGGATACTAAAACTATCAATGCTAAAAGCATTATAGAGAAAGAATAAACATTCCCTGAAATGCTTCAGAAGCAAGAAACCAGCTAAGGCTATGTAAAAGAATGAAAAATGATAAGGACGCTGCAGAGAAACTGAATGAATTCTTTAAACCTGCCTTCCCTAGCGGAAGATGCCTGACAGCTACTCGGGTCTGAAACATGCTTCTGGAGGAAGAGCCATCAGGAAAACTAAGTCAAACAGAGCTGACAATAATGTTCCAGGGCTAGCTGACAAACTACAAACTAACGACAACGAGTCCAGATAGCATAGATTGAAGAATTCTCAGAAAGAACTGATGAGGCGCTACAGGTAATGTAACTAAAGCTGATCTTATTTAAGAACTGTGATAATAAGGGATAATGAAAATGGCAAATCAGGGCAAGAAACTCCCATGTTTCCCTGAAAATGAGACAGGGTTTTATATTAATTTTTGCTCTAAAAGATTCACTAGGACTTATTTTCAGGGGATGTCTTATTTTTTTCCCTATGATTTTGCACTCCCCACATGACCAGATCAGCTGCACAGGGAAATCTGTAACTAGGGCATATTTTTGGAGTAGGGCTTATATTTCAAACATCCTCCAAAAATCCCCAAAAAATCATGCTATGGCTTATTTTCTGGAATTTTTTTCTTATTTTCGGGGAAACAGGGTATATAAACCCAGCAAAAACTCCTTACGTCAGATACACACAGATGGAATTTAAATTTGCAGTGACCAGTGAAAAAAGTGAATTTTGGGACCATTCTATGCCGTTATCCCCTTCTAAATTTACTGAAGTCAATGAGCTTAGAAGGAGTTAACTCTGCTTAGAATGGAACTGTAAGTTCTCATGGCAGGCTGAAATAGTTACAGCTGAATCTGCCGGTGGGAGTGGTGTGCAGCCGCACCGGTGGATTTGCCCTTCCAGGACACTAGCTGGCATAGGGGGCGGTCCAGGGGGGTCAGCTCCCTCCCAGCCATTGCTACTGTTATGCTTGTGGCCCAGGCTTGGGACTTACACCACCAGCAAGGTGGCATAAGTACATTAATCCTAACGGAGATTTCCCAGCAGCAGTGAACCTTTCTCACATTGTGAGCCTCCCTGCACTGCCAGGAAGCCTCCATGGGAAGGGCAGCCTGGCACAGCCACAGCCAGGTGTCCAGCCCCTTGGATGAGGCTGCCTGCTGGTTTTCATTAGACAGCATCACAGTCCACATAGAAAGATAAGCTCCATTATCTTTGAATCTGACAGAATGAGCTTTGGCTCATGAAAGCAAGTACCTGAGAAAAATGAAAACCAGAAAAATGAACTGGTTTTTAAAGTGCCACTGGACTTCTACCCTCTTCCATGCATTTCTTTAAAATGTGACAGCCAAATTTAAGTATGTTTTTAGCTTCGTTTACAGTTACAGGATCCTTGCAAGGTTTTTCTCCCATCAAGGACATTGGGACTTGAAATAAATGGCTGCCCTCCCTATTAGAATACTCATGTATAACACTATATCAGCACCACATTTGGAATACTGTATACATTTTTGGACGTCGTATCTTGAAAAGTTTACGAAAGAGGGCAACCGAGATGGTCAGTCTCAAAGAAAGGAAAAATAAAGAGTTTGAGGCTTCTCGCTTTAGCAAAAGTTAACAAACTTTGCGGGGGGTGGGGGCGCGCGCGCGAGCTGAGGTTTATAAAATAATGCATGGAATAGAAAAAGTTGACATAGAGAACTTCTATTCCCTCCCCAGTGCCACTAGAACTCAGGACACCAAATAAAGTTGATGGGTGATACATTCAGGATGGAAAAAGAAGGTGTGGTTTCATTTAGTGAGGGAGGACCTCAACCACACAGAGCGTTAAAAGGGGGTTAAACAAAGTCAGGGTGAAGGAAGAGTTCCTCATAATATTTTAAATTTGATTTTTTTTTGGAAGCTGTACTTTTACTTACTTACTCCTTCCTTCCTTCTTCCTCCCTCCCTCCCTACTTACTTATACCCCGCCCATCCCCCAAGGGCTCAGGGCGGCATACAACACAATAAAAAACATATAAGTTAAAACAATAAATAATAGCTCTAAAATACATTAAAACAAGCATTAACAGATAAAAGATGGCGACTTCAGTCCCAATTCCCCCTCCCACACGGTTCAAAATCACATTAAACCCCAATATACATACGTAAACATGATCTCTTTCCAGCCGTACTTGCACCTCCTTGACAGAGGTTGCCTCCCCGATGTACCAGTTCAAGTTCCAAATTTGTCCTGTTAAAAAAAAGAAAAGAAAAATTCTACACTTAAAATCACATTTAAAACAAAATAAACTGATCTTATATGTTTATATCAGGCTTGACTGCATCTTTTACACATCTGTTTTTAAATGACACACTATGTAAGCATTGTTTATGAACGCAAGTAATTATTAGCTAGTGTGGTATAGTGACTCTAGTGCATTGTCTAAGATCTGAAAAAGCTAGATTCAAACCCCCACTCTTCTATGGACGTTCACTGGGTGATTTGGGGCCAGTCTAACCCACCTCACAGGATAAAATACTATGGTGACATGGAGTAGAGGAGAATAAGGGAAGTTGCTCTGAATTCCCATTGAGGAGAAAGGAAGAGTATAAATGAAGTAAGCAAATACATAAATAAATCTTGGAATGCAATTTACATACATGCCTACACAAAAGTAACCTTATATCAAATTGTGGGGCTTAAACCCTATGCTTTCTAAAGTAACCAAAACATGTTTTGAACATGGCTTGCCATAGAACAGACCGAGCTGTTGAAAAGTTAGATAGTTTCAGAGGGTCACCGTGTTGGTCTGCAGTAGGACAGTTACACTCAAGTTCAGTAGCGTCTCAGAAATCAACAAGTTTTGAGGGGGTATCAGGTATTGAGAGTCAAAGCTCCCTTTGTCCCATACCTGACCAGGAGAGCTTGGATTCTAAAAAGATATACCCTTAAAATCTTGTTCATCTCTAAGGTGAAAAGAATGGACAAGAAGGGAAATAAACAAAAAAGACAAAAAGTCAACCGCATCAGTAAGGGTAATTTCAGGCATTCCTTTCCAAGGACAGCTCTCAATCCATATAACTCTTATGAACATATGATCCTCCCATAAGGAGAACATTTCAGGGATTTTTGGGGAGACCCTCCTGATGATACCACCCAGGTTTGGTAAGGTTTGGTTCAGGGGGTCCAAAGTTATGGACTCCCAAAGAGGGTGCCTCCATCCCCATTTGTTTCCAATGGGAGCTAATAGGAGACGGGGGCTACACTTTTGAGGGTCCATAACTTTGGACTCCCTGAACCATACTTATTATCACATCAATTATTTGATGTGATAATCTTCACAGCACCTCATTTCCCACTACCCATAGTTCTAGGAATAATGCAGTAGCCCAGAAGATACTCGATAGTGCCCCCAAATGATTTGTGGCTAAAATTCAATCCAGTGTGATTATACACTGATTTTTTTATTTACAGCCAACAATGGGAAGGCACTCTAAGATGCTACACTAAATAGGTCAAAAATGTCTTAATTGTGCATCTTTCTGATTCAAGGAGTTAGAGCCCAGGTAACAAGGAAAAATGCAGAGAAATCAGAAATATTTTTCTCTCATCGAAACATTATGCAACGATTCCAGCTGCATCAACTGGAAGACAAGGTTTTCCCATATGCCATGTTTGCTAAAATATATTCACACATTACTAAAACACTAACATTTCAAAATATTAATATTCTTAAGTTTGCAGCTTGTGTCACCAATTTTTGAAAGAACACTTTAATTCTTCCGACTCCAGGAAAAAAAAAAGCAATTTAACACTGATAATGTTTCTGCTCTGAGCTCCATCTGGTTGCTGCTGATAAGGGCATCTGTGTGACAAGGGAATTTTCCACTCTTCAGGCGATTTGCAGCGCTCACTGAACTTCTAAAAACCTACTAGCAAAGTAGCTGGGACACAAATTTAATATTAGTGGATAGAATAGGAAATGCTCCACACATGTTACTTTGCCAAGGGAATACTAAAGAGACCACGGTTTATTTCTACAAGCCTTTTAATTTTATTCATTTCCTTTCTCAAAACTAAAGTAAAACTCCCTACTCTTTCTTTAGCTAAGAGATTCACTGGATCAGGGAATCTTTTCAAGACTTCACTTTGCCAGATAACAAAAACCTTTGCTTTTCAGCAAAAAATGTCCATATTTCCGATGGAAAAGGAAGAAGCAGAAATCCTGGAAAAAAGATGTTTCAAGGCAGTTCAGAATGAACAAGATGAACTTGATGCAGCAAATATTAAAGCACTCCTACTGAGGCCATGTATGGGTGGTGACCAATGAAAAGTGTCTCCGCCTTCTGCAACAGCATAGAACACCTGTCCAAAAACACTGAGGCTTTACAGAAACGACACAAGTTCTCTGCTGCAAGATCCTTCCCTTTCCCCCCAAAGATGATCACCAAAAAGCAAGCGTTTCAAAACAGATCTGCCATTTCCGAGTTAAATGCACCGCTCCTGTTCTGGATGATTCTGGTCAGGTCAGGGGCATGCAACCCAGGGGGACATATGGGGTCAAATGTCCCTGGGCTGCGGTCATTTAGTCACATGGGGGGCGGAAAATCGTCCCCCACCCCTCCTCCTTTCCCCCAAGTCTATACACTGATTTCAAGACCTCATGCAAAAAAAGTTTGGTTGTGGTAGGGAAGAGTGGCCGCCCATACGGGGGAGGGGGGGGGCAGAAAACTCATATTTTGCACCGGGCTACATTTTCCCTAGATACTCCTCTGGGTCAGGTCATATTCATATGTAGGCACACTCTTAAAGTCCCAGGCATCTACTTAGCTTTCTTATATCATTTGACTCCTAGCCAGAGGCACACCTCTGTAATGCTTTAGGTCTGTTCTGGGTATAGTACACAAGTGAGAGCCAGCGTGATGTAGTAGTTAAGGGGTTGGACTAGGATCTGGGAAACCCAGATATGAATTCCTATTCTGCCATGGAAGCTTGTCTGCTCCTGAGAGAAGCCAGTTTTTTGAAAAAGATCCCACATTGTTTTTACTCTAATAATATTCCCAGCTGAGACTGAAACCAAACTAACAGAGCAATCCTGAAGGTGGAACAGCCAGGGACGGCACAACTGCAACACCTCCAAACAGGACACCGGCAAACAAAACGTGAAGTTCCCTCAACCACCCTAAAAAAACCCTATAAAGAAAGAAAGAAAGAAAGAAAGAAAGAAAGAAAGAAAGAAAGAAAGAAAGAAAGAAAGAAAGAAAGAAAGAAAGAAAGAAAGAAAGAAAGAAAGAAAGAAAGAAAGAAAGAAAGAAAGAAAAGTAGCTAGAAACTATTTCCCTCATGCACAGTCTCTATACAAACTGTATCAACTGCCTAACAGGAAGATGGATGAACAGCTGTATTTCAACATGTCTTGCTTCTTTGGTAACTTGAGCACTTCCTATGTGACACTATGTATTTGTATATGGCCCACTGCAAAACACCTAACATTTGTATTACTCATAGGTGTCAAATTCACGGTCCTCCAGATGTTATGGACTACAGTTCCCATCATCCCCTGTCAGCATCATGCTGGCAGGGGTGATGGGAACTGTAGTCCATAACATCTAGAGGGTCGCAAGTTTGTCACCTGTGCATTACATTGTCTCAGCCTTTCACATGAACTCTAGAATGTTTAAAGGTGACCCTTTGCAAGCAAATGGGTCTGAGACAGCATTTTCTTCTGCAATAACAAATACACCGAATGAGAGTAAAGCATAAAAAGGCGCTCTTAGTAAATAGGAAATCCACGGCTAGTTTCAGCAAGGAGTTACTTCATTTCCCTCCCGTCCATCATAGTAAGTCTTGCTGGAGCAAACACTTTGGGAGAGGATAGGCCAGACTCTAATTTCTCTTAATCACATTTTCTTGCCATTCTCTTAACAAGTTTTCTATGGCCATGCTATTTTATTACAGATTAGATAACCTGTGGGAGTTCCTTGGAGGAAGGGTAGGATAAAAATGTAAAGGGGGGGGGGTCAAAATTAAAACACATGGACTGAGAAGTACAAGTCTAGAGTCCACTGAGGTAGATGTGAAGCTTTGATGAGACACGTGCACTTACTACTCAGCTGAATATCTACTGTACAGCTGTCCAAGTGTTAGCGTGCATTACGGGGGGGTGGGGGGCGCGTCTCCCTTTTAAAACTACTAGCTGGGTTCCACAAGCCTCTATCAGCAGTTTCTGGAATGGTTATGTCTTCATTATTCTACCACTCAGCTGTCCCCCTCCCCCCCCAAACAAATGATATTAATTTGTTTACAAGTCCTATCAGTGGCTCTGAGAAAAGAATTACAGGATTTTTCTAGTAACAGGAAGAACGATATTGAGATTACTCAGTCAATGCCACAGCACAAACATCCATGCAAAGGTGACCTTTCAGAAACCAACAGAGATCTAAGAAGCACCTGCCCCTGGTTTATCATTGGCTCTGCTGCTCTGACGTCACAGTGGGCCTTCTAAGCCTTGGCCTGTCCAGCTGCGTGGAAGGAGGAGTGGGAAGAGATGAGAAGTATTCAATCCTGATTTCAGACGTCCACAGACAACTCTATAAGCTAAATTCAACAGCACAGAAGTATATTTATATTTACTTAATTTATAACCCCGCCTCTCCCAATACAGGCCCAAATGCACTTGGGCTGTTCTCCTTGTACTAGCAGGTGAAGACTTTTCCGTTTTGTGTGGCACACCCTAGCTGACCCTCCTTTTTGTTCATTTTTAATCAGATTTTATATGCATGCATTGTTTTTAAAAGCTGGTTTTTAATGTCTGCTTTTAATCGCTAAATTTATAGGCGTTCTTTTAAAAAGCTGATTTTAACACCTCTTTAATTGTCCGCCACCTTGATGGCTCTAATTGGACAGAAAAGCAGCATTCACATGTTTAAATAAATAGGTAAACACATAAAATGTGTGTTTGGGGAGGGGGGACTCTTAACAGGAAAAGGTACCTCCCTATGAAACTTGAAGCTGACCCTAAATTGCCTGGAGAATCAGAAGCAGGCTGTTTGAATTTTTAAAATCAAACTAGGTTAGAACAAGTCTCAGCTGCATGTATACACAAATCTTTAGAACCTGGCTTATATCAGTAATGATTCCATGTGCTTTGTTATAATCTTGGGGGGTTATTACACAAAACTGACACTCCCCTTAAAAGTTATTTCACAGCTGTTTCATGGTAACATTGGCCAGGGTTGTTGTGGCACAAGAAGTCCAGTCTCTTCTAAGAGGCTCAGTCTGCACAGCCTTTACAAGCCCAGTAGCCCTGTGATGCTACCTACAGTCCTGGGGCCACTTATTTAAGAAAAAAAATAAACTGACAAGATGAAGCAACAAGTCTTGAAAACCGCACGTGTTTTCCAACTGACTTAAATTCCTAATATTTTCATAAAGGTCAAAACGAGAAGTTATTCATCAACCTGAGCGGGAAGTCAGTGTTCCTCTACATAGCTTCACTTGCTCAGTCACAATGCAGTGGATGCTTTAAGTTAAAAGGAAAGGTTACCAGCTCTCCACTTGAAACATCCGTAAGGTCCAATGCACTGTGCAGAAAAGATGGGTGAAGTGGATACCTTGAGATATCTCAGTCAACATATAAAGCAACTGATGGTTTGCAGTGTTGTGGGCAGGGGAGATAGAACCTCCATATGACAGAAGTTAACTAAAGGATTGACACAGCATCAGTGGGGATCAGGTGCCAGTTCTTAAGTCTAAACAGGTCCTGATGATGAAGGAGGACAGACGTCAACAGCCTGAGGAAGGGCACTCTGCAACTTCTGTCTTAACAACAGGAAGGCAGAATACCTCTTTACTGTGGAGACACCAGGAAGCGAAATTCTAATGATAGGAAGCCAACTCCTGGAATCTTTTTCCAGGACACACTGAGGAGAAATGACTCACTGAGGACATGGTGCCGGATCTCAAGGATGAGAAACAGCAGAAGTTTCTATCAGTCCAACAAGCCTTCCCTCAACACAAGATACTGTGAGAGCTGATGGCTCTTTGGTCAAGGGGGAAGTGCTACCGTCAGCCAAATGCATCAGCAGGGCGCAAGCCATCATCTGCCTTTCTATGGCTGCTTCCAGATGGACGTTTTGCTCCACCCCACAACTGCAGCCCTAGCTGAAGGGTGGCTTCCACATTACATCATTGTACACCTTGAGGTTTTTCCCCTGCTCCTCTGCACCTGCGCTGGTGCAAACTTTCAGGACAGATCATACTCATGGATTAGAGATGGGAAGGTGTGAATTCCCATGCCCATTTCCCCTTGCACCTGCCACTCCATACTCCACTACCGCGAGGCTTTTTTTGCTGTCTTAAAAAAAATACCTACTACCAATTAAAACAAAACAATTGAACATACAATACTGGCACAAGGGGATAACATGGAGACCTCCCCGCCGAAGTCTTCACTACTGCTGTGAGTTCCTCTGAATTTACACACAGAAGCAACCACCCAGCTTTCAGATCACACAACATCATCCTTGGTACATGAACACAATTATGTAAGTTTACGATAGAGAACTGATATGAATAACAAACTAGGCTACTTCATATGAGATATCCTGTGGATACATACAGTCCTTCTAAACACGCACAGTACATACATGCATCGTTATCTATAGCCAAATACATAATATATTGGCTTTATATTAGTTACAAAACTTAGCAGAACCTGTGTAACAGAACTTTGTTTACCGGGTTTCCTCCCTGCCCCACCTTCAGAAAGCTCTTTTCTGTGGTTGAAAAAAGGCTACAGAAACAGAGAAGCAAACAGGAAAACTCTGCATGCTTTCTGATCTTTGTTGAATTCAACCCACTGTGAGAGAAGCATCGAATACTCTAAGCCGCAGGCTCTCAAACTGCCCGAAGTAGGAACCACCTTCTAAACTTGCGCTACCTTTTTGGAATCTGGGATATTTTCCCTCTCATCAATGTAAAACTCAAGAATCTCACATCCACACACGCTATGATTATGTTCTATTGTTCTTTTTTCAGTATTTATAAATGCATGGTATCGTTGAGCTGTACTTCATAGTCATTTTCTGCATTACCGGTACTTAGTGGCAAACTCAAATTTGTTATCAGGCCTCCCAAACCACCTCCCAGCTTACCCAATTCCACCTCTTCGTTCTTGGTCTCATGACTCTCCTGCAAGAGATCAGAGATCTTCTTTTTGGGTCCTGTTTGAGAACCACTCCTTCAAGCAGTAGATGAAAATCTACAGGAACACCCCCAGAAGCACTCCTTTCTGCATTACCTTTGCAGAACCTCATACACCCAAACATCTCCATTTTGCATGCATGCATGAATACTGACACAGCTTTGGGGGCCCTGTTTGGATGGGGAGGCTACAATAAAATGCTTGAATATTTATTATTTTAAAGCACTTCTGATGCCTAGAATCACCAAATGAGCAGACAAATTTGTGCCTTTATGGCTAATTTCTCCTGGCAAGGAGAAAAGTTATTTATTCTCAACTTGAAAAGGAAGAAAAACGGAAAGAGACTAAAAACAGAATCGGGAACCAAACATTTGTTCCTTTAGTCAGTGAGAATGTACTTCAATGTAAGTCAAATGAAATTCGAATATTTAATGAGAGTTTTCATGACTGACTCAAATGGAATGTGGATTATACCAGTGCAAAACGATCCGGCAGTACTTTGCAAGGACTTCAAAGAAAGGAAGGATTCTAGTTCTATGCATAACACCTAATCTCTCAGGATTGCACTAGTAAAGAAAACTGTGACAGCTATTCAATGAGTTTTTAACAGAAGGGGAATGAGGAAGTGACAAACAGGAAAAATGTGTTAAAACAGATGTCGTAACCCACCTGGCTACTGAATACATGAAAAGAAAATCATTGTCTGGTGATCCAGGAGTCTTGCTGTAATCAGTGTATTTTTTCTGGGTAGTGCTTTTGATATCCTTCATCACAGACTCCATTTCTTTGCTTAAGTTGGTTTCTGACTGTATGTATTTTTTTAAAAAAAAGAGGAAAAGGTGACATAAATGACCTAGTTTATCTAGAGTAAAGGCTGCATAATAAATCGGGAAAAATGATGACTTTAATTTAACATATAATGGTTATGTGCATTAGAAGATGAAATATTATACAATGAAACGGAATCCAGACCGATACAGAGATGGACACAGTCATCCTAATGGGTATGATTTTGCAAATAATTCAGATGGCCATTTGTTCCAATTATTCAACCAACAACAGTGAACACACTAATCCAGTGATGGCGAACCTTTTTGAGACCGAGTGCCCAAATTGCAACCCAAACCCCACTTATTTATCGCAAAGTGCCAACCTGGCAATTTAACCTGAATGCTGAGGTTTTAGTTTAGAAAAAAACGGTTGGCTCCCTCTTCCTCCGCCCCACCCGCTCGAGCAGGGGCCAGCCTGCTCTAGCCTCCAGCAAGTCCCATGCGCACTGCTCTGTGCCTCTCTAGCATCTCTGCCTCCTCTGCGCCCCCCCCCCCCAGGCAGCAGCCACTCGGAGCACAGGCACCAGGCCAGCCAGCCGAGTCCTCCCTGCTCACCGCGGTGCGCTCACATTCTGCTCAGTGGCCCAGGTCAGTCTAGATGTGAGTGTGTGTGTGTGTGGGGTGTGTGTGATTTTCCGCCCCCCACATGATGAACTCTGTGTGCGTGTGCCCACAGAGAGGGCTCCGAGTGCCACCTCTGGCACCCGTGCCACAGGTTCGCCATCACTGCACTAATCCTTTGTAAGTGAAAGCTGTGTTTTAACATACCCGTGAACAGAATGGTGATTGCTAAGGTTAAAGTATTCTAACATGGCCATCCTAAGTAAAGTTACATCCTCCTACATCCACTGCAGTCAATACAACTTAGAATGGTGCAGTTCTGCTTAGGATGGCACAGTATATAATGTTAACAACATCTTTCTGAATGTCACTATAAAAACTTCAAAACGCAAACCTACATGTATAAATCCTAATAAAAAATATAGTTCACAGCTTTAAATGTCCTCTTGACTGACACTTTAAAGGGCTTTCAGTTACGAGGGATTGATGAGTGGTACCATACAAAAATCAGGTGTTCCAAGTAATAACAGTTCAGTTCTGCATAAAGCAAAAGCCTGAAACATGAATTTCATGACTGAAATCTGGGAGCAAAAATGTCACCATATCATAGCCTACTTTAATGGCAATGTCACAGAAGGCAGAAGGAATATTTTAACAATTATTTAAGCTCTTAAATATAGAAATGGAAGAGAACATCCAGCTTGTTACGTTTTATAAAATGTAAATGAGTCATGCAGAGGGGGAGAAAGAGAGAGGAAAAGGAAGTTGAAAGGTGGAGACAAATTAACAAGGATCTTTCTGCCTTACACTGATGCTTACGGGGAAAGTTCCCAGCTGCTCTTGTAGCTCTTCGACTTCCTTTATGAGATCTTGCATGTTCTTGTTACTGTGACATTGCCAAAGGTTTCTCTCCACATTGTTGCCGGGATAACATGGGAGGACACTGTTGGCAAACTGCCTACATAAAGGGCAAGTAAATTCTCCTTTATCCACCGAAAATCCCTGGAGGACCTGATCGTTCTAAAAGAAACAAATATACAAGTGAATTTCGGAAAAATGGTAAGCAACTGCCATCTTTAAAATTCCAAAGAGAGCACAGGGTCAGAAATCAGAAGTTATTCTGCTACAAGCAAGAGTAATGTTATTCGAGTAAAACTATATTGTAAACAAAGCAGCACAACCATACATGTAAAACAATGGATTTCAGGCCCTGCATGATAAAAACCCTCTTTTATAAATGCAGAAGTGCTGAGGTTTTAGCAACCGTCAACAATAAAAATGCATAGTATTTAAACAGTAAAAGGTTAATAACTGAAAATGTTTGTTTTGACTTACCCGTAACGATTCCATGTAGGATTTATGACAATCTATGTGCAACGTGTGTCCACAGGTTTGTACATAGACGCCTCCTTCCCAGCCAATTGATACTGACTGCAGACAGGAACTCTTAAAAAAAACCATTAACATAAGATGTGAGAGTTTTTAAAAATATGAACACCACTGTTTTAGAACGCAGGAATGACGTTCACATCCTGGAAATCATTGACACAAGCCCTGAATAGTGGTACAGATGCAATTACAGGGCAAATTCTAGATGAAAAATTTAGCTGTAAAATCCATATGTGCTTCAAGCACTGAGTCTCTTTAATATAATTGCGATCAGATGAAGATCATGCTCCGCAAATCTGCAAGACAAGGAGAAAATGGCCTTTGTGCCTGAAATCCTGTACTCTGGTCAAAGAAATAAGAGAACACGCCATAGTGTAGTGATGCCCAGAAGATGAACTGTTGTTGCCTAGATAAAACGGATATGGAATCCATTGAAGAAGTACCTCAGCAACATCAATAGTATCCTGTATCCAACCTCACCTCCTCTGCTTACAAGCTTCACCATGAAGGTAAAGGGCCTTCAGATCCAGGTACTCATTAACTCTGGGCCTATGTTCCCTGCACTTGTATGTTTTTCCTCAGTCTGAAGAGAAGCCACACTTGAACAACGCTGATTGGCCAGTCCTTTAGGTCAGGCACAACACCCTGCAACTTGCAGCTAACTGCACAAGGACAATTTTCTAAAGTGAGTGCCAAAAGAAATTCTTAATCAAATCGCTATGCAAGTGATCTCAAAAACAAGGCAGCCAGTCTGCCTCCCCCACACCCCCGGCAGGCCTTAGTTAACTTTTAGTCTGGAACCAGGTACACACTTCAGTGCACGAGGGAAGTAGAATTTGCTCCACAGCCTTCCATCTGGCAAGTTCCTGAGGTTATTCCATACAGGACAAAACGAGTGTCTGTTATTCCATACAGGACAAAATGACCTGACCCCTCCAGGCGTACCATACTATGCTCGCTAATGGAAAGTGGGGGGCTAGACAAAGGGATGAACCCTCTTTCTCGACTTTTTTTTAAGTAAGAAAGAAGGCTTGAGACCAACTTTCTCTACAGCAATTTGACAGTCCAGCCTAGCTTGACCTTATCAGTTTGGAAGATAAGCAGGGTTGGGTCCTGGTTAATCTTAGGATGGGAGACCACCAAAAAAGTCTTGGGATGCTATGAAGACAAGAAATGGCAAACCACTTCTGCCCATCTCTTGCCTTGTAAACACCACGATCCTGGAGTCACCATGAGTCAGTTGTGATTTGATGGCACACAACTATTTTTATTTCCCTGGAGAAATAAAATATCTGTTTTCGGACTTCCATGCTCTAATCAACAGAAGAAATATCTGAAATATCTGTTTTCGGACTTCCATGCTCTAATCGACAGAAGAAATGGGACTTTCTTACATCAGCTAGGGTTTGGCTATCCCCAAGGAAGATTCACTTCTGCCCTTTGCTGCTTGAGTAATCATTCATATTTTCTTACTGAAACGTTTCCCTACTTGAAACGAACCAAATACAAGCATAAACCTTTGTCTTCCAACTAATAATATTGAAATAAACCTAGAGGGAATCGTCATGGCGGACAACCATATAGGTCATTTTCAAAAGGGAGCTGATGCTCTCCTTTAAGCAAAGTACCTGGGTTCCGTTTGGCACCTTGTAGACAATGTTTATGACTTAAATGATGCCTTGAAAGCTAATTGCCACTATGGAAAGACTTCCTACTGCTGAGGGGACAGCTGATCAACAACACGATTTTATTGCTTAGCTCAGCTGAACAAACAATTCAGGGGGTTCAGAGAGGTTTTTGTTTGCACGCTGTTAGAAATTGAAGGATTAAACCTTCCCTGCTGTGGCCATTTTAGCACAGCAATGGTTGAGAAAGATAAAAGAAAACAGAAATCACTTATCTAATGAATACCTGCTTTGGGCCAGGGACTTTCAAACTAAAACAGAAACACTGCAATATTAATCTAGGTCCCCAAGGATTGAAGATTCCAGCCACACTAGAGTGTCCTTCAGAAAGGCCTGGTATTATCTACAGATCCTGCAAGGTCTGTTCCACTAGAGATTTATAAAAGTATGCGTGGGCCGGAGAAAGTTGATAGAGGGAGCTTCTTCCCCTTCCCCATAATAACAGAACTCCTGAACACCCCAATTAAATTATTGGGAAATAGGTTCAGGATGGGCAAAAGAAAATACTTCGTCACTCAATGCGGAATTTCACTGCGGAATTTACTGCCAGGGGGTGGAATGATGGCCACAACCATACGCTGGTTTAAAAGATGGTTAGACAGATTCAGAGTGGAGAGGCCCATGAATGGATGGTAGCCATTGTCACTGAAGGAAGCCTTTATTTACAGAAGCAGCAGACCTCTGAATACCGATCTCTAGCCATCCTTAGCAATACTAAATTAAACGCTTTGCACAGTTACTATTTCAACTTAACTAAGACTTATCTCCAAAAGAAGAGAGTTGGTTTTTATATCCCACTTTTCTCTACGGAGTCTCAAAGCAGCTTAAAATCACCTTCCCTTTCCCTTGAAAAGTAAGTCGGGCTGAGAAAGCTCTGTGAGAACTGTGGTTAGCCCAAGGTAACCCAGTAGGCTGCGTGTGGAGGAGTGGGGAATCAAACCTTGCTCACCAGATTAGAGTTTGCCGCTCATGCAGCAGAGCAGGGAATCAAACTTGTTTCTCCAGATTAGAGTCTACATTTCTTAACCGCTGTACCCCGCTGGTTCTCAACAAAAAAAGAGAGCTATGATCAGAAAAAAATTAATTGTAATGGCACTAAGACAAGAACAACACCGCTTTATTTTTGAGAAGGGGTGTTCTGCTACTATCGAATACTTACATCTTTAAAGAACTTTTGTAAAATTGCAAGTCGTTCTTCATAGACAGCTGCGCATGTATCCCGAGCGTAAATCTGCTCCTTTTCTGTAGTCGGCAGCTTCTTGGGCTCAGAACTATTACGGCATTGCCCCAAAACTGCAAGGGGACAAAAATCAGTAGCATGACAGAAAGAAAACCTGCATTTTTGGTAATTCTTTTTTTTTTTTAGAAATCCATAAATCAGACAAAATAATAGGTGCTGACTGAGTCAAAATTAGTCAAAGAACAGACTAGAGCAGGGGTGTCCAACTGCGGCACCTCAGATGTTCATGCACTACAATTCCCATCATGGCTGATTGGCCATGCCAGCAGGGGCTGATGGGAATTGCAGTCCTTGAACATCTGAACCGCCAGAGTTGGACACCCCTGAACTACAGAGTCTGCGCTGTGGGTACTCTCAGAAGGGCTAGAAAACTGCTAAATATTACACTAAGCAGGTATCTCTATTCTCATTAGAACATATAATCTTATTACACTCTCCCTCCAATTATCTGACCATGATTCAGAAGCAATAACCGATGTCACACGTATTTTATTTCCAATCCCCAAAGACAATTCTCTAGAAATGAGTGTGTAGGACCTGCAAAATACACACTCTGGGGTATCCTAGTGAATCCAGTGAGCCTATTTCTAAATGGCTTGATAATTTAATGACTTATTTACTTACTTAATAACTTGTTTACTTATTAAAATATTTAAAATTTCAGCTTGTCTCATGACTGATTCTATTTCTACCTTTAAAGGTGTGAGGCAAGGCTGTGTGTTAGCACCAACCCTTTTCAATTTATTTTTGAGTGACCTTCCATCAGCCTTATTGGAAATTAATAACCATGCCCCTAAATTAGGCTCAAGGCATATTCCAATACTTCTATATGCTGATGATACCATCCTTCTATCTCGCTCAAAAGTTGGACTTAGTCGACTGCTGAATAGATGTGGGCAGTACTGTACAAATAACGGACTAGTCATCAATTATCAAAAGACCAAGATTTTGATCTTTGCCAAACAATACAAAAAACATAACTGGGCGATTAATAAAGTGCCAGTGGAGCAAGTTAACCAATACAAATATCTTGGAATTACATTTTCTTATAACCTCTCCTGGTTACCCCACAAAAAAGCTGCTATTGCAGCTGCTACCATCAGTTATTCTGCCATTGCACGCTTCTTTTATGGAAAGGGCCACTCCCTTGTCCCAGCAGCACTAAAAATCTTTAACTCTAAGATAGAAGCGCAGTTACTTTATGGAGTACCTATCTGGCTCCAAGCAGTTGACAACTCCTTGAATACTGTCCAATCCAAATTTTTCCGTGAAATTATGGGCCTGCCAAATTGTGTACCGTATGCAGCCCTCTGTTTAGAACTGGGCCAAAATTCATTAGTTTATAGGGCTTGGTTGAGAGCTTTTAAATTTTGGCTTCGCCTGCATTTCTCGCATGATGAGCACTCGCTGATTCACCTACTTTTGTCTGATACTCAGGCTAATCCATGGTTCTCTCTGATCAAAAGAAAGATTGAATCACTTGGTATATCTCTCGACTCGCTTTTCCCGCTATCTAGTTCAGAATCCTACAACTTGTTAAAACAAAAATTGTTGGAAAGCGGAATGGATTAATTTATTTAGGGCTGCTATGAAAACTTGTTCACCCTTACATCTCTCAATACCCCTATATCAAAACAGGATGGCTCCCTATTTGTATTTTTTGACTAATCCAATGCAGAGAAGAGCCCTCACACTTGCTCGTTTTCCCCTCCGCTTTATTGCGTGGTAGATTTAACAACTTGGAAATGAGCGAAAGGGTATGCTCTTGTGGTGAACAACAAATTGAAACATTGGCACATCAACTGCTTTGCTGCCCTAAATCTGCTAATACCAGATCAAAATATTCCAACATTCTTTCTAGGATACCTAGTGAAATGGAAGAATCAGGTAGACTTCCTTTCCTTCTGGACAATTCTGACAATGAAACTTGTGAATTGGTTGCACAATTTTTACTGGAGGTGATGCACAATCAATAATTTATATTTTATCTTAAACCTTTGTATTTGTATACCTTTTATCTTAAACCTTTGTATTTGTATACCTTTTATCTCAGGTTTTTTTATTGTGTTATGATTATTGTTATGCCAAGTAAAGGCTTATTATTATAAAATTTCAGCTTAAAAAAATAGATATCATGACCTTAAAATTTGAAAAGTAAGAACAGTTTAGAGTTGCCTTCAAAAATGTCCCATCCATAAACAGAAACGGCTCATACTCAAGGGCATTTCCCATTTGAGCACAAAGGCCTCTAACCTTCAAAAACAGCTTTGGAGGGAGTTGTGGACTACAGAGGTGAGAAAGTCAAATCTGTGTATGCAGCTTCATTCACGGTTCCTTGGCTCTAATCCTTAACATTTGTACAGTACTTTGAATACCGTACTTTAAAGCAGAGGTCACCAACCTTTTTGAGCCTGTGGGCCTCTCTGGAATTTTGCCAGAGGGTGGTGGGCACAGTCACAAAATGACTGGTATGGGAGGTGAAACCAACCATAATATTTTGATATTTGAAACATTGTTTCTTGTTGTTGCTACTTGATATTATTATTGTTGCTGTGATGTTTATTGATGTTGTATCATGCTGTTGTACACCCCCCTGTGCCTTTTGGGAAACGGCGGTATATAAATTAAGCAGCAGCAGTGGCGTAGTGGCTAAGAGCAGGTGCACTCTTATCTGGAGGAACCAGGTTTGATTCCCAGCTCTGCCGCTTGAGATGTGGAGGCTTATCTGGGGAATTCAGACGAGCCTGTGCACTCCCACACATACCAGATGAGTGACCTTGGGCTAGTCACAGCTTCTCGGAGCTCTCTCAGCACCACCTACCTTACAGGGTGTTTGTTGTGAAGGGGGAAGGGCAAGGAGATTGTAAGCCCCTTTGAGTCTCCTATAGGAGAGAAAGGGGGGATATAAATCCAAACTCTTCTTCTTCTTCTAAATTTCCAATACCAATACCATAATGGCTGCCACAAAAGGCAGAGCCAGGCACACCGAGGAAGCCCCAGGTGCAGGGAAGAAGAGGAGTCATTTTTTTAAAAAATCAAATGGAAAAAGGAATGAGAGAGAATAAAGCCAACGCTGTGGTGGCAGCTGCTGTTGACATAATGTTATTCTAATCTGCACAGCCAATCACATCTCCAGTGGCCAACTACCTTCCCTGACACCCAACAAGTGTTTTTAGAAACTGGGTTGAACCATGCGGGGCTCTGGACTAGGGAGGTTTCTAAAGTACTTCACCTGCATTATGTTGTCATAATAAACAACCAATACTGTTTTTCCCTAGGATGGAAGGTGCTAAGAGATCTTATCAAAGAACTCCCAATACATTCATGGCAGAGGTGATCTTTGAGATAGAGGCATCCTAGCTGGATAGCCACTACACCATACTGGCTCTCACGTGATTACTATTTAACAGAGCTCACAAGGGCTCACTGACACACTGACTTTCTTGAAGAACGATCAGAGGCGGAGCTACAATGGGGCCGGGGGGGGGGGCGTGTTGCACTGGGCGTGTGCCTGGGGGGGAGCAAAAATTTCAGGTTTGTTTTTTGTATTTGTTTGTGTTTTCCAGTTTTTGGCCTGCAGGGGGCGCAGCTTTTAGACTAGCAGAACCAAAATTTCGGGAAGTTTTTTGGGGACTCTCCTGATCATACCACCCAAGTTTGGTGAGGTTTGGTTCAGGAGGTCCAAAGTTATGGACTCCCAAAGGGGGTGCCCCATCCCCTAATGTTTCCAATAGGAACTAATAGGAGATGGGGGCTACACCTTTGAGAGTCCATAACTTTGGACCCCCTGAACCAAACCTCACCAAACCTGGTGGTATCATCAGGATAGTCTCCTAAAGATACCTGGAAATTTTGATGCTCCTAGCCTAAAAACTGCGCCCCTTGCAGGCCGAAAACTGAAAAAACAATAAAAATACAAAGAACACAAATGAACATGGGGGGGAGAGCAAAACACAGATTTTGCTCCGGGCTCCATTTTCCCTAGCTACGCCTCTGATTACAATAGACACAGCTCTGCAGTCCCTCTTAAACCATGAAGGTTCGTTTCTTCAACCGTACCTGAAGAGGCCTGTAAGAGAACAACCAATCCTGCTGGTCGGTCTTCAGTGGAAGGGCCGCTCTGGCCACAAATCACACAGTCGTACATGGCTTCTGAAACATGCTGTTCTGATGCTGTTATCTCCATAGCAATATCTGTATCTGGCGACTCTGAGGAATGGAGGAGAATGGCAGGGAGAATTAACAAGAGATTAGTGAAAGGAAAAGGTTAAAATGTCTGCCATTCCAAGTATTACAATATGCAGTACATTTGACATAATTTTTTTTCAAATAAGGAGCTTACTGTAAATCTCTATACTAAACAAGCATGGATTTGGTAATATTTTGGGTGGCAGCAGCAGTTATCAAGATACAAGATATGTAGACTGAAACAATAAATAAGTTTTCAAAAAAACATGATGAAGAAAATGTAATAAATATATATAAAATATAAAGGCAGTTCTCCTAAACATATGCTGAAAGAAATATAAAAGCAATTCTACTATATCACTGACTTTGAAATGCATTAAATGTTCAGAACCAATACTTATGTCATTCAGTTCCAATACCTAACCCATTATTGAACCAAGATGACCTTGAATATTTCTTATCTTAGGCCTAAATAATACAATACAAGAGCCTTTATTGGCATAGTTATAATACATCCTCCCCAAAGAAAACAATAACAAAGAATCTCTTAATAACAGACACTACAAAATTAGAAAGAACAGAGCTATCCTTTAAAGGATATGATTTCTAGTAAAAATGTGCTCACTAATTCACGAACTATAAGATCAGAATTATTTAACAAGTATAAGATCTTTTGGGTATCTGATCTCCCATCACAGTTCAAAAGAAGAGCATTTGCATATTTCCCCTTAATTCCCTCGTATTTACTGCAACAGAGGAGGGAATGGGTGGCCTAAACAAGATGACACAGCATTCCTAAATCCAGGGATATGGCATCATTTTAGACAGCGGAATAATGAGCCCCACCCCCACCCCCGGTTATCAGGAGCTGATCATTTTGGTTCTTAAAACAGTGGGCTAGGGGGAGACATGGGTGTCTGTCATCCCCCCTGCACAGCATTCCCCAAGTATCCCCATGGATGTATTGTCGAAGGCTTTCACAGCCGGATTGAATTTAAGTGCTGTGGAGTTTCAGTATGGTTAGTTTGCCTCGCTGGGACTGTGGCTGGCATCTTCAGACGATCCTCTGAAGATGCCAGCCACAGATGCAGGCGAAACGTCAGGAGAGAATGCTGCTAGAACACGGCCATCCCGGAAACCACACAGCACCCAAATATCTCCATGGAGTTTGGAAATGCATCCAATTTCTAAAATGGTGCTGTGTCCTTATGATGGACTCAAGGATGCAGTATTGTCTAGTTTGGCCTTTTCATCACCCACCACCTTTTCATCACCTCCTGGTTTTACAGACTGGGGTGGCGGGGGAGGGAGATGGGGACCAGGAAGAGAACCAGGTTTTCTGAACAGCATGGCAATTACTTCCACATTACTTCCAGAATCTTGCTTCAATATTTGATAATCTAGAAGCCAAGAGGAAGTCAACCTTTTTTTTCTACTAGAGGCCCTACAGAAGAAGCAAAGATAGTGTACATCATCAGGTTAGCACACAAAAATCATGTAATACTATATTAGGACTTGCCAAAATATCATGACACAGCACACTCTTTTTGTGATATGCTGGCTGATCCTAATAAAAGACATCTCATGACGTTTGTTTTTAGATTTTTCTGCAGACCAGCACCACATAAACTAGAATACAGTTATCACAGCCATAGTGTATAAACGTTTATCACCACCTAGTGGCAACCAGAAGAATAAGAAGTGAAATAAAAAGGAAGAATGTATTAACAGGAACTCCCTCCCAACAAAAACAAACTAACTAACAACCATATATGCAGCTAACGTATACTATAAATTGGGGTGTGTTTTACAGCTAATTCTTTTCCAGTGGGCTTTTGAAAATACGCCATTTCAAATATCAAGGCTTGACATGACAGAGAAGCCAATTTCACTATACAAACTGATCATCAGTGTTAATATCATAACCATTCTCTGTGTCAAGTTACAAAATTTATATCCCTCCTTTCTGACCAGTGAGGGCCAAAATAGTTAACAACTAAAATCAAAACAAAATAAATTTTCTTTAAGAATACAGCCAATAAATAAGCATATGTTTCCCAAACAAGCCACTGACCTCTCACGTTAACTATTAAATCTAATTAACTCTTTCAGCTACAGTTTGAATTTACATTTAGAAGGATATAGACAAGAGATGTGACACTGCAAATGTTCAACGCTTATGTTCTACTAATTTTAAAGGGGAAATTTAAAACTACTGTTACACCAGTGTGGTGTAGTGGTTAAGAGCAGGTGCACTCTAATATGGAGAACCAGGTTTGATTCCCCGTTCTGCCACTTGAGCTGTGGAGGCTTATCTGGTGAACCAATTAGCTTGTGCACTCCAACACATGCCAGCTGGGTGACCTTGGGCTACTCACAGTTCTTCGGAGCTCTCTCAGTCCCACCCACCTCCCAGGAAGTTTGTTGTTGGGGAAGGGGGAGGGAAGGGAAAGGAGATTGTAAGCTCCTTTGAGTCTCCTTACAGGAGAGAAGAGGGGGTATAAATTCAAACTCCTCTTCTTAGTTCCACTGAAATCAATGGGATTCATAAACTGAATCTGTACTTATTAAATATCAATCTGGTAATGTATTAATAGGACAACATGATTTGTCTGTGTTTATTTCTGAGGGGGGAATCCTTTAAATAAACATTCTCAAATAATCATATTTACTGACAATCATATTTATTCAAGTTAATGGTCTATATCAGTGAAATTGACAAATTAACTAATACATTTCACTGAAGCATTCTCATTGTTCTTATATAAAGAGTATACATCTCTGGCATTCATAACTGCCTGACATTCTAGAGCAAAATTTATGTGTTCAAAAAACAGTATTCTCAGCCAAGGTTCCTAAGTTACCAAACCGCTGCCCTAAATCAAGAACTTCAGTCCTTCCCAGTTTATACTGAAACGCTGGCTAACACAATGGGTCACATACTCTGACTGATGAAACTGCAAAAGATTCAATTAACGTATTGTCGAAGGCTTTCACGGCCGGAAACACGGCCATACAGCCCGGAAACCACACAGCACCCAAGATTCAATTAACATTTGCATGCAGGCTTTGGCAAAAAAACCCACTCAAAATAAAAGTTCACAAGTACTTTTCTTGTTAATTAATATCTGGAACCGGTGGTTTCTCTGCACTAGTTTATTCAAGAAGGATGAACATCCTTCAGTGCTCACAGTGCTATATCTTATCGCAGTCATTGCAGGCTCTGAACCATCACTGGGACTACCTGGGACTGGAACAGGAAAAATAAATGTGCAGAATGATTTCCAGTGGCCACAGCTAGTCTTCAGCTAACAAAAATTCAAATGTAATGATCAGTGGCATTCGTGCCCTTAATCAGTTTTAGACAATGAGTTTAAGCTTTCAATCCTACCTAACATTTCTGCACAGAAGGGATTTCTATCCATGGGGTAGGACCACCCTGCTCCCCTTCCCTACTGCAGCTCCTGGGGTTTGGGTCCTCCAGGGGGAAGCTGCAGGAGATGGGAATCAGTGAAATTCGCTCGCCTTCTGTCCACAAAAATTGTAGGTGAGATCCAAACCAATCTAGAAAACAAATGAGCACCAGGCAGCACTGGAAGCAGGAATTAACCTTGACCAATATGTCTGGTCCATAAGATCAGCGCACCGTGTGGTACTAAATGCCTTGTGTTTGCTGGGCTGAAGGCAATGAATTGAAGAAACAGCTAATACCCCCAACATGCTAAATAGAGTTTACAATCTGTAACTGGAAGCAGCGTTGCTCTTGCAGAACCACAGTGTGTCAAGGGGGTCCCCAAGCACTGAAGCAACAATCAGAATGTTAATATCTTTGGCCCTAGCCCAGCATGTAGAGTCTCAGAAGTCCAGTCACAGCTAATTTATGTTCCTACCTGGAATCAGAAGAGGAGATGCTAGAGAACCTGTGTCCCCTTGCTGTTAAGAATAGTATGGACCTTTTCCCTGTTTCCCAAAAATGCACTTCCATTCAAGGACTGAGAGACTGTTTTTTCCTATTCCCTTAATTAATTCAAATGAGAGTCAGCAGGCAATGTTATTACCCCCTTGTTAAAAGAAATTCTACATTGAAGGAACCCTAAATTACCAATCACGTTCAATGGATTTTTAAAAAAAATCATAAATGATGAAAATGAAGAAGAGATTATTTTATTTGCAGGCAATCGAGACAGCTTTGAAGGTCATGGTTGAATATGTGTTACTGCATTAACAACAAGAGCCTCACTAAGGCCCCTTCCGCACATGCAGAATCCACTTACAAACAATTGGGAAAGTGGATTGAAAGTGCATTATTCTGCATGTGCGGAAGAGGCCAAAGTCTCTCTTGAAGCCCAAGGTTGGCCTTATGCCATGGTAACAATGAGTGGCTTTGCACACTTCCGCCAGAAGGTGAAGACTTCTTTGGTTTTAATGGGTCTGCTGATGTGTTTTTCCTAATGCTCGTTTTAACTGTTAGCTGCCTTCGTGGCTCTGGCAGAAAGGCAGGGTACACATTTTTACAAATAAATCATTGTTCCTCGGTGGTTCTACTAATTACTGGCAGCCATTACCAGATAAGTACATGGTGGTTACTCACTGTTGTCTCATCAAAACTTTCAGTGAGGTCCTAGGATTCCATCGCGTTCTTTTCCCTCAGCTCCTGCCAGTTCAGCATGCACATTAATGTGCAAGTTTTGAACATCTGTTAATAGACTACTATCTAAAACAGGATTGGGCTTAAATCTGGTTTTGAAGTGAGATTCTGGTTTCCTGGATCTATTACTGGACAGTTTTTAAAAAACAAACAAATAACTGTTTAGGTACCTAAAATGGAGACCAAACATAGTAGATACTTCTTGCTCCCTGCAATTTTTTTTTGTTTTTGGGTGGCAGCAACTTCTCCATTAATTGTGTCCTAGTTTACTCTTTTAGTCTCATTTCTAAAGCCCATCAGACATAAACACGTACAGCATTCAGGACTTACCAACATCCATGGCGGTTTCCATGAAGCTTTTCTGTCTCGATGCAAATTCAGCTAACAACTTCTGCTGCCTCTCTCTAGCCTTCTGACGCCTGGGTGAAGAAGAAAGAAGTGGATTCGTAAGAGTTAGCATGAAGGGGACTTTACGTCTGAAGGGCACAAAAAGTTCCCAGGTGTTGCAGAATATCTAGAAGACCTTTTCCCCCCAAACAGTATCTGCGATAGTCTCCCAAACTCAACAACTGGACTTTACACAGAAGTTTCTCCAATCCCGGTCTGAGTATCACCTCTGTTACCACTACCTGGGTAACAGGTAGCAGCAGCAGCAGCAGCGTAGTGGTTAAGAGCAGGTGTACTCTAATCTGGAGGAACCGGGTTTGATTCCCCGCTCTGCCACTTGAGCTATGAAGGCTTATCTGGGGAATTCAGATTAGTCTGTACCTGTGGTGGCGAACCTATGGCACTCCAGATGTTCATGGACTACAATTCCCATCAGACCCTGCCAGCATGGGAATTGTAGTCCATGAACATCTGGAGTGCCGTAGGTTTGCCATCACTGGCCTATACACTCCCAGCACACATGCCAGCTGGGTGACCTTGGGATAGTCACAGCTTTACGGAGCTCCCTCAGCCCCACCTACCTCACAGTGTGTTTGTTGTGAGCAGGGAAGGGAAAGGAGTTTGTAAGCCCCCTTGAGTCTCCCAGAGGAGAAAGGGGGGATATAAATCCAACTCTTCTTCTTCTTTTTCTACTTGCTCCCCAGGTAAACCCCCCATGTACCATCTAACTGGCTGTATTATTCAAAAAGGACTGCTGGCAAAACATTCTATCTCACGCATTGCTAACAAAAATTAGAATATTTCTGTCCTAGATTCAAAGCTTTTATTTTCCATTATCATGCTACAATATTTGAAAACAATGGCATAATTAGCCACTGATATCCATACAGGATGGGATGACGTGTCAAATTTTATTTTTCATGGCTTTAACAGGAGTCTAAATTGCCTGGCCCAAAATCTGACAGGAACATACCACAGAAATATAGACATTTCAGTTACATTTCACATAAATCCATCCACATAACAAAATTAATACTCAATATCTTTTCAAAAGGATGCAGTCGGGAAACAAAATGAATTTTGTTCAAAAGCCAAGATGGTTCCAAAAAAATCAAGACTTAATTGCTTTGGAGTTCATTACGATAAGAGGTATTGAAATGATTGGCAGTGAACTAAAAAGACAACTTCAAAAACTATTTAAGCAACTGGACTCAGTGTCCCAATACCACCTCTTTACTGTTTTTGGCAAGTTTACATCCCATCCCAATTAAGTTACAAGCTTGAACATGCGGAGAGCGGGAGGACAGTGGAGAGAAACAGCTTATGGGTCTCTCAGTCCAGGCTTACCACTGGATATTTTCAAGTTTTTCATATTTACCAACAAGTCTTGTACACTCTGACAAAGCTGATGGAACAGTACATATCATAATAAAACCAAGATGCATACAGCATCTTGTGGGATACAGTACCACCAAAGGGAAGACCATTATGGTGTATGGGGCAGGGAAGAAGTGGCAAAGATCCCTTAGTCTAGGGGCAACGTCTTCCTCCAGCATAAGGAGCCTTCCTTCAATGAACAGACTTCTCTTGCGGCAAAAGCTTTCTTGCAATGGATGAAAATGCTACCATTAGTGGAACAGATCTGTAGAATCCAACCTAACAATAAGGAATCCATATATCTGCTGCATTGCAGCCAGAACTAAACTTCTACAATATCCAAAACACAGACCTCCCAAATCTCAATTACATCTTCCTCACTGACAGTCTGAGGTGAATTCAAATACAGTTGAGCATCCTTAGCTCCACACAAAACAGGATGCAACCATATTGTGAGGCAATTTTCATAACTATATTTCTAAGAGAGTCTCTCACAGCCTAGATTATGCCTTTATTAAACAGGCTAACTGTAAATAGAGACCCCCTAATATGGAGACATAAACAAACTGACAGATTCAGTACAGCTCCGTGATTTTCCACAATGGCCCACAGGGCTCAACAGAGATGGGGGGGGCAGGGCGGGGAGGAATTACTGCACAAGCAGCTTTGCTAAACTCTCCTCTAGCTCGATGCCTTGGTTTCTATGGCAATGACTTCTGTGGGTGATGCCAAGTTTGCCTTTGTACGATGAAGGAACAATGAAGAAAATAGGTCATCACTGAGTGCTCACAAGCCCACTCAGTCTTCATTACTGTAAAACTGGACTTTGTATTCCTCCAAAATGGAGCTGTCAAGCAAACAGTTTAATTCCTCAATCTGAGATTCTAATTCACTTGGAGACAAAAGTACATGAATTGGGCTCCCTGCCCCCAACCCATTCCTAACCTTGGTGGTTTCTGCACAGCCCGAATATCACAGGCTGAGGGTTGTATTTATCCTGTTTTGGGGAAGAATTTCACACAGGGCTCTTCCCCAGAATGGGTTCAGCCCATTATATTTCCCTCAACACGAAAACCCAAGGAGCCACAGCAACCTGGACTGTTTGCCATCACTTCCTGGAGGGGAGAAATCTCCAGTGCAAAGGCAAACGGGAAACTGGGTCCATTAACAATGTGTTACACATGTTATTAGTGTGCTGCGCAGAAACCCACCCGTCTGACAAAGATTTGGCAAGCATTCCTCACAACGTAACACTCTTCTTATGATCTCTTCATGGTGTGGGAATGTACGTCGGAAGCTCCATGCCACATGGGAACAGCCCATGTTGCAGTTTCTTACTAACACCAGCCTTCACCAGGTTGCAGAAGAGAAGCTGTGGCATACAGGTGAGGGGAGGGGAAAGCATCATGGGACCCTCCTACGTGTGTGGGGTGTGTGTGTGTGTGTGGTGTGTGTGTGTGTGTGTGTGATATCCCCCCCCCTTTCCCTGCAGGGCTCAGGGCAGGTTACAACATAAAAAAACTTAACAAGTAAACTTTTAAAATACAACACTCCTATAAAAACAATTAAATTCAATTAAATTCAATACTAAGGGCCCACATTAAAACCAATGGCATTAAAATAACCTTTCCACTTGCCGCCCACCCGCCACCCCCGCGCCCAGAGGGCAAAAGAGATGGTCTATATATAAAACATTCAATCCGGATGGCTAGATGGAAAGGCCTGGTAGAACAACCATATTTTGCAGGCCCTGGCAATTCTCAAAGACTTCTGGCAATTCCTCTGCAGCACAAGAAGGAATATACTGCAGTAGCTCCAACAGGCCCAGGAAGGAACGAGGAGCAGCCATTTCTACCACGAAGAGCTACAGATCTTTCTGTTACCATAATTAATAGCCTTGGGTCAGAGTTCAAAACAAAAATACTCTGGATATATCTGTGCGAGCACCATGTGCCTTTGCATGACCCTTTCCTACTAAGGATACTATCTAATAACAGAAATTGGGTGGTTCTCACAAACAACAACAAAACTTACATGCTACATTCTTGAACACTTGGAACAAGAAATAACATACCGGTAGGATAGCAGCAGCAAGCCTTTATTGGCATAGACAACACTACAACAATAGTAAAAGACTGATTAAAAAAAACATATACAATACAGGAAATAAATGTTAAATGGAAGGAAAACTACTGGCATTTAGTACTTTCCAGGAGAAAGTCTGCCACTATTATACAAAGAGAAGGATCAGGATTGTCCAGCAAGTAGTGTAATCTAAATAAATCGGGGAGAACGGTAAATGTAAAGGAGTAAGATTCACATACTTGGATCTGATTTCCTTGAATCTGAAACAGTGTAGTAATTGGTGGGCCAGAGATTCAATTGAGCCATCATTACACCGGCACAATCTTTTAGCCTTTTCTTGCTTGTATAATATAGGGGAACTATTCCAAATCTCTTTCTTCTGAAATATTTTCAGAAGGGATTTGTTTAAACAGGATGTTACTTGTTTTTATTTTAAGCTTAAATATTAATCGTACCATCAAAACATTACTAGAAAACGTCAGGAAAATCAGAAGGTAGAATAACAATATCAAAATTTTTATTTTTAAGCAACAGTTTTCTGAAAAAAAATGCCACCTTCTAATCTTCTTTTGCATAGGCATGTACTTTGCTTATCCTATCAGTATACTGGTTCTTGAAATGATAGCTTTCTAACCAGCAGGAGAGCTGAATAATCTTCAGAAGGCTTCAATTCAAGAAATACCAAAGATGCACTCAGTGCTTACAGTACACAAACACCACTCTTGTTTTCTGACAAGTAAATGCAATCACAAAATTATTCCAATTTTCACAACACAACTGACACATCACAAAACTAATGTTTCCAAGGCTCTGAAGTTTACAAATTGTATCATACACAGCCAACACAGTTCAAAAAGCACATGCAAATTTGCATGTGTTTTAAGGCAATGCAAACAGATGTAAGCTAACACATATACTAACTGCAGCCCAGTAAGACTCTGGGTATCAGGCATACTATACATTTGGCTTCCTTGGGACATGAACACAAGCAGGTCTACCCCCTACCCTGTATTTCTCGCCTGCCCCCCACCAAGTGTCAGTAGCAACAACTGAGTTCCCTAAATTCATGGCCAGGGGGTGAATGAATGCGGAAAAAACAAAAGAAAGGCAAAAAAACAAACAAACCAAAAACAGCTCCACCTTGGCTTTTCTGTTTATCAGCATTTTTGGTAACAGCTGCAGATTCAACATCAGAACTAAAAGTCAGGAGTTTAGTCACTGCTGACTTGCAATGGCGCTGCTACGATGCTAAAAGGTAAAAAGCAGGGAAAGGTAGCTGCAGAAAGGAAAACAAGGTGGCTGGCCTATTTATTTAGTACAACATTTATATTCTGTCTTTCCTTACGGTTCAAAACAGCTTCCAATAGTTAATGACACAGTGAGAGCCAAAGCTAAAATAGCACACACCCAAATCTCCCCCTCCCCCTTAGGAGATGCGTGCCACTCAAACCCGTCAAAAGCCCTGGTGAACAGGCAAGCTTTGCAGGGCCTCCTGAAGATCCCAGGGGGGGGAAGGGGGGCTCCTCTCACCTTTTCAGGGGGCCAATTTTACAGAGCTTGAGCCCCGACAGAGAAGGTCCAGGCTTTAGTTGAAGCCAGACAGACCATCCGAAATGGTGGCATTGCCCACAGAGAACATCAAACACTATTAGTTAATCATTGTTCAGAAGTTCCTCGGGCATCTTTACTTTGCTTAGACATTGTTTGAAGAATATTTAAAAAAAAACATATTTAACGACAGTTCACATATCATATTTTATGTGGATTAATATATACTAAACAAATTCAAATTATGGAAACATTTATATTCTCCCTTTTAACCCTATAAGACTGTTGACATTTTTTAAAACTAAGGAACAGTTCAAATACTAAGTTCTGTCAGCATATACGGAGGCGGTCAAATTCCAATTAAAAAGTACTCATATTTCATACACCAATAAAATGGTGGTGGAAAATACCATCAAGCCACATCTGACTTGTAACAAACAGGACCCCCTTTAGTATAAAAATAATACATTTGTTACACCCATTTAAAATTCGCATGAATTGACTCCTGAAAAATAGACTGCAATGGAAAATTAATATTACAAAATTTTAATAGAGAAGATGTATTTGCTCTAATACAAGCACTTAGCTACAGAAGTTAGCATTTTTAAAAAATCAGCAAACATTTGTAGTTCATTTCCTAATTCTATTAATCCACACTCAGCCCACATGCTTCCACTATCATGCAAAATTTAATAACAGTTTTTAAGTAGCTTATTTTTCATTTTTCAAAAAAGCCACAGTACTATGTAATGAAATGCTTTGTTTATGAATGTTCCAATCTACGGCTGCCAACAGAACAAAGTCTTGGGAGCTAATCCATAGGCGAGAATGAAGAACAGACTTCCAGATCAATTATAACTTTCCATGAGGGCAACACTCATACTGGATACAAGATTGGTTTTCCATAAATTTAATTTAAGTAAATTAAATAGAGCTTTCTCTCAGGATCCCACAAAGCTGCTCTTTGTGACAGAAAAACATCAGGAATATTTTCATACGTTATATGAGCTTATGATTCAATACATATAACTAAAAAATTCTGCACTTTTACTGACCACTCCATTTGAGAAGAGGAAATCTCTCTCTTCCTATGTAGAGCTGGACATCCTTTGCAGAAAGCAACTGAATTTTTGTTATCTACCTCATAACTTGCGTTTAACTGAAGCCCAGTAACAATGGGCAGCTCTTTACAGTTCTATCACATGTCAAAACCTACACTTCCAACATGCACAGATATTGGAATTAAACATCTTATTCAGACTTTGTGGAGTTAAATGTGTGAGAGTATATGTGCGTGCACACACACTATCAAGTCACAGCTGTCTTATTTATTTATTTATTTATTTATTTATTTATTTATTTATTTATTTATTTATTCGATTTGGTAAACCGCCCTACCCCCAAAGGGCTTATGATGACCCAGTGGAGTTTTTAAGGCAAGAGATATTCAGAAGTGGTTTGCCACTTCAGGGTATCTTCGTGAGCCCCTACTGATGATACCACCCAGGTTTGGTGAAGTTTGGTTCAGGGGGTCCAAAGTTATGGACTCTCAAAGGTGTAGCCCCCATCTCCTATTAGCTCCCATTGGAAACAATGGGGATGGGGCACTCCCTTTTAAAGTCCATAACTTTGAATTCCCTATACCGAACCTCACCAAACCTGGGTGATATCATCAGGAGAGTCTCCCAAAAAATCCCTGAAATTTTGGTGCTGCTAGCCTAAAAACTGCGCCCTCTGCAGGCCAAAAACAGAAAAACACTGAAAATACAAAAAATCTCACAAACAAACCTGCAGTTTTTGCGCCCCCCACAAGGGGGCGCCCTGAGCAACTGCCCACTTTGCCCAATGGGAGGAATACCTCTGACTAGATGTTTTATGGTTTACTGTTTTATTTTATTTAAGATGATTGAGACAGCCACCATCTAAGATTTAACTTGTAATAAGACATCCCCTGAAAATCAGACGTAGTCGAGGTTTTGCTGAAGTGCGAAATATAAGGCATCCCCCAAAAGTAAGACATAGCAAAGTTTTTGTTTGGAAGCATGCCCGACGAACAGAACACAGAAAAATAAGACACCCGCTGAAAATAAGACATAGCGCACCTTTGGGAGCAAAAATTAATATAAGACACTGTCTTATTTTCGGGGAAACACGGTAACTTATGTTTTTTCTGTTTGTACTATGTTGGAAGCCGCCCTGAGCCCATGAGGGAAAGGGGAGCATTCACGTTTAAGAAAATAAAATAAATACAATATAGAGTCTGCTGTCAGTGGATCTAATTATGCCCACACATTAAAGATCAGGGATCTTATGTCTAGCTTGGATAAATGACGCTGATTAGAAAGGATAAATTCTGACATGGCTCTGTATGTTTTTATCTTATCGGTATTGTTTGTTTAAAGTTGGCTTTATATGTAATTGGGTCGGTAGACCGCAATAAATTTATTGTATTGTATGGCCACAGGCACAGATATATTAGACAGATTGAAGGATGATATGTATATCGGTGGCTGCTATTCATGATGACTAAAGGAAACTAAAGGGAATCTCCACATGCAAAGGCAAAAACCTCTGAATACCAGTGCCAGGGAAGACCTTGGCCTCTATGCCCTGTTTTTGGCCCTCCGGGATGCTCACTGCATGTGACAGGATGCCAGGCTACATGGATCACTGGTCTGACCTTATATTCTTCTTCTAATAACCTGTGAAGAGTTTGGCTCATAGACAGATCAAGGGGAAAAAAGACACAGATCAACTCGTTGTCAGTACAGACACAACTGCAAACCCATTTGGTGTTCTCTTTAATACTGACGCTTTCACACTAAACAAAAATACTCAGGTAGCGTTTGTGCCAGTGTGTCCAATAAGTATTAAAATGCACACATATCACAGGCAAGTAGCAAAATATAAAGGAGCAGTCCAGGGGAAGTGGAGAATCGGAGACCTACAGGTGAGGAATCAGAGGAAAGTGTTTTGCTGATGGAAATTAATGATGGCAGAGTGATACTGTGGGGATGAGTGTGTTATATTGAGATGAGGGAGCGCACAAAGGAGGAGTGAAGGGCCACAAAGGCAAGCAAATCAGTCAAGAGAAAAATCAGTATTTATAGGTCTGATAATGAACTGCAGGTGCTCAAGAGATGCAGTAGTGACAGAAAAAAAGATTTGGAGAGACATTTCCTATCCTAAGAAGTCCTTCTTCAGCAGTGCCCTCTGCACAACACAGTGATAAGAATGCTCAATTTAAAAGAGGAAGAATCACCAGTCAAATACACATTTGCATATAATTTAATGTGACTGCTTTGCTGTTACCACATTTTTTACGTATGACTCAATCCATGCAACGAGATCAAAGAGATGACAGCAAGGCCAGACAGCAACAAGGGCACGTCATCAGAACAGTGGCACTCAAACAGAAGCGTGGCCAAGGTTGCCACTGGAGAGATCTGGTCACAAGATCAGCACGACTGCTCAGTTACAAGGAGCAATCAAGACAAAACAGTAAATGACTCTAGAATACTAAGGCAGGCTTCAGGTATTGAAATGTAACAAACTAGAGAACCCAAAGACATCTTGGGAGCATTGGGAATGCTGTCAGCGCACAGTTACATTAACAGGAGCAGGGAAATGATGCAGAACATTCTAGATGTCGAACAGTTTGTGGAAATATCTGGCCAGAACAATGGAAGAATCTGCCACACTCCAAGATAGGGGTCAAAGGAGGAGGAGGAGGAGTTTGGATTTATATCTCCCCTTTCTCTCATGTAGGAGACTTAAAGGGGCTTACAATCTCCTTGCCCTCCCTCCCCCCAACAAACACCCTGTGAGTTGGGTGGGGCTGAGAGAGCTCCAAAGAACTGTGACTAGCCCAAGGTCCCCAGTTGGAATGTGCCGCAAGGACTGTACCACATGGTATGGCCCAGCTAGGTGCATGTGGCGGCTATGAAAATGTGGCGGCAGGAAGTTGAAAACCAGCATTCCCCTTTGAGGCCTGAATTAGATATGGCACTGCATAAGTATTCAGCACAAACAGTACAACTAAAGTTTGCTGGTGATCTGCTTTAATAAACATCAGGGGACAGAGGTTTAGTAGGATCTTCCCATGAGTCAGTGGCTATGCACAGAAATAGCCTCAACATTTCCACAGCTTGGTAATGCTGTCAAGTCACAGCTGATTCATAACAACTCTGGAGGGGTTTTGAAGCAAAAGCCAAACAGAAGCAGAGGCAGCAGAAGAGTTGGATTTATATCCCCCCTTTCTCTCCTGTAGGAGACTCAAAGGGGCTGACAATCTCCTTGCCCTCCCTCCCCGCAACAAACACCCTGTGAGTTGGGTGGGGCTGAGAGAGCTCCAAAGAACTGTGACTAGCCCAAGGTCACCCAGTTGGAATGTGCTGGAGTGCACAAGCTAATCTGGTTCACCTGATAAGCCTCCACAACTGGAAGAGTGGGGAATCAAACACGGTTCTCCAGATTAGAGTGCATCTGCTCTTAACCACTACAGCAGATGCCTGATGGGGAGTAGATTCTTCAAACACCCCTCAAAGTCAGTTCACTTCCCACAAAATTCAATGACTTTCTATAAAGTGCCACAAAATGCATCTGCTTGCAATTTCTAATATGATTCAAAGTTTCCACAGTTAATTTTCAAAGATAAAGAGTATCGTAAATTAACTGACTTCTGGAAATGTTTTCAATTTGAAATAAATAGGTACAATTTTTTGTTAGCATTGCCAGTTTAAATGGAGTAAACATCTATAGATTAGCTGTTTCAAAATACAAATATACATTCACAATGACTGAAATGTTTCCATTGTGAAATAAGGACAGACAAAAAAAAATACTAGGGTTTAACTGCACATATTTCAAATCCTGATTAAACAGGAACCATGACATCAGCAGCAGTTAAAGACTCCATCAAATATATTCCTTAACTATATATAAACCAGGAGGTGAGACCTTCACTCCTAAAACAGGGGAAGGTTTGGTGAGGGAATACACAATTCCACTGCTGGCTTTTTAGATAGGGTAAAAAGGAAGCAAAAACCACTATCCATGCAAAAACACCAAACAAATCCACCAAAAACAAAAAAATGACCAACCCAGTATAAGTGACATCAGGATATTATAAGTATTCAGTATAAGTGACATCATGATATTAAGTCCCTCTCATGCCAAGGTACGTTGTCATGAAAGGGTCTTCAAGATCATGATGACCTGAAATATCTGCTTGTTTGTTTTACAGTATCTAGCCTGGTGAAGAGAAGAAAAGTAGGTTTTTATATCCTGCTCTTCTCTACCTTAAGGAGCAGCTTACAATCATTTCTCTTCCTTGCCCCCAAACCTTGTGTGGTAGGTGAGTCTGAGTGAGTTCTGAGCGAACTGTTACTGGGCCCAAAGTCACCCAGCAGGCTTCATGAGGAGGAGTGGAGAATCGAGTCGGGTTTTCCAGATAAAACTTCATCACTTTTAACTGCTGCATTATGCTGGCTGATGAAGAGTTCTGGAGAATTCGAAAGCTTGCACACTATTGTATCTCACTGGTTGATCTTACTAAAAGTATTAAAAGGGACAATGTTGGAAGGGCTTTTACTTTTGGAAACCACAAAACGAAGACAGCATCATATCTGCACTGACCCCCACCCCCGCACCCCCACCCCACCCCCAGTGCCCACCAATCAAACTAACTACCAACAGGGGCTCTAAATCCACAGAGGATCCTCAATCAGGAAAAGAAAAGCCTATATCTGGAAAAGAAGTTCATTAATTCAAAATACGGTCAAGCATTAAGGCACTGAAACAGCTGCTTTCCTATACCCTACCTTTCTTCTTTGTCCAACGTCTTCTTCTCTGTGGGGCTAATCTTTTTAGGGGGCACAGGCGGAGTCACTTTTCTACATATTTCTTCAATTATACGTTTGTTCATTCTGCTTTGAAGTGCAGCTTTCAATAGTATCCTTTCAACAGCCGTCATCCCGTCCCCGTGAAAATATTTAGGGTTTTCTTGCGGAAGTAAAGTTTCCATGTCCTCCAACCAGGGAGGGTAATAAGAGTTTTGCTTTCCTGACAGTTTATGGTGAAGCTTAACCAGCAAAGACAAGATGCTTTCTTTGACCTCCAGAATAGCTGTTGTTAGCTGGGGTGTTGCGCCCGGAGCAGACCATTTCATGGAAGTCTTGGGCCGAACCGCCTGACTGGCTTCGCTGGTGTTGCGGTTGATGATTTCCTGAAATTTCTTCCTACGCTCTGCCACCAAGCTGAACACCTGTGCTGTCCCTGAATTCTTGAAGGAAACAAGGAAAGTATAATTAGATGTCATAATTTGATGTAAAAAAAAACACTACAGGCTACTGAAACAGAGAAGCATTTTTCAAAGTAAACCATTAAAAAATTGCATTTCTTATCAATTAAAAAAAACTTTAAATTGATCTGACACAACTCCTATCCAAGAGTGGTGCATATGTAGAAGAAGAAGAGTTGGATTTAAATCCCACCTTTCTCTCCTGTACGGAGACTCAAAGGGGCTTACAAACTCCTTTCCCTTTTCCCCTCACAACAAACACCCTGGGAAGTAGACGGGACTGAGAGAGCTCCAAAGAACTGTGACTAGCCCAAGGTCACCCAGCTGGCATGTGTTAGAGTGCACAAGCTTATCTCGTTTACCAGATAAGCCTCCACAGATCAAGTGGCAGAGCGGGGAATCAAACCCGGTTCTTCAGATTAGAGTGCACCTGCTCTTAACCACTACACCTCCTCTCCTCTACCATACTCCCAATTGATTGGGGAGGGGCTGTGGTTCAGTGGTTGTGCATCTGTTTGCCATATTGCACATCACAGGTTCAGTCACTGCAATCAGTTAAAAAAGACCAACTGATTTGAAAGACCTCTGTCTGAGACTCCGGAACGTCACTGCCCTTTTAAGTAGACAAAACAGACCTTAGTGTACCAACGGTCCGATCCAGTATAAGGCAACTTCATATGTGTTCATGTAAGACTGACCAAATAATATGATCAGAAGCATCACACACAATCTTGCGCTCCCTTGCAGCCCCTCCTGATACTTCCTGTAGGCCTTACACATAACTAAGCATTACATCTGCACTAATGTTGATAGGGTAGTACTATCCAAGGGTTCCTCTGAATTTGAATCTTGGTTGAAAAACCCCTAGTCAGCCATAACTAAGTTTAAAATAATCAGTGTATGGATCTAAACAGTAATTGTGGTTCACACTAGCAGTAGAGTGGTCAATAGAATTAGCACTTTAGAAATCAGGAAGCACTGAGTCCCACGTTCTGTTTGAAACTGTATTAACTATCCAAGCCACTAGAAAGCATTTTTTAAAAAAATATTACTGTGGCAAAAGCGTAATCTTAGGCTTGACTTCTATAAGGGTTTGTTTTTTAAAATCTTGACTCCCCTTTAAAAGGCTGAGAATAAACTTCAATGTGAATGCTTATTTATGCAAATTTCGGACCCAGTACTTTGAGAGCAGCAAAAGAAACTGGCTAGGAGCTTTTTCACAGCTGGAGTGATTCCCCTCACCCCCACCCAACTCTGATTTTCTCACAATGCATAGGCCAAAGGGAGCTACCAAAATGCCGGAGAAAACTTTGTCCATCACAAAGATACACAATCCATGTAATACCTTTCAATCAGAGCCAACCCAAATGACACAAAACATTGTGCAAGCTTTCAAGCACCTCAGAACTCTTCATTAGACTATATAGTCTATATATATAGTAGATGGATGGATGGATGGATGGATGGATGGATGGATGGATGGATGGATGGAAATGGATGAAAAAAGCACTTCCAGGCCAAGATCTTAAGACCGCTGTCTTGTCAGACATTGTTATTAGAGACTGACAGACTCACAGATTGATTGCCTTAGGCGTTAGATTATAACAATTGCATTCTGGGAAGAAGAAGCAAACAATGGAGCACTATGTCACTTAAGAAGGATATAGTCCAGCAAGGTCATAAAGATGCTACAGATTTGTTTTTTCTTCCACTGCAACTCAAAATGCCCCCCCATCCAATCAATTATGTTTCTAATTATAATGCGACCACTGATACAACTGTGCGCTTGATGCTGCAAAGTATAGATTGTTATATCTATATTCCAAGTTCGGTATCTTGACAAATGAGATAACCTCTTAAAGTTGCCTTAAAAAAACTAAAACGTTTGCCTTCCATTCAACTTTTTCCTGTAGCGTAGCCACATTACTAATAAAATATTCAGCAATACATTCGTAAGTTATTATTACAAAATAAGCCACGGTTAGACTGCTCCCCACCAGTCTGCCCAAGAAGGTGGCAACCCTATTATGTATTGGCTATAAATCATTCAAACAAGTTAATTATGTGTTCACAAAGATGAATACACTAACCATTTATCATTTCAAATAACTTCCATCAAGATTGAAGGGTTAAGCTTATTGAGAAAGGGGAAGCTAAAGAGCAGCATTATTAAAATGTTAGAAATAACAGCAACAGAAGTTCACAAACTCACACAGGGAAAGCCAGGATTTATTCCAACAACAGGCCAGCAATTTTTGGACAATGTTATCTCTGGCAGGGGGCACAATGGATTTAGAACCAAAAACATAATACAGTCAAGCTACTTTTATACCCGACCATTAGAAATCTGCAAAGATGTCAGTGTCTCAAGTGAAACTTGAGAAGAACGGCAGAAGAGTTAGGATCAGCACAATAGAAGCTTGGAGTCTATTAGAACACAAAATACACACGAGTCTACCTCTCTCTGAAGTCCTTTAGGCCGCCTCGGATTCTGGTGAGTTGGAGGGAAAAGGAGGGCATTAAAAGATCCTAAGAAACATGGTATTATTTACCAGATGTATACTGAGAGACGAAGATGTCTATCTTTAGCGTAGTTTCATTCAGTACCAGAAAGCTTAATTAGCTTAAAGTGAACATGGCACATTAAAAGGTCTTAAACTGCCAGAATAATCCCACTTCAAGGCTGTAAAACTTTCTTCTGCTTACCTGAGAAGCAGCAAAACCATCAGCGCTTGTACTTGCAGGTGGCTCTCTTTTCACCTCTGGAGCTGTTTCTGGTACTCTTACGCGGACATAGTTAATGAAATGGCGCATGTTTGACACCAAGTTATTCCCTGGGAACCAGCTATCGTGGCACCGTTCTTGTCCTCCCACAGAATCCTGATGAAAAATAAAGTAGGATGTTTTCAGAGCATATGATGAAGCACGCCAGTATGTGGGCTAACTATGCCAGTAAATATCAACTTCCTGACTGATCTTGTCAAATCTTGGAAGCTAAGAAGGGTTACTACTTGGATAGGAGACCACCAAGGAAGTCCTGGGTAGCCATGCAGGAGGAGGAAATGGAAAACCACCTCTGAACATTTCTTGCGTTGAAAACCTTACATGATCTTCATAAGCCAGTTGAGACTTCATAGCAAAAAATAACGTTTTACATGTTCACTTCTACATGTAAAACATTTCATAATGAAAGGAGATATGTTTTAAGGCATGGAATTAATCTTAGTGAGATTGATATGGTTCAGTCCTTACTTACATGCATTCAATGGGTCCTGTTTCTGCTTCTTTTTTAAAAAAAGGAACATCTATGCTAGCTCCTTAACAGAATTATTGCTACAAACCCACTTGCACCCAGCAACAATAAATTAAAAATTGATTTAAAGCAGAACAAATAGCACACATTTTATATTTCATACATAGATGTATGTATTCAGATGTATGCAATAAAAATAACCGCACTTACTTCTTCATCAGGCTCTTGCTCAGATGAGTTCTCTAGCCCCAGTTCGATCAAATACAAAACCATGCAGAGGACGTGTTCTGAAAGGTTTTGATGATCCATTAATATCTAAAAAGAAAATCAAATTTCTCACTATTAAAAACATGAACAAGCAGGACAGCCCTTTGTTTTTCTTGGTAGTCAACATTCACTAACACCTTGGGATTTATAATATTCTGCCCCATAATAGGGAGAAATACAATCACAAGGAATTTTTTCAGTGTGTGACAGTGCAAAATTCAAATAAATAACTTTCCTGTGAAGATCCAGAATGAATTCAAAGTACTACAGAGAACCTATGGGACCTCACAATTCGTAAAAGAGCCTTCATTCAGTGTTCATTTTGAAAAGCTTTCAACAATTTCTGCTCCCACAATTTCCATTTCAGGTTTCACAAGAAAAGCTGGAAAGATTATTTTGTCTGCTTCATTTTTACAACATCTAAGCCAGCGGTTCTCAACCTGTGGGTTGCAACCCCTTTGGGGGTCGAACAACCCTTTCACAGGGGTCGCCTAAGACTCTCTGCATCAGTGTTCTCCATCTGTAAAATGGATAAATGTTAGGGTTGGTGGTCACCACAGCATGAGGAACTGTATTAAAGTGTTGCAGCATTAAGAAGGTTGAGAACGACTGATCTAAGATTTAGTTATGTAATATCCCTCAATAAAGAAGATGAACCTACTGTAAATGTACTAAATTTTGGAATGTTCAGTATCCTAAAGAGAAGATGTTATGGTGTATTTAGGATAGGTTAGTTAATGATATAATTACAGTTAGATACGATAGGATCTGATAGTTAGATAAGGTAGGATTCAATAGATCAGATTAGATAGTAAACTAATGTAAGTTGATATTTATTTTACTACAGTCTCACTATCTCACTGAACTTTGAAAATCGGATAATTATTTATGGATCTCCTATCTCACTGAAATAACTGAGTTATAAGCATTTTCCAAAGGCTGATTACCAGAGAGAGGAAGATCAGGTAAAAAATTTTTGTAGAGGTTGCAATATATAGGATTAAAAAACCCTTATTTCAATTACACTCGCATATAGATTTGGAAATCGAAAAGCTATCATAAATTGCTCCATCTGCTGTTATTCTGCTTTATTCCCTCTCCTTACTATGCAATGTACATGAACACATGTATACGATTTTTTGATAGAATATAAAAAAGTTGCATACACAAGTGTGCTTAACTCTTGTGTATGCAAGGAGAAAATACTGGGAGTGGGGGGAAGAGAGTGCAGCAGTACCTTGTACAGTAGAGTGAACAACACAATGTGCAACGTTTTGCAGTGCAAGAGCCTCAGCAGTCCTTTATAGCTTGGGTGTAAATTAGTTCTCTTCTTGTATGGAGGCCAGGGATTCCCATGAAATTTTCCACTCTGCTTTAAACTGTAAGAAGAGGGCAGGGTGAGGATTTAAATGTTACAGAATAGAGAAGAAGAAGAAGAAGAAGAAGAAGAGCTGGTTTTCATATCCCGCTTTTCTCTGCCTTTAAGGAGTCTCAAAGTGGCTTCCCTTTCCACAACAGATATATCTTGTGAGGTAGGTGGGGCTGCAAAAGTTCCGAGAGAACTGTGATTGGCCCAAGGTCACCCAGCAGACTTCATGTTTAGAAGCAGGGAAACAAACCTGGTTCACCAGAATAGTCGGCTGTTGGAGGAGAGGGGAACCAAACCTGGTTTTCTAGATAAGAGTCTACCTGCTCTTAAAAAGCCATCACACTGGCTCTCCAGAATAATCAAGTCTTAAACAGCTTACAGAGTTGCCCGGGGTCACCTGATGCACCCTTTTAAATGTGTTGGTGTCCAACTCAGGCCCTCCAGGTGTTCATGGACTACGAGTGGTGGGGTTCGCACCACTTCGACAGAACCGGTTGCTAAAATGGTGCTTGTGTACAACCGGTTGTTAAATTATTTGAATCACACCACTGCCATCAGCCCATGCCAGCAGGGCCAATTGGCCATGCTAGCAGAGGCTGCTGGGAATTGTAGTCCGTGAACATCTGGAGGGCCTGAGTTTGACACTTTAAAGCATGGAATGTGCAGCACTAATGACCCACTGCTAAAACATGGCAAAGCTCTTTACCCATTCCTTTCCCATTTCAACACATCCAGGGTGGTGGATGGAGATCACCTGGAATGATAACTGATCTCCAGCCAACAGAAATCAGTTCACCTGAAGAAAAGGACCGCTTTGGAAGACGAACTTCGGCATTATACTCCATTGAAGCCCCTCACCAAACCACACCCCCTCCAGGCTCCCCCCACAAACCTCCAGGTATCCTCCATCCTGAAGCTGACAATCCTAAACACCACCTACGATGAAATATTGACTATCTAACAATACTACTGTGGTCAAAAGTCTGCAAAACAGCTTTGAAAATTAGCTTTAATCTAGCCAAGCTTAATGATGCAAGATGTAACGGAATGCCACGTGAAAAACACAGGGGAAAAAACAGCGAGGAAGAGGAAATGGGGAAACTCTAAGACTTACTGTCCACACTCTTAACCAATATTAGCTAATCAGCAATACTGGGCCATATTCCAAGACTAAGGGGAAGAATTCTCCTTGGACAAGGGAACTAGAAATGCCAGCTGCTTAAACCAATACTCTGCAATAGTTGCCACAGTGAGTGACAGCCAAAGGCATTTCATTCTTAAAGAGCCCTTTAAGTTATAGGTGACAAAAGGACAGCAGAAATAAGGAAGCAAAGAAGCTCAAAAACAAACTGGTTCTTTGTGTTCTAAGCATGTCTTCCCATGAAAATATTGAAAAAAGGCACAGTTCTATTTGGCCACTCTTGTTCGTAATAAGAAATACCAACGCTAGCACACAGCAGCCACTGGCAGAACAATGCAACTCATAACGGAGTGCGATTTTAATAAATGCGATGTGCAAATCAAGTGCAGTCTGACGAATCACATAAAGCGAATAACAAGAAACGCAAGAGTCCAGAAACAGAAATGAGATATCGCTATGCTCCAACAATGTTTGCGATAGGTTCCCAGGTTTATCTGTCATTTTGTGGTCCTATGTCTACTTCTCCAGCATGCCTACATGTACTTGCCTAATATGTTCTAGAAGAAGAAGAGTTGGATTTATATCCCCCATTTCTTTCCTGTAAGGAGACTCAAAGGGGCTTACAAACTCCTTTCCCTTCCCCCTCACAACAAATACCCTGTGAGGTAGGTGGGCCTGGGAGAGCTCAGAAAAGCTGTGACTAGCCCAAGGTCACCCAGCTGGCGCGTGTTGGAGTGCACAAGCTAATCTAGTTCCCTAGATAAGCCTCCACAGCTCAAGCGGCAGAGCGTGGAATCAAACCCGGTTCCTCCAGATTAGAGTACACCTGCTCTTAACCGCTACACTACTGCTTGTCTCACACTAGCACACTATTGGTTTTGTTTTTAACATCAACTCTTGTTTGTGAACAGGGAACAACTTTAAAGTTGAAGTTAGGCAAAGTTCCCCATTTTTGGTACCTTAAGGTTATAAGAATGGGAGGAGGAAGGGAGAGCAGGAAACTGGGGACAGGAGAAAACTCAAAAAGGTCAGCTTTCCATTTGTTCTTGTATGGTCCCCCAGAACACATTATTCATTTCACTAGAAATGAAAAGGTTATGTATTTGTCCAAGATTGCAGGCAATTCATCATTTTGACATGTCGCTTTCAAGACATCGAACTAGTAAAAAACATAAAACTACAAATGTGTATGATTTAAGCCAGTTAAAAGCATTAAAACGCATGTAGGATTTCCTCCTTACACATATCCACTAATCAAGAATAAACAAAGTTTGTCGGTAACACTGTTGATCCAGGGAAAAATTCCAAAAAACATACATCATCCACCACCCTCATTATTAGCACCAACAAAAATATCACATGTGTGCAAGATTCTAAGGTCCTCAGAAGTCTTCATCAGGCTGCACGTTCAGGTCAAAACAAAGTCCAAGAGATGCAAAAACAACTAAAGGATATTCTACTCAGAATAAATACACATAAATATCTGTGTAACAAGGTAGGTGAAAGAGTGGATTTTAGTCTACTCAGAATGAGTAGTTTTTATCCAGGTAAGGGAGTTACTAAAATCCCCTCTTTCACCTACCTTGTTACACAGATATTTATAGATGCACTAGTACATTGAACCCACTTCTACCTGCAGAGTTCACCAAGACCACACCTTTTATTTGATTTCATATGTATATGTTTTAAATTGCTTTTAATGCATTTTAGGAGCTAATTAACCTGGTTACAGTCATACTAAACATTTTTCCCAGTCTAAATTGTAGAAACAGCTGACATAGTTTGCGCTACATGTCGTGTGGACTCCCTATTACTGCTCCGCTTCAGAGGTTTGATGAATGCAGGAAAGACCCTTTCCCAAATAAACAATTTTAACAAATGTATCAACCACCTTTCAAAAAACTTATTTATGACAGACACAACAAGAATGAAAAGAGTATAACACCAGAGTTATTTTTAAAAAATCAGTTCACATCCTAAAAGGAAGTCTGAAACAGAAAGTCTCTATTGGACTTTCTAATGACAGGCTGAGAGCAGCTCAAATGTACTTCAATTGGATGTGTGCCCACAACCGGAGGAGGAGGAGGAGGAGAGGAAGAGGAAGAGGAGTTTGGATTTATACCCCCTTTCTCTCCTGAAGGAGACTCAAAGGAGCTTACAATCTATTTTCCCTCCCCCCCGCCACAACAAACACCGTGAGGTGGGTGGGGCTGAGAGAACTCCTAAGAACTAGCCCAAGGTCACCCAGCTGGCATGACTTGGAGCGCACAAGCTAATCTGGGTCACCAGATAAGCCTCTACCACTCAGGTGGAGGAGTGGGGAATCAAACCCAGTTCTCCAGATTAGAGTGCACTTGCTCTTAATCACTACACCACACCCATTGACTGAACCTCCCAGGACAGGTAAGATCCAAAGTTCTTAACAAATGCAGACTGGGTCATATAGGGGGAAAAGAATTTCCCCAAGATCAGCAAAGTAACTAATGAGAGACATCTATAATTGGTGAGCCTGAAAAATAGTTGGCATAAAATGCATTCTGCCATAAAATGCATTCTGAGGCTATTTTTGAGAGCTAGTATAGTGAGGTGGCTAAAAGAAGGAGCTGTGATCTGTAAGCATAAACTCACTAACTGTCCACTCACTCTTAGCCTCTGCCCCGCACATGCTATAATTATACTGGCTACATTCTAGAGCTGTTAGGCGTATTTCTACTAGACAGTGTATGCAAAGGGTTTTGAGCACTATGTATTTATTTAAATAACTGTATGTCTGCCTTTCTCCCGTAGGCTCAAGGGCAGGTGATGAAAGCACTGTAGAAATGTTAACAGCTGCCAACGGAAATATAAAATAACCTATTTTCTTCTAAGTAGCAGCTATTGTTTCATTTTCAGTATTTCAAAAATGCACCTGCACTAAACATTTGGAAACAGGCAAATGTAGTTGAGGTTGAACATTTAATTAGCCAGTTTATATGTTGAAAAGACAGAAGCAATTTTTAAAAAATTAAAGTCAGTGGATTACACTATTCTTTTATACATAAATTAATCCATAATAAATGCACCCATTTTATGTGGATCTATTTAAAAAAACATATTTATAATACAGACATTCTCTTCCCTTTCTCATTACTTCTAAACAACCTTTCCATAAAGACAGATTACAGTTTCTGAACAGCTAAATATTCTCTGTCAAAGGCATTTCATCAAACGATTATGCAGTGCAGAATTTATTAGATGTTACAGTTCATATATATTTAACTTACAATGCTGTGTATCGGTCCATCGCAGACTGCACATCTCTACGATAAACAGTGCGAAGAATTACCATGACTGGGTCAAATTCCTTATCCCAAACTTCAGCTAGTGTTAAAAACATGAAAGGCATCTATCATAAATATGTAATACATTTCAGAATGTTACCTTTAAAAAAGATTTCAAAATTTGAGAATTTTTGTTAGTCATATGTAGGAAAACCACGTGTGATGGACAGGAGGCTGTCTTGCCCCTGAAGGGAAAATCAAAGACTTGATGAGCCCATAGGAGTGCTGCTCCAGCATCCAATCACCTTCAAGAAGGGGGATGAGGGAGCACAGGAAAAGGGGGAGTTGAGTCATGCCTCAGGGAGAAAGCACTGACAGCTCAGGTCTAGGTCAGGAAAAAGATCAGACAGAGGGAAGGGTCTGTCTGCCTGATAGTATGGAACTGTGTTTTAACTCTCTCTCTGGGAGAGAAGAGAGGGTTCAATTGCTAGGCCAGTCTCCACTGATAAGCAGACCTTGTACAATTTTGACTCTGGGGAAAGGGGAAACTGGTGTGGGTGGAACCCTGTATGTGCTGGTCAACAAAAGTCTGTTTCTGCATGAAAACATGATAGAAAACTGGTTCTTGTGGTTTTTCCGGGCTGTGTGGCCGTAGTTTGGTAGATCTGGTTCCTAACATTTCACCTGCATCTGTGCTTGCATCTTCAGAGGTGTATCACAGAGGGAAGTCTGTTACACACAGTGTCCAATGAGAAGGGAATGTTTTAGTGGGGTATAAATTTTCATGTCCTCGGGTGGGGAACCAATCAGTAAGGCTGATTCCGCATGGGCCAAGAACAGTGGTGTGAAAACGGTGTGAAAACAGTATAAACCCTTTTACACCATTTTAAACCCTTTTACACCGTTCTCACACTTTCACTCCGCTGTTTTTGGCCCATGCGGAATGAGCCTAAGTGTTTGGGTGGAACTTGCTATGCAAAGGTGTGGTTGATAGTATAGTATTGCAGGTGGGGGTTTTCAGTCCAGTCACAGTGATGTGAATCACTCCCTGGGACATGGACAATATATACCCCAAATATTCCCTTCTTTCTGGACACAGCGTGTAACAGACTTCCCTCTGTGATACTTCTCTGAAGATGCCAGCCACAGATGCAGGCAAAATGTTAGTAACAACATTCACCAGACCACGGCCACACAGCCCGGAAAACCCATCAGAACCAGTTGAATCCGGCCGTGAAAGCCTTCGACAATACATGATAGAAAAGTTCTGAAGTCATAACCAGCTTAATTTTTTCTGCCTCTGCCAAGTTTCTACTTTGTCTGCCTGGAGACCTGTGCTGCTGGTTTTTTCCTTCAAAACCCAACCTGGAAATAAATATATTCTCTTAGTTGTTTATCTGTTAATTCAGCCTCAGTGATCTCAGTAATTTTCTTGGGCAACACAAAACATTGCAGCGAGCTCAAAGCCCACCTACACTCGCTGTCTGTAGAACACCTGGAAGCTGAGGGAAGGTTTATAGTTCAAAACAAACTTAGATCTCCAAAATCTTAGGAGGCTCTGTGCATCCCCTCAGTGGGGGAAAAAGGCTTGTCAAACCATGTTATTCCTTTATTTTATTTTTTTGGCTTATATATTTTTATCACTGTAACTATTCTTTTAAAGACATAGTTGAAAGTCAGAAATATCATTTTAAACATTCATTTTAATATTTTCGGGAATTTTGAAAATAGGATGTTTCTGGCGATACTATGCAGAGTTGCTCCAGTCTAAGCCCATTGAAATGAACCGTCTTCATACGACTGAATTGTTTGTGTTATTTATTTAAATATATGCTGAGAAACAAGGGAAGGACAAGAATCCTCAATAAGAAGCAAATGTTTTAAAAGCTCAGAACTGCAGTAATTTTAAACCAACTACAAACGCTTTTACACCAGATGGCTGACAAAACAGACACATACATTCTACATGCATGCTATCACATTTAGAAGCTTTACGTACCTTTAGGTGTATACATTCCTTGCTGCATAGAGCCCCCAGGCTCAAATATAGGAGCTTTGAAATCTGCCACAGCTGACAACATTGATTCGAAGCTTAAACTTCCAGGAACGATGCCACTTTTAGGATTAGGGTTTTCTGGAATGTGACCCCAGGTTAAGGTAAGTAGTGTCGCCAGAATCTTTGAGACAGTGAGGTCCATCTATACCTATTCTAACCCACTTGAAATAGTGCCCTGTATCCAAGCTTCTGTGGACCCCCCCCCCCCCACTATAGTCGACTGAGACACATTCCCCATCCCAATTTTGTTCCTGGGGGTCAGCCGGCCCTTAGGAACAGTCTGTGGCAAAATGGGAAGACAAAAAAGTGGGAAGAGGAAACTGGCAGAAATTGCCACCATCCCATCTGAAGATTACATCTTCTGAACAGAGTGACTGGATACATGCCAGTAACCTTCCCTTTTCATGTTTGCTTGTGGACTGAAATCAGTGCTTTATTTCACCACAAGAGGTCTGTCTCTGACAATGAATCCCATTCAAAACAATATTGCCAGAGTTAATATAGAATTTTTATCTTCTGGATGGCATTTCATTCCTACAGAATTTGTATTTTTCTTCTTACATATACAGTTTAGAAAACTGAGAAAATACCTATTTATGCTTAATCATACATTTACCTGTAAAGTGCTGATACAGTGGAAGAGAAAAAAAATGCAAAATAAACAAGAACATAACTGTATAAATCTAACATTTAGTGGCATTAAATCCATTCTAATCTGCACAAATTTTAAAGCAAAGAAACCAGACAGACTATGGCTACCCATAGCCCTTACCTACATTAGTTTTAAAATTTCATCATGTTGTTTTGTTCAGAGGAACAAAAACCCCTTGACATATTGAAGAGTGAATCATCGGAAACATAATACCAGACTGCACCCTTGTGGGCGTAGATATACACTGCAGCTTCTAAACAAGTTTACAACACATATACATAAATTATCAACAAACACAAGATTGTTCCCGCCATATATGTTTGCTCCCTAAAGTGGCAAGATTCAAAGCAGGTCAGTATGGATCAATGTAAAAAACCAACACAGTTTCATGCCCAATTCTCTCTTCAACTAAAAATTCTTAGCAACAGAAATTCTTTCTATTCAGACTACCCAAATAAAATGGAGAATTCTACTATCTAGAATTACCTCCATGATAACTCTGTTTGCTCTACTCTTGTTCCTGCTGTTCAACCAGGTTCTAATCCACAAAGGGGCCCATCATTATATTCTATGACTGATAAGATTACTCTGGACCTGCTGTTGAGAAATCTGCCAAAGTTTTTCTGCAAGTCTAAATAAGGGCCCTTCCGCACATGCAGAATAATGCATTTTCAATCCACTTTCACAATTGTTTGAAAGTAGATTTTGCTATTCCACACAGTAAAATCCAGCAAAGTGGATTGAAAGTGCATGTGCGGAAGGGGCCTAACTTACAATCATCAAATCAAGATGTTTGTTAACATTCTCAAAGAACTCCAAAAGATTGAAGTCAGGGCAGATGCCAGGCTGATCTGCTAGAGCTTGATTCTCTAATATGCTTCATAATTCAATCTTTAATAATAGTTTCCTCCAGTTTACTGGGAACGGGTCAAGATATCCATGGATTTTCTTGTATTGTCTCTAGATTCCTCTTTAAAAATTGGTACTACATTTGCAACTTTACAATCTTCTGAAAAAGAAGTAGATTTCAGCAACAAGTTGGATGTTTTGTGGGGAGATCAACAATGTCAACATTTGAGTGAAGAAGTGGTTTAGAGCGGCGGATTCTAATCTGGAGAACTAGGTTTAATTCCCCACTCCTCCATATGAAACTTGGGGAGTCACAATTCGCTCAGAACTCTCTTCACCCGTGAGGAGATAGCAATGGCAAACTACCTCCAAAAGACTCTTGTCTTGAAAATACTATTGGGCCACCAAAAGTCAGCTACCACCTCAACCACTAAAAATCTTCAGGTGCATGTGATTCAAATGAGTAAGCTGCTTAGTTTTTAGTTTGTTCACCAACTCTTTGAAGCCCAACTCTCCTCACCTTTATTTGACAATAGTTTTTATTTTAAACATTCATAATTCTTCCAACACCCTTCCTAAAAACAGCAGCACCCGTGTGGGTCCAAGTTTTCTGTAGAGAAATGTTTCTCTGTCTTCCTTCAACTATTCTTTCACCCCATTTTGTCGTCTCCACAACATCTAAGGCCAATTTCTGCTTCTGAAGTACTTAAACAAATTCTTAGTTTTGTCTTAACACTTTTAGCAATATGCTTCTCATTTTCTTTTTGCCCGCTCTATCAGCAACTTACATTTGTTTTCCCACAGCCTGTACTCTTTTCTTGTTTATCTGGAAAAGACTTCTACTTTTTGAAGGAAGATTTCTTGTCTTCATAGATTCCTCAACTTTGCTCAATACCCATGTTCGTGTTTTCTTCAACTAGGTGGTACCCTTCCTTATATGAAGTATTCCATCTGAGCAGCTATTGTTGTGGATTTAAATAATTTCCAGCATCCTGAAGGAATCTGACTATCTAGTTCTGTTTTCACTTACTTCAACATTTTCTTAAGAAGTTTCCCCTTCTGAAATTAAGTGTGATTTTGGGGCAATCTTCCATTCATGCGAATAAATCACGAGTCCATTGGTACCCGGGTAGCCCCATCCACGCTGGAGGCGGTGGGCCACAGTGTCAATGCGACACCACCCCGCCGCGTGGGGAAGCTTACAAAGTGCAACAGTGTCCCTGCCACCAAGAAGCCTCAATGGCCCGCAGTGGCCTCGCACCAGCCCAAAGGCCAGCTTAAGTCCGTACTATGGCTTGCTGGCATAATGCTAGCAAAGGTTGGGAGGGAGCCAACTAATGTTGGCTTCTCCCCCAGCCCGCTTCCGCTACAGTGGTGGCAGCGGGGCCACTGGGATAATGGTACCGTGTTCAGCACCATATTCCAGCGCCGGAGGGTGGAGAGTGACAGCTGCCTCATGCTGGCAGAGTAAGTGCCAGTATGGCCGGTGTGTCGCTCCCTTCAGATGGGGGTTCTTTGACTAACAAAATTTACTCCAGAATATACTTTCACTGGGTCAGAGCTCACTTCAGATGCAAAGAACATACAAAACAGAAATTAATAGCACTGTCATCCCTATTCCCAGTCAGTGTAGCAACACTAACATCTCACAACACATCCTGAGCACCTGACACCTGTCCGGCTCCATGCCCAACTACTCCAAGGCACAATCACTTCCTGTAGGTAGAGGTATCAGGATGGAGCCTGACATCAGTGACTGGGGCTTCGGTGCAAGGACTCACACCTGCCTGTGGGGAGGGGGGGAAGTGTCTTCACCTCTCATAAGTTAATAGACCTGTTTTGTTCTTTGGTTTTCCTTTGATGCTTGCAACTGTAGCTAAACTAGAAGCAACCCTGGCCCCTTCTCAGTAGGGGGAGGCAGCAGGTGGCTGGATGATATCACTGTGCTATCCTTGAGATGTTCGACTCCCAAACATCTTTCTTTCCGTTGTGCTGTTCTCACATTCCATGGGAAACAGGGAGGGGATTTTATGGTGGGAATCCTAAGAGGATAAATGTAACTCACTTCCATAGCCCAGCAGAACTGGCTTTGCGAAAGCCAGGTACTAGCTGGGTCCAATAAAGACTTTTGAGCAAGCATCAAGAGTCCACTTATTGACTTGAGGCTTCAGACCTGACAAGAGCTTTTGATTCTTTGCCCAACCATAGTGAAAGCAGTCGAGGACATCCATTATGACTTCTTGTCTGGTTGACTTTCTTATTTCTTTCTGCTTCAAGATGCTTTCTGTTTCAAGATCATCCTCAGGAATTTGGTCAAGTCTGCAACAGAGGGTGCCCAAATATTAATGTACCTTTCAAGTCTTGTATTTCCATCCAGGAGAGATTCTGCCTCTTAAGATTTCCAGTCTACAAGGCTTTCTAACACATAACCTTTACCCTAGGCAAGCAAGTCACCAGGTGGAATTCATTGCTCTACGCTGGCAAGGAAAAAACTCTCTCTTACAAGAACCCGTGTAAAGAAAGACTCCCTTATTCTTTAATACATTTTATACCAAAACAATTTAGGAGAGTCAAAGGATATGAGGTCTAGTAGTGAACTGTGCGTCCTGTCATTCATACACAGCTGAGCAACCATCTCCGCTCTCAGGATCTCATCATCAGTCATTCCTAGATGGGTAAGTGACAGTGAAATTAACATAACTTTCACATAGCAGGACAGAAGGTAGAGCCATTTTAACTCAAATTTAGACATCATTCAGACATTCCAACAAACCTCAGTTTGTTCTTGTGCAACCCCCCCTACCCCAACTCAAATCCAACTCTTATAGTACACCACTGAAGCCTTCCTGGTTTCAGAATCCTTTAGAGCATAGGTGTCAAACTCAGGCCCTCCAGATGTTCGTAGACTACAATTCCCAGCAGCCCCTGCTGCATGGCCAACTGGCCCTGCTGGCATGGGCTGATGGGAATCGTAGTCCATGAATACCTGGAGGTCCTGAGTTTGACACCTATGCTTTGGAGCTAAAGGATTCCCAGTGAGTGACATCCAAACGCAGGATCCTGTACAAAATGAAGGCTTGGATCCTGTGAAGCATTTCTATGGACATGACTTTCTTGACTTCCCCTTCCTGCTGCAGTCCAAAATGCCACGCCCACTCCCCCATGCTGTTCCCAGTGGTTCTCCCCTAAGACACAATATAGTTCCAGATGACAAATAACAGCTCAAAATGCATCACCACATCCCTGCCACGGTGACATGCTACTCACTAATAATTACTGAATTATTACTGAAGATGCACTAAGAAAGGTAGATTGTTTAAGCCCAATATTGAACTAAGAACTATTTAACTACACAACTAAGAACGTGTACTTCATTATGAAAAAAGGCCAAGATTCTGGGAAACAAGGAAAGCATATTCACTGCTAGTAAATAGTGTTAGGCACAAGCTGTATCCATCGTCTACCCTCTGAAATCGTGCCTCTAGCATTCAAGATTTACTATATAACAGCATATACATTGTTAAAATATACACACACACACGGAGCAAAGACCATCAGTCTTACCTAAGTGTAAACGTAGACTTAACAGAATGACAAGAAATGTTAGTGCCCCTTCTAACATTGATCTCTCGTGCTCTGCGTCTAGCACTGTATTCTGATGTTGAGAAGCCATTGTTAGGAGATCAACCACCTTGAACCTACAGCAGAAAATTCCAAGTTTAGAGAATTTATTAACATTGTCAAACTGAAACATCTATATTGATTAAACGTCTTTTCTCCCGTCCTTTTGCAAAAATCACCAAGAGTTGCCCCTGCAGGAATTGACCAGGATGACACTTCCTAGCTTTAGCAATGCAACAGCATAATGTGCGTTCTATGGGCCATATAAATCATAAAGGATTTGGCTTGCTAAACAGTGCAGGATTTGGCTGTTTAAAAAAGAAGCCAGAATTCCAGTTTGACCTTGTGAACAGCCTTTTAGAGCTGATCACTCAGACAACTCTGTGCCTGTGCTGATGATTTTCTTTCGAGTAGCTCTTTCTTTTGAGTAACTTTTATCCACGCCTTCAGACTGACATAGGGGAAACACGGTGATAAGGCACTTCTGGTGGTCTCTTTCTTTGAACTGAAACAGAGAGAGCAAGTACATCCCTCTACATCCCTCTCTCAATGGCATAACACTGAGGAGAAAGAGACACCCAAGGAGACTCAGGAGAACTGCAAATATGCATGCCTGCTTTTCCAATCAGTGTTAAACATAAGTCCCAATTCTAATCATCCTTGAACGCACAGGAAGCTCCCATATACTGAGTCTGACCATTGATCCATCAAAGTCAGTATTGTCCATTCAGCCTAGAAGCAGCTCTTCAGGGTCTCAGACAGAGGCCTTACATCAGAGGTGTACCACCCAGGGGGACATATGGGGTCAAATGTCCCCAGGGCGCAGCCATTTAGTCACATGGAAAATCACCCCCCACACCCTTCCTCCTTCCCCTCCCCGAATTTCTGAATTGGGGCATGTTCTATAACAGTGGTGGCGAACCTTTGGCACTCCAGATGTTATGGACTACAATTCCCATCAGCCCCTGCCAGCATGTGTATTTTAAAAATATTTATATAATACCTTACCTTTCAAAAACCGAGGAAATAAAATAATCTGGGTCAAGTCTAGAAGCACAAACCTGTGTTTCATTAAAACAAAAAAAAAGTACATATGCATTAGTTATCACTCTTCAGCTCTCTAACAACGGACGTAGCAAGTGAAAGCACTGACCTACCTGTAACAGGTAAATGTCGGGATCAATCATAGAGTTACAGAAGTGAGACTGCACGTAAGTCATGGCTTGTCCTTTAATCTGCAGGCCATTCCTTACCCACATATTACTATGGATTTCAGAGAGGCTGGCCTACCAGGGAAAAAAAAAAGATAAAAGCAAAATAATCATCAAGTGTTCCTCAGCCCCTTCTGAGGATTATAAACAAAACACTGATCAATCACTTAGACATGTCATTCCCCCCGGCCCAGTTTTAAAACAAAGCGAAAAAAGGTGAGAACCAATTTTAGGGTTAGATCCCGGTAGGTTTATCACTCAATCTCATCCAGTTCCGCCCCTCATTATAGCCTCATTCCCACATGGCTTTAATCCAGGTGGTCTCATGATCACAGACATAGACTCCTGGGCGGTTAAAGGGGATTTGCTCCTCCCTTTTTGACCAGCAGAAAAACTGGCTGGATCCAAGCATTTATACGCTGGGATTTGGAGGAGGGCGGCAGCAAAGTATTTTAGTTGCTATATTAAATTTTTGAACCATTGCTAAAACCCTAGATGGGAACAACCATGTTACCTTTGCTCTCTACAGTCGCACCAGTAATTTGAAAATGATGAATTTCAAAAAGCATGCCTGAAGGTTGAATTCTTAGTGCAAACACTGAGCAGCTATTATATGGGATCCTGATGCCTTTCTGCAAGGTTGCATTTCTGTCGCTTACTTTTTCAGACTCGTGCTCCAAGAGACAGGTCACTTACACAAGGGCTGTTTGGATACCATGGGGAAGGTGGTGTCTTCTTGCATCCCTACAGCATCATGGTACTTTTGTGCGCTATCAGAGTTTTCCCCATCTTTCCTGCAGTCTTTACCCAACCTGCATTGCTGTGATGCTTTCCAGACAGTGTCAGAGTTTGAGTAACATCCATGTGAACTGGAAAGTCCAGATCTTCCCACAACGCGCACCATTTCCCCTGACAGAGTACCCTACAGCAACCCACCCACCCACCCCAAATTTAGCATGCACTAAATTTGCAACAACAAACGGTGACTCATGCATTTCCATTGCTTGCCAGTATTGGCCTCGGTTTTCATTGGTTTCAGATTTCGCCGAGGTTTCCCAGACTGATTATCGACGAAAACCGAGGTTCCGCTGTATCTCTTCAGTGAAAGAGGCTGGAGACTTTTTTTTAAGGACGAAAGCTGAGAAAGATGAGAACACAATACCCACCCATTCAATCACTGTTAACTTGCCTGAATTTGAAGTGGATGAACCATAAGCTTCATCAGCATTTCCTGATCTGGGAGAAGGGAATCTAGATCTACTTCTTGACATTTAACAGCCTACAAACAAAAATGAGAAATTATTTTACCAAAACGTAAGAACATATAAACCTACACAACGAACATTGAATTTCCCCACAGAAAAAAAAACATCCACTTACCTTACTCAGAAACATAGCGTAGTAACGATGCAGTGGAAGATGAAAAGTGACCTGATTCGGAGTAGGCTGCAATGGGGTGAGATTTAGAGTTAAAGATCGTTTTCCTGTCTAACAGAATACACAATTCCATTTGTGCACTATCAAGCTAATTCCTATTTCTCCTCTTCCAGGCTTCAGAAATGACTGTTAAGGACATGCAATTGCCTAGTTTGCACTGACAGAGAACTCATTCTAATAAAGGATTATGATAGAGGGAGGAGCCACGCAATCCCCATCCTTTGAAAGAAGAACAGGGTTGGTGCAGTGGTCAGGGTGATTGGCCACAACTGAAGAGACTGTACTTTAATTCCTCCTTCAGCTATGAAGCTCACTGAGTAACACTGGGCCAGACACTGTCTGCCTAACCCACCTCAGAGCAGAATTGTATTTGCTACTCTGTGAACTCATTGGAGGAAGGGTTGAGAGAAAACGGTGGCTAGATAGTGGGTCAGCATAAAACTCTCCCCACCATCACCAAACAAAGGCCCTTTCCACATAATTCATTTAAAACATTTTGAAACAGGAAATAAAATGTTTCCTCCCCAGTCTCAAAACATTTTAATTGAATCCCCTTTATAAAGGGATTCTCTGGTTGAAACATTTTCAAAACATCTTCAGTTGCTGTACGATCTACTAACTACATTTCCCATGCTTCTCTGTTTCCCTGAACATTTTCCTCGGTACCATTTTCTGAGCTCGCTCAGTTCTCCCCTTGCCTGCAGCATTTCTCTGTTTGTTCTTTTATGGGGGGGTGGGGGGCGCAATCTGCAAAGCATTGAGTATACGAGGAGTATAGAATGTAGCATGGGGCCATGAAGCATTGATTCAACACAGAACTAAAAAAAAAGGAGGGTCACAAAATGGCAGCCAGGAATGGTTTTAAGGGGTGTGCGCAGACATAAATGGCTGCAAAGGTCGGAGGGGTGTGTGTGTGTGTGAAAATGTCGTACAAGTGTTTCAGAAGATCTGTGCAGAAGGGGCCAAGCATATATACCTCCCATTTATCTACAATGAACAGAATTCTGAAAATCACACAGCATTAAAAAAAGTATTCCTTCCCCCATTATGAAGAATTTTTACAAGTTAACATGAGGGCAGAATTCCAAGGAACATTTCCAAAAATGTTGCCACTAGGGTAAAACATGTTTTTCCCATGTGCTGTCTTTGAGAGCTAGTGTGGCACAGGGGTTAAGAGTGGTGAACTAATATCTGAGAGATTTGGCCTTGACACCCACTCCCCCACCCCCGTCTGCCATGGAAGCTTGAGGGGTCAGTCACAATCTTTTAGCCCAACCTACCTCACAGGATTGTTGTGAAGATAAAATGGAGAAAAGGAGAACAACATAAGCCACTTTGGATCCGCATAAGGGGAAAAGGCTAGGTATGAATGAATGCAGTTGTCAGTATTTCTAAGCTGCTGACAAATGTGGCTAAATGAGACAGTATGTCATTTTAAGTGTGATGGTGCTGAGAAGACAGTCTGAATTTAACTGTGGTGGTTACCTCCACAATACCACGTTAAATACACTCACTTCATCCACAAAGTTGATGGCATCAAACCAGTCTTGAAGGGCTTCTAGGCAGTACTTGACAACATTTTGCGTATATTCCTGTGTCTCCTGAAATTGGATATAAATATTGAACAAACTGGGGAAAAATGAAATCTCTCCACAGCTAAGAGATATAAACTGATCTGATTCAGAAGTCGGAGCTTCACATAATTCTTTTGCAAGAATACAGTCTGGGACAAAGACAAACTCATTAAACTTATAAATTGATCACACCAGAGAGCGGAAGTATTGCCCCTCTTAAGGCTTTCTGATGAGATCAGCAGGCTTCACAAGCAGAGGAACAAAATATATTCCTACCAAAGGACAGCCTGCCAGTTTGATATTCCTAGCCTAGAAGAACCTGCAGCCACTGACTTATGTGGTGCCCTCAGTCTTTTACACTTTACCCTAGCTCTTCCCCTGACCCTCACACTACATAGGAAGAAGAGGACATTTGGAGATTCTGTTTATCTAAATATAGGATTACATACCCAGTCCACATAAGGCAGAACCTCAAATAAATGTGAAATCTTATTTTGCTCATGACTTTCTCAATGGGTGGCAGTTGTGTACTTTTTCGTCAAGGCAACCGAAACATCACAACACAGCAAGGAAGCTTTCAAATTCCGTACTTTTTATCAGGCTGGATATTTACTTTGTGGGGGGGAGAGGGGGGGAGGCAGAAAAATGAGCCTTCTGCTCAAAATAATCAGGAAAAGAAGCAAAACAGCCATGGGCCTGTTCAAAGCTCAGCTTAAATACCATAACTGAAGGTAAAACACCCCTCTTATGGATAAGCAATTTTATGTTTCCCCATATTAAAGTATAAAGGAGCCAAACCTTCTGATAAACTATTTCAAAAAGTTGCCTAACCAAAACAAACCGATATTTTTTTCTAGTGTTATACTAATAATTTTAGCAATTTTGAATATGCTTTCAGTCACTGTCAGAGATTATGTTAGCTGGCTAATGAGATATGAGGAAACTACCAAGTACGTGAAAATACTTTTCAACCACAAAATAAAAACTTATTCAACAGCAGGTACACAGAACAAATTTTAATGCTCACCTGGACGAAAGGTAATTATTAATAAAATGAAAGACATTAACTGTGCAATCCAGAGCCCAAAGCCAAAAGTGCCTAGGAAGCCAGCTAAGCATTACAGCATCATATTTCATAGTTATGACAGCATATCAACCACACAAACGGATGCAGCAGTGATATATCAATGGCCATATGCCATGGCTAGGCACTGGAGATCATCCAGCATAGTCATTACACTGGCATAAAAACTGGCAGAGTAGGGGCATGTAATGGCAGAAATGGGCAGTTGGCACCATCTCCAGCAGCAGGAAGTTGAAATCTAATTGAAGATTCCTGCCTCCCCAATTGGTTACTGCAGAGAAACCCAGATGCCCTGAAACTCAATAGAGAACCAACTATTTCCACCTATCCTCCCCTTGAAGCCTATCTTCACTCTCAGAAGTACATAGTGGGTGGGTACATAGGTAGGACCTTCTTAGAAGTGCCAAAACTAGCATTTGATAACTAGGGGCGTTCTTTTGCTCCAGATGCTTCCTGTTTTGGTGTTTGTTGTTTTGTTCCCGAACTGTGTTTTTAATGAGATTTTACTAAAAAAACACACACCTACACTGAACATATATGGTTTCAGTAATTAATAAAATAACCCAAGAGCTCTCAACTGTGGGATCTCCAGATTCAAAGGGTATTGTCTAAGCATGCTAAGAATCATGCAAGAGATAGTACATCATCCTGAGACCCAACTGCAGCATACATTTTGGAAGGGAAAGGATTCTTAGTCAAAACTTTTCTAGTGTTTAAAGTTTAGACATATTTATGAAAGTAATAAACAAGGACTGCAGTATGACAAGGCTATTAATAACATGAAGTTTGTGCGTCACTCAGGCTGAGGACTCGCTAACGCCTCTGTAATACTCCACTTCTAACTTTCCTTTTTTCCCACAAATACATTTTCAGATTGGCCACCGACTTTTTGCCTTGATATTGCGACCAACTGAGCTGGAAAAACTTAAGCACAACAAGATACTATACTGACACACGCACATTGAATAGAGGATAATCTGCAAAATGCTAAAGCTGCTTATTTCTGTTTAAAATCTCCAGTCATGTAAGAACCACTGGGTGGGGGGCGGAAAGGGGGGGAGAGAACTTAACTCACCCTGACTTTGCAGTGGGACAGTAGCCCCCACATTGGTTGGGCACAGGCCTCGAGCTCGGCAGCAAAAGCAGCGTAATAAGTTTGGGATTCAAACTCAACATGCTCGTTAAGTTCTCTCTTGTTTAAATTCATCCCTGGATCAAAACAAAGTTGTACGTCATGACAGTTAAACAGAGTTTTACCCTTTTCCGCACTGTAAACAAAGCATGATTAACTTGAAAGGTTTATATTCGGCCAGTGACATGGTAGTTTATGGTCAGAATCATTATATAAAAACACAGGACCAAAGGTGTTAGTAAAGCAAAGGGTCCATTGACAATGTATTGTTGAAAGCTTTCACGGCTGGATTCAACTGGTTGTGGTGGGTTTTCCAGGCTGTGTGGCCATGATCTGGTAGATCTTGTTCCTAACATTTCGCCTGCATCTGTGGCTGGCATCTTCAGAGGTGTATCACAGAGAGAAGTGTGTAACAGACTTCCCTCTGTGATACACCCCTGAAGATGCCAGCCACAGATGCAGGCGAAACGTTAGGAACAAGATCTACCAGACCACAGCCACACAGCCCGGAAAACCCACCACAACCGGCCCATTGACAGATTAACAATTATGGCCATCTGACTAAAAGTCCCACAGCTGGACCCCATCATGAAGGCCCATTTCTCTAGCTAAAGGAGCCTTTCCTTTGACACAAAACACTTTAAGCGCCTTTCTCCTAAGAAATCTCTTTCCACTAGTGAAGCAGATCTACAATATCCAGCTTTAATTCTCAGACAACTATTCAGTCAGCCGAGTATACATTTTGCTCCCAATGCACTTTGCCACAAAGCACGCGAAATCATCATTTTTTAATAGTGTTTGCATTTTTGGAGGATTTTGCAGACACTGTTACTGCGATCCTGACATTAGCTTTGTAAGGCAGGACAATAATGCTAAGAGCAGCCTGTCTAAGCCCTCAAGGTGAATTTTGTGGTGGCAACAGACAAACCCCCTGCTCTTTTAACTGTAAAACAGAACTATTCGCCCAGGCCTACAGCTGAAGACAGTGATATTTTTACATCACTATGGAGTGGTCTCCCATACTGCACCGTGTCCCACTGGCATACTGATTCCCATCTGGTGTGTGTCGTCCCCCGCCCCCTGGTTTTCCTCATGGCTGGTTCCTACTGCTAAATGATTTTACCACCCAATATGGGGAGAGCTGATTTTTAAAGCATTTTTTATGATTTTTACATGGTTTAACATCTGTGACACCTGGTAGATTGAAGGCTTTGGATGGTTTGTTGAGTTTAGACTTGTGTCGTCTAAGAATGAAACGTTTTAAATTGCTGTATTTTATACATGTGGTTAGCCACCCTGAACCCTGGTGTGGCAAGGTAGTGGCGTAATATAAATATTAGTTAATGTCAGTGCAATAACATCCATGACCCCAGGAGGTGCCAGAAGGCTGAAGTAACTGGAAAGAACAATTATAGGATCCATATTTCATCCTTTAACCCTTTCTGTTTAAATAGCATAACAGAGTGCAAACCTGCTTTTCTCAATAAAAAATAATCTTGAAATGCACAGTTTTCTACATTGATCCCAAAGGCTACTTACAACAATACTGATATGAGTACAACAGTTATCAAGAATATCCCTCAGACATAATTAAATGGTGTTGATATTTTTAAATAAACCTGGTTTTTTTTTAAAACCTCCATTCCAGTAGTAGGAACTACCAAATTAAAAAGGAGTTATACTGACCTTTGAATGATAAGAACCAAGGAAATGACTGAAGACATTAATGTTGCAACTAACAGTGCAATCCTAAAGAGAGTTATGTCAGTCTAGGCCAGGGGTAGGGAACCTGCGGCTCTCCAGATGTTCAGGAACTACAATTCCCATCAGCCCCTACCAGCATGGCCAATTGGCCATGCTGACAGAGGCTGATGGGAATTGTAGTTCCTGAACATCTGGAGAGCTGCAGGTTCCCTACCCCTGGTCTAGGCCACAGGTGTCAAACTCGCGGCCCTCCAGATGTTATGGACTACAATTCCCATCATCCCCTGCCAGCATCATGCTGGCAGGGTATGATGGGAACTGTAGTCCATAACATCTGGAGGGTCATGAGTTTGACACCTGTAGTCTAGGCCCATTCCTTTCAAAGGGTTCGACTGGAGTAACTCTGCTTAGGGCTGCACCTTTAGTCACTTGCAAATGTTGCTTCCATTCAGCCAAACTAGTTCATAAAGTTCCTGAAAGTCAAAGTCACATACCTTGAAAAAATGATACAAAGTTCATCCACATGACTAATAGTCTGTGATCCTCCAAGAACTTCTTAGCCACACTTTGGTGTGAAAGGATATTAATGAAGTCACTGACAAGTGGCCAGTAGGTGTTGTTCTTCAGAAGCGCTTCTCCACAGTTCACCACTACATGCAAACTGTTTTCTTCATCTACAAAAATATTAAATGGTTGAGTCATACTTATTATCTACCTGCTGGCTTTTAAAAAAATTACCTATCCTCCAAAGAGTTTTGGATTGCATACGTGATTCCCCCCACTCCACCCCAATACATACACCATTTCTCAACTAGAGGAGTCCTGTGGCACAGAGGGTTAGGGTTAAGCTGCAGTACTACAGTCGGAAAGCTCTGCTCACGAGCAGAGTTCAATCCTGACAGAAGTCAGTTTCAGGTAGCCAGCTCAAGGCTGACTTAGCCTTCCATCCTTCTGAAGTCGGTAAAATGAGTATTCAGTTTGCTGGGGGTAAAGGGTAGACGACTGGGGAAGGTAATGGCAAACCACTCCATAAAAACAAAGTCTGCTGAGGAGGAGGAGTAGGAGGAGTTTGCATTTATACCCCACCTTTCTCTCCTGTAAGGAGACTCTAGGTGGCTTACTAGGAGCAGCAGTGGCATAGGAGGTTAAGAGCTCGTGTATCTAATCTGGAGGAACCGGGTTTGATTCCCTGCTCTGCCGCCTGAGCTGTGGAGGCTTATATGGGGAATTCAGCTTAGCCTGTACACTCCCACACACACCAGCGGGTGACCTTGGGCTAGTCACAGCTTCTCGGAGCTCTCTCAGCCCCACCTATCTCACAGGGTGTTTGTGAGGGGGGAAGGGCAAGGAGATTGTAAGCCCCTTTGAGTCTCCTGCAGGAGAGAAAGGGGGGATATAAATCCAAACTCTTCTCCTTCTTCTTCTTCTTCTTACAAACTCCGTTCCCCTCCACTCCCCACTACAGACACCTTGTGAGGTACGGGGGGCTGAGAGAGTTCTGAAGAACTGTGACTAGCTCAAGGTCAATACAGAATGAGCCAAAGACAGTATTTATCTAACAAAAAGGGAAAAAATTCTGTCTGGCTCTAAAACTTTATTTTTAATGAAAATAATTAAAACATTCACATACAAACCCACAACTCTTAATCAACTGCAAAGTATACATATTATGGATAACACCACAAAAACAATAAACAATACACGCACAGGGGATCCCAAAGATAATACTGGATATCAAGTCTCTGCTACCTCGCCCCATTGCCTCCAGAGGACTTTCCAGTGGTGCAGAGGGGCAGATTTTTTTTAAAAAAAACAACAACACTGGAAAGCCCTCCATAAGGCCAAATGGATTTAGGCCACCTAAAAGTGTGGGGTAAGTCCAAGACCCAGCTGCAGTGTAACTGAATGTGAACCCAGGGTGGAAGCCAACTCATGTCGACTCCACCCTCAAGAACGACCTACCCTCGCATCCAATTGGACACCAGCACATCTCTGTGCCAGCCCTGACTTCTGGGTGTTGCCAGCCGCCAGCACCTTTCCTCCCTCTGCCAGCAGGGATAGCCCTTGCACAAGCAGAAGGGGACAAACACAGCCTTGCACCACTCCACAACTCAAGTCTCACTCACTCACTCACACACACACACACACACACACACACACACACACACACACACACACTCACACACACTCACACACACTCACACTCACACTCACACACACACACACAGTTCGTTTTGTAACTTTTAATGTTTCTCCAACCCAAGCATTTCCCCTTTTTCTATGTTTCTGCAACCCAAGGATTTTCCCTGATAGTTTTTTAGATCCACATGGGCGGGCCACCCATTGCTACCAGATATATGACAGGGAAACAAATATCTTTTTATAGGCTAATTATTTTTGAAGATTTATTGGCAAGGTTGCTTGACAGCCCACATGCAAGCTAAACACTGCTGATTTATTGCTTGGAAAAAAAGAATCCCTCAATAGCAATCAGCTAAATTCAAGCACACTGTCATGGATAACTTAAAGCTCTGCTGGAACTAATCTGTAACCGCATGAAACCCAGTTTGGTTTTCAGTAATATTAAAACATTGTGTGTGGGGTGGGGGGGTGTTAAACCTCAAAAATAAAAAGTAGTAATTCAGACACAACCTAAACACAAGAGGAGAAGAACCACTATCTGGAGGAACCGGTTTTGAATCCCCGCTCCGCCACTTGAGCTGTGGAGGCTTATCTGGGGAATTCAGGTTAGCCTTTGCACTCCAACACACGCCAGATGGGTGACCTTGGGCTAGTCACAGTTCTTCTGAGCTCTCTCAGCCCCACCCACCTCACAGGGTGTTTGTTGTGAGGGGGGAAGGGAAAGGAGTTTGTAAGCCCCTTTAAGTCTCCTTACAGGAGAGAAAGGGGGGGATATAAATCCAATTCTTCTTCTTCTATTCTGTGAAAGCCTCTTGAAATATCATAAAAGGAAAAACCAGAATGTTACCTACCTTGCAGTTCGCTTTTAATAAGGCAGCTTTCCATCATATACAGCAGGACGGTCACCATAATATCGAGGAGCTGGCATTCTTCTGTCACTTGCCGGGCCAGCTCCTCATTGCTGAACAGCTGGACGCTGATGTGTACAATTCTGTTAGACATCGTGTCAGACTCGTGGCTTTTCTTCAGTGTTTTCATAATGAAGGCATAATGCTGCACAAACGTTTTCGTAAAAGCGATCTGCAAGGTGTAAAACAAACACCTGTATGATTGTCTACTCGTGTTCCCCCTCCATCCAAATCTTAATAGAGACATCTGTGCAAAGAATAATAAACCCAGCGGGTTCTACAAAATGTACAGCAGGATGCCCGGCTGAACCATTACCTTGCCAGCAATAAGGATCCTGTTACCCTGCAGTATATGAAATCTCAGAAAGAAATAACATCATAGGAGGTCCCCCTTAAAGCTCTTGTGCTGATTAAATGAAACAGAGTGTTTTCTCATAAAATGAAGAGATACCTGTTTCACATTGTGTTTAGTGAGAAGGGAAAGTTCAGTGGCCCCACAAAGGCTCTGTGATACACCTCTGAAGATGCCAGCCAAAGATGCAGGCGAAACGTTAGGAACAAGATCTACCACGGCCTCACAGCCCAGAAAACCCACCACAACCAGTTGAATCCAGCCGTGAAAGCCTTCAACAATACATTCTTAAAGAGTTTTCCCAAAACTGAAGCTCAAGAAATACTTCCAGAATGCACACCATTTCGATAACAGGGCACTATAAACAAGTATGTATAAGGTGAGGGATGGGAAGACAAGGCAAAAAGGAAAAACTGGCAAGGGAGAACAGGCAAAGATGAAAAGCATATTTTATCGGGCACTCAGGATGGAGATTTAAGGCATGTTCAAGAGTGCAGTTACACAGGATTAGGACCTTCTTTTTTAATCAAGTCTAAAAACAGACATAAATAAATCACAAATGAATCAAAACAGCAGTGTAAGGGAGTGACCTCCGCCCGTTTTATCCAGTGGTGGGATCCAAAAATTTTAGTAACAGGTTTCCATGGTGGTGGGATTCAAACTGTGGCGTAGCGCCAATGGGGCTGGGCGGAGCATGATGGGGGCGTGGCCAGGCATTTCGGGGGTGGGGCATTCCTGGGCAGGGCTGTGGCAAGGACACAGCCGCTGTGCTGGTCCTTGGGTGGGAAACGAATGCACGCAGGCGCAGGCTGCCACGCACGCCGGTGCACCTCCTGCTAGGCTGCTTCAAGTTCTGAGCACAACTGCTGAGAGGAGGGGTATAACTAAGGCAAAAATCACGTGGCAAAATCACCAATTAGTAACCCCCTCTCAGCACACACAAATAATTAGTAACCTACTCTCGGGAACCTGTGAGAACCTGCTGGATCCCACCTCTGGTTTTATCAATGCAAATTACCTTCCCCAGAGCTACTAGCTACAATATTGGGTGAGGGAGGGATAGATCAGATGTGGAACCATTTTGCTCTATTAAAGCATTCTGGCCCGATCTCCTTCCTACTGCAGTGGCCCTGATCCAAAACCTCTTTCCCAGTGCTGCGGTTGCTTTCAAAAAATACCGACAAGTCCCTGACCATTTACAGTGTGTTCCTAAAATGTATTGATTTTAATAGGTGCACCCAACTTTGTGTAGATTGGTCTGCAAGCCTAGTTCCACCAAAGTCTTGAAAGCTCTTTAGATAACAGCCAAAATATTTAAGCGTAATCTGAAGTATGTATTTCTACAGCACATCTTTCCATAGTTAGATTGTTGTTAGGGCCTTTATGGAGTTCCAGATACTATCCAAAGCATCAAAATGCCAAGAAGTCATTTCGACTTGACAAAGTTTTCCACACCTTATGGCTGCCATAGGGGTGGGCGTAGCAAGTCCTCAGTTCGCTGAATAAAACAAACAGCAGCAAATGAAAGCCACTTCATAGCTCACAACAGAAAAGCAATAGCACGCATGTGGCATTTTCCTTCAACTGTAGTGCATAAATGTAGCAGTATTTTTTTGTAAAGGCTCTGAATCCCTTCCTTCCAACTTTGTTTCAACTATTTATTCTTTGCTGTGCTATTTTCTATTTGTCATCCCTTTTTATTAAAGTATGATGGTTCTTTGTTACACCTCACATCAAAATCATATTACCTCAAAATAAATCACAAGATATAACCTGCAATGGAATATTCTGATAAGATATAAAGAACAGGAAGCCGGCACCTTATAATCTTGATCCGGAAGCATGTTGAGCAAGAAAGTCACCATCTTCTGGGGAAATTCATACTTTATTGTCCAAAATAATAATTCTTCTAGAAAACATTTATGTTTCAAAACTTCCATGATGGATTGATCTGAATAAAAATGTATAATAAAATCACAGGTGTTAACAAAGAAGAAGAAGAAAATCACAGGGTTTCACATTTTAATAATACTGATTCTCCCCTTTGTAAAGATCAGGAGTTTATTGCAGAAATCCTAGAAATGGGTTCAAAAAGAGAAAAAAGAATGTGGCCAAGCTAAAGTACAGCACATCACATTGTGGGCTGGATCCTGTTTAGAATGGGGATGATTTTTGCCCATCCCTCCCATGGCAGCCCCTCAAAATGCTGCTCCAGAGGAACAAGGGGCTCCCAGGAATAAAATGTAGGTGTGGGGCGGGGGGGGGGGGGGGGGACAGGGGATGGAGTTGTCTGGGGGGAGGGAATTAGAGAATACCACCTCCCCATTCCTTGATACCACAGAAATCTAAGTGGGATCCAGGCCTGTAACCACCACCCAGAAATTTTAATGAACAACTGCTTTTCTCAAAGCAATAGTTTTCAGTGCCTTTTAGGGGTTGGAATGACAGCTATTAAAAAATATACATCCAAACTCTACGGCGGCTATATTGCTACTGACTCTCAGGGACACCTCTCTGTAAATTGGCCCTTATTAGAATTTCAGTTTTGTCAGAATCTCAGAGCAAAAATGAAAACAAGCTAATTGGCTTCTCCTAATCTAGATTCATCATATGTTAAAATTATGGCACACCGCTACACAATCCCTACACAGGACAACCAGGCTTAACTTGGCTTTTTGTGAAAGAAATGTATGCCTAGCCTAATGAACGCCACATGTACAATGAACAACATGTACAAAGTGACATAAAGTAGTATGTCTGCATTCACTGGTTATTAACCATCCAACCATCTGGACTAATTTTAGAGCAGTCACAACACATTCAAGTGTAGCTTGTATCAGCCATATTCATGAAAGGGATGGGTAAATGATCCTAGGATAGAGGCTATCCCTATCTTACCACGCCACTGAACAAAGTTTAAGGTGTTCTTCTCATCTAAGGAGACTTCCTCCAGTTGAAGTAACTCTTCCTCCAACAGAAAAGGTATTTAAGTTGGAAGAAGGCTCCTTGGAGGCTGACTGAATCCACCAAGTACCCTGTTCCCCTGAATATAAGACATCCCCGGAAAATAAGACATAGTAGAGGTTTTGCTGAAGTGTGAAATATAAGGCATCCCCCAAAAGTAAGACGTAGCAAAGTTTTTGTTTGGAAGCATGCCCGACAAACAGAACACAGAAAAATAAGACATCCCCTGAAAATAAGACATAGCGCATCTTTGGGTGCAAAAATTAATATAAGACACTGTCTTATTTTCGGGGAAACACGGTAGTTACACATCATCTGGTAACAAGGTTACAACTCTTCAGACTGCTATCACTCATGCTGCTATTACAGAACTCAATGGGAATTTCCTGAAGGGGTTAAATGCTCAGGCAACCTTTCACACAGGTTTGTACACACAGAACTGCCAAGAAATGCTGACAAGGGGTTTCCCTCTACTTGTAAGCTTATCAAAGCCCAGTTCTCAGCATATCTTTCAAAACTGTTCACTAGATCTATCGCAGCATTTCAGGGTATTTTAGCCCACATTTATTATGATTTTTTAATGCTAGATAATCAGCACGTACAATCCTCAAGTTGGCTCGTTGTTGTGGGGATGAGATTGCGCTATTTTTTTTGGAGGGTTAAATTATATATCTGACAATTTTCTTTAATTACTTTTACAGGACTTCTATACAATCCTTCCTACTGGTTTGGTTATTTTTGCACTATTGTAATATATGATTAGCAATATTGTAGGTATATATATAAATTTTGATCTCTGAAGAAGATTTTTGGGTCAAAATATATCATTTCAATCTTGGCAGCAGCTTCTGTGCTATCAGGTCAGCCTTTGTAACTTGTGTTATTATCGTCTTTGTTATCCACAATTTTAAATGGATGTAAATGTTTCAATATAATTGAAAGCGAGCACAGTGTAACAAAATTATTTTGTATAAACTTAAGGTTTTGATATTCTTTCCGTTTTTCTCAACCCTTTGGTTTGTGACTTCAACATCAAAACACAATCTGCCAGGTACCTTTGGTGGTGCTGCTCAGTTTCACTCTCTTGCGCTTTCCTAGTCCTTGGCTACCATCTTGGTCCTCCTGAGGAAGGAAAAATTTGGTAGTGGAGAAATATAAATACCTTACTGTTAGAGGCCACATACTCTGCAATTACATTTTTGAAAGAAAAACAGTATGGAAACAAAGGACCTTGGAAACCAATTGATGCCAAACGCATTTTGGTAACTATAACAAGCAAATCTGAACATAATTTCCAAAGTCAAGCTTTGTTCAGCAATCTTCCTTACATTAGTCCTTTCAAGTACTTTTCAAAGACTGGTTTTGCTGCTACTAACAATTCTCATAAATGCACAATGTAAACTATGGAGGTTTATTTTGTACCTCTAGATCAGTGATGGCGAACCTTTTTGAGACAAAGTGCCCAAATTGCAACCCAAAACCCACTTATTTACTGCAAAGTGCCAATGCGGCAATTTAACCTGAATAACCCCCTCAAGCAGGGGCAGCCTGCTGTAGCCTCCAGCAAGTCCCACATGCGCCACTCTGCGCCTCTCTAGCATCTCTGCCGCCTCCCCCCCTGCCCCCGGGCAGCAGCCACCTGGAGCACAGGCACCAGGCCCGCCAGCTGAATCCTCCCTGCTCGCTGAGGTACACGCACATCAAGTCCAGCAGCCCAGGCCAGCCTAGATGTGGGGGGGGGGGGCAATTTCCCCCCCACATAATGAACTCTGTGCGCGCGTGCCCACAGAGAGGGCTCTGAGTGCCACCTCTGGCACCCGTGCCATAGGTTCACCACCACTGTTCTAGATTGTTTGATTCAAGGTAATGTGTCTTCAGACAATTGCTATGAGCAAAAATAAAAATACAGAAACAATTGAGCAAACCATTTTATAATATATTTAAATATTTGATTTATATTGTCATATTTTGCTCTTTAGAGGCTTTACACATCTCATAACCCAACCCTAAATCCGTTTACCTAAAAGTGAATACTGTGGGCTCCAGTACATAGCATTAAAATGTGTGCTTCGATGCCCCATTCACCATTCCAACTAGAAAGCAACTGTAACGTTTTGAAGTTTAAATGCTGTTAGAGGGGTCTCAAAACACGCTCTAGAAACTAGGGTTTGTTTTTGTTTTTTGCAGGCACGGGAAATTCTGCTGCCAACACGCTGAATGTTTAAACAACTACAGCATATTAGTATGAAAGCATATTATTCTGTTAAATGGGTTATTTTCCTAATTATATACCTTCCTCATGTGATAACCAAATATAAACACTGCCTCCCTTGGTGGGTCTCATAGGCCCTTTCCGCACGGGCCAAAAACGATGGCCTGGGGGCGGTAAAAATGTCGCCCCCAGGCCACCGTTTGCACAGGCGGCGCTGCTGCAACGCAGCTGCGCCGACCTGACTGCGCTCCCCCTTCCTCCAGGGCGGCGTCAGGCCGCCCTAAACAACAACCCTTTAAAGGGTTGTTGTTGAGGGGAAAGCGTCTTCCCGGCGGCGCGGTGCGAACACGCTGTTTCCCCTTCCCTTTCCCATGTACCTCTCGTGTCGCCGTCCTGCTGGCCTCCTAAGTCCCTCCCTCGCTGTCCTCCGACCCCTGGAGGTAGGAGGGCAGCGTGGGCGGGGCTGAGGAGGCCAGCAGGATGGCGACACGAGAGGTACATGGGAAAGGGAAGGGGGGAAGAGGCGGCTCCATGCGGAGCCGCCTGCCGTCTGCCGGCCTCTCCAGAGGCCGTCCGCATGCCTGCATGCGAACGGCCTCCGCCTCCATGCCGGCGGAATTCCTGCCGGCGTGGAGGCGCCCTTACGGCCGTGCGGAAACGGCCATAGCTTTGAAAATGTAAGTCCCACAACAAGTACTCTAAGCATGAAATCCACCTCTTCTCTGCGTAGGTCTTAAGAATAGCGTTACAAGCACCAAAAAGGCAACTCTGAAGGGTCAACAATATCACTGACTTGTATCTTATGGGAGCAAATATACAGCTGTTCTTTTTCTACTGGCTTGTATTGTCTGCCTTTAGATGATGGTAAAGAAGTAGTTGGATTTATACCCGCACCTTTCTTTCCTGTAAGGAGACTCAAGGTGACTTACAAGCTCTTTTCCCTTCCTCTCCCCATAACACCTTGTGAGGTAGGTGGGGCTGAGAGAGTTCCAAAGAACTGTGACTAGCCCAAGGTCACCCAGCAGGAATGTCAAAGCCTCTGCCACTCAGGTGGAGGAGTGGGAAATTAAACCCGGTTCTCCAGATTAGAATCCACCTGCTCTTAAACACTACACCACACTGACTCTACCTCTTGTTTTTTTCTTTTTTCTTTTGTGTAGTTGCAAAACCTGGATCTAACTTAAATCATGTCAACCATGAATATAATTTAAATAATTTCAACAATAACACACCGCACACACAGAACCACGACTCAAAGAAAGTGAAAAATGCATTAGTATTCTGTGCTATTAATGCATCTTGTTTTAGATTACTTATATGCAGAGGCACCGAGCTTGACCCGGAACTGTTAATATATACTTCCTAGGTAAGATTACAAGTATATTGCCAAAGACTTTGATTGATCTCTGGTAGCAAGTAGCAGGATTGGGTATCTTTGATTTAATCAGATTGTACACATGTGTGCAGGCTGGTATTAACTTCTTAATCTACCAGTGATCCTCATGCACTTAAACACTAGAAATGTACAATCAAATAATCTAGTCAATCAAATGTATAGGATACTTGATTCACTTCCAGTACCCTCACCCTTATACTTTTTCTGAATGTTTCTGAAGCTCATCCTTTGCTGAAATGACCCTTACATGGACAAAGAATGTCCCTAGTTCCCCATTTTCAGATTATCTCAAAAAGATCATCATACCTGATCCCTATCTAAACTATTATCTTACATGTTCTCCCATAATAAAGTAGGCAGGAACTCGGAAATCAAAGCTTTTTCCTGAGTTTGTCATTAACACAGAGAATGTTACTTTTGAAGTTCTTAGGAATACCAAAATATAGCTAGAAAATAACTTTTTAAAATGTCAATTTATAAATAGCACTGCTGAAACACAGCAGACACTACCGTTGGATGACAACACAGATAAACGTTCTCCTTCCCCTCGTCCCAAACGCACACAAAAATGTTGTGGATATAAAAACAAATGATTCCACATCTACACTTGCTTTCATACAGCTGAGCATAAACCAGGAATCCTTTACAAATGTTTGAAATGTTATGTTATGGTTCTGAAACTACAATAGAAAATTAAGTCTGAAGCAGCAATGGGCCCTTTTGCTTTCTGAAATATGGATACCAACTTTATAGCAAGAATTTACAACCAGGGTCTCCACCTTCTTAGTAACAGAAACCCTTTTTACAGGAATGTACTGGATGAAACTTTTCCTAACACTGGCCTCAACTCCAGGAAAAGCCTCGTTGGCAAAATTTTTGCATATGAGTTCCTTTTGAAGCCCAGTAAATAAATAAACAGGAGGTAAGGGGGGGTGCTATTCTATTTCTGAAAAAAATGCTAGTGAACCTAACCCAAAATATGGTCTCTGCACATAGCAGCAGCATATATATGAAGGAAATGTAGCTACAAAATCTTTCTTGTGCACCCAAGGATGGAGCCTACAGCTGACGATAAGGCTGTTTTCTTTTTCCTGTTTCTCTTTCCTCCATTACCAGGCAAGCAGTTTATGGTAGCTCACTTCTGGTGCTAAGAACCTTTAGCTGCAATTCTGAGGCCCTTTACTAGGCCGGTCTTCAAATGCTGTAACGTGTGGATTACTACAATGTATGAAAATATTTAGTTGTTTGCATAGCATATTCTAAAAGTAAATATGCCTATCTGACAGATTCTTAGCAAAGGAAAAAACTCCTTATTGTTAATATTAGTTCAGCTACAGAACTGAGCTAGAGAGAACCCAGATAACCTCATCAACGTAACTCAGGTCAAAATTTGGTCAGAGTGACGAAGACTGACACAGTAGGGAGTGAGTGTATTACCAAAGTTGCAATCTATAGTTCTGTTCCCTCTGCTGCTAAAATTAGTTCAACACAACAGTAGGAGCTGCCGCACTAGTGGGAGAAAGCTGGGAGGGACTGACTCTGCAAATACTTCTTTCCCACCTAACGGATTACAGCCCTGAAGCTGCATTTATCTACTTGTTAGCAAAACTCAACCAAAGAAGAGGCTTGGGGAATTTAATTCATTTGACATAACGACGAACATTCGATTTTATTTCTTAAGAAGTCTCACCTCATCTGAAGAATCACCTTGCCCTGAAGCGGGTGTAGCACCTGCACAACCTTTTGAAATTAAAAATTAAAATATCCTTTATAAATTCACACGTAACTGGACAAATGCATAACTTGAGAGTCATTAAGCATTCAAGCAAGGGCTGTACTAGATCTGACAGTAACTGAAAGGGAAAGTCTACAGGGAATGCGCTGAATTCTCGAAGGGAACACTGCCTGTGATTTCGCAGTTACGCGCAGACCAATGCACAGAGGCATTTTGCTATAGAAGCGCCACCGAATCACAACAATAATACAGTCGTTCCAAATTTTACATGGCCTAACAAACGTGGGGGGTGGGGGTACTCCACTGAAAGAAATTCAGATTCCGTTGCACTGGAAATCAGATTAAGTTTCACCTAGTGGTCAATTTTGGAAATTGAATCAGAGTTCTGGCTTCACTTTTCATTCCTAGGGTTTGTACAATTTCAAGAACGTCCTATATTCCACCTCAGAAGAGGTTCTTTTTCTTAATCTGCCCAGTGAATTAATGCTCTGCAAAATGCTTCATTTTAAGAACACTTTTTTGTTTATTTTTTAAAAACTGCACCAACCTTGAAGTGCTGATGTGCTGGCTCCAGGCGTTTGTTCCTGCACTCCGCCGACGAGTTTATCTTCCGGAAAGGTCAGTCCAGAACCTTTCAACGCTATAAGGTATTTTTCATGGCTTTTCTTGGCACAGGCATTTTCTCCACCACCTTAAAACACATTTCCAAAAGACAAAATACTAATTAAATGTATTCATTTTGCTGGCTGCCTATTTATTTAAGGTGCTACAGTCTGTTCCAGAAAAAGATGGTAGTAGGGTTGTATGTTCCTCCGCTACAGAACTCAACATGCTGGACCTTCTTTGTTGTAGAATGCTCTGCCTGGGTCCTAGTGACTACTTAGCCCTGCTTTCCCCCCTCCCCATCTGTTTGAAAGTTCAGTTCAATAATGTCCACATTCAATAATACACAAAATAATGGTTTTAACAAAGGCAGAGCATAAACAATGAATGATAATTCTCATATTAGTTTGGGACAATATTCTAATGCGGAAGCATACAATTTTCTGGACTGCTGCACCTTAGCTGACCATACTTTTTCTGAGACAGAGTATAGTGCTTACCTTTGAAGCCCCACATACTCAGATAATCTCTCCTGAGATTACTCTTTGCAGTAACCACGCTCCACACAACAGGATCTCCCAGAAATCCCCTCAGTCTCAAGGATACAATCTGCTACAGCCCAGGCCTTTTCTGCTACTGCTCCACTACTGTGAAACATCCTCCTGGAAGGAGTGAAGCAGGCACTGATCTTGCAATTTTTCCAGGAAAAAATTCTCTACAATTAATGAGCAGTTTGAAGGCACAGATGTAGACTCTGGCTTATCTGTTTTAATTTAGCTGCTTAACAGTGCAATTCAAGTAAGAATTACACTCTAAACTACCCACTTAGGATTGCATTGTTAATTTTAATTATTCCAATGGAGGGTTTTTGTATGGCAGTCCAAAAGTGGGCCTTCTTAGTTGTGGCACCAAAATCATGGAGCTCTCTCCCCATGGAGACTCATTTATCTCTCTCAATCCCTGCCTTCTGCAAGTGGGTGAAGACTTTCCCGTTTTGTCTGATGTACACCTGACTGACCCTTGCTCTTGTTTGTTTGTGCTGGTTTTGTTTGGATATATTTTTTTAAGCTGGTTTTAATTTGATGCCAGGTGATGCTTCACTGTCTTAAAGACCCAAATTGGACAAAAAGGCAGCATAAAATGTTTTAAATGAACAAACAACTAAATAAATAAGGGTTCATACTAGGGATTACGGGGCCACAAAATCTAGAGTACAACTAGGAAAGTTTATAATTGATAAGCTTTGAAAAAGTTTATATAAGCTATATAGGAAAAGGAACAAAAACACAAACTGACCAGAGCTGAGATCTTTATAGAACTGCTGATTTGTCAAAACCTGAGTAAGGACTGAACGCATCGCTCCGCCCATTTTTGTCAGATCTTCCAGAAATGAAATGTGCGGTTCCAATATCTGAAGAACTTTCTGAAGGTCTTTTTCTGACGGTAGATCAAGAACTGTGGAGGAAAACAAAGGTTTGGGAGAAGATTATTCAGCTGGGTTTCAACTGTTTTATAAAATTTCTCATCAGTTGTTCTGCTGCTGAGTGACTGTGTCCTGCCATTCTGCTGTGCTGAGAGTGACAGCATCCTGTTGGTGCAAATCATGTCCCACCTCTGATGCCAGATGACACTTCGCTAGTGGGGCTCACCTTGCACCAAGAACGTATGCTTAGCTTAGTCAACTCAACCCCATTTGCCACAACCAAACCTAGAGACTGGTTATAATATTTGCTCCTTGTTGAATGTGAAAAAGAGGTTACTGTGATCCAATTTTTGTCTCAGCAGTTGACTTCTCCTTTATTCTTACCTTTTACATAGCCTTGTCGTCACATGGTTGGATCTAAAATCTTCACAAGTAAATAAAGGTGAGAAAGCAGGATTTGCCCCACCCCAGTAAAAGGGCCCCAAATTCTGCCATGGACCCCCCAAATTCTGCCTCCAGGAGGATTTTACCTCAGGGGAGCCTCAGGAGCAGTATGGGAGACAAAATGGAAAAATTGTTCACTCTACTAGTGAACAGAACTGCTGCTCTGAAGTGCGGTGGCACCAGTCGAATAGTACCTTTGGAGCCAACCTAATATGTTTACATTTCCATGTCACAGCCCCTCCTTGCTTGATTGTCCTGCTCATTCTGCAAAATATATGGCATACCTCAAGAAAGGAAAAAGCTCTCTACAGAATCATGCTATATATCAACTTCACATGCAGCACCACTCACTATACTCACATTACATTGTTAACATAACCACTTGCTATTCACAGATGGTTTTGTCAGAGCACTGTTGTAACAGGTGTCTAATCATCAAAATCTAACTGACAGCTAACTGACAGGTATCACCTGACACAGCCTCAATCTGGGTTTAATTGGTAAAGGACTGTAATTGGCCAGTAAACCAGTGTGCGTCTGACTTCCTACTGTGTTCCAGTATATTGCGCTACTCTGCTATAGGGGTTTTACCCCATACCTTCACAGGTTTGGGAAAACCTTGAAAGCAAAAAAGACTGGTGACCCCTAATAAAACCTACTACCTCGCTTACATTCATAACAGGGATCTCTCTTTTGAGTCTCAGCCAGTCGTGGGATTCAGAAGGTTCGCACCATTTCGGAAGAACCAGTTGTTAAAACGGTACTTGTAAACAACCAGTTGTTAAATTATTTGAATCCCACCACCAGAACTGGTTGTTAAATTATTTGAATCCCACCACTCCACCACATGACGCCACCACCACCCCACAAGTGATATTATCCATACCTGGTTCATTGTAGCCTTCCCTTAAGTACTGTATAATACAGAAAATGAACTGTGGAAGAACCAGTTCTGACATTATCAGCAGGTCTTTTGGAACAGATGGAACTTCTGAGCTTGATTTTATTCTGTGCCTTCTGCAAAACCTGTGAACCAAGTTGTACAAAATTAAACACTGAAAGACATCTCATAAATAAATTACAACAGAAAACTGCTTCCCCAACCCTCTGATGCTTCACACTACACTTCACACAAATGTAAGTTTAGAAGACTTATTTTTAGAAAAATGTGAAGGATTTTCCCATTCCAATTAGCAATTCCTTCTTACCTGCAACACACAGAAAGATACAGGGAGTGACAGAATTCCTACAATTCAAAGCTGGTTCACTTTAATACAGCTTACTGTATGATGAAAACTCTTGTATCCTAAACATCTTACAGCAAGGATATCACAAAGAATTGTTCCTTAACATTAATGTCACTCACATACTTTGGATCTGAAGACAGTTAAAAGAAGAAGAGTTTGGAATTATATCCCCCCTTTCTCTCCTGTAAGGAGACTCAAAGGGGCTCACAATTTCCTTCCCCCCCCCACCCCCAACAAACACCCTGTGCGGTGGGTGAGGCTGAGAGAGCTCCGAAGAACTGGGACTAGCCCAAAGTCACCCAGGTGGCATGTGTTGGAGTGCACAAGCTAATCTGATTCCCCAGATAAGCCTCCACAGCTCAAGTGGAAGCAGGGAATCAAACCTGATTCTCCAGATTAGAGTGTGCCTGCTCTTAGCCACTACACCACAACAGAATATTACACATTTGCAGAGTTGATTTAATCCTGTTCTCTTTTCTCAGTTTGCTTGATCAACAACACAACTTCTGTTCATTATATCCACATTACCGTTAGTTGAATCTCAACAGAATTTTATTTGTCAGCAGGTTTAAATCATTTTAATTAACATTTGGTTTTAGAGAAGCAGGACAAAGGAGTGATTAGAATGCTGGACTAGGAGTAGGAAGATCTGGGTACAAATCCTACCTCTACCACAGAGCTAACTTTGAATCAGTCATTCTTACCCCAAACTATCTCATATGGTTGTTGTGAGGATATAATAGTGAAGGGAAAAAACATGCATACCATCCTGAACAACGTGATGGAAGGAAAGGAAAAAGAAGAGAAGAAGAAGAATTTGGATTTATATCCCCCCTTTCTCTCCTGCAGGAGACTCAAAGGGGCTTACAATCTCCTTGCCCTTCCCCCCTCACAACAAACACCCTGTGAGGTAGGTGGGGCTGACAGAGCTCCGAGAAGCTGTGACTAGCCCAAGGTCACCCAGCTGGCGTGTGTGGGAGTGCACAGGCTAATCTGAATTCCCCAGATAAGCCTCCACAGCTCAGGCGGCAGAGCTGGGAATCAAACCCGGTTCCTCCAGATTAGATACACGAGCTCTTAACCTCCTACGCCACTGCTGCTCTCATGGGACAGATGGGACAGACAACGTTTTAAATCCTTCAAGAAACTGAACCGTTATCATGATATAGCTACAATATGCCAGTTGCGCTTTAGATATTCATACTTTCCTTGTATAATGTCACTTCTTCAATACAACTTCACCCCAGTGTCAAACATAGGTTGTTCACACATTGTGATACGCTGCCTCTCATGGTTAAGTCATAATAAAATGGACCACTACCTTGCAACACACATCTGGGTATCAGCGACTATAACATCTATGCCACCTGGAAGCTGAAAATGATACAAGGAACTAGTGCTTCACTTGCACTTAATGGAGAACTGTTTGAACAGAACAGCTGGAAACATCCCCATTGCCCATATACTAAAAGACTAGGTGCTGGGGCTGTATTCCTGTGCTCACTTATATGGGAGAAAGTTATTTCTGATTGAAGTTGATTTTTGCAGAGCAGAAAAAGAAAAGAGGTTAGGCATGCTCATAGTCCCAGTTTCCTGTTTGAAAAGCAGGCTGGCGCAGTGGTCAACAGCATCTTCCCTAACTGCATCAGGTTCACCAAATCTTGCTTTTCTTAGATTCTTTTCTGTCTAAATTGCATTGTTTGTGTTTCTTGCAACTGCACTGAGTCTCTAGGAAAGACTCCATCAGGCTTTCAAGGCAAGAGACTATGGCCCCTTCCGCACATGCAGAATAAGGCACTTTCAATATACTTTTACAATTGTTTGCAAGTGGATTTTGCTATTCCGCACAGTCAAATCCAGCTGCAAAGTGCATTGAAAGTGGATTGAAAGTTATTCTGCATGTGCGGATGGGGCCTAGCAGAGCTGGTTTGCCATTGCCTGCCTCTGCCTAATGGTCCTGGAATTCCTTGGTGGTATCCTGCCCAACTACTAACCAGGGTTCAACATGCATATCTTCCAAGATCTGATGAAACCAGGCTAGTCCTGATCATTCACCGTCAGGGCTCAAAATGCATATAAGCACCTATTTCGTAAACAAACTATTGAGATAACCTGTGCCTTTTGATCTTCCGTTGCCTTGACAGCACCACATCACTAAAGGTTCACAGTCAAGAACTCCCTGGATTGCATAACAGATTTTCCCACCACCTTCTCTATTCACCCTCTACCTCCAAGCATGAGAGCAAATGCATTTTTCCCTGCTCTTGTGAACTACAGGAGTTTAGTGCTTTCTTAAAGTTAAAGGACTGCTTTTGTACTGCTGCGAATAGAGCCTGTCCATACTCTACAGCACTATTCATTTATTAAAAGAAACCGTAATACTTATTTTTCAAAATCACTGAACAAGATTATAATGCACACAAATATAAATGAAAAGCATTAAACACTAACGTAAAGTCAGCTGTAAATTTATACTTGTAACTATAAGCCTAGATCTATTTTTTTCCAAGTACAGAACCTAATTCAATACTGTCAGGATGCCTAGTAGTTGGGGCTTTTGGGGCATGCTTGGCTTTCCTGTGTTATACTGGAGTTGGGGGTTGGGAATGTTCTGCTTTGGTTTGGCACCGCCAGGTGCTGGCCAAGGCCAAGATGTTATCTTGTTGTCTGCATTTCTTCTCTCTTCTCATCACTGGTTGTAACGTTTGTTCCCATGATGGGGGGGAGGATGGTTCATATTACTGTTCATTGTGCAGGAAAAGACCATTCTGGCTTTTCCAAGCTGTCCTCTGGATGAATAAATCTCTGTTCTATACATGGAGTTTGTTTCAGTTCTTGGGGATCTGACAAATACATACCTAAATAATAGTTGTGTTTACCTTAATAGCAAACATGCATTAAAAAGCTGCATGCATCCATCTACTATGAAATTTCTCCCAACGTTTGACTCTAACTGGGGTGTCAGTTAAAAGGAAGGGTTCCTTCTTTCTCTTCAGCACCAAACCAAAGATGATTGCAAGAAGCAACCACTAAAACAACTTTGAGCTTCTACTGTTTCAGTTATGCTACAGACAAAATCATCAGCATCAAGGGCTAGGGTAGGATCATCAAAACAATTCTCAACTCAAAGCTGGAAAAGGGGGTGGGGGGAATGAAATGGCACCGGCAAAGTAAACCCTCCACAACTGAGCTCAGCAAGCAAATATGTACTAACAGCCATGAATCTGATCTTTGAAAGGTGTACTGAAAACAACCCAATGAACTGGCAGAAGAAATAGGAGGATGTTTTAGAAGAAATTCTGGAAGCAATCAAGAGTTGATAATTGCAGGAAACAGGGTATAAATGCAGACTGCAGGGATGCTGTCAAGAGTGATATAGCCAAGCAGAAAATTACTCTGGCTTGCCTGAGCAAAAGTTTCAAGGAGTCTTATCTTTCTCATAGCTGTCAAAAGTCTACTAAGCTGCAGGGCGGGCGGGGGGGGGGGGGGGGGGCAGCTGTTTGCTATGACGAAAAGTTTAATATCCCAAACAGATAAAGGATTACCTTGACTAATAAACGCTTCACTGACCATCAGTCAAACTGGGGAGGAGCAGAACATGGGGGGGGGGGGAAGATACATCAGAAAAAGGAGAAAGAGAAATGAGTGGAACAGTAAAGGTCCAGAAATATGGCGCAAAAGAAAAGTTGCAAAGGCACCAAATTGTAAACTGAAATGTTCTCAGATAATATTTGAATACGGTACCTCATTCCCCACCATTTCCCTTCACCCCCCCCCAATAAATAAATAAATAAATAAATAAACAAATAAATAAATAAATAAATAAATCGGGAAAATAAATAGGTGCGGTTTATCTTTTTCACCAGCTCTGAACACACTATGCATAGATTGACTTGTCTGGACAGCTCGCTAGATTAAGGGGATGTTCAGAATCCACGGATAAGGAATTTTGAGATACGGAGAGCATTAAGCCATGTGAGCCCTCATGGGCAACAGAGGAGTGGTATAATCCAGAACCAAGGTTAAGAACTCATCTGCTAGATATGATTTCCACTACCACCACCACCCCAATCAGATGCAAATGTTGATACACAAACCCAGCAATACCAGCATAAACTTTTACCAGATTTCTTTCTACAATGTGATAAGTGCTGGTGCACTGGACTGTATTGGACGAGTTTGGGTGGCTTAATTTTTTTCATGACCCTGCAGTCAAAATATATTACTGCTTCCAGCACAGGAGACCACACGGCAAACCTAAAAACACAATATGATGTTGCCATGGCTGCATTAAAAGAGTGGCCTTTGCTCTTCCCCTCTGTCATTGCCAATGGTCAGAGGGACAAAATAACACACAGGAGAGAGAGAAAAAATCCGACCACCACCTCTGAAAGCTCATGACAATTTTAGGAGATTAGAAAAAAGATATGGTAAGCTAGAGAAACTGAGTTACATTATTTTCCCCATCCAATGTATTACATAGGATTTCAGTTTAATTATAGGTTTGCCCACTCAGCTATTAGACAGCATAAGTGCATGAAAATAAAAAATGACTACGTTCTACAGTTGTCTCTGCCTCTTCCCTCTGACATTCATGCTAACAATGGTCAGCAGCCATCACAGCAAACAGGCTACACTCCAGAGCTGTTTACAAACTGGCATACCTCCAGAGTTCACACATCAATCCTTACTAAAATGGGGTCAGAAGATAGGCTGACTCCTGCTAAAACATGTTTTCGCTAGAACATGACCCCCCTTCCGTAATTCAGGAGCACTTGTTCTTCTGTCCTGCCAATAAAGTACTACTGCAGAGCTGGAATTACGCTCTCAGAGGGCTACATCTGTCTGTTATGCCAGCAACAGCAGGCATCTCGCTCTCCAAAATGCTTCCAAAATCCCCTGCGCACATTATACGCCTTCCAATGGGGAACGACGTACACTGCGTCATCTCTCCTCTGTGTTCTGTTCCATTCCACATAACTCTCTGCATTTGTTTTCTCACAATCATCTGTTTAAAACAACCAAGCATGGAGGTTCTTAACCGTTATTGCCCCTCTGCCCACCAAACACAGGAGAGCATCATAAACTGTACCCCAACCGACAAGCAAAAATTTAGGACATAAAAGCAGAACTCCAGATGAAAGAAAGAAAGAAAGAAAGAAAGAAAGAAAGAAAGAAAGAAAGAAAGAAAGAAAGAAAGAAAGAAAGAAAGAAAGAAAGAAAGAAAGAAAGAAAGAAAGAAAGAAAGAAAGAAAGAAAGAAAGAAAGAAAGAAAGAAAGAAAGAAAGAAAGAAAGAAAGAAAGAAAGAAAGAAAGAAAGAAAGAAAGAAAGAGGCTTACAAACTCCTTTCCCTTCCCCCCTCACAACAAACACCTTGTGAGGTAGGTGGGGCTGAGAGAGTTCAGGTGACTAGCCCAAGGTCACCCAGCTGGCATCTGTTGGAGTGTACAAGCTAATCTGAATTCCCCAGATAAGCCTCCACCGCTCAAGCGGCAGATCGGGGAATCAAACTCGGTTCTCCAGATTATAGTACACCTGCTCTTAACCACTACACCACTGCTGCTCCTTTATATAAATAAAGCAACTTTATATGTTTATTTACAATATGTATATAGCACTCACATCTTAGGCAAACATTAAATGAGATGACTACATAAAAGCCATCAACACTTCAACTTTCTTGTTTATTATCTGCCACTTCTTCAAGAGCTGTGGTTCTCAACCTTCCTAATGTCGCGACCCTTTAATTCCTCATGTTGTGGTGACACCCAACCCTAACATTTATCCATTTTACAGATGGAGAACACTGATGCAGAAAGTCTTAGGCGACCCCTTTGAGTCATTCAACCCCCCAAGGGGTCACGACCCACAGGTTGAGAACCGCTGTTCAAGAGCCTAGGAGAGAATCTATCATGACTTGGATGGCCCAGACTAGCCCAAGCATGTCAGATCTCAGAAGCTTAAGCAGGGTTGGCCCTGGATAGTACTTGGATGGGAGACCACCAAGGAAATCGAGAGTTGCAGAGGCAAAGGCAAACCACCTCTGTCTCTTGCCTTGAAATTCCAACTGGATCACTATAAGTGATCTGCAACTTGTTGGTACTTTCCACTACTACCAGGGGAGAAACGTCGGCGCTGGGAAACAAATCTCACAGTGGTTTCTGACTGTCAGGGAAAAAGTAGGAGAACAGGTAATTCCTAATACCTCAAACATCTGTTTACCCCCAAAAGTTCTGAATGTCCCCCAAGTTCTGTAGAATGCCCCCGCCTTGGGTGAGAGGGGGGATTTGGCCCTGCTCCAATTATCCAGCCCAACATTTGTGGAATGTAGAAGAAGAGGTGGTTTTTATACTCCGCTTTTTCTCTACTGAAATAAGTCTCAAAGCAGTTGATATTCCCTTCCTTTCCTCACAACAGGCACCTTGTGAGGTAGGTGGGGCTGAGAGAGTTTTGAGGTTGCCCAGCAGGCTTTATGTTGGAGGACTGGGGAATCAAACCCAGTTCCCCAGATTAGAGTTCATCACTCTTAACTGCTAGTATATAATGTGTATGAGCAGGAATGTTTGCTCCTGGTCTTACCTTGGCTGGTTACAAGGGCAAAAGAGCATAAGAATGTGTCATATGACTGTATATTGGAAACCTACGTTAAATATTTCCTTTTGTTCTACATGGAGGTAATTGAAATAACTGTATGTGAGAGTTTTAGCAGTATACGTTGGTTTCTGAACCCAAGAACCTGGGTGGAAGAACAATATTTGTCATTGACTTCAAACAGTTCAAATGTGTGTTTAAGAAAAATGGAGTATTTGAAGTAGGTTTTAGAAAAGAATTGTGTTGGTTGGTTGAAAGGTCTTGGACAAGAAATACAGGAGATTGGATTGAACAGGCATTCTCACGTCTCCTTCACAACAAGCAGGCCGCTAGGAAACTGGGAGAGCCCAAGTGACCTGAGCCTAAGATTTCCTTGACTTTAAGAACTAGGAATAAGCTCCTGAAGCAGATTCTATGTTTGCTCACAGTGTCTCTCCTTCCCACACCGCACAAGTAACATAAGAACTCGAAAAGTACATGAGAAGGGAGGGACCATCGACAGGGATGCTACCAATTCCAGCACTGCCAGACCCTCAATTTGGGGCAACACTGATGTGGGAAGTAACAGTATCATCGTCCTCTCACACAACCTCAAACTCTTGTATTGCTGGAGCAACACTGGGAGAAGATACAGTTAGTGGCTCTGATCCACTAAGACAAGGTAGGAATGGGCCTTTAAGATGGGATCTATCAAAACCACAGCATCCAGAAACCAGTAGGAGAACCTTTTACTCTCCCAGGCATACTCCCAGCTAACTTGTGGCAACCTCATAGGGCTTTCAAAGCAAGAGACATTCAGAGGTGGTTGGTTGTTGCCTGAATGCAGGTCACAACCCTGGTTTTCCTTGGAGGTCTCCCAGGGCTTAGCTTCTGAGATCTGATAAGATCAGAGTGGTTTGGGGCTCTCCAGGGTGGACAGACTATTATAGACATCAAAGTCACCATTCTAAAAAAAAATTCAAGGAGAATATACTGTGTGAAAGTGCTGAATTAGATTCATCAATCAACTAAGCATTTCATCTCATCCTGGCTTAAACAGAGAAGTTGGATTTCCTTACTACCATCGCCAATGAATCTAAAGGACTCAACATGCTTTAATATGTTCTTAACGTGTTTTACTGGACTATATAACTCTTGCACCAGTACATGTTAATTTTTACTTAAACTTATCCCTTCACTTGTCTGTTCAAACCTCTGACCTTCTTCATCATTGCTTGTCCTTGCTAATTCGGCTTCAAACACACAGAATTCACACAGAAGTTTTATGAGGAGATTCAAACCTCATCTCTCCCCCTCCCCTCACTCCTAAATCTACACTTGAAAGATTCACGGCAGAAATCATTCTCTGCCTTAATTCCTCATCTTCAACCCACTTCTGGTAAGCTTCTTAAGTAGGATTCCCAGTACGATTTCCTTTTACATGTCTGAAGAAGTGAGCTGTAACTCTCACAAGCTCATATTGAAATAAATCGTTAGTCTTTAAGGCGTCACTGGATGTTTGTTTTATTTTGCAACAGTAGACCAACTGGGCTACTACCCCTTTGCAATCTATCTCGCAGAGACAGGGAGATTCCTCATTCAAATGATGGCCAAAGCTCACTGTTCGCTAGTTATCTTCTGGCATACAAGGCCAGGCCACCTTCTGGGTACTCTGGGCAGAATTCCAGACAGTTTCACAGTATCTTGGGCATTAGCATCTTCCTGGGCAATTATGCACACATGCACACAGATATACACTGTCCTCCTCTCTGCCATACCTGGCATACCCTATTGGTGTGATTATTTTACCCATACACACCGAAATAATTAAATACTGACACAAAACAAGAAAGAAAATCAAGTTTTAATTCACTCTTTTAGAAACGTTCACATTTCTACTTTAGGCCACACACAGGACAAGAATCGCTGGCCTGCAGAAGGTGAAACTTAAAGCATTCAAGAGAAAAAACAGATAAGTGCAAGAACTGATTGCAAATTCCTACAGTTTATCACTTAGTCTGTGCCTACATGACCTACAAGATCTACCAGACAAATACACACCCACACAGCAGAAGCTAGAAGAGTGGTATTATATGAGTAATGCGGTTTTGCAGGCACAAATTAATCATTTAATCATCCGCTTCTCCTAACCATGATTTCTTACATAAAGCCAGCACATTCTAACATGGACTGAGAGCATCTGTAAACACGGTGAATTTGGATTCTGCACTGGTGTGGAATTAAAATATATCAATCCTATGTAAATTCTGCACGGCCACCCATGGTTTTCCCTCTATATTTGACACACACATATATACTTTCACACACCTAATTACCTACCTTACCCAACATTAGCACATCACTTTTTATTCTTATGCAGTTTTTCTAACCCCCTCAAGATTCTTAGAAGCATGCATACACACATGCAGCATCACAATGCATATTTCCCACTTTGTGCATGAAAGATACACCCTGAAAACTATTCAGACCACCTACCCTACAACCACTCTGACACACAGCGCAATCCTATGCAGTTAACGTTTCTGTATACTGCCTTGACCCCACACGAGTGAGGAAAAGCAGCCACTATTTTAAAAATAAAACTCAGAATAGATCTGCACTGATCTCCACCACTTAAGACATACAGGATTGGATCTTCCTCCTTCTCAGAGCACCATTCCTCTGGGTGAAGTGGAGCCTAACAGAGCAATCCTAAAGAGAGTAAATAAATAAATGGGATCGAACCAAATGGGATTAGATTGGAGTAACTCTCTTTAGGATTGCACTGTATAACTCGCATCAATGCTCTCGTTTATTTCCTTTGTCTCTGTGGGTTGTTCAGAATGAAGCCTGGTCTGCAAGAAACTGATGTTCAAAACCTACAGAAACTGCACTCATGTTCAAAGCCTATAGATTCCATCCTAAATCTTCCTTCCACTTGGGACTCCTGGTTCTGGGCTCAGTCGACTGTAACTCCCCGTACTACATTATTTATCTTATGTGGGCTTGGTGCGCACTGATCATCAGTGCAATCCTTACGGGGTATACACAGCGCAAATCCACGACAGGTTCAGACTGTGCATAGGATCGGGTGCAGATGGAAGTGGTTATTCCAGAGCAGGCGGCCGGGGGCTTTTGGCACCTGTTCGGATTCACACACACACGGGAGCTCGGCTGTGGGGGAAACCACCGACTCTCCCCCCAGGTATCGCCTGCTGCAGACTCACCCGGCCTCCCGCATGACATTGCCGTCCCCGCAGTCGCAGGCGCCGCCGGCCTGGCTGCGGAACATGTTGTAGTCGTGGCCGGCGTGCTCGCCTTGGTGGAAGCACTCGGCGCAGAGGCTCATGCAGGGCGAGATGCCGCAGGTCCGGCAGCGGTAGGCCACGAAGTTGGCCGTCCACACCAGGCCGCACAGCGTGGCCGGGTCGTAGGCCCGCACCGCCTGCACGAAGCCGTCCCACGGCTCGCCGCCCGCCAGCAGGCACCGGCACCACGCCAACGCCTCCGACGACGACGACGCCTCGCCAGGCCGCAGCACCCGCTCCAGCAGCGCCCGCAGCTCCGCGCCGGCCTCGCCCTCCTCGCCGCCGCCGCCGCTGAGGGCCGCCTTCAGGCGCGCCGCCGTGGAGCGCTTCTCCCGGGCGCCGGCCCCCGCCATGATGGGGACCTGCGGCGCTTCCTCCCCTTCCCACCTCAGCCGCCACCGGCTCGCTCGCTCGTGAGGCCGCCTCTTTCCCCTCCCTTCCCCTCTCGCGATAGCCGGGAAAGCCGGCTGTCTGCCCGCCTCAGGCCGCCTACTCCGCTCGGGCCTGCACCTTCTGCTGCTGCTGCTGCCGCCGCCTCAGAGCCCAGCTGGCTCCTGCCGCGCCTCTCCCCGCCCTGACATTAGGCCGCCCGCCCCTCATCCCTCCTCCTTTTCTGTGTTTACTCTCCAGCGTGGGAACACGTCTGAGTCGACAGAGGCCTGTAATGTAAACAACACAATACAGCCCTGCAGAGAGGGCCCTGTAAACCGCACAGTCTCTATACAGCCCTGCAGAGAGGCCTGCAAACGGCCTGTTTTCACTTGGCCGTGGGAGAGGGTGGTGGCTTTGGGATGGTCACTGGCAGCTCGTGGGGTGTTCTAACTCTCAGGCACTGCCAGTGGTTCTCTTTCCCTCTCCCTTTTGTTTTTTGGTCTAACCTACCTCACAGGGTAGGTGTGAAGATAGAGGAGGACATCATGGAGCCCCTACTGGGGAGAAAAGCGAAGCATAGATGCCTAAATAAATAACTCCAGGTTCGTTGTTGTGGTCAGGTCCTCCTCAATTCCCACAGGTACAGAGAATGATTTGGACCAGGGAACATGGAGCCCCTACTGGGGAGAACAGCGAAGCTTAAATGTTTAAATAATAACTCCAGGCTCTTTGTTGTTGTGGTGTATAGGAAGTAACCCCAATGAAATGTAACTGCTTGCCAACAAAACTGGGCATATCTCACAAATCAGTACCTCTCCAGTGTAGAAAGGCTCTTGTTAAAGCATGGGTCTAACGAGGCAGGTGTATGGTTTTAAAATACTGGGCAGGCTGATGGAGGTTAGATCCATCAGTGGTCTCTAGCTATGGTGACCGAAGGGAGCTTCCATCTACAAATGCCACAAACCTCTCCGAGACAGCAGCAGGAGAATGGCTTGCGGCCCAATCCTATATGGAAGCTAAATCACATCATGGAGGCAACGCAGGGCTGTGCCAACGCGTTTGCCCCCTCTACCATCACAAGGGGCACACCTGTCAGCAAAGGAGCCGGCAATACAAAGGCCTGAAAGTTTATGTATTTATTTAGTAATTTTTTAATCCCTCACTGCTTCCCAGGAGCAGAGGCCATGCATGATATTCTCCTGGTCTTGTTCAGAAAACCATGTGAGGTGAGTTAGGCTGAACAGGGTTGCTGGCTCTGGACTGAAAAATTCCTGGAGATTTGGGAGGCAGAGCCTGGCAAAGGGAGAATCTGCAGAGCTAAAAGAACTACCTGCCAACACTGCCGTTTTCTCCAGGGGAACTGATGACTGAATATCAGGTGTAGTTCCTGAAAAGCTCTAGGCACCACCTGTAGATTGGCAACCCTAAGGCTGACCCAAAGTCACCCGTCAGTTTCATGGCACTGAAACTGAACAGGGCTTTCCCAGATCCCAGTCTTACACCCTATCCACTGTACCGTCTTGTCTTTTGTTGTTGTTAATAGTGGTTGTGTTTTACTACAGCTTCTAAGAAGAAAACTGCAGTGAAATATAATCCTCTCTAAGGCTTTCACTGGAATCACTAGGATGTTGTGGGTTTTCTGGGTTGTATGGCCATGTTCCAGTAGTATTTTCTCCTGACATTTCACCTGCATCTGTGGCTGGCATCTTCAGATAGCTCCATCAGTGGTCACTGGCCATGGGGGCTGAAGGGAGCCCCCATCAACAGAGGCAGCAAACTTCTGAATACCAGTCCTGGGAGGCAGCATCAAGGGAATTAATTGCAGCCCAGAACTATTGTGGGGGCAGAATCGTGTCGTGGAGGCGGCATGGGGATGCACTGACACATTTCCCCCCTCTGCTGACGCAAGGGGCACCCTGCCAGCAGAGTGGCAAAACCCAGACGTTCAAACAGCTGTGGAGCTGCAGTGGTATCCGATTGGATGGCGGGGCAGGGCTTTCATTGGTTTCCACCCCAGGTTTCCAAGCAGTTGGGCTACAGACCAAGGTTTTCTGGCAATTGGGGCAGGGTTGGGTTTTTCTGCCTCCCCATGCCGCTGGAAAGCCCTTTGGAGGTGGTGGGCTGAGGATTGATCTGTTGGTCTGTATGTCCTGTTTGAAGGCCTTCCAGGGCAACTGGTTGGCCACTGTATGAAACAGGTTGCTGGACTAGATGAACCAACGGTCTGATCCAGCAGGGCTCTTCTTGTACACTTACTGAGTGACCACAGCAGTACCTGTTCAATTAGCAGCCCCATCAAAGAGGCTAGGCAGTTGGTGCCACGGCTCCACTGCCCCATCGCTCTGATAGAGGCTTCCTGGCAGTGTGGCTAGGCTTGAGAAGCAAAAAAGCCTCCTGACTGCCAAAAAAAACCCCATTGGTCTTAAAAGACTCATGCCACCATTTTGGTGGTGTAAGTCTAAAGCCTCAGCCACTGGCATAACAGGGCTAATAGCCGTGAGGAAGCTGACTATCATTGGCTCCTCCCCAGACTGCCCCTACTATGGCGGTAGCAGCAGAGGCACTGGTGCGGCGTTCCATTCTTTGGGAGGAAACAATGGCCACGCACCAGCAGAATCGCCTCTCTGTTGGCACAACTGCCACAGGGAGGCCAAATCTGCCGATGTCGTGACACGCTGCTCCTACAGGTGGAGTTGCCCCCCCTTTACATGGGGCTGATAAAAAAAAAATCAAGGCTCCTGTTTCATAGAGTGCCCCTTTTCATTAGGCTTGAACTCTGTCTTTTCTATTACACATTGTTTTTTTATTTTGATACAAAGTTGCATCCAGAAAATTGCTTTGAAAACTTTAATACACTCCCAAGAAAAGATTATCGATATTAACATCATTAACACTAACATCCTTAATAATTCCAGAGGGATACCATGTTAGTCAGTAAAAATAAGCAGAAGACTGATTGGAAGTCTGACAATATTTTATAACTAGATAAGCTTTTGTGGACTGGGGTTCACTTCGTCAGTTGCATGTAGTGAAATACGTGTATCTGACAAAGGCGGCTCTACTCCATTAAAGCTTACACTGGAATAAAATCTCATTAGTTTCTAAGTGCCAGTAAATCCTTGTTAATTTTAACTTTACGCTGTGTTTTATATGCATCAATCATAACACCATGTTTGGATTTTACACTCAAAAGTGAGATAATTTATTTAGATCAGAGGTGTTCAAATTAATTTCTGATTCACAAAACCCAATCATATTATGAGGTTGACTTCAACAGAAACAAGAAGTTATCTGAAATGCCTCAGGCCAAGCATTTGGGTTTGTAGACTGCATGATTTCAGAGTGGCCTGACTCAAAAGGTTATGAAATTAAGCCCTGTTCCTGTGGTCATCCAAAAGAATTTATTTTGCCATCAAGTCACAGCTGACTTATGGCAACCCTGTAGGATTTTCAAGGCAAGAGATGTTCAGAGGTGGTTTGTCATTGCCTACCTCTCTGTCATGCCCTGGTATTCTCTCAAAGTCTCCCATTCAAATACTTGCTAGGGTTGGGGCTCAGAGTGTGTGACTGGTCCAAGGTCACCAAGCAAGTTTCCATGACAGAGTGAAGATTCAAACCTGGACTTCTCAGATCCCAGTTCAACACCTTCACCAATATACCACAACAGCTCTTTAAAAGAGTTCATGGATGTTCAAAAATAAAGCAACCTGTGGATTTAAGTACCTGCAGATCTGCCCATACTTGAGAAATAGATATATACAAGCAGGAACCCATACAGACTTGCAGGAAGCATCTCATCCTCACCTGTACACACTATTTCCTCTTTGCCTTTCATGGTTTGGACTTTGTTTCTCACTCTCTCTCACACACACACTCTCACGCACAGAGCAATAGAGAGAGAGAGCGCTTTTCTATAGGCAACATAGGAGGGATTCTGCCCACTTCCAAAAAGGGTCATTAACATAGGGCTGGTAAAGATGAAAGCCACACAGGAAGAGAAGAATGGAGCAGGATCAAACAGAAAGCCTGGTAGAGTCAACCCATTGGAAATACAACTACAAAATATGTCCTGCACATAAATGAATTCAGATAGTACCTCTTAAAATATTTGCTGAAATCTCAGCTATTAATTCTGAGACACACAGCACACTCTCCTTGCTATAACCAAATAGGAGCTGGTTCATTTATGAAGCAAGATTCCCCTGATTCTGATATTCTCTTTAAGAGCTGCTTTTTTTCCACTAGTAAAACTAGAATGGTACCTGGGCTGCAGAAAGGGAATATCATTGGCTGCTGCTGTAAACTGTTCTGACACAATTATTTTTAAAATAAACAACAAATGTGGTACATTGATTTGAGGAAGCATAGAAGAAGGAAGCCAAGACTGCCCCATAAAGCTTGCTCCCAGCCATCTGAACTACAGAAACAGCCTGGTATCTAGTACTGCCAACTCCGGTTTGGGAAATTTCTGGAGATTTGGCAGTGGATCCTTGGAAGCATGGTGTTGGGGAATGAAGCAAGCTCAGTGAAGACCTGATCCTATGGTCCATACCCTGAAGTTGCCTTTTTCTCAGGGGAAACTGATCTTTGTCGTCTGGAGATCAGTTACGGTTTCCAGGAGATTTCTAACCCTCACCTAGATGCCATCCTGGGCTGCAGGGACTGCCTTGGGCCAGATGGTCACAGGAGGAGGAGGGGATAAATATACCTCAACTGAGAATCAAAATTCCTTTGCCCAGTCCTGCACTTTACTATATCCCTGTAAAAATCCAGCTTGATTCTGAGCTTCTTAGTGTGCCTTTCTCTCATAATTTTTAATCTATCTTTTCAGACTATGAAGGCCACAAATGTAAATCATCTTTAATTAAACTGGTTCTTGTGGGTTTTCTGGGCTGTATGGCCGTGGTCTGGTGGATCTTGTTCCTAACATTTTGCCTGCATCTGTGGCTGGCATCTTCAGAGGTGTATCACAGAGAAAAGTCTGTTTCACATTGCGTCTAGTGAGAAGGGAAAGTTGTCCACACTAAACTTTTCCTTCTCACTAGACACAGTGTGAAACAGACTTTTCTCTGTGATATACCCAGTGGTGGGATTAAAATGATTTAACAACCGGTTCCGGTGGTGGGATTCAAATAATTTAACAACTGGTTGTTTACAAGCACCATTCTTACAACTGATTCTGCCGAAGTGGTGCGAACCTGCTGAATCCCACCACTAGATACACCTTTGAAGATGCAAGCCACAGATGCAGGCAAAACAAGACCCACCCAGCCACACAACCCGGAAAACCCACAAGAACCAGTTGAATCCGGCTGTGAAAGCCTTCGACGATACATTAAATTAAACTGACTTTCCAAAATGTGACTGATGACCAAGATATCTTTTACTTACAAAACCTCTTTTAAACAGTGTATTCTCTGTGCAGAAAAAAAACAAATGGTCTCAAAAACAAATTAAGACAAGATATGGATGGTGTTTGGCCAGTTACAGCTGCAACCCTATGCTAAGCGAGACATGTCTTAAAACGAGCAAACCATGGATTTTGGCGGTCCTGATACCTTCATACAATTGTTATTTTCAGGGCTGTCCTAAACATATCCGCTACTGCCAGATTTTTTTAAAGTATACTCATAAAATGCCATTGCCTTCCACTGCTAATACGGGTGTTTAGGATTGCAAGTGGAGTAATAGTGCAATCCACAATTAATAGTGCAATTTAGGTGATCGTGCTTCCTCCGACTAATCAAATACATGGACAGCTATTGATGTCTCTGGTACTTCTACAATTTCTCTCTATTTCCAGGCGAGGGAGCCAAACTGGTCTTGCTATAGCAGGATGGGAACAAAAAACAAGGAGTCGAGTTCCCATTCTGTATGGCGGACCGTTTAACTCGCTGCACAATGCGGAAATTGGAGGATCATCCAAGGAATTTTTGCAAAGGTAGGGACAGTTGGGCAGGGGGGCGGGAGTAATTGTGGCGAGCATAGTTGTAGATATATCTTTGTGAGTAGGGGAAAAAGTTGAAATGATCTGGGGTAGTTTATATAGATATAGATAACGCTAGCTGTGTTCCCTTCCGGTAAGGCTGCAATTCCTATGTCTTCTTGCTTTCAAGTAGGTGTAATGTTAGTGCAGATTACTCTGAGCGCAGTAATCATGAGTGTGATCACGCTGCAGAGAGTTTAAAATCCAGCTGCACGATGCCACAGAGAACAGGAAGCACTTAGAATTGCCAGGCTGCGCGTTAAATCGGAGAAATCTCTGAATTATTGTTTCTGCCGTCTCATGATTCCTAAAACTTTCGCTCTGTTGTCAGTAATTCTGGCTTTCCTTTTCTGTCCTCTTCTGAGTTTGCCATCTCCTTTTCCGGAGCTTAAAAAAAGCTAATGGAAAAGTTGCCCTGTTATAATCGTTAAGTTATAGCAGGTGTTCTTGTTTTGCTGAGATTGTGCTTTAGATGTTTAGTGCAATGCTTAAGCAGTATACATTAAAAGTTCAAAGCATGTGTATTACATTTTGTATTTTGCATTTCAGCTTTTTTTCTGGGTAGAGTAAAAGCAACACTCTGATATCCAATTCATGAGAAAGAATTTTAATGAGCTATACCCTGTACTCTCAATACAATTAAAACAATGTTGTAGGTCAGGGTATAATAATACTGTTGTTTTAAAAGAGGCGGAGGGGAACAGTGGGGGAACAGTTTAGTACATCTGAGGGGGGGAGGGGAGGTGAGGGGCGCAATCTGTAAAAGAGACAGCTTGTTTGGGAACCAGAAGAGAACATCTAAAGTTTCCAGACAAAAAACTAAAATTTGGTGCCAGGTGAGACCTCTTACCTCATAACTTCTTCAGGCAGGGAAACCTCTTAATAGAATAAAAGGTTTATTTAACAAAGGAGAGATGGGAAAAGGAGATAAATAACTTGGAGGGAAGGAAGGAATTAGGCAGAAGAAATATATATATATACACAAGAGCTTTGGCACAGAAATGCAGTATTTGGTTTGCTCAGTTTCAGTTCTGAGTTAGCTTAGATGTTATTCAGATGTTTCTTAGACAGTCCCATTACTTAAGACGGTACTGGGTAATGGATAGTACAAACACAGGGTCCTACAGGCTTTGTACCTGTATGTTCATGTAGCCCTCACAGTTAAAAATTCAACATTGAAACATTTATTATTTTCTTTTGAGAAAAAACAAAACAAAAACCCATACACCAGACTAACTGCTTCCCAGGAATTCTTCCTCCTTCAGTCTGAAAGATATATTCCGCACTGGTTTATATATGTGGCCTTTCAGCTTGGCCCCTCAGTAAGCCATTACCAGTTCACAGTTTGTGTATAGAATTTGCTTAACACACAGCATACCAGTTGTCAACAGTAGTGTTAGTCAGTTTTCCACACTGTGACTAAATCACTCTCCTCAGAGGTGATTGAGCACAGCTAAGGCAGTTAGCTCTTAACTCCCAGACATTCAAATCCAAAAGCCCTTCAAATTGTTCTTTATAGGAAGATAACCTTCTCCCTGTGTGCATCATCAGGTTACTTCCCCCAGAGTGCAAGATGCCACAACCAATCAGGTGGCTTCTCTTGTTTCTAAGACCTTCTATGCCTCCCTCTGAATGTAAATAATGAAGCTTCTGACAGAGCTGCACTTTTGAATTACCTTTTCCTCTGAAGTCCATCACACCAGGCTTTTCAGTTAAACTAAGTCATAAACAGTGCAAAAATGGAATTACAAAGTAGAAGACTATGCAGTAAGAACAAGATAATACATACAATAAACAGTGGAACAATCTGACAGTCCAGTCCGGGGGAAGGAGTGTGAAACAACTTCGGGGAGTGTCACGGCCTCATGCAAATACGTTTGACCTCTCCTGTCAGCAGAGGAAGCAAAGGCACCAGTGGCCAACTGCTCCTCAGCCTTGTGGCAGTGGAACTGGATATTGGGGCTGGCGCGAAACTGTGCTGATGTCCAATCGAATGCCAGGGGCAGGGCATTCCTGAGGGTGGAGCTGATGTTAATTGCTTCCACCCTGGCTTTGCAGGCAAGTATGCTGCAGCCCGGGACTCTGATTTACCCCACCCTTTTTGGGTGGCATAAGTCCATTTAGCCCTATGGAGGGGGGTTGTATTTTCTGCCTCCCTGTGCTGCTGGAAGACCCTCTAGAGGTGGTGGGGTGGCACAACAGCGGCACCGTCCCTGGCTGCCTCCGGCTGGAGATTGGGCTATAAAATCCTGTTCCTTTTTATTACAGTGCTCTTCTTTCTATTGTACTACAGTTTTGTTTCCTTTATGGAAATATACTCCTGAATAATTCTGTTTAACACTGTTGTGGAATGAAAGAAGTGGGGCGGGGGGCATTCCTGGCCTCCTCAGGCATGTCATTCCACAAAGTGAGAACCACAACAAAGAAAACTTGTGGCTAGGCAGCTGTTGACCTTATCCATTAACAGGTGACACGTCAGAAGGCTTTGATTGGTGTGAAAATGAGAATACTGTTGCATGTCATTGACAGTAGCAAAAGCAGAACCTTCAAAAGACAGCCAAGCCTTGTTATATAACCCCCCACCCCCAGAAATTATTATTGTGCTTTTGGATCTCAGGCATGAATGCAAAAAGCATTCCCATACTTTATTTATATGCATATTTGATTGTATCTTCAAGTTGTAAAACGTCAGGATGAAGAAATTAAAACTAAAAGAACTTGAAAGTTGTCTTCAGCAAGTTGATGGTTTTGAGGATCCGAAACTGCTACTTGAACAATATCCAACGAGGCCACACATAGCAGGTAAACTTCAGCATTACACTGATATCAAGTCTCCACCAACTTATGGCAATACCATAGGGTTTTCAAGGCAAGAGGCAAACGGAGGTGGTTTGCTATTGCCTGTAGCAACCCTGGACTTCCTTCCTTGATGTTCCACCTACTAACCAGGGCTGACTTTGCTTAGCTTCTGATATCTGACAAACTGAGTTAGTCCAGCCCAGACAGATCAGAGCACTCACATTATTTTTGTCATGCCTTAAATTATACAAGACTTTCTTGCCGATTCTGGTAAGATCATTCTAGATTGGTGGGAGTAATTTACTGATACCAAAGCTATTCAATAGAAAACCCTGTACATTGAAACTGGATGTTACCTTTTAGTCAAGGTATCTATTATCAAGCCTTTGGTTAGAGATCAGAAGTAATTTCCCTGGAACGGCTGTGGTAACCAAGAATTGAACTGATCTAAAACCAGAATTTGGTAAATGTATGAGGTGTACTAAGTTACAAGATCCAATGTGTCTGCCTGTTAAGGTCTGAAATAGGTTTCCCAAAAATAAGGGGTCCACAAATACAAAAAAGCTATCAAATAAAATTACTCCTTGCTTTGGAATTAAATAAATTTCCTTATGAAATCAGCTTTTTAAGCTGATTCTCACATTTGGGATCACAAAGGATTTGGATACCTTGCCTAATGCAGCCTGTACTTTTATATGCATGCTTGAGTCACCTGGATTTTTAAATTATTATTATTAGCCTTACACTCAATTCAAGCTCAATCTTCTTGGTTACTTCTTCTCAGTGTAAAATAGGTGATATGCCTTTGGACATAGGCAGTGCTTCCTTAGTTAAGGGTTTAGGCAGAGGAGAAGAAGATGAACCTTTGCATCATTCCAGACTTGTATTATTTATTATACATCCTAATCTCATTGCCTGTATTAAAAAAAATCTTTTCCTCTAGCATGTATGCTTTATACGATTCACAATACATTTGATGACATTGAAAACAAGATTGTTGCAGATCTCGGATGCGGTTGTGGTGTGCTGAGTATCGGCAGTGCCATGTTGGGAGCCGGGTAAGCTTCTGACACCCTCATTTTTCCTCTGGTTTTCTTAAGGATGAGAAAGATGATGTTAGTGCTGGCTCATACTTCAGTAAAATAGCAAACAGATGTAACTAAAATGTCTTGGTGAAATCCATCAGTCCTACTGAGGTAGCCCTTCTTCCTTGGAATTCAACCTTCTTAGATGAAGGCATAGATTGGATAGAAATTGTTCTTTGTGTCATGGATGGATTGGCCACTGTGGCCCCTGGGACTTTCTCTGGTGCAGGGGTCGGCAACCTTTACCACCCAAAGAGCCATTTGGACCCGTTTTCCACGGCCCCGAAGATCTACCGAGCCAGCGAGTGGAGCTGCCTCCGGTTCGGCCCCTCCACTCACCTTTCCTTCCAGCACTGCTCTGGAGGGCTGGAGGGACATGCCCACGCTACCCTCTGACCTCCAGGCCATGCGGAGCCACAGTATAAGGCTGAAAGAGCAGCATGCGGCTCCAGAGCCATGGGTTGCAGACCCCTGCTCTGGTGGTTCATGGCCAGCCCCGTGGTGAGAAGGGTGGTTCATGGTGGGTAATGGTGAGTGGACTTGGCTGGATAGACAATATGATTCTTTTCTGCTCCTTACTTTGGGGAATTGGGGATAGGACCCTTTTCTGGGGCTGTTTTTTTGTCTCTGTTTGCCCCTAATGTGCATCTGAATGTGTGCTCAAGTGAAAATCAACTTCTCTGTTGTGCGTGGAATACAATGTGCGTTCTATGTGCGTCACCGCACACATTCTTCTGTAATTGCCCGGGTTAACTGCTTGTTTATATAAGACTAAAGCTGTTTGACGCCTGGGATCATAAGGCCTAGGGGGATAAATTACTATCACTCTAAGCTTTCACGCACTTTGTGTAGCAACACACAGGAGAATATTAGTGAGAACATGGCAGCAATGGCCCTTCAATTATTTACTGTGCATCCGCAAACTTTTTTTTGAGTTGTTTCGCTGATACCAAGTAATTGCAGTGTTAGCATTTGCCTAAGCTCCTTTATTTTTGCTTCAGTGACAAAATGTTAGGCCTTGCTCACCATGTGTGCTGGAGAAGGAGATTGTAGAATGTCGAAGTTGTGGAATTGAATGCAGGAGATTGATTCCAACTTTGAGTATTCCTTCACATAAAAACTCCATACAAATAGAAAAGCTGGAAAGTTGGGAAACTGTACAGTTCATTCTGCCATCTTATTCCCACCTTCCTCTTGCATATAAAATTTGGGCTTTAGTTAAATTATTGAAAAGACACATGGGAAGCTGAGGCTAGTTAACTCACTTGTTAAGAATATAAGAAAGAGCCTGCTGGATCAGACCCGAGTCCATCTAGTCCAGCTCTTCAACTCGCAGTGGCCCACCAGATGCCTTTGGGAGCTCACATGCAGGATGTGAAAGCAATGGCCTTCTGCTGCTGCTGCTCCTGAGCACCTGGTCTGCTAAATTTACATTTTAAATGTTAATTAACAGAGACATAAGGTGGCCAGCCTTGAAAAGAAAAAGCCCTTTTGATCAGTTTAACGTAACTCGTTTTTTGACAGAAAAGGTCATCAAAATGTTATCTAACCTAGTATGAAGTATCATATATCTTTTTTAGGTTTAGATCAGCTAGGTGTACATATTCAGGAGGATGAGAAATAACAGAGCTCACCATTGTCTTAGAGGTGGTAACGGCTGGCTTTTTCCTTTGTCCAGGTTGTGTATTGGCTTTGACATTGATGCTGACGCACTGGGAGTATTTAACAGAAATGCTGAAGACTTTGAAATTACAAATACTGACATAGTTCAGTGCAATGTATGTTCTTTACCTGAGGAAATGGCAAAAACGTTTGATACAGTTATTATGAATCCTCCCTTTGGAACCAAGCACAATAAAGGTAATCCCCCCCCGGCCCCTTTAGAGTTTTTGTGCCTCTTCACAAGGCAAGGCACTCTTTCTGTTAGCTGTGAATAATCTGAGAACTTTGTCTGCCTAAACTCATCCACCCAAATGCATATCTAATCTTGCTTCTGGACAAGGTCATGTGATTAAAGCAATGATTCTCAAGCTGAGGATTGTGACTGTCTTACTGCTAGGTTGTGAGGCCTAGGAGGAAGACAAATAGGGTAAGCTGGGAGAGGAGTCTCTGGGAGGCTAATGGCAGGTTTCGGTTTGCTTCTGCATGTGTGAAACAGCCACAAAATATAGCTTCTTGCCCAGTGATGCTTTTTTGTATGTGTACATGCGTAAGAGGGGACTCCTTTCCTTCCATTTTCTCTACAAGGAAATCTGTCTGGCTCTGGAGCAGCAGTGGCACAGTGGTTAAGAGCAGGTGCACTCTGATCTAAGGGACCAGGTTTGATTCCCAGCTCTGCCGCTTGAGCTGTGGAGGCTTATCTGGGGAATTCAGATTAGCCTGTATACTCCCACACACACCAGCTGGGTGACCTTGCTAGTCACAGCTCTACGGAGCTCTCTCAGCCCCACCTACCTCACAGGGTATTTGTTGTGAGGGGAAAGGGCAAGAAGATGGTAAGCCCCTTTGAGTCTCCTACAGGAGAGAAAGGGGGGATATAAATCCAACTTCTCCTCCTCCTCCTTCCCCCCAATGGTTCCCAACCATGCGTACCCCCAGGGGTATGCACCAGAGTATCCAGGGGTACAGGATACAAATTACATAATGGATTTGCTAATATGGAGGTATGCTTTTAGGGAAAGAGGTTGTCAAGGGGTACATGGGTGAAAAAAGATTTGGGAGCCACTGCTCTAACCCATGACTCCCCTCTTCCAGCCAGATTTCAAATCATGTTCTCCTCTCATGCTAATGAGACCAAAAGCAACACAATTTTTAAAAACAAATATGTGGTTATAGTTGAATAAGTCAGAAGGTTCCAACTTAAGAGCAGCCTCTACTTTTCTTAGGCATGGATATGGCTTTTCTCAAGACAGCTCTGCGGATGGCAAGAACGGCCGTTTACTCCTTGCATAAAACATCAACCCGACAAGTAAGTTTTGCAGATGCTTCTAGAGAGCCAGACCTGATGGAAAAGCTAACAAATTAAAGATACTGCCTTCAAACACAATGCAGCTAAAACAGTCTATAAATTTTGGCAGTATTGCTTTTAGTGATACTGAGATTAACGTTGGGGGCCAAACCAGACAGAAGCTGCATAGATTTAGGCATTGTGTCAGTATGAATTTTGCCTTTTGTCCGCTACTAAGACTACTAAATACCTCAAACTTTTTCAATTCTCAGCATATTCAGAAGAAAGCAGATGACTGGAAAGTGAAGATGGAAGTTTTAGCAGGTAGAAACCACCTATTTCCAAACAGCCTTCAGGCATAGGATGTCATTCTGCAAACTTCTTATACATAAACCCTCCGTAAGCCACTCTGCAGTCCTTTGGGGAAAGCAGAATATAATTTGTGTGCGTTTAAGTTAAGTAGAACACTGGTTCTATGCAGGCTACCCTGCAGACCTTGCTTCAGTTTAACACTAGGCTATCCCATAGCAAATATTTCTCTCTAGTCATCCCGGGAGTCTTTTAAAACTTGGAAGGCAAAGCTGTTTTTAAAGTCATTTTTGCAGCAGTTACATAGAAAGCTTGATTTTATATCAGCCACAAGTTTAAAATATACGCTTTGTAAAAGCTCATCTAGTTGAATTACCACTGTTCAGTTCAGTTAAGAAATGTTACAAATAAGGTGCAGATCAGGCATTTATTCCTCAACAACCCAATCTTGAGTGTATTCTTCCTTATTGCATAGGACACAGGGTGAAGCATCCCTAATTTTGGAATTCCTAAATCTAACATGAATTGGTTGTCTGAATTGCACCATCTGTATTTTTTTTTATTGCCAATATACCAGGAATTCTAATCCTGGTGTAGATTCTGGTGTTGTCGATAAGAAGGAAAGAGAATTGGTTAAAAGGCTCAAATTTTGCATTTGAATCTAACCTAACTGTTCCTAAACTAAGAAATCTGGCTTTGCAATGAAAGGGAAAGGAGTCAGGATATGCATGCCCCGAAGCGAGCCCAGCTTATGCCAGAACAAACAGGAGGCTGTGCATGATGTCTGAATATTTGGGTAGGACCTGAAGTTTGTTTTCTGCTTGCAGAAGGGAGGGCAGTTGTTGCACATGGCCCCTTTCATAATAGACTTCTCCACGATACCCATGTTGCTCCTGAGGGTCCCCTGGTGCATTCTCCTCCAACAGTCACAACCACAAAAACCTTGCATTTTGGGTGATGCAATGGGCTGTAGTGGGGAGAGGGATAACAGAATTTTGGAGACTTACCATGAGGGTTCTTTCTGCTCTGAGGTAAGGAGGGCATCTTGGAAGCTTGGTTGTTTCCCACTGACTGCTCAGGGAGGCAGCACTAAAACTTTCCACTTCCCATCCTCCAGGTAGAAACGTACAGTTCAGTTTTATTCCTGCCTCGCCCAGGAAGAGCAGCTCAGATAGTCCTCTGCAGCAGCTGAATTTTCCTTTCCTCCTTTCTCTTTCCGAACCCATTTTCTAACAGTTTGTGGAATTCACATTTGTTTTTCGTTAGAACTACGATACGACCTACCGGCATCATACAAATTCCATAAGAAGAAATCGGTAAGTTGCTTTCATGCAGTATCAGGTAGACAACTGCTAAGCTAAATGTTTGTTTGCCCCATGAGAACTTCTTGATCAGGGCTTTCTACAATTGTTCAAACATTAAACTTCCTACCAAGAATGCAAAGCACCTTGGGTATATCTTCAGAAGTTCATGTATGAAGGTAGTGATCTGCCACTTAGAAAGGCTGTTCAATTTCTTGAGAATGAGGGGGCCAGATTTACCATGGCCAAGATGTTGGGGGGGGGGGGGGGGGGTTGGGTTGATGATAGCATTTCTCCCTCATGGAAGCCAGAAGTGATCCTTATCTTGCCACTCCCTTTTTATAATTTGAAATGAGAAATCCTCCTCTGCTAATATGAAATATGAGGCAGTTTGAAAGCACTTAAAGATACTCTTAGCACTACATTTAGCCAAATTGAAGGCAACTAGTGCTGATGTGGGTGAAATGGACATGAAAGATAATGCACTACACACTACTGTGTAGACTAATGGGACAGACTGTCCCCTGTCCAAAAAGGCTTCTACTGCCTCTGTTCCTACAGACAAATTCAAAACTGAAGAAGAGCAATCCATGTGTGTGTGTGTGGGGGGGGGGGAATTGGTGTTTGGAGCAGGCAAAGTTTGCCAGCCCGGTGGTGTAAGAGGCACTTATGTCAGTGGGGAGGGGGGCAAACTGGGAGGCAGGTGGGTGCCGTGGAGCTCAGCAGTGCCTGACTTAGAAATGCCTGCTACCTGAAGAGCCGCACTGGCCTGAAGTTGGACCCTGGTAAGCTGTGAGCAGAGTAGGGGCATTCCCGGGGTGGAGCTGACTTTCAGCCTGGGAACTCCCCCAGCATAGCCATCGGACTTTCACTACCCAAATGTTGAGTCCATTTTGGGCAATAGAGGGATTTCTGTTTCTCTGCATTGTCTGGCAGCCCTCTGGATGCTGTGATGTTGTCCCCAACATCTGGATTGGGCTGTAGGAAAGGTCTGGCTGTAATCTGCACTAGAGTAGTGCGTATGTAGAAAAGCTGAATTATGTACAGAAGTGGCTTGTTTTACACACCAATAAATATGAGTATGCACAACTATGCCTACCACTGAAACTTTCTGCTTAACCATGGAAATGTCTAGTTGCTTTTCCTTGACCATATGATCGTCCATTATGATGCTACCTACCCTCTCTTACAAGTTCTCCCACACATTGAATAAAAATCTGGGGTGCTGCTGCTGGTGGAATCTATAAGTCTTATTCTCACAAGTGGATTAGTTCAAGTGAGATACATGGTTGAGGGGGGATTTAAACACAGGAATTACTGACTGGAGTCCAGCAACTATCCCAGCTGTGGTCTTCAACTGACACCAGAAGATAGAGGGAAAGGAAGAGATGACAGATGGGCATGACAGAACTTTAAAATGGGTCTTACTTTGTACATTCAAGTTAAAAGTAGGGCCCAGTTCTCGAAGTGTCAGCAGCACAGTGGCCTCATTCTCCTAAAAGGCCTGTCCTTGTGTAGGTACATCTAGGAATTATAACAAAATTGCTAATTTGAAACCACCTGCCAGTAGTTGCTGCTGGGCTTCACCCAGATGTATCATCCCCTCCAAGGCCAAAAACAGGCCTGGAAATGATCCTGTTCCCCCCTCCCATCTTATTAATGGAAACCAAGGCTTGAAGGCTGGTAATATTGTTGAGGTTGCCTAACAACCACCCCAAAGGCCACTGCAGAAGGCATTTGCTTACTAAAGATACAGACACTTCTTGTATTACTGAGTGGGCACTAGCCCCATCATTTTTAAAAAAAAGATTTCATTTTTTTCTGGAAACCTGGGGCTTTCTCAGGTTTGAAGAAATATCTGTCTTGTCTGTTTATGGCTCCAGTCTCCAGATTTAAGTATCCACAAATGGGGCCACAGTGAGAATTGGGTGTATTGATGATGCCAAATACTTCCTGTAATTGTGGTACAAAGATGGAAGATGAAGTGAACACCAGAAAACTATTCAAAACATTGAGAGAATGTGGTAGCATTATAGTTAGATTAGTGATAAACCCCTTAACCCAATAACTCATTGCATTCTGACACTTGAAATGCTGCAGTTTATTTGGTATATGCAAGTTATACACCTTTTGTACACAGTTTTACACAGCTGCTTAAACTTTCCCCTTCAGTTTCTGACTGTATAACACTATAAATATAAAAACCGCCTGATAAAATATGCCTCCAGAAGGGGAGAGGGGATCTAAATTGAAGCAGCTTTTTTTTTCTCTTTCCCCTCTGCAGGTGGACATCGAAGTAGATTTCATTAGGTTCTCTAGTGAAAAGAAGACAAATGAAGGAATGACTTAAAACGTCTGAAAAGCAGAATAAAGATTCAATGCTTTTTTAAAAAAACTGTTACTTCTGATTTCCAGCATTGTTTTCTGTCTTCATCTGTTTTGGGGTAGATCCCTCTTTCTCTGCATCTTCTAACGGCCTTTTTTTGGCACTTGCTGCCCCTGTAACATTTGAGATCCGTCAGTGGTGTGATTCACAGCAGTTCAACTTGCATTCAAAGCAATGAAAATGAAGCCAGTAATACTGATACACACAGAACTAGTAGTTTTGCTCTACGTTTTTGTAAACAAGCACAAATGGTTTTGCTAAAATGTGGGCAGAATGGATGTTACTTGAATTCACAAAGGATTTTTCTATGATTTATTTAAAACCTATCTTTGCCACTGTTCCACCCAAATAAGGCCCCGCAGAGTGGAAACATGAAAACGTTTCAATATTAAAAAATTTACACACACATACGGGGGACTTTATTTGGGTAGAACAGTGGCAGAGATAATGTTTCCAGAATTTAATGTAGGGGTTTCCTAAGCAGAAAATAGTATCCCAGTTGCACACTGAAAGGGAAGAAGCATTTAAGGATCTCATTTTGCACAACGCTTTCCTGTGCTATAAGACAAGGCAAGGAGCCTTGGATCTTAGAGGAGGACAATATGGTATAGTAATAGTTCCTTCTTCCGCAAACTGGATTGAACTGCAACATTCCTCCATCCTGCCTGATCTGGGATTCTTTGCCTTTATGTAGGAGGGAATAAGAGGGAGTTGGACAGCAGCACTACTCACTACCACGGGTGAGGTTCTACACCCGTGGTGGCAAACCTTTGGCACTCCAAATGTTTTGGACTACAATTCCCATCAGCCCCTGCCAGCAAGGCCAATTGGCCATGCTGGCAGGGGCTGATGGGAATTGTAGTCCACAACATCTGGAGTGCCAAAGGTTCGCCACCACTGTTCTACACCATCTGATGAGTAGTTCTGGCTCAGCAATTCCTTCTTCCTCCAAAACACTCTTTATAAAATATTATTCAAAATTAAGGTGTAGATCACAGGCCGGACAGCTTTGCTCATGTTGCAAACTTCTTGTTTTCCCCCTCCTGCTGCAGCTCATCCCCCACTCCTCTCAAACCAAGTCAGAGTCAGAAGTTACAGGAAAAATTGGCAAAAATTATTCCTCTTCTTCTAAAAACAGAAGTAGGCATAGCATGAAGGAGTAAATGAGGTTAGCAGTCAAACCTAAGAGTTTTAAAACTGTCCTTTCATAGTTTGCCTATCAAGACACTTGCGGTATCAAGCTGATTTTGAACAGCTACTGCTAAGGTAGAGATTTTATTAGGACTTCTGGGCAAAATAACTCTCCATGTTTATTGTCTTTACTCAGGGAGGTATAGGGAGGTGGGTCCCTTCTGCTACCTTCTTGGTAATCCTGTGAAGGTTGGGCAAAGATATTATGACTTGTCCAAGGTCATCCAGTAAATGGAGGAATAATTTAAATCAGGTCGTCTGGTTAAAGTCCATGACTCTAGTTCCTTCATCACACTGGCTCTTGTTACACAATCCTCCCCACTCGTACAGATTTGTTACTTATCCTTCATGTTTCTGTATCAGAAAACATTGTTCAGATTTGGAGAATTCAAACACAAGTAGGAGAAGAAACAGCAGTCATTTGGGTGCGACTGACGTTTATAAAAGCAGACGTTTATAAAACAGGAGATGGCTTACCGTTGTTTTCACCCGCCTCATCATCGTCACCCGCCTCATCATCAAATTTTGTCTTCTTGCCAAGGAATTTTACTTTTCTGTTCTGTGCACCTCGGCCTCCTCTGCCATCTTTTCCTTTACAACCTGCAAGGGCAGATATGCACAAGGACACATGTTTCAGCCCACGGATTACTGCAGCCTCCCTTAATTTGGGGGAGGGCCCCATGGCTACGTGCCCAGACATGTGAGTCATGATAAATCAGACACCAAAGACAGAATTTCTGTGTCCCAGCCCAAAATACTGCATCAGCTTGCACATTCATCGGGAAATAGTCAAAGTCATGAGAAACTAAAGCAGGTGTATGAACCAGCCTGAAGATCCCAGCTACCATTTCTATCCCTCTCTCACCTTCACAGCCCCAATATAATGTTAAATACAGTCAGAATAATGCACTTTTAGTAGGCTGTCCAGCACTGACTTTTCCCTCCCTGCCCTTTCCTCATGAAGGCTACAGCTTCTGGCCATACTCAATGGATTTTGGTCCTTCTAGACTTCTTTCTACGGCCCACTGAATATTGAGCTAAGGCACTGTCTCTTAGCAGTGCTATTCAGGGGATGTAGAGATTCCCTGCAGTCGTCATGTTCACTGATGGATCTGCTATTTACAACCATAAGAATGTAAGAAAGAGCCTGCGGGATCAGACCAGAGTCCATCTAGTCCAGAACTCTGCTACTCGCAGTGGCCCACCAGATGCCTTTGGGAGCTCACATGCAGGATGTGAAAGCAATGGCTTGCTGCTGCTGCTGCTCCCGAGCACCTGGTCTGCTAAGGCATTTGCAGTCTCAGATCAAAGAGGATCAAGATTGGTAGCCATAGATCGACTTCTCCTCCATAAATCTGTTCAAGCCCCTTTTAAAGGTAAGCCCCTTTTAAAGCTACCATCTTAGCCCATCCCCACCCCCCTTAAAGATACCTATGCTCATGGCCATTATGACATCTACTAGAAGTGAATCACCTCCCTTCAATCACTTGTTGCGGTGCTTCCTTTCATCAGGCCTGAATCTACTGCCCATCCACACTGTCTGAGGGTCACGCCCTAGTAATACAAATAGGCCTGCCTGGAGCAAAACCATAGTGGTGCCCATTCCTTGCCCCCAACACCTTGTTGACAGTGTAAGATCCAGGTTCTAAGGCAGACAAGGTCAACAGGCAAAGGAGGGAAGACGTCACCTCTTTCTTTCTTGTTTAACACTTTCTGCTGTTCATGTATGATTTTCTCCAAGGCTTCTTTTGCCACCTCTCCTTCAAGCACCTCCCAAGCGACATCTCTGTCCCGCAGCTGCAGATCCCCGCTATTGGCTTCTTGGGCTTGACTTAGGGCTTTCTGGGCACTGCTCTTGAACAGGATAATTCCCTGAGCAAAAAGAGATAACAAGTCTGAATCCACCAGCCAAAGATGTCCTAATTCACTTTCATCCCATTCATTCTGTAATATTCCATTTCTGATAAGGAACAAACACGCCCAAGTGTCTTCCCCAGTTCATTGTGGCTCTCCTCAGATTTGGCAGTCTGACGCCATGGCTTCAGCAGTGCTTGTTAAGGGCCCCTTCGGCACATGCAGAATAATGCACTTTCAATCCACTTGCACAATAGTTTGCAAGTGGATTTTGCTATCCCGCACAGTAAAATCCAGCTGCAAAAAGCACTGAAAGTGGATTGGAAGTGCATTATTTTGCACATGCAGGAGGGGCCAAGAACTGTCAAGGAGCCACACTGTATGTGGCAGTGAAGACAATGCGGGTCCAAGTGGTGGTCATTCTGGGGGCACGCCAGATGACAACCTGTGCTGTTTTGACCATCTTGTATTGGCTCTATAGCAGGAAATCTGCTTGGCATGCAGAAGGTGTAAGGTTCAAGCACTGGCATCTTCAGCTAAAAGGACTGAGAAGCAGCGGATGGAAAGATCTCCCTCTGAGACCTTGGAAAGCTTTTGCCAGTCTGACAAGACTGACTTTGATGGGTCAGCAGTCCAATTCAATGTAGGGCATCTTCATGTGTTCAAGAGAAGGGGGCGCTGCCTGAAGGAAGTGGCACCTCATTCTTTCTCCTTTAGTGCTAGTTAGAGAAGGGACTTGACTACTGTAATCAATTATATTCTCTCAGAAAAAAAGATGTTAGTATGGTCAGTTGAGGTGCAGCGATCGAGAAAACTGTATGCTTCCATATTAGAATGTAGTTCTGGACAAATATGAGAATTATCTTTCATTTTTATGTGTTGCCTTTGTCAAAACCATTACTTTGTGCATTGTTGAACATGGTACTTTGATTCAAGAACATTTATAAACTGAATGCCAAAATGAATTTTTGCTTGCAAACATATGAGAGGGAGGGGGGCTAGGTAGGCACAGGGACCCAGGCGAAGCATTCTACAACAAAGAAGATCCGGCATGTTAAGTTCTGTGGCAGAAGAACATACAACTCTACTAATGTATTTTTCTGAGACAGACTATAGTATGGAAGCAGCTATCCATACTTCAGATTAGACCCCATGGACTACCTGCTGCCACCTGGGCCCTCAAGAATCCGATGTTATCTATGTTCTGTGAAACATCACCTGTGCGGGGATTTTTAAGAGTTTTAACTTTCTAGTAAATTTTACCTCACACTGGGTTTGAAACTCTAATTGAGAACAAGGCAGAGTTCAATGAACAGTTTCACACGCCTTGGTGACCCCCCAGGCTGAACTACTGCAATGCCCCGTAGGTGGGGTTAACCTTAAGCAATTCTCTGACTACCACTGGTCCAGGAAGAGGCTGCCCCATCTGCAGGCACAAACCACTGTGATCATATTACTTCTGACTCTGATGTAGCAGAAAAGGTTGTGGAAGGATGTTGGTGGAGTAGCTCTTTTTCTCCAGCACCCTGCTGTGGGTCCCATAAAACGTTCTCTGAAGGACAGAAAAGCCTAGCAGACAAAATATACAACAGTACAAAACGCTTGCAGCAATGAGAGAATTGGGTTAAAAAATCATTGCCATCTTTCTTTTCTGCAGGATCTAAACCACTGGTGCTTCTACTTTGTTTCTGGGTTTGAGTTAAAGTTTTCATTTTAACCACTAGAGCTTTAATAGACAATCTTATATCGTCTTAGGCCCCTTCCGCACATGCAGAATGCACTTTCAATCCACTTTGCAACTGTGAAGAATAGCAAAATCAATTGTGAAAGTGGATTGAAAATAGATTATTTGGCATGTGTGGAAGTGGCCTAAGCAGAGGCATACTGGAAAAAAATGGCTCCTGGGGCAACCTTATTTTTGCACCCCCACTCCTTCTTATGGGCTTCGGACATGTGTAGGCTCCTTGACCACAGTTTGATCATGTGCGGGGGTGATTTTGCCCCCCCCCCCCATGATTAAATGGGTGGCGCATGTGACCCTACATGTCCCTCTGGCAGGTAACATCCCTGAACCTAAGTCTGCTGGAATCAATGGGATTAGAATGGAGTCCCTCTACATGGGACTGCTCTCTAAATGATATAGGACCAGGATTTACGAGAGCCTACCTGACTTGAATCTAGCCCTTCTTAGCATAAATGCATGCAGAGCAATGGAAAACAGTTGTTCAGTGTCCCAAGAAGACACACACTTTCTTGGTGGATGTACTGAGGCATCAATATGCCCTTCCCTGAGACCCATGTAATACCCACTTCAGTAGGCAAGGAAAGGGCATCTTCTTGCAAGAGGCTTTTTAACTTGAGCAAAAGGTAGGAAACTATGTCCCTATTGGCCAACCTCAGTTGTTTATGTGTTTCTGTTCATCTCTTTTCTTCCACTGATGGCTTTAATGGGTTTTCCCATGATGGGGCACTTCTGTGTAGAATTACTCTAGTGTGAGCTCATTAAATTCGGCAATCTTCATCTGGAATAACTGCACACATTTCCATTGCGAGTGTGCAACTGACAAGCAGGCTATGTATTTTTAAACAACAGTCCAAGGTTTTCACTGGGAGGCCACAAGGACATTTCTTTAAGCCCTGTGTATTGCAATTGACTTGCTAAGGGAAAAAACCCCCAAACAATTTGTCTGTGAATTGCTAACACTTTTAGAGACTAGGAACAGGAGTAATAAGTTCAAGGTGAAGGGAAAGCAATTCCATGTAAACATCAGGAAAAACTTCCAGACAGTAAGGGCTGTTCCAACAGTGGAATGCACTACCTCGGAGTGTGGTGGAATCTCCTTCTGTGGAGGTTTTTTAAGAGAGGCTGGATGGCCATCTGACAGGAGTGTTTGATTGGGTGTTCCTGCATTGAAGGGTTGGACTTGTTGGCCCTTGGGGTCTCTTCCAACTCTATGATTTTATGATAGCAGTTAAGCACCAATTTAGAAAGTTTAAGACATATGTATACATATCAAAGCAGTCTGCTGCCAAAGCAGAAATACAGCACCATTTTCAGTTATAGCAAGTAACCCATCTCTAACCTCTTTTGCACCTCTGACAAAGTCTATCCATTTAATTTCACCATGGCCAAAGAAAACTTCATGGAGATCTTCTCGGGATGTCTGATCTTCAAGGTCTCCAGAGAATTTCAGCAAGCATCCCTGCATTTCTTCCAGGGATTTCTTTTTTTGTAATTATTTAAAAAGCAAGAGAAGAAAAGAAGATAACTCTTGTTAGATGAGACAAGATGTTTATATCCTTGAAGATTACTGTGTTGAAATCCAGTTTTACACTCTTTTGGCAAACAGCGAGAGTATAGCTAGTTAAAGACTATGGCCCCTTCCGCACATGCAGAATAATGCACTTTCAATCCTCTTTCACAATTGTTTGCAAGTGAATTCTGCTATTCTGCACAGTAAAATCCAGCTGCAAAGTGGATTGAATGTGCATTATTCTGCATGTGCAGAAGGGGCCTATCTGAAACAAAGTACAAAGTTAATATAGGGATCTGCCTGATGGATGAAGATTTTGAGACTCGTGTTCAAATTCCCTTCTCCCATGGCGCTCACTGGGTAAACTGGAGTCACACTGTTTCTAAACCTAACCTGCCTTACAGGGTTATTGTGAGATAAAAGGGAGAGGAGAAATGTAGACCAAAGGTCTTCTTGGATAACAGGATGAAATAAAAATGTTACAGCTGGACAATGTAATGACAGATGAGACCCTTTCATCAGTTCATTAGTTCCTGTTCACTAGATATAACAATACTGCAGTATTAACTGCTTAAATAGTATAAGATTAGACCATGTACTTCTGACCAGTGTGGCTTAAAGGGGTTCAGTTTTTTATAAGTGCTCCACTAATGCCATAAGGCAGAGTGAATCTAACACAGAAACCAGTTGGCTTTGGAATTCCATAAGAGCACACGAATGTTTAGTTTAAACTTAAAATTTAGTATAGCCTTCCAAATCCAAGACTGACAATTTCTCCAGCTGCACAGGATATAAGTTGCTGATAGCATTCATCACCACACCACAGGATAATAGGACCACCCTGTGTAACAAGCAGACTGTCTTTTAAATCAAACACTTGGAGGGAGGGGGGCTCGAACCTGATCTGTCATACTTGCCTTAATATTTAATTACTGAGAATTCACTCTTGGTTCTGTTATTTGCTCTGTATGGTGATTTGCTAAAACAGCCTTTTAAGTAATATGAACTAACAGAACCAGACAGCCAGAGGGATGTAGTGGTTAAGAGCAGGTAGACTCTAATCTGGAGAAACAGGTTTGATTCCCACCCCCCTACACATAAGCAGCAGAGTCTTATCTAGTGAACCAGATTTGTTTCCCCACACCTACACATTCCTGATGGGTGACCCTGGGCTAGTCACAGTTCTTTGGAACACTTTCAACCCCACCTACCTCACAAGGTGTGTGTTGTGGGGAGAGGAAGGGAAAGGAGCTCGTAAGCCACCTTGAGAGAAAAGTGGGGTATAAATCTAAACCCTTCTTTCTCTTCTAAAATCAGAACCACTTTTTACAAAACTCCTTCAAGTACTACATAATGTCCTAATAAACTTCAGATAAAAAGCTCTAATACATTAGATATCAAATGATTAATTTATTTTAAATGGGGGGCGGCCACAGGCAGAGGTTTCAGCTTGCCTGGAAATGACAGTTTCATTGGGAAGCCCCCCCCCCCCATGCTGCAATTCCTGATTGCAAGGAAATGCTTCATCACAGAACTCTTATCGGATGAGGAGCACTTTGATCTATATATTCTAGGATTCAGCCATGACACAGATGTCTGTAGATAGCACCGGATCCCAACGACCTACTTAACTCTTTGAGCATATTTATTCCTGAATATCTTCAAATTACTAGCAGTGGCAATAGGTCCAAATTCCTTAGTTCAAGAGTTCTAGTGAAAATAGAACATGCCAGTCTGAGCAGCAAGTCCATAAGGATCAACTGGTGTTCACTTGGGTGCAGTCGACCTATCCCCCATCAGCCCAAAATGCTCCAGGGGACCCCCAGAAACAGTATAGAGACAAAGCTGGAGGCCTGCAGTTAAGAGGGGGGAATTGTTGACAATCGCCTACCTCCACTGACAGGATTTTTCTACAAGAGGCAAACAAAAATGTGCCCTTCCAAAGGAAAAAAAATTACACAGCTTGAACATGCAAATTTTTTGCATTTGTACATCTGAGCATTTCTTCTGCTCTATGCAGACTTTTAATTATAATGGAACAGAACTCTAAGCAACTCTAAAGCACGTGCGCACACACAAGAAAATGCCTGAGGTACATTGCAGTAACATGTGCTACACATGTGAATTCCAATTGCACGCTAGTATGCCATTACAAGTGTTCCTTGTGTAAAAGCCCTGCTAAACGCCTAGGCAAAAACAAAAACAAACACCCACAGAAATACTGTGGTAACAGCTTCAGTTTATCAAGTCAAGGGCTAGGTACCATTTCAGCAGCTTCAGCTTGCTTCTTTTGTTCTTCCTTATCCCTGTTACAAAGAGATTGCAAAAGTCAGTTAAGCAACCTTCCGGCAGATTCACAGCCAAACAGACAGAGATGTTCTTTCAGCATCCAAAGTGATGGCTTACTGTTTGGCCTTTGCTTTTTTCTCCAGCCTGTTCCGTTTTCTCTCCTCTTGCTTCTTTGTAAAGTAATCATCCCTGCACAAAATATGTTCTGATTAGAAACCAGTTTGGAAGCTGTTATTATATATGCAGGAGAAGGGAAAGAGAAAGAACAATCTTAGACGTTTGTCTGTTTTCAAGTAGCTGAACCACAAACCAAATCCTCAAATTTACTACTGCTAATCAATGCGACTAGCTGGTGTTGACAGCCAGTCCTTATTAAAAATGCCACCTGGATATCCTAATGCATAACTGTGCTCTACTTCCCATGCACAGAACCTTAATTTCTCAGGCAGCAATTACGCTAAAGCAGGGGTGTCCAACTCTGGCGCTTCAGGTGTTCATTCCAATCAGCCCCTGCAGGCATGGCCAATTGATCATGCCAGCAGGGGCTGATGGGAATTGTAGTCCATGAACATCTGAAGTGCCAGAGTTAGACACCCCTGCTCTAAAGGATTGACTGAGAGACCAAGTTGAAGAAGACAGGAAGCAGAAAGAATATTAAATTTGTTTCCATGGGACTGAAAAGAGTCCAATGGCACCGTTCCTATAATGGACACAGCAAGTCTATTACAGTTTGACAGCAGGTTTCCTTTGTCAGAGTTCAAGAAGCTTTCTTGGGTATGGGAGGAGATACAAAGATGACAGCAATGAAGTAGGCAGAACTTTTGAGCCACATTCACAATCTCCACTCTGTAATAAACCTAACTGAACAAATTTGGACCATCCTCTCTGCCTTTCAGCCTGGTTTTGGTTGTAAAGGAATAAATCTATACATTCTGGACTCAAGCAAGAACACCAGAGTTATCACATCGCCCAGAAATGTATAGCAAATTCAAAGAATTTAAACCTAGTAGAGTCCATCTAAACACCCCCATAGAGGTTGCCTTCTTCAGTCAGGAGTTTCAAGACAACGCAAGTCCATGCTAGAGCACTAAGCGCATTGTTTTAAGTTGTGCTTACCTGAAGAGCACAATTAGTTCTGTGTCGTTGTACTTCTGACCTGGAATCTCCACAAACTGCTTTGCAGATTCAACAGTATCAAAGACTGCAAATATCGAACCCTGAATGAATCGAAGAGAATTAAATTAGAGCAGCGGGATATTCTCACTCAAAGCTGGCATAATTCTGTGTAAAATAAATTACCTTAAAGGATTTCTGAAATGTTTTCCTCATCTGAATGCTTTCTACTTTGCCTTTATTTTCTAGCCATTCCTTGATATCATCAAGAGTTGCATCCAATGGAAAACCTTTCTGCAAAATGAGGTTTGGGAAAGTTACAGAGTTTTCAAACACACATGCACTCACCCCCCCCCCCAACACAATACATACCAAAAAGCTTTAAAGAAGGCTACTGTCTAATTGAAGGTAATTTTATACCTAGTTTAGTCCTACCGCAGCCAACAATAGAACTGCCTTGTTAATGGAATACGTGTTTTTCTGTATGTCAAAAGAATAATAATTTGGATTTATATCTCCCCTTTCTCTCCTGTAAGGAGGAAGGGGCTTACAATCTCCTTCCCCCCCCCCCCCACAGCAAACACCCTGTGAGGTGGGTGGGGCTGAGAGAGGTCCAAAGAACTGTGACTAGTCCAAGGTCACCAAGATGGCATGTGCTGGAATGCACAAGCTAATCTGGTTCACCAGATAAGCCTCCACAGCTCAAGTGGCAGAGCAGGGAATCAAACCTGGTTCTCCAGATTAGCGTGCACTGGCTCTTAACCAATACACCACGCTGGCCATGCTTCACGGGGACAGAATTTATCTGTTGCAATGTGACATGCTCAAAATCTCTGATCTCAAGTCTGTGGACACTAGAAGCACCAGGGCAAGAGGACAGGACAGTTCCATATGTCTCCATGTGACCAACAGAAGGAGTGTAAAAATATGACAAGTTGGCAAAAAACAAGTAAATCATATTTTCAAGCTGCATAACAAAGTATAAAAGCTCAATTTTAAAGACTTCTTGGACATTAAAGTATGCGATAAATGTGAACCTATTACCTTCACAATGTGTTTCTGGGGTTTTCTTGGGAATTTAACATACCTCTTTTCTGAATTACAGTCAGCATGGTGTAGTCAGTGGTTCCCAAACTTATTTGGCCTACCGCCCCCTTTCCAGAAAAAATATTACTTAGCGCCCCATGGAAATTAATTTTTTAAAATTTTTAATAGCAATTAAACAGAAAGATATATGCACCTGTGGCCATCACCGCCCCCCTGGATCGCTGCAGCACCCACCAGGGGGCAGTGGCGCCCACTTTGGGAATCACTGGCTGTAGTGGTTAAGAGTGGTGGATTCTGATCAGTAGAATTGAGTTTTATTCCCCATTCCTCCACATGATTGGCGGACTCTTATCTGGAGAACTAGATTTGTTTCACTGCTCCTACATATGAAGCCTGCTGGATGACCTTGAGCTAATCACAGTTCTCTCAGAACTCTCAGTCCCTCCTACCCCACAAGACGTCCATTGTGGGGAGAGAAAGGGAAGGAATTTGTAAGCCACCTTGAGACTCCTCACAGGAGAAAGGTTGGGGTATAAATCCAAAACCATCTTCTTCTTCACTGGACCTCTCCTACAATGCACTGGGCAATATTCTGTGGGAATTCTGGTTATCCTCCAGTCCAAGAATACAGACCAATGAGTATGACTTCACTCTAACTCAGTGATTCCCAAAGTGGGCGCCACCGCCCCCTGGTGGGTGCTGCAGCGATCCAGGGGGCCGGCGATGGCCACAAATAGAAACATTAATACATATATCTTTCTGTTTAATTGCTATTAAAATTTTAAAAAATTAATTTCCAGGGGGCGCTTAAGTAATATTTTTTCTGGAAAGGGGGCGATAGGCCAAATAAGTTTGGGAACCACTGGTCTAACTGATTGCATGACCTAAAACACTCCCTACAATCCTTTGCAAAGTACAGGGTTCCTCAGCACAAAAAAGATCCCTGAATATCACGCCTGAACCACAGTGAAGAAGAGTATCATTTGCACTTACAATATACACAGATCTGCTGTTAACTGCACTTTTATATTTTTCAGTGATTTCCGGTACAGGCTTAGTTGGCGATCTTCGGATTTTAGTGTTGTCTTCACTCACTTCCATAAGACCTGCCTTTGATTTTCTTAATGCTCCCACTATTGCATCAAAGTCTTTTGTCAGGCGATTTAACCTGAGATTGCAAAACAAAGTAGTCAAGGTTTCATTTTTTGAAAAAAATTAACATTAAATCATTCTCCAAATACAATATGAATAAACATTACAGACAACACACATTCCTGTTGGAGGAACAGCATAACATTTGTCTAGATCAGCCATTCTCAACCAGGGTACCGTGGTACCCTGGGGTGCCGTGAGCATGTCCCAGGGGTACCGCGGCAACACTACTGCCCCACCCCCCTCATTTTTGTGGTGTCTCCCACCGGCGCCAGCAAGGACATGGAGCTGGCCCATGGGGCAGGGCCTGCCACAAGGTCAGCAGCCACCACCACCCCCAGTGCTACCCTTCACCCTGGGAGGTGGGGTGTGTGGCAAGCAGGACCATGGGAGGGGAAGGTGGAGAGTGGCGGCAGGGGTACCGTGAGATATGAAGAGTGAGGTCAAGGGTACCCTGACTTCGAAAAGGTTGGGAAACACTGGTCTAGATAAATCAATTTCAAAAGAGTTTAAGCAATTAAGGAATAAATTAGATATGACTGAAATGGCGGAAAGAAACTGAGATTCATACAACAGACATTTTGAACAGGCAACTAAATCTGGAAGACATTTGGCAATTTATCTAAGAACAAAAACTGAAAAAAGAACAATCACGGGGTGAAGGGAAATAATATCATACATGTAAAAAATACAGGAACTTGTTCTTTTTCTTGGATTTATTTAGAAAAAGTTGTTGAGCAGAAGACACAATGAAAGAGGGATAGAACCTGGGATCAGATGCACCAAATCAGAGGCTCTTCCACTCAGCCACAAGCCCTCCCCTAGAATCTAGCACAGGTTCATGTAAAAGACCATCAATCCATGCCACTGCCACACTGGCAAAGGTAGATAGAACTACAGGGGATTTTTATGGCCTCATGCACTGGCAGCAGTGGGGTAGTGGTTAAGAGCAGGTGCATTCTAATCCGGAGGAACCGGGTTTGATTCCCTGCTCTGCCGCTTCAGCTGTGCAGGCTTATCTGGGGAATTCAGATTAGCCTGTACACTCCCACACACGCCAGCTGGGTGACCTTGGGCGAGTCACAGCTTTTCAGAGCTCTCTCAGCCCCACCCACCTCACAGGGTGTTTGTTGTGAGGGGGGGAAGGGAAAGGAGATTGTAAGCCCCGTTCAGTCTCCTACAGGAGAGAAAGGGGGGATATAAATCCAAACTCCTCCTCTTCCTCATTTTTTATGATCCAATTGGTTCCCAAGGACACTGTCTACCAACTGAGCTAATAATTTTTTCTGGCCTTAGTTGTCAGAATAGGAGTCCTTTTAAGGAAATGCCTGATAAGACAGTACACCCTGGAGAAGCCTATTCTGCTTTGATCAGCCGTCCACGTGCTCGGGCACTGGGCAGCCCAGAATGGGATGAGCTGGCTGTTTAAACGGCCTGGCTTTGAGGATTTCCCTTTTGCATATCATAGGCCTCGTCCACACATGCAGAATAATGCACTTTCAATCCACATTCACAATTGTTTGCAAGTGGATTTTGCTATTCTGCACAGAAAAATCCAGCTGCAGAGTGCTCTAAAAGTGTATTATTCTGCATCTGCGGAAGGGGCCGTTACCTTACGTATCTAGAAAAGCACTAGTCAATGAACGGTTACAATATGCTGCATCAAGTAAAGCTGCCCAGGATCAAACCTGGGAGTTTCTGCATACAAAGCAAGCATTCCCCCACTGAGCCACATTCCCTCTCCTTCCGAACTGCTAATGTAGTTGAGGAAGAAGTGCTTGTTAAGCGTAGCAATTAGCTTCTTAAACCATCTGGTAAAATGCTCAGCTTGAACAGACGAAGGGACTTCTTGCCAGACTCTTTCCTTCCTCTCCTGACCATTCACTCTCCTCCTTCTCAGAGGTTGCAGGCGCAGCAATGACAGATGCCCTGCATCCCCTGCATCGAGGGCAGCCTTGCTGAGACATTGGGAGGAAGGGCTCTTAGCGGAAACAAAACTCCTGCATGGAGAAACGTTCGTCCTCCTTCGAATCTGTCCATAAGGGGCTGAATTGTTTTGGTGCGTTTTGTAGTGGATGATGGAAAAACCGCAGGCTCATTCTCTGAGCCTGTGACATCTTGTGCCCATTGAAGGGAGGGTGGTTCTTTCCTGTGTGATTGGGACTTGGGTGAGAGTCCAGGCTGTCAGGGATTCATATTGGGGAAAAAAACACACACACACACACGCACGCACACACGCACACACACACACACACACCGGTCTGCGATCTATATTCAGTCTTGCAACATTTGGGATGGAGCTGCCCCTGAGGGAAGAGACCACTCCCCATGACCATGACAGCCATCCATACTCCACACTTGGGCAGGACTCCCCAGAAATGAAGTCCTTAGTAATACTTTTCAAATATCTGCCACAATGCCATGGTCACCCATGTGTAAAATTTACCTGTTAAATTTGATTATTATTTCTAGAGGCACCCAGCCTTCATCTAGCTTTATCTTCTCTTGCAGAAATTTGTCTCGTGGTAAGTTGTAATCACCAAAATAGTACTGCAAAATCAGTCAAAACAGTACACATGTTAACATTGAGCAAAGAGACTGCTGCCTCAGTTATCAAATAGTTTGTTCTTTGTCAAGCAGCTAAAAAAATATTCTTGCATTTTTATCTGTACTTGTTTGCACAAAAGAATATCCAGCATTAAGAATTCTGCATGGTGAGTATCTCTTAGGCTCAATCCGCACATGCAGAATAATGCACTTTCAAACTGCTTTCAGTGCTCTTTGAAGCTGTGCAAAATGGCAAAATCCACTTGCAAACAGTTGTGAAAGTGGTTTGAAAACGCATTATTTTGTGTGTGTGAAAGGGGCCTTAATTATAATGAAAACTGAGACTTGGCAGGTATGTAGGTAAAATGTATGGATTCCAACTCCAAGAGTTGAAAGTCCAGCAGAAAAAAATCTAGTAGATAAAATGACAGTTCTCTTCCCACTGAATAGGTTTCAATTCTATTGCTACAAGAAATGTTAATGTGTACCCCAAGTACATGTTGTATTTAACTACTCAAAAGGGACCTGTATCAACTGTGTAAAGTAGGTAACATCTGAACCCTTCATTGAACAGATCCTTCTCAATCTCCTCCTTCCTGCTGGTTTTTGGGGGACGGGATTTGCCGAGGAAATGTGGAGCAATACAGCCCCCGCCCCCCGTGCTCAGAAATGCCTCCCCCCACTCCCAGGAGAAGCAATTGGATCCTACCCTAGGTATTCTATAATGGTGAAACATTAAACACTTGTGAATGAAGAAGCTATACCTCAATTTGCTGGCAGACCTTGTTTTCCAAATCAGACATATTTTCGTGGTCCTCGTTTTCAGCCATTTCCCCCACCTATAATCAGAACAGTATTTGCCATTATTGACGATTTAAATTGTTCAACTATACTCTGTTCTCTTTGCTAAAACAAGTCCAAGAGCCGATCATGATTCAGACCTTGAACGGTTAATATCAACAATTAATGTAACACTGAAGAAAAAAAAAACAACGTTCGTGAAGAGTTTAAAGAACGTTTAAAGAAGAGTTTAAAGAAGAGCTCTTCGAATTTTAGTGTTGTCTTCCATAAGACCTGCTAATTTGACTTTCAGTATTACTAAATTGAGATCAATGTGAACCAGAAGAACTTTGGATAGGAATTAGACATAGTATCAAGGAAAAATACACATTTCTGTACCCAAGAGCCTTGCTGGATGACTGAAGAAAGTCTTAAAATCGCTACACAAAAGAATCAAAAGTCTGAAGTTGAACATTTCCCCCCAAATCTGCACTGTTCTCTTTCACTCATTCATTTCTACCCAGTCGGAAAAAAAGGGCAGGCTATGATATCTGGCCTTAACACGTTTTCCCTATGCTCCACCCCGGATATGCTAGATGCATGCCCCTGTAACACGTGGGAGCAAATAGGGAGAGGTTAAGCTTCCTCTGTGGTGGAAAGACCATGCCCACCTCCTTGACTTAACTCCACCAGCTAGTAGTATTTTGCCGACCTGCTCGGCCCCTAGAAGGCCCCTTGCAGGCCAACCCCGGCGTTTTTTTCAAAAGCAACCGTCCTGCGGATGCAGGCCGCTGTCTGCGCCATTCCGCCTCCCGGGCCCAACCCCGAGCAGTGCCAACCCCGACCAGCATCCGTGCAACCCTGCTGGATGCAAGCCTGCTCGTCTGGAGCACAAGTCCCACCGCCTCCATTTCCTCGGGAACCTACACGTGGGGCAGGCAACCTGCAAAGAGGAGGAAGGGTTGCCAGAGGCGCGTTCCCACGACCGCCCTCCCGCGTGTTGGAAAGCCCTCATGCGCTAACGCGCCCACCCACCTTACACTCGTCCTGGAGAAAAAGTCCCCGGCGGGCTGGTGCGGTTCTTGAAAGGCCGATACGGAGCAGCCCAGCAGCCTGTGCGGTGAATGCCGCGCCCCTTTGCCGCCTGCCCGATGAGAGGCTGGCCTTTGCATGTCTCCGCCTCCAGGTCCTTCTCCGCCTTGGTTTCGTTTCCCTTCCTGCTCTGCAAATCTTTTCAACGGCGGGAAAGGGAGTTCTTGTATGCACTCATTTGCACAGCTGCCTTCTGAAGTGCTGGAAGAAGCAGGAGCCACAGGTTTTGGGTAAGCTAATGCTCGATAATATGGGTTGTTGTTTGTGCTTTCTAAAAACCTGTAGCATCGGTTAATCCAGTGCACTTGTAAGGACGCGTCCAGAAAAGAACGAATGTTTGCAGTATTTGGAGTCAGTTCCTGAACACGTGAAACGTGCACGTGAAAATGCATCTCACTGATGGTCTGGCAGCCTTAGGTTGGAGCACGCACAGGAAAGGTGAAATTGGTTACAGGCTTCTGCCCCAGCCCTTATTTCACCTTAACCTCTATCTACTGGAACCGATGGGGGGAGGGAGGGGGCTGGGAATTTATTTGAAATGTAGCCTCACTTTCAGCCACCCTGGCTACTCCCTTCTGTCCAGTGACAACTTTCAGACTAAGAGCTAGTGTGGTGTAGTGGTTAGAGTGTCCAGCTAGGTCTGAGTCTCCATTCTTCTGGGTGACCTTGGGTCAGTCATGGAATCATGGGAGAGACCACAAGGACCATCAAGTCCAACCCCCTGCCTCTTTTTAAAAACCGCCCGAGAAGGAGACTCCACCTAAAAGTATCTGCCTGGTGACATGGGGTACCCCATGTCCCTAGGGCGCATGCCATCTGGTCACATGGGGGGCACATGACCAGGAAGACAGCTCTGCTTCCTGCCTCCATGTGACCAGGAAGACAGCAAGGCAGCAGAACTTCCTGCTGCCTCATCGCCTTCTGACGCCCTTGGCCCCACCCATGTCATTATTGCCTCTCCACCCGACGGAGCTTCTGGCGCACTCACCGGGGGGGGGGGGGCAGCCAGGAATCTGGAGCCAGCCCAGCAGGGAAGCCCTTGCCTTGCCGCCCAATGGCTTCCCAGTTGGCACTGCCCCTGCAAGCATGCCCGATGGAGCCTCTGGTGTGTTTGCAGGGGCAGTGCCAGCTGGGAAGCCGAGCTGGCTCAGCTGGAGGCCAAGCTGAGCCGGGCCAGCTGAAGGAGAGCGGGGTAAGGCCTGGAGGAGGGAGAATGGTGTGAAGGACAGGCAGAAGCCACGGGATAAAAGGAAGGGGAGAAACAGTCACGAAGCTGCAATGAGGATACCCGGGCTAGCATTTAAAATACAATCAAGGAAGAGAGGGAAGCGGGCAAGGGGTATCCAGGGAAAAGGTCCCCTTTGCCAGACTAGCTCAAGCACTTAGTGTTTGCCACCCACTCCCCGCCCTGCTGCCTGAGCTGTGGAGGCTTATCTGGGGAATTCAGATTAGCCTGTACACTCCAACACACACCAGCTGGGTGAACTTGGGCTAGTCACAGTTCTTCTGAGTTCTCTCAGCCCCACCTACCTCACAGGGTGTTAGTTGTGAGGGCGGAAGGGAAAGAAGTTTGTAAGCCCTTTTGAGTCTCCTTGCAGGAGACAAAGTGTGGATATAAATCCAACTCTTTTTCTTATTCTTCCCCAGAGACTGGAGGTGAGGCCAGGGAAGTCAAGTTTCAAAATGAAGCGTGATGTGCAAAAATCAGTTTTAAATCTTTTTAACAAAAAGCCCAAATGTGAAGTTGACCATGACAGCAGCAACACAAGCACGACTGTTTCCAGTCCAGAAAGTTTGGCTTCTCCTTCAACTTCTGTCTGTTCGCAATCGATGCCACAGGATTTTCAACCGCCAGCAAGTAAGTTTATATAGTACCTATACCTTTAGCTTGATTTTTATTCTGAAAACTTTAGACCTAAGATTGATGTATAGAAAGCAGTGCGCACTTAGCACTACTGTATCCTCTAGATTTCATTTTCAAAGAGCTGGCTTGCAAATAGCATAAATAACCTTCATTTTTTTTCCCCAGTTCACCCGGAAGCTTCTATACTCTATGACTGTGATGTTGGCAGATATTTAAAACACAAAATAGAAAACAGTGTGCCAAGCACAATGCAATAGAACCGAACAACTCAAAAATTCAAAATTGGCACACTGACCTGGATTTGTATGTAGACATCATTTACAAAAAATTCAAAGCAACATTTACTCAAAGTTATTTTTCATTGTTATTGCACACATGTAAATCCACTTACACTAATGTTAACCTTATTCTAATATACTATAATAAGAAAATTAAAGTGCATAATATATATATAAAGTGCCAGTGTCAATAAATCATATCAAAATACAATTTCATCATTTCATACAAATTATAATGACAAGATCCATATGTGACTCATTAGTTTAGAGTCACATATGGACCTTGTCATTATAATTTGTATGAAATGATGAAATTGTATTTTGATATGATTTATTGACACTGGCAGTTTATATATATATTATGCACTTTAATTTTCTTAGGTATTTAAAACAACCACCTCAAAATGACGAAGAGAAGTTTAAAGCTCTCAGCGAACCTTGGATCCCTCCATGTACGTACCAATTTCCTATAAGTACAGATGGACACTTGTCATTTCAACGCCATTGGATGGCGCAATACAATTGGCTAGTTTACACAGATTATTTACAAGGTGCACTTTGCAAAGTTTGTGTCCTGTTTGGTGGAAGTGGCTTTGGTGGTCCTGGTCAACAACAACTTGGGGCTCTTGTCAAGAAACCGTTCACAGATTGGAAGCACGCAACAGAAACATTTGAAAAACACGAAAAAGCTGAATACCATCAATTTGCTGTTGAAAAAGCTGAAGGGTTTTTTTCTGTGATGTCAGGAAAAAACCAAAATGTAATTGAAGCAATCAGCACAGAAGATCAAAATATTGCTCCAGAAAATCGTAAAAAACTCACTGCCTTAGTAGAAACAGTTATTCTGTGCGGTCATCAAGAAATTGCCTTGAGAGGTGACTGCGAAGGTGGACCTCTGGGACTCACCGAGCCTCTTCACAATGATGGCAATTTCAGAGCTCTTCTTCAGTATCGAGCCCGCTTTGGAGATGAAGCCCTTAAAAGCCATTTGCAAACTCAGACTTCAGATAGTAGGTTCATGTACACATCTCCTTCTATTGAAAACGAAATTGTTGAATTATGTGGTAACTCAGTGCAAGAAAGTGTAATCAGGAGAATAAAAAATAAAGGACCAGGTTATTTCTCAGTTTTGGCGGATGAAACCCAAGACAGCTCAAGACAGCAACAGTTGTCTTTGTGTGTACATTATTTAGACAGCTCTTGCAAAAAATCCATTGTTCGTGAGGACTTCATTGAGTTCATTCTTGTAGAAGACTTGTCAGCGTCGGCATTAGCAACCACCATAATGGAACGCTTGACTTCTCATGGCTTGGATCTTGAGATGATGGTTGGTCAGGGCTACGATGGTGCTGCAGTAATGAGTGGCCACCTTAAAGGTGTGCGTGCTCTGATAAGCGAGCAGTACCCTAAGGCGCACTTCATACATTGTGCTGCACATGGTCTCAATTTCGTTCTTGCCCATTCGTCAGAAGTAGCTATGATAAGGAACTGTATAGGAATGGTTAAAAATATTATTAATTTTTTTAGACAATCTTCCTTAGGGAACACTGTGCTGAAGAGAACTGTCGGAGAAAATGTGCATTCTCAATTGGTATCTCTTTGTGAGACGGGACCGACTGAGAAACACAAGGCTGTAAGCAGATTCGTAGAAATATTTAATGCCATTGTAGAAGCACTGTATACTCTGGGAAATGATGGTAGAGACTCGCAAGCCTTTCAGTTTATACACAGCCTAGAGAACTGTCAATTTGTTATTTCTTTACTGATTTTGAACAAGGTGTTTAGTTACACATCAAGTTTTAATGTGGCCCTGCAGACGGTTAGCATAAATCTCAATGAAGTATACACACACGCTAAAACAATCATAGAAGCCCTGGAGGCTATCAGGAGTGATGCTAGCGATGCTGTGTTTTACAGTATTATCGAGAAAGCGAAGAACTTACTTGGCACTACAGAAATTAAGGCTCCTCTTCTGGTTTCAAAACAAACTTGTGAAAGCAATGTTCCAGCCAGTACCCCAGAACAGTACTACAAAATAAATATTTTTTATCCATTTCTGGATCATGTTATAGAGGAATTGAAAGCTAGATTTGCCTCTCATGCAAACATTGTAGGAAATTTGCAAATTTTAGTTCCAGGTTTCTTTATAGATGACGGAGCCTGTCACTTACAATGAATACAACATTTGTACTTGAACGATGTAACATCCGAAACCTTGAAAGCAGAGTATGATTTGTGGAAAAGGAAGTGGGCAACAACTGGATCTGCTATGGGTGTTTTGGAGGCTTATGACCAATGCAATGAGCTTCTTTTCCCTAATATTAAGACATTACTTGGAATTTTTGCGGTGATCCCAGTAACAACTGCAACGCCTGAACGGACTTTCTCATCATTAAAACGACTGAGGACATACCTAAGGAACAGAACCGGCCAGCAAAGACTGATGGGCCTAGCTCTGATGGCAGTTCATAGGGACATCATCATTTCTTCAATGGAAATAGTTGATAAACTCGCTTCTCGGGTGATTTTATAGTTTTTTAAAATAAATGTATTTTTACATTTTCCTTTCGATTTTCTTTTCAAACCACATCCTATCACTACATAGCTGTGCATTATGTATGTTAGAAAAGCATTTCAATTTTATTTTACCTATACCAGGGTGAGGGGGATACCTGAACAGGTATCTTGAAACTGATGTACCTTGATCTTATACTACTGGTTGCTGACTGTAAATAAACGACTTTGGTCTTTGATACATGAACAAACCAGTTGCTCAATCACTGAACCCACCCCATAACAAATCTACACCTATGTCCCTGCTGGAAGATGCAAGTGAAAACTAAACTGGGTTGGCTTTAATTTGTGCAGGGATAAGAAACTGTCCTATGTAAGCTGCTTGGGTTCTGTGAGTAAAGACAGGCAAGGGTCTGGAGCTTCTAATTTTTAAAATGATAAATCATAGGGATTAAATGACTAGCAGGATTTTTATTCGGCCCCTTTTGTCTCTTGCCTAGTAGCATAGCTCAGTTGTTTCTTTACATCCTCAAACAAACCGCTATTGACTGCTTCTAAATATCTGTAGCAATTCATTGATTTTCATAATGGCCTTTGGCAAGACCTTCCCTTTGAGTCATTCTGAATAATCCACTTTCAGAACTCTTTCAATACATTTTGTTGATTGTTTACAAGTGGATTTTGCCATTTTACACGGTAAAATCCAACTTAAAAGTGCATTGAAAGTGCATTAATTAGCGAAGTTAAGCTGCGTTGGCCTTATTTAGAACTCGAATGGGAGATCATCGTGGAAATTCAGGGCTGCTACGAAGAGGCAGGCATTGATGAACCACCTCTATTTGATTCTTGCCTTGAAAATCCAATGATACCAGATTTCTGATACCAGATAGGAGGCACATTCTATGGTGACAGCATCAGTTCTGAAAGTCTTTCTTTAAGATTTTTGGAAGCTTTAGAATGTTTGGCAGTACATTGTATCACCATTTTTATTTCGTAAGGTTCGGGAAAATGTTGTAACTTGAAACATTTGAAATGATAAGTTTTTAACATTTTCATTCGCATGAAATTATGGCAATTTAAAATATAAATTAATGAGAAATTGCATTTTTCTACTGCCCAGCCCTAGTTATAAGCAAATAAATTGCTTTTTTGCTATAAACTGTTAAATAAATGATTTTTTTTTTTAAAAAAAAGCTATATTGTGAATATCCATTGTGAAAACTGGTCACATTGGCCTGCAAGTACAATGAATTATGATGAATCTTACAAATGGAACAGCCAGGGCATCAAGGTTGGACTGTGCTTATGGTATCAGTCCCACTTAATCTGCCCCTGATCCCAGTAGGGTTAGAACAATTCTGAAACTAGATGCTGGAGTGCATTCGTGGGCTGTGAGAGAACAGCTAATTACCAGAAGAAACAAATTCATTAAAAAGTTCTTAAGAGCCCCAAACCCCCACCCATTGAGAAGAGTGGCTAATGTAGCTCAACAGAAGTCACGAATATTGAGGCCTCCTTCGTTCCAGTTGGGCAGCTGCCCAGAAAAGTGACTCACAAACATGGGGGAGGAGGTGAGCTCCTCTACTGGTGGATGATTCTTTCACATTCTAAAAAGTGAGTGTCATGATATAAGTAATGTGTGATGTAGGGGTGAGCCCGCGAACCCAGCAGAACCGTAGAAGGAGCGCCAGGCATGGCAGTGGTGTCTTACGGCTCACGACCTTCTGGGTGCACCACGCTCTCCCCAACCCCTCGCTCCCCCATGAGTCACCCCGGGTCGCCCATGAACTGCCTGGACTTCCAAGCGGTCACCTGCAGGTGTCCCCATACAAAAGGGACAAAAGGGCAATTCCTGCCCCTCGCAGGTGAAGATTAGACTCCAGAACCACAGGATGCTTCCCTCCCATGCACGTAGCAGCCCGATGAGATCATGCATCACATGATGATCTTCCGCTCTCCCGCTCTCCCGATCTCCCGACCTCCCGTTCTCCCGCCTGCCCGACCCCTTTGCAGCCCGTTGGAGAACCCTGGCTAATAAAGGTTAGTGAGGGGTGGTTTTGCGGCAGAGTTGCCAGGATCACGGGATCCCGCGCTTCCTGCCTCTGGCTCTCTCCACCAGATGAAATCTCCGCGTCTCGTCTCTTCATTGGGGCCTCGTGGGTACGACTACAAGCGTACCTCAGCAGAAGAAAATCTACTTCAGCTTTTAGAAGTTTAGGAAACGCTGCCTTACAGACATTTTTTAATGTCGTTAGGGTTGCAAACCTATGAACCTGAGACTGAGATCACCCCATAGAAGTCAGGGGCACTTTTCTTCCTATATATCAGGGGTAGGGAACCTGCGGCTCAAGAGCCGCATGCGGCTCTTCTATCCTTGCACTGCGGCTCCACGAGCCCAGCTGCCGGCTTCATCCTTGCCTGCCCTCAGGCAGCAGGGCGGGCGCACCAACTGCCCGCGGATGGCTGGGCTGCTCCGCGAGCTTCCCCTCTCACCCACCCCATTGGGACGGGGCGGGCGCTTTCCCGGCGGACGGCGAGGCTGAGCCGCCGGCTTCATCCTTGCCCGCCCTGCAGGCAGCATGTGCTTCTCAGAATGAGTGGAGTAAAAGGTTAAAAAAACCAATATATACAGTGTTATCTTTATTTTAAATGTCAAAAATTATTTGCGGCTCCAAGTGTTTCCTTTTCCCGTGGAAAACGGGTCCAAATGGCTCTTTGAGTATTAAAGGTTCCCTACCCCTGCTATATATGCATAGCATTGGGTATAATCTGTTTATTTTGTCATTATGTGCAACAATAAGATTTAAAGCATTTAATAAGCACTCTTTTTCAGCTAGGGCTTAACAATGCCTTGTCAGTCAGATATGATCGATTTTTTTATTGCAGAAACAGTGGTATGCTGGGGGGGCGGAGTCTAGGAACCTTTAGTGTAACAATATTATTTGTTTCATCCTAAACCATATTTACTTGAAGACAATTTCCATTATTTCCTGTGGGCAAGACATCATTGTTTAAGTCAAATTATACTGGAAGAGAAATTTCATGCGGCAGATTTCTTCTTTAAGAGTCAGAAAATACTCTACATTTGCTGGTGGAAAAATCAGAAGTGATGCAAACATTGCTCATTGTGTGGCACATTTATTATAAATTAAAGTTAAATAACAACAAATCATCCCAACCACAGCAATATAAAAATGTGAAAACTGTACATAACATTCCCAAGTTTAGAGGTAAGACATTTTTAAAATGTAGTTTTAAGACGGAACTCAAAGGGAGTCATGATTGTAACAGTGGCATGCCAATTGTAAAGGTTTACATAAATGTTCTATTTCACTGATCAGTAATATTGATATCTCTTCCTAGGAATCCTCATGCTGATGCAGCATGTTTGGCAATAGGAAACAATCTAGATATCACTGTTCTGTTCATCCTCTATACCCAGAGGAATTTTGCTACAATGTCAGCATTTGTTGAATTCATAGTAATTGGTGTTTAGTTACCTCCTATGAGGTATTTATTGTTATTATACATTTAAATTTTTAAAATGCATTTACCCTGCCCTTCAACTGTTAAATCTTTCCAAGCGTTTTGCAGATCCTTTTAATCTCAGTGTTTTACTTCCATATCCTGTACTGCATTTACAGTGAAATCCCATACAAAACTATTAAAATCAGTCAGCTTAGGGGTCTGCAACCTGCGGCTCTCCAGATGTTCGTGGACTACAAACCCCAATTCGCCATGCTGGCAGGGGCTGATGGGATTTGTAGTCCACAAACATATGGAGAGCTGCAGGTTGCAGACTCTGCATGGGACTGCGCCTTCGAAAGCAATCCTAACCGTCTACTCAGAAGCCTACCATTCAATGAGGTTTATTCCCAGGAAAGTGTTCTTATAATTGTACACTTTCCATCGCTAGGGCCCCAAGGCACACTGTTGTTTGCTTTTAAATTATTAATGATTTAGGTTGGTCATATTTGGGCTTAACTTGTGAAATATGCACAGGCGTCACGTGATGATCCTTGCCTAGCGCTCTAATCACACCAGACCACAAAGAAATCAACCCTCCCTGATGCCCATTCCCCACACCCCACAAAATCCCCAGAGTTCCCTCAGTTGCCTGTTCTGTATGCCACAGAGCCACTTCAAGTAGGTAAATAAATAAACTTAGAAATAGATAAACTCCTTCATTCAAAATAGGCAAACTAAAAGAACACAATATTTTACTTTTAAGGCCTCTGTCATAATTTACTTTGTTGATTAAAAACTAAAATAAGTCATTTCTCAATGTGAAATTATCAGCAAAATGGCTCACAAATAGCCTATTAAGCCCAGTCTGAAATTTGTTTGGAAAATGCCGAACTATGCAACTATGTTTATGTTTATCTTGGTTTATCTTCCATGTTTCATCTGCAGTAGGCCATTTATTCAGACTACGAACAGAAATTTCTACCCTATTAAGACCAAGGTCATGTAATTGCCTCACTTCCTACTGTAAAGTGACCTATACACTGCTACGATGCACTTACAGACAATGGTATCCTGATAGCTGCATTTAAAATTCATATGTAGAGAACAGCATGTAAAGCGCATATCTACTGGCCTTACTTAAGTGGAGCAATACAACCCACATTGTATTAGACAACAATCACTGGCAACCATAAGAGTCCATTAGAAAACTACATGGGACAGTCATTGTCACTGTTACTACCTGTTCTTCATTTATTGCTGAATTGCTGTTTTATTCACGTTTTCCATATATTGCAATGAAATAGTACAAAAAATCCAAGCAGCATAATACTTTTGCTAGATCATTTACTGGCCAATCCAGAGAAGGTGCCGAATCGCCATTGGGAGGTGGTACAGCCCTATGCCAGCAGAAATGCACTCCCCAGAGCACTTACCCCAGGGGTGGTGCAAATTCAACAGTTGGTGATCCTGAGACACCCATCATGCCATTGTCAATCCCACTGGCACAGTAGGGGTTTCAGAGGCATGGGCAGGGGTAGAAGAGACCTTAGTTGGGTTCCACCCCAGCTTTGCCTCCAGATACGCAATGGCCTGGTGCATGGGCTGATTTATGCTGCCCTTTTGGATGGTGTAAACTCGTTGAGCCCAATGAAGGGCTTTCTGGTGGGGGGGAGGGGTTTTTTTGTATTTTGCCTCCCTGTGTCACCAAAATATTCCTTGGCCACCGGCTGTGGATTGGGCTGTGAAAGTAACATGCAAACGTTTAATTTCACCAAAGCTCATATATAGTGTGTGTGAGAGTGAGAGAGAGAACAAACACTTATTACTCAGCATGGTGAAATGCCCAAGTCTTCAGTTTATACTTCCATGGGAGCGGTGTGTGCAGGCCTGATAGGTTAGTTTGTACTTAGTGCAAAAAGATGGCAGATTGATCACAGAATATTAGAGATTCAAGGGCTGCTTTCCTTTTGAAACTGTAAACACCAGCAGAAATCGAAGTGGATGGTGTAACATAATGAATAGGCAAAATCCCACCATTAGAGGGTCATCTTCTTCCAATTCTATAATTTCCATGACATTTAGGAGTTTTTTTGTCAGAAAAGTGGTCTGCCCTTCCTGTTACACGTTGTACACACATACGCAACCATGTGAACGCATTGCACTGGGAAGGCTGCCCACAATTTCCCATTTATCACATTCAGGATCATATTTCTCAATATTTTGCAAATACGATCCTTTAGAAGATGAGTATCCTCCTGTTATGTAGATGAAGCCATTCATGACTACGGATCCACATTCCATCCTTCTTTCTATCATATCAGCCTTCTGTTTCCATTTCTTTTGTTCTGGATCATAACAATCTGTGATTGTGGTTTGTCCACCCACAAGATAGAGCTTGTTTTCCAGGGCAATGGAACACAATCCATATTCTGCAGGGAGAAAAGAAAAAATATTGGAATATTGCCTAATCATCTGAAGGTTCAAAATACAGCAGAAGGCTAGGAATCATGTTTCAAAGCTACTGAAATGTGTGTCTGCATTGATTTGGGGATGGGAATCGTACACGAGGGTTGCAAGGAAGATCCAGATTTCCGCTATACGAAAGAATGAGAAATCACTAAATATTATTAAGTGATACATGTAAGAAGGGAATCCTGAACTATTTCACTGAACATACAGCTAAGCATTGCGGCCATCTTAGTTATTGCAATGTAGTGTTTACCATCAATAGAATTATTTTTATTCATTAAAATGCTTGTATCCATTGTGGATAAAAATCAATGCTTTTTAAAAAAAATTAAAAGTAGGATTTTACCATTTTAAATCAGATTGAATCAGATTTTAAATCAGATTTTTAAAATAAAAGACTTTGAGGAAAAAAGTCTGCCTAAAATAGTTTAAATAGTTTTCTATTTATTTTTTATTTAATACCCCGCCCTTCCCAGCCTAAGCCAGACTCTGGACAGCTCACAGTGCAGTTTCCCAGACATCAATTATAAAAGCAAATTACAAAAATGACATTTGATTTCCTCCTAGGCAAATTTACAAGTATTGCTATCCCCCACCCCCGCCAAAAACGGCATGAGGGTGGCATTTTTCAGAGGGAAAACAATCAGCATAGTCAAAGACTTTCACGGCCAGATTCAACTGGTTGTTGTGGGTTTTCCGGGCTGAGTGGCCATGGTCTGGTAGATCTTGTTCCTAACGTTTCGCCTGCATCTGTGGCTGACATCTTCAAAGGTGTATCACAGAGAGAAGTGTGTTCGGCTGTGAAAGCCTTCGACAATACATTAATAGCTCTCCACATTAGAGCCAGCATAGTATGATGTTTTAAGGTGTGGGACTAAGACCTGGGAAACCCAGGTTCAAATCCCCACTCTGCCATGGAAACCTACTGGGTGACCTTGGGCCAGCCATATACTCTCTGCCTTGACCCTGGCAGCAATTTGGATAAATCTCCAAGGATTACCTGAAGCATGATGTGGAGGCAGGCAATGGCAAACCAACTCTGAATGTCTCTTGCCTTGACAATCCCACCAGGGCCCCCCATAAGACAGCTGTGGCTTGACAGCAAAAAATAAATATCCTCCACATTAGTCTCAACATTGAAACCACATATTCAGCTTTATTAAGATTCAGAATTATTGCTGTCCATGTTCCTCAAGCAGTACTGCTTAAGGCAGTAGCTGCCAACGAGATCACGACACACCTGTTTACCAGGTTCACCACCTCACAGTACATCAGCCATTTTCTGCCAGATGGCGCCACAGACCACAGCCTGTTAACTTGCTTGGAATATTAAGAGAATCCTCCTTGAAGCCTTACTTTATAATTGATGTCTAAGGTTCACTAGCAAACCAAACCAGACCAGTATTACTAGCAGCAGACCATGGGCTTTTGAATGAAACCCTGTGGGCACAAATTATATTAAGCAAGGGTGGTGGTGGTTTCTTTTGGAAATAGGCCAATGGCATTTCCTGTCTTGGTTCCCAACTGCAATTCTGCATGCTTTTCAGATATCAGAGAGTGATATATTAGTGGGAGAATCAGGAGCTAAGGTGTTGTCCCTCTGGATTACCACGAGGGTAATAACAATCAGGATGAGAGGTTTCGTTGTCTTCAGCAGTCCTTCCTTCTCTCTCTGTAGGTGTTCTAAAGTGGAGACTTAGCTATCTCTCCTCCTTGGGCACAGCAGGCAACTGTGAACATGTTTACTACACTCATGCTTGTGCCCAAACAATCAGCTCTTGGGATAATTTGTAGAAAGTTTAGATGGGAGTAAATCCAGTGGATATAGAACACTTCTCAATAAAGTCCCGCCCCCCACTTTGCCTGGATGCTGACTCTATTCGTTTCCTTTTAAGCATGTTGTTGTGAGTCTACCATGCTTTATTGCTGTGCCAATTATTTCTGCTATATAAGGGCTGAGAGCAGTGGTGGGATTCAAATAATTTAACAACTGGTTGTTTACAAGCACCATTTTAACAACCAGTTCTCCCAAAGTGGTGCGAACCTGCTGAATCCCACCGCTGGCTGAGAGCCAATGTGGTTTAGTGGTTATGAGCAGCAGACTCTAACCTGGAGAACTGAGTCCAATTCCCCACTCTTCCACATGAAGCCTCCTGGGTGACCTTGGGCCAGTCACAGTTCTCTCAGCCCACATGGAGGCAGGTAATGGCAAACTACCTCAAAATATCTCTTTCCTTGAAAACTCTAAGAGGTTGCCATAAGTCAACTGTGACTTGTTGGCACTTTCCACCATAGAGGGTATAGCAGGTTACGTAAATTCCACATTTTCCTCATGCCAATCAGGAGTAAAATTTACCTGGATTTGGGGCAGTGGTTACTATGCTCCATTCATTAATGTCCGAACAATACCTCTGGACTTTGTCATAAGTGCAGCTTCCCCGGTAACCATAGTGACCTCCGATTACATAGATTACTTCATTCAGGACACAAGCAGTGGCATTTCCAACCCCTGTTTGAATTTGTAAAAGGCCTTTAAATCATGTTTGATGCTATTCAGTATTATTTTCATAAATAAATGCTAGTCACAAGCACAAGTAATAGCACAGGTATGAAATTACACCTGAAGATTTTTAAACAATGGCATACTAAAATGTGTACTGAAGACAGCCTGTTACGGTAACAATATAAGTCTAAGGACAGTGATGCAATAAACTTATGTTTCTATGATATGTCAGAACTTTTTGACTATGTTTATTTTCAGGACATTTGTGCAGCACTTTGTATGAAATCAGAGCACAGAAAAACCATGTGGGTACAACTGTGTAATTTATTGATGAGTTATTGGTGAGCATAAGCCAGTATGCAGTCCTTAACTTTTGTCAAGGCATAAGTCAAAGATAATCACTTAATTATTAATGTAATATTAATTTATTCTCAATAGTAGGAGCCTTTCTTGTTCCCAAATATGCTATTACGAAGGTACATTTCATTGAACTATAGTTTAAACAACAGAAACTATAGACAGAGTTAAACAGGAAAACTGGTGTTTATACTGGAAAGGTTTTTTAAAATTCCCCTTCGGGGAAGAGGCGGCCTATAAATCTAAAATAATAAAATAAATAAATAAATAAATAAATGTTCATATTAATTCCAAGTATAAAAATCAGTTGACAATAATTCATATCATGGCTTCTCATGTATTCTTAATCAAAAGGTTATTTATATTGTGCTTAGAGGCTATTTGCAGCTGCCTTGGCCAGAAAACAAAATCTAAAACCAAGAACACGGTCATGTAATACCTTTTATAAGAACCAACCAGAATGACCCAAACCAGTATCCAAGAAAACAATATTGTACTTTAGACTTTTCCCCCCAAAAAATCAATTGCATGCAGTAGTAGAAAAATAACTGTGTAATTAAATTATTTCTTAACCTTTTTTTAAGATAAGTGAAAAGAATTCAAGCACATACCTTTGATCATGTCTGCAATGGGGACCCATTTCATTTTTAAAGGATCATAAAATTCTGCTTCTTCAGTTGGAGCTCCTTTTCTGTAACCCCCTAAAGCATAGATGCAGCCATTCAAGGTAACTGCACAGTGGTAGTATCTTGCATTAAGCATAGGACAGCCTTCACTCCACTCGTCGGCTTCACAGTTGTATATCCACACTATATCAAGGGCTTCTATATTGTCTGTTCTATAACCCCCCGTTACATAAATGTTGGGTCCCAAACCAGTGACTGCATAGCTTTCCCTTGCGTGGTCCGGCATATCTGCACCTTGGATCCACGTGTTGGTGATAGGATCCCATATATGCACTTCAGATAAAGGATGCCAGTAATATCCTCCAATCACATACAGAACAGCTGTCGACCTTACAGAGGGTGTTTTGGGGTTATAGCTTAGTGCATTGTCTATTAGAGACCTGATCTTGTTTTCATTTAACTGGCATTTCTTGTGCAAGCTTAAGGCTGACATCAAATACATTTTGTCTAAAGCCATTTCAAGACAGCTCAGCAAATCATAAATGTACTCAGTTCTTTTGTCCATATCATAAGATATCCACTTAACAACTGGCTCTATCGCTGCATCTTTTTTCCAAATGCTGAGATTCTTTCTGGAGAGAATGAACTGAAGTTTCTCGCCGCTGATTTCCAGAAACTCTTCCTGCCTGCACACTTCTTCAAACCGAGATAGTAATATTCTTCTAGACTCCTTCTCTAGCTCTGAGCAGACATGGTACTCTGCAAAGGAGTGCATCCCTAGGCAGTTGACAACATCTAAGTGCCTTATCAGAAACCGTTCACAGGCTTTCTTTACTGAGGTAAACTGAAGGAGATCTGCAGCTTGAAGGAGGCTCTGAACATTTGTTTTTGTTATCTGAATCTCCGACGTGTATATATAGACCACCAGGGATTCAAGAATGGTGGGACTGAGCCCAGAAAGCTTGATCTGGTTCTTAGACTTTTCTTTCATGTCAGAAGTGAACATAGCCTTAAAGTAGTTACTACAAGCAGCCAGCACAGCCTTATGGCAATGGAAAATCACACCCGAAGTGCACTGAAGAGTAATATCTGTGAATAAACCATCCCGGTAGAATGTTCTGAAGGCTTCTAAGAACTCCACAGGATGAGAGAGGTCCTTATATAGATAGGTATATTCCTCCTGTCCAGTCAATGCCATCACTGCAATAGAAATACTAAGGTGGTGAAATTCATGCAGCATATGCATGTTTAATCACATGTAAATCCCCACTGTTTACCATGGGGCTTCCTCCAAAATTGCTGCATATAGGATTGAAGTATCTTTTTGAAGCGTTTATTTCTATTTGGGGGGGGGAACCCCACAACATTCCACAGCAATAAACAGGCACAAAGCCACAACGAAAAGCTGTTTACTCTTAAACTAAGGAATCCAACAAGTTCAAAAAGGACCCCAAGAACTGCCTTATAATCCCTCACTCATTTGTGAGATCAAATCACAAAGGATTTCATATACAAGGAATAAAGAACAATATTATATTGCATCAAAAGTGGCCATACCAACCCAATAAATTTAAACGTAAGAATGTTTGCTGAGTTTAGAAAGGATAACCCATATAAGGAATCTCAGAAGGATCTATGTAAGGCAGCCAAAACAATAGTAAGTCAGGCAAAGTGGCTTGTTCAGTGTTAAAAGATTCAAAATAGGTCTGAGCGGTGATACTGTGCCATTTTATAAGTTTTAAGCAAACACAACTTGGAGTTCTTAGGAAATTGGAGGACAGGCTTTCCACTATCATCTCAGAAGTCTGAGGTTTTTTTTGCAACTTCACCACACATAGAGTTGAACCACAAACCCTCCACCAGTGTCCTGTTCTTGTTTCTATATTGTATCAGGAAGTTTGCCAAAAGTTTGAAAAGTTAAACGTAAATTAATGGAAGGCTAGTAGCACAACCTCAATAATATTTTTACATAATAAATCCTCAACTGGTCTATCTAGAACCCTGATCCAGGTTTTGCTTTGCCACAGAGAAAAATATGTTCCTGTCTGAAGAGTGGAATAGGACACATATTTCAGGCCCTTTTTCACTCAGTCAAATTTGTTTCTGGTACTTGATGCACATATTGTACAGGAACATCTTTTAATAATGTATAATTGTAATCTTGCCATCTGAGTCGAAGTATGTATGTTTACTCAGAAGCAAGTCCAGTGAGTTCAGCAAGGCTTTCTTCCAGGTAAGTATGCACAAGATTGTAGCATTAACATGTTTGTCTATCTGCAAAGTAAAATGCATAAGCAATTTGTATAAACACATTTTTAATTGCATGGTCAGAAATATAGGGATACTTTCTAGGGGAGAAATATATATGCTAGTAATACATATATTATTATGCAATATATGTAAGTATTTAAGTATTTTTTCCACTGGTTTTTTCCCTGCAGTTGCCTGCTCTTTTATTCCATAGTTAATTCTGAAATTTCAAAATCGTATACACCAGGCTCTGAGCATCATGTCCAGGCAAGCTGATGTTTGCTTAGTGTCTTAGTATAACAGCACTGTATGCCACAGACCTTTGTTTGAAAAACAATTTATCTTTCTTAAATGGAAGACAAAAACAACATATTTTTGAATTTGCATTGTTTCACTTTTAATTTTTACAGTAAAACACTGGTGGGTGAAAAAATAAGTTGCATTGGGAAAAAATATTCAGTCACTAACAGAAGTACTACACCACCAGTGTAAGTGCTCTAGGTGAAGGAGCCAATTTTATTTTTGGCCATTTTACCGTTTACAAAATTCACTCAGTAGTATCCCAGTTGGGTTAGCCTGTTAACAAAGGACCCAAACCCGCTTCAGCTGTGGTGGGTGGCATTTACTCTGCGTATTTCTACGGAGAAGCAGATGAATAAATGAAAAGCCGTTGGCCCTACAAACTATGGAGCAGCCTTTGCAATATACATGTTAAGAAGAGCTGCATGCATGCTAAGCCAGTTCTTCCTAACAGCCCGCCCGGATTGCAAACAAAGAGTGAATAACCGAGTGACACACTCCAAATCCGTGCTGACCACACGACTACCGCCAGTGGTCACCAACCCCCGCCCAGTCTGGGTCCCTTGACAGACACGCTCGCAATTTGCTCAAGAAGACCCACCTGCTTTCCAAAGCAATTGCCAGGTGGCGCAGCCGAGGAGCGCTTTGGAAGCCGAAAACAAAGGCAAGCAGGTAGGAGGAGTAGGAGGTCCCCGGCTGTCAAGAAGCAGCGGTGGCAAGAAAAGCCCCCAACCCACATTTATGGCAACTGTCTAGGATTGGTCGTGGGGCATTGTGGGAACGCCTTCCCCGCTGTCCCATGTGGAGACTGTCAGCTCCAAGGGACCCCTCCCACCCACCACCCACCGTAGAGAGTTAATAAATAAGGCTTGGCTAAGGCGCTGCGCCCTCAAGTCCTGCCTCTGGCCAGCCTCGCCTGCTTGCTTCGCTGGGGTCGCCGCCAACTATCCGTGTGGGGAGGTCCCGCTGCCCAGCTTGGGGGTTGTTTACGGCAGGTGGTCAACTTTTGCTGGACCTGCTGCTGCTGCTGCCGCCGCCCCGGCTTTGCTTGGTCGCCGCGGGTCGAGGGCGAGCTCCGGCGCGCTCAGCAGAAGGGAGAAAAGAGGCGCCAAACGGAGGCACCCAGGGCGCGCGTTTGTTTTCTGGGGAAAGGAATGGAAGGGAGGCTTGTTTGCCTTCCCTCCGGTTCCCGGCGGCCCCTATGACCATATTTGAAAGAGACGCTGCTTTTCTTTGCTGCCGGCCAGCTGGAAAAGCAGATGGGACCGGGCTGGGAGGCATCTCCTATTTTGGTGTCCCAGCTGGCTCCTTCCACTCCTCGTTCTGCGCACCCTCCCCACAAGGTCGTAGGCAGCAGCTCAGCCTCTCTTCTCTACCACTGGTAGCAGCTCAGCATCTCCCCCAAACGAAACTCAAGCCAAGTAAACCAGCAGTTCCTGGAGCAGCTTTTGTTCCGCGCTCTCGCTGCTTTCTGGGTTGGTGCCGGAGTTTAATACCGGGTACGGGTAGGATGCCTGCAAGATTCCAACTCACCAGCGAAGTACTTAAGTTACTCCCCAAACTCCTGGTTTCCCAAAATGATGCAAAAACAGGGATATACCGAATACAGATGCTTAGGAGCCAGCGTGGTGTTGGAATGAAAGAGTATTGGACTAGTATCTGGGAAACACAGGTCCAGATCTTCACTCTCATGGAAGCTTGCCAAGCGACCTTGGGCCAGTGCACTCTCTCAGTCTAACCTACCACGTCTGCGGGCTGTTGACCTCTTTCAAAAAACATTTTACTAGGCATACCTGATCCACCAGACACTTATTTTAAGTGTGCATACTCAGGACAGTGGAGCACAAATTACTTATGCCTCACCTGTTGACAGATCCTGGGAATGCCCATTTGTTTTGCAAATATGAAACACAATAGTGGACCATGAGAATCTCAGTTAAAATATAGGTGTAAGATTTTAGAGACCATTATCATAAAGTTTGTTCCTCATTCCAGCACTTTACCTTAGGACACTGGCCCTAAATATACATTACAACGAGAAACCGGTTTGTCAGAGTCCTACAACTGACACAGCAAAGACAGACATTTGAGCCAAGACCAAACCCTGAAACAAATATTGAAAAGCAACTGAAGAAAGGGCCTTCTTAGTTCAATCTCAGAACTTAGTCCCAGCTAGCAAGTTTTTGCTATGCCAACCTTGTTATGATTTTTAGGAAACTGGTAAATTTTTAGAAAAAGATCTTCAACTGTCTGACAATCATACAGGGTGATCCTAAACAAAGACACACAGTTATCTTAAGTGGGTTTAGAAGAATACAACTGTTTCAGATTGCCTCTTCTGCACATGCAGAATAATATACTTTCAATCCACTTTCAATGCACTTTGCAGCTCAATTTTACTGTGCGAAATAGAAAAATCCACTTGCAAACAATTGTGAAAGTGAATTATTCGGCAAGTGTGGAAAGGGCCAAAGAGTCTATGAATAATGGACGTATCTTAAAATCTTATCCACTAGTATGTTTTTCTGTTTGGCTATCCAAAAAGACATTCTTAAACATTGGAGGAATAGATATGGTTCTTGCATGTACCACATAGGGTACCGTCACACTTGCAGAATAATGCACTTTCAATCCACTTTCACAATTGTTTGCAAGTGGATTTTGCTATTTTGCACAGTAAAATCCAGTTGAAAGTGCATTATTCTGCATGTGCAAAAGTGCCCATAGTTTCATTATTCCACAAAAAATGAACACACCCAAGTCTCCTTGCAACATTCTCTCTTAGTGTCAGAAATATGTATACACATTTGTTGCTTTCTGTTGACTGTATACTGCAGTTTACAACTCTAATAAATTCAATTAAAATGGTTATTTAATAAAATATGTAAATACTTTATATAAACATGGATCCTTAAATATAAAACTACAAACGTGATAAATTAAAATTATATCTTTGTTATATTAAACAGTGTACAGTTGCAGTAGGCACATTGTATTCAGACAAAGTAACAACTAAACTATAAGTAGATCTCTAAGTAAATTCATTGCTGTCCTTTAGTTTCAAATAAACTCTTCAAATGGCAGATTGCCATGAAATTATTAGGATTTGGAAGCCAGCTAGGAACTATCAAGTTTTTCCTCCTTTGTCCTTCCTTACCCACCAATTTCAAATATTACATATGCTTTCAAAAACTTAAGAAAAACCCAGTACACTTTACTTAAATATACATCGCCATACATTCAGCAAAACGTTTTAACACAAGCACCTTTCACGATAAGGTAAAAAGGTCAACACAACACGGTTTATAAATATGTCATATTTTAAAATCTCCATTGCAGACACCACCATGTTGACCTTAATAAGATGGATTACATACTGCTGGGCAATATTCTCACAGTCCTAAAGATGCACAAAACTGGTGTCTCAGTAACACAGAAGACTGCAGCAGAATTGGGTCTGTGGCAGTGAAACATTCTTCATTCCAACACTGTATAATACACAGAACTGTCATTGTACTGATTTTGTTACTTCTAAGTTGCCGATCCTATACACGTTTACATGGGAGAAAATCCCACTGAGTTTAGTAGGGCTTGCTTCCAAGTAAACATTTGTACAGAAAATGGAAATGGCACTAGCTGCTAAAAGTCTGGTAGCTGCAAAGAAAGAATACATCCACTCTCACTGCATTGTTCATTACGATTTCTAAACAGTACATTTGCAGGTAAAACAAACACAAAGCTGAACTAGCAAAGTCAAGAGTGTAAAAACCATCAAGTGTTGTCTGTGTTTATACTTTCTGTATATTGCTTCTGTACTATATCTTCTTTTCGTTTTGTGTAATCTATGACAGAATTGAATTATACAGGTTATTTACTGAAGGATGCATCAGAATGTACCTGTTAAATACGTAGATGAATGGCTGCTGCGTTGTGTGGAGAAATCTGTGGCTTTGTTACAAAGTCAGTCCCAAATTTAAACTCATTTTGTGATGGATGGAAGCAGCTACCCTTTGGGTAAACTTACATGACATGGTCAGGACCTACAGAAATGAATCTGCCATCCACCTAAGGTTTAGGTAAAGGGATTACATATCTCACTAGTAGCAGCTGAAGCTTGAAGGTGCAAGGGACTTTGAGTGAGAAGAGGCTAACAGATGGTTACAACAGTAATAAATTAATGCTGGGCTAAGGATCTGAGAGACCTGGATTCAAATCCACTCTGCCATGGAAGCTGTTGGTGACCTCATGCCTGTCACACACACTCACTCTAATCTACCTTGAAGAATTGTTGTGAGGATAAAATGCAGAATGTTGTAAGCCGCTTTGGGTCTCCATTGGGAAGAAAAGTGGGGTTTAAATGAAACAAAAACACACTTCTCCAAAGTGATATGTGGCTACTACCTTCAGCAATGACACTGGCATTTGTTCCTTCGCTTATGCATCCCTCCTTTTTATCTCAAGCATATTTCTTTTGCATCCTCTCCTCCAACACAACTGCACAATGGAAGACAAGGAATAAAAATGGCATAATAAACTGTTCTTCTCTAACATTCATGAATAAATGACAGTGACAGGGGAAGACTGAGATGCCAGCACCAATTCATTATTATTCATTGGTAATAATTAGAACTATATTTTTATTGTTTTATAAGCAATTCTAAATAGGTCAGTATCTCAAGCCCAGATGACCAAGTGACCACCGATGCTTTCAAAGGAAAAACATCCTGAGACAACCGAGAAACCAGTTTCTGTAACCTATATCCCTGCCTTGGCAGAACAACATCATCCTTTTTTAAGCACATTACTGGGCATAGGTCATTTCCACCGTCGCCTATATATAAAATCTGGGAGTATTTCATCCTCTGTTTTGAAGAGTTTTCTAAGAATTCTTCTAAGACTTTCCTCTTGCAGAGGTTTACGGGGCACTGGGCACAATCATGAGCATGAAAATTCTCCACAGTGAGATAGCCACAACCATTGAAACTTGCAGGATTTGTAAACACTTCATTAAATACTTGATGGAGATCAGCAGCTTTTATAATCCAGTCAATAAATATTGCATTGGAATCTGATATAATTATGCAATCGAAAGAGTCTTTGTGTTTGCCGACAAACTCTAGGAGATCTTTCATTCCTTCTGTGAAAGGTATTGTTGTCATAGTCCTTTTCATCTCCTCTTCCTTTATTCCATTGTCTCCCAGGAATCTGAAAACTCTGCCCATATATTCTGTCCAATGTCCGTTCTGATAGGAGTTGCTTATTTCATCAGGAACTTTTGCATTAGGTGCACATTTCACAATCCAGGTGTCACTGTTTTCATCTACAATTGTGTGGTCAAAATCAAAAACCAGTAGAAACTTCATTGTTGTCAGACAAATGTCACCCTGGAAATAAGATTGAAAAAATGTTTTGCTAAAGTGACCTATATAAACAAGTATACTTGATTGCGACCTTGTAAAGAAATCCATCAGAAAAAGCCAGATGGATCACTTACCATGTTTTCGGAAAGCATACAGGAACCACAAGATTCTGAAATTTGCAGTAATTCACACGTTTACAAATCTATAAAACCTTGTCAACTGAAGTGAGCTTTAAAGTTTCACAAAAAAAGGGACCTTTTTCAGAAAATGAAGACAAACTCCCTCCCTTCGGCAGTTTACCTCACTTCTCTCTTTTTTTTTTTTGATGACACAAGGCAGTTCTTTTCTGCAGAAGTGTTTGGAATACTGCAGTGGTGTACCGGGCCTAAATGGTGTCCGGGAGCATGACCTGCGCCCCCCTGCCCCACTTACGGGCGCCAGTAGGGAAGCCGGGGCTTGGGGGGGGGGGGAGGTTTGTGTGGTTACTTCCTCAAAAAAAAATTAACATTAACCTAGATTTAACTCATCAGAGCTAAGTTCTACAATCCACTTCAAAGCCAGAGCTGACCCCAGTGTAAATTTATCATATCATTCATTATGGTCAGTTCTGAGCATAAAGAAAGGTTGTAGAATGCACTGATAAATGTGAAGGTCAGGCTTTGTTTTCCACTAACCATCAAAGCCTGTAGCTTGTGGGGTGGGGGTGGAGACAAGCCTCCCAGTCAAGCTTGAGCCTCCTTTTTTAATTAACATAAATTACCATATTTAATATATTTTTACTTTTGAAGAATGGTTGAAGAATCTTATGGTTGGGAAAAAAGGAAATTGCACTATAAAGTAATAGCCCCATTTATAAGTTACAGTGACTACCGTGGATGATCAGTGTACAGCATATATTGGATTTTTTTGTATGTGTGTTGAATAATTCTCATCTTATAATCAATATATACAATTCAAACCCCACGTGTACTCACAAACCAGCCCCCAATTTAAAAAGAATGTGTGTTGGGTCTTACTTACAAACAGCTGTACATTCATATAGGCAAAATATACATGTGTTCATTATAACATGAACAGGGCTACTATGTAACTGAACAAGCATAAGGCCACTTCGCTGCATAAAAAGAACTCTGGTGTAAACTCACAAGCATTTCACAAACAACTGCACCCTGTCTTAAGGAAAGATAAAAGTGGAGTCGGAGGTTCTTTGGCAGAAGCAGCATGCTTGTGTTGAAGAAAGACAACCAAACTAAAAGAAGAAGAGTGGATTTATATCCCGCCTTCCTCTCCTGTAAGGAGACTCAAAGGGGCTTACAAACTCCTTTCCCTTCCCTTCTCACAACAAACACCCTGTGAGGTGGGTAGGGCTGAGAGCTCCAAAGAACTGTGACTAGCCCAAGGTCACCCAGCAGGAATGTAGGAGTGCGGAAACACATCTGGTTCACCAGATAAGCCTCTGCCACTCAGGTGGAGGAGTGGGGAATCAAACCTGGTTCTCCAGATTAGAGTCCACCTGCTCTTAACCACTACACCATGCTGGTTCTCTGTTGTCAGAATGGATATCTTTGCTCCCGAAGGTATCTTAAATCTCTAAAACCAATGCCATTTATGTTTTGGAATAAAATTGCCCAGTGAAGCCAGGCTGAGATTGACTTGTGTCACACAAGGCTCCAAGGGCAGTTGGCAGCTCTGCCTTTCCCAAGCAGCAGGCAGTGTGGTATGTACTTAGCACCACAACATAAATGATCTTGCCTTGAGGAGAGGAAGAAGGCAGCCTCGCCTGGCGAAAGCTGCCAATGGAGTCCAGGCTGAGGTGTGGTCCATATCACTAAAACCTATATCCACCTACACTACAGGGCAGTTTAAGAAACTATATTTTGCACTGTATGGGGTAGAAAAGACAGAAACACCTTGGTGTGTTACTCACCATCCAGCATTTCCAATCAAGAGCTCTTCTCTGAACAGAGCACAGTGAAGACCCTGCCAAGCAAACTGAAAAGAACAGGTAAGAGCGTATATTTAGGTAGAGGCTTAGCTTGTGAGGAAGCACCTAGTGTAGCTACTACACACAAATATTTCTGTCAGTACGAATTGCATATGAATAGTATGCTAGAGTAGGACAGGATTCAACCCCTCACTCATATATAACAGCTCCATGTAATTATATACAGATAACTAGACATCATTTCAGAATTTTTCCAGGGCATAAACTTTTGTTCTAGATCAAATCAAGCCTGAACTGTTCCTAGAAGCTAAAACTACTAAACGGAAGCTAATCACACTTTGGTCACATTATGAGAAGAAAAGAGTCATTGGAAAAGACAATACTGCTAGGAAAAATTGACAGCAGCAGAAAATGAGGAAGATCCAACATGAGATGAATGACTGTATAATGGGAGCCATGGGCCTCAGTTTGCAAGACCTGGGAGAGGCTGTTACCGACAGGCCGTTTTGGAATTCATTAATGAACTGAAGAGAATTAATGAACTGGACGGAAGAGACTGGACGGCACTTAGCGCACACGTAAGCTTTCGTCAGTCAAAGATCACTTCTCCAGAGAAGCCATAATAAGGACCAGTGGGCAAGCCACGGCGGCTCTCTATAGACCAAGGTCGATATCAGGAGCACGCGACCTCACAGGGCAAGGCCCAAACCCCGAGAACCGCGCGCAACTGCACGCCTCGCGGAAGGAGACCGCTAGGCAGGGCAGGCCAAAGCCCGAGCGCAAGCCGAACAGAGAGGGGAGGGGCTACTTCTCGGCATAGGCCTCGCGCTGAACTCGGCACCAGCGCAGGCCGAGAGAGAGGGGAAGAAAGTGGGCGGTGCTTAATATCCCGCGGAGGGGCAAGGAGGGAGAGAGTGGAGTGCCGCGGCCGGCTGCGCTGACCTGCTGCAAGGGGCTTCTTTTCCTCCTTCCTCTTCAAGCCGGCTGGTCACGTGGCTAGCTCCCCAAGCCTCTCTCTCGCACCGCCCCGGCCGCAGAGCGTCGCGCGACTTCCCGTCCCCATCAGCGCTTCCCCGCCGTTGCCTGGCAACCTCCGCGGCACTACAAGCGACGCTGAAATAAGGCCTCTGGTCCGCCGGGGCGATGGCGGAGGCGGCCGGCCCCGTGATACGGTTTGGGAGGCGCCGAGGGCAAAACCGGGCGTCCGCGCCGGAGTGTCTCCCGGGCCGGGGAAGGCGAAGAGGGGGCGTCGCTGAACGAGGCGAAGGTAGAGTTGCCAGATTCCTGGAGTAGGGTTGCCACTCCTCAGGTTGTCACTTTAATTTACTTTAATTCCATCTTTATCCCACCCTGCCCCAGCCAAAGGCCAGGCTCAGGGTGGTTCACACCACAAATACAATTTTCACAATTCAATAGACAAACACAATATAATATTATAAAACGATTTAAAAAAACTCACTCCCCTCAATAGACAAATTAAAAATATTGACGTCTGTGCCATATCATTCCTTATCCTACTTTTCAATGGGGATTTCATAACTCCAGCTACATTCCTGTAGTAGCTCCTCTACCCATTTTCATTTTACTCAGTAAAATGAGGATGGGGATGGTCGAAGGAGAAAAGAAGAATGATGGGAAGGAGAAAGGTGGGAAGGAAATAGAATGAGAAAAGTGTGGAAGAAGGGACAAAAGAATGGGGAAAGGGGGAGGCCAGGCAGTTGGTGAGACTGTACTGCCTCAGCCTTAAGCCTGGTGCAGGGGTAGGGAACCTGCGGCTCTCCAGATGTTCAGGAACTACAATTCCCATCAGCCCCTACCAGCATGGCCAATTGGCCGTGCTGACAGAGGCTGATGGGAATTGTAGTTCCTGAACATCTGGAGAGCCGCAGGTTCCCTACCCCTGGTGGAACATCTCTGCCTTGCAGGCCCTGCACAACTGATCTCCACACTAACATACATTGGTTTCCCTGGAAAATATGTTAGCTTTGGAGGATGGACTCAGTAGCATCACCTTCCTCCTGAGATCTCTCCCCTCATAATGTCCCGTGTCCCTTTAATAGAGGCTTGGTAGGGTGTTATTTACAAAACAGTATTGTTGTTGTGTAAACCCCATCAGTACCCATTTCCAAATATAATAATATAATGGTGTCCTGTCAAGTTGTAATCTACTCGTGGTGGTCCAAGGACCACAGGGTTTTCAATTCAGGGCATAAGCCGCAGTGGTTTGCCATTCTCCAACGCTGTGGAGCAACCCCAGACTTCCTCAGTGGTCGGTCATCCATGTAGAAAAAAAGTTTGAGTCCAGTGGCACTATTAAGACGTGCAAAGTTGTATTCTTGGTATAAGCTTCTGTGTACATTCACACTTCTTCAGGTACCTGAATCTGAAGAAGTGTGCATGCACATCAAAGCTTATACCAAGATTAAGACTTTGTTATTCTTAATGGTGTCACTAGACTCAAACTTTTTCCTGATGTTTCAGACCAACATGGCTACCCACCTGAATCTGTCATTCATGTACTAACTGTGGTCAGCCCTGCTTCACTTCCAAGCTCTTATGGAAGTTAGTTAAGGTAAGCTATGAGGCCACTACTTCCCCACATTCTGTTTCTATTAAAGCAGAGGAGGAGGAGGATTTTTTCTCTAGGAAAGGTTGCCAAGCTCCACGTAGGGCCTAAAGTTGTCCTGGAGTTACAGAAGATCTACAGACTTCAGTTCCCTGGAAGAAAATTATACAATGAGAGGGTGTACTGTATGGCATCACCTCTGTACTGGGGTCTCCAAGCTTGACTTGCCCTGGGCCCCCCTCCTAGTTCTCCAAGAATTTCCCAGGACAGAGTTGGCAACCCTATGTGCATGCCTGTCAACAATCCTAGATGAAAGGGGGCATGGAGGAGTGGGGGAAATTCATCGCTGTCCAAATATGAGCCCCCTTTGGCCATGGATGCCAAACGGTGGAGGGGGTAGCCTTAGAGGGCCTTCTTTGTGAAATGGCAAGGCAGGCAAGGACATCTTCAAAACACCTGGTCATGGGCCAGCTGCAATCGCTCATCTTCTCAGTCTCTTCTACTGATGCAGCAAGTGCATCCACAGGCAACGGCAACCCATCTCTGAACACCATAAGCCATCTTTGACTTGACAATACGCACACTGTTGAATGAGAGAAAGCTTTTTTTCTCTTATAGCACCACAGTTCAGGGGTGTTCACTTTTGTATTGGGCTGCTAGTCAATTCACACAATGGGGAACAAGATCAGGTCAGAAAAAAGGGAACATTCATTTGCTCAATGAGTAATTGAGTTGTGGATTTCACTGACAGGGGATGTAGAGATGGCTGTGTAAGTCCAGATGGCTTTCAAAGGGGGCTGGACAGTTTGAGGAAGGAGAGGCCCATCAATGGCTACTACCTGTGGTTAGTAAAGCAAACCTCCTTATTCAGAGTCAGAAATCCTTTGAAACTTTACTGTCAGAAGGCAACATCAGGAGAAGACCTTGACCTTTCTGCCCTGTTGGTTGGCCCTCCAGTGGAACTGGTTAGCTGCTAAGTGAAACAGTGTGCTAGACAAGATGGCTGCCCTAAGCCCAGCTGAGGTCGAGAAAGGGCAGGGTAAAACTATAATAAATAACAAGTTAAACCACTGGCCTGATCCAGCACTCTTAATGCCTAATTATTTTCTCATGCCTACGATGGGCCTAATTCCTTTCTCAAAGTTTGAGCTTCATTTCAGCTCTTATTATCCTTCAGATGTCAATGAACTTCCAGGAAATATCCTTGACACAATGATTATTGATTTTTGTAGTATAAAACTGAACGCATATACAATTTGCCATCTCAACTGGGTTTTTTAATTCTGGTTTTGTGGTCCAAAGGAGAGTTACACATAGAGAGAAATAACGTTTTTGTTTGTTACGTAGAAAAAAATGACTTCATTGAAGATGAAGTTATGGAGGGAATATTTCTTCCGGCGGGAGTAGATCTTCACCAGATAACTATACTTCCTAAGGTGGAATGGGAAAGGATTCAAGACAGCCTCAATGCTTCAGCGAAAGAAGCCGCACGTATTCGTGCAGAAAGGAAAGAACGGAAGGATTTGCACTTAAAATCTCAAGCCCTCATGAAAAATTGGACCAATACTATTGCAGTAAGAGCAATTTGTCAATACCTAAGGGTTATTTCTCTTCCAGTTCAACAGACTGAAAGAGAACTGCAAAGGGAAGAAAGATCTGTCAATCAAAAAGCCGGTTTCACTGTAGCCAGAATCAGTTGCATCCACACATCCCTGGATGTTACATTCTTATTATGCAGTAGCATAATGTTCTTATTATGCAGTGCATAATGTTTGCAACTGCACTGCCTTGGATTGCCACAGTTCAACGAGAATGTATTTTCCACTGTATATGTATGTGGATGCCCTCGTTAGCTGATACAGGGTAGCATTGTAGCTGACAAGTCTAAGGTTAAGATCTCACTTTGTTAACTGACTAGATGACCTTGGGGCTGCCTCTCTACATCAACTTCTGCCCAACCTCCCTTCTGCCCAACCTCCCCTTTTGCAGAATAGGAATGATAATACTGCTTGGCCCTTTCCTAACTTCTGTGCAATTGTCATGTATTTCAAAGTCTGCTTTCGTTTGTACTCGGATCCTTCAAGTGAGGTCGGAATGTTAATTGCTCCAGAATCCAAACAAAACAATGCAACTGATAGCTGATTTCTAAAAACACTGTAGAAATGAGAAGCTTCCTTTGCAGAGTTTTTGTCATTACAGTCTTTAACAATACTTGTAGTGCAGTCATAATTTTGTTTTGTACAAGCTGTTCAGCAGTTTTAGCCAATGTAATTCAAAACAATTCACATTCCCAAACAGGCTGCCGGTTCTATCCTATTTTGGTAGCCTTCATCAGTGTACAGTGTTCACACTGGACTATGTAAACTTCTCAGAGATCTTAAGATCTGCTACAAGAGCTCCCAGTCTCTTTTAAACAATCAATATGGCACTGGTTACTCAACCAGTGTTTTAAGCAATATGGTGCTGGTTGCTCAGCCAAGTTTTGCTTATATTATATTGTGCTCCAGAATCCAAAGCATGCAAAATTTGTAACTTAATGAATGAATGTTTACCACTGTAGACCAAATGTTGTAGTAGAGTACTACAATGAGTAATGCCAGAAAGTTACTAGAAAAAGTAAGTCACTGAAAAAACCCCTCTGCGGTTTGTTGTCTTCATGTCCACCTGAAAAGCAACTATATGAAATGCAGTTGTAGAAATCTGCAGTTGTTGGTAGCATGAAAAATTATTGGAAGAAAAGCAAATGGATTGTTTTGTTATACCTTTAGCAGCTTTGAACCTGCAAATAATGAATGATTGAAAAATGTTTCCCCAATCCAATTCTTCCCCTGTAGTATACTGTGCTGTTGTGTGTTTGAGCAGGCCATGTCCCCTCCCTGCCAATTCTTCATGAACAAGACTGAACCATCAAACTTGCTGTTAGCAGTATTAAAACAGTAACTTGTGAGGAACTGCTAAGGGAAGAATAAACAACTTAGGAATTCCCAATATCCACGACTGAAAGAAAGAAATAGGTTGAGTTTGATTGATCACTGAAATCTATTATAAGACTTCAGTCAATGTATCTGTGTAGTATGGAAACACTTCAATGGACTTCAAAGAGAAGTTTATCCTACCTACTTATTGTTGGCATAGGCCTTTTAAAAAACCATTGTAACCATTTCAGTTCCAATACTATTCATAATAGGGATGAGGTTTCTTTAAATTGCAGGGTTTGGCTCAGGCAAAGCTGAAAGCCAAAAAAGACCACGAGGAGAAGGTGGAGCAAGAAAAAAGAAATGCTGATCTCGAAGAAGCAAAATACCAGGCAGAGAAGCGAAAAGAAGCCATTGAAAAAGCCAAAATCGATCATTATTACCAAAGTGACAGAGTGAAAAGATTCCATGTAATGTAGATGATTCTTTTCTTTTTCCCCTTTTTTAGGGGGGGTGGGCTATTAAAGCAAAGAAGGAAAAGTTACATGTTACAACTTTACTTTGCAGAATGCGCTCTTACTTACTGAAGTCTTGAAAGAAAGGGAAGTTCAGATTGAATTTCAGAAGAAAAAACAAAAGTTGTATCAGAGTAAGGATGAAGAAATAGAACGTGAACGTCAAAAAGCTATACTGAAAGAGGAGGAAAAAGTGAAAGAAAGCCGGAGGAAGCGAATGCAGATTTGCAAGGATCAACTGGAACAGTAATTAATACATCTCTTTTAAAATTACACTTAGAGAGCAATCTTAGGCACATGTACTCAGATCTTTTTAATGGAGCTTACTCACAGAAAAGTGTTCTTAGAATGGCATTTTTAGACTGCAGTCCTATTGCACACCTAGATTTTGGATTTATAGCCCACCTTTCTCTCCTGCAAGGAGATTCAAGGTGGCCTACAAGCATTTTTCCCTTCCTCTCCCCACAACAGACACCTTGTGAGGCAGGTGGGGCTGAGAGAGTTCTGAAAAACTGTGACTAGCCCAGGGTCACCCAGCAGGAAGGTAGGCATGGGGAAACACATCTGGTTCACCAGATAAGCTTCTTCCACTCAGGTGGAGGAGTGAGGAATCAAACCCGGGTTCTCCAGATTAGAATCCACCTGCTCTTAACCACTACACCATGCTGGCTCTCTTATTTGAGAGAAGGCCTTGCTTCTAAAGGCCAGATGTAACAAGAGATCTATCAGTGGACCTTCTTCTGTTCTGTATAAGCATTAATTGCAAATGATTGGGCTAATTGATGCAGGGTATTTAGACAGTTTTCTCTTTGCACAATTTTTACAATGTTATTTTCCCTAGAAGGGGGAAAACGCAGATACTATATTATAGACAGACATCTGCATTTCCAACACTTACGGAAAATAGCAGTCTAAGAGGGATTTGCCCTGACCTGCGTAGCCCATGTCAGCTCTATCTCATAAGCTAAACAGGGTTGGTCCTGGTAAATATCTGGATGGGAGACCTCCAAGGAATGCCATGGGGGTGATGTGAATGCAGACAATGGCAAACCACCTCTGCCTTGAAAACCCCGCTAGAGGTTGCCAAAATTCATTTCATTTCACATTTAATTTATATCCCGGCCTTCCCTGGAGGGCTCAGGGCAGCAAACAACAGTAGTGAACAAACAATAAAGCATAGCATAAACAGCAACAACAGTAAATCATAATACAACAATATCTACAGCATAATAATGCATCACAATGATATACTACATATTATAATTCCAATGTAATTTGACAGCAAGAAAAAACAGGGCGGGATTCAGATTAGTAAAATTACATGGAAGGGAAAGGTTACGTTCCTCCTCCATCCTGTATCCCCAAACCAAATGAGGGCTCCAAAGGCTACAATTTTGCTGTTTACTGGGTGTGCATTTCCTCCTGTCTCCTTCCTTTGCCCCTGTCACACAGATCTGGCTCTAATTCTAGTATAATTGTTTTCCAAAATCTGATACGTTGCAGTTGGGCTGTTGACTTTGTAAAGCTTCTGTTCTGTACCACTGGCGTCTCCTGGAAACAGGAAGGAGCTGGGTTCAGTGGCTCAACTTCCTTTGGAAATATGCTCATCTCTTCTAAAAGGGGTAATTGTGAATCCACAGTGGGCCCACTGCTCAGGATATGTTCAGCTACCTCAGCCCAAATTTTGAAGAGGAAAGGTGATTTTTTAAAATTGAGCCACGATCAATTGAGGTGTCACTAACATGCTGACAAAGATCTGAACCATTCTTGTCCACTTAAGTTCTTATCTGATGATACTTCCAGATAGGGATCTGTGTTAATCTGTAGCAGCAAAATAAAACAGGAGTCTAGTGACATCCTCAAAATGTGTTCCAATTTAAGCTGAGCTACCTTTTGTTAGTCTTTAAGGTGCTGCTGTATTCCTGTTTTATTTTAGATTCTTTGTTAGAACATAAGTGCTGGATCACACCAAGGCCTATCCAGCCCAGCAGTCTGTTCACACAGTGGCGAAACCAGGTGTCTCTAGGAAGTCCACAAGAAAGGCAGTTACTCCTTGTCTTTAATTCAAAACTTTAATTGAAGAGGAGCATTACAACTTGCTAATGTATACTCCCGTCCTCATATTTGTCTTCTTGTTTCAGGATAAAAGAGCATGAGCATTTAGCAGATGTGAGCAGACTAGAAAGCATAAAAGAAGGGGAAGAGATCCAGGCATTGACCAAGTTATATCTCCAGGAAGAGCAGGAAAAAGAGCAGAAGAAGCTGAAAGAGAAGCTGGAGCGCAAACAGGCTCATCAGGTATGTGACAGAAAGCCGCCAGCCCAATTTGGGAGGTACTAAATGAGACCGTTCTCATACCAGTTTATGAGAAATTTGTTCATTAGTGGGTGGGGGCAACTCTGACCTGGATCACCCAGGCTAACCTGATCTTGTCAGATCTCAGAAGCGAAGCAGGGTCAGCCCTGGTTAACAGTTGGACAGGAGACGATCAAGGAAGTCCACGCTCACAGTGCAGAGGCAGGCAGTGACAAACCCATCTCTGAATTTCTCTTGCCTTGAAAACCCTACAGGGTTGCCATAAGTCAGCTGTGACTCAATGGCACCTTCCACCAGTATAGGAGTTCTCCCAATGTGATTTCTTGTGCTTATGAAAGAAATAACACAGTATATTCTGTGCCTGAGTAGTGTTCAAGGGGGGCTTGCAGGGGAAGGGAGATCCCATTCCTCTCCCTTCAAATTCCTACTGTCTCTGTTTGGCCTCCCTCCCATAGCCATTGGCTTCATTTCCCCACTCTCTGATGCCTTGTGTCCTTCCCTTCTCACCGAATCCACCCCACGGCCCCCTTCCCCATCTCCCATAACTCTGCTTACCCTCACACCCTTCTGCTGGCTTTTGCTCTGCTTCCCTCTTCTTGTTCTTCTTCCAGGCAGAATACTGACTTGCCATCCTGTGAATTTGTTATTAGCACTGGACCATTCCTTGGCTGTTAGTTATAAGGATTTGCTAGTGACAAAGAGAGAGAAGGCTGCCTCCAGATATGGCGTGTGTGTGTGTGTATGGGGAGGGAGCATTACATGTGATGATCCTTACTACTCCAAACATTAGAGTGAGTATTGGAAGAATCAACACATGCAGCACAGTGTCAAATGGGCCACTGCTGAAGGTGCTGTCTGATCTGAGCAACTCTAAACGTCTGTGCCCCATTTGTGGTTTCTGTAAGATCCTCCCCCACACACATTGATTTATACATGTTAGGATTGTGTGTGGACACGAAGGATTGTGTGAGCACTATTTTCTCTTGCTTCCAGGGAAAAACTCTGGCAGCAGGGAACAACACACAACCAGGTCTGGAAGCTCAACACTTGCTTCCCTTCTCCCCAGCCAAAGCCTCCCTTCAGCACCGAATCCATTCTAGGATCTGGAGATGCTGGGATTAGAGGAATTAACATTGCTTGCTCCATTCATCCCTGGGGCTCAAAGAAGGCACTTCCCACCCAGGCCCCTCAAGAACTGAGTGAGGATGTTGTCAAATGTGAAGGGAGTTTCCATCCCCACTTTGTCCCACCACCTTCCTCCTCAGGTTATTCAACAGCTCCCATTTGACTGAGTGTTAGCTCTCACTCCTTTACACTGAGTCAGAATAAATGCTCTGAGACTTTATGTGCTCATATGGGTAAGTAAGATACGTTTTCTGTGTGTTTTTTTAAAGGCGTATGTTGCTGACGAAGTTATTCTAAAGGCTATAGAAAAGCAAAAACAAGAAGAAGATGATGATAAAATTCGAGAACATGTTAACGCAAAGCGAGCTATGGTTAAGCTGAGGAAACAAAAAGAAGAAGAAATGCTCAGGTAAGCACAATATTTGATAAATAAAAGCCAGCACTCTCATTTTCCAGAAGTCTAAGTTCTTATACGTACACTCAAAAACATATTATTTACAACTAACAATATAATTAAGAGTAACAATGTAATTTTTAAAAACAAAGAAAGAAACTGGCTCGGAGAAGGTTTGACTCCTTCCCCCGGGCATGTGAAGTCCAAGCTGCATCTTTGAGGGGACAGGATTTTCTTGCTTAAAAACTTGCTCTAGAAGTTTCTGTATCGATGCTCAGTGCAGGCATAAAGCCCGACAGCATGGATCACTGAGATCGCAAAGAAGTTATGCACTCAATGCTTTAGAGAATTAAGGACTATAGAATTTTTGCTGATTTAAACCTCAGTCTATCCAAACTCAACGTCGCCAGTACGTTCTGCTTGTCAAAGGCCGAAGTGTGTGCGAGTGTGTGATTTTCAGTTATTCCCTCTTCAGTGTAATCCCCCACACCCATAGTTCTGGAAGGTCTACTGAGCCCAGGGAGATTATTTCAGGGAACACAGCAGGCTGCAAGAGCTTGCAGTAGATAGGAGTCACACCAGTAGCTTTAAGGGTTTGGTTTTAAATATATTCAGTTGAAGATAGTGCGGAGTATTTGCTTAATGTCAGGCTGTAATCTGAGAGGTCTCTGTTCAGATCCTCACTGTGGAGTGAAATACACAGAGTGCGTTTAGGCCATTCTCAGTCCAACCTGCCTTACAGAGCTTTTGTGAGGATAAAAAAGGAGAAAAGCAATGTGTATGCTCGCCCTAAGCTTCTTGAAGGAAGGTAGGGTAAAATGTGCTAGATTGATAGTTCTGCTCAAATAAAATGTGCGTGTGTAAAGTACTGTCACGCTGCAGCTCACTAACAGCAACTCCATATAGTTTTCAAGGTAAGTAATTAAGCAGAGGGGTTTTGTCATTGCGTTCCTTGGTGGTCTACCATCCAAGAACTCACCCTTCTTAGCTTCTGAGATCTTGGGCTGTACTATCCCATTCCACATCCTGAATAAAATACACTATCAATAAAAACGGTTAAAGCTGGAGTGTTAGTCATTGTCAGCTATATCAAACAATTAGCACTTTTTTGCCTGGTGTACGAGCTGTCCAAACAATGTCCCATGTATGTGCACTTTATGCAGGAGGGAAAGAGAGTGGCTTTTTTCTCCCTAGACCTGCCTTCTTCAGCTGCAGATACTCAAAGGAACCTGAGTGCAGAGGCATCCTTAGATATTTTTGCCCTTGAAAGAAAACATCAACGTAATGATCCTATGGTATAAATGAGGAGTTTGTTAAAAATGTATATAAAGAGGGAAATTGGAGCTAGGAAAGCCTGTGCACGCTGCTGCCCAGTGTAAGTCCTGTAGGGATGTAAATTGTCAGTCATTTAATCAATAAGGATTTTTCTACCATTTATGTACAGTATTTGTGTTAATGTTTAAACAGTTAGGCCAACTGGGGTCACTGTGAGTCAAGAAAGAAACAAAAGGATTCCCTCTCCTTATATCTGAGGTGGCTTTTGTTTAAAATAATAACATTTTAAATAGTTTAAACAGTTGCTTTTTGAAACAAAATGTCCATCCCTAATAGGAATCCCCGCCCATGCTGCAGACTGAGAAATTTGAGGACAAATTCAGGTGCTGAGGTGCTTAGTGTTTACCCTCTTGTTAGTTCTCAAAATAATGGAGAGCTAGTTCAAACAGCTAGGGGGTCAGCAAGGATCTTTGCATAGTGGATGAATAGACCTCTTCCTCCCTACTGCAAAACAAATAGTCTCAGATGTATCATGGGCATTCAATTCATGCAGCTGTATAGTGTGCTCATGTGATGTCTACACAGTTGGGTACTCTTGTGGAGCTCCTCTATCATGATTGACATTACTTACATTCAGGAAGGAGAGAGAAAAGCACTCCTCCATTGTGAGCTCTTCCATTGTGTGAGTCTCTTGATGGCTTACCATCAGTCTACATAACGAAGAATGAATTATTTTGAGCAAATGTCTTGAGTTCCAAACCTACCCAGCTGAGTTTCAGTCGAGTCTCTTCCTGTGTTATCTATATATCGCACCATTCAGAAACTCTTGGTATTTGGTACTCGTTAAAACTGGAACCACGCTTTGTTCTTATGTTGAGAGAGACACCCTTTCTTGATCAGAATAACAGGATGGCATTTTCCTTGTTGTTGCAAGATAACTTAGATAATAACATGGCCTTCCACCTTGCACAGTTGCTTAGATCTCAAGGATGAGTCTGTGCTTCCAAGAATTGCCCTGCAGATGTAGGGTGGACTTTGTCAGAGAGTCCTAGGGCACCCTGATTCCCTCCTCCAGTAAAATGTTAGTGCCCATATATTGGCAAAGATAGGGGAGAGGGGTCACTGTTGAATAAAGCACCCTTCTTTTGATGGACATTGTGCAGCGGTTGTAACCTGTGGGGTGGTTTAATTTTCCAAGGCTTGCTTCAGACTTTCTTAAACCTCACAGAGGAATCACTATACTATTGGTACTTTTTTCAGGGAAGTAGAGGAAAACAGAGAAAATATTGCCAAGTACCTGGCGGCACAGATGAAAAAGAAAATTGATGACGAAGATGAGCGTATTGCTAGGAAAATTGCAGAGACCGAAGAGGAGCGTCAGAAAGAACTCTCAGAAAAAGAAGAAAAGAAAAAAACGGATTTGAGATTAATTGCAGAACACAGAATCGGTGTGGTAAGAAAGAATGCAAACACTTCTTTCTACCTTCTTTCATCTGTAGCTTTCTTACCAAATGATCATTCATAAACGGCTTCAATTACAGTAAAATAATACTGTCATTCATAAGCAATTTGCTTGAAAGGCAGTTCCGTCAAACTCAGTAATCAGGACGGGAATGCTGAAGATATGTAAATAGTATGGTTTAAAAAAAAAAGGTTCCCCTGTTCATTTTTACACAGGCATAGTATATTAATATTAAGGTTTCACAGCCTTATGATTTAAATTGGAGTGTGTTATTTACAGATGAAAGTGAAAGCGGAAAAAGAAAAACAGGAGAAACAAGAAGCTAAAGAGATGCTTCGTAAAATGATTGAAGCGGATCGGGTCTACCAGGAATTGGAGAAAGACAAGAAACACAGAAATCATTGCGCAAACTTAAAACTGCAAGAAACCCATGTCATGCAAATTGTAAGTATTTATTTGTAAAATTTATATTCTGTTTCTCAAGATCTGCTTGAAGTGACCTTACGAAACAAAGCAGAGTCCAGAAAGCAGTCGTGCTAACCAAAATCAATAAAACAATCCAAATCAATCAAACCCATGAAAATAAAAGCTCATAAGACGGGGCTGTCTAAAATGATATTGATACAACAGGCTGTAGGCTAGGGGCAGACCATGAAACATCTTAAAAAAATAGAACCTCTTAATTAGAAGCCTGGGCAAAGAGAAATGTTTTGGCTTGGAGCCTAGAGGAAAGCAGATGCAAAGCAAGCCATATGGGGGAGGGAATTCCAAAGGCAAGACACCACCATGGGGAAAAAAAACGCTGTCTCTGATCACCACCTCTCAAGTGGGGACAAAGAAAGAAGGGCTTGAGAAGAAGATGTGAGCTAACAGGCTGGACAATGGGAGGATGGCAAAACATGGCCATGATGGAGGTTGTTAAGTGTTTCACAAGAAGGGGACATAACCTGTACATTTCTTTTCAGGTCAGGGAAGGCATTCTGCAAGTCAGAAAACCATACATCTTTTGTCATTGCTTCTATGCCTATACATTTAGTATAGGTATACATTTAGCCTTCATTCATTCATAACATCTTTATGGAGAATTAACATGATGGCTTTATCAAAAAATCCCAGTGTCTTCTGTCCTGTTCCTCCCCACCCCCACCCCCCACCCAATTTAACAGACATGATTTGTAATTTCATTTTAAATTCAAATACAATTGCAGTGTCGGCCTTCTGTTATGGTCTGGCAAAGTGCTATTAAGATGTGCCAGGACTGGCAGTCTTTTAAATGTGGTTCTGTCTGCTTTTCTGTCCGGTGGAAGCTACAACATGCCTGGGAATCTTTAATCTGTTGTTCAGTGGTCGAGCATCTGCTGGGCAAGCAGAAGGTTTAATCCCAGGTTCAATCCCTGGTGTCTCCAGGGGGCAGGGGATGTAATAATAAGAGTTTGGATTTATATCCCTTTTTCTCCTGCAAGGAGATTCAAAGGGGCTCACAATCCCCTTTCCCTCCCCCCCCCCCACAACAAACACCCTGCGAGGTGGGTGGGGCTGAGAGGGTTCCAAAGAACTATGACTAGCCCAAAGTCTCTCAACTGGCATGTGTTGAGTGCACAAGCTAATCTGGTTCTCCAGATAAGCCTCCACAACTCCAGTGGCAGAGCGGGGAATCAAACCTGTCAATAAAATCCTTGAAAACTTGCAAGTGGTTTGTTGTCTGATCGGTGAACTGACAGATTCAGTGCGAGGCAACATCACGTTCGTTTGGGGGCAGGAGTGGAGTTGGTGTGGAAATACTGCTTTTTTCTTTGCAGCTGAAACAATTTTTTTCCCCTAAAGGAGCAATAGTTTTTGATGCAAAGAGAAATGCTACCCTATACAGGAACTGATATTGACTGTCACAAACCCCAGATTATGAAAAGGGATCTTAAGTAACTGCTTGCCTCTCTCCTGGTCTTCTTCCCATCCTGGGTACTTTTCATGTCAAGAATCTGGGGGATGGGGGTCCCCTAATGTCCTGTTGCTTGCCCCAGGTTTCTTAATGGGTAAATAACTGACATCCATGATGTAATCCTTTCTAACCGTGTTGATCTGGCGTGTGGATCGATGGGACCCACTAGGCTGTAAAAGGCAGGGTGGGTCCACCAGGGATCTCAGTGCAGTTGAGACAAAACCTGGTGGACAAGGAATTGGGGTTGCCATTTCCTTATTGAGCTACTATATCACTTACTCTTGAGTAGCAACTGTGGCTCAATGGGACAGGCCATGTTTTGCATGTAAGAGATGGCAGGTTCAATCCCCAATGGCTCCAGTTTATCTCTGTCAGCATGATTGGGCAAGGTCTTCCTCTGCTTCAGACCTTGAAAGGTGCTGTTGCTCAGAACAAACAACACTGAGCTCAGGTAGTTTCCTGTGTCTTCTCTGCCAGTCTTCCAGTGATGGACATGTGTACCTTCCATTGGCCTTATCATACACAAGTTAGGTATTCTGCTAGTGTACTGCCCCTCTTCCCACTGCCCTTTAGACTCTCAACCTGAGCTGGCCAAATCAATCTCAGTGATGGATGTAGGTTTTTTGGGGGGAATCTTCACCAGCCTTTGGGACTATTCAAGGATTTCATGGCTGTCTTCACAATTGTGGGCTTGCCCCATGTGACCATTCTTCTTTCTTCTGCCACTGTGCACACATGGTGCAGGACCTCAGGGAAAGATCTGAGGCCACGGTACATAAGGAGAGAGGTGATCAGTCTGAAACCTTGATCCTAATGGGCTTTAGAGTTCATCACCAGCAGCATTTTGCATTGTGACTGGAAACAAACTACTAGCCAGTGGCTCTGACTGACTACTGAATTCATTGTTTTCCACAGCAGATCCGTGTTAGAACTCCATTGGCCACATTTTGGCCCTGTTGTAGTCCCTAGTCACCTTCTGAATTAATTAATCCGGTAAAGCAGGTCTTTTATCTTTGTAGATTCAAGTCCAGTAGAATTGTAGAGACCAACAAGATTTTCAGAGTATGAGCTTTTGACAGTCAAAGCTCCCTTCATTTTGACTCTTGAAACTTCCCATCCCAAAAATCTGGTCGGTCTCTAATTACTAGGCTCAAATCTAACTGTTCAGCAGCAAGCCAACACGGCTGCCCCCTGAAACTAACAACTTCATCGTTTCAGTTCAGGTACATGATAAAATGATCTCTGTCTACAATTAAGAGTCTCTCCCCCCCACCCCCATCCCCTTTCTTTCAATGCAGGCTGGAAGACTAGCAAAAGAAAAGCGTGAGAAGCAAGAAGAAACAGACTATGCTAAACAGAGAGAATATCTTGCACAATATAAGGAACAGGAATTCCAGGTGTATGCAAAGAAAGTGATTGATGAAGAATCTAAAACAGCCCGGAATCTTTACCCTCTTTTGAAAGTAGTGCAGGAAGGCAGTGGTTATGGGACACTTTATAGGGAAAGGGAAGAAGTAAAATCTCGTGATCAGAATACTCAACTACCTTATATTGGTAACACAGCCCAAGAAATGAAGCTTCTAAATGAACAACACTTCGAGGCTTCTAAGGGACGGCTAGGTTTTACATGGTAATTTAAACAATCCTTAAGAATGTATTGCAGTTTAAAATGGCCAGAATTGCAAAACATGCTGTATAAAAAATTGCAGATTTAAAATTAATATCTTGAATAAACTGTGCACCTCTCAAAATATATATGTGTAGAATCTGTAGACAGTCAATCGTACTAGTTCAGACTAATAATTAGATTCATTGAATAATGTGTAGCGTTTATGAAATAGGTAAAAATATTGCCTTATTTGTCAGAAGATTTGAAAAACAGAAGCTCAGCTCTGATCTTTCTTCAAAAAAGCCACACATGAAACACAAGACTGTAGAACTCCCCAGTGCAGCTTCAAATTCCTCGGGATCCGTGACCCCTTTACAGACGGGGGCGGGGGGGGGGGGGGGGCAGAAGTCTGAAGTGGAAGTAGGGCATTTGTGAAAATTGTTCCAGCACCTTTGCAACTCAAGCGCTGTTCTAGGGCAGTGATGGCGAACCTTTTTGAGACCCAAATTGCAACCCAAACCCCACTTATTTATCGCAAAGTGCCAACCCAGCAATTTAACCTGAATGCTGAGGTTTTAGTTTAGAGAAAACTGGTTGGCTCCCTCTTCCTCCACCCCACCCGCTTGAGCAGGGGCCAGCCTGCTCTAGCCATCAAGTCCTGCGTGCACCGCTGTGCCTCTCTAGCATCTCTGCCTCCTCTGTGCCCCCCCCCCTCAGGCAGCAGCCACCCGGAGCACAGGCATCAGGCCTCCAAGCCAAGTCCTCCCTCCTTACCGCGGTGCACGCACGTCATGCTCAGTGGCCCAGGCCAGCCTAGATGTGTGTGTGGGGGGGTGAGTTTTCACCCCCCACATGACAAACTTTGTGTGTGCGTGCCCACAGAGAGGGCTCTGAGTGCCACCTCTGGCACCCGTGCCATAGGTTCTCCATCACTGTTCTAGGGGCTTACAACAGCATTGTGTGGGAGTTAAAAGTACTGGATAAAGTCCTAGGAGACCCAGCTTTTATTCTCTTTTCTACATGGAAGCTTACTGGGTGACTTGGGGCCAGTTACTTCTACTGTCTAACCGCTCGTACAGGGTTGTTGTGAGGCTGAACTAAGTCAAGTAGTATTTATTGTTTGAGCCATTGGCTATAACATCCAAAAATACAGTTAAATTGAGGCTGAAGTAGAGGAAAGGGAGGACAGGCATATTCATTTTTTGCTACAGTCCTCCCTCCTTTTGCTACAGGCATATTCATTTTTTAAAACAGATTGTGGGGAAGGTAACAATGTTTTCCTCCTACTTTGACAAAGTGTAACATGAAGGCCGATTATAGTTTTCTTTGTATGTCATTTAAATATACTTTAGTGGCTCTTGCTGGTCTCAGCTCTCTGAAAGCAAGTACAGTCCTTGTCAGAATCAAAGTTGCCTTCATTCAGAAAGTTTAGTCAGAACGATCAGGCCCCCTAAAGTATGAGCTTTAGGGAAAGCATAGACTTAAGTAAACTCTGAACAACCATGGGTGTGGGATCTTCCTAACAGACTGTTCACCAGTGCTTTACATTCAACCAACTTTCGTACTGAAATCAAGCAGTACACCTTGGACTCCTGAAAGGAAATGTGTTATAAAAATCTAGAGAGAAGCTTCCTAATGAACCAGATTTCAAAAAGACCATACCGTGCATGCACTAACTTTGTCTCCTCTTAAAGCAAGTTTCATGACAACTTCCTCAAATGCTTCTTAAAACCTCACATTTTTAAACAGCAATAGTACCGGGGTAGAAGTGCTAATATGGAAGACTTCAGAAAAATGGAACATGCTTGGCTGTTACAAATACTCCTCTAGATCATGTCTTCTATTTTCTCCTTATAATAGCAATCATTAATTTTAAACAGACACAGTGTGATACGTTATGGATTTATCACAAACCTGCAACAAGCTCTTTTTGCAAAAAGTCTCCTTTAAACACATTGAGAAGATACTTTTTAATTTCTTTGAACTAATTCTCATCATTGAATTTTCTGATCTGACTGGAAACTCCTGAAAATTGACCCTTATTTTTCTGTGACTGTTGGAACTTAAGACAGCTTTGTGAAACTCAAATGTGTTTATTTTTGCCTCACTACTAATAAAAACCCTAATAAAAGATAACAACAAAGCTCCACTGATTGAGAATACCACAACAAATAAACTGCTGTTGTGGTACCCTAATCCAAAAGTCAACAAACGCAGGAAACCTTTAGAGTCCTGTTAGAAGAATTGGAGAGTACATTGGTAATCTTCTAGGTGGCGTTCAGTGATGAAAAGTGCCATCGAGTTGTAGCCAGCTTATGGTAACCCAGTAGTTTTTTCAAGGCAAAAGACAGGTGGGGTTTGCATAGAAACCCTGGAGTTCCTTGGTGGTCACCCATCCAAGTATTAACCAAGGCTGACTTGAATTGGCTTCTAAGACTTGACAAGATTAGGCTAGTCTGGGCATCTAAATCAGGGTAAGTGGTATTTACCCAGTAATAATATATGCAGCAGTCTTAAGGACTGATTCCAATACTTAGCCTAGAAGTTGGTTGCAGAAGAGAAGTATCTGACATTGACCATAAGTAATGTCTGAGCCATCCTTCTGTAGAAGAGATGAAAGGGTCTAAGAAATTCCACCCCTGTTGAGCAGCAGGTGGCACGTGTCAAGTTTAAAAGGTTAATCGAACTGCACACGTTTCAGGCCTGCCCCCGCACCTCAGCACTAAGCAAAAACCTTTGAACCACCTCTAAAATGTTCGCCTTAGCTTTAAAAATATCAGCAAGAAACATGCAGACGTAACAGAATAGGAACACACCACTTAGCATCTCAAAATACTTTTAATAAGTTGCAAATTTAATACCAAGCACTCAACATTTACCTGTGTCCTTTTCCCAGCTGAACATTACAGACTACAAAAACATTTAAAACAGTGAGTTTCCAACGCCCTTCAGACAATGTCTAGAGAGCTTTACTGTGACCCAGAAAACTCCCATTATAACCGATTAGTAACCATCCCAAGCAAGGTTGCTTATCACCACAGAGCTGACAAGGCATTACTTGCAATCGTTCAGCTACTACAGATTAATTACAGTTTTAAAAAAATACATAAGAACACATCAAAATTAGCACATTTACTTTTCTATACAACTTTACAGAAGAATATGCAAAAGGTGGGGATATATGCTAGCAGAAAATCATCGCAAGGTCTTCTACAAACATGCTCTGCATGTTGCAAGATTTTAAACCAAGTAATCTGTCAACTATTGCATTGTACTGGTGCAAAAACTTTTAGGCTGGTATGTTCTGTATCTCAGGATATAGACACTCAGACCCCATGTCTAAAGGTCCAATTCTGCAATCTCCATTTGGGTCAATACCTCTTCCCTTTCGGTGTAGAAATAAATGGTTTGGAAGAGAAGATGCAATGACTTGATCAATTTAACAGTTGCTGGAAGTCTGCTTTTAATATCTCAAAAGGAACAAAACCAGAACAGATTAATCTGGATATAGTTTGACTTTCAACTAATGAGAAGAATTATTCTTTGTTGTTGAAGAGACACTCAAAGGTTACTTTGTTTTCGCTGTGATTTCTTAATTGGGAGAGGATCGGGGAATAAGACACTGAATCATATATCAAATTCTCTTTCCTCCACCTCCCCGCCCCAGTTCAGGCTAGCAGTAATACTGACATAGAACATACTAATTTTTTAGTTTTATGCACAACACTAGATGACCTAAATTATTTTAGAGAAGTACAATCTCAATTATGTAAAATGCAGTGTGTAAAGTTTCTACAATAACTGTGGACAAATGAAATATTGTACTGAATCCAGAGAGTGAACCAACATGAACCACTACTGTTTCAACCCATATGAACAGGGTTGTGCCAGCTGACCCTATCTGGCACTTGCCAGATGTTTGAATAAGGAGACTACATCCACAGAGCTCAAAAGCAGACATCAACATACACCTCACTTGTGTGAACAGATTGTATGGCTTGAGCCTGTACACTAAACTACGCGTGCAGACCCCCACGAGCGTGTGAAGCTCAATGCACAGCTATTGGGGCAGCCCGACCCCAGAAACTAAATTAAGCCACAACCCCCATCCATCATCACAAGTACAAACTGAATATGTACACAGGTAGTGTGAACGTTTAAATATCTGCATCATAATGTTTTTGGAAATTGGGGAAGAATGTCCTGAAAAAAACAAATTTTCACATGCAAAGAACAAGAACAAACCTTCCTGTACATTTCAAAAGAATGCTGCATGGAATAATATAGATATTGGATCAAAATATAGTACATTTGTTAAAAGTTCTACATCACAGGTACTTCAGTTATTTGTAACAAGCGTACTTTTTCTATCAAAAATAATGGCACTTCAGCAGTATACACTTCTATTAGTTTAGGGATTAATTAGTGAAAAGTGCGAACACACTTTAATTTCTGTGTTAAGAATCTTTTTTGAAGCATTCTTTAATATTGTCCTTTATGACAATTGTACCCAAGGCCTAATGGATCAACACTGCAAGAGACTGAAAATATAGTAGCTCCCTACTCCCGGAATTAGGTTGTTTGGGTCTCAGCATCAATGCCACAACTTCCAATGCTATTTACTGTAAAGATGAACACTTGGGTTCCATGTGACACAGCTAAAACTCCAAGCAGCACAGGCACATCAACAAACATGCATGTGTGGCCAGGGATTGCAAGGACTGGTGAAGTCATCTCAGATCCCTTGTACTTGTGCGGTAAAGGTCTTTTTACCCAAGGTAAATAATGTGGAACAATGTGGCTCTCCCCCATCTGCTATCACCTTCAGTCCACAGCAACACAATCTTCTTTTCTGAACCAGTACAGCTAAAATTGTCCGTCAAGATCAAACGAAGACTCTGCTGGTATCCAATCATTCGTTTGCATAGTGTCAACTAGAAAACATTTACAGGATTATGGTCTGGATCCAGAGAGCTATGCATAGAGCAAAGTTGGCAGAATATATCCTTAACATTTGCTGTTTCTAAGGGACATCGGTGGCTTTTCCAGATACATGTTTCATCCTTTACGTTCTGTCCTTTATGTCATTTATCTTATGCTGGTCTAGAACCATAACAAAGATTTGATTGATGGTGCTGCAGAGGAAAGGGGGAAAATCAGCAGAAACACGTTTATCAAATGGCATTTTGTTTGTGGTTCTCCGGATCCAAGCCAATATATTGATGGGCATTTGCACAAAAAGCCAAAGAATAAGTATGCAGTATGTACCAACAGAAAGTACAAATCAGTCTTCTAAGGATGGATTTCAATTTTAACATGGGCATCAATATTATCAAAGATCCAATTTAATATCACAGCACATAATACAAAAAAGACCACTGTAGTCAGCCTTCAGCCAGACTTAAACAACATACAATCCCAGTAGTTAATGTGCTGGGAACTATAAAGGTATAGAGTTAGAATGGAGAAGTTCTCCATCCACTTGAGTCTGGGTACATCAGTTTGGTTAGGTATAAAATTTGATGTAACAACATGGGAAAAACTGTAGTTGCTCTTGACATATCATAACGATCTGTACGGATTAGGTCAGAGTTATTTATAATATCTGTATATACATTTTAAAACAATTTCCCAGGTGGAAATACATCATGTACTCTGGTTCCTTATTTCCTTTAGTAGATAAAAATGGCCCAGTGTAAATAAGAGTTACACCACTTTAACTCCATTGAAGTCAATGGGATTAAAAGGCTGCCACTGTTCAGGTTTTCACAACACCATCTCCTTTAGTGACATTTTGGTGGTGAGGTCACCAGATATTAGCCCAATTCCAAATGCTTCTCAAAATGTCACTGTGGACTGGCTGGATAGAATCATCTCAGCCTCGGTATACCTTAAAATGATTGTGTGGCACAAACACCGCAGGCAACATAATATGGGGATCATGAAAATTAACAATAGAAATTTTGTACCACAGCAAAGAAAAAGCAATGCTGCACATGTAAATCCTGGGTAGCCTAAATTTTTAATTTCTCACATACTAAACAAGATGATGGAATAATAGTTTCTTTTCAAAGTCTAACAGCAGATGGGAATATTTTAGTTTACAGATTCTATATTTGTATATTTGATGAGAAATCAAATATACACTTCCATAATCTTACTGCACGGTATTTAAATTGTATTACGTGATTGTCTCTTATCCACAGTTTCCCTGTACTGGAAAAGTAATCTCAAAGTCCTTACACCTTTGAGCTCAATTACACGGCATTAAAGTAACTTCCAGTTAAATGGCACAAGTTAATAAGTCATGAGACTACAACTAGAGCCAGGCATGGGGTCACCTGGCCCCACCTTCTAGGAGCACTCCCGCCCCCCGCCAGCCTGCATATCCTGCTGCTTCTCTGAGTGGTGGCAATAGAAAAAAATTTTAAATTCCTGAAGAGGCCTGACATCACTTCTGGATTCACACCACTGGCCAAACGCCCCCCTTATGTCTCCCCCACTCCAGTCTCCCAATGGTTACCAGACCAGGCAGCCCAAGTCAGGCTGCAAATGGCCATCAACTACAATTAAACATCAAGTTCGTACATTTCTTAAGACTATGGTTATGCCTGGTTCTAGCAACACCCCTGAACAATGCCTTCTTTTTGCCGTTTTAATTTGGTCAGATTACAAAGGGAGTACAATCTCAATCCTACCCATATTTATTTCAAAGTAACTCCTACAGAGTTCAGTGCAGTTTTTCCTCCCAAATAACTGAATAGGACTGGATCCGATACCACAGGTTATAACATCTAGAAAGCTAAGGTGATTCTCATCAATAGGAAGAGCCCATTTTATGAGACTATTATCTCCCCAGATGAGAAATACCAGTAGAATCTTTACTCCACATAAGAATACTAAAATATAAGTTCTACAGTAACAGTTTTGTTGGAAAACAGTTACTGAAAATACTTAGCAAATGAAGGTACCAAATGTTACTATTTTTCTGACACAGAATCACTTGGCAGGCTTTAGTTTTGTACGTGCGAGAAGGGTGGGGGATGATGTCATATAAAACTATACAGAACTGTAAGCAGACAGCCAAAATGACTTCATACAAGTTTTCCTTAAAATAAGCCTGAAAACAAAGCAGATTCAATCCAAGTTTTGTCTACTGATTTGCAAAAGAAGTTTTTTCCCAAAAGACCCCCCTTACAACAACTCTTCCATTGTTCATCAGACAGTGTTCATTTTATGATCACAGAAACACTGGGTTTCATCCAAAGTTATTGCCCCATGAAGAGCTCCAATCCCTCCTTTCCACTACAGACCTCCCAACACCACCATTCCCAGGGTCCCTCAACTCTCAGGATGAGCTTTGTGGATAACCCTGGAGGAAGAAGCAAGTTCACTTCCACTGCTAGAAATCCACTCATTCTTTGGAACCAAGATCAGGCATATTTACAAGTAACATTCATGACAATTCCATTTCAGATTTTCTTTAAGAAGAAGATTTATATCCCCCCTTTCTCTCCTGCAAGGAGACTCAAAGGGGCTTACAAGTTCCTTTCCCTTCCTCTCCCCACAACAAACACCCTGTGAGGTAGGTGGGGCTGAGAGAGCTCAGAAGAACTGTGACTAGCCCAAGGTCACCCAGCTGGCGTGTGTTGGAGTGCACAGGCTAATCTGAATTCCCCAGGTAAGCCTCCATAGCTCAGGCAGCAGAGCAGGGAATCAAACCCAGTTCTTCCAGATTAGACTACACCTAATTAGACACATTGATGGAGAATTGGTCCCTTGGTAGCTAGCCACAGTGACTAAAAGAAACCTCTGAATATCAGTGCCAGGAGGCAACATCTGGAAAAGGTCTTAGTCTGTATGCCATGTTGTTGGCCTCCCAGTGTAGCTGGCTGGCCACTGTGTGAGAAAGGACATTGGGTTATCTAGCTGTAGTGAGATCCAAATGGGAAAGACAAAAGCTTTGTCTATTAGCAACCTTTACTTTCCTTGCTTCCCAGACTCATCTTCTAGACGCAGGCAGGATGCCAATATCGGAAAGCAGGCCGGGCAGACCATGGGACACCACTGGGCCATCCTCATCTGCATAAATGTGAAATATATAAGGACATTAAATGTTTATGTTCCCATCTTGCTTGTCTGTGGGATCAAAGACATGTAATGGATAAAACGGCAGTAAGAAGAAGAGTTGGATTTATATTCCCCCTTTCTCTCCTGTAAGGAGACTCAAAGGGGCTTACAATATCTTTGCCCTTCCCCCCTCACAACAAACACCCTGTGAGGTGGGTGAGGCTGAGAGAGCTCAGAAGAACTGTGACTAGCCCAAGGTCACCCAGCTGGCATGTGTGGGAGTGCACAGGCTAATCTGAATTCCCCAGATTCAGGTGGCAGAGCAGGGAATTCCACAGCTCAGATGGCAGAGCAGGGAATCAAACCCGGTTCCTCCAAATTAGAGTGCACCTGCTCTTAACCACTACGCCACTAATAGTCCATTTTAATCTTTCCCCCACTCTTCTACGTGAACAGAATGGAATAGAACTACCTGCTTTCTTGTGTGATATATTTCCTTTCCCACTGTAAGCTAAGCAAAGGACATACAGAGCTTTGTTCCCATGGGCGCTCTGAAGGGCTGACAAGTGTCCTGCCCTGTAAGATCCAACATTACGCACTTTTAAAAACATCATCCTTCCAGGCAGGGCAGACCACTGCATCCCCTACTTTTCCCACCCCCTTTCCTCTCCCCTCTTTGTAGCACTTTCCTGATTTGCTAGAAAAACAGAAAACGAACACCAATGGAAGCACAGGACAGAGCGTCTTAGAATTAGCCTCCTTGTTTCTAGCAAAATAAGATGGGATATAACAAGATTAAACATATTCAATCGAAGGAAGACATACTTAGGTCACTTGTCATGAACAGAGGTTGGATTCAGTCTATTGAGGACAAGAGGTAATGGCTACCAGGCAGAATCAAAAATGGGACTTCCTAGTTACCAATTCAGTCACTCTGGCCCATGGGAAAAATAAATTTCCCTTTAGGCCAAACACCCAAAGATGAATCTTCTATAGAAGGCAAGACGATTTAACGTTAGACAAAACGCAATGCTATAAAGTAGCATGAACTGAGATTCAAATGGATGTTACCTAGGAACTTACAGTGGCCACTATCCAGACAGAGTTGCTCCTAGTATTACCGTAACAGCAATTGTTTGACACATGAGGAGGCAGAGTTCTACGGCTTCAAAGAAATTTATTTTCAGGCTAACCGGCTCGCTTGCAGCAAGCTGCCTAAGTCCATAAATTAAAACGTAAACGCAATACAGTATTTCCTTCTGATAACACAGAAGCAGGATACATAAACCGTGGGAATACTAACACACAGCACACCATTTTACACGTAATGTTTTTTTTCCATTTCAAGTTTATTAAAACTTTAGCAGTACAAATGATCCAGGTTGCAGGTTTATCAAAAGACCAAACTGAAGTCCACATTTTTTTTTAAAAAAAGAAGTGTTCCCCAATATGTCTCTAGAACCTGGAAGCAGAAATAATAAGTTCATAAACTCATCCACGTCTGTCTTCATCAGTTCCAGGACTTGATTCATGATCAGATTTTTTATCTTTCCCATGGGCACGGTCCCTCTCCTGATCCTTTGATTTTTGGTTGACCTCTTTTTCTCTTGAGGAACGGGACCTGTCCTTTTCTCTTTCCTTACTCCTGCGCGAAGATGATCTTTTCAATTCTCTGTCTTTGCTGCTTCGCCTTTTCTTTGAATCAGGGCTTCTATCTTTATCTCTACTGGACTTTTTATGTTTGTTGGTCTCGGGGCTACTAGTGTCACGGGTTTTTGAATGCTTTCTTTTTTCAGAATCATCCTTTTTGTGAGAACTTTTGCGTTCCTGACTCCGATGCCTGTCTTTACTTCGACTTTCATCCCTCTCGGAGCTCTGAGATTCTTTCCTTCTCTTGCTCTCTTTATTTTTAGATTTTTCCGGTGTCTCTTTTCTGTCTCTGCTTCTTGATCGTCCACTTCTTTTATATTCCTTATCTTTGTATTTGGAATAATCTTTACTTCTGCTGCGTTCTCGTTCTTTGCTTCGGGTCCTGGCTCGCTTCCCTCTCTCCCCGCTTTTGCTCCGCTCTCTGGTCTTACTATTGGAGCCGTGTTTACTTTTTGATGGTTCACGTTCTTTGCTCTTGGACTTGGCGTGTTTTTCTCTGTCTTTACTTTTAACGTGATTCTGACCGTTACTTTTAGATTCCCCTCTTTTGTTCTTTTCCTTACTTCTGCTTCTCTCTCTTCCACGGGAATCGCCGTATTTTTCTTTGTCCCTCTCTTTCTCGTGGTCCCTCTCCCTGCTTCCCAGTCTACTTTTCTTTTCTTCATGTTTGCTATGTCGGGAGTCCTTCTCCTTACTTTTTGATACTTCTTTGCTTTTGCTCTGGCTTTTGGATCGAGCCCTTTTTTTGGCCTTACTTCTGTTATGCTTCTCCTTATCCTCCTTCTCTGAATTTCTCCTTGTCTCCCTGTCTCTACTGCTGGATTTGTGATCTTTTGTTTTCTTTTCCTTCTCCCCTCTCCTGCTGGGGCTCTCAGAAGTTTGTCTATGGTCAGATGCTTTTCTTTCCCTTCCTCGCCCAGGGCTTTTCTGATTTGCAGCATCCTTCTTGTTCTCGTTAACTTCACTCCTTTAAAAAAAAGAGAGAAGAAAATTTGGTCATTAATAAATGAAGCTGTGTTTACATTACAAATAATATATTATTTTGCTGTATATACAGTGGAACCTCAGTTTTCATTGCCTTCGGTTTTCATCGATTTTTTCAGTGAAAAATTTGTCTCGGTTTTCATCGATTTGCCTCGGTTTTCATCAATTTGCAGTAAGGTGCAGGGGCTTGTAAAGAAAAATCACCTGGACAAAGCTGTTGCAGGCCATGTCTGCAACTTGTTTAATGACAATGTCTTGCCCCATTTCAGACAAATCTTAAAGAGGCATCAGAAACAGACCTCTTTGGACAGCTTTCTGGTGCGACATTGGTCCACTGGCTCTGAAGCTGGTCCTAATGTTATTGTTTGTTACTGTTTTCAGCATTAAACACTATGTTTATTCACCAAAAATGTGTTTTTGATATGTTTTTTGGAGTGCCTAGAACGGATTAATTGGATTTACATTGATTCCTATGGAAAAGTTTGCCTCAGTTTTCATCGGTTTCGGTTTTCATCGATTCTTTTCGGATGGATTACCAACAAAAATCGAGGTTCCACTGCAGTTTGAAGATGACTACAAACGTTCTAGCAAACAGCCAGAGAGGGAAAGAGTATTGAATAGAAGGTTAAAAAAAAGCCAGTGCTACTGAAGTTGAGAAATTCCCAGAGGGAGAACTCTGTTCACATCTTACTTATCCCCCTTGATCCATCTTTCTCCACTTGACACTCTCATTCTCTGAGCTCTCTGCATTTCTTGTCTCCAGTGCGGAGGAGTCTCACTGCGTCTAAAGCGATCTCTTGACCTGGATCGTGAAGGTGTCCGATAGCGCTGTTGAAAAGGAAAGGAAAACGTTCGATTAAAATATAGTGCGCTAACAGCAGATGCAATGCACATGATTGTGAGTTCCCTCGCCAGAAACAGAAAGGGAAGTTTCTGTATTTGAGGGCAAAACAATCACATTTTTATGGAGCAGTAGAAGGTTAATGTTTCCACACATGGCGAAACCACAGAACAAGTCTTCAACCCCACCAGAAAAGAATGGAATTTTTGGGAAAACTCAAAATATATAATCCCTTTTACTTACCGATCTCACCTAAAATTAGTTTACCCTTTTGACTTCAAAAAAATGCTTAATTTATAACACAGCATATCAAATCGTACTATTTGACATGTTTATAGAATTAGAAATACAAATGCCTACAAGCAAAATTGTCAATATAAACTACTAGCAATAAAGCCTGTTGTGCGAAAAAATACAACGGGCTCTAGAAAACTAATCCTCCCAGAGCAAGAGATGTGGCATATTTACTGGAAATGGCGCCCAGTGGAAACACTGAAATTGAGCCCCCTCCCCCGAAAACCCCAGCTTTGTCAAGGAGGGGCAGCAGGGTGCCTGTGAAGATGGGGAGAGTTCTCTTCATCTTCATAGGCAATCCCCCGTTTGCAAAGCTGAATACCAGCTTTGCAAAGGGGAGGGGGAGCCAGCAGGGTGCCTGTGAAGATGGGCAGACATGCTTCAATTTGTCAACATCCCTCTTGAATTGTGATTCCCAGAACTGGACACAATATTCCAGGTGAGGTCTGACCAACGCAGAACAGAGTGGTACTATTACTTCCCTTTATCTAGACACTACACTCCTGTTGATGCAGCACAGAATCGCATTGGCTTTCTTAGCTGCCACCTCAGGCTGTTGGTTCATATTCAGCTTGTGGTCTCCTAAGACTCCAAGCATTTTTTCTCAATCTCACCAAATTTTCCTCCTTTACTACAGCCCCCCACTCCATATTGCTTTTGTCCCTGTAGATACCATTATCCCCAGGATAGTCTTTTTTGTGATCAAGGGGGACCCACTGGTTAGATAAAAATCAAGGTCGTTTACATAAAATAACTGCATCATTACATGGTAAAACAAGAAACCAAACCTACTCTTGGTCCTCTTCCTTTTATCTTCCGCCCAGATCTCGTTACCAACAACCTTCTCTGATATGAGGATTGACAGTTTGATGGGTTACTAGGAATCAAGAAGAGAGAATTCAGTGCAATACTAGAAAGGCTGTGAATTTTTTTCCACCTCTTCCTATAGCTAAATTTATATTGCTGAAGATCTATCAAATCACAGAGCACTCACAAACAGTTGGCTGAATGTTTTCTGTACAGCAAGGCACTCAATCGTACCATTGTAAGACCCATGAAGCCATAGTGAAAAAAATATAACCTGTCAAAATGGTAACCTTAAATATATGGGGAAGTCTAACTTAGCCCCCTTCTGCACATGCAGAACAATGACCTTTCAAACAACTTTCAATGCACTTTGCAGCTGGAATTGCCAAATCCACTTGCAAACCATTGTGAAAGTGAATTGAAAGTGCATTATTCTGCATGTGTGGAAGGGATCTAAGATTAGAAGGAAGCTGTTATTTTTCCTTTCCTTCAACACAGTCTTTCATTTACAAAAAGGCTTTCTAAAGGGTCAGCAAGCAGCAAATGACCCAAGGCAACCCAAATGTGGTTCAACAGAGCTCATTTCAGATCAAACACAGTGCTTTACCTCTCCCTTTCCTTTTCCCTGGTTTTTGCCTCTTTCTCTTTTTCATCCACTTTAGGAGGACTTTTCCTCATCAGGAACCTGTTTTCTGGTACAGGAGGAATCTCTTCTGGACGGACAGTAGAAAGCGGCTGTGATTCAGGATTTTCTGCTTCATTTTCACTGGCTGAGCTTTATTCATAAAAAGAACAACATTTATTTGTATCTATTGGAAACAAATAATTAATTTTTCTTTAATTTGAATCTGCCAATTTCAAATCAATCAAGACCACAAAAACATGGAAGATACAAATTAAAAATGACTAAGTTTTGTACTTATTTACTGTAAGTGAACCAAGCATATGCAGTAAGCCCTCTGGAATATTCTATATATATATAAAAAAATAACTAAATAGCTCCAGTTTTGTTCTGAAATTGCATTTTTAGTCACTATGATTACACAGATATGCAGAAAATGCTGTGGTGATAAAAGAGTTTGAAAATGTCATAAAATACACATACGGTGTATTCTATAAAAATGACATTGTTACAATACTATAAGAAAATTACAAGATACAGTGTCAATTACTCTTTCCAGCAATAGTTCATGTTGCTGTTATCTAGTTAGCTTTTCTAATATTTTCCTCAGTTTTACCTCTTCTTGCTTTTCTTTCTCTTTTTCTTTTCTTTCTTGTGTTTCTTGGAATTTTTCTTGTGCTTCTTTTTCTTTTTCTTTGTTTTTTCTTCAGAAACACTTTCAGACTCCGAGGATGAATCGGAAGATGACTTTGAATCGCTGGAGCTTTCAGAATCACTAGATGAGGACGATGACTTATGTCTTTTCTTCTCTTCCTTCTTGGCTTTAAATTAAAAGCACAGACATACAATCATCGAAGCAAAAAACCCAAATAAGTCTTTTTCATCTTTTTAAAATGATCACAGAAGTATGAAACAATGTCTGGCTACTTTCTATAAACTAATACTGATTCCCCAATTTTTTCCTCTGATCAACTAGTAAAGAAATCTTCGTGTCATATTAGAGATGTTTTTACACTTAGCTGGCCACTGAGTCCTCATATCAGATTGACAGAAAACCCGCTGTGCCTGTAGAGACAGTTCTAGACACCTCTGCTATTTTGTGGAAGGCAACTAAAATCAGTCTGCTGTCATGGAAATCTTGGAACTTAATTACATATAGAGAGAGGTGGGGAGAGAGGGAAAGGAAGCGCTAGGTAGACAGAATGGTAGGTAGGTAGATAGGGTCTTAAATGATAGTCATACCTTAATTTAACACATAATTCTTTCCCCACATTATATCAAACTGAGTCATATCAAACTGAACAGCAGCCCTGGTATCCTTGGCAGTCTTGCATCCAAGAACTACTAAGGACCCACCCTGCTTAACTTCTGAGATTCTTTAGGCCACAATGGATCACAAACAGAATCATAATGATCCAGATGTTCCTCCTGAATTACACACAGAATAAACTGCCATAAAATACAGAAATGTACAATCTCTATTCAGATGGTGCATAGGAGAAATCAAGGCAGAAAACATCCTATGTGGAAACTTACGATATGTAAAACCACACTGTTAATCCACTACATTTTGGAGTTGACCACCAGGCATCTATTTTTAATGAAATGATTAATATCTGTGCACCATCTGTTATCTAACCTTCTCCAGTACCTCAAGCATATAATCCCAATACATTTTATCCCTTCACTTGGAGCACAAGCTTGAACATCTGACCAGTCGAACGTTATCAAAACAATTGTCAAGTATTTATAACAAATTAACTTCTTTAAAACATACAGTACTTTACAGTGCAATCCTAAGAAGAAGTACATTATTTTAAGTCCACTGAAGTCAATAGCCTTAGAAGGGTGTAACTCTGCTCGGAAATGCACTATTAAACATCTGATTTTGTAATCAGCGTGACAGTTATAAAACAATGAATTTTAAAAAATGAATTGTTTCTGGTAAGTAGGCACTTCACTGAAAATTTCTCTTTGCTTCTTTTCCTGGGACACCAGAGTCAGCCACATTTATAGAAGTTTGAAAAAAGAAATTGAAAACAAAAATAAAGCAACAGCAACTATGAACAAACCGAAGCAAGTTTTGAAAGTTGCCGATAATAACTGTCAACAGACTTAACTTTTAAAAACTGTGACTTACACTGTAGCATTTACTTAGTTGAAAAGCTGACAATATCAGACAGACATCAAATGAAAGAGACTGACATTATTTGACCTAATTCAGATATCTGAAGCTTTAGCAGATACAGAATGAAAGGGCAAAGTGGGACACGGTTAAAGAAAACCCATTACACCAACATCATAAAAACTATGTTAGGGAGATTATAATTGACTTCTGGATACTGGTTGTGGTGGGTTTTCCAGGTTGTGTGGCCATGGTCTGGTAGATGTGGTGTACTTCTGGATATGCTGGCAGATATGCCACAGAAGACCACCACACCACGATGCCCACAGAGCAGAGATCTCCCAATAAATTACACCTGTAATCCAAACAATGTATGTTACAAACAAAACCAAAGCAATGTATTGTCGAAGGCTTTCACGGCCGGAATCACTTGGGTGCTGTGTGGTTTCCGGGCTGTATGGCCGTGTTCTGGCAGCATTCTCTCCTGACGTTTCGCCTGCGTCTGTGGCTGGCATCTTCAGAGGATCTGCTAGAACACGGCCATACAGCCCGGAAACCACACAGCACCCAAAACCAAAGCAGCCAGCATCAGCAGTCAATTCGCCCAGGTTCAATTGCAATAACAGTTTTCTCCATGGTTTATTTTGTTCACCTAGACCAGGAGTCTGCAACCTGCGGCTCCCCAGATGTCCGTGGACTAAAAATCCCATCAGCCCCTGGCAGAGGCTGATGGGAATTGTAGTCTATGAACATCTGGAGAGCCGCAGGTTGCAGACCCCTGACCTAGACGTTTCCCCACCTGCCTTTAAGAACCACACTTATAACATGTATTCCCTGGTATCACTTGCTCATCCTGATGTCTTCCACCATTCTACTGAGCTCTCATCACCATTCTACTGTGCTCTCCTCCTTTCGTGGATTCTCAGAACCCATCCATGTTATTAAGGCCTTTCTCGTCCCACTGCCTAAACATCTAAACAGTGCTGCTGCTCTGATGTGTGCCTGTCGCTTCATTCTGCCTTTCCAGTCACTTCAGTCTCCAGATTTTAAGATCATCATGGCTGATTGACAGCTGCACAAGATGATCCTGATGGACAAACTAATTGCATACAACTCCCCAATCGGAAAAGGCTTTTTACTACCAGTTTCCTTCACTTACCATAACATCCTTATCAGGGCAGATAAGGATTAGTTCCCTCGCCTGCACTCCTCAGCGCTCTTCACTCCTTCCTTTAACATTCTGCACAGAAAGTCTATTAGTCTTTATATTCTCTTGCCATCCTCCAAAGACTTTACTACTGTGCCTCCTGCCTGGTTGGAATGGCTATTCCCATGGGTTCTAATAGCTGTCTCCTCTGTTGTTAACAGAGGAACTGCTCCATGAAACACCTAGGATTTCAGCAGTATCCCAGGGTATCTCAAAGGCTGTACCTTCAAGCATCAGTAGCACTATGACATTTACCACATTCATAGCTAAAAGCAGATAAGTTGCAGGAAGAAGTGAGAAAGAAAAACCACAGCAGTGGTTTGTCACTTTGAAGTATGGGCTAAAAGCATCAGAGCTTTGCTAGGAATAGATCATCTATACTTGCTCATCCCATCACAAGCCCGAGGAAAGAAATCACTACATGGGGAACTGTGCGCCATGCGAGAACACATAACATTTCAAGTATGAGAGTCGCACATTCCAGAGTTCACCTAATATCTCCTTCAGGTTCGCATCAAAACATAAACAAGCAGCAACATTTGGGGCATTTTCACAAACAATTTTCAAAAAGTGGTCTAACTGCCTCTAATCCATGTTGCCTGACCCTGCTCAATTACCAGAAAGCAATCAGGCGACCACACACATGAAAGAAAGAATAGCTTCTCAAAATAGAAACCCAAAATCAGAAATTTAACTAACTACAAACACAGTGATCCACATTTAGGATTTCCACATTTCGCTATTGGCTTACATCAGCTATTGCTCGGTAGGCAGCACATGTTCCTCCAAACAATGTCGGACACAACAGATCTACGTAGATCAGGATCAGGTCCCAGAACTAGAGACATAGTACGCTTATTAATTCATACACAGAGGCACAAATATTACCAGATTGTTTAATAAGTGCATATGTTCTTCTGGCACAAGGTGCCTTCTGCTGACATAAGAAGAAGAGTTTGGACTGATACCCCGCTTTTCTCAGCCATAAGGAGACTCAGAGCAGCTTACTGACTCCTTCCCTTCCTCTCCCCACAACAGACACCTTGCGAGACAGGTGGGGCTGAGAGTGTTCTGAGAGAACAGTGACTAGCCCAAGGTCACCCAGCAAGCTCCATGTGGAGGAGCAGGGAAACAAACCCAGTTTACCAGATAAGAGTCTGCCAGTCACGTGGAAGAGTGGGGGAATCAAATCTAGTTCTCCAGATTCAAGTCCACCACTCTCAACTACTATGCAAGAGAAAAGTAAAAGCCTCACCAGAATGAAATGACAGGATCCAAACTAGTGATTGCACTGAAGTGTGTTGTTTGAAAAGTACCAAATCCAGCCTTCAAAACAAATTCTGCTGCAGAACAGCAGAATTAGGCAGACTTAAGTAGCAAATCTATTTGCTACTTGATGGAAAGTGCCATCAAGGTGACCCCATAGGACTCTGGAGGTAAAAGATGTACAGAGGTGGTTTGCCATTGCCTGTGCAGCAATCCTGGATTTCCTTGGGGGTGTCCTATCCAAGAACCAACCAGAACCAATCTTGCTTAGCTTCTGAGTTCCGACAAGATCAGGCTAGCCTCGGCTATACCTGGGAGTTAATTCCATTACATGAAATAGTATTTACTTCTAACCAAACATGGTCTAACTGTCGATTGTACAAAGGATATAGCAGTAGAAAAAATTGCAGAACCTCTTAATCCATACCACTCCTTGCAAAACTGCATTTAGCAGACAAGAGCAGAAGTTACAGGTGTAACACGTTGTCAGAAATGTCATTAGTTCATGCTAGGCTATAGTTTGTAACATGTGCCTCACAGTAACAAGTGAATACTTGTTCATTTAAAAAAAGCGTTAACCGTTGCAAATCACGAATCTGTTTTTCTAGGTAATGAGGGTGAACACAAGGAGGACCAAAATTCACATTCCATCTGCAAAGGGTCACAAGGAAAGACACCACAAAGAAGTCAAATTTCACAATGTTCTAATCTAACTGAATGCACTCTTGTTACTATTCCTATGACAGCAGTTATGCGGAATTAACTGGAGTTCTCTGTTGCTAAGCCACCCAGCCAGATCCACCACACCTCTGATACGAACAAAATCATGAAAACCATCTGTGCTTAGAAACATTTGAATAGGTATTTAGACCTTACCTTTGGATTTTGGAATTAGTTCTCCGCAACTCATTATTCGCACTTCAGCATAAGGTTTACTAGATGCATCTGTTTTCTGGTTTTCTATTTCTCTTACAACTTCTTGACCCGAGATTACTTGTCCAAACACAACATGAAGCCTAAATGATTAAAGCTAAATTTTAAAAGCTGACTGAAATTTCTAGCACGATGAACATTTCAAGAAGTTACCCAATTATTAACCTTTCCAAGCACATATAAGACACCACAACACTTACCCATCTAGGTGAGGTGTAGGTTTGGTTGTTCTTTTAAAGACATCGGGGCAAAAATTTAATGACAAAAAGAAAGAAAGAAAGAATGTTAACTTGGTACATTATGTTACAAATGATCAATATTTAAAAGACATTACAAGCTGTAGTTCAGATTCAACACATTTAAAAACTCGTTAAAAGCCTCAAATTAAAGAATCTTGAATGTGAAGCATTTTAATGATAAATATTGGGTTGGCTCCAAACTAACACTGGAATGTCTGCTGATACCCCTTTTCACTGCAGATCCCCACCCCTCTGTGTACTTCCTTGGGGTCTCCTGTCCTCCATTTTGTGGAGATCAATGGGCTGAGTGGGGGGTGGGGGAGGCAGGAAAGTGCCACTCTGCCACTGGTAAATTTAATTTGGATCCAACTCATTAAATGAGTTTAGTTGTCAATGAATATATCCGCGTCTAAATTTTCACTTTTGACTGTAGGTGGCGCTCACATCACTGATTGCTTCACAGTGGCGAAGCCACCAGGGGATGGGGTGTGTGCAACGCACCGGGCGCATTATTTCTAGTCACGTGGGGGCGAAAAAATCCCCCTCCCCCGCACTTCCCCGCGGCGCCCCCCCCCCCTTGCGGCAACCACCCCAGTTACTTTTAGGAATGGAGAAGGTCCGGAAGCCTGCCTGCATTGCCTGGGCCTGGTGGGAACTACATTTCCCAGAGTCTCCTGGGAAATGTAGTTCCCACCAGGCCCAGGCAACGCAGGCAGGCTTCCGGCCTTCTTCTCCGGCCTGCTCCTTTCCTACAAGTAATTGGGGTGGGGTGTGCGAAGGGGGGCTCCGTGGGGGGGGGGCGCAAAAGCCAGAGTGTGCACCAGGCACACTCTGGTCTAGCTACGTCTCTGTTGCTTCACCATCAGAAATCATTCTCTGAATGACTAGACTACAGCACTTGTGGCTGTCATTCTGAATTTCTACGTACAACAGAGAAGCATTCAGTCTTGTCAGCCTCCACCTGCAGTATGGAGTGCTACACACCAGATGCCAATTGACCATCTTGAGAGAAACAGCAATACTCTCTCAACAGAGGGGAGAATTTGCTGCCCACCTACAGAAGCCTAATTCACCTGACGTTGGTTGGAATGTAACCGTAAATAAAACATGCTCACAATATCTTGAATGTGGCTTATAATTAAGCAAAGACGTATTTCAATTGAATGTTTACTTCAGAAGAGGGAGCTGATATACTTCAGAAAAAACAAGTTCAGAAAAAAAAGTCACTCCTCCCAAACTGAGGAACTCAGGCCAGGAACAACAATAACCAACCCAGCACAAAAAGAGAAGCAACAGAGGTGATAAGAGAAACAGAATATTTGTGAAGGCAAGCAGTCCTCAACATTGTACTGGCTGATAGCTACAACTAGTTGCAGGCAGCAAACTTAGTGGTATTTTGTGTTCTCACAGTATTTTCAATCTTTTCATGACAATAAAGAAGAACATGTCTTAGGGCCTTTTCAAAGAACCCTCTCATACCTGAGATGAAGAGGAAATAGGACTCAAGAGTTCCAGACATTCCTACCATCACCACGGACAGTTGTCAATGAGTTCAGAAGATCTGGTTAACCCACTGTGAGAGTTCAGCAAAGCCTACAAAATCTAGGATGTCTGATCTCATCAATGCATGTATCCTGAGGTCAAAGGCTTCCGGGAGGGGGATAAAGTAAGTGAAAGTCGCCATCTGTTTTTGAGCTCTTATACTGTTTTAAAATTTTATACTGTTTCAAATTATTTATTAAAACTGTTTCTGTTTTATTATAATAGTTTTTATTTTTGTTGCTGCCCTGAGCCCTTCGGGGGTAGGGCGGGGTAAAAATCTAAGTAATAAATAAATCAAAGTAGTATCTGAACAAACTCCTGGTAACTGTGGGCATTCAGCAAGGGCTGTTGTTTGGCTGGTTGTGGTGCCACAGATGCAGATGAAACGTTAGGAACAAGACCTACCAGACCACGGTCACACAGCCCAGAAAACCCACCACAACCAGTTGAATCCAGCCATGAAAGCCTTTGACAGTGTTGTTTGGTTTTTTTTATAAGTTAAGGTGACTTGTTCTACCACAACTGTTCTCAAATGTCGTCAGAACAAGCATGATATCTGGCCTTTCCCATCTGTTATACCTGCATCCAGACTGTCCTTCAAAAAACAGAATGGTTTACATAGGACTAACAGCCTCCCAATCAGGTATTGGTCAAATCAGCCCCAATAACGTTATGACATCAGGTGCTACCAGATAATAGTTGCAAAGCCAGTAACATAGCAGATGCTTACCCTAACACACAGTCACAACTACTAAAATATTCAAACTTGTTCCACATTATACTTAGAATCCTGTTTACTACTTCCAAAATAAACATATAAGAAAGCAGTTACACTTCAAATAGTTAAAAGGTACTCATATTTCGAACATGGAAAAGGAGTTAGTCATTTCAACAATTCAAAGTCACAGTTTTGGAATTTAAATTGCAACGACTACCATCCAAATGGTGAAGAAACACAGTAGCTGCATGATACTCACATAAAAAACTGTGAACCATTTGTATCTTTCCCTCTGTTGGCCATTGAAAGGAGAAATTCTTTGTTGTGCTTTACTGCAAAGCTTTCATCTAGAGAAAGCATTTTGAATTACTTCAGAAATTCATTACCTAGTACGGGTATGTCTTTAGAATTTCAAATCAGGATTGTCAAACTGCATAGATGCATGACTGAAGTGCCAAACAGCATTAAAATAAAAACAGTGAGACACACACTATGAATTCTTGGACTAAACGCATGGAAACATCAATAACACATTCGGGGCCTACAAGAAATCACCAAGGGAGGATAAACAATTAGACATCCTCCCACTCAACACTGCAGAGCTAGAAAAACAGTTTCCTGCTCACCTAGTCCTGAAACTCAGCAATAGAAACTCAGCAACTCAGCAACAGGGCTTACTGCTGAGATTTTAGGTTAAGTGAGTAGGAATCCATCTATCCCTAAACCTGGTTAGTTCAATGTAGTGACAGGGTCTTTTATGTGCCCCTCCCTATATCATAATCGAGTGTTTTAGGGTGAGAAAATTGAGATGGGGAAGGACATGTTTCATAGTGCCCTTTCTCAAATCCTATTTTCACCTCTCATTCCAAGCTACTTTAAGATGTCAGGTCAATTTCCCACTGCCACCACCCTTGTCCCTCCCACCGCCCTTCCCAAGCATTCAGTTGCCCCCAACATCTCACACTTCCTCAAGGGCAGTGAGCATTAAGAGTCCTCATATGAGAACATTTTGGAAGGAGGCTGGTGAATTTCTTGGTTCTCCCCCCTACCCCCACCCCGAGAATCTCATCATTATGGAGAATATCTCCCCTGTCTGAAGGTAGCTTGCTTTGCTACTCTGCTGACCTTCAAACTCCCTATTAGATATAGTGATTATTTTCTTACAAACTTTTTTGTTGAATCAAGGTTATCATATGGTGCATGGATGCTTAAGGGGACATTTCTTGGAATGCAATATTTAATGGCATACTTCATATTTGTAATACAAGCAGTCCAGTTTGTTTTTCTAAAAACAAACTCATAATTTTGGCTTGTGTGTTATATACAAAAAATGACGATAATTTTAGAAAATGGACTTAGAAAACTGACTATTTAAGCAAAACCTACATAAAAGATGAATAATTCTGAAATTTAAAACTGCACAGATCAGAAATTCCAAGCATTTGTGCGAGCGTAGTCTTGAGCAATACCCTGGCTTATAAAAAGTTCTAAATCATAATTGGGGTGTGCAAAAAAAAAATCAGTAAAATTCAGATTTGGGTCTAACGGACCTGAAGTGTTTCAGTATCTGAATTCCTGGGAAAAACAACTCAATTGCACCCAAATCCAACTTTTACTGCCCCTCCATTTTCCCTACCCCATCTCCCTCGATTTGCCTGGGCCCCAGCACCACTGCAACAGGCACAGAGCTACCACCAAACCCCATGTGGAGACTGAAAGCAGTGGCAGCCTGCACTATCTACTACCTCTGAGCCACAAGTGGAGCGGGCAACTTATAGCTCTGCCACCAACCAGCTCCTAGCCCCACATGGACTTGGCAGCAGCAGGGGAGTTCTGCACCAGCCTTGGCCAGCCATAAATAAGGGATGGGGAAGGACTGAGAGAATTCCCCCACAGTATTCTTTACTAAAATGGCAGCAAGCCAAAGCAGCCCGAATAATGCCCAAACATTCTATGTGATTCCGGGACCTGTTGTTTGTCTCTCTTTAAATTGCCACCGGGGGGGGGGGGGGGGATTTTTTCGGAGTGGGTGCAGGTTTGCTCAACCGCACAACCCTAGTCATAATGGCTCGCTCCTCATGTAGCTTTAATAAAAACCTAAACGCAACCACAAAAACCAAGTTTTCAAAAAGCACCAAGTTCAGTTCTGTCTAAACAGTAAGTATCAGCAGCCAGCCACTTACAGCTCACCAAGAGAAATATTAAGAAACTGTAAGGTCCAATTCTCTGCCTTGCTTGGAACAACTTCCACTGACTGATGCTTTTTGCCTGCTCATTTTGAGGGCTTTGAAGATTGGAATGATGTTCTATGTTTTCTCTTAAGATGCCCAAGTATATGGAGTGTTTCCACTGGGCAAAAAAGTAAGCAACTTTAGATAGGTAAGGAATAAAATGGTGCAATGCCCTTAAAAGGGGAAATACATTCTCTAGAGAGAAAAAAGAAGTTTTACTGAGCAGGAACTATGGTGCAAAGCAAGTCAATGTATTATGAATTGTACCTATGCAGAGAAAGCTTAAAAGGTATAGAGAGGCTTCTAAACAACCCAAAATGCTGAAAGTTCGACACACCCCTTCTAAGTCCCAATGATATGGCAAGCTATGACCCACAACTTTACCTGGAGATATGAACCCACAGAATACAATTCACCCAGTATAATTTTTAAACCAATAGTTATGATAGGATAATGCAGGCTGATAGATTATTCTTACCTTCAAAAAAGCCACCATAAATGGATTCTCCTCCTCTCCCATTTCCTTTTATTAAGAAATAAATCATATTATAAATAAAATTAATGACTGCACGTCATGTAAATTACAACATGTATCTATTCATTTTAAAATATTATTTTATTATAGGTAAAATATCTGTGAACTAAGCAAATCTCAAGAGATGGTTGAATAGAAGACAATTGTTCTATATTTCTCAGAATTTTAGAAAGATCTGAAACAAGCCAACCAGCATTATTTAAGTGATGTTCTATAAAGTAAATTTAAACACATTTGTACACTTGAAGAAAATTAATTCTAGCAGTTATGTCTTACCTTCACTGAAGTCACCTCCCTGGACCATGAAATCTTTCACAACTCTGTGAAACAAACAACTTTTGTAATGCAATGGCTTCTGGGTTGATTTCCCTGTACCCTTTTCTCCTGTAGTTGGGAAAATAAACAAGTTTAATTTCCTTCTAGCATTAATGGCAGACTGTCAAAGAGTACACTAGCATCAAACTGGAAATCAGGTTTTGAAAGAGGGGTGTAAAGTAGTAATCACCACCAAAAAAATGGTCCTATAGAAAGGAACTATCTACCCAAATCATGAGAACAGGACTGGAAATAAATGTTATTTGTTTCAAAGAAGTTTCAATATAATTGCCAGAGGCCAGATAACCAATTACCTACTGACTTCTAATGCCATGTCATACACCGCTTTCAAATGAACTGGACTTCAACATGAGGAGCTGCTGCTCAAGAAACTCAAGGGCTAAGTCCTGACTCCTTCCACATATGCAGAATAATGCACTTTCAGTTCACTTTGCAGCTGGATTTTACTGTGTGGAATAGCAAGATCCACTTGCAAACAATTGTGAAAGTGGATTGAAGGTGCATTATTCTGCATGTGCGGAAGACATGTAGATGCAGTTGCATGGTTGTCTGGAATGCGGTCCATGTTTTCAGATGCAGGATTTTAAACTGTTAGGTAATAGAGAAAGTAAGCATCGCTTTTAAATAGGTGAAAGCTTTGTCTTACAGATTAATCCCAAAATTGAGAAGAATACTAATTCCGGATGCTTTGAACATGCATCTTTTTTGCAAGTGCAGTTTATCACAACAGAGCCCAACAAAAAATAAGCAGTTTATTTATTCATCCTGTCTTAAGATCTGGAAACAAAATGAAGCAACAACTAGTTCTTCTCAGTCTACTCACAACAAACTTACTCAAGACTGCATACTCGGGGTTCTTGTCTTACCTTTTCATTCTCAGCATCTTGTTCTACCTAAAACAGTATTCTTCATGGTCACTATGGAGTCCCACAACTGGGCAACCCATGACTTTAATACAGGCACAATTCACTTGTGAGACTGCACAGATGTCATCTGAAAGGCATAAGTTACAGCAACCTGCCTTTCCCAATGAGACCCATGTCTAGCAGAGCCTTTGAGTACCACTGAAACTCAGCGCAATACTACTATTGCCCACCAAAGTCTGTGAAATCCCCCCTCCCACGTCCTGAAGGCAGACAAAAGGATATTTAAATACGCACACATTTTGCTACATTTCTCATAGTAATATAAAATAGCATGCAGAAATTTATTTTCATTTTTAACAGGCAAAAAGATCAACAAAGGGATTCATAAAACTAAATTCACTGCATATTTATATTTTTGCTGTAAAATGTACGAAATACGACAGGGAAAAAATAAATTGAGGCTGATTTCACATTGCAAATTACACATTGGAAGGAAAATGTGTCTACGAACCAGTACAGAGGCAGCGGAAGTTCTCACAAGTCTTTGGGCAAACATCTGAGAACAACTCAAAGACTACTCTTCCAGCTAAAATAAAAAATAAAAATAAATCAGTAAGGCAATCATGGACGTTTACTAAACATTAAGGAGTTTTACCTAGAGTTTACTCATAAATAAGATCCATTCACTTGAATTAAACTGAATGGTTTTGAATTTGAGCCACACTGTAACTTAACATGAATATCAACAGAATTTCTCTTACCAAGTACACTGTTGATGGCTATGTCAAAAAAGCAACGAGGTCTCTGGGTTTTCACTCCCATGGCTTCAAAATTTTATAACTGCAACAGAATTACAAACGATAAGTTCTCCATCTCCAATTAGTGAAGAAGTACAGTTCTACTAACTTTGAAGCGTTTGAAAAATAAAAAGGATAACTAAGTTACGCAGCGCTAAGAAATGAGGAAAACAAAGGTTAAAAAATGGATAGCTTTGCTTTCTTTTGCAGAGATGAGGATATAAGAAACAGTGGCGCAGGTGAACAAAAATATTTGTGTTATAACTGTTCCTTTGCTGGCAGGTATGAATACTTGAGGCATCAAAGAATACTTGAGGCTTCCATTCACATGTATTCCTGTTCCTCCTCCAACTTGTGCAGATCATTCTTAGAGTAGCTGATTCCACCAGGAATATATGCCTATACAACAAGTACTGGTTAGAGTGCCGGACCTAGTGTCCTGGAGACCCACATTCAAATCTCCACTGTGCCACAGAAGTTTCCTGGATGACCTTGAGCCAGTCACATATTTTTACTCTAGCCTACCTTGCAGGGTTGTTGTGAGAACAAAACACAGAAGAGTACAATGTATGCCACTTTAGGTTTCCATAGCGGAGATAACCAGGGTATGACTGAAGTAAATATAAAACAAACAAAATATATTCCCATGTAACTGCACTAATCAGTACTGGACAGCACTACAAGATGAGGATTGTGTGTGCACCAAGAAGTAGGCCATTATATGAAAGTCCTATGGCAGTGATGGTGAACCTTTTCAGGATTGAGTGCCCAAATTGCAACCCAAAAACCACTTATTTATCGCAAAGTGTCAACATGGCAATTTAACCTGAATACTGAGGTTTCAGTTTAGAAAAAACAGTTGGTTTCGAGGCACATGTTACTTGGAAGTAAGCTTGGTGAAGCAACCGTGCAACGCTTCGAATGGGTGAATCACGACCCTAGGAGGTTTTACTCAGAAGCAAAGCCCATTGCCAGCAACCGAGCTTACTCCCAGGTAAAGGATCATGCCCAGGCCAGCCTAGGTGTGTGTGTTTGGGGGGGGGGGGTAATTTTCCAAATACCCCATGATGAACTCTGTGCACGTGTGCCCACAGAAAGGGCTCTGAGTGCCACCTCTGGCACCTGTGCCATAGGTTCGCCACCACTGTCCTATGGTTTAAACCTTGAATAAACAGTAGCAACTGTACAGATTAACTTGGATTGTGGACTTGCTGCTTACTACTATTTAGGCCTCATATACAATACAGCTACAACACACAGCACAAGATGTGCACATAACTGTGTGGAACAGACGTTTGAAGAAGAAGAGTTTGGATTTATATCCCACCTTTCTCTCCTGTACGGAGACTCAAAGTGGCTTACAAGCTCCTTTCCCTTCCTCTCCCCACAACAGACACCTTGTGAGGTAGGTGGAGCTGAGAGACTTCCGAAGAACTGTGACTAGCCCAAGGTCTCCCAGCAGGAATGTAGAGTGTGGAAAAACATCTGGTTCACCAGATAAGCCTCTGCCACTCAGGTGGAGGAGTGGAGAATCAAACCCGGTTCTCCAGGTTAGAATCCACCTGCTCTTAACCACTACACCATGCAGGATGTTTGCAACCAGAACTCAGTGGACAGAACAAATGATGAGGCTACCATATTTCTTTGGTAGCTTGGCTTCTTCCTCTCCTACTCCCTGTAAATGCTGATCCCACTGTAGGACCGTATTCTCGTTTAGAAGGAACTTTACCCCCAAACCCAACAATTATAACCTAGAAGGCAGTAATAATCACAGAACCATAAAGCATCAACAGTATTATGTACAGCAATGGTGCCAATAATCTATAGCCTGTGAGACATCCTGGCCTTCTCTCAAGGCACAAAAATCTATTAGGCTTTAACTCTCCAAAGCTATATTTAAGGGTTGAAAACAAGAATGTTCTGCTGCAAAAATTTCCCGTACGCACGAACCTCACAAAATCCACGTGCTGAAGTAAGCGACTGAAACATTCTTTAAAAGTTGGGCACAATGGTATTAATACAGTATCATTCCCAAATATGTAGCACAGATTTTTTAACAAAAAGCTGAGTGATTTTCCAAAGAAGATAGTCTATTTTTGAAGATTCATTAAAGTAACAATAAATAGATGCCACTGCCAATACAATATCAGGCAAATGTGGCAGTTTCAAAGTTATAACAAGTGTCCTTCACGTGATTACCCTTGAGAATTGTGTGAGGACAAGTATGCTCTCCTGATTTGTAAACAAGGAAGGGGGGAAAAAATTGACAATTCAAATAAAAATCAAATTATAAAGTGTGCAATACAAATAAAAACCAAAGCCAAAATTCTAATTTATATGCCTCCTTGCATATAGTGGAAGGACTCTAATCACTAATATGATACAGCGGTAAGGACAAGTCATGCAAGTGGATCCATGCAGTTCTGCTGAATTCGATGAATGGACAAATACATCCGAGACAGATTCTACATTATTCTTTGAGTAAGCTAAAATTAGTGTCTTAACAATACTCACAGCCCCATCCAGAGCGGGGAAGGCCAAATCCATCAGTGGGAACAGCACATGGCAGATTTGCCTTTCCCAGGGAGCTTGCCCCAGCAGAGGGGCACACTCACTAGTGTCTGGCTGCCGCTGCCCGCCCTGGTGGTGGGATGCCATGCGGCATACCACGCCAGCATCCCTGCGCCCCTGCCATCAGCACAGCAGGGGCAGTCCCAAAAGGGGCAGCGGAGAAGGAGCCCAATAGGGGCTTCCCAGCAGTAGTGAGGCTTTTCAGAATTTTAAGTCTTTCCACGCTTTTGGGGGCAGGGAGCCCCTTGGATAGAGTCTGCCGGAGTATTAATTTTTACTTAAATTTATACAGTGCAAGTGCATACTATAGTGTCTTTAAATATTTACATTATTCTAATATAATAATGTCTACATAAAGTTTTGCATTTGTTTGAACATTTAAATCACACAATTTTTTACTACTCAAATGCTGCAACTCAAGCATTTGTTGCTATTAGGATATTAATACGGAGATACGATTTCGTTTACTAAGCATAAATATATTACAACACACTCTATTTAGGGCATCAGATTTCTCTTCTGATTCCTATTTTTCTACAAAACCCACATCAATATAAGGGTATTGATTAGCTCACTTAGTGTATTACTTTGTTACATGACTATTTTTGTGAGGGCACAGGACACCAACACAAAAACATTTCTTTGGATAAGCATGTTCTTTTGAGAAAGAAAGAAAATGGAAGTGTGTGGGTCAATTATAAAAAGGATGCAACGTATAACTGCTGCCTAGCTAGGTCACTTCTTGGTAACCACAGCTGGGGCTTCAACTGTGGACAAGGGACAGGATTCTTACTGGCTGAAAACCAATGTTAACTTGTCCTTTCCAACATAAAATGTAGTGTTTTATTGTTAACAAAGTTTTGCTCAGCATACACAAATTATCCTAATTCAAACTGTGAACGAGCTTTGGACCTTGAACCAGGATGGATTTGATTTAAATCAGTAACTCAAAATCCCTAAAGGTTTCAGTTTCATTTATATTGCTTGCCCCACCCTCCTCACATTCAGCTCCTTGTGCAGATCTATTTAACTCCAAACAATCTTCTATTCATTCTTGAAACTTAGCACTTAAGAGGTAAGGGTTGAGTCCGTGTACACAGACTTCCAAAGGAACAATGGAATTAAGATCTTTTTCTCAACTATGTATTTTATAACATTTTTACTGTGAAGAGGCATACTATCTCTGCAGACACAAATTCAGTTTTGAGGACTCAAAGCCAAGCATCTCTGATAATATCTTCTAGTAGGAGATACTGCCCAAAATAATCTAGAAGTGAATGATATTGTAAATGGATTAATGGGTCTTATTTACCCAAAATGTAAACATTTCATGAATATACAGTCTCATAAAGATAAAGTCCTCTGTTTAAGCACTGGGTCGCCATCACATCATGACATTTACTATGCAGACTTTGTTTTTATGGGGTGGTTTGCCATTGCCTCCCCAAGTCATCCACACTTTACCTCCAGCAAGCTGGGTATTCATTTTACCGCTCTTGGAAGGATGGAAGGCTGAGTCAACTTGAGCTAGTGATGTCAAACTGACTTCTGTAAGGATTGAACTCAGGTCGTGAGCTAAGCTTTGACTGCAGTATTACAGCTTACCACTCTGTGCAATGAGACAGCTCTATAATCTCACACTACATAATTAAAAACTAATTCTTATTTAATGACGAATAATCTTTGGACTACAATTTATCTAAATAGCTATTTAAGCTATTGTAGACGGATGTGTCTCCAAAAAAGCATTTTATTTAAAAATCCTATTTAAATTGTTTGAAATCTGACTTTTAATTTTTTTAAAAGTCACTGAGTTTTATCCACCCTGCCTTGAACGCATGCGTGAACTCACACAGCAACTTCACCTGAGTAATGTGGCCAGATAGCCTCTCCGTAAGGTTCATTAGATGTGCCTTTGCCTGATCATCGCGCTTCCAGCTGTGGCCCCAGTAATTAGGAACCACCTTTTTTTGCAGAAAAAATCACAGCTGACTTATAGCAGGCCCAGAAGGAGGAGGAAGAGTAATTTGGATTTATATACCCCCTTTCTCTCCTAGAAAATCCATCCCGCCCCAACACATGCAACATATAAAATATTCAGTCACACACTAAAAATCAATTGCATACACAATCATAGACTTCACAATGTTGGCTTCAACTGATTCCCTTACCAGAAATCCCAATCCTGCAAATAGTTGCGGATGGTAACTAGGCAACTCACCACAGTGTAATTAGACAAAATTAATAAATTTGAACAATTACACAACTACCTGATGAAAGCTTCCATCTTCCCCCTCAATGTTTTGATTAACTAAAACCGTTTTAAACTATGCATGGGCAAAGGGAGGAAATTAGTCCTTTAATAGTCAATTTATTCGCTTCGGGGGGGGGGGGGGACTAGAACACTCGACAGAATACAAATAATTAATGACCACTATCAGATAAATTATTGTGAGAAGGTTCAAGATGCTTAAGAAACCAAAGAATCCTCTGGATTCCAGATTCTTGTACTGCATGGTACATAAATAACATGCAAGTCATCATAACTACCGGTATGAGTTCTTCCTACCTATTAGAATAACAGTGTCAAGTTTGGGTCTAAATGCTTTGTGAAGAGGTAGTTCGTGCAAAGCATAACTTATTTGATTCTAAGATACAGACCTACACCATCAATACCTTAATTTGCCATACACAAATTACAAGCTGTCAGGAATCTCTGATAATACTGCAGCACAGCTAGCCACCAAATCATAAACCACTTTATGCTCGACCACAATTACCGGTACTTCAGATTTTGGAGAACACTGGAAATAACTAATAGCACTGTTATTGATACATGGCACCATAGCAGACCAACGTTGCTAACTTAGAGATGCCCTTTCTTAGCTCTTATCCCCCAAATCCTCTCTTCAACTATCTTTCCTGAGTTCAGTTGAGGAAAATGATACAATGATGACATTTTCATTGTCTGGACTCAGAGGAAGGATACCTTTGAAAGAATCCATCAGGTTTCACCAATATTCACCCCTACAATCCACCTAAACCTCAGTCAGTTCAAGATAATTTTCTAGACACCACCCCATACATTGAACATATCAGCACCATTTTACCAGAAAACATCCACAATGTGTGATATAATCCACTCACTACAGCCAAGCCCTATATTACAAGTGCATTTTCCTAATTTCTTGGAGAGAGAGACACCACTGAAGAATTTATAACAGACATTCTGAAGATTATAACAGAAAGTGAAGAAACAGACTGAGGAAGCCAAACTGAACCAAGAATCTCTTTCTACAAAAGAGGGTCAAAGAGAAAACAAAAACAAAAACAGAACGCTACAGGTTGTCACCCAGAGCTCCATGAATAATCTGTGATCAGTGATATGGAGAATCACACTCCTTTCTTGTTGGCCTGGGTGGTAGACCTTTCCTTGCTTGCATCTCCTCAACCTAAAAAAGTGTTATTGTGTATTAATTTAATTCTTTAAATATTTTATATACACACTATTTTACATGCTGTTTTAATTTCTTTTAATGTGTTGACTTTGAAATGTTCTGATATTTACCACCTCGGGGACCCTATTTGAGTGAATAGGCGGCATTTATTTATCCTCCCAAAAAACACTGTCACAGGATTCAGCAACATCAGCCGACACCAAAAGGGATTCACTCGCTTTTTCATCATCCAATGTGACATATTACAACACCTGTCAACAACGGTCTTCTCTCTACATAACCCTGACAAACAGGTCAATCTCTATATAAAGTGACATAGGTAAGATTTTTTTAAAAAGAACGATGTTCAGAAACTACTGGAAGAACATTCCAGCCTCTCAAAAGACAAACAGGCGCAGACCCAAAAGTTGGCATTCTTCAACCAAAGAACTTCAAAAGGGAGACTCCCAACATGAAACTGGAGAATTAAATTTCATTAAGAAATCTGACTGCATTTAGACATCCCTAAATTGGAATTAGTCAGCTTAGTAAAACTAGAGAGATAATATTCACACCAATTACTGCTATCATGAGCAGTCACTTTACATGGAGCCCAGCTGCATTTTACATAATAATGTCAAACCCTAGACTTGAGACTTTTCGATCCTGCTTGCAATTCCCCCACTCCATGCCAAATTATGTCAGCCAACTGGATCCATCTCAGGCATAGATATTACTGCGTCCTAAGGAGCTGCAGTTTTGCTTTTGTCTTTTTCATGGCCTCCATACCCCGAGCCAGCACTGCCCCTTTAGTGTCCACCCTCAGACCTATCTGCAAGTCAGTCAATTTGAAGCCCCATCAATGTATAAGCAAGGTTAAATATTTTTTGCCTCAACATACATCACTTTACATTCACTTGGCCAAACTACATGAGAAACTGGAGATCCATGCTACGTTCTCTCATCTCCCTAATTTTTAATCACTACCTTCAGCAAGAAAGAAGGACTGAATAGGGACTGTGGTATGATGCTCATGGGAGGATTTCACACCTGGTTCTCAATAAACCAAGCTCCAATTTGCCTGGAGTCGCTTGAGGGGGAAAGGGAAGAGATAATTTTGCTCTGGAAACAGTGTGTGTGGGGTGGGTGGAGATAAAACCCTAACCCAATCCCTGCCCTTCACTACTATTTAAAAATTTTGCAGAGAGGAACTCCAGTTAAGATCTCCAACATGCCATCTTATGGCATCCATAAACTGTTGAACCTATTCTACTATACTGTTGCCTATTTACCCACTTTGGAAAGATCAAGTTATTCAGTCTGTTCTGGATGTCATCACCCCAACTACATTTGGGCCATCCTCAAATTCTGCTACTCCAGCATTCATTCCAGATCATTTCCAAAACAGATCCCACTCTTCCCTTCCACCCACTGTTAGAATGGATATAAGTAGAAAAAGACGGCTTTAGATTTTTTAACACCTTCAATTTAGTGTTAGTTTCTTACATTTCAGAATGCATATTTTCATACGCATATGATTTGCACGGTCCTCACTGCACATTCCCCTTCCCCCATAGTTAACTTTTTTCAGGAGTTCAGAATCCAGTACACCAGCAAAGCCCATTTCATAAAGGAACTCACATTGAGCCAAAGAGAAACAGAGAATAAGAAAACTCCAATGTCAGGTACAAATCTAGTGGATGTTACAAATTGTCTGAAGAGGTGAGACAATACCTGCACCTAGAGCAACCCCCCTCTGCCTTCCCACAGCACTCCATAGCTCTGAAAGCAATAAGTTGCGTTTACTCTTCCCTCCCTCAAAACGAGTCTGTTATTCCAACCACTTCTTAGCATTGGCATCTCCTTTGCAACTCTCTGCGGCCCCTTCCGCACATGCAGAATCACGCACTTTCTCAATCCACTTTCACAATTGTTTGAAAGTGGGTTTTTGCTGTTCCGCACAGTAAAATCCCGCTTCAAAGTGCACCGAAAGCGGATTGAAAATGAATTGTGCTGCATGCGCGGAAGGGGCCTGCTACGCTGCTATTAAAGCCACATTCCTCCTTCTCCCCCCCCCCCGCTTCCCAGTTGCAGAGATGCCCCTTCCCACCCTAAAAACAAGACAAGCCTTGCAAAGCACGCAGACAGACGACAGCGAAATTAAAAGCACCATTTAAACAAAGGAGGGTCCCTCCTCGCCCGCCCGATGCCTCCTGCAAAAATACTGCAAAAAAAATCAGAACAGACCTCCTCCACCCCCCGCGTTCAGGGCCTGATATTTCTCATCTCCTCCAGCCCCTCTCGGCCAAGAAGCCGCTGCTCTCCCCCCTCTCTTCCCCCCCTAGACTTGTTGGGAGAGGGCGACGTGCCCTTCAGAGGAGCCCTCGCCTCCTTTTGGGGAGCCCGACCACGGGACCAGGCCGCCGCCTCCCCCCAAGTCAGCGTGAGGCAGATTCAAACTGAAAGGGAGCAAACTGCTAAAACCCTTCCCGCCTCACCACAGCCCGAGAGAGGGTCCCTCCCCCCACGTCCCCCCCCCCTTAAATGTGTGGGGCCAGCAACCCCCGGGACCCCCTCACGGAGCGGCCAGGCTCGGCACTCACCCGCCGGGCCCGAACTCTCCCTGCCTCCCTCCCGCCGCGCTCTTCACCACCTCGCCGCCGCCGCCATGTTAGGATCTGGTGCAGGAGGGACTGCGTCAGTGGAGGAGGGGAGGAAGCGGGAAACCCGAAGCGGGGAGAGGCTGGCGAAGCGGGGATGGATGGAGTAGACCAGGGCTCGGCTGAGGGACAGCCGGAGGGGTCCTGAGGCTGCAAATGTGAAGGGAAGGGGCTCGATCTCGTGTCACCACCGGGCCGCTTCTCATAAGCCTCAGTCTTGCAAATGATGCAAGAATCAGAGGATGGTGCAAAAATCCAAAGTCCAAAGGGATGCACTCATTCCCCACAATATATGCAGGTTAGTTCTGTATGGGGGATTTTTTGGGGGGTGGGGGGGAGCAAAATTTGCTTGCTCTGCCCATGAAACCTGTGATCCAGGGGCAGAGCAAGCTTGATGGGGCTGGGTGTGTGTGTGTGTGTGTGTGGCAAAGCTACCACTACCCATGGATCACAGGATCCATGGGAAGAGGAAGCTTGATGGGGATGGGGAGGATGGCAAAGCTGGCACTCCCCATAGATCATAGGTGTCAAACTTGCGGCCCTCCAGATGTTATGGACTACAGTTCCCATCACCCCCTGCCAGCAGCATGCTGGCAGGGGATGATGGAAATTGTAGTCCATAACATCTGGAGGGCCGCAAGTTTGACACCAGTGCCATAGATCACAGGATCCATGGGCAAAGGAGACTGGAGCGCCCCTCTCTCTCTCAAAGGGAGCCTCTCAGAGAGAAGGGCGCTCCAGCCTCAGCGTTTGTTTTTTTAAGCGGAGAAAGGGCCCCTTTCTCCGCTTAAAAAAACAAAAACCATGCCCAGGCTGGAGTGCTGGGGCATTTCCAGGGGAAGGAAGGGTCCTGCCGACCCCCTGCAGCCTCGGCTGGACTCCTTGAGTGCCGGGAGGGGGGGAGAAGGGAGGAGGAGGGGAGGCTTTCTGCAGGGCTGGCGGCGGCTGCTGCTGCTGCTGGAGGGTCGTCGTCATCGTAGTCGTCGCTGGGGGGACTCTGGCCGCGCTCCCTCTCTGGCCCTGGTGGACGGGGAGGCGCTGGCAGTGGAGGAGCGCTCGGCTGGGAGGTCCTGTGGGGGGGGGGGCAGGAGAAGGGGGCAGCTGCTGGGGGGGGGGGGAGGCGGACGGCGGGGAGTTCTGGTCCTGGGAAAGGGAGGCATGTGGGGCTGATCTTGTCCTTCCGCAGGAGGACGGCGACGACGAGGAGGACTGGAGGAAGGCTCGTTGCTGCTGCTGCTGCTCCTCCTCTCCGCGAGACCCCTAAGCCCGCCTGAGCAGGTGAGTGGAGGCGTCGTGCCCTTTTATCCGGTGGGGGCGAGCAACGAGGGGGGGGGACACCTCGGGACAGTCTTGGTGGGATGCGGCGGAGCAGCGGCAAACAAGGGCCTTGGCATGAATGTTGTGCTGGAAGAACCGGAGAAGGGGAAGGGGGGTATGTTAAAACATACTCATGGCTCCAGCAAGCACAGCTCCACAGAAAAGACACGAGGGGGGTCCTTTTTCACTCAGAGTGACCTCATGGCCATGGCATATCTTTATAGGGATTCAGGCCTTCGCAGGGTCTTTTTAATTTCCCCTTTTGTCTTCTGAAAGCTGAGTTGCTCTTCAATTTTGGCACCAGTCACAACAAATAGCAGTAGCTTTGGCAGTTTAAGCAGGAGATTTGTGGAATACTTGGAGGCAACTCAGTTAGTTAGCTTGTACTCACACTGGGAGGAAAACAGTATACTGATCGCATCTTCCCGTGGTGCTTCTGAAGATGTGAGCCATGCATTTGGGCAAAAGGTTAGGAGCTAAAACTCCCAGACCACAGCCACGGTGCCCAGAAAACCCACAACAGTCAGGCACGTGGATAATAAGGGTCTCATTTGTCAGATGCTTAGATTGGATCTCTCATAAACAAACCTACTGGAAGATGAAAATACAAAGAACCGTCTACTGGGTTGAGTTACTCCTACAGAGTTCCAGGTATTCTATCATGCAATTTCAGAAGGCAAGTGCTGCATCATGCCAAAGGCCCATCTCAGTCCAAAATCCCTTTCCCCGCAATGTCCCAGCAAAATGCCCGTTAGGAAGGCAGGAGTGTAATACTTTTCCCTGTTATAAATTTCGTAACTCAAGAGTGTGTCGTAGGAATTTACTGCCATTCATTTTAAGTGGGTGACCCTCTGTTCACATATCATGAGGCAGGAGTATTTATGTTCCCTTTATGATGCCCCTCCTTAATTATCTTCTCCCTCTGGAGATTTTGAGGTAGGGAACATTTCAGTCTTGCAGTTCTTCTGTTCGCCATACCTGCAATCCCCAAAACAGAATATTCCAGGAAATTTGAAAGGGTCATCAGTCGTAGATACAATGTTAAGGGCGTACCTATGCATTAACTACCATTTATTGTGCCTTTGCCTTTTTATCAGTAGGACGAACAAGGGTGCGGGGGATGTTCAGCAGTCGAGTATTAATAAACCTCTCTGTGACCTAAGCTATTTCAATGTGTTGAACATGTCATAGAGTTTCCACAGTAACTGAAAGATTCAATGTCCATATCAAGACTGTAATTCAAATTCTTGTAAATTTCAGATTTCGATAATTTCAGATACAGTTAGCATTCCAGGACCAAATGTTTCCTTGGACCTGGTACATTCATGGGAGATATTCTCCTTCTGCTTAAAAGCTGACTTTTGTTTTCCTTTTTGAAGGGTCATTTTCGAAGAAATCTCCACAAAGTTCCACATCTCAGCCTCATGGCCCGTCCATGTCAAGCAAAGACTTCAATGGCCAGAAAATGCAGAAAGAAAAAGAACTGCTTCACGTTGGTTTTCCTCGGGATTAAGAAGGTGGCTGAATGAAAGGAACTGTGTCCTACGCTTTGTGTTTCTCTCACCACTGCAAGCCAACCCCACCCCATATCTCCTCTCATTCCACAAGAACAAAACCCAGTCTGCAGATATAATGTCATGCTTCACGCTTCGAATTTTGCTCAGAGCAGACCTGTCCTTAGTGTGATACCTGGGCTACAGGCCCATCTCTTCCTTATCTAACTATGAATTTTGCTCAGAACAGAGCGGTACCTAGTTTTACACCTGGGCTGCAGGCCCAGCTATTCCTTTTTTAACTGTGAATTTTGCTCAGAGCAGAGCAGTCCCTAGTTTTATACCTGGCTGATAGGCCCATCTATTCCTTATTGAATAACTGTGATGTTATGTTTTATGAAGTGATAGCAAATTTTTTTACAGAGCTGATGGAGCTAATAAAATAGTGTTGAATTTATGGGTCATGTACTACTTGTAATCTTTTTGTGTTGTTTCTATATTATTTGTATTTTATATAGATTTTATCTGTAAGTTTTAGTATGCCAATAAAGGTTTCGAAGTGGGAATAATGACTGGTATTGTAAATGTGCCAGGTAATGGTGCAGTGTGACACAGTGGTAGGAGATAATGGTGAAAATTTTGAAGACTGTGGGTGTGTGGGGATTGGGTGTGCACAATTTTTGCTAACCTTCTGTTAGATGTGCTCAAATGGGCTGAGATATGAAAGGCATTAAAAAAATTTTTTGCACAGTATAGTTCGATGGAGCGGAAGGTTTGGCAGTAGTGAGGTGTGTGTGAGCATCGCAAGTGACTGCTTCTTTGTGTGTGTAGCCAGTCCATAACTAATTCACTGCTATATATTCAAGTTCTGGGGCTGGCATTTGGGGCTAGATAGACTGCAAGCCCCTATTTCCAAAAGTGGAGGATGTATAGTGCATGCACATGCGTATTAAAATAATAGGTTGAGGTGCAAAGGAAGCCTGTCATTCTTCCCCATTCAGCCCAGCGTTGCCATGGCAACCCTTTTCCTCCCACCGGTGGGACCATGTTGTGCACGCGGGTAAAATAGTGGCGGCAAGTAGTCCCGCATTGTGCCGCTCCCACTTTCCCCTTCCTCACGCCTCTGATTCTGGAGGAGGGGCGGAGACAGCCCCCCTTTATGCGAGGAAGAAGAAGATGATTTTGGGGTTTATATCCCACCTTTCTCTCCTGTAAGGACACTCAAGGTGACTTAGGAGCTCATGTCCCTTCCTCTCCCCGCAACAGACACACTGTTTACACTGCATAACTGACGATTTTGTAATTCTACAACCAGCTATTGTATTTGTGACTTCATTTTTGGCATCATTCTCCTCTCCTCCATTTTATAATCACAACAACCCTATGAAGTAGGTGAGCTGGTCCAAGGACATCCAGTAAGTTTCTATGGTAGGGTGGGGGTTCGAACACTACTGCATATTATGCAAACCATATCATGGAACAAAACAAAATAACAAAATGTATCTGAAGGCTGTTTTTCTTGAACAGCTCACAGGCTGGTCTTCTACAAGTAGCACTCACTTTTATAAGTGTCTCTATTAAGTGCAATATGGGGTAATTGTAGCATCCTGCCATCTCGCCCATGCACACACCATGCTGGGCTGCATGTTTCTGGGAAGGAGATTGTCAACCCCTTTGAGTCTCCTACAGGAAAGAAAGGGGGGATATAAATCCAACTCTTCTTCTAAACGTCAGGAAGAACTTTCTGACTGGCAGGGCTGTTCAGCAGTGGAATTCGCCTCGGAGAGTGGTGGAGTCTCCTTCTTTGGAGATTGCGTGCAGGCGGCCTGCCCCCGTGCAAATCCAAGAAAAAAAGGGAAATCCTGGCAGACTCTTCTCATGCTCTCACAAACAGAGGAGGAGGAAGATATCTGTACCCCAAACTCTCAACATAAATCCTTTCAAAGCAGCTTCCCATTATGAACCATTATGAAACAAGAAAAACAGGAATCAATGTCTACAATAAGGCCACACTGGTGAACAGATTCAGCAGAGGAACAGCATCACAATCCAACCAGACAAATCCAACCACAAACACCGATTCCTGTGGAAGTTCCAGTTTTGTGCGTACATCACCAGGTTTGGGTCCAACACCTGAGATAAGCTACTTTGGTTTGTTATCGCTCAGTCGGGAGTGGTGGGCAGTTTTCCAGCCCCACAGACAGCAGCCAAGGGCTCACTGGGCTGCATCAGGGCCTTGGATAAGACCCTTTGAGATGCTGGAAGGGCCTTGTTCAGATCTCCACTTTCTTTTGTGAACACGGAAGCATTTATCTGATGCATTTCCACTTCAGCGTACCGGAAGAAAGGAGCTCTGGCTCAGAAAGTCTTAGGCTGGAAGGGCCTTGAGATGCTGGAAGGGCCTTGTTTGGATCTCCACCATTTCTTATTTCAAGACTTAAATAGCAGACGTGAAGGATCCTACTGCAGAGTGGGGTCACAGCACCAATGCTAGGTATGTATGTAGAGGCAAATGTCACTCCTCCCCTCAGTGCTATTTCCTACAATTCCTCTTTTCCAGAGCTGCCATTTGCCTTGCTGGAGGACAAGTTGCCAGAGATTTCCTGGTGTCTTTCTCTGTATGGGATGAATAGAAACTTGGGGAAGGAGGAATGGGGGTTGGGCAAATGGCATGGGAGAATGGTTAACACTTAGGTTCAGAAAGGTCAGGTTAGCCAGTGGCCTTGCGCGACACCTATCATGCACCATGGCATGGAAAAGCTCGATGTCGACATGTATTTATTTAACTAGAAGTAGATCTCGCTTTCTTTTGTGAACACGGAAGCATCTACCTGATGCATTTCCACTTCAGTGCACCGGAAGAAAGGAGCTCTGGCTCAGAAAGTCTTAGGCTGAAATGAATGTCAGGGACCACTGACTAGACTCTTGTTTTATTTAACTCGCCACAAGCCCAGCTCGGTTCCCTACCCAGGTGCTAACTGTCGATGCTCATTGTGCCTTCTTGTAGATCACCATCTTTCATACACTCCACGTAGTCTTGTTAGTTTGAGCAGCTCTTTGTCCAGCTACAGGTAGCTGTGGGTATCCTAGGATTACACAGGAATCTAGTTTCCAATTCCACAGCCACAGTTTTACTGATCACAGAGTGATGGACTCTAATCCGGAGAACAGGGTTTGATTCCCCACTCCCCCACATGAGAGGCGGACCCTCACCTGGAGGATCGGGTTTGATTCCCCAGTCTGCCATGTGACCTTGGGTTAGTCACAGTTCTCTGAAGACATGCCCAACACATGTTCTCTGAAGACATGCCCAACACATGGTGCTGCGGGAAGATCTCCTGCACAGATTCTAGCGGGCTGGTTCCTAGTCGGTGGAATTGAAGGCGGGCTTTCCTGTGCCATTACGCTGTACTTTGTTTTATTTTTATGTATTTATTTTCCACATTTTTATCCCGCCCAATTCCCCACGGGGCTCAGGGCGGCGTACAACCACTCAAAAGCAGAATACATTTGAAACAACAAATAAAATAGTTAAAACCAATAAATACAATAAAATACAACTTAGTAGACAACAACCTACTAAAAAAGGTGCCACTCTTGCCCACGGGAGGCCAACCACGATGGGAACGTCGCCCGGCCGGCTTGATGGAAACGCCTGATGGAATAGCTCCGTCTTGCCAGCCCTGCAGAATTGATTTATATCCTGCAGGGCCCTGATTTCATTAGGGAGCTTATTAATGCGGGCCCAGCAAAACTAAAGTCCAACCGTTCATCAATGAAAGATTACCGCATCAATTATGCGCTAGATTTGAGTTCAGTGGGACCTTGGAGACCAATACGATTTGGGGGTATAAAAGTTCAAGAGTCAGAATTCCCTTACATCTGATGAAGGGAGTTTTGACTCTCAGATGCTCATACCACAAAAATCTACATGGTTCTACACTGGACTCGAATCCAGCTGGTTGGGGTGGGTTTTCTGGGCGGTGTGGCTGTGCTCTGGTAGATCTGGTTCCTAACGTTTCGCCTGCATCTGTGGCTGGCATCTTCAGAGGTGCATCCCAGAGGGAAGTCTGTTATGCACTGTCCAGTGAGAAGGGAATGTTTAGTAGGCTACATATTGTCTATGTCCCCGGGTGGGGAACCAATCAATAAGTGTTTGGGTGGAACTTGCTATGCAAAGGTGTGGTTGAGTGCATTGTATTGCAGGTTGGATTGAATCCAGCTGTTTTACTGCAGACTAATAACAGTTCCCCTCTGCGTTCATACTTTGTCAGCAGACGTCAGCTTTTTTCAAAGTCCTGAAGATTGTGCAAATGTTACCACCGATAAATGTGACAAACCGATTTTTTTTTTCAGGGCAAAGGAACCAGGGACAAGATGCTGATCAGGATGATGATTTCTCGCAGCGAAATCGATATGCTGAAAATTAAGAGTGAGTTCAAGAGGAAATATGGAAGGTCCCTCTATTACTTCATCCAGGTGAGTGTGGGGTCGGAAGGGGCTCACTGCTTGCCTCTGCATCGTAACCCTGGACTTCCTCGGCAATCTCCCATCCAAGCACCAACCAGGGCCAATTCTGCTTAGGTTCTAAGTTTGGATGAGATCAGGCTAACCTGGGCCAAAATGTTGCACTTGACCCTAAAAATCAGCCTTGCAGGTGCACTGTTCATAATTCTAATGATGACCACACCACACCATAAAGAAGGTTTTCACCGGTTTGGGGGTCAAACCCCCCCATGCAGTTCAATTCAGCGCTTTAATTCTGCACCATTTTGAGGTTCTTTTCAAGATGTGCAGGAAGGTTCATCGATAGTTTCTGGTCTGTTTCTGCCTATGCAGCAAGACACAAAGGCTTACCTTGGCCTCCTGAACCTCTTCATGAGGAGATGACTGGAAAAACTGCGATGGAGAAGACCCTGCCCTGCTCCAGATCTGTGTTTTCTTCCCTTTCTCCTCCTGCCACTCTAGCCCCATCGATCACGACTAACCTCTTTCTGTCGCTGGCCCCTTCCTCAAGACACGCAGCCAATGCTGCCAAACCACTTTCAAATAGCTTGTAGTGGATTTTGCCATTCCGCCATTTCGAAAGCACTGGAAAGAGCAACCTAAGCAGTTGGAAAGTGCATTATTCTGCATGTGCGGAATGAGCCTCTGTATTTTCAAGGCTCAATACTGTAGGTTGCTTTCGTGTAGTCCCCTAACTCGGCTCTGTGCGGCTTTTAACTCAAGTAGCTAATCTAAGCAGCAGTAACGAGGCTGGAGAAGTTAACATTCCAGAGAGAGAGGGAGAGAAGCGAACCTGTGCTGTGAATTATTCTGCTTCTGTGTATTACGTACCTGTCAAAAGTACAAATAAAGTGGAATTTTTACTTTGAGAGAAATTGTTCTGGAGCTCAGGAAGTCTCTTTGTGCAAGAGAGATCTTTTTGCTACGTTCATTCCCTGCCTTGTCAGTTTCTCCTGGTGCTGTGTTTCTGTTGGATATTCAAAGAGATTCTTAAGTAGCGAAGTAAAAATAGGTACACAGGGATGCTGAGCGTTTTTTTTTTTGTTTCCAAAATATACTTTACTTCAAGCAAAAGGAGGAAGAGGAGGTTACATGGGGGAAAAACAAGAAATGCTAGACTAGCAAATGCACAGTTAATACTACATCTTGTCTAATTCTGTCTGACCATGAGATCATCTCTTGTTCTGATCTGTAACAAAGAAAGTCAGGTAATGTATCCTCAAAAGCTTTCGTGGCCAGATTCAACTGGGTGTTGTAGGTTTTCCGGGCTGTGTGGCCAGCCCGGGAAAACCCACAACGAAGAAAAGTCAGGTAACTTTGTAACCTGACTTGTGTGCGCTTCTCAGCAGGCAGGCAATGGTGACCAATGGTTAAACCACGGCATCGGTCATGAATAGTGACCTCAACCTCTTGTTTACATATAGGCAGTTAACCCTTTAGTAGCTGGATTGTCTGGCAGACACTTGCAAATCCCAGCAGCTTCTCACTTCCTCGTCTATTTTTCACATCATTCCTCTGGACCACCCCCCCCCCCTCCCTCCCTCCCCGAGCTCCCAAGGAGCCGCTCTGCTGTTGGGACTCAAGCCAGACAGGAACAACCCAAAATGTCCAGCTGAAGGAAAGGGGGAAATAAAGCAGCGGGGTGGGGGGGGGGGGAACTGCCGGCTGCCCCGCACGGTCGCTTGAGAACCAGAAATATCGGGGTGCCCGCAATCACGGTATGTCCGCAACCGCAGGAATTTAGAACCTCTGCCCCAATGTCTTTCTCCGCTATCAAAGCCCGGAAGTGACGCAACCGATGAGGTCTCCCAGCCCCAGGACAAGAAATGTCACATGCCACAAGAAATGTCACATGGAACGCTTGCCCCTCTTCTGTAGTCCCGCCGCTAAACACCGGAATATCAGGTTGTGGGCGCATCTCTATAAACGGCTGCACTTTCGCCATCGGGCTGGCCTCAAAGGAACATTATGGATTTGGCCGCTCGATGGCAGCATTCCCTCGCCCCGATTTGAAGTGTCACAGCGAATACTACATGAGCCGGAAGTATTCTCCTGAATCATTGGCTCCGTTTTGTAGTCTTTCCGCTAATGAGGTCCCGCATGCCTCCAATACCGGAAGCGCACCCAGAATTATTCCCCCGTTCTGTAGTCTTCCCTCCACCACAAGGTACCCAGAAATGTAAGGCCTAACATGGTCCCCTGTGCCACATAGACCGGAAGTGTTTCGCAGAATCACCCCGCCTCCTGTAGCCTTTTCCCCACCGCTCCGTGATGCAAACTGCCCCAGCCAAAGACCGACAGCGTGACAGAGAATCGCCCTCCCCCCCGCCGTTCTGCAGTTCCATTAGGAATTTAAAATGAATAAAATAACAGTCCAAACATTCCGCAAAATAATAAAAGACAAGTATTCCAATGGGCTGGGTTAAAGGTGGTTGTAAATTACCCCTCGCGACCCCCACAAACCCTGACAGGAAAGAAATCTGGGCTTGGAGGGGCTCTGAAATAAGACAGTCAAGCCCCCCCCCCCCCCGTGCATGGTCAGGACTTCCTGCTGAAGCAAAGACCTCCACAAAGACCCGTTTCCCGTCCCCCACCCCAGCCATCATTAAAACGTCCGTTGCCGTTATAACGATCGCTATAGCGAACGGTACAACGATCGTTATAGCGATCGGTATACCGATCACTATAACGATCGTTATAGCGATCACTATAACGATCGTTATAGCGATCGGTATAACGGCAACGGGCCTTCGAATGATAGCAGGCTCAGGGTGCTATGGTTGGGGGGGGGGGCGGGGCGGGGAAGGGGTCGGCTCTCTCGATCACTGTGGTGGATCAGGACGAGGGAATGGGGTCCCCAGCCAGGGCAGGTGTAACGGAAGTTTGGGGGTGCAAAGCAGCGTGCTTCAGAGGGGAATCTGTCGGGGGTGGGGGGGGTGTCGTCCCAAACTCCAGCCCCACAAGCAGCAGCCCTGTTCTTGGGGGGAGGGGCCTGCTGCCGGAGGGCATCCCGCGGACGGAAGCCCCGCCCCGTCGCGTCCTGGCCAATGGCCGCACCTTTCGCCTGACAGAGCACGGCGATTGGACCGTCGCCCTTCCTCCTTCTCCTCATGCTTCATTGGCCGCCGGGCGTAAAGGCCGAAGCGGCCGGCGGGGAGAAGAACGAGGAGGAGGGGGGCCCTTCTGCAGGAGCTGCTGCTGCTGCTGGTGCTGGAGGTTCGTCGTCCGTCGTCGTCGTCGCTGGGGGGACTCTGGCCGCCCTCCCTCCCTCCCTCTGGTGGACGGGGAGGGGCGGACAGTGGAGGAGCGCTCGGAGGTCCTGCGGGGCGGTGGGCCCGTCGCTTGCTGGGGGGCGGGAGGAGGTGGCAGCTGCTGGGTGGGGGCAGTTCCGGTCCCGGGAAAGGGAGGCGTGCATGGGGCTGATCTTGTCCGCCCCTTGGCTCATTCCGCAGGAGGAGGAGGAGGAGGAGGAGGACGGGAGGAAGACTGGCTGGCTGCCGCTGCCGCTCCTCTCCGGGAGACTCCGGACGGAGGCTCAGGGGGACGTTTCGCGACTATTTGTAGCCACTTTCATCCTGGCCTCGTGCTTTCCAGGAGGAAAAGGAAAGGAGGCTTCTGCAGCTGAGACCCGTTCCAGAGAGATTCCCAGCAAACAGAAGAAGATCTGGCTTTGTCCGGGCCCCGTCTACACAGAATGGGGTAAGTGATGGTGTTCCTGTATGTCCATGCGTTGAACAGGTGCTCTTCCCTAGGAACTCAAAGGCTGAGAGAATGGAAAAAAAAGCTAACAGGGGTTTTCTTCTGGGGTCAGTATAATACACACAGCTGCGAGCTTTTTGACATGAATTCTTACCACTGTTGAATGGCTAGGAGGTTTCTGGACATATCTTGTAGATGACCAAAACAATGCCATTTTGGCTGAAAATACATATAAGCTACTTTTTTAACCAGAAAATGTGGGCTTTATGTACCCATAGGTAATAAGTAATTGCTCCCAATGGAAAGGTCCTTAAATATTGGTAATGTGAAAGAGCCATCTTTTCTTTTGAGTATTGTGTAGAGGCCACTGAAGCGTAAGGCAGCAGAATCTTCATGAATGTCTCAACATTGCTTATTTCTAAAGCTATCAAAGGATCACTCCATACAGCTTTCTCGCTTGCATTGAAGTTAGATCCCAGTGCATGTTGTCTTGCGCACCAAAAAATGGGGAAGTTGTAGGTTTGCAAAATAAATGCATCTGTCAGAGGGTGGAATGTTGCAAATCCCACAAACTGAGTTAGTCATTCTGACTCGTCAGGTAAGAGGGAAGAGATGGAAAGAAGGGAAGGGGAAGTGTTTATACTTGATAGGTATAGGTCACTGTTTAAGAGAATAGATGTCTGAGTAGTTTAGAAGAAGAAGAGTTGGATTTACATCCCCCCTTTCTCTCCTGTAAAGAGACTCAAAGGGGCTTAAAATCTCCTTCCCCTTCCCCCCTGCACAACAAATATGCTGTGAGGTGGGTGGGGCTGAGAGAGCTCCGAAGAACTGGGACTAGCCCAAGGTCATCCAACTGTATGTGCTGGAGTACAGAAGCTAATCTAGTTCCCCAGATAAGCCTCCACACTTCAAGTGGCAGAGCAGGGAATCAAACCCGGTTCTCCAGATTAGAGAGCACCTGCTCTTAACCACTCCACCAGGCTGGCTGTCAGTAGAAAAGATGGCTCTTTGACTTTGAGAAGGCATGGCAACGTGTCTGTTGGCAGCCTTTATTTATGACACTATTTGTATATAAAGGCCAGATTTTCATAATGGATTAGATGCATCTTAAATGCTGAATGTTGCTATTTTGGGAAAGAGTCGGGAGCTTATAGAAGTACTTAGACTATGTCTTTACTTGTTGTTGGAATTACTTCCTTATTCCAACCTTTGAGGCTTAAAGTGCCTTTAAAAAAATAAAAACATTGGCTCGTCTTTCTGGGGTTTGCAGCTGTGACACTCTGAATGCAGGAGGCGTTTGGGTGAAAGATCCACTGAACCCCCTTGCTTGTTGCAGGCGTGGACCAGCCAACCATTGTCGACATCTTGACAAACCGCAGCAACTAACAATGGCAGGACGTCGCGTTTGCTTTCCAGAGAAGGAACAAGAAGGTACGGTCGGAGTCTCAAAGCCTTTTCTGGCGATATCTGTGCCATGGTGCAAACATTCCTGTTGGGTCTTGCGGCTGGCAGCATTTGCAGGTTACAGACCGGGAGGACCATTAATCCTAGTTCAGCCTGCACATTTATGCTTGAGACTAAGACATCCGAAGGAAAATACTCCCCGCTGGACGGATGCTATTAACACAGGAAACCACCTTATGGGTCAGGACCTAACGCAGTCTTGTCCTCAAGAATAAGATGAGACCGCCCTATCGTTTGCTCTTAAAGATAATTGGCTGTGTACAAAACTGATTGTGGCACTAAGAATGCGCAGATTCTCTTGTGCTAACTTTTAACATGCCAATTGGATTGCCTTCAGCAGTGGTGTAGAGGTTGAGAGGAGGTGCACTCTAATCTGGAGAACCAGGTCTGATTCCCCGCTCTGCCACTTGAGCTGTGGTGGTTTATATGAGGAACTAGATTAGCCTGTGCTCTCCAACACACGGCAGCTGGGTGACCTTGGGCTAGTCACAGTTCTTTGGAGCTCTCTTGGCCCCACCCACCTCACAGGGTGTTTGTCGGGGGGGGGGGGGAAGGAAAGGAGATTGTAAGCCCCTTTGAGCCTCTACAGGAGGGAAAGGGGGAGGGATAAATCCAACCCCCCCTCCTCCTCCTCCTCCTTCTTCTTTGGTTGTGACTTGGGAAATAGCAAACTATCTAATTTTTAGAAATGGAACATGGTTGATTTTTACATTTTTAAGGGGAGATTATAACCTTCAAAATAGCTTACATTGCTGGTGGGGCACAGTCAGGTCTGAACCTTGACGTGCTGATCTCCTTCCCCTTTCCGAAGGCTCTACCTGCAGCTCTGAAATCCGGTCTGCCTGGAAACCTGGAGACGGTTATGCTCTCCCTCTTGAAGATGCCTGCCCAGTACGATGCCAGCGAATTGAAAGCCGCCATGAAGGTAATGGAGGGCAGGACCATTGGCTGGACGCGATACCGGTTCCCTTTTGTTATTTATTTTCCCATTCAGATTCTGCAGGCACCAGAATTCTGCTTTGATGCAGAAATCTGCTCTGGGAACACCCTAAACTTGTGCGACTGATTACCTTCTGACTCATCCAGAGCTCCTGTGGCAATCCACAGGGTGGAAAAATTGTTTGCATATGTTTGTTCTCATATGCTTAGCTTTTGGGGTTCCTCTGACTTAGTTCACTCTCCTCCCAGTAGCCTGATAGCCAAAGTGAAGTTCTTGCTAGTACTGAGGTTGGGTTTTTTTTAAATCCAATGCTGCCCTCTTGCCAGCATAGTTGTGACGGAATGAAAGAACGCAAAAATGGCTCATCTATAAACCACCTCTGGCACCAATATTTTTTCATCCCTTTTCTGTTCACTATTGTACCTTTGTTCCTTTACATCCTTTCTTTGGCGCCTACACATTATCAAGGCAAAAATATCCTTTGTTTGTGGTGCTAAAGCCAGGAAATTATGTGGAATCTTTGGTGAAATAACTGTCCTTAGTTCTTCATCAAACATTTGCACTGTTACTATTGTTTTAAGCATTATTATTAATCATCGTTATTATTAATAATTATGATAATGTATAAAAACAAGAGACCCATAAAATGGATTGTCTTAATGATGGGATATTTCCTAAAAATGTCCTACTCGTTTTCCTACTCAAAGCTAACGTGTTGCCGATGCCGGCTGGAACGGACCATAATTTGCTCAGCTTCCGCTCAAAGAGGAATCCTTTTCCAACAGAACTGGGCTCAGGACGGTCACCTGAGTTCCCAAAGAGTTTAATTAACACCTGACACGTTTGTCACTTTCTTATTGTATTAACAGCCTCATAGTAGATTTGCACTGTACACTCAGTTAATTCAATGTTAGTTCAAAGTTGCACTTCTGAATTAAGTTTTTACGTTTGCATCTCAGACAGGAACCCGCTGATTAAGATCTATTTTATAGCATTGGGCCCCTTGAACGCCTCTCGCTAGTTCGAGACAAATGAAATCTGAGTTTTTGCCTGTTGTGCAAAGTGTGGTTTGGTCCTTCAGGGTTTGCAGAGATAATCAGTTTAGTTTTTTTCTTTTTAAAGGGACTGCCCAGCGTTATAGCTTCCTTTGCTAAAACACTTTCCAGATACAATGTATGCGTACACTGGACTCGGCGCTGAGGGGAAAATAATTAATTTTCAGTCCAACTGAAGGTGAAATCCAGATAGCCAGGCTTTGGATGACCCCCAGTTGACTTTTATGGAACCATCCAGTGACCCAGTGATGGCCAAATGAAATAAAAAACTTTGCTGTTGTTCATAAGGATATATTTACCATGAAGGGAAGTGGATTCCCCCCCTCCCCTCGTGATGTGGATTCCCTTCTCATGTTGAGGGTTCCATAATTGCAGATTATGCATCTTCCAGCATTAGATTAACCCCTCCCCCCTAGAATCAAGAGGTCAAAGCGTGGAAACACTCTCCTATTGTTGCTTTGTGGGCTGGGAGGGAAGAAATTACTGTTTCTTTCAACTGAAACCGTGGACTGACATTTTCAACCCAAGACCTTTGGACTCAGAACTGGCGAACCTGCTCCCAGAAGTAAGCTTTTATATGTGTTTTTGTGCTTCTTTTCAGGGTCTGGGGACGGACGAAGACTCGCTGATCAAGATCATCTGTTCACGGACCAACTTGGAACTCAGTGCGATTAACAAAGTCGACAAAGAGAGTAAGTTGGTGGGGTCAACCAAAAAAGGGGGAATTGCCTGCATTTTGTTCCTCCAGTCTGATATGCTGGCTTAAGTTTCCAGTTATTCCAAACCCAGAAAGGGCCTTCTTGGTTGTGGCATCAAAACTTTGGAACTCCCTCTGCAGGGAGATTCGTGCTTCCTTCTGTCACTGTCTCCCACCAGTGAGTGAAGACTTCTTTGTTTCGTAGAACCATAAAGTTGGAAGAGACCCCAAGGGCCATCAAGTCCCACCCCCAGCCATGCAGGAACACACAATCAAAGCACTCCAATGCACTTGGTTTCAGAAACAAAGAGAATAGTGAAACTCTTGAGTTTCAGTATTTTTAACAGAATATTCCAACAGTTCACTGTTAGTTTAATCTGATTAATACTCTCATCTGTTTTTCAGTGTACAAGACCAATTTGGAAAAGGACATCATTTCGGACACATCTGGTGATTTCCGCAAGCTGATGGTCGCGCTGGCCAAGGTGAGGGTCCGAATTTCCAGGACCAAATGTTTCCTTGGACCTGGTACGTTTGTGGGAGACATTCTCCTTCTGCTTAAAAGCTGACTTTTGTTTTCCTTTTTGAAGGGTCATTTTTGAAGACATCTCCACAAAGTTCCACATCTCAGCCTCATGGCCCGTCCGTGACAAGCAAAGACTTCAATGGCCAGAAAATGCAGAAAGAAAAAGAACTGCTTCACGTTGGTTTTCCTCGGGATTAAGAAGGTGGCTGAATGAAAGGAACTGTGTCCTACGCTTTGTGTTTCTCTGACCACTGCAAGCAAACCCCACCCAAAATCTCCCCTCATTCCTCAAGGACAAAACCCAGTCTGCAGATATAATGTCATGCTTCACGCTTCGAATTTTGCTCAGAGTGTTTCTCTGACCACTGCAAGCAAAGCCATATTTCCCTCAAATCCATATTTCCCTCCCCTCAGTGCTATTTCCTACAATTCCTCTTTTCCAGAGCTGCCATTTGCCTTGCTGGAGGACAAGTTGCCAGAGATTTCCTGGTGTCTTTCTCTGTATGGGATGAATAGAAACTTCTGGGGGAAGGAGGAATGGGGTTGGGCAAATGGCATGGGAGAATGGTTAACACTTAGGTTCAGAAAGGTCAGGTTAGCCAGTGGCCTTGCGCGACACCTATCATGCACCATGGCATGGAAAAGCTTGATGTTGACATGTATTTATTTAACTAGAAGTAGATCTCGCTTTCTTTTGTGAACACGGAAGCATCTACCTGATGCATTTCCACTTCAGTGCACCGGAAGAAAGGAGCTCTGGCTCAGAAAGTCTTAGGCTGAAATGAATGTCAGGTACCACTGACTAGACTCTTGTTTTGTTTAACTCGCCACAAGCCCAGCTCTGTTCCCTACCCAGGTGCTAACTGTCGATGCTCATTGTGCCTTCTTTTAGATCACCATCTTTCATACACTCCACGTAGTCTTGTTAGTTTGAGCAGCTCTTTGTCCAGCTACAGGTAGCTGTGGGTATCCTAGGATTACACAGGAATCTAGTTTCCAATTCCACAGCCACAGTGGTCACAAACAAAAAATCTCAAGTGTGGTGTAGTAGTTAAAAATTTAAGAGTGATGGACTCTAATCTGGAGAACAGGGTTTGATTCCCAACTCCCCCACATGAGGGGCGGACCCTTACCTGGAGGATTGGGTTTGATTCCCCAGTCTGCCATGTGAAGCCTGCTGGGTGACCTTGGGTTAGTCACAGTTCTCTCAGAACTCTCTCAGCCCCACCTCACAAGGTGTCTGTTGTGAGGAGGGGAAGGGAAGGAGTTTGTAAGTCACCTTGGGACTCCAAACTCTTCTTCTAAAAAAGACTGTTCTCTGTAAAGGAAGTCACCTTAGGCATAAGTGTGAGCCACACTGCTACAGCCATATAGTGAATAAACAGTGGTCTGACGTATAAATATAACATTTAAATCTGAATTAGTCTTTGATTACCTGAAGATGCCAGCCACAGATGTAGGCGAAATGTCAGGAGAAAATTCTAGTGGAAGACAACCACTTGGGGCAGGTTATAAGAGAAGAGGAGCATTTAATATCATACAGTGATACTCATCATTTCTTATTTTTAGGCGATTTTTGTACTTTTATATTGTGTCACACTTTTATTGTACTATGCCAACAAAAGTATCAGTATCTGTAAGTGATCATTGTACTAAATGTATGCCACCTTTGAAGGACAGGGGATTTAAAAATGTATTAAATAACCCGGCTCTAAAGTGTGTCTCTGAATGACTTAGGGTGTTGTCTAAGGGTTATGTGGGGCATCTCAGAGATACTACATACATGGGGTATCCAGTGTGTCTGGCAAAGCAGCTGCATGAAGCTGTGTCTTACTGGGCTGGACTGTCATAAGTCATGTGGCCTTGGAGTCTGGTTGTGATTTTTTCCAGGATGGACGCCTGCTCTGCATCTGTGGCTGGCATCTTCAGAGGTTTATCACAGAGGGAAGTCTGTTACACTGAACACTCTGTGATACACCTCTGAAGATGCCAGTCACAGATGCAGGCGAAACGTTAGGAAAAGATCCACCAGACCACAGCCACACAGCCTGGAAAACCCACCACAGCCAGTTGAATGTGGCCGTGAAAGCCTTCGACAATACATTGCCATAAGTCAGTTTTTTCTACTACATAGTGCAAACTTTATTTTGAATTTTAGGTCATGAAAAAGGAGGCTAGTGAACTTGAAGTCTGTGCAATCTTTCTAGCATTACAAATCAGCATTGCCTGCAAATTTTCCACCTCACCTAAGCACCTCTTTATCAAATGCAGGATGCTATTAGCGTACTTCTAGGGATACCATGAATACCCACCTACACTGCGATTAGCCTACAGACCGTTCAGGGTTCACTCTGGAGTAGAACATTTTACTTCACCGGCAGAAGTTATTAAAGAATTGCCATTTTAATACATTTAGCTGTAATGTGGGCTAGTTGTAAGAGAGACGAGTGTTGCAAAACAAACCATTTAAACAAACCTCTGAACGGTTTTGGGAATTCTTGTTGGATGAGATGCTATTCCGCACAGTTCTAGTCCTCTAAAAATTTCTGCAGAGACAGAATGGCCTAAGTAATATAATAATAATATAAAACTTCAATCACATTCCTATTCATTTAAGATCAATCCTCACTGCCTCTAATAGGCTGGATGTCAACATACGTAGGATCAGAGACTGCAAATTCCACGGTGCAGAGATGCCCCAAGCAAGAACTGTACTTATTTAAATAAATTACACTACACAGTGGAGATCTACCAAACGCAACTCATTCCCAAACACTCAATGCAGAAACGTCTCACCACATAAAAACTACACTTCCCAATAGGCAACGAGGTGGTGGGGTTGTGCATACTGGGAAATGTAGTATCCGCTCGGTAAGGCGGAAGCCCGATCGAGTACTTTATTTTTATGGCCCTTTTACGATGAGGAAAGCAGTTAGGACTCGGGAGTGTATAAAGCAGGACGGGGTTGTTAGATGCCTGCAATATTTTATGCATCCCTTTCTCGGGGCTTGAGCAGATGTGTAGATCCAAGGAGGAACCCGGCAATCCAGGGGTGAGTAGAGTTCACTTGCTGGAAAGTAGCGTGACCTGGTGGTTTGCAAGAGTCAATCTCCGTCCGACATGACCACAGCAAAAGAGGCAGCCTGATACGTCTCAAACTCTAAAGAGGAAAGGATTTGTGTTGTTAATGTGGAGTTCGTGCAAGAATTGACCTTCATAACTGTGGAGAAGCCGTATTAAAGGGCCTGCCGGCTTAATGAACGTGCCTCCACGTGGTTGCTAGCGGGGACGCTTTTCCAAGGAAGCCTCCCCATTCTTTTTGTAGCTTAAGAGTAGCATTTCACAACCTTGAGGTTTTTTTAAAGTAAGGTAGCAACGAGGTCTGCTTGATGTCAGAGCTGGCTATTGAGATGTGTTCTCTTTCTAGCGAGCTTCCCTTAGAACAGTTATGGGAATGCTCTTCGCGGGAAGATAAAATGATACTAAAAGAAGAAGAGTTTGGATTTATATCCCCCCTTTCTCTCCTATAGGAGACTCAAAGGGGCTTACAAACTCCTTTCCCTTCCCCCTCACAACAAACACCCTGTGAGGTGGGTGGGGCTGAGAGAGCTCCGAAAAGCTGTGACTAGCCTAAGGTCATCCAGCCGGCGTGTGTTGGAGTGCACAGGCTAATCTGAATTCCCCAGATAAGCCTCCACAACTCAAGTGGCAGAGCTGGGAATCAAACCCGGTTCCTCCAGATCAGAGCTCTTAGCCACTACGCCACTGCTGCTCCTTATGGGTATGGATCCTATGACTTCCTTCAGTTAATCTGGATCATCAGAAGAGCCCTGCTGGATCAGACCAGTTAATCATGACCAACTACTTATTATGGAGGGATAACAATAAAGGTATGTAGACTGAGGCCTTTCCCCAATGTTGCCTCTGAACAGAAAAGTTCTGTTTAATTGCCCTAGACACAATGGACTTGACCTGCATGAATCTGTCTAATCCCCTAAAGCCATCTGTGCTTGTGGTCATAACTACTTCCGTTGGCAGTGAATTCACATTTTAACCACTCACTGATTAAAGGAGTATTTGCTTTTTTCCTTCCTGAGTATACTTCCCATTCACTTCACTGGGTACTCTCAGGAGAGAAAGGAAAAGTTCTCTATCCACTCTTTCTGCCCATTCATAACTTCATAAAGCTCTATCGCCCTTCTTTCTCTATGGGCAATGATTTTTTTTTAAATAAAGAGAACCTTTCTTTATTGAATGAAGACTTGGTGGGAAGAGAGTCACAGCATCTAACCTGTAAATATTTTTGGGGTGGGGGTGGGTGGGGGGGTGGGGGGAGAGATTAACTTTATAAACTGCACATCCATAGTAAAATAAGGTTATTTATCTTCCAGTTATTCAGATAATTACTAATTATCTGTTTCGGGCTTAGAAATAGTAATTTGCCTTATTACTAGTAATGACTGTATTTAGGAAACCAGGGACAGAAGACGTTGAGCCAGATCCTGGCTGCTAAGAGTACAGCAGAGTATTTGAGATGCAAATGTGTTTTTAAGCAGGATGGAACAGCCTATCCCACTTGAATCTTTTATGTTTCTCTTCACCCATGTCCGAGGTTTTATCACGGGAGTAAAGCTTAGTGACCCTAGTTCATCTGCTCAATCCTTGACACTCAGGAAAGTTTTTCCCAAACTGAATTATGTGCCCTCTATGTTGAAGACACGTATGCATGAGAAAATTGCATTGTGTCAGAGGCCTACTAGGTGAGTATAAAAGCAATCCCAGAAAGGTCTACTTAGCGGAGCTTACTCTTATGAAAGCATTAGTAGGGTCACGTTGTCTATCTGCAGACCCTGTTGACTACAGAGTCCCAGCGCCAGGCTAGCCCAATCTCATCAGATCTCCAAAGCCTTTAAGTACTGTTGGCCCTGGTTAGTACGTGGATGGGAGACGACCAAGGAAATCTAGGATTGTCACACAGAGGCAGACAATGGCAAACCATCTCTGGATGCTTTTTGCCTTGAAAACCCCATGAGTCCGCTGTGACTTGAGGGCACTTTCCACCACCAACACTGACTGCAGTAGCAGACCAAGAAGAGTTGCCCTGTGCAGATGTGTTGGCATGTTCACTTACTGTTTCGGGAGGCAGAGCAGGAAGGAGCATGCCAGCCCCATCCCACAATCACTGACTGGTCTGCACAGAGGAAGTGCCTGCATGCACACCCACTGCGCTTGATCATCTATGTTCCAAAACGAATGTCGCTGATCACGGGGAGGAGGAATATACACAGGCGCTTCCACAGAGCAATTTTCCTATGCAAGGAACATTCAGAGGTGTTTTGCCATGGCCTGCTTCTTTGTAATGGCTCTGGTGTTACTTGGTGGTCTCCCATCCAACTGTTGTCCAGGGCTGACCCTTCTTAGCTTCCAAGATCTAATGATAGCAGGCCAGCTTGGGCTATCCAGGTCAGATCACAGTCTTCCTATCCCATCAGATAGAAGAAAATTATTCCCTGCACCTCGGGGTCAGTGTTTTTGGAGAGAGTAGGGAACTACCTTAAAATGCTTTCTTCATTCATGAATAGCCAGGATCTGACACATTATTTATTAAAAGGAAATGGTTCGTTTTGGGGGGCCATTGATACACTGTATTTGACAGACATAAACAAGTCTAGGTTAGTAGGACTTTTAAAAATAAGATGCAACATTTATGGACTGACTTTTAAGGCTGATTTTTAAGTTGATTTCCATTGCTGATACTTCAAAATTCAATTTTCCTGACAGTGGCTACAAAGGATACAGGAGAGGCAAGCTTTTATCGATCTAAATGCCTCATCTTAATGCTCTCTGGAAGTTTCGTGGTGATCGGAAGCCAAGGAGGATGATATCATTCTGGATGCACTTAAAAGTTGCCCCCAGAAAGTGACAAAAAATGTTTTGCGTGAGACGTTTGCTCTTTTCCCCGAGGAGTTGCCAGTTTCGAAGGTGGAGTAGCGACCCCTTTTTCAGCCAGTTAAATAAATGCACAAATGAAGATCAAGTGTTTGAACTTGTTGGAAAGAACAAAACCAAACTCTCTGAAAAACATGTGGAAACAGCTATTGATATACTTTGGCAGTTTCAAAAGAAGAAGCCCGAAGCCCTAAAGAAAATAGATTACGTAAGAGATCACCCCCACTTTCTTATCCTTCGCATTTTAGCAGAAAACAAGATTGAGTCTATGAATAATGAAGCATTAGTGAACATGTTATACCATTTACTTAGGTAAGTGACGAAACACTTATATCTAATGGATTCAAGTTTATTTTAAATTATTTTTTTCATTGAAGCTTTCTAAAAAATGTATTAAAATAATTTTTGAAATGGAGCAGGCTGCATCAGGGCTTGCGGGAACAGCATCTGTTAAACAATGTGCTTAGGGAATACGCTGTAATTTTTGAATGGAGTTGCTATATGCATGGGTGAGACAGGTAAACTATTTCCAACATTTGCTTTATAAGATGGTTGAGATCCTGTCCAAGGGACAGGTGTTTGTAAACTGTCTTTCAAAAGCCAAATCTTGTGCTGAGATCTGTTGCTGGCGTCTAAGTAGGAAGTGTTGTACCATCAACATGTAATGAGACTGAACATCTAATGAGCCTTACGTTGAATCAGACCATTTGTCTGCCAAGGTCAGTACTGTCTACACCAGTGGTGGCGAACCTATGGCACAGGTGCCAGAGGTGGCACTCAGAGTCGTCTTTGTGGGCACGTGAGCTGTTGCCCCAGTTTGGGCACCCGGCAATGGCATAGCGCCAAGGGGGGTGAGGGGTGCGCGATGTACTGGGCGCATGCCCCTCCGGGGGTATGGCAAGGGTGTTCCGGAGGCAGGGCGGGGGTGTTTCAGGACATTTTGGGGGCATTCCAGGGCAGGACGGGGGCGTGGAAGGGGCACAGGGTGCACGCGTGCCCTAGGTGCAGTTTCCCCTCGCTCCGCCCCTGGCACTCAGTCTCTAAAAGATTCGCCATCACTGGTCTACACTGACAGGCAGTGGCTCTCCAGAGTCATGGGCAGAGGTCTTTTACAGCACCTTCCGCAGGTGAAAAGCGCTAAAGTGCAGCCAGTTTACAGTGACTCATTGAGTTTTCAGGGTACAAGATGAAAAGAGGTGATTTGCCATTGCCTACCTCTGCAAAACTACTGTGGATTTTCCTGGTGATCTCCCATCGCATCCCAAGTACTAACCAGGGCCTGCTTCACTTCTGAGATCTGATGAAATCAGGCTAGCCTCGGCCATCCAGTTTGGGGCCATCACCTTCGACCTGATCCTTTCAACTGGAGATAGTGTGAATTGAACCTGGGGCCTTTTGTGTACAAAACAGATTCTCTACCGTTGTACTACATCCGTACCAGGATCAGAAACCTTTATTAGGCATCAAAACAGCCTTACCCTCAAGTGCATGGCTGTGCCGAAAGTGTGCATAATAGAGAGGAAAACAATGGAGAAAGAAGGGTATTGGGAGGGAAGTGCATATAGGCAGGTATAAGAAGATTAAGAGGTTAAGCCAAAGGTCACATGGGAAGGGTGGGTTTTGATAGACAAGGGGAACGTGGTACCCTGTGCCATTGCAGACATTGATCCATTCATGTTTAACAAATGCTTTTTCAGATTGTAAAGAAAAGTGTTCCAACAGATAAAACCTATACACAATCAACCTAATATTTTAGGTTGATTGTGTATAGGGTTTATCTGTTTAGGGTTTATCAGTTTCTGGTTGTACAGTTTCTTTTCAGCTACCTAATGGAACAGCTTGAACTGTCTTTTGGTCCTTCTGAAGGTTCAAAGTTGATACCCATGATTCATTGGTAGAAGAGATAGTCATGGAAGGCTGGAGAAGATTGGACAGGTGAGTATGTTTTCCTTTCAACTGTTTCCTACAAGGATAGACACTGGTGATGCTTATTTTTGAAAGGTCTCATAAGTTCTGGCAGTACTTTAATTTTAGATCTCCTTATGTTCTCCTGTCCCTTTGTATTTGTTCACATCGTTCCCCAGCCAGCAATTTTATTTATTTATTTATTTTTGAGTTTTTTATACCGCCCTACACCCGAAGGGCTCTGGGCGGTGAACAACAGTTTAAAACATACAATCAAGTCCATTTAAAATAGATACAGCGTTTAAACATATAAAACATATAAAACAGCGTCAGCAACAAAATCCAATTTTAAAAACCTCCACAAAGGAGGGGGGAGGGGTCCCATAGATGGTGGAGGGACCCTAGAACAAGAACTAGAGTAGAGGGGGGAAGGGAGGGGGGGTTTGGTGATAGCTCTTGGTAAACTCATTGCAATAAGAGAGAAACTCATTTGAATGTAATAATGTAGAATTTTGAATTTAATAATGTAGCAGGCCAACCATTGGCCCAGGGAAGATTATAAGTTGCAACGTTAAGGCTTCCCAATTGGAACACCCATAGAATGGGGATTCAAATTTGGACCCTCCCAGATTCTAGTCTGATACTCTAGCCATTACACCAAACTGGCTAGGAAGGTTTAAGGCAACTTCTAGTACAGGGATCTGTAACCTGTGGCTCTCCAATTGGCCATGCTGGCAGGGGCTGATGGAAATTGTAGTCCATGAACATCTGGAGAGCCATAGGTTGCAGACCCCTGTTCTAGTACAAAGCCATACCTCTACTACAAGCCAGTTAAATCTTAAACCGTAGTCTTATATGTACTTTATTATGGTGCCTCCTCCCCCCCCACCCATCAAATGTATGGCTCAAGCAACCAGGATGTGCTTCTCTGTGCTGATTCTCCAGCTCCCCACTGCTGTCTTACCCTGGAAAAGAAACTGCTAAGTTCCTTGGAATACCTGCTGATTTTCAACAGAAGTTCCTTTTGAGTTAGCGATAATAGGAGGAATGTTGAAATGACTTGTTTCATTTAATTAGCAACAAAAACACGCACAAGTATAGCTTACTGAGCAAAGAAAATGAAGCAACAAAGTCCAAATAACTATACCCTACAGGCTACAGATACATAAAATTATGTTCGTGGATAAAAAGGTTTACAAGATACTTATCTTCAGTGAGGACTTTGAAAGTGGATTTGCAGTTCGAACTGTAATTATATTTCACATCGTTAGCTTTAAGGATTTTTCGATATGCTTCCCAATTCAGTTGTATTGGGTGTTTAAGGGTTGCTGGTGGCACTTAGTATTAAGCTGTGCATGTGGATTACATATACACAATTATTGTAATCGTGTCATGTTTCTGTAGCCTTATTTGGGGTTGTTCCTTCATGTTCTTCATTTACATAGCAGACAGAGATAAATTTAGTGGCTCTTGCAAAGACAGACTGCAGAGGGAGTATCTGTAGTTATGGTGACTGACATCTGCTGTAGTTTTTACATCCTGAGAATACTGAATGATACATTGCAGTGGTCAATTCATCCTCAGTAGTTTCTTTATATATGGTACACGTGGAGAACTATTCTAAATTGCCATACCTTACACATGCACATTTTGGTACGATAATGGATTTTTATCCCTACAGTCTGAACATGCCCGAGCTGTCCAAATTTGCGTTGTGCCTCTATGAGCAACAGATGTACCACAGTCCTCTCATGGGCCAGATAGCTGAGATTGTGAATAAGAATATGGCTTCTGTACCAAACACGAGGTAATTTAAAGTTAATTAACAAAAATCATTGTCTCGAAAACAGCCTTTGAGTACCTTTACTTAATGTACGCTTGTATTAACAAAAGTGTAAAGTCATTCTTGTTCAGGCCTATCATGTTTATTTTGCTAAAATAATGTTTTACACCTGAGAAGAAGATGCAACTGATCAGGAGGTTCATATTTTACACATACAGGCTACCCTTTTGAAAGGTGCCCCAAAATATCAGCCTAAGGTTTATAGATGTCTTCTGTCTGTTACCATGACAAGGAATGTATTTCTTCCCTCTCCACAATTCTTTCTGGAGAGTTGTTGTCTGTTACGCTTTTTCTGAATTATCTCTACTTCCTTAATTTGCTTGCCCAATTAGATTTGAGTTCAGTAGCACCTCGTAGACCAACAACATTTTCAGGGTGTAAGCTTTCCAGAGTCAAAGTTCCCTTTGGCAGAGGCCCCTTCCGCACATGCAAAATAATGCGTTTTCAAACCACTTTCACAACTGTTTGCGAGTGGATTTTGCCATTCCGCACAGCTTCAAAGAGCATTGAAAGCAGTTTGAAAGTGCATTATTCTGCATGTGCGGAATGAGCCAGACACAGCAGAATAGGCGTCTACTTCTGTTCTACTGTGTTTGACAAAGAGAGCTTCTAAAGTTCTACTGGACTCAAATCTAACTGTTCTATTGCAGATCAACACAACTACGCTCTGAAAAGGTAGAATATAGTAGAATTTTGTTAGTACAACCATCGATTAGGTAGGCTTGTGAAAAGCTATTGGAACATTTATTGGTTCACATTACCATATGGCTGGACACTTTTCTGTCCAGGGCTGTCACATTAACCTTATGAAAGTGTGAGACTCTAATGCCCAAGGGAGTTTATAACTCCCTATACCTCCCTAAACCTTCACGCAACGTGTGGTTGGTGTTTGGAATATGCTGCCACAGGAGGTGGTGATGGCCACTAACCTGGATAGCTTTAAAAGGGGCTTGGACAGATTTATGGAGGAGAAGTCGATTTATGGCTACCAATCTTGATCCTCTTTGATCTGAGATTGCAAATGCCTTAACAGTCCAGGTGCTTGGGAGCAACAGCCGCAGAAGGCCATTGCTTTCACATCCTGCACGTGAGCTCCCAATGGCATCTAGTGGGCCACTGTGAGTAGCAGAGAGCTGGACTAGATGGACTCTGGTCTGATCCAGCTGGCTTGTTCTTATGTAGCCTTGCATGTATGAATGTATATACCTTGTGTCATACTATAATTAAAAAGTTTTCTTTCACACCAGAAATTATTCTACTGTCTATTGTTTACAGATTTGCTTCATATAATGACATGGAGAGACCTATGAGACTTGCAGGGAAGGGAAATACTCCCCAATACACACAAACACACACAGGCCTTCACTTTCTCTCCTTTTCTCACTGTTTTTTTCCATTCTCCCCAACCACCACCCTGCTATTGTCTTCTCCCAAATTTGCTTGTTGGCTGTGCTTTATTGCCTCTGTTAGGCAAGCCTAGAACACAGACAATGATATTATGAGACATCACAAGATTTTGTTTGGGATTCTCCATTTGGGGAAAGGTTTTTTTTTGAAGAATTTTAAAAATGTTTTGACAATTCTTTGCAAATCTTGTGATTGTCACAGTTGTATAGAACTTCCCATCCCCACATGCAAACCTGCTCACAGCCCCATTGTGTAGATTTTTTGATCCCCACTGTAGGGCCCTGTTCAAAATTAAATACAATGATTGAGGAGCATACAAAGAGCAAGGAGGCAAATGTTCATTCTTTGAAAAGGATGAGCTATTATGGCTTTTTAAAAAATTTGGTGGCCACGATAAAAGCTTTTCCTTTTGATAATTTGTATGTTTGTTGTTTGACATGTGTTTATTGTATTTTAATCAATAAAATAAATGATTGGAGACCCCTGAATTAGGCCCCTTTCACACATTCAGAATAATTCACTTTTAATCCACCTTCACAATTGTTTGCAAGTGGGTTTTGTTATTCCGCACAGTAAAATCCAGCTGCAAAGTGCATTGAAAGTGCAGAAGGGGCCTCTGACAATCTTACTGATACAGATCATGAAGGACTGTTTGCCAGGTGTACTATATTTTTTGAAGTAAGCTACATTTGACTGGATCTGTCCAGTTTTTCTGCTGGTGAAAAAGAGAGGAGAGTGTCTGCTTTGAACACCCAAAAGCTCAGGAGGGTATCATGGGATTTGTAGGGTAAAGATGTATGGGACCGTGGCTATGGTAAAGATGAGAATCTGGCGAGGTTGAGGGGAAATTGTGGCCTTTGACAGGTTTCGTGACTTGATGAATAAACAACATCTCTTGAACATTTTTTAGGGTTTTATCAGTTTTGATGATCAGCATATCTGGTGTTATCTCTCAAAGTTTTCGAGATCGGTTGGTACATAAGGCAGAGGTGCTTTTGGATACCACGGATCCTACCCCCTTGAATCACACCAGGCGATTGATACAGTTTCTCCGGAATGTAAAACTCTGTCATCGTCCTTTGCTACACAAGTGCAATAAAGCTCTTCTTCAGAATATGAATCAATTGGATATAGACAACATGGCTCTCATCCTTGGATTCTACCAGTCATTACAGTTCAACAACACAGAGTTTCGATTGGTTGCCAAACAAAAACTGACAGAAATGATGGATGACTGCACTGGGCCTTCAAGGTTCGCCCGACTGTTCGCTGCTCTTGCTCCTATGGCAGGACAGGATGTCAGAGAACAGTAAGTTCAGCCACTCTTTGTGTCTGTGTGCACTAGCGCATGTGGGTGCCCACTTGCAATGTATAAATGTCTCGCTAAAATTAGAGAACTGCTAGGGTTTTTCCACATCTGTGTATTTTTTTTTAAATCCTGCCTTTCTTCCAAGGAATTAAGAGCAGCAACATTAATGGTTCTTCCCTCCTCTAATTTTGTCCACACAACAATCCTTAGAAGTAGGTCAGGCAGTGGCGTAGTGCCAAGGGGGCAGGGGGGTGTGTGACGCACTGGGCACGTGCCGGTGTGGGGGCAGGCAAGGGCGTGGCAGGGGTGCAGAGCACACACGTGCCCTGGGCGCAGTTCCCCCTTGCTACGGCTCTGAGATCAGGCTAAGGGAGAATGAGCTTCAAGGCAGAACTGAGTTTTGAACCAAAGTGTCCCAGTTTCTAGGCTGACACTCTAGCCACTATAACAAAAAATGTTGCTCTTGAGAGTCTTTTCCAATGTATCTGTAGGCTGTAGCAAAAGGAAACCCCACTGGTGACTGAATTTATTTACAGTTTTGCCCCAGTTTTGTCCCAGTGGGGACCCAGAGCAGCTTATGTCTCCATTTTTCTTTCTCCATTTTCTCCTCACAACAAGGATGTAAGGTAGGATAGGCTGAGAACATCTGACTGGGCCAAGGTCAACTAGTAAGCTACTAGACAGTTCTACCGTCTCTACATTCTGCCCTGAATTATTGGAAACTTTTAAGGTGCTTCTTTTCTTTTTTTTTTCTCTTTTTCAGGCTAATTGAAATGGCTCTGCTGATGGCCGATGAATTTGACCATCACCAAGCATTAGCCATGATAGAAACTGTGCAAGAAATGGCATGCAGAAGTTCACAACTGATTCAAAAGTAAACCTTTAATACAAAGCTTGTGTAAACATCTCCACATTGACCTTGTAGTCTATGGATGGTAGAACCTTACAAGATTAAAAAAAAAACACCTGTGTATGCATGGTACCATAATGATAAATTTGTATACTTTTCAAATGTCATTCTCACAAACTTTGGGTTGTACCTTACTGATATCAGCAGACAGAAGAGGAGGAAGGGGTGATCTCACCAGATACCCCTGCTCACTATAGCCTGTAACCCATGTGGAAATTTGTCCTTAACCTTGAACAGTTCCTTTTTGTGGGAGATTGGGAAGAGATTATATACTTGCTTAGGGGGACCATTTTTTGCTGATTCTCTCCCTAGACACTTCCTGTGGTAGCCATCCATTTCCACCCTCATGTGGTTCCTGAGGGCCTCTTCTCTCCCAACGCTAGGATCAGCTTTTTGGGCTTCAGCGGGAAGGGAGTAAAACGAGAAAGTTGCAGTCTTTGGGCAGAAATCCTCCGCTCCATGGTCAACTTCAGTACTGGTGTCAGAGATGTCCTGATCCTGTAATTTCACATTCTGAATTAGAAATTAGGACACAATCTCAAAGTTTTAATTAAGATTGCTGATGATTTTCCGACATTTTGTGATAACTTTTCTCTCTTTCTCTTTAAATTTCAGAATTTCTTCTCTCCTTCTCAATTACTTGGATATCTACAGTCCAACAGAGCTGGTCAGAGTAACACAGTCCCTGGTCATATTGCGTTGTGCCAATGCTGACCTTTACATCAAATTACAAAGACTGTTAATTGAGTAAGAAAATAGAAAATAAATGAATAGGATGTTTTAGTTTTTGTTACCCCATTTACTGCCAGTGTCAGTACAAATCCATTTTGTACATTCAGAGAAGATCTGAAGCATAACAAAACTAAATAAATTCACAAAAGTGTAAGCCTGCAGACATGTATACTGGCTCTCCTGACTACTTATATGAAAGGGACCGTATCTTAGCATTGCGTGAAGAAGGTCCCTGGTGCAATGATGGAGAAACTTGATTGTGTCCCAATACAGAGCCCCATAAATGATATGCAGAAAGTTCAGAGAAGAAGGAGAAGAAGAGTTCTGGATCTGTACCCCACCTTTCTCTCCCATAAGGAGACTCAAGGTGACTTACAAGCTCCTTTCTTCTCCCCACACCTTGTGAGGTAGGTGGGGCTGAGAGAGTTCTGAAGAACTGTGACTAGCCCAAGGTCACCCAGCAGGAATGTAGAAGTGCAGAAACACATCTGGTTCACCAGATAAGCCTCCGCCACTCAGGTGGAGGAGTGAGGAGTCAAACCTGGATCTCCAGATTAGAATCCACCTGCTCTTAACCACTACACCACACTGGCTCTCATTGAAATAACAGTTAGAAATCCAAAATTACCCAGTGGCTAGTAAAGAAGTTCTTAAAGTGCTCGAGCTTGACAAGGCACTTTAATCTTTTGGTGTAAGAATAAGTACGTTGAAGTTTAATGTCCTTTTCTCCTCTTTTGTGGTCAATAAAATCCCAGTAGTTCTATTATAATCTTAAGCTTTTCACCTGGCACTTTTTATGATACTGTATATAAAAGGTGGTACTATGCATAGCTGAATCTGTGATAAAATTGCATGAGAATTGGATCAAAGTATCTGAATGCGTTGATCTAGTTTGCGGTTATCTTTCCCATTTTTCCAATGTACAGGATTGCCTTAATTAAATACTGCTCCGTAGATTTCACTGACATTAGTGGGATTTGCTTTTGAGTAAATGAACTTTATTATTATTATTATTATTATTATTATTATTATTATTATTATTATTATTATTATTATTATTATTATTATTATTAAACTTATATACCGCCCTCCCCCAGAGGGCTCAGGGCGGTTTACAACAAAAAATAATAAGCACGCATCATACAATGGTGATAATATACTTTAAAATACAGCATCCAATCATAAAACATGTCAAACAACAACAGCAACAGATGGCATCCAATAATTAAAACTCCCCTGAGAGGGAACAGCAGGGCCCCAGTTGTTAAAATAGGAGGAGAGGAGGGGGCATCAGTGGCTGGTCTCCCCAAAAGCCCGGCGGAATAGCTCAGTCTTACAGGCCCTGCGAAACTCATTAAGGTCCCGCAGGGCCTGGACAGCTGGAGGGAGAGCATTCCAGCAGGGAGGGGCCAGGGCTGTAAAAGCCCTGACCCGGGTGGAGGCCAGCCAACTTGTCACTAGTACATATTTATGGGCCGCACATTTTTCCCCACTGCTCATCCCTTTGTTTCTCACTCTTATTCCAGCTGCTTAAAAGTTAACATCATACCTGCAGAAATCTCCATGCTCGTTCGTACCCTTTCCATGCTCCCTGCTTCTTACATGGATGAAGTCGTAGTTAGTCGAATGGATGCCGTCTTGCCTCAGTGCAACTTGAGTGATTTGAATTCCTTTGCCGTAGCCATTATAAAATGGGACCGACGGAATCAGTCCAGTCGGCAAAGCCCTTCTGAGTCATTCGGGACGCTTTTGCAAAAAATCAATAACTGTGCCTATCAGAGGCTACAGAAAGCCAATGATCTGGATCTTCTGTTAGAGGAAATGAAATATGCATTTGGAGAATGGTTTGAAGAAGTGCTTCTTGAAGAGACCATGGCCACTTTTCAGCGCTTGATGGACCAAATTACGTGGACAAACGTGGTGGAGTTTTCATCCTTTCTCATCAAAGCCTCTTACCTCTGTACCCCATTACTCGATAGAATTGCTGCTGTTACTCTTCAGCATTCGGATAAGGTGACATTATAATTTCCCATTTTTTTCATCCTTGAAAGTGATGGCAGAAGCATTGTGTAATATCATTTACTTTGTGTATTCTTAGGTCCTAATTACAGTTGCATTTTTTATCCTTAGAAATGATAGCACAAGCGTTGTGTAATATCATTTACTTTGTGTATTCTTAGGTTCTAATTACAGTTGCATTTTTTATCCTTAGAAGTGATAGCACAAGCGTTGTGTAATATCATTTACTTTGTGTATTCTTAGGTCCTAATTACAGTTGCATTTTTTTATCCTTAGAAGTGATAGCACAAGCATTGTGTAATATCATTTACAGTGGAACCTCAGTTTTTGTTGTAATCGGTTTTCGTCGGTTTAGGTTTTTGTCGATTCTGTCCCCAAAGATTTTGTCTCGATTTTCGTCGGTTGCTTCGGTTTTTATCAGTGCGCACGTGCTAATTTTGCAACATAAACTGGCAACCCATACAGTCCCATAGCTTGCCAGTGGTAGCCTCGGTTTTCGTCAGTTTCGGATTTCACCAAGGTTTCCCGGATGGATTACTGACGAAAACCAAGGTTCCACTGTACTACATTCTTAGGTCCTAATTACTGTTGCATTTTTTTTCATCCTTGAAAGTGATAGCACAAGCATTGTGTAATATCATTTACTTTGTGTATTCTTAGGTCCCAGTTACATGTTACATTTTTCCCAGGTGTGTTCCCTGTTCAGGTCACAAGCAGGCCACAGAGTTCTGGGAACTCTGTATTTCCTAGGCATGTGGAAAGGTGGCATAAGTCTGCACCATTGGGAAGGAGCATTTCTGGGGCAAAAGTTCATTGGGACTCCAGGAACACCCCCAGGGATTCCCCCTGCAGTCATTTGTGGTGGCAGCTAGTTGCCACAGGGCCCAGCTTCCAGGTTTGGGTGCAGCACTGGCCACCAAGGTAAGTCCCATGACATTGGCATCCATGCTGCTCTACATAACCCTGGTGGGACAGACACCGGCAAAACCCTTCCGACACTTCAATTGCTGCTTCAGCCCCCACCCCTTTGGACTGTACAGCTGCAGTTCAATCCTATGCAGAGGAAAACCAGTCTAAACACATTTGTTTACCCCCAGATTTTTCCAGTTTTTGTTGTTTTACCAGACCTTGATATGTCTAGTGATAAGCCAAAAGGGCAAATAAAAACCTTGCAAATCCACATGGTAAACAGCCACTCTTTCTTTCTTCTCCAGATTTACAATTCAGGGACTTACTCTCTTCTCCTTCCCTTTGCAATTCTGAATTATGATCCTCCCCAAAGCGAGGAGTTTTTTAAAACTTGCATTGGACACCTCAGCTCTCACTTGGGTAAGTAGATCATAGGCAGGTGGTTATCAGATGACATTTTCCCTGTGCACGAAGAGCTACATTTCAATGTTGTTGTTTTTTGAGGACAGAAAATGAACATAATATTCAGGGACCTTTGCTGTTTATTGGTATATACTAGGACTGCCAGGTCTCCAGCCCCCTGCAGGGGATGGGTGGTGGTGGTACTTTTGCCAGATCCAGTTCGAAAATTCCTGGAGGTTTTGAGATGGAGCCTGGAGAGGATAGTTCATCTCCAGACTGTCATGATATATAAAAAAAGAGTAAAAGTTCACAAAGAGGTCATCTTCTGAGTTAGCAGGAGGTTTGCGAACCCAGAGGACGGAGACAGTCAGTCTAGGGGCAAGAGGTGGCAACCATTGACCTTTAACATGATTGGTGAATTCAACTGTAATTCTAGACCAATGAGAGGCTGTTGCGTGGGTGGGGAAAAGTATCCCTGATGTATGCATTGTATATGCTGAGTTGAGTTGAGATAGAATCTGAGTTAAGTTCTGGGTATGTTGAACTTTGTTCTTGCTGAAGAGTTCTGTATAGCTTTATAGTTTTGTATAGAATAGACTTATATAACATTGCAACTGCTAAAGTAAAAGCCTTCCTATGGAAAGAACATCTTGAGTGAAGAGTATTCTTTTCCAAGAGTGGTAGAAGGTTGCAGTGAGTGCAAGAAGACTAAACATTCTCATCTTACCAGAGTGACTCCGCTTTATACTTTGCTGATACAGACTACAGAGATCAGTTCTCCTGGAGAAAATGGAGGCTTTGAAAGGTGGACTCTGTGGCATTATACTCCACTGAGGTCTCTGTCTTCCCCAGGCTCCATCCCCAAATCTCCAGAAATTTTCCAACCTGGATCTGGCAATCCCACATCACCATCCTCTGGCAGTAGCCAAGGGCAAGCTGGCATCCCCATTGCACAAGTCTTTGTGGAGTCTGGGAAAGGGGGGACCTGTTTGTTTTCTGTGCAGTGCAATACAAGTAAATATGCATTTTGCATCTTGAGTTAACAGCAACATAAAGGACATTGTTTGAATTGTGTTTTTTTCCCTCTTTTGATCAACTGGTGAAGATTAATCCGAGAGACGTAGCAGGATGTTAACAGGGGTTCTGGCAGCACTTTCTACAGTGCAGAAAAGAGATGTGATGCTACCATTCAGAATTTGGCATCTGTCATTCACACTGTAGCAGGAAATCTTCTCCGTATGCCAGTACAGATGGACAGAGGTCCATGCGGCGAACGAAATCATCCCCTCTGCCTGTCAGTGAAACCTCACATGCTGGCACAACTGCAAAGAGGGACAGTTCTACGTGCTTTTCTGTCCTCTACCTTTTGTGGCTTTTCATCCACACTGGTTCCCAAACATGCCCGTTTCAGTGGTGAGATTCAAATAATTTAACAACTGGTTGTTTACAAGCACCCTTTTAACAACTGATTCTGCCGAAGTGGTGCGAACCTGCTGAATCCCACCGCTGGCCCATTTTCTCTGACCCTGGAGCCATTTAAGTCAAACAAGCTATAGCAGTACGAGTTGGCATTTAATGCACATGATATCTGTTGATGGAATATGTCTGCTGCTAAGAGAGGTTGAGGTGTTCAAGTACACTTGCTTGCCTAAGAGAAAGTCAGGAATACCAACAAGGCTAAGGAATTTAACATTGTTTGGGGACAAAAGGACAAGTTTGCAGTCATTATAGCTTGGGAAACAAGGGATTGGATGTTATGACTTCTGCAAAGTCTAACGACTCTCTTCTGTTAAGCCCTCCTCCCATGGAGAATTACCCTTTCTGACAGAAAAAAAAATATTTTTTTTGTTGGGGGAACTCTTTCTCTGTAAAAGGAAAACTTGGTGGAAGACAATTATGGTGTTGGAAAGAGGTATCAAGTCACAGCGGACTTATGGCAACCTGGTAGGGTTTATAAGGCAAGAGACATTCAGAGGTGGTTTGCCATTTCCTGCCTGTGTGTAATGAACCTGGACTTCCTTGGTGGTTCCCCTCCAAGTACTAACCACGGCCAAAAAGGGAGTCATAATATCCAATGTTTGGGCAGTGCATGCTGAAATATCCGAGCAAGAGAAGAAGAGGGAAGCAGCAGTGGCGTAGGGGGTTAAGAGCTCGTGTATCTAATCTGGAGGAACTGGGTTTGATTCCCAGCTCTGCCACCTGAGCTGTAAAGGCTTATCTGGGGAATTCAGATTAGCCTGTGCACTCCCACACACGCCAGCTGGATGACCTTGGGCTAGTCACAGCTTCTCGGAGCTCTCTCGGCCCCACTCACCTCACAGGGTGTCTGATGTGAGGGGGGAAGGGCAAGGAGATTGTAAGCCCCTTTGAGTCTCCTGCAGGAGAGAAAGGGGGGATATAAATCCAAACTCTTCTTCTTACATTCAGTGCCACAAGCCCATTTGCCTGTGTTTTTCATATAGAGCAACATTAATGTAAGGTCTTCACTGGATCTTTTTATACAGCCTGCTTTGAGCCCCATCTCCTCGTGCTCCTGGGTTTTGCTTTGGCTATTGCTGAGTATTTTCCAGAGAATCTGGTCACGGCTATATTTAATGTGGAATTCCTGGCTAAACTGGATGCCCAACTTGAAAGTAAGTGGCAAATCTTATGCGCCTTTGACATTTCTAAAGCTTCAGAACATGTGTGTTTTGTTTCTGTTTTGGAATGTGGATGGCGACTGTGGATCAGGGGCGTAACGAGGCAGCCCTGGGCAAACTGTAGCCCTGGGCAAAACCTGAGTTGGATGCCTCCCATGGGCCGCCACTCCACCAATGGCCTAACTCAAAAATTTTTGCACCAGGACATTGGTCCCTTCAGGGGTTTTTTATAGACATATCAGCACCAAATTGTGGCTCAGCATATCCATCAGGAATACTGTCCTTATAAGCTATTCTCAGTCTGGTGAGGTTTGGTTCAAGGAGTCCAAAGTTATGGACTCCCAAAGGGGTGCCCCATCCCCCATTGTTTCCCATGGGAGCTAATAGGAGATGGGGGCTACAGTTTTGAGGGTCCATAACTTTTATCCCCGGAACCAAACCTGCACCAAACCTGGGGTATCATCAAGAGGCAGTCTCCTGATGAGATCCCTTCGAAAGTTTTGGAGACTGTGCCTTCAAGAACAAAGCTTCTTGCCTGCAACTCCCCATGTGGACATCATTACAGAAAATCTCAATGCAGAACAGGGGATTCTTGGGATTGAGTTCAATACAGAATGTTCCTGCACGTAGAACAAAGGGCGCTTATTTTTGGGCCCTGTAAGGCCGGCACCGAAATTCTCAGGGTATCATCTGGAAGTTGTCCTTATGATACCCCCAAAGCTCTGGTGCAGTTTGGTTTAGGGGTCCAAAGTTATGGGACCACCTCAGGAAGGTGCCCCATCCCCATTCTTTGCTAAGGGCAGATGGGGGGCTACCCTTTGGACCCCCTGAACTGCCAAACTGCAACCAAATCCTTGGGGGGTGCACAATCATCCTCCAGGATGATACCCTCTTCGGAAATTCCTTTGGTGCCGATACATCAAAAAATGCACCCCCCCTGCAGGAACATCCTAGAAATTTTGGCCCAAGAATCTTTAGTTCTGCATTGAGTTTTCTGGCATTGCTGTCAATGGGGGTTGCAGGCTGTGGGGGCACATTTCTGAAGGCACAGTCTCTCAAAACTTTCAGATTATCGAGAGACTGCACGTAATGATAGCCTCTAAAGTTTCGAATGCAGTTTGGTTCAGGGGCCAAGAGTTATGGACCCTCGAAACTGTAGCCCCCATCTCCTATTAGCTCCCATTGGAAACAATGGGGATAGGGGCACCCCCTTTGGGGTCCCATAACTTTGGACTCCTTTGAACCAAACCTCACCAAACTGGGGGTAGCATAAGGACAGTCTCCTGATGATACGCTGAAATTTTGGTGCCGCTAGGCTAAAGACTGCGCCCCCTGCAGGCCGAAAATGGAAAACCACTAAAATACCCAAAAACGAACCCAGCATTTTGATGCCCCCCACAAAGTGATGCCCTGGGCAGCTGCCCACCTTGCCCAATGGGCATTACGCCAGTGCTGTGGATGCTTGGTTGGATCCAGCAGTGAGTGAGTGGAAAACGTGCTCGATGCAGTCCGGCTTGAGCAAGCAGTCACAAAGAGGCTGCGGTAACACATAGTGCTTTCATGAAATAATAGTGAGCATTTGGAGCAACAGGATGTCCAGCTGCTAGTTTGCACAATTTCATTGAATCTGGTTTTGAAACTGTATCGGAAGAAATACCTTATGGCGTGTATTGCATTCTCAGAGAAGGGAACAGGAATACAATTGCTTCCTGATGCAAGCAGACAGGAAGCAGTGATTTTAGCGTAAATGCTTGTATAAGGACTGTGGAGCACATGGAAATGTGCTTTCCATTTAGTGGAGATAAAGTTTTCAGAAACAAATTAAGGCTGCTTTCTTTCCGCACTTACCCCCCCCAGTGAACTCCATGGAAGTAGCTTCAAAGGAAACGTGTCCAAGAAATAGAACTTAACAAGCAATAACCCCTATATATCTTCTTACGATGCCCCATTCGTTAAAAAATGAGGGAAAATCTGTTTGTCTCTCTCCCAACAACAATTTTTCTTGGCCCCGAGGAATGTGCCATGAAAAGGCTACTAGAAGATGCTAATCCTAATATTACCAGAGTGGTGGCAAAATTCAGCGCATATGTTGTTAAAAGGCTTGGACAAGTAGGGCAATAAGGGTATAAAGACTAGATTTCTAATGTATACTTTGTTTAAATACTATTCCAGTTTTTAATCTGAGCTTACATTAGGGTTTAAACAATCAGTTTCTGGTAACTGGTCAACCTCAATTTTATTTTGTATATTTGGTCTGGAAATGTATATTGTGGATCTTCTATTTTATATTTGATACCTTTTGGTCTATGACCGTAATAAATATTTTGATTGATTGAATAACCTCTAGCTCTTCTTAAGCTTGAAAGTTCAAGTCCCCCTTTTGGGAAGACTTACTTTTTGACAGCTTTTGTGTTTGATCTTCAGCAGTTCCAACAATCTTTGCAATCAAACTTTTTGACCCCCAGGGGTTAATACAGAGCAACAATTATAGGATGTTATCCCGGCTGGGACCAGTGTAAAGTTTCTGCATGCGTTAGAGCTCATGGACAAGCAGAAATGGAAGAAAAAGGTCACTGTTGTATTAAGACAAACTTACTGTATCCTCATTTGCATAAGATCTTCTGCAACTATTTTCTGAGAACTATAATACATAGGGAAGAAATTGGTAGGTGTTGCTCAGGAATTGGAACTGCACTAAGTCCATTTATGTTTCTTTTTGTGCATTGCTAGATCCAGGCCTCTATCTAAAAGGCCACTTTACTTTTCCTACTAATGGATGGCATGCCATGTGCTAAATGTTTTTGTGTTTTTAATAAATCAGCACTTCCAGATACTTTAAACAGGAGAGTCCGCTTACGGCTGATGGAGCTGAATCGCGCCGTCTGTTTGGAGTGCCCAGAGTTTCAAGTTCCGTGGTTTCATGAACGCTACTGTCAGCAATTGCAGCGAAAAAGTAAGTATTTAAATTCTTAACCCATGGAATGTCAGAGGCCTTGTCATGTCATTAGAATAACTCAGAAATTGATGACCTGTTCTGCAATGTGTTGTAAGTCCCATATTTTAGACTTTGTGAGAAGCAGGAGTCAAGCTAGCAGAGCACAGTCCCATTTGATTATCCTTTTTCATTGTAACAGGTTGTGTTTCTCAGTATCATTCAGTTTAATGAGCCTTGAAGTTTCATTACGAGGTCGGCACTGAGTCTAGATTTCCGACTACCTTGTTCTTGTATAGATGGTTGGTTTATGACGTACTTGTAAACTTGTGTACATTTCCATTTAAGATTGTAATGAAACATATAAGTAAAAGGTCTGTTATTACTGCACTCCTGTTAGAGGCTTTATTTTGTCAGTATTAAGCTGTAGCCTTGTGGTACAATTTTGACCTTTGCTACCATATTTTAGACAGGGCATCTTTCCTCTAGAGCAGGAGTCCTCGTTGTGGTGCCTGCAGGCATTATAGCACCCACAGACACCTTTCTTGGTACCCACCAAGTCTTTTTAGAAAGTGGGTGGGACCTGGTGGGGCACTTGCCCAGCAGGGCTACTGATTGGCCACTGGCGATCTGATTGGCTGTGCAGATGAAAATAACCTCATTTCAGCAGCTACTACCACTTGCTCCTCTTTACCAGTATATGTTTCAACTTACCCCTCTGCTCTCCAGCACTTGAGCTCTCTCTGTGTTCGTGGCTCCATTTGTACGGCAGTTGTTATATGGCAGCCATTTTGTGGTTGGGCCATTTGAATGGCAGCCATTTTGTGGTTGGGCCCACCTTCCTGTGTCAGGATTCCAAAGGTGCCCACAGGTTCTAAAAGGTTGGGGACCCTTGCTCTAGAGTACCACATATGTTTTTTTTTAAAAAATGGCAGTTTAAAAAACAAACCCTGTGGCTTATTGTAACAACTATTGCCACAATGAAGTGATTGAGGTGGAAGCGGATGTGTTTGTCTCTTCAGTTCTGATTGTTGTTTCTGCAGGTGGTGGTGGTCTTAGTGCATTGCACCAGCAAATCCACAGGCTACTGGGAGAAATCTTGGGAGGAATCCATTTTGCCAAATCATCTGTTTTCACCCCCTACTATTATGGAATAGGTGAGCATTTGCCTCAGTGGAAGTCTCTCTTAAGTTGTTACTTTTACAGCAAACATCTTTTAGAGTTTTTTGACTGGTTTTAATGGTCGCTAATATGAATGATTTTACCTTGCTTGATAACTTTTGCCAAATCATGTCTCGCAAATCATGTCTCACAAGTTGGCCAACCAGCCAAAGATGGTTAAAGGGGCTACTCTTCCACCTGCCATCCTAGATCTAAAAGCACTCACAAACCTGCTTCTTGAGTGGGGAGTGCGACCCTTTGAAGACCAAATCAACTGTTCAGATCCTCAATTCGCTGTATTATCCAACCAGCAGTGTTTCCGTCCTGTCTGGATTGAGCTTTGGTGGATCTCCTCCAGCCAATTATTGCTGATAATGCACCATGACTCTTACACAAGGTTTGTGGGGACTATTAATAAAAGCATAAAATGTGATTGGATCATGCTTTGACTGATCCTTTGGGTGAACCCTTTCCTGGAAGTGCATTCAATTATATATTTCCAAGAAAATATTTGGGGTCAATGTGTAAGAGGTACTGGCTGGCCACTGCAGTTGGTGAGACCGGAGGGGCAGAAGCAGAGAATTAATAGCTTCCAGGTACGGAAGGCAGCTATTGAAAGAGAGTGACTTTTGTTATAGAGCAGGGATCTGCAACCTGTGGCTCTCCAGATGTTCATGGACTACAATTTCCAATTGGCCATGCTGGCAGGGGCTGATGGGAATTGTAGTCCATGAACATCTGGAGAGCCATAGGTTGCAGACCCCTGTTATAGAGGTTTTCTTCTTCTTTCAAATAGCCAGTACAATTATTGCCTTGACCTTAAATAGCCTGTGAATGGTATGGAAGTATGCTGCTCTTTATTATTCTTGAAGCTAAGCAGAGACGGATCTGCACCAGGGTGTGAGAACCCCATGTCAGCCAAGCTTTCCAGAGGACGGTAATGGTAGACATAGGATTTTTTTTCCTTATGAAGTCAAGTCACAACTGACTTTCAAGCAGAGGTGGGCTGCAGCCGGTTCGCACCGGTTCGATAGAACCGGTTGTTACATTGTCTTCAGTTGGCGAACCGTTTGTTAAAGATTAACTTCAACTCCTTTGATACATCTTCCTCAGTTCTGCAAACTGCCGGTTAATGATTAACTTCAACTTCAACTGACCCAGCAAGTCTGTTAATGATTAATCCCCCTCCCCTCCATGGCAGATGCGCCCACCCTGCTTTGTTAAACGTTCTACCCTTGTGGCATGGGGATGGGGAGTGCAGAATTTGGCCAGTGTTTGGTTTCTGTGGGCAAATCTTGCTTCCTGCAGGGCAGGCGAAGATGGGCCCGGCGGCTCTGCTCGGTCTGGCCGGCGGGCCGCCGGGATGCGCCGCCCGCGCAAGCAGCGGGCAGGCAGGAAGAGTAAAGACCGTGGCACGGCTCCAGCCGGCTGCGGGCGAGAGATGCGCCTCGCCTCTGCTGCCTGCATGGCGGGCAAAGATGGGCCCGGGCTCGGCCTGGCCGCCGCCCCGCAAGAAGCCGGGCGGTGCAAGAGGTAAAGCGCCGCGCACGTACAGGCCGGGCAGCTGGCAGATCGCCCATGCTTCCTGCAGGGCGCTGGTGAAGATGGGCCAGCGACTTCGGCCTGGCCGGCCGCCGGAGAGAGCACCCGCCGCGCAAGCAGCGGGCGAGCAGGACGTAAAGACCGCGGCGCAGCCTGGCCGGCCGCTGGCTGGATGTGCCCACCACCTCGCAGGGCGGCAAAGATTGGACCGGCAGCTTGGCCTGGCTGGCCGCCAGGATAGGCACCCGCTAAGCAGCGGGGCGGGCAAGAGGTGCGCACGGCCTGGCCGGCCGCTGGCAACAGAGATCGCCCACCCTGCTTCCTGCAGGGCGGGTGAAAGATGGGGACGGCGGCTCGGCCTGGCCGGCCGCCGGCCCGCCCGCAAGCAGCGGAAGGCGGGCAGGAAGGTAAAGCTTTCCACGGCACGGCCTGGCCGGCCTTGGCAGAGATGCGCCCGCCCTGCTTCCTGCAGGGTGGGCGAAGATGGGCCCGGCGGCTCGGCCTAGCTGGCCACCGGGAGAGCACCCGCCGCCGCAAGCAGCGGGCTGGCAGGACGAAAGACCGCGAGCGCAGCCTGGCCGGCCGCTGGCGAGGATGCGCCCGCCCTGCTGCCCGCAGGGCGGGCAAAGATTGGACCTGCAGCTTGAAGTCTGGCAGGCCGCCAGGATAACCCGCCCCGCAAGCAGCGGGCTGGCAGGAGGTAAAGCCCACGGCACGGCCTGGCCGGCCGCTGGCGATGATGCGCCCGCCCTGCTTCCTGCAGGGCTGGCGAAGATGGGGACGGGCGGCCTCGGCTTGGCCGGGCCAGAGAGCGCCCGCCCCATAAGCACCAGGGCGGGCAGGAGGTAAAGCCCACGGCACTGCCTGGCCGGCCGCGGGCAAGAGATGCCCGCCTGCTCCCTGCAGGGCGGGCAAGCGGGTGGATCGATCTGGCCGGCCGCCGAGCCCGCCCCACAAGCAGCCGGGCTGGCAGGAGGTAAAGCCCACGCACGGCCTCGCCTGCCGCTGGCAGGATACGCCTCGGGCCTGCTCCCCTGCAGGGCGCAAAGATGGGGTGCGCGGATCGAGCCTGGCCGTCAGCTGGGAGAGCACCCTTCGGCCGGGCAGGAGGTAAGCCCACTGCACGCCTGGCCGGGCCGCTGGTGAGCGCCCGCCCCTGCCTGCAGGCTACGGGCGATGGGGACGGGCGCCCGATTCCTGGCCGGGCCGCTGAGAGCCCCGCCTGCAAGCAGCGCGGCAGGAGGTAAAGGCCACGGCACGGCCCGCCGCCGCTGGCAGATGCCCGCCCCTGCCCTGCAGGGCGTGGGCAAAGCGATGGCAGCGGGCGGTGGATCGAGCCCGCCGGCCGGCTGGAGCTCGCCTCACCAAGCAGCGGGCGGCAGGAGGTAAAGCCCACGCACGGCCTGGCTGGCCGCTGGCGATGCGCCGCCTCCTGCTTCCTGCAGGGCGGGCGGCGATACACGCGGCTCGGCTTGGCCGCCGCTGAGAGCGCCACCGCGCGAATTGTGGGCTGGCAGGAGGTAGCTCCACGCACGATTCGGGCCGCGGCCGCTGCAGAGCCCGCCTGCTCCCCTGCAGGTGGGTGCGATGGGTGCGCGGTGATCGGGTCTGGCCGTCAGCCTGGATTAGGCACCCACCCGCAAGCAGCGGGCGTGGCAGGAGGTAAAGCCTAACGCACCTGGCCGGGCCGGCGATGCGCCCGCGCTTCCTGCAGGGCGGTGAAGATGGGGACGGCTGCCCGACCGCAGGGCGGCAACGAGCGGCAGCGGGGCGGTGGATCGGGTCTGGCCGGCCGCCGGACAAAAGCACCCACCCCGCAGCAAGCAGTGGGCTGGCAGGCAGCCCACGGCACGCCTGGCCAGCCGCTGGCAGATGCGCTCGCCTGCTTCTGCAGGGCGGTGAAGATGGGGATCGTGGTTCGGCCTGGCTGGCCGCTGAGCCGCCGCAATCAGCCGGGCGGCAGGAGGTAAAGTGCCCACGGCACCTGGCCGGGCCGCTGGCAAGATGCCCGCCTCTGCCTGCAGGGCGGCAAAGATGGGTGCGGCGGGTGACCGACCTGGCCGGGCTGAGCGCCTCCGGAAGCAGCGGGCGGTAGGGAGGTAAAGCCCACCACCTGGCCGGGCTGGGGCGTGGCGAGGGATGCCCGCCCCTGCTCTGCAGGTGGGCAAAGATGGGTGCGGGCGTGTGGATCGACCTGGCCGTCAGCTGACAGCGCCTCACGCCTAAGCAGCGGGCGGCAGGAGGTAAAGCTCACGTGCACCTGGCCGGGCCGATACGCGCCGCCTGCTTCTGCAGGGCGGGCGAAGATGGGGACGGGCGGCTCGGCCTGGCCGGGCCGGGCCGGGAGAGCACCCGCCGGGCAGGAGGTAAAGCTCCACGGCACCGCCACCTGGCCGGGCCACGGTGAGGCGCCCGCCTCTGCTTCTGCAGGGCGGGCGAAGATGGGACGGGCGCTCGCCTGGCCGGGCCGCTGAGAGCCTGCAAGCAGCGGGCGGGCAGGAGGCAGCGCGCTACGGCACGGGCCTCGCCCTGCCGCTGGCAGATGCGCCTGCCTCTGCAGGGCGTGGGTAAAGATGGGTGCGGGCGGGTGGGATCGATCTGGCCGGGCTGAGAGCCTCACCGCACAAGCAGCGGGGCTGGCAGGAGGTAAGCCCACGCACGCCTGGCTGGCCGCTGGCGGCGCCCGCCTGCTTCTGCAGGGCGTGGCGAAGATGGGGACGGGCGGCTCGGCTTGGCCGGCCGCCGGGAGAGCCTACTCCGCAAGCACCAGGGCGGCAGGAGGTAAAGCCCACGCACGGCCTGGCCGGGCCGCTGGCAGAGATGCGCCTACTCTGCTCCTGCAGGGTGGGGCAAAGATGGGTGCGCGGTGGATCGGGTCTGGCCGGGCCGGGCTTGACAGGCACCCACCGCAAGCAGCCGGGCTGGCAGGAGGTAAAAGCTTCACGGCACGGAAGACGGGCCGGCCGCTGGCGCCGCGCCGCCTGCTCTGCAGGGCGGTGAAGATGGGGACGGGCGGCCCGGCCTGCAGGTGGGGCGTGGGCAACGCATGGCAAAAAAAAAAGCGGGGCGTGGATCGGTCTGGCCGGGCCGGGCCTAGACAGCACCCACCCCGCAAGCAGTGGGGTAAAGCCCACGGGCACGGCCTGGCCAGCCGCTGGCAGATGCGCCCGCCTGCTTCCTGTAGGGCGGTGAAGATGGGGATCAGGTTCGAGCCTGGCCGGGCCGGCTGGATGCCTACCAAGAATCAGCGGGCGGCAGGAGGTAAAGCCCACGCACGCACCTGGCCGGGCCGCTGGCAGATGCCCGCCCCTGCCTGCAGGGCGGCAAAGATAGGTGCGGCGGTGGATCGAGCCCGGCCGGCCGCCGAGAGCCTGCCTCGAAGCAGCTGGGCGGGCAGGGAGGTAAAGCCCACGGCCTGGCCGGGCCGCGGGCGCAGGGATGCGCCCCGCCCCTGCTTCCTGGGCAGGGTGGGTGCGCAAGATGGGTGCGGCGGTGGATCGACTGGCCGGCCGGCTGACAGCCTCGCCGCAAGCAGCGGGCTGGCAGGGAGGTAAGCCCACTGCACGACCTGGCCGTCAGCGATCAGATGCTCGCCTGCTCTGCAGGGCTGGCGAAGATGGGGACGGCGGCTCGTCTGGCCGGCCGGGCCGAGAGCACTCCGCCGGGCAGGAGGTAAGCCCACGGGCACGCAGATTCTCCGGCCGCCGCTGGTGAGCCCGCCCCTGCTTCCTGCAGGGCGGGCTAAGATGGGACGGGCGGCTCGACTGGCCGGGGCCGCCGGAGAGAGCGCCCGCCTCTGCAAGCAGCGGGCGGCAGGGAGGTGCTGCCACGCACGGGCCTCGCCTGCCGCTGGCGAGATGCGCCCACCCTGCTTCCTGCAGGGCGGGCGGCGATGGGGCCCGGCGGCCCGGGCCATGGAGCCGCGAGAACAGGGGCGAAGAGCCAAGCGGCTCATGAGCCACGGTTCCCCGACCCCTGCCTTAGTAGGAGAGCAGGAACACCACCAAATAATTCAGCCTGTTCCTCCTGGCTATTAAAGCAAGTAACTCCTTTTGTTAAACGCTCTACCCTTTGTGGCATGGGGATGGGGAGGGCAGAATTTGGCCAGTGTTTGGCCCCTGTGGGCAAATCTTCTATCCTGGTGGCATGGGGATGGAGAGGGCAGAATTTGGCCTGTGTTTGCTCTGTGGGCAAATCTTCTACCCTGGTGAGGCATGGGGATGGGAGGCAGAGTTTGGCCAGTTTGGTTCTGTGGGCAAATCTTTCTCACCCTGGGTGGCATGGGGAACGGAGAGGCAGAATTTGGCCAGCAGTTTGGTTTCTGTGGGCAAATCTTTCTGCCCTGGTGGCGTGAGAATGGAGAGGGCAGAATTTGTGCAGTGTTTGGTTTATGTGGGCAACCTTTCTACTTTGGTGGCATGGGGATGAGAGTGCAGAATTTGGCCCAGTGTTTGCTCCCTGTGGGCAAATCTTTTCACCCTGGTGGTACGGAATGGGGAGTGCAGAATTTGGCCAGTGTTTGGTTTCTGTGGGCAAATCTTTCACTTTGGTGGCATGGGGATGGAGAGCGCAGAATTTTGGCCAGTGTTTGGTTTCTGTGGGCAAATCTTTCTACCCTGGTGGGATGGGAATGGAGAGTGCAGAATTTGGCCAGTGTTGGGTTTCTGTGGGCAAGTCTTTCTGCCCTGGTGGCAGGGAATGGAGAGTGCAGAATTTGGGCCAGTGATTGGTTTCTGTGGGCAAATCTTTCTACCCTGGTGGCATGGGAAACGGAAAGCGCAGAATTTGGCCAGTGCTTGGTTTGTGTGGGCAAATCGTTCTACGCGGGTGGCATGGGGATGGGGAGAGGAGCTTTTGCTGAGTCCTTGGCTCCGTTTTGCAAAACTGTCTACCCAGGTGGCATTGGGGTGGAGTAGGGAGATTTTGCCCAGTGCCCCTGCTGCAGTACCGCCCACCCTGCTCTGGAAATCCCTTCACCCAGAACTCCCAGACCATGCCCTCGCCAAGAAAGTTCCCACCCCACCCGTTTGGCACTACGCGACTGTTTGAATCCCACCACCATCGGAACCTGTTGTTAAAATTTTTGAATCCCACCACTGCTTTCAAGGCAAGAGACTTTTGGAGGTGCCTTGCCTTTGCATCATGATTCTGGTATTCCTTGGAGGTTGCCCATCCAAATACTAACCACGGCTGATCCTGCTTAGCTTCTGAGATCTGACAAGATCAGGCTAGCCTGGGTTATCCAGGTCAAGGCTAGAGATAAGACATGAAAGTGTAAACAGTTGTGCCTGAAAAGCCAACCTCAGTTCCCAAGGTTGCTTTGTGGTTTGTTATGTTAGTGCGGCAGAGAGGCCTCGCTGCAAACATTTGCTTCCTAACATGACGTTCTGAGCTGTAATTTTCTTTTTAAAAATAGTTCCTACCACCAAGTCCTGCTTTATCAGTCAATAATACTTGCCTTTCAGACTTTGAATGTATTCTTGACAAAAACAAGAAGCCGCTTCCTTATGTAGAACAGAATGTGACCATGTCTGAGTTGGAGGCATTGCACTGGGGTCAGGATGGCCAGTTTGTGGGAAGGAAAGGGCTGCCACCAGGAGCTCAGAGGTAACTGTGTATTTTCTGTTCAGGTATATATTTAGTATTTTATTGCTCTGCGTCCACACTTTGTAGTTTTAAAGAATGGTCAGGTACCTGCTTGATCACTCAAGCATACAGCAACTAAGACGCAGCAACGCGCCAGGATCCAGAGTGCCAGGACAGAGAATAGGGATCAGAATTTGCTTTCCAGATGCTCCGCGGACTCACTGGATTTGTAGTCCATGAACATCTGGAGAGCTGCAGGTTGCAGACCCCTGGTCTTGCTTGCTTTTCAATCTGCATCGCATTGCGGACACATTGCAGGGCAATAACTGTTTCATTCTGATAGAGTGCCACATTGGGGGGGAAGGGGCTAGCAGTAGCTGCATCTATCCACATGAGCCTCCAAGCCCATGAACTTGGCCAACGGCTTACCAGGGGTTGTTTGGCCATTGCAGGTTTACACTCACTCCTCCAAAGCACCGGTAGTGTCCGCTGCACAGCCATCTAATGCACACAGTCAGAACATTTGTAAGTTGGCCACATGGCCCTCTCTGACGACCATCTTTGATGCTGTTTGGTGGATGATAACTCCTACAGGACGATAACCCCTACAGGGAGTCTGCTGTGGACAAAGCAGTTCTGTAGGCGTTAGTAAAATTGACTGCCTCATGCCTACTGCCAAGCTACTTTAGCATGCTGCTCTCCCAATGTAGGGCTGCACAGAATATCCACAAAGATGAAATATGGAGTTGCACTTACCTGTAAAAGAAATCGGAACACAGCCCCCATTGATGTGATGCCGATGCCAGCTTTCAAACAGCACCTCCTCATGAAGTGGATAGATCGAATCACAGTTTTCTTGAAAGGTCAGAGCAGCTCCCTAAGATAGGAGCAGTTTAGGGACCAACCCAGTAGGGTAGGTAAGGCCAGCTCAGCATGCCAACTATGATGCACTGGGCACCGGCAATATGAATGGGCAACAGGGAGAACTCCTGTTGTATCAGTCACTGCTGGAATTGGGCAGACACTGGACGCAACTGTGTATAGACCAGGGGTAGGGAACCTTTAACACTCAAAGAGCCATTTGGACCTGTTTTCCACAGGAAAAGAAAACACTTGGAGCCGCAAATAATTTTTGACATTTAAAATAAAGATAACACTGTATATATTGGAGTTTTTTAACCTTTTACTCCGCTCATTCTGAGAAGCAGATAAGATGCTGCCCGCTTCCTGCTTTACCGCAGCATGGCAAGGATGGGCTGTTGAGCTCGCCTCATGGTTTTAGCGCAAGGGCAGAGAGCTGCAGACAGCGGCTCTCGAGCCGCAGGTTCCCTATCCCTGGTATAGACCATTTGCTGATAGTGGTTCTGGACATCTGCCCTGGTCAACACGCTTGACAAAGAAATGAGAGCAATATGAAGCTGCACAGAATACCCACAAAGACAGAGGTGGAGCTACCAGGGGACTGAGGGGTGCGTATTTCACCAGACATGCACCTGGGGGGTGGAAAGTTCCCCCTGCAGTGCCCCCCCTCCTAGCCTCTGACAGTCCCCTCCCCATATCACCTCTTAGTGAAACAGTGCAGGGAAGCTGAGAGTGCTCGCCCCCTTCGAAGTTGAAACAGCCTGGCGGGAACTACATTTCCTAGGAGACCTTGTGAGCCCCAGGGTCTCATGGGAAGTGTAGTTCCCACCAGGCCATTTTCAGCCTGAAGGGAACAGGCCGCTTTTCCAGGCTGAACTAAGGTAAGGGGGGGGGTTTTGCGGAAAACACAGAGTGTGCATCGGGCGCACTCTGGCCCAGCTACACCTCTGCATGAAGATGAACTTTTATTTACTTGACTAACTATAAATGGTGACTGGAGGTGCTTCCCCATACAGTCTGTTTTAGAATTAAAGTAGATTTTGCTTTCAGGTTACTTTGCTGGCATTTTATAATTGTTGAGCATAGGTCATTTTGTAAAAATTCAGGATTGCTGTGGAATTTCTGGATTCAAAAGCCTTTTGCAAAAACTCAAGTCACCTCAAAGGAGAAGCTGCTATGAAGAAGAGGCATTTGGAGATTCTGGGATACCAAGTTGTCCAGGTAGGATATATTCTATATTGTTCATCAATATTGAGTAGAATTATAGAACTGTGTGGGAAAATTTGATTAGTTAAGGAATGTTTCCTGTCTTAAATATTCAGTCCCAAGACTGCTTTTCTTGTAAGTTATCAATTGAGCATGTATGAGGATATGAGCATATAATTTTTTTTTGTAGAACTAGAAAATATCCCATATATCAAGTTCATCTTCCCTACTGAGCCTTTCTTTTTTGTTAAGTTTTCCAATGGCATGTATCTATTTAAAGAGAGCTAGTGGTGGTGCAGTGGTTCAGAATGTCAGATTAATATCTGGGAGACCCAGGTTTGAATCCCCATTTGTGCTGTGGAAGTTTACTGAGTGACCTTGGGCCAGTCACACACTCTCAGCCTAGCTTCCCTCACAGGGTTGTTGCAAGGATAAAATGGAGAAAAGGAGAACTATGGAAGCCACTTCCTCCCAGTGGGAGTTCCAAAAATCACTAATAAGAGGAGAGGAGGAGTTGGAGACCAAATGCTCAAGGATCCTAAAAATTGTTCTCAAATGTGAAAGAAGGCAGCTCTCCGTATTGCATGAGTGTTCGTATAGATACCCGTCAAAAACACACCTTACACTTTAATATCAAACTTTTGCATTCTTTCAGATTCCCCATTTTGAATGGAATTCCATGGAACTCTCTTCAAAGGAAGCATGGATGGAGTATTTAAAAAAGAAAATATTTGAGGAACTTTGATATCGTGTTGAAAGGACAAAAAATCATGCAGCTATTTTATAAAGACTTTTATTATGAAGCAATAAATTTTTGCAACACTGTGACAGTTTTGTTGTGTAACTGAGATCCTAGTTCATATCATCTGAATTGTGATGCCCATCTGAGACTTTGTCAAGATTTCTGGACATGTTTTTTGTTGTGTAAGCAAAGGATTGTCTTCATCCAACATTTCTAGCTGCACATAAATTACTAGAGCTGGTTTGTTGGTCTTGTTGCTGCATTCTCTTACAAAAATATGGGCATAAAACTAGAGAAGGGGCTGTGAGGGACTGCCAACCAGTCATTTCAGGAAGAAAAATAGTCTCCGGGGTGGGGGGGTAGGGGGAAAAAAGGGAGAAGAAAGAATAGCAGATTCAGAAAGAAATGGAGTGATGCAGAAGAAGAATTATGCAACGAGCATATGACAGAATAGCTTAAAAAGAACATGTCGGGTTAAAATTGTGTAACAGTGTGTAACAGACTTTCCTCTGTGATACACCTCTGAAGATGCCAGCCACAGATGCAGGCAAAACGTTAGGAACAAGATCCACCAGACCACGGCCACACAGCCCGGAAAACCCACCAGAACCTGTGTTTTTAATCCTTAATAAAACTGAAAACCTTCTTAATTCTGAACTGGTGCAGGCCCACCTGGTCTCTTGCAACACAGGTCTATCCCCAGCTAATTTCTCAACCAAACTGGGAACAGACCAGACTTATTCAGGTAACACCTTGACTCTCTGCACACCATTCTTGTAACCAACACAGCCAGCATATCAGGCACACAAGAAAAAGACACGTCATGATGAGTGTAGAATCACTGGGAAGAAATTGGTGATGTTTATGCGCAACATTCAAGAAATTGGTGATGTTTATAAGCAGAATCCTGAAGCAGAATCCCCCAAAATCATTGTCCCAGCAGGAACTCTTCCTAGAAAGACACTGGATGAGTGAATTTTGGACCTTGGTGGTTGCCCTCAGGGCAGTTTCTCTTTTCTCCATGGCCAGATAAGGGGGGGAGGGGCAGGTCAGTACTAGGGACTTCAGTGCAATTGTCCCTTTGGAGAGGTTAAACCAGTTACTACTGCTCTGAAGAAGAAATGCTCAGCTATTCCCAGACAAAAAAGTTAGAGTTAGGATCCCAGGAGCCAGATTAGGGTCCACCCCATCAGCCTCTTTGTCAGCATGGCCAATTGGCCATGCTGGTAGGTGTTGATGGGAATTGTAGTTCCTGAACATCTGGAGTTCCAGGTTCCTATATTCTTGGGCACTCAAAAATTTCAGGGTACCATCCAGAGATTGTTCTGATGATACTAATTCCACCAGGATGCTTGGTCTGGGGGAGCAGTTATGGACTTCAAAGGGGGGTGCCCCATCCCCATTGTTTCTAATGGGAGCTAACCTGAGATGGGGACTACCCATTTGAGGGACCATACCTTTGGTCCCCCTGAACATAACTTCACCAAACTTGGGTGGCATCATAAGAATAGTTAACAGATGATACCCTGAAATTCTGGTGTCACTAGCTTTAAAAAATACATCCTCCTGCGCACCCCAAGAAATTTGCCCAAGATTCTTTGTTTTGTAGTGACTTTGCTCCATTGTAGCCAATGGGGACTGAGGTGCAGGCAGCTGCACATTTTGAAATATCAGGAGGCACCCAGACTTTCAGGGTGGCTCCAGGAGGGCCTCACTGATGCAATAGTGCATCCAGGTTTGAGATCTTTGCTTTGGGGCTTCACCTTTATGCCTTCCAAAAGCTAAGCTTATTTTGTTTCCCATCTCTGCACATGAAAGCTCTGGTGGGCTGAGTTCTTCCTCAGAACTCTCTCAAACCCCACCCAGAAGCAAAGCTCACCAAGCTTGGGTTCTGCCCTACTCAAGGCCCCTCTTGGGAGCCACCTTTGAAAGTCTGGCTTCTATCTCTCAAAAAAAAAATGTGCAAGCCTGCCCTGCAGAAATTCCCTCATTTAGCCAAGTACGTGGACAGCAAGAAGTCACTGCAAAATTTCAAAGAATCTTTGGGTACATTTCTTTGGGGTGCCTCGGGCGGATGGGATTTTTAAAGCTATGATGACTCAAAATTTCAGGGTATCATCCTGTTAATCTTCCATTCTTGTGATGCCAAACCCCAAGTTTGCGTGAAGTTATGTTCAGGGGGACTTCAAAAGCTGGGGGATGGTCCTCTGAAAACGGGTAGCCCCCATCTCAGTCTCTATTGAAAAACAATGGGGATGGGGCACCCCTTTAAAAATCTGCATAACTTGTTGCTGGAGCCATCCCTGAACCAAACATCGCCAAACTCGGTGTAGTATCATCAGGGCAGCAATCTCTGGATGATGCCCTGGAAACCATCATTATGCCGCTAGCTTTTAAAAAAATGCGCTCCCTGTGAGGTCAACTAAAACACTTAATAAAAATACCCCCCCCCCAACCCAAAATCCCTTTGCATCTCGTGATTTGTTCATATTTAGTAGTAGCATCACTTTTGAGGGGTTGGAGATTCAGATGGAAACAAATATAGATTCCGACTAGAATCTGGGCAAATTTGTGGGACATAATCGACAAATTTTGTCCCGAATCGTGCCCAATTGCCCAGATTCTAGTTTCTAATCTGCTATTTGTTTCATCTGAATCATCCAACCCTCAAAAGTGATGTGCTGTTTCTAGGCGATAGAGATCCAATTCAAATAGCATCAATTTCTCTCAATTCTTGTTTTAACCGGGGACCCCAGATTCTCCCTTTAAGGTAGATTTAAAAGAAGAATCTGAGCTCCCTAGTTTAAACACCATTGAAAGTGATGGTGTTTGGGAGTGGATTCCACTGGAGGTGTTTTGTGAGAGAGGATGCTGGCATTTGTTTGGTAAATATTTTGCTGGGGGTTATTTGTGAGAGATTTAAATGCTTAATACCCACTTGCACTGGCTTGGAGTTGTTTCTCAGGCTAACAACCTACCTCGTAGAGTTGTTGCGATTGGGAAATTAGGAAAAGAGTTGGTGGGAGAGAGCCATGTATGTTTTGCTGGGAATGGGAGGTGTTTTGTGAGCTGGTACAAAAAATCATTGTTTGGTCAGGGGGGGGGGGGGGCGCCAAACTCAGGTTTTGTCCCCGGGCGCCAGTTTGCCTAGGTACGCCCCTGACCCATAGACACCACATTGGGGACCCTTGGTGTACACTGGACACATGGCAAACTGGAGTACTGTGTCCAGTTCTGGTCGCCGCATCTCAAAAAGGATATTGAGGAGATAGAAAAAGTGCAGAGAAGGGCAATGAGGATGATTGAGGGACTGGGGCACCTTCCCTATGAGGAGAGGCTGCAGCGTTTGGGACTCTTTAGTTTGGAGAGGAAACGAATGAGGGAGATATGATTGAAGTCTATAAAATTATGCATGGGATAGAAAATGTTGACCGAGAGAAATTTTTCTCTCTTTCTCACAATACTAGAACCAGGGGGCATTCGTTGAAAATGCTGGGGGGAAGAATTAGGACTAATAAAAGGAAACACTTCTTCACGCAACGTGTGATTGGTGGTTTGGAATATGCTGCCACCAGGGGAGGTGGTGATGGGCCACTAACCTGGATAGCTTTAAAAGGGGCTTGGACAGATTTATGGAGGAGAAGTCGATTTATGGCTACCAATCTTGATCCTCTTTGATCTGAGATTGCAAATGCCTTAACAGACCAGGTGCTCGGGAGCAACAGCCGCAGATGGCCCTTGCTTTCACATCCTGCATGTGAGCTCCCAAAGGCACCTGGTGGGCCACTGCGAGTAGCAGAGAGCTGGACTAGATGGACTCTGGTCTGATCCAGCTGGCTTGTTCTTATGTTCTTATGTTCTTAAACACATCGTTAATTTTCAAGAAACAGTCATCAATTGCAGACATCTAAGAATAGGTACCCATTCCAAGCAATTATGTAACCTGAACTAACTGTGTCCATTGCAAGACCCATAAGACAAATGTCTGATACCACAAGCAATATATGTTATATTGCTCAATACATATTGTACAAGATAATCTGCTTTTACTCAATTGTGATTTAGAATATCGTCATCAATCTCTTCCATTCTTGTGTGCGTTCAACTGGCTCCGTCCTGGTGCTGTATTAGTTTTTCTAAGGGTTGTATTAATTGTAGAAAATCTGAAATTATATGGATGCAACCAACAGACAACAGATCTAAACATGGTTTATCTTGTTGAAGCTATTGTCAGAGGTTGTGGGTAGCAGTGCTGGTTCTTGGGGATGGAGGGAAGACCAGTTTAGTTTTTATAGCACCAGACAAAATAATCACAAAACAGTGAGCGGAATCCCATGATCCTCTAAGCAGCTCTTCCAGTGAGGAAGGGCCACTTTAGTTAGAGGAAGATTCTTTAGACCAGAGAATGACGTCAAATTTGAACCAAAATGAAAGGTGTGGTATAATTATTTTAATAAATGATGAATAAACTTTATTCAGTGTGTGGTAGAAATGGTAATAATCACTTAAATGAGTGCAAATTTTTGAGTTCCTCTGGACTAGAAATGCTGCAGATTTCACGGGGAACACAGCTGATGGCTGAACAACTGATCTCTTAGCCTTTCACCCATCTTGTTCGACTATCAAACAGCTTTGTTGCTACACAGTAGCAATGGTGGTGAAGTTTCATTTCCTAGCCTTGCCATTGCTCTTGTGACTGCGCAGTGAGATCAGCTCCACCCAGTGGCGGAGCTATAAGGGGGAGTGCGCCATGCACCGGGTGCGGGTTGGTGAGGGTGGAAAATTGCCCCCCTCCCCCTGCACCCCCCCTTACCTAGTTTCTCTCTCCTGCCCCTTAGTTCATCTCTCCTGCAGCCTGGTGGGAACTACACTTTCCAGGAGACCTTGTACGTCCCACCAGGCTGCAGGAGAGAGGAACTAAGGGGCAGGAGAGAAGAACTGAGGTAAATGGGAGGGGTGTGTGGGGGTGGGCGCCATTTTTCCCCAGGCACCATTTCCCCCCCCCCTACACTTCTGGATCCACCCCAGGGCCAAGGATGATCAGGTCAAATAAATAACTTGAGAGGGTAAACAGAGGGCCTTTCCCCACTCCCTTCGATCCCCCCTATGCTGCGCGCTGCTCTCAGCGCGCGGCATCCCCACGACCCCGCGCCCTGCCCGGGGTCACCAAAAGGCGCTCTTAAGAAGAGCGCTTGGGATGCTGCGCGCTGAGGGGGCGCGACAGCAGCAGCGTCGGGGCGGCTGCGCTGTCGCTGCCCCTGTCGTGGGGAGTGCCGGGGGACCCCGCGCTATTCTCCTCAAGTAGCAAGTAGCGCGGGGCTGAAGGTAAGTGGGGAAAGGCCCTAAGCCTCCTGGAAGGCAATGCCAAAATGTGATTGTGCGAATAACATCAATTGCAATCAATGGGGCAAAGTTTTGAACATTTCAATTTTATTCAGTGTTACAGCAGAATTTACTTCAAATTCAAACTGTTAGTAAAAACATGGAGGGGATTTTGGTACTTACAGAAGTTTGCAAACCATTTTAAGACAGATCCATTATGTAGTAGCATTTGATTAACAATCTCTGTACACATCAAAACCATAGGCCATTAAAAAAAATCATTCCTTCTAGTTAAAGCCACCAGCCTTTCAATTTACAGCTTTGTTAGCTTAAACAGATTCAGGCCGACAGAAAGGCAAGAGGCTCCAGAAGCGTACCGGATTTCTTTCAGCATGCCGCACCACTCCTTCTTCTCGTCGTCATATCTGCCAGGGGCAAAAGAGGACATGTCAGACCTGCAACCACAGCAGCCATTCCTCTGCACCTGTTGTTTTCAGCAACGCAGAGATCATCTTTCTTTTATTTATTCAATTAGATTTAATATGCTATCCTTCCCCTTCCAGACTCAGCGCTGTTTACATCATTCATAAAACAATTTAAAACATTGAAAATATAACAAAAAAATAATAATTTATATCTACATTCAAGCCTCTCTCCATGATGGCGAAAGCCAGTAACAAATTCAGTGAGAGTTAGCGGTGGACTTGATGGGAAAAGGGGAGGCCAGAGTGGTACCGTAGCTGCCTCAACCGTGTGCCTGGTGACCAACTCTGTCTTACAGGTCCTGCAGAACTGCATAAGATCCCACAGGGCCCTGGTCTCATTTGGCAGACCATTCCACCAGGCTGGAGCCAGAGTTGAAAAAGCCCTGAATGTTGTTAACATTGTTCCATCTTCAAACCTAGCCTCAATTATTTCATTACTGTCTTCTTTTTGCAGTACAGTTAAATCTTGGGCAATCAAGAAAGCCTGAAATACTCAAGGATTCCAGCCAGTTTGTTAGTGAAAAGGTACATTCAATATATTTTAAATCAAATTGATGATGCCGGAATACTGCAATGAAATGGCTCTCTGAATGTACACTAAGATTCCACAGACTGAGCATGCTTCTTGTCATGGACTAGAAGATGATGGGTTCAATCCCACCCAGCACTTTTGCTAATGGGGGTGGTGGAGGCAATATTTATGGCCAGTTCTTGCCTCTTGCTGGAAACCTCCAATTTAGCCATCATGGTTGGCAAAAAACAAAAATTAACACACAAAGAAAACTTACTTCCAGATATCCGTAACCTCACTTGGGGCAAATTCCTTAGATTCCAGTTGGACCATAGCAAAACCACCAATAGCGTACAGGGACCCAGCCAGATCAACTAAGCTGATAGAGCTTCTCTCCTGTGGGAACTCTGGCATAACTTCCCATCTGTAATTTAACAAACATCATATTCGGTTTAAAACTATTACCTTAGATATGACCTTAGATTTGACAACAGTCTAGAAAAAAAAGCTAACTCAAACTAACTGTAGGTGATGCTGTGATAACTGTGGTCTATATTTATTTTTTATTCCATTTTTGTCTGAAAAGGTTCAGGGCAGGTTACATTACACATATGTTTGTTGGCAATGCCTAACCTAAAGGACTGATACAGTTTCGTTCACAGAAAACATTATGGGCGTTGCTAATAACATTCAGAATTCAACCCATTAACAATATTAATAGGGAAGAGTGCATATTTTTCTTTTTGCAAAACATTTTGTCAGTAGAAGGCTGGAATGGAAAAAATTGGGGTGAATTAATCATAAACACACTTTCCCATCACAGAAGAGTGAGGTTTTGAACAGCACATTCATGTTATACTTATAAGAATGGAGATAATTTATCACTTATATGCAGTGGTGGGATCCAAAAATTTTAGTAACAGGTTCCCATGGTGGTGGGATTCAAACTGTGGCGTAGCACCAATGGGGCTGGGCTGGGCATGACGGGGGCGGGACATTCCTGCGCGGGGCTCTGGCAAGGACGCAACCGTTGCACCAGTCCTTGGGCGGGAAACGAATGCGCCCAGGCGCAGGCTGCCACGCACGCCGGTGCACCTCCTGCTAGACTGCTTCAAGTTCTGCGTGCTACTGCTGAGAGGAGGGGCGTAACTAAGTAAAAAATCACGTGGCAAAATCACCAATTAGTAACCCCCTCTCAGCACACACAAATAATTAGTAACCTACTCTCAGGAACCTGTGAGAACCTGCTGGATCCCACCTCTGCTTATATGTCTGAATACAGTTATTTTCCTTTGGTACTGTATAATAAAAAGTTAAATATGAGGTTCAGTTATTACAAAATACATGGAGACAGTTTGGTAAATAGCTAACAAGTATTGTTAAACTCAAAGTATCTTAAGCTTCACCTATTATAACTCTGAAATTTTAAAAAAAGAATCCTTTTTTGTGTATATAGTCAATTAAAGGGAAATGTTTTAATACTAGAATTCCTGTACTCTACTGTTGTGTTGAATACTCAGGATCCCATAATGGTTAAGGCACAAGTATTTATAAATGCACATAAACTGTGTCATTCCAGACCAAATTAAGTTTGGCATCTTTACAAGAATCCAAGTGACCAATTTTTGGAACGGGAAAAAAGCAAGTAACTAAAATTGTAATAATTAAGAACAAAACAAGGGACAACAGAAAGGTATCAAAGCAACATCTTCCATTTCTACTGAGACAGCAATAGTTCCAAAGAACAGAAACAAACCCTTTATTTTGAAACTGTCAATTGGTTCATAACAGGAAATAATTCTTTGCTGCAATTTTAGACACAGCTGCCCTTATCGAGCAAAGGCAAGGCATGTTCAGAAGTAAGCTTTCATCCATAAATACATCTCCTGCTTGATCCATTATCACATAACACAGGATACACACATAGTGCTATGCATAAGCGTGAAAGACCAGCTCAAGTCTGGCAGATCCTTGCCAGCAGGGGGCACTGCATACCTTTCTACAAGCCTCAGACTGAGAGGTGCTTTCATTATTCTCTACCTCTCTCCTGACTCTGCTCCCTTCTACCTGAGCAGCAAATGTTCATCTGTCCTTGTCAGTTGATTTCCTGTTGCTTTATGAAGGCCCTGGCCCACCATCAGGAAAACCACTTTGGTTGGTTCAACCATTCTGGAATACCCATGAGATCTGAGAAGTTCCTACAGGAAGTTGCTTATCAGCTATGACTCATCCCCTCATTACCCCACCCATGGTTCAAGGCTGCTGCCCAGTGGATTATCAGGAAGCAACCTATTAAAAATCCACTCACTGCCCACTAGCTGGTCATGAGGCACCTTAAAGGCACCACATGTTATGCTAACTTGATGTGTGGATGCTGAGGGTGGCTTCTCAGATCCCCTTGGCGTCAGGGAGCCCTAGGCTTCATCAGCTCCCTGAGGATACGGTTGTAGGCACAATTATCTGTATCCAGCATTTAAGATTGTGTGCTCAGTTTCCAATGACACCAACACCTGTTCAGGACACTAGATCCAGGCTCTCCTGGATTTGCCAGCCCTTCAAACAGATGGACTCCCAGGTGCCCACATATATCAAGTCCCACTGATTTCAGCTGAGCTTATTTTGAAGCACGTGAATAATAGATGTGTCATTAAAGAGCTAACTGTTGTACATTGCAATAAATGTTCAAAATGTTTTGAATACAAACCACTGGAGAGTCAGATTCTGGGACAACCAAATGTTAAAGGTCTAATGAATTATATATCTAGAAAATCTACAGCAAGAAACCTAGATTCTGTAAGGGTAATGAAAGCGATCCATACAAATGTTAACTGCTTGAGTCCAACTGGTTGAATTAATGCTTTCTCATTTGAATCAACAAATGCTTAACAAAAATATCGATTAGTAAGGGAACAAAATCAGGCAGTATAACATACATAAAACTATTCATTTTTGTTTCTTAAAGAGTTTAATGTGCTCACTTGTTCGTGGTGAGATCAAATGCTTCAACAGAAGCTGAGAGGCCTTCCTCGGTAACACCACCAGCAATCACAATTTTACCTTTATGGACAGCCATACCAAACATTGAGCGAGCCACTTTCATGGGCGGAAGATCACGCCAGTCTCCCCTCTTTGAATTGTACACAAATACTCTGTTAGTGCATTTTCTGTGGAATTGAACAAGAAACATTATGAACAGCTTTCATATGTAACTCAGTGGCGGAGCTACAATGGGACGGAGGTGCGCCGTGCACTGGGCGCACGCCTGGGGGGCATGGGAAATTGCCCCCAGGTCCCTCCCCCTCCCTCCTGTGGCACCCCCTTGTGGCGCCTCCCCACCCCCCCTTCCCACACTTACCTTAGTTCCTTTCCTTTTCCTAGAACTTTTTCAGGTTGAAAAAAAGCCCTGTTCATAGTACAGGCTAAAAACGGCCTCAGGAACTACAGTTCCCAGGACACCTTGGGGCTCACAAGGTCTCCTGGGAAGTATAGTTCCCATCAGGCCGTTTTTAAGCCTGAACTGCGGCCTTTTTTTCAGCCTGAAAAAGTTCTAGGAAAAGGAAAGGAACTAAGGTAAATGTGGGAAGGGGGGGCGCCGTGGGGGGGCGCTCTAGGGGGGGCCAGGGGGCGGCAGAAAATATAGATTGCGCAACCGGGCGCAGTTTGGCCCAGAAAATATAGATTGCGCACTGGGCGCAGTTTGGCCCTCTGATGTAACTAGTAACGCAACGAAATAACACCTCACTGAAATACATTTTAATTTAGATGACCAAAACCTTTCAGACTAGGAAAACATTTGCAATTTAAAAACCACCTAGACCTGGAACCTGACAAGCAAGAGAACACGTCTTGCTGCATAGGCAATTTACTGGCAATGCCATCACGTTTATTTGGAGGATTATGGATTTTTTTTTTAACTTATGCTTCAATTTTCTAGACTTCTACTGCAATCTTTTCTCAGCAGTTGATACCATACTTAGAAATACTTCCATCCTCAACATTTTTAGAACTGCTACTGAGGAATATTCCACACACTCACTTATCATCAGTCTTTCCTCCCAGACAATATATTATTCCGTTATGCGAAGCCGTAGCATGACCATACACTTTGAGCGGGAGCTTTTTGACCTCATTCCATTTGAGCGACCTAGAATGAAAGAGGGCATTGATAAGGCATTTCGGTTTAACTGAAAACGAACTAGAAGCCTCAATAGATAGGACATTAGGAAACGTACGTGGGGTCATAGCATAAAACTGAATCCAGAGACTCTTCAGTTTGGAGATCCTTCCCTGCAATTACATAGATTTTGTTCTCCGATTCTCCCAGTCCAAAAAGGCATCTAGCGGATGGCAGCGGAGGAAGACCAGCCCACTCGGCAGAGATGGTGTCCAGCTTTTTTCAAAATTCAGAAGCAGTAAGGAAAAAAAAATACATAATAGAAAACGGTAAACAGTAAAAACCAAAACACCCTGCTGCATAACCTCATTTTCTGAAGTTTTAAATTTTAAAAGCTTTTCACATACCACCTAGAAATGAAACCAGCCTCCCTCCTCCCAATTACTTTACTTACAGCTCAATCTTAGAGCGTTACTCCAAGCTAAGCCTATTCATTTCAATGGGGCAAGACTTGAGTAACTCTCCTTAGATGTGCACAGTTGTTGATGTCTTTCATATGATTACTGCTCTATACAGAGCATATTATTAGCTGGACTATATCCACTCCTCCTAAAGAAGCATGTTTGAGCTTGGGGGTGCTCCTGAACCTGCTGGATAAATAGGTGGCAATAGTGGGCAGGGCGTGGCTTTTTACCATGTTTGGTGGAGAACCAGCTGTCACCCCTCCTGGGTGGGAAAAATCTTGTCACTGTGCTACATGTCCTGGTAACACCTAGATTAGATTACTGCAATGCACTGTACATGGGGCTACCCTTGAAAGCATGGACGTAGGTAAGGGGGGGTTCTCCGGTTTGAAACCCCCCCATTCATGTCCAAAGCTCCGCCCCTCCGTTTGTGGGTTTTAAAATTTTTTTAGTGCTTTTTTGATTTTTGGCCTGCAGGGAGCGCATTGTTTGGGCTAGCAGCATTAAAATTTCAGGGATTGTCTGGGGGACTCTCCCGGTGATACTACCCAGGTTTGGTGATGTTTGGTTCAGGGGGTCCAAAGTTATGGACTCCCAAAGGGGGTGCCCCATCCTCCATTGTTTCCAATGGGAGCTAATAGAAGATGGGGGCTACACCTTGAGGGTCCATAACTTTGGACATCCTGAACCAAACTTCACCAAACCTGGAATGTACTATCAGGAGAGTCTCTTATTGATACCACCCAGGTTTTGTGAAGTTTGGTCCAGGGAGTTCAACTTTGGACCCCATGAACCAAACTTCACCAAACCTGGGTGGTATCATTAGGAGAGAGGAGGAGGAGGAGGAGTTTGTAGGAGACTCAAAGGGGCTTACAATCTCCTTGCCCTTGCTCCCTCACAACAAACACCCCGTGAGGTGGGTGGGGCTGAGAGAGCTCCGAAAAGCTGTGACTAACCCAAGGTCACCCAGCTGGCGTGTGTGGGAGTACACAGGCTAATCTGAATTCCCCAGATAAGCCTCCACAGCTCAAGTGGCAGAGCAGGGAATCAAACCCAGTTCCTCCAAATTAGAATGCACCTGCTCTTAACCACTATGCCACATTGAAAGTGATGCTGTTTCAGGGTGGGGGATAATCCACCCCAAAACAGCATCACTTTCAATGTTGTTTAACTAGGGACCTCAGATTCTCCCTTTAAGGTGGACTTAAAAGGAGAATTTGGGCTCTCTAGTTTAAACACCATTGAAAGTGATGCTGTTTGGGGGTGGATTCCAGCATCACAGTGGCTGCCGGCAAGGGCGCAAAACTCAGATTTTGCACCAGGCTCCATTTTCCCCCTATGCCTCTGCCCAGAGGGGAGGGGCAGGGCAGGGGAGGACAGGGGAGGGCAGGGCAGGGGAGTCTGCCATCCCCGACCTCGGAGAGCTGCTTTTATAAGCGCTAGGACAGGGGCGGGGCTTGGGGAGGCGTGGTCATGCCTTAGGGGTGGGTGGGGTTGGCCCCCCCCGAACCCCTCCATAAAAAATCTATACCTACGTCCCTGCTTGAAAGCTATCTAGAAGTGAGTTGGTACAGAATACTGCACCCAGAATGTAGATTGGAGTGAGTCGTAAGGACCATATTGCTTCAGTCTTGTCCTATTTCCAATGGCTCCAAATTTGCTTCTGAGCTCAAGTCAAGGTGCTGCCTGCTTGTATTGATTTTTAAAGCCCTGTACACTTTGGGTTTACATACTTTAAAGACCACTTTCTTCCAAATGAACCTATCACTGTCACCTGTTCACTCTGGTCATCATTGGAGGCCCTGATTCAAGTGCCCTTGATATCTGAGGCTAGACAGGTGTGGCAACTTTAGAATGGGTTTCCTCAGTCATTGTGCCAAAACTCTGGAACTCCCTCCCCAGGGAGATTCATCTGTCGTCCTCTATTGCATAGGTGTCAAACTCGCAGCCCTCCAGATGTTCATGTACTACAATTCCCATCAGCCCTTGCCAGTATAGAATGCTCATGTCGGGAGGGACTGATGGGAATTGTAGTTCATGAACATCTGGAGGGTTGTGAGTTTGACACCCCTGCTCTGTTGCCATCTTCCACCACTGGATGAAGACTTTTTCTTGTTTCATTTGGCATACCCCCCAGTAATTGTAATTGGCCCTCCTCTCTTGGTTTTTGTTTTATGTTGATATATCGATATGTGTTTATTGAATATTTTATCAGTCTTTATGCTGTTTTAATATTCAAAAATTTTAATGCTTACTTTCTTGGGGATGCTAATCAGATAAAAGGCAGCACAAAACAACTAAATAAATAAATTTGCCACTTCTTCATCGAAAGACATTTATTCCCTTCCTTACAACTTATTTATTTATTAAATGTATATGCCGCCTCATTCCCGAAGGGCTCGAGGTGGCTCACAACACGGCTGTTTCCAACAGCAGATTTATACAACATAAAAGTTAACCCATTAAAACTCAGCAGCTTCCACTGTTTGTTCAAACCTCACCCTCAAGCAGCAGTTTCCAGTTTTAATTTCCCTGAAGATTTCTTCACTTGCACAGGGGTGCCACAGAAGTAGTAAACCTGTGTTCAAATGTTGTCATTTGAGGCTAGGCTGAGCCAATCAGGAGGCTGGGGTGGGACAGGCTTTTCACAAAACATTGTGACCACTACCAAAAAACCCCAGACCCTCTATTTTCACGTTGGGATGGGCACATAAATAGGAATGTATGTTTACTTCCTTTAAAATGGCAAATAGTCTATTAAAAAGGAGACAATTCGTTCAATGATATCTGCTCTGCTCTTGGGAAGCACTTTGCAAATAATAAAGTGAGAAATTATAATTCGGCAGTCAAAGAGAAGTGCTCTCAACATGCCCACCCCAAATCACCTTCTGCTGCAGAAAATGATCTCAACATGTTAGCCCTAGTTCAGACATGATTGGCAGGTCCTACAAAGAAAAACAAAACTTCTGCACACAGAAAACAAAGATATCAGATAGAGGGCTAACCTTTCGCAAACTGAATAATTGAAGTTCAGGCACACGTTTTGTATCTCTCATCTAAACGCATTTAAACCCACCTTCTTCCAAGAACCTTAAGGTAGCATACTATGATGATAAATCTGTCAACCAGGCATAGGAAAACTACCTATATGTTGGATGGAGATATAATTGATGCCTGTTGGGGGAGAAGGCCCATGAAGACTCTTTTACAACAGAGATAAATTATGGAACAATGAAGAAGAGGCCTATCAGTCCTTAAAAACCAAACTTCTAGACTGGGAATTTCAATCACTGATGTGTATGGGGAAAAAAAACCCTGTTCCCCTTTAAACCTAGCAATTCCTCCCACTCAAGGTCAAATAGCCAAACATTTAATCACTCTGACCAACCGAGCGCAAAGGCGAGCCCTGACACTCACCAGATTCAACATTTTGCCTTCAGCTCTTCTCTCTGGGAGATTTAACAAACCGGACAAAGCCCAAAGGCTATGTCCCTGGCAAATTGGGACAGGCTGAATCTTTAGCCCGCTCCCTTCTTCATTGCTCAAGAACTGAAGGAGTCAGAGAAAAGTATGCAACCCATATTCCATTGCTTACCACTAATTCTGCTGATTCAGTTGTAAACTGAAGTCTTTTGAGTACTCCTGACAAGGACGTAGGTAAGGGGGGTTTTCTCGGGTTCAAACCACCCCCATTGCATGTCCGAAGCTTTGCCCACTGTTTGTGGATTTTTTGGTAATGTTTAGGTTTTTTTGTTTTTGGCCTGCAGGGGGCGCAGTTTTTAAGCTAGCAGCACCAAAATTTCAGGGATCTTTTGGGAGACTCTCCTGATGATTTTACCCAGGTTTGGTGAAGTTTGGTTCAGGGGTCCAAAGTTATGGACTCCCAAAAGGGGTGCCCCCATTCCCCATTGTTTCCAATGGGAGCTACACCTTTGAGGGTCCATAACTTTGGCCCCCATGAACCAAACTTCACCAAACCTGGGTAAAATCACCAGGAGAGTCTCCTACTGATACCACCAAGGTTTTGTGAAGTTTGGTCCAGGGGGTCTAAAGCTATGGACTCCCAAAGGGGTGCCCCCATCCCCCATTGTTTCCAATGGGAGCTAATAGAAGATGGGGGCTACACCTTTGAGAATCCATAACTTTGAGGACCCCTGAACCAAACTTCACCAAACCTGGGTGGTATCATTAGGAGAATCTCCTAAAGATACTCTGAAAGTTTGGTGCTGCTAGTTTAACGATTGCACCCCTGTCAGCAGGTTGCTCAGTATTACACGTCTAGCTTGACTCACAGGTCTGCATGCACCCAGATTTCCAATCAGAAGAGTAATCAGATCATCACGAGTAAAGGAAGGCCCACACAGATATAGTTCCTCTGCTAAAATGAATGGGGAGTCTTCATGGACGAAGAGTTCCATGCGTGTGGAGCAGAACTCCAGTGCCTCCAAGAAAACACTGCATCTGGATATTAAACTAATTTTGGTGGGGCAGAGGGAATGTAAGAATAGCGAAGTGGAAAGAGTAACAAAAAGATGGTCAAGTCAAGGTCCATATTAAAGATATACTTTGCATTGTAGGAGGTTCCTGGTGTAACAGCTTGTAATAAAACTGAGTTTCCTAACACATTAATTTCACAGGCTGATATACTATTTTGGAAGCTTGAGTAGGTGTGGTTTGTAGAAAAAAGATAATGATGGGAATCAGATGGCATAGCCATAGAATAAGGTCCTAATAATACTGACAGTCGCCTGGATGGACTGTTCAAAGACTGTAGGTCATGACTCACAGGAAAAATATCCAAAAACAACAGTAGTGTAACACATTTTTATTAGGACCATCCAATATAGGACAGAATGCTCTTGAGGCTTTCCCCCATGCACTTCTTTCTCCTAGCAGTGGCGTAGTGGTTAAGAGCAGGTGTACTCTAATCTGGAGGAACCAGGTTTGATCACTTGAGCTGTGAAGGCTTATCTGGAGAGTTCAGATTAGCGGCGCCTGTGCACTCCAACACACGCCAGCTGGGTGACCTTGGGCTAGTCACAGCTCTACGGAGCTCTCTCAGCTCCACCTACCTCACAGGGTGTTTGTTGTGAGGGGGGAAGGGCAAGGAGATTGCAAGCTTCTCTGAGTCTCCTATAGGAGAGAAAGGGGGGGATATAAATCCAAACTCTTCTTCTGCTGCTGAACATCCAGCTTGAGGAAGAGTTGCAGGGAACTGAAAAGCTTGCTTACTGTTCTGAGGCAGTGGCCCTAATAAAATGGTATCATGGTTATTGTTACTGTTACTGTTATTTTTAGGGGGAATGAAACTATGGGATAAAATTATGGGAGAAAGTATTAACATGAGCAATACTAGAGAGGTAAAATTGATGAAGACTGAGGAATAAGGCAGTAGTGGAATACCGAGATCAACCCTAAAGCTACTGGCTTGGAGCATTTCAGTGGTTGGATTTCCACCTAAGGCACCTGACATTCTTGCTTCCCTGAGAGCAGCACTTTGGTGTGGTGGTGGTTTTGTGGCTGCAGTAGAAGCGGGAAAGCAAGAAAGTCACATTCTACAGCAGGAAATCTTTCTGTCAACAGAAATGCTCCAGTGAATCAAAGCCACAAATGGTGAGTGGGGGCTTTGCTCAGAAAACTTTTCCACATTTCCCCTCTTACCGCAGCCCCTTCACCTCACCACCAGTCATATGCAGTTGAGAGAAAACAGTAGGAGGAAAACTGGCGAAATAGGTCCTTCCTGCTTCTACTGGTGCACGTGCCCTTCTGCTGACAGTGTTTGATACACCCCCTTCTTCAAGCACACAGAGCTGACTTGCTATAACCTCATTGAAATAGCCAAAGAAGATTAATACCTGAAAAAAGTATGACTGGAAAGGCTGTTCCTTGTTTTCTTCATCTACATAGAGTCCTCCCACCACGTAGATCTGCTTTTGTTTAGTGACTATGCTGGAATGATTTCTGGGAATCTGTTCGGACAGAGCTGCCAGGTAACATTCATTCTCTGTGGGATCATAAGCCACTGAAGCAGTGTCGTTAATGAGAAGAACGAGGTCTTTGACAAACATCCCGTGCCTTGGAATATCGTTTAGGTAGCCAGGGAGCAAGTCTTCGTCACCGATGTCGCCATTAACCTCTCCCTCTCCTTTGGCGGACTTGCCTGCGTTTTTAGAAGGCTCGGGCAGTTTCCCAGCAAAGGCATCTTTGATAACCTTGATTTTCTTTGAAAGATCAGGGTTGCTTTTGATTATATCATCCTTTTCAACGTGCTCCTTGAAATATTTCTCCTCCATTAAGCGGAAGCGGATACAGTCAAACAGTTCTCCAAGGCTCTTCGCTCGGTTCTCTTTGTCTGACCGAACCCACCCCATCACCGCTTCAAAAACCACTTCTTCCTTTTCAACGTTCAAGCTGTCTGGAGAGACAACTGAGATGAGTTCATGGGGGCCAAGCTGCTTGAAGTCCTCTTCTTTGCAAATCTGCACAAAATGATCTGACACGTAATCTCGGGCAGCCAGCGCGAGTCTGGGACAATCCAGTAGGAGTCCTAACCTAAGGATGGCCAGGCAATTACCAACAGCGAGTCTCTTCTGAAGGTAAGAAACGCACACGGTGAAAACAGAGGGGATCTGAAAGCGGCTGGCCAGTGCAAAAATATCTTGGACATTCGAATCATTGAGGTCAATGCTAGCAGAATACAGGTATTTTACAATCATATCCAGGATGGCAGGGTCAACATTGTCTAGAACTACCTCTTTCTTTTTCTCCTCGCTTTGCTCAGACAAGAAGTACTCACGGAAATAAGGACTACAGGCTGAGAGAATCAGCCTGTGGCAAGGAAGACTTCTATCCCCAGCTTTAAGGGAACAATCAATGAACTTTTTCTCTTCCAAAAGCTCCCTGAGGCCATCTTGAAGCAAAGTGGACTGATAAAGTCGAAGTTCTTCAGTAAGTTGTTGGGAATCCATTTTGTTGAACGTCTGGGCAAGGAGGCAGAAGTTAAAGCCCTCTTGTCAGAACCGAGGTCTGCGTGAAAAAGGCAGATCGGAGTTCTCTGCCCAGCCTGAAGCCCGATGTAATTTAATCTTGCCAGCTAATTATAGGTACAGACTTCCACAAGCTGGAATTTAGGATGGATGGTGTGGAAAGAAGAGTGGAGCTTGCAGCTGTCAAGGGTTGAAAGAAGCAACTGTTGCGTTTAGTCACTAGAGAATCAGTTTGTCTTGGTTGAGCAAACTGAATCATAGAGATTACCTGAAAAGTATAGTTAGCACCCAGAGTAAGAGCGGCAGAATTTGATCCCAAGGCAATTGCTGTGATTAAATACTTCACAATATATTCACATTACTTAACTGTCTCAAACGCTGTCTCAAAAGACAGACATCCACAAGTGGAACTGTGATGGTCATTCGCTGAAATCCTTCTAAAAAGTGACTGTTGCATAGGAATTGGCCCAATGGAAATGCCTACAGAAACACATTCCCGTGAAACATCAGCTGGGCGACTGAAGAAAGTTATATTTTATTATTTACCAACTCACCATTAGACAATTAAAAATGTCCACCTATTTATAATAAAAAGGTTAAGTTCTAACTTTTTTCTTTACAGTGACAGTGATCCATTGTATACCTCCTATGTGCGTAGGATGTTCCTACACAAGTAGGCTGGGTGCACATTTATCATTTAAAGCTTCAAAGTCTTCATGGATGAGGAAAAAAGAAGTTGCCTGGGCCAAAAAAAATGGTGATGAAACACATCAGTCAGTGTCTTGCTAGATCACAGCTAATAATGCAATCTTGTTACCACTGTAACCAATAACAAATTCTAATTTTGTTGTGAATCTGTCTGGCACTGACAGCTCATGAAAATTCACTTTTATACGTTCAACGTAAACCAAATTTTAGCATATGTTTAGGAAACTAAATGGGACCTTTTCAAGGTACACTCAAAAGATCAGCTGCTGAAACAACAGCTGGATGGAGTGGTCACGTGACACATTTCCAATTATAGAAATTGTGAACAAGGTCTTGTCTCACTGGAACACCCAGCAGCTGCTTCTTTCAAACAATAAATGACATTTAATTTTGCATACCATACCCTAGTTTAAAGGTCTCACTTGATAAAAAAAGGTGATGCTGTGACTCTCATTTCTCTCCCTTTTTGTAAACAGTTTTTATTTCAAAAAACAGTGCTGGAAATGTTAAATGAATTACAGTACTTAGAATAAAATATGATACATATTGATTTTGCTTGGAGTTGGCCCAAAAGCTAAAGTGAACCATAGTGATTATATGATATCAGTTATTCTGCCCTTCTGACCTCTGAAAAGACTATGATTGGGATTGAGTAATTCACCTAGCCAAAAATCACATAGGATTGGGGCTGTAGGGAAGCAGAGAATTGAGAAAGATCTAGTAGAAACCTTGGAAGGTTACAACCCAGTGCATTAAAATCACCAAATTCTGAACGTAGCTGTTTTTCATTCTCAGTTCCATCAACACATCTAATGCTCAACTTGTAGATCCTTAAGTCGAGAGCAGAGGTGTAGCTCCAAGGGGACAGGGGGGTGCATGATGCACCGGGCGCACACCCCCTTGGGGGGCATTCCTGGGCGGGACGGGGGCGGAGGATGCACTGGTGCACCGGGTGCTTTCCCCCCTTGATATGCCTCTGGTCGAGAGACTGTGCCATGAACAGACAAATCTTTCCACAAACCAAAAATGTCCTAGAATTGAGGCTCCCAGCATTCACCCAGTGATTTGATTCACAAATGATAAATTCAAGAAGAAATTTCCAAGAAATTCTACAATTGAATGGTATCAATTAGATTTATTTCTGGGTTAATATGTTTGATACATTTTGTTAATTCAGTGGGACATAGGAAAAGGTAACAGAAATAAACAAAAGAAGTCATACACTTAGTTATTACTCACTTTACTGGATATAAACTGATAGCTACCTTGTTACTGGCAAAGAATCAGCAAATATTGTTAACGTTTCAAGTATAGTAAAAGTTTAAGTACAATCAAAGCAAATATGGTAAAAGCTTTACGTTTAAATTAACTGATAAAAATAGCAAAAAAATAAATACAGTAAGTAGATTAAAAAGGTACGGGCAACAACGAAGTTCAAAACTTGCCAAACTTGTTAACAGATTTCATAAATGCAAAAAGAGCATGGAAGCTGATATCCACTCCCAGAATACTTCTAAAATAATGAGATGTCTCATACCTCTGTGGGATTAGCTAAGAATAAGATTTAATGATTAAGTCACAGTTGGAAAATACTTTCCAAAACACTCTCTGTACCACAGTGGCAGTGATTATTCAGAAATACAAATTCTGACATTGCATTTCCTTAAATACTTGTAGTTACAGTCACTAGCAAATCAACACTTGTCCTAATTAAGCAAATAATTTGAAATTTAAGCATTAAAGAGTCCCATCCGAAGGGGTGGGGGTGAATCCTCTTCTGGAAGCAGCAGGGCAGCCACACCGGTAGATTTGTCCTCTCTGGGGCACTCGCCCTGGCAGAGGGGTGAAACCACTGCCGTGCGGCCGCCCTCCCCCAGCAGTGGGATGCAGCAGAGGACACTGCCACAGCGCACCTCCACCACTGATATAGCAGGGGCTGGGGAGCAGCCAACATTAGTCAGTTGACTCCCGGCCTTTGCTGGTGGTACACCAGTGGGCCACAGTCTGTACTTAAGCCAGGCTTTTGGCCCATTGGGGCTTCTTAGTGGCAGGGAAGCTTTTTGACTTCCCTATGCTACTGGGAAGCCTTGTTGGGGGTGGCAGCTGGGCTCCCGGCTTGTGGATGGGGCTGCCCAGCACTATGTACAAATACATACACAATATACTGCATAAATATATATGATATAATTATATCTTCTTATAAACTATCCACTGTACATAATTTATTTTAATATTTTGAAATATATTAATCTCACTAAAACATGTAGAAGCAGCTTCATAAAAAGTACTGAGGTATGACTTTTACAGACTGTGCATATTGTTAAAATTAAGGTCAACCCATTACTTCCCAGAGTCCCTGCAGGGTGAATCCATCCTTCAGTTTCTCTATTGCAAGTCCCAGCTCTTCAGAAAAAACTGGTTCACGATCCTGTTGCTTTTTTCAAGAAATGGGGAGGCAGAGAGAAGATGCGAGCAAACAAAATTAAAATTGTGGATTATAGACAAAATTATGGATATAGCACGCAATTTCATTTGAAATAAAAAAAGAATTACCTTGTTACCATCGGCAAAATAAGCCTATAATACAAAAGTAATAAAACATTACAAACCTTAAAAAGAAACTGACATTATTTTTAAAGTTCACCATTAAAAGTTTGTTTTATTTAACCACAGAATCAAATAACACAATTCACCAAAAAACCTGCCATTATCTTTTAATCCTAAAACTAGTTTGTAAACTTCCTTTCCACTTCTTTTCTTCTGGTTTTAATTTACGCAGCTTCCTTTGAATGCCTCCTTTTTGTAATTTATGCAACTGTCTGGTTTTTTTGATACAGTATGAACAAGGTAAATCCAAAGTTCTCTATTTTCAGTAAGAAAGCTAATTTTACCTGTAAATATGTTATTTCTAGTAGGATGTACACAATCTAAACAATTCTGAGTCATTTGAAAGCATTCATTCCAGTTTGGTACCCAACAATAATACAGATGTCAAGAATGTTAACAATGTTACCACTAACAATAGCTTGATATCTCAGGTGCACGTGAAGCAAATATTACAAGCATCAAACGGGATAATCTACACCTTTTTCCTTAATTAAAAAGGAAGGCACCTAAAGGTGCTTAGCAAACTCACAAGCCATTTTCAATTTGCACCAAAGGAAGCTAAAAAGAGATGCAATTATATTTTGTCACCTAAAAATTAATTGTTATTGTTGTCATTAGCAGAATTGATGTTTGGCATAATAAACCTCATTCAAGCATACTACTTATACTTTCAAAGTAAAGGAACTTAACATGTTTCTGACAAATAGAGTTTTGTGAATACTTTTCACTTTTGTAATGTCACACTTCTGGATTGTAAGTTGTATCTAAAGTACCATCAGCAGACTTTGTTGACAGAATGGAATATCCCCCCTTTCTCCTTCCCGATGAGCTCCCCCAAATACAGTTCCAAGGAAACATGGTGTCATCAGTTTATGTGTGGGTGGCAGTGGAAGTTTCTAGTTGGAGAAGGGAATTTGAAATTACCACTTTTCTGCAGTGAAAAATGGCTTTTGGATCCAACCCCAACAAAAAAAAATAATCTAAGATTACTGCTAGCTCAAATGAAAGCCTAACAAACTACAAGCAAAATCTTCAAAACTGAGTGTTAATTAAAAAAAACCTTCTATAAATTATAAGTAGGCTTCCATTCCATTCCACAACTGAGAGTTTATATTTAATTTAAAAAACCTGGAACTATCTTCCCGCAGATCAAAAATATTTAAATGATAAGCAATGTTACCCTACCAAAAAGGTACTGATTTTAAAATTTTAAAATTTGCAATTAGATAAGTGTGTATAGGGTTAGATATTTAAAGGAACAGACTAACAAAGATCCTCATCTCATTCCTTCAGGTGTGTCTCTGACAGGTCTGGGGAAAAATAAACACGGCCATCTCAATTCTCCTATATCACTCCTTCCCCTAACTCCCTAGAATCATTTATCCTTTCCTGCTTCAAGGAGAAGGGTTTATTATATGGTAATTTTGCTTCAATTCTGCTTCAAAAAGACATTTGGCTCATGGCAATATCTGCCCCTTCGGGTGGGACATTCAAGCAAGATTATTCAACAACCCCCCCTCCCCCCAAGTAGTGGTGCGACCGCACTTGGAGTACCGTGTTCAGTTCTGGTCGCCACATCTCAAAAAGGATATCGAAGAGATAGAAAAAGTGCAGAGAAGGGCAACGAGGATGATTGAGGGACTGGAGCACCTTCCTTATGAGGAGAGGCTGCAGCGTTTGGGACTCTTTAGTTTGGAGAGGAGATGTCTGAGGGGGGATATGATTGAAGTCTATAAAATTATGCATGGGGTAGAAAATGTTGACCGAGAGAAATTTTTCTCTCTTTCTCACAACACTAGAACCAGGGGGCATACACTGAAAATGCTGGGGGGAAGAATTAGGACTAATAAAAGGAAATACTTCTTCACGCAACGTGTCATTGGTGTTTGGAATATGTTGCCACAGGGGGTGGTGATGGCCACCAACCTAGATAGCTTTAAAAGGGGCTTGGACAGATTAAAGGAGGAGAAATCGATTTATGGCTACCAATCTTGATCCTCTTTGATTTGAGATTGCAAATGCCTTAATAGACCAGATGCTTGGGAGCAACAGCCGCATTGCTTTCACATCCTGCAGGTGAGCTCCCAAAGGCACCTGTTGGGCCACTGCAAGTAGCAGAGAGCTGGACTAGATGGACTCTGGTCTGATCCAGCTGGCTTGTTCTTATGTTCTTATGATAAACCCTTTGTGCTGCTTTAGCCACATCCATTAGCATATGTAAGCATGAAAATGATTGGAGCTTGATGGTTCAAATATCCCAGTCCTCTCCTTCCCTGCCAGCCATAAGGTTGTAGCTGTGTCCTCCTGACCCACAAATAGAGTGCAGTCAAAATGGCTGAAATTCTGGGGTAAATTCTACAGAGGAGGGCATCTATTCACAAGACAGTCTTATTTTTCTGTAGATCCTTACCACAAAGGCATCTGTGTGCTCATCTGACTCTATCTCTACATCATCCTGCACTTGTTCCACTGTCAGGTCTTCTAGTCGCTGAGGCTGAAAATTAGCACATGTAAGCAAACATTACATAACTATCTAATTCTATTCCTTTTAATTTTTTTTAAAAAGCAACCAGCTTAATTCTCAAAAGGAATACCAAACTGAAATACCTTTTCTTCCATTTCATAATCCACTCCAAATATAGGATTCACGGAATAGACCTTATGCAATGAATTTATTTCCTTGGCTGCTTCCTGCAGTTTTTCAGCTGGGTCGATTTTAAATCCAAGGACATACCCTCCGGTCTATAAAACAGTCATATGTTAATGATTTTTCGTAATATGATTGTCAAACGGTTAGTATTTTAATGAAATAATAAGAATGACACCCCCCCCCCAAATCCTATTTAAAGCTATTCTTAGAAATTCATTTTGTCTTAGAAGAAATGTTAAGCAATTCTGCTTTCTAAGCTATATTTCTGAAGAAATGTAGCCATACTCAGAGAACTACTCAGGAGCCAACAATTTCAAGTCTAAACTTCCACTGGAAAAGGCACTCAAAAATAGCATGTGACCAAGATGACCTGCGGGTGTTTCATTCAGAGACCCGATGAGTCACCTGGTGGTCATTTATCATCCTCATTATTCAGGACAATCTTAGCTCAGCTTTCTGTCATACTATCATGACATCATAATCAAGGCAGCAACTTCCCTGGGGCTAAATGTCATGAAGTGCAGGTACTTCATTCAAGAAACAGCTTACTGGAGTTTCAAACAGTTATAAAGCTAAAGGAAATGAAATATGCTACTAAGGTTTCTTACCGCCTGAGAACTTTCAATGACAAGCGCCAAGCCAAACCTTGAGTCTCTGATCTTCACCGAGCGCTGGTTCCAAAGCAAAAACAAGGAGGAAATGTTTCATTTTATTTTAGAAGTGTCATTTAAATGTGATTCTTAACAGAACTATTTGCAATGTGAGTCTATGAAGGAAATTTTCTTTGAAAGTTTTCATTATCCTTGTAGTTGTAACAGAATCAATTTTAGCAAGGAAACACAACACCCAAAGCACAAAAAAGCACACAGAAGGTGTGTGAACTGTAAAGAAAATCTTATGCCCCATACAAAAACAATTACAGTGCAGTATTTTTAAGTTATTTCTTGGAAATCAAGCTGACTATGCTTTTAGAGAGAGAGAGGTTTTATTGTAGTGGTTAAAAGTATGAGCTCTGAGTCAAGTTCAAGTATGAGTTTAGCTATGGAATTAACAGGCAGACTCTGTAAATCTATTCTCTCAATTTCACTGTACTCACCCTCCATCAGGGGGATTACGATACTAGTGTACTTTATTGGGCTCACACAAAGGTATGTGAAGTCTAAATATGTTTTAGGTGGTGATGGAAACATTTTTTTCAGCATAGTCTGACTGTCAATCTGGGAAAAGAATATCCTCCAAACTCTTCAACCTAGCCTGGCAGAAAATCACCCATCCACTGGCTTCATTGTCATGCACTATGGATTGTCTAGTAAGGTAAAATGCACTGAGTTATCTGAAGCAGGTCTACTCAGGATCCTACTCAAGTCTATTGAGTGTGGCTTATTCCCAGGAAATATTCTTAGCACTGCACTGTAAATAATGTGTTCCCCTGGCAAGTCATTCAAAACAAGATTTATACTGAAAACAAGCAGAAACAGCCAGAAGCATTTTACTGGTTCTGGTGGGTTTTCCGGGCTGTGTGGCCGTGGTCTGGTATTTCCACAGCCCGGAAAACCCACCAGAACCAGTTGAATCTGGCTGTGAAAGCCTTTGACAGAAGCATTTGATCTTGATCAAGGTCACTAGAGTAACTTTGGGCCAAAGTGCAATTCTCCCATCCCCCACTACCTCCCCTGATTAAAAAACCTATATCTCAATCATCAGAGGAGGTACGACACACTAATCATGTTAGTGTGATCAACATCTAAAGATCTCTACCAAAGAAATCATAGTTTTTATATAACACATAACTTTAAAAAATAACTCGTATTACATTGATGTTTGCAGTTATATGTTTATTGTAATATGTAATATTACTTACAATTTGTAGATATGGTATGCTCACGTTAAAGCTATCATTCATATTAGCATGCCACACTATTCTCACATTTGTAATGAAAAAGGTACCCAGATTTCCCTAGATGCAAGAGAAAAGAAGTAAAAATGGAGGCGAGCAGAACAGTGTAAGCTATTTTGGGTCTACACTGGAGAGAAAGGTGGGGTAAAAACGAAGCAAGTAAATATTTCAACATAAATGGATGCTTGCCTAGAACTGATTTTGAGTGGCCATCTTTACTGTTACACTTACAGGTTCTGTGATGGGCCGGGGCAGATCAAGAACATTCTTGAACTGTAGGTCAAACACTAAAGCTCATATATCCTTCCCAAGGGAGGGTATCATTCTTCTAAGGCTGCTCCAAGAGGTGGAGCAAGTGCCTTCCCACTGAGTTCCTTCATACAAGTACAATTAGAACACGCAAAGAGAAAGATTGGAGAAAGCAGGAACGGGGACACAATGACCACTTGCATAGTATCAGCTACAGGTAAATAACCTGCTCTTCTTCTTCTTCTTCTGTCACATCTGCATATGGGAAATAAGCAAGTTGACATACCTGGGGTGGGCAGAAAGTCAACAGAAAGTGGCACAAAGAAACACCTAGCACAGACTAGCATCTTGTGATGTTTGCATGTCAAGAGTTTAGAACAAAATGGAAGTAAAGGCTGTGGCGACTCTTTCTTGAAGGGAAACCCTTTCCAGGAATGTTGAAAAAGTTGTTATCATTCATGTGAAATCTTCACCCTTATCCGAGAAGGGTGAAGATGCACTTGCTTTTCAGTTGGTATGGTCAAAGATGGTCAAAGCTGTCCATTGTAATAGACTTGAAAGGAAACTTTTTTTACTGTTTTGAGGACCCGTGTAGCAAAGGAAAAAATTGTATTTCTGCACCAAATCCATCATGGATAGTGGGACTTCTACTAATTCAGAGCAGTCAGAATCAGAATGTGTCTGCTTCTTTTTTTTCCCTTTTCACCTCTCTTCAGCGTCACTGGCCAATTTTAAATGATCTCAGGACTTTAGACCCCTTGCAACACACAGTTGATTTAGAAGGTCAGGATAGAGACAAAGATCCCAGATATCAGCTCCTTGAGTCACAGTCCAAGGTGTGGCCATCATAGTTAAAAGGTCTGAACCAGCAGGAAGTGGCATGGTAGACTATTGTTCTAGCATTGTTCACAATGGTACCAGACCAGGCATTGTTGGTTCTAGTGACTTTGTCATGCAAGAGCACATAGAAATGGTAGGTGGATTCCGCCTGGGCCAATAACAGCGGTGTGAACACGGTGTAAACAATTTACACCATTTTAAACCATTTTACACAGTTTTCACACCGTTGTTTTTGGCCCATGCGGATTCCACAATAGATTGGTTCCTTCTTGCTTGTTTGGTAAATTTTCAGCAGTGGAAACAAGCATCAGTATTCTGTGCTTCATCAAAGCATAACAGACAAAGGTCATGCCCATCATGAGAGAGTAAAATTACCTCTCACTGTGTATCACAAGAGTACTTTTACCTGATACACTGATGCTATATCAGTAACTGAAATTGTCTTACTCATGCACAAACTGCTGTCAGTTCCTTGATATGCATGTAAACCCTGAGCAAATCGACAGGGCCAAAGGTCACAGGTTTCATGGAACAAGCAACAGGACAGTAAAATTTGCACCTGACACTGCAAGTCATGCCTGCTGTCACAAAGCTGTTGTGCTATCTAAATCCTTTTCGGAGACACAGCCTCCAACCCCTGCCAGCATTTTTGAGATTCAAAATAAGACTACAACACAGGGAATGGAAAAAAGGAACTTTGCTCCACTGATAATCTAAGACAGACACACGCTTCTCTGCAATACAATGTAACTTTGATCATATTATTAACAGTGTACAAGGTCTTAAAATATTCAGTTGAACTTTACAATACCATGTGCGAGTCCTCGATCACATTTGGTGGGAGACAATATAAAGCACATTCTTAGTATCATTCTAAGGATTCACCTCTTGTATTTCACAATACCTGATCACTAGATAAATTCCAGACGCCATTGATTTTGTCATATACTTGTTCCTTTGGTAACAATCTTAACTGCTTGTTCTGAATTAATGCACATCTCAGTTTAAGATCACGGTACATTTTTGATGTTTCATACGCTCTGGAAAATAAGATATATACACATTGTTTAAATAAACAGTGACAAACCTGAAAACTGTTTAAACTAACTTATACCAATCCCTTTTAATTTTGCTGCACTGAAAAATTATTTGAGCAATGAGGTCATACCTTTGGGAAAAAGAAAAATTTTAAAAATAATTTACTTTTTAAAAAAACTATCATCTGCTGTCTTTTCGCAATGTTTAATCACTATTGTTTATATCTGAAGTCAGGGAGACGCATTTATTTTATACAACCTTGTATTGAATAGTCAAACATACCCCAACCTGTAGATACTTACATGCCCAGTTTGGGGCCACTTTGACAGAATGGAGACTTTTCTCCAAACCCTGAGGACCCTCAGGCTTGAAAAAACATCCTAAAACTAAAGGGGGGAGGGGTTACTGAGTGAGCTGTTCTCTGAACGCAGGCAAGAAGCAGAGGTTGCAGCTTGCCCTCCCTTGGGAGATGACAATGAGGCAGCCATGACAGAACCAGCTATAGCTGCCATCCCCCCACTGTGAAGCTCAGGCAAGTGGAGGAGAAAGCAGAAGAGGAGCTGCTGTTTTCTCCCTTCCACCAATACAATGGAGAATCCCCTCCTCATTAGTTCCCTACAAATAATGCTCCTTGATGGCTGCAAGGAATTGGTGGGGGAGAGCCACCTTCCACTGTTGCCCTCAGAACAGTGGAGAAGATAAATGGTTGGTCCTAATAGTGGGACACAAGCACTACGTTGGGAACGGGATAGATGAAAACACAAAACTGGTATTTATACATATTTTCCCCAATCAAACACTTTTCCTAAGAACAACTATTCATGCTCACAGTGTGCACAGACTCCAATAGGATCCTCTTTGTGTACAAGAAACAATAGGACATCCACAGTTCTATCTTCCAAGCATGGAAAACTACACAGGATCTCAATGTATACATGACAAATGAATCCCACATGACATGGCACAGCAGCTCCATTTCCAAAAATGCCCACAAACCAGTGCATGAAGAAATGGCAACATCTTCCCTTAAGATGTTTAGTGGTTTTTGATACATAAGTATCTCTGGATCTAATTATTTGATAATTCAGTTCACCTATGAAGATGTAAATTTAGTTTTACATTTTTAAAAAATCACATGAAAGGCAAACTGCCCTTTCTACGCGCTAACAAAACATGAACTTCACAGTATCCATGTACATAGAATGGACATTCTCTTATAAAGCAGATACATTTTTCTGACTCCTGTTGTTCAGTAGACTGTGCCATCTGAATGTATAAAATAGCAGGTTCAGTCACTGTCCATATTTAGCTGGGATAGCACCATTTTCTAGTCTCTATGGCAAATCACTGTCCTTTTTGCCTCCCATGACTACCCTATTAACATTATTTATTTATTTATTTATTAAATTTATGGTGTTAACAAATATATTGACATATTAACAAATGGTGCTATTAACATTCTGTTAATGTAAGTATTAGAATTGTTGTCCTTCAGTTTTCACTGTATTCCTCCCATCTACAGAAGATACATTTCCAACTATGCCCACCTACATGTAAGGGGGAGGGCGGGGGTTGCATCTGGTTTCCAGCGCTCACATATGAAAATGTATGAGCATAAATATAAAGGCAACTAAACACCCCATTCCACATATACCAGATGAAGGTGTACAATTTGAACTGTTATAGGTAGCAGAACAATAATCTCTTCTGGATATCTTTAATCCAGGAAAACTCTTGGGTTTTAAATCACTAGAGGGCAGCTGTTGCGTAAATGAACTATACAGCAGACCAATCTGTGACAGGGAAGTTCCTGGGGAGTGATCGTTGAGACAAGAATAGGGATGTTGGGATCCCTTGTGGATTTCTAGTTCCGTCTGTGAAACATTGCAGTATTTATCTTTAAAAATAGTCTCAAACAGCAGGGTTGGTAAACTGACACTCGGAAGAGATGGACCGTTAAAATGACTCATGCAAGGATTGGGATCACTGGGTCTTTGCAACTCACACATGATTTTGTATCTGTATTAGACCATGCAATTATTGCTACAGGGAACAGAACACAGAGCAGGTGCACTCTAATCTGGAGAACAGCGTTTGATTCCCCGCTCTGCCACTTGAGCTGTGGAGGCTTATCTGGTGAACTAGATTAGCTTATGCACTCCAACACATGCCAGTTGGGTGACCTTGGGCTTTTCGGAGCTCTCTCAGCCCCATCCACCTCACAGGGTGCTTGATGTGGGGGGGGGGGAGGGAAAGGAGTTTGTAAGCCCCTTTGAGTCTCCTTACAGGAGAGAAAGGGGGGATATGAATCCAACTCTCCTCCTCCTCCTCCTTTTCTTTTTCGTATCTTTGTGTGGGGTGATGGGCTGTACCTGAAATAATTGCATTGTATCTGAGCACTTTAATCAGCAAAATGTGGAACCTGACAGATGGGGCTACGACAAGAAATTCTTTCACTGGATATAACTCATTGTGTCTAAAACAGTCTATGCATTCACTACGGCAGTGGTTCTCAACCTTCCTAATGCCGTGACCCTTTAATACAGTTCCTCATGTTGTGGTGACCTCCAACACTAACACTTATCCATTTTACAGATGGAGAACACTGATGCAGAGAGTCTTAGGCGACCCCTATGAAAGGGTCGTTCGACCCCCAAAGGGGTCGCGACCCACAGGTTGAGAACCACTGAACTATGGGAACCAAAACTTCAAATTCTAACAAGCAGCACAGAGCTAACAGTTCATAGATGCTCATATATGAGATAAGCAGTCAAGTACATTTCAACCTGAAATGGTAAATAGCATGTTCTATGCTTATTCCAAGTTAGATATGTTCCATAAAAATTGCAAATTATATTAAATTCAAGCCAACAGAAAAGTGTCACTTTAAAATTATGATCGTTTACACACAACATACGACCAAATCAATCTCATTAGCATTGTGTTTCTGTGAGAATTTCTTGCTCCCAAATAGCAACAAGAATATTTTCAGCTCAAGTACCTGTGTACAGCTATAACTGATGTAAAAAGTCTGGGACTGCCAGGAACCACGTTGGTAAATATGAATTCAAAACGGGTGGCGTTGCATCTGGTTAATATATAAAGTGCTTCTGTCTGGCCTCTTAATTTCTATAAAGGAAGAATATGACAGTATTTTGGCCCTGTAGTTCCAAAAGAAATCTACAAAACACTAATGTCACTAATTTAATTCATTTCTGATATAACAATTCTATACACAGCCATGTATAATTGAATTATCATTATGGTAAGATAAACTAGTAAGTAATTAATGTTCTAACTATATCTGTTTTTAAAGATCTCAAATGGTTTCAGTATGATTCTATTTCTGTGAAAGAAGTGAATTTTGACATAACATGGGTTCAAAACATAACTTACTGAGAAGATCCAGTGAAGTCCATGACTTGCTTAAAAGTAATAACTGGAAAGTTATGTAGTTTAATAACAGTACTTTATGTTACTTGCACCAAATATAAAACTTGTTTCTTAAACTTACCGAGTTAGCCATCCTTGTTGTTATATTCACAAAACAATTATAACCAACAGCTAAGTAATTAGGAGACAAAAAAATATATTGGTGAATATGAAACAAGAACACCACAGATGCTATTCAGTTCTGCATTCGTTTCAAGGCTGCATTTTATGCACTGAAAAGTACCATAAAATCCTGCTTATCCAAAATATAGCTGACATAAGTTTTACCAAACATCACTCCAACACAAAAGATTTTTTTTCTAGCAGCCAACACACAGCACCTGAATTAAGGAACAACTTACTCACAATTTCTCATGTTTGTTAAAACATTGTAACAACCTCAGAGTTGTCAAATATTTAATACCGAAACTCTGATGCTAAATTAGAATGCTTTATATTAATTAACATTAATTTTCTGTGATGCTCAGAATATTTTAGAACTATTTTAGATGATCCGAGAAACTTTATTAATTATATAACATAAAGTCATTATTACAGTACATAATTATGCAATTAAAACCATTACTTAAGAATGAACTCTGCTAAAGCTAAAGTCTCTTCCACAATTTTAATACTTTGCTATAGACTGCTATATAGAAAAATCAGTGTCATCTGATCCCATTAACTGCTATAACCTAAATGTCCCTTTGAAACCACAGCAAATGGTATCTTCTTTCCAATTAACCATGCATTCACCTATGTACACATACACATACTCTCAGACTAACGGGATTGGCAGCTAAAATGACACCATCACAAATTGTTATTATACCTGCAATATTGTGTATTCCCACACATAAAGAGGTGTGACGCTGGCTAACCCAGAACCAGTCCCTGTACTAACACTAAAATTACAGCTACACCAATGTTTTTATCCCGCTGTATCACAAACGGTGCAATTCAGCCATACCTTTAACATTCAGCAACTTGCTAAACAAATTACAATCTGTACCTTTATGCCTTCAACATATACCACCATAGGAGGAAACACAGAACATATATTAACAGGAGAAGAACACTTACAGAGATTGACTCTAGGTAGTGCTATTGAGTGCCAGATAATCCGTAAGTTTGTTACCAAGAGTCTACCTGGAGGGTAAAAACAAACAAACATTTACTAGATAAATTTATAACCAGATAATTGTAATACTGGAAAGCTAAAAGAGATCTGAAGGTTTTCTAGTCCAGTCCCACTGTGTCAGGCAAGATCCTCACTATCTAGCACCCCTAGCCATAGAGTAGTTGTCTGCATCCATTTGCCTGAATTCTTATAATAATACTCTACAAGGAAAACAAAGTAGAACAAAACAAACAGCAGCAAAGATAGATTAAGCGAGAGGACTCCCAAAAGTAAATGCAAAATATCTCACCCTGCTATTCAGACCTAGGGGAGAGGGAGCTAATACCTGATATTTTTAAATGAGTGAATCTTGAACATCTGTACTGACACATTCTTTGACTCTAAATACTGGCACAGAAGTCCTACTATGATTTCATCACATAGCTATGATGATACCTTCTGTGATGCTCCAAAAGTTATTACTGGTATTATAATTCAAGACAAGCAAGCTGGGTATCTACCTAATAAGAATGGATTAGCAGACTTAACTGCAGCAATTAAAATGATAGCGCAAACATGATAGTACAGATAAAATAATTTTTTAAAAATTCTGAGCAATAAGATCAGAATTAAACAAAATTTGAATGTGATGCATAAACAGCCCAATTCAGAGGGCAGGTATAACAGTAGCACTGCTAGATGGTTCCTTTTGTGCATTTCCATTAAAAAAAAAGTGTGGGGGGGGGGGATACTGATGGCCAGACAACATAGCAAAGCAAGACTGGGAATATTTACTGGGCCACCTAAAGATGCTTTTAACATTCAAAATCCTTCACAGCTTGAGATCCATACGGCAATATGCCATATTTTTATATGTATGCATATTTACCACCTTAAGTTACAACAGCAGGTACCATTAATTTGGGTCATTTCTGTAATAGCTCTGGTTTTATGGAATTCATTCCCTAAAACTTGGACAGCCATGTTAGTTTGTAGCAGGAGCAAAATTTGAGACCAAAAGTACTTTAAACAACAACATATCCAGAGCACAGGTTTTCAAGAACCAAAGCTTGAATTACTATAGGCAAAGAACAGGTGTCTTTTGCTGCTGAAATGTACTATATGACACATTTCAGCATTTTGCTTATTCAGTGGTATTGAAGTTGGACATAAAGACCCCATTTTAACGGAAGGAAATTGTCCAAAGCTATTTTTCTCCCTTCAAGAAATGAAATCAGTTCAGAACTGCCTGGTATGAGAAATGTGATGAGTTTTTTATTCAGCAGAAAAAACTGTTGGCTTTTGTTTCATTAGGTAAACACAACTGGACTATGTTTTGGAAATTTACAATGTCATTTTCCATATCTGCAATATATCTGTGGGTTTAGTTTTAAAAAACCTTGCATTTTCAACTTGAAAAGAAAAAAAGCACTAAGTGCACAACACAGACCAATAGTTTGACCTACTTTATACTGTTACAACTATGTATGGAGTCTATACTACAGGTTACCTTTATCTCCATTGTTTCCTTTGGTATCTTCAATAGAATCCAAACAGTCAATGAGAATTTCTCCTGCTCTCATTTTCATTTGTCTAAAACAACATCATAATTCTTAGACACTGTATTACCAGTTGCTTGCTTTTGCACAGTTAAAATATAAAATTCACATTCTATGCATGAAAAATTGAGTTTTTTCACATCTTTAACAGCACCCACTGAGGTGGATAAAAATTGTGTTCTACTGTTCAGCAATTTTGTTCTATTGCAATGGTCTTCCTAAAACTAGGATTCAATTTTAACCCCAAGAAGACAGTATGGAACCCATGGAGTTGGTAGGACCCAACAGGAAATCAGATACCATCTCAGTCATGTGACAGGAAGAGGGAGCCAGCTTCAATTACTTCAGTGTTATGGTAAGGGTCACAGCCAGCAGCAGTTCAAGGCAGGAAGCAACAGGAAACAAGGTATACTTCAGTGAGGAACATGCCAAGGGTCACAGTCATGGAGGAATCTTCTCCATTGAATGATCTCCATTGAATGATCTCACCTCCACTTGGACTGTTCCTCTCAGCAAGTATCCAATAGAAGAATGACAGTCTTGCATACTACTTATATGCAGCAGCAGTGGTGGGATCCAAACATTTTAATAACAGGTTCCGATGGTGGTGGGATTCAAACAGTGGTGCTGCCGCACACACGCACCTCCTTTATTCAGTTCGAGCCCTTTTTAAAATTTAGCACTTTTGAAGATATGCAGTCCATTTTAAGTTGTTAAAGGGGCAATCATCCTTCACAAGTGGAGGATAAAACATTTTCCATTTGAAACTCCATGATAATGAATTTTGCAGTCTGAGGGATAAAATCCACACAGATTTTTTTTTCTAACGGGCATTAACTGGTCCCTGGGAAAAGTTTGCAAAATACAGAAAAATGAACGGCGCAAATCCACACAAAACCACTCCATTCCAAAGCTATTCATTTCAATGGGCTTCAACTGAAGTGACTCTGTTTAGGACAGTACGCTTTACTGTAATAAATTGTTTACACATATAAGGTGTTTGTGCGGAGAACAGTCTGGGATATTCATTTGAACTAAGTCGCAGCATATAAAACCGTGTTTATTAAAGCAAACAAGTAAATGTTTGCGAGAGAAAAGCACAGATTTATTACAGGCGTTTCTCTCCCGCTTTTCAACAACAGCCGCCGCCCCCGAGCCGTTCCTAGAGCGAGAATAACTCACTGCGAGGAGATGTCGAAGCGGACATCCCGGTCCTCCCACAGCGAGTCCGCCGTGGACGCCATGACGACCTCCCACTGCCTTTTCGGCGTCCACCGCGCTGTTCCTTGGCAACCCTACTAACGTGGCCGACGAGGGACAAACTTCCTGCTTGCGGACGCAGCCTGCGTGTGCTTGCGCCAGATATCTGTTTGAGAATCGTCTACAGCGCCCCCTACCGGTTGAAGTTTTTTCTCTTCCTCTCGTTTTATACATCGGCCCTCCTCCAAGACGCTCTGATCCTGGCAAGCTTTACAGCAGAGTGTGGATTTGAACCTAGATCCCAGCCGGACATTAATTACTACACTACACTGGCTATCAAAGTAGATCACTTCTGAGTGTAAAGCCGTAGTTTTGCTTTAAGTAAGAAGCCCTCAGGGACACTGGTCTCAACTTTTGGATGATAGGTCCTTATTAGATATATTTATGGTCCTTCACTAGGTAAAAAGTAAAAGGGATGGATTCTCATGGATCCTCTACTTTATAAAGGAGGACTCCCTCCAAACCAGTATCAAATCACCTGTGGAAGTCAGGACTTCCTGACTAAAAAAACATGGATCCAACATTTTGTGGCGCTGCAGCAGCATTAAAATATGAATCCAAGGCATGGATTCTCATGGATTTATAGGATTTTTACATTGAAACAAAATAAAACCACCATGATACTTTAAACCATGCCATACTCTGAAGATGCCAGCCACAGATGCAGGCGAAATGTCAGGAGAAAATGCTACTGGAACATGGCCATACAACCTGGAAAACCCATATCACTCTAGTGATTCTGGCCATGAAAGCCTTCAACAATATTTTCTTGCTTAAGTGACCATTTTATTAAGCAAAAAAAAGTAAATGTGAGAAAAAGTTAGAAATATGGGAATTAACTGTGTGGTTTCAGAAAACACATTTTTGGTAATCATCAGTTTTCGAGGTCTGAGGATGTAGACAAGTTACTGGCACATATGCAGCCTACCACTAGTCCTCTGGACCCATGTCCATCCTGGCTAATAAAAGCTAGCTGTGCATTTGGGGTGTGGGGGTGGGGGGTTGGTGGTGATCCTATGGGCTCAGGAGGTGGTAAATTCCTCTTTGATGGAGGGAATAGTACTACGCTTCTGAAAGAGGCAACATAATGCTAACACTCTGAGGATTCATGAGGATTAGTGCTTCAAAACCATGTTTCTGCACTGTGGCAGTGCCACAAAGCAGTGGATGTTTGATCTTTCTGCTTTGCCACTGTTTTTGTGCCACTGTGGTGTCATGATGCATTGGATTCATGATTGTTATGTTCAGATCTGTGACTAGGGATATGGCCTGTGATCTGATTGTGATTTTGGGATGACCTAGAGCAAAAATCATGAGGATGTGCTTTGCAACCACATTTTTGGGTCACTGTGGTGCCACGCCTCACATCCATGATTGTTGTAATCAGAACTGTGGCTAGGGACATGACCTGTGAACTGAGGGTGATTTTGGGGTGACCTAGAGCAAAAATAATGAGGATTCATGCTTTGCAACCACATTTTTGGGCCACTATGGTGTCACAAAACATTGGATGCCTGATGTTTGTGGTTTTGCATGTAAACTAATTCATGTTCTACACAGTATCATGGAGGTTTCATTTCATTTCAACGTAAAAATCATATGAATTCATGAGAATCCATTTAAAATCATCTGAATCTGACTTTTACCCAGTCCCGCTCTGTAGCTGATTGCTAAATGGGATCTGCATGTTTAGAAGCAGGTAACCTTTGAATTCCAGCTTCTGGAAAGAGGCAGGCAGCACAATCCGGGGGGGGGGGGGTAGCTGCGCTACAGCCAGGGACAGCACTGCCACGGTGCTGCTGCACCAGCTCCTAAACGGCTTGCTGCATCACAGCCATCAACCCAACAGCAATGCTCCCTCTACCTTTGTGGAAGTGCTGTTTGCAGCACAATGACTGTGCCACTATTTGTCACCAGCACAAGTTCATGCCAGCAAATGGGAGTCTTCCTGGGCCACAAGGGTTCAGAAGGCTGACTAATGGTGGCCCTGACCCCAGGAACAACCCCCTTTGGTGCCAATCCAAGCATCTGTGCTCCTGCCGTGGCTGCACAAGTGCCCTGCAAAGTCCTCCCACACTGCCAGTATATGTGCCAAGAGGCATTTACCCTGGCGCTGGGGTCATGCCGCTTCCTCAGTCCTTTCATCATCATCCTACCCCTCACCTATGGATTTCACTTTTGAAGATACTGATTGGTCAGTATAGGAAGCTGGATGTTGGATTAGATAGGCCTTTGGTCTAATTCAGCAGAAATCTTCTTAGGTTCTTAAGAAAACTCGCCAAAGCATAGTTTTCAGAATTCACTACAGAACAGTGTTGAGACTGGTACCAAAATATGTGATGGCTAATATTCCTGCAATTAAACAGAAAAGCATGCTAGTGCATTGCACACACTCTAAATGCTACACTACTAACTACAAGTTTGTTTTGTAAAGTATCGTGTATGTAAAATCACTTCCACCCCAACTGACTGTTGATCAAAATTGGGTCTCTTTATTTAAAATACTGAGGTCCTTTTCATTGTTTACATTTTTCGTGATACCATATGTTCTGTGGTAAAAGATTTTGTCATGCGACGTGACTAAAGCAACAATCTGATTCTTAATTAAAATGGTGAGATAAGATGCTGGTTTTACAAGGACAGTCTAGGATTTTTCTGCATGTACAGTAAAAGCACAGATACTTAATTAACAAAGAAATATTTTATTAGCTAGTATATATTTAATTCACAAAAGCTCACCGCGCTTGTTTCATGAGATACACATCAGCCACTATCAGTTTTTGTAAAACAAGAACAAAAATGTCTTCAATAACCTCTTGCTGCATTTATGAAGAACAGACAATAACATTGAATTTGTGAACATTCTGGTATTGGCATACAGTGACAACATAACTTTACTGGAGCACTGATGTTATTTGTCTACTGATGCATACATTTTAGACAGTTATTTGACGATTCCTCAAAGTGAAGAACTGAACTGTCTCCTTGACAATTTCCCCTTTTGGTTATGTGACAGTGCAACTCTAATCAGAGTTATGCCATGTCAGAGCCAGCATAGTATAGTGGTATAGTGGTTAAGGTGTTGAACTAGGTCAGTGATGGTGAACCTTTTCGAGACCGAGTGCCCAAATTGCAACCCAAAACCCACTTATTTATCGCAAAGTGCCAACACGGCAATTTAACCTGAATATTGAGGTTTTAGTTTAGAAAAAATGGTTGGCTCCGAGGCATGCGTTACTTAGGAGTAAGCTTGGTGGTAGTCGGTGGCTTTGCTTTGAAGCAACTGTGCAACGCTTCCAATGGGTGAATCACAACCCTAGGAGGGTTTACTCAGAAGCAAGCCCCATTGCCAGCAACCAAGCTTACTCCCAGGTAAAGGATCGCACTTTAGTTCTTTGCATGAAAATCAGTGGGGTTTAACAGCGCTTAACAGGGTTACCTATACTTCTTCCCCAAAACTAGGTCTTAGGTTTAATGCTAATAATCAACCCCAGCGGCCCAGGCCAGCCTAGATGTGTGTTTTGGGGGGGCTATTTCCCCCCCCCCCATGATGAACTCTGTTTGTGCGTGCCCACAGAGAGGGCTCTGAGTGCCTCCTCTGGCACCCGTGCCATAGGTTCGCCATCACTGGACTAGGTTCTGAGAAACCCAGGTTTGAATCCTTACTCTGCTAAGCAAACTTGCTGGGTGACCTTGGCCTAGTCACACACTCTCAGCCTCGACTCTGGTATTCGGATGGGAGAGCTCCAAGGAATACCAGAGGCAGGCACTCGTAGACCACCTGCCTTGAAAATCCTACAAGGTCACCGTACCTCAGTTGTGACTTGACAACAAAACACCCCCACACCCACCCCAAGCCTACTGACTTCAACTCTATTTAGGATTGCCCTGTCAGTCTGCATAGTATTTAGGTCACTCTCGTGACTCTTAAAACTAATTGGGGATGTGTTGACTGCATACCAGCATTAACTTTCTGCTCAGCCTGCAATGTTAAAGCCTCCTCAGTGTATAGTGACTAATAAAAGGGAAGCCTTTCCTCTGTTTCACGTGCCTTATATTTTGAAGTGCTAGTGTCTGTAAGCAAAGAATAAGGTTTATTTTGTAAAAAAACACAAAAAATTTGCAACAGCCACAAAGCACCTGGTAGTTCTGAAAATACAAGATTTGTGTTTGCGAAATCTAGCCCTGCTGTATACTTAGAACAGCTTGTTAATTATAAGTGCAGATGGGTCATGACAAGAGCAAGGTGCAACTCATTCCCCTCTGTCTATCTTCAAGGTCGTTTCCTTAACATCCCACAAAGTGAGCGTTGCTGTTGGTACTGTCCCAATGCTATAGACTCAATCCCTCATATCCTGCTTTACTGTTCGAGGTATAATGATATTAGAACCGATCTGGGAGCTTTACTACCTCTAGAATTTATGTTTCTCTCAGACAAACTAAAAATGTCTAAGCTATTGAACAGCCCTCATGTAGAAATTTCTGAAGCAGTTGCTACATTTTTAATCCATGTTCTACATGATATATAACAATGATCCTGTTTTTGTATTTGGAATGTATGGTACTTCTGGTTTATGCCTAATAAAGGTTTTTGGATTGAATTGGATTGGATTTGTGTTTGAACGGCTTTGAGGAAGCTTTAGAGGTTTACTGTGCTAACATGATATTCAAATTGGCTTCATTGTGGCTTGGGCCTTGCTGAAAATGACCACTGCAAGACAAAATGACCCCAGAGATGTTGAGGACTCTTTCTAAAATAGTATGAGGAAGAAGTCAGAGGTCTGCACTGGCCATGAAAATTTGTGTGCTGTACTGTTCAACAGAAGCCCAGCGCATTGCTGAAACACATTAATGTCAAGCTCTGTTCCTTTTGTGAGAAATGTGTGAGAGGAAGCATCAAATTGCAACTTGATTATAAACAAATCTGTCCAGGATGGGAATCTAAATCATATTTAGTTACATATGTCTGATGCTGTGTATCAAGAATGAGTTTGACGCACCATTTTAATTATTGTGTATTGTCAGATGTTAAATTTATCTAATGGCAGTAGGAGTTTGAATAGCCTAACTAGCATGTTAGTGCAGCATAGACATTTCATGACATACAGCTCTGAGAAAATTGGGCTTTCGCTGTAGTTTTAATACAGCTTCCACTTCATAATGCTATTTGACAGAGTGTGCACCTGTGTGGCTTTTTTTGCAATTTTTCAGCAATTACCAAACCATATTGCAAACTCAAGATACAAAAAGATCCTGATAGAAAATCTACAGAATACAAATCATGTGAAAAAGGCTTGCAGCTACTTAAAGAATGATTAATTTGTCATGATGTATGTCTCAAAGCAGCCAGAAATCATTTGAAGAAAAAGAAACTGTGAAACATGAAATAATAAAGTTCCAATGTGTTGACCAATAATTCTTTGTTACTGTTTTTTTCCCTTTTTTAGGCTTTGATACAAGAAAGAAATAGCTGATGCAGATCTCCTAATTTGATGCATATTTACTTAGAAGGAAATCCTACTTTGTTCAGGGGGCCTTATTCCTAGCTAGGCTGCATAAATATTTAACTTCTAACCCTAATATTTGCTGAGTAACTTTGGCCGGTGTAGCAATCCTCAGTCATTACTCCAGAATAGTCCTTATAGTACCTGAAAAAAAATGTAAGGAGGCTTTTATGGTGTTCTTGATAAAGGCAGAAACAGCAGTTATGGACTCCAGAAGCTCTTGTTAGATTATTGGACAGTTTTGCAAAAACCATAGGAACTGACCAGATTTCCTGGAAAATCTAGCACCTCTAGATTCCTAAATTCCAAAGAGTTGTACCACTAAACATTATACAGAAAGCACAGGTTTCTTAACAGAGGAAAAAATAAAGAGGCAGGGAGCATTTGCACAGAAGACTTGGTAGTCGAGAAGAGATGCTTCACCTTTCCGCCCAGTGATCTTGCCATTTTAACTCGTTCTAACTCACTTTCTCTCTTACAATTGTGGTTAAGTCTATCTAGTTTCAGTGAAGCATTTTTTTAGGGCGGGATTGGTGGGTGCAGGACAGAACAACCATCCCTCCCACCACAGTCCTTGACTATTTCCATAAAACACCTCCACCTTTATATTGCAAAATATCATTTTGAGGAACAAGTGTTTGCTTCTCTGCTAATGTCTCAGGATTTATGGAGTCTACCAGATGCTATGTAGTTAAGCCCAGCTAAGCACACTGACATAAATATACTTAAGTGTGCCTAATTGAATAGGATTAGGCTGTAAAAGGACTGATGGATTCTAGGAGACAGATAATTGCTGAGAAATGCATCAAGCCCCTTTAAGGGGCTGGAATGTTGCACCTTCCCAACCGGGCTTGTATCTATGCTGCATTGCCTTTTTCCACCTTCCAGTAAGCTGTATTGTGGAGCAGAATTATTAGGAATGAACTATTAGTTTCAATTCCTTCAATTTATGTTATTTTTTTTTAATTTAATTGAATTTGTATACCGCCCTCCCCTTGAGTCTCTTGCCTTGAAGGGTTCTCAAAGCAAGAATATCATTCTGTTTACTTCTGCAATTTATGTTTTGAGTAATTCTGTCTAATCCATATGACCTGTCTTTGACTTCTGAATTTTTTTTTGCAAAATTTAGAGGTGCAATTAGCCTAACCACCCCCCTTCCCTTTTTTGCAATCTATGAAGCATGAGGTTTCAGTTTAGCTCCAAATCAACGGTATAACCATGTGTAGATTTTCTCTCGTCTAAACTTTTTGTTCTTCAGTAGGCTTTGACTGGAGTAATTTTGCATACATTTGAATTTCTAGTTTCTTTGATTCCACTGTGTTAACACTGTATCTCCAAATAAATGTGCATTTCCAGAAACAGGATACCAACTGCTCCATTGACTCCATTTACTAGAATAAGTGGCTTGGGGATAGCAGCCTTAAGTTCAAAACATAAAACCACCTTAATACATATACACCAAATCTGTTATCCTTTGGCTGGAATAAAGGCCTTTCCAGTTGAAGTCTCCTTGGTGGACCTCTCCATTAACATTCTTCTTCAGACATCTATAAAACAGGGCAAGTTATACAGTTGTACCAGTAAATATGAATTTGTCAAATATGAACTTGTTACTTTAAACCAAATAGTGTGGGCAAAACCAACTAAGGATTATAAATATTTTCGGAAAATAATGGAAGCCCAGTCCAAGGGTATCTAAACTATCCGAGGGTAATTTATGGCTCCTTCCGCACAAGCAAAATAATGCTTTTTCAAACCACTTTCACAATTGTTTGCAAGTGGATTTTGCTATTCCGCACAGCTTCAAAGAGCACTGAAAGCAGTTTGAAAGTGCATTATTCTGCATGTGCGGAATGAGCCTATGAAGGCTTTCAAAAAAATATGGAAAGCGTTGTAGGAATACTTTACTGACTTCTGGCCTTACAATGTGATGTTATAATTAAAGATCGTTACAACAATCTAACAACTCATGATGGATCCATCCATTCATTAAAATTTCTCACATTGTCTTTCCTTCACTATCTTCCTGTACTGAATCACCCCGTTGTTTCTTTTTTTCTGTGTTAGGGGACACGGATTGACTATCACTGGAGTGGGCTGTGATTGGCTCCAGCTGCAGTTAGTATCCAGTGCTACACTGCAGCTTGAGGGAAGAATTGTGCTGGGTGAAGGGGTTCTGCCATTGTGGATTGAAAAAACAGTGCTGGGGGGGGGGGCGGGTCGTCAATATCACTTTATTTGTGCCGTGTTCTTGATACAAATCAGGATCTCTATCCTGTGCCACAGGTCTGAATCTCTGCTGTACAGACATAAAATGAGACAGGTATAGTCTTTCACGAGTAAACTTAATGTTTACATATTTTCTACGCTTTCCAATCTTGTAGTCCAGTACTATGATTGTGTACTTGCAAATATGTTCCACTGAGTCTGTTAGGATGTACTCCCTGGTAATTGTCTACATTGGATTTTAGTCTTAGGCTCTGATCTTGGGGGGAAGAGGAGGAGGAGGAAGGATATGCATAGTGATCCGATCTGTGATAATGTTTTCATTCAGAAAATTCAACACATTGGGGTAGTTTTCAACAGTGGAACAAGTAATTGATTCTTACCTCCGGAGAAAAATACACAGGTCTTTTTGCAGTCTTCTTCACTTTCAAAGCGATTCTCATTGCCATCACAGCCACCATACCAAAACTGAGCACAAGAATTAGCTTGCTTATCATAATACCATTTTATTATATATGTCCGGCATGGTCCTTGATCTAATTGTAATTTACATTGTGGAGTCGGGGTCTTTTCTTAAAAAAAGAAATAACAAAAAAACTATCCTCAGCATAGTACTTTTCAAATAATTGTGAAAGTAAAGCTGCCTCTGGAATAATTGTAATGTTTCAAAAATTTGTTTTACAAAATTGCTCACAGAGAATTAATAACAGATTTATGCATCTAGTCCAACAAGTTATTGTACAAAGAGATGTTTGATCAATCTCAAAATCAATGACCACAATCCAGAGAGACAGGCATGTACCCCCTAGAGCATAGGTGTCAATCTCGCGGCCCTCCAGATGTTATGGACTATAGTTCCCATCATCCCCTGCCAGAATGATGCTGGAGTTTGACACCTGTGCCCTAGAGGCTCCTACTTTTTCTTTTGAGGAGTAAGCCCTATTCCTTTCCTAATAACAGATCACAAACTGTGGCTGTTTCCGCACGGGGGAACAACAGCGCCCCAGGGATGGAAAAAACCCGGTCCCTGGGGCGCTGTTCACACAGGAGGCCGTCCTGGCCCCCCCTCCCAAGCAGCGTGAAGATGCTGCTTCCGAAACTCACTCAGGGGCCGAGTGTTTTGGAATACGCCGGCTGTCACCCGTTGCCAAGCGAACAGCAACGGTGGAAGCCGGCGTATTCCTGTGGCGCTCCCGAACAGCTGCCTACCTTTTCCCTGCCTTCCATCGATCTGAGGAGGGAAGAGGACACGCCTCCTTGCCTCCGTCGCTTCAGCCATCGCTCTGGTCAGGGGGCATGTCCCCTGGCCTACTCCGAGTGACGGAAGGCAGGGATAAGGTAGGCAGCTGTTCGGGGGGCTGTATGGCTGTGCGGAGCCTGCTCCGCCAGCAGTACAGCCTGTGGGGCCGTTCGTGCGAACAGCCCCAGGGCTTGCATCGGCATCAATCATGCCGATGCAAGCCCGCAAGCCTGGCTGTGCGGAAACAGCCTGAAGCCCACCAGAATTTCAAGAACAGCTGATGTCATGGCACTGAATTTACTTTTGAGAGGTGGTGAGGGAGCCATACTATGTGTACACCGCTGATCAATCTGCCTTGAGTCCAAGTGACAAAAGCAGAATATAAATAACATAAATAGATAAAATTATGGATTGTGGCCACTGCCAACTAAAAGAGGAGAGCCATATAAGCATCTTGCACTCTTTAGAGGAAGGGTAGAAACAAAAAAGAAGTGGATGATTACTAGGGACGGGTTTTTGTATGTATGTGGTGCCACTCTTAACTGTGAAATGCCTCTGCAGGCATATCTATAACCATCAAAGACTCCTCTATTCTCTCAAGCTTTTGTAGGGATGTGATACGGAAGCATTGTAGTTTTATCTACTGTTTTATTGGTTTCTTCATTAGTTTCACTTGTTTTATATTAGTTGTACTTGTTTTATATTTTTGTGTTAATTTATGTTTGTTTGTAAGCCATTGATGATTAACCTCTAATAAATAAAGCTATTATATACATACACAAAGAAATAAATAAGATTTCCTAAAGAAAGGCATAACTCAAATAAATACACTGATGAACTCACATTAAGTTACCAGATATAATTTCAGTGTGGACCATCTAGTCACTTTCAGCTACAGATCACTGGAATTTGTTTACTTGCTCTTAAATTTATATGTGCATCAAGAGAAATAAATATAAAACTTAGACTTATGTAACAACCTGGCTTTAGCGTAGGTGCTAGGGAAGAAGCTGGCGAATGGGAGGATGACTGTGGTTTTGATGGCGGTATTGATGGCAGTGGTGGCAGAGGTGAAGAAGATGATGATGGTGATGAAGATGATGATGGTGGTGGTGATGATGTTGATGTCACTACTGCAGGAATTAAATTTAAAAAGGAACAGTTTGGTTTTGATTGAGAAACATGACATGTTAGGAACCAGATGATGAAAATCTATTACCTTCAGTATTTTCTGGAGACAAGGATCGATTATTCAATCCAGTGTTAGAACTTTCATAAAGTCTCTTGGGTGATTCTTTCGCCTGAAACAAACATTCAGTTCATTAATTCTAACATTCAGGGAATCTAAGAAAATCTCAAAAAAGAATGTTTTAATTTAATCTTATTTCAGGCCTAAGTACATGTTACAAAGTCCCTAAGTCCTATCTGGGGGCCTTTCCCCACTTACCTTAAGCCCCGCGCTACTTGAGGAGAGTAGCGCAGGGTCCCCCGGAACTCCCCACGAGAGGGGTGGCGACAGCGAAGCTGCGCCGCCGCTGTCGCACCCCCTCAGTGCGCAGCATAGGGGGGATAGGGGAGATTGGGGAAACGCCCTGGGTCTGTCACAAGGAATTTCAATCAAGATACATGAATTTTCCACTGGGGATTTAATTCCTAGGAATGTAAGGGGTGTTTCAGATTGGGACCATGGCACACAAGGAGAGGTTGTTTAAGCCTTCCTTCCTGTGCCATTTTCCTGATCTGAAATTGGAAAGGGCCATGCTATTTGTCCCACTGGGGAAGCTTACATGTACACCATCAATACACTTGAGGCTGCTAATAGGACAAATAGCACTTCCCAGAGCTGTTTCAGGACAGGAGAATGGTTCAGAGGAGAAGGCTTAAACATTCTCTCCCCATGGGCTATGCTTCCTCTCTGAATTGGGCTGCTGCATACTTGGGAATGAGTTCCCAGTGGGCAGTTCCAAGTGTCTCATTTGTCATGACAGTTAGATCATGGTGATCATATCCTATCCAGCAGAGGTATGAGTCAGCAAGAAAGGAATGATCTGACAGCTGGAGAACAGCAAGCAGACCGGTTCTAACCAGATGCAAGAGACCTTTACAGTGATTGGTGGAACCATGTATATAAGCAACAGCAATGTACTTTGTGTTTGTTCCTTAGGGAAACAAGTGCCTGGCGAAGCACTTTGTTGGACTGCTTAATATACTCTGTATATAGTATATTGTACATAGAGCAACTCAACGGTAAAAGCCTTCTTTTGAAAGAAACAGCTGTGTGGAGTTTTTCTTCATGAAGGTGGGGGTTTGCTGTACATGCCCACTTGTCTACTTTGAGTAGTACCGCTCAAGTCTGCTATCAACTATCCCAGTGGACAATTCATAATGCCTCATTGACTATCTTTGTGGCAGATCCAGATACAACCAATTTGTAATATGTAGATAGTTTCTCAGAAATCTCAGATATGTTTGCGCAATTTACCTTATCCTCAAAGAACCGCTCACAGCTATATGTTTTGAGTTTAACAAAAAATCTGCAAAGCTCAAATTATTAAAATTAGTTTTAAGGCACAGTAAAAGCACTAACAAAGGTGATTTCAGACTTCAGGTTATAGTGCCGTTAAATTAACAGATTGTAACTGCCTTTGGTTTTGAACTAACTTTGGTCCTCAGACAATTTTGTTCCAGAGAGGCATCATAGAAATACCCTAAATAAAATAAACAAATGGACAAAAGTCTACAGCTAACCATTTACACTGTGTTCCACAGTAAGGCCCCTTCCGCACACGCAAAATAATGCGTTTTCAAACCACTTTCACAACTGTTTGCAAGTGGATTTTGCTATTCCGCACAGCTTCATAGAGCGCTGAAAGCAGTTTGAAAGTGCATTATTCTGCATGTGCGGAATGAGCCTGGGTTTCCTAAAAAGAGATATTAAAGACAACTCATTTACTGCAAGTAAAAGGAATTCAGAAAATATCCAGTGTCTGATGTATACCGGGGTTAATGGCTGAGAAAGCTGTTCAGGATTTATGGAATTCTCTTTCATGGGTGTTTCATATGTGATAGATGAAACCGACTGTCCAGTATTACTGTTAGTTTGAAATAAGTATTGAGAAGGATGAGAAACTATTGAGAGAATGGATGGTCCATTTATGCCTCCTCCGTTTCCAAGGCGATTATATATCAAGGCACCATGTTCATCTTCACAAAACTGGTTCACAAGTTTGGATTCCAGAGCTTCAAAGAAAAGAAAAAAAATCATATATGGTGAAACTTACATATTTTGGTCAAGAAATAAGATTATCCATGTAACAGTGATCATGTTTCAACAAACATAAAAGTGTAACCATTTCTTTGGTGTTTGTTTAGCCTGGGGTTGTTATTTTTTCACATTTGGTGCTCCAAAGTAACTGTTAGTATTTCTGTACCTACAAATGGGGACCCACGATACTCATGGGGAGAGATCCCTCCCCCATTACAATTTCCTACTTAGAAGAAGAGTTGTAGTAGTTTGGATTTATACCCCACCTTCCTGTAAGGAGACTCAAGGTGGCTTACAAGCTCCTTTCCCTTCCTCTCCCCACAACAGAACGGTGGATCCCCAAATTAGAAGAAAAATCTGTGGGGTAAGTGTGCCCCCTATCTTCAGATTTAGGTATCTGCAGATAGGGGGCACACTTGGGAATTAGATATGTAGATATCTGTAAAGGAAGCATAACGGATCGGATCTAAGTAACTTTTCCACTGGAGAAAAGGGGACCAGCAGAAAGGCTGGAGATCATGGAAACTTCATGGGCTAAAGCCATGTGGCTACAGAGCTGTAATAAGGAAGGGAACTGGACAAGATAAAAAAGCTGTAATATTGTTGCACATCATAACTTATTGACTGTGTGTGTCCACTGATTTTCTTTATAACTTTAGAGTGGGGGTAGTTCATTAATAAACATATACAAAAGCAAACTCAGTTTTGCATTCTGTCTATTTTTAGATGTTAGACAAGCACAAAAAAGATCTCCTTCTGTAAAGGATATATGTAAACATAACCTAAGAACAGTGGAAGACCATTCAACCAATAGTCCAGCTATCACAAGGTGGAGGCACCAAAAGAAGGGAATCGCTAACCTGAACATGACTTGTGAGGCAGATAAAGTCTTTTCTGAGCAGGGATTATACGTACTCACTCACCTGGAAGAGTATTAAAGTCATCTATGAGATACATATGCTCTCTGTCAGGGTCTGATGCAATCAGATTCAATTCACGCAAAAATTCAACTTGGGTTGGATCCGAGGCGTTTACAATTCCAATCGCATACATTTCAATGTTGGCTGCATGAGCTTCTCGGACAGCAAAATCCAGCTTAACAGCTTCTCTCTTATCTGCTTGGCCATCGGTTAAGACTATAGCAACTTTCCTTACACCAGTTCGGGCCCCGAAAAATCCTTCCTGAGTAGCTTTGCGGATGGCAGTCCCCGTGTAAGTACCTTCGCCCATATATAACATTTTCCTGATGGCTTGTTTCACATCCTGCTGGGTAGTGTATCTATTAAGTCCAAATTCAAGCCGAACTTCCAAACTGTAGAGGACGAGACCGATTCTGGTAGCATTTCTGCCTACGGTCACTCTGTCTACTAAAGCAGTAACAAAATCTTTGATTATTTCAAAGTTTTCCGGACCAACACTTTCCGAGCTGTCGATCACAAATACAAGCTCCATGGGTATCTCCTTGCATTTAATACCACAGCCTGTGTAAGAAAAAAAAACAAATCCTGAATATTCCAAATTTTGTTAAAGCTACAGAGCTCATAGTCAACCTTCCTTATAAGTAATGTATGTAAGCAACAAATTATTAATATATTTTAGATTCAGAGATCAGCCAGGGGGAACTGCTGGTGAATGTAGATTTTCCCCACATTGCCCTCATAACAGTCTCTTATAGCCTCCAAAAAGATTATTCCTGGGACTGATGTGTTGGAATAAGCAACTTCTGCATGCCTGGACACTGGCGCTGTGTATCTTATTCTAACTGTGTTGTTGCCTCTCTTGTTTGCCATCCTTGTCTGGGCCAGGAGACCGCCCACTAACTTCCTTTCTTCCCCATGCTGCTCTGTCTTCTTACCTGGCCTTCGTCCTGAGCGCATGGACAATGGCTACCTGCCTTGGTGGGGCTTTCCCACTGAAGCAGTCTCTCACCTGCACACACGTGACAGTGCGTTAGAGCGCCCACTTGTCGTAGGGAAAGTATTCCTTAGATTAGGGTTTCTTTCTAGCTACCTTTTTCCTGCAACAAAGCTGTGAACTGGAGATGCTTGAATAAATGTAAGTTTTACCTTTTACATTTATCTCTTGGGAAGTTTCTATAAACTGCACTCACACACACTATTGGGCTGATCCATAATTCTAAACTAAATCTAACATGAGGGACTCATGTGGATAAACAGCTTGTGTGGTTCAGTAAGGCTGCAGTGAGGAGCAGGGAATGATGGAAAGATCAGCCCCTCTTTTTCCATGATGGACACTTATGGAAGAAGGAGGGCTGCCATTTTGCCCCCTTTTCGTCCCTATTCCCTGTGGCTATCTGTCCACATGGGTCCCACATTGCCTGAAATCATCTTTCCAGTGCATGGACCTAGATATAACTTTTAATCGAAGGTGAGATAGCTGGAAGTCAACATATGATGTGTAGCACTGTCATGTTTTCTTTGTGTTTGCATGTTTTGTTTGTTGTATGTGTGAGAAAACAAAAATTATATTAAAAAAAGAAACCAGTAAGCTTTGAGATGTTTGCAAATAGCATCCTTAGCCCCTCTCTGATGCCCATGTACCATCTGTTTATTTTTGGCAATTTGCCGGCCGCCTCCTAGGGTTAGGACCGGATGCCATCCACCAATTTGAGGGTGGGTTGTACTGTTGCTACTGTTTTAACTGGATTTTATGGATTTTAATGATATTCGATTTGTCTTTTGTATACTGTTGCTGTTTTCTGTCTAACTTGTACACCGCTCTGAGCCCTTCGAGGATAGAGTGGTTTATCAAATCGAATAAATAATAATAATTAAAAAAATAAAAATACTCTGTTGTGAATCTTTGAGCCACAAGTGGAGAGACGGTCATTTTCCTAAAGAAAGTCCACAGGTACTTGTCTAACCTGATCCAGGATTATCTAGCAATCGTAGTCTCATTCTAGACTAAGGGTTGGACCCAGACAATTTTTTCACTCTCACCTAATTCCTGTTCTTACTATTGCCCCCAACTCACATGTGCTTTGTTTATGAGAATCCCCTGGACCCCTTTTCAGAAACAGAAATGCTAGTGAGATCCAATCCTGAAAATTGTTTGGATAGATTAAGCATTCCCTGCCTGCCTCTTTGTTTTAGGAAGCTTTTCTATATTACATTTCAGAGCTCCTGCCACAGATGCAGAGGCATAGCAAAAAGGGAAAAGCGCTCAGTACACTGGCGCGTACTCCGCCCCCCACCCCGCAACGCCCCTCCTGCCCCTGGAACACCCTCACCACACCCTCACAGGGGTACGCGCCCAGTGCATCACGTACCCCCATCCCCTTGGAGCTACTCCTCTGCATAGATGGGCTACTAAGGTCCACATTCTAGCCCCGCTTTTTGATGCTAAGCAACAGGAAATGGTCAGTGAGCTTTTGATTTTCCCTGGAAGTTTTAAATACCCTAACAAATGTTCTGATTGGAACAGAAGATAAAAAGGCAAAAAGTGACCTGATACAAGATAAGGCCTGTTGAAAACTTACCACAGATCTCTTTAATCAGTTTAATGATATCTTCTCTCTAGGTTAGAAAAGACACGGACATCATCTGACAACTGCTTTCTTTCCAGCAATAATTTATAACATGGTTTCTCCCGCACAGATGTAAAATTTCAGGCATTTGTTATCCCTAGTGAAGTGGCCGATATCATTCCTCCTATGAACTGAATTAAATTAGGAATGCTGTCCCATTAAATCAGTGCTTGAAGTTCATTGTGGATGAAGAAACAGGAGCAACGTGAAGAAGTTTATCTAATGTCTCCATAATGTACAGAGGAATACAGTTCCCAAGATCTAAAAATGTAGTAATCTTTCACCCTAACAAAGACATTTTTGTGTGGATACTAGTTGCTGGTACTGTACATTCCACATAGGCTAACCTTACTGTCCACAATGTAAGTGATAAATGTCAACATCTTCCCCTTGAAGTTCCTTAAGTCAGAAGAATGTCTTTGCCACCCACTCAAATAGATGTGCCAAGGCAGGTAAGTTGACTGACCAGGGAATCTTTCTAGGTTGGAACATCTGGATGGGTGTTGAGTCTAGTTCACTGAACTAATATTCTGATTTTAAATAGATGTGCTTCATGCTTTGAAGTGTGTCTTGATCTCACAATAAAAACCCCCACCTTGTCTGTATGGATCCCTTTGCCTTGAGATTCCCTAATGTTAGGGAGATGTTTTCAATGCTCTTTGTTTCCATTTCTCAGAAAATAAATAATATTTGTTAAATATTAGCACTCTCCTTTTTTCTTATTCTAATAAATACACTGATTGTTTTCCCTCTTATGAGTGACACAATTGCCTTATAGACACTTATTTACAAAAAATTGCTTACTGTGAGGCCTTGCTCTCCTTTTGTTCCAGTTTTGCCCTGAAATGAAGATTTATTTAGTTATTTCCAAATTTCTTAGTAACCTTTGATGTAATTCATAGAGAAGATTTCTACTGATTTGGTATTAGGATATAGTCCACCATGATTTACTGTTCTCACCAAACAAAACCCTGATGGGCTAATGAATTTTACACTCTTAACATGTGTAAAAGGGTATAAACACTTTCCTTCACAAATATCAGAAAAGGGCATTTTGGGATATTCAGTATAGCTTGCTGTCCTTTGCTCTGAACTGCTCCTGCATATCTGTCCCCTTGTGCGATGAAAAATGTATGTCTATGTCAGCTCTGATTGGCCAGTCCCTGCGCTGTCATAACCCACCTCAATCTCCAGCCAATCTCTGACAATTTCTGAAGAGGTGAATTAAAAATAAAGTGCTGAACAAACATCTGACCAGAAAAAAACCTCCCATAAAGCGTTCGAAAAACTGAAGTGGACACTCAGTCTAAAGAGCTTGGTCAAGGGGAAGCAGTAAACAGCATTCTTTCCTCAAGCTGTTCAGTTATTAACTGAAGGCTGGAGATAGAAAGCAGAGCTTGTCCTACAGCAGAAAAACTCTCAAAGATCTAATGGGTAAGTATTTCCTTAATATGGGGACAGGGAAAGTTTGCTTAATATTTTTCTCTACACCCAGAAATTCCATGCTAGTGCGAAAACTTCAGGTGAATTTATTTGTAGGATCATAGAAATGGACTTAAAGACAAACTCAGAAATATTGTCCAGGTACTTACAGGTTCCCCTGCTGCTCCAGGATCGCCCACATTACCTTTCTCTCCTTTTCTTCCTCTTTCACCTGCAGCTCCACGATCACCCTTGGAATTGATTACACAACATCCATAGGACACTGTAATTATATCTAATTATTTCCATTTCAAATCTCATGCACTAAGGGAAAGGCTAGACAATATTTCTAACATAACAGTGGGTTTGCTATCAAAATTGACTGGAGTATATAACTATCAAATATTGTTTAAAGTGATTTTTTTCCTGAAAATTCTCAAAGCTAGATAATACAAACAGTCACAACTTAACCCTGGAATATCCTGAATGCACGTTTGGCAAAGATGAAGTTAAATCTCTTCACTTAAAATGACACTTAAAATTGGATTGTATCTGGTGGCTTCAGAGTATGATTCTCCATCCCTGTTGGTTTTTTAAGTGTTTCCAAATAACTTTATTTGCACAATAAATTCAATGTTGTGATAAATTGATGTGTATCATTGAAACATTTTGTCAAGGTAGCATAACATAATATTTTTGTAGTGGGAGGGTAGAACATAGCTGTGCAAAGATGGCTGGTAGAAATGGGGATCTGCAGGGGAATAGGAAATAGACAAAAACGGTCCCCTTGGTCAATGACAATGTCATTCTGCTAACCCAATAGCCATTAAGATGTTGGCATAACACCTTTGTATCCTTCCCACTCCCTTAAATTTCCTGAGATAAGACAATCTGATTGTAAACATGGAACTTCCATTTTGTAAATGTCTAAATTAATGTCTTTGGGGGCTTCAGTTCCAATAACAAACTGGCAGATGGAACAAGTAGCTGTTTCTCTAACAAAACTGTGAGTTCTAGAAGTTACAGCAGCTCATCAGCCTACAAGATTATGAGCAGCCCAATCCAGATGGAGGGAAACTCCACCATGACCAAAGATACTGCAGAGGAGGTGGCACCATGCTGCCTCCAATGGAGCTTTTGGTGGTGCAGCAAGCAGTGGGAAAGAAAAATGTGTTTCAGAGTGCTATGCCAGGATATTCCCAGACTATAAGCCCTCCCTGGGCCGTCATCCACTCAGGTGCTGGTGTAACACCCTGGCAGTGCTCACTGGCATCCAGGCACCACACAGTTCCATGGTGGGTTTGGCCATCATGGAACTGTGTGGTGCCTGGACGCCATTATCTTTGCTCTCTCCACCAGTGTAGGTGCCTTTTAAGCCAGCCGGTTCGGGTAAACACGCTGTTGTGGGCCTCTCCTGCTCCCCAAAACTAATCTCCTTACATCCTAATAGGGTCCTAAGGCATGTATTATTTCAGCATACTATATCCATATTTGAAAATTTGCTTAGTCTTTTGGTATCTCAAGTAGGTTTTTCCCTATTTTTATTTTTTATAGATTACAAGGAACCCTAAACAGCTAGATGTGAGTCCAGTAGCACCTCCCTCCCTCCCTCCCTCCCTCCGTCCGTCCGTCCGTCCGTCCGTCCGTCCGTCCGTCCGTCCGTCCGTCCCTCCCTCCCTCCCTCCCTCCCTCCCTCCCTCCCTCCCTCCCTTCCTTCCTTCCTTCCTTCCTTCCTTCCTTCCTTCCTTCCTTCCTTCCTTCCTTCCTTCCTTCCTTCCTTCCTTCCTTCCTTCCTTCCTTTATTAAATTTTTAAACCGCCCACCCCTGAAGGGCCAAACAGGCCAAACAATGTTACACACAGTGGCCGAAACAACATTACACATCATAAAATAACTTAAATTAAGCTAAAAACAGTTTACAGAGTTCATAAAACCTAGCAGCATCAGAACGGTAAAACAGTACAACAAATTATAAGAGTATGGCCTTAGAGACCAACAATATTTTTGGGGTATTAGCTTTAGAGAGTCAAAACTCCCTCAAATCTGACAAAGAAAGATTTGTCTCTCAAAAGCTCATGCCTCAAAGCTCAAATTTTGTTGGTCTCTAAAGTGATACTGGATTCAAATCTAGCTATTCTACCTCAACTCAAATCCTGAAAATTTTTAATTAAAATACAGTTCTAATCCATACCTTTGGTCCAAGAAGTCCTTCCCCAGGAGTTCCACGAGGCCCTGGTATTCCTTGAATTCCTTGCTCACCCTATTGATAATTAGGTCAGAAATGTTGTTATTTAATATTTTCTATCACAAATTAATCCTAATTATTACACGTTTGGTTTTAGGTATAAATTTTAAAAGAAAGGGAATTTTACTCAAGCTATTTTTTTGTCAATAAACTGATGTCAGAACACACTCTATGAATGTAATTATTCATCTTTCAGACTGAATTCTGCATTTGGGCATAATATCTTGCAATCCTTATTCCACCAGAGGATTCCACCAAACCTTGCTTCGCTTCTAAGATCTGATGAGATCAGGCTAGCCTGGGCCATCCAGGTCAGGGCAACTGTTACGTTTAGACTAGACCTAAGTGTTTCCTTCAGTTACATGTGATACCTTTGGTCCTTGGATACCTTCACCTGGAGGTCCTAGTGGTCCAGGTGGCCCTTGTCGTCCAACATTACCCTGAAGGGAAAAAGAACGTAGTTTCCTGAGAAATAAAGACCTGCAAAAATGTGATTTCATTTCACTTCTCAAAAAGATATGAAAGATATGAGAGACTCCTTGGCAGCAGCTGGCAGTCAATCTATCTTAAAACCCAGTCCTTGCCATATATAGTTAAAAGTATCGCTTTGATTTCAAGAAGGGATTTACTTCCACCTAAATATGCTTAGCTGTTTTGTTTAAAATGTTTATATGCTGCCCTGTCTCCTTAAATTCAAGATGGCTAACAAGGCAACATTGCCACTAAATAAAATACAAACATTAACAAATTGAAAACCATCCACAACATAAACAACTCAGCTAGATCTGAGTAATCAGTTGATCCTCCACTAAATGCTCTGAAATGAAACCATCTATGCTATAATCCACACATCATTTACTCCAACCCGTCAGTGCAGAAAGTGGATTGTGGACCAATGTCCTAATCTCGTAATTTTTAAAAATGAAGTTGTGGCTAGCTATTTAACCTAAGCAAAGGCAATGTACTTATGCAATGAGAACCAACAGCAGAAAAAGAATGTAACAACAAAAGCACATTGCATATAAAGGCTGCTGTGTGGTAATTACATTTATGTGTATTATGTATCAAACCTATATTCCAACACCCTTAAACTGCAGGCTGGAAACTGAGTAGCGAAGGCCGGTATCACCCGGGCCCACCCTGACCCTAATCTTCATGTGGAGATTGGGGGTGAACGAGTTGGGCTGGGCCTGCTCACAATCTCCACGTGAAGCTCAGGGGTGGGGCGAGCTTGCCAGTGTTCAACTATACCCCTGCCCCAACCTCTACAATTTGGGGTCAGGGCAGGGGCGTAACGAGGCAGCCCTGGGCAAACTGTAGCCCTGGGCAAAACCTGAGTTGGATGCCCCCCCCACCCCCATGGGCGGCCACTCCACCACAACCAAATTTCTTTTTGCACCAGGACATTGGTGCCTGCAGGGGGTGCATTTTTAGACATATCAGCACCAAAATTTCAGCATATCATCAGGAGACTGTCCTTATGCTACTCCCCAAGTTTGGTGAGGTTTGGTTCAAGGAGTCCAAAGTTATGGACTCCCAAAGGGGGTGCCCCATCCCCCATTGTTTCCAATGGGAGCTAATAGGATATGGGGGCTACAGATTTGAGGGTCCATAACTTTGGCCCCCCTGAACCAAACTGCACCAAACTGGGGGGGGGGGGTGCCATCATCTCCAGATGATACCCTGAAATTTTGGTGCCGATACATCCAAAAATGCACCCCTTGCAGGAACATCCTAGAAATTTGCCCAAGAATCTTTGTTCTGCTTTGAGTTTTCTGCATTGCTGTCAATGGGGGTTGCAGGCTGGGGGGGGCACATTTCTGAAGGCACAGTCTCAAAACTTTCAGGGTCTCATCAGGGGACTGCCCTAATGATACCCCCCAAGTTTGGTGCAGTTTGGTTCAGGGGGGCCAAAGTTATGGACCCTCAAAACTGTAGCCCCCATCTCCTATTAGCTCCCATTGGAAACAATGGGGGATAGGGGCACCCCCTTTGGGAGTCCATAACTTTGGACTCCCTGAACCAAACCTCACCAAACTTGGAGGGTAGCATAAGGACAGTCTCCTGATGATACGCCGAAATTTTGGTGCCGCTAGCCTAAAACCTGCGCCCCCTGCAGGCCAAAAAATGAAAACCACTAAAATACCCAAAAACGAACCCAGCATTTTGATGCCCCCCACAAGGTGATGCCTTGGGCAGCTGCCCACCTTGCCCAATGGGCATTACGCCAGTGGGTCAGGGTGCAGTTGTGGGGGGGGGAGGGCGGCAGCCCTGCAATGCACCCCAAGAAAGTGGCATCCAGGGCTCCAGCCCTTCCCTGCGCCCCCTGGGTGTAACTTCACTTAGGATGGCATTATTAGTCTTTAAGGTAGCATAAGCCTCCTCTTTCTAGAAGCAACAAATTAGATATCTCTCTGAAATTAATGAACATAGTTATTCATAAAATGCACAAAGTTTAAAGCAATTCAGCATAAAGAGGGATCTAATTCTAACTTACTTTTGACCCTGGAAGGCCTTCTCCTGGGGGGCCTGGGAGACCAACTGGTCCTCTGATACCTGGATCACCCTGAAAATTTAAATTTTCATGCTGTCACAATGTCCAGATTTACTCTATGCCAAACTCAATGAGCAAAGGAAGATTCAGGAGGAAAATGGAACACAATCACAATCCAAAGCCCTTCCCCTAACAATATAATCCCAATGTACAAGTACTTCAGAATAAATACCTTTGTTACAAAAGGTTTACAGTGCAGTCCTAAACAGAGTTATGCCTGTTTAGACCTATTAACTTTATTCCTATACAGAATTGCACCCTCTGAACTTAAATGAACTAGAAGGGTGTGATACTGTTTAGGATTGCACTGTTAGTCACTGCTACCTTCACCAACAAGAAAGGGAAAGAACATACAGGGAAATCATAGTCATAAGAACCTTATGTTGCTGATTGCATCTCCAAATCTCACACTGTTTTGACTGCCAGGTTTCCTCCAGTGATCAGCAGAGGGCATCAGTGCATGCACTGAGCTTTCTCTATTCACTGGATAACCATAACCAGCTTCAAAACTCTTGCCACAAATTGCACAAGTCATTCCTGGCAGCTTTCCTACTTTTCATGCCAGAATGTACTCTGTCAAATGGATGTGCTTCTGGTTTGTATACATGGTGTCAGTTAAAAAGTTCTGTGTGCAGAAGTTGCAGTGGCGTAGTGGTTAAGAGCAGGTGTACTCTGATCTGGAGGAACCGGGTTTGATTCCCTGCTCTGCCGTCTGAGCTGTGGAAGCTTATCTGGGTAATTCAGATTAGCCTGTGAACTCCAATACATGCCAGTTGGGTGACCTTGGGCTAGTCACAGTTCTTCTGAGCTCTCTGAGCCCCACCTACCTCACAGGATGTTCGTTGTGAGGGGGGGAAGGGAAAGGAGTTTGTAAAGGGGGGATTATAAATCCAACTCTTCTTCTTGTGTTTATCTCTCACATTCTAGATCAAGGAGTATAAATATTTTATCTCTGTGGTCTATCAGCTGCATAGCCATCTAATCCAGCAGTATAGGGGCTAGGAGTCAAAACTGGATCACGAGGCTAGGAGAGATGAGGGGGGAGGATTAGGGAGAGTTGGGAGATTAGGGGTCTGGGAAGCTCAATGGCTAGTTTGGGTTTGTCACAAGGGTAGTGTTTTGTGCGATGAACTAGTATCTAAGAAACCAAGGTTTAACTCCTAACTCTGCTATGGAAGCTCACAGGATGCCCTTGAAGTGGTTACTCTCTGTTCACCTATTATACTGCACAGGATGACTGGTTTTTGCCATTGGGAAAATATATATCCAAATAAATAAATGCAACCTGTTTCTCAACAATGCTGCATATTTAAAAATACATGAAAAATAAAACATACACTTGGTTGTTGTGGGTTTTCTGGGCTGCACAGCCATGGTCTGGTGGATCTTGTTCCTAACGTTTTGCCTGCATCTGTGGCTGGCATCTTCATAGGTGCATGTTACACACTGTGTCCACTGTAACACACTGTGTAACACACTTCTTTCAGTGATACACCTCTGAAGATGCCAGCCACAGATGCAGGCGAAACGTTAGGAACAAGATTCGACAATACATAAAACATACACTTTTTTTTAGTATTAACTGATGGGAGACTCTTGCATTTTATTGAGGAAAAGGCATCCTCTGAAAACAGCAGCAAGTTTAGAAGAACTAAATTTATGAAGAAACTCTTGCCAATTGCTGCAGGCACTGTGACTGCTGAACATCCATATGTATTTAACTGAGTTGAGTTACTTGCACACAGAGTATAACAGTGTGTAATAGACTTCCCTCTGTGATACACCTCTGAAGATGCAGAGGTGCACAGATGCAGGTGAAATGTTAGGAACAAGATCTACCAGACCACGGCCACACAGCCCAAAAACTGCACAACAACCAGCATGTGTTTTTGTAATTCAGTGCCACTAACAGATTGCCCCTGTTATTAGTTACTGCAATCCATTAGAGATACTAGATAACATTTCTTATATAGACTTATAGCACACTGTGACATTTTAATACAAAAAGCAAGACTAGAATTATTTTTAGGAAAAAACCTCACCCCTATGCACTAGCTAAGCAACCCTGCTAACAATATTAGTGTATTTATGGGAAGATGCTGCTACAGAATTAAACAAATCCCAACTAACAAGCACTGTGCTCCTCTGAAATGCATATGATAATCAACATGGAAATTAGAATTGTATATTTATAATTCAAATTAGTGGATTGTACCTTTGGTCCAGATAATCCAATCCCTTCAGGGCCTTGCTCCCCAGGTGCTCCTGGAAGCCCAGGAAGTCCCTGAAAATGGAAGGTGGAAAGAGTAACTGTTCATCTTTCTGACACAACATACATCCAATGATCCCTGTTATGGAAATGCCTTTGTTTAAACTTTTTGCAGCCCACAAAGGGATTAGTGGCATCAGACTTGCCAGCTAGATCAGCTCACCTGAGGCATGGGAGCATTCTATAGCTGCAGGCTGGAAACTTATCTGCTATTGCCTGGCATTGCTGAGGGAACCCGAAGCCACTCGGCTTTCTCCCGGCAGTTTCGCCAAGGGCTGCCAGGACTTGTAGGCAGCCCGCAAAGCGCATAGTGGCAGTGGGCATGCTGGCTAGATCAGATCTATAGCCAAGGCAAGGCATTGCAGGTTATGAATAATTAACGGCACTGACAATTAATGGTCAAAAGTGGCACACATGGGGCAAACTTCCCAAAAAGCAGGTCAGGCAATCCTGTTGTCTTGACAGAGGGAACCAGAAATGCCATTTGCAGCCACTCCTGCATGCTCACCTGCACCCTGGGGTCACCAGCAGTGTAAATAGAAAAAAAAATGGGTTCGTGAGAAACAAACTGAAGCATTTCCTCTCGGTCTAACTTAATTCTTTCATGGAAACAGGCACCCACGTGAAGGGAGAAACCGGGATAAAATAGATTCGGTTTTTAAAATACCGAATGTAACCCGGTATGATTATGCTGTGAAGAATCGTCCCATACTCAACCTCTTCCTCTCCATTTCAGTGAAAGGGAAATCCTGCATTCAAGATCCTGCAAGATCGCTTCAACTGGGAGTGAGTGGTGTGCGAGGAAAGGTGTGTGAAGGGAAAACACACAAGGCTGATGGCCATCCACCACATATAGAGAAGATGGAGAATAATGTCCAAACAGGATAATTAACTCATTGAAGGCAGCTGAAATATTATGCCTGACAGGGTGATTCTCTCTTACTCTCTGATCTTGCTCATCCTTCTTTTTCTAATCTCAGACAATCAAGTCTTTTGGATTATGAGGGACTTACAGCCCAATGGAATATAATTGCTAGTATTTACAGTGCCATCCCAAGCATAATTACATCCTTCTAAGCCCACTGACTTAGGTTGACAGGAATTAGTCCGTAAACAGTGCTTCAGACACAATATTTTTATATTTACTGTCGGGCCTGGAAATCCATCTCCCTTTGGCCCGAATGGTCCAGGTGGTCCTGGGTGTCCACGGTCGCCCTGTTGGCAAAAAGAAAATGCTTGCTTTTTTCAGTTTAAGGCATATATCTCAGAGGTGTACCAGCAGAAAATGGCACCTAGGGCAAGACCAATGTTTTCCGCGCCCCGCCCCCCCAATGTCCCCGGGCGCCAGTAGGAACATAGCTGTGGTTGGAACCTAGCCAATTGAAGGGCTTCACTTTTCGATGACTTAAAAGTTCCCATTCAGAATGTTCGAGTGCTAATCCCTCTTCCCTCATGAAACCATAGAGCTATGGGTCGGAGAGTCTGGAGGACTCAAGATAATTAAGGAGAGGAGACACTTTTTTCTACTGCTTTACAAGACGATTTCATACCCCCACCCCCCACTGGCCTCTCCAGATGGCGATGGCCTGGGGCGCTTCCCCAGAGAGGCTGGCAGCAAAGGGTCAATTTTGCGGGGGGGGGGGGGGAACGTAGCGCCTGGGGACATGTGACCACCCATGTCCCTCTGGCAGATATGTCACTGATATATCTAAATTACTTTCTGTTGTATTTGTTCACTTTAAGTTAATCTACCAAACTGATGATTACCTTAGCACCAGGAATCCCTATTCCCTGTTCTCCAATTGGGCCAGGAGGTCCAGGTAATCCAATATCACCCTTCAACAAAAATACACATGTATTACAGAATGTTGAAATAATTATATATTATATAAGACATGCAATGCAATCCTAATGTATACTCAAAATGTAAGTGTGTTTAGGATTGCATCCTTATTTGCTGTAGCATGTTTTCCACTTTTTTGTGTAACAGACAATTATTTAATTGAAAACTAGTTTTTTCATAAGTATTTACAGCTAAAACTTGCATAAGTAACTTGTACTTTGATTCTGAAATGCCTAAGAGGGATATCTAGTCAAGAAATTCTACAGGTTGGATCCAGTGTCTCCTGTTCATTAAATCAATGGTGCAGTTTGGTGATTTTAGACTTAACGGCCTTATGTGCTATTCCCTTTAGATGACAATCTGCATTTTAAACATGAAGAAGATACAGCTTGTTTTGCTCTTCCTGCTATGTCCATCAGTTAGGGCTCTTGATTTATGCCCCCAAATCTGTCCCTGATGAAGTTGACTCCAAGGATTCCTTTCTTTGACAAAGATTTCCTCCAATGGAGTAGGAATTTTGAAAAACATAGCAACCTACCATAGCTCAGGTTCAAGGCCAGAGGTGGGATCCAACCAGTTCTCACCACTTCTCTAGAAGTGGTTACTAATTTTTTTCTGAGTGCTGAGAAGGGGTTACTAAAGCAACCTCCCTGCCCAACAGGGACTGGAGGTGCGTGTGTGCGGCGGCGCCACTGTTTGAATCCCGCCACCATCGGAACCTGTTATTAAAATTTTTGGATCCCACCACTGTTCAAGGCCCTTTAATATTACATAATCCCGTAAACTATGTAGCTTGTAAATGTGACTCTACCTTGGTTAAAGTCACCACAGTGTCCAGTTGGTGTCTATATTACTGTGATGAACATGATAAAACAAGAGAAATACATCTGTTACCTTTGGTCCCATAATAGCTCGTCCTGGAACACCGGGCATTCCAAGACGTCCTGGAGCACCAGGTTCACCCTGCCAATAAGAAAAAGAGAATGTAATAACATTGGTAAAAATGGATTCTCAAGGTATTAAAAAGGGGTCCCCAACATGGTACCTGTGCGCACCATGATGCCTGCCAAACCTTTCCTCATGACTAAGGTGACCAAATGGTCACCTTTGTGAACCGGGACGGGCGGGTAGGCAGGCGGCCGCGCGCGTGGGAGGCTGCCGCACTGCCTTGCGCCCCAGAAGGCAGCGCGGCAGCCTTCCAAAAATCGGGGCACTTGAAAAAACCTGCGGGATGCGGGACTAATTGTTTTAAGGTGGGACTGTCCCACCAAAAGCGGGACGTCTGGTCAGCCTACTCATGACCGTCAAGTGTTTTGAAAGGGTGGTTGGGTCCTGGCAGGGCTTTTGCCCAGCAAGGGTTTGAATGGTTTTTGGAGATTTGGCTGGCTGTGTTGGCAGCCGGTGAGCACATTGCCAGCACAAAGGAGGGCGAGCCCCTTTAAAGTCTCGGTTCACCCCTCCTTTCTTCCGGTGATGCTAGCCCTCTCCAAGTGTGGCTCCCCTTTCCCTTCCACCCTTGCTGGGGCAGCATCAGTTGGTTTAGCTTCTCCCCACCCTGAGCAGCAACCGCTGAACTTGATGGAACTTTCATCCAGGTAGACATACACAGGATCACATTGTTATTTGCGCTGAACTCAATGTAACATTAGTTAGCTATGACAAATAATGTTGTTTTTAAGGGGGTTTAATCTTCATAAACATTTTTTCAACTGGGTTTTCAACTTTTTGTCTCTTCTCTTTCATGAAGGTTGGAATTCTCTTGTTTTTTACGTTTGTGTTGTTACTAGCTCCCTACCCAAAGTCTTAAGACATATTTTTACTCAATTTCCCTGCTCGACTGCTCTTAATTCTTTCTATCACTTAATGAAAGTATAGTTAATTTGCAGGATTGCTTCTTCATTATTCCCTGCACCCCAATGATCAGTTTATGAATTTTCAAACTTGGTTTTAAAGGGTTGTACAAACTATTACATTATATTAGTAGCATCCATGGCCTCTCCCAGCTACATGAATATTCTGGCATAAATGGGTCTAGGAAGGCACCTTTATGGCAAGGGTGGAGAGAAGGGGTAAAGTGCACAGTGAACAAACCCTGCTTGGATCCAATGTTTCCATGGACAGAAGGATTTTCATCTGCACAGTGTGATTTTCTTGTCTCCTTCCCTTTTGGGACAGCCCAAACTGCCCTCCGAAATGCTGCTTGGGAGGGTCCCCAACAAACAATGTTTTGGCTTGTTGTGGTGGTGGTGGTGAGAACAACTCATTGCACAGACAGACGTGGAAGTGTTCCATTGGATCAAAGCCATGGTCATGCTTTCACAAACAAACCAAGGTTTGTCATGACGACTGGATGCAGCCATAGACATTGAGAGCCAATATGGTGGAACTGTCTTCACCAGTGGGCACTCAGTTTGCCAAGCTGATACCAGCTATGGTAATACACAATAGTAATAAAATAATAATACTTTAGCTCCTGCAGGTCCAGCGACGCCAGTTGGTCCTGGTAGTCCACGTATACCTCTTTGACCTTGATCCCCCTAGAAAAAAATATTGTAAAGTTTTTTTCCTAGATAGCTTCTCAAATCAACATCATAGACTTTTTTTTTGGGGGGGGGGGTAAAAAGAGACTCCCTCCTTCCTCTTTCACCATTGGAAAAGCTGGTTGAATTCAAACCTATTACTTTATCATACCTGATGCTAACTATGAGCCTACTGATTAACACAACTTCTCTGCTTGAAATCACTCGGCTCCCTAAGTCAAACTACAATTGTTTGGTGAAATCTATAGGATGGATCCTAACCCCTGCTTCCATTTGCACCCTTCTTCGCCCATTGTGGAGGCAGTCCTCCACTGTGGGGTGCTTTTCTCTGAAGCTGGGTGTTTGTTAACTCACTGAAAGATGCTCGTCTTGCATGAGTGGAAGCTTCCAGATCTGGAGTAACGCTTTCTGGAGTGGTGGACCATGACCACAAAAGAAAGTACCTCAGCACAGGAAGAACCAAAGTTTAGACTCCAAGTCACTGTTCTAACACACAAGCTGCAGCTGCAATGCATTGTTTGACACTATAAAAGTGCAAACACCGGATCATTACTGACCCATGGGGTGACATAACATCACAGTGTTTACTAGGCAGTCTATGTTTACCGGATGATTTGCATTGTCGTTCCCAGTCGTTTATACTTTACCCCCAGCAGGCCAAATATTCATTCTACCGACCTCAGAAGAGAGGTTATGAGGAGAGGCTGCAGCGTTTGGGACTCTTTAGTTTGGAGAGGAGACATCTGAGGGGGGATATGATTGAAGGCTATAAAATTATGCATGGGGTAGAAAATGTTGAGAGAGAGAGATTTTTCTCTCTTTCTCACAATACTAGAACCAGGGGGAATACATTGAAAATGCTGGGGGGAAGAATTAGGACTAATAAAAGGAAACATTTCTTCACGCAACGTGTGATTGGTGTTTGGAATATGCTGCCACAGGAGGTGGTGATGGCCACTAACCTGGATAGCTTTAAAAGGGGCTTGGACAGATTTATGGAGGAGAAGTCGATTTATGGCTACCAATCTTGATCATCCTTGATCTGAGATTGCAAATGCCTCAACAGTCCAGGTGCTCAGGATCAACAGCCGCAGAAGGCCATTTGCTTTCACCTCCTGCATGTGAGCTCCCAATGGCACCTGGTGGGCCACTGCGAGTAGCAGAGAGCTGGACTAGATGGACTCTGGTCTGATCCAGCTGGCTCTTTCTTATGTTCTTATGTTCTTATGATGTAAGGCTGAGTCAACCTTGAGCTGGCTGCCTGAAACTGACTTCCATCAGAATTGAACTCAGGTAGTGTGAGAAGAGCTTTGATTGCAATTCTGTAGCTTACCACTCTGCGTCACAGGGCTCTCTCCCAGATACTATATGAGCACAATAAATCCATAAACACTTAGAAAAATGTCTTGCCTTTTCACCCTGTATCCCAATCCCAGGAGCCCCTTCTGAACCACGAAGGCCAGGCAATCCTGGTTCTCCCTGCAACAGACAGCAATAGAATATAGTTGTAGTCATTGTTTATACTATATTATAGGTGTGGTTTATATTGTACTGAGCTCTGTATCAGGAAGCATAGCTGATCTAACTGGGCTGAATGTCCATCATGAGCTCAGTAGGTTGCAGCACGTTGCCCTTTCTCCTAGCCTTAACCACCATTGACCACTAAGGTATAATAACCACTAAGGTATAATAATGCTAGCTTACTTTACTGAATTGGTGTGCAAACTACAGCAAGACAATATAGAGGCAGCATTATAGAAATGATAAGCACAAAACATATGTTCCTTAGCATACTGATGGATATTTCTGTGTTTGTGTGAAGTGCTATGAAGTTGCAACGGATGTATGGTAACCCAGCAGGGCTTTCAAGGCAAAAAACTAACACAGTGCTTGGTCGTTATTTTCATTAGTGAAGTAATGCCCTTTCCTCGTCTTAATTTTGAATTTACAGTCACATGAACACATGAAGCTGAATCAGACTCTTGCTCTATCAAGATCAGCACTGTCTACTCTGATGGGCAGTGGCTCTCCAGGGCAGGGGCGGAGCGAGGGGAAACTGTGCCCGGGGGAACATGTGCGTCCTGCACCCCTGCCGTGGTGCTGCCTGCCCCGCCCCTCCATGCCCCTCCACTCCCTGACCACGCCCCCCACCCCGTTGGCACTACACTACTGCTCCAGGGCATTAGGGAAAGGTCCAGTGTGGTGACAGCCAGTGTGGTATAGTGGTTAAGAGTAGGTGGATTCTAATCTGGAGAACTGGGTTTGATTCCCCACTCCTCCACCTAAATGGTGAAGGCTTATCTGGTGAACCAGATGTGTTTCCGCACACCTACATTCCTGCTGGGTGACCTTGGGCCAGTCACAGTTTTTCGGAACTCCCTCGGCCCCACCTACTTCACAAGGTGTCTGTTGTGGGGAGAGGAAGGGAAAGGAGCTCAAAAGTCACCTTGAGTCTCCTTATAGGAGAGAAAAGGTGGGGTATAAATCCAAACTCTTCTATTCATATCACACTCTACCTGATCCTAGCTGCAGATGTTGGGAATTGAACTGGTACCTCCAACATGCTAAGCAGATGCTTTACTATGAAGCTGCAGCTGTTCCCCATTCAAATCACTACTCGTGGTTATACAATATCTGCCCAATTCTTTATGTACATTAGATGATTAGAAGAATAATTTGGATTTATACACCACTTTTCTCAACTGTAGGGTTCTCAAAGCGGCTTATAAATTCCTTCCTTTTCCCTCCCCAAACAGACACCTTGTGAGGTAGGTGGGACTGAGAGAGTTCTGACAGAACTGTGACTAGCCTAAGACTACCTAACAGTCTCATGTGTAGGAGTGGGGAAACAAACCTGATCCACCAGATGAGAGTCTGCTGAGTGGGGAATCAAACCCGGTTCTCCAGATTAGGGTCTACCGCTCTTAACCGTTATACCACACTGGCTCTATCACAGTTCACTATTTTTTCACCATCGAGTCACAGCTGACTTAGAGCGACCCCAAAGGGTTTCTAAACAAGAGACATTTGGAGGTGGTCTACCACTATATCCCTCCGTGTATTTCTTGGAGGTATCCCTTCCAAATACTAACCAGGATCGACCCTGCTTAGCTTCTGAGATCTGACAAGAGCCGGTTAGCCTGGGCTATCCAGGTCAGGGCCAGTTCGCTAATCGCTGACCATAAATGAAAGTAGCCATTTGTAAGGCCATTTATTTCCTGGAAAAGTATTCCCTTCGTAGAAACTTTAGCAAACTTAGAAACAAACCTTTTGTCCTGGTGCACCGTCTTCTCCTGGAAGGCCAGGTAGGCCTGCCAGCCCTGAAGAACCTGGTTCCCCCTAAAGCAAATAAGAAATGGAGAAACTGGATATTAGTCCAGATCTAGAAATCTCGATGAGCATACCTGGAATTGAGCTTGAACCAGGCACACAGTCCCCAGTACCGGATCTCTGAATACAGCTCCTCTATTTCCAGAAATGTGGCTTCACCAATGATAACATGGAAACGAGTGGCTCTTTAAAAACACACTTGTTTGATTTGCTAGCATTAACTGTTGTAATTAAAATCTGTCATATTAACAGGGAGAAAAGAAGATTCTTCCCCACCAGTTTCACTCTCCAGCCTTTCTGTGGGCCTTTCCCCACTTACCTTAAGCCCCGCGCTACTTGAGGAGAGTAGCGCAGGGTCCACCGGCACTCCCCACGAGAGGGGCAGCGACAGCGCAGCCGCCACGATGCTGCCGCTGTCACGCCCCCTCAGCGCGCGGCATCTCTGGCGGTCTTGCAAAGGGCGCCTTTTGATGACCCCGCGCAGCACAGGGTCGTGGGGACGCCGGGGCGCGTGGCATAGGGGGGATAGGGGAGAGTGGGGAAAGGCCCTAAGTTACTATAAAAATACTCCATTTAATTCCCCTTCTGGCTCTTCCATTTCCACAGAACTGCTAACGAAGCTCCCATGAATCTGTAACAGAATTGCCCCTTTAAAAGTTCAGTATAGAAGTGGCTGACACTAAATTGCAAAATTCAACATGTGGAATAAAGATGTCAATGACTTTTGGATGTGCTAAAATAAAAGTTGAGAGGAAGGGAAGGCTGAATCCAAACTCTTTCCCTTCCTGATGGAGGGGGCTTGAATCCAGGTTTTTCATCCCCTATTGCTCTTCTAAATTCACAGTAAAGATCCATTCTAAGATCCATTCTCAGTAGCAACTTGTGTTTCAGCATGACTAGATAACATGTGCACAATGCCATACCAGGGAGTCTGTTGCTGATGTACCTATCCTTGGATTGAGGCTATGATCTACTGCTGAGCGAGAGAACAAACTAGTTTCTTAAACTGTATTCCCTTTTTATTTGGAAATCCAGTTACAATGTGATTTTAAAATAATCGGAGTGGGAAGGCTTATAAAAGCATCAGAATTAAATCTTACCTTTGCACCAGGTTCTCCAAGACCCCTTTCTCCAGGAGCGCCAGTTTCTCCTGGCAAACCTTGATCACCCTTAAACAAAAAAGCTAAAAAGCATTAACAACATAAAGATACATATAAACATTTTGCTCAATGTCTTTTCATTCCCATAGAGGCAACAGCAACAATCTCAGTTTAAGCCGCTGGCCCATTATGCATGGAGTGCTTTCTTTGGGGCTCTTTGCTCTGCAGTGGGGTCATTGTGGAATCTCCTTGAGTCTCTTTGTTTACATGTAAGCAGGTGCCCCACTGGTTACATCTTGCCTGTCCCCACTTCTGGGTCACTCCCAGTTGTTGCAAGATTGCCAGATATGTTTTTAAAGCCTTCTGTCCTTATACATAATTGCCTAAGGAATGGAATGTCTCACAATGAATCCCCAGCTAGTGAGCATGCAGGACTCACTAAGTGATTCCTGAGTGCCCATTGGTGGGCAACATTCCATCCTGTCCCAGCCTGCCTTCTCCTGACCCAGGAGCCTCCCACGGACCCAAACAACAAACTGGCATGCCGGGGCAGCAGCTGGTCACCAACCGCTGCCCTGCCAAGTCCGCCCCAAGCCTCCCCAATGCATCCTCCCCACACCTCAAACAACCCTCAGGACATACCTGACAAGGACAATAAGTGCTGGCCTCAGGTAAGTCTAGCTGGGGCTGGTCTTGTGCCGCTCTCCTGGGGGAGGAGGGAGGGGGAAAGGGTCCCCCACCTGCTCTCTCCCCCACGTCTAGAGCCCATTTTATTTTAATTTAGTATTTTTATATTGATATTTTTGTGTTATGTTGATATTGTACTTCTCGTAAAGAGCCAGTCATAGATCCCCTGGAAATGCCCATGAAGAGTGAGGCAGAGAAAGACCAAAAGCAGCAGAAACCCCAAAGCGAGGGGTAACATTGGGGTTTCCCTGCTCTCACTTACTGTGGGGCTTTCAGGATCTGCAGTGACGTAACACAGAGGGTATCTGCAAGGAACTCTCTGCCCCAAAGAAAACATTCCCTCACTGTGGGGCAGAACAGTGTATAATCAGCCACTGAATGCATGGCAAAATTCAAATTCTTACAATATTACCATTGTTAAAATCACTGTTTGACACCTCAGTAGAATCAATATTTCTAGGTCTAACAGTGCATTCCTAAGCACCTTCCTGGCAGTAAGCCCCACTGGACAGATTCTGTTTAGGATTGTTCTCTTGATTTGGTTAGATCTTGAGAAAGATCACAGCTAGAGGTACTCAACTGTTGGTCAATGGCTCCCCAAAAGCTGCTTTTTAACCAGCATAGAAGCATCTTCAGATTTATTGTCAGCATTCTTAGGACTGAGGATGAGTTCACACAGGATGTTGATCATTCAGTGATTGCCATATCAAGTGGTGATGTGCAGGCATGAATGATCCACTGTAAATCAGCTGCCAAGCAAGAGTTGGATCTAACCTCCCATTCGGAAAACACAGAAGATTTTCCCTCCTTTCTTTCCTCCAGCAACATGATGCAACATCCCATGGCAAGATGCGGAAGGAAAGTCAGCCTGCCCCCTTCCCCAAACACTGTTACCACAAACAGACACAGTCCAGGGAAGGTACTATTTGGCCTGTTTATACTACTGTTGGCCAAGAAGCCCATCCCCCTGACTTTTTCTGTTCAGGTAACAATGCAAGGTGGAGACATGGACATTCTTTCTTACCTTCACTATGGTCTGAACCAGAACCAGAACGTGAACAACATATTGAGGAGAATACACAAATCGTGTATGACTGAGATTGAGTTCATACATCTGTGCTCCCCCACCCCCCATGAACTCTGCCTTAAGGAAATCAACCCTAAATCCCAAAATAAGAATAAGCCAACTTTAAAAAGTCATATTTAGCATTAAAATCAAGGAGATGGTTCAGTTACAGTTGAATTTTCTCACCTTTGGTCCAGCTAACCCCTGTCCTGGGGGCCCTCTTGGCCCTGGTGGGCCTTTTGGGCCTTCTACTCCCTAGAAAAAAAAAGTCAGAACATTCATCTGGTAGAAATGTTTTACTCAGTGTAACATCTTTTTAAAAAATGCCTTACACACCAAAACTCACCTTCTCTCCTTGAATTCCAACACCGGGCAATCCAATGGGCCCAGGCAAACCAGGAGGGCCAATTTCACCCTAACAAAACAAATTTGGATGCTTTTTACTGTGTTCCAATGCACAACAATCCAGTAAATAGTTTAATCTTCATTAGGTACCAGTCGACATAGTCCCTCTGAAGCTAATTGCATAGCCTCACAAGCATATTCTATATTTTCTAAGGACACGTTTAGTAAACTTTATGCTTACCAACTTAATGGCAGTAAACAACACGTACAGTCTCTGCTTTTTTTCCCTTCCAGAACTTAACTTTCCCACAGACTCAAACGCTTTTTATTTCACCTCACGTTTTACACTGGGGAGATGTTAAAATGGACTGGGGATAATTTATTGGCCATCCATCTATCTGCAAACTACAGTATTGTTCAATGGCTATTGAAAAAAGCAAATTATTTTTGCTTCATTAGCTCCTTTGTGAGTAGTATCGGTCACAGAGCATTCTGTTTTATTTAGACTGTATAAATTCCCTGACATATTTACTGCTTACCTTCTCACCCTTGATGCCAATGCCTGGTTGCCCCCGAGGACCTTTTGGGCCATCAAAACCACGATCTCCCTATACAGAGAAAGGAAGTTAAATCTCATTTAACAAACATGATCCATACTTTCATCTTAGATCCTGTTTAGTTCAAATGGAGGGGTTGTGGAGAGCAGATTGGAACCAGACTAAATTGTCAAATGGGAAAATTGAACTTGCTTGTCTTCCTCCTACCACTGCAGTTCTTTGATTTCCACAAAATACTGTCCTCCAGGGAACTATGGGACCCTGACACGAAGGGGGTTCTGCAACAGGAAGGAGGAATTGGTAGAACTTGCCAACTTAGTTTGGATCCAACCCAATGTAATGTGTAATTCAAAGTACTAAGAATGCAAAGAAAATGCCTGGAGTTGTGTTTTGGTTTTTTTTGTATATCAAAGAAGTTTTTCCCCCAATTATTTCACCATTTCATTTGTGATAAATGAATCAATGTTTTATCTTCTTTCCATTTCAAATATGTTTGATCCAGTTCTGAACTTGGCACATCAGTGGGAAAAAAACTCAACGCACATCACATATAAACACAGATCCCCAGATGGACAGAAATGTTGGTAGATGGAAAGCTGAAGAGACCTTCTTAAATATAAAGTCTCACATCATGAGCAACTTGTTCCATAATCAAGGTCTGTTAGATGAAAGAAGGAATACCATCTTTCCAGTCTCCCAGAGGTTTTGGGAAGATAGGAATGATGACTGCACATCTGGGATTGCCATAGAACGGAAACTGAAGGATTTCTTTTTACGTTTCAGCTCTTCCTATTTGGAAATGACAGTGGCTTAATAATTTAAAAAAACAAGCAATGGACCTTCGAGGGCCATTGATTTAAAGAATACATTCCTTTAAAATAATAACTCTTTATACCTTTGGACCTGGGAGACCTTCTCCTGGTGATCCTCTTTCTCCCTGAATACCTTGTGGTCCTTGAGGTCCCTACAATGATATTTGTAGAAAACAAGTCAGGAAGAAATCAGAGTTGCTTTGATCTTGACACATCTTCGTGGCTTGGAGCCTCGTTGCAACCTGTCCCAAACTGCTGTAGGAATAGTATATTCATGAGACATCAAGGAGATAAATATGCATGGCAGTCATTAACAAGTTATGCGGGATCACACTAGCAGTCTTTTTGTCTTTCTTTCTGGCCCCAGCATCACTGACAAAAAGATTCGAAAAGACTTTGCAATGTGGGGGTTTGCCCTTGCAATAATTCAACCAAGCAATCAAACATGAGCTCAGCTTCGACAAAAGATAATTATAGGATCACTTGCACGCTTCAAGTTAAACAAGAACGTAAGGTTCCCCCTGAAGAAGTTTAGAATTAGATTCAGAGACAGCCCAATCCAAATGGGGGGAGTGAAGAGTGGCAGCCAGGGATGGTGCCGCAGCGCCACCTCCAAAGAAACCATCTTCTCTCCTTAGGAAGCCCATTACAGGAATGACTTACGCTACCCCTGTAAGTCTGCACCACAAAAAGGAGGAGTTCCCAGATCATTCTGCCCATGGGAACACCCCCAGGCCATCCCCACCAACACGGGCATGAGCCCTGATGTGGAGGGGCACCAGCACACACGGCAGTTTCCTGCTGCCAGCAGAATAGCCCCTCTGCCAGCGTATTTGCCCCAATACCAGCAGAGTTAGCACCCACATTGGTGCAACCCTGTGCTGCTTCCAAGGTTCTATTTGCTTCCCCCCACCTCCAAGTCAGGCCCTTTCCCCACTTACCTTAAGCCCCGCGCTACTCTCCTCAAGTAGCGCGGGGTCCTGGGGCACTCCCCACTACAGGGGCGGCGACAACGCAGCCACCCCGACGCTGACGCTCTCGCGCCCCCTCAGCGCGCGGCATCCCTGGCGCTCCTCAAAAGGCGCCTTCTGATGACCCTGCGCAGGGCGCAGGGTCGTGGGGACGCCCAGGCACGTGCCAGAGATGTCGCGCGCTGAGAGTAGCATTCAGCAAAGGTAAGTGGGGAAACGCCCTCAGTATTTTCTCAAGCATGCTCGTTTTTCACACCATCTTGTCTGTTGAGGAATCTCCCACGTGCCGCAGAGTATTGTGCTGACAAAGGTCTATATAAGACCCATACTCGCATACGGAGCTGATCGTAGTGTCACCCCATGGAGAACAGGACACACCTCTATGGCACCCCAAAATGAAATCCCAGTTCCATTATACCCTTCCCTGAACAGGAGCTCTGAGGTTTACTGCAAAGGAGAGCTGTTAGGAGTATTCTTTCCTGATAGATTCCCTCAAGGGGATTCTCCCAACAGAAATACATACCGGTAAACCTGGTTCTCCAACCCCTGGTGGGCCAACAGGACCTGGTCTTCCCGTTATACCAATATCTCCCTTCAGAAAAAAAAAACCAAGTCATTTTTTATTTGGCCAGAATGCAATTTTTTTTAAAAAAAATCCTTAATGATAAAGAAATAAAGCAAGTCTTTTTCTAGGATTAATCACTATTTTGAAACAGCAGTTGAAGCAAATATCCAGTTTCGGTGCTGATAATTGTACCAAGAGCTAACTGTGAAGTGTTGGGTGTCTTTGTTTTAAAAGAATGATATGAAAGTATTTGAACTGCATCCAGAATACCTTTCAGGTATCACAAAGACATCGTTTATTCTTCTAAGTTATAATCCAGTCATATATTATTTCAGCAGCTTCCCTCCCACCCCTTTTTGTTGGGTTGTCAGGTATGCTACATGATTGGCATTTTTTACCTTTGGGCCAGGTAATCCTACTCCAGTTTCTCCAGTTAATCCAGCAGGGCCAGGGAGGCCTCGTTCGCCCTGAGGGAGGGGGAAGAAAACTCGCTTTTAATTTTTTTAGGCTTTTATGGAAAATAGATTTGCGTCTGTTGTCTAGAATGTACATGTTTACAGATGTGCATAAAAATGACAACTAACTTGACGAGAAAGAACTTATGCTAATGCAAACTGAGAACAGAACAGAATCCAAACTGCAGTGGTCTACCGGTCTGATTAATTATATGATGGACGATTGTTTTCATGGAGGGAGGTTAAGAAAAATGAAATGTAGCAAAAATGGGGAGGGGAAGACATGGATTAAAATGGTAAGCTGGAGGAGAAAGAACTGCTCAAACTGAAAGTGTTAAAGACATCCACACATGCATTTATTCAAGTTTCTGTCCCATTCACATATAAAATTAATACAACAGAGAATCTGAGCGTGTGCAATAATGAATATGACCAAAACAAATACAAATTGAAAATGTAAAAAAATCCACATCTTTAATGCTGGGATCCAGGAACTGGATCCAATAGAGTGTTTTCATGGATGGAAGGACTAGCTGAGCTTTAGAGACAGCTGAGCTTTAGAGACAGGGCAGGGGATGAAAACGACATTGTGTGAAGAAGAAGAAGAAGAAGAAGAAGAAGAAGAAGAAGAAGAAGAAGAAGAGGAGGAGGAGGAGGAGGAGGAGGAGGAGGAGGAGGAGGAGTTTGGATTTATATCCCTCCTTTCTCTCCCGCAGGAGACTCAAAGGGGCTTACAATCTCCTTGCCGTTCCCCCCTCACAACAAACACCCTGTGAGGTGGGTGGGGCTGAGAGAGCTCTGAAGAGCTGTGACTAGCCCAAGGTCACCCAGCTGGCGTGTGTTGGAGTGTACAGGCTAATCTGAATTCACCAGATAAGCCTCCACAACTTAAGCGGCAGAGCTGGGAATCAAACCCGGTTCCTCCAGATCAGAGTGCACCTGCTCTTAGCCACTGCTCTTAGCCACTACGCCACTGCTGGTCCCTGGTGAGTTATACCATAGAGTTTTCATGGATAGCCACAGCATCGCTGAAAATAGTTACATCACATCCAGGTTTTGTCATGCAACGTGTGATATAATTTCTGCTCCTGGAACTTTTTCACAGGTCTAGGAAGCAGAAGCGGGAGCGCAGACGCACCAGCACAAGCCCTCCCTTCAGAAGTGGCCAACTGGTAAACCTAGTCCACTCACACTGACTGTCTTGCCTGCACCCAGAGGCGTAGCTTCAAAGGGGCGGGGTGGGGGTGTGACGCACCGGGGGGCGTGCCCCTGTGGGGGTGGGGTGAGGACGTGGTGGGGGTATTCTGGGGGCATGGTGGGGGCGTTCTGGGCAGGATGGGGACGTTCTGGAGCGCGACGGGGGGGCAGAGGATGCACCACTGCACTGGGCGCTTTCCCCCCTTGCTATGCCTCTGCCTGCACCCTACCACTGCAGCTCAAAATGTTTCTTGAAATGCTGTTCCTAGTAGCAGCATTTGGGGATAGTTTGGGGCTGCAGCAGAAGAGGGGAACTGAGAGAGTCAGGCTTCATGGAAATCATTCTGCTTACCGAAACATTGGTAGATCCAAGCCTGCATGCCACACACATGTAGCTGCCTTACAGTGAATCAGACCATTGGTCCAAATGGATCAGTATTGCCTAATAACACAGGCAGTGTGTCAGGAAGAGGTCTTTCACATCAGCTACTGCCTGGTCCTTTGAACTGGAGATGCCAAGGACTGAGCCTGGGACCTTCCGCAGGCCAAGAAGGGGCTCTTCCACTAAGTGCCAGTCTCTCTATCATTTATTTGAATGGCACACCTGGGTGTATATGTGTATGTGTGTGCATGTGTGTGGTAAGTGTGTTAACTGTCAGAGCAGTAGGCAAGAGGAAGCCAAACACACACTGGATCCAATTTCTTTAAAGGGTTATGTTTTATATGGACCTCAGCATTCGCCATGAAATGACAGAAAGCATTAGCGTGAACCCAGTTCTCACTGATCAATACTGACGTATTGTTGTTGAGAGAAATGCCCTTGAAGTAAAATTGCTTTCTCCCACCTGAAGGAAACAATTGTGCCATGTAAAGTCTTAACAAGATGTTATTTCTGAGCTACTCTTTCATGACTCCCTGCGGCTTTAAGCTGTACAAATCTTTAAATGGGCTGAAGTGTGCCTTGAAGGAGATTTTTGTGATGAGGAATCTCACGGAAGTTTTACTTTTGGAGACTGACACAGTCTCTATTAAATATGAACATTTAAGGAAGAAATTCCTTCTCTTTAGATTTTTCTTTACTTATTTTGCAGAAACTCTCTGTGGATACTGGTATTGGTGGGTTTTCCGGGCTGTGTGGCCGTGGTCTGGTGGATAATCTTTGTGGATAATTTTCAGTACTGCTAACATGGGTAGGACTCAAAGGTTCATTATGTGTGGAATGCCTTTTATGAACCTCTTCGCTACACAGTGAGGTCACAGTGAGAACTCCTCATCTTTCCTTGTTTATACACAAGGAAGTACCCAATGGCCTGCTGTATGGGTTGCCTGCCCTTACTTCCAGGTTGCTCCCAGTTGATCACAAGATCGACAGCTTAAAAAAAAACGTCTTTAAATTTTATATTGATATTCTTCTATGGCACAGCCTTGCTCCCTCCCTCTGTTGCAGAGCTGGAGAACTCAGGAGGAAGAACTCAGGAGCAATCGATCACTGATGGTGGAGGAGTATTCCATGGCCAGGCAAGCCCCTCCTCCTCCCCCTCCCGAGAAAGCAATGGGAGCCTGAAGGGTGGGAAAAGGGGAAGGGAAGAGGAGGTGGGTGAACGCAAATAGAGATATATCGATATTCTTCACAAGATCGCTTTTTTCTTTTGAGCCCTTTAAATTTCATGCCAATATTTCTCATATCACTGTTGTGCAGGATCATTATCATTAATTTGGGGGGTGGGAAAGGGGGCCATCTATCCCCTGGAAAAACTTCTGATGAGTGGGGCGGGGGAAGACTGGAAGAAGTAGGAACCCTGAAGTCAGGGAAAACATCAGGGTTTGCCCCCTTTCAGGGCTTTCAGAATTTGTGGAGCCATAAAGGTAAGCATGTCTGCAATGAAAACTCTGACATGGACAAAACAGACCTCACTGCAGAGCACCAGTGTATAATTGGCCACAGTCAAGCAAGTGGTTTAAAGCACCGGCATCATTATCAAAGCCACAAAGCAATTGTATTTTTTACGTTACTGTACCTGCCCCAAAGAAAGGAATTGGCTAGATGATATCCATTTGTGTTACTGTAGAAATTAGGGTTGCCGTCGGATAGTTATGCCTGGAGTTCTTCTAGAATTACAACCTATCTCCAGGCTACAAAGGTAACTTCCCTTGGAAAAATGGCAGCATCACAGGATGAACTCTATGGCATTCCATCCCTGCTGAGCTCCCTTCCACCCACCATAGACTCCGCCCCTAAGTGGTCAGGAATTTCCCTACCCAGAATGTCAGAAAGTAAGATTAGTTGCCATCACTAAGCAGGATAACTAGCCTGGTGTTTGTTTTTTTAATGGATTCTGCTGTAGCAAAACGAAAAGCTATTTTTATGGGGGGATATCAAAGCAGAATAAAGAAACATAGTTCTTTAGATACCAATCTGAATGTATTATGAATAAATAAGCTCAACTCTTTGATTGAAAATGTTTTGCTTTTTGTTGGCAAATGATGTGTATGAGTCCATTAGGGATAACAAACAGTGAACCTCTTCCAGTTGCCTAAACCCAGAGGTGGGATCCAGCAGGTTCTCACCGGTTCCCGAGAGTAGGTTACTAATTATTTGTGTGTGCCGAGAGGGGGTTACTAATTGGTGATTTTGCCACGTGATTTTTGCCTTAGTTACGCCCCTCCTCTTCAGCAGTAGTGTGCAGAACTTGAAGTAGTCTAGCAGGAGGTGCACTGGCGTGCGTGGCAGCCTGCGCCTGCGTGCATTTATTTCCCGCCCAAAGATCGGTGCAGCAGCTGCCACAGCCCCGCCCAGGAATGCCCCGCCCCTGGAATGCCCGGCCACACCCCCGTCGTGCCACACCCAACCCCATTGGTGCTATGCCACAGTTTGAATCCCACCACCATGGGAACCTTTTACTAAAATGTTTGGATCCCACCACTGCCTAAACCTGTCCATCTTGAAAGCCTTCACGTTCTGTTTTAAGCAGCACATAAGATTGTTGTCATAGTTTCTAAGTACAATGGGATCTCAAAGTTATCTTGATTTGTTTTGAGGGGCTTCTGTGATCCTCTCCCCAGGATCACCTTAATCCCAAAACCTGGTGAATCACACCTGGTGTGAGGAAAAGCAAAGTGTGAGCAAGATTGTGATTAATGTTTGTTAACATTTAAGGATCAGATGGGTGCTGTGGATTCTTACCTTTGACCCCTGCACTCCTTCGGGCCCTGCATCTCCAGGTGACCCTTGAGGACCCTGTTAAAACATAAATATTTGATCAGAAACTTCTGCAGTTCTAAACTGAAGGCTGGATTTTCTTTGTTTTAGTCACGTGACTGATTTACTGATAATCTTCACAACTGTTTCCTTTCTTCATTATACTCCACGGTCAAATTAATGACAGTACTTTTTAATATCCCTGAAAATTTGTCATGTTCTCAGTACCTACCACCCAGTGGTGCAGTCAAGTAACTCTTAGGTATAAACTTAATGGTTTTTATGGTAGCTCCTTTCTGAAGAGGAAGAAGAGTTTGAATTTATATCGCGCTTTTATCAACCATAAGAAGTCTTACACACTCCTTCCATTCCTCTCCCCTTTGTGGGGTATGTGAGGCTTAGAGAGTTTTGTGAGAACTGTGACTAGGCCAAGGTTATCCAGCAGGCGTCATGTTTAGGAGTGGGGAAATAAACCCGGTTCACCAGATAAGAGTCTGCTGCTCATGTGCAGGAGTGGGGAATTAAACCCATTTCTCCAGATTAGAGTCCACCAACGCACAGTTTGTTGGAATATGCAATGTCTTATGTGCAAGAAAGAAGAGAAGAAGCTCTTCTGGGGGCAGTATATGGAAAGAGCGCATGCACACACGCACTCGCGCAAACATCACTACTTCCACTGCCAGTGAATTCCACAATACATTGGCATCTTCAGTTCTGTGGAGTTCCGGACCAGTTTTCTTTCTCTGTCCCCTCTGCCTGCATCTCTTGGTGTCAGTAATAAACTCTGTCTGCCAAAGTAAGACTCTATTTAGCATGAAAAAGATGAATCCTGGAGTAAATGTTATCTGCTTGTTACCTGGAGCCCTCGGAGTCCTCTTGGACCACCTGGACCTTCTGGGCCCTGAAGGAAAAGTGAACAAAAACCCCACAAATCTTTCTTTATGCTGTTCAAGCCATTTTTAGATATGATAAAATATAGCAAGTGGACAACTAGCAAGAAAAGATGGTACAAAATGTGGTAAGGATTGCTGAAACATGGGCCAAAAGTTCATGTGAAAGCAGGTATTTAAAAATCCAACATATTTTTTTACACAGACATCACAACCAAGTTGTTCTCACTTTCACAATACTCTTCTACCTCACTTTGTACAGTTATCACACTACTTGTACAGGATTAAGAGGAGCAACCCTGTAACTCTCTGTGGAATGCTGCTCTTGAGACACAGCCTAAACACTACATTTGGCTCGAGCCAAACTGGGTCCCCCCCGGCCCAACTCTGATCTTTTCACCAACAAATGGTACTTTGGAGAACCAAACTTCCCAAGCATTCTGGGGTTTAATTTGGCTCAGGATTATAGCGCAGGGGAAGAGGGACTTCAGACTCATCTTTCTGAGCTGGAATAGCTCCATGAGGTGTCCTCTGTGACCTGTTTGTATGTACAAAATTAGCGCTTCTATATAAACCTTTAGAGATTTCAGAGGCATTTAATAGGCATTAGTAAACCTTTACAGTAGAATCCCCTTTCTTGATAAGGAACCAAAAGATAGTTACTCACTCGATCACCTTTTATTCCTGGTGTTCCGCATTCACCTCTTTCACCCTTGGATGAAAAACATCAAATAAGTAATAACATCTCTGCATTTTTATTTGCACGTTTCTCTTCAGTATTTTCTTTTTTTCCCCCCATCCTCCTCCCATTTCCACTATTCTGTGTAGCTGATGAATATTTGAGGTGCTAAAATGCTGTTTCCCTACAATCAATAAATTAACATAGAGGTTCTAGTCACTGCAGCGGATGTTGGCCCAAGAAGGTGAAAAGAGAAAACATACCTTTTCTCCTTTGTATCCAGACTTCCCCTTAAGGAAAAAAACAAAACAAAATATCTTTATTAAATTGGTACTGACATTATTTTCAGAGTAAAAACTCCATTAGTACAAGAGAGCAGGTTCACTGATTTGAAAGGTTTAACTCACTTAACATATAGACTCAGTATGGTAACAGACCAGTGTGGCATAGTTGTTGAAGGTGAGACATTCTTTCATAGCCTAATGTAAGTCTCAGGGTTGTGAGGATAAAATGGAAAGGGAAGAACCATATATGTTGTCTGGGGCACCGCAGAGCAAAGGTGGGATCAGAGGTGGGATCCAGCAGGTTCTCACAGGTTCCCGAGAGTAGGTTACTAATTATTTGTGTGTGCCGAGAGGGGGTTACTAATTGGTGATTTTGCCACATGATTTTTGCCTTAGTTACGCCCCTCTTCTCAGCAGTGGCGTGCAGAACTTGAAGCAGTCTAGCAGGAGGTGCACCGGCATTCGTGGCAGCCTGCGCCTGCGTGCATTCGTTTCCTGCGCAAGGACTGGCACAGCGGCTGCGTCCTTGCCACAGCGCCCCTGGAATGCCTGGCCATGCCCCCGTCATGCCCCGCCCAGCCCCGTTGGTGCTATGCCACAGTTTGAATCCCACCACCACGGGAACCTGTTACTAAAATGTTTGGATCCCACCACTGGGTGGGATACAATTAGATGGATAGGATAGGATAAAACAAACAAAAAGACAGACAGGCAGGCAGGCATTTCTTGGTTTGTCTTGAACTGGATGGGGGTTATGTGAGTGCATATGTAAAAAAGATATCATTAGCATCAAAATCCCAGGGCTAGCTTTTCCATGAAAAACTGTTTCAGATTTCAGAGCAAGTTTTGTTTTCCTGCACAATAACATTTGTGCAGAGGAAGAAATCACTGCTGTACTTTCTGCTTCAGGTATGAAAGTATCCAAGACTGGAACTACAAAACTCCATTATATACCACTGCAAATGTCACTGTCTACCTATTTCCTTGGCGGTTCCAATCCAGGCATGGATTCTGTCAAACTTTACAGCACTAGTCATTGGCACAGTGTCTGATTTAACTGTAGTCATGGACATGTTTTGGAACAGGTAAACCATTTCAGTCACATGGACATTTTGTAACATCAACATCAAAACCTTTATTATAAAAAGAGTACAATTAAATGGTGGATGAAGAAATAATGTGTTAGTAATTTTAAAGAATGACTAAGTCAAGGAGTTATACCTATAACAACTGATGATCAAATTGTTAATAAAATGTTAATATGCTCTAAGCTTTGCAACAGAGTACACAAATTTCTCTGTAACTTCCCTAGAGTCATTGTCCAATAAGCACACCAGGTGATCGGGAGCAACAGCCGCAGAAGGCCGTTGCTTTCACATCCTGCATGTGAGCTCCCAAAGGCACCTGGTGGGCCACTGCGAGTAGCAGAGAGCTGGACTAGATGGACTCCGGCCTGATCTAGCTGGCTTGTTCTTATGTTCTTATTTTCTTACACAATCTTTTGATGTTCAGATAAGTCTTCTATCATGAGCCAGCCCCTGGGTACCTACCAGGCTACAGAGGACTCTGATGCAAAACCTGACAACACAGTGCAGCCAGAGTTGGCTGCTCCTGAGGAAGACCAGGCACCAGAGGCCAACTCCCAGCCCTTCCCTGCCTGATGACATTCAGGTGGAGGAGTCTGCAGATCCTCTAGGGCAGGGGTAGGGAACCTGCGGCTCTCCAGATGTTCAGGAACTACAATTCCCATCAGCCTCTGTCAGCATGGCCAATTGGCCATGCTGGTAGGGGCTGATTGGAATTGTAGTTCCTGAACATCTGGAGAGCCGCAGGTTCCCTACCCCTGCGCTAGGGAACCTAGTAATGAGTCAGCTGTGCACAGGAGGCAGATGCAGAAACAGCTGCTGCAGAAGCAAAGGAGGAGTGCTCGTATTGCAGCAAAATATGGGAAGATAGAAGTGATGAATCTGATGATTAACTCCTTGCAGAATCCCAACCCTTTGGACAAGGCTCTCTATATCAGCCTTCCTGTGAGCTTGCTTCTGCCTGGATGCAACAAGTGTGTTTCCTGTTGCCTCAGTGTGCCTAGTCTACTGCTGATTCCCAGCCTGTGTATCTGATCTCCTGTGCTGTCATCTGTTGAACTGACCCATGACTCCACCTTCACCTGTCACCTGCCTTGACCCATTGGATTGTCTTCTCACTACGCTCTTGTCTGCCACCTGTCCTGTTCCAATGCGTAGACTGGGACCTTGACCATATCACCTCTCTCAGCATCTCCCATGTGCCCCCTGCCTGCCTGCCATGCATTACACCTCTTCCTCTTGTTAGCTTGTAAAGCGAGAAAAGCAAATTATGTCTAAGAGTTGAATAGAAAGGGCAATTCAAAAGGACATGAGGGACAGAGTCAATTTGATGCAGCTCACATGCACAAACCCATTGGTGATTTGGAGTTTTTAATTGTCTCCCCTTGGTCACAGCTGAGGGGAAAACATTACACCTTGCCAAAGTGAGAGCTCTGCACTGATTGGGCTGTGTTAGCAGCCAGAAGTAATTGGCTGTTTTGGCTAAACTAAGGGGTAACCCCAGAAATAAGGTGGAGCAAGATTTGTTCACGGTGCTAATCAGGTATTGATGCTCCAGGTCGGTTAGCATTTGCTTCAGGGCACGATAGATTTCATTAAAAGTGCGTCAATAAAGTATCCTAGTGCTGGGATTTTATTTTTGACCAAACTATTCCATGCATTAAATTGTGCATCAACAACCTATGTTATCCTCCAAAACCCACTGAAGTGGTCTCCAAGAGCTAGTAAAAACAACTATTTCTGATTTCTCGAAATTCAAAAATAAACTATTATCTTTGCAGTAGTCATTACAACATGTCAAAAGGTGTTTAAGTCCCACCCTGGAACAGGAAAGAAGTACAGCAACGTTTTGACAACATTTTGTAAACAACTTTAGTGATAGGAGTGGATTAGGATGTTAAAATGGCCTGAAGTGGTGGCAGTACCATATTGCTTGATCCTGTTTGCCTGAGGCCCATTGGGGCAGTAGCCCTCCAAGAGTTTCCCTGGTCAATAACAGGGCCATTCTTCCCCCATTTAGTGAGGTAGGAACAATAACTGGAATAGTGCCTTGACCGCCAAGGTATTACTTAAATTCAGCTATATACCTTTAGACTGGGAGTAACTGGAGCAAATTAGCTGTTTTATATAAGGTAGGTACCCACCCCACCCCAATGGAAGAATGCAAATAAGAAAGAAAAATGAGTATTTACCTCCGTCCCATCTCTTCCTGGAATTCCATTTAAGCCTGGCTCTCCCTAGAAACATCAAAGTTTCATTTTAAACCTTGTAATATTAGGTGAACATTTCGCAACCTTGGGCCGGTCACACATTCTCAGTCCTGACCCTATCCAGTATTTGGATGGAAGATCTCCAAGGAATATCAAGGTTGTGACATGGACACAGGCAATGGCAAACTACCTCTGACCATCCCTTGCCTTGAAAACCCCACCAGGGAAAGCCGTAAGTCAGAACTATTATCTCAGGGCTATACAACATTATGTTGGGGATCCATAACTGGATTCTTCCACTTGTAATTTAGTGGTATAAGGCAGTCATAACCCCTGCCCACACACACACACACACACATACACACACACACACACACAGAGGGATAAGGGCTATGATATTAGGGAAGAAAATTTAAATGCCCATTCTCCCCAAGCCTTGATTCATGGATCCAAAATTTTCTTTTAGCTCTGGTAGGACAGGCGCACATGATTTTGTTTTCCTCGTTCCACCCCCATCCAATTAGAACTAAAAGTAATCAGAGGGAAATTGTGCAGGGAGAGGATTTAATCACCCTCTTCTCCAGTACACCATGCCAATCTATATCATCCTCCTATCTCTCACAGCTGCTTTTTGTAGTAAGTGGTTTGGAGGCTCCAGTCTGGGATTCACGTGTAGTATGGTCTGACAAGTGACTGAACATACTTTCATTTCAACATTCTCCCTTCCAAATTAATTTGAACGCTAATAAACATTTTACTCAAATTTCCCATGTCATATTACCTTAGCTCCCTTTGGACCAGTAGCTCCATCATCACCAGGGCGACCTTTTTTACCCTGAAAACAGTAAAACAATGAGGGAAAGTTAAGGAATTACCCTACATTCTTGACTGTATCTGTGAATTACATATAGGGGCTCTCTATAGGATTGCTAGGCTCAGCCTGAGGAAAACTGAGGGAGAAAAAGCAGGGATGTGGGAGGGGGGGGGTGCATCAATGATGACATGACATCACTTCCAGGAAAACCCAGAGGTGATGTCAGCCCTCACTAGGAATTGATGAAGGTTTTATGGTTTTACCATAGAATCTCCAGTGATTTCTAGAGTGATGTGACGTCACTTCCGAATTTTCCCAGAAGTGATGTCATGCCATAGACCAGTGACCATTTTTTAAAATGTTATTTTTTTCAGAGCAGTGGTGGGAAATGGGACTGGCAATTCTAGCTCTCAAGATTGTATGGAGTGCCTTGGAACCTACAAAAGCTGTAAAACTTTGAATGTAAGTTACCTCATCTCCAACAGCCATTTACTGCAGAGTGGCCCAGGCACGCACCCAGGCGTCCCCACGACCCCGTGCTCTGTGCGGGGTCGTCAAAAGGCGCTGTTCGGAAAAGCGCCTGGGATGCTGCGTGCTAAGGGGGCGCGACGGCGGCAGCATCGGGGCGGCTGCGCTGTGGCCGCCCCTGCCGTGGGGAGGGAGGAGGAACCCCGCGCTACTCTCCTCAAGTAGCGCAGGGCTTATGGTAAGTGGGGAAAGGCCCAATGATAACTTCCAGAGTTTTTTAAAAATCAGGTAGTAGGTGATGCAGAACTGCTCCTTTTGCAGGGAGTTTTTAACACAGAGGAGGTTTTCTGATTCTCTCTGATCCTACCTATGGTCTGAAGTAGTATGTACATGTCTCATGCATGGGTTGGGTCCAAAAGGACTTCAAGTGGAGATTTGCTGGCAGAACAGATCTGGTCAAAGGATAAATTGCTCCTGGTATAGGAGTACAATCTGGGAGGCCTACAGTAGGAAAGGAAAAACTGGCAAAAATGGTCCTTCTCTCATGTGCTAAATGAAGCTTCTTTCCACTTGCAGTACTGGATCATAGAGTTGGAAGAGACCACAAAGGCCATCAAGTCCAACCCCCTGCCATGCAAGAATACACAATCAAAGCACTCATGGCCAGCATCTACAAATATGAGTTTTATTCATTAGCTGTGGCTAATTAACAACTCTGCACCCGTAATCCTCATTCACAATAAAAGGTAAGCATAAGAGAAAGAAAGTTAGTAAAACAACAACTTACAGCAGGACCCGGTAGACCCCTTTCTCCTTTTTCACAGTTACATATGGGAGGCAGTGGACACTTGAAAGAAGAAGAAAAACAACCCAGAAAAATTAATCCAGTTTATTTAGCCAGGAAGATTGAGTTCTCTTTTATTTTTACATTGCAACATAATAGGAGCCATGTTGGATCAGACCAAAGGCCCATCAAGTTGAGCACTCTGTTCACCAAGCATTTAATTTATTTTATTACTTTCATACAACTATGAAACTATATACTCTTAGAAGAGTTGTTTTTCTCCAGTTCTGCAACTGGGTTTTGACTTTCACACCTCTTGATTTGTTACCCAATGTTCTTGTTCTCTTTCCACAACACAGTCAAAAGTTATATTTTTCTTTCTGCTCTCACTACCAGCATTGTTTTTTTCTGTACAATACAAATAAAATGTCTTGAGGACAGAAATAGAAACGTTTTGGAGAGTTCTGCACAGCTTTTCCCTCAAAATGTTCCATTTCAGCCCAAAACGGTTTTATTTGGAAACACTAAACTGGCGATCTTTTTTCCTGAAATGTTTTCAAAACACTTCCTGGTGTTTTATTTCTCCCACACAATATTGAAGCTCTCACTTCCGTTTCTCTCCTGCTTGCTGCCCGCCATTTTCTGCTGCTTCTCTGTGCTGTCCGCTATTTGCTAAAGTGTCCTACAGACCTTTTGTTATATCACAGCTGCCTGTCATTTCCATCATTGCTGTGCACTAATAAGGTCAGTATTGCCTGTCAATTATGCATACATGTTTTTCCCTTTTTTTTCTGTGAGGTATCTTCGAAACTCTGTAGACATGATATGAGAATCAGCAAGGCTGCCCCGATTTTGCATCTCAACAGCTTTAAAGATATGACAGTGACTTTTTTTTTTAAAAAAAGGAAAGAACTATTTTTGCCTGGAATGTTTTCTTTTTCCCCGTTGTGCAAACAAAAAAAGCCAAAACATTTGCACGTTTTAAATGTTCTGTGCAGAAAAAGCCATTGTTCAAATTTCAGCTTTCTGAGCAGTCTTAAATATCCTTCATGTTTGCCATTTCAAGAAAGAAATGTACAGAGCCAATTCCAGCTTATCTAAAGTCTGGACATGTTGTAGCTACCATGTTTCTCCAAAAATAAGACAGTGTCTTATATTAATTTTTGCTCCCAAAGATGCGCTATGTCTTATTTTCAGGGGATGTCTTATTTTTCTGTGTTCTGTTCGTTGGGCATGCTTCCAAACAAAAACTTTGCTACGTCTTATTTTGGGGGGATGCCTTCAATTTCGCATTTCAGCAAAACCTCTACTACGTCTTATTTTCCGGGGATGTCTTATATTCAGGGAAACACGGTATATTCACATAGTCCACAAGCTGTTTTCTACTTTCTTCTGCTGTTGAAAGGAAGTTCTACGTGTATAAGAATAATTTTCCTGACATAGAAGAAGAAGAGTTTGGATTTATACCCCACCTTTCTCTCCTGTAAGGGGCCCCAGGCAGCGAACAAACTCCTTTCCCTTTCTCTCACAGGGAACAAACTCCTTTCCCTTTCTTTCACAGGCACCTTGTGAGGTAGGTGGGGCTGAGAGAGTTCTGAGAGAACTGTGACTAGCCTAAGGGCACTAACCAGCCTTCATGTGTAGGATCAGGGAAACAAATCCAGTTCATCAGATAAGAGTTTGTCGCTCATTTAGCGGAATGGGGAACCAAGCCCAGTCAGAGTCCACTGCTCTTAACCACTACACCACACTGGCCTTCGAGTATGGTTTCAACTGACTGACTGAAGCAGTCAGACGTCAGGTGTGAAGGAACTTGCTGCCCATGTTAGCCAGGTCTCAGTTCAGACCAGGGCCATGGCACAGGGGGAGAAGGGTATTCAGCACTCCTTCTGTGCCAATTCCCTGACTTGAAATCAGAATGTGTAGCCCCTGAATTGGGGCAAATAGTGTCCTACTGAAGATGTTTTGGGTCAGGAATATGGGGGGGAGGGGAAGCTGAACCCCCACTTCTCTACTGTAGTCCCAATCATCTAAAAAAAAGAGAGATGAATATTGGGTACAAATAATACTCACCCCTTCTTCTGCCAGATCTTTCTGTGGAAATAGATATTTCAAACAAAATTAGTACTGTTGTAGGTAAAACAACACTGCACAAGGCCACAGACCTGAAATAATACAAGCACTGCTATCTGTTTTAATAGACAAAACTGGTGTGTCTTTTGAGCTATGAAGAAGAAGAAGAAGAAGAAGAAGAAGAAGAAGAAGAAGAAGAAGAAGAAGAAGAAGAAGAAGAAGAAGAAGAAGAAGAGGAGGAGGAGGAGGAGGAGGAGTTTGGTGCTTCTAGCTTAACAGTTGCACCCCTGACAGCAGGCACCCCCCAAATTTCCCCAGATTCTCCTTTTAAATCCACCCCCTTCAGCATGGATTTAAAGGGAGAATCTGAGGTCCTCAGTTAAGAACAAGAAGAAGAGTTTGGATTTATATCTCCCCTTTCTCTCCTATAGGAGACTCAAAGGGGCTTACAATCTCCTTGCCCTTCCCCCCTCACAACAAACACCCTGTGAGGTGGGTGGGGCTGAGAGAGCTCCGAAAAGCTGTGACTAGCCCAAGGTCACCCAGGTGGCGTGTGTGGGAGTTCACAGGCTAATCTGAATTCCCCAGATAAGCCTCCACAACTCAAGCGGCAGAGCTGGGAATCAAACCCGGTTCCTCCAAATCAGAGTGCACCTGCTCTTAGCCACTACGCCACTACTGCTCCTGCTATATAACAGATATAAATCAATAAGAAGACCTTCAAAACTTCAAATGTGTATCATCACCTGTTATGTACCAAAGCTTGTAAAGAAAACAGGACCATGAAATCAACCCTCTCCCTTAGGCCTCTCTAGCCAACCATAGAATCCTGGACAGAACTGAAATAAAAGGGCACGTGAAAGTCTTTTCTGGCCCTGCACAGAAGGGGTGGTTCAGTATATAATTGGCAAAGACAATTAAAAAACCAAATAAAGCTTTTAAAAGGAAGTTCAGTAATTAGCCCAGACTTCTCTTCATCCTGTTGGAAAGAGATATATGGCAGCCCTAATCTCATTCTGCATGGAAAACAGAAAGACAATGAATTAATTGCTTAGGAGAAGTATCATGTATACCAAATACTGAGCTTTGGAAGTGGAATGGTAGAAGTACAATCACTAAGAAAGGCAACAAATTAGTAATACTGAATGAAGAACATTTCAATCCTTCATAACACACAAGTTTTTAAAGAGATACTAAGGAATTTTTAAAAACATTTAAAAATGAATATCAAATCTTCTAAGGAGACATATATAATCCTGTATTCTCAGGTTAGTTTTATTTTTTTAAATTTAGTTCTATTTGCAATGCAATCGTTATCAGAGTTTACACTTAGATTAGTGTAGCTCTACTCTAGATTGCACTGTTAGACTGTGATCAGTAGAATGATGATTTTAGACTCTGGATTGTTTTATGAGCACCCCTTCCCAGAATGCACTGGGGAAAGGAAGTAGAAGAATAAAAAGGACGATAAACTGGGCCAAGTTTTATTGTCTCTTTACAGTGCTTTACAATGCAGTCCTATGCATTCAGGCATAGACTGTAGTAACTCTGTATAGGATTGCATTATTAGGGGCCTCTCTACTGAACTGGGGTGTGTGAGTATTTGGGTGATACCTTGGACTTGCCCACAAGTCCATCCCTACGGGCACCACTGATGATAAGTTTGCTGTTTGGGCCCTGTTCTTTTAGGTGCATCAGTAACAGCAACAGCAATATATATAATGTGATAATCAGAGGCCTGGGGCATGACCCGCTCCCCGCCTCCCCCCCCCCGGCTGCCCGCCCCCTGTGCCCCACTTATGGCAGCCCGCAGGAAGGCCGGGGAGGGAAGGGCTTGGTGGTGGGTGGCTCAGATCACCGTGGCAGGCGGCTTGGCTGGCAAGCGGCACCTCAGCATGGAGGGAGCCGTCAGGCGCCGGCTGGGACACCGCAGTGCAGAAGAGGCAGGCGTTGGGACCCAGCCAGCACCTCCCCCCCCTCCCCCGGTGATCGAATGGCGTGTCCCCATGGGCAGTACGTCTCTAGTGATAATAATGATATATTAATTATTTTAATGCAAGAAGCACACAGTATGCTTATGTACCATAACTTGTATATACTGTATATAGCCGCTACTGAAAATTTTGTCTCTCCCTACCATTTCATTGAGAATTCTTTCCACAATTCCTTTCTCTTGCAGATTGAAGACAAACCTGGATGCAGGAACGCTAGCAAGAAGCCGGAGCTTGGCAGCATTGGCCACCTCCTCAGCTACTCTGGTCATCCCCACTGTGAAGAACACAATACCTTGATGTTTAGCATCAGCAGTAGCTGAAAAAATGTCTGGGTTTCTTGGATGGTCTACTCCATCTGTCAACAGCACAGCAACTTTCACACTACCAAGAGTCCCTTCGGTCATGTACAGTTGCGTGAGGTTGGTGATTGCGTAGGTAGTGTAGGTCCCATGCCCTATGTGGGTTATGGGAGCGATGCGAGATTTAAAAGCATCCGGGCCCTTCCAGTCTTTGAAAGTTTGCTCTATGAGAACAGTGCTGCTATACTGGAGTAAGGCTATCTTCCAGCTGAGGGTACGTCCAGAGGTGAGTTGCAGTCCTTTCATTCTGTCCACTATCTCCAAGACAAAGTTTTTCTGCTGTTCGTGATTGAAGTTCTTAGCGCTCTCTGAGCTGTCCAGGAGGAAAGCCATTTCCAGGATGCAGTCTTCATCTAGAAATAACACACTGTTAGATAAAGACATTATGTGGACAGTGCTGTCAAGTCCCAGCCAACTTAGGGTGATCTAGTGAGGTTTTCAAAGCAAGAGACATTCAGGGAGGTTCACCTTTACCTTCCTCTCATAGTGACCCTGATAGGCCTTGGTGGTCTCCCATCCAGGTCAGGGCAAAGATATCACTAGTTACATCAGACTAGTGCCCTGATGATAGGACTGGTGGGTGGACAACTAGGTTTAGGGTTCAGAGCTGGTTTCAGATTTTGATAGGCCCTAGGCTGAGAGTGCCCAGGGACCCCCTTTCTTCCCCTGCCCCCACTGCACTCCCCACTTGCACCTCCCTGCCCACCTGACTGTGTTCTCCTCCCCTACTATCCACTGATGGATCTTTCTCCTTCCCATTCATTCATTTGCTAGCCCTCATTCATACACCCTTTCCAAACAATAGTGGGCCTTGTTCCCATTCTCTCCTGCATATCCTCTCCATAGCAGTACTGGGCAGTGCTTGCAGATGGAAGTGTGGGTGGTGGGAGGAACCCCCCCCCAGGCAAGCAGATAGGCAGCAGGGGAGAAGCATGGGTGGTACAGTTGCCAACTCCAGGTGGTGGCTGGAGTTCACCTGCAATTACAACTTATTTCCAGGTGACAGAGAGCAGTTCATCCAGAGAAAATGACTGCTTTGGAAGGTGGACTCAGTGGCATTATACCGCATGGAGGTCTCTCCCCTCCCCAAACCCTGTTCTCCTCGGGCTCCCCCCAAATCTCGAGGTATTTCCCAACCTGGCAACCAATGGGGAGAAATGGCAGTGACTTCCTAGAAGACATGGGGCTCAGCAGCTGCCCACCTCAGGGTTCCTAAAAAGCCTGGAGCGCAGTGACGTAGGTATAGATTTTTATGGGGGGTTCGGGGCGGGGCCATACCCCCACCTGCCCTGGGGGCACGGCCTCACCTTCCCAAGTCCCGCCCCCAGCCTCAGTGCTTATAAAAGCAGTTCTCCGAGGCCAGGGACGGCAGACTCCCCTGCCCCCCCATGTCCTGTCCTGCCCCACCCCACCCCACCCTGCCCTGCCATCCCCACCAGCTGGGCTCCCAGCCGGCAGCCGGCAGTCCCTTCTGCCCTCCCCTCCGGGCAGAGGCGTAGTTAGGAAAATGGAGACTGGTGCAAAATCTGAGTTTTGCACCCCCCTCCATGGGCGGCCACTGTGATGCTGGAATCCATCCTCAAACAGCAGCACTTTCAATGGCCCGAATTTTGCTATTCCACACCGTAAAATCCAGCTTCAAAGTACATTGAAAGTGGATTGAAAGTGCATTATTCTGCATGTGCGGAAAGGGCCAATGGTGTTTAAACTACGGAGCCCAGATTCTCCTTTTAAATCCACCTTAAAGGGAGAATCTGGGGTCCCCAGTTAAAACCACATTGAAAGTGATGCTGTTTTGGGGTGGATTTTCCCCCACCCTGAAACAGCATCACTTTCAATGTTTAAACTGGGGACCTCACATTCTTCCTTTAAATCCATGCCGAAGGGGGTGGACTTAAAAGGAGAATCTGGGGAAATTGTGTGTGTGGGGGGGGTGCTGTCAGGGTGCAATTGTTAAGCTAGCAGCACCAAACTTTCAGGGTATCTTTAGGAGACTCTCCTGATGAATTTTGGAGACTCTCCAGGTTTGGTGAATTTTAGTTCAGGGGGTCCTTAACTGTTGAGTTTTCACTCAAAGGTGTAGCCCCCATCTCCTATTAGCTCCCATTGGAATCAATGGGGGTGGATTAGTGAAATTTTGGTGCTGCTAGCCTAAAAACTGCAACCCCTGCAGGCCAAAAACTGAAAAAAAAACTTTAAAAATACAAAAAACCACAAACAGGGTGGGGGTGGGGAGCTTTGGACATGTAATGGGGGGGGGGTTTGAACCCGAGAACCTCCCCTTACCAACTTTAACACAGGCTTAATGAATGGAAATGGATGTGTGAAGCACTTCTTGTCATGAAGGTAAATAACATTATCTGTTAACATCCAATAAAACCGTAATAAAGGGGCAGGTTGTATTTTTCTAGGCAGTTGGCAAACCTAACTTGAGCATTTGCTGCTTCATGCTTCTATGCCTTTTCTAGTTTTTAGGGTTGCCAACTTTTATATTGGTCTCTCTAGCTGTCTCTTTAACATCAGTTTTATTTGCAAGCAAGTATCAGATGATATTATTCATGCAATGAAAACCTTGAGTTTCCCGTTTCTACTCATTAAACTGTGGCAAAATGCCTCCCACCCAAAAACTTGTATCAAAAATTGCAACTCTAGAGGATAACCGTTGATTTTTCACTCTATGCAGGCACAGAGGTTACAGGGGAAATTTACGAGGAAAGGTGGGGGAACAGATTCACTTTTCTGGTGCAGAATTATTCAGTGCCATAGAAATGCTGGTGAATCTGGCTAGGAAACGACAATGGGCAGCCGAAGTCACACACCTAAGACATAGAGGGGAGAACTATATTAAAAAGTGTTTGGCAAAACAAACAAACAAGAACCAAGAACACTTTACCAACTCATTTGGATGTCCTCCAGTTTAGCATACAAAGTACAAAATAAAATGGGACAAAATCTAGTAGTGATGGAAGAGTCAGTCTTTTCCTGAACCTTATGGTGAACATGTGCACAAGCTCTAGAATAGCCTTCCTATTTCTAAGCAGTTAATTTCCCTAAAGTGAAAATAAAGCAATGGCAGAAATTATAGTTCAGAAGCATCAGTTAAAATACAGTCACCTTGGTCGCTTGAGCTAGGGTATTTTTCTACTGCATTTGATAGGAAAGGTTTGGACTTTTGTTTTTTCACTGCATTTCTTTTTTCTTCATTGGTATTTTGTGCCAAAAATAGATGGTCAGCCAGGAACAAAAGCCACCATAATCTGAAGAACATGGTACACCTTGGCCAAAAGACACAAAAAAGGTGATTACAGATTGCAGAATGAACAGGAAGAGACAAATCTCCTTAGTTACCAACTCTGCCCAAAATATGAGTGCATATAAAGCTCTGAAACACAACCCAATAATCCAACTTTTCCAGCACACATTTTCTCTTGCATTGAGACCACTGCATGCAATGATGGCTTCTGAAGAATTTCAAAGGGTTAAAAATTTCTGCATCACATTTTGTTTTAAGGAGAGTGACGACAACTTATTTTTCTATTGACGTGTACACGCCCAGAGCCCTGAGGGGATGGGGTGGTATATCAAAACTAACGAACAAATAAAAAAATAAACTTAGATGGGGGTTATTTCATTTCCTACTCACAGAAGGCTACAGATTGTAAGCCTGCAGACAGGGTTTGATCTTTTTGACTCCTTCACTATGCCACACCTACTTTTTGAAGGGCCCCTTCCGCACACGCAAAATAATGTGTTTTCAAACCACTTTCACAACTGTTGGCAAGTGGATTTCGCTATTCCGCACAGCTTCAAAGAGCACTGAAAGCAGTTTGAAAATGCATTATTCTGCATGTGCGGAATGAGCCAAGGACTTTATAAAGAATAATAATTACACCAACCCTGCAAAATGGACTAGGGCTAGGCTAATACATAGTACTTTGCTTGAACAGACACTTGTATTCCTAGTCTGGATAATTCAGCATTCTTCCTGTTTCCTTCATTTATACCCCATGCTATTTCTAGAATACTCTAAGCAGTGAAACAACAACAACAACAACAACAACAACAACAACAACAACAACAACAACAACAACAATAATAAAAAGGGTCAATGGTGGGCAAATCTGCACAGCTTTTTCCCTTGCTTTTCCCCCATAGAGTGAGGTCACAGACTTGTTGAAATTTTCATCATAACTACAACCAGGTTTACAATCAGGTTGCCTAACTAGAACAGCAAATTAATTTATAATGTCCTGTCAGTGGACATCTCCCAGCAATGTTTGGTAATAGCATTACTAAGCATTTACTGAAGACATCCTTGGTAGTTGTATGCCAGCCATCGTAATGATAGGTGTAACCGGAGGGCATTGTTCCTAAAAAGGCACTCTGTTATCCAACACACAAATTACATTGATACAAGATGTCTCAACAAATATCTTTTGTTGCCCTTCAGCTACAGCATTACAGTTTTCCGTGGCTGAATTGATTGTGTACTTTGTGTGTTCCTTTCCACTTCACAGGGTGTGATCCACTTGCGAAGAGTTTCACTGGGAGTTGCTGTGCCACATCCCCAACCAAACCAGTCACATGAGAACCGTTAATGGTGATAAAAATCACTGGACACATAAATCAGAGTCGGGTCTTTTGTGTCTCTAATCTCAGGGGGGGAAGACATTATTCACTACAGAAATCCAAACAAAAACAGTGATCCCTCTAAACCCCCTGTCTTGATAAATGTGGCTTTCTCTCACAAGTAGCATTACAGTAGAGGGGGGAAAGCATTCTTACCTCTGGAATGAACAGTGACTGCTGCCCCGGAGAAGAAAATCTGCTTGATGTTCCTGCCTTGGCTGTTCCAAGCTAGAAATATCCCCTCTCTCTAAAAGTGAAGCGAGGAGGGGACTGTGAAGGGGAGCAGGACGAGAGATGAAAGTGTGAACAAAGAAAACAAACCACTCCCCCAATCCTGGGGGACCCACCCAAAGCTACATTCCCCCAACCCAAATTCACTGCTTGACACATATTTGTGCTGGAGCAATGTGCGATGTTTCATGGGCTGTACATTTCCTCAGGGTTAGTTTTGTCTAACTTATAAGAAGGGGGGAATGGCTTGTATTGGGAGCTTTCAGTTTGGAATTTTTATTTCATTTTATTTACTTCATTTTCACCTCTGCCTTTCTCTCCAGTGGAGTCCAAAAGCAGGTTACACCATTCTGGCCAATGGTCACCTGGTGACCTCATCCTTGGGTCAGCCAGATCCCAGTTCAACCCTAGTTCATACCACAATGGTGGGCAGACACAAAAATCTTGTGGAAAGAAGGGGTGAAGTCTGATAAATGAGTGGGCATGTTTAAACTTAATTGGGTGTGGTTTTTTCTGAAAGGCGTTTTCAGAAAATGCCAAAATGACAGAAAAAGGGGGGGGGGTAGCAGAGCAAGCTAATCAAACCAAGGAATAACTACTACACTTGAGCTACTGGTAGTGTGTGGAAAAACCAACCATAGTTAGAAGCAAAGTGCTCAATTTAATAATAAAGGTGGAACAGTCAGACCCAGTGGTGGGATTCAAATAATTTAACAACCGGTTCTGGTGGTGGGGTTCAAATAATTTAACAACTGTTTGTTTACAAGCACCATTCTAGGGGCAGGGTTATCATTTTAATAACCAGTTCTGCCGAAGTGGTGTGAACCTGCTGAATCCCACCACTGGTCATATATCACAAGAACAGCGCATGAACAAGAAGACAGACCGTTATAAGTCCATGCACATATATTTGCTAACCAGCTGGTAAGCAAAATAAAAGTTGTTGGGATTTTGCAAGTGCCTGTCACAACCCAGTTATAAAAGGGTTAACTGTTTGTGCGTAAACAAGTTGCCGAAGGTCACTCTTAATGACCTGATCTATTGATCAGCTATTGGTCAGTCAGATAGCCATTGCTTACATGTTAGTGAGCACGTGCATCTGAAGTTATAAAGTTAACTCTGTTGTTGTTTAAGCAGACACCCCCAGCAAACGTTTTGACTGTATCTTTGCTCTCTCTAGAGTGATAAATATGATTCTTGATATCCAGCATGTGTCAATCCTTGGAAGAGAAAGTATAGCCTCTAGTATTCAGATTTTTGATTCTCCAAGCATAAGAACATAAGAACATAAGAACAAGCCAGCTGGATCAGACCAGAGTCCATCTAGTCCAGCACTCTGCTACTCGCAGTGGCCCACCAGGTGCCTTTGGGAGCTCACATGCAGGATGTGAAAGCAATGGCCTTCTGCTGCTGCTGCTGCTCCTGAGCACCTGGTCTGCTAAGGCATTTGCAATCTGAGATCAAGGAGGATCAAGATTGGTAGCCATAAATCGACTTCTCCTCCATAAATCTGTCCAAGCCCTTTTTAAAGCTATCCAGGTTAGTGGCCATCACCACCTCCTGTGGCAGCATATTCCAAACACCAATCACACGTTGCGTGAAGAAGTGTTTCCTTTTATTAGTCCTAATTCTTTCCCCCAGCATTTTCAATGTATGCCCCCTGGTTCTAGTATTGTGAGAAAGAGAGAAAAATTTCTCTCTGTCAACATTTTCTACCCCATGCATAATTTTATAGACTTCAATCATATCCCCCCTCAGACGTCTCCTCTCCAAACTAAAGAGTCCCAAACGCTGCAGCCTCTCCTCATAAGGAAGGTGCTCCAATCCTTCAATCATCCTCGTTGCCCTTCTCTGCACTTTTTTCTATCTCTTCGATATCCTTTTTGAGATGTGGTGACCAGAACTGAACATAGTACTCCAAGTGCGGTCGCACTACTGCTTTATATAAGGGCATGACAATCCTTGCAGTTTTATTATCAACTCCTTTCCTAATGATCCCCAGCATAGAGTTTGCCTTTTTCACAGCTGCCATGCATTGAGTTGACATTCCCATGGAACTATCAACTAAGACGCCCAAATCCCTTTCCTGGTCTGTGACTGGTAGCACTGACCCCTGTAGCGTGTATGTGAAGTTTGGATTTTTTGCCCCTATGTGCATCACTTTACATTTTGCTACATTGAACTGCATTTGCCATTTCTTCATTCACTCACTAATGTATAAAGGTCCACTTGGAACTCTTCAAGCAATCCTTTGTGGTTCTTACCACCCTACATAATTTGGTATCATCTGCAAACTTAGCCACCACACTACCCACCTACTTCCAGGTCATTTTATGAATAAGTTAAAGAGCACTCGTCCCAAAACGGATCCTTGGGGGACACCACTCCTTACATCTCTCCATTGTGAGAACTTCCCATTTATACCCACCCTTTGTTTCCTGTTCCTCAACCAGTTTTTAATCCATAGGAGGACTTCCCCTCTTATTCCTTCATTGCTCAGTTTTCTCAACAGTCTCTGGTGAGGAACTTTGTCAAAAGCCTTTTGGAAATCCAAGTAGACAATGTCCACTGGTTCCCCCTTATCCACATGTCTGTTTACACCCTCAAAGAACTCTAGTAAGTTTGTAAGACAGGACTTGCCTCTACAAAAGCCATGCTGACTCTTCCTCAGCAGGTCTTGCTTTTCTACATGTTTAATAATTTTATCTTTAATGATAGATTCTACTAATTTACCAGGAACAGATGTCAAACTGACTGGCCTGTAATTTCCTGGGTCCCCCCTAGACCCTTTCTTAAAGATTGGTGTGACATTGGCCATCTTCCAGTCTTCAGGGATGGAGCCTGATTTCAGGGATAAGTTGCATATTAATGTGAGAACATCAGCAATTTCATGCTTGAGCTCTTTAAGAACTCTTGGATGAATGCAATCTGGGCCAGGGGATTTGGTAGCATTTAGTTTATCAATGGCTGCCAGAACTTCTTCCTTATCTACCACTATCTTCGCTAGTTCCTCGGATTCACCTCCTAAGAAGCTTGGTTCAGGTGCAGGAATGTTCCTCACCTCCTCTTGGGTGAAGACAGATGCAAAGAATTCATTCTCCAGTTGTAACATTTCCATGTAATTAAACACATTTTGGAAGAGTTTGCCTCCTTTGGGTTTTTTTAGACTTACTTTCAGTAACAGTAGCTAAACTGCAGGTTGGGTTCATTTACCACAAGCAAGGACCACAAACTTATACTGGCTACTAATCTGCTCCCAAACCAAATTCAAGGTGTTGGTTTTGTTTTTTAGAACCCTACAGGGCTTGGGATGGGAATATCTGAGGACCATCTTGTCCCCTACCTTCCCACCAATAAATTAAGGTGTATTTATTTGCTTCATTTGTACCCCATCTTTCTTCCCAGTGGGGACTCGAAGTGGCTTACAACATTCACCTCTCCCTTATTTTATCCTCAAAAGAGGGAAGAATGCTGGGGGGAAGAATTAGGAGAAATAAAAGGAAACATTTCTTCACACAACACGTGATTGGTGTTTGGAATATGCTGCCACAGGAGGTGGTGATGGCCACTTGAAATATAGCTTTAAAGAAGTCGATCTATGGCTACCAATCGTGATTCTGCTTGATCTGAGATTGCAAATGGCTTAGCAGACCAGGTGCTCAGGAGCAGCAGCAGCAGCAGAAGGCCATTGCTTTCACATCCTGCATGTGAGCTCCCAAAGGTATCTGGTGGGCCACTGCGAGTATCAGAGTGCTGGACTAGATGGACTCTGGTCTGATCCAGCAGGCTTGTTCTTATGTTCTTAGAGTCTTGTGAGATAGGTTAGGCTGAAAGAGTATGACTGGCTCAAAGTCGCCCAGCAAATATTTGTAGCATGAATGGGGATTTGAACCCAGGTCTCACAGATACTAGTCCAACACTCTTGTTTGTTTGTTTTCTTGTTTGTTTGTTTACTTACTTACTTACTCTTAACCACCATACCACCCTGGCAGTTCTAAAATCTAATATCACAGGGAGAAGGCTTTCTGACTGTCCCACCAATCAAAGGAGGTCATCTGGTGGGCATACAAGAGAGGGCCTTTTTGGTAGTAGGCTCATGATTATGGAACAGCCTGTGTGCCTGACTTCCTCACTTTCAACCTTTAGGACTCAGTTGAAGATAGTTGTAGCAATGACACAATTCAAATAATTTAGTTTTTCAACTCTATTGGTAGTACCAGTTAATTTGCTCATAAATTATTTAGAATTAGTCTACATTCAAGCAGAGATAATGGATTAAAGTTAACAATACTATCTCCACTGCATATCCTGGCCTGAATCATCCAGGAAGACCTGGAGTTGTTCTGCAGCTACGCTTTCCATTGCAGTGCTGCAGGAAGGGAAAATTATGCCTGGGGCAAAATGACACCAGTACCCCTTACCCCCCGTGCCCCCCCATCATACCTCACTTATTTTTTTTAAGTTAAAAGAGCAGCTTGCTCTGGATTGCGGAGGCTGCTCCGGGCCACAGAGGCGACCCGAGGGGAGGGGTGGGGAGGAATGGGGGGAGTGATTCTCTGCCCCCTGTACCCAGGGTGTTTGTCCCCCGCCGTCCCGTGGTAGCTCCGCCTATGTTTCATCATCTTGCACATAATGGGCAAATTAGACAGCTGGAGATAACTGGCCACATCATTTTCCTCCAGTACTGTTTTAGTGACCCAGGAAAGCTGCCCTGAATTAGGAACTGGTTTATAATGGATGTTAGCAACATGGTTTCACTTATGTGTGCATGCAAAAAAATGTAGTCAGAGTTGGTTCTTTTGTTCTTTATAAATATCTGAGTCAGCTTTTTTTAAAGAGGTGGAATCGGAATTCTTGTTACTGAAAGCAAGGTATGGTTATTCTCTCCACTTCATGCCTTCAAATGAAGTTCACAGATAATTTATTTTTGTGTGTGCACAAATTCTTACCTGCCAGGCATTTTTGTTATTAACTATTGATATTTTCCCTGTGGACAAGATTTCATTTTGCCCAGGTGTGTTCTTGCCTGTACAGCTTAGTGGGTCCTTGTAAGCTTTATAGCTGAATGCATAGATGCTTGACAGCATCCTAGCTAGAATTCCTGGTATGTGACATGCTGCGTACTATATTGGGCATTTCGAGACTTGTAGCTGTCTGAGACTATAATGCACCTGAAGTATGCTTTAAGGTAAGTGTTGAAGAAAGGGGACAAACATAGATAATTCTGAGGTTTGCTGAAGTTACTTTGAATAATAAAAGTGTTGTTTTTTTCAAAATTAAAAGTTTATACAAAAGTTTATTATTATGATTAAATCTAATAGACAAAAGGTAGCCAGGAAGTCAAGTGTTTCCAGCTGTACTGCTTCAGAAAACACGTTCAAGGTAAAACATTATAAAACAAATAGCATAATGCAATTCAAAATTGAGAAAACTCATCATTAAAAGGTCACTCACACAGCATAAAACATTAAGCAGCTTAAAATGAATCTTTTTAGCATAGTGGTTAAAGTGTCAGATTAGCATCTGGCAGCAGAGGTGTATCTAGAAAAAATTGAGCCTGGAGCAAAAATCTGAATCCCCCCCCCCCCCCCCCGGCACCCAGGTCTACTGCCTGGAACTGGTGTCAACGCCCAGGTCTACAGCCTGGAGCCAGTGAGGCACCCAGGTTTACCACCCGTAGCAGGCTAGCGTGGCCCAGGCCCAGAAACCCCACCCCCCTGATTCGATGGTGTGTGATACCCCATGTTCCTCTGGCAGATACACCCCTGTCTGACAGACTTCAGGTTCTAATCCCAACTCTACCACAGAAGCTTGATGGGTAACCTTGGGTCTGTGACATACTCTAAGCCTAACTTACCTCACAGGGCTGTTGTGAGGATAAAACAGAGGAGAGGAGAACGATGTAAAGTGCTTGCCTTTGTTCCCGATTGGGAAGAACACCCAGATATAGACAAATAATAATAAAATAGTTTTCAGGCTAGGAGCAGACCATAATAGTTACGTTAAAGGGTCAACCCCTTAATTAAAAGCCACAGTAAAAATAAATGCTTAAAAGAGCGTATGAAGTGCCAGGTAGAATTGCCACCAACCTGGAGGAAAAAAATGCCCTGCCCCATTAGTAGAGGTTCAATGGAATATTAAGAACATAAGAACATAAGAACATAAGAACTAGCCTGCTGGATCAGACCAGAGTCCATCTAGTCCAGCATTCTGCTACTCGCAGTGGCCCACCAGGTGCCTTTGGGAGCTCACGTGCAGGATGTGAAAGCAATGGCCTTCTGCTGCTGCTGCTGCTCCTGAGCACCTGGTCTGCTAAGGCATTTGCAATCTGAGATCAAGGAGGATCAAGATTGGTAGCCATAGATTGACTTCTCCTCCATAAATCTGTCCAAGCCCTTTTTAAAGCTATCCAGGTTAGTGGCCATCACCACCTCCTGTGGCAGCATATTCCAAACACCAATCACACGTTGCGTATTAATTACAAGGTGATGTTACTCATCTCCATGCCATGAAAAGCCTTCAGTTTCCTGTTTCCACTGCTGTTTCCACAGGGCAGGAAATCTTTTTTTCAGGTTGTTAGTAGTGCCAGGTAGACTTTAAGGGAAGAGCATTCCATACATAAGGTATCACCACTGAAAAGGCCCCGTCTTTGTTCGCCACCTGTCTCACTGCCGAGGTAGGGGCACAGAGACCAGGGCTTGTGAGGAGGAGTTTAACTGCAGAGAGGGACAATATGGATAGAGGCAGTCCTTCACATATACAATCTCCAATCCATTCAGGGCCTTAAAGGCAAGAACTAACAGTTTGAATTGTGCTTGGAAACAGCTGAACAGCCAGAGCAGATCTTTCAGCTTGGGGGTGATATGATTCTTGCACCCCACCCTCGATGTTATTACCGCACATCCAGTTGTAACTTTTCTTACAATTCAGAATATCAGTAGTCTGAGCAATCATGTAAATTAGGACCTTAGTGTCAAAGCGAAGCACCTGGTTTGCGAGACCTTTTTGTGTGTGCTGGTTGCTGGTTCACCACACAAAAGGTAGTTGTGTGACAGTTCTATTAAGTGCAGGAAACAATTTTCAGTCTGTATTTTGTTTTAGCTGAACGTGGGTTTAGCAACAGTACAGCAAGTTCAACTTAGCTTCATTTGGTAATGTGCAATTTCAAAAGGGACGTAAATATTATGTGTGACATCACAATCACGTGTAGCGGAACAAGGTTCAGAAGTCTAATATTAGGTAGATCAGAGGCATGTTTTCTGGCATGTTAAAGGTAATATTCTTCAGTGCTGAATATTTGTGATGGATACGATTTATCTCTTTGTCAAATCTGATGAACACAGACCAGTGGTGGCTGAGTGGAAATACAGCAAGCAACACAATCCTGATAAACACACCTTACAGAACCCCAATACAGCTAGTTTATATGATTAAGGGATTGAGCCCAAGATGTTGGCATTGTGGTGAACAGGGAGCATACTACATCCATATGTGGATAGAATGTAAAGAGGTAAAAAAGTTTTGGGAAAATTTTTTGAAGTATATAGAACAATTAGTAAAAGTGAAAATCGATATAAATAATGATTTATTAATGGTAGGAATAATAGAAGATAAAAGGGTAAATAGAACTCTGGGACCAATGTACAAAATTATGATTAGAGCTGCACATGCAGTGATAGCATTGGGCTGGAAAGATAATAAGAAATGGACAATCTCAAAATGGTTGGAATATGTATGGGAACAAATACAGTTAGAAATTTTTGAGATGATGGCAAAAAATATGCCGTGGCAAGAGAAATTAAGAGATATTACGAAGATATGGACAATGTTTGTGACCTGGATGAGAGAAGCCGGATTTAACGAAGAATTCTGGAAGAAGAGAATACGAAGAATGGATCTTCTGCTGCTTGCTTGAACAACAGAGAAAAAGAAGAGGGAGAGGGAGGGGGGGAAAGGGGGGAAACGTATAGTTAGAAAAATGTATGGTATGTAACGGTTATATAAAAATTCTATACAATAAATTAAAAAATAAATAAAAATAAACACACCTTACCTATTTCAGCACCAATTCCTATCAATGGCACATGGTATGTTTCATACTACCATGGTGGTGGAAAGTGCCATCAAGGCACATCTAGTTTACAGTGACTTGTAGGGTTTTCAAGGCAAGAGACAAACAGAGGTGGTTTTTGTTGGAAGAGAAGGACTTTATGCTGTTTCCTGCCTCAACAGAGGGGTTTTTACTAGTAAACCAAATGCTAGATAGGGACCTAGGGATTGACACCTTTACTCTATCATGCTGGCACTATCCCTTTGATGTTAGACTGATACTCCTTCCGGCTCACACTCTCACTCTTCTTCTTGTTCTCTAACTTTCTACAGCACCATGTGCGTAGAGAGGATGGATGCTGAGTGCATCCATCCCCATCCAGTTAGATTAGAGTAGTGAACCTACCTATCTACCTTTCTATCCAGAATGGAGTTCACTAATTAATACTCTTTTTATTAGATTAGAAACTACAAACGACTCCGTCTTATTCTTTGTGCCAAAGCTCACACGCATGTTTGGGAAATGCTTCGCTGTGCTCCAGCCTCAGTGCACTCTGCTCATTGTGCAAAGGTGTCCAACAGTTTTGCCATTACCTGCCTTGGCATAGCAACTTGGGAATTCCTTGGCAGTCTGCCATCCAAATACTAAGTGGGACCAACCCTCTAACTTCTTTAATCTAATGAGACTGGGCTAGCCCTGGGCTATGGGCTGTACTATCTCAGAAAATATATGGGAACTCTGTGCTACGATGTCCAAGTATGCAGAGGCAGCGTGTCAGGAAGCAGCCTTTTTTTCTATAGAACATTTGAATTGGTTCTTACATCAGTATCAAAACTGCACCAAACAGACCCCATATTGACTCACATTACAGCTGATAGTTATAATCAAGTACTACCTTCTGCAGCTACGTTGCCAACATACTGGCTATACTTCCTGTAGCTAAAACAATGATAGCTGGAAGAAAGAGTTCCCCAATTAGTTTTCCCCCAGATACTCTGTTCTCCCCATGGAGTGCCCCACACTTGTCCAGCTGGATCCAGATTTATAGTTGCTGGGGGAGAAGAAAACAGAGGTTGATGCCTTCAAGAGTTCCTTTCTTCATGCTCCTGCAACGCACCCGGAAATGTCAGCTGTATTTCAGAGAAATGAGTGAAGAGTTGTGCTGTCCTCATGTTATCTGAAGATCTTTCCTTTATATAGACAAAGTCATAAAACAACCATGACATTTAGTACCTTTTTTGCATAGAAAGAAAACCCCTTAGGATAAAATATTGCCCACAGTTTGCTCAAATTGAGTCTTCTTTATCTCAGTAGGCTGAAGCCTATGTAAATACAGTCCACTGACCCAAACCAAAACCTATTTGGTTGGTTTACACAGAATTTTCTTCTCAAGGACAACCCTTTAACAATTTGTAATGTCACAGAGCTTATATTATATTTGTCTTAGTTTAATTTATGCTCTGTCTGTTTATGTCTATTTTGTACACCGCCCTGAGCCCTTCGGGGGAGGGTGGTATATACATTTAATAACAATAACAATAACAATAACAATAATATGGTTGACCCATATAGGCTCATTCTGCACAGCATATTTATAACGAGTTGCAATAGTTATAAATGAATTAGTTTTCCATTTGTCAAAAGGGAAAATGAGTTTATCTATAATGACTGCAACTCGTTATAAATATGCTGTGTTTTTATGTGTGCGTGAATGTTGTGAATGTTCAACGTTGTTTTAATGTATTTTAATATTTTAGTGTCTCAGTTAGTAGATAAATGCCCCTTTTTACTAACTCTGTAATTTATAATGCCAATAAAGGCTTTGGAATTGGAAATTGCTGTGCAGAAAGAGCCATAGACTCCTTCACTGTAGCAGGTATTCCTCATGGTTAAGCAGTTTATAGGTCAAAAGATCTGTCAGCAGCTCTTCCCCCAAACAACAACAACAACAACAACAACAACAAACTACAGTAGGATTGCCAACAGACCTGTAGAAATATGTCCTGTCCCACAAGAGATTGTGGGACAGGACATTTGGAGGTTGGCATCCCTAACAGAGATCCAAAGTAGAATGTGTTGTTTACCTTTTCTCTATTTCATCCTCATAACAACACTTTGAGATAAATTAGTCTGAGAGTTGTGATAGGACCAAAGTCACGCAGCAAGCTCCCATGCCAGAACAGGGACTTCAGTTTCCCAGATCCTTTCCCATCTCTCTTAATCTCTATAACTTACTAGAAGGAAAGGCTGAGGTAATCCTTAAAGGATTTATCCTCCACCTATCATAGGGAACAAAATCACACAAATAAAAATGAGAGGAATCTGGGAAACAGAAATATCTGGAAGCCATTCTGCCTGAAACCTCTGAACATGAGGAAATAAGAAGTTTTATATCACCATACTGAATACTTTACACATTGCCATGGAATCTTAATCCCAGCTAATCTTTTTAGAACAAGAATGACAATCTTTGTGTTCTTTTTTTAGAAAGACGTATGTTAATATCTTACAGGATTTTTTTGGTAATTGTTCTTTCTAGAGTCTAGACATATAGTCTTTCAGCTTTACACTAGGTTGGATCTCACTGATCATTTGCGCACATACAAGAGTGTGAGTGATTTTTTTACTTGGCAGACCTCTTACCGTAGAAGTAGAAGTTGTTGACACTTGATATGGCCACTTTGGTACTATCTTCAATAGATTCATAGCAGTGGAGAGTTAAATTTTTAATGAATGTTTGTCAAAATTCCCTTAGCAGGATGTACATTTGGATAAGTGCTTACACACTGATTCAAGGCCCCTGAGCTTGGTTCTGGATTTTCCTGCAGATAACTGATTTATCCATCATGCTGTTCCTGAGTGTCTCCAATCTTCCAGGCCAAGCATTTGGGGGGATTCAATAAGGTATTATAATACACAAAAAGTCAATTTTCCTGATAACTCACCAGCTGACACTGGGCTAGTTACTCTGTTTCAGTCTAGCCTACCTCACAAAGTTGTTAGCAGGATAGAATGGAAAATAGGAAAAAAATGTTGTAAGCTGGTTAGGAGAGAAAAGCAGGGTATAAATATCTTAAATAAATTGTGAAGAGACTTGCAGTATTGGTTGCCTGTTTCACCTATAAAGACCTTGTCCTGAACTAACCAGAAATAGCTTAGGTTTTCTGTCCTGAAGAAGAAGGACCATCCAATTCCTTGATGGTATTTCTGAAGCCATGGGTGGAGAATAATTGTTGTTGGGATCAGTGTCTTTTATTCCCTTTTGCCTTGTGACCAACACAATTGGGTTTCCTCTTGTGACTGAGAATCTCGTACCATTTATATAGTTCACAGACTTGTAAATTATTACCTGCTCTCACAGTAGAGTAGAGCTTATTGTCCAAACACTGCTTATGGGTTACTGTGGCCACTGTCAAGGTTTCTTACCTGGTGTACTGTTCTGTAGGTATTTTTGTGATGGCATGCATGTATTTGTTCAACAAGAATAAGAACATTTCACAAATGACAGACATGCCAAAGCTTTGGGGGTTTTCAAGCTACTCATCCAACTTAAATACTGTTCAAAAAATAGCATTCCTGAAATCTGACTCGTTAATATGTTGTTACTTGCAGTGTATACTTAAGCAATAAAAAGCCTAAGACATCATTCCACAGCTAGGTACTTTATTAAATAAATAAAATTATAACTGATGATTATAACAGGTGGCACTCAAAATCTATCTCTCGTGTCTTTCAATAGCCTCTCTCTCTATCCCTGCTTCATTTTAACTGCTAGACAAAAATAAGAAAGCACCAGTTTTCCAACGAGCAAGCTAATTATTAATGATTTCTCTGCAAAAATATTTTATCACTTCTACCCTCTTGAACATGAATGGTACATTAGGCAGAGAAACAGATAGATCAGTGGTGGCGAACCTATGACATGGGTGCCACAGGTGGCACTCAGAGCCCTCTCTGTGGGCACACACAAACAAAGTGCCCCCCCACACCTAGGCTGGCCTGGGCCGCTGGGCTTGATTATTAGCATTAAACCTAAGACCTAGTTTTGGGGAAGCAGTGTAGGTAACCCTGTTAAGGGCTGTTAAACCGCACTGATTTTCATGTGAAGAACTAAAGCGCAATCCTTTACCTGGGAGCTTGGTTGCTGGCAATGGGGCTTGCTTCTGAGTAAACCCTCCTAGGGTCATGATTCACCTGTTGGAAGTGTTGCACAGTTGCTTCAAAGCAAAACCACCGACTACCACCAAGCTTACTCCGAAGTAACGCCCGCCTCGGAGCCAACCATTTTTTCTAAACTAAAACCTCAGTATCAGGTTAAATTGCCATATTGGCACTTTGCGATAAATAAGTGGGTTTGGGGTTGCAATTTGGGCACTCGGTCTCGAAAAGGTTCGCCATCACTGAGATAGGTACATTAGGCAGAGAATAGGTACATTAGACAGAGAAACAGATACTTACCAAGGCCTGTATGTTGAGCAGATTCTGAACTAGGGATTTTTATATCAAGCCTAACATTTCATTCCTGCACCACAGAAGTTTCAGCATAACAGTCACAAAGCACTCTTGCAGAGTAGTCTCCAATAATTTGACCGGGGTTTGTGAGGTAGCCGAGTTTACAGCTGTTCACAGAGTCCCCATTTCCCAGTGATCACAACTTTTATTTTGAACACTGATAAATTTGTTTCCATTTTCTGTGGAAATTCCTAAAAGTCTATTAGTAAGGTCTGTGGGGTTCTGCCCTGGTAAAGTTAGATGCGAGGTGAATGTAGAAGAAGCAAAAAATACAAGTGTTTCTCATTTTTCCATGTCTTTGGAGGGGCCGTGGCTTAGTGAGGGGTTGTGGCTCAGTAGCTGAGCAGCTGCTTGGCTTGCAGAAAGTCCCATGGTTCAATTCTTGGCACCTCCAGTTTAAAGTGTGATGCAAAAGATGTCTACCTGAGATGCTGGAGAGCTGCTGCGAGTTTAAGCAGACAATGGCCCCTTCCGCAACCGCAAAATGTGTTTTCAAACCACTTTCACAACTGTTTGCAAGTGGATTTTGCTATTCCGCACAGCTTCAAAGAGCACTGAAAGCAGTTTGAAAGAGCATTATTCTGCATGTGCGGAATGAGCCAATACTGACTTTGATGGACCAAATTCAGTGTAAGGCAGATTCAGATTCCACATAAGGCAGCTGCATGTGTGTTCAGGTCTGGAGGATGTAAAACTTTAGGAACTGATAAATATAGGGAGGAACGGGATACATTAGGCATTTGCTATTTCTACCCCTTCCATTATTGCATCATGCAGGCTATGAGGTGCAAAGTATATGTATGATCAGGATGTGAGCCCAAACTTTCCATATCCAAATTCACTGCTTTTTCTATGGCAAATCACAGATGACAGAATTGTTACCTGTGCCATGCTTAGCACCAGCTACAACACCCAACTTGGAATCCCCACTTGGTCACAGGCCAAGAGCCAGTGATGCAATGGAAAATCCACATGTTTTTTGCAGAGTAACCTTACTTTCCCTCCTCAGAGTAACCACCACATCTTCCTTTCCCTACATCACACCCACTAACCATCCTACCCTTTATCTGCCCCATTTTCATATATTTATTATTTATTTACTTCATTTATACCTTATCTTTTACCACAGTGGGGGCCCAAAGAAGCTTACACCTTTCTCTTCCACTCCATTTTATCATCACAACAACCCTATGAGATAGGTTAGGTTGAGACTGTGTGTCTGGCACAAGCTCACTCAGTGAGCCCCAAGGCAGAATGGGGAATTCACTCTGGGTCTATCAGATCCTAGTCTAAAATTCTAACCATTACACCAGGGGTCTGCAACCTGCAGCTCTCCAGATATTCATGGATTACAATTCCCAATTGGCCATGCTGGCAGGGGCTGATGGGATTTGTAGTCCATGAACATCTGGAGAGCCACAGGTTGCAGACCTCTGCACTACACAATACTGGCTTTCACGGGTAGGTGCTCTTCAACAGCAGCCAGCTCTGGGTAAGTCATGCAAATCATGTGGTATCACATCACCCAATGGTTGCAGCTGGGCCTGGCCCCGATGAATCCTATCTCAAAGGTTAAAACAGCCAGAAATGACCCTGCCCTTTCCCCTTGCAGAAACCAAAAAATACTGTTGTGGTTTGCTTAAGGACGGGCACTGAAGACAGTGTCTTGAAGCTACAGGTTTTGCTTCTATTATTTGTTTTTTTAAACCTCCCAATATGTTTTCTTTTTAATATTTCAGGTTTTTTTACTGCAAATCGGGGGCACTTTTCAAGTTTGTGTAAAGATCTACCTTGTGTGTTCATGGTTCCAATCTCCAGATTTAAGTATTCACAGATGTGGCCATTGAGGGGATTACAGTAGATAAATTGATACTTTCAGAAGGCTACTTGCATAAGTTCATTGCAACAAAAATATGTAAACATTTTGTGGACCTGGCTGTGGTGGGTTTTCCGGGCTGTGTGGCCATGGTCTGGTAGATCTTGTTCCTACCGTTTCGCCTGCGACTTTCATCTGTGACTTCTCTCTGAGATACACCTCTGAAGATGCCAGCCACAGATGCACGCAAAACATTGGGAACAAGATCTACCAGACCACAGCCACACAGCCTGGAAAACCCACCACAACCAGTTGAATCCAGCCATGAAAGCCTTTGACAATATTTTGTGGCACCTTAAATATTGATCAAGTTTTTATTCTAACATAAGCTGTTATGAACTAAAGTCCCTTTCACCCAATGAATTTGATTATGTGAGTTCCAATCCATGAAAGTTTATGCCAGAATAAAAACTTGTTCAGTGTTCAAGGCTCCACAACACTCTTGGTTAGAATTTTTATATATATCTGTGTTTATGTTATGTGATACATCTGTGTTTATGTTACTGTATTTATTTACTTCATTTATATTCAGTTTTTACTTATATTTATATTCAGTTTTTTTGTTGAGTCTTAAAATGGATTACACTTTTTAAAAAGGTAATTAAGTCAGTATAATACATTCAATAAATTTAATAAAATTGCCTACATTTTTAAACATAATCCTCAATTGTGTAAAAGAGAAGAGGTTGGGGAGGATATGATTTTAATTGCTAAGTGGGTGCAGATGTAAGGGCAACAATGACTTATCCGCCCACAGATCCTTTTCCTGAATTCTGTTTTGCATTGCTGAGGTAACTTTTGGCATCAAAGGTGCAAAACACAACGGAGAAGCTATGGGAAAAGAGGACTGTTCTCATCTTTTAGGGTTGCCAACTTCACTTAGTTTTGCCTGGAGATCTCCGAGGATTTCAACTGACCTCCTGACTACGCAGAGCAGTTCAGCTGAAGAAAATGGCTGCTTTGGAGGGTGTGCTTTATGGCACTACATCCAGCTGAGGTCCTTCCGCTCTCCACGATCTTCCCTCAAATCTCCAGGAATTTCCATCCTAGAGTTGACAACCTTATCACCCACATACATCCTTCTTGCTTTTTAAATTGGACCTCAACCCCTCTTTTTATGTGATTCAGGAATTTCTGAAAACACACAGAACTATACATGTCACATACTATGGCGTTTTCTTCATGGACCATATATCCTGGGATAAGGAGGTGAAACATCCCAGTTTGGCCATGACTTCTGCATGGCTTCCGGGTATAACTCGGGCCCGCCCCACAAGATTTCCCTTATCCCCCGCCTTCAAAAATGATAAATTGGTGGTTCTTTTTTTAAAAAAAAACGTGCCTATTCTGCTCCCATACAAACACCGCGGGAGGCGGACTGGTTCATTTTTCCAGCCTCGCCACCTGCAGCCAATCAGAACATCGGAAAAACAGTACAGTTCGTGCATGCGTGGCAACATTGGCGAGGATAATTAAACTAAACTGGGGGCCATGCGTAATCACCTGGAGTTCTTCCACCCAGCCTGAATGTGCTGCCGGGCTGCCGTGCGGAGGGAGAAACCATCCTGGTATGTATGATCCCAGTTTTCCCCTGGGATATTTTGTCTGTCCGGAAAACGCCATTATTTACCCCAAAGTAAGTATAGTTTATTTGCATAACTTTATAACACCCTGCTCTTAATTGTCAGCTGCTTTGGTTGCCCTGTTTGGGCAGAGAAGGAGAATGTAAATTCTGCAAGTAAATAAAATAAAACAAACATTACTGAATGAAAGATGATACCCTCCCCAAATGTTATACTCATATGAGGTTTTTTTTAAATGAAACTTCTCTGAGAAATCTGTTACTGTATTTAGCCACTTGGTGTCAGCCTTGATTCAGATTTGGATTGATTTTAAGGCTGCTCTGAAAAACTTGATACCATTGCCTTCATTTGTCTACGTTGTTTTAAGAACAATCTAATTTAGAGAAATGTGTTTCCATGTTCCTAAAAGTTTATTAATAAGTTCCTAAAAGTTTATTAATAAGTTCCTAAAAGTTTATTAATAAGGTCTGAGTGGCTCTGCCCTGGTAAATTATAGGAGTCAGGCTCTGAAATCGGATATTGGGTGTATATTCTTAACTGAGAAACAAATGAGTCAAATCTTGTATATTTATTTATTGGCTATTTATTTATGTTATTTATAATCTACCTTTCTTACTGAGACTAAAAGTAGATTACAGAATATACGTCAAGACAGTCAATAGGACGGGTCATCTAATAAGCAATGTAATAGGATTAGGGTGTGGAAAATTAACATCAAGTTTAAAAACCTAGAACAAAGCTGAAACACAGAATGAGCATGAATACGGCATATTGAGCAATGCAGAAATTCCATAGATCATACAGACAGTAATAGACAGTACATGCTATATAGAGTAATATAGAGCACAGTCTTTCCCCCTTTATTAAAGCATTCTTCATGAATCAAGTGTGTTAAAGTAAAGCCCTATTACCTTTGTCAGAATGCCCTACTCAATAATTTCATTTTGCATAGTTTGCAAAATGCTAGAAGCATGGGAGCCTTTTCCAGACCAGAAGACCTCCTAAGCATAGCAGTGCTAGAGCAAGGGTTGCCAACATCCAGATGGCGACTGGAGATCTCCTATTATTGCAACTGATCTTCAGATGACAGAAATCAGTTCATCTGGAGAAAATGGCTGCTTTGAAAGGTCGAGTCTATGACATTCTACCCTATTATGCCCCAAATGACATTCTACCCCATCCTCGAACCCCACCACCCTCTGGCTCCAACCCCAAAATCTCCATGCAAACAACTTATCCCATGATAAAACTATTGTAGTCTGTCTACTCTATGCCATTTCAGACTTCAGAAGAAGAGACAACCATGGGTGTTTTCCCACTTACCTTAAGCCGCTTGCTACTCTCCTCAAGTAGTGCGGGGTCCCCCAGCACTCCCCACTACAGGGACGGTGACAACGCAGGAATGCAGGAATGGCGCGCGCTGGGAGTTGCGCGCAGCAACCTTTGGACCAAGGTAAGTGGGGAAACGCCCCATAGATGTCAGAGGAAGAATTTTAAACTTTATTGCAATGGACAGGTTAGCTACTGTCTTTTCCTAACAGCAACTAGGGGGAGCTGATGGACTGCTAGGGAGAGAGTTGATAGTTGGGGAGTTGAGAGGGAAAAGAGGATGGCTGATTTAGTGAAACTGTGGAGAAGAGGTGTTTAGAGAGGGCTGAAAATAGTCGATTTATAACCAAAGGATCCCAATTGTGGGAATAGGACAATAGCTCAAAAGTTCAATGGAAATAAAACATTGTAACTGCCACATTACTTTCTTCAGTATTAGGACCTTACAATTGTGTGTGTGTATGTGTGTGTGTGTGTACGTATGTATGTATATATAAAATTGGATATGAATAAATGGTTGAATGGAAGTGTTTGAACCCTCTTCCCCAATAACTCTGTGTGAAGGAGGGGCTGTTGTTAAAGGAGGCTGGGCTACCTTGTCTGCTGATGTCTCTGTGAGTGACAAAGAAGACCTGAGAGGGGAAATGTTCAAGGAGTGTAGAGGGTGATAGGTACTCTATGTGAATGGGAAATAGTGTGTGTGTGTGTGTGTGTATGTGTGTGTGCGTGCGTGCGTGTGTCACACCTATATAATGGAGGAGAAGAAAAATATTGTATGCTGTTTTGGGATCTCTGTGGGGAGAAAAGTGGGGTATAAAATAAATTCATAAACAAAATCCAATAGTTCTATGGTCAATTATAGGTGGTGTTGCCAGGCCTCCTGTCATGGCCTCCTTGTTGCTTGGAGTGTGGAGAATTTTTTTGTTAAATGCCAGTATTGTGTGTTGCAGTGACATCAAGTCGCTCTACAGATTGATAGGATGTCTATATTTTTACCATATAGTTTTAAGCAACTCTTAGGGTAACTTGACATCACTTCTGGGGGTCCCAGGAAGTGATGACATGGCATGCACAATGCCTGCCATACCCCCATGTCCCTGCCCTCCCCCAAGCTCCCCCCACCCCCAGTTGCCAGGCATAATTTCTTGGAACTAGGTTGATGTGACTCACAATATATTGTATTTGCTATGGCCATATAAGTTTTCACTTGCTAATACATCTGAGCAGAATTTATTCAAAGATGGTAGGAATTCAGATTAGCGAGGTTGGACTAGATGCATCCAAATTCATTTCAAAACTGCCTCAACAAGTTATCCACTCTCTTCAACATAATGGTGAGCCTGTGGACCTATGATTTCTCTGGTCTTGTAATCCTTTAATTAAACTTTCAATCTATTCCCATTGAGCCATTCTTCTCCATTTTCCCACTGTATCATTAGGTAACAACAAATACCTTTTGTTGACAAGGAGATTTTTGTTGGAATTAAGTACTGCAAGAAACTCATGAGTTGTGCGACTTTTATAGACTGGAAAATGAAGTGTAGAGATTATAGGCTGCTGAAAAACAGAGATAAATGTATTCCTGTGCTTTATGCCATCCTTTCCTATTTGATATATAAGGGAATGGGTTTTTCTTTATTTATCCAATTTTTTTTCTTGACAAGTCACAAGGAATCGGATTCCAAACTCTGTAAGATTTTTTTAAAACTCTCAGTTCTTTACCCTTGTAATTCTTTAAATAAACATCACATATAGGAAGCCATTTGAGAATTTACAGCCCAATCTTAGGGGAGGGGGGCAAAACATATCCTGAAAGCAGCACAGGCCTACACCCACCCCACCAACTTAAGTGGCACCTATGCCAGCAGGGAGAGCAAACAGGATGGCAGGCGAGCATCATACAGTTCCATGGCACCTGAATTGGAAGAGACTGCCCCCCTGCCCCCCCCCCCGAGCCATGCCAGCACTCCTTGCCGTCTACAGACTTATGCCCAGTGGTGGGATCCAAAAATTTTAGTAACAGGTTCCCATGGTGGTGGGATTCAAACTATGGCGTAGCACCAATGGGGCTGGGTGGGGCACGACGGGGGCGGGGGCAGGCATTCCTGGGCAGGGCTGTGGCAAGGATGAAGCCGCTGCTCCAGTCCTTGGGCGGGAAACAAATGCACGCAGGCGCAGGCTGCCATGCACACTGATGCACCTCCTGCTAGACTGCTTCAAGTTCTGCACGCTACTGCTGAGAGGAGGGGCGTAACTAAGGCAAAAATCACGTGGCAAAATCACCAGTTAGTAACCCCCTCTCGGCACACACAAATAATTAGTAACCTACTCTCGGGAACCTGTGAGAACCTGCTGGATCCCACCTCTGCTTATGCAATGGGAAATCATGGTGTTAAGTTATTGTTTCCTTTTGATTTCTCCAGGTGACTGGGGGTTTTCATTTTTTGTGTCTTGAACCACTAAAGCTCCTTTGGAGACCATCTCCAGTCCCCACAGAGTTCCCCCACTTTGAATTGGGCTGGTTTTCTGGGACATTCAAATTACATGTGAACTGAGCAGTTCCTAACTTTTATTTATAATTTTCAGCTGCCCACATGTCATTGTTGTGCCAAAGCTGGCACAAGTCCTTTTTTTTTGTTGCCTGTTACTTCACGAGCTGTTGGTTGGCAACCGCTTATGGACTTTTGGACTATGTTTTTCTCCTTAACACCAAGAAAAATCTGGAGACAATTTCAATAGTCTTTTTTAGGCTTAGTGATATTACTGAGGAAATTTAAAGTGATATTAGGGAAGAAATTTAAATTGTGAATTTCAGCAGGAAGAAATGACCTCACAGGAAGGAGAAGAGTATGAGGAATTGCCATGTTACCTGGATGTAACATCACAGGATGTGACCTCTCAAAAGTGATACCATCACATTGGTACTGAGCTGAGCTCCCTCAACTTTCCAAACTCTGCCCTCCCCAAGCACTGTCAGGAGTTTCCCAGAATGGGGTTGGCAACACAGGACTCTGGGAATCATGGAAATTACAGTCTTTTTTTGAGGCAGAGAAAACTAAACGTACTATTATTTTATTATTTATTAGTATTTTAGTATTTATTAGTATTTACACAAATTAGTAATATTAGTATTTGCACAGAGTATAAAAAGAGGTCATCAGTTCAAACTGGGGGCTCTGTTGGGTATCAATTTAACTCGTATCTTCTTGGCTGCTAGAGAAGTGACATCCTCTCCGATCCTCGGAGGCCAATTTGCTGGTGGTCCCTTGCCCTTCAATGATGCAGCTGGCCTCAACTCGGGCCTTTACAGCCCTGGCCCCTGCCTGGTGGAACACTCTTCCACCAGCTGTCAGGGCCCTGCGGGACTTTGGTGAGTTCCGCAGGTACTGCAAAACCGAGTTGTTCCACCGGGCCTTTGGGGAGGTCAGCCGCTGATTGCCTACCCCCTCCTGATGCCCCATGCCGCATTTTTGCCATCTCCAGCGCTGCTGGTACTGTGTGTGTGTATATTTTAATTTAATTTAATACACCTTCATTGGCATGCGTAACAAAACAGTATAAAATACAGTTAGGAATAATAAAATAAAACTTCACAATGGATCATGAGTTCAATTTACAGACCTCAGCCAGGAACTTTGCCACTGCGAGACAGCAGTTAAAATCATTGCAGTTTAAAAGCATAGCTACTTTATCTAGCTCTGTGTAGGTTTTCATAGGGTCAATAACCTGTGATAACAAGCTGGATCTTAATTTCTGATAAAATGGGCAGTGGAGGAGAATGTGCAGGATGGAGTCCAACTGCCCTGGGCTGCAGGAGCAAAGCCTCTTATCACTCGGTAGACCCTTGAGTCTTCCTCTATGGAGCGGGGATGGCATAATGTGTGTGTATATAAAATGTAATTTAATTGGATTTGTTTTTACGATGCTATAGAATTTTAAGGGTTTTAATGTTATATTTATGTTCCCTGTTGTTTATTGCCTGTATGGCCTTGTACACCACTCAGAGCCCCTCGGGGGTTGAGTGGTCTATTAAGTTTAATAAATAACAATAATAATCCTATATGTAACAAACGCATCAGCATCTAATATTAGGAAGACTAGTTTATCAAAATCAGTAAGATGCTTGGATGCTTTGGAAAGTGGACTCTATGGTAAGGTGACCACATGGTCACCTTTGCGAACCGGGATAGGCGGGTAGGCGGGCGGGAAACGGGAGCGCCTCAGAAGGCTGTGTGCTCCTGCAGCCGCGCGCACGGGAGGCTGCCGCACTGCCTTGCATCCCAGAAGGCAGTGCGGCAGCCTTCCAAAAATCGGGACACTTGAAAAAACACGCGGGACAAATTGTTTTAAGGTGGGACTGTCCCGCCAAAAGCGGGAGGTCTGGTCAGCCTACTCTATGGCATTGTACCTCACTGAAGTTCCCATCCTCCCCAGGCTCCATCCCAAAATCTGCAGGGGTTTCCCAATCTCCACCTGACAACTCTGTCCCCCATCCCCTGCTGGTCATCAGGGACAACCTTATGAGGCCAAGTACGATTTCAGTTCCTGAAAGACCTCCTTGCTTCCAGTTTGCCTCTCTCATGTCATTGGGTTTTGGGAAATGAGTGATGGTGAGGAGGGCTCCTGGGAATTCCTCAGGCACAACAGATCCATTTCATATTGGCCTGCACTCCAGAGTATTTTTGGTCCAATGCAAAACGGACTGGGGGGAAAAGTTCAGAAATCTTATGTCCACCACTGCCTTTCATTTTGGGATTTGTTCCATCTACTGCTGTCCCTAAAATACAGATCCTGAACAAAATTAAGATCTGGAAACAAATTTGAAAGAACAGTAAGCAACATTTACTTTACCTCCTCACGTGCATTTAGATATCAATCATGATGTCTAAATGGAATGCACTACCTCAGAGTGTGGTAGAGTCTCCTTCTTTGGAGGTTTTTAAACAGAGGCTGGATGGCCATCTGTCAGGAGTGCTTTGAGTATGTATTCCTGCATTGCAGGGGGTTGGACTTGATGGCCTTTGGGGTCTCTTCCAACTCTATGATTCGATGACATATAAATAGGCAAGATCCACATATCACTTGACACTGCAGTCCCGTCATTTCTTGGGTTGTCTTGTCCACACCGAAAAATCTATATCAATGATTTCTATAGCCCGCAACATCCAATTATGTGTAGATTCACCCTAGTTTCTCAAAACAATGCCCACTGTTACTGATTTGTAAGGAATGCTACTTATTAGTGAAGGCAAATTTTTACAAACCGAAACCATCTCCAGGAAAGTTAATGGAATTACAGAGAGTAAATATGATGCAAGGCTAGAAATGGAACTTATCTTCTTCCTGACAGTGCCCCTTTTAAGATAAGATTTTCTATTTATCTGCAGATTTCCACCCACTCAGAAGCGATAAAAGAACCAGACTCTTTTTTCCTGCATACTATACTGAGTAATCCATTAAGGAAAGAAATGACCCCTAAACCTTTATTTAATGAACAGAGTAACTTCTTAGAATAATAGAGTGTGATAGAGATTCTTGCCAGTAAATATGGGTAAAAGAAAAATACTGGCTGTTTTCCCAACAAAATGACAAAAGGTTTCAGAGAAATAAATGGGATTATCTCTTGTGCTTTGAAGTAATCAGGATGATGTTTGAACGGACAAAGATCTTTTTGATCAACTTCCTGATGCAGGATCCAGTAGAGGAAGTGCACATATCAGTCTGATGGAGACATATAAAGAGAAAGAAAAGGACTTCTTGAGATTATTGTATTTATCTGGTGAGGTGAGGTTGTATGCAGGCACTTAGTGACTATAATTCCAGCCTTGCAAAAAGATTATACCATGATGAACATCCCTTTAACACTTTAAAAGGGTTAACCCTTATACATGCCTTTTAAGAAAAAAAATAGTTTCCCAAGCAAGCCTTAGATAGACAGCTGGTCATGGATCAGTCTCCCAGCAGAATTGGACCATTTAGCAGAAACATAGGTTTAAAAAACCCAGCCTTTCTTTCACCCTCAAAAAATCTGGCCCCAACTCTGTCTCTTTATCTAATATGACAGTACAGTATTTAATACCAAGCCATATTATCAAGGATTCATTCTACTCTATGTCATTCTATTCTATGTCATCTGTACTCTATGTCATCTGCCAGCAGTGGATTAAACTGGTTCAACAGTTTATACAGTTATACAGGAGAATGAGACATCAAACGAATTGTCACAGTTTCAGACAAACACTAGTTTGGCTGACAGGTGACAAGCCATGGGCTAGGTGCCCTTTAACTCATGTGTGACATGGCGTAATACTTGATGTAAGTTTTATGTTCGAGTGTTTATATGCCACTGGCCCTTTAAGACATAACCAAGCAGTATTCTGGGAAAGGAAATGGCAGCTCTCAGACTTCAGTGCTGGAGTGAATTTAGTTCTACAGTGTTGTAGTTGATGTCTGGTGTTTCTTAAAGAAATAAGAGTCAACATTTACTATACTTCCTTTTCCCCAATCGGAGTGGAACACATGCCTGTCTGATCTTTGCATTATCGTTAAGGCATGTGACAAACATTTTACCACTCTTCTCCATAGGTTATGCATGATCACACTCTGGAAGAATGACAAAACAATCAAGCCACTGTTAGAAATAAAATTGTATGGAGGTCTGGAGATGTGGAAAAGGGACCAAGTTCTTTCCTCCTCTCAGCCGATTTACTGGCATTAGTTATTTGAGCCACAGGTAAACTATGAAGAACCAAGACATGAATCCAGCCTATGATTACATGATTACATGTAATTAGGCTGGAGCATACATGCTTACCCCAAGCTGGCCGGCTAATGTCCCTAATACTGATCAATCAGGAAAAACATCTCAAGGGAGATTTCTCATTTTGTCTGGGCTAGCGCAGATTTTATAATTTCATCTTTTAGCGCCTCCTTTACAAGCTAAATCACAAGCCCATAGAATATTGGATACCTGGCATGCATGCATCTTTTCCTCTCCTTTTTTTGCCATCAAGTCATACCTGTAGGATTTTCAATGCAAGAGATGTCCAGAGGTGGTCTGCCATTGCCAGTCTCTGTATCACACTCCTGGTATTCATTCCTGGGAGGTCTCCCATCCAAATAGTTGCCAGAGTCAGAGATGAGAGTATGTGACCGGCCTAAGGTCAACCAGCAAGTTTCTACGGCAAGAGTGGGAATTCAGACCTGGGTTGCTCAAATCCTAATCTGACCTTTCAGTCACTACACCTTGCCGGTTCTCTTCCTACCTTCCTCTTTTTCCCTCCCTCATTTCAATTATTTGGGGCTTTCCAGAACTGGACTTGGTATCCCACTTTCTACCAGCTGAGGCCTGTTTCCTTACATACCATCATCCGTTCAATATGTCTGGGCATGTACAATCAATTCATCATAAGCAAATAAAAGAACACAAGCACATTATTCATTACAGCTAGGTTCTAAACATGATCCAGTGCTCCCTAGATTGACTATAGGTTGGCAGCCACCCATTGTCTTGTGGTTAGCTTATACCTGGGTTAACACATTTTTCTTCCTTCCTGTAGGCCTCAAAGCTTGCTTTAATTACATAAGCATTAAGGGTTTGTCTGGTGTTCTGGGAACATATAGCACATTAAATATAAACAGATCTCCTTTTCCTAGGCATCATGGTTTAACCAAGCTGGCATTTCTGCTTTTGACATGGCAAACTCTGCATCTGAAAAACTACCACCTTGGCTACAAAATTTGGAAGTATCTATTTGTAATTCCTCTTCTCATGGGCTTTCTGAGCCACCCTGTTGTTATTGGGATTAGCAAAGGAGGGTATATGCATAAAGACAGTATATAGATGTGTGTGTGTGTGTTGTGTAGATATCATAAACCTGTCTTGGGTCTATGTGCATTTACATCTCTGTAGTGTGTTCATGTAAACATGTTTCTTTTTAATAAACTTTTAAAATATATTTTGGTATCTTGGAGTTTCTGATTCACAGTGCTTGGAGTTGCTACCACCCCAAAGGCTGGGTCAGGTCTTGACACGACACAGGTGATGTCATGGGATAAAAGCCCTTTGGCTCATGCCACTCACTGGCCATGCACAGGTGAAATAAGTGTAATTAAAGAGAAACAGAATTTGAGCCTAGATGTCATTCAGCTGGCAAAGATGCTCCCAGCCTTCTCCCTTGCTCATACCACATTGTATCACAGCCCTTGAGCAGGTCTAGAATCTGATGTTCTATCAAGAGGCAGACGAAGCAAGCTTCTACCAGCAGTCATTCTGTTCCCCTCCTAGTTAGTGTTTGGCACCAGCCGGGTTCCCCTTTTTAGATGGAGATCTTGCTGGATGAGAGCAGGCACAGATTTCCTGCAACTCTTGCTACTATGAAGTTGCTTGTAGACTCCAAACAACTGCAAATGTTGCTTCAAATTTCATATGGTCCAAAGCTGCAAAAGGCTGCACTTATAATGCCATCCACAAATTTTATAGTCCATTTTCCTTTCAGTATAATGTGCAGTTTAAAGGGACTTCCCTTCAACATTAGAAGTATCGTCTCAAACATCTGGAGCTAACTTCCCAGTCAAAAATTAACCTCTCTGCCAGAGAGTTATGACATAAATAAAGTCCTTCTTTTGCAGTTAACTAGGGTCTGAGTTTTTTTCCCCATTAGCTGTCTCATATATTTTCAATGCAATCCCATGTATGAAAGTAAAAATGCTACTATCCATCACCTTTTGCAGGCTCACACAATTTTCTAATACTACAGCTTGTTTTTCTCTAGTAGAGAGACATGAATTAGATGCTGATGTAATCAACTGTGTTGGATAACTTTTCCTAACTGACAAACGTTTTTTGCTGGCTCAAATATTCCTAATAATTCTTTTAAATGGATCATCATTTTTGGACATTTTGACAGTAGTGGATTGAAATTACCATGTTACAGCAAGTGCTGTGATAGCAGAATAGCTCCAGCATAAATCTAAAACAAGCAGATGTAAAAATATCAACAGATATAATATCAACAGGTATTTTTACTTAACATCTTCTGCAAAGCAGAGGGAACAGCATCCATGCAAGATCCACACAAATCCTTTACATGCCTGCTAGATACTTTTATGTCTTCCTTCAAATTCCTGGCACAAAAATAATGAGAGTAACAGTAATTAGTCATCTGTTTGACAGGCACACCCTTAGCTTCTGTGTCAGGGCTGGGTCTCATTTGAATAATTTGCCTGAATGGATTCAAGAACCAAGAACTTTATTTCTCCCATCCATCCTTTTCAAACATTCCTTCATGGCAGCCCTGCATGCCAATATTGGTCCTGACCTTAAGCCAGAATAAATGTGATCTTTAAGGAACCACTGGACTCTTGTATTATTTTGCCGATGACCAAACACAACTTTAACTCACTGGGGAGAGAAACAAACGGAAATGCCAGGGACTGAGGAAGAAACTCAACGAAGAGAGCTGGCCCTGAGATATTCTTGCGCTTCTCAGGTAAAAAATGTTTTTGCCTCCTCATACCATTCCAGATGACTCTGGTCAGGTCTTATTATACGGATGCCAGCTTTCAGGTGGGACCTGGGCAGTGGTGGGATCCAAAAATTTTAGTAGTAGGTTCCCATGGTAATGGGAGTCAAACTGTGGCGTAGCGCCAATGGGGCTGGGCGGGGCACAACAGGGGCATGACCAAGCATTCCGAGGGCGGGGCATTCCGGGGCGGGGCTGTGGCAAGGACGCACCCGCTGCACCGGTTCTTGGGCGGGAAACGAATGCACGCAGGCGCAGGCTGCCACGAACGCCGGTGCACCTCCTGCTAGACTGCTTCAAGTTCTGCGTGCTACTGCTGAGAGGAGGGGCGTAACTAAGGCAATAATCATGTGGCGAAATCACCAATTAGTAACCCCCTCTCGGCACACACAAATAATTAGTAACCTACTCTCGGGAACCTGTGAGAACCTGTTGGATCCCACCTCTGGACCTGGGGATCCTCCAGAATTACAGTTCATCTACAGATCAGGTGCCCTGAAGAAAATGGTGCTTTGGAGGGTGGACTCTGTGGCACTGTGTCCCACTGAGGTCTCTGCCTTCCTCAAACTCCATCTCCAAATCTCCAGGAGTTGTAGAACCTGGATCTGACAACCATACCCCACATCCCTTGCTGCTGGACAAGGAGGACCTGGTAACTGAATCTGATTTAGACATAGGCATTTCTGTGAAAAACCACTGGTGCTCACACGTAAAAATATTCCTACCGAATCTTGCTTCTTTTTAAATCTTTTTATTAAAACTTAATTATTTACGTTTTTGACATACACTCGCCTAAAAGAATGTGATAACACCACCCATTGAGTTTACAGAGATAAAGGACAGCAATTATTTTATCCCATTAATGATTTCTTACAAAAAAATAAGGTTATATGCCTCGAACATACAATTGTCTCTTCCACATCCCTGGGGTTAGAGGCACGGCACTCCCCCCACCCCCAAAATCTGGAAAACCACATATATATATTTTTGCCCTTCCTTTTTCTTTTATGGGATGTTTTCAGTTAACGTGCAGTGGCGTTGGAGTCAAGGGTTGGGCCAGGGGTGGATTCACAGGCCATCCGAGCCATGTGCTTGGCCTCAGGAACAGACAAATAGAAGTGCCTCTGGGGCAGACAAGGAGAAGCCGAATAGCCATTGCTGCACATAGGCAGTCAGAATAACCTGCAGATCCACTGCTCACTTCCACCCAGCGCCAACCCACAAAAAGCTGAAAGGTGCTGTGGAAAGTTGCAATGTGGGAGTGACGACTGTATTTAAATAACATTTAAAGATCCGTTCAGTATCCTGTACTTATAGGTCTCCAAAACCATCTTCTACCAATGGCTACCTGTCCCACCTGATACGACCAATGTTTTTTTAATCTTTTTTCTAAACAACGTACAAAGCACACACACGCATATAAACAAAACACAATCTATTACACATCTCATAGTGACTTCCAGCTATCTCATCTTTGACTACAAGTTAACTCTAACTTTGATGCATATAATTAACATGATGATTCACTCAGTAATTCTTCCTCAAATATCTTCTGGGAATTACAATCTACTGTTTTCTTTAGGTTTCAAACCCTGACATTATGGCCCTTTCCGCACAGGCCAAATACAGCACCCTGGGGATGGCAAAAATGCCGTCCCCAGGGAGCTGTTCACATGGGGGGTGCAGCTGCTTTGCAGCCGCGCCGCCCTCGCTTCTCCCCAGCGGCATGAATCCTCCTCGCTCCCCAAGCAAGGTTTTGGAAAAACGGCGGCTTCCAGCCACTGCCGTGCGAACGGCAGTGGCTGGAAGGTGCCATCCCTCCCCCCTTTGTCCGATTGACCTACCTTCTCTGCGACCATCTGGCGCGTCGCCGAGACTTGGGGACACGCCCCCCTGCCCTGCGACTCTGGAGCGGTCGCTCAGGGCAGGGGGGCGTGTCCCCTGGCCTCGGCGACACGCCGGACGGTCGCATTTGATGGTAGGTCGATCAATGACAAATCCACGGCTTATCCATCACCGCTTTCGCTACCGACCGCTCAGGCGAACGGTCCCGGGGGGGTTGGGTCGGCGTCATGTTTGCCGACCCAACCCCCAGCGTGGCCGTGTGAAAACGGCTTGAGTCTCTATACTTAAATAGTTCTTCAAAAGGTATTCTGTAAAGGGTTTCCAGTCTTGTAAAAAATTATCCAAACTGTTATTCCTTAATAATGCTGTCAGCTTCACCCTTTCTGCATATTCTGGAAACTGTAGGCGGATTCCGCATGGGTGTGAAAACCAGTGTGAAAACCGGTGTGAAAATGGTGTAAAAGGGTTTAAAATGGTGTAAAAGGGTTTATACCATTTTCACACCGCTGTTTTTGGCCCATGCGGAATCTGCCTTAGAACCCAGCCCTCTTTTGTTGGTGTCTTATTGTCTTATCATTTCTCCACTTTTGTGCATATGGAGTCCTTGCTGCAGTTGTCCCATACATAAACAGAGTTCTGTATTGCTTAGGATCTTCACCAATTATTCCCAACAGAAAGGCCTCAGGTTTTTTCAAAATTGTTATTTTCAGTATTTTTTACAATTCCTTAAGTATCATATCCCAAAAAGTCATAGCCTCTTAACATGTCCACCACATAAGAAAAAAAGACCCATCTTGCTGTTGACACTTCCAGCATTGATTTGACACATCTTTATACATCTTTGCCAAAAAAATTGGCATTAAATACCATCTATACATCATTTTATAACATTTTTCTTTCAAATTATAACATGCTGTAAATGTAAAACCCTTCTTCTACAGACTCTCCCACCGTTCCATCAATATGTTGTCGCCAACATTTCTAGACCATTTAATCATTACATATGTAACTACCTCATCTTCTGAATCCCATAATAACATCTTATACATTTTGGTAACCAATTTGTCATCATTTATACGTAAATTGTATTCAAAATCTGTAATTTGTGGATTAAAACCAGCATTCTTAGTATCATCTTTAAATGTTTCTAACAGTTGGTAATAATGAAACCAATTTTTAGTTATATTTTTTTAAATCATTCATAGGTTTAAGTTCACATTTATTATTCATTTCTTTTCTAGCAAATGCTTCAATTGGAGACAACCATAGAGGAGTAACTGCTGCAACAAATATCTCATCTGGGCATACATTTTTGGCTGATTTTCCTACAACTTCAAACACTATACAAAGTTTAGAATGTACTAGAATATCTTCTTCAAATATATAAAAACTATTGGCTAATGTAGGTTTTCTAAGCTGTGTGGCCGCGGTCTGTTGGTTTTAGTTCCTAACGTTTCACCCTCATCTTTTCTGGCATCTTCAGAGACATGTCATAGTAACTTCTCTCCATGACACAATGTGGAATGATTTGCGTGCCATGGAGAGAAACACATCTTGCCATGACACGTCTCTGAAGATGCCAGCCAGAGATGTGGGTGAAACATTAGGAAATAAAACCACCAGACCACGGCCACACAGCCTGGAATGGCCTGTACCAATTCATATTGTAAATAAAGGATTACATATTTAAGCCCCCTATATTAATAATTCATTTTAGGTAGAAAACTAACACAGCATGTCAAGGGCTAGCCTTTTCTCCTCGATACATTATGGAAGTATATATGATATGCCCCCACAAGTTGATGTGCAAGTGGAGAACAATCTTTTGAATGCTATCTCATCTAAAAAATTTAAAATATCACATTAGGAAGAAAGGCTCTAACCCAAACCGCATACTGCACTAATTTTCTACTTACGTTAAATTATATCATAACCCTCAGCCGCCTCTGAAATGGTGCAGTCCATTCTACCACCTCAGCATTCTGCCACATGTCTAGACTATGACTGAGGTGGCGGATTAGTAACGGATTAGATAATCTGTTTTAAATTAGGAGAATTGAAGGAAGATTCAGATGTTCTGCGATTAAGGTGAGCTGGTTATTTTCCATTCAGTGCATTTGCACTAAAGCTGTCTCCTGAGTGCTTGGTAAATGGATTATGATTCAGCTGAAAAGAACAGTAAAATGAAGTGATCAGTGACCAGTCTGCAACTCTGCATCCTTCTAAGAGTACTTGCCAGATGATCAGTTGGGTTCCTGGGAAAGCAGGCCTTGAATCAAACACCTGAGGGCAATGTGAAACAGCCAAGTAACGTTTTGAGTCTTAGGAAGATCCCTCTGAGCTCCTTTACTAGAAAACAGGTGACATGACTGTTACTTTGACCCTCAAAATTAGTTAAATAAATTCATGGAAGAGATGGAACATTTATGGCTGGGATCAAGCCAGGTTGTTCAAGTTTGGGGTGCCCCTAAACTTTATGTGGTAGAAGCTCAGAGTAAATTAATTCAAGGAGACCATTGTTTTAGTGCTGTGCTATTGTATAAGATCTTTGTGTTATTTTAGTGTTAGTTAATGTTTGACAGGATATGGGACTGGACTTTTTTTTTTCATTAGCTAGTTATAGAATCATAAAATCATAGAGTTGGAAGAGACCACAAGGGCCATCAAGTCCAACCCTCTGCCATGCACTCCTGACAGCTGGCCATCCAGCCTCTGTTTAAAAACCTCCAGATTCCACCACATTCTGAGACAGTACATTCCACTATCGAACAGCCCTTACTGTCAGGAAGTTCTTCCTAATGTTTAGGTGGAATCACTTTTTTGGTACTTTGAATCCATCACCATTATCTTCTGATATCTAAAAACCTTAAAATCTGACGGGAGGCAGAGATATGGATGAGAAGCTTCTTTTCAGTCTTTCATTTTGATTAGGCATCTAAGGATTTTATAATGTGTGTCTGACAGAATGTTGACAGTATCTGCAATGCTCCCCTCCCTTCAATAAAATTCGGCAGCTAAAATAATATCAAAATGAAGAAATGGGGGGAGAGGACTTTCTCACCCAGCTGTTTGAGTTCTAATTGCAGATTCTTAATTCTTTTTTCAAATATAATAAACTGTAAATATGAAACCTCGTGAACTTTGGACTAATAAGAGCTGTTCTAGTGTACCTAGTCATTAACAAAGGATTATGGGGGAATGGGGCCATTTTCAGTCATGTCCCTTATAAACTTCCTGACACTTTGAGGCACAGTTACGATTTTGTTGGAAAGGGAGTTAAACAGACAGGATTAAATAGATGTTTCTGGAATGTAGTGGAGCGTGGCACACGCCACCTGCTCTTTACTTTGGCTCATATTTTTCCTTGGAGCGTGATGTTAGCTTTTTCTGTTTCTGTATACTCTACGATCCACATATTTGTATTTCTTAGCTCTTGAGCATTTAAGATCCTAAAATCAACTTTTTGAGTGAAAATGCTCTTCTGCCCCATAAGCTGTACAAAAGCAGAGAACGCCAGTGGAGGATGTGCCTTGCATAGATAAGAATGTAGGCCCAATCGCTAGTTAAAGATTCTCAGCAGCAGCACTGGAAAACAACCTGAGGCTTGGAGCCCTTCTGCCCATCAAAGTAGGCAATTCTGAGCCAGATGTATTGATGGTCTGGCTAAGCAGAAATCCAGGGCTACAATTCAAACCAAATGTAGGGTCTCCACCAGTGGTGGGATCCAAAAATTTTAGTAACAGGTTCCCATGGTGGTGTGGATTCAAACAGTGGCGTAGCGCCAATGCGGCTGGGCGGGGCACGCCAGGGGCGTGGCCGGGCATTCCAGGGGTGTGGCATTAATAATTTCTCTGTTACTGTAAAAAACTCTTACTGTAAAAAAAAGTTCCTAATTTCCAGCTGGTATCTTTCTGTCCATCATTTAAACTCATTATAGCAAGTCCTATCGTCTACTGCCAACAGAAACAACTACTTCTCCTCTAATTGACTGCCTGTCGAATACTTAATACTTTCAAATACTTAATTTTGTTTCTAGAAATCAAAAGAAGGATACTTTCCTTCAACAAGGAACTTTACCATATTTCTAAGACATGTTTTAAAAACAGCCCAACAGGGAGAATTATCCCGTTTTCTACCTTCGCTAACCAGCCACATAGGAAACAACAGGACTTTGTGATTTTTGGACCTAATGGAATTTCTAACGGAAAAGCAGACCCAATTAGGGTCTCGGCACACACAAATAATTAGTAACCCACTCTCGGGAACTGGCGAGAACCTGCTGGATCCCACCTCTGGTTTCCATATGTATGTGTGTCATGTAGTGATAAGGCCAAGCGGATATGATCTGCTGGAGGATAAAAGGGAACAATGTTTCCCTGCTTACCTTACAAACACATGAAGCTGCCATAATGAATCAAACCACTAGTCCTTCAAGGTCAATATTGCCTACTCTCACTGGCAGCTGCTTCCCAGCATCTCAGGCAGAGGTCTTTCACATTACCTACTACCACCTGAACCTTTTAGGTGGAGATGCTGTGGATTGAACTAGGTCTCGCAAAAACATGAAAACACGTAAAAACGAGAAAGCGATAACCAATCAGAAAGCAGGGGTGGACGTGTTACCATTCTAATGATGTAATCACGTTTTTTTGCAGGAAAAAGCCAGGAAGGATGCAGTTACTTTACAAAAAGAAATAAACTTTCACTTATGGCAATAATAAGATGATATAAGAATTGTGATGTACAGAATCACCTGTTGAGGGTTCCTTATCAAGTGCGTGAACACTTCCCTTGAAGAAGGAAGATGAAACGCGGTAATCAGCGCGAAGCGTTTGGGAAGTACAACGGAGCGGATTGAAATATATACAACTGAAAATGATGAGAAATTTGACTGCCCTTGAATTGGGACGGTATTTATAAGTAATTCAAGCCACCAAACCAGGATTTTCATTAATTGTTATGAACTTGTATCACAGTCACAGCGGGTGACATTGACATAATAATATTTACAAGATTATGGACATTGTTGGCTTAACAAATACATGATAATGGACTTGAGAGAAGGCTGTCTTGTAATAAATTGTTGCATGAATTTGATTTAAAGTGGAGATATATATGTGTTATGGAGATAGAATAGTTTGATAAATCTATTAGCCAACAATTTGGCATACTTTACAAGTAACTAATAGGTAATATAAATTGCTTGAGCCAGCGCCTATGTGCCACGCGTGTTTGTGTATCTTATATTATACCATTCTAATGACGTAATCACGTTTTTTTGCGGGGGGGAAAGGACCCGCCCCAACACAGCACGCCAGCCAATCTGGAGAGAAAAAAAATGGAGATCAATTTGTTGTGGGGATTGCTGCATTCTGGAACCCAATATAGTCCTACATGTCTTCGCTGAATAAATGCTGCAATGGGGAGGTTGAAACCCTGACGAAAAGGTGCAGTTTATTTTTAAACTTGGTTTTAACTATATTTAATTCCAGTGGGGAATCGCCCATAGTTGCCATATTGTACATCACTTGTTACGTGCCCTAAAGTGGCGTACAAGAAAAACTTGTTATATGTGCTTGTTATATGTCCTAAAGTTGTTTCTGATTTATGGTGACCCTATCATTACCAACCTTGCTCAGATCTTGAAAACTGTATTGGCAAAATTGTATCCGGGGGGGGGGGGGGAATCATTATTTTAGCAAGTGAACAAGTGTAACCCAGCAGACCCCTGGCTACATAGATCCTTACAGAAAAGTTGTAGGAGATTCAACACTGATAAAATAGCAGAGCCCTTGTGGCTTGGAAGACAAATGTGAAATTGCTTCAAACAAAAATAATTCAAGGTAACAAATATGTAACATGAACACAACTACTTTACAACTAGAAGATAATGGCTATGTACGGAGGTAGACAGGATCTTCAGTGACCTTCAGGAAGGGCACTCAGAACAGTGGCAAATAACAAATAGTGCCCAGTAATACAAATAATAACAACAAAAATGTCCAAAATGTTAACCAGAAGTGCAGGGGTGCTTCTTTCCCACCTGCTCTTCTGTCGCTCCTGCTACTGCTGTTGCAGACCTTCCCCTGGCTTCCTCTGTAAACTGTTTTTAAAATCTGCACTTCAAAAACTGCAAAATCACAATGGATTGTTTTACATAATACAGATTTCAGCCATTCAAGTCAGATTCTTTCAGAAAGTGCATCTGATAATAATTTCCATGGATTTTAGTGGAAAACACATTTCTATACGTAACTTCCTTCCCACCCAAATTAGAATTACACTTACCATCCAAAGAGGATTCTGAATCAAGCACCTCTATTTTACAGATATGGGGAGGCATGTTTTGTGTGCAACTTAGCTTTTCCTTCCTTGGTCTTTCCTCCTTGTCCTCTGATGTGAGCGGGGGGTGGGGAGACTGTATTGTGGTGTTGAGGGTCTGTAGCCACATTGCCAGGTGATGGTTGGCCACTTAGAGGGAATTCATTGAGTGCTGTTGCCCGATTAGTGGGTTGCTAGGAACTCTGGGGCACTCAGAAGGGCATATTGTCCCTCCCCACCAGGGAGTGTTCATAGAGAATGGACCAGAGCCCAACAATGGTCAGGAATGGATGGGGTATAAATGCAATTAAATAAATAAAATAATGTTACACTATCGCCTTGCCCCAGCAGCCCTCATGATAGTGCTGTGAATTAGGCCCCTTCCACACATGCAGAATAATGCACTTTCAATCCACCTTTAATGCACTTTGCAGCTGGATTTTGCCATATGGAATAGCAAAATCCACTTGCAGACAATTGTGAAAGTGGATTGAAAGTGCATTATTCTGCATGTATGGAAGGGGCCTTTAATATAGAGATTTCTGTTTCTATTTTTGTTGAATGCTTCCAATGACAAATGTGTGTGGGATAACAGTTGTTATGCAATTCTGATTTCTGTGCATTATACAAGATACACAAAATATGACTTTTGGCGTAAAATGTCTTTTAAAAATAATTTTATAATTGCTTATAGAGCACAATGGATGCTAATGGCACTTTACTTATTAACAAAAGCAATGCAACAGAAACAGGAACAGAAACAGGAACAGGAACCAAAACAAACTCCCCCCCTTCCCCCGCAACACTTCTCAGATGAATTTACGATTTAAATTGCAGGTAAAGGAAAGAAGAGAGGACAAAAACAAGCTTGTGGGACATATAATTGGAATCACAAAACTCTGTAAAACCTGTGATCCACCAAGCTGATTGCAGCTCATCAGGGTCTGACAGGTGCTTGACAACTCTCCAATTTTTTTGGAGTCTCAGGAAGGCAACAATCCCCCCACCCCAAACAAACAGGTTTATCAAGCCCCTGGTGGGCTGCCATATGTGGCTGGCAGGTTGCATTAGGTTTGGTGTCTCAAAAGCTCTGCTGAAGGATTATTCCTTTGTTATCAGCACATCTCCAAAGTGGGTTTCCAACATGACACTTAACATAGCTCTACATTCCAAGTAAGAATCCACCTATGACTGTCGCTCAAGGGCAAGACCCGACTAAAGGCTTACTTGGAATTCCTGTTCAGCCCAAGTCCCATTCCTCCCTGAAATTTCCTTTTATTTTACTCCCTAAGTAACTTGTTCTTTGCACTGCCAGCATTGCAATGAATGAATTGCTAATTCTCACTTCTCAGGAGAAGTGGTAGTGTTAAATACGGTACTATTTTTTGCATCTTTCCAGCAAAGCCATTGCTAAATGGTTTTATTTTACATTTTATTATCATGGTTTTGTAATAATGACACAACAGTCATTCAAAAATGAGAATAGCTTTTAGTATATTTAATTTCCCCAATGCACACTGGTTCATGTGCGCCCTGAGACATCTCAGTAGTGCTTTGACTACCCACGGTAGACAGCCTGACTCTACTATCATTGGCCCCTTCCACACATGCAGAATAATGCACTTTCAATCCACTTTACAGCTGGATTTTACTGTGCAAAACAAGCAAAATCCACTTACAAACAATTGTGAAAGTGGATTGAAAGTGGATTATTCTGCATGTGCAGAAGGGGCCATTATGTTTTACTTTTTAAAAAAATAATCACAAATCAGTTCTTAAAACAGATAAGCAAACAAAGGAATAAATACTGGAATACAGTGTTGTTTGGATTCTCTGTTAAAAGTGAATGAATTACCACTACTGGAAATTACATGGCTAGTGTAGAACTCAGTCTGACCCACAGGTTGTATTCTAGTAGTTTTTTTTTTTGTCTTAATCAGTTAACTTCTTACTTGGAAGCAAAAAGTGCTGATTCCTTCCAATTCTTGTGTTAATGATTTTCAATCCAGAGTTTCTAATTGTCAGTGTATCAAAGGTAATATTTTACTTGTGAGTTCCCACAGTACAATATTTGGGAGAAAATGCAGAGTTTTGTATGGACCAATGTTAATTCTTTATTGTATAAGATTTGGGAGGATAACCCTTTTTGCGCTGCTCAGTTACCTGAAGGCAACAGGGTCAAAGATATGCTATGCTGTCTGTATTTTTTATTTTGAACCTAGCAAAATAGCATTCTGTAGCTGATTTTTTTTAAACAAAAAAGGTAAAATGAATGGTCTGGAGGATAAAATAGCAGTTTCCTTATAAGAAAGAGTAAAGTTTTCTTGTAGGCGGATTGCTAGAAACAGAAGGCACTCACACTCCTGTCATTCTGCAAAACTATGTAAAGGAAATTGGGCTAGAGATTTAGGAGGGTGCTTTAATAAGGGGAATGGGACTGCATCCTATACTACTGATATCCTTTGTATTATCTGTTTGCTGGATGTATTACTCTTTAATTGTTTTCTACTTTGGTATTTCCATTTTCTGCCCTGTTTGACATACCACAACCAAGCCTTTTTTTTGGCATTGTTTCTAATTTGCTTATTAGTCATCTGATGCAAGGCAAGATCTACCTTTCTTGGGGGGGGGGGGGGTCAAAAGTACAAAATGACACTTCCGATATTATATTCATTATACATACCTATATAATATATTTGTATGTTCGTATATATACATACATATGCATCCTTTTAAAAATGAGTCCTAATTAAAACCAGAGTTTTCAGTGACAGGGAGTCTCTAGATTAATAATAATGTTTCTTGCAAATAGTGATGTTTCTTGTAAATAAAATAATAATTTGCAACATCCCTCTAGAGCAGGGGTAGGAAACCTTTAACACTCAAAGAGCCATTTGGACCCGTTTTCCACGGGAAAAGAAAACACTTGGAGCCGCAAATAATTGTTGACATTTAAAATAAAGATAACACTATATATATAGGGTTTTTTTAACCTTTTACTCCGCTCATTCTGAGAAGCACATGGATGCGCCCGCCCTGCTGCCTGCAGGGCGGGCAACGATGAAGCTGGCGGCTCGGCCTCACTGGCCGTGGGCAGTTGGTGCACCCGCCCTGCTGCCTGCAGGGCGGGCAAGGATGGGGCCGGCGGCTCGGCTCGTGGAGCTACAGTGCAAGGGCAGAAGAGCCGCATGCGGCTCTCGAGCCGCAGGTTCCCTACCCCTGCTCTAGAGTTACCTTTTACCTCCTACCGCAAATAAGGTTCTGCACAAAGATCTTGGGCAAGTTAGACAAGTGCTTTCCATATCTGAAGGGAGATTTTCTCCCAGCCCATGAAGGGGAACTCCCTTTCCTCCTTTTATCCAGCAAGAGTCTCTCACTGAGCAGGTGTTTTGGGCTAGCGCTTCCTCTCCTAGGGTGGCATTCTTCTTCTGGGCTGAGAGCTAACTAGCTAGCTCACAGTCTCAAGGCAGAAAGGAAACTCCCCAGTTGGCTTTAATAACAAAGTATCTTGCTTCCCTATTTCTGCTGCCTCTCTCAATGAAACATAAAAAGAAGGAAGGAGGGAGGGAGAGAGAGAACATTGTGGGAAGAGGGGGAACTGAAAAGTAGAATTTTCTCTTTAAAAAAACAACAAACCCCTGGCTCATTCCGCACATGCAGAATAATGCACTTTCAAACCGCTTTCAGTGCTCTTTGAAGCTGTGCGGAATAGCAAAATCCACTTGCAAACAGTTGTGAAAGTGGTTTGAAAACGCATTATTTTGCGTGTACGGAAGGGGCCCCTGTCTCAAACGCAGTTAGTTTGTGCTTGTATATTTTGATGTTGATGTATTTAATCATTCGTGTCTTAGGCCGTTGTTTTTATTTGGTTTGTTTTAATATAGTATTTTTAAAACTGTGCCTTTAGTAGCAACCTGCATACAGAAATGTTGCTGATAAATGGGGTGGTTTGCTATTGCCTTCTCCAGTCTTCTACACTTTACCCCCAGCAAGCTGGGTACTCATTTTGCTAATCTCTGAAGGATGGAAGGCTGAGTCAACCTTGAGTCAGCTATTTGAAGCTGACTTCCATTGGAATCGAACTCAGGTTGTGAGCATTCAAGCTGTTGTCAAAAAGAACAAGAGTAGACCACTTTTTCCAAGAAAAGGAGCAAGTTAGCACAGAGAGAAGAAAAATTGTGAAATAAAGGGTAAGGCTAAAATCTACCTCTTGGCTAATACTTCAACTTTTGTGCGTTAGATACTCTGCTCTCTAACTATCATTCTTGAAAGATTTACATATTACTGATATCAGCAATCCCCTGCTCACTCCATCCAACTAACTGGCTATTGTGACAACAAAATAGCACAGTGGAGTTCAGGATTATGTTTCCACCCCCTGCACTGAACAGCTTAACAAGTAGAAATGCAATGGGTGAAGAGTTCCCAATTGCTCCCTCCACTCTCAGAATAGCTGCATCTGTTTAATTTCTACTGTCATAGGTTCAGGAGTCCTGTCAGAGAAAGTGGGCAACTCTTAACTTGAATGGCTTTTTGGAACAGAGGCAGCTACCAACAGTGCAAAGCAAGCAACTGAAGGCTAAACTCTAATTATCTCCATCTCAAAATGTGTGCATGATGTACATAGTAACACTGGAGTAGCCCCACTGGCAGTAGCCTGAAATAGTCCCACTCTGCATTCCGTGTGATTTGAGGATTGCAATATCTTACATCGTGCTTGGAAAAAGTTCTATTGCTGGCTTCTGTTATGCATTTATGAAGAAGAAGAAGAAGAAGAAGAAGAAGAGGAAGAAGAGGAAGAAGAAGAGGAGGAGGAGGAGGAGGAGTAGGAGTTTGGATTTATATCCCCCCTTTCTCTCCTGCAGGAGACTCAAAGGGGCTTACAATCTCCTTGCCCTTCCCCCTCACAACAAACACCCTGTGAGGTGGGTGGGGCTGAGAGAGCTCCGAGAAGCTGTGACTAGCCCAAGGTCACCCAGCTGGCATGTGTGGGAGTGCACAGGCTAATCTGAATTCCCCAGATAAGCCTCCACAGCTCAGGCAGCAGAGCTGGGAATCAAACCCAGTTCCTCCAGATTAGATACACGAGCTCTTAACCTCCTACGCCACTGCTGCTCCTGCTCTGCTGCTGCAGAGGAGCCCTTCCTGGGGGAAATTTGGCAACCCCTCCAAGTTGGAAAAAGCCAGTGCCATCCAGTGGCTGACTGCCATATTTGAAGATGTTAAGGTTCAGTTACCCTCAGGATTTTGCAGCCTCTACTTTCCCTGTGGAGAACAGCAGCAAGTCTGCACCATCAGGCTGTTGTGAAAGGTGAGTGAGAAGCAGACATCTGACTTAGGTCGATTCTGCACACAAATGCATAACAGGTTGCAGTCGTGATAAAGGAACCCGTTTCCCTGTTCACATGCATTCCGTGCAAGCAGCGATTGCAGGCCACGGAAACAATCCAGGGTGCTTTTGCGCCTTCGCATGGAGACACTTCTCTTCTTAAAAAAAAGTTCTGGCAAATCATGCTGATTGTCCCACGATACACAACCCACAATTTTAAAAAAGAAAATGGAAAAGGGGCCTCCCTGCAACAGATGGGCAATGGCAGGGGGATTTTCCCTGACCGTGGATGGCGTGGTGGAAGGGAGGAAATAAAGCACCTCCTGACTGGTTGTTCATGTGAGACCGGCTCCAACCCAGGATTTTTCAAAAGGATTGCTAGTTTAATGATTTTTGAAAAACCCAGATCAGAGGAAATAAAACAGGGCAGGCTCATTTGGGGGTGGGTGGGACCTGTACAAAGTCCTCCGCCAAATAGGTTATATAGCACCCTGCACCTATTAAATTTGCCCTGTGTGGAATCAGCCTTAGTGGGCTTTGGACTATGGATACTCTTTAAGGCGCTGTGAGACTCTCAGGTGTTGGCTGCAATAGGCTAGCACAGTTATAGAATTGGGAACAGTTGTTAACACTAATTGATATTTTAGCACTGAGTTCAGCAGTCTAGATTTGGGCTTCTGAACATGTGAAGCTGCCTTATACAAATTCAGACGGTTCGTCTATCAAAGGCCTGATCCTTTTTTAAAACTGGAGATGCAGGGGACTGAACCTAGAGAGCCTTCTGTATACAAAGCAGACGCTCAATCTCTGACCCACAACCTCTCTGGTTTGCTTTTCACTGAAGCAGCATGAACTGGGTGGCAGCCCCCCCCCCCCCCCCCGCCCCATAGAATCAGGTCCTGCTCTGATGCTGGTAATCTTTCTTGAGTCTCTATGGCTAATTCTGCACAGGCAACAGTAACGGGTAAATGAACCCATGTTGCCTGTGCCACTGTTTGCATGGCGGGTGCAGGGGCCAGCTGATACTGCTGGGATCCTGGTGTTAGGGGGCGGCACAGTTTGGATGGGAAACATTGTGTTTCCCTGTGAATTGTGAACCTGAGAATCCCCCTACTCCAGCATCCCCCCCCCCCTCCACTTGCTGGTACAACATGGAAGCTGCCTAGAGAATCCACTCTAATGGTGGTCACCTGGGGAATCCACCTTAATGGTGGAGGGGGCGGGGGGAATAGAATGCTTGGAAGTGACTTAAGCCCAGGTTGAAGAAAAAAGTTGCTAATTTAGCAGCAGCAGAGGAGCAGCAGTGGTGTAGGAGGTTAAGAGCTCGTGTATTTAATCTGGAGGAACCGTGTTTGATTCCCTGCTCTGCTGCCTGAGCTGTGGAGGCTTATCTGGGGAATTCAAATTAGCCTGTGCACTCCCACACATGCCAGCTGGATGACCTTGGGCTAGTCACAGCTTCTCGGAGCTCTCTCAGCCCCAACTACCTCATAGGGTGTTTGTTGTGAGGGGGGAAGGGCAAGGAGATTGTAAGCCCCTTTGAGTCTCCTGCAGGAGAGAAAGGGGGGAATATAAATCCAAACTCCTCCTCCTCCTCCTCTTCTTCTTCTTTTAAACTCAGGTTCAGCCAATATAATTGTAGAAGTGTTTAGGGGGCCAGTTCTGTGGGAACTTCTCCCTCATAAAGCTTTAAAATAGGGCCTGGACCGGTTACATTTGGCATGTGTGGAATCATCCAGTGAGAGATAAAATATGCATAACTCACCTTTAACATAACAAATCTTCTTTTTGAAAAATCAAACACTTCCTGTCCTTCTTTCATAACTGACACACTCTGAATTTTGGAAAAGCTGCACCCTAAGCGTATTTGCAATATTTTACTACCCCCCGGAACTGTGATGCAAATTCAGATTTTAAATCCTGATGCCCAGGTCACTTATGGGATTTGCAAGCAACCTATACAATGGATTACTCTAAACAGGAAGAACTATCAGCTTTTCATATTACCTGCAAAGTACATAAACAAGCATTTCCCAGTCTGGAAGGAAAGGTAAACAAACGGAATTATAGTATTTCCTCTTAAAGGCCTGGGGGTAGCAATGGTGTTCCTTTTCCTAAAAGAGCATTAGGAAATCTGCTGCCCTACATTTACTTGAGAAAAATCAAAACAGGACTAGAATCTAACACAGGACTATTTTGGAACTTAAATAAATTTCACCCAAAACGTAACACACAAATACACAAAGATTTCAGGTAAAGGTTGCTGTTAACCTTGAATTAAGGTGAATGTCCCTTTAAAACAAAGGGCTAGGATGTCTTTAAACAGTAACTATGCTAACCGGATTGTTTTAATCTGAAGAGGTAACAGAACCCAGTGACCCAAGCAGCAGGTAAGCCGTTCCTGTCCTCTGCCAGGGAATCTCTGCTCCTGCGTACACATTATTACCGTATATCACGATAAAATGATTTCCAATATATCATCCTCTGATCCTTGGTTATTGAAAACAACCTAAGTGCTTGCTACTCGTTCTGAAGAGAAAAATCAAAACTGTATTAAATTTGCACCCTCTGGGTGATCTGATCTCCTGTACACAATATATACAATTCCGGCCCATTGCAAAATATTGCATGCGGTCTGCGCTGCACAAACGAGGCTGCCAAACGAGGCTGCCATAAATTGGCAGCAATTGGACGGCTCTTCTCACCACAACCACACGAATGCTGTTTTCAAACAGGGCTGCGATCCAGTTTGTTAGTTCAGATGAAGAGATTTTTTTTGGGGGGGGGGGAGAACATATTTGCATTTCCTCCCTGGGAAAGCGAAGGTCCTTTCTTTCTTGCTCTGTCTCTCTCTCACCCTATTTACAAAGTTTGGGAACATTTCGCCAGGCAACGATCCTTCAACACACCTCACACCCTTCTGGAAAGGCTAACAAGTACCCTCGTTGGGAAACCTCCCAAACCCACCCACGCCCAGCCTGGCTTAGCTATTTGTGTCGGCCACTCCAATTGCTCTAAGTGGCCACAAGCCCCCTCCTCTCTTGCTACTCTGCAGCTCACGTGCTAAAAGCCAGCCGGCATCCGCAGGACGTGCCCAGGCGCTAGTGGCCTCTGTCGCCAACCTGTGACTCTGCTGCTTTTCCATGGGGACCGGGCAGGGGGGGCAGGGAGACGGGCTGTCTTCCAAGGAATCCTCCCCCTCCCCTTGTTGTTTTGGGATTAAAAAGCAACCCCTCTCCCCCCACCCCCGCGCCCTTCCCTCTCCAAGAGCAGCTGGTTCCGTTTGCGCCCTCGCTGCGCAACCACGACAAGAATTCCAAGACCCGCAACACAAAGACAGCAACAATAGGCGAGAGAAGCCCTTCGGTGCAGAAAGGAATGTTTCCAGGCCCTTTTCTCCGACGGGGAACCCAGACAGACAGGCAGGCAGGGCGATAGGGAGAGCCAGCAGCACCCCTCCCTGGCTTGGCTGCCCTCCCCTCCTCTCCCCCGGCGCGCTCAGCGGCTCTGGATCTTGTGATGGAGAGCTCTGATCCCTGCTTTGTGATTCAGAGGTGCCAGGAAACTCATTGCATATTCCGATCTGCCCCCAGTGTTTCTCGGGGCTTGACCCCGGTGCTGTGTCGTACCACTACCCCAAGCGCCCTGAACATGCATAAATCACAACCTGGCGTACACTTTGCGCTTGCCCCTGCTTCTTCCTGGCCCTAATGGAAACATTTGGGAAGATTAAGAGTCCTTGAGGGATCAGATGGGAGCAGAGGTGGGAAAGGCCCCTCTCTTGGTAAACAACCAGGTACCCCGGTTCACTTGGAAATGGGTATGATTTTGCAGATGACTCATCCAGATGGTTAAGTGATTTTTTTGAAAAGAAGTGGTCGAATGGGAGCTGATCAGGCATGGACCACTTTTCTACAGATTTATTGTGAAGCTCTCTGTTGGAGACATAAACAAGGTGATTCTGTTAGGAAGAATTTTTCTTTAAAAAAAACTTCAGTTATTTATATTAACTTGCAGTTCCTGCCTTTAGTTTTTCTATGTGTTTTAAGTTTTGCTTCTTCTTTTGGTGTGTGTAAACCGGGGCTTGTGGTTCTCGAGGAAAGTGTGAACATTAAGATAACTTCAGGGGTTTGTATAATGCTCCATTTTTCTGTGCATTTCAATGCATTGCTCGTGTAGCCAGCCAATATTTTTATCCGTAATTTTGTTCAAATTTTAACTGTCTTATAGTACTAGAAATCTCACAAATGCAAGATGTTTCATATAATTTCTTATATACATTTTTGTTCTATAAGAATGATTTTTCTAATCCCATAAGGCCTGTGATCAATGAGGGCATAGTGAGAAGGAAAGAGAGATTGTTATTCAGTGTCTCACCAACAGTAAAGGACCCATTCACACATATATTGCAATCTCAATATCTATCACATCAATTGATGATTGGTGCATATGAATGAGCCACCACAGATTTAGCACCAATGTATAGAATTGATGAATTTCTTCACAGTAACCCAAACAGTGCATCTATAAAACATTCTATAAAAATTAATGTTTGTTCAATCTGGCTAATTTATTCTGGTGTGCACTTCCCAAGGACTACCGTTTCAAGTAAGTTCTGGCGCTACTGCTGGAGAGGAGGGGAGGGGTGTAACTAAGGTAAAAAAAAATCATGTAGCAAAATCCACAGCTGAGCTGCTGTAGAGGGAGGCAGCTGCTTGCGGGAGCTAATTTATTCCTGTAAGTGCACCTCCTGCTAGACTGCTTGCCAAGTCTCTGCAGCTTACTGCTGGGAGAGGAGGGTGTAACTAAGGCAAAATCATGTGTAGCAAAATCACAGCTAGTGGCAGGGAGAGGGAGGGAGGCAGCCAAGCCCAGTGAGGTGCTGCTGGCTCTCCCTATCGCCCTGCATAAGCTCTGGGCCGTTACCAAGGGATAATGTCACATCATGACGCTTACTAGGTAGACTTTGTTTATAACAGTGGTTCTCAACCAGTGGTGGGATCCAAAAATTTTAGTAACAGGTTCCCATGGTGGTGGGATTCAAACTGTGGTGTAGCGCCAATGGGGCTGGGCGGGGCACAACGGGGACGTGGCCGGGCATTCCGGGGGTGGGGCATTCCTGGGCGGGGCTGTGGCAAGGACACAGCCGCTGTGCCGGTCCTTGGGTGGGAAACGAATGCACACAGGTGCAGGCTGCCACGCACGCTGGTGCACCTCCTGCTAGACTGCTTCAAGTTCTGCGCGCTACTGCTGAGAGGAGGGGTGTAACTAAGGCAAAAATCATGTAGCAAAATCACCAATTAGTAACCCCCTCTCGGCACACACAAATAATTAGTACCCTACTCTCGGGAACCTGTGAGAACCTGCTGGATCCCACCTCTGTTCTCAACCTGTGGGTCAGGACCCCTTTGGGGGATCAAATGACCCTTTCACAGGGGTTGCCTAAGACTCTCTGCATCAATGTTCTCCATCTGTAAAATGGATAAATGTTAGGGTTGGGGGTCACCACAACATGAGGAACTATATTAAAGGATCACGGCATCAGGAAGGTTGAGAACCACTGGTTTATATGGTGGTTAGCCATTGCCTTCCCTAAGTCATCTATACTTTAACTTCAGCAAGCTGGATACTCATTTTACCAACCTTGGAAGGCTGGAAGGCTGAGTCAACCTTGAGCTGGCTACCTGAAACCGACTTCTGTCTGGATCGAACTCAGGCTACGAAGAGAGCTTTGACTGCAGTACTTACTGCTCTGTGCCACGGGGCTCCCATCTCCTCATGACAAAATGCTTATTTTGTGGAGTCTGTTCGCAAGTTCTGCTGCCAGTCCTTAAGTGAACAAAAATGCAATATACAGAAATAACAGAACTAGGTCTACATTTGTATTGCATTGACACACGCACAAAAAACAAACCACAACAGAGACCCAATTTTCTTCCTTGTACTAGTCACCACCCTCAATCTAATGACACTCTAATCCAGGGGTAGGGAACCTGCGGCTCTCCAGATGTTCAGGAACTACAATTCCCATCAGCCTCTGTCAGCATGGCCAATTGGCCATGCTGGTAGGGGCTGATGGGAATTGTAGTTCCTGAACATCTGGAGAGCCGCAGGTTCCCTACCCCTGCTCTAATCCAATACTATACCTAAATCTTGGTGTAAATGTACAGTGCAGGGTTTTTTGTTTTTTTTTCAGTTTAAGCACTCTGAAGTTAATTCGTTTAAACTGGACCTGCTCTGCAGAACATCGCACTGTTAATCACCAATGAACCTCATAGCAGAAGCTGTGGATTCATTGTTGCCCTGCATCTTATAGTGACCAGAAACATTTACCCTATTCCAATCCTCAAGTGAGAATTCTGAAAAGGATCGAAAATCCTCAGATGGTTCTAAACATCCCAGAATCACTCATGGTGGACCACCAGCCCGGGCATCTGTTTACAGTTAGATTTGAGTCTAGTAGCACCTTAGAGACCAACAAAATTATGTGTAGGGGGTGGGGTTTAATGAATATTTGTGAGTCAAACCTCCCTTTGTCACATACTCGGGAAAACATAAATGAGTAAACATGGAGATCCCGAATCTTTATATCCCAGTTTACTGTGGGCAAACATGGCTGTCCTCTGGAACATTTTCTTGGTACTTCTTACAGAGTCTGATCAACATTATTTTGAAGAGGGGCAAAAGTACAAAATTACACTCCACATGTACCCTGTTTCCCCGAATATAAGACATCCCCTGAAAATAAGACGTAGTAGAGGTTTTGCTGAAGTGCGAAATATAAGGCATCCCCCCAAAAGTAAGACATAGCAAAGTTTTTGTTTGAAAGCATGCCCGACAAACAGAACACAGAAAAATAAGACATCCCCTGAAAATAAGACATAGCACATCTTTGGGAGCAAAAATTTATATAAGACACTGTCTTATTTTCGGGGAAACACGGTATTATATGCATATTTTTTTTCATATATATGTATATAATCAACTCTTAAATGATAGAATTATTCCGACCTCTATGAATTGTTAATGAATAATTACACTTTTGCATTATTTTATCTATGTATGAATATTATCTCAGCCTCATAAAAACCCAAACATAAAAGCCAAGCATGACTCCGCTCCCAGTTTTAAAGGGGGGGGGGGCGAGGGGGAGAGTAGCCCATCCTTTCCCACTGTGCCCTATTTGACTCCAGGCTGCTCCAGGTCTTGGAGTGTCTCAGCAGAGCACAAGGTGGGGAGCATCAGGCATTCCAAACTGTTTATGGGTACTAGCCCCCCAAACTCTTCTTCCTCTGTGGGCTTTTAAAATGTGACCTAATGCTCGTCCCCCAGACGTCTTGCATGTGCAAAGCCTACCATGGCCACTGTTAACACACACAGTCTTTAGGGCGGGGGTGGGTGGGTGGTGGGGGTGGGGAGATAAGGAATTTCAAGATCTTGTAGGTGCCTTTGCTTAGAGAAGAAGAAAGATTACTAAAGCCAAGGAAGGTTATCTGGGGATCTGCATCTCCCACTGCATGGAACAGCGGTGACGAACCTATGGCACGGGTGCCAGAGGTGGCGCTCAGACCCCTTTCTGTGGGCACACGTGCACAGAGTTCATCATGTGGGGGGGCGGAAAATCACCCCCCCACACACATATCTAGGCTAGCCTGGGCATGATCCTTTACCTGGGAGTAAGCTTGGCTGCTGGCAATGGGGCTTGCTTCTGAGTAAACCCTCCTAGGGGCGTGATTCACCCATTCGAAGCGTTGCACGGTTGCTTCACCAAGCTTACTCCCAAGTAACGTGCGCCTCAGAGCCAACTGTTTTTTCTAAACTAAAACCTCAGTATTCAGGTTAAATTGCCGTGTTGGCACTTTGCGATAAATAAGTGGGTTTTGGGTTGCAGTTTGGGCACTCGGTCTCAAAAAGGTTCGCCATCACTGGCTTAGAACATGACATCTCTGAACATCTCAGGAACTTTTAGCTCTCCCTCTTCTTCACTCTCCACAGTCTCGCCTGACTAACAGCTTCAACTGCTACCTTACAAAGGGCTGAGACTCCTTTCTGACACTCAGGGTCTCCCTCTCCCTCCCTCCCACCTAGCAACAGTGTAATTGGGGGAACAGGGCACCTGCACTGCAGAATGAGTCATCTCCGCTGATCCATCCACCTCCTAGCAGCAGCCTAAGATAATTGGGAGAACTGGATGTGCGCCCTGCGGAAGGAGCCATCTTTTCTGCGAAATTGAGCTTCACCTCCTAATAATAGCTTGATTGGAGGAGGGAATTGTGCGCTCTGCAGAATAAGCCATCTCTGCTGGACAACTGAGGCCTCTTTTGCACATGTGGAATAATGCACTTTCAATCCACTTTCACAATTGTTTGCAAGTGGATTTTGCTATTCCGTGCAGTTGCAAAGTGCCTTGAAAGTGGATTGAAAGTGCATTATTCTGCATGTCCATAAGGGGCCTGAGTGAGCACCATGGCAGAATGGGATCTACCAGATCCTAGTCTAAAATTCTAACCACTACACAATACTGGCTTTTACGAGGTAGGTGCTCTTCAACAGTAGCCTGAGCCTCCCCCACCTCCTATCAGCATCCTAATTGGAGGAATGGGTGTGCAAGGTGCAGAATGAGTCATCTCTTTCCAGCAATCAAGCATTTCCCACCTCCTGCTGCCACCCCCTCTCTGCCCACTGCCCAAAGCACCTGTCCCCCTCACACTGCCCCCCCCCCCCCGATCTGGCCTTGTCTTATTAAGGAGTCTTGTGGCACTTTAAGGGCTAGCAAGTTTTGTCAACCAGAGACCACTTTGTGAAATGCAGCACTGACAACTGCCCTCTTGCAGGAGGGAAACTACACTGGAGAGCGCTTTCCTTAAAACAAAAGTACCTTTTATCAGAAGAATGTGAAGAATGGATAACCATTTCACCATTTGGACAGGCTCAAGAAGCCTATCAACCACTGTGGTGCACAGGTCAGAATGTCGGAGTTGGGTCTGAAAGTTCTGCCGGGCTACCTTGGGCCAGTAATTTTCTTAGTCTAACCTACCTCCTCATGACATTATTGTGAGGATAAATAGAATTATGTTGTAAAAGCTGCTTTTGGGCCCCACTGAAGAGAAAAGTGGGATATAATAAACAAAGCATGAGGTAAACTGCAAAATAAAGCATGCGGAAGTTAGACACAGCTTGACCACCCTAACCCTCTCACCGTTTCCTTCCTCTTTTCTGATTTATTTCCTACTCTTCCTTTTTTTCTTCTTTCTCTTCCTTCTGAATCCCTTAAATTCCCCTGTGCGGCTTATTTCATTTTGTGAGCTTTATATGAAAACTATGCAAATATATAAATATGTTGGAATAAAGCAATAATTCCAGAAAAAGCAATAGATGCCACAAGATGGACTGTATTAATCACATTTTATCTAATGCAGTGGTTCTTAAACAGTGCTCTGTGAAGCACTTGGTGCCAAGGACGTAAGTAAGGGGGGGTTCACGGGTTCAAACCCCATCCGTCCCTGGGGCATGGTCACGCCTTAAGCCCCGCCCCCCAGCCTCAGTGCTTATAAAAGCAGCTCTCTGAGGCTGGGGACTGCAGTCTCTTCTCCATGTAAGGGAGGGAAGAAGGGACTGCCAGCTGCCGGCTGGGCTCCCAGCTGGGCCAGGGGGGGCAGAGGAGGCTGAGTGGTCACGCCCCTGAGTGGTCACGCCCCCAGGGGTGGGTGAGGGCATGGCCACGCCCCAAACCTACCCCATTAAAAAATCTATAGATATGTCATTGCTTGGTGCTCCATGAAGAATCTACAAGTGCACCACAAAGAGACTGGAACAAATATGACAAGATGTCAAAATTGCAAATTTGTGTGGCCATGAATTGTGTACGATGCTTAGCATAGCCAAATACTTAAAAATATCTTCCATAGTCAATACTGGTGTCATTCAGTTTAGTACCTATGTAGGTGCTAGGTGAAAATATTGTCGTCCTTATGCCAAAGACACATATGTGCAAAATTGATGTTTTGAGAAAATGACATTTAAAGTTCCAATTAAGTTTAGATAAAAAATTTAGATCAAAGTTTAGATCAAAAAAGTTCCAATTAAGTTTAGATCAAAATTTAAGCTATTTAGAATTTGAAAAATAATGTGTGCTTTTGCTATATATACGATAAAAGACTAACAACGAAAAATACAGTTGGATAAAAACAGCCAAGAATGTATGATGGTACTGCTCTGTGACAAATTTCTCTCCTGAAAAGTGCTGCTTTGTGACTCAAAAAGTTTGAGAATATCTGGTTTAATCCAATCTACCAATGTAAAAACAGTTTGAATTCAAATAACATAAACTCATAAGAATCAAGGCATTCTAAACATTGTGAAAAATTGCATCCTTATGTTCCATACCCCTATTTCTGCAGCATTTTCACACTATTGATCTTAATCAAGACCACTTTCCTTCTGCAAATCTCTTTTGCACAGTTTCCAACTGATTTAATTATTTCTAATTTAACCTGGCCTGTCACAGTGTTTGCGGGTGGGGGGCTGTTTAATGCTTTAGAGGCTAAGAAAGAAGAGAGAAATAACAGTACAAATAATCAAATCCACTTGAAACTGTGCATAACGGCAAAACTGAAGTAATTAAGGTGTAATTAATCTTTGTTGTAAGACTAAAAAAGGTTGGAAAAACATGTGATTAACATAGGTAATACATAACATAGGGGTCTCTAGCTGATGATTTTCATGGTGCCCACTAAGTGTACTTAGAAAGTGAGCAGGATTAGTTAGGGCTTTTGCCTAGCAGAGTTTCTGACTGGCCATTGGAGATCTGATTGGCCATTAGAGTTTTGGCAACAGCTGCCATCGTAGCACAAGGATCTTCACTGAATGACTGGAGGCAAGCTATGTATATGCTAGAGAAGATTTTGAGACAATATGTTCATTTTAAAGGGCATCCTGTTAAACAGAGCTTCTGCCTTAAACATGGAAGGGCTACTAACATTTTACGGATGGCTCTGCCTTGGTTGCACCCACATCGCCTTCTGTGAACATTCCAAAGGTGCCCACAAGTTCAAAGAAATAAGGGTATTTATGTGGTGCTTTAATAAAACGTCATATGCATTAAAAGCCAGTGTTCTGTAGTGGTTAATGTTAGACTAGGACAGGGGTGGCCAACCTATGGGGCTCCAGATGTTCATGGACTACAATTCCCATCAGCCCCTGCCAGCATGGCCAATTGAGCTGATGGGAACTGTAGTCCATTAACATCTGGAGCACCATAGGTTGGCCACCCCTGGACTAGGATCTGGGAGATCCTGGCTGGTTTTGCACTTTCTAAATGCTCTGTGGCTTAGCCAGGGAGCATACCTGCTGCGGGGTTTCTCATCCTGCTTGTAGTTCCCCACAGCTGCCCAGCTCTGTCCTTCACTCAAGTCAGGGCCAGTGAGGGAAGCCACGAATGGTTGCCCACAAGCCCGGGGCTTTCCCATAAGCACTGCTTAAGCACCGCGAGCTCTTCCGTAGTCTCTTTCACGCATGTGCGGTCAGCCTCTGTTTCCTGCGTTCGGATTGGCTGAATCTCGCCCCATTCCCCCCACTCACTTTCACTATAGTTTTACATCTGAACACAAATCAGGTGCTGAGAATCGGCGCCCTTGCGTCTAAAATCCTTGCGTGTGCGATATGTTCGCTATCCTCCACCCCCTCCGTGTGCGAGAGAATTGCTGCCCTCCTGTTCGCGCGCATGCACACGCCGCTTTTCTGCCCAAGGTTTCTCCCTCCTTTATAAAAACAACCCCCCCCCCATTTTTTTCACTGCAAGGGGGGCGAGGGCACCGCTTCTCAGCACCTGTCCATTGGTGGGGCGGGCCAGAGCGGCGAGGTGGGGAAACTGGCCCTGTTTCCACTACGGAGGAGTTTTGCACGGTGGTGGAAGCCTCCGGAGCAACAAAGGGGCTTTTCAAAAGGACCTCAACCTTTGTGATTCAGGAAATTTGCAGGGCAAAACCATTGCTATGGGGCAGCTCCGGGGTAGAAACATGGCAGCCACGCTGCAGCACCAAGGGCTGTACAAAACTCTCGATTGCATCAGGGCATTCCCCGTGCCAACAGAGGGGCAATTTCGGCATGTAAAATCGGCCCCAGGTTTGAATCCCCACTCTGCCATGGGATGTTGTTGGGTGGCCTTGGGCCAATCACACACTCTCAGTGTAACCTACTTCACAGGGTTATTGTGATAATAAAAGAGAGGACAGGTCCCCACTGGCATTCTCTATGCGAAGTAAATAAACTAGAGTGCGTTTTGCAGCCAGTATGAGCTAGCGTTATTCCCACATTTCAAACAAGGGCTGTGGCTTGCTAGTTGGGAACCAAGGAAAAAGTATTCCATAGAGACAGCCATATTAGCCTGTTGCGGCCAGGGTTGAAAGTAACTTAAATTTCTTACCAGTACTCTGTTTGCAAGGGACACAAAGCACTTCGACCCCTTTCTTAGTGTTACTCTGGACCAGCCCAAAGCCTCCTGTTTTAGCTCCTGATTGGAGCAAAGAATGAATGAATAAATAAAGAAGCTCTTTAACACTTTAAAATATAAAATTTTATTCCAGCATCATTTTTGTTGTGTTTGGTCAAACGCCCGTAGTGGGGTCTTCACTTGAAGTTACGAGGTTATGAAGAAAATCACAAACAGCGGGGTCCCCAAGGACTGCGAATCACAGGAAGTACAGTGAAATGTATTTGCGTAAAAGTCAAGTGCGATTAAAAGTATGGAACATTGTACGCTTAGAAAAAAACAAACATCAAACTTGTCATCCATTACCATATTTTGACCAATAGCAAATCTTTCAAGTGGTGAATATCTTCCCTTCAACCTCGTTTTCCTCTTTGACAAGATTTCCCCGATATATGCAGTATTAATAATGCTGTATTAAAATACAGCCGAGTTGGAGAACAGTTGCAACAGACTGTTAACTTTTCCTTACGATCTGCGGGTCATTTTTTTTAATGGGACCGGGGGGGGGGGGTGCGGTATCCTGCTTAGGGAGCTGAGTTGCCTTCCCAGTCCTGCAAACAAAACCACCGGTCTGGTGTACAGCGATCAAGTTTTGTTTGCTCGCATCCTCCTCCCGCGTTGCAAAGTGCAGAAGGAGGGGCGACCCTGGAGCCATTGGTCTCATGCTAGTTCCGGGGCCCCAGGGCATAAAGAGCTTGATGCAATGTCTGGAGGGGGGGAGTGCAGAGCAAACGCGATGTCTCAGCTGACGAGCACGCCTTTCTTCTGCAACTAGCGGCACAAGAGTCGGGAGTGGGGTATAAAAAGCAGCTCGTCGGGCTGTGCAGAAGCGCGTCTGTCTCGAGTCAGCCTCTCCTGCCACATTGCTGGGAGGTTTTTAGCATCCCAGCCCTGATGGGACCGCACCGGCGCGGGCACCGGGAAGCAACAGCTGCTTGCAAACTGCTGGTCTTGCTTGCAGCGTGCATCGTGCAAGCCAGCTGCCAAGGTAAGCCGGCAATTGGGTCTGGGGGGCTCTGGTCAATGGCTCCGGGTTTCACTGTCTGCAACCAGAATTGTTTTTTTTTTTTTTTTTTTTTTGGCAAGGGACGGGTACTGGTGGTAGAGGGGAGAATGCTAATTTTTTTTTTTTTTAAAAAAGCAGTCCCATCTGTAAAAGGATATTACTTTCCCCCACAACGAGTAAACTTGGTCTGGTTCATGTATAGGCGTTGGGAACTGGCAGCGAGATCTTAAAGTCACTTTTTCAAAGTTCCTTGAAGTCAGTGGGATTAGAAAGGCTGAACTCTGTTTAGGATGGCATGATTAAAACCCTGGTGGGATAGGAAGGAAACAGATCAGTACTGTTTATTAAGGGGAAAATACATTCGTTGTCACCCCAGGGGATTCTGCCCTCGTTTGTGTCCCTGAATTAATTCGTATGTTGTCTAGAAAATGTAGCCCACCCCCACAAGACTTTGCATACTGGTCGTGGGTTATGCTGGAGATAGGCGCGTGTTTGGGACAGTTTTTTTGCAATGGCCACTGAGAAATAAATTCCTGAGGCATCTGTAGCCTGAGGTATGACTTCTACACTCAAGTGGATCTTCTTTTACATGCCATGATTTGGAAAGGAGGGGTTTCCCAAGAGATCAATGGGAGGGAAAGACTGCATATATGTGTATATGCACATATATGAACCAGTGAACAAGAGAAAACGGCGGCTGTACGTGCAGAAGGTATATAGTGTTGTTGGTTTTCTTTAAATAATACAACCAAGAAAACAGATGTTTTGTCTCGAGCACAATAAGCTTCCCCTCTGCTGCTCTTAAGACAGATTTGAAGTTGGAAGGGAGAACTTTTTCCTCTCAGCTTTGCTGTTGCTAGGCAACGCGGGAAGACATGTGACTGGCAGAGCAGGCCCCACTGAAAGCCATATAGGCCTCATTACCTCCTTCTTCTCCTCCCTCATCCCCTGGTACTAATCTAGGGGCTGAGGATGGAGGAGCTGTGTTTCTCCCCCTCCCTGCTTCCACCTGGCAATTTGCAGCCCCTTTCTTCCTGCCCCTCTCTCTGTCACCCACCAACACAACTGCAGTTACCCTACAATGAATGAAAACCCTATTGTTGGAGAAGGATTAGAAGTAAATTTCCTGGGGCACCTATATCAGCCCCAGGACGGCCCCAGCAGTAGTATGTGTGTGTTGTGTAGATGCATTCAAATGGTTAATCTGCTTTCTTTGCTCCACTCTGAACATAAGCTCCTTAGGAGGAATCAAGTAAGTAATTATACAGCAACTGCTGCTAACAGCACCCTCTTTACTGAGCGAGGAAGTAGTTAGGCAGATACCTGATGTACACCAGGAGCCTTGCTAAAGCTCCAGCTGAGAAGGTCAGAATGGGCACAAGCTAATTCCTTGGCAGTTGCTATTTTCATTAGTGTCTGAAGCCAAGTGCCGGCAAGTCTGAGGTTTCAGATTTGTTTCCCTCCTGTCGGAGTGGGTAATTTCTTCTCAGATTTATGCCGTGGAAATCTCTAGGTTTTGAGTTCCCTGTTAAGCTTGGAAAAAGATTCCAGAATGGAAGCCATGTTAATGTGTTAAGGGAACAAATGGCATTGTGGTGCTGTAAAAAACTAATCCTTGCAAATGTTACCCTCCACTTATATGCACATAATCACCTTCCTTTAAAAGTTTCAGGTGCCACACATTCCCCTCTATCTTTATTGTACCATCACTAGGAGGTAGTTTACAATAATCTGTTGTGCTGTTGTGGTTAAAGTTGGGCTGGGATTTGGGAAACTTGCGTTCAGATCCCCTTTCAGCAATGTGTCATTGGGTGACTGGGTGAGTCTCTTGGCCTAACTTATCAAAGGCCGATTCTCGGCCTAACTTATCAAAGGCCAATTCTGCACATGGAACCAATTTCTGCTGCCTCTGCTACACGGCAGGTGCAGGACTCTGCTGGGATTGCTGGGATCCCAGAGGCAGGATGCTTCGCATGGAAACTCTGTGTTTCCATGCAAATTGTTTAGTCGAGAATCCCTACACTGAGAATCCACCCCCGAGAATCCCCCCACCTGAGAATTGCCCCCACCTACCTGCACAGCATGGCGGCCACCTATTAGAGTATCCACTCTAATGGCAGCTGGCTGGGGGATCCTTCATAATGGTGGATGGAAGGGAGTGGAAATTGAATGCATCCTTCTTTCCGTAGTTCACACAGGCAAGCAGGAAGCGTTTGCAACCTGGGTTTAAGGAAGAAAGTTGCTAATTTAGCAATTTCCCTTTAACCTGGGTTCTGGCCACTAAAATGGGGATGAATTCTATGGGAACTCCCCCCTCCACAATGCTTTTAAAAAGGGCCTCAACCCATTTTACTTGGCCCATGCAGAATCACCCAGAGAGTTGTTTTGAGGGTAAAAATGGAGTGAAGGTATGCTGTCCTGAACTCCTTGGAGTAAGGACAGGAATAAAAGATCCTAAATGAAACAAAAACAAAAAACAGTGACTGGCCCACGGCTGAGTGAGAATGTGAACCTGAGGCTGAGTCTCCCTAGTCCTGAGGGTCAAAGCATCCAGTAGACAATACTCCATTAGCCTTCTCCAACAGCCTGTTAAATGAGAGTTTTAGATGATGTTATAATGGATCAGGGATGTGGGCTAAGGGAAGAGGGGATTTCAACCCCTGCTCTGTTTTACTAGTAGAAACCCAATCCCTCGTGTTATTTTATGCTGTTTTAGCAGTCTCAAATGAAAAAAAAAGACACGTCCTTTACAAACCTGGCTTTTTCTCCTGTAAAATTGCGCGTTAGAATGTGGGAAATCTGGTTCTGAGACTGCATTGGGGTTGATGGCTTCAGTCTCCTGTTTCCTTCCAGTTTGGCCCAGTCAGAATCGTGACTGGGTACACAGCCTATCATCTTTATTAGATGGTTTATTAGAATATTGGTGTGGGCATTAAGATTTTAACTGTTATGTACTAGACTGGATGTTAACATACGTAGTATAGAAGGGAACATCGCAACTTTTTTTTTAAAAGCAAACAAACTCTGCAAGAGAAGGGCAAAAAGGACATGAAATGCAATAAGTAGCAGTAGATTTATGACGTTCTTATGTTTAACATACTTAATTGCTTCTTTGAAGCCAGACAGGGTTTTTAAAATTGATACACATCAGAGCTTACACAGAACAATGGAGCTGTAGTAATGTCAGTGGTCAACTGTTTTTTCCTCCAGCCTTCAGCTGTTCTTAACTGCCAACTCTTAGAAATATTCTACTCTAACTACCACAACAGGATTGATGGAACATAGCGTTCTGTACCACTAGAAACTCTACGCTCTTCTGCCTCTACAAGTGCATATTCCAGATATCTAAAAGAGTCTTGAAACACACAGACTGTTCATGACAGCATGTAGTAAATAAATTTGTGATGCTATTTTTCAGACTTTGCTGTGCTAATTTAAGAGCAGTAGTATAATAAAAACCAAGAATCCTGATTTAAGTTTGTACTGAACTGAACCAAATTTGCTAATAAACCATTACTGTAGCTCAGCACCCTTCCTTTGAACTCCCGTGAAAACCTCCTGACTTTCAAGAGGATTCCTTGGAGAGCACACATAACCAGTGCTTCGCTAGCTGCACTGGCTCCAGATTGAATACTGGCTTTGCTTTGAAGCAACGGTTCAAGCTTTTGTTATGGACCTTTAAAGCCCTAAATCAGGGGTCTTAAAACTATGGCCCTCCAGATGTTCATGGACTACAATTCCCATCAGCCCTGCCACTTGGCCATGCTGGCAGGGGCTGATGGGAATTGTAGTCCATGAACATCTGGAGGGCCATAGTTTTAAGACCCCTGCCCTAAATGATCTGGGGCCATTGTAACTGCAGGACAGTCTTTCTCAATATGACCCCCAAAAGTGCTTCTTCTCAATTGGAACTAACCTACCTGTGATCCCTGGCCCAAGAGATATCCAGCTGTCCTTGACCAGGGCTAGGGTTTTCTTGGCCCTGGCTCCAGCCTGATGGAATTCTCTGTTAAGGGAGACCTGGACCCTGCATAACTTGGTTCAATTCCTCAAGGCCTGTAAGACAGAGACGTTCTGCCAGGCCTATAGTTGAGGACAATGACTGTACATGAATTGACCTCCCCTGCTGGACCCTTCTAGGTTTAGACCCATCTTGCTGTTCTGTGTCCCCTGTTGCACACCCATATGATAAGGGGTATTTGTAACCACAACTCAATCTATTAAGATCCGGTTTTGATTGTACTGTGTTTTAAGTATGTCTTATGATATTTATTTACTAAACATGATTGTATAACCTTAGAATTGTTAGCCGTTCTAAGCCTGATTTTCGTCTGGAGAGGTCAGGATAGAAATTGAATAAAATAAATAAATAAGATAAAATAAGTGTGGTGTAGTGGTTTGATTGCCTGGCTCAGATAAATTTGATCCACACAGTCATTAAGCCTACTGGTTGACCATGGACCCAGTCATCTTTTCTCATCATAACTATCTCACAAGGTGGTTGCAATGATAAAATTGAGTAAAGAGAAACATTGTCACTATTCTGATTTTTTTAGAGGAACAGTGGGATAAAGACAGTAAAATAAAAATGAGGCTTTTTTTCGTTGAAGTTGGATTATTTGTTTAATACATTTTTTAAAAAGTTGATATTTCTATACTGATTTTTCTGATATCATTTGTGATGTACCAGCCTATTAAAACCTATAGTGACAAAATAAACGTTAAAATGATTATTCAAAAATGAATGTGTATTAATTTTTAATACATGCAAACCCAAGTTTTAATACATGCAAACACAATTTCTAATTTAAAAACCTGTTGGAGGAAATAAAATAATCTCGAGGGGAAATTCTCAATATAGAAAAACAATGCTATCTTCAATCCAGAATTAAACAAAACAACAGAGTTATCATCTGAAGAATGATCAAAGTTAGAGAAGGCACCCAGTAAATCGTTAGTGGGGAAATGATCAGTGAATGTGGCATGGCCTCAGCTTTTACTTCCTTCACCAGAGAAGATGGGAATTCCTGGACAAGAGCTTCTCCTGTAGAGAATGACCTATTTATGCTATATCAGTGATACCGAACTTTTTTGAGACCGAGTGCCCAAATAGCAACCCAAAACCCACTTATTTATCTCAAAGTGCCAACACGACAATTTAGCCTGAATACTGAGGTTTCGTTTAGAAAAAATGGTTGGCTCCGAGGCATGCATTACTCAGGAGTAGGCTTGGTGGTAGTTGGTGGCTTTGCTTTGAAGCAACTGTGCAACTCTTCCAACGGGTGAATCACGACCCTAGGAGGGTTTACTCAGAAGTGAGCCCCATTGCCAGCAACCGAGCTTACTCCCAGATAAAGGATCGTACTTTAGTTCTTCGCATGAAAATCAGTGGGGTTTAACAGTGCTTAACAGGGGGCATTTCCCCACTCACCATGATCCCCCCCTATGCCGCGCGCTGCTCTCAGCGCTCGGCATCCCTGGCACGCGCCCAGGCGTGATCAAAAGGCGCCGTTTACAAGAGCGCCAGGGATGCCGTGCGCTGAGGGGGCGCGACAGCGGCAGCGTCGGGGCGGCTGCGCTGTCACCGCCCCTGTCGTGGGGAGTACCGGGGGACCCCACACTACTTGAGGAGAATAGCGCGGGGCTTAAGGTAAGTGGGGAAAGGCCCAGGGTTACCTACACTGCTTCTCCAAAACTAGGTCTTAGATGCTAATAATTGAGCCCAGTGGCCCAGGCCAGCTTAGATGTGTGTGGGTGGGTGGGAGCAACTCTGTTTGTGCGTGCCCACAGAGGGGACTCTGAGTGCCACAGGTTCGCCACCGCTGTGCTATATAGACAGCAGAAGGGTAACGTGGGTTCATTCATGGCTGATATTGCCTTGTCCTGTAATAATATTACCTGAACATGGGCAGAGTTGCCATTTTATATTCTTACAGGGCTCAAGTCATGGGTTTGTGTGTGCCTTCTGGACAGTTTATTATAACTGTTTTAGACAATGGAACTGCCTGTACTTGAGGAAAGGCCTGCAACACAAAATTGTGGGGAGGGGAGAGAGAAAGTGAGAAAAAGAAAAAAAAATCCCTGATGGGATGTAGAGCTTTGATGATATGTTGAAGTGATTGCTACTGGATGATATAGGTGGCAAGTCACATTTGAACTCTTCTGGGTCTGTCATGTCTGATTCTCTCTCTTCTGTCTTTAGTTGCTCTTGGATAATAGTTTGGCTTTGTTGAGTAGTTTTAGGAATAGGTGAGATGTAGTGCAGCAGAATCCGACCCCTCTGTCCTTCGACGTTAGTGACCTTGGAAGGATATAATTGCTTGAAATGGCAATGTCTATGTGTGAGTAATTAGAATAAATGTGATTGTATTGAAGGTCTTGTCTTGGATTGTATTTTAGGTCTTGTAGATTCTCGATGTATTCTATGGAAGGCTTTGGTTAGCAGCTGAAAATGTGTATATGTGTGGTGGTCAAGGTGCTTCTGGTAAAGGGAATATTTATATATACATCACACTGTTGCATGGTGGTGACTAGAATGTAAACCTGCTGCGTGAACTAATCCAGAGTCAGGACACTGATAGGATGGAAGAAGAGAAAGTACCAATAGGATCCAAACATCTCCTTCTCATGGGTCTTCAGGAAGACATTATTGATTGTCTCAGTATTTTATTTTATGATTTTACATTTTATGTTTTCATTACTACTGATTGTTTCCTGATTGCTTACTAGACCTATATGACAATCATTAAGTGCTGTACCTTATGATTCTTGACAAATGTATTTTTCTTTTATGTACACTGAGAGCATATGCACCGGAGACAAATTCCTTGTGTGTCCAATCACACTTGGCCAATAAAGATTCTATTCTATTCTATTCTATTCTATTCTACTCTATTCTATTCTATTCTATTCTATTCTATTCTATTCTATTCTATTCTATTCTATTCTATTCTATTCTATTCTATTCTATTCTATTCTATTCTATTCTAAAGGAAGGTCCTGAGTGTCAAGGAACTGAGGAAGCCTGGTGAAAAATCTGCAATGTTACAGTAATATACTGTGAAGTCCTATCATTATACATGACAGTGTCTGGCAAATAAGCAGCATTATTGGAAATATAGTTATGAGGATGGTCCACATTGCTAGAAATCTTTATTGTGATTGTGCCCTTTCGCAAAACAGGGAGTTTTGAATTGCAGATAGAAGACCTTTGGAAAGCTGGAAGTCCTGAATCAATAGCTTTCTTCTAATGTAAGATACTTCATCTCAGGTATCATCTCAGTTAACAGGAGGTATATTTAGATATAGTAGGTTTTAAAATCTATCTGTACCTGGAATGTTTGGCAGGATACAAAAATAAGATAATGTGTCTGTGTAGGAGGAACCTTAGAATGGTGAAGTAGATGCAGGTGGTCTGTAGCCAGTGGATCTGTACTTTTCTAAGGCCAAATTTTTGACACATGATCTATTGGGTTGAAAGTAACTCATAGCAGTTGTGGAAAGCGCCATCAAGTTGCAGCTGACTTTTTGGCAACCCTGTAGGGTTTTCAAGGCAAGAAATAATTAGAGCTGGCTTGCCATTGCCTACCTCTACGGAATCCTAAACTTTCTTGATGGTCTCCCATCTAAGCATTAACCGTGGCCAACCCTACTTACCTTCTGATAAGATCTAGCCTGAGCCACGCAGGTCCTGACCTGGTGAGTGTATCACACGGACCGATGCTACATAAATCTCAGTTTAAAGCATTAAATATATTGCACAGAGTCCATGTCCATTGTATAGCGTTCTGCGGAACTGGGATGTCAACAAATGTTCTGAAATAAGTGAGATCCATACAATCCCTGGAACTGTGCTGTTCTGCTGTGATAATAATTGAGCCCTTCGGGGGTGAGGCGGCCTATAATAATTGAACAAACAAACAAATAATCTATACAGAACACGCAGTAAACCTTGAGCCTAGGGAATGTTTAGGTCTGGGTTTTTACCCCCACACCTCTAGGGAATAATCATTATGAAAATCTTAATTTTGACCAGGGAAGAAGGATTTTGATCAGGGCAAAGAAGATATAAAGGATATTAATCTGCCCTCTACTCTCATGATGAAAAGTAAATGTATATCTTTAGTCAAGTCTTTGAGAGAGCCAGTGTGGTCTAGTGGTTACGGTGTCATAATAGGGCTTAAGAAGCCCAGATTCAAATCCTTAATTGTGCCATGGAAGCTTGCTGGGTGTCCTTGGGCCAGTCACACACTCTCAGCCCTGGCCCTGGCTAGTATTTGGATGAGAGACCTCTAAGGAATGCCTGGGTTGTGATGCAAAAGTAGGCAATGGCAAACTACCTCCCAACGTCTCTTTCCTTGAAAACACCATGAGGTTGCCATAAGTCAGCTGTAACTTGAGGGGGGGAAAAGAAAGAAAGAAAAAGGAAAAATATAAGTCTGCTTGTTTTCTGGAAGCTTCCGTTTTATATTTGTTTTGTGGCTGAGTATCCAAGCCTATGATCCTGTTACTAATATTCACTATTATTCCGATTTTTGTTTTCATCCTTTTCTTTTCAAGCATTGTTATTTTATTTAACATTGTTTATATCCTGCCTTTTACCCTAGTGGGGAGCCATAGTGGCTTACATCATTTTCCTCTCCTTCGTCTCATTCTCACACCAACCCTGTGAGGTAAGTAGCATTCCTGCTGGGTGATCTTGGGCTAGTTACATTTCTTTGGAACTTGCTCAGCCCCACCTACGTCACAAGGGCACTTTCCGCATGGGGCCAAAAACAGTGGCCCAGGGACAGAAAAACATCGGTCCCTGGGGTGCTGTTCGTTGACCTGTGCGGCCCCGAGAAGCGCAAAGGTGCCGCTTTCCACCTCGCTTCCCAAGGGAGGTTTTTGGGAAGGGCCGCCATCGTGTTGTTGCGGTGTGAACAGCTCCGCGCCGAAGACGCCGCTTTCCCATCCCCCCCACTCACCTCGTCCTCCAGCATCAGTCTGGAGGGCTGCTGAGACCTGCCCATGCTGCCCTCCGACCCCTGGAGGTTGGAGGGCAGCATGGGCAGGTCCCTGCAGCGCTTCAGACTGATGCTGGAGGACGAGGTGAGTGGGGGAGGGGACGCAGAAGAGGCGGCTCCATGTGGAGCCGCCTCTTCTGAGCCGGCCTCTGCGGGGGCCCCTTGCACGCTCCCGTGCGAACAGCCCCCTCCCCTCCCCCACTCACTGCCGGTGGAGAGGCACCCCTTCCGCCATGCAGAAAGGGCCAAGGTGTCTGTTGTGGGGAAAGGAAGGGAAAGTGTCTGTTGTGGGGAAAGGAAGGCCAAGGTGTCTGTTGTGGGGAAAGGAAGGCCTACTTGAGTCTCCTTACAAGAGAGAAAGGTGGGATATAAATCCAAACTCTTCTTCTTCTGGGTTAAGCTGAGAATGTATGACTGGCCCAAGGGCACCCAGCAAGCTTCATGACTTGTGTGGAGACTTGAACCTAGATTTCCCAGATTGTAGACCAACACTTTAACCACTATATCACACTGGCTGTCTTGAATATGAATTACAGGAATATCAGTTTAGATTCTCTTTGAGATAAAATAAGCATAGAACACCAAGCAAAGGGTTTTAAGTTCATTCTCTAGTTGTTTATAGTTCCTTCAAAAGATAAAAAAGATCAGTGAAGCACTCCACAAGTTTCTTTCTAGTTTGACGAGAAACTAAATTTGTTAACTAGGGAATTATTATTAGAACTCTGGATTTTGTACTTTCCTTCAACTTTCTTTAATAATTGACTCCTTTTTATGTTCCATGCAGTGATGTGTATCAGGAATTTGCTAAGTAATCACCTAAAGTGGAAAATAGGGTAAGAAGACACAATTTCAGTTAAAAGTTGAAAGTGGTAACCAGATGACACTTGGTTAGACTTAAATCCTTCTTCACAGAATGGTTAGAGTTACAGTCAATTATTAAACTGTAGAACTGAAGACAAACAAGTGTTGGGCATCCAAGGAGATTTAAGTTAACATAGTTGTGCAATCTATTCAACACTTCCAGTTTCATGAAAGGCAGCCCTTCTTTCATATTTTTAGCTAACTAGAAATTTGAGCAACAAAATTCCACTTTAATCCAGATTTACCTTCCATGTGTTCTACAGGAAATGAGCAAAACGGTCATTTGAGGGGAGATGTTAGAAGGCTATACTAGAAAAGCCTTTGATATTATTTTTCTGGGCTTTGTGGGGGTGAAAAGCATTGTTCTGAGCCTTTTTGCAATGTTACATTTTTGGAAGATCAAATCCAATATTTTTTTCTTTTGCGTAATGTGGAGTTACAGCTGTTGGCCTTTAACTTACATTTTAAAAAATAATTTCTGTAACATTCTACTAAATGTGCTGTCCTAAGTAATGACATTCAGAATTTAGCTACTTATTAGCTAACACATTCTTAATGTAACATTGACCAAAAGGAATCTTCCAGAAAGGTAGCCATGTTGGTTTATGGCAGCTGAAGCAGAAATAACTCTTGTGGTACTATAAAGACAAACTGGTGTATTATGATGTAATTCTCCCCAATTTTCAGATTTTGGCAAACATAATTAAAAGATGGTGGTACTGCAGGCTAAAGCATAAAGAACTTGAAAGCAGCATTTTTAGTAATATCAGAAGATTTTGAATAAATTATGAATAGGTTAAAGCAGCCATTCTCAACCAGGGTTCCCTGGTAGCCTGGGGTGCCGTGAGCATGTCCCAGGGGTACTGCGGCAACACTACCGCCCCCCCTAATTTTTGTGGTGTCCACCGGCACCAGCAAGGAGATGGAGCTGGCCCATGGGGCAGGGCCAGCCACAAAGTCAGCAGCCACCACCACCCCCAGTGCTACCCTTCACCCTGGGAAGGGAAGGTGGGGGGTGTGGCAAGCAGGGGCAATGGGAGGGGAAGGTGGAGGGTGGCGGCAGGGGTACCGTGAGATATGAAGAGTGAGGTCAAGGGTACCCTGACCTCGAAAAGGTTGGGAACACTGGGTTAAAGTATACGGAGCTGAAAAAAATGGTCTTACTGGACAACATTTTTAGTTAGCCATAACGATCATGTTGCTCTGTTGTTTGTTAAGACTATAGGTAGCCTGGCAGTTAAGTTACAAAGCCACATGTGATGAATAACTGATTGCAGATAGCTTATACTTGTCTAAGAACACTGATTGACAGGCAGCTCAAAAATAATTTTTCTCTTGACCTGTGAGAGTGGCAGTTGAAAGTGGCAGTTGAGAAGGAAGGTGGAGGGGGGAGTAGAGAAGAAGAGTGGTGAACTCTCTTTTGCATAGTTATACCAAGTTTATCTCATTCCTATTGCCTTTTCATCCTCCAAATTTAAAACTTAAACCTTCCTTACGGTCTGACTTGACCATTTCCCAGTAAAAGTGGAAAAAAACCCAGTTTATATGTTGTGAATTAATATCAGCTTCTTGTTTACCATCTTCAGACATATACCAACAAAGGGTTTTTAGTTTCTTAGCTTCTTAGGCTGGGTCAGACTACATCTATATCATTTTAACATCTAGGAACAGAGAAACAGAAGAAAAAGAGCAGCTCAGTTAAGTGAAAAAGGAACTGGGGAATTGTCATACCATGTAATACCTCTAAAGGCTCCTTTACATATATATATATGTAAAGCAAACCGTGTATTTGTTAGTGATGGTATAACTCAGTAACTGCTGGGCCAATTCCTCTGAAAATCCCCAGACACTGTAGTCAGCCAGGCGAGAGTGTTTTTAGATGTTCACATACCTGAAATTTCACACCTGGCCCAGGTAAAACACCTTTTTCCTGGCGCTCCATGGTGAAGGACATGCAACTGCCTGTGTGTAACTGTAACCTTTAGAATGTTTGTGCAGCTTAGAATGTTCACTCAGATGGCCAGATATGAGCAGTGGAAACAGTATGTAGGCAGTAACTTGAGTGGAAGTGAAACACATACACATACATACACATGAGGGAGAGGGAAGGAAGGGAGGGGGAGGGGTGGCATGCAAGGGAAGAGAAGTGAGGGAGGGGAGAGAGTGAGGGGTGGCATGCAAGGGAGGGGAGGGAGGGGGCCCAGCATCTGGATATGACCCACCCACCCTAGCAGAGGCAGAGGGAAGGGTCAGCGTTTGTTCCTTCCAATTTCACCACAATAACCCACAGCAACGCGTGGCCGGGTACTGCTAGTTCTGTATAAAACAGTGAATCTGAATCTGATTGTAGTTTTGCTAGCACTCACTCATGAAACTTCTGAATAAGTGAGATGGCTCCAGCCTCTTTTTTGGAATCCACTCATGTGCAAGAAAGCCCTAGCATAGGCAAAATAAATTGGTGCAGCATTTATATGTAGAATCCAAGCGCCTGTGAGAAATATCTGCTTTGGCTGATGTGTGAAAGCTAAGATTACTTTGCCATGTCCCCAGTCAAAAACCATCCACTTAAGGTGATTGTGCATGCACTACTTACTCCACGGCTGGGATTTTCCCTGAAGTTTTTTTGTTTATGCTAGGATTCTCCAGCAAAATGTCTCTAGCCTGCCACCCTTGTCTTCTTTGGCTTAGCATTACAGGTCAGTTTCATTGGATCTGTTGTTGGCATGGTAGATCTTCAGCATTAATTTAAAAAAGCCCTTCTGATCATTCTGAAATAATGGCCTGAAGAGTGGGAAGAATGACGGTGGTGTGGGCAGGGGAAGGCGGGAGGAGCAACAAAACTCGAAGAAAACTAAGCACATCCTGATCTTCTTCACTTTCCCTGTCAAGGGAGAGGAAAAGTTGTACCTTCAGAGCTTTTGGAAACTGCGGGAATTCTCTGATCTGAAGGCAGGGTGACTATTAAAGAGGGAAAAACGTGTGTAACTGAAAATCAAAGGGAATGTATACTCAGTGTGAAAGAGATCATGAGTCTCAAGATTTTAAAGTTGAAAGTTGCACAGAAAAGACACTGTTGTTTTTCAGATAAGGTACTTGCTTTGAATCAGTTGAGTGGTATAAGGAAGCTAGCCATTATCATGTGATCTGAGGAGAACTTTGTGGGCCTTCTGCCTTGGCCTTTTTTTGTACATACAACAGCACACATCTACTGCAGATGATACCCAAGGTATCAAGTTATCTTTATCATTGGCCGCTGAGTTAACCTTTCTATCCAGTTTGTCTCCATCATGAAATGTCCTAGATTGCCAGAACTGAAAGATGGCAAGTCAGGCAAGCTTGCCGAAACCTTTCTGTACCTGTGGTTACAATTCTGAGAACACTTCCTGAGGATAAACCTATGGAATACAATGGGACAATTTCTGAGTAAACTTGCCTAGAATCGTCGAAGGCTTTCATGGCCGGATTCAACTGGTTGTGGCGGGTTTTGCGAGCTGTGTGGCCGTGGTCTGGTGGATCTTGTTCCTAATATTTCGCCTGCATCTGTGCCAGCCACAGATGCAGGCGAAACATTAGGAACAAGATCCACCAGACCATGGCCGCACAGCCTGCAAAACCAACCACAATCAGTTGCCTAGAATTGTTCCTTGTGTCTTTGTCCTGAGGTTTAGGAGTCCAGAATTTGTATACATTTTGTAATTTAGCAACTGTTATTTAGGGTATAATTTATCATGTAATTTAGCAACTGTCATCTAGAACATGCTCTTGAGTTCCTATGACACCAGCAATCAGTGTGAACATCTTGTCCCTTTAACTGAGGAATGTCCTGTCCCTTTAACGGAGGCTTAATCAGAATGGTTTCTTTTGAAAACCAGGTTGTTTACCTTCATTCCATGAAAATCTTCCATTTGTACATTGAGCCTCTATTGAAGACACAGACAATTTTTTTCTCCAGCTTGTTGGCAGCCCTACATACTACCATCTTTTTGATGATTATTCCTCTGCCGAAATGGGGTGATTGTAAAGATTTCATTACTTTTCCAAGCTTATGGATTCCTGTGTATGTCCATCTTGCTTCCTGTGCTTGGCTGTGTTTGTTACCTACAATGATAGTATAACAATTAGTTAAAAAATAGATATACACTAGCAGGGCCCGGCCACGTGTTGCTGTGGCAATTGTCCTTCTCATCACAGTCCGCAACCCACACAGATGTCCATGCAGGTCCAATGATCCCCAGCATCGCCTTTTGGGAGCAGCAGTGGCATAGTGGCTAAGAGCAGGTGCATTCTGATCTGGAGGAACCGGGTTTGATTTCCAGCTCTGCAGCTTGAGTTGTGGAGGCTTATCTGGGGAATTCAGATTAGCCTGTGCACTCCCACACACACCAGCTTTGTGACCTTGGGATAGTCACAGATTTTCGAAGCTCTCTCAGCCCCACCCACCTCACAGGGTGTTTGTTGTGAGGGGTGAAGGGCAAGGAGGTTGTAAGCCCCTTTGAGTCTCCTACAGGAGAGAAAGGGGGGATATAAATCCAAACTCCTCCTCCTTTTCCTCCTCCTCCTCTTCTTCTTTTGGGGTGGTCAAATGGAAACCCTCTTTCCCTTTTCAATTCACATTATTATATGGTGCTGTCTTGGTTTTTAGTATAAGGTAACCCTTTCCATTCCACAATGGAACTGTCCAGAGTGCGAATCCCACTGTCCATTAGCGAATCCTGCTGGTTGACACGCACAGTCCTGGCTTGGGTAAGGCAGAACTGGGGCAAGGAGGCTATCCCTGTCAGGCAGCAGAGGCAGGGTGGTGAGGCCCTCAGATCGAGGCCAACTCCCTGGGTTTTTAAAGGGCCACATGCAAAAGAAGCAGAGGCAGTAGTGTTGGTTCACCTCCATCCTGCGGATTTTCTTAGAAGAAAAAGGCAAACTCCAGCTTGCTTTTAGAAAAAGAGAGCTGTGGCGAATATGGGTGAGGAAGTGAGTAAGTGGTGGTTGGATGTGAGGGAGGGCAGAGTGAGGTGTGTGAGGATGAACTGGATGTGGATGAGAGTATGTGTGTTGTGTAGTAGTAGTGGGTGAGGCACAGAGAGTGAAAGTTACCTGCATGTGTGTGGGGGGGGGGGACCCCACCTGATGTCTCACACGGCAAAATGTGTATGTGTTTCACTTCCACTCGTATTACCTAACAGTATTACCTATTTACTGTTTTCACTACTCATCTCTGCCCATCTGCACGAACATTCTAAGCCCTCATACCAAGCCCTCAGGCTACAGACAGACAGGCTGCACGAACATTCTAACAGTTAAACACAGCCAGCTTCATGGCCTGGTACGCCAGGAAAAAGACGTTTTACCTGGCTCAGGTATGGACTTTCCGCGATTTGAAGGTCCGAGTACCTGCCCGCAACAGGGAGGGATGTCATGTGAAAATTTGGGGGCGATCCGTCCAGCTGTTTCGGCATTAGGGAGTCACCAACAAACGGATGGTTAGCTTTTTATATATATAGATTGATCATTCTCCTTTCTGGGGGCACAAGAGTATTACAGTCTAACCTGGGCCACTGTGGAGAGAAGTGTGTGGTTTCTCACCTCTCTCCCGCGTTCATCTTTTTACTGCATAGAACTTCATAGATTGCATAGTTTGTGGCATTTGTGTGTAGTTGTTTTTGACCCCTAAGAAACACATTACTTTTAGGTCAGTGAAGCAACAAGTAATAATATTCCAAATTTAAATTATATATCCTTGTTAGAACTTTATGGTGCTTTTCACTTTTACTTGTGAGTAATGGTTCTTAAGAAATCCATATAAGCTAACGTAATAAAAAATACGCAAATAAACATTCTCATTGGAAAATAAAATGTATTATCTTTGATGGTACCTTTTCATTCTATTTGTTTATATAGGTTTTCTTATGTAAAGTTATTCCTGGCACTAAGTGGAAAGTCAGGCATAAATATTTCTAAGCACAGTAGTATATAAGCCTTTTAATAGTTTACCATTTTCAAGAACAATTTTCAGTCAAGTACCTTTTGCACCTTTATCTCAGCATATTTCTTTGGAATGGTTTCAAGAGCCTCACTTTAATGAGTAAGCCTGTAAATGCTGAAGCTGAGCGCTTTGCCTTTTGTGGCACTCAGAATAATCATTTTAATGTTTTGCAATTCTTAAAAGCAGATTAAAGGTTGTAGGATTAGTGATATATATTAAAGGATGTATAAAAGTGCAGATATTCCTGCTTTCTTATCATTTTCTTAGTAACCTAGTTTTGATTAAATGGATTTTCTCCTTTGGTTTGCACAAAGATAAATCATGACGGTATACGAAATCTCACTGGCTTTTGCAAAGGTTAAATTCAAAAATATGTTGAAAGATTTATAATGAGACCTTAATCAGAGTTATGCCCTTCTAAGTCCGTTGACTTCCATGGACTTAGAAGGGTGTAGTTCTCCTTAAAACTGTCAGCTAAATCCAGTGCCCATGCTTCTAAAAATGTGTTCCATGCTTAAGATATTCAAGATGACTATTTCTTGGTTTCCATGAAAAAAGCAACAAACATAAGATTTCATGTATTGCACTTGGAGTTGAGGAGAACATTTTAGCAGTTATGTAAAAAAAGTACTTGTGTTTATTGCAATGTACATCAATGTGTTGGAAGGCTTTTCAGTAGAATACAGCAAATAAGGTTAGAACTTACGCTGAAATGGTATCACTGTGGTGAAGGTGATGGTCCCTTTGATCTTCATTATTATTGCTCATTTCTTCCCTCTCCTCGTGTTCCCTTTCTGAGAATCGAGTAATTACAGACTTCCTTCTTGGATTACCCCTTTTAAATGTAGTTCTCCAGGCATCTCAGTTCTGATTGATTGGTTGATTGATTGATTGATTGATTGATTGATTGATTGATTGATTAATTGACTTTTTAGACCGCCCTTTCCCCAAAGGGCTCAGGGCGGTGTACAAATGCCTTAGCAGACCAGGTGCTCAGGAGCAGCAGCAGCAGAAGGCCATTGCTTTCACATCCTGCATGTGAGCTCCCAATGGCACCTGGTGGGCCACTGCGAGTAGCAGAATCCTGGACTAGATGGACTCTGGTCTGATCCAGCAGGCTTGTTCTTATGTTCTTACAACATAAAATTATAATAGTATCCTATAAAATCCATACAAAGTTAAAACTATTTAAAACTAGCAACAATAAATACTAAAAGGAACTTTGTAAACAACAGATGGCGATAAAAGCCTCCCCACCCCCGACTGAGCCCACTAGAGGCCTAGGTCGCCCGGAGTCTCGATCAATCCAGCAGGCCAGATGCCTGGCGGAACAGGTCCATTTTACAGGCCCTGGCGGTAGGTTGCAAATGTGGTCAACAAACAGGTCGATGGATTGATTGATTCAGTTGTTTGCATATGCTTTGTCTGAGTTGCCTTAGCTATTTTTAATTCTGTATTATTGATAGATATTAAGATTCATAAAATGTGACTCAACAACAATGCAACCATTGTCTGTGTATATTGATTGCCAATCCGGGGCTGGTAAACCTCCTGTTTTTGTGGACTGGCCTGGAATGTCAAAAATGGGGATTTCTTACACACCTTGTAGGCCACTCTGTATGGTTGGGGGTGGGGGCTCATTATGATTGGTATGACACATTGCGTTGCCCTGTTCTGTCTCTCTTAGTAGTACATGATTTTAAAACATGCTGAATGCATTTAGACAAAATAAGTTTGCTTCTTGTAATATGAATATCTCCACCCAGTTGCTATTAGCAGATTGGTATAAATACATAAATGCAGAACTTTGATGTACATCTTAATCACTGGTACTATCTAGGTAAAGTGTGATTTTGGTGTGTTAAAATCTTTTCAGTACTGCTACCTTCATGGCATTGTGGCATTCCTTCGTGGCATTGTGGAAAAAGCATTGATATACTCTAAGATGCATACCAGAATGTTTAGAACAGCCAGTTGGTAGGCGTCACTTCAGGACTGTGAATTAAATGTACTATACTCTGTCTCATCAAAAGATATAAGTGGAATTGTGAATTCGTCTGCCATACTTCCTTCCCCTCCAACCTTCCCTTGCCCAAAACACCAAGCCGGGCTCTGCAGGATAGCAGTAGCAAGATGCCCGCTGCCCCACGGGGTCCAGCACCAATGCTCCCAAGTCCCCTCCAAACCTCCCCTGCCCCCTTGCCCGGCATCAGCCCTCTGAAGCCCCCTTCCCCTGCTCCAAATACCAAGGGACTATTTTTTTTTTACTGTGTAAGCATGGTACTTTCTCCCTTCTGTCAAAGCACTGCTGACCACACTTAGATATTTTGATGGGAAAGGGTTTATCTAAAAATGGCCTAAACTATTAAGTGTCTGTCAAATGTTTGGTTTGTAGCTGACCTTCTGTTTTGGGGCACGAAGTCAGTTTTGGTCAACTGAACTGTAGTGCTAAGCAATGAGATAAATTAATACAAGCAAATTAACATATGTAAATGGGCTGCCATTCCTGCAGTTGGATAGTAACCATGAGATGGAAAGGATAACCTTTCGTTATCAGCATGACTCACTTCATGGAAATCTCACAGCTCAGTGATAACAATACTAGATCTCTGAAGCACTGTTAATTGTAATTCATAGTCTTTGTTAAAAATTCCCTAGTTTTGTGATCTAGAATTTTATTTCAGTGGACTTGCATACTTATTTTCAAGCAGGTGCACTCTAGGGCTGAGTCTTGTGATATTAAAATAGCCTAGTTGGGAGATTTAAGACACAACAGTCATTTTACAAATACTGCTGTATTTTTTTAAAAAAAATCTATATCGACCTGTATAGAGGCCTATTTAAGCACTAATTTTTACCATTGTGGAACATGACCATTTTTACCATAGTTTAACTATCACACTTGGAAATGAATGGAATTGCATACCTGTCTAAAATTACTGACACTGATTCTGGCATCTTGAATGTGAATTGTAGAAGCTTTCTTGGTTAGCTTTTCAAACTTTCCCTTTCAAGTTAACCTACAGGGTGCCCCCTAAATAAATTGTTCATTCCACAGTTAGAACTTATGTTTCTGATAGTGTGAAAATGTTAACATTCTTTTCATTACCTCTGTTCTTATGTGCTGTAGTAATTAATCTGGGTTTTGACAAATATAAGTTGGCTTCATTCCAAGACGATCTTCTTTTAATATCAAAGGCATCATCTTGGCTTCTGAATACAGACTTAACTGCCTTCCACAGGATTTATGGAGAAGAGAACGTGGGCACACAGAGTGTTATAGTGGACATGCATACTGTCTTCTTCCTACAAGAAATTTTCCAGAATAAATATCAGCCCTGGTTCTGTCTTCAAGATTTCTAAAGTGGATTAGATTTATATTGCCATAGTTTGGTCCTTTTTTGCAAGATATTTTAATATATATTATTTATTTTATAACAGTGGTTCTCAACCTTCCTAATGTCGCGACCCTTTAACCCTTTAATACAGTTCCTCATGTTGTAGTGACCCCCCAACCCTCACATTTAATCCACTTTACAGATGTAGAACACTGATGCAAAGTGTCTTAGGCGACCCCTGTGAAAGGGCCGTTCGACCCTCAAAGGGGTCGCGACCAACAGGTTGAGAACCACTGTTTTATAAGTTCTCTTGTAGTCGTAGCCCATCTTGGTGGGTGGTTTCCACCCCCATTCAGGGAGGCAGGAAGAAGAATTCCGTCACTTCCTGTCCAGGTTTGGAACTCGTTTCATCCAGTACCTTTCCTGCCTCGACAGGGAGTGCATGGAATTCTTGGTCCTCCGTACCTGAATTCTTCCTTCAGCTCTTTTTTGGGCTAATCCGTCCTCCTGTCTCTTCTTCCTATATTCTTCTCTTCCGTGTGTGTCTCAACTGTAAGTAGCGGGGATAGGGGAACTAGTTCGGGACCCTTAGCCTTCCCCCCCCCTCAACTAACTCACATTCCCGCCGAAAACAGGCACCCAAAATGGCCGCCCAACGTTTCTCCCCACCGAGGGGAACCTTCCATCGCTCAGCGGCCGAAGCCACTAGGGCTTCCAGCAAGGGCATTACTCCTCCTCCGGCCATAGTCCCCGCTCGGGGATCCCCCCAGCAAACAGCCGGACGCCCCAACATGTGCCAGCGGCAAAGCGCTTAAGCAGAACGCTTATGGCAACGCAGCCGGCTGTCGCTAAGCAGCGCCAGCCCCGCCTCCCGCAACAACGCAAGGCAGCGAGGGGCTCCAGGCCAGTGGCGAGCGGCGCAGCCCCAAGCGCCAGCTCGCTGCCCCGGCCGTCTCCTTCTCCCCTCCACGGAGACAGGTTGCCCAGGCCTCCGCTCCAACAGCAACCTCCGGAGTTAGGCTCACAGCTGAGCCCACTTGGCAACTTAGCGAGGGAGGCGGCCACGTCTTGCGCGCGCGCATGAAGGGAGAAAGCGAAGCGCCTCCCCGCTTCTCCGCATGCTAGCAGCACAGCCAGGAGACCCGATGAGTTCCAAGGCAAGGAGCTCCCGATTAGCAGGGCAAAATCACTGCAGAATTGGAGGGAGGGGAAGAAATGGTGAACGCTGAGTCCCCATTCAACTGGCAGTCCCTGCACCCCGCCCGATTTACGCCCAGCTTTTCTCCAAGCAAAGCCATAGAAGACAAGCTTCAGCGCCAATTCCATGGAGGCTGCCAGAACAACTACCTCTGGGAGCAACTCAAGCTGTTGCGCATGAGTCTAGGGGTTACCCTAGCTCCCCATCGCAGGGTCCAGGACCTTCCTACCAGAGACACACTAGGGGTTACCCTAGGTCTCCATCACAGGACCCCCCCCTCCCCAGGGGCAAACTAGGGGCTACCCTAGAGCCCCTCCACAAGACCCTCTCCACTTTCCTGGAGATGAGGAACATAGTGCAGAGGAAGAGGAACAGGACATAATCCACTTTTCAGACTCTGAAGAGTTACCTCCCGTTCCAGACAAGTCCCACAAATGTTTTAAGGACGAAGAACTGGCCTTCCTCATTGCGAAAACTACCACTGCCTTAGAACTGCAGGATACAGAGGATGCCCAAAATCCAGGCACCAATCCCTCTCAGCCCCCTATCAAGGGCGTTCCCCAAGGATGCAAACATTATTTTCCTCCAGACGAAGACCAACAACTGGTCTTTCCCATTCCCGAGTTCTTCATCAAAGAAAATTAAAAGAATGGGAGAATCCTGCAGCCAACAAACACAGCCTTTCTTCTGTCAAGAAGGAAGGTACCTCGTGCCCTGAATATGTGGATTCCATCCATGCAAGTACCACCAGTAGAAGCCCATTGTGGCCAGTACACCCAGTCGGGCGAGACCTGCTTGTCCAAGGAAGGAGAGGGTGTTAATATCAGAAGACCCCCCCCTCGACAAAGATCCCGGACGCCATTGCTCCAGAGCGATCCCATGGAAGCCATCTACCCGAAAGCTCCATCAAAGCCTTAGCCCCAGCATCCACGCGTTGCAGCACGGGCATTATTGGTGTATATGGAGCCAACCACGGGAGGACCCTGGAACTCCTCCCCACCTGAGACCAAGTGCCCGATCAGAGGAGGGGCTTGGATGCAGCATTAAAACAGGTGCGAAGCCTTTATAGCTGATGCCACCTTGGTAGCCATGCTAATCTTATCCATCTCTGGCGCCATGGCCCCACCTCCTTGGTGGCTTAAAACAAGCTGCAACAGCATGGGTTAAGATCCTGGCACGAGGCTGATGTCCACTCCATGAAACCCTCCTAACAAGCTACTCGCTTCAAAGGACAGGCGCTCTTAGGAGGAAGACCACCAACCCATCCCTGAGTCGAGGACCAAGAGACAACAAAAGAAGGCCCTTCCCAAAATTCCAGCTTACGTTCAAGATGGGAACAGGAGACTGGTCCAGAGCAACTCCGTCATCATCTTCGCTTTATTTCCGCTCGCTGGAAAGTACTACCTGGGAGGAGGAACCACAAGGGACGGCAAAAGAAACTCACTCCTGGGTTCCCCAGAGATTGCCAGAAACAACTCTTTGGTCCCAACAGGGGATGCTGGTTCCTTTAAGTAGAAGGGGAAACTTCAGACCGAGATTTGATAAAAACAACAGACAAGAGGGACCTACCAAATCCTGACTCATCCCCAGTTGGCAGGCGTCTCCTTCTCTTCCAGCAAGCATGGGAACACGAACACACAGATGCCTGGACCAAGGAGACAATATCCCAGGGATATGCAATAGAATTTCTCTCCTTCCCTCCCCCCCGGTTCATTCCTTCCCCCCTCAGCAACCAAAAGGAAAAAGCATCCAGAACCCTGAGGGCCATAGAACATCTTCTGTCCATCAGGGCCATAGAACCGGTCCCCAGAGAAGACACCTACTCAGGTCACTACTCTCATTTCTTTACAGTCCCCAAAAAGAACGGGGACTGGAGGGCGATACTCAACCTCAGAACAGTCAACAAGTTTCTGAAATTACGCAGATTCAAGATGGAATCTCTCCGGACCATCTCGGAAGCCATAAGACCGGGAGACTTCATGACTTGGCTAGATCTAGCAGAGGCTTACCTTCACATTCCGATCAGACCCTCACACAGAAAATTCTTAAGGTTTGCCGTAGGAAACAACCATTACCAATTCAAAGCTCTCCCGTTTGGCCTCGCCTCAGCCCCCCGCGTGTTCTCGAAGACGCTCCTGGCACCTGTAACACTTCTTCGTCATTGGGGGATACACGTACACCCCTATCTCGACGACCTCTTAATTCGGTCCAGGACCAGGACCAAGGCCATACAGGATCTGGAGTTAGTCATCAGCACCCTTCAACTCCATGGATTCCTTATCAACAGGGAAAAGAGCATACTCTCCCCAACTCAACGGATCACTCACCTTGGAGCCATCATCGACTCCAGCAACAACGCCCTCTTCCTCCCGGAGGAAAAGATCTGCAGGATACAGAAGATGGTCGGATCCATCATGCACCCCAAATCTGCGTCCCTCCTGTTCCTAGTAAAACTCCTGGGAATCCTCATTTCAGCCATGGATCTGGTTCAATGGGGAAGATTTCACGCTCGTCCCCTACAACTGCTCCTCCGACCATTCCAACAGGATATCATCCAAAAAAGGGATCGGCCCATTCTACTTCCGCGCCCCCTCAAGAAACAGATGCAATGGTGGCTCCATCGCCAGAACCTGGTCCAAGGCAAACACTTCCTGTTTCCGGATCAAATACAAATCTTCACAGATGCCAGCCTCCAGGGCTGGGGTGCCAGCCTCAATCATCATTATACTCAGGGGAAGTGGGACATCCAATCGTCCAAGTTACCTATCAATGTGTTGGAGGTGAGATCTATCCTCTTGGCCCTCCAATCACTCTAGACCTACGTCTCCGGTCGACACATCCTGGTAAGCACAGACAACATCGCGGCCAAGTCGTATCTAAACAATCAGGGTGGCTCAAGATCGTCGCGCCTACTCAAGGAAGCCTCCAAGATAATGTCATGGGCAGAAATCAACCTCCTGAGCATCAAGGCGGAACACATCAAAGGTTCTCTGAACCTGAATGCAGACTGGCTAAGCCGTCAAACAATCTCCCCAGCAGAATGGTCCCTGAACAGGGAAACCTTCTTGAGCATCACCCGCAGATTCGGCAGACCAAGCATCGACTTGTTCGCCACGGCCCAGAATGCGCAAGTGCCAAACTTCATGTCCAGATTTTACCACCACAAGGCGATGGCGGTGGATGCCTTGTCAAGCCAATGGCCCCCTGTCCTACTATATGCCTTCCCGCCAATCCCCGTCATACCGAAGTTACTCAGGAAGATCATAACAGAGAAGGCACAAGTGATCCTAATAGCACCTGCATGGCCAAGGAGACCTTGGTTCTCCACAATCCAGGAACTGTCAACTGCTCCCCCAGTTCGGATTCCGGTCTTCCCAGAGCTCCTGCATCAGGGTCCCCTCTTTCACCCCAACCCAGACTGGTTAAAATTGACCGTCTGGTTGTTGAACGGCAGAAACTGACCAACAGGGGTTATTCCAGTGAAGTGACCAACACACTCCTGGCCTCCAGAAGACCAGCCACTGTGCGGATATACAACTATACTTGGAAACGCTTCGCCACCTGGGCTAAAGCCAAGGACATTGACCCGGAATTTCCGTCGTTATCCTCCGTCTTAGACTTCCTACAAGAGGGGTTCCAGGCTGGTCTCAGAAGCAACACTCTGAGAAGACAGGTCGCCGCCTTATCTACCGTTTGGCATCCTTTCCAAGGTTTTCCGGCCACGCAACATCCTGACGTAATCCGTTTCCTAAAAGGGGTTCAGCAACCCCCCACTTGCCACCGGTTTCCATCCTGGAGATTACATACAGTCCTTTCAGCCCTCACTAAAACCCCCTTTGAACCTATCCAGACTATCTCTCTTAAATGGCTCAGAATGAAGGCCCTATTCCTAACAGCCATTACGTCAGCAAGGAGAGTCTCAGAAATCCGTGCTCTCTCCATCAATCCCAATCTCTGCACCTTCCACGACGACAAGGTCGTCCTTCGTATGGACCCCACCTTTCGGCCCAAAGTGGCCTCTACCTTCCATCTACAACAGGACATTGTGCTCCCTACATTCTGTCCTCGCCCTTCTCATCCAAAGGAAAAGTCCTGGCACACCTTGGATGCCAGAAGGACGCTCAAAGCATTCCTCATTAGAACTGAACCTATTAGGAAGACACAAACTCTGTTTATTAATATCTCAAATCCAAAAATGGGCCATGCCATGTCCACAGCCTCCATCAGTGCCAATTTGAAGTCATGTATCGTGGAATCATACAAAGCATTAGACATTCCAGTCCCGGTAGGGATAACAGCACATTCCACTAGATCAGCGGCTTCCAATGCAGCCTTTAGGCACAATGCCTCAGTCGAACAGATATGCCGGGCAGCTATCTGGTCAACCCCCTCTACCTTTGTGAAGCACTACAAGCTTCAAGCTTGGGGGGCATCCGACACAGTATTTGGGCATAGGGTACTGGAGCATATCATAGATTCCTAACGACAGCCCACCCTGATAAGGGACACTGCTTTGGGAGGTCCCACCAAGATGGGCTACGACTACAAGAGAACGGTCCATTGGTTCACTTACCGTGAAGAGGCCTTCTCTTGTAGGCGTAGACCATCTTGGCCCTCCCGGTGCGTCGTTAACAAAAATCAAGCTCCAAGACAGACCCAAATCCTATATAGCAACCCCTAGCAGGTTCCTCAGTTCGCCTTGGTTTATCTAGGGCCCCCCTTCCAGGCCCAAACTAGGTTGGTTTATAGCTAAGGCTAGAGTTAATGTTGTTTGTTTGTTAGACGTTATCTCTTTTGTGAGACTTTTGTTCCTTCATACTGTTACTTCAACTGCTCGGCTAATCGGATACTGGATGAAACGAGTTCCAAACCTGGACAGGAAGTGACGGAATTCTTCTTCCTGCCTCCCTGAATGGGGGTGGAAACCACCCACCAAGATGGTCTACGCCTACAAGAGAAGGCCTCTTCACGGTAAGTGAACCAATGGACCGTTTTCTTTGTGTTTCTTGTTTTTTTTCCTGCTTTTTCACTCACCTCTATTCCATCTAGACCAATGGACTGGGTCTTGCACTGTAAAGGCTCACTGGTCTTGATGTATAGCGGTTCCAGCTGGAATCACAGCTCATTCAGTACACAGTGCCGCTTTATCCCAAAACACTTCCACTGAGGAAATATCTGAAATGGCCATATGGCAGTGATGGCGAACCTTTTCGAGACCGAGTGCCCAAATTGCAACCCAAAACCCACTTATTTATCGCAGTGCCAATACAGCAATTTAACCTGAATACTGAGGTTTTAATTTAGAAAAAAACAGTTGGCTCCGAGGCACGCGTTACTCAGGAGTAAGCTTGGTGAAGCAACAGTGCAACACTTCGAATGGGTGAATCACGCCCCTAGGAGGGTTTACTCAGAAGCAAGCCCCATTGCCAGCAACCGAGCTTACTCCCAGGTAAAAGATTGTGCCCAGGCCAGCCTAAATATGTGTCTGTGTGTGGGGCGGTGATTTTCCGCCCCCCTTACATGACAAACTCTTGTGCATGCATGCCCTTAGAAAAGGCTCTGAGTTCCACCTCTGGTACCCGTGCCATAGGTTCGCCACCGCTGCCATATGGTTTTCAGTGTCAACTTTTGTAAAGCATTGTAAAATTGATGCTTACAACTCTTCAGATGCAGGCCTGACAGGTAGTGAGGAAGAGAAAGTTTGCTTTCTGATGGCGGACGTGTATGCTGAGGTTACATTCAAAGTAGCGATATTCATGTTTTTAGCAGCGAAAATCAGAGAACGTTTAACTGATGTTCAAAACATACAAGCTAAGTTGTAATAAAAGTGGTTAGAAAAATTTTTATAATTACAATCAGACCCTGTTATAATTAAATATATGATATTCCGCTTTGGTAACTTAACGTTATAGAACTGTATTGCTTCTGCACTCTAAAGCTTGAAAAAATCCTCACAATGTGTTTTATATTTTTGTAAACTGTGGGGAGTAGGGCTTTGGCTGAAGTATCTGTTTATATGTGTATGGCCTATGGCTAATAAACATTATCTCAAACAGATGCAGTCTTCGGAAGAAAGGTGCTACCACACATTCATACATCTAACTCTCTTTCTACGATGACCCACTCAATTTTTGTTGGGACACTTCTCTGCAACATCTTACAAGATGTCCTCCACTCAGTGGGAGAATGACTACTGGAGACATACCATGAATGATCCTTCTCCACTGAGCAAGGAGGACATTTTGCCTCTCCCAAAGTCATTGTAATTGCATAAGACAACCTTGTTTCCTGTTCTCCTTCCCTTATGCTTCTTCTCCTTCTATAATAATTAACACTAAGTGTTATAAGTTTCACAGTATGTAATCAATGGTCTTTCTCCCGTCCTCACAACAACAATGTGAATTAGATAAGGCTGAGAGTGTGTCACAGGTTACTCTACAAAGTTTCATGGCAGAGTGAGGATTCAAACTTGACTCTCTCCAGTTCTATTCTGAAATTCTAAACACCATGGCTCTCTAATTGCCATATTAGGTTGTAATTTGAGAAGAGACCCAAAGTTGGCATTAGCTGATATTAGAGTCAAGTAAACAAACAGTTCTGACACTATATACATCAACAATGGCAAGATTATTTCATGAAAAAGCAGAAGTATGATTATAGTTGCTTACAAATAAAATAACAAACACTCAATATTTATCAGATAAAAATCATATAGGCAAGAGGTATTTATTCAACATCTGGCAACCTTTTATTGATTGTTGGAATAAGACAAATTGATCACCATATAAGAAATAATGGAGTTTATTTTGTAGATTATGTTGGTATTACAATCTGCAATATGTTAATTTAGGTTTTTCTCTTTTATTGATGATGTTAAATGTGTTGTAGAATATTTTATGAATTACTTTTTTTAAAGAAAAGGTTGAATTGTGTGTGAAATAAAAGTATGAAATACTTTGCTTAAAATTAGAAAAACAGCTACGGATATAACAGACAAAATTACAGATGTTCACAAATTACTTTGCAGCTGTTATAAAAGACCAAAACCCATGACCACAGCATCTTGGTGTCCAAATTCTGGACCTCATATTTTCTAAAACTGTAAAAAAGACCCCCTACCATTTAATATTAATTAATTTGTAGGCAGTTTCTGGAAACATCATGTTTGATATAATTTTGATTGAAATGAACACTAGAGGTTTTGCTACAAGAATCAGATACTATGTGAGACAAAATCTCCCTTCAGCACTGTGGCAAGATGTACATTTGGTTAGGAATTACTGAACATGACAGTTCTTTAAATTTTATGGCCGAATCTGGGGGGCTTGGCAGATTGTCTTGTGGAGGTGGTGCGGGCCTGTGCCAGTGGATTTGCCCTCCCAGGGGCACTTACCCTGGTGGAGGGGCAAACATGCTGGTGGGCAAACACCATGGCCCCCTTGAAAGCCTGGATGCAGTGCTGAGCATTGTGTCAGCTCTCCTGCGCCATCGCCAGCTGCAGCAGCGGTCTGCCAGAGGTGTTGCTGGGGGTGGAGCTGACATTAGTTGGCTTCCACTCTGGCTTTGCAGTCAGATACACCATGCTCTGGGACTTGGACTTATGCTACTCTTTTGGGTCGTGTAACCTTACTGAAAATCCCCTCTACAGCTGCTGGTCTGGGGTGGGGATCGGGGTCAGTTTTTATGCTATTTTTATTGTTTTGTTTTAATTGATGCTTTAATTTTTTTTAACCTGTGTAAGCCACCTAGAGATTTTGGTTTGAGGCGGGATGCAAATATTTATAAATAAATAAAATAAAATAAAATAAGTAAAAGGAAAAAATGGGAAATTTGTCCAAGAAAATAGGTGGGATGGAAATCGCCTTCTTGAGTATGTATGAAAATGAGCATGAAATTAAAAATGTGTAAAATTAACTGTTAATTACAAGTTCAGGCAAACAGAACAGGCTTGACCTGGTGCCTCAGTGATAATAATGATGGCACCTTGGTGGATCTTCCTGTCCTGGAGAGGGAGTGCCACCACTGAGGGTGCCACCACTGAGAAGGCATTTTTAGTATGGCAGCCTACTTGACCTCATCATAATAAGCTGCCCAAAATCAGAGAACATGCATTGTGCGCAAAGTTCCCCAGATTCTTTTCCAGTAGAAGCTTCAATTAAGGGATCTAGAATAATTAACCACAAGCAGAATGTGACAGCCACATAGCAGACTTGTACTAGATCACAATTTCTCAAACTTGTGGGATTTCTGATCTTCCAAACTCACTGCAGCTTGTGAACTCCAGCCGAACATCAGTCAGCTATTCCAGAGGACAGTGTGTGTGCAGATTCTGGTGTATAGTTGTGTGCAGCCTTTTACTGTTACAAGCAAGGATCTGGGGTCTGTAATACACTGGCATTAGAAACAAAAGAGAACAAGATATCTTTTATGCCCCCTCCCCAGTCAAATACAGGGATTTTCATTAAAATAAAGCTGCAAGGTTTCTTTTCTTTCCAAAACTGATTGGAGTAATAGGGCAATGGGAATTCAACTGTTCCTGCAAGGCTAATATGAATGATTGAAGGTCCTTTGTTGGTAGATTTTCAACTCAACCAGATTTTGGGATGGTGGGAGAGAAATGTCCAGTTGCCTGTCCCTCTCAGGAAGCTGTCAATCATGTCCCCTTCAGGTATCCTATGTCCTCCCCGGGAAGAGCTACTCCATAGTGTGAGAACCACTGTGCTAGATGGATCATTGATTTCCTGAATACAAGACATGCTTTATATATTTCTTGACACATGAGAAATCCAGTTACTTGATGGTGTTTGCTTACTACTAAACTCTTAATAGTGCATCTCACCAAATTTTCACAACAGTAGCAGATTACCTTTGTTACAGCCAACTTTATGAGATCTACTAGATCTGTTGACTTAAATGTATGGTGCTCTTTAGCTGCTGCTGAGACTGTTGAGAAATTTTATCCTGTTTGGTGCAGAATATATCCTTTATGTCCAGTTTCTGTTGTTGATGTAACTTGCATGATAAGAGCATAGTTCCTGACCCTACACCTAAATTGCTGTAATATGGCTTCAGGGTTAATAACAGATTTGCAATGCAATTCTAAACATAGTTGGGAGAAAGGCGTAATTGTTTAGGACCACAGTGCAAATGGAGCAATTTAAGCACATATTGTCCCTATTTAATGGGTAACAAGCCATAGGAATGGTCTTGAATGGCTATTGCAGAGGAAATTCCTTCCATAGTCCTTTTTGCAAACCTGTAAGATCTTTCTGTTGTCTTCAGCAGATTGTCTATTATACACTCAGCATTCTTATGCCCCAGTTTTGCAACAGCCCTTCTGAAGGCTCATTTTATGCCATTTTCTCAATTCTGTATGAAGATCTCATAGTATGCAGCATTTATTTAATGATGAGCTGTCAGTAGTCCTAATGTTTATAATATGCAAGGTATTTCATTGGCAGTGAAATAGATTTTATACAATATATACAATATATCTCTTACACTCTCATTGTGATAAGTAATTCTCTCTCTTAAAACATTATAGCTGATCCATTTCCAAACTAAACCCGTATTAGATTTCAAAATGACTATTAAGTAGATCTTTTTGGGGGAAAAAGAGAAAATATTATTTTTAACAGGCTTTTTCATTTGTAGCAATGTTAAAATTGCTAATTGAAAGTAGCTTGTGGGGCTTATGAATTTCTTCAGAGTTGCTGGGAGGCATTTAACTATGTGTTTTGAACATGATGCTCACAGAGAGAATTTATTCTTTCTCTTTGTCCTTTGAAGATCAAACCTTCCCTGCTTAGTTTTAGCAGGTTAGAGTTCCAAATTCAAAAGAATGAATAGCAATAAATCCATTGGCTTTTTATGGCTGTATTAAACTGGGGAACATGATGCAGTATACAGACATAGTACAGTGGAACCTCGGGTTTCATTGCCTTCAGTTTTCATCGGTTTCGGTTTTCATCGATTTTTTCAGTGAAACATTTGTCTCGGTTTTCATTGATTTGCCTCGGTTTTCATCGATCTGCAGTAAGGTACAGGGGTTTGTGGAGAACAATCACCCGGACAAAGCTGTTGCAGGCAGTGTCTGCAACTTGTTTAATGACAATGTCTTGCCCCATTTCAGACAAATCTTAAAGAGGTGTCGGAAACAGACCTCTTTGGACAGCTTTCTGGTGTGACATTGGTCCACTGGCTCTGAAGCTGGTCCTGGTGTTGTTGTTTGTTACTGTTTTCAGCATTAAACACAATGTTTATTTACCAAAAATGTGTTTTTGGTATGTTTTTGGAGATTCTAGAACGGATTAATTGGATTTACATTGATTCCTATGGAAAAGTTTGCCTCGGTTTTCATCGGTTTCGGTTTTCCTCGATTATTTTCGGACGGATTACCAATGAAAACCGAGGTTCCACTGTACTTGTGAATGGTATTTGCTTGTGGACAATAATGGAAGTAGTACTGAATCTTTTAATTCTCTATGGCATTTCCGCACGCGCAGAAAACAGCGCCCTCGGGATGGGAAAAACACCATCCCTGGGGCACTGTTCACACAGCTGGCACTGCTGCATCGCAGCAGCACTGTGCCCGCATCACAGCAGCGCCATGCCTGCCCCCTCAACCAGCACGAAAATGCCGCTTTTGAAACTCGTTCCCCAAGTGAGGTTTTTCAAAAGCGGCGTCTTCCTGCCGGTGCCGTGCGAAGCGCATCAGTGTGAGGGCCCCGCTTTTGGCCCCTCTGGTGTTCCTGTTCACCTACCTCTCCTCCCTGCGCAGCTCTAGACGGCTGGAGAGACATGCCCACACTGTCCTTCAAACCCCGGAGATCGGATGGCAGCGTGGACGAGTCCCTCCAGCCGTCTAGAGCTGCGCAGGGAGGAGACGTAGGTGAATGGGACGACCCATGGGCGGCTCCATGCGGATCCACCTCTGCAGGTTGCAGCAGCCTCAGCGCTGCCTGCATGAGACCATGCGAACGTCTCGTTCGTCCACTGGCATTAATTATGCCGGTGGACAGCCGTTTCTGCCGCCGTGCAGAAACAGCCTATGATTAAGGAAACACACATGCTTTTTCAAATAAGTTTAATCTAGCACATTACATTTCTAATCAGAAGGCAGCTGCAGTAGGTTGAATCTTGTAAGTGCAAGCCTTCTCAGTGAAGCAGAAGAGGGAGAAGTAGACCTGCAAGTAGACCTGCCCCCAGCTTTCTTTTTTCCAGTGGATCTCTTGCTAAGAACACTGATAGAAGAGAGAGGTGTGGCAATTTTGCTTGATTCCTCCTCCTCATTGCAACCCCTTGTCCCACATCATTTTTCCCATGAAGCCTCTGACTCCTAGCATCAGTTTTCAGTGGGGTGGTCACAAGTGGCTACTGAAGGAAGAAAACGGTAGGAAAGATCCATGTCTATCAATGCTCTGAATTTGCAGTTCAAAGAATCCACTCTACATAGTTTGAAGAAGCTGGATCCCAAGTAACTGTTCATAAAGTTACGAGTCTAAGTGACCATTTCTGAGTCATTGTTTGGCACCTGTGCTCTTGAACAGTGAGATATTTTTCACAAATATAACATGGCCTATGTTTCTAAAATGGGTGACATATCATATTGATGATTCTTCAGTCTTTGTCACAAATTTTATTTATTTATTATTCATTTGTTTGCTGCATTTAATATACCACCCACCCCTGAAGGACTCTGGGTGGTGCACAAAGATAAAAACCATGAAAATGTTATTATAATATTTAAAACCAGAATAATTAACATATCATAACAATAACAACCAAACCTAGATGGCAACTCAGAGAAAAGACCTCCTACTCTCCTGGGAGGGGACCAGGTATACCAATAATGTTAACCAGTGAAGATAGTATACAGGGGAAGGCAGGCGATGGCAAATCAGTGGCTAGCCCCCCCCCCAAAAAAGCCTGGTGGAACAACTCCGTTTTACAGGTCCTGTGGAACTGTCCAAGGTCCCGTCCCGCAGGGCCCTGATGGCCGAAGGGAGAGTGTTCCACCAGACAGGGGCCAAGACCATAAGAGCCTTGACCTGCGTAGAAGCCAATTTAATGCCATCCATCCTCAAAAAGAAGTCACCTGTTCATATGGTGGTGTAGGCAACAAGTCTACCTTCCTAAACATAAAGAAATCACTGTGGGTTGATGCACATGTAACTCCAAACAGTTCTTTTGCAATTCTGTTTTCAAAGAGAAGAGCAAGTTTGCTGATTTAGATCTGAGAGTTGGCCTCTGACAGGAGGGAAAGAGGAAGTCTCCTTGAACAAGAAAATGAGAGGGTGGGGGAAGCACATCAGTCCTTGGCTTGGACATGTTGTTGAAAACAATTTTAGCTATCACATTTGAATTGGACCTATAGTCAAATGAGGTTATAGCACTATTGGAAACGCGCCTGTTTCTGGACACATTGTGTGCGTGTATCACAGGGCCATCAAGTCGTAGCCAACGTATGGCAAACTCTTAGGATTCTCAAATCAAGAGGTGGTTTGCCTTTTCCTTCCTCTGCATAGTGAGCCTGATATTCCTTGGAGATCTCCCATCCAGGTGCTAACCAGGGTCAACCCTGCCTGGCTTCTGAGATCAGATGGGATCAGGTTAGCCTGGGAAATCTACATCTGGTCTTAATGAACATAAACCAGTGAATTGCTGCAGTATACTATAGCTGCCCTGAGCCAGGAGGAGGGGCGGGCTATAAATATCCATATTTATTTACTATGAAGGTTTATACTCTACTTTTCTAAGGTGGATTCCGCGTGGGCCAAAAACAGCGGTGTAAAAACAGGGTAAAATGGTGTAAAGGGGTTTACACTGTTTTTACACCGCGGTTTTTGACCCATGCCGAATCCACCTGAAAAACACCCCAGGTGGCTTATAGGAGGAAAATACAAACCCTGATTACATAACATTCGTTATCCCGGAAAGCTCATCTAGAGCTTGGAATATAGTAGTAGGAATCCGCAACAAAGGGAATCCTATAAATTTGTGCAGCTAATATTGACTTTATGATATCCTTGGTGGAGAGTTGTTGTGATTGTATATTAAATTATGTGAGATGTCCTGAACCCATCTTAGTGAGATAGGGTGGCCTAAAATCGTCGTTGTCATCCTCATCCTCATCATCAGAATTACAACATTAGAACAGCTAAAAATTGGTTGGAACATTGTCTAGAGAAAGTAATAGAGAATGTGAAGGTCATTTGTGGGATTTTTGAATCCAAAGGTCATTTGTGGGATTTTTGAATCCAAACGGACAAAGTGTTGACACATAATACGCCAGACATCAGAGTGATCAAGGACAAGAAAGTGACCATTGTTGGCATATCAATACCTGGTAACAGTAGGGTTGTTGAAAAAGAACATAAGAAGGCAACTAAATACCGCGATTTGAAAAGCTAAGATTCAGCAACTGTATCATGAACCAGCTGAGATCATCCCAATGGTAGTCATTACCCTGGCCACCATTCCAAAAACTCCAGGGTAGCACTTAAAACACCTTCAAATTGACAAAATCAACATCGGTCAGCTTCAGAAGGCAGTCCTGCTGGGATCCACACAAATACTACGCCAATACATTACAACTTCCTGGGCCTCTGGGCGAAGCTTGAATTGTAATGAAAGACCAACAACCGGCTAAAGAACTGTCACAGTTAATTAAACACAATTAAATAATAATAATTCAGCATGTAGAATATATGCATTCCACACAAATCCTGATAATGGTTAAAACAAATATTAATTATTTTATCACAAGGCGAAAACACATATAGATGAACTAGTTTAGAAATTTTGCTGCTTCTCTCTTCTTTGCATCAAAACCTAGATCGCCTGCGAGATCAGTGAATTGGCCTTACTGTTGAGGAAAGAAAAGAGGCTTAAAAAAAAAAGTATAGTGCAACCATTTTCTTCTTCTGCATGCCTCCCCTTCTGATAGGGTATTTGTGCTGCTCAGATTTAAAAGTACAGGCAACTGGAAGGAGGATTAATCCATCTAGCACAGTGGTTCTCAACCTTCCTAATGCCGCGACCCTTTAATACAGTTCCTCATGTTGTGGTGACCTCCAACCCTAACATTTATCCATTTTACAGATGGAGAACACTGATGCAGAGAGTCTTAGGCGACTCCTCAGAAAGGGTCGTTCGACCCCCAAAGGGGCCCTGACCCCCAGGTTGAGAACTACTGATCTAGCATATATAACACTCAAGTAATTTTAAATATGATCATCCTGACGTAGATAGTCCAGGCTAGCCCAGTCTTTTCAGATCATAGAAACAAAGTAGTGTCAGTCCCGGTTAGTATTTGGATGGGAAACCACCAAGGAATACCAGGGTTGCTACACAGAAGTAGGCAACGACAAACCATCTCTAGACATCTCTTGTCTTAAAAACGCTGTTAAGTTTTTTAAAAAAATAATTATCATAACAAACCAATACCTTCCATTCCCAGTTCTAGAAGACTTCCTTTTAACGAATATCCTCATTCAAGGATATTGATTGTGTGGACCTTATTTCAGAATATCTATTCTCCCCGCTCCACAGGCACTTCCTGTTCATACGAGTACAACAGATTCGGTCAGCAGAGTTCCTATTTCTTTTTGGAATGTTGGTCTGCTCCCTCTTGAAACCTTCCGTGTTCAAATGGGAGGAAGAATCCTCCAAATAACTACTTGAAAGATAAGGAAAGATCTTGTCACTTGGTTATCTTTTTTGGAGAATATATATGGCACCAGTAAATGATAGATAAAGTCAGTAGCAGTCTGCATGATGGGAAAGGTGTGGGGCCTTAAAGAATTCATTCTGTGCAGAAACAGCCTCGTGATTCAGCAGTAGCATCATTTAAGGGAGACATGGTTGAATAGTTTGTGCTTTCCACATAGAAATCTTCCCTTCCCCTTTGTATTTCCTATAGACTTTCCAGGCCTGCTGTCTACCCACCAGCCTTTCTTTGCTCTGTCTCTTCTCCCCCCTACTTTTAAGTCCAAATTTGTCTCCCACACAGAAATTAAAACCAATGGACAAATCAATCAAAATATCCCACCTCTTGGTTTATTTACTACATTTGTATTCACCTGTTCAAAGAGTTGCATGGTTGCTTCAAAGCAAAGCCAACAACTACCACCAAGCTTACTCCCGAGTAATGCACACCTCAGAACCAACCATTTTTTCGAAACTAAAACCTCAGCATTCAGGTTAAATTGCCGTGTTGGCACTTTGCAATAAAGAAGTGGGTTTTGGGTTGCAGTTTGGGCACTCGGCCTCAAAAAGGTTCGCCATCACTGGTGTATACTTAATTTTTCTTTATATGCACATTGAATAAGTCTTGGGTTATGTTCAATCCGTGTACACCGGAACATGTGATTGAAATTGCACATTTGACTAGGTACTGGTCTTTGGTTTCATTTGTAAAGTGAAAGCTTGTTGGCTCTTATGGATACACATGCATGTATGTGGACAGCGCTTCTATCAGAGCTGTTTTTGCACCTGCATCCAGGATTGCTTCTTTACAGCAGGGGCTCCAGAATGGTTTGCCAGAAGAAGTATAGAGGTCCTCCACCTTGGCCTAATTCCACCAGCAGTGAAAAACTGCCCTTTGTAGGTGGGCCTTTGATGGGTATTAGGCTGATTGGCAGATTTTCTCACATCTGTGAAATTTTTGACTTAATGTCTTTCTGCTAGCTTTGGCAGGCCTTATAAGCCACCTTGAGTCTCCAGTTAGGATGAGAACGGTGGGATGAGTAAACTTTTAACGGAGCACTTTTTAATTGTTTGTGTGAAATGATTTTCTGAGGAAATGCTACCCATGGGACTTGTTTGCCCGAAAGAAATGTTTGGCTTTATCAGCACTTGCCAAAGCAAATCAGAATTCCAGTGAAAATTAGCTCATTAGCATTACCTTTTTTTCAGAAAAGGGCATCTAAAAGTAAATATTTCTTGCATAATGAAGTCATTTATTGTTATTAACCTTCTAGTGGAGTTCGTCTCCCACCCCCCTCCCCAAAATGCTGAGGCAGTTATTCACTAGATCTGTCAAACGTTAGACTTTGCAACTTAAGGCCACAATCCAGTTTTTTGTTACAAGTGCAGTATGACTTCTGTGGATGGTTAAAGCTGGGACACTGGGTTGCATGAGTATAGCTTAGGCAAAATGATGGCTCTTAATTCCATCCCCAGCATGAGGGTAAGCAGATCAAAGCGAACGGGAGGGGGTCGGCCTACAAAGACCCCCAACTACCTTAATTAAAATCCCCAATGGAATGACCTAAGCAAGCAACATTATTGTGAAAATTTTCTCCCTTGTTCTCCTCCCCTCCTTCTCTGCTCAACACGATGGGGAAGAAGTTCACAGCTTGCCAAATTTTGCATACTGAATGTATTGGGCTAAGTGGGCACTCTAGTCAGTCAGCCTTAACAGAATGAAAAACCAAAGCTTAGCGTGGGTGATAGTGTAGACAGGAAATAAAACAGTGTAACAGTGTAGACAGGAAATAAAACAATTGATGAAACTCCTTGCAGTTATTTTGAAAAAGTCATTAAAAAGCCAGATAGCCAAGTTTTAAAAAGTTTTATTTTGCTTCCAGAAAGTTAATTGTACCTAACGTTAGGCAGAGAAAGGATAATCGATAATTGAACTTCTTAATGTTCACTTGGTAAAATATTCTTGTAAAAAGGGCCTTGGTTGTAAAACCATTAGTTGCTTGTTTTCTAGGCCCGCCCGCCCGAATATGGCAACTAGCAGTTTCATCATAAACATTAGCAGGTTTAATACATTCAAGTGCTTACATAACAATTTTATTATGTGAATATTGGAAGGCACGATCATTTCATGGTGTCAGCCTTCTCAAAACTTGTTGCGTAAATTAGGATGTTCCGAGAGCATCATACATTCTCCTAATTTAGATATAAGCATATTTATCCCCTTCTTTTCCAGGTATGTTCGGGGCAACTCTCAAGGTCAATAAAACAGTTCATTAAAACAAATCAAATGACAAACAGCTGGTAATAAACTTATTAAAAAGCAAAACTTACTCCACATGCCAAAATGAGAAGATAATCAAGTAGTCTAATATTAGGACACAGTAATAAAATAACTATTACCAGTGAAGCTAAATCATTGGCTAAAATAATAATTATTTCCTGTCTTCTAAGTGACAACAAATTCCAGGGGAAGACCAGCAAGAGAAAGTCCCTTTCCTTAGTTGCATATCCCCTCCCCCCCTTAGCCATCTTGCTGTGGCACCAGCCAGAGCAATTTGCTGCTCAAGATTGCAATTCGGTCCCTCAATAAATAAAATTCAGAGCAAGGTCTTGGATCGCCTGAGGCTGGCAATCAGCAGGAGACTGGCCATGAGAAGGACACATACTGAAGGAGGAGGGGCCTCTCTAGTGATGTTATGGCCTGTTTCTCTGACAAGTGTTGGCATGGAATTGGGGGGGGGGATAGGTGTTGTTGGTTATGTAGAGGTGATACTCTAGGATTTATTCAAAACTCTGGTTTAACTGTAGTGATTGGCCAAATTTTAGAGTGTCACCCAAATGGTGATATCACTTCTATGTTGTGACAAAAGTAATGTTGCCAGCAAAGATGATCCCTACCTCAGCACGGGCTCATTAAGGAGAAGAGGAGGAGGAGGAGGAGGAGGAGGAGTTTGGATTGATATCCCCCCTTCCTCTCCAAGGAGACTCAAGGGGCTTACAATCTCCTTTCCCTTCCCCCCCCCACAACAAACACCTTGTGAGATGGGTGGGGTTGAGAGAGCTTCGAAGAACTGTGACTAGCCCAAGGTCACCCAGCTGGCATGTGTTGGGGTGCAACAAGCTAATCTGGTTCATCAGATAAGCCTCCACAGCTCAAGTGGCAGACCGGGGAATCAAACCCGGTTCTCCAGATTAGAGTGCACCTGCTCTTAACCACTACACCATGCTGGTGGCAAGGGAGGAGAGCTGCTAGAACCCTAGCAAGATCCCAGCTGAGCTTTATGTCTAAAGATCATGGGATGCCGTCCTCACTCCACAGTATGTGACAACATGTTTGTTGTGGATATGTCTCCTCAAATGGGGGTAAACGTCAGTCACAGATAAAGTAGAGAGAGTGTGTGGGAGGGTTTCGTGTAAAGAGCAACTGAGGAGCCTCACCAAGCTCAGAGCTTATCCTCCCACAGTTTGAACCCAGCTAGGAGAAAAGGCCCTATGAGTGGGGAAGATCGCTTTAGGCAAATGAAAGGTTCTGAGACCTTCACCAACATACTCATTTTGCTCTTTACATTGAGCTTCACTTACCACACATCATATTTGATTTCGGCAGATCCTAATTTATAGAGAGATAAGTCTGCTTCTGTGTTGTCTGTTTTGGCTCACTGTGCAGTTAAGCTTGTCGACGTAAGCAAATATTATGCTACTGGAGGTCTTGTTCACTTTCTTTTTCTTTTTAGTTAATGAACTAATATGGTAGACTTTTTGTTAATGGACACTGCGTTTCTTTGAAGTTGCTGTTCGTCTCTGTGAATAGTTAAATCTTTTAAATCTCTCCTTTGCCGGACAGAATTCAATCAAAGGGTCAGAGATTCCAGCATACATTTGTACATTCCTTCTGGGCATTTTTGAAAGGGAGGTTGTTGTGCTTTTAAAGGTACTTGATAAGAGACTTGCACCACCAACCCCAGACCTGCACCACTAACCACCATCATACATTAGCCTAGAAGGTATTTGGGTGTACATTTTGCTGTACCACTCGGTACCACCATTTATCCCAGAGAAATATCTGACCATTTGCAGGATACATTATAAATCAGAATGTCACTACCAGACAATCAGATTTCAACATTCCTCACGTAAAGCAGGTTTCCTACGGTACATCCCAAAAGAGTATAACACTTAACTGTGTTTATGAGTAGCTATAATGCCTGGTTTTCTGTCAGAACTCAGATAACCTGTTGACTGTTTATTTCATGGTGAGAACTTAACGGCAGTTGCATCTTTGTGAAGGGTCATTCAGTATATTGGAAACGAATATGTTTTTAGCACTGGTTTATTAAGAGAAGAGGTTGTTTTGCTTTGATAGACTACAGGACTAGAAAGAGGTTTTTTTTCCTTTTGTTTGCTTTCTGTGTGCTTTCCATCTATATAGTTTCTAAGGCTATGTCAAACACTACTTGATTGAATGTGTTTATAGGGAACACATACCCAACGGACCAGATTTCTTTCAGTCGTTGTGCTAGATCAAGTAGCTCCTGACAGGTACAACAACATAATTTCCCCAAATTATGTGACACTAGGAGGAATCAAGGTGTTGTTCTCTTTACTATTAATGTAATGTACGAGTATAGTTTTGTGGAAGTAGAACCTTTTGCTATTTTGCTCATGCGTCTCGGTTTCTAACCAGTAGTTTTTAAGAGTATAATATTAAAAGGTAATTGGAAGGCATGCTGGATTTTCTCAAGTGTAAAGGGCTTTAGAGGCACAGGTATATATGTATATCACTTGATCTCTGGTTCCTAGGTTACTGAAGATTTAATTCTCAGCCCAACATGCAAAATGTCTCAACTGAAAACCCTTGTTTATAGTGATTGATCTGTGGATGACTTATCACTTACTGCTCATGCTGGATTATACTTTAGACGTTAGTGTTTTTGTTATGCCTGGTATGTCTGTACAGCAGGCAGAAGGAAATGTTCACAACAGGGATATGGAACAGTGTTGTACTACAATGTGCAGTAGGAAGATTTGTTCTATATAAGTGATGTGAAGAGCCTTTCATTGTCTACATTGAAATACCCATTCTAGAATGCTACCGTGTTTCCCCGAATATAAGATAGTGTCTTATATTAATTTTTGCTCCCAAAGATGCACTATGTCTTATTTTCAGGGGATGTCTTATTTTTCCACTCTACAACTGCATGCTCTGGAGTTCTGTTCGACGGGCATGCTTCCAAACAAAAACTTTGCTACGTTTTACTTTCGAGGGATACCTTATATTTCGCACTTCAGCAAAACCTCGACTACGTCTTATTTTCCGGGGATGTCTTATATTCGGGGAAACAGGGTATGCAGCCTTCTTTTGGGAAGAGCAAAGGCCCAGGAAGGGCTCAGCAGCCATCACAAGAAGGGAAACTTGACTGGCTGATTGTATCTCTTCCACCTGCACATTGCGATTGCATGATAACCCCTTGCAGGGATGGCCAAAGATAGGAGCAAAACATATTTTGTAAATAGTGCACTATGAATGCATGGACTGTTGGTGGAACTTTTCCTTTATCATGGTGTTTTTGTCTTCTTGTTGATGTAATAAATCAGTGATGGCGAACCTTTTCGAGACCAAGTGCCCAAATTGCAATCCAAAACCCACTTATTTATCGCAAAGTGCCAACACGGCAATTTAACCTGAATACTCAGGTTTTAGTTTAGAAAAAATGGTTGGCTCCAAGGCGCACATTACTCAGGAGTAAGCTTGGTGAAGCAACCGTGCAACGCTTCGAATGGGTGAATCACGACCCTAGGAGGGTTTACTCAGAAATAAGCCCCATTACCAGCAACCGAGCTTACTCCCAGGTAAAGGATCATGCCCAGGCTAGCCTAGATGTGTGTGTGTGTGTGTGTGTGTGGGGGGGGTGATTTTCCATCCCACCCCCACATGATGAACTCTGTGCACAGGTGCCCACAGAAAGGGCTCTGAGTGCCACCTCTGGCACCCGTGCCATAGGTTCGCCATCACTGTAATAAATAATATGCGAAAGGATAATCAGTTTGATTTACACTATGCATTAATTCACATTTTTGTGGATACATCATTTTAAGTTGTCAACTGAAAGAAGAATGTGCCCTTTTGTCTGAAAATATGACCTTATTGTTGGGGCTGTGATTATTAATGGCAACATACATGTTCTTCTTCAATATAAAAGCTTTATTATTATTATTATTATTATTATTTTGCAGGGTGTGAAAGTGGGCAGTTTCGTTGTGGGAATGGTCGTTGTATTCCTTCAGATTGGAGATGTGATGGAGCAAGGGACTGTTCAGATGACAGCGATGAAGTTGGCTGTCGTAAGTGGAATCAAATTTTGAGCTTTTCAGGAAATGCAGCATATACATATATCAAGTAAATAGCATGTCAAGGGTCAAGACTGTGTCAAACCAGCTCCACACAAACACAGGATGACCATAGACAAAAGAAACAAAGGCCAGGATACTTCTATTCAGATGCTCCCACCAGTGACCTTGCTATCTACAGGGTTACTCCCAGGCTATAGTCTTCATTGTTACTCATACTTCTATTCAGATGCCCTCAACTATTGACCTGGTTGCCGCCTTTGTTACTCACAGACAAGGTTTCCCCACCCACCCTGGACACTCCAACAGGTATATATACTCCACTTGCTTTCCCAACATCAGATCCTCTGAAGATGCCAGCCACAGATGCAGGCGAAACGTCAGGAGAGAATGCTGCTAGAACACGGCCATACAGCCCGGAAACCACACAGCACCCAAGTGATTCCAGCCGTGAAAGCCTTCGACAATACATTAAATAGCATGTATTGCAGTTAGAGTGTTGGACTAGAATCTAGGACAACCTGTGGCTCTCCAGCATGGCAGCATGGCCAGGGACTAATTGGCCATGCTGGCTGGGGCTGATGGGAATTGTAGTCCATGAACATCTGGCGAGCTGCAGGTTGCAGACCCCTGATCTAGGAGAACCAGGGTTGAATTTCCACTCTGTGGTAGATTCTGTACAGGACTAGTCTACGCATGAAGAGATTTGAGATGGTAAAATTCTGAAGTGGTAGAATGGGCTGTATGATATCAAACTGTGTTAGTTTATGTCACATTTTTAGCAATCCCTCGTATAAAAATTCCTGAGAAATAGAAACTAGGTCAGCAAGGAGAACGATTCTAACTTTGCCCTTTGACTGCAGGGCTGCTTTTCCACATACAGGAAGGAACAAAGTAGGGGAACTTTGCAAATTATAGTTCCTCATCTTCAGTGGTTCAGTCCATTCTACACTTTAACACTTTGCTACTTCACTACGACCCCCTTCTTCTCATGCATAGTTGAAACATGCAGGAGAACGAGATGGCAGAATGGACTGGGACGGACGGGGTTGTGGCTCAGGGGCAGAGTATTCGAAAGGTCCCAGGTTCAATCCCTGGCATCTCCAACTGAAAGGATTGGGCAGGTGGTGATGTGAAAGGCCTCTGCTTCAAATCCTGGAGAGCTGCTGGCAGTCAGAGTAGACAATATAGACTTTGATAAATGAAAAGTCTGGCTCAGTGTCAGGCTGCTTAACACTTTCTTATGGGCTGCATAGCATAAGAAAAGAAGAGTTTGGATTTTAACACCCTCCCCCCTTTCTCTCCAGTAAGGAGACTCAAGGTGACTTACAAACTCATTTCCCTTCCTCTCCCCACAACAGACACCTTTTGAGGTAGGTGGGGATGAAAGAGTTCAGAGAGAACTGTGACTAGCCCAAGGTCACTCGAGCAGGCTTCATGTAGGAGCAGGGAATCAAACCCAGTTCAGCAGATAAGAGTCTGCAGCTCATGTGGTGGAGTGGGGAATCAAACCCAGTTCTGCAGGTTAGAAGCCACCTGCTCTTAACCGCTATGCATGCTGGCTCTCAGAGAGAAAGCTTTTATCCTCTATATTTGTTTGCCTTGCTTACCTGTAGTCTGACTTGTTGTAGTCTATTCTGCCACCTCTTCCTTCTACTGAAGGGGGAGGACGTCTGGATGGGTGTTTCCCAGCTCATTCTCAGGGAGACAGAAAGTAGTTTTTCGTCACTTCCTGGGAACCGGCTGGGCGCCCATCTTGCCTCCTCTTCCCAACCTCATTTGCTTTCATATATAAATCTCGCCTAAACTGACTTTAAAAATGGATTATCAACATTTCTTAGAGGGCAGGTTTATCTGTGGCTGTGATAGCGAAATGGAGCTTTAGTGTTTGAAAGCTTTGTACATCTGAGTACTGTAGGCTGGGGAGAAACATGTCAGGAAGATTCTTGCTTTCACACCATGTAGTAAGTAGATAGGTTTGCAGAAAACTGGCTCAGGAATTTTCTGGTCATTATTGGAAAAAGAAGAGTGTTCTGGATGGACTTTTGCTATTATAGCAGGATTGTTAAAGCAGGAGACATTTTAATCTCAGTGTTGGCATTCTCTAACTACTGGAGAAGATGATGAAGAAGAGGAGTTTGGATTTATATCCTCTCTTTCTCTCCTGTAAGGAAACTCAAAGGGGCTTACAATCTCCTTTCCCTTTCCCCCTCACAATAAACACCCTGTGAGGTAGGTGGGACTGAGAGAGCTCCGAAGAACTGTGACTTGCCCAAGATCACCCAGCTGTGCTGGAGTGTACAAGCTAACCACCAGAAAAGCCACCACAGCTCAAATGGCAGAGTGGGGAATCAAACCTGGTTCCCCAGATTAGAGTGCACCTGCTCTTAACCACTATACCACACTTGTTCTTGTTGCCCATTGTCTTAATAACATTGTGATCTGGTGAGATGAACATTGCTGCTCTTCTATAAATACCTTTGCAAATCCAGAGATACCAAAAACCTGCTGAATGGCTGGGGGCTATAGAGGACCTCATCTGTGTATCTAAACAATGGCTAGGCGGGCTTGGAGATCTATAGCTTCTCTTCAGACAACAGAGATCAACTCGCCTGTAAAAAAAAAAAGATTGCTTTGGAGAATGGACTGTATGGCATACTCCAGTGAGGTTCCTCCCCACTCCCAAGATTTACGGGAATTTTCCAACTCTGAGTTGACATCCTTGATAATGACAAAATAGAAGAAGATTACAATCTTGCTTGGGCAGTGGTTGGCTGTGAAATCTCAGCCATCTATGGCTATAGGTTAGAAATGGACTTGTTCCCTAGTTCACAGACTTGCCTTAGGAGATTTCTTCATCTATACAGCTAATTTCACAGGCAAACTTTTCTGGTTTGCTGTATGCATAATATGGCTGACTTGAAGGAGGTGAAAGGCTACCTATCCAAAGGGCTAGAAATTTGTTGGTAGATTCTAGCTGGTCGGCCAAGGGTCCTATAGAGGAAGGCATTTATTTTGTGGTCACATATCCCTCCTCATTTAGTTTAATTTAGGGTGCTGCGGATGTTAGGTTATAGGGTTGCCAACAGGCCTAGAGAAAAATGTCTATTGCAAGGACAGCAAATGAAAGGTGAATGATGAGACATGCATCACTCCCAGTGAAAAGTGTCTTCCAGCCATGCTAGGATGGCTCATGGCCTGCTGAAACTGTTATCTGGACTACCACTGGGAAGTGTTCCTTATATTTCAGAAGAATTTTTAATACCCAGTTCTATTTATTTTCCTAACATCGAAACAACAACAACAACAACAACAACAACAACAACAACAACTACTACTACTACTACTACTACTACTACTACTAGTAGTAGTAGTAGTAGTAGTAGTAGTAGTAGTAGTAGTAGTAGTAGTAGTAGTAGTAGTAGTAGTAGTAGTAGTAGTTTATTTGCGGTTAACAACCAGTAAAACAACAATTCATAAAAAGCTGAATCCCAGATTATTTACAAATGAAGTGATTAGAAAGTTAAAATAGAAAGTAAAACCTATTTTAACATTCCTCTGTTAGAATTAAGGATCTCCTGTCCACCTGCTCTCCTGTATTTGTTTAGTAAAACACAAAACTGGGCTACATCACTGGAAAGTCTTTGGTCTTTACCCAACAGCAAATGGTTCCATTTCCATTTATTGCCTTTTCCAGCCCATTCAGTCAAAATAGGCCCCAGGATTTCTTCTCTAAGCTTGTCAAATAAAGTAAATCCATTTGTCCTCACTAGCGCATCCCACCTGTGATGGAAATCATTTTCAGTGCCACAATGATGGAGAGTGTATCCCTCAGTCATGGGTATGCGATGATGAAGAAGACTGCGAGGATGGCTCCGATGAACAACAGTGTCGTAAGTTATGAACTGCTATTGATCCTCTCGCCCATGATTTGAACTTTTATTACATGCATGTTGTCATTGAGATTCATTGGTTGAATTCAGACAGCACACCAAATCACAATATGTGCAAGCCATAATACAGAATCCAGACCACTGTTTGAGTTTTTGATGGTGCAGTCCTAAACCGAGTTATTCTTTTGTAAGTCAGCTCACTTCAGTAGATTTAGAAGGGTGTGACTCCATTTAGGATTGCACTGCAAATTATATCAGGAAAACCAAGGTTTATAATGACTTGTATGTTCTTTTTTTCTGTCCTCTTACACCCAGTTGTTTAAATTCATATATTCACTTCTGTTTTTCTAATAAAGCAGCATCTAGAAGCAAAATGATCACCATAATGCTGTTTTCCCCCCCAGTTAAACATATCACCCCAAAATGTGATCTGCTAATTCATGTAGGGTGTTTTCAAATATGAACAAACAGTGGTTTGTGAGGAGAATGCATTTCACCACAGCTCAAGACTTTCTCATTTAGAACTGGTTTAAAATCCTGGTTTGCAAAAGGGAAGCTAACCACAAATTGTTTGAATGGCCAATTTAGATGTTGCAACAAATTTGGTTAGTTCTAACTAGGATGTCTCCAAAGCCTGATGTCTTCCTGATTTATTCTTGTCACAAACTGTGGTTTGTTCACGACAACTGAGTGTGAGCAGAGTTTCTGATTGTGGTTTATGGGCCAGTTTGTCAATTCAGGCATAGGATTTGACAGCCATTAAAGTGTCTTAACCGTGGGTTAGAATGATGTCTGAATTAACTCTCAGTATTTTCCTATCTAGCTCTATGCTGATGGATTTTATGCCAAGTATGTTCTCAAAAAGATAGATCTGTTCTCTGTGTGCTAATCTTGACTGATCTATGATAATTACAAATAAAGATTGATTGATTGAAATATAGATTTTTATTAGGTAAATGAGGTTTACCATGTAGTCATTAATTTCTCAAATCGTTTTGAATGGCTGTAGATGTTTGTTGACCTACATGTCTACATAATAGCGATTTCATTAACATAACCTGGTGACATTTTGTTATTTTGTGCAAACTGTGCTTCCACTTAGATCATTGTTTGCTTGTGGAAACAGACACAAATTTTGTGAAGAAATCTTTGAAATTGTGAAATAAAGAACAAAATTATTATTTTTACAATTTAAAACTCTACATTTTCTCAATTGGGCTTGTCATGAGCCGCTTTACTGGTCATTTGTGGAGGGTAAAAGTTGCTATCTACCAACTTGTCGTGATTAGATGACGCTGTCCAGCTGTGTAGAATGAGAAAGCCTCTCTCCCTTGTAATCTAAGAAGGTATAGGTTTCCTGAGGTAAGTAACTGCTTATATCCAAGCCGAGCTGTGGACTTCGGTTTACTGGTTCCAGGAAAATCCCATCTTTTAACTTCCATTTCCCTTCAGTGAAATAGAAATAACTGCAACTTATCTCACAGAGGTGTAGTGACACAGTGGTGAAGGTGATAAAGAAAAGCTGTTATCCTGGACCTTAGGGTTTGTTCAGGTGATAAATTACCTGCTTTGGAAGGATTTTATTTGTAGACAAAGCTTAACCATTTCCTGACTTTATGCTATTAATAGAATCTGTTAAGCCAAGTTCTGGTCAGTACTCCTAAGAAACCAGTGTTCTTGTTAGGATGTGACTCCATCTGTGAACTGTTGACTAGGGAGAAGACTTTTAATTTTTTGTCTTCTCTCCAGAAGAAAGGAACAAAATCATCCTGGCCTTTGTCCTCATCGCCTTTAGTGGTACAGTTAATAGTTATATATCTACTAAGGAATCAGTAAAGGGCAAAATTCAGTGACATTTCTAAACCAAGTCTGGACAGAGTCATGCTAAAGAACATACTTCAGTTCTACATTTCTGCACATTAACTCTTGGGGTTCAGAAAGGGGCTCCACACTAAAGTCCAGCTGTCGTTTTGCAGTCACTGGCATGAATATACAATTATTGTTTATGACACAGTCACTAGAGTGAAGGGTACACCTTTGGCAGACATTGGCTGAGTCTGCTGCTGTTTGCACAGTGTGTGCAGGGGCCAGCCAGAATCGCTGGGATCATGAAGGCAGGAGGCAGCCCAGTTCACATGGAAATGCTGTGTTTTCTGTGCGAACCTTGCAGCCAAGAATCCCTCACCCCAGAATCAACCCCCTGAGAATCCCCTCACCTGAGAATCCTCCCACCTGCACAGCATGGCGGCTGCCTATTAGAGTATCCCCTCTAAGGGCGGCTGCCTCGGGGTCCACCATAATGGTGGAGGGAAGTGGGTGAGGATTGAACGTTTCCTGCTTGCCATAGTTTGTACAGGCTAGCAGGAAGTGTATTGTCAAAGGCTTTCATGGCCGGATTCAACTGGTTGTGGTGGGTTTTCCGGGCTGTGTGGCCGTGGTCTGGTGGATTTTGTTCCTAACGTTTCGCCTGCATCTGTGACTGGCATCTTCAGAGGTGTATCACAGAGGGAAGTCTGTTACATTGTAGTGTGTAGGAAGTGTTTGCACCCCTGGTTAATAAAGTCGCTAAATTAGCAGTTTTCATTTAACCGAGGTTCTGGCCACCAAAACAGGTTAGCAGTGTTTTGGGGGTGAGTTCTGTGGGGACTCTCCCCCCCTCCAATGCTTTTAAAAAGGGCCTCAACTTTGGCCCGTGCAGAATCACCCATAGAAAGTACTCCAGTGTTAGTTTTCTCAGGTGTTGGTCTCACAACTGACAGGACTGTGATAGCCATTTAGAAATATGTAGAGAAAGGAGAAGATTACAAGGGTGGAGGTGGCAATGATACCTTTTCTTTAAAAATGTTCCTGTTTCTGAAATCAGTTAACATAGAGGAATGTGGTGTCTTTCTCATTGGCCGTTTCCGCACGGCCACGCTGGGGGGTGCGTCGGCGTATACAACGCCGACACCCCCCCGGGACCGTTCGCACGGTAAAAGCAGGGAAGATGGCGCAGCGTTATGCCGTCGCCTGATCGATGTACCTTCCCTGCGACCTTCCGGTGCGTTGCCCAGGCGTAAAGCGCCCAGCAGCTCTGGAGTCGCCAGGAGGCGGCGAGGCGTGTCCCCGAGCCGGGCAACTTATGCGCCCGGAGCGTTGCAGGGAAGGTAACGTCGATATCGAGAAGAAATGGTGCCTTCCAGCTGCTGCCGTTCGCACGGCTGTTCGCACGGCAGCGGCTGGAAGCCACTGTTTTCCAAAAACCTAGCTCGGGAAGCGAAGTGGGAAAATGGCGGTTTCGCACCGCTGTGGGGGAGCAAGGGTGGCGCTGCTGTGATGCAACTGCGCCCCCCCAAGCGAACAGCTCCCTAGGGACAGTGTTTTTGCCGTCCCTAGGGCGCTGTAAATGGCCCATGCGAAAAGGGCCATTGTCTGCTCTACTGATGACTGCATTTTTTGTTGTCTTGCTGACAAAAGCAGTCCAGAGGCAGTTGTTAGGCAAAATGTACATTTCTGTACATCATCTGAGAATAATAGTTCCATCTTAATACACTAATCAATATGTAGCAAAATGCAGAAGGACCCACTTTGCTCTTCAGGGGTCTCACAACTGACTCAGACTGCCTGTAGGTTAAAGTGAATGGAAAGATAAATTGTAATATTCATAGATGCTTTATGGCTGGTGTTACTGAAATAATACCTCTTATACCTATATGCACTGATTTTTAGACTTATGTAAAGTCCGTAATTAAATCTGATCTTTGTCATATCAGAGATCACGTTGTATGACTATAATAAAAAGCCTGCCAAAAAGTTTACAGCCTAAATAAATGCTGACAACTTCAGAAATGGCTGAAAGCTATATGTAAACCAAGCTAGGAAAGGCAGATGAAGATATCAGCCTACAATGACATTTCCACTATCCATTCTGGTGGACACTAACAGTACAAATGTAAGGACACTTTACTGAGAGTAAGGTAGGATTCTGCATAGACCTGTTCAGGGTTGCGATATGAGGACATCTATGGCTGGCCTGAACTTAACCCACGCCAGCTTTCTTTAATGGAGACTGACCTCCCACAATGGAAAGGCTTCGTCACAGGTGGGTGATAATGATGGATTTTATTTGGAGCATTCACACGAGAGATACAAGTATTGAAACTGATCCTTAAAACTCTGTGTCGTTCAAAAGGAGATCTTCACTTAGGTATCTTTATACATATTGTGCTCAATGGGGCTGGGGAGCAGCAGGTGATTTTTAACTTGCATAGAATAAAATAGAATATTTTATGTAATGAAAGGTAGAGGACAGGTAGGTTAGGAAGAGAAGAAGCCTTCTCCCCATGTATAAATGATGCCATTTGAAACGCTGTTTTGTTTTTTTGCAGCTGGACGAACGTGTTCCAGTCGGCAGTTTACATGTTCTAATGGACAGTGTGTCCCAAGTGCGTACAGATGTGATCGGGTGAAAGACTGCGTGGACGGGACAGACGAGAGAGGCTGTCGTGAGTAGTTTTCAATCTCTAGCACTAGATTTGGTTTCATCCCTTCTCCTGTCGGCATGTTAATCAATTTGTAAGATTAAGAGGTTTGTTGATGGACAGAAATGGCCACAATATGCTTTTTGTATTTCATTGCAGATTCTTTCGTGGATTAGTACCAATGCCCTCATAACAGTTACATTGTTTTGAGACTTTATTAACTGCGCTTCTCTTTATGTAGTGGGGTACGGTTTGTGCGAATCCCTGTTTTTCTTTCAAATGTTAAATGGAATGGCTGCAGTTTAACTTAAGCAGTTTAGAGTGACAAAAATACTATACTCGAGATGAAGGAGCTTGGGTATTTAAATGGTTAATTGTTTCTGTAGTATACGTCGTAAATATAGAATTGTGTGTAATAAATTCCAGAAAATTCATGTTCTTCAGCTTGAAAAAAATCATAGAAATCAAATATATCGATTTGGTTGCGGGGTTTTTTCCTTGCTGGTTGATTCAGAAACTGATATGGGAGGTTTGGGCCTTACAGTGAATGTTGATGTGACTATGTAGGATCCAGAGAGCAGAAACATTGAACTTTATGAGTAAAACCATTACGTGGTATCTGTTGTCAACTGCATACAGGCCTCCTTGATGTGCTAGTTGAACGATACCACCCTGTAAGAGAAGGCTAATAGCAGCATAGAACAGAGGCTGCCTTTATTGTACTTTTAAAGTTTGTTCTCCCAACATTCCAAACAAATTGTCATGTTGAAAGCAAATTGAAGTTTTGCTGAAACAGGTTGCTTGGAAGAAGGCTGCTGTTTTCTCAGGCAATATGTAAACTGTCCAAATCCTGTGATGTTCCCTGGCTCTTCTCTCCGGCTGTCCTTCGCTTCAGAGGTTGCTTTCTGTGCTGCTAGCACTTTATCCACCATACCAGTGTTTTTCAAGGAATTCTTGGGTCAGCAGAAATGCTAGGGGCAAGGAAGCAAGTTCTGCAATGGTCAAAAGCCTCTTCAGATGCTGGAGAGAAGTGGGAGGTGAACGATGTCATAGGCCGATTCCCCACGGTCAATTGATCACGTGATACTCATGCAAAATATCAAGGATTCAGGAAGAGCTCCCCACTGCCTGATCGACGAACAAGGATTCATCCCGGTTCTGGCGCTCATTCTCCCCCTTATCCCGCGTCTTTGCCGAACCTGCTTGAAAGTACTACTTTTTCAAAAAAACACGTCTTCGATCCAGTTTGGAGGGGAGGATCGGGGGTCTAATCTTGGTTCAAATTTCCCATGGTGGAGCATGACACAAATGCCTTACAATCAATCAGTGCGTGTGGTGCTGTTCTTGCGAGAGCATGAGAACCAACCAGAAATTTGGGTGGGGGAGACATGCTGACGTGCTGACATCATGACGTGAGCACATTTTTGCAGGAGAGAAAAAAGGTCCCGCCCCAACACGGCACAACAGCCAATCAGGAGAGACCCGCCAAGCCGATTGCGTAGTTGTGGGGATTGTTACATTTCTTGAATCCGAAATAGGCCTAGATGTCTTCACTGGAAACATGCTGCAATGGGGAGGTTGGAACCACGATGAAAAGGTGCAGTTTATTTTCAAACTTGGGTTTGATCTACATTGAATTTCCCAGTTGGGATTTGGCCATAGTATCCAAGCCCAAGTCTGGGATAAAAGTGCCTGGATCTAGTGCAGACAAGTAAAGTCTTGTGAGACATACCTGCTTTTTTAAAATAATCCCCTTTTTATTATATTGGTAAAGTACTTCATAAAGAAATAGTAGGTGGAGCTAGCCAGAAGTCCTCTCTTTTGGATACGTAGAATCATCTTGACAGCTACAATGGGTGGATGTAGCAGCCTCAGAACCAGTAGCAGCTGGAATTGATTGATGGGTGTTATTTATGTAGACTCATAGGGACTCAAGGTGGATTACACAGTGTAAATCAAATACAGTCAACAGCATGGGGCATCCAGTAAAACAGTACAATCAAATACAGCTCCCAAAGGCACCTGGTGAGCTCCCAAAGGCACCTGGTGGGCCACTGCGAGTAGCAGAGAGCTGGACTAGATGGACTTTGGTCTGATCCAGCTGGCTTGTTCTTATGTTCTTATGTTCTTACAATAGAGTTTAGATAGCAGAAACCTGAAAACGAGGAGAAATCTGAAACAGAGCTGAAACAAAGCATAATCATTTAAATGTAACACCTTCAAATGTCCCAGAAATTCTATAGCTACAAGTGTAATCTGATATCTGTCCAGGGGCAGCAAAAGGGCAAGGAATGTAGCAGATTCCCAAAAAGTTCTCTACCGGTAGTATAGCAGGACTGATTGATTTTATTTGAGGCAAAAGCATGTGGATGTTCTGAACAGAGAAGACTGTATTTCAGATGAGCCAATAGCCTTGCGTTTCATTTCACGCTTTACACATGGATTAAAATTTGTGATCACTGCAAAATGAAATATGACTCAGAGGACAAAACAGCAGTAGGGACAGGCGACCTGGAAGGTTTTTTAAATAACACAACTGCCGAGAATCTCAAAATCAGAAAGTATCACTAGTGACTTTAAAAACATGCAAGTGATCATGGGTTGTGTTGTTTGGGCTCGAGGGAACAGCGTAAGTTGTCAGACTGGTCGTATCCATGTTTGGCAATTTCACCTCCAGCTGCTTCAGGTGTTGTGCTTACATAAGATCACTATCTATGGACCTCTGCCTTTCTTTAAAATTTGCAAGAAACAACTTAGTAAAATGTAACTTCAACCGTCATCCTTATTCCTTTTATCCTATCTTTGCAGTGTGCAGCTGCTCTTCTATAACAAAACAGAACTGAAGGATACTATTTAATTGACAGCCCATTAATTTTCATGGCTCACCATGATCATTTCAGTGATTACTGCAGTAACACAATAGTGGGCTGATCTGAGAGGCAAATATGCAAGGAACATATTTGTCTAACTGAGGTTCTTTTGTCTGAGACTACCTGAGTTTAGGGTGGCATTCTTCAAAAGGGGCACTACCTTGAAAAAAAGTCCTGTACACATGGTCATCTCTTATTTCTGAAGTTGGACTCACCCATTGAAAAGTCTTTGAAGGTTATCTTAACTAACAAACAAGTTCAGATAGGAACAGGTGACCCTTTGGTAACACTGGCCTAAGTTATATAGGGCTTTACAAGTAAAAAAACAACAACAGTTTAAGTGTGTTTGGAATTATACAAGAAACTAGTGAAGTTGATTTAAAAATGGTGAAATGGTATTTGAATTTCAAGTCCCAATAAATACTGGATGTTGTGGGTTTTCTGGACTGTGTGGCCATTGTGTGGTAGATCTTGTTCCTAACGTTTTGCCTGCATCTGTGGCTGGCATCTTCAGAGGTGCATCACAGAGGGAAGTCTGTTACACACTGTGTCCAGATGCAGGCGAAACGTTAGGAACAAGATCTACCAGACCACGGCCACATAGCCTGGAAAACCCACAACAACCAGTTAAATCCGGCCGTGAAAGCCTTCCCAATAATAGTTTGCAGGCTGTATTCCTGTTTCTTGCAAATTTTAAAGAAAGGCAGAGGTCCATAGATAGTGATCTTATGTAAGCACAACACCTGAAGCATCTGAAGCAGCATATTGCAGTAATCTAGTCTGGATGCTACAAGGGCATGGATAATTATGGTTGACCACTCTTTATCCAACAAAGCACTTTGGCAGGTATGCCAACCCAAACTGGGGCAAGGCACTTTGCACCACTAATACCACCTAGACACACAGGGTAAGGACTAGATGCAACAGTACCCCAAACTTGATCTTTGGAGGATCGATAGTCCCAACCAGAAAGATTAATAACTTACAGGTGTATTTTCCCCCCTTGACTGGGTTTAGTTTGTTCAGTACTTTACCTGATTCAAATGAAAATGAGAAATAGAGGTAAGTTACCCAAATACTTTACCCAGTTACCCAGGATAGGATTCGCTATCCTGGAGGGCCCAAATAAGGGGAAAAATTTTCCTCCAATTCTTAAAGCGTTTCCGAGTAAAATGCTGGCGCAATTACTGTACGGAGCAGAAATTTGGGGTTGGGACATCGCCACTGTAGGAAAATTGGAAACGGTCCCTGCCATCCTCCACTCCTGCCCCGTTGCTCCGAGTGGAAGTAGGGCTACCTTCCATCAGGACAAGAATCCATGTAAGAATACTTTCGTACTATAAAACCCTGGCAACTCTAAAGTCCAAACAATTAGTAAATCTGAGCTATGGACACAGGATGAGAACAAATAGGTGGGAGGATCAAATTTCTCCTATACTAGCTCTTTATGAAATTCCTGACCTGGAAACTTCATATATGGGACGCTAGCAAAATTCGTGACAGGCTCTATAGTAAAGATGCTCTACAAGACAACAAAGTTGCTGCCACCCAGAAATACTCCCGATGGTTCTCTTGTGTTAAAAAGAACAAATGTTATGCACAATATCTTACAAATCTCAAGGAAGCAAACCTAAGAAAATCATTCACTTCCCTGAGATAGCAGATGTTTAAATCAGAACATTTACTGGGGAGATATGCTAAAATACCAAGAGAGCTAGCTGTATGCAGATGTAATTTAAATCAGAGTGAGGACATAATACACTACACACTTCACTGCTCTTTTTATTCTGCTATCCGCAACAAATATATCAATGATATCCTGTCAGGCCTGACAGGCAGCGAGGAAGAGAAAGTTTGCTTTCTGATGGCTGATGTGTATGCTGAGGTTACATCCAAATTAGCCATATTCATGTTTTTAGCAGCAAAGATCAGAGAAAGTTTAACTGATGTTCAAACCACATAAGCTAAGTTGTATTAAAGGTGGTTAAAGAAAAACCCTTAAAATTACAATCAGACCCTGTTATAATTAAATATATGATATTCCGCTTTGGTAACTTAACATTATAGAACTGTATTGCTTCTGCACTCTATTGCTTGAAAAACTCTTGCAACGTGTTTTATACTTTTGTAAACTGTGGGAAGTAGGGCTTTGGCTGAAGGTTTTTTTTATGTGTGTATGGCCTTTGGCTAATAAACATCGATTGTTGTTGTTACCCAAATACTGGGCAACTTCACTTCATGGCTTTATGTGCACATAAAAAAAATGAGGTGTTACGTAGAGCTGCAGAATTATGTAGCCCAAACGCCAAAGAACGTAGTAAATTGTCTCCCAAACCCAATCCTTCATGTAATAATAGAAACAGTAAAGGGCAGTTTCCCGAGTTTCTATCTGAATATATTGGTTAACAGTATCAAGAACCAGGGAGAGTTCAGAGAAATGAAAAGAGCTGTACTTTCCTGTCCTTTTCTCACAGTGCGGTTCTATGAGATCCAGCCCTCTTTTAAGTCCATTGCAAGTCAACAGACTTCAAAAGTTGTAATTGTGTAATTGTCACAGTAGGTAATCCTGCAGGCTGACCAATGCAATTTTAGAACCAGACCTGGGCTAGAAGCCAGACTAAAATAAGTCTAGATAATTAATGTCAACCAAGAATGTTTGGAATTGAGTAACCACTGATCACTTTCCTTATCCTAAAAGGGAAGATTTGTGATTAGGTTGTAGCCAGAACAGTGCTTTTGAGTCCAATGGGGTGGAGATTCTTTTGAACTGGCCAAATTACCACCTTCTTGAAGTGGGTTGTGCTGACCTCTCTCTCTTAAAGATCTCTCCCTTCCCAAATCTATATGGTCATCTTCCTATTATTACGTGTTATAAGCCATTAATGTCAAGGGGCTACCTTGCAGATGGTAGACTGTAGATCTCTAAGCATATTGTCCATATTCATAAGCTGAAACAGCTGAAACTAATTCAAGCAATCATGGCTATGATTTCTAGACCTATCCTGTACCTGAATTGCATTCACTGCTTGGCATCCAAGTCAAGAGAGAATGTGAGTGATTTTGCATTTCAGTCATAGCATTTAAAACATGAGTCACGGTTAGTGAGGATGCATTTGCCAGTGAAGTGTAAAAAAAGGAAGGGTTCAAAATATTTGATTTCAAAGTTAGGCTTGGTGCGGGTGGGGAATACCATCTCTTCCTCACTTGATGGGGAAATCCCATCTCACCCTCACAATGGACCCCATCTTTATTTGGTGGGGGTGGTCACTGCCATGTTGAGGAGGGAGGACCCCACAAGCAAACTGTGGGGTGGGTCATTCTATTCTGTCCGTGTTTACTTGTTTCCCTCTCACCTACCACTTTCCTCTTTTCTCTCTTTCTTTGGTTCTCCCTCTCCCAATGCCTCTGTTCCTCTTGTTATTTCCCCCCAGTCCCTACTGTTACTCTTTCTTTCTGCATCTCCTATGCCTCCTGAAGCATGCACAAATTCACTCTCTTGTCCACTAACGCACACACACACACACACACACACCCCCGGCCCCATCTCTCTCATAGACTCCGTCGTTAATTTCTGTTTCTTTCTATGTCCTTCTGGTCTCATATGTGCAAACATGCATACTGGGAGGCACTTCTCTCTCTGTGCCCCCTTGCAGGGATGCCGGAGCCGGGGAGGCCACCCTGCTAGCAGCTCTTGGACTCCTCTGCCACCACAACTACTGCTGGGTTCCAAGGGGGTTACGAGCATTGTCTTTGTATATGCAGACAATGCCTTAACAGACCAGGTGCTCAGGAGCAGCAGCAGCAGAAGGCCATTGCTTTCACATCCTGCATGTGAGATCCCAAAGGCACCTGGTGGGCCACTGCGAATAACAGAGAGCTGGACTAGATGGACTCCGGTCTGATCCAGCTGGCTTGTTCTTATGTTGTGTTCTTATGTTCTTAATACATGATGTGGCTTTTGGGGAGGGGTTTTTTTTGGAATTTAACCTCCTGTTTACTTAAAAAAAAACTTTTGGATTTTTCTGCAAACTCAGAGGATCCTGTCAGAGGAAAGTATGCCTCTTATCTGTGGATTTCAGTATCCAGATGCAGGAAGAATTAGATATATGGATATTAGTTTTCTAAAAATTCTACTCTTAATTCAAGACACTGACAATGAAATCTTATAAAATAGCATTAACACAGAAATCTGGTTTCCAGGAACCGTTTGGTTTTTTATTCTGCAATATGTCAAAATCAGTGCCACTAATTTCTCTTTTGCAGGAGGAATGATAAAATTAAAATTCTGGCTGATAAGTTACATAGTCTAAGAGCAGCCAGGTGGGATCACTCCAGGGGTCCATCTGGCCCAGCACCCTGTTTCACACAGTGGCCAACCAAATGCCCTTGGAAAACCTACGAACAGAGCATGGATGCCAAAGCCTGCCCCCTTTTAGCATTGGTATTCAGAGCTATACTGCGTCCGAATGAGAAGATTCCATTTAGTCATCATGGCTCACAGCCATAGATAGACTTGTTCTCCATGAATGTGTCTAATCCCCTTACAAAGCCAACAAAGGTAGTGGCTGTTGCTCCATCCTTCTACAATTTATCAAATGTAAAGCCCTCCCTTTCCACTGCCTCGCAGAGCAGCTGAAACCATTTGGTCTGCTCCGCAGACTTTGAAGGGCCTTATTTTAGCGGGCATCGCTGCAGGCAGGTTTAAATTGCATTGGAGATAGATGCTCTGATTTCTGAATGAGCTGTGATATTTCAGAGGCCAGTCAAACGAAGGCATATTTCAGAGGCCAGTCAACTCAGCAGTTCTACATGTAGTCAGATGGCACAAAGTAGATTCAAAGCTGCAGTCTGTTTCATTGCTAATGAGATTAACAGCAAGAAAATCTACCCATGCAAAGGCTGAGATTCACTTCAAGGTTTCATCTCCAGGCCATTTAATTTAGAGCACTGGAACTGTTTCTGCTTCATAAAAATAACTGTTTTCTTTCCAGTTACGTCAATATCTGGTCATGATTTAAAAGCCTAAGGTTTCTACCCTCCAGAAAAATTATAATTAAAACATTTAAAAAATTAGCAAGGCATAAAGCCTTTGAGAAAGAAAAGCCATCCTTCTAGAAATCATGGTGGTACTTTTGTTAGATTTTTTTCCCGTTTGCCATTTTGATAGGAGGGGCTTTTTCAAACATTCGTTTCATTGCTCTTTTTTAACAACACGTAACCTGAACTTTATCTTCCTCCCTCTTGCAACTTAAGCTCTGAAATACCAGTTGTTTAGAAGATGCAGCATGTTACCACATCACTATACAAGTTTAAGTAGAGAGTATCTTACTGGCTTTGAAAATTGTAATTTTTATCTCCATGCAGACTGATTGATCTTGCAATTGCTGATCCCTGTATCTTATTGTTTCTACAGACCAGCACTTCTAAAATCAAAGGAGTAGTAAGGAGTCCAGCAACACACTTTTAAGCAGATGTACTCCTTTCTAAGTCCAATGATGTCAATTGGGTTAACTGTTATAAGAGAGCCATCTTAAGGAAATGTACTCAGAATCCTACGTGTGTCTGTTCAGTGGGACTTATTCCCAGGAAAATGTTGTTAGGATTGCACTGCAATACAGCAGCTATGACTTAGTATTTCCTTTGCTTCTATGGAATGCTACTGTGTAGAAAAAAATCTGTGTCAAAAAGAACTGAAGCAGAACACCAAATGGTGTTTCTCTCTCTCTCTCTCTCTCTCTCTCTCTCTGCTCCTTGTCTTCTGCTGCATTTTTTTCCCTCCATGATTAAGGCCCATTCCGCACAGGCCAATAAACGTGGGTTAAGGGACGATTAAAAAAAACTTCACGTTTGTGGGAAGTGAGAATTCGCATTGCGAATCCACACCCCTAAAAAAGGTGGAGTCATGTCCGTATTATTTTCCCCAAACCAGGTTTATCAAGAATCGCACTATCCATGAGTCTTTTGAAAAACCTCAGGTTGCAGCCACTTATGAGTGAATGGCTGAGCAGGAGGCGCTTTATTTGGCTGTGCTTTCCTTTTTAAAAAAAAATTCCCGACTTACATCTGCGTAGCCACACAGGTGCAAATGGTCTGTGAGGGTTCATTTGTGCATGCCTGCATAGCTACTCGTCGGTGGGAGGTAAATAAAAAAAAAAGACGCCCCTTTGCACGGCAACCCGCATTGTTTCATGGGCTCCAATCGCTGCCTGCATGGATACATGCGAACGCGCAAACAGGAAAGCAGGTTCCTTTACCCCGACTGTGACCTACTATATATTTGCTGCATGGAGAGGGCCTCTGTGAACCACTAGATTAATTTTGTATTTTATTGCATTTGTCTCCTGTTGTGAGAATCCTTTGGGTGACTCCATCAGCTGTGTGTATAAGTGCTGTCAAGTTGCTTCCGATTCATAGCAACACTATGAATCAGTGACCTCCAAAATGTCCTAGTGTTAACAGAGTTCCTCAGACCTTGCAAATCTAGGGCTGTGGCTTCCTTTATAGAGTCAATCCATCACTTGTTATGTCTTCCTCTTTTTCTGCTGCCTCCAACTTTTCCTAGCATTATTGCCTTTTCCAGTGAGTTTTGCTTCTCATAATATGGCCAGTGTATGATAGTTTAGTTATTTTAGCTTCTGTGGAGGGTTCAGGCTTGATTTGATCTAAGAAGTTAATCATTAGTCATTCTTTAAAAAATAAAATAATATGTCTTACCCCGGTATGATGTACAGAATGCCTTTCCATCATCCATCATGTTTTATTTTAATACGAGGCAGGTCAGTCCCTGGAGCATATGAAATTAGTGAAGAAGAAAGATTCTGCCCTGGAAATTTGAGAATGCTTTTTACATACATTTAGGAAGAATATGGACTGACAGGCTTGGGACGCACTGTGTTTGTTTCCTCCTCTAGTGCGAACCTCAGTTTCCTCCTGACTTTACAATGAATTTGGCAGATATAACAGCCTACAAATTAAATGCTAATTTATTACATTCCCCCTTGTACTTTGGGTAGCCAATTTGCTTAAATCTCCCCCCCCCCCAAATCTTCTTATGAATGGCAACACATATTGTATTACAAAATTAAATAAATATTCTTTTTTTAAAAAAAAAACTGTTTTTAAAACAATTGAAAAAGGCTGTTGCAGGGTGATCTGGGGCATATGACGCCAGGACCCCCCCCCCCACCACCGCCCGTCAGTTTTGTTCAAAGCTACCTTGATTTCCCCTGAGCTTAATCCTACAGAGAAATTTGTACACTTCAGCAAAACATGGGGAATACCGCAGCCTTGACGCCCTAATTCTGGACATGCGGTTTTTAAAATTATATCAAACAGTTATTAAATCAGCACCATCTGGAAGTTTATAATCGTTGATTGTCTGTGGGATCACACATTTAACCAAATATCTTTAATGGAGAGAGAATATTACAGTTGATGGTTTTTGGCTGTTGGTCATGAATTGACTTGCAGTACGCTCTCCTGGCTTCCAGCATGGAAAGTATAGTTCCTATAACCCCCAGTTGCACCAGGTTGAAAACCTGCTGGAGAATGTACATTTCTACAGCATCCTCAAGTGTGCATGTGGCTCTCTTCAGCAGCTGTCACAAATTTGTCAGGAGCAATCTCATTTAGCCCTAATGACCTGCTGTCCCTGATAATTATCGTGGTATTGGCTCCTACGGTTCTGTTGTTGTTGCTTACTGACAGGTAATTAAAAACACCGCCACAAAGGTCGATCCCCCCCCCCCCGCAGTGAAACAAAAAAGCAACGTTGAGCTTTTTAAACAAAATCTGAACTGAAAAATTCTAAAATGATCCCTTCTCCCACAGCTGAATTAACTACAAGCACGTTTCTCACAAACCAAACGAAATGTATAGGTTGACGGATTAGGCAGTTCTGTGACCAAAAACATTTTGCTGCAGAATTTAAAGAATTTAAATTTAAAATCCTTAGATAACCACCAAGGAAAATCTCTGCAGAGGAAAGCAATAGCAAACCACTTCAGTTTCTCAGTTGCGTTGAAAGCCCTTTGCTGGGGTTGCTGTAAATCGGCTATGATTTGATGGTACTTTACCCACATGGAATAAATGTTATGTCAGCAAATTTTCATAATACAGCGAAACCTCGGTTTTCGTTGGTAATCCGTCCGAAAAGATTCCATGAAAACCGAAACTGATGAAAACCGAGGCAAACTTTTCCATAGGAATCAATGTAAATCCAATTATTCCGTTCTAGGCACTCCAAAAAACATACCAAAAAACACATTTTTTTGGCAAATAAACATATTGTTTAATGCTGAAAACAGTAACAAACAATAACACTAGGACCAGCTTCAGAGCCAGTGGACCAGTGTCGCACCAGAAAGCTGTCCAAAGAGGTCTGTTTCTGATGCCTCTTTAAGATTTGTCTGAAATGGGGCAAGACATTGTCATTTAACAAGTTGTAGACACGGCCTGCAACGGCTCTGTCCAGGTGATTTTTCTCCACCACCCCCTGCACCTTACTGCAAATCGATGAAAACTGAGGCAAATCGATGAAAACCGAGACAAATTTTTCACTGAAAAAATCGATGAAAACCAAAACTGATGAAAACCGAAGGCAATGAAAACCGAGGTTCCACTGTACAAGCAAGTTTCTTACAAAACAAACCAAATGTGTAGGTTGACGCAGTTCTGCGACCAAAGACATTTTACTGCAGAATTGAAAGAGTTTAAGTTTAAAATCCTTAGATAGCCACCAAGGAAAGTCTCTGCGGAGGAAGGCAATGGCAAACCACTTCAGCTTCTCAATTGTGTAGAAAGCCCTTCGCTGGGGTTGCCGTAAGTCAGCTATGATTTGATGGTACTTTACACACATGGAATAAATGTTACGTCAGCAAATTTTCATAATGTTATTTGTAATAGGGCTAAATGCTGTAGGGTATGGTGCACAAAGAAGAAATTTCTGTTCAGATAGGGTCCTCCTCTGATTGTCCCTAGAGGGTACTCAAATGGCCTTGGTCCTATATGCTCTGTTCCCCGCCTCTCCAACTTCCTCAAGATGAACATACATGTTTTCACTGGAGGGATTTACAGTGACCTCCTAAGCACAGCTGCATTCTTCTAAGTCCATTGTAGTCTGTGAGTTCAGAATTATGTTGTTGTTGTTATTATTATTATTATTATTATTATTATTATTTATTTATTTATTTATTTATTTATTTATTTATTTATTTATTTATTATTTATTCCACTTTTATACCGCCCTCCCCCGAAGGGCTCAGGGCGGTTTACAGCATAAAATACATATAAGTGACTAAACAGAATGAAATGCTAAAACTCACCGCAGCCAATATTTTCAAAGCTCTCTAAATATAGCTATGGCTCTGAAACGTACATATTAAGATGGCACTGAAATTCACATGAATTACATATGTACGTTTCAGAGCCATAGCTATATTTAGAGAGCTTTGAAAATATTGGCTGCGGTGAGTTTTCCAGGCTGTGTGGGCCATGGTATCATACACACAACCCGGAAAACCCACCACAACCAGTTGAATCTGGTCGTGAAAGCCTTCGACAATACTTTGAAAATATTGTCTTTTATGGTGTCTATCTTGTTGTGATGTGTCTTAGCTGAAGCAACCTGTAGAATAATAATCTGTTACCTGTCTGAAAAATATTGGAGTATACCTCTCTTCCATAATGAAAAATTAACACTTAACTAAATTATTGAGGCTATGCAGTTATGACATAGATTTCTCATTCCCATATGTCAACTTATTACCTGCAATCTAGCAACTTCAGTCCATTATACACACAGTACTACGTGCAACATGGTATGCCCCCTTCCACTGTATACGTATTCACTAAAGTGAATGTGGCATGCTTTACAGCAAATTGAGAACTCACTACCTGTCTCATTGTTAGAGCTGGGCACTAAATCCTGCATTACACTGGAATAAAAGGCTCAGGAAAGCAGTGAATGGAAACCTGAAAGACAAATAGAAATCCTGTCAGAAGAACTATGGCCCTTTTTAACCTTTCACAGGGGTTTTTGGTACACTCATGTCAGAGAATGTTAGTAGCATCTTGTTCTCATTAAATTGAGTGTGCAGATAACTTAATGCAATGGGACAAGGGTAATTTTTCTCCACATTGTGGCCATTAACCTCTATATGAGTAAAGCATGCCACATTCACTTTAGTGAATACGTATACAGTGGAAGAGGGGCATACCATGTTGCACGTAGTACTGTGTGTATAATGGACTGGAGTTGCTAGATTGCAGGTAATAAGTTGACATATGGGAATGAGAAATCTGTGACCCTGACACAGAGAAAGTTAGTTATGCCTGGATCTTGCTGAGTTTGCTAGGATAAGTTGCTTACCTAAGTCCCCTTGATTTCCGCCTCATTTAAGCCAGTGTCTGTGACAAAAATCTGTACCAGTTACCAGATGAACTAGGTTTGAAGGGAAGGAGGCATCAGTGGTGAGTCGAGCGGGATTATTTGGGCAACAGCAGCAGTGACTTAAATATAACAGATAATCTGCTACCTGCGTAACAGCGGCTTATAAGCATGTACTGCAGAAAGACCGGTTGATGGATTGACAGTCCAAAAGAGTAGCGAAGAAACGGTTGAAAGACTGATTTCGGAATAGGTCAATTCCATCGTTTTCATAAAGCAGTTGCAATAATGATGCCGAATCCAGTAAGATGATGCCATCTATTGTCTGTCTACCTGGCGCTTTAGAAGAAATAACTTTTCTCCTTGCAGAGTATCCAGCGTGTGATCAGCTGACTTGTTCCAACGGAGCGTGCTTTAATGCAAGCCAACATTGTGATGGCAAAGTGGACTGCAGAGATGCTTCTGACGAGACCAACTGCAGTAAGTGCTGCATTTTCACTCTCCAGAACCATTGCGACCCATGCATTGACAGATGCGTGGAATTTTGTTCCTAGAACGTGCTCATGTCTTATTCCTTCTTTTCAGCGCATGGCTGCACTAACACCCAGTTTCAATGCGCGAATGGAGAATGTATCCCTCGAGCCTTTGTTTGTGACCATGACGATGACTGTGGAGACAGGAGCGATGAACACTCTTGCAGTATGGTGGCTTTCACTTGGGTTCCTTTCACTTCTTTTCAGTCTGCCCCCAAACTGTCCTAGAATACCAGGACCATTTAACTCAGAAGTTCTCAGGTAGACAGACAGTAGAGAGCCAGCGTGGTGAAGTGGCTAAGAGCAGGTGGCCTCTAATCTGGAGAGCTGGGTTTGATTCCCTGCACTGCCACTTGAGCTGTGGATGCTTATCTGGGTAACCAGATTAGCTTGTGCACTCCAACACATGCCAGCTGGGCAGTGGTGGGATCCAAAATTTTTAGTAACAGGTTCCCATGGTGGTGGGATTCAAACTGTGGCGTAGCGCCAATGAGGCTGGGCGGGGCACAACGGGGGCATGGCCGGGCATTCCGGGGGCGGGGCATTCCTGGGCAGGGCTGTGGCAAGGATGCAGCCGCTGCGCCGGTCCTTGGGTGGGAAACGAATGTACGCAGGCGCAGGCTGCCACGCACGCCGGTGCACCTCCTGCTAGACTGCTTCAAGTTCTGCGCACTACTGCTGAGAGGAGGGGCGTAACTAAGGCAAAAATCACGTGGCAATTAGTAACCCCCTCTCGGCACACACAAATAATTAGTAACCTACTCTCGGGGACCTGTGAGAACCTACTGGATCCCACCTCTGCAGCTGGGTGACCTTGGGCTAGTCACAGTTCTTCGGAGCGCTCTCAGCCCCACCCACCTCACAGGGTGTTTGTTCGGGGGGGGGGAAGGGAAAGGAGATTGGAAGCCCCTTTGAGTCCTTACAGGAGAGAAAGTGGGGGGGAATATAAAACCAAACTCCTCTCCCTCTTCTTCCTTTCTTGCATTTTTTTTCTCCTGGTCAGCCATTTAAAACTTTGAATGTTATTTACCTGTCATATGCACAGGAGAGCACTTTCAAGATCTGTTTTGATGTGTATGAATTTCTGCCAGCCACTCGCGCACTGTGGCTACGCTTGAAAATGGTCAAGCTTCAGTAGCTGTTAAATAGGAAATTAATTTAACTACTTGATTTATAAACTGCTCTCCTCCCAGCAAGCGGGGCTCAGAGCAGTGTACAACAACGTGTACAATTTAAAAATACAATTAGATATTCAAAATTTAAAATTACAATTCCTGCAGAATGGCACCCATCCCCTGTTAACCTTGAGGGTAGGGTTAATAATAAATATAAAATCAGTAAGAACATGAAACATAATAGAACGTCAAAAAATATTAAAAATTGAGAAGGACATAAAAGAGGAGTGGCTGGCAAGATGGATATCTTTGCTGTCCTCAACCATGGATCTGGCAGAATGACTCCCATCTTACAGGCTCTGTGGATCTATGGTAGGTCCCACAGGGCCGAGGTCTCATTGGACAGGGCATTCCACCCAGTCAGGGCCAGAGCTATATTGAGTTAATTTGCACATGGACCGTTGTGGACAGGTACAGTCATATCTCGGTTTTCGTCTGTAATCCGTCTGGATTACAGTGTCGAAAACCGAAACCGACGAAAACCAAGGATACGCCATTTGCGCAGGCGCAACGCAAACAGCGTAGCAATTTACGCAAACGGCGTAGCAATTTACGCAAAAGTTGCCGACGAAATCCGAGGTGGCCTACGAAAACTGAAGGCAACAAACGGCTGGATCCCATCGGCGAACACCGAAACCAACTATTTCCGAAGGCGAGGAAAACCGAGGTATGACTGTATTCTAACTGAATGTTGTTGCTCTGAACCTAACAAATCCTAGATGAGGAGACATGGGCTTCTCCACTATAATAAGGTCAAGCCTGTTTTCAGGGAATGCAGGTTCCATTAATGTCATATGGTTGTGTTTCCATGCTCAGCTGCTGAGGGCTTGAAAGAGAGCTAAAAAGTTGGCATTGTGACTTTGGTAATAGGCACAGGTGTGTTTTTTTTCTTCTTCAGCATATGCATCCTGCAAAGGGAATTTCTTCACTTGCCCAAGTGGACGCTGCATTCATCAGAGCTGGATCTGTGATGGAGACGATGACTGCGAAGATAATGCTGATGAGATCGGATGTGGTAAAGAATGAAATGTCATGTTACAAATAAGATCTTATTTAATTTTCTAGTGGAGCTTTTAGAACACGGCTTAGCAAACATCCGACATTCTTCCAGTGTTGTTGTCTTCCTCCAAGGTCCCTTCCGCACATGTAGAGTAATACACTTTCAATCCACTTTCAGTGCACTTTCCAGCTGTATTTTACTATGCGGAATAGCAAAATCCACTTGCAAACAATTGTGAAAATGGATTGAAAGTGCATTATTTGGCATGTGCAGAAGGGGCCCAAGTGATTTCATATATTTACTATCTGCATTATTTTTTTGCCTTTTTGTTTCTAAATGTGGTAATTCAAAGCAACAGGATGAAACTGGGCTATGTCTTTGCCGTGTATGGTTGCATGTTCTTTCTTTGGGACTTCAAGTAGTCCCTAACAAGAGGGGGGCGGGCAGAAAACTCAAGATTTTGCACCAGGCTACATTTTCCCTAGATACACCTCTGCAACATGACCTGTTATTCCTAATTAATCAATTTAATTTGCCTCATAAAATACATAAAATATCAGCAACATTTGTGGTAATTTTTCATGGCTATCATGTCACCTCTTAACCTTCTCTTCACCAAACTAAACATACCCAGCTCCCTAAGTCTCTCCTCATAGGTCATGGATTCTAGACCTTTTACCATTTTGGCTGCCCTCCTCTGGACCTGTTCCAGAGCTCAAGGAGAGGCTGAGAAACTTAGGCTGTCTGCTGTAATCTGTAATTAGAGTTAATGAAATTCTGTTTGAGAAGAGCGCTCAGTGATTTTCTTTCTGTTCTTTAGAAAGTGGTCATCGAGACTGCTACCCAGGTGAATGGGCCTGCCCTGTATCAGGGCAATGTATGCCAATTGGCAAATTCTGCGATGGGACTCCAGACTGTTCTGGTGGAGAAGATGAAACAAACATAACAGCAGGCAGACACTGCAGTGAGTATGAAACATCAGAATGGCCACGTGAGCCACTCTTAAATGCCTTTGAGATCCCCACATTGAAAACAGGAAAAGCATGGCGAGAATAAACCAGACAATTGTCACAACCCTAGTGGCAAAATGTTGATGAGCTTGCATGAATAGGGTCTCATTGTGTAATTCTTCCCATACACAGTGGAACCTCGGTTTTCATTGCCTTTGGTTTTCATCGGTTTCGGTTTTCATCGATTTTTTCAGTGAAAGATTTGTCTCGGTTTGCATCAATTTGCAGTAAGGTGCAGGGGGCTGTGAAGAAAAATCACCTGGTTGTGGTTTTCATCGATTTTTTCAGTGAAAGATTTGTCTCGGTTTTCATTAATTTGCCTCGGTTTTCATCGATTTGCAGTAAGGTGCAGGGGTTTGTGGAGAAAAATCACCCGGACAAAGCCATGTCTACAACTTGTTTAATGACAATGTCTCCCCATTTCAGACAAATCTTAAAGAGGCATCAGAAACAGACCTCTTTGGACAGCTTTCTGGTGCGACATTGGCTCTGAAGCTGGTCCTAGTGTTATTGTTTGTTACTGTTTTCAGCATTAAACACTATGTTTATTTGCCAAAAAATGTGTTTTTGGTATGTTTTTTGGAGTGCCTAGAACGGATTTGGAGTGCCTAGAACGGATTAATTGGATTTACATTGATTCCTATGGAGAAGTTTGCCTCGGTTTTCATCGGTTTCAGTTTTCATCGATTCTTTTTGGAAGGATTACCAATGAAAACTGAGGTTCCGCTGTATGTGTAGAATTAGAGAATCTGTTTTCTAAAAAAAATTGTTCTAAGTATTTCAAGTTTTGTTACCAGGTAGTAAAGTGCATTGTCTGATATGCTATCTGGACCACCAAATTCCCAGTTCCTGTGCCTAACAGTGGAGTTCTGATCACCCTTCTTACCCTCCTTGACTTCAGTCGACTGGTTAACTCTGGACTGCAGTTCTTGAGATTGGCTGTGGTCGCAGGGTTGGGATTGCTTAGTGAGGAGAGTGTCTGACTCAGTCCCGCAGATTTGTGGTTCAGGAAGTGGTAGGGATTGCCACTAGTTGGATCCAAGCTGTCCCCCAAAGGCAATGCCAGAGAGGCTCAGCTTAGATCTGGCTGGAGGTGTCACAGGAAGAAGCAATAAATACATTTTGTTTGGATTGTCCTGTCTGTTGGCTGAACTGCTGCAGGACTCATGATGCAAAGTTGCCTGATTTTCCAGTGATGCCTTGACATTTGAGGTACACTGAGATTGCTTGATTGTAAGCTTCATGCTGTCACAGTGATTGTGTGCTTGGAGTCCACACGAGTACAGTCATGTTGGCTGAAACCGTAATTGTGTATCTTAGTCCTCTGATTCAAACTGTAGCTGTTCTGCCACAGTAGGATTCAAACTGTGTATTCTTTTTGCAGACATTTCTCGCTGCGCAGCCTTGAGTTGCCAATACCGTTGTCACTCTTCCCCTTCTGGAGGCACATGCTATTGCCCTGCAGGATACGTAATCAGCATCAATGACAGTCGGACCTGCATCGGTGAGTGGAGAACATTGGGATATTGATTGCTGTCTCTAAACCTTTTCCTGCAGTTCTTAAGGATGTTATACAGGCAGCCCAATCCAAGGGGGGACGGGGCTGAAATTGATTCAGGAAGTGGTGCAGGCTCATGCCAACACATTTGCCCACCTCGCTGGTGTATGTGCCTCCTATGCCAGTGGAGGGACAAATGAGGTGGGGGCGGGTGCTGCAGAGCTGTGTGGCACCTGATCCAAAAGAGGCTGCCTGGCCCAGAGCTGCGCCGGTATAACTGCAGACACCAGCATAGCTAGGGGTAGGCTAGGGGCGTTCCTGGGGGCTTTCGGACAGCGAATGCCCCTGATGTAGGCCTCTGACTTATACCACCTGAAAGGGTGGCCTGAGTCAATTTTCATTAATGGGGGCTATGCAGACAGTAGGAGATTTTCCAGATTTTGCTGCCTTCTCTATGGGTATTAAGGAAAATGTTCCAGTTGTTAAAGAGAGAATGCATGCTTGATGTCATGAGTTTATAATCTTTATATTTTATAATTATTTTATAATATATTTTATAACGTTAGAATGTTCACGTTGTGTTTATGTGTACCATTACCAGGTCAATAATTCCCGTAATTGTACTCTGAAACTTTGACCCAAGGGCCAGTCCCGGTGGAGCAAATTTCTGTTCAGTATGAATGCTGTGAAGCTGAAAATTGGGAGTCAGTAAAACTTTGGGTAGAACTGAGATTCAGAGTCACTGAAACTGTAAAAGAAACATCTTAAGTTCCTTGAGCTGTTTTTCATTTCTTGTTAAGGCAGATGATGCATGTTAATTAAATTTTGTTTTTTTGACCAGCAGTCAGGAGCTATTTTTCTGGGGAGTTGAATTTTTCACCTGCAAAAAAATTCAAGAACTCTTAGGTTGGATTCAGACATCACAAACAATCAGGAGTTTTATGATTTGCCCAACCCTCCTTCCCGCATCATGGCCCACTGAGATTGAAAACAAAAGTCTTCCACTAATTCTGACTGCAAGTGTCTTAACAAATTAAAACTATATTCTATCTCTGATAAAGATGTTAGTATGGTCAGTTGAGTTGCAGCGGTTGAGAAAATTGTATGCTTACGCATTAGAAGATAGTCCCAAATAAATTTGAGAATTATTGTTTATTTTAATGTTCTGCCTGTCAAAGCCATTATTTTATGCATTATGGAACATGGTATTTTGATACAAGAGTGTTTATAGTTCATTGAATGACTATCATCAAATATTCAAGTAGATGTGGTAGTGGGGAGGAAGCAGGGCTATGTAGGCACTAGGACCCAGGAGGAGCATTCTACAACAAAGAAGGTCTAGCACAGGGGTAGGGAACCAATTGGCCATGCTGGCAGGGGCTGATGGGAATTGTAGTTCCTGAACATCTGGAGAGCCGCAGGTTCCCTACCCCTGGTCTAGCATGTTGAGTTCTGTGGTGGAGGAATATGCAATTACTAACATCTTTTTATGAAGCAGAGTATAGCTGTTTTTCCAATAATCAGAATTCTAAACCTGGTTAAGAGAGCCATCCTGGTTAAGGTCGTCTCAGAATCCTACTCAAGTCTGCTCAGTGGGGCATAATCCCAGGATAGTGTTCTTTGGATGGTACTGTAAGAACTCCTCCAACCAAAAAACAGACACATCAGTTTTTAAGGCACCCCATTTGGATGCCACAGAGAAATGGAATTTGATTAAAAACTTGCATCTTCAATATTGGAACCCCATGCAAAGAGAGGGGGAATAGTATGCAGAAGCCCAGCATGCCCACTGTGAAACAAACTCCAATTTCATTCATTCATTCATTCATTCATTCATTCATTCATTCATTCATTCATTCATTCATTCATTCATTCATTCATTCATTCATTCATTCATTCATTCATTGGATTTATTAGCCGCCCTCCCCCGGAGGGCTCAGAAGGAAGAATTGACTCTTGAAAGTTGATACCCTGGAAATCTTGATCTTCAAGGTACTACTGGACTCAAATCAGACTGCAGTTTGTTTGTGAAGTCTGGGTGGAACCATGATGTCAGAGGAAGAGGATTTTCTCCCTGACATGAGCTTTCTATGTTCAGAGTGGTGTTTTAGTGGAGCACTCGACTACGGGTGCCCCGGTCTGACGTGGTATAACCCAGACAGGGTTATTGTCTCTGTGAAAGCTGGGTCCTGGTTTGCTCTTGTGTTTGCCTTAGCTAGAGAGCAGTGGAAAAGTAACTTGGCTGCAAAGTGATCCAGTTTCTGCTGGCCTCATGTTTATTGAGGTGAGGTGTTTAATCTGCTAATGCCAAAAGCTGAGTCCAAATTAGCGGCAGTAATCTGCTGGTTTCTCTGTGTCTTTGGATAAGAGACAGTCTGGCTTCAGGGAAGATGTCTGAAGACAAGCTGTTAGGCTATTTGCTTTGCTTTCAAACAGCTGCAACTACCCAGAAATTTGTTTTTGACCTTGTGATAAAAATGCAATAATTTAGAAGTTTGACTAGACACACCCATTCCAGTTAGACGGAATGCCCAAGGAATATCATGGAGCTGTTTACCTAGTGCAGTGATGGCGAACCTTTTCGAGACCAAGTGCCCAAACTGCAACCCAAACCCCACTTATTTATCGCGAAGTGCCAACACGGCAATTTAACCTGAATACTAAGGTTTTAGTTTAGAAAAAACGGTTGGCTCCAAGTCGCCCGTTATGTGGAAGTAAGCTTGGTAATAGTCGGTAGCTTTGCATTGAAGCAACCGTGCAACACTTGGAATGGGTGAGTCACAATCCTAGGAGGGTTTACTCAGAAGCAAGCCCCATTGTTGCACCTCTCTAGCATCTTTGCCTCCTCTGTCTTTGCCCCCTGGAGCACAGGCACCAGGCTCGCCAGCCCTCCCTCTCCCTGCTCACCAAGATGCATGCATGTCGTGTCCAGCGGCCCAGGTCAGCCAAGATGTTTGTGTGGGGAAAATTTTCTGCCCCCGCATGACGAACTCTGTGCGCGTGTGCCCACAGAGAGGCCTCTGAGTGCCACCTCTGGCACGTGTGCCATACGTTCGCCACCACTGGCCTAGTGGCCTCTGTCGCTGGAAGAAAGGCTGTTTTCATAAATCACAAAAGTCAAGCCGAGCTGCTCTGTTTAGCATACACTTGCCTGGATTTTATTTGATGAAATCAGCAGTCTTCATGCCCAGGATTAGACTGGGTAAGCTCTTGAATAGTATGGAGATAAAATTTATTTAGATTTCTTTCCCCATCAGTCACAGGGGCTCTGGGAAGATTCTCGGAAATTTTCTTCCTTACTGCACAATAAGCCAGTGTAACCTTCCTTGCCCCATCTCTGAATACATGCCAATAACTTTTTTGGAACTGAAAGGAAAGGAAGCAAACAAGCTTGCTTCCTCTTCAACATGACATCCCTGCAAATATTTAAACATTATAGCCATGTTTAAATATTTGGAGGGATGTCATGTTGAAGATGGAGTCAACTTGTTTTCTGCTGCTCCAGAGACTACAAGGAGTAATGGATTCAAAATGCAGGGAAAGAGATTCCACCTAAACATTAGGAAGAACTTTCTGACTGCCAGGGCTGTTCAACAGTGGAATACACTGCCTGAGAGCAGCAGTGGCGTAGGAGGTTAAGAGCTCATGTGTCTAATCTGGAGGAACCGGGTGTGATTCTCAGCTCTGCCACCTGAGCTGTGGAGGCTTATCTGGGGAATTCAGATTAGCCTGTACACTCCCACACACACCAGCTGGGTGACCTTGGGCTAGTGCAGCTTCTTGGAGCTCTCTCAGCCCCACCCACCTCACAGGGTGGGGAAGGGCAAGGAGATTGTGAGCCCCTTTGAGTCTCCTGCAGGAGAGAAAGGGGGGATATAAATCCAAACTCTTCTTCTTCCTCAGTGCTGGGGAGTCTCCTTCTTCAGAGGTTTTTAAACAGAGGCTGGATGGCCATCTGCCAAGGGTGCTTTGATTTGTGTATTCCTGCATGGCAGGGGATTGGACTTGATGGCCCTTGTAGCCTCTTCCAACTCTTCGATTCTAAGCAAGCAAGAGGAGAATGAAAAATGACTGCGGAAATGGATTCATCTTCATTTTGTGTGTGTTTTGGATCTGTTTATTTTTAAAGAACCAACTGAACTCCTTATTAAATTCTTTCTACCTTGAGCCGGTGTGGCATAGTGGTTAACAGCAGCGGACACAGGTTCAATTCCCGTCTCTCCCACATGAAGAAGAAGAAGAAGAAGAAGAAGAAGAAGAAGAGTTTGGATTTATATCCCCCCTTTCTCTCCTGCAGGAGACTCAAAGGGGCTCACAATCTCCTTGCCCTTCCCCCTCACAACAAACACCCTGTGAGGTAGGTGGGGCTGAGAGAGCTCCAAGAAGCTGTGACTAGCCCAAGGTCACCCAGCTGGCGTGTGTGGGAGTGCACAGGCTAATCTGAATTCCCCAGATAAGCCTCCACAGCTCAGGTGGCAGAGCTGGGAATCAAACCCGGTTCCTCCAGAGTAGATACACGAGCTCTTAACCTCCTACGCCACTGCTGCTCCTGCTGATTGATCTTGGGCCAGTTGCAGAACTCAGAACTCTCAGAACTCTTGTCAGCCCACACGAAGGCAGGCAATGGCAAACACCTCTGAGCCTCTCTTGTCTCCAAAACCACACAGAGTTACTGTAGGTCAGCTGTGTCTTGTTGGCCCTGCGCCTCACAAACTTAGCTGCCATTGCACAGCACAGTAAATTCAGATACATCCATTTCTTTTTCAAATGGGTACGGCTGGGAGAGGTTAAGTGGTGCTCAGGGCAACCCTCTTTTTCTTAGCTGTGGAAGAATCTGGATTTCTGAACCTGAATTGGAAACTACTTCAAAGCCTAACGTTAGCATCTAGCTCAATGATGGCGAACCTTTCCGAGATCGAGTGCCCAAATTGCAACCAAAAACCCACTTATTTATCGCAAAGTGCCAACACGGCAATTTAACCTGAATACTGAGGTTTTAATTTAGAAAAAACAGTTGGCTCCGAGACACACATTACTCAGGAGTAAACTTAGTGAAGCAACCGTGCAACGCTTCAAATGGGTGAATCACGATCCTAGGAGGGTTTACGCAGAAGCAAGCCCCATTGCCAGCAACCAAGCTTACTCCCAGGAAAAAGATAATGTCCAGGCCAGCCTAGATGTGTGTGTGTGTGTGTGTGGGGGGGAGTGATTTCCCATCCCCCTACCACATGTTTGCGAGTCCCCACAGAAAGGGCTGTGAGTGCCACCTCTGGCACCCGTCCCATAGGTTCGCCACCACTGATCTAGCTCATGCAATTACTGCGGTGTGTAAAACTGGTGCAACACAAGGGCTGTGTTTTGCAAAGGTGATATCAGTCCATGGGCAGTTTAAGGTAAACTGAACCTTTTTGGAACTATGTTGAAGAAGTGGGTGGTGGTGCTGCTGCTGCTGCTACGTGAGCCTGTCACTCTTAGAGGCAAAGTAGAGGTTATCACAGCCGTTGATCTGATCTGTCATTTTAGATGCCACTTAGAGAAGAATGATGCCATTTTAGAGAAGCATTTGGCCATTTAAAATTGCTGCAAGAGCCTGAGTCCACAGCACAGTCGGACCAGGAAATCTTGTGTGCCCGCCATGCGTTTTTGGCACTTTGGATCTTTGCAGCATTTTTAAACAGCCAACTTCTTCCTTAAAATGGCACCAGCGGCTACGGGTTGGACACATACCACAGTAACATCTAATTTGGCTTTTAAACTTAGCATTCTATTCCCTGAGTTTACTCCTTCTCCCAGGTTTGGTGTATGTTTCTGTCCAGTAAATATAAAGATCACAGGAGATTTGTGACTTCATCCACCATTTCCTGGATCATCTTTGTTCTAGAATCCTCTGCTTGGGTCCTGGTGCCCACCGAGTTCTGTCCCCAAGGCCCTGGGACCCAAGCAGAGAATTCTAGAACAAAGATAGTCCAGGAAATGGCGGATGAAGTCACAAGTCTCCTTGTCATCTTTATGCTGAAAAGGGTATAGGCAAGTGCTTCTCTGTATTTGTGAGGAGAATATGTGAATAAATAGAACATGGCACAATCTGGTGGAGGGTCTCCCAAGTTTCTGAAAGAAAGGGAGGCGGGGGGGGGGGGGTTGCTATCAAATCACAGCTGACTCATTGTCTAAGAAAACATGATATTGGTATGTTTTATGTATGCATCTGAATGTGAACTGAGAGTAAACAATGGCCATAGGCTGGCCTAGCAAAGAATTATCCTGTGGCTCATTGGATTGGATTTCATAACAAAGCAATGGTGGTGGGTGAGATTTTATGAATGATATCTTACAGAAAAACCAAGGGAAGTCTTTGTTTAGTTTTTGAAAAGGAAAACCAGCATTGGTGAAGACTCTGCACGATGGAAAACGATTCATTCCCTTAGGATAAGTGTGTGTAACCCTTTTCACTCTTTTCCAGATTTCGACGATTGCAAGATGTGGGGTGTCTGTGACCAAAGATGTGAAGATCGTGTTGGTCACCATCAGTGTCACTGCGCAGAAGGATACGTCCTTGAGCATCACCGCCACTGCCGAGCCAATACCTCATGTAAATCAGTAGCTCTAGAAGCTGGATTTTCCTCCAGCGATACCTTGAAAGCTCCCATTATCTTGTCAGACTGCAGCTGGTTAAAAGGAAGGCCAATTATATGCTTATGATGAATAGAATGCCCTTGAGTATATTGCAGGCAGGCTTAAAACCTTCAGTGTCTCCCAGAGTTCTGTCGTCACTGCCTTTTCCTTTCATCTTTTGGTTCCAGCCAAGTGTTGCTACCCTGAAATCCTGAGCAATACAAGCAGAACCACACCAGGGAAGGCTACTGCTCTGCCTCCTCCCCCCGCCCACCCCACACCACTTACACAGCATTTTTCACCTCCTGAAATCACACTCCTTCAGACCAGTGGACCCGAAGGTTTAGTGAAAGGGGCAAATTGGGATTTTAAAGTGGGAGTGGATGACGGGTGGTATCAGTAAAAGTTACTTTCTCATCCACCACAAATGGAAAAACCAATCTGTCGGGGAAACTGCTGCAATAGCAGTTGAATGGTGCTCTAGGATCCAAACCAGTTTTCCTGTCGAACTGGCTTCCATTGGTTTGCTTAAAGGGGATGGTATAACTTTACATTAGTCGATTATGGCAGTGATCAAAGTCTGCCCCAAGTTAAGCACTTCTAAGCAACATTGACTTCAGTGTGAAAGACCGAAGCATGATTATAACAGCACCATTGAAGTGAATGGGATTTAAAAATGCTTAATCGGGAAAGGATTGTAACATGTTAAAATGAAATTAATAATTTCTCCTTTGCCTTTTTTTAAAATATTCATTAGTTATCAGTAGTGCTGTAAGGGAATTTAATAGCATTATCCTAAATGCGTTATACCCTGCCAGTCCCATTAATTTTGCTGGGTTTAGAAGGCAGTAATTCTGCTTAGGGTGGCCTTAGATGGTAATGTATACTTCAGATGTGACGCCACATCTGAGTATGTAATGTCCAGGGTGGGGATTTGTGGGGGTGGGGTGGAAGTAGGCTTTTTCCCAAAGACTTTTTTCCCCCAGTTGTTCTGATGAGAAAAATTTGAAATTTGAGGTTTCGTTGGTGAAGAAAAAGCTTCAGTGAAATATTTTCTCTTTTGGAATGAGTGAAATGTTAGCTCAGATAAGGATTTACTCATTCAGAATATCCACAGTAACATGTAGATTTTTTTACAATGTAAGACCGAGTTGGCATCAATATAACCTGAGCTGGAGCGATTGCCAGGGTCTAGGGCTTCTGGTAGGGCCCACAGCACGTTGTATGAAGATTGTCATGTAAGCCATGAACAACTGGATTTTAAACATTTTATATAGTACATATACTTTTACATTTGATAGTCTTGTAACACTTGGTTGACTATCTGTCCACTTGGATGTTGTGGGTTTTTCAGGTTGTCTGGCCGTGTTCCAGTCGAATTTTCTCCTGACTGGCATCTTCAGAGGATCACATGGCCACACAACCCGGAAAACTCACAGCATCCTAGTGCCGTGGTGGCGAACCTTTGGCACTCCAGATGTTATGGACTACAATTCCCATCAGCCTCTTCCAGTATGGCCAATTGGCCATGCTGGCAGGGGCTGATGGGAATTGTAGTCCATAACATCTGGCCCCACCCCCCCCCCCCCCCACCCCCCCCCCCCCCCACCCCCCCCCCCCCCCACCCCCCCCCCCCCCCACCCCCCCCCCCCCCCACCCCCCCCCCCCCCCACCCCCCCCCCCCCCCACCCCCCCCCCCCCCCACCCCCCCCCCCCCCCACCCCCCCCCCCCCCCACCCCCCCCCCCCCCCACCCCCCCCCCCCCCCACCCCCCCCCCCCCCCACCCCCCCCCCCCCCCACCCCCCCCCCCCCCCACCCCCCCCCCCCCCCACCCCCCCCCCCCCCCACCCCCCCCCCCCCCCACCCCCCCCCCCCCCCACCCCCCCCCCCCCCCACCCCCCCCCCCCCCCACCCCCCCCCCCCCCCACCCCCCCCCCCCCCCACCCCCCCCCCCCCCCACCCCCCCCCCCCCCCACCCCCCCCCCCCCCCACCCCCCCCCCCCCCCACCCCCCCCCCCCCCCACCCCCCCCCCCCCCCACCCCCCCCCCCCCCCACCCCCCCCCCCCCCCACCCCCCCCCCCCCCCACCCCCCCCCCCCCCCACCCCCCCCCCCCCCCACCCCCCCCCCCCCCCACCCCCCCCCCCCCCCACCCCCCCCCCCCCCCACCCCCCCCCCCCCCCACCCCCCCCCCCCCCCACCCCCCCCCCCCCCCACCCCCCCCCCCCCCCACCCCCCCCCCCCCCCACCCCCCCCCCCCCCCACCCCCCCCCCCCCCCACCCCCCCCCCCCCCCACCCCCCCCCCCCCCCACCCCCCCCCCCCCCCACCCCCCCCCCCCCCCACCCCCCCCCCCCCCCACCCCCCCCCCCCCCCACCCCCCCCCCCCCCCACCCCCCCCCCCCCCCACCCCCCCCCCCCCCCACCCCCCCCCCCCCCCACCCCCCCCCCCCCCCACCCCCCCCCCCCCCCACCCCCCCCCCCCCCCACCCCCCCCCCCCCCCACCCCCCCCCCCCCCCACCCCCCCCCCCCCCCACCCCCCCCCCCCCCCACCCCCCCCCCCCCCCACCCCCCCCCCCCCCCACCCCCCCCCCCCCCCACCCCCCCCCCCCCCCACCCCCCCCCCCCCCCACCCCCCCCCCCCCCCACCCCCCCCCCCCCCCACCCCCCCCCCCCCCCACCCCCCCCCCCCCCCACCCCCCCCCCCCCCCACCCCCCCCCCCCCCCACCCCCCCCCCCCCCCACCCCCCCCCCCCCCCACCCCCCCCCCCCCCCACCCCCCCCCCCCCCCACCCCCCCCCCCCCCCACCCCCCCCCCCCCCCACCCCCCCCCCCCCCCACCCCCCCCCCCCCCCACCCCCCCCCCCCCCCACCCCCCCCCCCCCCCACCCCCCCCCCCCCCCACCCCCCCCCCCCCCCACCCCCCCCCCCCCCCACCCCCCCCCCCCCCCACCCCCCCCCCCCCCCACCCCCCCCCCCCCCCACCCCCCCCCCCCCCCACCCCCCCCCCCCCCCACCCCCCCCCCCCCCCACCCCCCCCCCCCCCCACCCCCCCCCCCCCCCACCCCCCCCCCCCCCCACCCCCCCCCCCCCCCACCCCCCCCCCCCCCCACCCCCCCCCCCCCCCACCCCCCCCCCCCCCCACCCCCCCCCCCCCCCACCCCCCCCCCCCCCCACCCCCCCCCCCCCCCACCCCCCCCCCCCCCCACCCCCCCCCCCCCCCACCCCCCCCCCCCCCCACCCCCCCCCCCCCCCACCCCCCCCCCCCCCCACCCCCCCCCCCCCCCACCCCCCCCCCCCCCCACCCCCCCCCCCCCCCACCCCCCCCCCCCCCCACCCCCCCCCCCCCCCACCCCCCCCCCCCCCCACCCCCCCCCCCCCCCACCCCCCCCCCCCCCCACCCCCCCCCCCCCCCACCCCCCCCCCCCCCCACCCCCCCCCCCCCCCACCCCCCCCCCCCCCCACCCCCCCCCCCCCCCACCCCCCCCCCCCCCCACCCCCCCCCCCCCCCACCCCCCCCCCCCCCCACCCCCCCCCCCCCCCACCCCCCCCCCCCCCCACCCCCCCCCCCCCCCACCCCCCCCCCCCCCCACCCCCCCCCCCCCCCACCCCCCCCCCCCCCCACCCCCCCCCCCCCCCACCCCCCCCCCCCCCCACCCCCCCCCCCCCCCACCCCCCCCCCCCCCCACCCCCCCCCCCCCCCACCCCCCCCCCCCCCCACCCCCCCCCCCCCCCACCCCCCCCCCCCCCCACCCCCCCCCCCCCCCACCCCCCCCCCCCCCCACCCCCCCCCCCCCCCACCCCCCCCCCCCCCCACCCCCCCCCCCCCCCACCCCCCCCCCCCCCCACCCCCCCCCCCCCCCACCCCCCCCCCCCCCCACCCCCCCCCCCCCCCACCCCCCCCCCCCCCCACCCCCCCCCCCCCCCACCCCCCCCCCCCCCCACCCCCCCCCCCCCCCACCCCCCCCCCCCCCCACCCCCCCCCCCCCCCACCCCCCCCCCCCCCCACCCCCCCCCCCCCCCACCCCCCCCCCCCCCCACCCCCCCCCCCCCCCACCCCCCCCCCCCCCCACCCCCCCCCCCCCCCACCCCCCCCCCCCCCCACCCCCCCCCCCCCCCACCCCCCCCCCCCCCCACCCCCCCCCCCCCCCACCCCCCCCCCCCCCCACCCCCCCCCCCCCCCACCCCCCCCCCCCCCCACCCCCCCCCCCCCCCACCCCCCCCCCCCCCCACCCCCCCCCCCCCCCACCCCCCCCCCCCCCCACCCCCCCCCCCCCCCACCCCCCCCCCCCCCCACCCCCCCCCCCCCCCACCCCCCCCCCCCCCCACCCCCCCCCCCCCCCACCCCCCCCCCCCCCCACCCCCCCCCCCCCCCACCCCCCCCCCCCCCCACCCCCCCCCCCCCCCACCCCCCCCCCCCCCCACCCCCCCCCCCCCCCACCCCCCCCCCCCCCCACCCCCCCCCCCCCCCACCCCCCCCCCCCCCCACCCCCCCCCCCCCCCACCCCCCCCCCCCCCCACCCCCCCCCCCCCCCACCCCCCCCCCCCCCCACCCCCCCCCCCCCCCACCCCCCCCCCCCCCCACCCCCCCCCCCCCCCACCCCCCCCCCCCCCCACCCCCCCCCCCCCCCACCCCCCCCCCCCCCCACCCCCCCCCCCCCCCACCCCCCCCCCCCCCCACCCCCCCCCCCCCCCACCCCCCCCCCCCCCCACCCCCCCCCCCCCCCACCCCCCCCCCCCCCCACCCCCCCCCCCCCCCACCCCCCCCCCCCCCCACCCCCCCCCCCCCCCACCCCCCCCCCCCCCCACCCCCCCCCCCCCCCACCCCCCCCCCCCCCCACCCCCCCCCCCCCCCACCCCCCCCCCCCCCCACCCCCCCCCCCCCCCACCCCCCCCCCCCCCCACCCCCCCCCCCCCCCACCCCCCCCCCCCCCCACCCCCCCCCCCCCCCACCCCCCCCCCCCCCCACCCCCCCCCCCCCCCACCCCCCCCCCCCCCCACCCCCCCCCCCCCCCACCCCCCCCCCCCCCCACCCCCCCCCCCCCCCACCCCCCCCCCCCCCCACCCCCCCCCCCCCCCACCCCCCCCCCCCCCCACCCCCCCCCCCCCCCACCCCCCCCCCCCCCCACCCCCCCCCCCCCCCACCCCCCCCCCCCCCCACCCCCCCCCCCCCCCACCCCCCCCCCCCCCCACCCCCCCCCCCCCCCACCCCCCCCCCCCCCCACCCCCCCCCCCCCCCACCCCCCCCCCCCCCCACCCCCCCCCCCCCCCACCCCCCCCCCCCCCCACCCCCCCCCCCCCCCACCCCCCCCCCCCCCCACCCCCCCCCCCCCCCACCCCCCCCCCCCCCCACCCCCCCCCCCCCCCACCCCCCCCCCCCCCCACCCCCCCCCCCCCCCACCCCCCCCCCCCCCCACCCCCCCCCCCCCCCACCCCCCCCCCCCCCCACCCCCCCCCCCCCCCACCCCCCCCCCCCCCCACCCCCCCCCCCCCCCACCCCCCCCCCCCCCCACCCCCCCCCCCCCCCACCCCCCCCCCCCCCCACCCCCCCCCCCCCCCACCCCCCCCCCCCCCCACCCCCCCCCCCCCCCACCCCCCCCCCCCCCCACCCCCCCCCCCCCCCACCCCCCCCCCCCCCCACCCCCCCCCCCCCCCACCCCCCCCCCCCCCCACCCCCCCCCCCCCCCACCCCCCCCCCCCCCCACCCCCCCCCCCCCCCACCCCCCCCCCCCCCCACCCCCCCCCCCCCCCACCCCCCCCCCCCCCCACCCCCCCCCCCCCCCACCCCCCCCCCCCCCCACCCCCCCCCCCCCCCACCCCCCCCCCCCCCCACCCCCCCCCCCCCCCACCCCCCCCCCCCCCCACCCCCCCCCCCCCCCACCCCCCCCCCCCCCCACCCCCCCCCCCCCCCACCCCCCCCCCCCCCCACCCCCCCCCCCCCCCACCCCCCCCCCCCCCCACCCCCCCCCCCCCCCACCCCCCCCCCCCCCCACCCCCCCCCCCCCCCACCCCCCCCCCCCCCCACCCCCCCCCCCCCCCACCCCCCCCCCCCCCCACCCCCCCCCCCCCCCACCCCCCCCCCCCCCCACCCCCCCCCCCCCCCACCCCCCCCCCCCCCCACCCCCCCCCCCCCCCACCCCCCCCCCCCCCCACCCCCCCCCCCCCCCACCCCCCCCCCCCCCCACCCCCCCCCCCCCCCACCCCCCCCCCCCCCCACCCCCCCCCCCCCCCACCCCCCCCCCCCCCCACCCCCCCCCCCCCCCACCCCCCCCCCCCCCCACCCCCCCCCCCCCCCACCCCCCCCCCCCCCCACCCCCCCCCCCCCCCACCCCCCCCCCCCCCCACCCCCCCCCCCCCCCACCCCCCCCCCCCCCCACCCCCCCCCCCCCCCACCCCCCCCCCCCCCCACCCCCCCCCCCCCCCACCCCCCCCCCCCCCCACCCCCCCCCCCCCCCACCCCCCCCCCCCCCCACCCCCCCCCCCCCCCACCCCCCCCCCCCCCCACCCCCCCCCCCCCCCACCCCCCCCCCCCCCCACCCCCCCCCCCCCCCACCCCCCCCCCCCCCCACCCCCCCCCCCCCCCACCCCCCCCCCCCCCCACCCCCCCCCCCCCCCACCCCCCCCCCCCCCCACCCCCCCCCCCCCCCACCCCCCCCCCCCCCCACCCCCCCCCCCCCCCACCCCCCCCCCCCCCCACCCCCCCCCCCCCCCACCCCCCCCCCCCCCCACCCCCCCCCCCCCCCACCCCCCCCCCCCCCCACCCCCCCCCCCCCCCACCCCCCCCCCCCCCCACCCCCCCCCCCCCCCACCCCCCCCCCCCCCCACCCCCCCCCCCCCCCACCCCCCCCCCCCCCCACCCCCCCCCCCCCCCACCCCCCCCCCCCCCCACCCCCCCCCCCCCCCACCCCCCCCCCCCCCCACCCCCCCCCCCCCCCACCCCCCCCCCCCCCCACCCCCCCCCCCCCCCACCCCCCCCCCCCCCCACCCCCCCCCCCCCCCACCCCCCCCCCCCCCCACCCCCCCCCCCCCCCACCCCCCCCCCCCCCCACCCCCCCCCCCCCCCACCCCCCCCCCCCCCCACCCCCCCCCCCCCCCACCCCCCCCCCCCCCCACCCCCCCCCCCCCCCACCCCCCCCCCCCCCCACCCCCCCCCCCCCCCACCCCCCCCCCCCCCCACCCCCCCCCCCCCCCACCCCCCCCCCCCCCCACCCCCCCCCCCCCCCACCCCCCCCCCCCCCCACCCCCCCCCCCCCCCACCCCCCCCCCCCCCCACCCCCCCCCCCCCCCACCCCCCCCCCCCCCCACCCCCCCCCCCCCCCACCCCCCCCCCCCCCCACCCCCCCCCCCCCCCACCCCCCCCCCCCCCCACCCCCCCCCCCCCCCACCCCCCCCCCCCCCCACCCCCCCCCCCCCCCACCCCCCCCCCCCCCCACCCCCCCCCCCCCCCACCCCCCCCCCCCCCCACCCCCCCCCCCCCCCACCCCCCCCCCCCCCCACCCCCCCCCCCCCCCACCCCCCCCCCCCCCCACCCCCCCCCCCCCCCACCCCCCCCCCCCCCCACCCCCCCCCCCCCCCACCCCCCCCCCCCCCCACCCCCCCCCCCCCCCACCCCCCCCCCCCCCCACCCCCCCCCCCCCCCACCCCCCCCCCCCCCCACCCCCCCCCCCCCCCACCCCCCCCCCCCCCCACCCCCCCCCCCCCCCACCCCCCCCCCCCCCCACCCCCCCCCCCCCCCACCCCCCCCCCCCCCCACCCCCCCCCCCCCCCACCCCCCCCCCCCCCCACCCCCCCCCCCCCCCACCCCCCCCCCCCCCCACCCCCCCCCCCCCCCACCCCCCCCCCCCCCCACCCCCCCCCCCCCCCACCCCCCCCCCCCCCCACCCCCCCCCCCCCCCACCCCCCCCCCCCCCCACCCCCCCCCCCCCCCACCCCCCCCCCCCCCCACCCCCCCCCCCCCCCACCCCCCCCCCCCCCCACCCCCCCCCCCCCCCACCCCCCCCCCCCCCCACCCCCCCCCCCCCCCACCCCCCCCCCCCCCCACCCCCCCCCCCCCCCACCCCCCCCCCCCCCCACCCCCCCCCCCCCCCACCCCCCCCCCCCCCCACCCCCCCCCCCCCCCACCCCCCCCCCCCCCCACCCCCCCCCCCCCCCACCCCCCCCCCCCCCCACCCCCCCCCCCCCCCACCCCCCCCCCCCCCCACCCCCCCCCCCCCCCACCCCCCCCCCCCCCCACCCCCCCCCCCCCCCACCCCCCCCCCCCCCCACCCCCCCCCCCCCCCACCCCCCCCCCCCCCCACCCCCCCCCCCCCCCACCCCCCCCCCCCCCCACCCCCCCCCCCCCCCACCCCCCCCCCCCCCCACCCCCCCCCCCCCCCACCCCCCCCCCCCCCCACCCCCCCCCCCCCCCACCCCCCCCCCCCCCCACCCCCCCCCCCCCCCACCCCCCCCCCCCCCCACCCCCCCCCCCCCCCACCCCCCCCCCCCCCCACCCCCCCCCCCCCCCACCCCCCCCCCCCCCCACCCCCCCCCCCCCCCACCCCCCCCCCCCCCCACCCCCCCCCCCCCCCACCCCCCCCCCCCCCCACCCCCCCCCCCCCCCACCCCCCCCCCCCCCCACCCCCCCCCCCCCCCACCCCCCCCCCCCCCCACCCCCCCCCCCCCCCACCCCCCCCCCCCCCCACCCCCCCCCCCCCCCACCCCCCCCCCCCCCCACCCCCCCCCCCCCCCACCCCCCCCCCCCCCCACCCCCCCCCCCCCCCACCCCCCCCCCCCCCCACCCCCCCCCCCCCCCACCCCCCCCCCCCCCCACCCCCCCCCCCCCCCACCCCCCCCCCCCCCCACCCCCCCCCCCCCCCACCCCCCCCCCCCCCCACCCCCCCCCCCCCCCACCCCCCCCCCCCCCCACCCCCCCCCCCCCCCACCCCCCCCCCCCCCCACCCCCCCCCCCCCCCACCCCCCCCCCCCCCCACCCCCCCCCCCCCCCACCCCCCCCCCCCCCCACCCCCCCCCCCCCCCACCCCCCCCCCCCCCCACCCCCCCCCCCCCCCACCCCCCCCCCCCCCCACCCCCCCCCCCCCCCACCCCCCCCCCCCCCCACCCCCCCCCCCCCCCACCCCCCCCCCCCCCCACCCCCCCCCCCCCCCACCCCCCCCCCCCCCCACCCCCCCCCCCCCCCACCCCCCCCCCCCCCCACCCCCCCCCCCCCCCACCCCCCCCCCCCCCCACCCCCCCCCCCCCCCACCCCCCCCCCCCCCCACCCCCCCCCCCCCCCACCCCCCCCCCCCCCCACCCCCCCCCCCCCCCACCCCCCCCCCCCCCCACCCCCCCCCCCCCCCACCCCCCCCCCCCCCCACCCCCCCCCCCCCCCACCCCCCCCCCCCCCCACCCCCCCCCCCCCCCACCCCCCCCCCCCCCCACCCCCCCCCCCCCCCACCCCCCCCCCCCCCCACCCCCCCCCCCCCCCACCCCCCCCCCCCCCCACCCCCCCCCCCCCCCACCCCCCCCCCCCCCCACCCCCCCCCCCCCCCACCCCCCCCCCCCCCCACCCCCCCCCCCCCCCACCCCCCCCCCCCCCCACCCCCCCCCCCCCCCACCCCCCCCCCCCCCCACCCCCCCCCCCCCCCACCCCCCCCCCCCCCCACCCCCCCCCCCCCCCACCCCCCCCCCCCCCCACCCCCCCCCCCCCCCACCCCCCCCCCCCCCCACCCCCCCCCCCCCCCACCCCCCCCCCCCCCCACCCCCCCCCCCCCCCACCCCCCCCCCCCCCCACCCCCCCCCCCCCCCACCCCCCCCCCCCCCCACCCCCCCCCCCCCCCACCCCCCCCCCCCCCCACCCCCCCCCCCCCCCACCCCCCCCCCCCCCCACCCCCCCCCCCCCCCACCCCCCCCCCCCCCCACCCCCCCCCCCCCCCACCCCCCCCCCCCCCCACCCCCCCCCCCCCCCACCCCCCCCCCCCCCCACCCCCCCCCCCCCCCACCCCCCCCCCCCCCCACCCCCCCCCCCCCCCACCCCCCCCCCCCCCCACCCCCCCCCCCCCCCACCCCCCCCCCCCCCCACCCCCCCCCCCCCCCACCCCCCCCCCCCCCCACCCCCCCCCCCCCCCACCCCCCCCCCCCCCCACCCCCCCCCCCCCCCACCCCCCCCCCCCCCCACCCCCCCCCCCCCCCACCCCCCCCCCCCCCCACCCCCCCCCCCCCCCACCCCCCCCCCCCCCCACCCCCCCCCCCCCCCACCCCCCCCCCCCCCCACCCCCCCCCCCCCCCACCCCCCCCCCCCCCCACCCCCCCCCCCCCCCACCCCCCCCCCCCCCCACCCCCCCCCCCCCCCACCCCCCCCCCCCCCCACCCCCCCCCCCCCCCACCCCCCCCCCCCCCCACCCCCCCCCCCCCCCACCCCCCCCCCCCCCCACCCCCCCCCCCCCCCACCCCCCCCCCCCCCCACCCCCCCCCCCCCCCACCCCCCCCCCCCCCCACCCCCCCCCCCCCCCACCCCCCCCCCCCCCCACCCCCCCCCCCCCCCACCCCCCCCCCCCCCCACCCCCCCCCCCCCCCACCCCCCCCCCCCCCCACCCCCCCCCCCCCCCACCCCCCCCCCCCCCCACCCCCCCCCCCCCCCACCCCCCCCCCCCCCCACCCCCCCCCCCCCCCACCCCCCCCCCCCCCCACCCCCCCCCCCCCCCACCCCCCCCCCCCCCCACCCCCCCCCCCCCCCACCCCCCCCCCCCCCCACCCCCCCCCCCCCCCACCCCCCCCCCCCCCCACCCCCCCCCCCCCCCACCCCCCCCCCCCCCCACCCCCCCCCCCCCCCACCCCCCCCCCCCCCCACCCCCCCCCCCCCCCACCCCCCCCCCCCCCCACCCCCCCCCCCCCCCACCCCCCCCCCCCCCCACCCCCCCCCCCCCCCACCCCCCCCCCCCCCCACCCCCCCCCCCCCCCACCCCCCCCCCCCCCCACCCCCCCCCCCCCCCACCCCCCCCCCCCCCCACCCCCCCCCCCCCCCACCCCCCCCCCCCCCCACCCCCCCCCCCCCCCACCCCCCCCCCCCCCCACCCCCCCCCCCCCCCACCCCCCCCCCCCCCCACCCCCCCCCCCCCCCACCCCCCCCCCCCCCCACCCCCCCCCCCCCCCACCCCCCCCCCCCCCCACCCCCCCCCCCCCCCACCCCCCCCCCCCCCCACCCCCCCCCCCCCCCACCCCCCCCCCCCCCCACCCCCCCCCCCCCCCACCCCCCCCCCCCCCCACCCCCCCCCCCCCCCACCCCCCCCCCCCCCCACCCCCCCCCCCCCCCACCCCCCCCCCCCCCCACCCCCCCCCCCCCCCACCCCCCCCCCCCCCCACCCCCCCCCCCCCCCACCCCCCCCCCCCCCCACCCCCCCCCCCCCCCACCCCCCCCCCCCCCCACCCCCCCCCCCCCCCACCCCCCCCCCCCCCCACCCCCCCCCCCCCCCACCCCCCCCCCCCCCCACCCCCCCCCCCCCCCACCCCCCCCCCCCCCCACCCCCCCCCCCCCCCACCCCCCCCCCCCCCCACCCCCCCCCCCCCCCACCCCCCCCCCCCCCCACCCCCCCCCCCCCCCACCCCCCCCCCCCCCCACCCCCCCCCCCCCCCACCCCCCCCCCCCCCCACCCCCCCCCCCCCCCACCCCCCCCCCCCCCCACCCCCCCCCCCCCCCACCCCCCCCCCCCCCCACCCCCCCCCCCCCCCACCCCCCCCCCCCCCCACCCCCCCCCCCCCCCACCCCCCCCCCCCCCCACCCCCCCCCCCCCCCACCCCCCCCCCCCCCCACCCCCCCCCCCCCCCACCCCCCCCCCCCCCCACCCCCCCCCCCCCCCACCCCCCCCCCCCCCCACCCCCCCCCCCCCCCACCCCCCCCCCCCCCCACCCCCCCCCCCCCCCACCCCCCCCCCCCCCCACCCCCCCCCCCCCCCACCCCCCCCCCCCCCCACCCCCCCCCCCCCCCACCCCCCCCCCCCCCCACCCCCCCCCCCCCCCACCCCCCCCCCCCCCCACCCCCCCCCCCCCCCACCCCCCCCCCCCCCCACCCCCCCCCCCCCCCACCCCCCCCCCCCCCCACCCCCCCCCCCCCCCACCCCCCCCCCCCCCCACCCCCCCCCCCCCCCACCCCCCCCCCCCCCCACCCCCCCCCCCCCCCACCCCCCCCCCCCCCCACCCCCCCCCCCCCCCACCCCCCCCCCCCCCCACCCCCCCCCCCCCCCACCCCCCCCCCCCCCCACCCCCCCCCCCCCCCACCCCCCCCCCCCCCCACCCCCCCCCCCCCCCACCCCCCCCCCCCCCCACCCCCCCCCCCCCCCACCCCCCCCCCCCCCCACCCCCCCCCCCCCCCACCCCCCCCCCCCCCCACCCCCCCCCCCCCCCACCCCCCCCCCCCCCCACCCCCCCCCCCCCCCACCCCCCCCCCCCCCCACCCCCCCCCCCCCCCACCCCCCCCCCCCCCCACCCCCCCCCCCCCCCACCCCCCCCCCCCCCCACCCCCCCCCCCCCCCACCCCCCCCCCCCCCCACCCCCCCCCCCCCCCACCCCCCCCCCCCCCCACCCCCCCCCCCCCCCACCCCCCCCCCCCCCCACCCCCCCCCCCCCCCACCCCCCCCCCCCCCCACCCCCCCCCCCCCCCACCCCCCCCCCCCCCCACCCCCCCCCCCCCCCACCCCCCCCCCCCCCCACCCCCCCCCCCCCCCACCCCCCCCCCCCCCCACCCCCCCCCCCCCCCACCCCCCCCCCCCCCCACCCCCCCCCCCCCCCACCCCCCCCCCCCCCCACCCCCCCCCCCCCCCACCCCCCCCCCCCCCCACCCCCCCCCCCCCCCACCCCCCCCCCCCCCCACCCCCCCCCCCCCCCACCCCCCCCCCCCCCCACCCCCCCCCCCCCCCACCCCCCCCCCCCCCCACCCCCCCCCCCCCCCACCCCCCCCCCCCCCCACCCCCCCCCCCCCCCACCCCCCCCCCCCCCCACCCCCCCCCCCCCCCACCCCCCCCCCCCCCCACCCCCCCCCCCCCCCACCCCCCCCCCCCCCCACCCCCCCCCCCCCCCACCCCCCCCCCCCCCCACCCCCCCCCCCCCCCACCCCCCCCCCCCCCCACCCCCCCCCCCCCCCACCCCCCCCCCCCCCCACCCCCCCCCCCCCCCACCCCCCCCCCCCCCCACCCCCCCCCCCCCCCACCCCCCCCCCCCCCCACCCCCCCCCCCCCCCACCCCCCCCCCCCCCCACCCCCCCCCCCCCCCACCCCCCCCCCCCCCCACCCCCCCCCCCCCCCACCCCCCCCCCCCCCCACCCCCCCCCCCCCCCACCCCCCCCCCCCCCCACCCCCCCCCCCCCCCACCCCCCCCCCCCCCCACCCCCCCCCCCCCCCACCCCCCCCCCCCCCCACCCCCCCCCCCCCCCACCCCCCCCCCCCCCCACCCCCCCCCCCCCCCACCCCCCCCCCCCCCCACCCCCCCCCCCCCCCACCCCCCCCCCCCCCCACCCCCCCCCCCCCCCACCCCCCCCCCCCCCCACCCCCCCCCCCCCCCACCCCCCCCCCCCCCCACCCCCCCCCCCCCCCACCCCCCCCCCCCCCCACCCCCCCCCCCCCCCACCCCCCCCCCCCCCCACCCCCCCCCCCCCCCACCCCCCCCCCCCCCCACCCCCCCCCCCCCCCACCCCCCCCCCCCCCCACCCCCCCCCCCCCCCACCCCCCCCCCCCCCCACCCCCCCCCCCCCCCACCCCCCCCCCCCCCCACCCCCCCCCCCCCCCACCCCCCCCCCCCCCCACCCCCCCCCCCCCCCACCCCCCCCCCCCCCCACCCCCCCCCCCCCCCACCCCCCCCCCCCCCCACCCCCCCCCCCCCCCACCCCCCCCCCCCCCCACCCCCCCCCCCCCCCACCCCCCCCCCCCCCCACCCCCCCCCCCCCCCACCCCCCCCCCCCCCCACCCCCCCCCCCCCCCACCCCCCCCCCCCCCCACCCCCCCCCCCCCCCACCCCCCCCCCCCCCCACCCCCCCCCCCCCCCACCCCCCCCCCCCCCCACCCCCCCCCCCCCCCACCCCCCCCCCCCCCCACCCCCCCCCCCCCCCACCCCCCCCCCCCCCCACCCCCCCCCCCCCCCACCCCCCCCCCCCCCCACCCCCCCCCCCCCCCACCCCCCCCCCCCCCCACCCCCCCCCCCCCCCACCCCCCCCCCCCCCCACCCCCCCCCCCCCCCACCCCCCCCCCCCCCCACCCCCCCCCCCCCCCACCCCCCCCCCCCCCCACCCCCCCCCCCCCCCACCCCCCCCCCCCCCCACCCCCCCCCCCCCCCACCCCCCCCCCCCCCCACCCCCCCCCCCCCCCACCCCCCCCCCCCCCCACCCCCCCCCCCCCCCACCCCCCCCCCCCCCCACCCCCCCCCCCCCCCACCCCCCCCCCCCCCCACCCCCCCCCCCCCCCACCCCCCCCCCCCCCCACCCCCCCCCCCCCCCACCCCCCCCCCCCCCCACCCCCCCCCCCCCCCACCCCCCCCCCCCCCCACCCCCCCCCCCCCCCACCCCCCCCCCCCCCCACCCCCCCCCCCCCCCACCCCCCCCCCCCCCCACCCCCCCCCCCCCCCACCCCCCCCCCCCCCCACCCCCCCCCCCCCCCACCCCCCCCCCCCCCCACCCCCCCCCCCCCCCACCCCCCCCCCCCCCCACCCCCCCCCCCCCCCACCCCCCCCCCCCCCCACCCCCCCCCCCCCCCACCCCCCCCCCCCCCCACCCCCCCCCCCCCCCACCCCCCCCCCCCCCCACCCCCCCCCCCCCCCACCCCCCCCCCCCCCCACCCCCCCCCCCCCCCACCCCCCCCCCCCCCCACCCCCCCCCCCCCCCACCCCCCCCCCCCCCCACCCCCCCCCCCCCCCACCCCCCCCCCCCCCCACCCCCCCCCCCCCCCACCCCCCCCCCCCCCCACCCCCCCCCCCCCCCACCCCCCCCCCCCCCCACCCCCCCCCCCCCCCACCCCCCCCCCCCCCCACCCCCCCCCCCCCCCACCCCCCCCCCCCCCCACCCCCCCCCCCCCCCACCCCCCCCCCCCCCCACCCCCCCCCCCCCCCACCCCCCCCCCCCCCCACCCCCCCCCCCCCCCACCCCCCCCCCCCCCCACCCCCCCCCCCCCCCACCCCCCCCCCCCCCCACCCCCCCCCCCCCCCACCCCCCCCCCCCCCCACCCCCCCCCCCCCCCACCCCCCCCCCCCCCCACCCCCCCCCCCCCCCACCCCCCCCCCCCCCCACCCCCCCCCCCCCCCACCCCCCCCCCCCCCCACCCCCCCCCCCCCCCACCCCCCCCCCCCCCCACCCCCCCCCCCCCCCACCCCCCCCCCCCCCCACCCCCCCCCCCCCCCACCCCCCCCCCCCCCCACCCCCCCCCCCCCCCACCCCCCCCCCCCCCCACCCCCCCCCCCCCCCACCCCCCCCCCCCCCCACCCCCCCCCCCCCCCACCCCCCCCCCCCCCCACCCCCCCCCCCCCCCACCCCCCCCCCCCCCCACCCCCCCCCCCCCCCACCCCCCCCCCCCCCCACCCCCCCCCCCCCCCACCCCCCCCCCCCCCCACCCCCCCCCCCCCCCACCCCCCCCCCCCCCCACCCCCCCCCCCCCCCACCCCCCCCCCCCCCCACCCCCCCCCCCCCCCACCCCCCCCCCCCCCCACCCCCCCCCCCCCCCACCCCCCCCCCCCCCCACCCCCCCCCCCCCCCACCCCCCCCCCCCCCCACCCCCCCCCCCCCCCACCCCCCCCCCCCCCCACCCCCCCCCCCCCCCACCCCCCCCCCCCCCCACCCCCCCCCCCCCCCACCCCCCCCCCCCCCCACCCCCCCCCCCCCCCACCCCCCCCCCCCCCCACCCCCCCCCCCCCCCACCCCCCCCCCCCCCCACCCCCCCCCCCCCCCACCCCCCCCCCCCCCCACCCCCCCCCCCCCCCACCCCCCCCCCCCCCCACCCCCCCCCCCCCCCACCCCCCCCCCCCCCCACCCCCCCCCCCCCCCACCCCCCCCCCCCCCCACCCCCCCCCCCCCCCACCCCCCCCCCCCCCCACCCCCCCCCCCCCCCACCCCCCCCCCCCCCCACCCCCCCCCCCCCCCACCCCCCCCCCCCCCCACCCCCCCCCCCCCCCACCCCCCCCCCCCCCCACCCCCCCCCCCCCCCACCCCCCCCCCCCCCCACCCCCCCCCCCCCCCACCCCCCCCCCCCCCCACCCCCCCCCCCCCCCACCCCCCCCCCCCCCCACCCCCCCCCCCCCCCACCCCCCCCCCCCCCCACCCCCCCCCCCCCCCACCCCCCCCCCCCCCCACCCCCCCCCCCCCCCACCCCCCCCCCCCCCCACCCCCCCCCCCCCCCACCCCCCCCCCCCCCCACCCCCCCCCCCCCCCACCCCCCCCCCCCCCCACCCCCCCCCCCCCCCACCCCCCCCCCCCCCCACCCCCCCCCCCCCCCACCCCCCCCCCCCCCCACCCCCCCCCCCCCCCACCCCCCCCCCCCCCCACCCCCCCCCCCCCCCACCCCCCCCCCCCCCCACCCCCCCCCCCCCCCACCCCCCCCCCCCCCCACCCCCCCCCCCCCCCACCCCCCCCCCCCCCCACCCCCCCCCCCCCCCACCCCCCCCCCCCCCCACCCCCCCCCCCCCCCACCCCCCCCCCCCCCCACCCCCCCCCCCCCCCACCCCCCCCCCCCCCCACCCCCCCCCCCCCCCACCCCCCCCCCCCCCCACCCCCCCCCCCCCCCACCCCCCCCCCCCCCCACCCCCCCCCCCCCCCACCCCCCCCCCCCCCCACCCCCCCCCCCCCCCACCCCCCCCCCCCCCCACCCCCCCCCCCCCCCACCCCCCCCCCCCCCCACCCCCCCCCCCCCCCACCCCCCCCCCCCCCCACCCCCCCCCCCCCCCACCCCCCCCCCCCCCCACCCCCCCCCCCCCCCACCCCCCCCCCCCCCCACCCCCCCCCCCCCCCACCCCCCCCCCCCCCCACCCCCCCCCCCCCCCACCCCCCCCCCCCCCCACCCCCCCCCCCCCCCACCCCCCCCCCCCCCCACCCCCCCCCCCCCCCACCCCCCCCCCCCCCCACCCCCCCCCCCCCCCACCCCCCCCCCCCCCCACCCCCCCCCCCCCCCACCCCCCCCCCCCCCCACCCCCCCCCCCCCCCACCCCCCCCCCCCCCCACCCCCCCCCCCCCCCACCCCCCCCCCCCCCCACCCCCCCCCCCCCCCACCCCCCCCCCCCCCCACCCCCCCCCCCCCCCACCCCCCCCCCCCCCCACCCCCCCCCCCCCCCACCCCCCCCCCCCCCCACCCCCCCCCCCCCCCACCCCCCCCCCCCCCCACCCCCCCCCCCCCCCACCCCCCCCCCCCCCCACCCCCCCCCCCCCCCACCCCCCCCCCCCCCCACCCCCCCCCCCCCCCACCCCCCCCCCCCCCCACCCCCCCCCCCCCCCACCCCCCCCCCCCCCCACCCCCCCCCCCCCCCACCCCCCCCCCCCCCCACCCCCCCCCCCCCCCACCCCCCCCCCCCCCCACCCCCCCCCCCCCCCACCCCCCCCCCCCCCCACCCCCCCCCCCCCCCACCCCCCCCCCCCCCCACCCCCCCCCCCCCCCACCCCCCCCCCCCCCCACCCCCCCCCCCCCCCACCCCCCCCCCCCCCCACCCCCCCCCCCCCCCACCCCCCCCCCCCCCCACCCCCCCCCCCCCCCACCCCCCCCCCCCCCCACCCCCCCCCCCCCCCACCCCCCCCCCCCCCCACCCCCCCCCCCCCCCACCCCCCCCCCCCCCCACCCCCCCCCCCCCCCACCCCCCCCCCCCCCCACCCCCCCCCCCCCCCACCCCCCCCCCCCCCCACCCCCCCCCCCCCCCACCCCCCCCCCCCCCCACCCCCCCCCCCCCCCACCCCCCCCCCCCCCCACCCCCCCCCCCCCCCACCCCCCCCCCCCCCCACCCCCCCCCCCCCCCACCCCCCCCCCCCCCCACCCCCCCCCCCCCCCACCCCCCCCCCCCCCCACCCCCCCCCCCCCCCACCCCCCCCCCCCCCCACCCCCCCCCCCCCCCACCCCCCCCCCCCCCCACCCCCCCCCCCCCCCACCCCCCCCCCCCCCCACCCCCCCCCCCCCCCACCCCCCCCCCCCCCCACCCCCCCCCCCCCCCACCCCCCCCCCCCCCCACCCCCCCCCCCCCCCACCCCCCCCCCCCCCCACCCCCCCCCCCCCCCACCCCCCCCCCCCCCCACCCCCCCCCCCCCCCACCCCCCCCCCCCCCCACCCCCCCCCCCCCCCACCCCCCCCCCCCCCCACCCCCCCCCCCCCCCACCCCCCCCCCCCCCCACCCCCCCCCCCCCCCACCCCCCCCCCCCCCCACCCCCCCCCCCCCCCACCCCCCCCCCCCCCCACCCCCCCCCCCCCCCACCCCCCCCCCCCCCCACCCCCCCCCCCCCCCACCCCCCCCCCCCCCCACCCCCCCCCCCCCCCACCCCCCCCCCCCCCCACCCCCCCCCCCCCCCACCCCCCCCCCCCCCCACCCCCCCCCCCCCCCACCCCCCCCCCCCCCCACCCCCCCCCCCCCCCACCCCCCCCCCCCCCCACCCCCCCCCCCCCCCACCCCCCCCCCCCCCCACCCCCCCCCCCCCCCACCCCCCCCCCCCCCCACCCCCCCCCCCCCCCACCCCCCCCCCCCCCCACCCCCCCCCCCCCCCACCCCCCCCCCCCCCCACCCCCCCCCCCCCCCACCCCCCCCCCCCCCCACCCCCCCCCCCCCCCACCCCCCCCCCCCCCCACCCCCCCCCCCCCCCACCCCCCCCCCCCCCCACCCCCCCCCCCCCCCACCCCCCCCCCCCCCCACCCCCCCCCCCCCCCACCCCCCCCCCCCCCCACCCCCCCCCCCCCCCACCCCCCCCCCCCCCCACCCCCCCCCCCCCCCACCCCCCCCCCCCCCCACCCCCCCCCCCCCCCACCCCCCCCCCCCCCCACCCCCCCCCCCCCCCACCCCCCCCCCCCCCCACCCCCCCCCCCCCCCACCCCCCCCCCCCCCCACCCCCCCCCCCCCCCACCCCCCCCCCCCCCCACCCCCCCCCCCCCCCACCCCCCCCCCCCCCCACCCCCCCCCCCCCCCACCCCCCCCCCCCCCCACCCCCCCCCCCCCCCACCCCCCCCCCCCCCCACCCCCCCCCCCCCCCACCCCCCCCCCCCCCCACCCCCCCCCCCCCCCACCCCCCCCCCCCCCCACCCCCCCCCCCCCCCACCCCCCCCCCCCCCCACCCCCCCCCCCCCCCACCCCCCCCCCCCCCCACCCCCCCCCCCCCCCACCCCCCCCCCCCCCCACCCCCCCCCCCCCCCACCCCCCCCCCCCCCCACCCCCCCCCCCCCCCACCCCCCCCCCCCCCCACCCCCCCCCCCCCCCACCCCCCCCCCCCCCCACCCCCCCCCCCCCCCACCCCCCCCCCCCCCCACCCCCCCCCCCCCCCACCCCCCCCCCCCCCCACCCCCCCCCCCCCCCACCCCCCCCCCCCCCCACCCCCCCCCCCCCCCACCCCCCCCCCCCCCCACCCCCCCCCCCCCCCACCCCCCCCCCCCCCCACCCCCCCCCCCCCCCACCCCCCCCCCCCCCCACCCCCCCCCCCCCCCACCCCCCCCCCCCCCCACCCCCCCCCCCCCCCACCCCCCCCCCCCCCCACCCCCCCCCCCCCCCACCCCCCCCCCCCCCCACCCCCCCCCCCCCCCACCCCCCCCCCCCCCCACCCCCCCCCCCCCCCACCCCCCCCCCCCCCCACCCCCCCCCCCCCCCACCCCCCCCCCCCCCCACCCCCCCCCCCCCCCACCCCCCCCCCCCCCCACCCCCCCCCCCCCCCACCCCCCCCCCCCCCCACCCCCCCCCCCCCCCACCCCCCCCCCCCCCCACCCCCCCCCCCCCCCACCCCCCCCCCCCCCCACCCCCCCCCCCCCCCACCCCCCCCCCCCCCCACCCCCCCCCCCCCCCACCCCCCCCCCCCCCCACCCCCCCCCCCCCCCACCCCCCCCCCCCCCCACCCCCCCCCCCCCCCACCCCCCCCCCCCCCCACCCCCCCCCCCCCCCACCCCCCCCCCCCCCCACCCCCCCCCCCCCCCACCCCCCCCCCCCCCCACCCCCCCCCCCCCCCACCCCCCCCCCCCCCCACCCCCCCCCCCCCCCACCCCCCCCCCCCCCCACCCCCCCCCCCCCCCACCCCCCCCCCCCCCCACCCCCCCCCCCCCCCACCCCCCCCCCCCCCCACCCCCCCCCCCCCCCACCCCCCCCCCCCCCCACCCCCCCCCCCCCCCACCCCCCCCCCCCCCCACCCCCCCCCCCCCCCACCCCCCCCCCCCCCCACCCCCCCCCCCCCCCACCCCCCCCCCCCCCCACCCCCCCCCCCCCCCACCCCCCCCCCCCCCCACCCCCCCCCCCCCCCACCCCCCCCCCCCCCCACCCCCCCCCCCCCCCACCCCCCCCCCCCCCCACCCCCCCCCCCCCCCACCCCCCCCCCCCCCCACCCCCCCCCCCCCCCACCCCCCCCCCCCCCCACCCCCCCCCCCCCCCACCCCCCCCCCCCCCCACCCCCCCCCCCCCCCACCCCCCCCCCCCCCCACCCCCCCCCCCCCCCACCCCCCCCCCCCCCCACCCCCCCCCCCCCCCACCCCCCCCCCCCCCCACCCCCCCCCCCCCCCACCCCCCCCCCCCCCCACCCCCCCCCCCCCCCACCCCCCCCCCCCCCCACCCCCCCCCCCCCCCACCCCCCCCCCCCCCCACCCCCCCCCCCCCCCACCCCCCCCCCCCCCCACCCCCCCCCCCCCCCACCCCCCCCCCCCCCCACCCCCCCCCCCCCCCACCCCCCCCCCCCCCCACCCCCCCCCCCCCCCACCCCCCCCCCCCCCCACCCCCCCCCCCCCCCACCCCCCCCCCCCCCCACCCCCCCCCCCCCCCACCCCCCCCCCCCCCCACCCCCCCCCCCCCCCACCCCCCCCCCCCCCCACCCCCCCCCCCCCCCACCCCCCCCCCCCCCCACCCCCCCCCCCCCCCACCCCCCCCCCCCCCCACCCCCCCCCCCCCCCACCCCCCCCCCCCCCCACCCCCCCCCCCCCCCACCCCCCCCCCCCCCCACCCCCCCCCCCCCCCACCCCCCCCCCCCCCCACCCCCCCCCCCCCCCACCCCCCCCCCCCCCCACCCCCCCCCCCCCCCACCCCCCCCCCCCCCCACCCCCCCCCCCCCCCACCCCCCCCCCCCCCCACCCCCCCCCCCCCCCACCCCCCCCCCCCCCCACCCCCCCCCCCCCCCACCCCCCCCCCCCCCCACCCCCCCCCCCCCCCACCCCCCCCCCCCCCCACCCCCCCCCCCCCCCACCCCCCCCCCCCCCCACCCCCCCCCCCCCCCACCCCCCCCCCCCCCCACCCCCCCCCCCCCCCACCCCCCCCCCCCCCCACCCCCCCCCCCCCCCACCCCCCCCCCCCCCCACCCCCCCCCCCCCCCACCCCCCCCCCCCCCCACCCCCCCCCCCCCCCACCCCCCCCCCCCCCCACCCCCCCCCCCCCCCACCCCCCCCCCCCCCCACCCCCCCCCCCCCCCACCCCCCCCCCCCCCCACCCCCCCCCCCCCCCACCCCCCCCCCCCCCCACCCCCCCCCCCCCCCACCCCCCCCCCCCCCCACCCCCCCCCCCCCCCACCCCCCCCCCCCCCCACCCCCCCCCCCCCCCACCCCCCCCCCCCCCCACCCCCCCCCCCCCCCACCCCCCCCCCCCCCCACCCCCCCCCCCCCCCACCCCCCCCCCCCCCCACCCCCCCCCCCCCCCACCCCCCCCCCCCCCCACCCCCCCCCCCCCCCACCCCCCCCCCCCCCCACCCCCCCCCCCCCCCACCCCCCCCCCCCCCCACCCCCCCCCCCCCCCACCCCCCCCCCCCCCCACCCCCCCCCCCCCCCACCCCCCCCCCCCCCCACCCCCCCCCCCCCCCACCCCCCCCCCCCCCCACCCCCCCCCCCCCCCACCCCCCCCCCCCCCCACCCCCCCCCCCCCCCACCCCCCCCCCCCCCCACCCCCCCCCCCCCCCACCCCCCCCCCCCCCCACCCCCCCCCCCCCCCACCCCCCCCCCCCCCCACCCCCCCCCCCCCCCACCCCCCCCCCCCCCCACCCCCCCCCCCCCCCACCCCCCCCCCCCCCCACCCCCCCCCCCCCCCACCCCCCCCCCCCCCCACCCCCCCCCCCCCCCACCCCCCCCCCCCCCCACCCCCCCCCCCCCCCACCCCCCCCCCCCCCCACCCCCCCCCCCCCCCACCCCCCCCCCCCCCCACCCCCCCCCCCCCCCACCCCCCCCCCCCCCCACCCCCCCCCCCCCCCACCCCCCCCCCCCCCCACCCCCCCCCCCCCCCACCCCCCCCCCCCCCCACCCCCCCCCCCCCCCACCCCCCCCCCCCCCCACCCCCCCCCCCCCCCACCCCCCCCCCCCCCCACCCCCCCCCCCCCCCACCCCCCCCCCCCCCCACCCCCCCCCCCCCCCACCCCCCCCCCCCCCCACCCCCCCCCCCCCCCACCCCCCCCCCCCCCCACCCCCCCCCCCCCCCACCCCCCCCCCCCCCCACCCCCCCCCCCCCCCACCCCCCCCCCCCCCCACCCCCCCCCCCCCCCACCCCCCCCCCCCCCCACCCCCCCCCCCCCCCACCCCCCCCCCCCCCCACCCCCCCCCCCCCCCACCCCCCCCCCCCCCCACCCCCCCCCCCCCCCACCCCCCCCCCCCCCCACCCCCCCCCCCCCCCACCCCCCCCCCCCCCCACCCCCCCCCCCCCCCACCCCCCCCCCCCCCCACCCCCCCCCCCCCCCACCCCCCCCCCCCCCCACCCCCCCCCCCCCCCACCCCCCCCCCCCCCCACCCCCCCCCCCCCCCACCCCCCCCCCCCCCCACCCCCCCCCCCCCCCACCCCCCCCCCCCCCCACCCCCCCCCCCCCCCACCCCCCCCCCCCCCCACCCCCCCCCCCCCCCACCCCCCCCCCCCCCCACCCCCCCCCCCCCCCACCCCCCCCCCCCCCCACCCCCCCCCCCCCCCACCCCCCCCCCCCCCCACCCCCCCCCCCCCCCACCCCCCCCCCCCCCCACCCCCCCCCCCCCCCACCCCCCCCCCCCCCCACCCCCCCCCCCCCCCACCCCCCCCCCCCCCCACCCCCCCCCCCCCCCACCCCCCCCCCCCCCCACCCCCCCCCCCCCCCACCCCCCCCCCCCCCCACCCCCCCCCCCCCCCACCCCCCCCCCCCCCCACCCCCCCCCCCCCCCACCCCCCCCCCCCCCCACCCCCCCCCCCCCCCACCCCCCCCCCCCCCCACCCCCCCCCCCCCCCACCCCCCCCCCCCCCCACCCCCCCCCCCCCCCACCCCCCCCCCCCCCCACCCCCCCCCCCCCCCACCCCCCCCCCCCCCCACCCCCCCCCCCCCCCACCCCCCCCCCCCCCCACCCCCCCCCCCCCCCACCCCCCCCCCCCCCCACCCCCCCCCCCCCCCACCCCCCCCCCCCCCCACCCCCCCCCCCCCCCACCCCCCCCCCCCCCCACCCCCCCCCCCCCCCACCCCCCCCCCCCCCCACCCCCCCCCCCCCCCACCCCCCCCCCCCCCCACCCCCCCCCCCCCCCACCCCCCCCCCCCCCCACCCCCCCCCCCCCCCACCCCCCCCCCCCCCCACCCCCCCCCCCCCCCACCCCCCCCCCCCCCCACCCCCCCCCCCCCCCACCCCCCCCCCCCCCCACCCCCCCCCCCCCCCACCCCCCCCCCCCCCCACCCCCCCCCCCCCCCACCCCCCCCCCCCCCCACCCCCCCCCCCCCCCACCCCCCCCCCCCCCCACCCCCCCCCCCCCCCACCCCCCCCCCCCCCCACCCCCCCCCCCCCCCACCCCCCCCCCCCCCCACCCCCCCCCCCCCCCACCCCCCCCCCCCCCCACCCCCCCCCCCCCCCACCCCCCCCCCCCCCCACCCCCCCCCCCCCCCACCCCCCCCCCCCCCCACCCCCCCCCCCCCCCACCCCCCCCCCCCCCCACCCCCCCCCCCCCCCACCCCCCCCCCCCCCCACCCCCCCCCCCCCCCACCCCCCCCCCCCCCCACCCCCCCCCCCCCCCACCCCCCCCCCCCCCCACCCCCCCCCCCCCCCACCCCCCCCCCCCCCCACCCCCCCCCCCCCCCACCCCCCCCCCCCCCCACCCCCCCCCCCCCCCACCCCCCCCCCCCCCCACCCCCCCCCCCCCCCACCCCCCCCCCCCCCCACCCCCCCCCCCCCCCACCCCCCCCCCCCCCCACCCCCCCCCCCCCCCACCCCCCCCCCCCCCCACCCCCCCCCCCCCCCACCCCCCCCCCCCCCCACCCCCCCCCCCCCCCACCCCCCCCCCCCCCCACCCCCCCCCCCCCCCACCCCCCCCCCCCCCCACCCCCCCCCCCCCCCACCCCCCCCCCCCCCCACCCCCCCCCCCCCCCACCCCCCCCCCCCCCCACCCCCCCCCCCCCCCACCCCCCCCCCCCCCCACCCCCCCCCCCCCCCACCCCCCCCCCCCCCCACCCCCCCCCCCCCCCACCCCCCCCCCCCCCCACCCCCCCCCCCCCCCACCCCCCCCCCCCCCCACCCCCCCCCCCCCCCACCCCCCCCCCCCCCCACCCCCCCCCCCCCCCACCCCCCCCCCCCCCCACCCCCCCCCCCCCCCACCCCCCCCCCCCCCCACCCCCCCCCCCCCCCACCCCCCCCCCCCCCCACCCCCCCCCCCCCCCACCCCCCCCCCCCCCCACCCCCCCCCCCCCCCACCCCCCCCCCCCCCCACCCCCCCCCCCCCCCACCCCCCCCCCCCCCCACCCCCCCCCCCCCCCACCCCCCCCCCCCCCCACCCCCCCCCCCCCCCACCCCCCCCCCCCCCCACCCCCCCCCCCCCCCACCCCCCCCCCCCCCCACCCCCCCCCCCCCCCACCCCCCCCCCCCCCCACCCCCCCCCCCCCCCACCCCCCCCCCCCCCCACCCCCCCCCCCCCCCACCCCCCCCCCCCCCCACCCCCCCCCCCCCCCACCCCCCCCCCCCCCCACCCCCCCCCCCCCCCACCCCCCCCCCCCCCCACCCCCCCCCCCCCCCACCCCCCCCCCCCCCCACCCCCCCCCCCCCCCACCCCCCCCCCCCCCCACCCCCCCCCCCCCCCACCCCCCCCCCCCCCCACCCCCCCCCCCCCCCACCCCCCCCCCCCCCCACCCCCCCCCCCCCCCACCCCCCCCCCCCCCCACCCCCCCCCCCCCCCACCCCCCCCCCCCCCCACCCCCCCCCCCCCCCACCCCCCCCCCCCCCCACCCCCCCCCCCCCCCACCCCCCCCCCCCCCCACCCCCCCCCCCCCCCACCCCCCCCCCCCCCCACCCCCCCCCCCCCCCACCCCCCCCCCCCCCCACCCCCCCCCCCCCCCACCCCCCCCCCCCCCCACCCCCCCCCCCCCCCACCCCCCCCCCCCCCCACCCCCCCCCCCCCCCACCCCCCCCCCCCCCCACCCCCCCCCCCCCCCACCCCCCCCCCCCCCCACCCCCCCCCCCCCCCACCCCCCCCCCCCCCCACCCCCCCCCCCCCCCACCCCCCCCCCCCCCCACCCCCCCCCCCCCCCACCCCCCCCCCCCCCCACCCCCCCCCCCCCCCACCCCCCCCCCCCCCCACCCCCCCCCCCCCCCACCCCCCCCCCCCCCCACCCCCCCCCCCCCCCACCCCCCCCCCCCCCCACCCCCCCCCCCCCCCACCCCCCCCCCCCCCCACCCCCCCCCCCCCCCACCCCCCCCCCCCCCCACCCCCCCCCCCCCCCACCCCCCCCCCCCCCCACCCCCCCCCCCCCCCACCCCCCCCCCCCCCCACCCCCCCCCCCCCCCACCCCCCCCCCCCCCCACCCCCCCCCCCCCCCACCCCCCCCCCCCCCCACCCCCCCCCCCCCCCACCCCCCCCCCCCCCCACCCCCCCCCCCCCCCACCCCCCCCCCCCCCCACCCCCCCCCCCCCCCACCCCCCCCCCCCCCCACCCCCCCCCCCCCCCACCCCCCCCCCCCCCCACCCCCCCCCCCCCCCACCCCCCCCCCCCCCCACCCCCCCCCCCCCCCACCCCCCCCCCCCCCCACCCCCCCCCCCCCCCACCCCCCCCCCCCCCCACCCCCCCCCCCCCCCACCCCCCCCCCCCCCCACCCCCCCCCCCCCCCACCCCCCCCCCCCCCCACCCCCCCCCCCCCCCACCCCCCCCCCCCCCCACCCCCCCCCCCCCCCACCCCCCCCCCCCCCCACCCCCCCCCCCCCCCACCCCCCCCCCCCCCCACCCCCCCCCCCCCCCACCCCCCCCCCCCCCCACCCCCCCCCCCCCCCACCCCCCCCCCCCCCCACCCCCCCCCCCCCCCACCCCCCCCCCCCCCCACCCCCCCCCCCCCCCACCCCCCCCCCCCCCCACCCCCCCCCCCCCCCACCCCCCCCCCCCCCCACCCCCCCCCCCCCCCACCCCCCCCCCCCCCCACCCCCCCCCCCCCCCACCCCCCCCCCCCCCCACCCCCCCCCCCCCCCACCCCCCCCCCCCCCCACCCCCCCCCCCCCCCACCCCCCCCCCCCCCCACCCTGTTTGGGGCGAGTGTTTTTCTGGAGGTAGCTCATCCAGTTTCCGTGTTTTCCTTTTCTCCCCCTCGCCTTTCGTTTTCCTCCCCTTATATCACAGAAGTACCTTCAAATCCAGGTTTGTTATATAGTAAGAACTCCGACATGTGCAAGGAGTTTAGAATAAGAATTTTGATTTTTTAATTATGTTTGGTACCTGAGAACTTTGAGATTGCTTTCTGGCATTCCCATGGAATCAGAGGCGTAGCTCCAAGGGGGGGGGACTGCACACCGGGCGCGTGCCCCTGTGGGGGTGTGGCAGAGGCATGGCGTTCCGGGGCAGGATGGGGGTGGAGGACGCACCAGTGCACCGGGCGCCTTTTCCCCTTTGCTACTGGAATACTGACCTCTGCTAAATGTTACAATTTGTATTTGTGGTTGTTGTTGGGTTTTTTTGCAGGTTATGCATACTTCACTGATTGGAGACTCGGTGGAATAGTTCGAGTGCGAAAGACTGACGGAGGAGAAATGACAGTCATCAGGAGGGGAATCAATAACATTATGCATGTGAAGGCTTACAATGCTCATGCTCAAATAGGTAAGTGTGTCTAGCATTCAACCATCGAGATTGCATTTTACATTCTTTAGACCAGTGGTTCCCAAACTTATTTGGCCTACTGCCCCATTTCCAGAAAAAATATTACTTAGCGCCCCCTGGAAATTAATTTTTTTAAATTTTAATGGCAATTAAACAGAAAGATATATGTATTAATGTTTCTACCTGTGGCCATCACCGCCCCCCTGGATTGCTGCAGCACCCACCAGGGGGCGGTGGGCCCACTTTGGGAATCACTGCTTTAGACCCTTTTCAGGGCAGACCCTTTTCAAACTTAGAGTGAACCTTAGCAAAGTCATGGAGTAGAAGCTGCTATTTCTTACACAATCAATAATTCAGCCTTTTGTAGAAGAACAAAACTGTGTGTATTGATGTGCTATTGACTGGTTAACAAATAACCAGTAGATTAATCAATAACCAGTACAGAGACTGATAGTTCGTTTGTGAGAATGTAGCGAAATTTCTGTTAAACATTATAGATACAAGCCTAGATAGATACTAACTTTTAAATGGTTAGCAGTATTATATTAATATCGCTAGCAATAATATATAATGGTTATTAATATTTTACGTTTTGCCAGTTGAGCTTTTTAGCTGAAGAAATGTGTTTCAGCTCACTGTGTATTTTATAAGTATTATTGTGTTATCTTGTATATGCCAATAAAGGCCTTACTTACTTAGAGACTGATAGTAGACTTCAGCCCATGGGCCAGGGCTCTTCAGTGGGTCATGGAGCCATACCCACTGAGGCCGCTCAGTGCGAGTCTCCTACGCTGTTGGATTGAGGCCGTAGCGCAGATCAGTGACGATCAGTATGGGTGGTGAGGGAACAGCTTTGCTCCTGAACCCCTTGGCTGCTGAAGGATTTCTAGTCTTCATTGACTTGAAGCTAAGAGCTTTATTGATGGCCATCGAGGGATTGGTCTTGCTCGCGCTTGGAAGACTAGTGACTCTTGCTCTTGCTGTCGAGTGTGCCCTAAATGCCATTATGATTCTGACTGAGGATTTAGTCAGTGGGGGCATGTGGTGATTACTGCAGCTTCAGAGCGTCAAGAGGACCAGCACCTGCAGCAAAAAAGAGACACTGACTTTTCTCATTGTCCATCTGAGAAGCATAGGCATGAACTTTGTGAGAAGTCCACTGATTGCCTTGCCAATATGGATGGGGTCAATTGAATGTCTCTGTCCCTGATGCTCCATCCATTCTGCCCCTGGGCGAGTTAGTGACTGATCTAGTTGCCAGTTTGCCTTCAGGTGATTCTGGGTCACATACTGAACAGTTGGTCAGGATGGCAAAAGCTTTGACCCTTCCTGTTGTAACCCGCTCTGAGATGGTGGTAAAGGGAAGATAATAAATGTAAATAGAAATAGAAAGCATATTGCGGTGTGCATATTTCTGGGCAAGAGTGGATCTGATGTCCGCAACGTACGGAGTAATGTGTGGTGTCACGAATCTCGTTCCTTTTTCACAATTTGTAATAATTCCTTTATTATGAAAATTGAGTGCATTAATGCATTGTGTTTTTGAAGGCACGAATTACTGTAACAGAGCCACAAACCCAAATGGAGACTGCAGCCACTTCTGCTTCCCAGTTCCTAATTTTCAGAGGGTTTGTGGTTGTCCCTATGGGATGAAGTTGAGTTCTAACCAGCTGACCTGCGTGGAAGATCCATCCAATGAGCCTCCCACATTACAATGTGGTTCATACTCCTTTTCCTGTGGCAATGGCAGGTGTGTGCCCAGGTACTATCAGTGTGATGGTGTTAATGATTGCCATGACAACAGTGATGAACAAGACTGTGGAACTCAAAGTAAGTGATGCTTGTATCCGGAAGGCCAGTCTGTTTCCTTTTTTGAGGGAAGTGCTTAACTAGCAAAGTCATGCTTAATTGTGATAACAGTTGTGTTTCCGTGAGGTTTTTGCATAATTAAGCTCATTATCTATTGCATCATTACTTGAAATGGGTTTTTTTGGAGCTGACTGAATTGTAAAGATATTGCACCCATAGGATGGCTTTTGTAGTGATTAGGGCATAATTGTGAAAACTTGGAAATGAGGGTTGAGATACTTTCTACTGTATGAATAGGCATCCACTGGAATTATTTAATGTCTGTTGGGTGCCATCAGCACCAGTTGTTAGATTCTTGTCACTCAGTAGAACCAATCATTCTCATAAAGTGGTTTTTAACTAGTTTGGAATTGTAGTGGCACATTCTTGTGCCATAGCAGCGTCAACTTCCCAACCCAGAAAATGCCACATTGGGGCACACTGATCTAAGTAGGGCATACTTCAGATCCCATTTAAATTGGTTAGCCCTGATGAGAGAGTAACAATAGGTGTGGTTGTTCGAAAATTCTTTGCATAGCATGCAAGGAAGAATAAGAAGAGTTTCGATTTATATCCCCCCTTTCTCTCCTGTAGGAGGCTCAAAGGGGCTTACAATCTCCTTTCCCTTCCCCCCTCACAACAAACACCCTGTGAGGTGGGTAGGACTGAGAGAGCTCTGAAGAACTGTGACTAGCCCAAGATCACCCAGCTGGCGTGTGTGGGAGTGCACAGGCTAATCTGAATTCCCCAGATAAGCCTCCACAGCTCAAGCGGCAGAGCGGGGAATCAAACCCGGTTCCTCCAGATTAGAATGCACCTGCTCTTTTTTTTTAACAGAAATAATATATGTTTATTAACTATTTCAATCATTACAATAAACTCATTACATTCTATACAATCAAATCATCATATCATAATGTACAATTTGTAAAGTTAATACTTATACGGACTATACATATGAATATATAAATTATAGATGCATTAGCTTGAACAAATTTGAAACAAAGATCAAAAGAAGGAGCTATCTTGCTATTTAAAAAACAGAAAAAAACAAAAACCACCAAGTCTTATACAATAAGTCCAATATTCCATAAAATATATACATTATAAATGTCAACAACATTTCACAAATCAATTATATTCCCTTATTTATTTAAATATTTTATTAACAAGCCATACGCCACTGCTGGTTGTCCTTTGCAGTCATAAGTAGACAAACATCTCTTCATTCTATTTCTTTCTCAGACAATACTTGCTCTACATCAGCCTTTACCTGTAGAAACGGTCAGTGCATCCCCAGGCGGTGGCAATGTGATAAGCATAGTGACTGTCTCGACGGTAGTGATGAACTGCACTGCCCCACACAGGGCCCCGCTTCATGTCCTGCGGCCTTGTTCACTTGCGATAACGGCAAGTGTATCCCCAGAATCTGGTTGTGTGATACAGACAATGACTGCGGCGATGGATCAGATGAAAAGAACTGCAGTAAGTTCCCTGCTTGCTGGGGGTAAAGTGTAGATGACTGGCAAACCACCCCGTAAGCAGTTTGCCTAGTAAACGTCATGGTGGGACTTCACCTCATAGGTCAGTAATAAACTGTTGCTTTGCGCGGGGAACAGCCTTTACCCTTTAAAGTACTGGAACTGTATTCTGTTTTGTCATTATTGGGAATCTGCTTTTTCTCCCCTAATCCCAAAGTTATTCATCTTAGATGTATACTAGTTGTTTCGTTTTAACAGTTACATCACGTGTTTTGAACCACAAAGATTCTCAATGTGGATGCTTCTGTTGTACAGCTTTTACAGTGTAAACCTATGCAGAATTATTCTAAGCCCACTGAAATGAATGGGCATAAACTGGAGTAACTGTTTTTGGGATTGTGCCTTGAGTCTTCTTGAAAAAGGTGGGGTGTAAATGTAATGGGATAAATAAATAAAATAAGAGGCTTTGGTCTGTAACATTTTGCACAGTATCGTAATCCAACAAATCAAAATAAATCAAAACAACAGAGACTTATTTTAATCTGGAGTATTATTTTGTCTTTGTAGCTGTCACTGAAACTTGTGAGCCTGGTCAGTTTCAGTGTCCTGATCACCGGTGCATCGATCCGTTTTATGTCTGTGATGGGGACAGGGACTGTGTCGATGGAACAGATGAACAAGATTGCAGTTAAGTATCATTCCCTCAACCTCATCTCTGCTCACCCGCTTCAGATAAATTGGGAGAGGCCTTTGCACTCTTTTTGCTCAGCCCATTGCTGTCTCAGCGTGTGGGAATAAAATGAGATAAAAGTGAAATAACTGGCCGGGAGTTACAAAGAGTGGTGAGAGAAATAGTGTCGAATGTGCTGAACCTGTAGGATAATGCTGGATGTACACCATATTCTGTGTATGGTGTATACCATATTCTCACTCTGTATCAGACCTACTGAGAAGCTGATTAGAAGTTTGTCTCTATATGAGATGCCTTTTTTTTAAATTGCAGCATACAACTGTACTTCCTCTCAGTTTAAATGTGCAAGCGGAGACCAGTGCATCAATAACTATTTCCAATGTGATGGTGTCTTTGACTGCAATGATCACTCAGATGAGGCAGACTGTCGTAAGTATGCTGTAATAACAGAAAAGTTACCTTTTTATTAATGAATTCCATGAGTTGAAAATGCCATTTGCAAGCAAGGTGATGTTTGTCTGCAGACACTCAAACTGATGCTTACAAAGTAGTCCTGGCTTGATGTGAACAAACGAATATGAGGGCCTTTCTTCTCTTTTGCCCCTTCGCTTGTTTACATAATGATATTGGATAAGCCTTGGGTTTCCAACCTTGGTTGGGTCTGTGGGTATTTTTTTAAGGAGAGTTATACTCTGTTCCACAGAAAGATGATAGGGTGGTATATCCTCCATCAGAGAACAAAATATGCTGGACCTTCTTTGTTGGAGAATGCTTCTCCTGGGTCCTAGTTCCTACCAAGCCCTGTTCCCTGCATTTGTCGGAGAGTAAAAATACATTTTGATATAAACGCTCTTGTATCAAAGTACCATGTTCAGTAATGCACAAAAAATGGTTTTGACAAAGGCAGCACAAAAAAATGAGTGATAATCCTCATATTCGTTCAGCATAATATTCTAATATGGAAGCATACACTTTTCTCTACTGCTGCATCACAACTGACTGAACTTTAATCTTTCTGTGGAATGGAGTATAATAGGTGCAACCACAAAATGGCTGCTGTGTGAGCTGGAGCCAGTCTCAAAAAAAAATGGTGAGAATTTTCAAACCAAGCTTTATCCTATGATGGAGGCAGCTATTTCTAAATGGAGCAGCAGTGGTGTAGTGGCTAAGAGCAGTGGCTAAGAGCAGGTGCACTCTGATCTGGAGGAAACGGGTTTGATTCCCAGCTCTGCCGCTTGAGTTGTGGAGGCTTCTCTGGGGAATTCAGATTAGCCTGTACACTCCCACACACACCAGCTGGGTGACCTTGGGCTAGTCACAGCTTTTCGGAGCTCTCTCAGCCTCACCTACCTCACAGGGTGTTTGTTGTGAGGGGGGAAGGGCAAGGAGATTGTAAGCCCCTTTGAGTCTCCTACAGGAGAGAAAGGGGGGATATAAATCCAAACTCCTCCTCCTCCTCCTCTTCTTCTTCTTCCTCTTCTTCTTCTTCTTCTTCTTCTTCTTCTTCTTCTTCTTCTTCTTCTTCTTCTTCTTCTTCTTCTTCTTCTTCTTCTTCTTCTTCTTCTTCCTCTTCCTCTTCCTCTTCCTCTTCTTCTTCTTATACCCTGGTGAACCAAAAGGTGTAACTCCTGGGCTGATCAGAAGCACTTTCTGCCCCAGTGAAGTGGAGAAACCTCAGGACATACAAGATTTGAAAAGTGACTTACAAAATGCACAAATCTGTGGAGTGAATCCTCACTATCCTGGGCAAAGAGCCAGAGCCACCACCAGCCCCTCTGAACTAACCCTTAGCTGAGTGGCTAGGTCTCCAGCCTTCTGAGTATTCATCAAGACGTCAACCTGCAATGTGGGGCACTTGCAAATTGAGTTCCAAAAACTATTACTTTGGTAGCTATAGGCCAAGGTATTGTGTTCAGATTGAGGCTCCAAAAATCTAAACACCACCAATGTAGGATACTTAATAAGGTTTATTAAAAGAAATGAACAAAGGAAATGAACAAAAAAAATAAAATTAGTGCAAAAATAGGGAAGAAAACAATGACACTAAGCAGCTAACCTAAATTACTTAGGTGTTAGTCCTCTGTTCCAGATGTTACCTTGCCAGTCTGAAGATACAGAGTTCAGGTAAAACTCCCAATATCCCAAAGCCCAGAGTGAGTGTTCCGGCCACACAAAGCCCAACCTGTGGTCAAAAGATTGTCAGGTCACGCCATTCTCGGCTTGGCATCTTGCATGTCCGCATCAGGGCCACAGCTGGCCAAGCCATTATTGCTCAAGGCTATGGAGGCCTCCTTCGCTTGCATGTAAGCTCAATAGAGCTTAACTGTTCTCTCTTATCTGCCTTCCTCCGAAGGAGGGGACCGCCTGTCTTAGAACAATGCTCTGTTCACACAAGTCTTTATTATGCTTATATTATGGGAATGTGAGGGAGGGGGGGATCAGGGGATGAGCTATGTTGTACCTTACAGATATATATCAGAGGTCAGAGAGCCAAACTTTAGTTTTGGCTATCTGAACCTCGGGCTGACACAGTTCCAGTAAAGCTCTTGAAATGTTCCTGAGTCTTTGCTTGCTGACTGGAGTGGCACACCTTAACAAAGGTGCCTATAAGTGTCAAACTAGAATGAATAGTCTTTCTTTATGCCAGACTGCCACAGCACACCTGATGTTGTTTGACCAATCAAGTGTTTTGCTAAGACGTGTGGCTGTGTACCTCTGCAGCTGACATGTATTTGCAATCAAGTGACTTTCCCATGACCAGGATCCTTGCACTAATGAGATGGAATGTAAACGCAAAACTCCTTGAAGCCCCCAGATCCATGACCTCAGTTACACCTGTGTCTGACTAGTCTCATCCCATACCACCCCTCCCCCCAACGCTGCAAGTCATCATGTCATTTACTTCCCAGAGAGGGCTCTCAGCAATTTAACAAAGCCCAAAAGCATGAACCAAACTCTAGAAAGAGCAAGAAACAACTAAACAAGGTCATCTCCTTGACAGTATTTGGAGTTGACGTGGGACAAAAAAAAAATGCTGATGGCTTGGAGATGGCAGGGAAAGTGTGTGTGTAGGTGTGTGTGTGTGTGGCAACACAAGGAAGGTGTAGGGATTTGGAGCCAGTGCTGGTGAGGACAGGAGGAAGAAATCAGTTTCTCCTTTCTAATTCATCACAGGTCTCCCCCTCTTGGTTAACTTCTAAAGCTTTGTGGCCAGTCATATTCAACATTATGCTCATTAGGATGCTGTGGGTTTTCTGGGTTGTATGGCTGTGTTCCAGTAGTATTTTCTCCTGACGTTTTACCTGCATCTGTGTCTGCCAGCAGCCATACAACCCAGTGATTGGTTGTATCCTAGTGATTCCGGCCATGCATGCCTTCGACAATACATTGTTCTCATTTTTATCTACATGCTAATTCTGTCCTGCCTGCTTGATATCTCCCTTTTCAGCCACAAGGCCTACAGGGATGTGTCACCAGAATGAATTTCAGTGCCAGTCCGATGGTAACTGTATCCCGGCTACCTGGGAATGTGATGGACACCCTGACTGCGCTGATAGCTCGGATGAACATCACAGGTGTCCTCCCAGGACTTGTCCTCCTTCTCTTTTCCGCTGTGATAATGGAAACTGTGTCTATCGGGCTTGGATCTGCGATGGAGACAATGATTGCAGGGACATGAGCGATGAGAGAGATTGTCCCACTCCGCCATTCCGGTGTCCCAGCTGGCAGTGGCAGTGCCCAGGCCACAGCGTTTGTGTCAATCTGAGCAGAGTGTGTGACAACCTTTCAGATTGTCCCAATGGAGCTGATGAATCACCTCTCTGCAGTGAGTTACCATTTTGCATGTATGGAGACATACAAAAGCTAGCCTACCCTGTTTCCCCAAAAATAAGCCCTATCCCGAAAATAAGCCCTCGCATGATTTTTCGGGATTTTTGGAGGATGCTTGAAATATAAGCCCTACTCCAAAAATAAGCCCTAGTTACAGATTCCCCGGTGCAACTCATCTGGTCACGTGGGGGGTGCAAAATCATAGGGGGAAAAAAATAAGACATCCCCTGAAAATAAGCCCTAAAGCATCTTTTGTAGCAAAAATTAATATAAGACCCTGTCTTATTTTCGGGGAAACACGGTAGTATGGTGATTGGCGTGTTAGACTATCTATCATCTGGGAGTTTGAATCCCCACAATGCCATGGAAGGTCGCTGAGTGACTTTGGCCCAGTCATTCTCTCTGAGCCTACTCTACACCACAGGGTTCTTGTTGTGAAGAGAAAATGGAGGGAAAAATGATGGTGTATACCATGTTGGGTTGCTACTGATAAGAAAAAAACAACAGGATATCTAATAAACCAATAAAACCGTGGATATTATTGTAGTTTAGGCCAGAGAAGACTAGGTTCAAAATCTCAGTATGTGCCCATCAGCGTGTTTCAGATTAAACCTACCTCATGGGATGGTTGTGAGGACAAACTGGAAAGATCCAGAAATGCCACTTTTTATTCTCTGAAGGAAGCTCATAGAAACTGAAATAAACAGAAACAATGAAGTGGCCTACGAAACGGAAATGGAATCCATCAGTTCTGTCCTGTGCTTTGGTAACTGTATGCTTCGTAGCCCAACAGTGAGAACAAGCTTGCTGAAACATTACTGGCAGTGGTGGGATCCAAATAATTTAACAGCCGGTTCCGGTGGTGGGATTCAAATCATTTAACAACTGGTTGTTTACAAGCACCATTTTAACAACCGTTTCTGCCGAAGTGGTCCTGAATCCCACCACTGATTACTGGTCTTTTGCAAGTTGCAAAAAGCCATTTTCAGGAATTCATTGAATACATGTGTGATTTGAATGCTATGCTTCAGATAACTTCATTAAATTTTGAATCTACACGCTTATGCCTTTAAACGCCATTTTAAATTAATGATTTGAGACTGTAACTTAATCAGTAGCCGCTTTCAATGTAAAATTAAATTTTGTTCAGTCTTTAATATTTTCTTCCGTATTCCTAACTTTTATCTGATTTTAATCTTAAAATTTACGAGGGGCCTGAAACGGCGTTTGTGCTGATTACTATCCGTGTTGATTTACACTTAATTCTAACCTTTCTTTCTTTCCTCCTTTTTTTCTAATCAATGCACATTCTCAGATGAGCCTCAGCCAGGTATGATCATAAACCATATTGGACGCATGTTGCTATGGCGAAATTTCAGGTCACATTTGTTAAAAACCTAGGGCTTGTTTGCGGAAGCAGGGATCCCTGACCTGGTGTCAGAGATCGATTTACTCAGGTTTGTTTTTCTAAACCAGTGGTTCACAACCTGGGGGTTGGGACCCCTTTGGGGGTCGAACGACCCTTTCACAGAGGTCACCTAAGACTCTCTGCATCAGTGTTCTCCATCTGTAAAATTGATAAATTTTAGGGTTGGGGGTCACCACAACATGAGGAACTGTATTAAAGGGTCGCGGCATTAGGAAGGTTGAGAACCACTGTTCTAAAGCAACAACCTTGATTGAGTTTGTTGCGAAGGGAGTCCAGACTGAGGCCCTTTCCGCACCTGCAGAATAATGCACTTTCAATCCGCTTTCACCATGGTTTGAAAATGGATTTTGCTATTCCGCACAGTAAAATCCAGCTGCAAAATGGATTGAAAATGGATTGAAAGTGCATTATTCTGCATGTGCGGAAGGGACCTGAGTTTTGGCCACTCAAGTACTAATTTGCGATATCCAAAGATTAATGTCTGTTTGAAAGGATTGCGAATTTGTATCTTTCTATAGTATCCAGTCTATTCATTCTGGTTGGTTGAAGAATTCATTGGCTAGCGGGCACAATTGCTAATTTTCCTCCGATTGGTTCCCTGTGCATGGAAGAAATGGGCTGGATTCAAGTCTTCCATTTAACGGGACAAGTCATCAGAACCGATTTGTACCGCTTTCCCCTCAAAGCTACTTCAAAGGATTCCGGAACCCTCAAGAATTCATTGGCATGGGGAGGGTGGGGGCATAAAAATAGGGAAGAGATCAATTCCGTGCAATCCCCCACCCCCATGCTACCTATTCTGGATGTATTCAGTGCACAGTCCTTTTTATTCATATCCTATTTCCCTGGCTAGCCTGAACTCATCAGATCACGGAAGATAAGCAGAGTCAGCCCTGGTTAATATTTGGATGGGAGACTATCAAGGAAATTCAGGGTTGTTGTGCAGGGGCAGATAGTGGCAAACCACTTCTGCTTGTTTTCTGACTTAAAAACCTTACAAGGTTACCATGTCGGCCATGGCTTGATGGCAGTTTCCCCCGCCATATTTTTGAACAAATGTAAACTTGAAGTAGAGCATCCCCTATTGCTTAGCATTTGTGGTTGCATTTTTTATACTTTAAGGGAGGTAAAAGTTTTGATAACAGCTAACCAAGCACCCTTCTCCCATTTGTTCAAAGACCAAGAGAGTTGCTCGGATAATAATGCTGGCTGCACACACGAATGCATTCAGGGACCTTTTGGAGCCCAGTGCTCCTGCCCATTTGGGTACCAGCTGGCCAATGACTCCAAGACGTGCGAAGATATCAATGAGTGTGATCCTCCAGGATTCTGCAGCCAATACTGCCACAACGAAAGAGGATCTTTTAGGTGTTACTGTGATGAAGGCTATGTGCTAGAAACCAATCAGAGGACTTGCAAAGTTGCAGGTAAGGAATACTAAATTAAAGATGTACAGGAGAGTGGAACTCGTGGATTTTGCATGCAGAAGGTCCAAGGTTCAATCGAGGGCATTTCAAGTTTTGAAAATTTCAGGTAAGAAGTACTAGGGATGAAGGTTCTTTTCCTAGAAAGTCTCTGAAAGCCAAGTAGACAGTGCTGAGCTTGACTTTTGGTAGTATCTTATGATCAGAAAGGGGCAAATCCAGTGGAGGCTCAGTTTTCGTCGGTTTCGGTTTTCGACGATTCTCTCTGTGAAAAAGTTGACTCGGTTTTCGTTGGTTTCTTTGGGTTTTGTCGGCGCGCGTGCGTTATTTTCGCAACGAAAACCGGGACCCATGCATTTGCATGGCTTGCCAATGGAAGTCTTGGTTTTCGTCGGTTTTGGTTTGCGCCAAGGTTTCCCGGACGGATTACCGACAAAAACCGAGGTTCCACTGTACACGAGCATGGTCTTCATTAGTTATGTAGCTGCCCCACTGTTTTTTACTTGTTCGATTGTAAGTTAATAGAATTTGCTTGTGATATTTTAAATTGTGGAGCAGGTTAGTACTTGCAACTATTTTGCAGATTTCGTTCAAGCACGTTTAAATATATCTTTTTTTAAAGTAAAGAGCAATATAAAATCCATATTTAAGCTGATGGAACTACTAAGATGGCACATTTTACCCAGTCACTTGAGTGGTTTAATTTGCTAAAAATGCTGTGCAGTGTAATTGTAGAGAGATGAAATTTCTCCAATGACTGGCATCTTCTTTCCCTCTGGGTGGATTACAGCACTATAAATATGCCATGGAACCTCAGACTTTGCATCTAGTTAGCAAAGAATACATGCTGCTTAAGGCAAATGATCAGCTAGTATAACATCACAATCCTGTTTCCTCACAGAGCCTATTACAGGGATATTGCAGGAATGGAGTATGTGATTTCAGTTTTCAGAAATGGAGGCTCTTGCTAATCCATGTTAGGGATGTTATGAATGTGTTAAAGGAATTACTGATTCTGAATCAGTTGCAAATTACAGTGATTTCTGCTTGCGTCTTTTGCAGAGTCTGGGAATCTTCTCTTGTTAGTAGCAAGCCGTAACCAAATAGTTGCAGACAACATCACTTCTCATGCACAGCACATTTATTCTTTGGTTCGAGACGGCAGGAACATTGTAGCCATTGATTTCGATTCGGTGACGGGTCGAATCTTTTGGTCTGACGTCACGCAGGACAAAATCTGGACTGCATACCAGAATGGGACAGACAGAAAAGTAGTAAGTCTGTTATTGAAGGCGGGCTTATTCTCATTGCAGGACTGAACGGCACATATTCATTGATCTGTTGGAGTGATAAGGCCTGGACAGGGATATGCGAGATTTATTTGTTTGTTTGTTTGTTTATTTATTATTAAACTTATAGACCGCCCTCCCCCGGAGGGCTCAGGGCGGTTTACAACAACTACAAATAACCAATAAATAACAATCACAAATAATACAGTGGCACAATTTGTACCGGTACAAATTAAACTCGGCATTAAAATCTTAATATAAAATACAGATGGCATCTAATGGCTAAACTCTTCTAAAAAGGGACAACAAAGTCCCAACTGTTAAAAGGGAGAAAAAGGGGAAAAAGGGGAGGGGAGAGAAAGGGAGGAGGGAGGGAGGGGGTATCAGCGGCTGGCCTCCCCGAAAGCCCGGCGGAATAGCTCAGTCTTACAAGCCCTACAGAACTCATTAAGGTCCCGCAGGGCCCGGACAGTTGGTGGGAGATGTGACCAGGACCTAACTTTGCCTAGTCACATTCCAGTGCCAATACTCGTAAAAAAGTTTGTGCATGCTGTGGGAGATAAAGTTGAGAAAGAGGGATCCATTATGCCCTGAAGGGATCCCTCTCTCCTTCCTCACATGCAGAATAATGCACTTTCAACCTACTTTCAATGTACTTTGAAGCTGGATTTTACTGTGCAGAATAGCAAAATCCACTTGCAAACAATTGTGAGAGTGGATTGAAAGTGTATTATTTTGCATGTACGGAAGAGGCCTCTGTCACCCTCTTGCATATATATATTCCTGTGGGGCAGCGGACTGGTCTTCATACACAAGCATTGTCTTCACTTCTGATCCTGTTCTGTTGTCTTTAGAAATAATAACTTCAGGAGAGGGGCCGTGGCTTGGTAGAAGAACCTTTGCTTGACAGATGGTCCCAGGTTCAATCCTCAGCACCTTGCATAGGTGTCAAACTTGCGGCCCTCCAGATGTTATGGACTACAGTTCCCATAATCCCCTGCCAGCATGATGCTGGCAGGGGATGATGGGAACTGTAGTCCATAACATCTGGAGGGCCACGAGTTTGACACCTGTGAGTTAAAGCGTTCAGGTAGCGGATGACTTGAAAGACTCTGCCTGATCGCTGCTGCCAGTCTGAGTGGGCAGTAATGACCTTGGTGGACCGTCAAGGAGGTTCCATGTCTCCACATATTCCTGTAGAATGTTTGTGCGTGCCTGTGGACCATTAGATAAAGAACATGTAAAGAACATTAGATATAATATAGCAATCCTATTAACAGCATATTGCTTGATAGATTTCTGCCCTTGCTCTCCTTTTACATCTTGGGGCCTTTTAACATCAATAGGACACACTGTTCCCCCCTCCTCAGGAGGGTTTTTTAATGAGGGTTTTAATGCTGGACGCCAATAATAATTGTTCAGTATTTTGTCTCAAACGCTGTATTTTAAGGAGTTTTAGCATTTATGGTTAATGGAGCCTGTATTAGTTTTTTATAATTGGTATTCTGTTTATGTGCTCCATCTGTTTTGTTGTTGTATTTCATGTTGTGCACTGCCCAGAGCCCTTTGGGGGAGGGGCGGTATATAAGATTAATAATAAATGAATAAATAAAATGAAGAGCACCGTTTCAAAATGCATAGTCCCTGTTCATCATCATCGTTGTCGTTGTTATTGTTATTATTATATTATTTGGAGAGACCAGCCGCTGAGTGTGCCCCCCCATTACCCCCCCCCATTACTTTCTGGGTCTTCAATGTCATCAGGACCCATTACCTCCCCCCCCTCCTTTTTAGGAGGGTTAAGTTTAAGTTTTAGTTTAAGTAAGGTTTCGTGAGATGCCTTTTCTGGAAACAATTACTGTTTTAAGTGTGTTTATGGAAATTATATTCATGCTGATTTTATATATACTATTTTATGTTGTACACTGCCCAGAGCCCTTCGGGGATGGGGCGGTATGTTTGTTTGTTTGTTTGTTTGTTTAATCAATCAGTCAATCAATCAATCAATCAATCAATCAATCAATCAATCAATCAATCAATCAATCAATCAATCAATCAATCAATCAATCAATCAATCAATCGCCCTCCCCGGAGGGCTCAGGGCAGTGTACAACAAAATAACAGATAGAGCACAGTTAAAAAAATCAACAGCCATAAATAAATAATATAGGCCCTATTCACATTAAATACTAACCCTGTTAAAAACAGCATATCAAAAATCAGTATATAATAGATGGCAGCCAACAGTTAAAAACCTTCCCAGGAGGGGAACGGCAGGGTCCATCAATGTTATGACGGAGGGGGATGTTATGACAGTAAATGATAGCACTGCTTCTTTGAGTGTTTATACCCATTTGTAACTGCAAAGGGTTGCAGAAGTGTCAACTTGCTCTTTCATTGTTTTTGGCAGGTGTTTGACAGTGGTGTCACTGTAACAGAAAGCCTAGCGGTGGATTGGGTAGGCCGTAATCTATACTGGACAGACTTTGTCCTGGAAACGATTGAAGTCTCCAGACTTGACGGAAGCCACAGGACTGTTCTGATCAGTGAAAATATAACAAACCCAAGAGGGCTTGTTCTAGATCCCAGGATAGAGTAAGTGCTCTTTCCCTTTCCCTTCCTTCTGAAAACCCATAGTGTTATAATCAACTGAAATGTTGCTACTTTAGCAAGCAGTTGGTGGGTGTTGGAACTCTTGGAATAGTCCAGATGTCATGGCAAATCATGGCTTGCATCTTTAAAAACCGGGAGATAACTGTAGAGCACCAAACTACGTCCCAACTGGCTTGAAAATTATGGTTTGGCATTTCATCTGCAAACCAGAACTTCAGACTGGGATTAAGTGTGTCAGTGTGGTTACGATGATTAACCATGGGATTGATCCTATTAACTGGGATTGATCCTATTAACTGGTGGCCTCCAAAATGGCTTATCCCAAGGACCTGGGGGATCCTTGTAGACAAAATGTCATGTGATGTGGATAGTTGTAGTGAAGGAATAGGAATTGGATGAAACTAATGGAAGAAGCTTGGGTGGGGGGGGGGGCAGACTCTAGACTTATTTATTTGGAACCAGCATTTATTAATCAAGCAGCATTTGACCTTGATTAGTGTACATCCCACATACACTTTATATGATTTGAAAAACCATCAGGAATTTCAAGTAGTTAATTTACATAAGGCTTGTGTGATCTTAGTCCAATTTATTCTACATATGATAGATCATAGTTTTGTTTATTTATTTAGTTTTTTATCCTTCCCCTCTCCTGAACGCACCTTAATTGGGTTTCCTGCTTCCTACCATGTTACTGTCAGCCAGATCCAAAACAACACCTATAGGTTTTTACCTCGGACTTGATTGGCAGGCTTTTGGAACTGAGATAGCTCCTGCCATGCCATTTCCAGCCAGCAGCAAGATGACCCCCAGTGGTATTATGGGGTTGTGGTATCTCAAGTGGCCTGTGGGTTTGATTGGGTGTTGAACCGGCTCTGAATACTGAACCAAATATAGTCCCCCCACCATATACTGTGATTTTTCAAACTACTGAATGACCATCCTACTTTTGAAGTCCCAGCTGGACAGGAATTACAAGAGGTTTAATGAGCTATGTTCATGGCCAACATGTTGCATTCAGCTTGGTAAGAGCCAGTGTGGTGTTTTGGTTAAGAGTGGCGGATTCTAATCTGGAGAATAATGCACTTCTTTCCACAGTGCTCACTTGATGTTCTGGACAGACTGGGGTCGGAATCCCCGGATCGAAAGAGCGAGCATGGATGGCACATTGCGAACCGCCATCGTCACCAGCAAGGTCTATTGGCCCAATGGGCTTGCCATCGACTATCCAAACAGATTGCTATATTTTGCTGATGCATACCTCGATTACATCGATTTCTGTGATTACAATGGAAACAACAGGCGGCAGGTGGTGGCAAGTGACTTGGTATGAAAAAAGACAAATGAGGGCTACCATAACAGTATTTGTTTTCATCTTTTTCATCCCTTCCCCTCCCCTGTGCTTGGGTTCCCACTGCATGTTGGCTGCAGCTCCTATGTCAGCCATTTGGTGCTTGCATCCATTACCCTTTGTCAGAATTCCAAGGTGTCCACAGGGTCAAAAAGATTGGTGACCCCTGACTTAGAAAAATAATAAACCATAGATTATGGCAGTAATTTTTGAAAAACTAATTAGATCCAGTGTATTGACTCCATGGGCAGGAGGATGTCTACGTTCTGGAATATACCCTCCCCCCTCTCCAGCTGTAGTCCAGAATGACAACTTACAGTGTTGCTCCTTGTCAGACAGGACAGCATTTGGGTGGCAGTTTTGGGTGCAGTGGGAGGCATACATACATACATAAGCCTTTATTGGCATAGTAAGAAAGAAATACATAAATCAGGAGCAAATGCATGAATACATGATAGATAAAAGCGTCTCCACGGAGCATGCAACAAGCACGCTTCTCTATCTGAGAACTTCCCTCAACTATCTCCGCAAGAATGTGAAATTGGCTTATCTCTTCAACAAAGCATCCACAGGATCCGAGTTGTTTAACAATAGAGATAACCTAGTCAGATCAGGCAGCCCAGATTGGAAGAAAAAATGTAAGTTGGTATATTTAGATCTGATGTTATCAAATCTGGTGCAGTGCAAGAGTTGGTGAGTCGGGGTTTCAACCACATTAAGTTTGCAACTGCATAGCCTTGCAGTTTTTTCTAAATTGCTGAACCCACCCTTTAATAGGCCAGTAGTGGGAGGCAAAAAAAAGTTAAATCACCCACTGAAACACTTTTATTTTGCTCAGTCAGAATGCTCAGTCATGTTTTACCAAATCAAAAAAGGAAAAGGCATAGTGAGCAGGTATAGATTATATCTTTCCATTATGCTCTATTATTCTGTTATTATTTTATTATTTCATACTCATTGTGGATTCTGGGAGGTATCTTGCCTTAGGTTGCAGGAAAAGAACTGTCTTCAGCCTAAAGAGCCTTCCACCAGCCCAAGGATTATCTTTCCTACTCAAGTGGTTTTTCTGTTGGAGGAAGAGCCACTTAAATGAGAGAAAGGTTTTCAAGCTACATGGTGACTTCAGATTTTTGTTTAGGAGAGTGGTAGGATAATGACGATCTATGGAAACCAGCCCTTTGCCCTTCTTTTAGGTTTTGCAGCATCCTCACGCCCTCACAATCTTTGAAGATTTTGTATACTGGAGTGAGAAATACACCAACCGTGTTATTCGAGCCAACAAGTGGCATGGAGGAAATCAAACTGTTGTTATTTATAATATTCACCAACCTTTGGGTATTATGGCAGTCCACCCTGTGAACCAGCCATCTGGTAAGTCTGGCAGACTATGTTTTGCCACAGAAAAGCAAAGCATGTGACTATTAACCAATACTGAAAGTGGTTTTTACGCAGCTATCTGCAGTGAAGCTCAAACTAAGCTAGGGCACAGAAACATTCCTTTAAGGCTTCCATAAATGTACTGGGTCATTAGGTGAAATGTAAATACAGTGGACAGGATAATAGTGAATTAAGATAACCTTGTCTTAGCAGTGAATGAGAACTTCAGAAATGTCTTCTGTAGACATGATTAGGGGCAACACTGATTTCAAGCAGTGGCATAGTGGTTAAGAGCAGGTGTACTCTTATCTGGAGGAACTGGGTTGATTCCCCGCTCTGCCGCTTGAGCTGTGGAGGCTTATCTGAGGAATTCAGATTAGTCTGTGCACTCTTACACACGCCCGCTGGGTGACCTTGGGCTAGTCACAGTTCTTCGGAGCTCTCTCAGCCCCACCTACCTCACAGGGTGTTTGTTGTGAGGGGGGAAGAGAAAGGAGTTCGTAAGCCCCTCACGTAGCTCAGATTTCAGCTCAATGTGTGTGACCGTGTTTGGCCGTTTCTCCAGCCTTTTCTACATTATTAATCTTCCCTCTAATTCAGATCTACCTCACCTTTCACACTATGGAACTGAGTGGTTTATTCCCTTTGTGGCCCCCAAGTGTTATCCATTCATTGTTATCACTGTCTTCGGGAAATGGTGTATACAGCCTTGAATTCTGGTCGTAGTGGGTGTGTAGAAAGCTAGGCATGACAAACTTGAGCTCTTGTCCCTTGTCCCATCTCAAGTGATGACTTAGAGGATCGTGCATGCTCAGTTTGTGCCACGGCGCTTTGCTGCATTTTTTGATTTATCAGTGCTTCTGTTCTCATCTCAGGTACCAATTCTTGTGCCTCATCCTCCTGTAGTCACCTGTGCCTGCTTTCTTCACTGGGACCGCGGTTTTATTCCTGTGCCTGCCCATCAGGATGGACTCTCTCACCTGATAATGTGAACTGCATGAGAGGTGGGCAAGAAAAAGAATGCAAAAGAAGCTCTTGCCAGAGATGTGTCTAGTCCATGGTTGAATTTTTCTGCTAAACTGAGGGGAGGGGGGAATCTCCTGAATTTTGTTGATATCATTATAATCATTGGGCCTAAACGTGAGGGAGCTTTCACCAATTCTTCCATTTTGTTGAAAGCCCTCTTTTTTCCCCTCAGTCTGCTCCTGAAGATTTCCATCCATCTCATAGAATCAGTATTTCTGAGACCTCTGTGGGCTGCAGGAGGGGATCAACTTTTAGACCCAACCTCTTATGCCATATTCATTGTAACGAGCTGTAACAGTTCTACAGCAGTGAAATTACTATAGTAGTATCGTCAAGGAGAATCGGTAGCCATTGCTTTTGAATTCTTACATTACAATTTTTGTTACATGTAAGTTTATATTCCAATACAGCAGGAGTTGTACCTCCTGTTATACACTAACAACATATTATAACAAAAAGTCAAAGGGTCTGTGAGGGTTGCCCCTTGCCTAGCCTGGTGCTGCTGGGTGTGTTGTCCTTCCTTCCCTTCACCTGGGTGATCTGTGTCTCATTCTGACTCCGTTGGTCTACATTGGGAGCAGGTTGTTCCATCTTGCTAATACTCCTGGGCCTCCTGGCTGTCTTCCATTGGTGGAGTTGGTTCAGGGTGGCCTGCCAGTGGGTGATCACTAAGGCCTGAACGAAGCTAGGGTTAAAGCCGCTTGGGACTGATGAGCAGGTTGTCTGGCCCAACTTGTGAGGCCTCTCTCTGGCTCTCTTCCTTCTTCTCTGCCACACTTTCTGTTCCTCTAACTTCTTATCCCCATCGTTCCACTCTGCTTGTGCCAGGAGGTCTCCCTGCCTCCCTCCTCCTTTTGTTATTTCTCCCCTCTCAGTCCTCCAAAGACCCTCCCCTGCTTCCTGATTAGGCCGCTGGCTGTCTTTCTGGCCCATCATGCTTGTGACCCTGCCCCTTCTTTTAGACCTGGAGTGCGTGGGGCCAGCTTCCTCCTCTCCCAGTCACACCAGAGTGGACATCCCAGGGTCAGCCAGGTGCAACCTGGGTCCTTGATGCAAAGGCCCGGGATACCTGAACCTCTGCTGCTTGTCACTACCAGCTGTTGCCGCTGCCCATTTTGCTTCTAACTCCTGCAGGGCAAGCCAGCATTAGAGGTCTTCTCTGGCCCACTGTTCTCCCCTGCACCCTTCCTGACACTGTTGGTGGGTCCCGAGGGACGGCCGGGTGTCAGGTGGTTGCGGCAGCTGGCCCTGGCAACGTGGGAAAATGTGGGCCAGCAGCTGTTGCTGACTCTGGGCAGGGGCCATTGATGAAAAAAGGAGATATTCACAAGGTTCAGGCTCACCTGTTTCAAATGCTCTTATCAGTTATGGCTTGGGAGTCCTGATATTGATCAGAGTTGCCAATTCGACTGCTTAACAGAGTAAACCTAAGCAAGCCTGTTTGGAGCAAAGTCCCATTTTATTCAGTGGGGCTTACTCCCATGAAAGGGGCTTCAATATTGCAGCCTTAATCCAGTTGACTTGATTGCAATTCTGGCATCCAGTTAAGTATTTATATAATGCAAGTCGGTGGCAAACATAAGTATTACATGCTGATGCTGACATTTCTCATTGCAACGTACTGTAATTATCATTTGTGATTTTGAAAGAATCCCCTTGAAAAATTCAGACACTAATCTTTGCAGATGATGTTTTATTTTGCTTGCCAGGAGAGACTTCAAAACTCATGTTACCCACATTTCCCTTTCCATCACAGGGATATTGAGAATTCTTTACCACTATTTGGCAGAGTTAATATTACAAATTGCTTGGTTGACAGATAAGTTATAATCCCCAAATTGCAACTTTTTTCTCATGTTACCTTTGCCATTGTTTCATAATGCAATCCTGTGGTATTTTTATGCTTCTCTGCTTTCATTGCAAACTTTGTGAAAACTTTTTAAAGCATCGGTACTGTTGGGCTATATGTATGTTTGGGCTCCTTACACACAGGGTGCTTTTGAAAATTTGGGCATTGATGTATAGCTGAAATCTTTGGGCATTCATGTATAGCTGAAATCTTTAAGACAGTATTGTAAGGGTTGCCTTAGCACTTTCAATATAGTCTGTCCTGGAAGTAATTCCTGGTTGCTTTGGTGTTAGCAAATCAAAAATTGAAGAACCACATAGGGGTCTGCAACCTGTGATTCTCCAGATGTTCATGGACAACAATTCCCATCAGCCCCTGCCACAGCCAATTGGCCATGGTGGCAAGGGCCGATGGGAATTGTAGTCCATGAACATTTGGAGAGCTGCAGGTTGAACGCACTTAATGGAGTTGGGATTTCCTGTGATCAAGATACATGTGGTTCTAGGAATTTGTGATCAGATGTCCTGGATGTATATGTTAGCTACAAAAAGCATGGTGGTGGCTTGATAGTTTGCAGCACTTGAAAAGGTTGTGTGTGTGTGTTTGGGAGGCAGCTTTTCTCCTGTGCCATTTTCCTGTTCAGAGGTCCCTGTGTGTTCCCTCTGAGCCCTTCTGTGCTGATTTAAGCCCAAGGAATAATAATTTAAAAAAAGACAAGACACCATACAGTGCCAAAGGTGTCTGTTTAGGGAAATGGGGTAGGTGTGGGGTTATGAATTCAACACCAGCACTCAATATCAAGTGCCGTAGCCCTCATCGTGATCAGCTGCCTTTGCCCCCAAAGTTACTTTTTGCCTCTGAAATAGTCCTGGGGATCCAATCAAGGATCTCTAACATCCCATGTATGCTCAGTCTTTCAGTACAGTCTTGGACACTGAACATTTCAACTGGACTGTTCTAGAGTAAGCATGCAAATCAGTTTCCATGCGCGTAATGCAGATATTTTAGTATCTCTTTCAGGAATTCACCAACTGTAGACTTTTGTTAATCATAGAAATGTGTGAGTGTAAAATTCTGGTGTTTATGGTGCTTTTTTACAGTTGAGGAGCCGTTCTTGATAGCCGTAAGAGATACCATAATTTACGGCATTTCTCTGAATCCTGGAGAGAAAACCAACGATGCTATGGTTCCTATCGCAGGAGTGCAGAATGGCGTGGATGCTGATTTCGATGACACGGAGCAGATGATTTACTGGGTTGAAAGTCCAGTGAGTAACGCAGTCGATTCATGTAGTAATAACTCTGCTTTCTAAAATTGGTATAAGAAATGGGAACTATAAACAGTACCCGGGCATGCTAATCTCAGCACTGGTACAGTGTGATACGGCTCGTGTCAGCATTGTTCTTGATGTGGGGAATGTAATCCTATTATGAAATGCTAATTTCTCGCTTAGTTTCATAACTGCTCACTTGCAAGTGGTGCCAAATGTTAGGCTTATATTTTAAAAAAATAATAATTTCACTTATTAACTTCATTCACAAATCACCGTTCAGCTCAGAGCACTCAGGGTAGTGAACGGTAGAAATCAGTTTAAAAGAATGTTGAATTGAAACAATTAATGATGCTTAAAAAATGTCAGTCATCACACCTGTTTGCTTCACTGGCTGCATGTCTGAGGGAATAAAAAAAAGACCCGAGTCTTGTTGGTTTTAGTGATCTGCTGGTCATGTGTGGTGGCGTGATATGCTGAGAATTCTGGTTGCATGAATTTCACTATAGTCGTAAGCTTATTAGCTTTCCTTAGGATAGCCTTGATATTTTATTTATTTATTTATTTATTTATTTTATTGGTTGGGTTTATATACCGCCCTCCCCCGGAGGGCTCAGGGCGGTGAACCAAATATGAAATAGAGCTCATACATCAGATTAAAATTCAATAAATATCAGTTAATAGGCTCTAATAAAATAAACCCCATCCCATTAAAATGCAGCATTATTAAGATCAACATAAAAGATGGCAACTGCTAACCATTCCCTTAAAAACCGGAAGGAAGGGGCGGCAGGCTCCGCTTGATGTTATAGGGAGCTTGATGTTATTGAGAGGAGGGGGGGGGCATCAGCGGCTGGTCTCCCCAAAGTCCCGGCGGAACAGCTCGGTCTTACAGGCCCTGCGGAACTCACTAAGGTCCCGCAGGGCCCGGACAGCTGATGGAAGAGCGTTCCGCCAGGCCGGGGCCAGAGCTGTAAAGGCTCTGGCCCGGGTGGAGGCCAGCCTAGCTAGGCCTGAGCATGTTCTCAACACAAGTGCAGTACTTTCCGGCTGTGCTGCCTTGAATGAGGGTTGCCAGCCTACAAGTGAGGCCTGAAGATCTCAGTATACAAGATAAGCCAGAAACAGTATAAATATGACCAAAAAAACCCCACCTCTGTCTGGCTCAAAAAACATCGTTAAAACGAACCCTTCAATAGAATTAATTAAAAAGTCTGTATCAAAAGACCAACAATAAAGAAAAACAGAAAACATGGATAACGTATAACAAACAGAAAGGGGATCCCAAAATATACACTTAGAACTGAAAGTCTCTGTATAAATGATATCCCTTCAGTGAAAATCCAAACACAAGCAAGAAGGATTCCAATTGCTTGATGTTCAGCTGGATTCCACTTCAGGCGATAGGCCTCACACAAGCTTCAGTTAGTAGAAATATCAAGTGGTGGTGGTGGTAATGTTGACCCGGGTGAGTTCAACACTTTCAACCTGGGTCTCCTTCAGCCACAACAATGCAGTTCTGCAGAGACCACATTAAAATGACAGTAGAAAAACATAATGCTTAAAGCAACCTAAATAATCTAAATAATCAATAACCATACAGATGGTTCATACTTACAAATGCAGAGAATGACAAGGCATCTAGCCCAAAAGTGAGACTTCAATTGAGTAACAGGCCATATGCACATAAGCGAAATGGATGAGGCATTGTCAAGCAAGAAATAGCCAAGCCTTCTATCTCACACTGTTTGCAGCTGTTGCAGCCTGAGATAGACAGAACTTAAAGAATTATAACCTGAGGCATGTCCCCCTCCCCACCAAACCCTGCCCTTTTCATGCTCCACCCCAAATGAAATTTCTCAACCTGGAGTTGGCGACCCTGTGCATTATTGATTCAAGCAGTGTTGACGATGGCATACGCTGGTAGCATTGGGAGAGTGCTGCTGACAGTAAAGCTTTGGCTACTTATTTGATTTGATTTGATTTTTAATTTGTATACTGCCCTCCCCCGAAGGGCTCAGGGTGGTGCACATCATAATACATCAACAATACATGGTAGTACAACAAAAGTAAGCAATAATAATATCAATTGCACAGGCCCCACATAAAACAACAATTCAGTAAGGACTTAATCATTATACATCAGGTTAACAAACCAATAACAGTTAATAGTTAATAATGAGCATTGACATAATATTTCATACAACAGCATAGTAATAACATAGGACAAGCAGAATACCATAATAGTCCAAATATTACAAACAACATAACAATAATATAACAGCAATATTAGGATAATGTCCTATTAATATTAATGTCCTAACAACAGTAACCTAAATCCACAATAACAGCATTCCCTAAAAATAAAGCAAATCACCCAAAATTTAACAAGCTCATCTCTAACCTGACATAATATACACAAATAGATGGCGACTTCCCAATAATAGCATACTCCTACAGCCCATGACAAGGAAAAGGAAGAGCAATCCGAAGAGTGTCACAACCTCCTTAAGTGGAACCTCAGCCTGTGGGTTCTGTGGGGCAGAACGAGGAACGAGTCGTTCAAAGAGAATGCAACATTTCCCTTTTTTACTTTTCATTTAACAGCACATCGTGTAGGAACATAGAACTTAGTAACATAATAGAACCATGATCTTTTAAGGGTTAACCATGAACATTTTTCCTTTTCACAGCATGCCCACCCTAAAGTCCGTTTCTTTCCTCTTGTTGGTGGCCCAGGAATTCTCCAGCTGAACACTCTTTGCACTGGCTTCGAAGAGGAGGGTCCCAAGAGAACTCCACACAAAACACAATAGATTCTGAAATTTAAAATTTAGAACAAAAGTCTCCCTCCGTTACCAGTTCCCGTACACGCATTATAGTTACCTCAAACAAGGTGTTAAGAGCCTGTAATTAAGTTTCAGATTCCCCGCTGGGCAGACTTGCTTTCCTCTTCTGCTTTCCACACCTCCTGCACCCTGGTGCATCTAGAGGCCCCACCTTTTCCTGTCTCATATCTAGGGGTTACACGAGCAACATTGGTTGTGTGGAAAGTCAGTGTTGATTACCAACTTGTTTGCCTGTGAAAGAGGGTTGATAGTAATGTTGCCTGGTAATTTGAACTTTTTATTCTGTACCTCCATTTGGAATTGGGGCTTTTAGTTCTGTTTATTGCACTGTTTTTGCAATTGCACTTCATGCCTTTGCCTTCAATTTTTCTTTTGCGTTTGCAAAGGCCTAGATTTGGGACTCTTCAGTTTGGAGAGGAGACGTCTGAGGGGGGATATGATTGAAGTCTATAAAATTATGCATGGGGTAGAAAATGTTGACAGAGAGAAATTTTTCTCTCTTTCTCACAATACTAGAACCAGGGGGCATTCATTGAAAATGCTGGGGGGAAGAATTAGGACTAATAAAAGGAAACATTTCTTCATGCAACGCGTGATTGGTGTTTGGAATATGCTGCCACAGGAGGTGGTGATGGCCACTAACCTGGATAGCTTTAAAAGGGGCTTGGACAGATTTATGGAGGAGAAGTCGATGTATGGCTACCAATCTTGATCCTCCTTGATCTGAGATTGCAAATGCCTTAACAGGTGCTCAGGAGCAGCAGCAGCAGGCCATTTTCTTTCACATCCTGCATGTGAGCTCTCAAAGGTATCTGGTGGGCCACTGCGAGCAGCAGAGCGTTGGACTAGATGGACTCTGGTCTGGTTCAGCAGGCTCTTTCTTATGTTCTTATGATAATTGATTATATCTTGATGAGAGCATCCCTTAGTAGCCATTTGCTGTAAGAAAGCCATGCAAGTTTTCCTTGTTTGAGCTCATATAATGGCATTTGTCTAAAGAGAAGAAGTCTATAATATAATGGAGTGGAGGCTGCTGTTATAAAGGAAACAGAACTGTAGTCTGTTCCACTGTTTATTGCATGTATTAGCTTGCACTTACTGCATTGTTAATCTGTTACATATCCATTTTTGCATTGTTTCTGACATATCATTTTTTGCATAGTTTCTAACTTTTGCGATCCTAATCCTATTACATTGTCCTATTCATTGCATAGTCCTATGGTAATGCTGTTTGATCGCATCATCTTACACTGCTTTGAGTCTCAGTAAGAATGGCAGGCTACGAATGAAGTAAGTAAATAAATACTTTTTTTCTCCACTAAGGGTGAAATTCATAGAGTGAAGTCTGATGGAACGAACAGGACTGTATTTGCCCCGGCAGCTATTATTGGATCACCTTTTGGCCTAGCTTTAGATTGGATATCTGGAAACCTGTACTATAGTAACCCTGCCACGCAATCCATTGAGGTAAGCACCATATCTTCACAATTATTAAACTATATTATTGCAATCCAGTTGATAGAATTCATTCATACCTATAGTGTATAGTCAGTCTAGATTGCACGATGAAGCTCATGTAGGTTTGTATTTTGTTTGCATCAGCTAGACCATAGGTGTCAAACTCGCGGCCCTCCAGATGTTATGGACTACAGTTCCCATCATCCCCTGCCAGCATCATGCTGGAAGGGGATGATGGGAACTAGTCCATAACATCTGGAGGGCCACGAGTTTGACACCTGTGAGCTAGACTTTACATCGGTTCCTGTTGTCTGATACTATGTTTGTTGCTTGATGGAACAAAATCACCCGACTTGGATCTGTTTTGCAGGTACTGAAACTTCACAGTGAAGTAGTCTACCGAAAGACACTAATTACCAATGACGGTACCTCAGCAGGCTCCGGGATGCCAACTGGTTTGACTGTCGATCCAGTCAGAGGGTGAGTTCAAAGAGCTGCTTTTGGCTTTAGTCTGGTTTTATTTTTATGCCTCTGTAATCCTAAACTGATTCTATGGAATTCAGTTTGGTTGGTCTCAGTGAAACTTCTTTCTAAGTGGGAAGGCTTTGGGTTACTACTAAAGAGCGCTCGTTGCTTTGATTCTGTTCTGTCTTTCATTGTGACGGCTTCAGGGTAGGCTACATTACTCTGTGTCACAGTTTATTAAAATTGGACTGGATCTAAACCATGGGGCTGGCTGGCTCCAAAGATGCAACTCATTATGTTACTTGTTAGCTTTAAATGATTCTTGAGTTGTAATAGTTTAAATGAGAGCCGGCATGATGTATCGTTTAAGAGTGGCAGACTCTAATCAGGAGAACTGGGTTCAAGTCCCCGCTCTTCCACATGGAGCCTGCTGGGTGACCATGGGCCAGTCACAGTCCTCTCTGAACACCCTCAGCCAGAGGTGGGATCCAGCAGGTTCTCACCAGTTCCCGAGAGTGGGTTACTAATTATTTGTGTGTGCCGAGAAGTGGTTACTAATTGGGTCTGCTTTTCCGTTAGAAATTCCATTAGGTCCAAAAAATCATGAAGTCCTGTTGTTTCCTATGTGGCTGGTTAGCGAAGGTAGAAAACGGGATAATTCTCCATGTTGGGCTGGAGAAGTAGTTGTTTCTGTTGGCAGTAGACGATAGGACTTGCTATAATAAGTTTAAATTATGGACAGAAAGATACCAGCTGGAAATCAGGAACTTTTTTTTTTACAGTAGGAGTTTTTTACAGTAACAGAGAAATTATTAACGCCCCGCCCCCGGAATGCCCGGCCACGCCTCCGTCATGCCCCGCCCAGCCCCATTGGCGCTACGCCACTGTTTGAATCCCACCACCATGGGAACCTGTTACTAAAATTTTTGGATCCCACCACTGTCCTCAGCCCACACAGAGGCAGGCAATGGCAGACCACCTCCGAACTTCTCTTGCCTCGAAAACCCTACAAAGCTGCCATAAGCCAGTTATGACTAGATGGGGTGCACGTGCAGACACACACACACACACACGCAAGTTTAAATATGTCATGCGGTAGAAAATGAACAAGGATTGGATTATACCAGGCACATGAAGGAGAGGGTCCATTTTGTTCCCACCCTCGAAAACCTACCCCAGGAATTAGGGAACTCATGTTGACACATGGAGCAGAGCTGAAATGAAGATAGCAGTTTGGCAAAGTGATAACCAGTTTTTTGAACTCGCTGGTAGGATCTAATCTTAAGTGTGTCAATTTCAAAATGGGGCAACTGAAGAGTTTATGGAGGGAGCACTTCCATTCAAGGAAAATGGATTTGCTTCAGAAAATCAGAGTATGCTTTACTAAATGTGCTCCTCGTTCTAAAGGTGCTGCTGGCACGTGCACACATCTCGTTTTAGTTCCAGGCTGGTGACACCCTCTATTCTTGATACTAAATAGCTTCTTGTTTGGCCAGGCATGGCGAGTGAAAGTTCTCAAGCCAGGAAATGGGGGGGGGGGGGCTGCATTTCACCCCCCACCCCTTTTTAAGACTACTAGTACTTAAATTAATGGATAAGCCTACTTGTAGTGATTTCTGTTTACTGGAAACTTTAAAAAACTTTCTATTGTGCTTTCACAATACGAACAAGTTAAAACAATAATATGCAAATATGTATACCTATATATAAAATGAAACTTCTAAACGGTAGCTGAACTTCTGAAAAGTAGCTGAATCTTTTTGAAGGCTCATTATCCAACTGGTGAAGGAAGACTTGTCAAACAAGGAGGCTTTCAGGTAGATCAAAAGAATGTGATTTTATTGGAGACTGTACGAATCAGACTTCCTTTCTTCAGGTCACTGGTTTTACCAGAGTCTGATTTGAGCTATTTGGAGAGACAGTATATGAATGTGCTAAGCTCTGGAAGATGACAGTGAGATCATAAATTGGCATTCCTGTGTAGCCAAGTTTAGAAGCTTAGTGCAACTCCATTTTAAACAGCTTCTCTTCCAAATGGGTACACTAACAGTAGCAGAGAGGCTGAAAAGTGCTTTAAGTGGCTTGTGTGAATTTGATCTTGGCTTTTTTGTTATGCTGCTGTCTAGGTTTAGAGATACTGGGGAACTAGTGCGTGTTAGTTAGGATTTGGGTGCATTTCTGAAACTACCCAGATAGTACCAGGGAGTGAAATTTTGTGTAGATTATTTAGGGTAACTGTAAAAATATCCTGCTGTACCATTTGGCTCAGGTTTAATTATTTGTTCAGTAATTTCTTTTGCATTTTCCTGAAACATGTTTTTCAGAATATATTAGACATTCCACATGGCTACCACCAATGATGTAATGTGACAAAGATGGAGTGGGAAGTCACTCTTTGTAGCTTTCTCGACATAAACTGAAGTTACATAATACACAGCTGTTGGGTGAACTAGTAACTTGTGGATTTGCTTGCGAACCTTTCTTAAGGTGTTGGGAGGTTCATGGAAATTCTTGCCTCACCGTAGGAGTTTGGGTTAGACAAAATGAAGCTGAATTTCGAATAGCCCTATGGTTATTTGCACTTTCCCCTGAAGTGGGGAGTGATTTTCATGTCAGTTTGCTTTAGTAACAATTGCAAGGCTTTACTGTCAAATCCAGCAACACAAACACTCCTTTTTTTGAGAGCCAGTGTGGCTATAGGTTGAAATCCTGGTTTGGAAGATCCTCTCTGCTGCACAGGTTGCTTCAAGGATATTGTGAGGAAAAAGGGACCCCTCCTTGCCATCCTGAATGCCTTGGTGGGATAAAAATGTAACGGGTAGACTCTTAGGCCCCTTCCGCACACGCAGAATAATGCACATTCAGTCCACTTTCACAGTTGTTTGCAAGTGGATTTTGCTATTCTGTACAGTGAAATGCAGCTTCAAGGTGCATTGAAAGTGGATTGAAAGTGCATTATTCTGCATGTGCGGAAGGGGCCTACTACTTGGCCAACTGAGATCCCTCAAACACGTTACTCCTGTCAACTTTTGTGATAGTTGTGATAACGTTTATTTCAGGAAACTGTATTGGACGGATCAAGGAACTCACACTGGGATCCCAGCAAAGATTGCTGGTGCAAACATGGATGGCTCAGATATCAGAACCCTCTTCACTGGCAACCTTGACCATGTTGAGTTTATCACCCTTGATATCAAGGAACAAAAGCTCTACTGGCCTGTCACAAGCACTGGGGTGGTACGTATGCACATGTGGATGCATTGTTGTGGGTCCTAATTTTTGTGTTGTTGTTCTAACAAAAAGAGCTTTTAAAAATAGTACTGACGTGATTGACGTTCCAGAGAAAGTGAAAGACACCATAGGGTCTCATTTATGTTGCAACTGGAATAAATTCCGCTTACCAAGTTTTTAGAGGATGATTTTTCAAAGTCAAAAGGAATGCTCATGTGTATGTTTCTACTCACCTGTAGAGGGGCTTTCCATCTGTGCTTACAAACAGAAGGATCCCTGGTGCAACATTTTCCTTATTGTGATTTTGCTAAGGGCATTGTGGGCCAGTGGTGGGTAAGGCTCCAACCAGGCTTGGGGATATTCATGAATGAAGAAAGGTATACTTTATACTATATTGCTATATGTACATGTGTACTTTCCCCAGCCAAACAAGTTGCAGCTCAGGAGGGTGCATGAGATTGTGAGAATGGTTATCCTGTTATTTATTCATAAACATTACGTTACAGTCTTTTACTTTAAAAACACTTAGGGTGACCTACAAAACAAAAGTAATACAGTCATGTAGGATCGCCCAGATACTAGTCGATTAACCCTTAAATGAACAAAACAATAAATGCAAAATAACAGAATAAGCAAAACAAATAGTAAGCATTCATCAAAATAAATCACTAGGCCTATACCACGTCACTGTTTTGCTTTTGGAGTAGTCCAGTACTATTCTGCATTGTTTAACATGTGTCTAATACTTACGCTTTCTTAAACACTGCTGTAATCGTAGCCTTATTGCTTGGCTTCTTAGATGTCTCATCCTATTGATTGTATTGACTCACACTGTATAATCTGTCTTGAGTCTCAATGAGAAAGGTGGATTGTAAATAAATAAAAATGCAGATCTAAATTAAGATCTTGGAAGCACCCATAATACAAAAATGAAATCAACAGCATCAGTGGACTAAAAGCTAGAAAATCTTAAAAAGATAACATGGAAGCAAAACTGTTGGCTTTAGGAAGATATTTTATTTAGTCCCCTCCCAATTTATCCTTTTTAAAAGTTTGGCTACAATCCTGGAAAGTAATTTCCACTTTCCTAGGAGCAAATATCATTGACGAAAGTTAGGCTTACTTCTGAGTAAATTTGCTTAGGGATTCTTCCATGAATTTCATGTCATGTCTAGTTGGGTCCTAATGTTAGCTTTTATTTGGGATTATGTGAGGTGATATGGAGTTGATCTAAAGTTAAAAGGAAAAACTGAGGGGTTTAGTTTCAAAAACCAGGTGTTCTCTTGCATGTGGATAGCTGAATTGAATCTGTGATATTTAATATCTTTTATCTTCCAGATTGAAAGAGGGAATGTGGATGGCACAAATAGGATGACCTTGGTTTCTCACCTCTCTCACCCCTGGGGTGTGGCTGTCTATGGTTCTTTTCTGTATTACACTGATCGTGATTATGAAGTCATTGAGCGGGTTGACAAGTCTACCGGAGCAAATAAAGTGGTGCTGAGAGACAATGTTTCAAGACTGAAATGCCTCCGCGTTTATTATCGTGACAGTGAGTATTTGATGTAGCTTGTGAAAGCTCAGGGCAAAGAGAAAGAATTAAAATCCCCCCTTCCCCGCATGGGGCCGCCTCTTAAATTTATTCAGGAAGACCCCAGATCTTAAAGCTGGCAACTTGCTTATTAATTTATTCTGGAAAGTATAAATAAATAACTGGTTGTGGTGGGTTTTCTGAGCTGTGTGGCCGTGGTCTGGTAGATCTTGTTCCTAACATTTCGCTTGCATCTATGACTGGCATCTTCAGAGGTGTATCACAGAGGGAAGTCTGTTACAGACTTCCCTCTGTGATACACCTTTGAAGATGCCATCCACAGATGCAAGTGAAACCTTAGGAACAAGGTCTAGCAGACCACGGCCACACAGCTCAGAAAACCCACCACAACCAGTTGAATCCGGCCATGAAAACCTTTGACAATACATACGTAAATAAGTTGCCACTTTTAAGATCTGTGTATATTTTATACACTCTGTATAACTGTACCTCTGTCCCAAGTCATTCGTTACCAGCTAGAAAATTCAAACACATTATTCGGTATTCATTAATTCAAACAATTTTTATATACACAACATTTCTTTATCACTATGGAAAATTGCCAATACTGTATATCAGAAACCTACACTTGTGTTTCGCTGGTTGCTAACAGCTGAGATATTTATATTGTTAGATGTCTACACTGTGTTTTTTTCACCAGTGACGGAGGACCTAAAACTTCTAACATTGTTCATCCCTTCTGCATTGTATCATCACAACACCCTTGTGAGATTGGTTAAGCTAAAGCAGGGGTCTGCATGGCCAATTGGCCATGCTGGCAGGGGCTGATGGGAATTGTAAGATTGGTTAAGCTAAAGCAGGGGTCTGCATGGCCAATTAGCCATGCTGGCAGGGGCTGATGGAAATTGTAGTCCATGAACATCTGGAGAGCCGAAGGTTGCAGACCCCTGGGCTAAAGACAGTGGCTGCTCCAAGTTCACCCCGTGAATTTTGACAATAGAAAAGGGATTTGAATCCAGATCTTCCCAGACTAGTCTGAGACTCTTAACTACTGCACCATGCTGGTTCTTGTTAGCTAGCTAGCTGATACATTTGTATTCTACCTGTCCTTAGGTGCTTAGACTGGCATATATGGTTATCTTTTCCTTATTTGATGCTCACAAAAGCCTTGTTAGATAAGTTAAGGTGAGAGACTGTGGTTGACTAAGGTCCCTTCCGCACATACAGAATAATTCGCATTCAATCCAATTTCACAATTGTTTGAAAGTGGATTTTGCTATTTTGCACAGTAAAATCCAGTTGCAAAGTACATTGAAAGTGGATTGAAAGTGCATTATTCTGCATGTGAGGAAGGGACCAAAGGTCCCCTTGTGAGTTTCTTAGCAGCATAAGCATAGTGGGTTTTAAAAAACAGTTTATTTTTCAATCTGTACATTGTGACACATTTGCCACCTGGAATTTTTGTTGCTTCAGATTTTTTCACTCACCTATTTTGTGTCTGTATTTGCTTTATTTACTTGTCCTCTTGGTCCTTTCGGATGGCGGCACAAGCAGTGAATTTCAGTTCAGGTTTACATGTCTCTCTTCCTCCTTTAGATTCTTCAGGTTCCTCCAATGGCTGCAGTAATAATGCTGGAATTTGTCAGCAACTTTGCCTGCCTGTACCTGGAGGGCTTTTCTCGTGTGCTTGTGCAACTGGCTTCCAGTTAAACCCTGATAACCGAACCTGTTCTCCGTACAATTCCTTTGTGGTTGTCTCCATGCTGTCTGCAATTAAAGGATTTAGCTTGGAAACATCTGACCACTCTGAAGCAATGGTCCCTTTGGCAGGAAGGGGTAGGTGAAGGTTATCGCTCCTGAGCAAAATCCTTTTATGTCTAATGTTCTGTTTTCTGCTGTTAGTGGGTAGAGCTGTATGTGCCTTAAGTAAACATATCGGTGGATTTTGTGCTGTTAAGTTAAAAATTAGCAAACAAGCCATCTGAGGGGAAATACTTGACTTTTTTATGCTAGATTAGAACATGGGAACTGAGAGCACAGTCAAATGAAACGATTCTTTTCCCCCCTTTGTACCTGGAGTTCTGTGAAAAATGCATGGCAGTTGTACATATAGGCATTATGTCTGCTACATCTAGTTACCGGTAATTTCAGATATTCCACATTGTGGATTTCAGGGTGACATCTATCCACTATAAATGCATCAGCTTCAGAGGGATCGAAAAAGATTCTTTGTTTATGCATCACTTCCAGGGGCTGAAAGGAATTTGGTAGTTCACACGTGCTTGTGCATCACTTGATTTCTCATTACTCGATGGCTGTTAAGTGAATGAGACCTGTGGGCCCTGCAGAATTTATCTCAGTTCTGCAGGGCCGGTAAGATGGAGCTGTTCCATGAGGCCTGTAGTTGAGTGCAGCTGCAGAGTTTGATCCCCCTTGACTGGCCTCCCTTCCCCTCCTTTTCTGTATTGTTATGATTATGTGTTATGCGGGTCATGGGCTGTTTTTATTTTAGTTTTAATTGTTCCACCCTGTTTTAAGGCATCATAGCGTAATGATTAGAAGCCGCTCTGAGCCTGCTTTGTCAGGGACAGCAGAACATAAATCTAATAAATAAATGTGTGAAACTTTCTTACTTGAAAAATACTGTGTTTGAGGTGATGTTGGCTGATACAAACACGTTGTCTCTCATATCTGTGGTGATATATTCATGCAGGAAGATTAAGATCTATGCAAAAACCAGTTTCAATAAAATAAACCTCATAAAAATTTCCACTGAAATCATTAAGAATAGCTACACCAATTATAAACCTTTCTGCAGTGAAGTGAAAGCAAGTAGTGAACCAGAGCAGAAAACAGTCTTCTTGTGGTTGATAAAGCTGCAAGGGAAGGGAGATGACAACTACTGCTTTTTAAGGAAAAAATGTAGTGGTTAAAAACAACAACAGTTGTGAGTGGTTGTTTTTAGCAATTTAAAAGGTGGGATGGGTACAACAAGTTACCTGCTGCTGCTGCAGCTCAGATCCAAACAGAAATTATTCATTGGATAAAATTTCCTCTAAGGCCCCTCCCACACATGCAGAATCGCACTTTGCAGCTGGATTTTACTGTACGGAATTTTACTGTATGGAATAGCAAAATTCACTTGCAAACAATTGTGAAAGTAGATTGAAAGTGCATTATTCTGCATGTGCGGAAGGGGCCAAAAAAGGTCCAATCTGTGGTCATTGTAACATAGGCCCTTTCTGCACAGCGGAAAGGGCGCCTCTCCACCGGCAGAAATTATGTTCATCCCTTCTGCACGGGAGTGTGCGAGCGGCCCCGCAGAAGCCGGCGCAGAAGAGGTGGCTTCGCATGGAGCCGCCCCTTCTGCGTCCCCCCCACTCACCTCGTCCTCCAGCATCGCTCTGGAGGCCGTCAGGGACCCACCCACGCAGGTTGGAGGGCAGTGTGGGGTGGGCCCCTGACACCTCCAGAGCATGCTGGAGGACGAGGTGAGTGGAGGGGACGGGGAAAGCGCCGTCTTCCCAGCGGTGCAGTTCGCACTGCGCTGATGGGAAGACAGCATTTTGGAATAACCTCGCTAAACGAGCGAGGTTATTAGGAGCGGCTTCACGCCGCTCCTGGGTGGCCAGGACGGCGCTGCTACGATCCAGCAGCACCTCCTGTACGAACAGCTGCCCTGGGACAGTGTTTTTGCTGTCCCTGGGCCGCTGTAAATGGCCCGTGCGGAAAGGGCCATACAGTTTGCCTCTAAGAAAGCTCTTCTTCCAGGTCAGAGGTTAGAATTGACATATGTCTTCTAGACAAATAGGAAATTGTCAGTTTCTTTTCCTAAAAGGTCTAATACCCAGTCATAAGCTGAACGACATACAGCAAACAGAATATTAAATGAAGAGTCATATATTTTTTAAACATTTCAGGGAGAAATGCGCTACATGTGGATGTCCACATCCCTTCTGGTTTCATTTATTGGTGCGACTTCAGCAGCAGCGTTCGTTCTCAAAATGCAATACGCAGAATCAAACCAGATGGCTCCTCCTTCACGAACATCATCACAGACGGGATAGGGCGCAATGGGATCCGCGGCATTGCAGTTGATTGGGTATCAGGTCTGTACCACTCTAGTGCAGCAAACATATCTATGTTTTGTCAAAGGCTTTCATCGCCAGAATCAGTTGGCTGTTTTGGGTTTTCCAGGCTGTGTCGCTGTGATCGGGTAGTTTTAGCTCCTAAAGTTTCTATGACTAGCATCATCCGAGGCATGTGACTGTAAGATGTGTTTCTCTCCGTGGCACACATCTTACCATGACATGCCTCTAAAGATGCCAACTATAGATGTGGGCAAAACATTAAAAGCTAACACTACCAGACCATAGCTACACAGCTTGAAAAACCCACAACAGTCAAACATACTATGTGTTATGTTATTTGTGTTTTTGGAAATTTTAATGCCAAGAACCCCCGATATAAAAGTCATTAAAATAACTATCCACAATCATATATTCTTTAAAATTATTCTTGATGGGGGCCAGTTGTATGAAATCATTTAGAGCACTTCCATTATGCTCCACCACCCCTCTGTGCTCTCCTAACAAAACAGTTGAAGAGATTCTTGTTACTTCAGTCTTTTTTTGAAGTATGCTGTATGTAGTAAGGGTCACTTAGTCATTAGAATGGCTGCATCGGAATGAGGAAATGTTAGCTCTGAATGCATGACAGTAGTACACAGGTGTTGACTCAGAAGTAATTGCTGCTGATGTTAATAGAATCTTTGCCCTATTTGTCAGTTGTCTTTTCTTGGAATGCAAGTAATTGATGAGATGGTCTTTTAGGATATAAATGTATGGGCTAGTTTTTAGACTGTACACTAGAGGATCTCTGCATTTCTTGCTAGGAATTTTGCCATTTGTGCAGCCTATCAGCATTCGCATTACAACCTGCAGGCAAAAGCGTACCGCCCAGGGGGACATACAGAGTCAAATGTCCGTGGGCTATGGCCATTTAGTTACGGGGAGGGCGGAAAACCACTCCCACACCCACCCTCCTTCCCCCTGGGTATATACACTGATTTCAAGACCTGGTGCAAAAACCCGTTGTTGCACATGCACAGCTACAGTTCCATCAGCCCCTGCTGGCATGACCAATTGGCCATGCCAGCAGGAGCTGATGGGAATCGTAGTCCATGAACATCTGAAGTGCCAGAGTTGGACACCCCTAGTTTAGCATGTCAAATTAAGCCCTGCCTGGGGAAGATGTACAGAGACACTATCAAAACTAGTTGTTGTATCATAAACAGAGAGCTGGAGAGAGAAGGAAACGATCTTAGCCATACTTTACTCATTAAAGTCAGGTTTTAACCCATAGTTAAAACAAATCAAAGTTTTTTGTAAGCCCACTTAAAACTGTGATTTTTTTAAAAAAGTAATTTGTGGCCAGTATTTAATCATGGTTTAGGAAATCATGTGAAACCAAGATTAATTAAGAAAGTTCAGTGTTCTATCTGCTTAATTTTAGGTTGTAGAATGTTTCTTTGTATAGTTCTACATTGTTCTTCTGTACTTACTTGCATGTTCTCAACAAAGCTTAAGAATGAATGAATCCATGTTTTATGAGCCCTTCGGGGATAGGGCGGTATACTAAATTTAATTAATTAATTAATTAATAATAATAATAATAATAATAATAATAATAATAATAATAATAATAATAATAATAATAATAATAATAATAATAATAATAAATAATTTGCTTCAGTGTTTTTGTTTATTTTGTTCTATCCAGGAAATCTCTATTTTACTAATGCATTCCTGAGCGAGACATTTATAGAAGTTCTACGTTTAAACACTACATATCGCCGTGTGCTGCTTAAAACCACTGTAGATATGCCAAGGCATATTGTGGTGGACCCCAAAAACAGATACCTTTTCTGGGCAGATTATGGACAGAATCCAAAGATAGAACGTGCATTTCTTGACACTACCAATAGGACTATTCTGGTGTCTGAAGGCATTGTTACACCACGTGGCTTGGCGGTCGATCACAACAATGGCTACGTTTACTGGGTGGATGATTCTTTAGACATGATTGCAAGAATTTCACAAGATGGCGGAGAGCCAGAAATTGTCCGCTACGGCAGCCGTTACCCAACTCCATACGGCATTACTGTGTTTGAAAACTCTATGATTTGGGTAGACAGGAATTTGAAAAAGATCTTCCAAGCTAGTAAAGAGCCGGGAAATACTGAAGCACCAACGGTTATGAGAGACAACATCAACTGGCTGAGAGATGTTACGATTTACAACAGTCGCTATCAGTCACGGTCCCCTTCTGACATCAACCACAACCCGTGTCTGGAGAACAACGGAGGCTGTTCGCATCTGTGCTTTGCACTCCCTGACTTGGACGCCCCGAAGTGTGGATGTGCATTTGGATTGGTAGATAGTAGTGGTAAAAGCTGCTCTATTTCAACCGATGACTATCTGATCTTCGCTTTGGAGAATGCTCTGAAGAGCTTGCACCTGGATCCTGAGAATCATAGCCCTCCATTTCAAACAGTGAATGTATTAAGAACTGCAGTAGCTCTTGACTATGACAGTGTGAACAATGTGATATATTTCACTCAGAGTTCCCCATCAGGCACAGGAAAGATAAGCTATCTTCACACCCACTCTGGAACTGGTCGCCCCACCATAATAGCATCAGGTAATCACTGCTAAATATTGTTCAAGATCCCAGCACTTGACTGTATGACAGTCTGAACAATTTGGGCTGCTTTTTAAGGTTTCACATGTCTCCACAGTCAGGATATTATTGTAGCTCTGCCTGTAGTTTCACTAATAGTTTCACCCTAAAGAGGATTGTGCACTTCTGTGTCCATTGATTTCAGTGGACTTAAAAGGGTGTAACTTTGCTTAGGATTGCATTGTAAATCATGCTGTTCTACACGTATCTGTGCATAGGATTGCTGACTGTGCATAGGATTGTTAATGCAGGTCCTGCAGGGGACACAGTACAAATATAATAATAGTAGCAGTAATGAAAATAATAGCATACATGAAGTCTAGGACCCTCAACATGAATATATGTTGGTGTTGCAAAGGTTGGCAGTAGCCATGCTCTTGTGCAAGAGCATAAAGACTTACATATAACCACACCTTTGTCTTCTGTCATGTGTTTTAAAATGGTCTGTAAGCTTTAGACCTGCAGTCAGAGGCGTAGCAAGGGGGAAAGAGCCCGGTGCACTAGTGCGTCCTCTGCCCACACCCCTGCCACGCCCCACAGGGGGCGCCCGGTGTGTCACGCACCCCCATCCCCTTCGAGCTTCGCCTCTGCCTGCAGTATCCTTCTGTGACTGACTGCTGGAGTGAGAAAGGCCTTTGATACGTTACGGTGATTGACACGTAGTGTTTTCATGCAGAGTTTTTTTTGTTGTGCTTTGTGTTCTGTATGTCTTAAGATCTGGGAACTCCAGATGGTCTAGCCTTTGACTGGATCAACAACAGGATTTATTACAGTGACTATCTAAATCAGACCATCAGTTCAATGGCTGTGGATGGATCTAATCGCTCTGTGGTTGCACATGTTCCACGTCCAAGGGCCATCGTATTGGACCCTTGCCAAGGGTAAGTTGTGCTGTCTGCATGTTGTGTTGAGAAATAAGGGGTTCTGCTTCCATATAGCTTCTTGTTTCTCTGCCTCCGTTTTATCAACTTTTATAAGGGAGACCTTGAATTACCTGTTTCTTTTGTGACTGAGGAAGTTTGCCATATCCCTTTGCTTCAGGACTTTCGAAAGTCTATTTTGCTCCTGAAGGCTTCAGTTTTTCTACTAATTAACCATATTTGGATGTGTTGTTTGAGTTTGTTTGGCCTAATAATTCTGTTGGCCTTTACCCAAACATCTGTGTATTGAACATGGGAGTTTGTCTGCTACCTTTTTCATTCCTGCCTCCTCTTCTGATCCTTGTAAAACCTATGCCTGGATTGTGGGATCCATGTGGAAGAATAACGGCATGGGTTGGAAGGTTTGGTGTGATGAGGGGAAAGAGAATGAAGTTGCTCCTCCTTTGCCTCTGAAAGTGCAGTTCCACAGAAGGGATGGAGTTATTCCACCCCATGTTCCTCCTTATTCAAGCCCCTCCAACTCACCACACTATTTTCCTTCAGTGTAGGGAAGTTATTCTCCTTTGGGTTAATGCCTCCTATTTGCTCCAAGGCAGGATTTATGCAAATCAATTTGAGCCCTGAGAGGACCAGTAGGAGGTTCCCCTATCCCCATGTGACAGCCCTTCCACTCCAGGCAAGACTCAGGCCCCTTCTTCACCATCATGCAATAAGTATCAGGCAGCAAGTAGGAGGCACCACTGCCATCTACAGGGCATAATGAGGAATGACACTCGGTCATGAGAAGTCAATGGAGTTACCTGGGACAAAAAAGATCAAAGGAGGGCACACCTATCCTTGAAACTTCCACTGCATTATTCCAGGGAGAACATTTTACCAAGCTTTTACCCAGAGTCATTCAAGCTTTCAGCTACAAACAGGATTCTGCCAATCAGATTAAACTCTTGGCTTCTCCTAATCTAGACAAGCAAGTAACCGATTTTAAGTAATCAGTGTCTCTTTTGTCTGTTTGCCCCCTCTCACCCTATTTTGAGGAGGCTACGAGTGCAGAATTTGCTCTGTGGGTCAGAATGGTGAGCTGCAATGCTTCAGCCAAAGCTCTTCTCATAGCCTGAGTTCACTCTCTCCAGAAGTCGGTTTCAGGCAGTCAGTTCAAGGTTGACTCGACCTTCCATCCTTCTGGGATCAGTAAAATGACCCAGGTTGTCTGGAAGGCCACTGGAAACCACACCATAAATATAGTAAATGTTGTGATGTGGCATCATCCCAAGGGTCAGTAATGATCTAGTACAGTGATGGCGAACCTTTTTGAGACTGAGTGTCCAAATTGCAACCCAAGCCCCACTTATTTATCGCAAAGTGCCAACCCGACAATTTAACCTGAATGCTGAGGTTTTAGTTTAGAAAAAACGGTTGGCTCCCTCTTCCTCCGCCCCACCCACTCGAGCAGGAGCCAGCGTGCTCTAGCCTCCAGCAAGTCCCACACGCACTGCTCTGTGCCTCTCAAGCATCTCTGCCTCCTCTGCACCACCCGCCCCCCTTGGGCAACAACCACCCGGAGCACAGGCACCAGGCCCACCAACCAAGTCCTCACTGCTCACCGCAGTGCATGCACCTCGTGCTCAGTGCCCCAGGCCAGCCTAGATATGTGTGTGTGTGGGTATGTGATTTTCCGCACCCACATAATGAACTCTGTGTGCGCGTGCCCACAGAGGGCTCCGACTGCCACCTCTGGCACCTGTGCCGTAGGTTCGCCATCACTGATCTAGTATTTGCTCAGGGGACTACCTTTATCTTCTGGAGAGCGGAATGCACTGTGCCTGGGAACAGTTGCTTACTGTAGCAACAAACAAAACCAAAAACGATTATTCTTGCTTTCTGATTCTGTTAAGGAAGATTTTTTAAAAAATTTGGTCGATGCTCTGATCTCTGCTCTGCAGATTTCAGAAAACTTTAATAGGCATTAGAAAAAAACCCAAAACAGTTAAAACTAAATAAACGTACAGTTAAAAGAACATTATTACAAGGCATGTAAAACACATATTAAGAATGTGGCTACAGCTGCGGATATTTCTACCTCGGGATTATTCAGTAATTTGATCATTTTAATTTTGTCTGGAAGAGACTCAAATCCTGTAGGAAATAATGCAACCAGGTCAGATCTAAGATTATTATGTTTAGCGCAGTGAAGCAAGACATGAGCAAGCGAGTCTGGTATATGGAGACAGAACAGGCAGCGTCGCTCAAGATGAGCGATATTAGAAAAACGACCTTGGAGTAAAGCTGAGGGAAAGGAGTTAACATCTTGCTCTGGTCATAACCCATCTAAGTTTATAATTTACCAGTTGGTCCAGGTAAGTAGCAGGGTAGGATTTCTGGGGAGTAATTCCAAGAAATAATGGAGAACAAGAGCTCTGTGCTTTACTTAAAAGAAATTGGTATTCCTGTTCAAATAGTCTTGCTTTTAGTTGGTGAAATAACTCAGGAGCAGTAAGCATTAGTAAAGACTCCCAGGTAAAACCCAGAGAAAGGTCTGCATTTGGGGGCTGTGTTATGTAAAGATTGAGAAAATGCCTTAGAAGACTCCAGAAATTAAAACAAAAACAAAAACAAATGATCACCAAAGAGTCGCATGAAGCCCCCTCCCCAGATATTGGAACTTCTGCAGTTCTATCTGATTTTTGCAGAGCCATCTTGAAGACCCACTGCAGGACCTTAATCCAGACCCCCTAATCCATAAAAGCACACTGCTGAAGATCAAAAAAGCACTAAAGTTTGTGGCAGACACCTCTGGACGTAACTGTCCAGTTCTTGCCCAAGCTAAAGCATCACCACAGCGTGCAGCTTAGGCGTTGGTAGGTTGACCTCCTTTCAAAGTCTGATCTCCAACTGGGAAAATGTTTGACGGGATGCTTTTTTGGTCCCCTCAACAAGACGGTAATCAAATGCAGATTTCAAATGGAACCTCTCAAATCCTTTCTAAAGGCTCTTACCTGAGGACCTCAGTTTTGACCTCAGGGAAGCATACCTGCATGTTCCTATCCACCCTACTTGCAAGCAGTTTCTTTGCTTTTCCTACAGTGGTTTTCACTACCAGTAGAGACTTTGCCATTTGGCCTGTAGTCATCCCCCCAGGATATTTACAACATTCATGATTATATTGGTGGCATCCCCTCAGATTTAGGGTTGCCACATGTATTCCTACTTGGACAACCTTGGACAATCTTCATCCAGGGAATGTGCGCAACAAAAGACGCTCCAAGTTCTGCATCTTCACTTGGGGGGTGGGTGGGTTATTCCTCCAACAGTCACTTGAACCTGTTTTAGGAATGATGTTAATATTATTGCTGAGGTTGCTGTTTCACTTTACTTTTTGTTCAGTCCAATGTAGAGTTGATTTTGTTCAGTAGGAAGGCAAGCAAGCAAATACATTAATAATTGTGTTATTCATAGGTACATGTATTGGACTGATTGGAGTTCCAATGCTAAAATAGAACGAGCGACCCTTGGAGGAAATTTCAGGACTGCCATTGTCAGCACCGACTTAGTGTGGCCAAATGGACTTACATTAGACTACGAGGAACAGCAGCTTTATTGGGCCGATGCAAATTTGTATGTATTGGTGCTTGATTTGCTTGCAGTTGAAACTGTCTATTTTAATGTGTCTTAGATGCTTGCGTACGGTATTAGTCTATACGGTACTTTAGTAGTATAGAAACTGCATAATGAACATGATCAGTAAGAAGATTTTTTTTGTAGCCAGTAGTGTTCCATGTTAAGTTTATTTTCTTTTGCCAAGCGATCAAAATGGTGGGAATAAAACCTAGAAGACTGGTTGCTGTGTGGCCGTGGTCTGGTAGATCTTGTTCCTGTGCTGTGTGGCCGTGGTCTGGTAGATCTTGTTCCTAACGTTTCGCCTGCATCTGTGGCTGGCATCTTCAGAGGTGTATCACAGAGAGAAGTCTTCTTCTGTGACTTCTGAAGACTTCTCTCTGTGATACACCTCTGAAGATGTACCTACCAGACCATGACCACACAACCTAGAAAACCCACAACAACCAGTTGAATTTGGCTGTGAAAGCCTTCTACAATACATTGAAAACCCAGAAGAGTTTGAATTTATACCCCACTTTTCTCTTCTGTAAGGAGTCTCAAAGCAGCTTACAAACTCCTTTTCTCTTCCTCTCCCCACAATAGACATCGTCTGAGGTAGGTAAGTCTGAGAGGGTTCTTGAGAAAACTGACTTGCCCAGATTCACCCAGCACGAATCACATGGAAGAGTGGGGAAAACAAACCTGGCTCACCAGATGTGGAACATCAGGAATTGAACCCTGTTCTCCGCATTAGAGTCCACCACTCTCAACCACTACCGCACTCTGGCTCTCTTACTGAATGTTCTAATTTCCAGGAACCATTTTTATGGTTAGAACTTTTTAAAGACAAACAAAACAACAAACAGTAACAAACCCCAAAAAACATACGACAAGAGGAAGTATAAACACAATTAAGCCAAATATAAACACAATTAAAGATTTACCGTTTTCTCTCTAGTTATAGCTACAGAATTCATTCTCAGTTATTATTACTTATGAGATCCACACATTTCTCTGTTGTGTCTATGTTCTTGTTCATCTGTTCTCAAATCCCCAAATATTCTTGGACAGGCTACTAGGCTACCAGGATATTGCTGTTCTGTGCAAATGCTTATAGCTTTGAATGCAATGACATGTAATAGTGTTAATAGTTGATTGCTGTGCATTACAAGGATTTTTGAAGCTGGCAATGAGCTTCTCAGCATTTCTCCTAAGGGGGTTTGGAGGCATGTAGTGTGTGACATGTGGGTGTCTTTTGCTTGGTTTTCAGATACTAACATGTCCTAATTGTTTTAGACAGAAGATAGAGCGCAGCTCCCTTACAGGAACAAATCGCGAGGTCATTGTTAGCACAGCCCTTTATCCATTTGCAATGACCCTCTTTGATCAACATATTTACTGGACAGACTGGAACACCCGAAGTATTTACCGAGCCAACAAATTCGATGGATCAGACCAGATTGTTATGATCTCAAATCTGCCATCCAGACCGATGGATATTCACGTCTGGGCCGAAAGCAAGCAACAGAAATGCACCAATCTTTGTAACCAGTTCAATGGAGGTTGCAGCCATATCTGTGTAACAGGTAAAAAAAAGGGGGGGGGATAATGAATAACATCTGTATTGTGGTTTAGTCCCATGCCTTTCAATAAGGAATCAGATCAGCTGAGAAGGTTTTTATTTAAACTTTTGCAAACAGACAGCGTTTAAGTTTGGATTGTCATTCACTGGAAACGTTGCCCATGGTTCAAAACTACAGGCGCAAAGACATAGACACGCAGACATAGCTGCATAGCACTTACATGTGCAAAGATGTAGACATGAACATATGAAGCTGCTGTGAACTGAGTCAGACCACAGGTCAAGTAAGGTCCTCTCAGTCTGACAGCAACTCACAAGGATCTCAGGCAAAAAGTCTTGTCACTTCACATCCTGCCCGGTCTTTGAACTGCAGATGTACGGATTGAATTTGGGACCTTCTTCAGGCCAAAGGGATGCTCTGTCACTAAGCCACAAACCCCTAAGCAGTGGCAAATCCCATCCATATCTGACATCTAGGATACTGCATTGTCTGGTGACAGTGGAACAGCTGCAGCAGCTCTTACCGAGGAGATGCAAGGTTGTGACAGGCTGATCCTCCCATCGGTGGGGATGGATCGTAGTCAGCCTTTCTGGAGAGATTTGAGGCATAAAATCTCCCTCTGCAGCCAGTCGTAAAGCTTGCTGCTTGTTTAGTGCTGCAACGTATTATATGTTACACCTCAAACACCGCCTATACGGGACATATTCTGCACCCCGAGACAAATTCAAATTATCATGGGGTAACAAAATATCATCTCCCCCCTGAAAAGAATCGGTTTGTGGTGGCACAAGTTGTTGTGTTTCAGAACAGCCAAAGATTTGTTTCAAATATCCACAGCCTGTCTCAAACACATGTCAATAGTAAAACTAATGGCTTAGAATTTGAAGAAGAAGAAAAAGAAGTTTGGATTTATACCCCTACCTTTCTCTCCTGTAAGGAGACTCAGTGTGGCTTACAAGCTTTTTTCCCTTCCTCTCCCCACAACAGACACCTTGTGAGGTAGGTGGGACTGAGAGAGTTCTGAAGAACTGTGACTAGCCCAAGGTCACCTAGCAGGAATGTAGGAGTGGGGAAACACATCTGGTTCACCAGATAAGCCTCTGCCACTCAGGAATCAAACCCAGTTCTCCAGATTAGAATCCACCTACTCTCAACTTCTACACTACATTGAGGTTATTTTCTGCCCTAAGCACATACCTGTCCTCAGTGAGGCAAATGTCCTTCAGCAAAGTCCATCGTTTGAGCCAACCTACTGGCAACTATAATATTTCAGTGCTGCTCTATATCAGAGTTCTCTAGCAAAAATGAAGAGGATATTGGGATGCATCATCTACTCTGTAGCAGCCAGAGGCTCTGGGTTAGTACAGAGGCGGCAAGCTCATTTGGCAGATCAGATATTGTATGAGCCTCTCACTGGAATTGCCATGCTCATCTTACATACTGATATAGTACTTGAAATCAATAAAAGTTCAGCAATACAACCATTGAAGCTCATTCAGAGCACATGAAAGAGCTTATCCGAAGCATGCTTACCCTGAGCCCTTTGGGGGAAGGCAGTATACAAATTGAATAATACAATGCAATACATGCTGCTAAAGGGCTGATGTATTTGTGAATCTGCCTATTGTCTTTTTAAGTAAAATTTCATGAACTGAATGCTTTCTAGTAAGTTATATGTAAAGATGTTGAACTTCATGATATTTCATTGTTGCTTGTTGTGATCAAACTTAGGGCCAACTGGTGCAGAGTGTCAATGCCCTTCTGAAGGACGCTGGTATTTAGCCAATAATAACAAGCATTGTGTTGCGGACAATGGCACCAGGTGTACTGAAGGACTCTTTACCTGCCTGAATGGACGCTGCATCTCAGAGCGTTGGAAATGTGACAATGATAATGACTGTGGGGATGGCAGTGATGAACTGGAAAGTGTGTGCGGTAAGCACTTCTGCAGTGGAATCAGAAACACTGTTGCCTTGTGGGCAGAGGTGTAGCAAGGGAGAAAAGTGCCCTGTGCACTGGTGCATCCCCCGCCCCTCCCCAGAACGCCCCTGCCCTGGAACACCCCAGCCACACCCCCGGACCGCCCTTACCCCCCGGAGCTACGCCTCTGCTCCTGGGAAACTTCTTCAATAGAAGTCAAGAGATAGCCAGTATCTGTTTGGCCAGAGTCCCACTGAATATTTCGCTGGGATATATAGAAGAGCAGAGACCAGATTGCATCCAAGAGCAGAATAATTGAAATGTAGAAGATAAAAAGATTAATGTAGGAGATGTGGTATAGATGTTAAAACTGACTTGCCCTCTTAAATTTAGAAAGGGTGGGATATAATTTTGAGAAGGATTAGGAAGTATTTCCCCGGTTTTAACATCCGAATAATAATGTGCAAGTTAAGATACAAGAAAACATGTTGTGGAATATGAAATATTCTTAACACCCACCTGTAACAAGAATATTCCTAAAACTATTCATTAATTGTGTTTCAAATTCAGAGTTCTTCTGTACCCATACATCCTTCCCAGTTCAATGCGTTGAAAGACTGCCAATGGGGGAGGGTCACAAGGAAGTGGAAAAGGAGGATTTATGGGGGAAGTCTACTATGACTCACTTTTGATAAAATTCAGTAGGGAAACTCAAGCACGTATAAAGGAAATGTCATGTTTTCCATTGACTATGTGGTGGCGTCGCTTTATGGCGATGTGTTGTCGGGCGCGTTCCCCATTTATTCCTTCAGTTTGAACTTTTTTGTCACTTGTTACATTTTATGGAAGGATTTGTAGACTCTAGAAATGATCTTCCAGGTAGAAACAAAACTAACGCCTTTTCCTTCAGACTGACTTATTCAAGATGTGTATTTTACTTTACATGCAGTCCGCTTTGCAGCTGTGTTTGCCCTGGCAGGTAAAAACAAACTAAGCTCCCATGTACTTCTTTGATGCATTTGTCAAGACTGTGAGACTCTGTTCCACCAGTGACGCTTCATCACATTTTTCTCCTTCAGCTTTTCATACCTGTCAGCCAACAGCTTTCACCTGTGGCAACGGGCGGTGTGTACCTTACCCTTATCGCTGTGATCACTACAATGACTGTGGAGACAACAGTGATGAGGTGGGCTGCTTGTTCCGAACTTGTGACCCCCACACAGAATTTACTTGCAATAATGGAAGGTGTATATCTCTTGAATACGTCTGCAATGGTGTAAACAACTGTTATGATAATGGCACATCAGATGAGAGAAATTGCCGTAAGTTGATCACAAATACGTGTTGTCCTTTAGGATCTGATTCTTTAGGCCACCGAGGAGGAAACTTGATTTTTTTTTAATGTGAAGAATCAGTAAACGGGAACAAACGATTTGGTTGGGTTTTTTTTTTACACAATTGGTCAAATAGATAAAAATCTTGAGACATTGATTGGGTGTGAAGATAATTTCTTGGTGATAGAGCTACGTTAATGCTGTGAACTGTCTCACTGACTTTGGTAGTACGTATTAGATCCTGCCAACATTTTTGCTCATGGTAGTCCAATTCCTTTCCTTACTGCAGCTCCCATCCTGCAGGTCCCATGATCCTCAGCCTAGTGGTTTTGGTGGTAAAAGGGAACACCTTATTCCTTTTTTTACCAGAAGGAAAAACTAATTGGATACTTCCTAAAGGATACTAGGCTGTACTTTATGGATATTCCATTAATGGAAGAAGGGGGATCTCATTCAATTACCCTTCCCCTGACATGTGTGACTTTTTTTTGCATATAAGGACCCTCCATCCCTTGCCATTTTTTCATTTTATTTTTCACTGATTTTATTAAATGTCTCTACTGCCCCTCCCCTCTTGGGCTTGTTTCCAACAAAACAAATACATATACAATTCCACAATAATGCGATAAAACTATAAATACACAGCTATAAATTTAAAGACTTAAAACTCTGTATACTTTCTATAAAGACATGATGGCGAGAAAAGTCTAACTCCATCTGATCTCATTAATATCCCAAAGAAGAAAAGGAGGACAGAAAATAAAAATTAGCACCTGATGAAGAGGGTGGCAGGAGGGCGGAAGCTAAATTTGGTAACCGTCGCTGCCTCAGTTATATGCCTGGTGGAACAACTCATGTGCCACGTGTGCTGGTAGAAAGGCTGGAAAGAGTCACTTTTATTAGCCGAACATCTATTGGATGCTATGTCCTGTGTTTCAGACATTGGAGGCTGAATAACATCTTTCGTTCATAACTGTTCCAATGTATGGAATCATTTGATATCTGTGGGAAGGTTGCTATTTCTTGCGCGAAATGTATTAATATACCCAGTGACGTACGTATAGATTTTTATGGGGAGGTTCAGGGGTGAGGTCACACCCCCATCTGCCCCTGGGGGCATGGCCACACCTCCCCAGGCTCCGCCCCTGGCATCAGTGCTTGTAAAAACAGCTCTCTGAGGCCAGGGACAGCAGACTCCCCTGCCCCCACCTCGCCCCGCCCTGCCTTGCCCTGCTCCCCCCCACCAGCTGGGCTCCAGGCTAGTTGCCGGCAGTTCCTTCTTCCTCCCCTCCAGGCAGAGGGGTAGCTAGGGAAAATGGAGCCTGGTGCAAAATCTGAGGTTTGCCCCCTCCCCCCCCAATGGGTGGCTGCTGTGATGCTGGAATCCACCCCCAAACAGCATCACTTTTGATGGTGTTTAAATTAGGGAGCCCAGATTCTCCTTTTAAATCCATCTTAAAGGATGAATCTGGGGTCCCCAGTTAAAACAACATTGAAAGTGATGCTGTTTGGGGGTGGATTCAGTGGTGAGATTCAGCAGGTTCGCACCACTTCGGCAGAACCGGTTGTTAAATTACTTGAATCCCACCACTGGGTGGATTATCCCCCATCCTGAAACAGCATCACTTTCAATGTTTAATCTGGGGACCTCAGATTCTCCCTTTAAATCCATGCCAAAGGGGGTGGATTTAAAAGGAGAATCTGGGGAAATTTGGAGGGTGCCTGCTGTCAGGGGTGCAATTGTTTAGCTAGCAGCACCAAACTTTCAGGGGTATCTTTAGGAGACTCTCCTGATGATACCACCCAGGTTTTGTGACGTTTGGTTCAGGCGGTCCAAAATTGTGGACCTTCAAAGATGTAGCCCATCTTCTATTAGCTCCCATTGGAAACAATGGGGGATGGGGCATCCCCTTTGGGAGTCCATAACTTTGGACCCCCTGAATCAACCTTCACCAAACCTGGGTGGTATCAGTAGGAGACTATCCTGATGATACCACCTAGGTTTAATGAAGTTTGATTCAGGGGGTCCAAAGATGTGGACCCTCAAAAGGGTAGCCCCATCTACTATTAGCTCCCATTGGAAACAATAGGGGATGGGGCACCTCCTTTAGGGGTCCATAACTTTGGACCCCCCGAACCAAACTTCACCAAACTTGGAGTGTCATCTGATAATAGCCTGAAATTTTGGTGTTGCTAGCCTAAAAACTGCGCCCTCTGCAGGCCAAAACCCAAAAAATGGGGGGCGGAGCTTCAGACATGCAATGGGGGGGTTGAACCTGAGAAACCCCCCTTACCTACGTCCTTTAATATACCCATTGTGTATATGCATAATGCGGTTAATCCTACTCTTTTGGACCAACAGTGAAGTAGTTAAGATTAAAATTTTGTTGTTCATCTTTGGTGTGCCAGTGGAGCATATTTAGAGGTCATAAACCTCTGAAACCCTGTGCTTGAAGGAACTTCAAGGAAAGGCCTTGGTCTCTGTGGCCCTCCCAGGCAACTGATTGGGCTCTGTGAAATAGGATGCTGAAATAGATTGGCCCCTGGTCTGACCAGGCAGGGCTACTCTTATATTCTTTTGAGCATTGACTATCAGTACTTCTGTTGTGCCAGAGGCCATGATTGCAACTTCTCTGGTGTGGGTTTTAAATACAGTGCTTCAATTTTCGGAGAATGGTGGTGTGGGAATGACCACCATGAAGGGGAAGTGCAGGTGTTGATTGGTGGTTGTGATAGCACAGCTGTAATAAAGAGGTGGAATCAAATTGAGAGACTGTTACTCTTAGGAAAGACAGAATGACCTTAGAAGAGAAGTCTCACCTTTTGGCAGGGCAAAATTGACTCATACTCTACTCAGTATTATATCCAGTCTTGCATCATGGAATCCAAGATGGTGCACATAGGATTCCTGATTGCTCTGTCTTCCAGGCTTTGACCTGACTGACATTGGTTTATTGAAGAATGTTGTCTTCCAACCATAAAATGTACTTCTTCTAATAGTTTGACCAATTTTAAATCATCACTTTAGAAATCTGTAGCTAGAGGTGAAAAATAATGCAAAATTATTTAATGTTGATGGTAAAATATTTATTAAAATGTTTTTATTTTTATATATACATATATAATGTTTTTATTTATATATATATAATGTTTTTATTTATATTTATTATATAGTTAGTTAGTTAGTTAGTTAGTTAGTTAGTTAGTTAGTTAGTTAGTTAGTTAGTTAGTTAGTTAGTTAGTTAGTTAGTTATGGTAAAATAGGCCATTTGATTTTTGTTCCTCTTTTGTGAGGCACAGCACTTCTGTTGTGGTGATTTTTCCCCAATGTGGTTTCTAAGAATATGTCCCTTTTTCGCTGTCAAATTTGGGATCATTTTTTTCTGAAAGACAAAGTAGGAGGAAAAAGCTATGATTATTCATGGATAAATAGATTGTGTATCAGCTATAAATAATGAAGATGTATTTGTGGAAAATAATAAAAGATAAAAAGTTGCTTGTGCTATTTCTGTACTTTGTGAATACGCCGAGAAGAGATGATGTAAAGACAGCTGCTAAATTATCTTACACAGAATGAATATATCTCATCTCTGGTTGAGATCTGCTGGGCTCATTTTACAATGATAGACAGAGTCACTCCAGAAAGCATGAAAAAAGTTACTGTTTGCAGTTAAAATGCTTTAAAAAAAAAGTCAGCTCGTTACTTTATAAAGAGAAAAAAAGATCTAAATTCTCCCTTCGTGTTTTCTTTTTCTCGTAAAGCTGAACGCACTTGTCAGCCTGGCTATACGAAATGTCAGAGCACGAACATATGCATTCCTCGAACTTATCTGTGCGATGGAGATAATGACTGTGGGGACATGAGTGATGAGAGCCCCACTCACTGCGGTAAGCAAACTGTGCCCCAGTTACCTCCCTCGTCTCTGGGCCAAAAGCCAAACGTTCTCATGCCTTCTATGATTTGTTTCTCCCTTTTTATGATTTTATATTGCAAAGACCGGCCTTTCCTTGTGCCCGTGTAGGTCTGCCTAACATGAGTCTCCTTTTCAGATTCTGGAACGTTAAATGAAAAAGTGAAGTCTCCTAAGCCAGTCTTGGAGGCAAGGGATGCCAAACCACTGTTAGCTAAGGAATAAATAGATATTATATGGAGAACTGGGGCTGGGAAACTGCCAGATTTGGAAAGAACTCTGCATTCATAGGACTTGAGGGGGGAAGGAACAACTCGGATATTATGTCCATAGCTTTTGATGTGTTTATGTGCTGCAAGGCAGAGACATAGCAAGGGGGGAAAGCGCCTGGTGGACTGGTGCATCCTTCGCCCCTGGAACGCCCCCGCCCCACCCCTGGAACGCCCTCGCCCCACCTTCACAGGAACACGCACCTGGTGTGTCACCCCCTCCCCTGTCCCCTTGGAGCTACGCCTCTGCTGCAAGGGGGATGGGACATTACATCTGTAGGACTCTTATTAGATGTGCTTGCCTGATGTGGTGGAGAGCATTGATATTGGCACGCTAGTTTCCAGTGGCTGCTGGCACAGAACAGAGATGCTTCCTGTGGGTGTACTGGCACATGTATCCAGTGTTGAACAATGTTATAAGAATGCAAAATAAAGATTTTGCCATTCTGAATAGGAAGATATAAAGTCCAGGAGGAAAGCAACAATAGAGGTGTTACTGCTATTTTATACAATTTCGTGTATGAAAAGTGCCTGTTCTTTTGCACATTCAGGCCTGAAAGACGCAATATGGAAGCTACAAGTCAAGACACAAAGTTCCTTACCATGCTTGTGGTTATAAATTCAAGTGAGGACTTACCTTTAAACAGCTCTCCGTTTCCCAATTCAGCTGCATATGGGACAGTGGGGAGGGAAGAGTTTCAGGCTTACCCCCTGGAAACAGCACTGGGGAGGCCATGTCTACCACTTACTCTGGCACTATGTAGCAAGCAAGCAAGCTAAGCCTTTATTGGCATAGACAAAACAAAACAAAAAACGCTACAAACAATAAGGTTTTTGAAGCAAAGAGAGATACATCAGATATATACAAATTGTTACCGACTCTGAATTATTTCCATCACGAAGCTTGCAACCTCTTCACAAAAAAACAGAATCAGAGTTATCCAGCAGAAGACATAATCTAATCAAATCTGTTAACTCAGGTTGGAGGATGTAAATTGACATATTTCGATCTAATTTTGGCAAATCAAGGGCACTGTGTATCCATCTCAAGGTACATAAAGCCCCCGCACCTCCAGGTTGCTGATTGGATGGGGGAAAAAAACCCTTGCAACTGGTCACAGCCGCTTATCGTATTACTAATATGAGTGCCCCTGAAGTGGGAAATTGGGCCACATGGAAGTGGCTCCCATTTCTACCTAGAAGACTGCTGTCTTGGACACCTACTATACTGTAGTGGCTGAAAAACTGAACCATGAACCAATCTGCATTTCTCCTCTATTATAAACTTCCTAAATTGCCTTAGGCAAGCTGTTCTCTGTTGGCTTCAGCCTTCAGCTGTTCTCTGTTGGTTTCACCCTAAGACAGGCATTATGGAGGTGATATAATATTGGCCTGTCAATATATGTATGTATGATATATGTACGCACATGATATATGTATGTATGACAGTGGTGGCGAACCTACGGCACGGGTGCCAGAGGTGGCACTCAGTGCCCTCTCTGTGGGCACGCACAGAGTCCCCCTCCACACACATCTAGGCTGGCCTGGGCCACTGGGCTCGATTATTAGCATTAAACCTAAGACCTAGTTTTGGGGAAGCAGTGTAGGTTAAGCGCTGTTAAGCGCTGTTAAACCCCACTGATTTTCTTCTGAAGAACTAAAGCGTGATCCTTTACCTGAGAGTAAGCTTGGTTGCTGGCAATGGGGCTTACTTCTGAGTAGACCCTCTTAGGATTGTGATTTATCCGTTGGAAGAGTTGCACGGTTGCTTCAAAGCAAAGCCACTGACTACCACCAAGCTTACTCCCCAGTAATTCACGCCTTGGAGCCAACCATGTTTTCTAAACAAAAACCTCAGTATTCAGGTTAAATTGCCGTGTTGGCACTTTGCGATAAATAAGTGGGTTTTGGGTTGCAGTTTGGGCACTCGGTCTCGAAAAGGTTCCCCATCACTGATGTATGAGAAGTACTTTGAATGCACAAAAGTATAATATATACATATTAAATATTATTGTGTTAATCATGCATTCAAATAAAACATCAATCCTTTTGTAAGCCTAAGAAAAAGGGAAGATGAAATCCAGGGGGTTTGTTTTTTCACCCTTCCAGTCTCACTGACCTGCACCAATGCGGAGTTTCGCTGTTCATCTGGACGCTGCATTCCTGCTCATTGGTACTGTGATCAAGCGACAGACTGTGCCGATGGCTCAGATGAGCCTTCTTCTTGTGGTAAGTGAGAAGTTAAAAACAGAATGAGCTGGGAAGGTGTAGCTGGACTGAAGGAAATTAATCCGGTTAATGTGTGGATTGGTCAGTCAGTGGTGGTCAACCTTTTCGAAAATGTCCCCTAGGTTAAAGTCCAGGGTATGAGACAGTTCCATCGAGACCACAGACATAAGCCCTTCAGAATGGGTACTCTAGAGCAGGGGTGTCCAACTCTGGCGCTTCAGATGTTCATGGACTACAATTCCCAATTGGCCATGCCAGCAGGGGCTGATGGGAATTGTAGTCCATGAACACCTGAAGTGCCAGAGTTGGAAGCCCCTGTTCTAGAGTCTTCTGAGTGAGGGAGCAGACAGTAGTTTATCATGGGAAAGAAGCGCAAGTCTGTCTCTGTGCCAAAACCGTATTTTTATATTCTAGTGTAGCCTAGTTTCAGAGGGTAGCCATGTTTGTCTACAGTAGAAAAGCTAAATTTGAGTCCAGAGAACAACAGGATTTTGGGGATATGAGCATTCAAATGTCAAAGCTGCCTTTTTCATCCAACGAAGGGAGTTTTGACTCTTGGAAACTCATATCATCAAATTTGTGTTGGTCTCTGAGGTTCTCCTTACCATGTTTCTAATTTTCCAAAAGAGGAATGTTTCTTTAAGGCTTCTACCAGTTTAAATATGGAAAGTTTGTGAATGAGCACTGAAGTGTTTGCTGAAGGCAGTGAGGCACATTAATCCTTTTGCATGTAGTCATTCTTATAAAAGAGGGTGGCTTTCTGCAGAACTTTCTTGGCATTAAACACCTCCCCCCCCTTCGGCAAAGTGGAAAGTTTTCTTTAGCATGCTGATAGGCATACCACAAAGCAGGCAGAGAACCCCCGTTCTTCTTCTTCTTCTTCCAAGTTCGCCCTGTGCGGAGCTGTTCAAGTGACCAGTTCAGATGTGACGATGGCAGATGTATCCCAGCAAGTTGGATCTGTGACGGTGATAATGATTGTGGTGATATGAGTGATGAAGACCAAAGACACAGTTGCGGTAAGTGCCTGCTAGGCCTGAAAGTTATATGGAATCTTTTGATTCTATTTTGACTTTATTCTGTAACTCATGTTGGAAATTTCTCCTTCTGAGTGATAACGACCCTGCAAAGTTCTTGAGAGCAGGAGAGATAAACATATACGTTTAAAAGACTGAACAGAGGTTGTAAAGCAAGGGGAACTACTTACCACTGCATGGATTCTGATTTGGTTAACACGAAGCACTCAGAGCCAAGATTTTTTAAAAATTCTTTAATTTTATTGAGAAGTAAACATTTCTCAGTGATCAAAACTGCTTTAGCTGATATAACTTATATTCATCTGATTAAAAAACCCCATACTGTTCAAATCACGGTTAACCATAAAATAATAGCCTAACATGGTTAACTATAGTAGCGTTGCCTATAGTTCTAAAGGAGTAAGCAAAAGCAAATAAACTTATGCAGCAGAGGGAGCAGCAGTGGCGTAGGAGGTTAAGAGCAGGTGCATTCTGATCTGGAGGAACCGGGTTTGATTCCCCGCTCTGCCGCTGAGCTGTGGAGGCTTATCTGGGGAATTCAGATTAGCCTGTACACTCCCACACACGCCAGCTGGGTGACCTTGGGCTAGTCGCAGTTCTTCTGAGCTCTCTCAGCCCCACCTACCTCACAGGGTGTTTGTTGTGAGGGGGGAAGGGCAAGGAGATTGTAAGCCCCTTTGAGTCTCCTTACAGGAGAGAAAGGGGGGATATAAATCCTCCTCCTCCTCCTCTTCTTCTTCTCCTCCTCCTCTTCTCCTCCTCCTCCTCCTCCTCCTCCCTCTTCCTCTTCTTCCTCTTCTTCTTCCTCTTCTTCTTCCTCTTCTTCTTCTTCTTCTCTGAAGCCCAAGTTTGTTACATTACACAGTGCACAAAGCAACTCTTCGGCACGTTGTTACAGCTTATCAGTTTCAAGTTCCAAGTATTAAACCATCTCCACTGACATAATTACACGCATCCATCAAAAGAGCTTCTAGCCCACCTCCTCTATATGAGAATTTAGTTAAACTGCCTAACTTTCGCAGGTGGAATGGTCACTCCTGAAAATTTCTCCCAGCATGCAATCTCTTCCACAGAGGTGTTTAATAAGAGTGCTGAAATAGTGTGCTTTGTTCCAGCAAATCGCAGCTGCACAGCATTGGAGTTCACGTGTGTGAACAACGGACCTTCACAAAGAAGGTGTATCCCCAAGGCCTGGGTCTGCGATGGGGACGCTGACTGCAGTGATGCTTATGATGAGCATCAAAACTGCACAAGAAGGCCATGTCTGGACAGTGAATTCATGTGTAGCAATGGACTGTGCATTCGCAGCGCATACAGGTTTGTGTGACACTCAGCCCGGCCTTTGGAATGCCTTCACTCATGAGGTTCTCCTGAAACCTGCCTTTCATTCTTTTACATGCCAGGCTAAAATCTTCATTTTTATCCAGGCTGTTAACGGATGAGATGTTTCTTTTAAACATCTTGCAGTCTGCTCCTGGCTCAAAGATGATTTTATTCACTTCATTTTAAGCTGCTGACCAGGGGCGAATCTAGGAAAACTGGAGCCCGGGGACAAAATCTGAGTTTGGTGCCCCCCCACCCCAGGTATGGACGACCACCCTCCCCCACAATGATTTTTTGCACCAGCTCACAAAACACCTCCCACCACCAGCAAAACATACATGGCTTTCTCCCCACCAACTCTCTTTCCTAATTGTGTCCTCACACCAACCCTATGAGGTAGGTTGTTAGCCTGAGAAACAGCTCCAAGCCAGTGCAAGTGGGAATTAACTTTTAAGCATGTAAATCTCTCACAAGTCACCCCCCATCTGAAGGTTTACCAAGCAAACATCAGCATCATCTCTCACAAATCACCTCCTACCCCCAGCAAAACAGGCATGGCTCTCTCCACCACACTTCACTTCTCCCTAATTGTGTCCTCACACCAACTCCTGTGGTAGGCTGCTAGCCTGGAGAAACAGCTCCAAGCCAGTGCAAGGGGAATTAACTTTTAAGCATGTAAATCTCTCACAAGTCACCCCCCTATCTGAAGGTTTACCAAGCAAACTTCAGCATCCTCTCTCACAAATCACCTCCTACCCCCAACAAAACAGGCATGGCTCTCTCCCCACCACTTTCCTAATTGTGTCCTCACACCAACCCTGTGAGGTAGGCTGCTAGCCTGAGAAACAGCTCCAAGCCAGTGCATGGGGAATTAACTTTTACGCATGTAAATCTCTCACAAGTTGCCCCCCCCCCATCTGAAGGTTTACCAAGCAAACATCAGCATCCTCTCTCACAAATCACCTCCTATCCCCAGCAAAACAGGCATGGCTCTCTCCCCACCACTTTCCTAATTGTGTCCTCACACCAACCCTGTGGCAGGGTAGGCTGCTGGCCCTGAGAAACAACCCAGCTCCAAGCCAGTGCAAGTGGGAATTAACTTTTAAGCATGTAAATCTCTCACAAGTCACCCCTCATCTGAAGGTTTACCAAGCAAACGTCAGCATCATCTTCAGTTCTGCTGCTGCTTCTGGGCTCCCTGCTCAGCTTGCCTTTTCCTGTGCCTGCTGCCGGGGAGAAGGCTTCTGAGAAATGCCACACTTAATTTAAGGCGAATAAGGCATGCAGGGTTAGAGGGAGGGGAGGCGGAGCTCCCCAGTCCTTCTCCTGGGAGCCCAGTGGGGCTTCTCCCCCGCTCCCTGGACACTCCAGGCCACCGTACAGAGTGGGCGGGGCTACGACAGGCACTGGGAGCAGGCCGCTGCTTCAGTGCCTGCTTTCTAGGGCTTGCTCAATCCCTGGCTCTGTAGGAGGATGTTTTGGCGCCCCCCACGTGACCTCAATCGATGCGCCCGGGGACAAGGGGTACCCCATGTCCCTAGGCAGGAACGCCAGTGCTGCTGACTATGCCCCAGTTTGTTTTAACGGCACTGTTCTGTTTTCTCTGGCTTGTGTTAGACATTCTTCTTTTGTAGTTGTGTTTTAATGGTTTTGTTTTACTGTTTTAAGGCAAGCTGCCTCAAGCAGGTCTCTGGAGATGCAGCATGTAAATTTACCAAATAAACCAGTAAACCATAGCAAGGTGCTGGAGGATTTCTGTGAAGGAAGTTGTGTGGTGTAGTGGTTAAGAGCAGGTGTACTCTAATCTGGAGGAACTGGGTTTGATTCCCTGCTCTGCCACCTGTGGAGACTTATCTGGGGAATTCAGATTAGCCTGTACATTCCAACACACGTCAGCTGGGTGACCTTGGGCTAGTCCAGGGGTAGGGAACCTGCGGCTCTCCAGATGTTCAGGAACTACAATTCCCATCAGCCTCTGTCAGCATGGCCAATTGGCCATGCTGGCAGGGGCTGATGGCAGATTGTGAGTTCCTGAGCATCTCAACACAGGTTCCCCACCCTAGGCTGAATCTGAACAGTTCTTCTGAGCTCTCTCAGCCCCATCTACCTCACAGGGTGTTTGTTGTGAAGGGGGAAGGGAAAGGAGTTTGTATGCCCCTTTGAGTCTCCTTGCAGGAGAGAAAGGGGGATATAAATCCCAACTCTTTTTCTTTTTTTTTCTATTGAGAATTGGCATGGAGTGTAGGCAGTGTGAAATGCAGGCAGTGTGGACTTCAACATGGGCTCAGATTCCAGATCAGCCTAGACTCACTTGGCATCTCTTGGCCCAATTCCCCGTTTTTGAGGTTGATGCACATTTTTAGAGGTGAATATTCTTAACCTCATTCTTAATGCCGAACTACTGCTGGTGGAATTTGCCATTATCATGCTGCACGTGATTCCATTGATAAAAGCAGGGTGCTGGACCATGGTGGGGCGTGATGCTGCCATGTCACAAGGGAAGGAAACTGACTGAGGCAAAATGTTGTCATCCAGAAATTAGCTGTTCAGTGTCGAGTGAAGTTTGGGGAGAGTCCCAGTGCCCCCGCTGCTGCTGTAGTGGGGGCGGGCCAGGGGAGGAGCTGACGTTTGTTGGATCCCTCCCAGCCATTTGGTGCATTACACCAGCAGCCAAGGAATACATCCAGGTGGCATAAGCCTGTTAAATCCAATGAGAGCTTCTCAGCGACAGGGAGGCTTTGATGCTTGCGAAGCCCCCCTGCACCGCCACAGCTGGTTACGTGAAGTCTTGGATGGGGCTGCCCATCTTCCATGGTCCAATTGGCCATGCTAGCAGGGGCTGCTGGGAATTGTAGTCTTTATTTTATTTATTTATATTTATTGATAATTAATTTTATATATCGCCCCTCCCCCGAAGGGCTCTGGGCGGTGAACAACATAATAAAACAACCATCACATTAAAACCCCATTAAACAGCATTAAAACCCCATTAAACAGCAAATTAACAAAATTACATTAACAGAATTACATTGTCATAAACATTTGGAGGGCCTGAGTTTGACACCTAAATAAATCTTTTATTTTTGGGAAAAATTTTATGTTGTGTGTGTGTCCAATGACTTGTTTTTAATGTTGTGACAATGTTCCAATTGTAAGCACACCTTGAGCAGAACTCTGAATAGGACGCATAGAAATATACCAATAAATAATGTTTGCTTAACTGGTGGTCACCGCCTCCCTGTAATGCTCCAAAGGTGTTTTTCTTTTCCAGGTGTGACAGGCGTAATGACTGCGGCGACAACAGTGATGAGAGGGGTTGTACCTATCAGCCCTGCACGCAACACCAGTTTACCTGTCAAAATGGCCGCTGCATCACAAAAGCCTATGTTTGTGATGGGGACAACGATTGTGGTGATGAATCAGATGAGTCGGAGCACATGTGTGTTACACCAGAAGCAACCTGTCCCCCCCATTTTTTCAAGTGCGACAATGGGAACTGCATTGCAATGACCAATATCTGCAACCGGATCGACAACTGTCTTGACAACAGTGATGAAAAAGGATGTGGTATGTCTAGAACATTTTTGGAGGAATCTATCTGAGCTCATAAGTAGTGACAAAGTCAGATTCATCCAGGACTTTTTTGTCAGCTGCAGAATAATGCACTTTCAGTCCACTTTCACAATTGTTTGCAAGTGGATTTGGCTATTCCGCACAGCTGCAAAGTGCATTGAAAGTGAATTGAAAGTGCATGATTCTTCATGTGCAGAAGGGGCCCCAGAGAGTAGATGAGGTTGACTCATAGGCAGCTGGGCCATAGGTCATCTGGGATGGGGGTGGTCTCCCTGGGCAGACCAGAAGGCCCCAGGCATCACTGGTGTCTGTTCCTTGAGAATTTCAGAAATCATCACTGGGGACTAGGCCTCTTGTTTTTGAAGGGATGTATCTGAGTTCAGAAGTTTGATAAGCAACATGGGGAATTATTGTGACACTTTAAAAATGTCTGTCTGACAAAGAGCTCTACAGCAAATGTCCTTGGAGATCATGCGTGATGATAAAAAGTCTTAGAACAGTACCATTGCAAAAAAGGCAAAATGAAACCGAGTTGCATTAATAGGGGAATTATGAATAAGAGACCATTCGTATTCATGCTGTTGCCAAAATTCATAAATATTTGCTTCAGAATATGGATTTGCATAGCTTTTGATGTTCGCATGTATTACAGTTCAAACATATTCATTTTGCAATTGCACAGAATGTACTTTTAATTTAAGTCTGTTTTAGGCTAGGGCCAGACAAGATATTATGTTAGATGTATTGTTGAAGGCTTGCACCTTGAAGGCTGGAATCACTGGGGTGCTGTGTGGTTTCTGGGCTGTATGGCCATGTTCTAGCAGCATTCTCTCCTGATGTTTCGCCTGCATCTGTGGCTGGCATCTTCAGAAGATCTGAATGTTATGTTAGAATTGCTGTATGGATAGTCCATGTTTCTAGGTTTAGGACTGGGACTGCAGTTTATGTTGCCAGCCTGTCCCTGCTACAGGCCTAACATCACCTTGAGATTGAAAAACTTAAGCAGGGGAAAAGGTTAAACCTTTTTGACTGTGCTGCAGCCATATGAATCGGGCTACCTGATGCTTCAGGCCTCCTTCAAAATAATTATTGGAAGAATTTTTCACAGGTCTCCAATTTTGCTTCTGGTTTGAACCAAAGTCCTGGGCAGTCAGTCAGTGTAGTTCAAGTGGATCTAAGCAAACCGTATTACGTCTACAGTTACAAATGAACAGAATAAATGAACAGAATGCATGCATGTATGCATGCAGTAGTTCTTGAATTTGCCTGAACAAGACCCAGGAAGCTTCCTAGCCCAGAAAGCCAAGAGTGTTTTCTTTATTCCTCTCATTATTTTAAAAAAATTTTATGGCGAGAAAGCAAACAAATTCTTCTTCTAAACCTCAGTATTAAGTGCATTTTCACAGTACTGCCTTTATTGCACGACTTCTTTTTCCTCCAAAGCTTTGGAATGTTTCTATTCTTGCCCACTAGTTTGAAGCCGTGAAAATAATTCACTGTAGGGGGCTTACTTTTTTCTATATCAACTGTGCTCTGTGTTGTGTAGAAATAAAGTTAACTTGCAAATATGGTATGCACAGAAGCAGAAAATCTTTCCACATTATTACTCAATTTAGAAGTTTATTTTCCTGTACCAGTATATTATTTCAGGCAAGAACATGAGAAACCTGTTTTCAGAGCCACCTCTGTAAAATTTAATGGATGACCTTGGGCCAATCACTTTCTCTTAGTCTAGTGAATCTCACAGGGTTGTTGTGTGAAGTAAGTTGGGCGGGGGAGAGTTTATGGACAAAAATGCGATGGATGTATCAAACAATGAGAAAGCTGGATAGACAACCTGCTATATATAACCTGTTTTTTCCTGCGTTGCTATCAGAGGACAGCTATATGTACTCTGTGGGACCATGAATGTTCTGTGTGCATGTCTGAATAAATTGCCCCATCGGTAGGTGGGCATGGATAGGCCTAGTCCAAATATATGCCCCCCAAAATGGGTTTACATGTTACCAGGTTGATTTTGTTGGACTGGTGCTACCACAGTGGCCCTGATTCTGCTTGGCTTTTGTGATTTGACACTGGTTCAGTCGAACTGGAAATAGTGTCCCCTCCCTTGCTCCTGGTTTGGTTTGGAGTTCCTGGTTTGATGTTGGATGTTGGATGTGTTAGGTTGCCACAGTGTCCTGTGATTCTGCTGGGATGCTTTGGTTTGATATTGGTTTTGTTGGGCTTGTTAGTTCTGTGAGTATTAGGAGGGTTTTGGTTGCATACTCTTCTTTAGCAGATTCCACACGAGCCATAAACAGCGCCCCCGGAACGGCAAAAACGCCATCCCGGGGGCACCGTTTGCGCAGCTGCCACCTCCCGAGCAAGGCAGTGCCACGCTTTTTTCCCTGAGCCGCTGTTTTTGAGCGAGTCTTTTCAAAAACAGCGATGTCCACCCGGTGCCGAGCGAACGGCACCAGGTGGATGGCGCTGTTTTCTGGCGCACAGCTTAAAAAAAACTTACCTCCTCTTCCCTGCGTAGCTCCGTAGGGACAAGGGGACATGCCTCCTGGCCCCCAACCCCTGAGGTGTCAGCATGGCCACAGGGGCGTGTCCCCTCCTCTTTGCAGAGCTACGCAGGGAAGCAGAGGGGAGTAAAAAAAGAAGTGGCATGCCTCCATTCGGAGACGCCTCCTTGGGCTGCGGCGGCTCTGGGCCTGCGCACACAAAAACGTGTGAATGGCGCTGTGTGGTGGACCTTTGTTTGGCTATTCTTTGTCCTAGAAATCATGCAATTTTTACACTTTAAGAGCGATAGAGTTTGACACCTTGGTCCAATTCATTTGAAACCTGAGGGCTGAGGGGTGTGTGTGTGTGTGTGTGTGTCTTTAGTTGGCAGGCAACACTAACTCTGTTGCAGTTTGGTGAGATTTGCTCAAAAAATCAGTCACTCCAGTCTCCTGGAAATATTTTTAGGGCTGAGGAAAACTGAACCCAAGTGCCAAACTAATATTGGGGACACAAATAATCCAGTATTTATACTCTTCCTGAAATCTGAAAAACACAATTTTTTCAAGTGCATATCCCTCTCAACCCCCTCCCCCCACATATTAAATTTATAACAAAACTGAAATTGTTCAACAAACTGCAAAAGAATGTCATTTATTTTACTGTAAAATGTTTTTTGTATTATAAAGATGGTATTAAAATATGGTCTCACCATATTTTAATAAATTATCTCATTAATTGTTTGATGCTGTAACCCTGGTTCATTCGGAGTTAAGCCAGTTTTGCCCTTGGGCCAATGGATTTTAGCAGGACTGAACAGTTTTTATTACTGAGAACTTCAGTTTAATTAACGTTGTCAGCCTGGTTATTGTGTTGCTCAGTTGATATCCATTTGGCATGCACACATTACTGGTAAGCTGGTTTCCTCCCATAAAATTTCAGCAGGAACCTCATATTATTGGTCTGTCAGTGGTGATATAAGAAGAAGATTTGGATATATATTCCCGCTTTCTCTCTTATAAGGAGACTCAAAGGGGCTTACAAACTCCTTTCCCTTCCCCCCGCACAAGAAACACCCTGTGAGGTGGGTGGGGCTGAGGGAGTTCAGAAGAACTGTGACTAGCCCAAGGTCACCCAGCTGGCGTGTGTTGGAGTGCACAGGCTAATCTGAATTCCCCAGATAACCCTCAACAACTCAAGCGGCAGAGCGGGGAATCAAACTCGGTTCCTCCAGATTAGAGTACACCTGCTCTTAACCACTACACCACTGCTGCTCAGATGGTCCAAGAACTCTGCATCTCAGACTTTTGCCATCTTCATCAAAAACAGCGCATCTCACAAAAAAAATACCAGAGCTGTTTTGTTCTGTCACTACGGCATCACTTACTTTTGATTTTTTAAATTTGGCCTTGTGTAAAGTGAGCATTTAGTGGGCAAACAGAAAGTGGCCTCTATCTGAGCCCCTCAGGGATAGGGCAGGGTACAAATATAATTGAAATGAAAAAACAAAACATTGTTTCTAGCCCCTGAGTGGGGTAACTGTTAACTTGATTTCTTGATAATGTTTTCTTTTTGGCTACAGGCATTAACGAATGCAACGACCCTTCGATCAGTGGCTGCGACCATGACTGCACAGACACCCAGACTAGTTTCTACTGTTCTTGTCATCCTGGATACAGGCTCATGTCCAATAAAAAGACTTGCGACGACATTGATGAGTGTAGCGAAACACCTTCAGTGTGTAGCCAGATTTGTGAAAACACCATCGGCTCCTACATCTGCAAGTGTGCGCCGGGCTACATCCGCGAGCCCGATGGAAAGCGCTGCCGGCAAAACAGCAACATCTCGCCTTACCTTATCTTTAGCAACCGCTACTACCTTAGGAACCTCACTACGGATGGCCTGTCTTACTCCCTCATTTTGCAAGGGCTTGGAAATGTGGTGGCGTTGGACTTTGATAGGGTGGAAAAAAGACTTTATTGGATTGATGTGGGCAGGAGGATAATTGAAAGAATGTTTCTCAATGGAACAAACAAAGAAATAATCATTAACGATGGTGTACCAAGTGGAGAGGGTATTGCTGTTGATTGGGTTGGCCGGTAAGTCTCATGATTCCTTTTTTTAAAAAAACATCGTTACTGAGGAGTTGGAATTTTTATGATTTATGGGTTACTCTTTCAACTCACATTCACCCAAACTTAGAAACTACTTCTTTTTAAAAATAATTACTAAAAAAAAAAACCCCAGTCACGAATAACCAGGATTAGGGAGGTTCAATCCTGCGTTTCTGCCCAGGGTTCTTTTCTCCAAATACTCCAATTGCTGAGTTCTCAAAGATTTTATTGTAAAATTGTAAAATTGTAAATTCCTGTTACAGCGATTTCTCAGCCAAGCACATTCCCATTATGTTTCTGTTTGGACCTCAAGCCAAGAGATGCTTCCTCTTGCTCGGCCCATGGTAGAATTTTCCTAGCCTTTGTTCCTTACTTCCCAGGAAAACTCTTGTTTCCTCCCATGAGGTAATCTAGGCTTTGATGTATGCTATGCGATTTCATTACTGTTTGGTAGTGGGATTCTGTCTGTGAGAATAACGGTTTGTCTCAAACCACTTAAGCAAGTTCATGGCTAAAGACTGCATTTGAAGCAGGTTTTTTTAATGGTTTCCAAATCTCTCTCTTTGTATCTAACCATATGGCACATATGGTTGTGGAGAGAGGTTTGAAAATTGGAAGGCAACATCATGTGATTGTGAGAGTCTTTTGCTGGAATGCTAGTTCTCAAGGACCAGGATTTCCATAACCTTCATATTTCATTGACCCTTCCTCTTGAATATTGTGGACGAATTTTCTAGATATAACCATGAAAAACCTGATAAATTTCCCAGATCCTCCAGCAATAGTCTCAGCCGTTTCCCTGCTAAGACTGTCTTTCAGTTAATTCCCTTTTCATAAACCGCTTGGAGGAATCATGCTGAAATCTTTATTTTATCTTGACTTTTCTTTAAATTTGGAGGATTTCCAAATTTTTAAATCTTTAAATTTGGAGTTTGAGAAGGTGACATTTCTTCCACAGTAGAGGAAGAGGAAAGCCTAGTTTCTGTTCTAGATCACTTGTTAAATTTCCTAGTTTGTGACCTATCTTTCTTATACTCTGTCTTTTGCTGTAGCCTAGTATGGATTGGATCCTACCAGCTTCTCGATTTGCTCTTGCCAGAATCCATGTCTCACTACATACCCCATCCTCCATCGTTTTTGATCACACAAACCCAACAGTATCTGTCATAGAGTTTTTTGAGATTGAAAGAGGCCTTTCCTTTGCCCCTCATAAGTGGGAAGGCAGATAGGACAGGCAGCCCAATCCGGGGGAGGGGGGCAGGTGGGCGAATTTCCCTCCGGAGCCAGTGCACCCCTTTCCATCAGCGCAAGGGGCAAATGCTCTGGTGTGTGTGGGAGGTAACTTACCCAGGTGGCTGCTGTAGCTGGGGGTGTTCCAAGGGTAGACCAGCCCACAACCTGGCTGGATGCAGGAAAGGGGTCAACAAGTGTCATGGTGCCCATGGGCACCATGTTTGGAACCGCATTCTACATCATTTATATGCAATTAACATAAGAACAGGTGTCAATTTTCATGATGTTATTTCTATCATTAAAAAAATACGGTTAGGAGAAAGAACAGTCATGGTTTCATTCCTAAGTGTGGAGAAAACATAATAAAAACTTAACAGTTTGAATTGGACTGGAATTTGTCTTAAAATCTAGTACCATTCCTAGTGAGAAAATGTCACGATATAACTGTAGTGTAAGAAGAGGATGAGTGCATTGGAGTAAAACTGATTTACCTCCAGATATATACCGGTACTTCAGGAAATGGTAATTCCCAATCCCTGATAATGTCCTCACCCAGTTTTACATTTCCTGTCTGCATATCAAAGTAGTATTGATCACTGTTAAGGATGTAGCATAGGTGGCTTGAACAGGGTTGTTTATTGCATTAACCTTGCCGACTGTTTCAGAAAACTATACTGGGTGGATGCCTACAAGAATTGCCTTTATGTAGCTGAGCTTGATGGACGGTTCCGAAAGAAACTCGTTGATCGGTGTTTGGACTCCAACAACACCTTCTGTTTTCAGCACCCTAGAGCTGTTGTTGTTCATCCCAAATATGGGTAGGTATTCCAGTCATTATTTCCTTTTAGTGCCACTGTTTTTCAGAGAGGTAGCCTGTTGCAACTAAAATAAAGCCTGTTGCAACTATCTGTTGCAACTAAAATAAAGAGTTTTGCTTTAGACACCAACATATTAACTTTTGTAAGCCAGCTCCCATGCCACCAGATGCATGAAATGCTCCATTTAGTCAGCAGGTGTATATATTACCAGCCAGCACACATGAGGCCCTTATATTGAATCATCTCACTAGTCCATCAGAGGTTCCTTTCACACATGCAAAATAACGCACTTTCAATCCACTTTCAATGCACTTTGCAGCTGGATTTTACTGTGCAGAATAGCAAAATCCACTTTCAAACAATTGTGAAAGTGGATTGAAAGTGCATTATTCTGCATGTGCGGAAGGGGCCAGAGGCAGTATTGTATACTGATAGTGGCCATGGGCCCCCAGAGTTTCACATATTTTACTCTCTTATCCTTAACTGGAGATGCTGAGGATTAAACTGGGTATTTTGTGCATGCTGAGCTGTACTACTAAGCCATGGACCATGATGATTTTACAACACTTTTACATGTTTGTGACATGGGTCTTCAGCACAAAATTTAGATTTTGTAGGACATCCAGTATCTTCAAATCTGTGACACTGCTGTGGGTATCCCCATACCCTGTAGTAAGCCAACATATGCGTAGCACACTTTGAACCACAGTCTTCTGACATGAGAATCTTCAGCTTTCTTGTGCAGAGATTAAGCCAACCTTTCGGTGGGAGGTTGCATGTATAATTTATTTGTGTTCTGCTTCTTGCTGGTGCAAGTGATTAATACCAAGAGAAGTGACACAGTCCAGGTCTGGTAGAATGAAGGTGGAAGGCGGCAAGAAGCTTTGGAAGACAGGGGTATGGAGATAAGAGATATTTAAATAGAAGTAGACAGTACAAATAAGTGGAAGTTATGCTGTGGTGATATTTAAAGGCCTTCTTTACCTGTTGTGCTTAGATATTTTCTATTGCATAAGGAAACTCAAGCTGCAATAAATCAATTAATCTTAATGCACACTTTCCAGTTTTTATTTTCATGTGTTACAATTTCTTGCTTCCCATGGGTTGAGATCCAGCCGATTCACTCAGTTCCCCTCCTTGCACCAGTCTCTATCTCAGATGGCTTTGTCTGTGCAGACTTTATTACCTTTGGCGTGGCCTTTTTGATGGTCAACGAAGACCTCCTCTCTTTTCCACCAGAAGAAAAGTTGGTTTGATCCAACCCTATGTTGATGCATGTCTACTTAAAGGCCATTTGTAATTAAAGAAGCAAAAAAATGATTATTCCCTCCATCAGAATGAATTATATGCTTCAGTTGCACTGGGCAAGGATTATTACTTCCTTTCTCGTCAGTAAATCCTTCCACGTAATATCAAAATAACTTCCAAACCAATCCTCCACATTCACCTGGAGAGTTGATTCATTTGTCTTTGCTTATGACGCATAGAACGTTAGACCAAAGTCCGTTCACGAGATCTGCATATTCTGAAAATATTTATTTATTTATATTTTAGATTTATTAGCCGCCCTCCCCCGAAAGGCTCAGTGCAACAATAAAAGCATAGTAACAATGAATATAACATTAAAACCAACAACAGCACATTCTAATAAACTAATATCTCAGAAATTTTATTTTAAAAAAAACCTCAGATGGTGATAAAAACCCTCCCACCCACCATTTATGGTTGCAACTGGTTTTCTTATCTGGAAATTAATTACAGTACCTCTCATGTTGAATATTTTTCTTTGAAAAACTCATCTGGTAGCACTTTGTTTTAAATTACAGTGATGTTAGATTAAGTTATACGGGCCTTGGGCATCTTTCCTAAGTATGGAGCTATAGCCAATTGCCTAGCATCTGCTTTACCTGTTGCTCAGCGTCGGGCATTTATATTAGCCTGATTTAATAGTTTTCCTTCAGCCTCTACCAAAGGAAGGTATCATCAAATTCCAAAACAACAAAGATACTGTTGCTGTGGCTCTATTGACTCTCTTACCCATGTCCTCCTAGAGTGCCAAATAAATGCAGATGCGCGTGTTAGATTAATCCACCCTTTATTGGCGGCGAGGAAAATTTCTAACCCTACTGTCGCCATAACGTTTTCTTCTTGGAGACTACAATGCTGAAACAACACTTATGGTAGCTCTACTTCTGACTACTATTTTAAAGTGTTAACTTATTCCTGTTTTATTACTGCTAACTGCGTTTTTTTATATTATATCAGCACACTATAAGTATATCTGCATGAGTGTGCAAATGTATCCCTGCACTAATTAACTTGTCTTTTATATAAATGAGCTTGTATTGTTTTTGATTTTATGCCAATAAAGACGTGATTGATTGATTGATTGATTGATTGATTGATTGATTGATTGATTGATTGATTGATTGATTAAGTTATACTCTGTTTATTATGACAGACACGTTTACTGGACAGACTGGGCCGAACGACCATATATTGGACGGGCAGGAATGGATGGCAAAAACAAGACCGTGGTTGTCTCTACCAAGTTAGAATGGCCTAATGGACTGACCATAGATTACACCAATGACAAGCTCTACTGGGCCGATGCCCACCTAAACTACATTGAGTACGTACATAGAGAAGAATAAAGCAACTGGGTAACTCTTCATACCAAATTTTGGGATTACCACATTAGAATCATTAGATTAAAAACGATTACTAATTAGAACGTATCATTTGGCCTAGGGTGCAAATGTAGCAATGAACATTGTCACTAGTGTGCAAAAATATCAAAATCGAGTGGGACAGCTTTCTCTTTTGCTCACAACTTCATATACATACTTAAACTTCAAAGTAACTATTAAAGTAGAAAGTGGATCTTTGTATCTGAGATTGCAAATGCCTTAGCAGACCAGGTGCTCGCGAGCAGCAGCAGCAGAAGGCCATTGCTTTCACATCCTGCATGTGAGCTCCCAAAGGCATCTGGTAGCAGAGTGCTGGACTAGATGGACTCTGGTCTAATCCAGCAGGCTCTTTCTAATGTTCTTATGTATATACTTCAAGTTTCCTGTCTGCATTTCTGTTCAGAATTCAAATTCTGAAATCACAACACTGCAGTAATCTGTTGAAAGAGAGGAATTTCTCGTGTAGTTGATTTCCTTTCTTAGTTAGTTTCTCGGTTCATTATTAATTCAAGACATCAATATGTAACATAGCAGAGAGTACAAAACAAAAAAAGCAGAAAGGCATTGGAGCTAAGTAAATGTTTAGATAAAAGATTTTAATCCTCGTGGAGTCACATGATCTGTATTCTGATTTACAAAGTATTATGGTGAAGAAAGCCTACAAGAAGCTCTGTGTGATATCCCAAAAGGCTTGGAATTATTTTATTTATTTTATTTATTTATTTTTTCAATTTATTATACCGCCCCATCCCCGTAGGGCTCTGGGCGGTGTACAATACAATGCACATATACAAATAAGAATGCACATTAATTAGAGATGTGTGGGAACATTTCCCCTTATTTATTGTGGCTCACAAATGATAAAAAGTCTAAAAACAATCATGGGATTTTATAATTGAAATAAAACCCACGTTAAAAGAATTTCTAAGTAGTGAAATCAGAATTAGGGCCAAATGGGACAGGAGGGGTCCATGAGTCAGAATTTGTGGATGCTGCCGCCATTTTAAAAGGATTTAAAAATGCAGTGAGGACCTGATGGGGCCTGCAGGGTGGTGGGTGGCGTTGCCTTTGTCTTCCCCTCCCCCCCCCCACCTTTCCAAGTATCTGAATGGCCCTGGGGAAAGTGTGGCCCTTTTGGATCTGTGGACAGGTGCTCCAGTTTACCTGTGGTCTCGTTTAACCCTTAGTATGCAGTATCCCTAAGTAACTTTCCCATAAGTAATTGTGGGAATTTCACACACTTGCTGTTTCTCAGGATTGTAGGCGTTATTCCTGTGGGAAAGTTAGGCTCTCTGGTTGTACTTTAACATATGGGTAGACAAAAACAGCTGATTTTGGTCTCTGAACCCATGGACATGACAACAGAATTTTTGGAAAGTAGGAAGAATGTCTGAGGGATATACAGAGGTTCTCCAACCACATGCCAAATGATTCCTTGTGCTTCTGTGAGAGAGGATCCATACCTATGTACTTATTGAAGTTCCCTTCAGTAGTAAAGCCACAATTCCCAGACCAGTGCAGGGCATTTTCATGTTTACATGAAATTTCATTATTACATTACTGAGGAGGAGGTCATAGTCCAGTTCTTAGAACAAATGCTTTTGTATGCCCTTAGCATCTTCAGTTGAAAGAGTTCAGGTAGTATAATAAAGGCCTGGTTTATACCTGCGGAGGAATGAGATGCTGGAATGTAGAGTACCCATTTCAGCTCCAGATCATGGATTCCAGCACTGAATGTCCTTCACATTATTTTTTTAAAAACCTCCATGAGATGGAAACTAAAAAGAAGGGAGAAAGATACTATTCAGTCGGTTCATTGTTTGCAGTTTTAACATAGAATATTCCAAAATGTTATCATCCATCTACAGTCTGAAGTGGTACAGTCCATGCTACCACTTAATTCTTCTGCAGGTATAGACCATGCCTAAGAAACACCTTTGCCAGTGCCTTGAGATACTCTACTGTCAATCAGGGTTGATACTTCAGAACTGTTAGTCTGTTCCATGTGAGGGATCTCCTTCTGTCTACACAGGAATTGGAGCTGAGTAAGAGGCAGTTGGTCACCTGCTGATTAATAAAATGTCCGGATTCTTGAGGCCCTTGAACAAACCTAACAAAAGAGTAAATTCTCCCTCTTTTTATTTAGCCCTTTTATTTAGAAGCAGTGCGCAAACATTTTGATGCTGTTCCCATTTTTGTCTCAGTGTTGCCCATGGGTTTTTCTTCCTACAGGTACTCAGACTTGGATGGTCGGCACCGCCACACTGTGTATGATGGGTCGTTACCTCATCCATTTGCAATTACGATTTTTGAAGACACGATCTACTGGACAGACTGGAACACAAGAACAGTTGAAAAGGGAAATAAGTACGACGGGTCAGACAGGGCTGTTCTGGTGAATACCACCCACCGACCCTTTGATATCCATGTCTACCACCCATACAGGCAGCCCATCGGTAAGGAAGGGATTCTGCTATCTGCTTTGCATGTCTGGTCAATATGTGAAACCTAATCCTGTGAACGTTGTGTGGCCCTCTCAACGAGAGAACGAGGAGCTGAGAGAGTAAATGGCGGTCCATTTCTTTCTAAACATTTTAGTCCCATGCAGTAGATTTTGGGAACCAATCTCTTGGATATATTCATATGAGGAAAAAATATTGCTGGAATGTTCTAGATAGATAGGACGGTACAGCCTAACAGAAGACATCTCGTTTTGGGTAGAGGTTGTGGTTCAGTGCTAGATCAGATACTTCCATGCTGAAGATCTAAATGGCATCTCCATTAAAAAAAAATACTAATACCTTTGTCTGTTTGAGACCTTAAGAGTGTCACAATTTTGCCAGCACAGATAGGGCTAAAGTGGATGGGCCAATGGACTGATTCCATATGGTAGGCTCAGATGTTCCCTTGAAGTCAGACTGTTTCAGCCTTGTTCTCATGCCTGTTCCTGCCATCTACTTACTTTGTACTGTAACTTTTTGCTTGATTCTGAATTGGGTTATCCATTTCTTTTGGTTAGATGTGGTGCTGAGACTGGGAGAGCATAGCTCTCTCAGCCTAAGGCCACCCAGTAAATTTATGCCTGAGGTGAGATTTGAGCCACCAGTCATCCAGATCATAGCTTGTTCCCTCAGCTACTACATTACCCTAGCAGTAGACTATTTTTCTGGGTTTGGGGCTCAGCTCACTCACCTCATACTTTGTTCTTGTATATTCCATCTGCCTCTTTCTGTGGGACTGTAGTTTTGTAACAGAGCACTTGAACATGTGACAAAGACAGGGGACAGAGAGAATATTTTATTCCTCTGCCGGAATACTGGAACTGGGCAGTCAGTTATGTTTGTAGCATTTGAAATGATGTTAAATTTATGAATAGGTCTGTCAGTGGCTGTCAGCTGTGATGGTTAGCCTCCAGTCCCAGTTCCTGGGCGACAGCAAGACATGGCTTTGGCCTCAGACCCCCTTTTGAGGCCCTTTTGGTTGACCACTGTAAAGCACGATCTGACAAGACTCTTCCTATGGGCATTATCTGGTGTCTGTTCCCAGGTAACAGATGATAGGTAGTCCAGGAGGCAGCTTGCAGGAGTGGTGGCGAACCTTTGGCACTCCAGATGTTATGGACTACAGTTCCCATCAGCCCCTGCCAGCATGGCCAATTGACCATGCTGGCAGGGGCTGATGGGAATTGTAGTCCATAACATCTGGCCCCCCCCCCACCCCCCCCCCCCCCCACCCCCCCCCCCCCCCACCCCCCCCCCCCCCCACCCCCCCCCCCCCCCACCCCCCCCCCCCCCCACCCCCCCCCCCCCCCACCCCCCCCCCCCCCCACCCCCCCCCCCCCCCACCCCCCCCCCCCCCCACCCCCCCCCCCCCCCACCCCCCCCCCCCCCCACCCCCCCCCCCCCCCACCCCCCCCCCCCCCCACCCCCCCCCCCCCCCACCCCCCCCCCCCCCCACCCCCCCCCCCCCCCACCCCCCCCCCCCCCCACCCCCCCCCCCCCCCACCCCCCCCCCCCCCCACCCCCCCCCCCCCCCACCCCCCCCCCCCCCCACCCCCCCCCCCCCCCACCCCCCCCCCCCCCCACCCCCCCCCCCCCCCACCCCCCCCCCCCCCCACCCCCCCCCCCCCCCACCCCCCCCCCCCCCCACCCCCCCCCCCCCCCACCCCCCCCCCCCCCCACCCCCCCCCCCCCCCACCCCCCCCCCCCCCCACCCCCCCCCCCCCCCACCCCCCCCCCCCCCCACCCCCCCCCCCCCCCACCCCCCCCCCCCCCCACCCCCCCCCCCCCCCACCCCCCCCCCCCCCCACCCCCCCCCCCCCCCACCCCCCCCCCCCCCCACCCCCCCCCCCCCCCACCCCCCCCCCCCCCCACCCCCCCCCCCCCCCACCCCCCCCCCCCCCCACCCCCCCCCCCCCCCACCCCCCCCCCCCCCCACCCCCCCCCCCCCCCACCCCCCCCCCCCCCCACCCCCCCCCCCCCCCACCCCCCCCCCCCCCCACCCCCCCCCCCCCCCACCCCCCCCCCCCCCCACCCCCCCCCCCCCCCACCCCCCCCCCCCCCCACCCCCCCCCCCCCCCACCCCCCCCCCCCCCCACCCCCCCCCCCCCCCACCCCCCCCCCCCCCCACCCCCCCCCCCCCCCACCCCCCCCCCCCCCCACCCCCCCCCCCCCCCACCCCCCCCCCCCCCCACCCCCCCCCCCCCCCACCCCCCCCCCCCCCCACCCCCCCCCCCCCCCACCCCCCCCCCCCCCCACCCCCCCCCCCCCCCACCCCCCCCCCCCCCCACCCCCCCCCCCCCCCACCCCCCCCCCCCCCCACCCCCCCCCCCCCCCACCCCCCCCCCCCCCCACCCCCCCCCCCCCCCACCCCCCCCCCCCCCCACCCCCCCCCCCCCCCACCCCCCCCCCCCCCCACCCCCCCCCCCCCCCACCCCCCCCCCCCCCCACCCCCCCCCCCCCCCACCCCCCCCCCCCCCCACCCCCCCCCCCCCCCACCCCCCCCCCCCCCCACCCCCCCCCCCCCCCACCCCCCCCCCCCCCCACCCCCCCCCCCCCCCACCCCCCCCCCCCCCCACCCCCCCCCCCCCCCACCCCCCCCCCCCCCCACCCCCCCCCCCCCCCACCCCCCCCCCCCCCCACCCCCCCCCCCCCCCACCCCCCCCCCCCCCCACCCCCCCCCCCCCCCACCCCCCCCCCCCCCCACCCCCCCCCCCCCCCACCCCCCCCCCCCCCCACCCCCCCCCCCCCCCACCCCCCCCCCCCCCCACCCCCCCCCCCCCCCACCCCCCCCCCCCCCCACCCCCCCCCCCCCCCACCCCCCCCCCCCCCCACCCCCCCCCCCCCCCACCCCCCCCCCCCCCCACCCCCCCCCCCCCCCACCCCCCCCCCCCCCCACCCCCCCCCCCCCCCACCCCCCCCCCCCCCCACCCCCCCCCCCCCCCACCCCCCCCCCCCCCCACCCCCCCCCCCCCCCACCCCCCCCCCCCCCCACCCCCCCCCCCCCCCACCCCCCCCCCCCCCCACCCCCCCCCCCCCCCACCCCCCCCCCCCCCCACCCCCCCCCCCCCCCACCCCCCCCCCCCCCCACCCCCCCCCCCCCCCACCCCCCCCCCCCCCCACCCCCCCCCCCCCCCACCCCCCCCCCCCCCCACCCCCCCCCCCCCCCACCCCCCCCCCCCCCCACCCCCCCCCCCCCCCACCCCCCCCCCCCCCCACCCCCCCCCCCCCCCACCCCCCCCCCCCCCCACCCCCCCCCCCCCCCACCCCCCCCCCCCCCCACCCCCCCCCCCCCCCACCCCCCCCCCCCCCCACCCCCCCCCCCCCCCACCCCCCCCCCCCCCCACCCCCCCCCCCCCCCACCCCCCCCCCCCCCCACCCCCCCCCCCCCCCACCCCCCCCCCCCCCCACCCCCCCCCCCCCCCACCCCCCCCCCCCCCCACCCCCCCCCCCCCCCACCCCCCCCCCCCCCCACCCCCCCCCCCCCCCACCCCCCCCCCCCCCCACCCCCCCCCCCCCCCACCCCCCCCCCCCCCCACCCCCCCCCCCCCCCACCCCCCCCCCCCCCCACCCCCCCCCCCCCCCACCCCCCCCCCCCCCCACCCCCCCCCCCCCCCACCCCCCCCCCCCCCCACCCCCCCCCCCCCCCACCCCCCCCCCCCCCCACCCCCCCCCCCCCCCACCCCCCCCCCCCCCCACCCCCCCCCCCCCCCACCCCCCCCCCCCCCCACCCCCCCCCCCCCCCACCCCCCCCCCCCCCCACCCCCCCCCCCCCCCACCCCCCCCCCCCCCCACCCCCCCCCCCCCCCACCCCCCCCCCCCCCCACCCCCCCCCCCCCCCACCCCCCCCCCCCCCCACCCCCCCCCCCCCCCACCCCCCCCCCCCCCCACCCCCCCCCCCCCCCACCCCCCCCCCCCCCCACCCCCCCCCCCCCCCACCCCCCCCCCCCCCCACCCCCCCCCCCCCCCACCCCCCCCCCCCCCCACCCCCCCCCCCCCCCACCCCCCCCCCCCCCCACCCCCCCCCCCCCCCACCCCCCCCCCCCCCCACCCCCCCCCCCCCCCACCCCCCCCCCCCCCCACCCCCCCCCCCCCCCACCCCCCCCCCCCCCCACCCCCCCCCCCCCCCACCCCCCCCCCCCCCCACCCCCCCCCCCCCCCACCCCCCCCCCCCCCCACCCCCCCCCCCCCCCACCCCCCCCCCCCCCCACCCCCCCCCCCCCCCACCCCCCCCCCCCCCCACCCCCCCCCCCCCCCACCCCCCCCCCCCCCCACCCCCCCCCCCCCCCACCCCCCCCCCCCCCCACCCCCCCCCCCCCCCACCCCCCCCCCCCCCCACCCCCCCCCCCCCCCACCCCCCCCCCCCCCCACCCCCCCCCCCCCCCACCCCCCCCCCCCCCCACCCCCCCCCCCCCCCACCCCCCCCCCCCCCCACCCCCCCCCCCCCCCACCCCCCCCCCCCCCCACCCCCCCCCCCCCCCACCCCCCCCCCCCCCCACCCCCCCCCCCCCCCACCCCCCCCCCCCCCCACCCCCCCCCCCCCCCACCCCCCCCCCCCCCCACCCCCCCCCCCCCCCACCCCCCCCCCCCCCCACCCCCCCCCCCCCCCACCCCCCCCCCCCCCCACCCCCCCCCCCCCCCACCCCCCCCCCCCCCCACCCCCCCCCCCCCCCACCCCCCCCCCCCCCCACCCCCCCCCCCCCCCACCCCCCCCCCCCCCCACCCCCCCCCCCCCCCACCCCCCCCCCCCCCCACCCCCCCCCCCCCCCACCCCCCCCCCCCCCCACCCCCCCCCCCCCCCACCCCCCCCCCCCCCCACCCCCCCCCCCCCCCACCCCCCCCCCCCCCCACCCCCCCCCCCCCCCACCCCCCCCCCCCCCCACCCCCCCCCCCCCCCACCCCCCCCCCCCCCCACCCCCCCCCCCCCCCACCCCCCCCCCCCCCCACCCCCCCCCCCCCCCACCCCCCCCCCCCCCCACCCCCCCCCCCCCCCACCCCCCCCCCCCCCCACCCCCCCCCCCCCCCACCCCCCCCCCCCCCCACCCCCCCCCCCCCCCACCCCCCCCCCCCCCCACCCCCCCCCCCCCCCACCCCCCCCCCCCCCCACCCCCCCCCCCCCCCACCCCCCCCCCCCCCCACCCCCCCCCCCCCCCACCCCCCCCCCCCCCCACCCCCCCCCCCCCCCACCCCCCCCCCCCCCCACCCCCCCCCCCCCCCACCCCCCCCCCCCCCCACCCCCCCCCCCCCCCACCCCCCCCCCCCCCCACCCCCCCCCCCCCCCACCCCCCCCCCCCCCCACCCCCCCCCCCCCCCACCCCCCCCCCCCCCCACCCCCCCCCCCCCCCACCCCCCCCCCCCCCCACCCCCCCCCCCCCCCACCCCCCCCCCCCCCCACCCCCCCCCCCCCCCACCCCCCCCCCCCCCCACCCCCCCCCCCCCCCACCCCCCCCCCCCCCCACCCCCCCCCCCCCCCACCCCCCCCCCCCCCCACCCCCCCCCCCCCCCACCCCCCCCCCCCCCCACCCCCCCCCCCCCCCACCCCCCCCCCCCCCCACCCCCCCCCCCCCCCACCCCCCCCCCCCCCCACCCCCCCCCCCCCCCACCCCCCCCCCCCCCCACCCCCCCCCCCCCCCACCCCCCCCCCCCCCCACCCCCCCCCCCCCCCACCCCCCCCCCCCCCCACCCCCCCCCCCCCCCACCCCCCCCCCCCCCCACCCCCCCCCCCCCCCACCCCCCCCCCCCCCCACCCCCCCCCCCCCCCACCCCCCCCCCCCCCCACCCCCCCCCCCCCCCACCCCCCCCCCCCCCCACCCCCCCCCCCCCCCACCCCCCCCCCCCCCCACCCCCCCCCCCCCCCACCCCCCCCCCCCCCCACCCCCCCCCCCCCCCACCCCCCCCCCCCCCCACCCCCCCCCCCCCCCACCCCCCCCCCCCCCCACCCCCCCCCCCCCCCACCCCCCCCCCCCCCCACCCCCCCCCCCCCCCACCCCCCCCCCCCCCCACCCCCCCCCCCCCCCACCCCCCCCCCCCCCCACCCCCCCCCCCCCCCACCCCCCCCCCCCCCCACCCCCCCCCCCCCCCACCCCCCCCCCCCCCCACCCCCCCCCCCCCCCACCCCCCCCCCCCCCCACCCCCCCCCCCCCCCACCCCCCCCCCCCCCCACCCCCCCCCCCCCCCACCCCCCCCCCCCCCCACCCCCCCCCCCCCCCACCCCCCCCCCCCCCCACCCCCCCCCCCCCCCACCCCCCCCCCCCCCCACCCCCCCCCCCCCCCACCCCCCCCCCCCCCCACCCCCCCCCCCCCCCACCCCCCCCCCCCCCCACCCCCCCCCCCCCCCACCCCCCCCCCCCCCCACCCCCCCCCCCCCCCACCCCCCCCCCCCCCCACCCCCCCCCCCCCCCACCCCCCCCCCCCCCCACCCCCCCCCCCCCCCACCCCCCCCCCCCCCCACCCCCCCCCCCCCCCACCCCCCCCCCCCCCCACCCCCCCCCCCCCCCACCCCCCCCCCCCCCCACCCCCCCCCCCCCCCACCCCCCCCCCCCCCCACCCCCCCCCCCCCCCACCCCCCCCCCCCCCCACCCCCCCCCCCCCCCACCCCCCCCCCCCCCCACCCCCCCCCCCCCCCACCCCCCCCCCCCCCCACCCCCCCCCCCCCCCACCCCCCCCCCCCCCCACCCCCCCCCCCCCCCACCCCCCCCCCCCCCCACCCCCCCCCCCCCCCACCCCCCCCCCCCCCCACCCCCCCCCCCCCCCACCCCCCCCCCCCCCCACCCCCCCCCCCCCCCACCCCCCCCCCCCCCCACCCCCCCCCCCCCCCACCCCCCCCCCCCCCCACCCCCCCCCCCCCCCACCCCCCCCCCCCCCCACCCCCCCCCCCCCCCACCCCCCCCCCCCCCCACCCCCCCCCCCCCCCACCCCCCCCCCCCCCCACCCCCCCCCCCCCCCACCCCCCCCCCCCCCCACCCCCCCCCCCCCCCACCCCCCCCCCCCCCCACCCCCCCCCCCCCCCACCCCCCCCCCCCCCCACCCCCCCCCCCCCCCACCCCCCCCCCCCCCCACCCCCCCCCCCCCCCACCCCCCCCCCCCCCCACCCCCCCCCCCCCCCACCCCCCCCCCCCCCCACCCCCCCCCCCCCCCACCCCCCCCCCCCCCCACCCCCCCCCCCCCCCACCCCCCCCCCCCCCCACCCCCCCCCCCCCCCACCCCCCCCCCCCCCCACCCCCCCCCCCCCCCACCCCCCCCCCCCCCCACCCCCCCCCCCCCCCACCCCCCCCCCCCCCCACCCCCCCCCCCCCCCACCCCCCCCCCCCCCCACCCCCCCCCCCCCCCACCCCCCCCCCCCCCCACCCCCCCCCCCCCCCACCCCCCCCCCCCCCCACCCCCCCCCCCCCCCACCCCCCCCCCCCCCCACCCCCCCCCCCCCCCACCCCCCCCCCCCCCCACCCCCCCCCCCCCCCACCCCCCCCCCCCCCCACCCCCCCCCCCCCCCACCCCCCCCCCCCCCCACCCCCCCCCCCCCCCACCCCCCCCCCCCCCCACCCCCCCCCCCCCCCACCCCCCCCCCCCCCCACCCCCCCCCCCCCCCACCCCCCCCCCCCCCCACCCCCCCCCCCCCCCACCCCCCCCCCCCCCCACCCCCCCCCCCCCCCACCCCCCCCCCCCCCCACCCCCCCCCCCCCCCACCCCCCCCCCCCCCCACCCCCCCCCCCCCCCACCCCCCCCCCCCCCCACCCCCCCCCCCCCCCACCCCCCCCCCCCCCCACCCCCCCCCCCCCCCACCCCCCCCCCCCCCCACCCCCCCCCCCCCCCACCCCCCCCCCCCCCCACCCCCCCCCCCCCCCACCCCCCCCCCCCCCCACCCCCCCCCCCCCCCACCCCCCCCCCCCCCCACCCCCCCCCCCCCCCACCCCCCCCCCCCCCCACCCCCCCCCCCCCCCACCCCCCCCCCCCCCCACCCCCCCCCCCCCCCACCCCCCCCCCCCCCCACCCCCCCCCCCCCCCACCCCCCCCCCCCCCCACCCCCCCCCCCCCCCACCCCCCCCCCCCCCCACCCCCCCCCCCCCCCACCCCCCCCCCCCCCCACCCCCCCCCCCCCCCACCCCCCCCCCCCCCCACCCCCCCCCCCCCCCACCCCCCCCCCCCCCCACCCCCCCCCCCCCCCACCCCCCCCCCCCCCCACCCCCCCCCCCCCCCACCCCCCCCCCCCCCCACCCCCCCCCCCCCCCACCCCCCCCCCCCCCCACCCCCCCCCCCCCCCACCCCCCCCCCCCCCCACCCCCCCCCCCCCCCACCCCCCCCCCCCCCCACCCCCCCCCCCCCCCACCCCCCCCCCCCCCCACCCCCCCCCCCCCCCACCCCCCCCCCCCCCCACCCCCCCCCCCCCCCACCCCCCCCCCCCCCCACCCCCCCCCCCCCCCACCCCCCCCCCCCCCCACCCCCCCCCCCCCCCACCCCCCCCCCCCCCCACCCCCCCCCCCCCCCACCCCCCCCCCCCCCCACCCCCCCCCCCCCCCACCCCCCCCCCCCCCCACCCCCCCCCCCCCCCACCCCCCCCCCCCCCCACCCCCCCCCCCCCCCACCCCCCCCCCCCCCCACCCCCCCCCCCCCCCACCCCCCCCCCCCCCCACCCCCCCCCCCCCCCACCCCCCCCCCCCCCCACCCCCCCCCCCCCCCACCCCCCCCCCCCCCCACCCCCCCCCCCCCCCACCCCCCCCCCCCCCCACCCCCCCCCCCCCCCACCCCCCCCCCCCCCCACCCCCCCCCCCCCCCACCCCCCCCCCCCCCCACCCCCCCCCCCCCCCACCCCCCCCCCCCCCCACCCCCCCCCCCCCCCACCCCCCCCCCCCCCCACCCCCCCCCCCCCCCACCCCCCCCCCCCCCCACCCCCCCCCCCCCCCACCCCCCCCCCCCCCCACCCCCCCCCCCCCCCACCCCCCCCCCCCCCCACCCCCCCCCCCCCCCACCCCCCCCCCCCCCCACCCCCCCCCCCCCCCACCCCCCCCCCCCCCCACCCCCCCCCCCCCCCACCCCCCCCCCCCCCCACCCCCCCCCCCCCCCACCCCCCCCCCCCCCCACCCCCCCCCCCCCCCACCCCCCCCCCCCCCCACCCCCCCCCCCCCCCACCCCCCCCCCCCCCCACCCCCCCCCCCCCCCACCCCCCCCCCCCCCCACCCCCCCCCCCCCCCACCCCCCCCCCCCCCCACCCCCCCCCCCCCCCACCCCCCCCCCCCCCCACCCCCCCCCCCCCCCACCCCCCCCCCCCCCCACCCCCCCCCCCCCCCACCCCCCCCCCCCCCCACCCCCCCCCCCCCCCACCCCCCCCCCCCCCCACCCCCCCCCCCCCCCACCCCCCCCCCCCCCCACCCCCCCCCCCCCCCACCCCCCCCCCCCCCCACCCCCCCCCCCCCCCACCCCCCCCCCCCCCCACCCCCCCCCCCCCCCACCCCCCCCCCCCCCCACCCCCCCCCCCCCCCACCCCCCCCCCCCCCCACCCCCCCCCCCCCCCACCCCCCCCCCCCCCCACCCCCCCCCCCCCCCACCCCCCCCCCCCCCCACCCCCCCCCCCCCCCACCCCCCCCCCCCCCCACCCCCCCCCCCCCCCACCCCCCCCCCCCCCCACCCCCCCCCCCCCCCACCCCCCCCCCCCCCCACCCCCCCCCCCCCCCACCCCCCCCCCCCCCCACCCCCCCCCCCCCCCACCCCCCCCCCCCCCCACCCCCCCCCCCCCCCACCCCCCCCCCCCCCCACCCCCCCCCCCCCCCACCCCCCCCCCCCCCCACCCCCCCCCCCCCCCACCCCCCCCCCCCCCCACCCCCCCCCCCCCCCACCCCCCCCCCCCCCCACCCCCCCCCCCCCCCACCCCCCCCCCCCCCCACCCCCCCCCCCCCCCACCCCCCCCCCCCCCCACCCCCCCCCCCCCCCACCCCCCCCCCCCCCCACCCCCCCCCCCCCCCACCCCCCCCCCCCCCCACCCCCCCCCCCCCCCACCCCCCCCCCCCCCCACCCCCCCCCCCCCCCACCCCCCCCCCCCCCCACCCCCCCCCCCCCCCACCCCCCCCCCCCCCCACCCCCCCCCCCCCCCACCCCCCCCCCCCCCCACCCCCCCCCCCCCCCACCCCCCCCCCCCCCCACCCCCCCCCCCCCCCACCCCCCCCCCCCCCCACCCCCCCCCCCCCCCACCCCCCCCCCCCCCCACCCCCCCCCCCCCCCACCCCCCCCCCCCCCCACCCCCCCCCCCCCCCACCCCCCCCCCCCCCCACCCCCCCCCCCCCCCACCCCCCCCCCCCCCCACCCCCCCCCCCCCCCACCCCCCCCCCCCCCCACCCCCCCCCCCCCCCACCCCCCCCCCCCCCCACCCCCCCCCCCCCCCACCCCCCCCCCCCCCCACCCCCCCCCCCCCCCACCCCCCCCCCCCCCCACCCCCCCCCCCCCCCACCCCCCCCCCCCCCCACCCCCCCCCCCCCCCACCCCCCCCCCCCCCCACCCCCCCCCCCCCCCACCCCCCCCCCCCCCCACCCCCCCCCCCCCCCACCCCCCCCCCCCCCCACCCCCCCCCCCCCCCACCCCCCCCCCCCCCCACCCCCCCCCCCCCCCACCCCCCCCCCCCCCCACCCCCCCCCCCCCCCACCCCCCCCCCCCCCCACCCCCCCCCCCCCCCACCCCCCCCCCCCCCCACCCCCCCCCCCCCCCACCCCCCCCCCCCCCCACCCCCCCCCCCCCCCACCCCCCCCCCCCCCCACCCCCCCCCCCCCCCACCCCCCCCCCCCCCCACCCCCCCCCCCCCCCACCCCCCCCCCCCCCCACCCCCCCCCCCCCCCACCCCCCCCCCCCCCCACCCCCCCCCCCCCCCACCCCCCCCCCCCCCCACCCCCCCCCCCCCCCACCCCCCCCCCCCCCCACCCCCCCCCCCCCCCACCCCCCCCCCCCCCCACCCCCCCCCCCCCCCACCCCCCCCCCCCCCCACCCCCCCCCCCCCCCACCCCCCCCCCCCCCCACCCCCCCCCCCCCCCACCCCCCCCCCCCCCCACCCCCCCCCCCCCCCACCCCCCCCCCCCCCCACCCCCCCCCCCCCCCACCCCCCCCCCCCCCCACCCCCCCCCCCCCCCACCCCCCCCCCCCCCCACCCCCCCCCCCCCCCACCCCCCCCCCCCCCCACCCCCCCCCCCCCCCACCCCCCCCCCCCCCCACCCCCCCCCCCCCCCACCCCAAGATGTTCAGGAACTACAATTCCCATCAGCCTCTGTCAGCATGGCCAATTGGCCATGCTGGTAGGGGCTGATGGGAATTGTAGTTCCTGAACATCTGGAGAGCCGCAGGTTCCCTACCCCTGGTATATACATATCAGCAAAGTATCACATATACATCGTTACATTCATGGCTCATTGTTATAATTTGGTTGTGATAGTAAGCTTATACAGTATCTTTAGTCAAAAGCACTTTTATATAGCATTGGTTAGCAGTACACAGGGAACCTCTTTTCTCTCAGTCAGGGAACAACAGAACTACCAATGGTTTTTAACTGTCACCTTTAGAATGTTTGTGCCGCTTCCCAGAATTCCCTGCTGCTTGTGCTGCTGCTGCATGTAAACAAGGCTGAAAATTCCAACAGTATCTGAGTCTGTTTCTGAGGGTCCCTGAATCCTTCAGAGCAGCTTGGAGGAGCACAGGTGTTTCAGTGGCAAAGCAGTTGAGCAAGATATGAATTCATTCTGTCTCATTGACTCCCATCCCATTTTTGTGCACTTGATTCATATGTTGCCTGGCTTTTTATCACAAGGTCCCCGTGAATGCACGGAGAGTGAATATCGGTGTGACAATCTGCGTTGTATTCCTTCTCGGTGGATATGTGACCATGACAATGACTGTGAAGACAATTCAGATGAACGTGACTGTGGTGTGTATTGCGACCAGAACCCTGAAGATTGACTTGGAACATCTCAATACGATTATAAATAATTCTTCCGATCTTCAAAATACGTGTTACAGTTATGATTTGTTGCTCTTTTTTAGAACTCAGGACATGCCATCCAGGTTATTTCCAGTGTGACAGTGGGCATTGCATTGCACAGCGGTTCCAGTGTGATGGAAGTGCAGACTGTCTGGATTTCTCCGATGAAGCAACTTGTCGTGAGTTCCTGGAATTTTGACAAGGGGAACAGGGGACAGAATTCTTTTTTTATCTGGGACCAAAATATTCTGTTTGGCAAGTGAACAGCATTATCACTGGCTGTGCTTCAGCGATATGTGTGAAAAAGTATAAGCTAATATCCCATAGTTTTGTTCCTATAATGAATGAGATAAAATAATTGTCTTATAGTGATCCAGTCCATTGGTCCAGTGCCGTGTAGCCTGATTAGTAGCACAGATCTCCCTGATCCTAAGCACAGATCTTTCCTAAAGGAACCAGTCTGGAGAAACGAATAAGGAGAGTGATATATTGCAAGAGGGATTGCATATGATTTCTTTTGCTACCAAGTTAATTTGTTGAATTTAAGAACACAGAATTTAAGAACACAGTATTGAATTTAAGAACACGCTGGACTCCATTGAGTTATTAGTTAGCTTTCCAACAGTGTGGCCGAGTTCTGGTAGATCTTACCTCTAACGTTTCATCTGTTATGGAGCTGGTATCTTTCAGAGATGTATCATCGAGAGAAGCAAGCTACATACACTGGACACGGCTACACAGCTTGTAATAATAGACCCTCTCCGTGATACTCCTCTGAAGGTGCTAGCCACAGATGCAGGAGAAACATTAGGAAAAAGATCTACCAGACCACGGCCACACAGCCCGGAAAGCCCACAACAAACAGTATTCTAAATTATCTTTGTGTCTCTTTCTCACACTACATTGTAGTATAGTGTTCCATTAATATTCAACATAGTCTCACAGGAATAAAACCCCTTCCCCCTGTACTGTGGAGCACCAACTGAATGTGGCATCATGATTCCTGGCCTCAAAGGGACAGTTTCTCTGGCTAGTTTGAAGTCAGCCTTTTGCATATTCAGTGAATGGGATGATATGAGCCCTATGATCAGTCTATGAAAATAATGACCGGCTAAAATGAGACTGTCCCAGAAGAAACAGAATAAGTGTTTGTAAGTGTCTGAATTGTGTTACGCAGACCAAGCAACTGGATAATGTTCACAAGAAATTTCTCTTTTACCAGCCACTCGCTATCCAAACGGCACTTACTGTTCACGCACGATGTTTGAGTGCAAAAACCATGTATGTATTCAGCCCCACTGGAAATGCGACGGTGATGATGACTGCGGAGATGGCTCAGATGAAGAACTCCACCTCTGCTGTAAGCTAGAGAACATTTTAATGTTATGAATAGAATCACAAGGATTCCTTAGGGGTTGCTCAAGAATTGGGGCCTGCATGGTGGAATGTTTGCGTTTGGACGGTATCCTTCTGACTACCATATAACAAATTGCTTTTCAGATCCCCCTCAGTTTAAAAAAACTGTTATGTAGCACAAATGGCTACTGTTTAAGAACTAAAGACAGAAGGCTTGTCACAGATGCATTTAAATTGTTTATGGAGTTCTGGACATTAACCTAGGAGCAGCAGTGGCGTAGGAGGTTTAGAGCTCGTGTATCTAATCTGGAGGAACTGGCTTTGATTCTCCGCTCTGCCGCCTGAGCTGTGGAGGCTTATCTGGGGAATTCAGATTAGCCTGTACACTCCCACACACGCCAGCTGGGTGACCTTGGGCTAGTCACAGCTTCCCGGAGCTCTCTCAGCCCCACCTACCTCACAGGGTGTTTGTTGTGAGGGGGAAGGGCAAGGAGATTGTAAGCCCCTTTGAGTCTCCTGCAGGAGAGAAAGGGGGGATATAAATCCAAACTACTACTACTACTACTCTTCTTCTTCTTCTTCTTCTTCTTCTTCTTCTTCTTCTTCTTCTTCTTCTTCTTCTTCTTCTTCTTCTTCTTCTTCTTCTTCTTGCAGCAGAATTTTCAGTACATGCGTGACATAGATACTAAATGACATCCTGCTACCAACGTTCTGGTCCCTTCCGCACGTGCAGAATAATGCACTTTCAATCCACTTTCCACAACAGTTTGCAAGTGGACTTTGCTATAATGCACAGTAAAATCCAGCTGCAAAGTGGATTGAAAGTAGATGGAAAGTGCATGTGTGGAAGGGATCTCTGAGAAACACTTGTCCTTTTTAAATATTCTGCATGTGTGGAAGGGACCTCTGAGAAACACTTGCCCTCTTTAAATACAGTGCTCTGTACTCCCCTCATAGTGGATATACTAGGTGGAAGGTGCTAACTTACAGCAATCCTATTGGGTTTTCAAGGCAAGAAATGAACAGAGATGAGTTCCCATTGCCTGCCTCTGTATAGCAACTGTGCATTTCCTTTGTGAATTGACTCTGCTTAGCTTCTGAAATCTGATGAGACAAGGCTAGCTGGGGCCATCCAGATCAGGGCTTGTAATAACTTTAGCCACTGTTGAATGGTTTACCAGTTTTAGGTTCTGTGGTTTATGTAGTGTAACTTTTGTTACATCATTCTCCAGTGGTGGGATTCAGCCGGTTCGCACCACTTCAGCAGAACCAGTTGTTAAAATGCTGCTTGTAAACAACCAGTTGTTAAATTATTTGAATCCCACCACTGTCATTATCCCATATTACTGCCAATGTGATTTTAAATGAAAGTAAATAGAAATGGATGCAGATATTGAACTATTAAAAGTTCGTCATGATGTAGAAAGAGAAGAGTTTGGATTTATACCCCATTTTTCTCAACTGTAAGGAGTCTCAAAACAGCTTACAAACTCCTTCCCTTCCTCTTTCCACAACAGACACCTTGTAGGTTGGGGAGGGGGGCGCTGAGAGAGTTCTAAAAGAACTGTGACTGGTTCAAGGCCGCCCAGCAGGCTTCATGTGGAGGAGCAGGGAATCAAACCTTGTTCTCCATATTAGAGTCCACCACTTTTAACTGCTAAATCCTGGCTCCACAGGCATTGGGCACTTAATCTAAAAAGTCACCCAGTTCTTTACAAAGACCCTTAATTACTCACCTAGGGTTCTGTTACTTTGGCAGATTCCTCCCTTCAGCAGCCTTCTTCAGTCAATCAAGACCGACTGATCAGTTGTCCTGATTTTTAAATTACTTCACTCTTTGGACATTTCCGCACAGCCAAAAACAGCGCTCCAGGAACGGGGGAAAAACGGTCCCTGGGGTGCTGTTTGCACAGGAGGTGCTGCTGCATTGCAGCAGCGTTGTACTGGCTCCCACCAAGTGGCACGAAAGGCTGCTTTGAGAGAGGTTTTTTAAAAGTGACATCTTCAAGCCGGCGCGGTGCGAACCGCACCAGTGGGAAGACACCGCTTTTCCCCTCCCCTCCCCTCTCCTTCCAGCGTCTCTCTGGAGGGCTGGAGGGACATGCCCATGCTGCCTTCTGACCCCTGGAGGTCGGAGGGTAGCGTTGGCGTGTCCCTCCAGTCCTCCAGAGCAGCGCTGGAAGGAGAGGTGAGTGGAGAGGACCGAAGGAGAGACGGCTCCATGCGGAGCTGCCTCTCCTGCTGGGGAGAAAGTTGGGGATGCTCACATGCTACTGTGCAAGCAGTCCCCGAGCCTCCACCGGCATAATTTATGTAGCATAATTTATGCCGGTGGAGGTTCGTTTCCGCTGCTGTGTGGAAACAGCCTTTTATTTGGGTGAACAACAAAGCATCAGTTAAGGCCGAAATGAACAGATCTCAAGAAGAAGCATTCTTGAATAAGTAGTGGAGTTTAGTGGCCTCGGTTTGATCTCTTGGGAAAGCAAGAGATTAATGCTGTGTAGAATTAGTACGGGAAATCCTACAGTCAGTTTAAAAACTATTTTTAAAAAGTACTGTCATTTGTTGAGATGCTTAGGTGATTGGAACTCAATACAAAGGTAATACAGATAGCTTAACCAGAGTTTTAAAATTAGGTTAAAGAACATGGAGCATAGTTCCCAGAAGTCAATTTTAGGGCACCCGCTGGCTTAATATTATTCACATATATCAGCAAAACATGGAAAATATATAATGGGACGTGCTGATAAACAAGGCTGTTTTCTAACTCCTGTAACACTTTTATCTTTCAAGAAGTTCAAGGTTGTTTGGGTGGTTCTTTCCTTTCTTCTATATCATGACAATAGTCCTGTGAGGTGGATTAGGCTGAGAGACTGTAAGAACAGCTGAAGATCACAGAGTGAATTTCATGGCTGATAGTTGAAAGAAAAGGCTTGAAAATCTCGTCATGTTCTGCCCCCAAAATTTAAAGTCATAAATTTGTGCAGCTTAAATTTGTCTCAGCACTGTACAGGGGAGGAAGCTTGGTCTTACTGTTTGAAGTTGGCTTCCCAAATTCCAGTGTTAGTATTTGAAAGGGGAAAAAATACACGTTTTTAAAGAACATGTTTTCCTCCTTTAAAATTCTGATAAGCAGGGAACCTAATTTTCATTCAGTACAAGGACATGAAGATGGAAGAATTCAGCCTCTTTCCCCTTTCTGCATGGCCCAGAGGCAAACTGAGGCTGCATGTGACAGCAGTTAGCATTTTATGAACAGAACAAGATGTGTTACTTATATTTAAAGTGGTTTGAATCCAGATCTCCCCAGTCTGACAGTTTAACCAGGGAAGGAATCTGTGGTCCTGCAACCTGCTTTCAATACCTCCAACCCAGTGGTGGGATTCAAAATAATTTAACAACTGGTTGTTTACAAGCATCATTTTAACAACCAGTTCTGCCGAAGTGGTGCGAACCTGCTGAATCCCACCACTGCTCCAACTGTAGTTAAGGTGAATGTTGCATTACATCTGCAATAAAGAATACAGGATTAAATGTTCTAGAATTGCATTTAGAGTATCGTTTATAGAGTTGCTCTGTGAACAGTATTTAAAGATCACTGACCTGTTTAATTTCAGTGGACGTTGTCTGTGAGCCACCATTCCGTTTCCGCTGTGGAAATAATCGCTGCATCTACAACCATGAGTTGTGCAACCACGAAGATGACTGCGGAGATGGAAGCGACGAAGAAGAAGAACACTGTAGGTCTATCAGTGAACACATAGTTCAAGGATTGATAGGTTAATGTGATTCCTAGGTTGTTTCCATCAGAAATTACATCACAGCCAGTTTAAGGTCAACACTAAAGTGTTTGTGCGTGTTAAGTAATACATCACTATTCACCATTATGGAATGTACATCTTTGTTGCTACGAATATGAGAGAAAATGAGATGTTATATTAGAACAGTAGCGTAGGGTTTATGTGTTGAGACACATCTGTGTCTCTCATCCAGTAAATCTCTCATCTGTGTGAACAGGCCTGACTGAATCAAAATTATCACAAAATATTTGTTTAGCTATCTATTTATTTATTTCTAGACTGCCCCTCCCCTCGCGGCTGCAATATTTGTGTTATTTGATGTAACCTACAGTGTGAGTTGTGTCTTCCGCATGCAGGCAGAGAACCCACTCCTAAGTCTTGCACTACTGAAGAATTCAAATGTGGCAATGGAAACTGTATCCCCCTGCACTATGTTTGCGACAATTACGACGATTGCGGAGATCACTTTGATGAACTGGGCTGCAGTAAGTTGTGACTCAGGCTCTACCATTTCTCTGTTATGGGGGAAACGTGGTTATGAGGCAGGAGCTTTGTGTGTTTGTGTAGGTATACAAAAGGGTGGATAAATTTTGAGAACTTTTATTATCACGGGATATTGTGGTATCCCCACTCCCATCCCAGATGGATCTCTTTCTCTGTCAGATTTTCATCTATTTATTTGCTAGTTCATTAATATTTTGTTGTTAACATTTGCTTGTAAATATTCATGATTTTTGGATTTTTGTAAGTCACCCATTGTTGGAAAAAAGCATGGGAAGATAAGCTTTTATATATTAACTTAATTATTGACCATACGCCCCCTTTTCCTCCACCACAGACTTTTATCTAGCACCCACCACTTTTATTCTTTGTGTAACGATCCATAAAAGATCACTGAAAGTGGGGAGGGATTTTTTGGGTGCTCAGCAGTGTTCAAGGGAATTGTAATTCCTTTTCCATTCAACCAAGTACCACAGATGAATTAGAAACTTTTAGCGCAGTATGTTCTGAAAGCTTTTGTTTCACATTGTATCTTTCCAGTGACCATAGGGAATCGCAGGCAGAAGAAGAGTCCAGTCATTGTTGAGAGTCTTGCTGGCACCTATGCTACTTGAGGGTGTGCTCACGTATTGGAATTCTTCTATATTTGCTGTTGCCTTTAAATCATAATTGTGATTCTCCTTCCTCTTAGACTCTGGAACAGGTAGAACATGTGCTGAAAATATCTGCGAACACAACTGTACCAACCTAAGCGAAGGAAGTTTTATCTGTACGTGCAGACCAGGATATAGGCCCAGTGAAGAGAACAGAAACACCTGTGATGGTACTGTCTATCCTCAGATTTTTTTTCTGTCTTAGGAAGGTTCAGTGATGTGTTACTCTAATAAATCCTTCTGTCACCTTCCTTCCTTCCTTCCTTCCTTCCTTCCTTCCTTCCTTCCTTCCTTCCTTCCTTCCTTCCTTCCTTCCTTCCTTCCTTCCTTCCTTCCTTCCTTCCTTCCCTCCCTCCCTCCCTTCCTTCCTTCCTTCCTTCCTTCCTTCCTTCCTTCCTTCCTTCCTTCCTTCCTTCCTTCCTTCCTTCCTTCCTTCCTTCCTTCCTTCCTTCCTTCCTTCCTTCCTTCCTTCCTCCCTTCCTTCCCTTCCTTCCCTTCCTTCCTTCCTTTTATTTATTTATTTTATTAGTTTTATATCCCGCCCCATCCCTGAAGGGCTCTGGGCAGGTTACAACATCATTTTGCACAGTAAAATCCAGCTGCAAAGTGCATTGAAAGTGGATTGAAAGTGCATTAATTCTGCATGTGCAGAAGGGGCCAGAGAGTGTGGAATTCTGGTCCAACAAGGCAATTCTTTTTTTCTTAATTTTTTTTAAAAAAAAAACCATACTAGTCATATTTATTTCTGTTTACCTTCAGACATCAATGAGTGTGAAATCTTTGGAACATGCCCACAGATTTGTAAGAATTCCAAAGGAAGTTATGAATGTTTCTGTGCAGAGGGATTCAGATCTGTTGGAGATCGTCAGGGAACACAGTGTGCAGCCACTGGTAAGTTCTGCCAACATTTCCATAGGAACGGAGAGATGCATTAAAATACATAAAATGGACTGCAATCAGCCGAACCTCTTATCTTCACTTGTAGTATGCGGCCTCTCCTTGCTGCATTTTTTTTAACAGTGCAGCTGTGTAGACCTGTAGGTAAAAGACGCAGTAAAAACACTGTTCTGCTTGGGCTACTGAAACTGGAGAAAAAATGTATAGTCTCACATTGTATTAAGGTGTCCTCTTCCCCCCTTCCTTGCAGATTTCTAGAAAACAAGAGGCTTGTTCATTCTGTCGTTGGTTGTCAGCAGGAAGAAAATTAACGTTGCAGCAATTTTTCTAACGGCAGATTGTATTGATATAAATCAATGACACTTTGCTGACAGATCGTCACTAACGATTCATGGACTAATGAACATAAACAGACAGAGTGCAGCCCATTTATAACATCAGTCACTGAAATGCTGTCACATGAAAGAGTCACGGGCCTTTTTAGGTCATACCTGTGACTTTGATGTGTGATATAATTAGAGTGGGTGGAATCTCAAACCCTAAAAAGCAAAGGGAGCAGCAACAGTGAGGTATATTGTTGTATATAATGAACAATTCATGATCACATTGTGGCGCAAATCAGACATAACACGAAACCACTGTTTATTTTAACTATGACTCCTTTGTGAAACTAGAATTCATCTTGCAAACGAACATTTATTTTATGTATTTAATTCATTTGTGCCCTTTCTTTCTCTCCAATGGGGACTCAACACAGCCTACGGCGTTCTCCTTTCCTTTGTTTTTTCCTCATAACAATCTTGTAAGGTGAGTTCGGCTGAGAGAGTGTGACTCGCCCAAGGACACCCATGAGCTTTCATGGCATGAGAGGGTATTCTGACCCAGGTCTCCAAGTCTCTAGTATGATACTCTTAACCACTATACCACACTGACTCTATACCACATTCACATTCTGGTTTGCCTCAGGAAATCCTGATTTCATCACCTTCACTCTGTCCCTTGCTTGCCAGATAGAGAAGCAGGTGGTATCCTGGCTTCCATTTTGGTAAGGGTAGTGCTGGAAAATAACTTGTGCTTTCTGCATTCATGCCTCACACAGAACCATAACTGGTTTGTAAACTAACTTCAGACCATGGTTTCAGATCCCGGAGTGATGGATCCTAGCTAACTGTAGTTATTAGAGTAATCCACATTCAGACAATCACACTAATAGTAGTGAATTAATTAAACCTTGGTTTTTGTATGATGTCTGAATTGAAATTGTGTTCAAAGGTTGTGTTCAAAGGACATTTTGAATCGTATAGGTCCGTGGTGGCGAACCTTTGTCGCTCCAGATGTTATGGATTACAATGTTATGGATTAGAATTGTAGTCCATAACATCTGGAGTGCCAAAGGTTCGCCACCACTGGTATAGGTGGTTTGCGAAATAACATCGTTATGACCTAGCTCCTCTGAGTAAAGTGATTATTATGTCGAGAGTATTAAAAACCCGTAAAGTCAAAATGTGTAAAGGAGTTTTGGACTGGGATGTTCATTTATTTATTTTTACGCTTATATCCCACTGATCCCTTGGAGTGCTCGAGGCAGCTATAAGTTCAAAGCCAGAGGCTTCTTGCAGGTGTCCAAGGGGGCATCTGTTCTTGTGGCAAGCCATTTTTTTAAACTGACGCACTAATGAGGGAGATAAGACTCCAATTCCTTCTTGTGTGTGAAGCTCACTGGGCCTGTTTTAGCCAGTCTTATGCTGTGTCTGGTTAATGCATTGATGGGAGATCTGCTATGTATATATAGAAGCCACGTGGCATAGTGGTTAAGTGCTTGCACTGCCACTCACACGGTCAGGAGTTCGAGCCCCCTGTGGGTCAGATATCCTGGCAGCTGGCTCATGGTCAACTCAGCCATCCATCCATTTCTTGGTTGGTAAATGAGTACCTAGCTCATAGCTAGGGGGTAAAGAATAGCCGGGGAAAGCAATGGCAAACTTCCCCATAAAAACGTCTTGCCTATGAAATCACTGCTTGCAGTGGTACCCCAGGGTCGGATACGACTGAAGGGGAAACTTTACCTTTATGTAGACACTCTTGAGTCCACAATGTGGAAAAAAAGGTGGGATACAAATATAATAAATGGATTGGATACAGACTAAATTGGCAATTCCACCCATCCCCTTTTCCCTCTGCAGACCATTCTGATGTCATTCTTCTGGGTTCTGTGTCCCCAGGAATGGCTTTTTTCTGGAGATCAGTAACCTTTGGAGAGGGAGGCGCCTGGAAAAGTTCACTCTGCTGATTAAATATTTATACTGCATTCAACAAAATACCTCTCAGCTATATAACAGCGCTGATGTACGATCAAAAGTTGGGGATTAGGAACCTGTATGCCGGCCCGAGCTCCTTAGTGGAACGTCTGGCTAAAAGTGTACTGAAATAATAAATAGAAAAAGAAAAGAGAAAAAGGTTGGATCTTTCCTAAATTCCATGCACAGAAGGGCACCTTCCCTCTCAAAGCAGGGAGTAGCTGCCTCCTTTTGTACATCTTTTTTGATAGGATCCAACCCAATATAGCTCATGGAAACATGTGCCATGAAGTTGCAGCTGAATTACGATGACTCCCAAGAAGGAGCTTTCAAGACAAGTGAGAAGCAGAGGTGGTTTGCTCTGCAGAGTCTGTCTTGATGGTCTTCCTTCCAAATACCAACCCAGGTTGCCTTCCCAGATCTGATGAGACTGAACTACACCATACCATTTCACATCCCCAATATGACGTAGGGGGAACGCCTTTTTAAAAAGGAAAAAAACTAAAATCTTTACTGACAGTATGCAAGTTCTTGAGGACACAGCAACTGCTTCTTTAGACCTCGTCTCCAAGACTCTTCTAGTCCAAGCACTACCAGTGTTTTCCTACCATATCCAATGCTGGGTCCAGGTATTTGTTTCAGTCACCCGCTTCAAGCAGCGTATCTTACTGGTGGCTTTTTGTCTTCCACTCCCTTTTCAGACAAAGGCTGCAAGCAAGCAAGCAAGCAAGCAAGCCTTTATTGGCATAGACCAGGGGTAGGGAACCTGCGGCTCTCCAGATGTTCAGGAACTACAATTCCCATCAGCCCCGACCAGCATGGCCAATTGGCCATGCTGACAGAGGCTGATGGGAATTGTAGTTCCTGAACATCTGGAGAGCCGCAGGTTCCCTACCCCTGGCATAGACAGACAAAGGCTGGGAAAAGTTGGTGGCAGCTACTTCTTATTGCGCTCGCAAGGCTAATGGGTAACAATGGCACTTTCCCCACTTACCTTAAGCCCCGCGCTACTCTCCTCAAGTAGCGCGGGGTCCAGCTGCCCTCCCCACTTCAGGGGTGGCGAGAACGCAGCCGCCCCAACGCTGCCTCTCTCGCACCCCCTCGACGCGCATAATTCCGGGCGTCTTTTGACGACCCCACGCAGAGCGCTGGGTCGTGGGGAAGCCAGGGCGCGCGCCGGGAATTGCGCGCGCCGGGAATTGCCCGCAGCAACCCTCGGGCAAAGGTGAGTGGGGAAAGGGCCAATGATTGCACAGCACAGAGTTATGAACAGTCTTGGAGGAGACCCAGTCCTTCCGCAGGGGGCCCAATCATACTGTTGCTGACCAAAAGAACAGCACCTGCAACAATGGCTGCTGTTATGCAGCAGCACCTGGGGAGGGGGGGCACAGAGTTTTCTGGGGACACTCAGAGCCCTGACATTTGCTTGAGAATGCCAACCCCTGACACCAGCCCTGGCCAAATATAATGGAACTGCAGGAATGTGTAACCCCAAGCAAGTTAAAAACTGAACCTCAGTATCAAAAGTATTCAGAAATAACCTCCACGTGTTTAAAATCTTGGTTCAAATGTTTTCAGAACAGTTTTATTTGGAATTTGACCTATGCAGGAATTCTAAAACAAGTATTTGGCCAGGATTAGAGAGATCCAAGTTCCAGTGTCTACTCAGCCATGAGTCTTACTGGATGACCTTGGAGTAGTCACTGTCTCTCAGTCGAACTCATCTTACTGATTTTTGTGAAGATAAAATGGAAGAAGTGAGAATGGTAAAAGCCTCCCTGGGCTTCTTGGTGAGAGGACGGGATAAAAATGTTGATGAGCTATTTTGTGTTTGACATGAGTTTCTTCTGCAACTTTTGAGTACAACAATATACAACTATTCTTTTCAGGTAACCCTCCAATATTGCTTCTGCCTGATAACATCCGTATTCGAAAGTATAATATGACATCAGAGCAATACTCTGACTATATTGATAATGAGGAGCACATCCAAGCTATAGACTATGACTGGGACCCTGAGGGGATAGGCCTCAGTGAGTATATTTATGGTTTTAATAACTAATCTTTGACTTTCTAGCAAGTTTCTTGCATTAACAGTCTTCGTAGCAGAAGTGAGTTCTGCACAAGTATTCAAACTCCTGTTCCTCATTGTGTATGTTTACTAGTGGTTTTTTTTAAAAGTTACAGTGCTATCAAAAGGGTACCAGAGGGATTTCAGTTCAGGAGGCAAGTTATCTAGGCCTTCCGCCACTATAGATTAAGTCTGTGGCATTAAGCTTATCAAGATCTGTCACCTTCAGTTCCGTATTTGTGAAATTGATATAATTAGTATGTTACCTCAGAGGGTAGTTATGAGAGTAAGATTGTGAAACACTTTATAAATCAAGAGACGTGTTAGTTTTCTTAGCTTTCCTTGGTACGATATTTTCTTTTGAGCCAGAAGATGCTGCAAGTGTTCGTAGGATTGACACAGACATAGAAGCAGCTTTTTCATGGGTTTCCCTTCAAGTTACTTTGGCAGGGTCTACATGGATAAATCATGTGACAAGCACCAATGATGTGGTTGCTGCCCCTAGAAGTATGCAGTCTCACAGAAACTAAGGCTCATTCCGCACATGCAGAATAATGCACTTTCAAACTGCTTTCAGTGCTCTTTGAAGCTGTGCGGAATGGCAAAATCCACTTGCAAACAGTTGTGAAAGTGTATTGTCGAAGGCAATGTGAAGTGGTTTGAAGTGGTTTGAAAACGCATTATTTTGTTTGTGCAGAAGGGGCCTAAATGTAGCAGTATAGAATCATACCACTAACCCATCCACAGAGGTCCTTCATCCGATTGTTATTGGAGCAGTATGAGAGAAACCCACATAGCAGTAGTTTCCGTGACCTGCATTGAGCTGTTAGGAAACCTTCTACTCATGGTACCATTTCTTCAGAGCAGTTCTCTAGTTTGCTAATGAACAGCATGACTTCTAGACCACAAGCCTGTACTACATAGCTTGGGAATGCATAAACAATATAGTCACACAGGGTTGGATCCTGCACTTGTTGCAGTGGAGCATGTTTAAGGAAGTAAGCGCCAACTCTTTTTGTAGAAGAGGCGGGATTCTTTCTCTTTGCTGCAGCCTGCCTCCTATGTTGTTAGGGAGCTTCCTCTGAGCAGTGACATTTTCTAGGTCTGCTGTGGTGGCTGCTATAGAAACCAAGTGTATGGCCCAGTCAATTATGTATACCTTGCCACACGGTCACCCTTAGAATACTGTGCTAATAGATACATCAGCTGTGCTGAAGGATTTAAATGGCTAGTTTTAAACACATGAATCAGCCTTTTATAGACTTAGACCTGGGTCCATTAAGGTCAGAATTGTTTGTTCTGGCTGGCATTGGCTCTCCAGGGTTTCAGGTAGATGTTTTTCACATCACCTAGTACCTCATCCTTTTCTTTCTTTCTTTCTTTCTTTCTTTCTTTCTTTCTTTCTTTCTTTCTTTCTTTCTTTCTTTCTTTCTTTCTTTCTTTCTTTCTTTCTTTCTTTCTTTCTTTCTTTCTCTCCCTCTCCCTCTCCCTCTCCCTCTCCCTCTCCCTCTCCCTCTCTCCCTCTCTTTCTTTCTTTCTTTCTTTCTTTCTTTCTTTCTTTCTTTCTTTCTTTCTTTCTTTCTTTCTTTCTTTCTTTCTTTCTTTTCTTTTCTTTTAACTGGAGAAACTGGCGAATGAACCTGGGGCCTTCTGCATAAGTTGATTCTCTACACTAGGCCACAGTCCCTCATTTTAGGTCCCTTCCACACATGCAGAATAATGCATTTTCAATCTACTTCCACAATTGTTTTCAAGTGGATTTTGCTATTCCACACAGTAAAATCCAGCTACAAAGTGCACTTAAAGTTCATTGAAAGTGCATTAATCTGCATGTGCAGAAGGGGCCTTATTGTTTTCTATTTAAGCTGCTTTTACCAGTTTACTCTGTTGTAGCAGCAACTCTTCGCAACCCCAGTGTTTCTACAAACATAGTATGGCATATTAAGCTATTGTTATGCGTTTTCCTGTCATTAAGGATGCCTTGTTTAGATAATTATTAACAGAAAGTTGAGGAAAATTAATGTATTTTGCAGTTTCTGCAACAAGAGGATATTGTTTGTTTCTCAGGAAGTAAACTGTTTGAGTGACTTGGGGCTTTGGTGGGCCACAAACTGCCCAAGTAAATAACGAATAGCTTAATGTTGTTTTATTGTTTTCTACTGATACAATACCATCTTTTTCATTATATCTACACTCTGTATCACGTCTACTATATTACACTTGTTCAAATTTGGGAATCCTAGTCCTAACATTTTGCTCATTGGATGTCTTCTCTTACTGAGGTACTGACCTGCATTGTGCTTATTAGATCTCTCTTTGTATGGGCTATTCTTAACTGCACTATGTAATCCACTTTGAGTCTCAATGAGAAAGGTGGACCATAAAGACTGGAAATAGTTTGTTTATTTTAATAGATGGTAATAATGAAAATAATCTCTGAACTTTCTGCAGGTATTGTATATTACAGCATTCTGGGACGAGGTGCAGAGTTTGGCTCTATCAAACGTGCCTACATCCCCACGTTTGAAAGCGGTGGGAATAATCCTGTGAAAGAAGTTGATCTGAATCTGAAATACTTGGTCAGTCCAGTTGGTTTAGCAGTGGACTGGGTTGGAAGGTGAGCACAAAGGCTAGGTTTGAAAAATAATTCATGACATTTTAGTCATCTTTGAATATGCTAAAAACTTGACAGATGTTGACAGAACTCTTTTTAGCACTTAGTCCTGTTGCTCACATAAGTTCATATATGAGAATTCAATTTTTTAATTGTCCTGATCACACTCGGTAGAATTTTCTAAGCAATAACAGTGAAATTTCACCAATAACAGTGAAATTCCTCAGCCTAAGTTGCCTCACAGGGGTTTTTTAATGGATAAAGTTGAGGAGGTGCCATGTAAACCGCTTTGATCTACTTGTAGCAAAAGCGAGATTTAAAAAATGTACCCAAAATGAATAAACCAACACTTTGTCCCAAAAGCAACCTGGCAGTATTTAGCCTGGCAGTATTTAACTGCTGTTATTTGATGCCTGTCACTTGTTCCTGCTGGCTGTCCAGCCACACATTTTGAACCAACTGGACTGCAGTGGCCAAACCAGCCAGAACTGGTTAAATGTGCTGTATACTGCTGGGGTGACTTGCATCTACATCTGTTGTTTTAGAGCCGGGGTCTGCAACCTGTGACTCTCCAGATGTTCATGGACTACAATTCCCATCAGCTCCTGCCAGCATGGCCAATTGGCCACAGGTTGCAGACCCCTGTTTTAGAGCTAAATGAATTCCCAAACAATGCATTTACTCCTTGAGGGAGAGCTCAATCTCCCCCCTCCCCCCCCCCCATCCAGAACAGGTAGACTCTCCAAACCTCACTTGGCCCAACAGCACATCTGTTTTGTCTGCATTAAATTTCAGTTTATTGCCCCCAAGTCAATCTGTTATCAGCCCTCTGGACTGACACCTGTGGTCTAGACAGTGGGTGAGGATGACTCACCTGGCTCAACTGAAAAAGAAAAAAATACACCCGAGTGATGTCTATGTGTTGAACAGATCTCCAGATCACCTCTTCTAGCACTTCCATGTAGATGTTTAACAGCGTAGGTAGGGTGTAGAATGAAGCCAAGTGAAGGCTTGTATTTTTAATGCCATAGGGTTGAGCACTTGCCTCTCAGCACCACATAATGAAACCAGCGTACCATGTAGGAGTGGAATCACTGGAAAACAGTGCCTCACTTCCTATCTTAACTGGTGAGCCCATTAGGATAATGTGAGTGATTATATCAAAAGCCACTGAAAAGTTCAAAAAGAATCAAAAGGAACTCATTTACCCCTGGCTTTTTCCCAGCAGAAGGTATCAACCAGGGCAGTCAAGACAGTTATGTACCAAGGTGAGGCCTGAAAGCGGACCAGAAAAGGTCTTGAGAATCAGTTATATCCACAAAAGCTCGGCGTTGTGTGATCCTCACTAATACAAGCACCTTGTTTAAAACAGGGATATTTGCCACTGGCGGGAAGAGTTTAGGGTTGGCTTCTTAAGGAAGGGGTCTCACCACCACTCTTTCGAGAAGGCTGGCAAAACTCCTTCCTTCAGTGAAGCTTGTACTACTGTAATGACCAAGCAAGCATTCACCTCCATCTTTACGCCAAGGTCGGTAAGGATCAAAAGTTGAAGTGGGAGAATATTTGTAACACATTTGGGTTATTTTGTATTATTGTTGACTATTTTCATTTGACTGCTAGATTTTTAAAAGACAAAAAGACATTCTCGTGTTCTGATGGTTGATACATAGATGGCTAATGGTTTAATTGCACCTCACCTAGGCATCTTTATTGGACTGATGCTGGGACAAATCGAGTAGAAGTGGCAAAGCTTGATGGGAGGTACAGGAAGTGGCTCGTCTACACTCTTCTGGACCAACCAGCAGCTATCGCCATCAACCCTAAACTTGGGTAAGCACTTTGGTGGCTGAAGGAGTTAATTTGAATAAGAGTAAAAAATAAAGTGTAATAATGCTCTGTCAGCAAATGCACCCTTAATTTGTGCGGATGAACAAGCGTCAAATCTTCCTGTGCCTGTTCTTGCCAGTTCAATGTTTGTTTTAATGGGTCATCTATGCTCATGTCAACAGAATTTCAAGACTATGAAACGTTAAATAGTCCCTATTAGTTAATAGAGCGGAATGGACTACTGTCACAAGAAGGCCAGTATCTACTGGAATGCAAGCTTGGGGACAGGCATGGAATGAAATAGGTTGTTGAGGGAGCGCTCAGGTGAGCATGGTCATAGCCACAATTCAGCAGCTGATAGAATGAGGATGCTAATTTTTTAAATAATTATACTTCTGTATTATACTATAGGACATCTATTGGGGGCCCAATGTTGTATAACAGTTAGAGCTTCTGACTACAATTATGGAGATAACATTCCAATCGCTACCCAACCATGAAGCTTGCTGGATGTCCTTGGACTAATAAGGGCTGTCTTGTAGCCTAACTTATCTTGCAGAATTGTTAAATATCCATCCCACTTTTCTCTTCTGGAGACTTAAAGCAGCTTGTGTAGGTGTTATACACCATCTTGTATAGTTTTTTAAATTGTTTAGATTGTTTTACAATTTTATATATTGTACTTATTGTTTTATCATTTATATAAGTTGTTAGTTGCTCTGAGCCCGCCTGGCGGGGAGAGTGGGATATCAAATTTATTATTATTATTATTACTACTACTACTACATTTTGTTTATTTATTTATTTATTATTGGGTTTTGTATACCGCCCTACCCCCGAAGGGCTCTGGGCGGTGAACAGCATAAATCACATATATACAATAACCCTTAAATACATTAAAACAATTTAAAACACAGCAATCAATAACAAACAATGTCCGCAATAACCCTCATTAAAACCCTCCCAAAAGGGGGAAGAAAACAGGTCCCATAGATGGTAAGAGACCCAGGAAGATGAAGCTGCCAATTATTTAGCTGGTTGTTGGCCTTTCATTACAATTTGAGCCTTACCCAGAGGCCTAGGACATTGTAATTTATTGGCATAGTGTTCATGTGGATCCCAGCAGGGCTGCCTTCTGAATCTGACAGATGTTGATTTTGTTGTTGTTGCTTTTGGTGTTGTTTTTTAAATTGTTGTTGTTGTTGTTGTTGTTGTTGTTGTTGTTGTTGTTATTATTATTAACCATCAAGCCACTTCCAGCTTATGGCAGTCCTATGAATTAATGACCTCCATCGTTTGCTCAGGTCTTGCAAACTGAAGGTCGTGGTTTCTTTTATTGAATCAGTCAGTGTCACATTGGGTCTAAAGCAACTTGCAACAGTACATGAAACACTCTGTATTAATAAACCAATAAACCTAGTAATCAACTGTATTTCAGTTTGAGATTGATCCTGGATTCAGTGGCTGGCATTTGAAAGGACAGGCTTCAAGCCATAGGCTAAAGGCCAAAAGTCCTTTGGCTTATCCGCAAGGGCTCACAGCCTCTGAATACATCAAGGCCTTATACCTGCCAAGAGGAGGGAGGGGAACAGAAGTGGCATGTGGCTGGCAAAATATTCCCCAACAACAGCTCCCTATTTTTGAAGTGAAATAGATATGCAACCATAGTGCAGGAAGAGTATTTTAGCATGGTTGGTTAGCTGATTACAATGGTTTATAGACCATTTGTGTTAGATGATTATGAAAAGAGTATAAAAATTAAACAATAATAGCAATCGAACAACATTGTTTCCATTTTACCATTCTGTACCTCAGGTTCCAGAACCAAATAATTTATATTTCATTTTATAGGTTTAAATAACTTTGATCATTTGTTTTAGCATGTTTTGCAGTGTCACTCTCGTCTAATGAGTTAGCTTGTTTGTCCTAGATTTTTTTTACAAATCTGTTCAGCTTTGTACTTAACAGGAAATTTTAATTTTTTGTTAAAGAATAGTATTTTTTTAAAAAAGTGTATCCCACCTTTCTTTTTCGTACAATTAAAGAAGATTTGAGCAATGTTGTCTATATTACTACTGCTTGCATAATAGAATAGAATAATATCAAATAATTTGTTTGTAGAAAAAATATGAAACATAGGGAGCAGTTCTATGAAACATGTATTTTAAGATGCAAGGTTAATTTGGACATTAAATGCTGAATTCACTGTAAAGGTCACACTAACCTTGATTTTAGGCACCCCATAATCTTTTAGCCTTATTTATCTCACGGAATTACAAATGAGACAAGAAATGCTGTAGAAATTATCAAGAAAATTACTAGGCCCGATTCTGCCAATTCAGTTTGTATTCGGGTTGAATTCCAGCTCCCCGAATGCAAGCCGAATCCGAATAGATTTGAATGCCCGAATCCGAATTGCGATTCGAGCATTTAAATGGATTCAGGGGTTTTAAAAGGAGCCTAGAGACTCCTTTTATTTATATTTTATTTATTTACTTATTGGATTTATATCCCGCCCAATCCCCGAAGGGCTCTGGATGGGTTACAACAAGCTTAGAACATTAAAATATGGCACTCAGCTCAAACTGGCTGAACACATCATTAACAACCAGCGACTCATGCTGGAAAATGATGCTCTTCTCACAGTCAATGGGAGGCAAACCTTTTCTTGCCCAAAGACCGTCTCCAACCTGGGCCTGCAACAAACCTAATCCATGCCGAAGGGGGTGAATTTAAGGAGAGCCTCTGGGCTCCCTTTAAACAATGTGGAAAGTGTTGTTCTTTCAGCGTGGATTTGAGCTCAGGATTTAAAGGGAGCCTTGCTATTCAAAATCAGGGATTCAACTGATTCGGCTATCCTGATAATTTTACAGCCGAATCAAGCTGAATCCGAATTTTCCCGTAATTTTTTTTATTGCTCAAGCTTAAAAATTACCCAGAAAATGCTGCAAATAATCAGAACCCATAATGTAGAATGGATCGTGCAGAGTTGCCTGGATTAATTAAGAAAAGTTGTGAGTTTATCTCAGATGTGAGATAAAAAGCAATATCACAACCAATGAGAATATGATGTGGAATTGCCCAATTCTTATTCTCTCTTTTATAGTCAGTGTATGATTTGGTACGGAGAGCCAGCATGGTATAATAATTAAGAGCAGCAGACTCTAATCTGAAGAACTGGGTTCAATTCCTCAGCCCACATGAAGCCTGCTGGGTGACCGTGGGTCAGTCACAGTTCTCCATGAACTCTCCCAGTCAATGCAGAGGCAGGCAATTGCAAATCACCTCTGAACATCTCTTGTGTGGAAAAGTTTATGGGATTGCCATAAGTCAGCCACAACTTGATGGCATACACATACATGGTTTGGTATCCTGTGTAACTGCTGGTTGTTCTTTCTTTAGGCTAATGTACTGGACAGACTGGGGAAGACAACCAAAAATTGAAAGTGCCTGGATGGATGGGCAGCACAGGCAATCCTTGATCTCTGAGGACCTTGGGTGGCCAACTGGCCTTTCCATTGATTATCTGAACAATGACAGAATATATTGGAGTGATGTGAAAGAAAATCTAATCGAATCCATGAGACCTGATGGAACTGACAGGAAGATTGTTGTACAAGGAGGTATGAAACTAAACATGGATTAAGGCCATATTTTCCGAAAGTATTTCCCAACATTTTGTGTTTATGCTGTGGTGGCAGATGTCTCATTAATGACCGTAGTGAGGGTAAGGACTTGTAGTATAGCACTCTGAGGCCTCTTCCACACCGGCGCTAAAAAATCCTTTGGGAGGGGGCTTCAAACAGATCCCACCAAAAGAAGCCTGCCCCTATTTCCCCCAACCTGGGTTTTTTTGAAAATTGCTAAACAAGCAATCCTTTCAAAAAAAATCCCGGGTTGCCGCCGCTCGTGAGCGAACAGCCAAGCAGCAGGTGCTTAATTCGCCTCTGTTTTTCTTTTTTAAAATTCGGGCTGCTTGCTTCTGCGTAGCTCCACAGGTGCAGATGGTCGCATTGTGGGACATCAGCATGACTGAGGGGGTTCATTTATGCATGCCTGTGTAGCTGTGCATGTGTGGGAAGTAATTTTTAAAAAGGCACGTCTCCTTGCGAAGGTGCGACAGCAACCCAGATTGTTCCAGTCTGCTCCAATTGCTGCCTGCACGGATGCATGTGAACGCAAAAAGAGGAAAACTGGTTTCTATATTTCAACTGCAACCAGTTATACATTTGCTGTGTGGAAAGGGCCTGATTCAGTGAATGCACTCATGGTTTGGTAAGTGGTGCAGCATCTGCATCGCACATAAACCAAAGCAATGTTCTGTTTCTGTTTTTCTGGAAAAGCTTTACACTTCTTTGAAAAGGTAACATAGGGTAGAAAATGTTCACAGATCCTTGGGACTCAGCTTCCAAAGTGGGCGTTAATAACTTAATTCAAAAGCATAGAAAAACACCATGAGAACTTTGCTTTTTGGTGTGGCTATCCATTTTGCTTGTTAACTTACCTCACATTTTGTTTCACTTAAAAGTAAACAGCCCATTTAGTCTCGACGTCTTTGAAGGCCATCTCTACTGGATGTCTAAGGAAAGAGGAGAAGTCTGGAAAGAAGATAAATTTGGGAAAGGAGAAAAAATCAAAGTGCTGACTATCAACCCTTGGCTTACTCAAGTCCGCATCTATCATCAACATAGATGCAATCAGTCAGGTAATGGGCCAGTCTTGGGTGATGAATCATTGATATCATTGATACCTGTAAAGAAATAATAATGTCCTTTAAGACCAAAAAGATGTTCAGGAAATGAGCTTTCAAGTTTTGACTCTTAAAAATGCATTCTCCCAAAATATGATGATGGTGATGGTGATGGTGATGATGATGATGATGATGATGATGATGATGATGATGATGATGATGATGATGGTAGATTTCACAGCTGCCAGATCTTTAGCTGGTTGTTGGCCTTCATTACAATTCGAGCCTCACCCAGAGGCCTAGGAAGTTTTAATGTATCGGCGTAGTATTTGTGCGGATCCCAGCAGGGCTGTCTTCTGAATTTGACAGATGTTAATTTTGTCAATTCTATTATTATTATCATCACCATTCATTCATTCATTCATTCATTCATTCATTCATTCATTCATTCATTCATTCGATTTATTAGACCGCTCTACCCCCGAAGGGCTCAGGGCGGTTTACAGGCAACCAAACACAATACACTGCAGCTAAAACAATCGAATAATCCCAGTTAAAACAATAAAAACAGAAGCAGCAATAACCTTTCCATAATTAAATAATTGGGTGGATGACGTCCGGTACTAAACCCCGGGAGGGGACTGGCAGATTTTCAGGTGAGCCGATGACACATAGGGCAACAGAGAGGGGCGGACTCAGCGGCCAGCCTCCCCAAAAGCTCAGTGGAACAGCTCGGTTTTACAGGCCCTGCAGAACTCCCCAAGATTGTGTCTAAGATGATACTGGACTCAAAATGTAGCTGTTCCACTGCCCCCATCTGAAAATAATGTCTTCCAAGTAATTAGGGACAGCTTCCAAATGAACACATCCCTCCATAAATGATCTCATGGTTTGTGAATGCGTCGTCCTGGAACAGGAGCTAACTGCATCTATTTATATATTTAAGCAGTATCAACCAATGGCGATCCAATCTTACCACTGTACTTTGGAGCTTATTTATAAATTAGGATTTCTGTCATCTCTTTTTTGCTTTGTTCTTTTGGACATTGTTTGGATGTGTTCAGTCCAGCCTCAACTTTTACAATAGCAATTTCAGAAAGGGGGCATGGGTTTCTTAGCTGCCATGGAAGGGTTTTGTCCCATATGAAGAGTACAGCCTATATAAATTTGCAGATGGCGGTGTTGGTTCTGTCTGTGGATAGTGAAAATGCTGAAGATGCAACCATGGCCTCAAAACTAAAACATAGGTGCTTGCATGCAAGGGGAGGGGAAGGATTTTGCCAGTCCACAAAGTGTTCCTGCTCTCCTGTTCATATTGAGGATATCAGTTAGTGTTTGCATCTGCAGGAAGCAATCAATTGCTGTGATAGTAGACCCTGCATTTGTTATCGTAAGCTATATCCAGCAGTTTCCTTTACCTTGTCTTGTTTTACAGTGGCCAATCCTTGCAAAGATGTCTGCAGTCACCTCTGCTTGTTGAGACCTGGGGGATATTCCTGCGCTTGCCCTCAAGGGGCTCGTTTTGTAGAAGGAAGTTCAACAGAGTGTGACGCAGGTAAAAGTTGCTGCTAAACCTTATTTCTTTGTGGAAGGTGTTGAATACATTCCTTGGAAAGACCTGGCCTCCAGGTGGAATATGGCATAACCACCCTTTAGCGAGGAGCTTATACACAGCATTGTGTTCTTTCTGGGCAGGGCATGTGATCTTCCCCTTTCAAGTGGGAAAGAAATGAAACCTTCTTTGCTGTGATTTAAAGGGGAAATGGCACTATGGTTGCAAGCAGAACTTTGTGAAAATTCTGTCTTGGGGATGCATGCCTTTAAAGCTCTGTCCCCTTTCTTCCCACTACTCTTTAATGGGCCATGGGGTGCAGCTCAGCTCTGCCTCTCAGCTATTCGGAGGGAAGGGAGGAGCTCCCTGACTTCAGGATAGCCCAACACTGGGTCAGCGGAACAAGATGGAAGAGGATGGGGGAAGAGTGATGGCAGCTGGGAGCGGTTGTCAAGCCCCGGATCTGAGACCAATATCAGATTCTGTATTTCAAAATAAGAAGCCTTTTTTGACAGACAGTGTGGCTAAGAACTGTTCTAAAGAACTGTCTTTGGATACAACCTTTTATCCCCAAAATTTATTCCCCCTCTCAACTTCTTACCCCATATTAAAAGATATATGAAACAGACAGGGATGTTGCGACTGCTATGTTCTCAAGGCTGGTGCGAAGATAGGCGCCGGCACCTGGGTGCCCCTAGTTTGCTGCAAGTTACGGAGCAAGGTGGGAAACCGAAAGTAAATCAAAGGTCCATCAGCATGACAGAATACAGAGTCCCTTTTGATGTCCGGAAAGCTCTTCCTGACAGTGGTGTGGGAGCAGCAGCATGTGAATGGTACCCCTGCCCACCTCTAACCTTCTTGCTGGTTTTTCTCCTATGTAGCCACAATATCACACCATATGGAGGCAGCCCCACTCTATACATACAGTACAATGAATCACTAGAGTCCTCAGATAATGGAGTAAATGGTACAGCGTCAGCTGAAGGTGGGAAATATCCTGCCAGTTGCTGTGGTGTGTACAGCTTGGACTGTATGGTTTGTACAGCTTGGTGTGTACAGCTTGGACAGTACCACTTTCAGACTGCAAGGGAAATGCCACATTTTTAGCATGCTACCCTTATTCCTAGTTGTGGAGGGTTAAAAAGATAACCTACATATTTCCATTGTATTTATAGTTTTATACAGCAAACTTAACTTGAGATGAAATTGTTCCTGAGACTAGTTGAAAATGTAGTTTCCCACACTAATCAAACCTATGAGATGTTATAAAGTCCTGTAATTCATGCTCATGCTTCCTCTAACAAATATACAGCATTTAATCCTGGGTGTTTTCTGCATGTCTTACAAAAGATGGATTGCTGAGAATGTCTGTGTCAAGCTGAAATTTTTACGAATTGTTCCATGCTTATGCAATGACCAAATTTTTAATTGGATTAACACTCATATTTAAATAAGAAAAGCAAATTATAGGCCCCCCCTAAAATCACCGAAATTAAGTGTGACAGGTTTAGATGGAGGCTTCCAGCTCTGAATAGATGTGTCTATTTATGTGAATGCAGCTGGAGTAATTTACTTCTATTCAAAGGCTCCTGGCTCACAGTAGAGCATGTAAGGAAGGGACCACATGCATTCCTATAGCCTACAAAAACCTGCCAATAGCAAATCAGTCAACAGGAGTTCCATGCCTTCCATGTCATTCCTTAGTCAATATTCCAAATTGCAGATTTGCTAAGTCATCAACTTCCACGGTAATTAAAATAATTTTGCTATATTATCTTTAGATGGCTAGAATATCAGCTCCTGGGCCCTGATCCAGCTCTTAATGTGTTCAGTTGTATTCAGGGAAGCACTTGCCTAAACACAACAGATGTATCCGTCAGATTGGGCAGGGAACCAATGGGCTGAAAGAAATGTAGATATCTTACTGGTACTCTCTCTCTCGGGGTTGCAGGGCTTGAAGTAGAGAACTTGAGGTACCCTTTTTCCTGCCTTTTACCAGCACTTTCTTGTCAGTCTGTACTGATTACAGATTAACATTTATTACGATCAAAAGATCAGTTAATATAAGTTTTTCAGCACAATTTGCATTCAGATATAAAACGAATCTAAAGATTAAAATTCATAATCTTATTGTGCTGTAATTATCCGTAATTATCCATATAGGAACTGGGTCCATACAGGAACTGAGTAAGCATTTCACTGTTATCTGCTATCTGTGCAGATCTCCCTTCTGGTTCATGACCAAAGGCCATTATTGTCACAAATTCCAGGCTGAAATTTGGTCTAAGAATAAATATTTTTGTATTGTCGAAGACCGTCGTGGCCGGAATCAGCTCCACACAACCAGGATGACTGAGATTCATGGTGAGTAGTTCTTAGCATCTCCAGATAGTTATCAGGACATTCAGCTCAGCCCCTGCCAGCATGGCCCATTGGCCATACTGGCAGGGGCTGATGGGAATTGTAGTCCATAACATCTGGAGTGCCAAAGGTTAGCCACCACTGCTTATAGACCGTAAAGAATCAAAGGGAACAAAGGCCAGGCTACTTCTATTCAGATGACCTCGCCTATTGACCTTGCTATCTTCATTGTTACTCACATGCTAATGGGTGGATCCCACTCAACACATGTAAATCTAGCTTGCTAATTGCACCCTTTACTTGTCAACAATCAATGGCTCTTTCCCCCACCCTGGATACTCCAACAGGTATATATACTCCACTTGCTTTCCTACTATCAGATCCTCTGAAGATGCCAGCCACAGATGCAGGCAAAACGTCAGGAGAGAATGTTGCTAGAACATACAGCCCAGAAACCACACAGCACCCCAATACATATTTTGATTTATTTATTTGTTTTATTGGATTTATATCCAGCCCTGTCTCCGGGCGGCTCAGTGATATGATAATTTGTGCTTTGCAGTGTACAGATGGAGCATTAACAGCATATAACTTTTTACAGCTATCGAACCCCCTCCTACAATGCCCCCGGCATGCAGATGTATGTATGGAGGAACATGCTATATCGATGAAGATGGATTTCCGAAATGCAAGTAAGTCTATGTAGAAAAACTGAGAGGGCTGTCAAGTTTGGAAATAACAGAATTTTGGCCTACACAGCATCTCAGTAGATTCAATCCAAAGAAGACACAAAGTTCATAATTGCTTCAGTTTTTGCTGTTGTTGTGGAACTGTTTTCCCACTTCAAAGCTGGCAATCTGCTTTTGAGAATGACCTGACGGTTGTCTTCTGGCTGTGAAAAACATTTCAGAAGAAGATCCCAACTACGTGCATGGTGCCTGCAATCCACCTTGTATAGCTTTTCTGAAATGCATCTTTAAAACTTGTCTGATCAACCAAACCTTAATAGCTGAGAAGTACTTTCAACTTTATGATTATGTGACATAGTATATCATCCTGAACTCCAGAAACCTCATACGAGGACCCGTAAAGGAGAATAATGGGTTGATCCAACCAAACTCCAAGTAGCCTTCTTCCAGCCTTCCTCTGTTGTAAGAAGAGCCACAGAAAGTGGATAAAAAGGCTTCTTGGGCTGGAAGAAGACTTCAGATTTTGCTAATCCTACCACTTGTATGGTAGGATTAGGCATCCCACTGTTTCCAAGATAGTCTTGGCTTGGTAGCTTGAGAAGCTGGACCAGGGTAAAATCATTATCATTATCAGCGAAAGAATGTTGAGAATATCACGAGTTTCAGTTATAGCTGACCAGGAATCACTCTGATGAGACATATGCATAGGCAGAGGCGTAACTAGGGAGAATGTAGCCTGGTGCAAAATCTGAGTTTTCCACACCCCCGTAGGGGCAGCCGCCCCAAACAACATTTGTTCCCACCAAGTCTTGAAGTCAGTGGGGGAAAGAGGAGGGTTGTGAGGGGTGTTTCCCCCCAGGTGACTAAATGGCTGCAGCCCAAGGACATTTGACCCCATATGTCCCGCTGGGCATTACACCCATGTTCAGAGGTGCCCTTTGCTGTGCCTGATGGCAGATGGAGAGACGAACCAAATGTTTGAATTCTCTCCCACATATAAAATAGTCCTTGAATGTTCAAAACTAACATGTAAGCTGAATGTTCTTGGGTAGGATTTTCCCTCAGGTATTCATGTTGAATATGCATGGATCACATCATGGGATGGGGAGCATTAAAACATTTAGTCTCCTACATTTTGAAGTGATGCAAACCACTTTGCTGTCTGTACCACTCCAAACATGTAGAATGTTACAGATTTGCTACCATAGAATCATAGAGTTGAAAGAGACCACAAGGGCCATCAAGTCCAACCCCCTGCCATGCAGGAACACACAATCAAAGCACTCCCGACATACGTTTAAACTCCAGCCTCCGTTTAAAAGCCTCCAAAGAAGGACACTCCACCACTCTCCAAGGCAGCCAATTCCACTGTCGAACAGCCCTGACAGTCAGAAAGTTCTTCCTAATGTTCTTCCTAAGTTCATCTAATGTTTAGGTGGAATCTCTTTTCCTGCACCTTGAATCCATTACTTTGTGTCCAAGTCTCTGAGGCAGCAGAAAATAACCTTGCTCCCTCTTCGACATGGCATCCCATCAAATATTTAAACATAGCTATCATGTCCCCCCTTAACCTTTGCTTCTTCAGACTAAACATCCCCAGCTCCCTAAGCCTCTTCGTAGCCTCTCTTCATTTTACCAGTCTAAAACAATGAATTTGGCAAGCCATAGAGCAACCCCACAGTTGCTGGCCAAGAGGCTGCCTAAACCTCAAAGAAAATACCTCAAGATGAGTAACTGGAAGTGCAGCAGATGTTTTAAAAAAATTCAGAGAGCAAGTGATTCAAGCTACAGAAACTCAGTCTCTCCCCCCCCTCCCCCCAAGACCCTATCACATTTTAATTCAGCTTAGCCTGTAGGGGCCACTGATGCTCCATTGAAACCAAATATATTCTCCTCTTATGTTTAAAAGCTGATTACTGTGTTTGTGACTCAGCATTCCTGCATTCTCATTTCCCAGTAAACGACAAGCAGACTCCCCCACTTATTCTACCAGTGAAACATGTAATTACTAAGGAACATTTTTTTAAAAAAAATAATGTCTTTTAAGTGTTCTTTGCAGACTACAGTTACACTTCTGTGGTCCATACCTGTCAGGTATCTCCCTTCCATTCACAGGTGCTCGAATGGATACACTGGAAGCTACTGCGAAGTAGGATTGTCAAAGGGGGTACCTGCTGGAACAAGTAAGCTTCAAATGTACTTTTATACTGAGCTATCAAGCATAGTCCTTCAGGCCTTTGGAGGACAGCCAGTCTAGAATTCAGTGGAGAGACCGTGTGAGATGTTCCAACTGTAGGGTCCATCTTGTTTTCTGACTCTTTTTTTTCTTCTCTGGTTGCAGCAGTGGCCGTGTTGCTGACTGTTATTTTGATAATAATAGTTGGCGCTCTGGCTGTTGGTGGCTTTTTAAATTACCGACGGACAGGTTCCCTCTTACCAGCACTTCCCAAACTGCCAAGGTAGGTTTCACATAGGTAATGACAGGCCTGGGAAGAGATCCATTTAGTTCCTGTTCTGACACCGTTGTCTCTGAAATCAGTTGCTGGATTATTATGAATTGCCTGTTGTAAGCTACCCTGAGCAGGGAGGGGAAGGGTGGCCTAGAAATCAGATAAATAAAAAAATAAATATCATCTTAACATCAATCCCACCCTCCCCCCCCCCCCCCAATAAAAGCTGCACTAGGGTTAAAAAGGTATATTTTATTGATCTGTCTATTGTTGGTGAAAAATATATAATGCTGTTTTCAAAGTTTAAGCAGCCTTGTGAAATCCACGGAAAACGGCGATGGGGTGACATTCCGATCTGGAGCAGATGGGACCATGAACATTAGTGTGTCTGGTTTCGGAGCCGAATCAGCTATTGACAGGGCGATGCAAATGGTGAGAATTTTCCTCCAACAAGAGTCTTGGGCAGATTCTGCACGGGCCAAAAACAGTGGTGTGAAAACGGTGTGAAAACAGTGTAAAATGGTTTAAAATGGTGTAAAAGGGTTTACACCGTTTTCACACCATTTTCACACCTCTGTTTTTCGCCCATGTGGAATCTGCCTTGGTTTTTGTTTTGTATTTTTAAAAAGGAATATACAATGAGAAGCATTCTATATAGAAAAAAATATACTTTTTAAAATGATCATCCATCTACTTGGAACTTCTTTTCTGCTGGCCAGTGCGCATGTGAGAGGTTGGGACACGTGTCGTCTATGAGTGACAGGTCAGAGGTGTTGCAGAAGCATCTGTAAAACTGGATCAATAGTTTCTCTAAACTTGACATTCTTAGGAAATATACAGGAACATTAACTCAGCTGGAATCCATATGAAGGTTTTCATATTCTAACATACATTTCCACATGATTACATTTTCTTGATCTTTTTGTTCTCATGTTGGGTTCTTCACACCTGCAAATAGAATTAGCATTCTGACACCGCGAAGACTGTATGTTTCTATCAATCCTGTAAGAGCTGCCCTTCTTACTCTTGACCTTGAGAAGAACAGGATTTCACAAGGAAGAAATGTAAGGTGTTTTTTTTTTGAAAAAAAGCAAAATTTCCCCAATAAAAAATAAAGTGATCCAATGTAATCAAAGGATCATTTTGAAGAGTCTGTAGTGAGCAATTTGATATTTTGACTACTTCCTCAATTCAGATGCGTTTGATTTATAGGAACTTTTCTCCTCCTATGTGGGGTTGGCTGCTGACTAATGGAGACAGGTTAATTTTTTTCAGTATTTCAAAATGATTTGTGGAGCATCATTCTACATGTTCACACATGACATCACCTCCTTGATTTGATAATCTCACGCACAGTCCTTTATTCATATAACTTTGGATGCAGTGATGGATGGCAAAATTCCTGGGTTGAATATGTGCCAGGGGAGCGTATTGTGTTTTTAAGAGAAAGTGTTTATCCCCCTCACTTGAGCCTTGTAACTATGTATTATGCAAGAGATATTTAAACATATGTGAAACTGTTTTCTTCTGAGTGCAATCACTGGTCAGCCTACACTACAAGTGGTCACTGTTCTCCAAGATCCTTGGTAGAGGGTAGAGGTATTTCATGTTACCTATTATCTCATCCTTTTAACTGGAGATGCTGGGACTTGAGCTTGCGGCCTTCTACATGCCAAGCAGATGCTCTACTAAGATAATTTCCCCCCTTACTACCACAAGCCACAGCCTATGTAGCATCTCACTTACGTTATGCTTTGCTTCAGTGTCATAGCGCCATGGGGGGGTGACGCCCCAGGCACATGCCGGCACAGGAGCGTGGCAAGGGTTCAGGGCGCACGCATGCCCCTTGCTCCACCTTGCCATGCTTTGCTTTAAGGAATGATAAACCGTACGTTGGATGGGAGCTAACATTTCATGATTATTCGTAGAATGAAACCTTTGCTACGGAAACTGGAAAACAGCCAATCACGTTTGAAAATCCAATGTATACCACAAGAGACAGCGGCGAGGTGGACATGAGCGTCGCCCCTCCCACACAAGTAAGGGAGAAAAGTAAAACCGGGCTTTCTAGTTATCGCTAAACTTCTGTGGGAACAAGTTAAATCAAGTTTCTTTGTAACAAAATTCAGGATTATAAAAATTAACAACAGCCTGAGCCCTTCGGGGGAGGGCGGTTTATAAATATAATAAATAATAATAATAATAATAATAATAATAATAATAATAATAATAATAATAATAATAATAATAATAATAATAATAATAATAATATTGCGAAACTGTAAAGCCTTTTCCTCTGGGGGAAAAATGTTGATGCTAAATGTGTAGTCAGTTATATGAGTAGCTAGAAAATGCAAGAGAAAAATAACATGCCCAATTTAACATAATTTGTGCTGTTATTTGTCAAAACCATTCCACATTTTCAACAATAAACCAATATACTGCTCTTCAGAGGCTGTGGAAGAAACCTCTGCTTTGGCTTCTTTTGATTGAACAGGAAAGCCAGTAGTGGCCGATATTTGTGTCAGTGTTACCTCAGATACAAAACATATGCCATGTTTTTATATCATGACAATAGGTAACAGCTTCCAGCAGCGAAAGAAATGAAAACTTTGAGAATCCAATCTATGATACTTCTGTCTCTGCCAGTGTGCCCCAGCCTCTAGCAAGTACAGAAACGCCTCAGGTAACTGACTTCAGCTTTATAAAATGAAAATGTGCTGGAATGAAACATTCATGGAGCTCTTACAAGAAAAGTTCACTGTTGCATGGTGCTCAGGTACATCTTCAATAGCATGGGAAACTATTCAGTCATTGGCTTGGATCCTGTCAAAAATGTCCACTGGTGATAGACCACAATTTTTCCACTTCACTCATGCTGCTGCAGTTCAAAATGACCCCTGAAGTACTGCTCTTGGGGGGACAGCGTCCTCTCCCAGGAACAGTATGGGGAGGTTTAGAGGTCTTGGAAAGGGCAGGGGATTAGTGGGAACCCACCCCCCTTCTTACCCATATGGAAATAATTGGCAAAATCCAACAATCAGTACAAAATATTTAACACAACTAAAGCTTTTAATTTTTAAAATCCCCATGTCTCTGACTTATCTCTCTGTCTTCATAGTCTCTCCCACCTTTTCTTGCTTCTTGAATTTTGCCACTTCCTCCTTCTTCGCTTTTGCTCCTTTCTTGCCACTGTCTGTGCCTCAAGCAGCCTCTTCCTCTCTGTTCACCAAACTCCTCTCCACATTGCCCTCCATGACTTTTCGAACTCTCCAATTCCACCAAGTATGGGTTTATTTATGGTCTTCATTCTATAAGCGGAGCGGCGGCTGCGGGACGGGGCGGCGGGGGCGAAGATGGCGGCCGGGCGGCCCGCCGCAGGAGAGGCTTCGCCCGCACTGGCGGCCAAGCGGCGGCGGCCGGAGAGGAGGAGGAGGCCTGGAGCCCCCCGCAGTTTGACAGCATTCCCGCACCATTAGCTCTCCAGACTCTGTTGGTTCTGCTTTGAGGGACAGGTGAGTGCGTCGGGCAACCCCTGGACCTGCTGTAGGGCTTGATTTCCAAGATAGCGCCGATGAGGGCTGCCTCGGTGGAATGCTCTCAAATGGCTTCTACATTTTCTACTATTTCCTGCAATTTACAACGAATTTCATACTCCAGAGACCTTCTGCTAAGAATTAGGGAACGTTTCCTTAAGGAGTGGCTCTCTGCAACTTTACCCCTATCTGTCTTTACAACCACGGAGGAAATTTCAGCACAGGAGGCAGCCATTTCCCGGCAACAACAGATCTTTACAACCACGGAGGAAATTTCAGCACAGGAGGCAGCCATTTCCGCAACAACAGATCAGAAAAAACAAGCACAGGCGGCAGAGACGAAGAGGTAAAAGGGCAGGAATTTTAAATAGACTAAGGAATAAGGGAATTTAAAACCCCATTCCTTCAATCTTTCTTACCAATTTATGCCTCACTTGCCAACAAGATAGATGAAATACTTCTTTTAAACAGATGCAATTCTGATTTTACAACGATTCTGCCCTATGCTTTACTGGAAACCTTACAAATGAGAGCATTGATGATAATAGCATGTGCATACCGGGTTTCAGATATTTCGTTCAGACAGGATTGCAGAATTATCAGGGAAGAAAAAAGGAGGAGGATTATGTATATACATCAACAAAAGCTGATGTCAGGACATAACAATAATTCAAAAAATTCTGTGGATGAAAACTTGGAGTCCTTACTTTATTAATTGCAAACCTTTTATTCCCCTCGAGATAAATTCAGTTCTGTTCTTTTTTGGTTTCACGTTCATCCACAAGCGTCTGTAAAAGGCATTAAGAACTCTAGCCGATCAGATTATGGAGGCTGAAGCCAAAATACCCTGATTCACTGGTTATTATTTTGGGAGATTTAAACAAAGCAAACTTCTAAGGAAGACTCTACCAAAATACTTTCAGCATGTCAACTGTCCCACCAGAGGCAAGAATATCTTAGACCACTGCTATACAACACTGAAAGATGCTTATCGGTCTTTACCACGAGCAGCTGTAGGCCATTCTGATCATTGCATGATTCACCTTGTACCTGCTTACATGTACCTGCTTACAAACAAAGATTTAAAGCCACAAAACCAATAACTAAATCAGTGAGAACTTGGACTGAAGAGGCAAAGTTAAAGCTGCAGGCTTGCTCTTGACTGTACAGACTGGAATATTTTTAAAGACACCTCTGCAGATTTGGATGAACTCACAGATACTGTAACATCATATGTCAGCTTCTGTGAAGATCTTTGTATACCAACCAGGAACTTCATGGATATATAGTAACAACAAACCTTGGTTCACAGCTAAACTTAAGCAGTTACGCTGCTCCAAAAGAAGAGGCCTACAGAAAGGGTGCGGATAGAATGCTGTATAATCTCAGGCCAGAAAATGTATTAACAAAGGAGATCAGAGCAGCAAAAGAAACTACTCTGAAAAGCTAAAAATCAGTTTTCACCAAACGTAAAACAGCAAACATGTGGAAAACTCTCAAAATATCACCGGTTACAGCAAACCACCTTCCCAAGCTGAAGGGAAATCAGCAATTGGCAGACGACCTGAATGTGTTCTACTGTAGGTTTGAAAACAATCTACAGTCACCTTTCTCCCACAACCTCTATCTCAGACGCACCAACAATAGCCAAACTTCCTACAACTGAACTCCATTTCATTGGGTTTACAACCCTGGTGATCTCAGAAAAGGAAGTGCAAGATCTATTTCACAGACAGAAGCCTGGAAAAGCACCAGGCCCAGACAAGATAACACCTTCTTGCTTAAAAGTCTGTGCTGTCCAATTGGCCCCCCATTTTCACCCAAATCTTCAACAAATCACTAGAGATGTGCTATGTTCCTTCCTGCTTCAAACACTCCACTATCGTCCCAGTGTCAAGAAGCCTTCCATCCAAGGAACTGAACGACTACAGACCAGTTGCTCTAACATCTGTAGTTATGAAAACTTTTGAAAGGCTAGTGATGTACCATTTGAAAACCATCACGGATCCACTGTTGGACCCCCTTGCAATTTGCATACCGACTTGCAAACAGATCGACAGACGATGCTGTTAATATGGCTTTGCACTATATCCTACAGCATCTTGAATCGCCAAAGACCTATGCAAGGGTCCTCTTTGTTGACTTTAGTTCAGCATTCAATACTATCAGACCGGACATTCTTCTAACCAAACTAAATCAGCTAGCAGTACCTGAGCATATTTGTAAGTGGATCACAAGCTTCCTAACAGATAGGAAACAACAGGTGAAGCTAGGAAAAATTACATCAGACACCTGTAAAATGAGCACAGGGGCCCCCCAAGGCTGTGTACTTTCACCACTTCTCTTCTCTCTGTATACCAATGACTGCATCTCAAACGATCCATCTGTTGAAATACTGAAATTTGCAGATGATACAACAGTGATTGGTCTCATTCGAGACAACGATGAAACCGCATACAGACGGGAGGTTGAACAACTAGCCTCGTGGTGCCACTGGAACAATCTAGAACTGAACACACTTAAAACCGTAGAAATGGTGGTAGATTTCAGGAGAAACCCTCCCATCCTACCTCCTCTCACAATACTAGACAACACAGTATCAATAGTAGAGACCTTTTAAATTTCTCTAGGGCTCCATCATATCTCGTGACCTAAAAGGGTCACTTAATATCAAAAATGTCATCAAAAAAGCACAACAAAGAAGGTTCTTTCTGCGCCAACTCAGGAAGCTCAAACTGCCCAAGGAGCTGCTGATACAGTTCTACAGAGGAATCATTGAGTCTGTCATCTGCACCTCTATAACTGTGTGGTTTGGTTCTGCAACCCAACAAGATCGACACAGACTTCAGAGAATAATCAGAACTGCAGAAAAACAATTGCTGCTAACCTGCCTTCCATTGAGGACCTGTATACTGCACGGGTCAAAAAAAAGGGCTGTGAAAATATTTACTGACCCCTCGCATCCTGGACATAAACTGTTTCAACTCTTACCCTCTAAACGTCGCTACAGAGCACTGCACACCAAGACAACTAGACATAAGAACAGTTTTTTTCCCAAATGCCATCACTCTGTTAAACAAATAATTCCCTCGATAATGTTAAACTATTTATTATATACTTATTATATAATTACTGCACTACTTTTTAAATCATTCCTATTACCCATCTCCTCCCACTTATGACTGTATGACTATAGCCTGTGCTGACATTTTATTTTATTTTATGATTTTACATTTTATGTTTTCATTACTACTGATTGTTTCCTGATTGCTTACTAGACCTATATGACAATCATTAAGTGCTGTACCTTATGATTCTTGACAAATGTATTTTTCTTTTATGTACACTGAGAGCATATGCACCGGAGACAAATTCCTTGTGTGTCCAATCACACTTGGCCAATAAAGATTCTATTCTATTCTATTCTATTCTATTCTATTCTATTCTATTCTATTCTATAAGTCCATTCTATCAGTTATTTCTGTGTACTGTGGACCATTTAACACCTCACTGGTGCTACTATTTTAACTACTACAAGCAGTACTAACATTTTTAGTAGTAGTTGCAACAGTGGTAGGGAAAGTGGGAATGAAACTGATATGCCACTCTGCCTAACATATACCTAAGATGAATTCAGGGCGACACTGTGGTAGTAGTAGTTTCGTGGAGTCTTCAGTCATCCTGTAGTATATGGTCAATTGCAGCATTATTGGTTCTCCTTATTTATTATCCTTCCCTTTCTTCAAGGAGCTCAGTTCAGTCCTACTCGGTTTTATCTTTGCAACAAGCATGCAAGACTGGTTTCATGGACCAGTGGAAATTCTTAATCAGACTCTCTTTGTTCCTATCTTGGCATTATAATCCTTGTACTGTTCTGTATGGTTGCATGATCCTCTCATAGGGATGCAGTGTCATTGCACTATTCCTTTATGAGTGCTGCCCAGTATGCTTCTCATGTGACAACCATGCACCTTCCTTGGCCATTCAACTCCTACTATTCTTGCCCTCCTAGCAGTTAATTGCTGTCAACTTCCTTTGTATAGCCCTCAAATTCTATTGTTTGAGTGCAAAGCGCGTGTGACACATTCCTGTGGGTGATCTACTAAATGATTCACACTTTTGCATTCTAACTGCAGGATGCTTTCCCTACTTATATAGCTTGTCAAGGTATGACTCTTCTCTTGTTGGGCCTGGATTCATTGAGCAAGCTCCATCATAGGAGGACCCTCCACAAGCACAGATCAGGCTGTGGTCCCTGACAGGAGAATTTGCGAGCACAAATGCCAGCATTGCTAATTGGGTGCTGCTCCTCTGTCAGGGTTTTGTATTTGCTAGAACACTGCTAGTTCTTTCTTGAAGTAAATTGCCTGTCACTGAGTCACCCCTGAGCCCAAAATAGTTACCAGTAAAATATTTCCCCTCAATTTTTTTTCCCCAGGAGACAAAGTGGAACTTCTTCAAAAGAAAACTGAAGCAAAGTACTAACTTTGAAAACCCGATCTATTCTGAGGTAATGTTGAGTTCTGTGAGGATTAAGGCCTGCTTAATGTTTTATGGTGCTTGTGTGCTCTGGCTGGTTTGTTATTTCTTTCAATGCTCTGTTACAATTTTATCATAGGTTTTACTTTGTAAGCCACCTCAAGAGCAAGTGCTCTGGAGAGAAGGTGTATAAATGTTCTAAATGTCAAATAAAGATGAAGAACGGGCTGCTTGCCCTGTGAGATAGTCCTACTGTTAAATCACCTTGACAGTCCAGGGCACTATGTGGTCAGGTATTCCCTAGGTCAGGGGTCGGCAACCTTTACCACCCAAAGAGCCATTTGGGCCCGTTTTCCACGGCCCTGAAGATCCACCAAGCCGCCTCTGGTTTGGCCCCTCCACTCACCTTTCCTTCCAGCGCTGGGAGGCAGAGGCACTGGGCAGGGAAACCCCCTCTGCCCTACGGAGCAGGCAGCCACCTGCTCCGTGGGGCAGAGGGGCGGTGGCGGCTGTGGGTATGATAGAGGGGGGATAGCAGCTGCTCTGGAGGGACATGCCCACACTATCCTCCAACCTCCAGGGGTCGCTCCAGTCCTCCAGAGCAGCGCTGGAAGGAGAGGGGAGTGGAGTGGACACGAAAAGTGACACCCTCACGCACGGAGCCGCCTCCAGTTCAGCCCCTCCACTCACCTTTCCTTCCAGCGCTGCTCTGGAGGGCTGAAGGGACACTCCCACGCTACCCTCCAACCTCCAGGCCACGCAGAGCCACAGTATAAGGCTGAAAGAGCCGCATGTGGCTCCAGAGCCGCACGTTGCAGACCCCTGCCCTAGGTGCATAGATGGCTCCCAGTGCTGAAAGGCCCCTCCACTGGAACGAAGAAGGAGAAGAGTTTGGATTTATATTCCACCTTTCTCTCCTATAAGGAGACTTAAGGGGACTTACAAACTCCATTTCTTCTTCTCCCCACAATAGACATCTTGTGAGGTAGATGGGCCCGAGAGAGTTCCAAAGAACTGTGACTAGCCCGTGGTCAACCTGCAGGCTTTGTGTGTAGGAGTGGAGAAACAAATCCAGTTTACCAGATAAGAGTCTGCCGCTCATGTGAAGGAGTAGAGAGCCAAACCTGGTTCTCTAGATTAATCCACCACTCGTAACAACTACACCATACAAGAGTTGGCGTAGCATGCTGACTAAGTCAGGAAGTTGCTGATTCAAGTCTTGCCTCTTTTAAGTATCTGCCCCCTGCCCACCAAGTGTGCAATTCAGGGGTGACAATTTTGACCTGTCAATTGTTTCAGATGGAAAAGGAACACCAAGGAGAAGCTGAGAACATTCCTCCCCCGTCTCCATCATTGCCTCAGAAGATCATTCTCAGGAGAGACCAACCGTTAGCCTATTCAGCAACCGAGGATTCGTTCAAAGACACAGCCAACCTCGTCAAAGAGGACTCTGTTGTATAACCAGCTCACATAGGGAATAATTAGGAACACTCATTTGCACATATATTTTTGTAAACAGAAGGAAGAAATGGTTCACTTCTCTTTATAAAAGAAATATATTTAGTCTTTTTAGCTGGAGACATCTGTCAGAACCATGCCTTGTTTGTTTGTTTTTTTACACATGCAATGCCAACGCCTATTTTTATGAGAAATTATCACGGTGTACTATATGTATATCTTTGCACTGACACTCTCAGAAAGAAATGTTATAAATATACTGTACATTTGTAAATTTCTGAAAGATTATCTGGTTGTTGATGTTTTAGTACAAATTGGTTCTCGTTAGGGATCTCTCTATAAATGATTATATTAAGTAATATAGAGGAGGATATAGTGCCATCTACTGAATGACAAATACCTTTGGGAAATATATTTACAGGCAACACCTCGCTAAGCATGAACCACCAGTACGTATGTGTATTTCTGCTGTGTGTCTTAACTACCAGAGTTCATAGAAACAGATGTCTTTCTATGATATTACTATCATGCAGAAAACACAGTGTGCAAATCATTGGCTCGTATCTCAGCTAGTGTTTCTGTGAGTGCATGGATTTCCATTTGCACAGAGGGACTTCCTTTCTTCCCCACTCACAGTAGCCCAAAATGCAACTCCCCCACTATTCTGTTCCTCAAGGATAGAGGATTCCCCCCAAAAAATATTTTGGGGGCCTAGGCAAAAATCCCATCTGGCTGCAGAAACACTAGTTTGGATCCAAGCCACTGTCTTATAAAATAATAAAGCAAGTGAAAGATTTATTTTCTTGTACTAATATCTTGCCTAGCAGAAATACAATGATACTTCCCCTGAAATATTGTTGTTTTTTCCTGAGGCATCACTTTAAAAGGCCATTAACGGAATTCATGGAAAACAAAGACATGTTTTACATGTTATTCCTTTCACATATAATTTAGTGTGATTTTTTTCGTGATAATCAGTGGAATAATGCTTTTCTCAGCTGAAGTCTCAATGATTCATTTATACCATGATTATATGCCATGATTAAATCACTGGCTATCGAAAACAAAATGCAATATTTCTTTGCCCACTGCATACAGACAAGGCAGGAATGCTTTAATATGAGCCATCTCTCCTTATCTCTCAAATCTTTTTTTTCTCCCCGTGTGAAAATGTTTTAATATTGTTGACTATTTATTTCCTGAGGTGGGCAATAATAGAAAGGGAAACCATTTTTACTGATGAAGCCTTGTACTGTACATTTTGTTAGCTTTACTACTGATTTGCTGGTTTAGTAGACCTGATTTGGACTCTTCAAAGAAAGTCACCCTAGGAATGTATAGTCTGTTGTCTACTGTTCCTGGCCTAGGTGCTCATATAACTCCAGGGCTTCAAAATTTATAACAAATGAGACTTCTGTTGTTGGGATTTTTAAAACCTGACTTCTCAATGTTAAGCGCTATCCCTCTTTTAATAAGCTTGGTTTTATTATTGCCTTGATATGTTCTTTGATTAGACAAGACAATTGGAAGATGCTGCTTCTGAATAAATCTAATAAATGTGTGCTTTTATCAGTGCCTGTTTTATGTGTGATTGAATCTTGTTCCGTAGGCTGCAAGCTCACCTAACCTGCAAGTACTGTGGGGAAAACAGAACCTTTACTGCATGCCAATAATAGTGATAGAACAGTGATGGCGAACCTATGGCACGGGTGCCAGAGGTGGCACTCGGAGCCCTCTTTGTGGGCACACATACACAGAGTTCGTCATGTGGGGGACAGAAAATCACCCCCCCCCACACACACACACACACATCTAGGCTGGCCTGGGCCACTGAGCATGATGTGCGCACACCGCGGTGAGCAGGGAGGACTCAGCTGGCGGGCCTGGTGCCTGTGCTCTGGGTGGTTGCTGCCCAAGGGGGGAGCGCAGAGGAGGCAGAGATGCTAGAGAGGCACAGAGTGGTGCGCACGGGACATTCTGGAGGCTAGAGCAGGCTGGCCCCTGCTCAAGCGGGTGGGGCAGAGGAAGAGGGAGCCAACTGGTTTTTTATCAATTAAAACCTCAGCATTCAGGTTAAATTGCCGGGTTGGCACTTTGCGATAAATAAGTGGGGTTTGGGTTGCAATTTGGGCACTCAGTCTCAAAAAGGTTCGCCATCACTGTGATAGAACAAAGGCAAAGTTGGAGCTCTTTCTGATCTAAAAGGGCCATCCGTCGAAGAAATGATTCCCAATGCAGTCATTTGTACTGGAAATCTCACCAGGAAGTGAAAAATGTCTGGAAATGTATACTTTTATGTTGGTGTGTTCATGATTATGTATTGTGTATGAGTGATGTGCCATCAGGTCACTTCAGTCCTATAAATTAATGACCTTCAAAAAAGTATGGTAGCCTCCGTCTGGTCATTTTAACTTCTAGGGAGAGTTTAGGCTTAATTTGATCTAGAACCCCCTTCTTTGTCATTTTGGCAGTGCATGGTATCTGTAAAACTCTCTTCCAACGCGACATTTCAGATGAATCAACTTTCTTCCTGTCAGCTTTCTGCATTGACACCCGTACATAGAAATAGGGAATACAATGGCATAAATTCATCTTGATTGCAAGTGACACATCCTTACACCTAATAACGTTTCTTAGCTTCTTCATGGCTGTTCTTCTCAATCTCCTTCTGATTTCTTGGTTGATGATGGAACCAAGGAATAGAACAATTTCAGTTTCTTCATCATTCATATGAAAGTTGTGTAATTCCCCAGTAGTCATTATTTTCATCTTCTTGATGTTCAGCTATAATCCTGTGTTGGAACATTCTGCTTTAAACTTAATCAGTAGTCATTTGAAGTCTTCACTACTTTCTGCCAGTGATGTATTGAAAGCTGCATGTCTCATATTGTTAATATTCCTTCCACCAATTTTCTCTCTATTTTAAATCTAATTCAGCTTTTGTTATGGTATGTCTTCTCTGTGCCAGACACCCATGATTATAAGCGCATCTTGTTCAGGTGTGTGATCAATTTCTTCCTGGATATTTGCATAAAAGCTTTCAATTTTTCCTCATCGGCGTTTGTAGATGGGGCATAAACTTGAATGATGATTATGTTGATGGGTTTTCCAGAAAATCAGATATTATTCTGTCAGACTTTCCATTGTAGTCGCTGGCTGCTTGTTCTATATTTCACTGTACTATTATAGCAACTCGGTTTCTTATGTTTTTTCCAAGTAAAACACTTATGTTTTTTCCAAGTAAAACACTTTTCCAAGTAAAACACTTTGTAAATTTCTGACTAAATCAGCCCATCCAAATTGGGGGGGGGGGGGGCAGTTCAATGGAACCGGGGCAAGCTTGCTTTAGCGTGTTTGCCCACCCATTTGGCAAATGCACTGGCAGAGGAAACTGGGAGGCTGGCAACTTAACAGTACAGGGAAGGTGGGCTGGGGCTTTCCCACCTGGGCTTTCCTGCCACAGAAACTGTGGCCAGTGCTCTAGACCAAAAGAGTGGTGTACCTCCATTCCGCCCCTTGGGAGGTTTTTTGTTTTTCCTGCCTCATTGTACCACCCACCCAAGGGCCCTCTGGAGGCATCAGGGTGACATGGTGGCAGGGGTGCTGTCCAGCATCTCGGGTTGTGGATGCGACTGAAAATATTCTAATCCACTCCAATTTAGTTCAGTCACGCCCAGGATTGCAGTATTTAAATGTTCCATATCTTGTTTTAGGATTTCAAGCGTACCTTGAGTCACACTTGTCTTTCCTACTATATGCATCAGTTTTATATTTTCCTTTTGTATCATTCATGTCAACAGCTTAAGTTCTTTTGGCTTTAGTTCAGTTGCGCCTTTAAAAATAATGCCATTTGTAGTTGTCCTCAGCTCTTCCCCAGTAGTTAATTGTGTGCTATCTGACCTGGGGGTTCCATCTTCCAGCACTACCGTGTTTCCCCAAAAATAAGACAGTGTCTTATATTAATTTTTGCTCCCAAAGATGCGCTGTGTCTTATTTTCAGGGGATGTCTTATTTTTCTGTGTTCTGTTCGTCGGGCGTGCTTCCAAACAAAAACTTAGCTACGTCTTACTTTCGGGGGATGCCTTATATTTCGCACTTCAGCAAAACCTTTACTACGTCTTATTTCCAGGGGATGTCTTATATTTAGGGAAACAGGGTACATCTTTGTTTGTTTGTTTTGAGTTGTTTCATCATAGGGTTTCCAAGGCAGGAAATGATCAGAAGTAGTTTTCTATTGCTTTCCTCTGCACAGCACTGTACAGGAGATTTGTGAATTCATCCACAATTTCCTGGACCTTTTTTGTTCTAGAATGCTCTGCTTGGGTCCTGGTGCTTACCTTGTTCTGTCCCCTGGGCACCAGACGCAAGTGGAATATTCTAGAACAAAAAAGGTCCAGGAAATGGCAGATGAATTCACAAATCTCCTGTCACATTTATCCTGCACGGGGTATAACCAGGGTTAGCTGAAATCCTCTGCCAATGTCACCTTTCACTACTGCTGCCCAGTACTTATCCTTCGACTTCCTTGTAAGGTTACAAATGCAGAAGAGCAATTGTTACATTTTAATGACAGTATATCATAATTCTCTACAAAACATGAGAATTTGTGCCTGGACCTGCCCAATCTCATTCAGTGCTCTAACCATTGCATTACACCTCATGGTTTTTTGTTTTCATAAACTAGACCTGTAACAGTGGTCTGTGGTGCTAGAGAGTCACTCAGACTGAACTCCAGATGTGGAACCAAGTCCTGTATATTACTGTGTGTGTGTAAAAACAGATTCTGCATATCACAAAGGGAGAGGATATGCTTGTTCTTCTGGATGGTTAACTGGTAAAACAGAGTAAACATGAATTGTTTGTCTTTCTGTTTTCTTGAAACGCAAGAAGAACTTGGGTGTATCTCCCACAGTAAAATTTATGTGCTTTCTTGCCCCACAAAAAACTATTTTTGGAAGCAAAATGGTTCCTGGATGCATATAAGAACATCTATCTCTCATGATTATTACAATTAAGTTTGGCTGTGAGACTTTAATGACTGCATTTTCATGCGATGATTTATGAACCGATGTGCCCTTTCTGGATGAAAACAAAAGGGACAATCTGTCAGTGTAAGAAGCCTTTGCATCCATTTTTAGAGGTTTTTTTAATGGATAATTGTTGTGGCATGGTACAAAAAGAGGAGTATAGTCAATTGAGCAACTGTTTCTTGACAGCAAACTCGGTTTAAGTATCTTCAAGGCATTTTTCCAGAAATCAAATCTGAATCCAGAAGAGCATTTCAACTCATGTTTTGTGAGGAGAATCTCTGTCTCAGTCTGATGTACTGACCTGTTGCTTTTGGGGATGGGGGGGAGGCGGATAAATGTTACTGATCCGGCTATTAATGATCAACCCGCTACTCTACAGCAAACAAAACCTTTATCCTTTCTGCCTTCTGATGCAGCGTGCGTATCAAATCAGCTACTAAGGATGAGTTTTATAGGCAGAAAACATGCATGAGAAGACAGCATTATGTCCTAGATTTTACCCTCGGTACCTACTGTTTCTTTCAAGGAAACTGATCTCTGTAGTCTGGAGATCAGTTGTAATCTTGAAGAACTCTATATCTGGAGTTTGGCAACTATTCTAGGCCCATTAGCTTCAGCTGTGATAGAAGGGTGTTTACTGTGGATTGTACTTCTGGTTGTGCACAAAAAGCAACATGAAGCCAAAGCAAAGTATGTGTGCAAAGTTTTATGTTAAGAGTTTGCACTTGCACTTGCACACAATAAAGTATTTATTCCCGTATGAATCTCTGACTTCAGGATCTAGTTGGTTCAAAAGCCTCAGCAGGGATCTCTCAATGACATAGGTTTTACCTGTCTTGATGCATCCTGACTGAATAATACCTTTAATCCAAAATGATGCCGGTCTCTGCTAAAAGAAATACATAGTGCTGTAATCAGCGTAGGGCCTTGGTGGCGAACCTATGGCACTCCAGATGTTCATGGACTACAATTCCTATCAGCCCCTGCCACCATGCATCCCCTGGCAGGGAATGATGGGAACTGTAGTCCATAACATCTGGAGGGCTGCGAGTTTGACGCCTGTGCCCTAAACTGACCAGTGGTGTTTCCTTTGCCACCCAAAATATCCCAAGCTAGTGTTCAGGGATCTTCTTTTTTTGTCTGCTGCCACCATTAAAGAGAAGGAACTTGGTCTGAGGGGAATGTCCTTCAGAGTCCCATATACAAAAATGGAGGGAACTCAAATTGGTTGGGACTCTAGCCACACAAACAGACACTCTTCAATCTCTCACACACAAACGCAGGCTGGCATGAGGGTAACTTGAACATAACAAATGAAATTTATTTTGAAAACAAAAGAAAAGCTTCTTAAACTGGCTCAGAGAGGTACTAACGCTTGATGGTTTCAGAGAGGTTCTTTTCACTTAAAAGTTACAGAGCTTCAGATATAACTGAGGTTTCTCAGACCTAACGCACACTCAGACACACACAGGTGTCTCTCAGAAACGACTTTGCTTTAATATACTTTACTTTTGCTCACAGACACACCCTTGACCTTATTTCTTCCACTACCCACTGTTTCACACACCCTCAGTCCTGGCCCTGTGAGTTTCAGGCATTACACAGCCTCCCTCACTCACACACACCAAACCCGCTCTACCTAGAGGTTTTGGGGCTTCCCAGACTGGTGTTGTACAGGGGCTGGACAGACTCCTAGGTCTGGTCAGTGTCTACTGACAAGCCTCTGGCCGGCTCTTCGCTCTTTACCAAAAAGCCAGTGCCTTCCTTCCCCTCACAAGCTTCCTTCGCTTGAGGAGAGTCACCAGAATCCTGCCAGCTATCTGAGCTGGACCAGAATTGCTTTTCACCAGAGACAGAGTGGAGAGACTTCACTCCACAGACTCTGCTCTCAACTGAACACCAGCTGTTCTCTTCAGAACTCTCCCCACATAACTCTCTGACAGGCTCTCTCTGTCTTTCTGTTTATCCAGCAGCGTTTTAGCGCCCCCTTACATTGGCCAGGGGCAACAGTGCCTTCCATCGACCAATCACCTTGCTTTTATTTAAATAAGGGCCTGCTGCCTTATTTTGACTGTCACCCAGGCCTCTTTAAGCAGGCCTGCTTCACACCAGCCCTTCAGGGTGGGGCAAGTCCGTTACAACAGGCTTTAAAGACAGGCTGTGGAGACGACGCGACTTGCAATGTCTTTCTCAGTAGAGTAAACCAGTTGACTTCAATGGACTTAGGAGGGTGCAACTGTGCTTAGGATGACACTGCAACAAGCTTAAGTGTGCTCTCAATGCAAGAGAGACAACAGCACAACTTTTCTTTGTGGGCCTGAAATATAAATCTGCCATCTTGTTCGGCTGTGTTTCATGGGATTTCTGGATAGACAGTGATGCTACTTACTAACACCTTCATTCTCTGTTCTCACAAATTTCACAGCCTTGTCACTTTATAAGAGTCAGTTAAGTTGAGGACAGTTTTCAGAATGCTGGAAATGCCAGTAGTGTGTGACTTCCTTCCTCTGAAAGACTTGCAGCAATAATGTGGAATCCTCTTTCGCCAGTGTGCTTAGCCAGAGCATTGCCAAAGCCACTGCCACGTCCAGTGATGAAGACATATTTTCTCTCAGACCTTTCTGTTCCATATTCTGATAAACTAGCCAGTGACAAGCAAAAGCATGCATGCCAAAAAATCCTGTCAGACCTCCATCTGAAAGCAAGGGCAGTAAACAAATGGTGGCAGCAGTGTATGCATCTGCGAAACGTGTCTAATTGTTTTCTCCAATCTGGGTCCTTGAAAGAGGCCTTTGTTTCTCATGTCAGCCTCATTTAGTCTTACTGTAAATAAAATTGGCAGCTAGAGAATTTGGCACAAGCTGAATGGCGTATGTGAATAACAGGCTTTGGAAGAGATCGCCCCAAGCTCTATTTCAATATCACTCAGTGTTTGCAAGATGCACCTGCTCTGCATTGGCCCCTTTCTCCACTCTGTACCTCCGTGTGAATGTGGGGCTTAACTGGCCTGCTACAGTGAGTGCTTATTATTCAAAGCAAGGTGGAAAGGGGAAGAAGGGGGGAACTAAAAGGCAAGTATGTCTGTCCTCAGGTTCTGGTGAATAACAATCATGCTATTGCCAAGAAAGCCTTTTTGCAATAGGACTGCACCTGGGGCGCACATGCCCTGAATCCTTGCCACAGCCCCACCCCGGAATGCCCCACCCCCAGAATGCCTGGCCACGCCCCTGTCGTGCCCCGCCCAGCCCCATTGGCGCTACGCCACAGTTTGAATCCCACCACCATCGGAACCTGTTTCTAAAATTTTTGAATCCCACCACTGACTATAAGTAAGAATATTGGCCTTTTCCACACAACCAAAACAAAATGTTTTGAGGCAGGAAATAAAATGTTTCCTCAGAGCAATTCTGCAATGTTTTTAGCCCAGAACATTTTATTTCCAGCCTGAAAATGGTTTAAATGCATCCTCTATTTTAATTATTCTTTTTCTGAAAATGTTTTCAAAATGTTTTCATTTGGCTGTGCGGTCTCTTTAAAACGTTTCCCACCCCTCTCTGCAGTCAACATATGTTCTCCTCTGTTTTCTGAGCTCGCTCCATCTTCTCACCTGCTTATTTTCATCAGGTTTTTTTAAATTTTGGGGGGTGATACCTTTGAAGCTTCAAATGCACGACCTATGAAGAATCTCAGCACAAGGCTTTGAAGTATCAAAGCATCATATCCAGAGAAGTTTTAAAAAACCCCAGAACAATTGGTTTCATTGTCAAGCTGCTTTTGCCATTTGGAAGTTTTCTGAATGGGCCGCTCTCCACTCACCATAAGCCACGGGGTCACCTCTTTATAAGACACGGGGATCCTGGACGCTCCCCACATCGCCAGCGGCCACTGCGCAGCTGCCAAGAATTTGCTGCTCTCCCACCTCCTTGGCGCACGTCAAATTAGGTCCTCTAAAAACAGCAACATTTTCAAAAACCCCGCGGGTGCTGCGGGGTGGTGGGGAACCTTGGCTGATTCACTGTGACGCACAGCTTTCCGGCCAATCAGGAAACAGGAACCGCCATTTTGTTAAGGGAGGGTGTCCCGGGCAGAAAGTGCACAAAGTGATGACATAGACACGAGTCGACATCCTCGTTTCATGGCACGTTCAGGGAAATTGTGACGTGTGCACAACGAGACGTACCAACGTTGCTCTTTTTTTACTCAAGCTCCGACTGAAGCAAGCGCGAAGCAAGTGCGACCGGCGATTTAATACTGACGTCAGCATGTGCCGATGTCTCAAAACAATGCCTCCAGCCTACCGAAACCAACTTCTCGTCTCAGCCAATAAAAATGGAGGCCCACCTTCAGCCGGCCGCAACCTCCACGTGAACGTGACGCACACGCGTGCCAGCCAACCAGAACGCTCGATTGCAACGGGAGTCTTGCTGTAGAACCCCGCACTATTTCCTGAAAGGCTGATGAGTGGGGAACAAATGTCTCCGTGGTCAAAAGCCACGGAGGCTTCTCTACGCGGGGTCGCTGCAGGGTTGCACACAAAAGAGGTAAGTGGGGAGTGGCCCAATGTTTGCTAAAAAAAAAATCTAGTCTCCTATTACTGAAGCCCATTAGATCAGCAGAGAGGAAGTCTTTATTTTATTTTTTATTTACTTTGGATTTATATCCCGCCTTATCCCCAAAGGGCTCTGCGTCTTTCCCTCTCCCATGTCCCTAAAAATGGTTGTAGTTATTAACTAGGCCACCATGCCATGAATAAGAAAAATATAGTTTATATTTGCTCCCTCTGGAAAAGTAAGCAATAATCTTTGTTTATATCATTTATGAATTTTGCTTTATCTATTCACCACAGATAGTGAGGAGTGGCCCTCTGATGTTGCGTGGATCTTATATTCAGCAGGGCATACCTCCTGCAAATTAGGTGCTATTTATAAGGTTGTTTTTTATTCACTTGTGCTCTTTTAATTTAATGTCTTTTGTTAAAGCTAGGGATCCAGAAGGAACAGGAAGTGCCACTTAACCCTGGAAATCTCCCCCTTCCAGGATTCTCTAAGCTCTTCTGGGGCTAATTTCCTTTCCCTCTTTTTCTCCTTTAGAGGAAGAAGAAGAAGAGTAGGTTCTCATGAAGAGGCCCTTAAGTATGTAGAGACATTTACCTTTCTGCAAGAAGACCTGTTTTGTGGCTTTTCTCACCTGCACAGAAGTCAGCCCATTTACTCTTGACGGTGATAAGTGTAATCAAATTGCAGCTGAGCTGTGGTAACCCCATAGGGATTTCAATGCAAGAGGCACATAGAGATGGTTTTCAATGCTTGCTAATTTGTAAGAAAACCTTGGACTTCTTTGGTGGTCTCCTATCCATGTACTAAGCAGGGCTGACCCTGCGTAACTTCCAAGATCTTCTGAGAGTGAGTTAGCCCAGCCCTTCCTGGTCAGGTCTATTTACTGTTAGAGGTAATTGTACATCTGCTGAAGGAGAGCTGACCCACAAAAATTAATGTCACAATTTATTGCTGTATGGTTCTACTAGGCTCACTGTTGTTCTTTGCCGGAATTATTTTCCAGAAAGATCTCAGTATTAAATACATTGTGATAATTGTTGTATTATATCCTGTGTTTTCTTTGATTGTGTTCTGAATGCTAATAAACGTGATTGCTTTATCAGCCCTTTCCTCCCTAAACTAAGAGGGCTCATTGTTGAAAAATGAGCATTCTTTTTTCTGTCAGATCAGAATCAGCACATGACCAGCTTGGTTCCTAGAGTTCTCCTTATAACCATGTGGATCAGAGACCATAGGATAGGAAACTTTTATTTATGTTATTTTTATATTGCCGTCTTCAAGGTTTTTGTATTTGGCCTAGAGAGCCCCCGCCCCCCTGCCCACTTTATCACTTTGAGGTGGAGGGTTCTCCAACATAATGAGCAGCCATACAGAACTGATCAAAGTTTTGGCGTGACTTTCTGCAAGCTTTGCAGAAGAAACTATTGAGAAAATACAGCAAGTCAGGCGGATTAAATCCAGAGATTGGGAACTAGTAAAGCGTGGAATTGGAGAACTATTTTATTTCTTAAAGCTGACTTTTGATAGACATTTCATGATAGCGAGATCCACTTGGAGGTCCTGAGAGCTGCACGTGCACATTTGATTGCATAGCCACTCAAATAACTCAAAAAGTCACTGTGTCAGTAACTCTCAAAAAAGTTGCTAAGGAAAAAGCCGGTTGAACTCATGGATCTGAATCTAGGTTGTCACCTGTCTATCCACAGAAGGCAAGAACGTATGAAGCAGGGCTCAAAGCATTACTATAACAGTCAGGTAACTTCATATGGGAGGAGGTGCTCCTTAGGATATGCTGGATCCAAACCATTTAGGGCTTTAAGCATCAACACCAGCACCTTAAATTGGGTCTAGAAACAAATTGGGAGCTGGTATAGATGGACCAAGCAATGTGGTTGTTATGACTCACATGATTCCAGTTATCTTGGAATTGATAATATGGGATTAGTTACATCATTATTAATGGTGGTAAGAATGTGTATAGCAAACTGATGAAAATCAAAGGACCCACTATCAGTAATGGGCTGGAATGAAAAAACTCTGAATGTGTCACTTCTTCTTACAATAATGTGTGTGTGTGCATGTGTGTGTGTGTGTGTGTGTGTGTAAAGTACCATCAAGTTGCAGCTGACTTGTGGCAACCCCATAGGGTTTTCAAGCCAAAAGAGGTGGTTTGCCATTACCTTCCTTTGCATAACAACTTATTATAAAAAGGCAAACAAATGTTCCATATTAGTCATCTTTCAAATTTTAGGTTTGTTTATAGAACATTTGTGTGTCTTCAAGTCACAGCCGAACATGGCAACCCCATAAGGTTTTCAAGGCAAGAGACTAACACAGGTGGTTTGCCATTGCCTTCCTCTGCACAACTTATTATAAAAAGGCAAACAAAATGATCCGTATTAGGCTTATTTCAAACTTTAGGCTTTGTTTATTGAGCGTGTGCATGTGTGTGCCTTCAAGTGTGTGCCTGCAAGTTGATTTATAGGGTTTTCAAAGCAAGAGACGTTTGGAAGCAGTTTGCCATTGTCTGAATCCAGGTATTCCTTGGAAGTTGCCCATCCAAATACTAACCAGGGCCAACTCTACATAGCTTCTGAAATCTGGTTAGATCAGGCTAGCCTGCGGCTATCCAGATCAGGTACAGAGCATAGGAACAATCACATTAGTGATTCTGTTAGGTCGTATGTGTTTTCTTTGATAAATACCATTATTTACTGTCTAACCTTCATTCTGTTGTGCCCGAGGACAATTTTTCAAGTTTGAGTCTGAGTTTCTTTTTAAAAATGCTTCCGACTACACATTCAAATGTTACCTGTGAAGGAAACATGTATCATTATTTGTGCATCATCACATTTTGTGGAGCTTGGGGTTGTGTATTGATGACTGCTTGAATTTTGGCACAAACCTCCTTTTAGCAGCGGGTGTGGTAAAGTGGTTAAGAGCAGGTAGACTCTTATTTGGAGATCCAGGTTTGATTCCCAGTTGCTCCACCTGACCAGTGAATTCTTATCTAATGAGCAGATTTGTTTGCCCACTCCTACATTCCTGCTGGGTGACCTTGGGCTAGTCATAATGCATTAAAAGGAATATTTGCATACTGTCCTCTTCCTTCCCAGTAGCTTCCAATTTAAAATGCACTACATTTTGTAATGCTTGTAAATTGTCGCTATGAGTTGCTATAGAGCTGTTTGCACAACTTACTGAACCATATTGGCACCTTGTGATACAATAAAAGGTTATTGTACAGAGCTAAGAAATAGAAAAACAACCGGTTCTTCATTGATTCTTCCTAGTACAGAAGATCAAGTCTCACTATCAGGCAGACACTGATTTTTGAGCCAAACAGACCAAACAGATTCATAAATGATCTGCAACTGAGAGTAAGCGGACAAGTTTGCAGATGACACCAGATAATTCAGGATAGTGAAAACCCAGGCAGATGATAAAGAGCTCCAAAGGAATCTCTTCAAACTGGGTGAGCGGACAATGGACAACAATGTGACTTATGAGATTTCCTGTATGCGTTAAGCAATACAGATTGGACTAGCACAAAGTTTGAGTCTGAGCAATACAGTTGAGTCTGAGCAATACAGATTGGACTAGCACAAAATTTAAAGTATATTTTGATGGGATCTGAACAGGCAGTGAGTGTCCAGGAAGAGATCTTAGGGGAACAGTCTGCTGAAAATATCAAGTATGTGTGCTGCTGCTATTAAAATGAAAAGGCAAACTCCATTATTAGGAAAGGGACTGAAAACAATTTGTATGCCTAGATCTCAGGTCTCGCCTCATTTGGAATACTGTGCACAGTTCTGATTGCTTTGTCTCAAAAAGGACATAGCAATGCTGGAAAAGGTCAGAAAAGAGCAACCAAAGTTATCAAAGAGTTGGAGTTTCTTGTGACAAAAAGCTAAGGAGTTTGGATCTTTTTAATTTAGAAAAGGAAATGACAAAGGAGGGGACGTGATATACATATCTAAAATTAATGTATGTTGTGAAAGAAGTGAATAGAGATAAATTTTTCTTCCTCCCCTGTAATATTAGAACTTGGGGCCACCCAATGAAAGCAATAGATCCAGGATGGACAAAAGGAAATTCTTTGGCAGTCAATGAGTAATTATATTCACTGCCAGTAGAAATAATAATGCTCACTAGCACAGATGGAGAAGTCCATCAATGGCTACCAGCCATGATGTTTAAATGAAGCCTTCATATTTAAGAGCAGTAATTTTTTAAATATCTGTGCAAGAGGGAAACAAGAAAGGAAGGAGGCTCTGGCATCCATGCCCATAGGTCTTGGGGGGGGGGGTGTTCATCTGGTTGACCATTGTGTGAAACAGGAATGTGGAAAAGGCGGCTATTTTTATGTTCTTGTAAAAGTGAGTGCTGTGTTCCATATGCTGATGTTTCCTCCTGGATACAGCCCAACATGTATAAAATATTTGCATCCAGTATTCAAGCTCATGTACTCTTGCACTATGAGATAGGTGATTAGAACGTTTGGCTCTTGTCCATTGGCTCCCACCCTCAGGGGAGGGGAGTGAGTGAGGGGGGCATGCAAGGGAGGGGGTCCAGCATCTGGACATGGCCCACCCACCCTAGCAGAGGGAGAGGGAGGGGAGAGAGGGGGAGGGGTGGCATGCAAGGGGAGGGAGTGAGGGGTGGCATGCTAGGGAAGGGCTTGAGCACTTGGCTAAACCTAGGGTTTAAGGACCTTGTAGACCAAGAAGGAATCAGATGTACAGGTAAACATTATGCAGATAGCAAGATGTTCCTTCGAATTCCCTTCCTTTGCTAGCAACCCTAGGTTTATGTAGATGACAGTGAGCTGTTGTTTTCGCACAGTTAATAAGTATCTAATAGATGTCCCTGTGTAATCCATGACACTGTTCAAAGTGTAAAGAACTCTAGTACAGGAGTGTGCTTCTGTTGACGCTATCTAGGGTTATCCCAACAGTCCTCCCTCCAAAGAGGAAACAGAAACCAATGAGCACAAGTGTCCCTCTGTGTTAATATCACAGTGTCTCTTTGATGACCACAGAGAAAAGGATCCAATTACTGATCTCCATCCAGTACTTATGGGATAAGGGGGCGGGACTCGAGATTATCTCCATGAACTTTGGCACTGCTACCCTGGAAATATTGATAATCAGTGGAAAGGGGCAGAATAGAAGGGAGGATATGGATACAGAAGTCCCTCCTCACATCTTCATGCAAATGTCATTCTGTCAGATCTGGCAGTTCTTGGCTTTTTTAGCTTGAAGCTGACAGCCTGTGGCTGTTGCTGAACCAACCCGCTGGTTTCAAAACCTGTTCAGGATACAACCTTGGGTGTTTATTTAATTGTAATTTGGCTGTTTAAAGTTTGCTTGTTAAATTATATCTAGGTGTTGTTGTAAGCTGCTTTGGGTCCCAGTTGGGGAGAAAGGCCGGGCAATAAGTTACCTAATCAGAATTTTTGCTTATTTACCTTGCATTTTGGAGAAACTTTCCCCCTGAAAAGCTAGCAACAAGGTTATACCGATGATTCTTCTTAAGGCAAAGAGAAAGTCGACTGAAGAATTTCTTGAGCATTGTTCCAGAATACTACGTTATATTTACACAGATGTTGGCTCCCTAAGAATATTTTGCCATAGCTATAGAATAGAGGCAGAATGCGACGAATGCACAATTTCTTCTTGAATTCCAACATTAACTACACATGAATCATTGAACATTCATGGTGTTATTTATATGAACAAATATTTTCATAGGCATCTAGTATAGAAAATGTAGATGCTGCCTCTTCAGAGAGCTGTTGGAGGCAGCTCACAAGTAAAAAGAAACATCTAAATCAAACTATTTCAAATAAGTCATTAAAAAACAAGCCAAGCCATAAACCTTGACAGAACAAACCATGAATAGTCTAAGATGACATTGATAAAACAGTTCTGAGCCATAAAAAGGCTTTTAAAAATGGAATTGGTCAGTAAAAGAAAAGGACCAATAGTAGATTCACGACTTGGTCCATTTCATATAACACTTAATCAAATTAAAAATAAAACCTTATGTAAGATAGCAATAAATAATGTAATTCTCCAAGTTAAATAAAGAATAAAAAATAACCCTGATCACTGGTGCAGTTGGGAAGACTCTCTACTGATCATTTACTAGCATTCTTTTTTGCAACACTTATCATGCAAGAGCCAATTACTACAAGTGTTGCAAACAACTTCCTTAATTAGCTGCAAAACAGAAGAGATGAAGAAATAAGGCTCAATTCCCAAGAGGTACCGTTAGTCTATTGCTGCCTCCAGGCTGAGTTCAACTGTTAGAGAGGTAGAGCTGCACTTTTTTCTCCACACAATGAGATTGCCGTTTAATCAACTTTTATCCCAGCTGTGAAAGAGTGCTGAAAATGGAAAGAAAAACACGAAATCCTATGGAGGATGGAGTAGGACCAGGAACAGTGAGAGGAGCCAAACAAATCTGGGAATGGAAGAGCGGAAGTTAAGATTCAGAGGGTGGTCATGTTGGTTTGCAGTAGAACAGCAACCCCAGAAATCTTGTTGGTCTCTTGGTTGCTACTGGACTGGAGTCTAGCTGTTCAAATGAAGTGGTTAAAGAATATGGTTTTGAGCTGGTTGGCATGTTTGTCTGAATTTATGGAAAATGGTATCCCTCTTAGTGTTGACAGGTTCAGGCTGGGAGATTCCTGGAGCTTTGGGGGTGCCATGGAGGCTGGGGAGGAGAGGAACCAAACTGGGTAAATTGCCATAGAGTCCATCTACCCTCCAGGGAACTGATCTCTGTATTCTGGAGATCAGTTGTAATTTTGGGATATCTGCACACCCCACTTGGAGGCTCACATCCCCAATCTATGAGGTAAATTATCTGGGTGCAACCCTGAATGAAGGCCTACATATGTACCTTCTGTCAATGGTGGGTGCTGCTTCGTGTTACAATTTGGACTGAAATGTACGATATGCCTGAGATGTGTTGGGTTATGGGTGAGCAATCAGACTTGTAATCAGACATGCATTGTGGAAATCATCTTAAACACCACTGATTTGCTTGATGCAGTAAGGGAGCAATGGAGTCTCCGGTTTCCCTCCCATCTTGTTTTCACCAATGGAAACAATGGCAGGGAGGTCTTTTACCCTTTTGCTCTTGCTCCCTATATCCTTCCTTGAGCACAGTAAACGAGCACTGTTTAAGGTAAGTTTTCCAGTTGTATGTCTGATTGCCAATTCAGTTGTGTACCCATGACTCAACATTTGTCGGGCGTAACATGTATTGGGGCATTTAGGGTGAAAAAAATCCACACCCTAAAAAACATGTGCAGAAACTCTGACCCTGTTCCAAAGGACTGCTAAGCACAGCATCTGTTTTAGAAACTTGTTTCTAAGTGCCCAAGCACATGGCCGGCACAAAGCAGGCTAACCCTCCCTTTTCTGACGTGGCCAGCAGGCGGCCTTTGTGTTGTTGCTTGCCCTACCCTGGCATGGCCACTTTGCTGCTTCTGCCCTTACTGAGGCCGGAATCAGCTCATGCCCTATCCATTCTGAGCAGCAACCGCAGCCCGTGGTGATTCACAGCTGTCTTTCTAAGTGCCTAACTACACCATGCTGAGAGAACTCAGTAGGTACAGAACTGATTCTGAATTAGGGTTGCCATCCTCCGGGTGGTGAATGGAGCTCTTCTAAGGTTACAACTGATCTCCAGGTGACAGAGATAAATCACCTATAAAAATGCGGGGTGGGCTGTGTTATTTATTCCCCATTGAAGTCCCTCCCTTCCTCAAACCCCACCTTTTCCAGGCTCTACCCAGAAACTCTCCAGGCATTTCCCAACCCAGATCTGGCAACCCAATTCTGAACTGAATGGCACAGAGTTTGCTGCAACTGTTTTTAAGGCGAATATATTCAGAATGACCAAAATACCAACATAGTTTATCAAAATAAAACTTTTATTCATGGAAACTCGGAAAGAACACAGAAGTCAGGCATTGGAAACAATGAAGGAATCTACCTTTATAACTAATCAACTAAATCAAACATTTTGAAATCTGGGAAAATGGTACTTGGGTCCTGCAGTAAGAGTTAAAATAAGCTTACGCCTGCAAAAGACTGCATGGGAATCACTGGCACACCTCCAATTGACCAGTTGCTGATAAAAGAAGTCTCAAAACACATCTTTGAGACGTGTTTCATGTGTGAAATAATTTCAATGGATTGTGAGATGAGTTACGTTCAATCATATTTCTTAATGAGTCTGTGGGAACTAACCTTATTTTTTCATATTAAGAGGACATTGAATGAATGGATGAAACAGGAATTCAACATGTCCTCAGTTTGGGATTCCTTAATAAGGCACTTTGTATTGTATACTGACTTTGATGGGTTTAATAGCTTTCTCCCAGAGGAAGGTGTAACAGGTGCAGCAGACAAACACCCTGACGTTTACTAAAGACTACAATGCCTATATCAAATGGAACAAAGGATTACTGGCCATTGGAACAACACGTCTACAGTGGCTTTACCCTAGCTGAACCAAGGTATAAATATTAATAACTGTACAAGCACAGGGCTACTTTCCCCATAGTGGTAGAGTCCCATAGATACATAAGCTCAACATCAAACATCATGGTGACTTAGCAAGATATTCATTTTATAAGTGTCCCAGCATTCATTTAAAAAAGGGAACTATACATAAGTAAAATGCAACATAGCACCACTTGAAAAACATACAACCCTTCTTCTACAGTCTACAAAACATATGACACTTCTTCTACAACCATACATCGCAAAATTATATCTACTTCTTTCAACAAATATAACAACTCTTTGCAAAGTGGTTTCCAAAGCAGCTTAGAATAAAAACAAAGAATGTAATATGAAAATACACTACAATATAGTTTCAACCGTGCAATAAATTAACAACTGCTAAAAAGTGCACAACACACTGTAATTCTCAACAGTAAACTAGAAAATGGCCTGGTTAGGACAAAGAGATGCTAGATCAAAAAGATCCAAGGAGAACAATAGAGTTTTTGCATTGCTTGCTACTACAGTAATTTGCCTTAAACTTAGTTCGCTACATTCCAAAGTTACTATAGCGTGTTGCTCTTCTAAACATGCCATATTTTGGGGATATGGAAACATTCTCTACAAATGCCCTATCATACCTGTCAGCCCTCAAAGCACACTTTTAATTGTCATGTTAAACATGGTAGCTTGGGACACTGGATGGTTCGGCATGTTTGCAATGGTCTGCTCAGTATTTGTTGAAGCCAAGCACAGCCTTATGCAAATCACCGCCTACCTTTTATTGCATCATGGGATGGCTATGCCGGGAGTGAGAGTGCCTTGCTTTAAGGCAAGGTCACACAGTCCTGGTTTGGGAGTGGGCATACACACTGACCAGCTACTATCTCCAGGGATTTCTCCCTGTCTAGCTGAGCCATGTGGCCTACCTTTTATTTATTAACAACACACTACAGAAACAAAGCAGAAAAAGGATTTTAACAAAATATTCTAGTAAGGACTGAAGTCTATTTGGAAACTATCATTTTGGCTCCGTTCTAGTAAACTGCTGGTTTGTTTGATCAGTCAAATGCAAATCCAATGCCACTTAGATTCATCTCGAGAAACAAAGATTATTGGGTTTTTTTAATTTTGGGATAAGGAAATCGTATTAAAATGATTATAATCTTCATCACCAGATGATGGTTCACCTCTGAACCCAGCTCTGGAGATCTTTCAGTTGGAGCTGCTTTTAAATCATGACTTTTTAAAAGGATGTGGTTAAACAGTGACTGATAAAGATCCAACCGGTTGAGGTTACAACGGAAGCACATAAACATAGGAAGGGAAATCACTCTGACGTTGGGTCTGCCAATTTAACTTTATTTTTCATCAGTACGTAGTCTTGCAGAGCAGCTGGCATGTAGGAGAGGGGCATCCAGAAAAGTTTGGCATCCCAGCCTGCGCTGTACCGTATCTGTGGATTTCTGCTCATTAAAGCATGCTCCATGCACTTTACGACCAGGAAGAGATCCGTGTTCTGCAACCGTTTGACCAGTTTTTCTTTCTGTTCTGCATCTGCGAAGAGAATACAATCAAAAGAAAAGCATGCAGTGATGGGCTGGTTATCAGATGACTCTTCATCCAGTCTTTATTTGAATACTCCCTTCGCCTCTTTACATCCTTTCAAAATTAAGCAGTAAGGAGTTCCTTTTTGCGCTACACCCCACACTGCCCCCTGAACACTGAACAACCCCATTCAAACATGCCACGATCTTAATTGACAAGAGGTAATAATGGCTAGCTGGAGGCGAGTGAGAAAGCTTGCTTGGTACTGTGCAAAGAACATTAACATATTTGGAGATACGCAAGAGATGTAACAACTGGAGAAGACACAGGCTTAGGCGAAGGCTTGTGCTAATGGTTTTTAAGTGTGATTGAGCTTCTTTATGTTAGAACACAAAATTAATGGTTCATAGCATTCCCATGCCCTTTTGCTTAAAGGAAGGTGGTTAAAATACACCAGGTGTGGATGGGGCCCGACCCTTTGTTTAACAAATAAACATTTATTTTATTTAGAGAGTTATACCCAGTGGTGGGATTCAGCAGGTTCGCAACACTTTGGCAGAACCGGTTGTTAAATTATTTGAATCCCAACACCAGAACCGGTTGTTAAATTATTTGAATGCCACCACTGGTTATACCATGCATTTCTTCCCTCTGGGGATCCCAAATGGCTTCCAACATTGTTTTCATTTTATCCTCCCAGGAACAGCGTGATGAAGGTTAGGCTGAGAGGCAGCATTTGGCCTCAATGAACTTCCACAACAGAGTGGGGATTTGAGGCACATGGTGCTGTACTGGTCATTCATAATAAGGATATCATCAACATAGTTTGAGATCTTTGAAACAGTTTACACTGGTGCTTATGTAACCTGTAGTCAGGCCCTGTGCTTTTAACAAACTTATTGTGTACACCATATAAAAACAGAATTATTTTGTTACACAACCTTTTTTTGTTACACAACCTTTTGAGGCTCCTTGTACTTTTCTGGTTGAGTTTTCCTACCTTTTTTGTAGTCTAAAAGTTAAGAATTTGAATCTGGAACACCCAGATCCTAGTTTGGCTTTCAAACCATTGCACCATGTTTGCTCTCAACCATCTGTCCTCCAAGTGAGAGGAACAGCAAGATACCTGGTGTGTATGTTTTTAGTCACACAAGTGCCCCTGGACTGTTCAATAATGAGGCTTTATTGAAAACAGCATCAGGTTTCAGCATTTAGACTTCGAACTAAGGATTAAGTGCCAAAATAACTTCCCTTATGCCCTCATTCCATTTCCCCTCCTTCTATGTCACTTGACACCAGCTTCAGCACCAGTTCCCAAAGGGGGAACAGCGCCCCTCCATTCTTATGGGAAGGCTAAGGCACCGCCTTCACCAAAGCAAAACAACCCACACTCCCCAATGCTTTGAAGTGTACAGGTCAGCAGCGGCATAATGAGCTGATGCTTAAAAGTAAAACTAAAAAGCAGGCAAAAGATAGCCGTCCCAGACAGAGGATCCCACATCCTGGCTGGGAGACATGACAGGATCGAGCCATGGGTGCATGGGATCGTCAAACTAACTTTATTCATGTACTTTCTAAAGTGAAATCGCAGGCAGATGAGCTCAAGCAGAAGAAATCTCTATTGGAAACCTTTAGCAAATGACTGGTGGCACAGAGAATCTCTGCAGCAGCACAAAATGGCAGGCGTGAGCTGCGAGAAAATGGAATGAAAGCTAGTAAGTTGCGCAGGAAAGATAAAATGTTTCCTGCTTTCTGCACAACAAACAGGGAACGTTTTGAAAATGTCTTGGGGAAAAAGAAATGCCGGTTTGCATTTTTTGAATAAAATGTTTTGAGGGAAAATAAAATATCTTCCAAATGTTTGAGGAAAAAGCTGTGTGGGATTTCAGCAGGAAACGTTTTATATTTCAGCCATAAAATGTTTTATTGGTGTTGTGCACAATGGGCACTACTTACCCTTTGCTAGATAATCGTCGCCATACTGTTTTCTGATATCGGAAGGAAGCTCATTCCAAATAGCCTGTTTTCTTTCCCACACATTGATTTTGTCAGAGAGAGGAGTTTTGAAGAGCCCAGGTTCAATACAAGACACAGACACTCCAAATGCTTTCATGTCTAGTCTGCAATTTAAAGATGCCATTAGTTATTTCAGTTTGTGCGCTTTTTAAAAAAACAAACAATATAGAAACTCTTATAAAAATGTGATAACAGATGAATGCTTATTTCATGTAATCCCCAATATCTATTCAGATACCTGAGGTTATGATGCAACTTACCAATCTTCATTTCTGAGATAAAAACATGAGAAATTCTTCATGTTCTCATATGCTGACATCACCATCCTGATGTGGAGTTAGTCTATAATTCCAGGTCAGTGTTGAGTTCCAAGGATTGCCAACATCAGTCTAGGGCCGTGGTGGCGAACCTATGGTACTCCAGATGTTCATGGACTACAATTCCCATCAGCCCGTGCCGGCATGGCCAATTGGCCATACTGGCAGGGGCTGATGGGAATTGTAGTCCATGAACATCTGGAGTACCATAGGTCCGCCACCACTGGTCTAGGGAGTTCCTGGAGATTTGGAGGCTGTGCTTGTAGAAGGGGGAATTTGGAAAGGGATTTCATCTAAAATCTATCATTTTCCAAAGTGTTTGTCCTCTGAAGCTTTTTCAGGGGAACTGATCTCTGTAGCCTGGAGGTCAGTTGTAATTCTGAGAGAATCTCAGGCCTGCATGGACACTGGTAACCTTTATTTCAGTCTGCTACATCCTAGTCTTGCAGCTACTGTGTTATTGTTGTTTTTTTAAATGGCCTTCGTTCCAAAATGCAGAGTACAATATGTGACCCCTGGCACAGATGGGCTGGAACTTTGGGCTGGGCTGTCACCTGTATGCTGATAACACCCAGCTTGTTCTGTTGATGGAGGGCCAGCCGGCTGCTGTACCAGATGCTCTGCAACAATGCTTAGAAACAGTGGTTGGATGGTTGACGAAGAGTAGGCTGAAGCTAAATCCCAAGACAGAAGTCCTGAGGGCTGGGTTAACGGGAGATGCCTGAGGGCTTTCAACTACCTCAATTTGAGGGGGTGGCTTTAAGAATTGCGCCCTCCATTAAAAGCCTGGGTATGTTCCTGAAATCCTCCTTTTCGATGGAGGCCCAGGTCACACACATGGCTAGAGTAACATCTGCCCCTCTTCGCCAGGCTAGACAGTTGGCACTCTACCTCTCTCCCATGCTGACTAGCGACAGTGATCCATTCAACAGTCACCTCCAGGCTAGACTACTGTAACTCACTTTACGTGGGCCTACTGTTGAGTCTGATCTGGGAGTGAAGCCTGGTTCAGCAGCCATCAGTCAGGCTCCTCACTGGAGTGTCAATCACTCCCATCTTACATCAGCTGCACTAGTTGCCAGTTGAATTCCAGGTCATGTTTGAGGTGTTAGACTTAACTTTGAAGGCCTTGTGTGGTCTGGGACCCTCATATCTTTGGGACTGCATTTCCCCATATTGCCCACAGAGGTCACTTTGTTCCTTGGATGGGAATTTACTTGTGGTCCCTGACCTAAGGACATTAGGTTGACCTCGACCACAGCCAGGGTTTTTTTCAGCCTTGGCTCCAGAGCCTGGACAGGCTCCAGCCTGTCTACTGATACCAGAGCCCTGCAGGACCTTGTCCAATTTGCAGGGCCTGTAAGACAGAGATGCTCTGCTGTGCTTTTTGTTGATGCCATCCATCCTTGACATAACATCAATCCGCCGGCCTCCCAGCCACTTACCACCAATGGTCAATTAGACCCTTGTTATAAACAACGGTGTGCATGTATTGTATCATCTATTTACAGCACACCTCCCCCCTTGATTATTGATGACTTTTGTTTAATAGGCTGATGGGCACTTATCGCCATCAATGGTAGGAAGGGAACTGGTTTAGGCGGATTTGCGGTAAATGCTGATTTTATGTATGGTTTTAATTGAATCTAAGTCACCCCAAGCCTGGTTATGGCCAGGGATGGGCGGGGTATAAGTTTAATAAAATAAATAATAAATAAAATAAATGGAGAAATTGAATTCAAGCAGCTACTCAAATGCCTCAGGAATGTTCCCTGAAGTTGTCAGAGAAACACATCCCTCTTAAGGTATCGCTTCCTGAGCAGGCCAGTCTTTGTGCATTGGAACTTACATAAATTGCCTTCCATTTACCCTTTTATTGGTTCTCACAAAAAGAAACCATGTTACAACATAGAAAATGTTAAATGGAGACAGAAACCGTGGAAATGGGCATATGTCAGTAAACTTAAATTATATTTCATGAGTCTTAAAACAGATATGAGAAGTATTATGTTGACGAGTCCATATGTGAGTGCCATTTCTCACACTGGGCGTTTCCCCACTCTCGAGGATCCCCCCTATGCCGCGCGCTGCTCCCTGGAGCGCGTCCAGGCATCCCCACGACCCCGCGCTCTGTGCTCTGCGCGGGGTCATCAAAAGGCGCCATTTACAAGAGCGCCAGGATGCCGCATGCTGAGGGGGCGCGAGAGGGGCAGCGTCGGGGCGGCTGCGCTGTTGCCGCCCCTGTCGTGGGGAGTGCCCTGGGACTCTGCGCTACTGGAGGAGAGTAGCGCGGGGCTTAAGGTAAGTGGGGAAAGGCCCACTGATAGAAATCTATGAAAAACATTGTCAGTCTGCTATGATACTGGGGCCACATATTAGCCATTGGGAAAGCAAAAAGGAAGAATGTTGTGTTTACAAGTGGATCTGCTTGTAAGATTACCATCATTCCTTTTTAATTTCGGCCTTCCCCAGACCTCATAGTGTTTCAATATCCTACTGGGTAGACAGATGATAATGTTCTATACAGATTTCTTTTTTGTAGGCATGAGTCTTTAGCCGGACTGAGTTTGAAGACTCGTGATATGTTTAGAAGTTATATCTAGCAGTGATTTTTTAAAGACTAGATTTTCCCCCTTAAGAAGATAATTAAGAAGAAGAGTTTAGATTTATACCTCACCGCTCTCTCCTGCAAGGAGACTCAAAGGGGCTTATAATCTCCCCCCCCCCCCCCCCCCACACACAACAAACACCCTGTGACGTGGGTGGGGCTGAGAAAGCTCTGAAGAACTGTGACTAGCCTAAGGTCACCCAGCTGGCACATGTTGGAGTGCACAAGCTAATCTAGTTCCCCAGATAAGCCTCCACAGCTCACGTGCGAAGCGGGGAATCAAACCTGGTTCTCCAGATTAGAGTGCACCTGCTCTTAACCACTACACCCTGCTGGCTCTCTGACAATTATTATTACCAGTACCTTAAACTGTCGCTGAAGGCCTCTACCCCAAATTTGGATGGACAGTAGCCTCCTGAGCATATTGCTATGCAACCACCAACACTGCTTATATTGACTATTCTCCCTTTGGCTTTCTTCACCAAGGGCAGCATATTTAACGTAACGTTTATGAGGCCAATCAAATTAACTTCAATCGGTTCTCTAAAGTGCTCAATGTTCAGCCAGTCAGTTGGTGCTGATGGTCCCATTATCCCTGAATTATTGATCAGGCCCCACAGACCTGTGAAGAAAGGAGACACAAAAACAAACAAAAAGATGGTCGGTCACATTTGCAGATGAGACATTTAGGGAAGCATATAGGCGCTGGTTATATGATTTGAAACTGTTTTCCAGAAGGCAGAGAATTAGAGGTAACACATCCACAAAACTGTAAAACCACAGCAATTAGAACCCAGAACACGATGAATTAACAAATAATACTATATTCATATCTTCATTTGTGTCACTGTGGTGCAGTGGGTCAAAGCAGTGTAATTTACAGAGTTTTGAGGATAAAATAGAGGGGCAGACACCATGTATGTTTTCCTGAGCTTCTTGGAGGAAGGAATGGATAAAAATGTGACAGACTGCATTTCTTATTGGAGGTAAGGCAACATCAAAGGAAAGCCTTGGTCTCTATGCCCTGTTTGTTGGCCTCCAGGGCTGCTGGTTGGCCACTATGAGAGATAGGCTGATGGCCTAGAGAGTGCCAGCAGAGGACCTCATACTTTAATGTTCCTTATTCCTTAATCTTTTATTCCTTGTGTTCCTTATTCTGAGTGAGCAAGACTTGAGCCATACATGCATGTATATCATGAAGTAATTGTACACTATCCCCTGCTACTTAGTCATGGAAGTGGGTGGAGGTGTTGAAACAGCATCCTGCCCATCACAGCTGGTTTCTGCTCTATCACAAGATTTAAAAGGAATGAGGTTACTCATGATCAAATATACAGTTGCCCTGGTTAGTATTTGGATGGGAGACCTCTATGGAACTCCAAGAGCGCTATACAGAACCAGGCAATGGAAAACTATTTCTGTTTGTATCTTGGCTTGAAAGTCCCACAGAGTTGCCATAACTTAGTTGTGACTTGACAGCACTTTTTAAAAAACCCAGTGCGCAAACTGGGATGTCTGTTGGCTAAGCTAAATGTTGTTTCTGCAGAGGCGTTCCTCCCATTGGGCAAAGTGGGCAGCTGCCCAGAGCGCCACCTTGTGGTGGGCGACAAAATTGCAGGTTCGTTTATGAATATTTTGTATTTTCAGTGTTTTTTCTGTTTTTGGCCTGCAGAGGGCGCAGATTTTAGGCTAGCAGCACCAGAATTTCAGGGATATTTTGAGAGACTCTCCTGATGGCATGATTCTCCAGGAGTTTGGTGAGTTTGTTTAGGGAGTCTCAAAGTTATGGACTCCCCAAAGGGAGTGCCCCCATCCCCCATTGTTTCCAATGGGAGCTAATAGGAGATGGGGGCTACACCTTTGAGGGTCCATAACTTTGGACCCCCTGAACCAAACTTCACCAAACCTGGGTGGTATCATCAATAGGGTCTCACGAAGACACTCTGAAATGTTGGTGCCGCTATCTTAATAATTGCACCCCTGACAACAGGCACCCCCTAAATTTCCCCAGATTATCTTTTTAAATCCACTCCCTTCCTGCCAATGCTTGTTTTCTTTCTTTCTTTTATTCTCTCAATGTCTAATAGTAGTAGTAGTAGTAGTAAATCCACCCCCTTCAGCATGGATTTAAAGGGAGAATCTGAGGTTCCCGGTTTTAACATTGAAAGGGATGCTGTTTCAGGGTGGGGGAGAATCTACCCCAAAATAGCATCATTTTCAATGTGGTTTAAACTGGAGACCCCAGATTCTCCCTTTAAGGTGGATTTAAAAGGAGAATCTGGGCTCCCTAGCAGTTTTAAACACCATTGAAAATGATGCTGTTTGGGGGTGGATTCCTGCATCACTTGTTTAAACTAGGGAGGCCAGATTCTCCTTTTAAATCCACCTTAAAGGGAGAGTTTGGGGTCCCCAGTTTAAATAATATTGAAAGTGATGCTGTTTCCCCCAATTGGGGGGACTGGATACAACACCATAAAATGTTTTCATAGCAGTAATAAAACATTTTGAAAGCATTCTGAAAATGCTTTCCAAAAATTATGGCCCATTGCTGTGTTCAGATTTGTGAGTTGGGGGATGTTCTATAATGTGATGGTGACTTTGAAATGATCTGGTGTAAAAAATCATTGCTTGGTCACGCTGACCATGGGGGGGCATCTGACCATGGCGGCTGACCATGGGGGGGCCATCAAACTCAGGTTTTGCCCAGGGCTCCAGTTTGCCTAAGTACAACCTCTGTGTTTCTGCTACAAGACATAGCACATAGAGTCCTGTAATGACTGTTTCAGATCAGGAATAGAGTGTGTGGGGAAAGCTGAAGTTCATCTTTCCTCTCTGCCATGCTCCTGAGCCAAGTCAGGCCCCTGGGGTTTGGGAAAATTCATTTCCTGAAGCCGCATCTTTCATTAAAATGTAGGTGCATGTCTAACATCTAGTTTGACTTTCAGTTTGCTGAAATGAAAACCAAGCAGTGTTAAGCAAGTTGCATTTTCATCTGCATCTACTTGCAAATACAGTAGACATTTGTGTAGACACTTGTAGAGCAGGGATGCCAACTGACCTGATCTCCTGTCTCTTTAATATATGCCTAATACAATAATATTTACCAGGTGAAATTATTTACTTCCATGCCTTGAAAAGCTTCAACAGCCGATTTCCACACACCAAGTCTCTATCTGCTGCTTCCGAGCACCTGGTCTGCTAAGGCATTTGCAATCTCAGATCAAGCAGAATCAAGATTGGTAGCCATAGATCGACTTCTCCTTCATAAATCTGTCCAAGCCCTTTTTAAAGCTATCCAGGTTAGTGGCCATCACCACCTCCTGTGGCAGCATATTCCAAACACCGATCACACGTTGCATGAAGAAATGTTTCCTTTTATTAGTCCTAATTCTTCCCCCCAGCATTTTCAATGAATGCCCCCTGATTCTAGTATTGTGAGAAAGAGAGAAAAATTTCTCTCCGTCAACATTTTCTACCCCATGCATAATTTTATAGACTTCAATCATATCCCCCCTCAGACGTCTCCTCTCCAAACTAAAGAGTCCCAAACGCTGCAGCCTCTCCTCATAAGGAAGGTGCTCCAATCCTTCAATCATCCTCGTTGCCCTTCTCTGCACTTTTTCTATCTCTTCGATATCCTTTTTGAGATGTGGCGACCAGAACTGAACACAGTACTCCAAGTGCGGTCGCACCACTGCTTTATATAAGGGCATGACAATCTTTGCAGTTTTATTCTCAATTCCTTTCCTAATGATCCCCAGCATAGAGTTTGCCTTTTTCACAGCTGCCATGCATTGAGTTGACATTCCCATGGAACTATCAACTAAGACGCCCAAATCCCTTTCCTGGTCTGTGACTGATAGCACTGACCCTTGTGACTGATAGCACTAACCCTGATGTTAGTCTGGCTCCACAACTGTCTTCAGTCAATTTAAGGAAGAATTCAGTTATTCTGGCACTTACCTTTCTCTCCTACTTCTTTTTTAACACTTTCTGCCACCAATCTGACATTATTTACATCAGTCACATTCAGTAATAATGTCTGGAGCCTCTTGGAACCAGCCGCTTTGAGGTCAGTAGCTCCTCTTTCTGTCAGGCAGGTGGCAATCACCTGGAATCCTTTTTTAGCCAATGTCTTAGCTGCCAAATGTCCAAAGCCAGAGTCACAGCCTGTAATGAGCACATATTTTCCTGCAAGATCGGCAGCGCTTAAATAGTTGTTTCTCTTCCATCTTCGCCACAAATAGTAGCAGGCTGACAGTAGAAACACGTAGAGGAATATTCCCAAGTCTTCTAAATGATACATTCTGTGGCAACTTTTACCTTCAAAAAGGAGAAACAACTGCAATAAGCTCTCCTGACACAAGGATGGTGTGAAAATTGTGGTTTCCTTTACCATGAGAGGAAGTTGAAAGGAAAAGGTGGCGGCATTATGAACTAGGTGTGTGTGCCGCATTGTGGTCAACAAATCAATGACCTTGCATATACCACAGAGTAAAAGCTACCCCACTCTGTCAAAAACGGCCATGGAGCCATTCACTCTCAATTACACACTTATTTGGGATTGGAGTGAGAGCCAGTGAGCTCAACGGAACACACAAATAAGCATGCTACTAATATACTTTGTGTATACTTAAAGCAATTCATGTATATATTACCTCAGTAATGTTGAGCACAACCATGTAAAGAAAGCCAATGAAGTCAACTGAACAAATAAGCAGAGAATTAGGCTGCTGATAAAGTATTTTGTACTCAAGGAATGTCACGCTACCTAAGAAAATGCTTACCACAGCCCTGTAAGGCAGGCCAACAAGCTCAGCTGAACAAAATATGCAACCAAAGGTTGCATAAAGTACATTCATAAAGTACTTTGTATGTGTTCAGATCCTGAATACACTACCTGCAGTGCTTACAGCAGAAGTCTACAAGTTTTTTTTCTGTGCCCCCCACCTCCCACCCCAGATTGTGTTCATTTGGGTCAATGAACAACTAGAAACAGGGCTGAGAGGGTGGGAAGAGTGGGTTGTGCATTGGGAGTAAGAACTAGCAGAAATCACCCCCTTCCACTGCACTAGCAGGAATGCTGTTCTCTTGGCAGTACTGTTGATGCCAATGAGACAACAGCACAGGAGCCAAGACAGTTGTTTATGCTTCCTTGTTCAGCCTTACGACAACCCTGGGAGGTAGAATATCAGTATTCCTGTTTCACAGAAGAGTAACTGAGGTTGAGAATTTTGCAAGTCTGTTCAAATATGAGTTTATGCAAAAAGTAATTTTGGTGAGTTACGCAACACATCGCTATCTTTGATTGTGCCGTTTCAGAACATTTCACTGAAAGACTTGGAGGCTGGTCAAAGACAAATCTCAAACTATGTCGTTGAACAAAATCCAGGTTGTCTCTGCATGGTTTTTGTGCTCAGGTGGCTCTAAGACTTAGGAAAGGATGCTTAAATGTATATGACCAGCATCGTTCAATATGCCTCATGCTTGGTGTCTGCTTATCAGCTGAAGGGCCCATTTTGCAGAGCAGGGCATTATACAGTCAGCATTGCAAAAGATAATGCATAGATGTGTCCCTGCTTTTACTTCCTTTGGTGTTTTGCTCACAGATTGCTGAACTGCCAACCTAGTGGTGCAATCAGAGACTTGTTCATTGGAAAGCAAAAGAATTGTGCAAGAGCCACTAAAGAGTGAGTTTAAACCGCTACCATTATAGATAGTAGTCCTTTCCTCTAAAGCAAAAAAGAAGAAAAATCAATAAGGAAACGAACCCTCCTAATGAAGTATAGCAATTTCCTAATAAGCAGATGTTATGTCATGTTGTATTTAATTTCAGAGAGTAGCCATGTTAGTCTGCAAAAGAAAAGCCAAATTTGAGTCTAGCAGCACCATCAAGACTAACAAAATTTGGGGGCATGAGCATTTGAGAGTTCAAGCTCCCTTCACCAGTTCATACCCCGAAAATCTTTTTGGCCTCTAAGGTGTTACAGGATTAAAATGTAAATGTTTTACTATTAAGTAGTGCTGAGTTTTTTTTTAATGAATAACCGTACCCATAGGTAGATAATACAAGTATTACTGTGTAAATAAACAATATTTTCAATCTATGGCCACCTTATATAATCAATTATGTATATATGTATATATGTAAAATTTCATTTCTTGCACCATCCTCCAGGTTCATTCTGTTCCAATAAAATACAAAAGGTTGCCCATCTATTCATAAACGTTTCCCGTATATATGCTTTTCTTTTGCAATGATGTTTATTTAACAGCACAATAGGCCACAACTTATGCAACCTTGATTTAATATGTGGTAATAATTTCCTTGTCAGTTCTGAGTTCCACTAACAGTTTTTAAATAAGACTCTTCTGTCTTATCTACACATCCTAAGAAGAAAACCCCAATAAAGGTATTACTGGATCATGTTAGCTTCGGTCTCCATGTTGTGTCAGCGGTATAATAGTATGCTTGTTCTGTAATGAGCTTGTCAGAATGAAAAAGAAAACTACAACAGATACTGAAGGACTTTGAATCACAGATATTGTAAAGAGGAGCCCTTCCCTTAAAAGAACCACAAAGTGTGGTGTAGTGCACTCGTTCTTCACTTTTCGTATCTCACATCCCACCCCCCCACTGCACAGCAACGTCAGCAGAGAAAGTCAGCAACAACTACCCGTTAATCCATTCCTGTCTCCAGGTTATAATCAGTGAATTGGGATTTAGGAGATTTAGGATTAGGAGATCAGTGAATTTAGGATTTAGGGTCAAATCACAATAATTTCTTAGGGGAAAAAAAGATCAGAATGAGTAACTCCTACTGAGGTCTGTGATTAGATCTCCTCATTTTTCAAAAAAGTTATAAACAGCTACAGAAGAGGAGATTGGATGGAAGCCACACCATGTGGGGAGAGGGAGAATTAAACTTTCCCCCACATAGCATTTCCCACTAGAAATCAACCCCCAGATTTGCCCCATGAGTGAAAACATACAAACATCCCAAACAGCTACTTTAAACCCCAAAAGAAAACGAATCCCAAAACAAACTGTTGGGAGACCTAATCACAGATCTTAACTAGGTTCTCCCTGTTCAGAGGGGGTCCAAAATCATCACAGCACCAAATCTGAGACCATAAAGTGCAGTACAATGAGATCTGCTAAGTGAATCTATACATATAATGAGTAAATACACTAATTCAGGATTGCTCATTTATGTAGCTCCACCCTTCCAATGTTTTCAAAGTTCTTTACATACATTATCTTATTAATATTTACAAAAGTTTGTTTATAGGAGACTGATATTATTGTCCTCCTCTAATACAGATGATAAATGAGAGGCAGTGACTTGTTTAAGGCCACCTAGTGAATGCTGACTGAGTAAAGTTTTGAATCAGGGGCTGCCAATACACCTCTTTTGCTCTCAGCAGCAACATTACACCAGTCCTGCATTTAACAAAACATCAACTGAACATGTACTTACTTAGCCAGTCAAAGAAGGAGTTACGCCAAGTTGTTCTTTAAACGACAGCTGCTTGTATATGCCAAGTCAGAGAAATCTGTTGGGACGTCTCTCTTCATGCTTCCTTGGAAACGTCAAAAGATCACTTCTGCATATGGCAACCTTTTGACATTCTAAATTGTTATCACGGAAAGTAAATTGTGACTCAAGGCGTAAGTTACTTCTCATTTATGAGTCACATAGTTGATCACACTGATGATTACATAAATTGTGTATTAATTTTAGCTGTGAGTGAAACCTGTGTTTCCTGCTCTAGGTAACATGTTCCGAGGGCAAGGGGAAAATTAAGTCCTAACAAAAATGAATGCTACGTCTAAGTCTTTCAGTAGAGAGATTTTGAATTATATGCATCTACATTTCAAATAACTTGTTGGCTCCAACCAGTGTTTCCACTGGTGAAAAGGGGGATAAGGGAATCCCTTTTTACTATCAGAAAGGTTAAGCTGGGGGACATGGGACCTGCATGGACAAAAGCCATGTGAGATGGTGGGATCCATCCAACCCAACAAGAAAGTTGCCAGCAATTGAAACTCTTAGTTAGAATTAAGATTTCCTTTTGGGCTTACCTTGTTCCTGCGCCTTTCATATTCATTTCCTCTGCATGTCAGGAATGGCCCCAAAACTGAACTTTTGGGTCCAGTAAATGATGTTAATTGGAAAACGCTCAGTTTGTAGTATTACGTCGGTCTATAGAGAGAATGAAATAATTCCGTTCCTGTAATCAGAGACCAAAAACACAGGGCAGAATTCTGCTGATTCATCCCAATAATGGTTTTACGTTCCCCCTCTTGCTTCAGAAGACTCTTTGTACTGGGGAGAAACACTGCTGTTAGCAGAACGGATATGTGGGATCCAACCCACTGTTATTTATACAGTTTCCCCAGAATTAGAATCACAACTTGTTTATGGCAAAGCCTCTGTGCTTTTCACAGCAGTGTAAAAAGTCAGAATTTAGCAGGTAAGGGTTGTATTTCTTTCTATGACTTTGTAATGGGAAAAGCTCTATCTGCTAAATTTCTACCTGTTATCCAGCCGCTGAAACTGCAGAAATTCTGTCCTGGGTCACAATTTAACTAGGTAGATGTAAAACGTGTTGTGGTAAGACAGAAAACTGCTTAAAGGTATACATTATAAATGGACATATAAGCATTACCTTGTACCAGAAACTCCCTAACTGGGACATATGTCTACACATTATTAGTTGCCACTGAAAGTACACCACATGACCCACTAACTACAGCCAAGCCCTATGACACAACTGCATTTCTTTCCCTTGGTTGAACAGCAGTTCACACCACACCTGAAGGCACTCTTTAAACTACTGCACCCACCTCCCAAAACGAAGTGATTTAGTGTAGCATATTTTTATTCCACCCTTCCTCCAAAGCAGTTCACGGTGGCATATACTGTTTTCCCCGCCTTCAATTTCTCCTCTGTGAAACAGGTTACGCTGAGAGAGTAACTGACTCAAGGTCAACTGGCTAACTTAACAGGATTCAACCTTGGGTCTCTCTGGTGGAACTCTCTATCTGCTATACCACACTGGCTCTCAAGGAAAAGGACAAAAATAGATTGATAGCTAAAGGTACCTAGCCTACCCCAATGTGCCTAAAGCCAAATGGGAGAGCCAGTGTGGTGTTGTGGTTAAGAGCAGGTGGATTCTAATCTGGAGAACCAGGTTTGATCCCCCACTCCTCCACATTAGAGGCAGAGGCTTATCTGGTGAACCAGATGTGTTTCCACACTCCTACCTTCCTGCTAGTCATAGTTCTTCGGAACTCCCTCAGCCCCACCTACCTCACAAGGTAGGTGGGGAGAGGAAGGGAAAGGAGAGGAAGAGGAAGGGAGAGGAAGGGAAAGGAGTGGGGAGAGGAAGGGAAAGGAGTTTGTAAAGCACCTTGAATCTCCTTACAGGAGAGGGGGGTGGGCAGTGGTGGGATTCAAATAATTTAACAACCGGTTCCAGTAGTGGGATTCAAATAAGTTAACAACTGGTTGTTTACAAGCACCATTTTAACAACCAGTTGTGCAGAAGTGGTGCGAACCTGCTGAATAAATCCAAACTCTTCTTCTCAAATTTGGTAGATATCCAACTTACTGCACAGCAGCCCAAAAGAGGAAGATAAAAAATACTGTTTACGCAAAAACATTTATATCCTGCCTTTTGGTTTAAACATTTTCAAGCTGGCTTCAAGAGTCAACTAAAACAAATCAGTAAAGCAGTGTGTTAGTGTATCAACAGCAGTTGGAACAGATCAGTCATTAAGAGCAAACTTCCTAGCATTATCAGGATAAGGGTGAGCAGGTGGTACTAGTGTGGGCACATGGTAAGGATCAAGTTGCAGCAGACTTCTAGCAATCCCAGCAAGGGGTTTTCAAGGTGAGGGATTAAGCATTGCCTTCCTCTGTGGAATCTTCAGGAGGGGGGGGGGGGTTTCTCCTTTCCAAGTAAGACCCGCTTAGCTTCTGAAATGGGATTGGTCTGTACCATGCTGCCTTCCCTCCCTATAACACTTTACCATTTCCCATTTTGAAAAACCTTTAAATAGTCCTTTAGTGGCATGGTAGAGAAAAAAAAATCAGGAAGAATGGTGACTGGTAGATAGAAATGCACAGACAACTGCAAAGTGGAAGCTCTGCTGCCAAGGGGTTCACCTCTGTATTTCCAGAAGCAAATAATGCAAAATGGAGAATCCTTACTACATGGATGCAGCCTAAAAGTGGGACCTGCTAGTAACAAGAGACTCAGCCAGGGATCAAATCCAGATGCTAACTTGGTTCCCTGCAGGTATAGTGGTACCTAGCCTACCCCAATGTGCCTCAAGCCAAATGGGAGAGCCAGTGTGGTATAGCTGTTAAAAGCTGGTGGATTCTGATCTGGAGAACGGGGTTTAATCCCCCACTCCTCCACATTAGTGGTGGAGGCTTATCTGGTGAACCAGATGTGTTTCCACACGCCTACATTCCTGCTGGGTGACCTTGGGTTAGTCACAGTTCTTCAGAACTCTCTCAGCCCCACCTACCTCACAAGGTGTCTGTTGTGGGGGGGGGGGGAGGGAGGGAAAAGAGATTCTAAGCCACCCGTCTCCTTACAGAAGAGGAAGGGGGGGTTTAAATCCAAACTCCTCCTCCTCCTCCTCCTTCCTTCTTACCAGCCCACATTATCAGGGGCTTATATGCCTGCACATCTGTGCATGCGATTTATGGAATCACCTACTGAATGTGCCCTTCTGTTTTTCATATAGCACAAGTGGGCATTCCCATCTTAAACAGCAACATTCAGTAAGCCAGTGAGAGTATGTGTCAGCCTTGCAGGTCACTGTACTACTGACTTAAAAGTTACCATTCTTCAATAAAGAACTTTAAAGGAAGACTCCAGTAGGAAACCAATGAATTAGAAAGAGGCAAGAAATGGATTGCATGTTCTAGGGTGTGGCCAGAGACCATGTATTAGAAATTCTGGTCACATTAGAGGAGCTTATACATACATACATTCAAGACAGGGTACACAGATATGATCCTGCTCTCCTCCACATTTACACAGCATGCATGATTATCAATGCAAGATAAAGAATATTAGCAGGATTGTGAATTAGCGCTGTGCTCATCTTTCATTATAGACAATAACATTACATTGCGTACTTCTTGGGTGTGCCTCTTTTGACCCCGCTAGTGATATTGTTTCTTACTAGAACTCTTGTTTTCTAGCTGAGACTCTACTTCATGCTCCTGATGAAGCAGCCTCCAGACCATAAAAAGGTTATGCTAGACTCAGTTAGCCCTTCAAATGTTTGCGGTCTGGGTGAGGCCCCATTTTTGTACGTGTGGCCATGTGATGGCAGCTTTTCCTGGAAAAATATGATGCAACTGTGCAATCAGCTGTGGTCAGATATAATCTCCTAGCCAGAAAATAGTGATAGAATAACTATTGCCTGATGCATCAATCCAGAGAACTGATAAAAAAGCACACACCCTGAAAGTAATTAATTATTCTCTTTGCTTAATAACCCTTTATTCTAACCAATAGTATCCAACATGCTGATCTTTCAAATCCAACAAAGATACAACAACCATAATATTTTAAAAAATTGCATAGGAGTTCATCAGTACCTTAAAGCCTTATAAGTAATTTTGCTATCACAGGCTACCTTCTGGAATGGTAGTGCCTGCCTGCCTGCCTGCCTGCCTGCCTGCCTGCCTGCCTGCCGCCGCCGCCGCCGCCGCCGCCTCCTCCTCCTCCTCCTCCTCCTCCTCCTCCCCCCCCCCACCACCACCACATCATATATCTACTAGACAAGTGTGGTTCAACCCATGGATATTTATATCTATGGGTTGGGGCCACACTGACAGATGAGAGACTTTTCTCCAAATTTGGGGGGATTCCAAGTTTACAGAAAAATCTAAAAACCCTGGAAAAAATGGAGGGGGAGCGTAATCCCCCCCAAACAGATGTTGTCTGTGCATGTGCTGACAAGGCTTCTTTTTCGGAGACAGGCAGAATTGGGAGGGTGTGGAGGAATACCAGTGAAGATGGAGGTTGGGTGGGGGAGAGAGAAGAAAGACAAGGTAGGGGATTGAGATTCTTGTATATTCTAATAGTGATATCTGAGGATGCTTGAATTGTGAGACTGAACAAGACAGCTTTCTACAAACCTGAAGCAATGACCCAGGTTTGCAGAAAAATCTGAAATCTAAAAAACATACCGGGGGGGGGGGGGGGGGGGAGGGTTGACAATCCCCCCAAACAGTAAAAGGACCTCCTATAGCTTTAAGACATGGATGTCCTCAGGGGCTTTTGCAAGGCAACCACAACAGCCTTTGTTTCTGTCAGTAAAAGGCAGAGAGGACATGACTCTTTCCAGAATTGTTTAGGCTCCACCAGCTGCATTGGCTCTGGGTGGAGTACTGGATCAGGTTCAAGGTTTTAGTACTTATATTTAAAGCTCTAAACAGTCTGGGGCTAGCGTAGCTTCGGGACCATCTCTCCTGGTATGTCCTCCAAAGATTGCTGTTCTCATGGTGGTCCCTAACCTGAGAAATGTCAGGCTTGCCTCAACCAGGCAAGAGCTGTTTTGGGCTTGGCCCCGATCTGGTGGAACACTCTGGCTAGTGAGACCCCGTGTGAGCTGATGCAATTCTGCAGGGTCTGTAAGACAGAGTTGTTCCACCAGGCATACGGTTGAGACAGCTACAGTTTTTGTCCATCCCTTTTTTCCACCTTCCATTTTCTTTCCTTCAGTGGGTTCAGTATTGAAATTTTGAAAGGGGTGTACATATTATTTCAAATGTCGTTTTAATTTGATGTTATTGTTTTATATAAAATCTTGGAAGCTGCCCTGAGCCCATGAGGAGAAAGGCTGCATCTAAAAGCAATAAAAGCAATAATAAAAGAAAGAAAGCATCACTGGGCAAACTGATAAAAGTCAACATGCATGTCTCACCCAGTCTACATGCAACACTCATCCCATGAAAACAAGTGTGGTGTAGTGTCTAGAGTTTTACAGTAAACCTCATTCTTCCCTGGAAACACACTGGGTGACCTTGGGCAAATTTCTCATTCTCTTCTCAGACTAATTTGTGTCACTGACAGAGGCGTGTTGGTCACTGGGGTACCTCCCAGTGGGATGATGGCCTCTGCCCTGTCTGAGCTGGGCCAGCTCTGTGACAGAAGGAATGAGCCCATCCTGCTCCAGCCCCATGCAAGGTCGGGGAGGTGGCTCTGACGAAAAGAAAATTTGTATTCCACCTTTGTCTCCTGTAAGGAATCTCAAAGCAGCTTACAAACTCCTTCCCTTCCTCTCCCCACAACAGACACCTTGTGAGGTAGGTGGGGCTGAGAGAGTTCTGAAGAACTGTGACTAGCCCAAGGTCAGCAGGTTTCATGTGTAGGAGCAGGGAAACAAATCTAGTTCATCAGATGATGGTTGGGAAAGAAGCAGTGAAGATATGGGGATTGCCAAGATGAGGGAAAGAGGAAATAGTGAGGGAAGGGGAACACAGGGGGAAATTAGGTGCTCCCTTATAAGTCCTTGCCCATTGCCCATTATGCAGCTGAGCTCAGCGTGTCAATCAGTACCATACAACTGGACATAGGTTTCCTGGGTGGGTTGCCAGGGGTTGGGAAGGAGGGAAAACTGAAGACAAAGTTGAGAGAAAGATTGGTTGGATGCTGAGTGGAAAAGACAGAAGCAGGCAGAAAAAGGGAAGGAAGTCCTTACAGATTCCCACTTGTGAGGATATAATCATTGTCAGTTCAAACAAGATACTCTTAACAGCAAAACCTGATTTACTACTTTTCCAGCCTTTATTTCTAGATGTCGAGCATACGGCAAGGGAAAAGAAACACTTACACGTAGAGCTGGCAGATTGTGTTTTCCAGAGCTGTTGTACTGCTCTTTGGATGGTATGGGGCTGAAGGAGTAGATTGTACATATCCTATTTGAGAACTTAAGGGGTTCACAGGACAACCTTAACGTTTTGAAAAAGGAAGTATGATAGAGAAATCTGCCACCTGTACATGCAAGCAGCTTATTCTTCTTGGCCTGGTGGTCAACAGAACAGCTCGCACAAAATTAAAATTGACAGAATATTAAAAACAACAACTAATAAAAATATTATTCATGGCAATTAAGCAGCACATAAAGCAAAAAACCCGATTCAGTAAAAAAAAGATGTTAAAAAGGTGCTCCCTCATAGGACCTTGCAGGTTGTCCATTTTGCAGCTGAGCTCAGCCCTCCAGCCAGCATACAACTGACCATAGGTTTCCTGGGTGGATTGCCAGGGGCAGGGAAGGAGGGAAACAGCCCTTCCCCAGAGCAAAACAAAGGAGAGACAGTTTGCCTGACCATGATCCACCCTCCCAAAGGAGGGAAGGAAAGAGGGAGGAAGAGACATCCTGCCTAAACAATTGGCTGCATGCCGCTTTTGATGCTTCATGGGGGGAAGGGGGTTCAGATGAGCTGAATGAATGCCCCTTCCCACTCCTCAGGAGGGATGGATGCTGTTTCCGTGTTTTGTACAGGGCCCACTCACCATCCCCCCCCCCCCACAAAAGCCCCATTTAACAACAAGCAGTCATGGACTGATTACAAAAGGGCGCACAGGGTAGGGGAGACAGATTTTTTTAGCTGGTACCTAGGGTTGCCAACCTCTGGGTGAGGCCTGGAGAGCTCACAGATACACAACAGATTTCCAACCTATAATTATCAGTTCCCTTGAAGAAAATGGCTTCTTTAGAGGGTGGAATTTATGACATTATACCCCATAGAGATCACTCCTCTCTCCAAACCCTGGTCTCCCCGGGCCTTCCCCCCGAATCTCAAGAAATTTCCCATCCCAGAGTTGGCAGTCCTTCTGGTACTTCAGAGGGAGTTGTCAGTGTACAATAAGACATTCATAGGTGGATTCTGCACAGTATAAATATAACGTCTTTAGGACATTATGAAAAGATCCATTTTGGCATTTTGTGTTCCCATAGTGCGGAAGAACACCAGCGCTATTAGCCAAAACTTATCTTTTTCCCCCAGCCTGCTGCTTGGAACTCTTGTCAATTTCACAGTGGCGCTGCCATTTTGTGTGCTGCGGCAGATTCTTCGTGAATATTCTCCATGGAGGTTTCCTCTGCTTGCAGCTCATCCGTGTGCCATTTCACTGTAAAAAGTAGATGAATGAAGTTTGTTTTGCCTAGCGATCCCATGCACGTGCCGTTTTTCCTCTTTTTTGCAAAGCTGTGGCAACACAAACATTGCAGCTTCTGTAATTGCCGCTTCTGTCAAAGTGCTGCTGTAGCTTTGCAGACATCCCCCTCAACAAAAGGAAAAAGACGTGCCTGGGATCGCTAGGCAAAACAAACGTTATGCATCTACTTTTTACAGTGAATAGCAAATGGATGAGCTGCAAGCAGAGGAAACCTCCGTGGGGAATATTCACAGAGAATCTGCTGCAGCACACAAAATGGCAGACATGAGCAGTGGAAACTAAAGTTTGGGTGGGAGAAATAAAGCATTTCTTGCTTGCTTGAGTTTGCTCAGCAGGTCGGAATTGTCTTCAACCTGGGTTGGGGAAAAAGATCGCTAATTTAGCGTTTTTTGAAAAACCCAGGCTGAGAGGACTATAACAACCTGAACTCGTTTTGGGGAAGAGACTGTGCAAAGTTCTTCCCAAAGACGCTTTTTATAACGTCCTAAAGACATATTTGTGCTGTGCCAAATCCACCCTAGCTTCTCCTGTTCTAGTCCTTGGCGTTTTAAAGGAAAATACAGGTCTTGGTTGCAGTTTGGCAACAAGGCACGTTGATGTCAGACAGGTAATTATTGTCATTGGCCTAAAACTGCAATCCTATGCATGTTTTCTTGGTTGTAAAACCCATTGGAACCTGACAGTTGGACACATAAGAAATGCTGTACTTCACAGTTGGCTGCCCTCTGCTTGAGATACTGAACTGGTTACTTACCTTTGAGCCAGTATGATGTGGTTAGTGGGACTAGAGGGGAAACCCAGAATCAAATCCCCACTTAGCTGCATAGACCACTTTGGGTTGCTCATACTCTCTCAGCTTACCTCACAGGGATGTCATGATGATAAAATGGAGGAGAGAATGGTGAATTATCATTGCTTTGAGTTCCTCGCTGCTTTAAAATAGTGAGTTTGGAGGCTTGATAATATATTGTATTTTTTTGGACGTTTGTTGTAAGCTGCCCAAATTACATTTGGGTTAAGGGACGGAACAGGATTTTTAAAAACAACTCACATATAAATAAATATTTAAAGCTTTTCAAAGTAACAAAAACTAAGCCAGGCAAGAAATTAAAAAATCCCTGCAATATCCAAATATTATCTTCGATAAACTGTAGTTGAGTTTATTATTTCCTAGGGTTATTGAGTTCATGTTTGTTCATTATACGCACAGTTTAGCCACAGACGTCTTTTTCTCCTCCAGGCTGTACAGCCGCGTTCTCCTCTCTTCACCCAACTGTCATTAACTGTCGCATCAGCTGTAGAACCCCCGTTTCCAATCAGACTTTCAATCTCGCAAAGCCATGGGCTGTGACTAAGGTCCCTTCTGGACATGCAGAATAATGCACTTCCAATCCACTTTCAATGCATTTTGCAGCTGTGCGAAATAGCAAAATCCACTTTCAAAGCATGTGCGCAGGAGGTTAAGAGCTCGTGTATCTAATCTGGAGGAACTGGGTTTGATTCCCAGCTCTGCCGCCTGAGCTGTGGAGGCTTATCTGGGGAATTCTGTGCACTCTAACACACTTATCTGTGCACTCCCACACACGCCAGCTGGGTGACCTTGGGCTAGTCACAGTTCTTCGGAGCTCTTTCAGCCCCACCCACCTCACAGGGTGTTTATTGTGAGGGGGGAAGGGCAAGGAGATTGTAAGCCCCTTTGAGTCTCCTACAGGAGAGAAAGGGGGATATAAATCCAAACTCTTCTTCTCTTCTTCTTCTTTGCACGCAAAAGGTCCCCTGGTCAGTCCCTGGCATGTCCAAATAAAAGGATCAGGCAGTGGGAGATGGCCATCTACTCAAGATCCTGAAAAAACCACAGCCAGAGTAGGCAATCTAACCTACCGTGTTTCTCCGAAAATAAGATAGTGTCTTATATTAATTTCTGCTCCCAAAGATGCGCTATGTCTTATTTTCAGGGGATGTCTTATTTTTCCGCTCCACAGCTGCATGCTCTGGTGTTCTGTTCGATGGGCATGCTTCCAAACAAAAACTTTGCTACGTCTTACTTTCGGGGGATGTTTTATATTTAGCACTTCAGCAAAACCTCTACTACGTCTTATTTTCAGGGGATGTCTTATTTTCGGAGAAACAGGGTAAGAGCAAGGAAGGAAGCTTTGCTGGATCCAGGTCTCAGCCCTTGTGTGCCAGACCTGACTCTGGACCTTACCTGCTCCAGCACTTCACACCTTGCCAAATGATGGATATCTACTCTCAAAGAGAGCAGCAGATAAGGAAACATGAGACAAGAACAGGAAGAAAGAAGGCACTGCATCGCACTCTAGGAACAAAACAGGATAACCACTTTACATTTCTGTGTAATTAAGAAAAATCAAAGCATATTTCTTCACATACCATAAGTTATGGGTTGGAGGTTCAGATTCCAACTCATCCATGACTGCGTAATCTTGAGCCACTTCACATTAAATGTATATCAGAGGATGATTGTGAAATAAAATGAGATTAGGAGAACCTGGGCATGCCACTCTCATCTTTTTGGAGGAGGGGCCAAGTGAAAATGTTTTAGGTTCATAAGAATGGCATCAAAGTACAACTTGGCAACAAAAGAAAGATCATTTTGGTGATTTTAATGTTTATGGTTGAGACTGGGTGGAGGGTGTAGTATTGTTCAGCCCTTTCCCACACCAATTTATAATCTTCCTTATGCACTGTAGTTCCATATTATACTGTTTTTCCTTGATATTGCTGCAGATGTATCTACCTATCTTCTGTGTTTTGGGAATTATGTCTCAGCCATGATAATGTTCTCCCAGCTTCTGCTGTTCAGTTGTATGAATATTTTAGGTTTAGCCAGGTTAAAATTCTACATCAGGTGTCAGTGAACTCTAGATAGAATCACCATAAGGTTACTGACCTGTATGTCAGTAGCCAAAGCCTACTTAGCTTAAATCCTGACAAAGGGGTTAATGAACTGCCAAATGTGGGAAATGGGTGTGCAAGCTACTGGATAATTTCACTACATGGAATCCTTGCAGTTGTCTCCTCCATCTTTTACTTCAGCTGGTGAGTCAAAAAATCATTACAAAAATTCTGCAGTTCAGCAGGGTTTTTTTGAAAAAAATCACATATTTCAAAATATATTCTGATTAAATTTTAATGATTTTCAGTATGACAGCTACATTGTGAATTGTATTAACCTGATCTTTCTATGCCACCTGCTATTTTTGAAGATTAAAGACTGTCACAGGGAACAAGTAATATTAAAAGCGACACTTTAAACAATACCTGGTTGAAAGTGAATTGTATTATACTTATTCCACATCTGCTGCTGTTTATTTTTAGAGTATCATCGTTGTTCTTTTGCGATTTTTAAAAATGAGACAACTTAGATGCAATCTTACAGTTGTGACCTTTACTACTACTACTACTACTACTACTACTACTACTACTACTACTACTACTACTACTACTACTACTACTACTACTACTACTACCACCTGTTGTTTGATATCACAATCACTAGTTTTTAAACTGATTGTTGGCCTTTCATTACAATTCAAGCCTTATCCAGAGGCCTGGGACATTGTAATGTATTGATGTAGCATTCATGCAGATCCCAGTAGGGCTGCCTTTTGAATCTGTCAGATGTTGATTTGATTTTGTTGATTTGAAGATGTTTCAAGTGCAGCTCTAGTGTTTTTGGAATGGAGCCCAGGGTGCTGATTACCACTGGGATGACCTCAGCTGGTTTGTGCCATAGTTTCTTAATTTTGATTTTCAAATCAGGATACTTGGGACCTTCTCCTCCTCCTCCTCCTCCTTATTAGTTATTCCCTCAAAGATTAATAAAACATGCTGAACACAAAGGAAGCAAAGGACAAGGGGTTGTGGTTGATACTTAAAAGAACACAACTGGCAAGCGGGTTACTGAACTCTTCCCATTTACTGCCTTATAGCCAGACATTTTTCTCCTTTCTGAGATGCAGAACCAGGTGTGATTCAGGAATAGAAAATAGTACACTTTCTGTGCCACCCTGCAATATTCCATGATAACAATTTCAGCACTGAGGACATATAATGGTAGTAATTATCTAAAGTTCCCTCACAGTCCAGAAAAACATAGCTATTGGTTCTTTTATTAGCAACCTGTGTAAGATCAGAATTGGGTGTTGTTAATACTGTAGAAAGTGCATTACTGGGTTGGGTAAGGTCATGGAGTTGGGAAAATATTAGTGGATTGTCAGAGACTTAAGATTCTGTTATGAGTATTTCACATTGTTTGAAGTTTTGGATAAATAAGTTTTAATGCTAATCAGTCTCTCTCACTCATACTTTCATTGTTCAAATAAGTTAAAGGTACCAGATTTATAGACAGGTGTTGGGGAACTGTATGTTGTAGAACTTGCCTCTTGCTTGGGAGAGGTGATTTAAGGATTTTCCTCTCCTGTTGCTGATGATGTAAGGGTACTAATGTGTTTGTGATTTCCTTATTAAGAGTCATCTAAGAGGGTTTGCATGTAGTAGGCATCTTTGTCTCTGATCGGTGAGGTTGCATAAAGTCCCCTGTATCCAGTGTCTGTATGGCCTTCATAAGTTCTTCTGATCCTGGCTGAAGGTTATCACAGAGATTTAGAAGATTTTATAACATTGTCTTGAAATACCCTCCTGGCCATGGAGATGTCACAAGGTGCCAGGAAATGTCTTCTACTTATTAACTTGTGTGGAATTGTTGGCTTTCTAAATACTAGCAAAAGTCTTTGCGCCAAATAAGAGCTGGGGAAGTATTCTGATGAAATTAAGTCTATTAGCGGGGGGCAATTTGAAGAATTTGAGGGAACTGATTATTTCCTTTCTCCTATTCCATCATCCTCTATTCCATGTGCTAAGCATGACACACATTAATATGCAGTCCATCTTCAGTTGTCTTGATGTTTTGAAAACTGGTAGCTGATTGCCCTGCTTCGTGGACGTAAGGCTGGGTTCACACCAAAGTTGAGACTGCTCAGAATTTCTCAGTGACTTCTGATTTGATGTTTCCCCCATCTGTGTTCAACAGTCTTTCCATGACACTTCAACTGTAGAGATTTTCTCACTGCCATCTACTTTGTCCATCAGAACTTGTATTTTGTAACACCAAAAATTGGATTGCGTCTCCAGTCAGCAGACTGAGTTGTCCTATTAAACCCCAGTAATAAGAATACTCCACATTTGAAATGGTTTCTGCTGATTCCAATGGAGAGTCAACTGTAATGCCGTCATAAGAACATAAGAACATAAGAACTAGCCTGCTGGATCAGACCAGAGTCCATCTAGTCCAGCACTCTGCTACTCGCAGTGGCCCACCAGGTGCCTTTGGGAGCTCACATACATTGTGAAAGCAATGGCCTTCTGCTGCTGCTGCTCCTGAGCACCTGGTCTGCCAAGGCATTTGCAATCTGAGATCAAGGAGGCTCAAGATTGGTAGCCATAGATCGACTTCTCCGCCATAAATCTGTCCAAGCCCTTTTTAAAGCTATCCAGGTTAGTGGCCATCACCACCTCCTGTGGCAGCATATTCCAAGCACCAATCACACGTTGCGTGAAGAAGTGTTTCCTTTTATCATACACTGGAGAGTGTTGGCTCTTTAATTCCTCTGGCTTCTTTGAGACCTTAGGGTCAGCTGCTGATGGTAAATCAAGGATGGTCGCGGCTGATAAATCAAGGGCCTGGCCAGCTGCTGTGTCGCCTCAAAGTAGAGTCCCTCTACTTCTACCCTATCCTCTTGAATTGTTCTCACTAGGCAATGGCATTCCCTCACTGGACCTGTCAGCATCAGCCACTCACCAATGTGGGGTTGTTTTTGCAAAATGTGGGCTCAGGTCAGAATTTTCCCTGAATTGCTTTTTTTTCTCCCCCCCCCCCCCCGCCATCTGTATTTAAACTATGTACTTGCTGATACTTGCTCCATACAGCTGTCGATGCACAAATTGAAGGTACCTTAAACAAATATTGCCTCCTTAGAGGGTAACTGCTGATAACCTACACCAGTTCTTGGTTTAAAAATGGCACTAAGTTATTAACGAGAAAAAAAGTCCTAAGATCAAAGTCTGCCAAGCAATGGCAGAAGGCAGTTTTATAATTCGACAGGCTTCAAGCATTCCAAATTGTAACATCCGTCTAAAAAGAGTGAGGCGCTCATTATAGCAGCTGCGGCCTGGCCGACACCATCTTTCACTGTACTTTCATTTCATCTGGCTTCACTGCATGAATAAGTTAAAATTTGGGATTTCTCCAATATGCTGGAAAATCCGACCAGTGCAATGAATTCAGACATGCATGAATGTAAGAGTGTCTGGGCTGTATAAATATTGTCACACGCTGGGAAAGTCGCATTATGTTTACTTTTCACAGAGAATTAAAGAAGCCGATCATGCCCGAACCAGTTACTTTGTGCAGCATTAAGAAAATCGGAGAAGACAACTATGCTTTTGAATCAGATGGATCACGTAAGATACTCTGCATTTTAATGATACCTGACTTCATAAATATGACAGAGAATGGGCCTTTGCCTCATTACAATCTGATGTTTTGAGACGGGAGTGTGCCTTATTCCAAGCCAAAACGAACAACTCCAGTAAGTAGTTGGAAGAACTTGCTGAAGTTGCCATTTAACACATCTGCAAATCTTTTAAGGGCTTTTTTTACCTATCTTTCCCTGAGCTGTGCTGTAAAGTAAGCTCAGCTTGAAAAAGAAATGAAAAGGTCCTTTGAAGGACTGAAGGGAGGGAGTATGAAATTTTGCTCTGTGCCCTCTCTATGACGATGAAGAGGGTATGTTCATATGGGCATTCACCTACAGCATAGGTGTCAAATTTGCGGCCCTCCAGATATGGACTACAGTTCCCATAATCCCCTGCCAGCATCATGCTGGCAGGGTATTATGGGAACTGTAGTCCATAACATCTGGAGGGCCGCGAATTTGACACCTGTGACCTACAGGCACCCCACAATTTCCTGTTTACATCTGAGAAAGTGTGGTTTATATTTTGTTCAGAATAAGGGTGGGGAACAGTCATTTTGACCTGTTCATCATGTTGATGCTCCCCTTTGCTGCAAAGGATTTCTGAGGTCCACAAGAGAGATATCTATACGAGGAAGCAGCACACTTACCATTTATATAGTACTTTAAATCATTTATAGTTTTTAGCATGCTGAATTGGTTCAGGAAGAGAGCTGAGTGGTATAGTGGTTAAGAGTCGTAAACTCTAAACTGGAGAACTGGATTTGATTCGCCACATGAGTGGTGGACTTTTATCTAGTGAACTGGATTTGTTTCCCTGCTCCTACACATGAAACCTGCTGGGTGACCTTGGGCCAGTCACAGTTCTTCAGAATTCTCTCAGCCCCACCTACCTCATAAGACAGTGATGGTGAACCTTTTCGAGACGGAGTGCCCAAATTGCAACCCAAACCCCACTTATTTATCGCAAAGTGCCAACCCGGCAATTTAACCTGAATGCTGAGGTTTTAGTTTAGAAAAAAACCGGTTGGCTCCCTCTTCCTCCGTCCCACTCGCTTGAGCAGGGGCCAGCCTACCCTAGCCTCCAGAATGTCCCATGCGCACCGCTCTGTGGCGCTCTAGCATCTCTGCCTCCTCTGCGCTCCCCTTGGGCAGCAACCACCCAGAGCACAGGCACCAGGCCCGCCAGCTGAGTCCTCCCTGCTTACCGCGGTGTGCGCACATCGTGCTCAGTGGTCCAGGCCAGCCTAGATGTGTGTGTGTGTGTGTGTGTGTGGGGGTGATTTTCTGTCCCCCACATGACGAACTCTGTGTATGCGTGCCCACAGAGAGGGCTCCGAGTGCCACCTCTGGCACCCGTGCCATAGGTTCGCCATCACTGTCATAAGACGTCTGTTGTTGAGAGGAAGGGGAAAAAATTGTAAGCTGCTTTGTGACTCCTTCCAGGAGAGAAAGGCAGGGTATAATTCCAAACTTGTCCTCCTCTTCTTCTAATATTGTCACTTTGCAATCCTATGTAGATTTCTTCTAATCTGAGCCCATCGACTTCAGTGGGCTTAGACTGGAGGAACTCTGCTCAGGATGAGAACAGTATGTTGTGAATAGATATTCTCTGCCTAGGAGACCAATGATTTAGAATTAAACCACCTTCCCCTTACTTAGCATATCTAGTAGCCAGCGAGGTGCACACATGTGGTTGGCCTGCATGTGGGAATGGGAGGGCTCAGAATCATGGCTGGACTGTACCCCAAGCTTCATGAATTTATCTGAGCTTCTGAACAAAATCTCATACACTTTCTCCATGTAATACTGATCTGGTTGGATGAGTTCATGAAGTTCAGGGCAGGCTCAGCAAACACATTCCAAACACACCCATATTCATTGTACATTTCTGTCTTCACTAGTGTGTGTTGGATACCCTTGAAGTGCACATTCACTGCATTACAAGGCATTTGTTTTCATGGCATTACAAGGCATTTGTTTTCAAAGCCATTTCCAAGAGACTTTGAGTGTATGTGTAAAAATGTACACACAGTGCATGTTTACGATTCATTGAGGTGTATCCAGCCATCCAAGGACTTTATGGGAATTTCCCTCTTCCCTGCCCCACTGTAAACTACTGGGGTCCTCCACCCATTTAGTTCCTGGCATCAGTTGACCTTCAAGAACACCCTCAGGGGGGCAAAGTAGGAGTCCACCGGAATCAACATAAATCGCAGTCCCTTCTTCCAAAGACTTAAATGTCATACAATCTTTGGGACAATGTGGTTGTGTACAAGCATGAAAAAGGAAGCAGGATTGTGCTTCTTTATGCCTCTTACACCTTCTATGTGCACTTGGCTTAATGTTTGCAAGTGGTCATGTGCCAATAGAAGTATGTGTGCAAGTTCTGTCTTCATTATCCAGAATCCTGAAAAACTGAAATGTAACCAGACAATAATATGCATTGTCAAAGACTCTCACGTCTGGAATCAACTGCCTGTTGTGGTAAGGTCTGTGCAAGATAGATAGGGGCCAACTGCTTTAGCCTGACAAAGATGAGAAAAAGCCAGTTTGGCCATATGTGTGACCTGGGCTGGGCCTCTATGGATAGGAAGAACTCCAAGGTCACGCCCAGAGGTGGGATCCAGCAGGTTCTCACAGGTTCCCGAGAGTAGGTTACTAATTATTTGTGTGTGCCGAGAGGGGGTTACTAATTGGTGATTTTGCCACGTGATTTTTGTCTTAGTTACGTACCTCCTCTCAGCAGTAACGCGCAGAACTCGAAGCAATCTAGCAGGAGGAGCACCGGTGTGCGTGGCAGCCTGCGCCTGTGTGCATTCGTTTCCCACCCAAGGACCTTGCCACAGCCCCGCTCAGGAATGCCCCGCCCCCTCGTGCCCGGCCATGCCCCTCTCGTGCCCCGCCCAGCCCCATTGACGTTACACCACAGTTTGAATCACTTACACCATGGGAACCTGTTACTAAAATTTTTGGATCCCACCACTGGTCACGCCCATGCTTTGGGTGGAAAAGGCAGGTGTTAAAGCCTCCCCACTCAGCAGATGGGCTAACCATCCTGCTCCGGCCTCCAAGCACTGGGTCAATTTATGAATACATGAATGAACATAGACCTCTGAAAGCAGCATAGATGGGCCAGGAGCAGTAGCTTTAAGATACAAGGCGATCTGACTTATGTGCATGTGCGGAACTGGATTCCATCTACAATTTCTTTGCATCAAAGGATGTATGTCAGGCTCAGCCTGGCAATCAGTGGAAGATGGAAGGGCAGGGACTTGTGGGGGGGGGGGCGCACTGGCAGTGACGTATTTCTGGTGGTTCCTAGAGATGACTGATGTCACTAGAAATGTTCTCACACTATCAATTTGGTGTTCATTTTTTGTTTATTTTTCTCTCACTGCTGTTCTGGGTAATGATTATCTCTCCGTTACTTCTACATATGCATGATGTGTATTTATGTCTGCGTGCACAAACTTGTGAACTTATATTTATCTTTACTGTTAATGGAATTGTATGTTCATATTTCTCAACAGATAATGGCATTTGCAAGTCAGAGTAAGTAACGTAGACATTCACTCATTTACAGGCTCAATACTTGGCTATATTTTCAGAAAATGAATTTTGTGATCTGCTGGCACGGATGAGTTTGTGATATTGAAAATTCAGCAGTTTCCTAATTTAGCATGTTATGCAACTAATGTCAGTGAAGCAAACATTTAGAACCTATCAGAGTAATTAACACAACAATGAAAGAGAAAACTGCCACAATTTCAACCAACCCTTATTATTATTCAGGTGGCATTTATTCACAAGCTCATGGGGTGTATCATTAAAAATTCTGTGTACAGATTTCCCCCACAATGGTCTCTTTCTCTCCAAAGTATGAAACTGACTTCCAGCAAATCAGTTGAAATTGACTGTAATCTAGTGAACAGAAAACAATTAAACAGGATGTAATGAAAAACTCTCCTGTTACATAACTCTGGGAACTCTATTCTGAGCTGTAATATATAAAACAGCCCACTTGGATTAGAAAGCTGGCTACTTTACCCATTTGTTGATGGGGGTAATCTATAAATAAAGGTGGAAGCAGTGTTTTGAGGATATACTCCTATATGTTGGAAGGGAGAGCAAAGATGACTCACTGCATTGCATTCCATCATATTTTTAATGATCTGACTTGAAACTGGCTGTTGCCAAATTTTGATTCAAAGCAAACATCAGAATAGAAAATACAATTTAAATGGAGTTTTCAAGGGAGTCACTAGCTGGCAAAGAACCTGTCGGCAGCTTCAGCTGAGACTCCCTGGAGACTGCTGTTGTCAAAAGCATAATGCCTGCCTGTGGTCACAACGGCAATGCTGCCAATTTAATTTGAGAATGAAAATGTATTTTAGCATCCTGAAATTGTATACCTTGGACATTTGCTTGTTCAGTTTGTTACCGCGCTGCTCAGGATAACACTTTCCATTCCAGAGGTATCCCGCTCTCGGCAGCGCCCAGGAACCCAAGCAAGACCCGACAAGGCTTGGATAAATAAAAGTGATTTATTGAGATGCTGACCTAAGTGTCAGCACCTCCCTTCCGCACAAAACACTGCGCTGCCTAGCAGCCTTGCAACCCCTTAAGTACACTTTCTCCCGTCGGGGGCCCAGGAGAACCAAAGACAGCCCACCACCATTCAGTAACAAAATTCAAAACAACCAATCATTCATTTGCAACATGCAGGAACCAATCAGTGTCCGATAGGCATCCCCTTCTCAAGTTTCGTGCCAGAGCAGGGCGAGGCGATGACGTGTCCACTGACGGGGGACACACAAAGGTTTTCTCCAGGTGTCTGGGGTCAGGAAGCAAAGAGCGATGACGTGAGTCCCCTTATCTGCCTGCTGACGAGATTAGGCAGGGCAGAGGCAGCTTCGGCCGAGGGGTTTCCCTTTGTCCGCGTGCATCAGGAGACTTTTACACGTGAATGGGAAGGGTCCGGGTGGGGCAGAGATGGCTCTCTGCCTTGGGCCAAGGAGGTTCCATACAATCACAAATACAGGGAAACTTACAAATCCTATTTCTACCTAATACAAATCAGTTTCTACCTAAACAAATACAAAACGGAATAAATCCTCCAATCGTTTTAATTCAGACATAGTCCAGGAGCGGGATTCTCTCCTGGCTCCGCTATCAAGTTGTCTACTCAAAATTTCTTAAAGTTTATCTCCAGTAATCCTGTCTAGTTCCCATCTCCGGTAACCTCTCTAGTTCCCATCCAGTTATCTACAAGAGACAAAGTGGGATAGGCCAGATTAAACATTCGGTTAAGTAAAGAAATGTCATGGTTTTAAATGCTCGTATCTTCAGGGAATCATTGCTAATTAATTTCTCTTTCATGGAACCCCTGTGTGTTGCAGATTATTTTGAGTATGCTCCTGTTCTCCATTTCAGGGGGACTTTCCTGATTTCTTTATTGCAGAAATAGAAGGAATGCACTTATAACTGCAAGAGGAAACTTAGATTTAACACACTAAAAGATCAGTAATTTTCACAAAATACCTGGTTCATTTTCATATGCTGTCACAGTGGGTTCATTGTTCTGGATCGCTACAGATGGCAGCCCTACTGTTATGCTTCTCATCTAAGCTGGAAGGGTTTTCTGTATAGTGAGAGTGTGCACCAAGATTCACCTACAGCAGTGGCGTAGCGCGAATGGGACAGGGGGCGCAATGCCCTGGGCGTGCATCAGTTCAGGGGCGTGGCCGGGGCGTTCCTGGGCATGGTGTGAGCATGGCAGGAGTGCGGGGAACGCACGTGTCCTGGGTGCAGTTCCCCCTTGCTCCACCCCTGACCTGCAGCTGCACATTCTAGGTAAAGATCAGTAGTAATGGGCAAGCTCTTGTTTGGAAAAGCTTTTGCTATCAACTGATATGCTTAGTGAGAACTTATTCCTAATTTCCTGAGGAATTCTATGACTCCTTGGTACACAGCTGGATTTCGAAAACTCCTACTATGGAGTACAAGTCCAGCTAAGTTCTGTTCATGTAACGTGTCACCTTGGCTCAACTCTGTTCTGTACCCCTTTGCTGGTCTCCTTGAAAAAGCCCAGCAATTCAGTGAATATGAGTTAGTTATATTTTATCCTGGTCTTCCTTCAAAGAGCTCATGGTGGCATGTGTGGCTTTCTCTATGTACATTTTATCCCCTGCTTTGACCCCCCCAGTGTCCCATTCGTCTACCAAAGATCTGCATTTCTATTGTTGACATTCTAACCACTATGCCCCACTAACATAATGAGTTCAACCTGAGATATAGTAGCTCCAAGATAATACATTTGATAGATAGACCAATTATGATAGTGTGGTGGATTCAGACTGACATGATCTTGCCAACAACCATATGATCTTTGGCTACCCATTTGGTCTTATCTAACCTACTTCCTAGGATGAGGAGGACAATGGGAAGTGAAAGCCTTGAGGTCCTTAAAGGGAGAGCAGGATAAAATTCAAGGGGCAATGCAGGGCCCAGAATCAGACACAGTAAGAGAGATCAAATAGGAATCTCTTGATTTTTACAGGTATTTCTACAACAAAAAAGAGAGTGATGTGGTGGATAATGCAAAGGAGGACAAGTAAGTCAAATAGTCTTCTAGCACACTGATAAGAATTCTCAGATTCATTCAAAGATTTGCTGCAGATTAAGACATTTTAACAGGCCACTTCAAAAATACTAAATTATCATACCCCTGAAGGTGCCTCCCTTCTACTTTGGGTATCTTTCTGGACCTAAAAACGTCTTGCTTTGCATACTGCATGGAGTCCTGAACATAACCCATCTTTCAGGCTGCTGAATGAATGCCAGCAATTGTGGTGTGCTTGTAACTGCTTGATAGTAATATACACCTTCCTGATTAATAATGAGAAGAATTTTGCCACTCACCAGCTTCCTCAGCATTGCTCTAGTGCAGAAGTGTAGTAAAATTGTTTTCTCCTGAACTGTCATACAAAGTTAAACCATTGGTCTATCAAGGTCAGTATTGCCTACTGTAATTGGCATCAGGACCTTAGGATCTCAAGTCAAGATCTTTGACGTCACCTGAGCCTTGTTAAGTAGTGATAATGGGATTTAACCTAGTACAAGTTTCTCAGAACCTCAGTTCCCTTCTCTAGTTTTGCCAGGTCTCTTTCTTCTCTTACACATCAGGATCCTTCTTGAGGCACAGAATGGGACTGAAGTATGATTGCTTCTATGGCTCATGATATAGTGGCAGTTCTTTAAGATGTCAAAAGCAGCTTCTTATGAAAATTTGAAGAAAGAAAAACTAATCATGCATCTGAAAATTTGAAAAAAACAACGAATCATGCAATCCTCATGACCCCACTGTGTAGATCAAAACTTGTCTACAGGGGTAGGAGACATGTGAAAAATCTAAAAGATAAAAAGTATGTGCATGATTAACAAATATCCAGCATCATAGATGCAGTGTTTGCATCTGTACAGGCACCAGGGGCGTACCTGCCAGAGGAACATGTGGAATCACATGTCCCCTGGCACCACCCATTTGATCCTGTGGGGGGTGCAAAATCACACCCCCACATGATCAAGCCATGATCAAGGAGCCTGCACATGTCCCTCAGGCAGGTATGCAGCCTCCGATGAAGGTGGGGGACCCAGCCTGACAGCAGCCTGCTGAGGGTGCCCTGCGGGGTCCCAGCCTGGCGCTGGTTGCCTCCCCCTCTATCGGAGGCCCAGAGTGGGCACAGGGTGTGTGTGCAAAAATAAGGTTGCCCCAGGCACCATTTTCTTTCAGTACGCCTCTGATAGGCACTGTACTGTAACATAATACATTAATTCTGACAGAGCTCTCATCCGTTAGTCCTATGTATTGAAACAGCCCGTAAACTCATCAGGTTCAATATTATACTGTTTCTGAGACAGGAGGCCTCAATGATGTTGTTTGGGGTTGCCAAGCAACTGTAAAATGACCACAGAGATCTGTGGTGAGTGTTGCATTTGCTGAAGGGGGAGGACTGGACATGGGGACTGGGAGGGTGGGAGAAGAACCAGGAGCAGGCAGCAGCAAGGCCCGGAAGAGAGCTTGCGCAAATGGGGGGGGGGAGCAGTAGGGGCAAGGAGATAGTATATGGAAGGGACTGACAAGGGGGTTCTAGTATATTATATTTGCACATGTGCTTTTTTAAGCCAGTCAGTATCTATGATAAAAGTGGGCAAATTACTGTCCAGTGAACATATTTGGTCTGTGGAGGTGTTTCATCTAGCCCTCAAGTTCCTTATTTGTTGGGAGCACTGGTCTTCCAGATGGTGGCAGTGGTCTCGAAATCTCAGTATAACAGCCTGAGGGCCAAGTGCCATGAAGATTCATGAAGAACAGTAGAATGGAAGAGAATGCTTCATCTGTCTTTTAAGGGCTCCAAGTTGGGCTCCAGTTTTCCTTGGTTCCAGCACCAGCATGGCTGTGCAGGAAGAACTGTCCTCAAAAATGAATAGAGCCAGATGTGGTGGTCAGGCCAAACAAATTGCCCACCCTGATCTATGAGGTTAGAGGTTCAAATAAAGCGTGTTTCTTTCCCTGAAATATTGATTAAGAGGTTTAAGGAGTTTGACTTCTCAGGACTGCCACCTGGAAGACTAGGAAAGTTAAATATACAAGCAACTCACTGGATGCCGAGGGCCCTAGCGATTCCTTGAAAAGTAGATTGGAATGAGAAAGCTAATCTATGGGAGAGGACACCAGGCCTGGTACTGGCTAGATTTAGTTCCATGAAGAAATGCCATCATCAGGGACAAGTAGAGATACTAGTTTATCTGAAAAAGAAAAAGAAACCCATAATTCCATGTATTTTGTTTTCTTCAAAGGACATCAGACAAAGAAAAAGATACTATTCGAATTGGCTTCTTCCAGCTGGTAATAAAATTCTTGGTTTTTAGTATTTCTGATATATTGTGTGACAGTACAATCCCACTACAATATATATATATATATATATTGTATGTATATTGTATTGTATACAATATATATATTGTATATATATTGTATATACAATATATTGTATATACAATATTGTATATATATTGTATATACAATATATATTGTGTATATGTATTGTGTGTGTGTGTATATATATATATATATATTGTATGTATATATGGAGTGTATCAGAAGGGTTCAGGGCACACACACACACACACACACACACACACACACGTTTAATATATATATATATATAAATAAAATAATATATATATATATATATAAAAACAGCAACACACACCTAACAGCAACACACATCTATAGATCAGTGGTTCTGAAAATGGGTGATATCTCACCCATTTTCTGAACTACTGATCTATAGGTGTGTGTTGCAGTTACTCTGTATTTTGGAAATTTTAGAAGGTTGTCTTGGGCATATGCAGTGCTCAGTTGTCATCACAGAAAGGAATTCTGAAGCTCTACATTATTTTTTTTGGGGGGAGGGGGGGATAAATAGTCCATTAATGCATAAATAAATAATGCAAAAAAAAAAACCCCCAAAACCAAAAAACAACAATCCCTTGTGAACTCTCTGTACCTTCTCCCCACATTAGTTTAGATTTGCTTCTACTTCCGAGACGATGATGATGGCTTTGGGTAGTATCTGTGCTATTCTTCACGGAGCAGCCCAGCCAGGCATGTTGCTTGTCTTTGGGGCCATGACAGACACGTTTATACAGTATGACATTGAAAAACAAGAACTTGGAGACCCAAACAAAACATGCATGAATAACACCATAGTGTGGATCAGTGGTTCCTATCTGCAAAATGAAAGTAACAGAACGATAAGTTGTGGGTAAGTGTGCATAATCCTGCTTCAAGTTTCTTGTTACTGTCTTACTGAACAAAATGGGCGCTGGATTTGCAGTCTTTTATTTGCCACCAATACATACCTTCAGTGAGAACAGCACTTGGCCATGTAGTGTCTAATGATAATTATATAGTGAAGAGTCATCAAGTCGTTGGGTCTTCAAGGCAACAGATGAGCAGAGGTGGTTTGTCATTTCTGCCTCTTCCTTGGAGGTTCTCTGACCAAACATTAACCATGCCCAACCCTGCTTAGCTTCCAAGCTCTGACAAGCTTAGCCCAGGGCTACTCAGGCTGCTACATGCAGTGTCCAGCAGGTTGAAAAAAAAGTATATTGCCATCTCTCCAGAACTGGAGGTGTTGCTACTTATGCATCTGCTGATAATTGCTCACTTTCATAAAACCATACCCCAAACCCTCTCTACTCCAGTCAGCTTATGCTCAGCTTGCTGCCAGCTTTAGCCAGCAGGAATCAAAACTGAAATTCTATAGTTTCTTCTCTCTTAATTGCCCTGTCTTCCAGCAATTATCCTAATCTTTTGACAATTGGAACTATTATATGTATTCTCCCCACAACGGTACTTCAAAGTACCGTTCCTTTGGCTTCTGAGGTTGCAGTTCTTCAGTTGGTAATGGCAAAAGGCCAAAGCAGCCATAACTCTCTCTCTCTCTCTCCTTCCAATGCCCTTTCATATTGTTAAAACAACCCGATACATTGATTTATTTTTACTAGGTCATATTTTATTTGTGAAATACATACATGTGTTTACAATGTTAGAAGACATACCAAGGAAGAGTTGTGTGTTCGTATGTTTGTGGGGGGGGGGGGGGGCTGGGGGGCACTAGGGATGTAGCCTGGGAGCTAAGGGGGCAACAGCCTGAAAACATTTGGGAATCACTGGACTATTGTTTCTTGTCCACATTAAATCTTGTCCTTCTTTGAGATTAAAGTAATATTGACCTCTTTCCATGACTCTGGCATCCTTCCTTCTTGCAAAATAGAGTTCATTGTATTTTGTAGAGGTTGTATAATTCCATCCTCAACACACTTATAATATAGTCTTGATAAACCATCAGGACCAGGAACCATTCCTGGTTCAAGTTTTTAATAGAATCCACCACTTCTCTTATTATTATAGTACCATTTGTAAATCTCTGCTCTTCTATCATCTTAGGTAAGCTTTTTCTTTCTAAGGTATTCCTCTATTTTTATCAGTGGAAGCTCTTGACCTTTATATACATTTGCATAATATAAAATGTCTTTTGAATGGTCACATTATCTGCGAGAGCCTTGTCTCCTTGTAATTTCAGTATCATTTTCTTTTCTCTCCCTTTTCTCAGTTTATGTGCTAACTATTTTCCTGGTTTGTTTGCAAATTCAAAATTATTTTGCCTTACATATTTCAGTTTGATTAATCTTTCTCTTACTGTTAACATAGATGACTGTTGTGATAACATTCTTATTTGCTACAAATTATTCCTACCTCTTGGACCTTTTTAAGTAACCCTCTTTTCTTTTAATCTCCTCCAAGATATTTTGTGCTTTCTGTTGTCTCTTTTTCTTAAGTCCAAATATAAATGTTGTATTAAATGACCTCTAATAAATGTTTTACTTGCACCCCAAACCATTTTCAATTTGGTTTTTTTATTTGAGTTCACAAAATTATTTTATTTTTTTTCTTAACAGTCCTGAACAATTAGGTTCTTTTGAAGTACCTAATTGTCTCCAAGTGATATCCAGGTGTTAAATTTCTGGTGCTCCTTGTTTGTACATTGGAATGTGGTACATCCAAACAAAATTTTGTGGAACATGCAGTCACCATTTTATGAGTGCTGGGCAAAGCATATATTTTCCAACTAGGCCACCTGCTACCTGAAAACCAGATTTTCCAAAGTATGCATTTGCATGCTGTGCAGCTGCAAAATATGTGCTCTGCTCCTTTATGCACAAAATGGTGGCTATGTTTTCTTTAATTCTCTCATCTTGTACTCTTCCATCTCCTCTAAATCTATATTCAAACATAGAATCATAGAGTTGGAAGAAACCACAAGGGGCATCAAGTCCAACTCCCTGCCATGCAGGAACACACAAAGTACTCCTGACATATGTTCATCCAGCCTCTGTTTAAAAACCTCCAAAGAAGGAGACTCCACCACTCTCCAAGGTAGTGAATCCCACTGTTGCACAGCCTCGACAGTCAGTTCTTCCTAATGTTTACGTGGAAACTCTTTTCCTGCACCTAATCTCTTTTCTTGCACATTTATGGAGTGAAAGAATAATATGGATATATGTGCCGGTAAGGATGAAAGGTTCCTTTTATTCAAATAATTGGTTTTCATTCCGATGCCTAGACACAAGATTGTCTGATTCACCAAGGTCAGAAATATTCATGTTCAGTCATTAAATCATTTGTCTTTATGTAGAGAGTTCTATTAGCACGAAACCAAAATAGACTTTCAAGTAGAAGTATTCTTGGGAATTGGTAACAATACTGTTTAATGCTCTTTTGTTTAAAAAAAATAGGTTGCTGGATATTGAATGGGAAATGACCTTGTTTGCAAGTTACTATGCAGGAATCGGCTGTGCAGTTCTTCTCCTTGGATATGTCCAAGTCAGTATTCTCTTACCCATATTATTATCCATAACAGAAAAATAATGTAAACGATTTTCTATACATCATATGATTGGTATCCTAATACATAAGAACATAAGAACATAAGAAATAGCCTGGTGGATCAGATCAGAGTCCATCTAGTCCAGCATTCTGCTACTTTGCAGTGGCCCACCAGGTGTCTTTGGGAGCTCACATGCAGGATGTGAAAGCAAGGGCCTTCTGCTGCTGCTGCTCCTGAGCACCTGGTCTGCTAAGGCATTTGCAATCTGAGATCAAGGAGGATCAAGATTGGTAGCCATAGATTGACTTCTCCTCCATAAATCTGTCCAAGCCCTTTTTAAAGCTATCCAGGTTAGTGGCCATCACCACCTCCTGTGGCAGCATATTCCAAACACCAATAATCTGCGTTGCGTGAAGAAGTGTTTCCTTTTATTAGTCATAATTCTTCCCCCCAGCATTTTCAATGAATGCCCCCTGGTTCTAGTATTGTGAGAAAGAGAGAAAAATTTCTCTCTGTCAACATTTTCTACCCCATGCATAATTTTATAGACTTCAATCATATCCCCCCTCAGACGTCTCCTCTCCAAACTAAAGAGTCCCAAACACTGCAGCCTCTCCTCATAAGGAAGGTGCTCCAATCCTTCAATCATCCTCGTTGCCCTTCTCTGCACTTTTTCTATCTCTTCGATATCCTTTTTGAGATGTGGCGACCAGAACTGAACACAGTACTCCAAGTGCGGTCGCAGCACTGCTTTATATAAGGGCATGACAATCCTTGCAGTTTTATTATCAACTCCTTTCCTAATTATCCCCAGCATAGAGTTTGCCTTTTTCACAGCTGCCATGCATTGAGTTGACATTCCCATGGAACTATCAACTAAGACGCCCAAATACAATCCTTAATATGGAATCAGCATTTAACCATTGTTTCTTCACCAAATCAGAGTCACTGGGGTAGTTTGGGGAAATATGGGGGGGGGGGGGATTCCAGGGTCCATGGGGGAGCCCATGATGTAGGCAAGTCATTTGACTTGTTTTCAAATAACGTTTGAGCTGGATTTTGGTGATGGGTGGGGGATTGAGACATTCTTTGTACACTGAACTCGTGGCACAAACTAAAGTTCATATACAGGATAAGATACAATTAACTTACAACAGGTCGAGATAAAGGGTCAGTTAGAAATATGGAAAGTAGGCGCAATCTTCCTCTGCCTCTTAACTGTCTGAGGTGTTGCCTTTGCATGAACCTATATAGTAACAAGTTCTTGACTGGTTGAACCTCTGCAAAGAGCACATGTTCATTCACTGTCATTCACTTATCTTTGGGATGGCATACAGGATGTATACTGATAACATGTCTCTTTCAGTTAACAGCAACAGCAAATGAGGCACTCTGCGATCCGTAGAGTGAATGTCACTGGCATAAAATACTTCCTTAGAATCAGACACCAGGTTTATAGAAAGACTTGTGTGGTTTGCCCATGTCCCCAGTCTCTGGATTTATGACTCCACAGATGGGACCACACCGAAAATTAGATATATTGATCGGATGTAATCATATTAATGTCCTGGGTATATCTGCCAATGTAGTATAGCTGAAGAGGATTCTTTAATCCATGTATGACACAAGTGCAGAGATATCCTGGAAGACATAAAATCAGTGGCAAATAGACTGGCAACTGGGATATATTATGCTAGTTGGTTCCATTGCCACTTTCAATTATATCTTTTAGCAGTTGATGGGTAGCTGCCCCCCATCTTCATTGTGTGTGTTTTTACCCTTGCTCTCCTCACTTTTTTTTTCAGATTTGCTTATGGGTAACAGCAGCTGCTCGACAGATACAAAAAATCAGAAAAGCCTATTTTAGGAAAGTCATGAGGATGGATATAGGTTGGTTTGATTGCACATCAGTAGGGGAACTCAATACACGAATTTCTGAGTGAGTAACCTGAGATGTCCATTCCGAGCAGTATACGATGGCATGTTTGGAGGGGGGGGGGGGGGCACAGCATGACCAAAAAATCTGCATAAGGTAGAAGAAAAAGCTACTGTTGGTTATTTATTTTTACCAGAGTTGGACTCGAGTTTGACTGCATACAAGGACAATCTGTCCACTGGACAGAGGGTAAAATGCAGCTATTGTCACCAGTCTTGTAGTTAAGCAAATGTTGGCAACAACTTTGAATAAAGATAGTGCTGCTGGACTAGAATCATGATTTCATTTTTGTATATAAAGGTCAAAATGGCCACTGTATGTCAGTAAATATGTAAGCATAGGCTCTGGAGTTATAGGGAAGGTCAGCTTCAGTCTTGTGGGCAATGAGAAGGTGGAAACAATAAGGCACTCAGATAATTTGCCTTTCCACTTGGCCATTTTCCACATAGGGAACACGTACATGAAGTTGTTTTATACTGAGTCAGACCACTGAGGTGAATTAGTCAATCAGGGGTGAACTTTCCTACCTGCTCACTCCCACCCTCTAGAAACTCACCAGCAAAAGGTGTTGAATTCTGGTTGTGGCTTTTAATGACTGATTGACTTTTGATGTTGGTATTGTATTAGGAAGTTTTATTATGTTAGCTACCTTGGGGGGTGTTTTAGAACAGAAAGGTGAGCAACAGATTAACAAACAAATAAATGAAGGCCAATATTATCTACTATTACTGGCAGAGGATCTCCATGGTTTCAGAGTAAGGAGCTGTCCTTGAAGACAATCTGGAACCTGCAGCTTATTCAGAAAGGAGTAGCTTGATTATTATAAGGGGCTAGCAAGTGGGAACATATTCCATCCATCTTAAAACAGCTGTATTGGATGTCAGTTTGTTTCCAAGTCCAGTTCAAGGTACTAGTTACAAGCACTTTAACACTTAGGACCCACCTATTTGAAGATCTGTCTCCTTCTGTTTGTTTCCATGCACCAACTAAGGTTTCTCGCCTCTCCACTGAAGATGCATTACCTGGCACATGCCTTTTCCACTGTAGCTCCCACTTTGTGGAATGGGCTCCCTGAGAGGGGAGGAGGTCACCATCACTGGATAGCTTCAGGAGACCATTTTATTCACCACAAACTTTTAATGGGGTGTAGACTGTAAGCATTTTTTGTGAGGAGGAAGAGGGGGTCTGGGATTTTATCCCGATGGCTTCACACTGTAATGTTTTAGTTATTAAGCAACCTTGAGCCATGAGGAAAGGTGAAATGTAAATATTTCAATGCATAAATAAATGCATTTTGCATGACCTAGTACCAGATCCTTTTTTAACTGAAGATGCTCTAGGTCAATCCTGGGATTTTCTGCATGCAAAGCAGATGTCCTACCACTGAGCTACAGTCCACCCCAAGCAGGGACACCTGAGCAGCAAGATGAAGAGCTGTAAAAAGGCTTCCTTGTTGTAATCTCTCTTATCAAGTGGAATGCTAAAACTTGGAATGACCTATTTCCAAAAGCAGTGTCTGAATATAGTGCAATCACTGAATTGGTATCAGGTAAAAGCTGAATATAGTACAGTCACTGGCGGGGGAAGATACACAGCACAAAACATCTGTCCTGGAAACCCCAGGGACTACCATGTAACTCCTGCCCAGTAAAACAATTGACCACAGACAAAGAAATGTACCTTCAACCCAGAAATGTATCTTCAACACAGAAAAGAACATAAAAACTAATGATCGTTTTGAATTGTAATTAAGGCAAAGTGTACCTGCTTCTTCAACTTTTCTTGTTCTTCACAGCGACGTTAATAAAATAAATGATGCTATTGCCGACCAAGTCGCAATCTTTATCCAGCGCTTTACCACCTTTATTTGTGGATTCCTGTTAGGATTTGTCAGTGGCTGGAAGCTGACTTTGGTCATCATTGCCGTCAGTCCACTAATTGGGATTGGAGCTGGAATAATTGGCCTGGTGAGGAATTGATGCTGTTCATTTCTATATGATTTTAGTGATGCTGTAAGGATTGAGAAGTAGGGTCGAGTTTTTGAAGTTGGTGACCATGACAGAAATTCAGGACAACTCCATAGATTCAGGACAACTCCATAGCCCAGAAACCACACAACACCACAACTCCATAGATTGTTTACTACAGGTCATTGGATTAATACTGAACCCCACGTGTATTTTTTTTACCCCGGTGGAACAGGCTGAATACGCATAGTCTGGTAGGAAGTCTGTAATCAGTAATCACTCCCCTCAATCTGTTGTATTCATTCCCCTCAATCAGTGATGCAGTAAAACAACTTTAGGCTCTGGATTTATAGGGCAATTCTATGCAGAGATACATCCTCCTAAATCCATTGAAGTCCCTGGGCTTAGAATTATGGAACTCTGTTTAGGACTGCCACTTTCAGGGATCTTATGATGCCCCCATTTAGATGGGCATGTATATTTTGAGTGTAAACCTACAGCCTGCTTGGATGCCTCTTCTGTAGGCACATGAGCCAGAGCTCTGGGCCTCTTCCCTGAGGGTGCTATTGTGTTGTATGAAAAGGGCTTATGGGCCCTGAGATCAGACAGAAATCGAAAAATGTCACAGTACTGGGCAAAGCACAAATGGCTACCTAATCTAAGTGAATAAAAGCCATTTATTGTGCCCATTGTTAACAAATCTGACCTGAGTCTGCAAGTTTTCACATGCATGCTGCATATTTGCCTGCATGTAAAACCATGTTCCTCTTCAGTGCCACACACACACACACACACACACACACACACACACACACACACACACACACCCCGAAAATAAAATTCAGTCTATCACATAACCAGTGCCTTTGGAAGCCTGGCAAGGCTGCCTCTGAGTGAGTACAAAGGGCAAAGCATCCAATTACTTTAACTCTCCCCCCAATGCCTACATGATTTTAGCATGTAACAGTGGTTTTCAGCATGAATAAGATTTGAGTCACAGCTTGGTCTCTTAAACAGGAAAGAAGCTTTATGACTAGATTAAATTAGCGTACCCACATGGAAAATAGATATCAGGCCTAGCAGATAATGATCTAAGGAAAGATAAATGAAAACATAAGTCTAGCTGAGTTATATTACAAGACAGTTATCTTTGATGAAGCAACACATTCTCAAAATCCATACTACTACTTTGCAGAGGAGATGTGTCCCAGCATAGATCACAGCAACCAGGCAAAATGTGAACCGAGAACAAAGGACAATTGCACCTTTTAAACCTTCTGACAGCTTAGGTGAAACCCTCCCCCCTTCAGTGCAGAGTTAGAAATCCTGCCCCTTGGGAGAAATACTCCAAACTCTCCTAATTGGGTCCTTTGATACATCGCCCTCGTCTTTCTAACCCTGATCAGGTTTTTTATGACTGGCATTCGTCTATTCCATTTGGTATCTCCAGCAGAATTTAGTTGCTGATATCTGGCTCTTCCTGGCTTGTATTTTATTGAACCTTCTCATGTGAAAATAACCAACGGCCATGATTTCATGGTGCCCATTCATAATAGGTGTGACTAGGTATTAGTCTTTAAGGTGTACCAAGATCTTCGGCTGGTTTTGCTGCAGTATCCTAACGGGGGGGTGGGGGGTGGGGTGGAGGGACCTCTCTGGAACTAATTGCTAGAAAAGGCAATCCTTCAACCATTTCTGTTATCCTTGCCTATACATGTCCCCTGTGAAACTTTAAGTGCCCCTTTATTAAACAGCTGGAGCTGGAGCAGAGCACCTTGATTTTTATTTTTATATTTTTTAAAATTTATATCCCATCCTCCCCAACCAAAGTCGGGCTTGGGGCAGTATGCAAGCATTTAAAAAACAATTCTACTAGTATATAAGGTCTATTTAAACAACTATTCTAAAAACACAGGATGACGAGCAAATTAGATCTATTAAACCACCCTCGCCCATCTTGGACTAGCATCTTCATTCAAACTATTTGAGCACGGGCACAGGGGCGTAACGAGGCAGCCCTGGGCAAACTGTAGCCCTGGGCAAAACCTGAGTTGGATGCCGCCCCCCCCCCCATGGGCAGCCACTCCACCACAACCAAATTTTTTTTGCACCAGGACATTGGTGCCTACAGGGGGTGAAGTTTTTAGACATATCAGCACCAGGGGGTACCCCATCCCATATTATTTGCTAAGGAGATGGGGCTACCCTTTTGAGGGTCCATAACTTTGGACCCCCTGAACCAAACTTCACCAAACCTTGGGGGTGCCATCATGACAGTCTCCAGATGATACCCTGAAATTTTGGTGCTGATACATCCAAGAATACCCTCCCTGCAAGAACATCCTGAAATTTGCCCAAGAATCTTTGTTCTGCATTGAGTTTTCTGCATTGCTGTCAATGGGGGTTGCAGGCTTGGGGGGCACATTTTTGAAGGCACAGTCTCAAAGCTTTCAGGGTCTCATCAGGAGACTGCCCTAATGATTCCCCCCAAGTTTGGTGCAGTTTGGTTCAGGGGGGCCAAAGTTATGGACCTTCAAAACTGTAGCTCCCATCTCCTATTAGCTCCCATTGGAAACAATGGGGGATGGGGCACCCCTTTTGGGAGTCCATAACTTTGGACTCCCTGAACCAAACTCACCAAACTTGGGGGGTAGCATAAGGCAGTCTCTTGATGATACGCTGAAATTTTGGTGCCGCTAGCCTAAAAACTGCACCCCCTGCAGGCCAGAAATGGAAAACCACTAAAAATACCCAAAAACGAACCCAGCATTTTGATGCCCCCCACAAGGTGATGCCCTGGGCAGCTGCCCACCTTGCCCAATGGGCATTATGCCAGTGCACGGGCATAATCAGAAAGGAATAAATAATGTTGAATGACAACGCATCAGTCATTGTAGTTGCTTTTGTTATTGTAATTGTTATAGTTGTTGTTCTAGGTAAGCTGGAGATGACATCAGGATGTAGAAGTGGCCTCAACCAAAGGCCCAGTGAAACATTTCTGTCTTACAGGCCCTGTGGAACTCCAGAGTCCTGGTGTCAACTGACAGAGAGTTCCAACAGGCTGAAGCCAGGGCAGAGAACCCCCTGGCTCTGGTTGAGGCTAAATGCACATCCTTGGGGCCAGGGCCCACCAGAAGATTTTTTATGAGAGCAGCACCTCACAGCTGGCTTTCATGAACGACATGGGTCCAGAGAGCAAGTGGCAGATCTCACAACTACAAAAACTTTGCCAACATCAGAGGAAGAGAGCAGATCAAAATGCTTCAATATAGGCCAAGAGTCCTTGAGGGATATTGGACTACAATGAGGTTGTCCCAAAACACTCCTAAACTTTGCTATATCCCAACCAGAAATTGAACTTCTTTCATAGAAACAATTGAGCACATAAGATTTTGAGTAGAATAATAACAGTTTGATCCTAGACATTGAAGTCAAGGAGCTCAGAAGAGTCTAACTGCTTAGGATTGCATTGTAAGTGAGAAACATATATACCTGCACTATATAAATGGTCCCTTTATATACTTATGTACTAACTCTTCTGATGTTTTCAGGCTGTGGCAAAGCTCACAGGTCGAGAATTAAAAGCTTATGCCAAAGCTGGTGCCGTTGCTGATGAAGTGCTCTCATCTATCCGAACTGTGGCTGCTTTTGGAGGAGAACAAAAAGAAGTGGAAAGGTTAGTTCAGTTATTACATTTGGGTGACATGCCTAAGACCAGCAAATGATACAAAGCTATTATACCTTTGTCTTGGTCTAAAGACCAGTATAAATAATTTGTGACAACAGAAAATGAGTGTTATGGCCCAATCTTACACCACCTATTATGGAGGAGAAGTCAATCTATGGCTACCAATCTTGATCCTCCTTGATCTGAGATTGCAAATGCCTTAGCAGACCAGGTGCTCGGGAGCAGCAGCAGCAGAAGGCCATTGCTTTCACATCCTGCAGGTGAGCTCCCAAAGGCACCTGGTGGGCCACTGCAAGTAGCAGAGTGCTGGACTAGATGGACTCTGGTCTGATCCAGCAGGCTCTTTCTTATGTTCTTAATCAGGAGAGAGGGACGGGGTGAGAATTGGCTTGTGGAGGCAGTGAAGGCTTTTGCCAGTGGATTTGCCTCCCCAAGGAACTTAGCCTGTTGGAGGGGCAGACACCCTGTCATTTATTTATTTATTTCATCAAATTTATATACTACCCTCTCCCGAAGGACTCAGGGCAATATCCAACATTAACCATAAAAACAATTAAAACAATTAACAACAACCAATATCCAATTAATAAGAACCATTATTACTTACAGATGGCTTCAGCCCACCCCCCCTTACTTGTACCCGCAGGAGGCCAGATGTTTATTATATGGCAAAAAGTCAAATGCCTGGTGGAACAGGTCCATTTTGCAGGCCCTGTGGAAACTCTGTAAGTCCCACAGGGTCTTAATTTCACCCCGGAGCCTGTTCCACCAAGTAGGGGCCAGGGCCGAAAAAGTCCTGGCCCTTGTAAAGGCCGGCTGGATCGCCCTGGGGCCAGGGATCACCAGCAGGTCTGCCTCCAATGAGCGGAGGGGCCTAGATGGGCAATACATGGAGAGACGGTCCCTCAGATACAAGACTGGACACCATGTCAGTGCTTCTGTGCTGTGGGCCCCATTGGTGCAGTGGGAGTCAAAGGTGTTGCTGGGGATGGAGTTGATGTTAGTCAGTTTCCATCCTGACTTGGTGGCCAGTTATGCCACAGTTCAAGGCTTGGACTTACACCACCCTTTTGGATGACGTAAGTCCATTAAGCTCTATAGAGGACTTTCCAATAATGGGCTTTTTGGGGAGGGGGGTTTCTGCCTCCCTGCCTGGGGCTGTGGATTGGGCTGCCTGTTGTGTGGATAACCTTTGGCCAGGTCTACTTTGGGGGAGTCCTCAGCTTGCCTGCAGTCTCTTCTCATGCCACTAGTGGGCAGGGCTGACCAAAGATCAGCCCCTGGAATTTGTTGGGACAGTCTATCTTTTCCTCTTGGCACATCCAGATAGTACAGCATTCCACTGGAGCCTTTCCAGGAAATGATGATTTCTGTCCACTGAATATGACTTCTTAACTGTGCCCTTCCTGCTGCAGCCTCAAATACCCTCCACCGAATATGACTCCTAGGACAGTATTTGGAGGGAGGGGGGGGGGCATTTTCAGATACCGCAGGAGGCAAGAAGGTTGTGCTCCAGAATCAAAAATACTTCCATCCCCAGAAACTCTCTGCTGAACTCAATCCAAGTTTTGTAGATACTATTGATCCTAGTGAAGCACAGTATGCCTTTTTAAAATTCTATTCTCGCTTCAATAGGATTAGAACAGACTAGTTTTTAAACAAAAAGATCTGCCATCATCTCATAGTTTCAATCAAAATCTAATGATGGGGGATAATCACTGCTGGCCGTGGAATGTTTTGTTACTGTGGCAGCATGCTAAGCACAAAAGGTTGTTTTTGCTGTCTGGGTTGTTCTGTCATACCTTGTCCTTGCTAAGGGCTCCACTTCCTGGTTTTCTTAAGTGAAACATGTACCTTCTGAAACATTCCTGCTGTGGATAGCGACTCACATCTCCATCTATGTGCTGCCCATCTCCTTGGACCCATTCCCATCCCTGTGTTTTAATTGCCCTGGCCTTTTTCTTAACTCTCAAACCACACAAAGATGGAACTTCTGCACCAATGTACGCTTAGCTGGCATTTCGGGTGGAAGGGAGTTACGTGTTACCCTTGAAGGTTGTTTTCCTGGTCTGAATTGTTCCCAGGAAAACCACTGTCCCCTTGGTCCAGGTCCAACTCAAGTCACTTCACAGCTGAAGAATAGTTTTTTTAAATAAATTGCTGTCAGCTCCCAGCATCAGTTTCTGCAAAATGGGCAAATCCGCCTTCAACCCCTGTGCCCAGGCTCCAGCCACCTCTTCCAGCCTCCTGTCCCATAGGAAAGGACGGCAATGCAAGCAGGGACACAGACATGCACAGCAGGAGACAGGTGGGGAGAGGGAGAGACTCGCTCCACTTACCAGCCTCCCTAGCCATGAGCTGCACATTATGTGACAGTTTGGCCACCCCTGCTCTAGGGCAACATGGAATGAAATGTAACCAGAGGCGTAGCTTCAAAGGGGATGGGTGTGGGTAACGCACTGGGTGCGCGCCCTTGTGGGAGTGTGGCGAGGGCGTTCCGGGGGCATGGCAGGGGCATGGGAGTGGCGGAGAGGCGGGGACCCGGAGACCCGATGCAGGCGATGCGGAGGCTTGGGACAGGGGCGGAGGACGCACCAGTGCACCAAGCGCTTTCCCCCCTTGCTATGCCTCTGAATGTAACTAGTGCCAGTTAGGCACTGCATCTGAGGTATCATATGTTTTCGGGTAGTCCCTAACTCTGCACAGTTCTTACACTAGCAACTACATCAGCCTGAGGGTCAATCAGGACTTGTGGCACTTCCAGCTGTCTTCCAAGCATGGAGATCAAGGGTTAAGCCCGAGAAGTGAGAGCGTTCTCATGCAACATATATTGATCCTTGCACTGGCATCCACTGTCAAACATTGGTTCAAGTTGTTTTATTCCTTCCATTTTAATATCTTCCAATATTTCTATTATCTTCCCCCTCTGCAGATATGATAGAAACCTCATTTACGCCCAGACCTGGGGAATCAGAAAAGGAATCATCATGGGATTTTTCACTGGTTATGTGTTTTTTATTATTTTCATGTGTTATGCACTGGCTTTTTGGTATGGCTCAAAACTTGTCCTTGAGCAAGAGGAGTACTCTCCTGGCACACTGTTACAGGTAATGGCTTTCTGAAGTCTTTTGATTTGATTTGATTTGATTTATTAAATGTATAGGCCGCCTCATCCCCGAAGGGCTCGAGGCGGCTCACAACTGACTGTTTCCAGAAGAAGTAAATCAATATAACATAAAATCTAACTCATTAAAATTCAGCAGCAATTAAAACAATAGATACAAATTAAACAACAAGGTTGTGTAAAAAAACACACACAGGCGCCTGGTCTAAAGGCCAAAAGAGAAGGGAGGAGAAGGCAGGGCCCAGGATGGAATCAGGACCCTACCCAGATGGAAAAGGCAGCTTAGTTCCGGTTTCAATGGGGGGCAATAGAGCCGTGGCCAGCCCCTCCAAAAGCTCAGTGGAATAGCTCCGTCTTACAGGCCCTGCGGAATTCACCAAGGTCCCGCAGGGCCCGGGCAGCTGGAGGTAGAGCTTCCTGTTTGTTCAGCCTCTGGGTATACATTTCAGAGTAGGGGATCAACCCTTAAAAGTATTCATGTTTCTGACCAACTCACATATGAGATAGGCTGATTGATTACTGTAAGTTATTTAATGGGTGTTTTTAATACAGATCAGAGGAACATATCTTTTTGCTTAAAATTGGTGATTTGTTTACCTGTGTTGATAGTATTTGTACAGTTTTTAAGAAAGACTACATGTAACAAGTATTGCTCTTGAAATCACTTTTTTATAATGTCATATTTAATATATTCAGAATTGTACTTTACACCATGGATCGACAACCCCCTTATCCAATACTAGCACCCACAATATTAGCACCCTACCAAATGCCCCCCTACCCAATCCACTTGTGATGATGTTCGTTTGCTGACAAACAAATGTGTGGAAGAGACAAGGGCTCAACTTGGCTGGAAACACTGGAATCCAGTCAAACCTCAGCAATGCCAAGACCTCAGGTTAGGGTTGCCATTTGCCTGCTTATGGTGAGAGACCTCCAGCCAATTGCAGCCCGTCGATGCTCGGCTGATCAGTGGGTGAAATCTGGAACCCAACAGGAGTGTGTCTGTGATCATTTTGTAGAGAAAAATTTAAAAGAGAAATTAGGCCTGAGGTACTTACAGGAAGTTCTGGCTGTAGAATTCCTGACAATTGACAAGGGTAACTCTAGCAATCACCAAAAAGCTCTATGATACAGCCAGGCAACCCTGCCTCAGGCCCAAGTAGGGGCTGAATGGGTCTAGCTTGTGATAATTTGCATCAGCATGGCATAGTGGTTAAGAGCAGACAGACTCTAATGTGGTTTGATTCCCTGCTCCTCCACCTGAGCAGCTGAGTCTTATCTGTTGAACCAGATTTGTCTCCCCACGCCTACATTACTACTGGGTGACCTTGGGCTAGTCACATTTTTTTGGAACTCTCTCAGCCCCACCTACCTCACAAGGTGCTGCTGTGGGGAGAGGAAGGGAAAAGGAGTTTGTAAGCGCCTTTTAGTCTCCTTACAGAAGAGAAAGGGGGGGGGGTATACATTCAACATACTCCTCCTCCTCCTCTTCTTCTATATCACCAGTCCCAGCAAGACTACCAGAACCTGTGCGTCAGCTGTATGGTTGCCAGCACATCTTCAGAAAATGCTGGGATATTTTGAGAGTGGTGCCTGGGAAAGGGTGAAAATTAGGGTGGATGTGACGTCAGGTCTGGGTTATGCTCTAGCAGTTTCCTCAGTCACTGTGGCCAAGAACATAGAGACATGGTGAAATTCCTAAAGTATCTCTATGGGGGCCATTTTATGGCCATTTTTTTCTCCAGCTTCTTAGTTTTTTGAGGGTGGGAGTTTAGGTGTGTGAGGGCAGGGGTTTACCAGTCACTGGCTGACAAATGGCAAGCTTACTCAGTTGTTTGCTTGGTGAACCAGCCCAGCATACTGAGGAAAATGATCTGGTGTGCGGCTATTCAGAATGCATAGCAGCGGTCCTCTACCCCTGCCTTGAACCGTGCTGTGAATCTTGCTTTTCCTTATCACTGTGAAATCTGTAATGGCTCCTCTATTTGTGCGTGATCATTCCACACTTCTAATGGTTTTCTGTGGAAAAAAATGACTCTTCTTCAATCTTATTCACATCTGTACCCTCCTTAATATTTTTCATGAGGCCCAAGCATTTGCCTGTGTTTCAAAAATAGTCCCTGATGACTCCCACGGCTTTCAATTATGATCTAGATTCTGTGTCGAATCATTTTTAAAAGAAAAGATCCGGGGGAAACAGAATTCCTTATGCTTTTCAGGTTTTCTTCGGTGTCCTAGTCGGTGCCTTAAATCTTGGCCAGGCTTCTCCTTGTCTGGAGGCCTTTGCCACTGGACGTGGGGCTGCAACAAACATCTTTGAGACAATAGATAAAGTGAGTAAAAGATGGCTTCACAGCTGCCAGCCTTGCTTTGTTGCGGGGGGGGGGGATATTAATACATTTTATGTATTTTACGTTCCCACCAACAGAGTGAAAGAGAAATATGTGGTGATTAAGGGAGGGGGAGAAGGGAATTGATTGCAAAATTAAAGCAAAGCAGCATCCTGCTAGTGAATTAATAAAGAATGCATTCATCTGAGTGAAGCTTTTAAATGATTAGCTGATGAATATTCACAGTATCACCGATCCCTAATATTTCTCTATTAGGCCCAGTCATGCTGTTTGCAATTGAGTGGTTTCGTGAGCTGAGCTGCTGCAGCTCTTCAGCACTCAAGTCTAAAGAATGAAATGAGGGCAGAGGCTTGAAGAGGAATGTTAATATGCTGGGTAGAAACAGAACAGCAAGGTCAAAATGGTCAGCACATCTTTCCATGTTGTCCCATCAACACCAATGAGCAGCATTGGTAGAAGCCAGCTGAACTTGTCTACTTTTGAATCCTTACTTAGCCAAAAGATTTTTAATTACAAGAGGTAAATCTGAGGCGTAGCAAGGGGGGAAGCACCTGGTGCACCAGTGTGTCCTCTGCCCCTGCCCCACCCCGGAACGCTCTGCCCCACCCCAGAATGCCCCCGCCAAGCCCCCAGAATGCCCTCATCACGCCCCCAAAGGGGTGTGCGCTTGGTGTGTCATGCCGCCCCCGCCCCCCCCCCCCGTCCCCTTGGAGCTACGTCTCTGAGAAAATAGAGAACAAAAAATTGTATCACTGACTCAATGTTGATTACAATCCTGGACCACTATAGGCTAGCATAATGTCAATGAGATGCTTAGGATTACAAAGATAAAATATATTAAAACTGTAAACATGTGTATAAAACACACTACTGGCAGAGGAAAATTGGGAAAAATTGTATGCTATCAAGAACTTAATATACTGTTTAAGCTATCAACAGTGCAGTCCTAATCAGAATGACACTCTTGTAAGATAGGTGACTTCAGTGTGCTTAAAATTGCCCTGTCAAAGAGACATTTGCCACATGAACTAGGGCCCCTTCCGCACTTGCAGAATAATGCACTTTCAATCCACTTTCACAATTGTTTGCAAGTGGATTTTGCTATTCCGCACAGTAAAATCCAGCTGCAAAGTGCACTGAAAGTGGATTGAAAGTGCATTATGTTGCATGTGCGGAAGGAACCATTGTGAGCTAATAATGTCTGTTCCAGGTCTGCATCTCTGCTAGCAACCTCCAGATGGGGCTTGAAGTTCCTCCAGAATTACAACTGGACTCCAGAGATCAGTTCATCTGGAGAAAATGTCTTTTGATTGCTAGAGTCTAGGGCAGTGGTTCTCAACCTTTCTAATGCTGTGACCCTTTAATACAGTTCCTCATGTTGTGGTGACCCCCAACCATAATATTATTTGTGTCTCGGTTCCTAAGACCATTGGAAATATGTGTTTTCTGTTGGTCTTAGGCAACCCCTGTGAAAGGGTCATTCGACCCCCAAAGGGGTCACGACCCACAGGTTGAGAACCACTGGTCTAGGGCAATCAGTTCCCTCTGAGCTTTCTTCCCTTCCCTTCCCCTTCCCTTCACTTCCCAAAAGTCACCCTCTGTAGGCACTGCCCTCACATCTCCAGAAACTTCCCAAGTTGGAATTTTCAACTGTATGTGCTACTCTCTCCCTAAACTTCTTATGTGAGCAGGAACAGGTTATAGAGCAGACAACTATTAAAGCAGTTTAACTGCCCCATCCAAGCAGCCAGGTGGCTGGCTGCAGGGCCATGGCCACACCACCCCGCTGCTCCCATAGGGGCTTCCCGGCTGTGTGGGCAGGCTTCCAAAGCAAAATAGCCTCCCTGTTGCTGAGAAGCCCCCCATTGGGCTTAATAGATTTACGGCACCTTTGTAGGTGTTTTAAGTCTAAAGTCCTGGCTGCTGGCATAAGGTGATGAATGACCCGGAGAAACCGAACTACTGTTGGCTCCTCTCCCAACCTTGCCCCTGGCCTGCGCCCATTATGCCAGCGGTGGTAGGGGCACTGGAAGGCTGGTGGCGCATCTGGCACTATATCCTAGTGCCGGGGAGAGCCACAGCAGCTGCACACCAGCGGAATCACCTCTGGCCAGGGGTGTAATGCCCATTGGGCAAGGTGGGCAGCTGCCCAGGGCATCACCTTGTGGGGGGCACCAAAAGTGCAGGGTTCGTTTGGGGGTATTTTAGAGATTTTCTGTTTTTGGCCTGCAGGGGGCGCAGTTTTTAGGCTAGCAGCACCAAAATTTCAGCGTATCATCAGGAGACTGTCCTTATGATACCCCCCACATTTGGTGCAGTTTGGGTCAGGGAGTCCAAAGTTATGGACTCCCAAAGGGGGTGCCCCATCCCCCATTGTTCCAATGGGAGCTAATAGGAGATGGGGGCTACACATTTGAGGGTCCATAACTTTGGCCCCCCTGAACCAAACTGCACCAAACCTGGGGGGTATCACTAGAGCAGTCTCCTGATGAGACCCTGAACATTTTGAGACTGTGACTTCAGAAATATGCCCCCCTCCCCCGCAGCCTGCAATCCCCATTGACAGCAATGCAGAAAACTCAATGCAGAACAAAGATTCTTGGGCAAATTTCTGGGATGTTCCTGCAGGGGGCGCATTTTTGGAAGTATTGGCACCAAAATGTCAGAGTATCATTTGGAGACTGTCCTTATGGCACCCCCCAAGTTTGGTGCAGTTTGGTTCAGGGGGGCCAAAGTTATGGACCCTCAAAAAGGGTGCCCCATCCCCCATTCTTTCCAATGGGAGCTAAGGAGATGGGGCGATATGTCTAAAAATGCACCCCCTGCAGGCACCAATGACCTGGTGCAAAAAAAATTTTTTTGTCATGGTGGAGTGGCCACCCATGGGGGGGCATCCAACTCAGGTTTTGCCCAGGGCTCCAGTTTGCCTTGTTACACCCCTGCCTCTGGCAAATCTGCTGGGGCGGCCGCACACTGCTCCCACGGGCGGATTCACCCCCTCCCTTTTGAATGGGGCCATAAATCAGTTATTCAGTAAATAATAATAGTTCTTAGCATTTTCATAGCACGATTCAGAGTTCAAAGCCCTCCACATAAATAATATTTTTCTGCAATACTTTCAGCATGAAGTAAGCTAGTATTATTATCCCCATCATGAACTGACCTTTTATTTCATGGGGAAGGTTTCTGATGGGCCACTGTTCTGGGTGGGTGCTCAGGCCTGCAAAAGGTGAGGTACATAACAAGGTCTCTTTTCAAGCTACCAGTAGTTTGTTCCAGAACCAGTTAGATTAGATCTGGTTGGCAGTAGCATGGTAGGAGGTGATGGCAGAATTTTAAAAAATGTATTAAAACATTATGCTTTTTCCATTATGCTTGACATTGTGATCCTGCACAAATAGATCCTGCATGCTCCAGGGCTGTTTCAAGGACCCAGTTCTCCTCTCACATTGCAAATGTTTTCTTAATGGTTCCTAGCATATTTGTTGTTGAGATAAAATTGGTACTGGGGATTTCACAGCTCATAGGTTATCTCTCAGTTGGTATATGACACCAACAACCTCTAGAGCACAGGTGTCAAACTCGCGGCCCTCCAGATGTTATGGACTACAGTTCCCATCATCCCATGCCAGCATCATGCTGGCAGGGGATGATGGGAATTGTAGTCCATAACATCTGGAGGGCTGTGAGTTTGACACCTGTGCTCTAGAGAATGCCTGGATGCTCTTTGTAGCTATACCTCCATTGTTCTGCCACATCTCCCCATGCAAATATGCTAGCACAAACTGAGCATCTATCCCATCACTTTGGACTCATGATTTACATTAACCCTACATCTGCTGCAAAGGAAATTCCTCAGCCAGACCAGGGAAACAATACGATTGTAACATGGTGTGTGTGCTGCCCCTTTCATGTGGAATTTTTTTTCTTTTAAGAGCTCCATCAAATAACATACTTGATTTCCCCTTAGGAACCCACTATCGATTGCATGTCAGAAAGTGGCTACAAGCTGGATAAAGTTAGAGGTGAAATTGAATTCCATAATGTAACATTCTACTATCCATCTAGACCTGAAGTAAAGGTAAGTGGTCAGTCTTACTGTTGCAACACAATCTCCAGGTGTTGATCACAGGACCATACCCTTTTCAGGATAAAGATGACACCAGGTTTGAGAATTCATCCACCATTTCTAGATTGGTTCTAGATCTAGATTGGTTCTAGATCTAGTTCTAGATCTAGTTCTGTCCCCAAGGCACTAGGACCCAAGCGGAGCGTTCTACAACAAAAGTCAGTCCAGGAAACGGTAGAAGAATTCTCAAATCTGGTGTCATCTTTTTCTTGAAAAGGGTATAATAATAGCATTTTCCAAATATTGTACCTATCTTTTCTTTTCTTTTCACATTTACAGATTTTAGATAAACTCAGCATGATTATCAAGCCAGGGGAAACAACGGCTTTTGTTGGCCCCAGTGGAGCTGGGAAGAGTACGACTGTGCAACTCATCCAGCGATTCTATGACCCTAACAAAGGCATGGTGAGAACTTGAGCTAAACTTGTTGAAATAAGAATGTTTAATTTTAATCTGAAGAAGAGAAGGCCCTTTCAGCACAAATCTAAGCATCTTTAAGCCCATAAAGGGCACCTTAATGGGAAGGGAAGTGAGTTCTTGAGCACAATCATGAGTGGCTGTAGAAACAGGAACCAGGCTGGGGACATCACTGCCTGCTTATGTCAGTCCTGTGTCAATAAGACTGATGTTAATGGTGCTTGTGTAGCCTAAGAGACCAGCCCCTGAACCAGCCATTCTCAACCAGGGTTCCGTGGTACCCTGGGGTGCCGTGAGCATGTCCCAGGAATACCACGGCAACACTACCGCCCCCCCTTATTTTTGTGGTGTCTCCCACCAGCGCCAGCAAGAACACGGAGCTGGCCCATGGGGCAGGACCTGCCACAAGGTCAGCAGCCACCACCACCCCCAGTGCTTCCCTTCACCCTGGGAGGGGAGGGTGGGGTGTGTGGCAAGCACGGGCAATGGGAAGGGAAGGTGGGGGTGACGGCAGGGGTACCGTGAGAAATGAAGAGTGAGGTCAAGGGTACCCTGACCTCGAAAAGGTTGGGAAACACTGCCCTGAACATTAAGGCAGAAGATGAGAGCAGCCAGAAATCAAACCCACACCAGAATCTAAAACTGGTGAAATTAATTCCATGAGCCCTCAGGAAAGAGGCTTTGGATTTTTGTTTTATTATTATTGGGTGGGGGTATGATAAATAACCTTAGAAAGCAAAGAGCATTTCAAAATCTGTTTATGAAGTCGCATGGATGGGATTAAAGAAAACATAGAGAACAAAGAAAACATCCATTGGATGAATACAGGCCTCTGCCATGAGATTGAATCCATTTCCCACATGAATTTTGTATGCAGCTGGATACTCTGGACAGAATTACATCTTTTGGAAGCAGACCTAAGTTAGACACACACACACACACACACACACACACACACACACACACCCCGATGATAGCTGTTGAATTTTGGAGATTAAAAGGGTCCAACCCTGTGTGAAACAACAAACATGTTCTGATTGGTATTTCCCTGACAATTATTGTTGTTGTGTAGGTAACTCTGGATGGACATGACATCCGCTCGCTTAATATTCAGTGGCTGCGTTCTCTGATTGGCATAGTCGAGCAGGAACCAGTCCTTTTTGCTACCACCATTGCAGAGAACATTCGGTATGGCCGGGATGACGCAACTATGGATGACATCATCACAGCTGCCAAAGAAGCCAACGCCTATAACTTTATCATGGATTTGCCTCTGGTAAAATACATTTCACAAAGTTATAACATTTGGATGTGACCACGTGCCTCCTATAGGCTTTATTTTACTCAGGTCCCTTCTGCACAGCAAATGTATAACGGGTTGCAATAGGGATAAAGGAACCTGTTTTCCTATTTTCAAGTTCACATGCATCCGTGCAGGCAGCAATTGGAACCAAAAGAAACAATCCGGGTTGCTGTTGTGCCTTCACACGGAGACACATCTATTTTTTTAATTACTTCCCACCAGAGGCGTAGCTGGGCCATACTGCACCCAGGGCGCACTCAATGTTTTCCGCCCCCCACCCCCACACACTTAACTTAGTTCAGCCTGAAAGTGCAGGCTGGAAAAAGCATCCTGTTCACTTGAGGCTGAAAACGGCCTGGTGGTAACTACACTTCCCCAGGAGACCTTGGGGCTCGCAAGGTCTCCAGGGAAGTATAGTTCCCACCCAGCTGCTTTTCCAGCCTTCACTCTCAGGCTGAACTAAGGTAATTGTGTGTTGGGGGGGGTGGGGGGGAGCTGCGGGTGAGGGAATTTTTCCACACATACCCAGTCATGCGCCCAGTGCAATGCACACACCCCTTCCCCCTGGTCGCTCCCCCTCTGCTTCCCACTGATGTGTAGCTACGCAGACATGCACAAATGAACCCCCACAGCCATGCTGATGTTCCACGATATGTCCTCAGCAGGGTATAATGTCATATAGTCCATCCTTTGAAACTGTAATTTTCTCTCCAATCTGGAGATCAGCTGTAATTCCAGGACCTATCTGGAAGCTGGCAACAGTTAATAAGCAGTTTGAGGAAGCTAACAGATAACATTCATGTTTCTGCCATCTGCATGCCCATTAGAACTGTCCTGAACATTTCCCTCTCAACAGCTTCCTCAAACTGCTTATTAATTTCCTTTCCATTTTAAGCAGATTGGGGCTCTGATGGGAGAATTTTGAAAAAGGCAGTGTGTAAGAGACAAGCATACATATATGCGATTCTCCATTTTCTTTGAGTTTCTCCTTCAGAAGCCTGGTAGAGAAGCTGAAAGGCAATTTGTTTGCCTTTAGGACTGCAGAGAGGTAAACCTTAAGAAAACTATGAGTGCATGCTTTGAACACGTGTCCTTGGATTACAGTCACTGCAGGTAACTTTTCTGGCCTGGGTAGTGAAGAGCACATAAAGCGATGAGTATGCTTGTGTGTATATATACATACTCACAACTAAAGTCAAAACCAAAGTCAGGTGGAAAACATCCATAGCTTTACAACTGTCTAAATATCTAGGCATTCAACTCATTTCACTCTCAGACCTGAGCATTTTGAGAGCCACAGGTAAGTGGTGGAACATGTGTTCAAAACTTAATCAAAAGAACCTAAGGTAGAAAGGCCAGGAAAGTTTGTTATCTATGCACTTAAAGAGTTTTCAGAATTTGTGGGGATTCTCTGATCTCAAGCAACAAATAAACAACACTGTCCCACTGGCTATGAAGAAATAATGATGTCCTTGCAGTGTATATAATACTTGTGTCCAATAATTTAATACGAAGTGCAGCAAACAAACAAGCAAGAATAACAACACATTCAAGAATACAAGTAATATAAAATGTCCTCTGGAGACTTCAATAAGCAAAGTATGGATTTCACAAGAGTTCACATCCAACTGGGGGAAATATCGCAAAAGAAGACAAGTTTTCCAAGAATTTTCCCCTGTTCCATGGGGCAGAAGCTCCCACTTCCTTGGCCGGAAGAGTTGCTTGATGTATCTGCACTATACTAGTTTTTTCGTGTAACGTATATTGAGGATTCTCTGATCTGACAGAAGGGCAAGTGCCAAAGAGGGGGAAATGTGTGCATAACCGAAAATCAAACCCAAAGGGAATGTACACTCAAAGCAAAGGAGACCACACATGCTTAAATGGCCTATAACTTAGGAGAATTGCTGTCTATCAAGGTGGAAAATATTTTACTTGATTAAATGTGCCGTTGGCCTTATTTGGTATAAAGCAGCACTGTAATATCTTAAGGAAGGGCTTCCCAATCTTGTTAAACCCATGGGCACTTTTGAAAAAATAGGGGGCACCACCAGAAATAATTGACATGGGGAGCCGTCACAAACTTGAAACATAGATTCACAACTCAGCATACAACAGTGCTTCCCTCTCTTCTTTCTCCTCACCATTTTTGCCTTCTCCCCATTTGGGTCAAATACACCATCCTCCAGGGATAGAGTCTAATTAGAGCCTTTTATGAAGACAGCAGGAAAGATGATAGACACCATAGGCCACACAGGCTCCGTGCTGGATATTATTTTCTTAAAGTCTTCTTCTTTTCTGATGGAATGGTATAAAATCTTTTCCTGTGTCCCATGAATCACGCATGAACAGGAGAATTTGCTTTTGTTGCTGTGAATGATCTCTTAGTAGCTCACTTCCCACTTCCCTTGAGGTTGATCCGGAAGTTGAAACTGGTCCAGAATGCAGCAGCCCGGTTGCTTATGCGGGTTACCTTTAAAGATCATATTACCCCTGTATTGCACTGTCTGTACTGGCTCCAGTGGAATTCCGGGTCGTCTTCAAGGTTCTGGTATTAACCTTTAGGGCCCTTCACAGCTTGGGGCCCTCATACCTGCAGGACCGTCTTACCCCAAACAGGCCACTGAGTTCTGCGGCGGCAGAGTTACTGGAAGTCCCCTGCCCCTCAATGATGCGGCTGGCCTCTACCCAAGCCAGGGCCTTTACAGCCCTGGCCCCTGCCTAGTGGAAAGCTCTTCCTCCAGCTGTTCGGGCCCTGCGGGACCTTGGTGAGTTCCGCAGGGCCTGTAAAACTTAGTTGTTCCACCGGGCCTTTGGAGAGGCTGGCCATGAATTGGCTGCCCCCTTGTGAGGTCCCTGCCATATTTCGCCATCTTTGGCAATGCTTTTTTCATCTTTTGGCACTGCCGCCCCCTCCCTGCCTTAGGAACGGGCGCCACCAATATGGGATTTTTAAGCTGTCTCTGTTTAGAGATTGGTACTCTGCTTATTGAATTTTAAGGGTTTTTAATTGTTGTTTTAATTATTGACTATGGCTGTTGTTGTTGTAAACCGCCTAGAGCCCTTCAGGGGATGAGGCAGTCTATGAAATCCAAATTAATAATAATAATAATAATAACAACAACAACAACAACAACAACAACAACAATAATAATAACGACAACGACAGCAACGACAGCAACAGCAACAATAACAATGAGATGTTTTTCCTTCACATGCAGAGATGGTCAGATTACTTTTTTGTAGCAAGCAATGTGAGTATCGTGCCAGAGGAGTAAACAACAGACCTGTGTTACCTGTTTTCATATTTCCACCATTTTAGAAATTTGAGACTCTTGTCGGAGAAGGGGGCGGCCAAATGAGTGGAGGCCAGAAGCAAAGGATCGCTATTGCTCGAGCCTTAGTTCGAAACCCCAAAATCCTGCTTCTGGACATGGCTACTTCTGCACTGGATAATGAAAGCGAAGCTACAGTTCAGAGAGCTCTTCATAAGGTTTGCTGCGTTTCAGGGCTACTTCAGTAGGGTGCAGTTTATGGCCAGAAATCTTTTATAACCAGTAATTAACCCCAAGGAGTGGGGGATTGGCTTTCCCTTGGTGGAGTTATTTAAGCAGAAGCTATCAGGGATGGTCTAGCTTTGCATTTCCTGAGCAAGGGGGACATTTGAACTAGGGGACCCTTTGAAGTCTATGATCCCATGAAGATCTTTAACTATATAGTCTTGAAGTGTCTTCTCACTGGCTGTTAAAATGATGATCCAGGATATAGAAGTTAATTAAACAGGATGGTACTGTTCATGCTCTGATACACTAATGGTCTTCCTTGGTTCAAGAAATGTACTCCCTTGTGATTTTGCCATTATGAATGAAAAGCTCCATACAGGCATTGGAGCTCTGCCCCCTTAAGGCACTGGTGTACAGCAACTTGAACCAGACATAGTCTATTAGATCTTCATACAGGAAGGAGATGGCCAATGATTTTCCAAATATCGCTTTAGAATTACTGTTTTTAAAACTGGGAAGAGACATAAAGGGACATAGATTATGATTAAGATATCTGCTCTTTGTACCATGCAAACCTTTCAGCTAATTTAAAAATGGGAGAAGGGAGCAATTTTTTTCAGTTTAGGGAATATTCAGACTCCATTTGCCAGCAGTGCTCTTTATCACTTTTTGCCTGTCTCTGCTGCTCTAGGCTCGCTTGGGACGCACTGTTATCTCAATTGCTCATCGACTGTCCACCATCAAAACAGCAGATGTCATCATTGGTTTTGAGCATGGGAGAGCCGTGGAAAGAGGGACACATGATGACCTTTTAGAACGGAAAGGGGTTTATTTCACACTGGTGACTTTGCAAAGCCAGGGAGACAAAGCGCTGGTTGAAACGTCTCTCCGAGGCAGGTCCCTTATTTGACTTTAAAATAAGTTCACAAACACATACTAAAATCACATTTTCATAATTCCTTTGATTTGATCTGTTATTCATTTAATAACCACCCTCGGCAAATATGTTCCAAATAGGCCCGTTTACTGTTCTATAGTCTATTATTACATACAATGGAGATATCTAGTATAGTGTTGGAATATGCTGACATCACTTTGTATGTCCTGGCACTCCTCTAAAGTGGAATGCCTGGTCTTTCTGGGTTATACGGGTGCTAAGTATTAAAGGATGGATACATGTAATCTTAAGAATTGTAATGGGGAAATTCCCCTTCCCCTCCTCAACCTCACATTAATTTTTTCCACACCTTTCCTAGAGGAAAAAGTTGCATCTTTCTGAAAATTTAGACTAGATGAAGACCAGATCTTGCTGTGCTATATAAGACAAATTGCTGCCTTGAGAAGCCTCAATTTGCCTGGAGGCCAGCCTCAATTTGCCTGGAGGCCAGCCTCAATTTGCCTGGAGGCCAGCAAAGAAGGGGGTTTAATCCTTCAATCTCCACTAGCTCCCATGCTCTGTCATTTGCATTTGAAAGAAAGAAGAACCCAGTCATTTTTCATTTACAGTGCTTTGACAAAGCAGGAAGTCCTGTTTTGGTAAAATTAAGTAGATAGTGAAAGGTTAAGCCCTTTCTCTACACAGTCCCAGTGAAACAAACTGAAACAGAACAGACTTGCAACATGTTTAACCCTTGGTTATTTTCCAAGAAAATCTAAAAAAAAAACCAACAAGTGAGGGAACAGAACTCCTTTCCTACCACCACCAGAACTAGGGTTACCAACTTCCAGGTGGGGTCTGGAATTCTCCTAGAATTGCAATGGATCTCCAGACTATTGATATCAGTTTTCCTGGCGTAAATGGCAACTTTGAAGGGAAGATACTATGCATCACAACACCACTAAGCTCCCGACCCTCCCTGCTCCAAACTCTACGCTTCCCAGGCATAGCCCCCAGATCTCCCGATATTTTCCAAGCTATATATGCTAAAACTAATCTCTGCCACCCCTTAAAAACAAGCAAACATTTTCTGTCAGGAAGCCTAGGACCTGCACTTTTTTTTGCCTCAACATAGCATGGCTTTCAAACACTCCCAGTCCTAAACCACTATTAGAAGTGTCAGGCAAACAACTGAATCAGGTGAATCAGACAGGAAGGGATTTGTGAACAGAAACACTTGTAAATAAATGGTTGCCTTAGAGAAAAGCTGATGAAAAAAAATAACTGATCTGGTTTTCTTTATTTCTCACAAGCTTCTGGGGTATTTATTTTCCCAGGATCTGAACCAACACTTGAGAAAGTGGAGTCTTTCAGTAGGGGAAGCTATCAGGCCAGCTTGAGGTAAGCCTTTAGAAATGAAGGAGGACTGTGCAAATTTACCTGTGGCTTGTGCGTGATATCTTAGCTTACCTGGCAATAATGATCGCTTATAGAACCCACCACAATAAAATCACAACAGCATGATGAACAGTGAAGCCAGAGAGCTCCAACTAATCTTGGTGGATATAGTAAACAGCATCTTCTCTACCAGACAGCAAAAGATTTTGTAGTATGTGCTGCAAGAATTCAGCAGTGATTCATGGGACATAATATCCGAGCCCCCACCACTGAGAATAGCTGAAGGAACAAGGGGAGGCAGTGCCTTTTCTGGCTGGTGTAAGGATGTTATCCTCCAAGTGGGACCTGTGAATCCTCTGGAATTAAATTCAACTCCTTACTACAGAGATCAGTTCCCGTTGAGAACATGGCTGCTTTGGGGAGGGGGGAGGGGCTCTGTGGCATTATACCCCACTGAAATCCCTTTCCTCCATCTCGATAATCCCAGGAGTTTCCCAACATGGATTTGGCAACCCTACCCCCATTCCTTGCTGGTGGCCAAGGGTGACTGACAACCCTATGGCCAACTCTGGGAGGCACCAGTGGTGTTCTTTGGCCTATATGCAGCATTGTGAGGGTACACAGCTACTAAGCAGGTAATGGAACCTGGTAAGGGCACAGGGTGGTGATGTCATTGGATTAATTGGCAGTGGTGTTTATTTTCTTTCTTTGAAGTCATCTAGTCCAATGGCTATGGCATGTCTGGATTACTTATTCCTTGACATTCCTTAAGAGAAACAAGAACATGCCAACAAATGTGGAAAATAAAACAAGAGCCCACAGATTGAAAATGCTTCCACTAGCTGCTTTGTACCTGTGCAATGTTGTGGCATGGCCCTAGCAGCACCGTCATTGCCTCGTAAAGCCCACTAGCCTGAGCACTCAAAACTGGGCCTGGGGATATTCCTTGTGATCCTGATATCTTTCAGTGACACTTTGTGGTGGGGGCTGGGATATTTACTGAGACCTACTCCATAAGCTGCTCCTGCTGCAGTTATTTTTGCTTTAATATTATCCACATTGTAAGTACACATGGTATGCAAATAAACACAAGTGCAGCAAAAGCAAATGATTAATACTTTGCAGTCTTTACCTGTGCCAAGTTTTGCATGTTAGGAATGCAAAACATATTTGTGAGTTCCAGTTCTCTGATTGAAAATGCAGTGAATGTATTCAAAATGGTGGACTGGAGGATGGATTCAAAATACAGCAACATATTTCCTAACAGTTAATGTAGATCTGTTAAAAGGAAGGAAAACAATGTACACTTGTTAGAAAATAGCAAGCTGTTCTTTCCTTTGAAAGGAGGTCACACCATTTCTTCTTCCAAAATACCATAGCCTGTGGACACCCTCTTTGCCCCTGAACAGCAAGGTTTTCTATGTAGGACATTACATGCCAAACTGTCACTTTGCATTAAATGTAAAGTCCTACCTACCCAGGAATGAGAGGGACTATTTGTCTCCTGTGAACCTACCTATTCATTAAGATATTCCATAGATATTCTCTGGGATATCCTTCCATCTGAAAGCAACAGGGCCTTTTTGGCAGTGGTACCGCATCTCTGTAATACTTTTCTCAAGAAGTATTCCATCTTGGGGTTTATTGACTTTTAGGTTCTAGGTCAGTGATGGCGAACCTTTGGCACTCCAGATGTTATGGACTACAATTCCCATCAGCCCCTGCCAATTGGGCATGCTGGCAGGGGCTGATGGGAATTGTAGTCCATAACATCTGGAGTGCCAAAGGTTCGCCACCACGGTTCTAGGTGAAGACCTCTTTATCTCATCAGGTGTTTAGTGGATAGTTCTGATTTTATCTAATTTTTGTTTCAGTTGATGCCTGTTTTAATTTGAGCCATTAGGTTATGCTTCTGGCTTGTTATATACGTTTTTAGTATCACTTTAAATCTTCTGTTGTTGAAGGTTTTATTGATAACGTTTCTGAATTTTGTTAGCTCTTTTAGCAAACTCATTATTTAGATAAGCAGGGTAAAAAAAAGTGAATCCCTTTCAAAATACACCTCAATCACACCCTCTACTGAAACAACAACCCCAAGTGTGCAGAAAAGTAACTTCATATATCCTTTATGCACAAGAAAGGCAGTATGGTATAGTGGTTGGAAAGTGCTGGACTGGGTTCTGGGAGCCCCATGTTCCAACAGAAATCCCTTCCACCAGCATAATTAATCCATGACTTCCAAGCCATTGAATTAAAGGTCTCGAACAAAATCTTTTGTTTTTACTTGTAGAGAAGGTGAAGTAGACAATTGCAGAAAAGGTGAAATGGCCTATTATGTCTGTAAGTGTATGCCTGTAAGTGTAAAATGTGAAATGTTTTACGTTAATAAAACCTGCATGCAATGAAACATGTCACCTGGAATCTCTTGGGGTCTGACATGTTTTTTAAAAAGAAAAGAATGAGCACACCACGAGAATTAGTACTTTCCAGAGGGTCATAATATGACTACTCTTGCTCAGAATTATTCAATATAACTTTGTTTCTGTACAAAGAATTCTTGAATTCATCTTCCCAGTTAAGCTGAAGCACTTGGCTGCAAGCCACTCAGGAAAGGAAAGAGGAAGAATATCTAAATTTCTATATGTTCACTTCTGCTTTGTTCTGAACTGAGAATTGTAAGCACTATTTCACAAAAGCAGTAATAATCTTGCAGTTCACACTGTTTAGAAATGTGTGAGCCTTTTTATGGGCACAATAGGCTGTTTGTATGCTTTATAAGTAGATTTACCAAAACATTGCGGATCTTTCCCCTTCTGCTGCTATGCAGTCCATTATGAACAGATATGAAAATGTCTAGGTTGCAGTTCTGACTTTTGTGTTTCCCCTTCTGTTGCTATGCAATCCATTATGAAAAGGTATGAAAATGTCTAGGTTGCAGTTCTAACTTTTGTGTTCATGAAAGATTCTCTCTGGGAAGCTGCATTGGAAGTTATGTTCTCCTTCTTGCATTTTCAAGATGCAAGTGGGAAAGGAAGAATAGAATAGTATACCCAGGTATCTCTGTAATGGCTAAACCATTAGACATGAAACTGAAGCACTGACTTGTAGAGCAGAATTAGGATCAAATTTTTTTCAGCTGCCAAAAAACCCATTGAACAGCTCATTGAGGGGGTTATATGTCTGGGGTTCTGGGTAATACATGTCAAAACCACAGCAGAAGGAAATCAAATGTCAGACTCTGGTGCTATTTTATCCCACTGTCTTCCATGTTGGCTTCCATATTGACAGTACTGGTTTCTTAGAATTTTTTTTCTCCGAGGTTTAGGACTGCATGTGTACTGGTATGGCTGTGTGTTACTGTTCCCAGGGGAGCAACAGACGCTCCCTGGGATCATTTCAGAGGCGGGAAATGGAAGGGAGGTATATACCTCTTTGCCCCATGCACAATGATCGAGATCCAAAGTAGGGGCCTAGCGCACATGTGAAGCATGGATCTCCCAGAACATGTCTGCTGCCCAACCGGGGGATGTGTCTGGAAATGTGACTCAGAAACAGGCAATGGCAGACTGCCTCTTAATTTGTCTTGAAACAACACCAGGGATTGCCATAAGTCAGCTGTGACTTGATAGCAAAAAAAAATATGGCCCCAGGAATTCTCCTTTTTCTGTTTCACAGAGCCTCCCTTCGACATCGTTCCAGATCTCAGTTGTCCAATTTAGTACCTGACCATCCAAGGTCAATTGCCGGAGACCATTTAGAGCCCTACTATAGCGCAACTGAGTATGACGAGGATTCTAGCCTACTGAAAAAGGTTAGTCGTATTCTTTACTAAACAACATCTTAGCAACGTTTCCTGTTTTCTGATCCTGATACATTTCTTAATTTCACACTGGAAGGGAAATCCTTCCTTAGGGTCCATGCTGTACAATATAAAAGGCAGAATATCAATGTACTAATTAAGTGAACATGGAAGAAAATATTAGTCATCAAGGAAAAACTGGATAGAGGGGAGAGTGTTCTTATTATTTAGCAAGTTATTGAAGGGGTAGAGTAACAAAGACTGTTCTTGCAAACTGATGTCTGTGAATTCATTTAATTAGAAATTCCATTGCGGGTAGAGGTGTGGCCCTTCCCGCTCAGGTTACGTGATTCCAGCAGTTGAAATAAAAACTAGACAACCATATTTTGTGTGGGTAGTCAAATTGGCCACAGCCGAAGATGTTTATTGCCAGAAAGCACAGGAACCCAAAATGGGGACGTGATCAAGCCTCTGAGCAGCTCGAGTGCTGTCCCCCAGAGAAAATGGTTCCTCCAGCCCGCCTGCTGGAGGAATAAGCATTAGCAGAAGATTGAAGTGAGGCATTCCAGACTTGCGAAGTGCCCATGACTGGAGCCCCTTCCAAGTCTCGCTGGGAAAGGGGAGCAAGCTTCCTAGCCCCCCGCGGGGCATCCCAACTGTATGCTTGCTCCACCCCTACTTCTTAAGGAGGTGCAACCAAGCAGGGGAGCTCCCCAAGCTCCCCTTTCCAGCAGATCACCCCCCCCCCATGCGCAAATCGCCACAGAGCCGGACGGAGGGATGAACCCGTCCCTTGGCTCCTGCCAAATGCTTCCTATGCTTTCAGGAATCACACAATTCCTCTCTAAGGCTACTCAGTCATAAACCCATTCCACGTTGTGATAAGTGAACCCCATCCTGCCTGCCTCTGCCTTAAATGAGATGTCGTGATGTGGAGCGCCCCCCCCCCCCCAGTCTTGAACGAAGTGCATTACCACCCGGCATGTCCTTACTTTGGCTCCATTCACCCGACGCAGGTCCACAGCTCCCCTCCAGATGCGACGCTTCAGCAAATGCGACCAAAAGATCAGGGTTTCAGGCAGCAGCTGGTTAATGGAGTCACTGTCAGGGCCCGGCTCCTGCGCACACGCAGACTGGGCCCGAGGCCTCCCAGCACACGCACCTGCGTGCGCCATCCCCAAAAGCCACCTGTCAGCCCATAGATGGGCAGACAGTCTTCACTGGGGCCCCCTCTGCCTCCCGCAATGGCGGCTGCATTCGAGGCACGGCCGCGCTTTATGAATTATGACATGTTCAGTTATTTTGTAAGGATCTAAGATTCTAAAATATTCTAAGGATCCTTATACACAATTGCCTACGGGATGGAATGTCCGACGATGAATCCCCAGCCAATGGGTGTAACATTCCATCCTGTCCCCACCCACCTTCCCCCAACTCAGGAAACTCCCCTGCACCAAACAATATGAGCTGCTCTCCTGAGGGGAAGAGAGAGGAGGAGGTTTACTATGAGCCCTCCTGGAAAGCTGCACTCGTATTCTCCAATATATCTGTGAGAAATCGGGACATCATGAAAAACTGCCAACTAATGGTGCTGTTGGGGAATTGTTTCCCTATTTGGCTAATAAGCAGAGTGAGAGGAAAGACCAGGAGACTTTTGCTGTGATTATAAAAAGAAACTTTACTTAACTAAATCAGGGTAGGGTACACATGGAATAAACATAACAAATCCCTGGTGCTGGGATTCTAGACACAAGACGTTAGACTGCAGAACTTTTAGGACATGTGAGCCCACACATAGCTAGGCCTGAGGCATTATTCACCTCTTAAGGTGAATCCATCTTACAAGTAGCAAAGAAAAGGAACAGTGAGTGTGAGACAAAGGAACATAGTTAACTTTATAACCTCTGACCTACCTGCTCTGCCTCACATAAGCAATGTCGGATTAACTGCCCAATGACTAATCAATGAATAGATAGCAAGACACTGACCTCACTATCTAATTAACATGCACACAGTTAACCCCTTGTTGTCAGGATTGTGACAGACACTTGCAAATCCTAACAGGTGCATGGTTGCATTGCTTTCCTACAGCACTCAAAGGAAAGATCTACAAGGCAGGAGACACACATATAGCTTGGACAACATCCTTCTATATGTCCTTGCAACTCTCTCTTGCGACGGTGTAAACAAGCAGGAAGACAAGATGCTCAGAACATCTTATGTTTGGTGCTGCTATGAGATTAATCCATTAGTAATAGCACGCTGTTTTTGTATTCAATGTGTCTTCTATTTTTAAAGGAATGTATTCCTGAAGAAGTAGAACCAGCTGATGTTACCAGAATTTTAAAATACAATGCCCCAGAATGGCCTTACATGGTGCTCGGATCCTTAGGGGCAGCTGGCAATGGAGCAGTCAATCCACTCTATGCTTTGCTGTTCAGTCAGATTATTGGAGTAAGTCACACTTATTTGTATTTCCTTGCACTGAGTAGTATTAATGTTATACTATACAGTATAAACATACTGAAATGAATGGTACAACACCAATATGCTAATTTCATCTCTGATAGTTCACCCCTACTTCTTATGTTATCATATTTTTGCAGGTTTATGGAAATTCCTACAAGCTATTCCTTCGTATGCACACAAAATTCTCTTGCATAAGTAAAGCAAATATCTGGTGACTAGCAGCATAGCCCATTGCAGGGGAGACGCAGTGGGCCTTAGCAAAGGACAGGAGAGGAAGCATACCCCCCTGCAATGGGCTTTACCGGAGAACCAGCGTGGTGTAGTGGTTAAGAGAAGGTGGATTCTAATCTGGTGGACCGGGTTTGATTCCCCACTCCTCCACCTGAGTGGCAGAGGCTTATCTGGTGAACCAGATGTGTTTCCGCACTCCTACATTCCTGCTGGGTGACCTTGGGCCAGTCACAGTTCTCTCAGGACTCTCTCAGCCCCACCTTCCTCGCAAGATTGTTGTGGGGAGAGGAAGGGAAAGGAGCTTGTAAGCCACCTTGAGTCTCCTTACAGGAGAGAAAGGTGGGGTATAAATCCAAACTCTTCTCCTTCTGTAGCTGGCCTCCCCCTCCCCACATGACATTTGCCATCTACCTGGTTCTGAGTCTGTGGCTTGGGGGTGGGAGAGGTAGGACAGGTGTGGCTTGAAGTAGGTGGTAAGGTGAGGATGGGGGGTGGAGATGAGTGGTTTGGGTTGGGGGAGGATGGCAAGGTGAGCCTTGGGGTGGGGAGGATGGAATGGGGTGGCTTGGGTGGCAAGAGGATTCAAAGGTGAGGCTTCAGGTGGCAGGAGGGTTGGATGATGAGGTGTGGGGTGTGGAGAGGGTTGAACTGTGAGGTTTGGAGGGGGGGAGGGTAGAATGGGGGCCTGAGCTAGCTGCCGGGGGTGGGAGGTGGGAGGAAATTTCTAGAGGCTTAAGGGTAGAGCCTGGAGAGGTTGAGTTTTAGGGAGTGGAGGGACCACAACAGGAGAGTCCACCCTCCAAAGAAACCATTTTCTCCAGGAACTGTTTTCTGTAGTCTTAAGATTAGTTGTCATGCCAGAAGATATCCGGGCCCCACCTGGAGACTAGCAATCCTAGCTCATCATTTCAGACCCCTCCTCTCCTGAATTAGCCCTTGCCTCTTCCTTATGCCCCTTGCCCCAGTGGGACGAATTTGATAAAGGTACAGAGATCTGGTAGAGCTCATGGTCAAAAACAATTCCATCCCAAACCAACCTAAAACTATCGGATTCATGAAATTCGATGAGTCTCCCAAAACTATGGGCCCCATCCAAAGGAGGGCCACATTCAGCCTCGCACAGCCACACTGGTGGATTTGCCATCGCCGGGGCACTTGCCCTGGCAAAGGGGCAAATCCACCGACATGAAGCCACAGTGGCCCTCCCCAGCACTGAGATGCCATGCAGGATATCTCACCAGCATCTCAGCCCCCCTGCCTCCACCACCAGTGTGGTGGCGGATAGCACTGACAATAGTCAATTTCCACCCAGCCATTTGCTGCCTTACGTCAGCAGCCAGTACTTCAGACTTGAGCCACTGAAAAAGTGGCGTAAGTCTGTTGAGCCCCATGGGGGCTTCTTGGCCGTGGGGGGCTTTTTCACTTTACAAGCCTCTCTATGCTGCCGGGAAGCCTCTACCACAGGAGGCTGCAGAGGGCAGCACAAAAGCATACAGCCTGTTTGCTGTTTTGCTTAGATAAGGCTGTACATGCACCTCACTAGATTTTACAAGCTGAGCGCCTCTATGGAAACACTTCCTAAAAAAAATTAGAAAGTCTGTTGGTAATTGCCCCCACAGAAGACATTCGGCGAAATGCATTGGACAATAATGAACTAAGCAATTCTTGAGAATCTGAGTTTTCACTCAACTCACTCCTCCGACCATTTTTTGGTTCAGCCTTGGGTTTCTTTTTTTTTTTGGTCCTTTTTGCTAAATGATACTGAAAAACAGATGCTGTGTCTTAATCTTCATGTTTATTACATACTAGCGGGGCCCGGCCACGCATTGGATGGGCGATCACCAAGGAAGACTTTGCAGAGGGAAACAGTGGCTCTTGGTTGAGCTTTCATTATTGTTGGCTGCTTTCCCCATTTTGCCAAAGACAACAGGCAGTTTGTTTTCCTCTAAAACAAATGTTTCAGTTGTGGCAAACAAGATCTATATTTCCCTTTGAGGCATGCTTAGTTTGTACCGCTAATGTAGGTCATTATGCATGTCTGAGAAGTATTCCAGTTATATATTCGAATATGTGCGCTAGTACCCATTTAATTTTGCATTTTGAGGTTAACTTTATAGTGATGAAGAGACCACTTTTATCTTTTAAAACACTTTTATCTTTTAAAAAGGTTATTCAGTGCAGAGACTCAGTGGATTCCAGGATATTCCAGACGTTTTCTACTGACTGCCCTGAAAACTCCTTAATATGTTGGCATTTTTCTTCTTTTCCCCAAAGACTTTCTCCATTACTGATGCAAATGAACAAAGAAGACAAATTGACAGCATCTGTGTGCTTTTTGTCATTGTCGGAGTGCTATCATTTCTCACACAGTTCTTGCAGGTAATGACAACTAAACATATTTCTTTATGGCTTTGCACCCAGCGCTTTTCATTTTCACACTTATGGCATGCTTCTTTATAGCTTCATGTGCCAAGTTTACTCACTTTAGGTTCACAAGGGCTCCAGACCACGAAAACATATGCTGCAATAACAGTATAATCCTGAAGTGACACCCTTCTCAATTCATTGAAATTAATGGGATTAGAATGATGCAATTGTATTTGTTAGACTGTAGGGTTCTTTTTGTATGTGCTGCAAGAAACGAAAATGCCTTTGTATTGTCGAAGGCTTTCACGACCGGATTCAACTGGTTCTGGTGGGTTTTCCGGGCTGTGTGGCCGTGGTATGGTAGATCTTGTTCCTAACGTTTTGCCTGCATCTGTGGCTGGTATCTTCAGAGGTGTGTCACAGAGAAAAGTCTGTTTCACACTGTGTCTAGTGAGAAGGGAATGTTTAGCAGTGGCGTAGGAGGTTAAGAGCTCATGTATCTAATCTGGAGGAACCGGGTTTGATTCCCAGCTCTGCCACCTGAGCTGTGGATGCTTATCTGGGGAATTCAGATTAGCTTGTACACTCCCACACACACCAGCTGGGTGACCTTGGGCTAGTCACAGCTCTTCTGAGCTCTCTCAGCCCCACCCATCTCACAGGGTGTTTGTTGTGAGGGGGGAAGGGCAAGGAGATTGTAAGCCCTTTGAGTCTCCTGCAGGAGAGAAAGGGGGATATAAATCCAAACTCCTCCTCCTCCTCTCCTCCTCCTCCTCTCCTCCTCCTCCTCTTCCTCCTCCTCTTCTTCTTCTTCTTCTTCTTCTTCTTCTTCTTCTTCTTCTTCTTCTTCTTCTTCTTCTTCTTCTTCTTCTTCTTCGTGGGGTATATATTGTCCATGTCCCAGGGTGGGGAACCAATCAGTAAGTGTTTGAGTGGAGTTTGCTATGCCTAGGTGTGGTTGAGTGCATTGTATTGTGGGTAAGGTTATCAGTCCATTTTTTAAGTACTGGTAGATGGACCATGGCCACACAGACCGGAAAACCCACCACAGCTAGTAATATCCCTTTATCACTTGCTAATGTCATTTACAATTTCTTCTGTATATAACGCACGTTTTAGGGATATACATTTGCAAAGTCCGGTGAACTGCTTACGAGACGGCTGAGGAAAATCGGTTTCCAAGCTATGCTAGGGCAAGACATTGGCTGGTTTGATGACCACACGAACAGCCCAGGAGCCTTGACTACAAGATTAGCAACAGATGCATCTCAAGTCCAGGGGGTGAGGTGTTTTATATCAAGATGAATTCACATGCAAGGAAGTACCAAATCCACCTAAAGCTGATTGTCTGAAGCATAAATCTATACAGTTATGACAAGATGGTTGTCTGAAGAGATGTAACACAGAATCAGATTTATTAGCCAAATGAATTTGGCTTGAAAGGAGTAGCGGGGGCCATTCTGTTTGAGGCAGCAGAGGCCCGTCTCTAGTGGGGAGAAAATTTGCTTTCCTTGATGCCCCACATCTGGGACTGGGAAAGCTAGGAAAATTGAGCAATTAAGGCTGAAGATGACCCAGTCACACTCTGTGGATGTTGCTGATGAGTGGAGATATTTAAGGATGTTTAGCTATCTAGGCATGAAGAATCAGGGGACTATGGCTGTTCAGACTCTTGAACTGTAAACAGCAGAGACAAATCTAGAAAGTTTTGCAGGGCAAATGGATGAGCCTTCGAATGGAGAATTTCCAAAGTTACAAAACTTTCTGACAGTCGCGGAGCTACAAGGGGACGGGGGGTGCGCCGTGCACCGGGCGCACGCCTGGGGGCACAGAAAATCATCCTCATGCCCCTCCCCCTTCCCCCTGCAGCGCCTCCCCATGGCGCCCCCTCACCCCCCTTCCCACACTTACCTTAGTTCCTTTCCTTTTTCTTGAACTTTTTCAGGCTGCAAAAGGCCTGTTCACAGTAAAAAGCAGGATCTGAGACTACAGTTCTAAGAGGAAGACCTTGGGAGGGCTCTACAAGGTCTCCTGGGAAAATATAATTCCCATCAGGCCGTTTTACCAATGTGACAAACGCCTTCTTCTAACCTAAAATTCTAGAAAAAACAAAAGAACTGAAGACAGAATAATGAGAAAGGAAAAGAGGCATCCAGCCGAGAAGAAACTGGGGGGGGCAGAAAATACAAGAGATGCTTGCTTACCGGTAACATGTTTGTACTACACCTCTGCTTTCTGAACAACAGTTATATCGTTTTGAGGGGCATTTGTGATCTGTTTTTGTTTTCCTTATTTTCGCAGGCAACCGGAACTCAGATAGGAATGATTGTGAGTTCCCTCACCAATATTGGTGTGGCCATTATCATCGCTTTTTACTTCAGCTGGAAGCTGTCTTTGGTCATCCTCTGCTTCTTGCCCTTCTTGGCCTTGTCTGGAGCCATACAGTCAAAAATGTTGACAGGGTTTGCCTCTCAGGACAAGAAAGCTATGGAAATTACTGGCCGGGTAATGTCATTTCTGAAACATCATATAAAATTATGAAGGACAGTTGGTAATAACTCAACCAGACAGCTTTGTTAGTAATTAAGGCATTTGAGACTGGGCGGAGTCACCAAGTTTGAAGTTTTCTTTTAAAGTTCATCACAGGTGGTGAAAATGTCCTGGTGACTTTCCCTACATATCTCTGCTCCTTCAAAGGTGACTTCCTTCTCAGAATTTCAGATGGTATTAGTGTTTCATGTCAACCAGTTGGATTAAGCAGAAGCCATCTTCTGAAACCATGTGATTTAAGGCACATCAGTGTCATTATACAAAATCTGCTTTAAGCTGTTCCCAACCAAGAAATCCTAGAAATTGTGTCTTAGGCACAAAGCAGACATAATGGTTGACCATCATGGATTACTTCCAGCCAGACTGCAGCTGAAGAAGGGGCGATTCCCCACTGGCAGAGTTGACTTAGGTTCGTCCCAGCAACTCCCCACTGCCGCTGAGTTTGACCTGGGTTTGTTTCAGTTCTGCCCCCCTCAGAACTGGAATTTCTGATTCCAGTTCTGAGGTACATCTTTTTCCCTGAACCTTGGTTGAACTCAGTTGGACGCTAGACAGTGGGGAATCATCCGTGGCAACTCTTCCGTTCAGCCAATCAAGAGCTGTGTTTTGGGCATGCGCAGAGTCGCGGCGGGAAAAGCACGCCTTTTAAAAATTTTAACTTCTATTTTCGAAGCTACAATGATGTGGCCATGGTCTTAGTAGTTAAATCTATGCATCTACGTTTTGGCACCAATTCTACGTAGCTGCGACGTATAAAAACTAAAAAAAGGAAGCATGCTCACATTTCCCACCGTAAAACAAGAGCCAGTTGGGAACGAGGAGCGAAAGAGGTACCGAAGATGATCCCGCCCTCTGAGCTTGGTTCCAGTTGAACTCAGTTGCTGTAGGGAGTGACGAGAGTCGACCCTAGGTCAGTACCAGTTAAAGGAACCGTGTTGAACCTAGGTCCACTCTGCAGTGGGGAATCGCCCAATGTGTAGTATTTGGATTGGAACCACAACTTGAGAAAGGGGCTTCAGCCTTCCCCACACACTATTTTCTTAATCAGAAATGGGTCTAGTTGGGGCGTTGCACGTATAGCATATAACTTGTGCCGGGGTGGAACAGAACCAAATAACCACATGGGCAATAGAATCTTAGCTCCAGATTTTGGGCTGCTATCATGGGACTGAGCTGTATGTTTTGCTCTGCAGTACTGAACCATTTGTTCTAAAATATGGGGGGAGGGACCTGATGTCCTCTGAATTTTGGCTTACAGTAAGCTTAAAGAATACTTTCCAATTGTGGAGCTGTCACTAGGCACTTTTGACTGACAGCCAGAAAAGTCAACCATTACAGTGAAGGTACACAAACCAGAAATCAGTGCTATTGCCACAGACTGCAGCTTCACATTCAAACACAAGTCCATTTCAGCCTCCTTTTTCTCCCTAGCAATGTCACTCTATGTAGTTGGGGTAATCATAATCTGAACATTCAAGAAGATCACAAGCACTCTGTATTCTTTTCTTCAAGAGACAGACAATTCTATTCATACTGGTCAGGGAAATGTTCATATGGTAGTTATAACACACGCATCCTCCAATTATAGCAATTATACTCTGGAGACTGTGCTAAAAGTTTTGTCGGTGCATAGCGCAGAGAAAATGTCAGCCGAGTGTATTGCAGCAGCGAAAAACACGAACTCTATGCTGGGGATTATTAGGAAAGGGATTGAATGTAAAATAGCCGATGTTATAATACCCCTGAATAGATCCATGGCGTGGCCTCATTTGGAAGAATGTGTGCAGTTCCAGTCACTGTATCTGAAAAAGGGGGGAAATTGCAGAAGAGTAAGATGATAGAAGGGTTGGGGGCACCTTTCCCATGAGGAAAAGCTGAAGAGTCCAGGAGGGGAGATATAATAGAAATTGATATCATTATGCATAGAGAATAGGCAGAGAGAACTTTTTCTCCCACTCCCAAAATACTAGAACTCAAATGAAGTTGATGAGCAGTAGATTCAGGATGGACAAAAGGAAATATTTATTTACACAATGAGTAAGCAATATGTGGAATTCACTGCTAGAAGATGTAGTGATAGCCACAGTGCTGTCAAATCATGGTGGACTCACAGCAATGCAAGCAAGGGGCTTTCAAGGCAAGTGATTAAGAGGTGGTGGTTTGTCATTGTTTTCCTCTGCAGAGTCTTCCTTGATGGTCTCCCTTTCCATTACCAACCCTGCTGAGGGCTACACCACGTAGCCTTCTTTCCCTGGCCATGGGCATAGACACATTCCAGTGAAGATTAGTCAGTCAATCTTTATTATGGCCATAGACCAGAAGCGGCGTAGCTACAATGGGGACATCCAGGGAGAAATGCCCCGGGTGGCCTTGGCTTGTCAACTGGCCTGAAAGGCCGTGGGCAGTGGTGGGATTCAGCCGGTTCGCACCACTTCAGCAGAACCAGTTGTTAAAATGGTGCTTGTAAACAACCAGTTGTTAAATTATTTGAATCCCACCACCGGAACCAGTTGTTAAATTATTTGAATCCCACCACTGGCAGTGGGTGTTCTCTGGCTGCTGCCTGAGGGGCTGGCCAAGTCTCCAGGTCCTGTCCTGCGCCGCAGCAGCACACACTGTGCCTCCCCTCTAGCTTGGCCCACCCCTCGGGCAGCAGCCGGAACACGCCCATGGCCCACCAGGCCGGCCGATGGGCCAAGACCTGCCCAGGCAGCACGTGCACATCACACCCAGCCTGGGCTGTGGGCTGGCAGGCAAATGAGGAGGAAGAGCAGCCAGGCGCCGCCCAGGCAGGCCTTGAGTGAGTGCTGAGGCCAGGGGGGCGCGGGGGTAGTGGGGGGGGTGCCATTTCCCCCCACGCCTATGTAAACCAGTGTATGGTAGAAAAAAGCAACAGGAATTAAACAGCTTCATGGAGGTGAGCTTGACCAGTGGTACTAGCCATGGTAACCAAAGGGAGTAAACCTCTGAAAGATAGCACCAGGAAGCAAGATCAGGGGAAAACTTCAACCTCTGTGCCCTTTTCTCCCCCCCCCCCCCCAAAGTATCTGGCTGGCCACTCTGTGAGACAGGATGCTAGGCTAAATGGATTACCTGGCCTGATCCAGCAGGGCTCTTATTGCATTCTTTAAGCTACCAGCCCACTGGAAACTTTCCCAGAAATTTGCTCCAGACCAGAGGAACATATGACAATTTTCTAATCTGTGGGTTATCAAGGCATTAATGACAGTGGTCAGCAAAACAATCTCCAGGAATAGCCAGAGCTGGAAAGCCAGCCTAAGCAGGTATATTGATAGCGATGGACTCAGGAGTATTGCTAAATTGCAGGTTGAGCATGCAAGGCATACTACCCTGTCTTGAACAGGTTGTACTATTTAGACATCCAGCCTACAGAACATTTGCTTTGTCTGAATGACATTTCAATTGGCTTGCCTTCATTGCAGCCTTGCCCTGCCTCCCTAGAATCAAATGGAAAGAGGGGTGCATGCACTTACGGCCGATACCGATCACTTGAAAACTAGAGAAAGAATAAGAACAGAACAAGTTAAGGCGTGCACAGCCGTTTGTTTTCTCAGCTCTGTCTGGTGGCGATGCTTATTTAGACAGTATGAACTTTATTCAGACATGAAAGTCCGCGACTGGCTTTCAGCAGCAAGGAATTAGCCTTGCCCATCAGGAAAAATGTGTCATACCATAAGTCACGTAAAAGAATTAATCATATTTCTCAGAACACGGAACCTAACAAATTTAATGAACAACACATTCACTGGGAAGATTTTCTTTACCCCATCATGAATAACTTAAATTTAAGTCTGTGGCTTAAATTTCTGCATATGTTCTATGCTAGCACTTTTTGCATGGCCAGCCACACGTAGCCACACGTTCTACATGTGGAAGATTCCATGGCTCTGTACAGATTAATGGTTTAATTAAGCTATGAGTTACTTTGACAGTCCAAAAGCAGGCCATTCCACTCACTATAGTGAGTTAGAGTACATTGAATAATAGCCAGAAATCATGATTTGAAGTTGGTTTATTTTCACCAGTTTGTCATAGGGCGTTTCCCCACTTACCTTTGCTGCCCTTTGCTGCACGCTACTCTCAGTGCACGGCATCTCTGGCATGCGCCCGGGCGTCCCACGACCCCGCGCTCTGCACGGGACCATCAAAAGGTGCCGTTTCGAGGAGGGCCAGGGATGCCATGCGCTGAGGGGGTGCGAGAGCGGCAGCGTCGGGGCAGCTGCGTTGTCGCTGCCCCTGTAGTGGGGACTGCCGGGGGACCTCGCGCTACTTGAGGAGAGTAGCGCGGGGCTTAAGGTAAGTGGGGAAAGGCCCTTAATTATGGTTGTACATGATGTTTGAATGTGGACATCTTGGGTTGATCATGGTTTCTTCCCCAGTGTGGCCTTGCCACTCTAGATGTGAGAGAGATGGAGAGAAGAGTGAAGGCAATGAAACACACATTTAAACAATTGTATCAGCTAAATATTGAACTCATAAAGCAACCATACTTTCATGTGCTGTCTGAGGTGAAATTGTGTCACTGCCTGACTATGGACTTGAAGATATTACATCGGCTGCAAGACGGCTAACTGAAATTGATAGAATAGCACTTGCTCCAAGCTGTAGGCTAGGGGTCCCAGTCTTTTTGAACCTGAGGCACCTTTGGAATTCTGACAAAAGATTGTGGGTACAACCACAAAATGGCTGTCACAGAAGGTGAAGCAACTGCACAATGGCAAAGAAAAGGGATACAAGGTTATGCATGACTCTAATCGTAACTCCTCTCATCACTATATTTCTATTGGCCACTCAGAAGCCCTGCAGGGCAAAACCCCCGTTCATTTTCTGAAAACACTTCAAAGGCACCAGGAAAGATGTTGGCAGGCACCATAGTGCCTTGCTGTAGGTGTCAATAAATACAGCAGAAGGCGCATGTGAATTACCACAAGGCAGAGTTGCTGATCGGGGTGGGGGTGGAACGAGCCCACGGACATTGCCCAGACAAGAAGAAGAGTTTGGATTTATATCCCCCCTTTCTTTCCTGCAGGAGACTCAAACGGGCTTACAATCTCCTTGCCCTTCCCCCCTCACAACAAACACCCTGTGAGGTGGGTGGGGCTGAGAGAGCTCTGAGAAGCTGTGACTAGCCCAAGGTCACCCAGCTGGCGTGTGTGGGAGTGTACAGGCTAATCTGAATTCCCCAGATAAGCCTCCACAGCTCAGGCGGCCGAGCTGGGAATCAAACCCGATTCCTCCAGATTAGATACACGAGCTCTTAACCTCCTATGCCACTGCTGCAAGGGTGGAAATGGAAAGGGAGCCCCTTTGGGAAGGGGCAGCATCACCAGAAGAAAGGAGGAGTGAGCCGAGGGTCACAGCATCTCTTCAAACTGACATCTAAACATTCTTCTTCCCCTTAAAAAAAAAATTTTTTTTGCTAGATTTCCAGTGAAGCCCTCTCGAATATCAGAACTGTTGCCGGGATTGGGCAGGAGAAGAAATTTATTGATGCTTTTGAGAAGGAGCTGGAAATTCCATACAGAACTGCAATCAAAAAAGCAAATGTTTATGGGATTTGTTTTAGCTTTGCTCAGTGTGTGGTGTTTATAGCCAATTCTGTCTCTTACCGGTTTGGAGGCTTTTTAGTGGACAAAGAAGGACTTCATTACAGCTACGTATTTAGGTAAGGTGACCCAGACATAAGAATGCTTTTCTTTAAAGGGCAGACATCAGTTTATAGGTACTTCTGGGAACATTCATAGTTGATAAGTCTATCGATAGTGTTTTAGCTATGATAGCTAAGGAGAGGTTCTCTGCCAATGTGGGGGTGTGCTATAACAAAGAAGGCGGCCTCCACTTTTACTTGGGAAAATTAGCTTTTGGAGACAGAGCCAAGAAGATAATTTGAGATCTATAACCTGCGTCTACGATGCATTCAAGTTAAATCTCTTAAATGAGCAGGCCATTGTAAAATTAACAATTGAGCTTTATTAATAAAATAATAATAAATGAATTAAATAATAATATAAAATAATAATTAATAAAATAATATTTTTCCTATCAATAATAAAGAACAAGGAATACATTTTCAAGCACTGAACATACACACAAAAGCATATAAGACTAAGAGAGAAAGGGAGGAAAGGGAGAGGGTTTCAGGTATGGGTGATATTTACCAGTCAAGTAGAGGAGGAGTCCAACAAAAGCAGTCACTGAAAGGGAAAAGGAGCCCACATGAACATGCGGGGCAGGGCAGGGGGGATCCAAGATACACACACTAAGAATAGCCACAGGAGTACTATTTGTTGGCAGAAATTGGTCTTGAGGCCATATGACTTAAGCTGGAAGGAAGGCAAGAGGCAAAGATTGATTGCTTTTCTGGGGTTCCAACAAGGAGATGAGAGAGGTTTGATGAATCGTCTAGATCACAGGTGTCAAACTCGTGGCCCTCCAGATGTTATGGACTATAGTTCCCATCATCCCCTGCCAGCATGATGTTGGCAGGGTATGATGCACCCCCCCCCCCCCCCACCCACCCCCCCCCCCACCCCCCCCCTCCCCCCCCCCCCTCTCTTCCCCCCCCCCCCCCCCCCCCACCCCCCCCCCCCCTCCTCTCCACCACCACCCCGCCCCCTCTCCCCCCCCCCATCCCACCCCCCCCCCCCCCCCCCCCCCCCCCCCACCCCCCCCCCCCCCCAACCCCCCCCCCCCCCACCCCCCCCCCCCCCCACCCCCCCCCCCCCCCACCCCCCCCCCCCCCCACCCCCCCCCCCCCCCACCCCCCCCCCCCCCCACCCCCCCCCCCCCCCACCCCCCCCCCCCCCCACCCCCCCCCCCCCCCACCCCCCCCCCCCCCCACCCCCCCCCCCCCCCACCCCCCCCCCCCCCCACCCCCCCCCCCCCCCACCCCCCCCCCCCCCCACCCCCCCCCCCCCCCACCCCCCCCCCCCCCCACCCCCCCCCCCCCCCACCCCCCCCCCCCCCCACCCCCCCCCCCCCCCACCCCCCCCCCCCCCCACCCCCCCCCCCCCCCACCCCCCCCCCCCCCCACCCCCCCCCCCCCCCACCCCCCCCCCCCCCCACCCCCCCCCCCCCCCACCCCCCCCCCCCCCCACCCCCCCCCCCCCCCACCCCCCCCCCCCCCCACCCCCCCCCCCCCCCACCCCCCCCCCCCCCCACCCCCCCCCCCCCCCACCCCCCCCCCCCCCCACCCCCCCCCCCCCCCACCCCCCCCCCCCCCCACCCCCCCCCCCCCCCACCCCCCCCCCCCCCCACCCCCCCCCCCCCCCACCCCCCCCCCCCCCCACCCCCCCCCCCCCCCACCCCCCCCCCCCCCCACCCCCCCCCCCCCCCACCCCCCCCCCCCCCCACCCCCCCCCCCCCCCACCCCCCCCCCCCCCCACCCCCCCCCCCCCCCACCCCCCCCCCCCCCCACCCCCCCCCCCCCCCACCCCCCCCCCCCCCCACCCCCCCCCCCCCCCACCCCCCCCCCCCCCCACCCCCCCCCCCCCCCACCCCCCCCCCCCCCCACCCCCCCCCCCCCCCACCCCCCCCCCCCCCCACCCCCCCCCCCCCCCACCCCCCCCCCCCCCCACCCCCCCCCCCCCCCACCCCCCCCCCCCCCCACCCCCCCCCCCCCCCACCCCCCCCCCCCCCCACCCCCCCCCCCCCCCACCCCCCCCCCCCCCCACCCCCCCCCCCCCCCACCCCCCCCCCCCCCCACCCCCCCCCCCCCCCACCCCCCCCCCCCCCCACCCCCCCCCCCCCCCACCCCCCCCCCCCCCCACCCCCCCCCCCCCCCACCCCCCCCCCCCCCCACCCCCCCCCCCCCCCACCCCCCCCCCCCCCCACCCCCCCCCCCCCCCACCCCCCCCCCCCCCCACCCCCCCCCCCCCCCACCCCCCCCCCCCCCCACCCCCCCCCCCCCCCACCCCCCCCCCCCCCCACCCCCCCCCCCCCCCACCCCCCCCCCCCCCCACCCCCCCCCCCCCCCACCCCCCCCCCCCCCCACCCCCCCCCCCCCCCACCCCCCCCCCCCCCCACCCCCCCCCCCCCCCACCCCCCCCCCCCCCCACCCCCCCCCCCCCCCACCCCCCCCCCCCCCCACCCCCCCCCCCCCCCACCCCCCCCCCCCCCCACCCCCCCCCCCCCCCACCCCCCCCCCCCCCCACCCCCCCCCCCCCCCACCCCCCCCCCCCCCCACCCCCCCCCCCCCCCACCCCCCCCCCCCCCCACCCCCCCCCCCCCCCACCCCCCCCCCCCCCCACCCCCCCCCCCCCCCACCCCCCCCCCCCCCCACCCCCCCCCCCCCCCACCCCCCCCCCCCCCCACCCCCCCCCCCCCCCACCCCCCCCCCCCCCCACCCCCCCCCCCCCCCACCCCCCCCCCCCCCCACCCCCCCCCCCCCCCACCCCCCCCCCCCCCCACCCCCCCCCCCCCCCACCCCCCCCCCCCCCCACCCCCCCCCCCCCCCACCCCCCCCCCCCCCCACCCCCCCCCCCCCCCACCCCCCCCCCCCCCCACCCCCCCCCCCCCCCACCCCCCCCCCCCCCCACCCCCCCCCCCCCCCACCCCCCCCCCCCCCCACCCCCCCCCCCCCCCACCCCCCCCCCCCCCCACCCCCCCCCCCCCCCACCCCCCCCCCCCCCCACCCCCCCCCCCCCCCACCCCCCCCCCCCCCCACCCCCCCCCCCCCCCACCCCCCCCCCCCCCCACCCCCCCCCCCCCCCACCCCCCCCCCCCCCCACCCCCCCCCCCCCCCACCCCCCCCCCCCCCCACCCCCCCCCCCCCCCACCCCCCCCCCCCCCCACCCCCCCCCCCCCCCACCCCCCCCCCCCCCCACCCCCCCCCCCCCCCACCCCCCCCCCCCCCCACCCCCCCCCCCCCCCACCCCCCCCCCCCCCCACCCCCCCCCCCCCCCACCCCCCCCCCCCCCCACCCCCCCCCCCCCCCACCCCCCCCCCCCCCCACCCCCCCCCCCCCCCACCCCCCCCCCCCCCCACCCCCCCCCCCCCCCACCCCCCCCCCCCCCCACCCCCCCCCCCCCCCACCCCCCCCCCCCCCCACCCCCCCCCCCCCCCACCCCCCCCCCCCCCCACCCCCCCCCCCCCCCACCCCCCCCCCCCCCCACCCCCCCCCCCCCCCACCCCCCCCCCCCCCCACCCCCCCCCCCCCCCACCCCCCCCCCCCCCCACCCCCCCCCCCCCCCACCCCCCCCCCCCCCCACCCCCCCCCCCCCCCACCCCCCCCCCCCCCCACCCCCCCCCCCCCCCACCCCCCCCCCCCCCCACCCCCCCCCCCCCCCACCCCCCCCCCCCCCCACCCCCCCCCCCCCCCACCCCCCCCCCCCCCCACCCCCCCCCCCCCCCACCCCCCCCCCCCCCCACCCCCCCCCCCCCCCACCCCCCCCCCCCCCCACCCCCCCCCCCCCCCACCCCCCCCCCCCCCCACCCCCCCCCCCCCCCACCCCCCCCCCCCCCCACCCCCCCCCCCCCCCACCCCCCCCCCCCCCCACCCCCCCCCCCCCCCACCCCCCCCCCCCCCCACCCCCCCCCCCCCCCACCCCCCCCCCCCCCCACCCCCCCCCCCCCCCACCCCCCCCCCCCCCCACCCCCCCCCCCCCCCACCCCCCCCCCCCCCCACCCCCCCCCCCCCCCACCCCCCCCCCCCCCCACCCCCCCCCCCCCCCACCCCCCCCCCCCCCCACCCCCCCCCCCCCCCACCCCCCCCCCCCCCCACCCCCCCCCCCCCCCACCCCCCCCCCCCCCCACCCCCCCCCCCCCCCACCCCCCCCCCCCCCCACCCCCCCCCCCCCCCACCCCCCCCCCCCCCCACCCCCCCCCCCCCCCACCCCCCCCCCCCCCCACCCCCCCCCCCCCCCACCCCCCCCCCCCCCCACCCCCCCCCCCCCCCACCCCCCCCCCCCCCCACCCCCCCCCCCCCCCACCCCCCCCCCCCCCCACCCCCCCCCCCCCCCACCCCCCCCCCCCCCCACCCCCCCCCCCCCCCACCCCCCCCCCCCCCCACCCCCCCCCCCCCCCACCCCCCCCCCCCCCCACCCCCCCCCCCCCCCACCCCCCCCCCCCCCCACCCCCCCCCCCCCCCACCCCCCCCCCCCCCCACCCCCCCCCCCCCCCACCCCCCCCCCCCCCCACCCCCCCCCCCCCCCACCCCCCCCCCCCCCCACCCCCCCCCCCCCCCACCCCCCCCCCCCCCCACCCCCCCCCCCCCCCACCCCCCCCCCCCCCCACCCCCCCCCCCCCCCACCCCCCCCCCCCCCCACCCCCCCCCCCCCCCACCCCCCCCCCCCCCCACCCCCCCCCCCCCCCACCCCCCCCCCCCCCCACCCCCCCCCCCCCCCACCCCCCCCCCCCCCCACCCCCCCCCCCCCCCACCCCCCCCCCCCCCCACCCCCCCCCCCCCCCACCCCCCCCCCCCCCCACCCCCCCCCCCCCCCACCCCCCCCCCCCCCCACCCCCCCCCCCCCCCACCCCCCCCCCCCCCCACCCCCCCCCCCCCCCACCCCCCCCCCCCCCCACCCCCCCCCCCCCCCACCCCCCCCCCCCCCCACCCCCCCCCCCCCCCACCCCCCCCCCCCCCCACCCCCCCCCCCCCCCACCCCCCCCCCCCCCCACCCCCCCCCCCCCCCACCCCCCCCCCCCCCCACCCCCCCCCCCCCCCACCCCCCCCCCCCCCCACCCCCCCCCCCCCCCACCCCCCCCCCCCCCCACCCCCCCCCCCCCCCACCCCCCCCCCCCCCCACCCCCCCCCCCCCCCACCCCCCCCCCCCCCCACCCCCCCCCCCCCCCACCCCCCCCCCCCCCCACCCCCCCCCCCCCCCACCCCCCCCCCCCCCCACCCCCCCCCCCCCCCACCCCCCCCCCCCCCCACCCCCCCCCCCCCCCACCCCCCCCCCCCCCCACCCCCCCCCCCCCCCACCCCCCCCCCCCCCCACCCCCCCCCCCCCCCACCCCCCCCCCCCCCCACCCCCCCCCCCCCCCACCCCCCCCCCCCCCCACCCCCCCCCCCCCCCACCCCCCCCCCCCCCCACCCCCCCCCCCCCCCACCCCCCCCCCCCCCCACCCCCCCCCCCCCCCACCCCCCCCCCCCCCCACCCCCCCCCCCCCCCACCCCCCCCCCCCCCCACCCCCCCCCCCCCCCACCCCCCCCCCCCCCCACCCCCCCCCCCCCCCACCCCCCCCCCCCCCCACCCCCCCCCCCCCCCACCCCCCCCCCCCCCCACCCCCCCCCCCCCCCACCCCCCCCCCCCCCCACCCCCCCCCCCCCCCACCCCCCCCCCCCCCCACCCCCCCCCCCCCCCACCCCCCCCCCCCCCCACCCCCCCCCCCCCCCACCCCCCCCCCCCCCCACCCCCCCCCCCCCCCACCCCCCCCCCCCCCCACCCCCCCCCCCCCCCACCCCCCCCCCCCCCCACCCCCCCCCCCCCCCACCCCCCCCCCCCCCCACCCCCCCCCCCCCCCACCCCCCCCCCCCCCCACCCCCCCCCCCCCCCACCCCCCCCCCCCCCCACCCCCCCCCCCCCCCACCCCCCCCCCCCCCCACCCCCCCCCCCCCCCACCCCCCCCCCCCCCCACCCCCCCCCCCCCCCACCCCCCCCCCCCCCCACCCCCCCCCCCCCCCACCCCCCCCCCCCCCCACCCCCCCCCCCCCCCACCCCCCCCCCCCCCCACCCCCCCCCCCCCCCACCCCCCCCCCCCCCCACCCCCCCCCCCCCCCACCCCCCCCCCCCCCCACCCCCCCCCCCCCCCACCCCCCCCCCCCCCCACCCCCCCCCCCCCCCACCCCCCCCCCCCCCCACCCCCCCCCCCCCCCACCCCCCCCCCCCCCCACCCCCCCCCCCCCCCACCCCCCCCCCCCCCCACCCCCCCCCCCCCCCACCCCCCCCCCCCCCCACCCCCCCCCCCCCCCACCCCCCCCCCCCCCCACCCCCCCCCCCCCCCACCCCCCCCCCCCCCCACCCCCCCCCCCCCCCACCCCCCCCCCCCCCCACCCCCCCCCCCCCCCACCCCCCCCCCCCCCCACCCCCCCCCCCCCCCACCCCCCCCCCCCCCCACCCCCCCCCCCCCCCACCCCCCCCCCCCCCCACCCCCCCCCCCCCCCACCCCCCCCCCCCCCCACCCCCCCCCCCCCCCACCCCCCCCCCCCCCCACCCCCCCCCCCCCCCACCCCCCCCCCCCCCCACCCCCCCCCCCCCCCACCCCCCCCCCCCCCCACCCCCCCCCCCCCCCACCCCCCCCCCCCCCCACCCCCCCCCCCCCCCACCCCCCCCCCCCCCCACCCCCCCCCCCCCCCACCCCCCCCCCCCCCCACCCCCCCCCCCCCCCACCCCCCCCCCCCCCCACCCCCCCCCCCCCCCACCCCCCCCCCCCCCCACCCCCCCCCCCCCCCACCCCCCCCCCCCCCCACCCCCCCCCCCCCCCACCCCCCCCCCCCCCCACCCCCCCCCCCCCCCACCCCCCCCCCCCCCCACCCCCCCCCCCCCCCACCCCCCCCCCCCCCCACCCCCCCCCCCCCCCACCCCCCCCCCCCCCCACCCCCCCCCCCCCCCACCCCCCCCCCCCCCCACCCCCCCCCCCCCCCACCCCCCCCCCCCCCCACCCCCCCCCCCCCCCACCCCCCCCCCCCCCCACCCCCCCCCCCCCCCACCCCCCCCCCCCCCCACCCCCCCCCCCCCCCACCCCCCCCCCCCCCCACCCCCCCCCCCCCCCACCCCCCCCCCCCCCCACCCCCCCCCCCCCCCACCCCCCCCCCCCCCCACCCCCCCCCCCCCCCACCCCCCCCCCCCCCCACCCCCCCCCCCCCCCACCCCCCCCCCCCCCCACCCCCCCCCCCCCCCACCCCCCCCCCCCCCCACCCCCCCCCCCCCCCACCCCCCCCCCCCCCCACCCCCCCCCCCCCCCACCCCCCCCCCCCCCCACCCCCCCCCCCCCCCACCCCCCCCCCCCCCCACCCCCCCCCCCCCCCACCCCCCCCCCCCCCCACCCCCCCCCCCCCCCACCCCCCCCCCCCCCCACCCCCCCCCCCCCCCACCCCCCCCCCCCCCCACCCCCCCCCCCCCCCACCCCCCCCCCCCCCCACCCCCCCCCCCCCCCACCCCCCCCCCCCCCCACCCCCCCCCCCCCCCACCCCCCCCCCCCCCCACCCCCCCCCCCCCCCACCCCCCCCCCCCCCCACCCCCCCCCCCCCCCACCCCCCCCCCCCCCCACCCCCCCCCCCCCCCACCCCCCCCCCCCCCCACCCCCCCCCCCCCCCACCCCCCCCCCCCCCCACCCCCCCCCCCCCCCACCCCCCCCCCCCCCCACCCCCCCCCCCCCCCACCCCCCCCCCCCCCCACCCCCCCCCCCCCCCACCCCCCCCCCCCCCCACCCCCCCCCCCCCCCACCCCCCCCCCCCCCCACCCCCCCCCCCCCCCACCCCCCCCCCCCCCCACCCCCCCCCCCCCCCACCCCCCCCCCCCCCCACCCCCCCCCCCCCCCACCCCCCCCCCCCCCCACCCCCCCCCCCCCCCACCCCCCCCCCCCCCCACCCCCCCCCCCCCCCACCCCCCCCCCCCCCCACCCCCCCCCCCCCCCACCCCCCCCCCCCCCCACCCCCCCCCCCCCCCACCCCCCCCCCCCCCCACCCCCCCCCCCCCCCACCCCCCCCCCCCCCCACCCCCCCCCCCCCCCACCCCCCCCCCCCCCCACCCCCCCCCCCCCCCACCCCCCCCCCCCCCCACCCCCCCCCCCCCCCACCCCCCCCCCCCCCCACCCCCCCCCCCCCCCACCCCCCCCCCCCCCCACCCCCCCCCCCCCCCACCCCCCCCCCCCCCCACCCCCCCCCCCCCCCACCCCCCCCCCCCCCCACCCCCCCCCCCCCCCACCCCCCCCCCCCCCCACCCCCCCCCCCCCCCACCCCCCCCCCCCCCCACCCCCCCCCCCCCCCACCCCCCCCCCCCCCCACCCCCCCCCCCCCCCACCCCCCCCCCCCCCCACCCCCCCCCCCCCCCACCCCCCCCCCCCCCCACCCCCCCCCCCCCCCACCCCCCCCCCCCCCCACCCCCCCCCCCCCCCACCCCCCCCCCCCCCCACCCCCCCCCCCCCCCACCCCCCCCCCCCCCCACCCCCCCCCCCCCCCACCCCCCCCCCCCCCCACCCCCCCCCCCCCCCACCCCCCCCCCCCCCCACCCCCCCCCCCCCCCACCCCCCCCCCCCCCCACCCCCCCCCCCCCCCACCCCCCCCCCCCCCCACCCCCCCCCCCCCCCACCCCCCCCCCCCCCCACCCCCCCCCCCCCCCACCCCCCCCCCCCCCCACCCCCCCCCCCCCCCACCCCCCCCCCCCCCCACCCCCCCCCCCCCCCACCCCCCCCCCCCCCCACCCCCCCCCCCCCCCACCCCCCCCCCCCCCCACCCCCCCCCCCCCCCACCCCCCCCCCCCCCCACCCCCCCCCCCCCCCACCCCCCCCCCCCCCCACCCCCCCCCCCCCCCACCCCCCCCCCCCCCCACCCCCCCCCCCCCCCACCCCCCCCCCCCCCCACCCCCCCCCCCCCCCACCCCCCCCCCCCCCCACCCCCCCCCCCCCCCACCCCCCCCCCCCCCCACCCCCCCCCCCCCCCACCCCCCCCCCCCCCCACCCCCCCCCCCCCCCACCCCCCCCCCCCCCCACCCCCCCCCCCCCCCACCCCCCCCCCCCCCCACCCCCCCCCCCCCCCACCCCCCCCCCCCCCCACCCCCCCCCCCCCCCACCCCCCCCCCCCCCCACCCCCCCCCCCCCCCACCCCCCCCCCCCCCCACCCCCCCCCCCCCCCACCCCCCCCCCCCCCCACCCCCCCCCCCCCCCACCCCCCCCCCCCCCCACCCCCCCCCCCCCCCACCCCCCCCCCCCCCCACCCCCCCCCCCCCCCACCCCCCCCCCCCCCCACCCCCCCCCCCCCCCACCCCCCCCCCCCCCCACCCCCCCCCCCCCCCACCCCCCCCCCCCCCCACCCCCCCCCCCCCCCACCCCCCCCCCCCCCCACCCCCCCCCCCCCCCACCCCCCCCCCCCCCCACCCCCCCCCCCCCCCACCCCCCCCCCCCCCCACCCCCCCCCCCCCCCACCCCCCCCCCCCCCCACCCCCCCCCCCCCCCACCCCCCCCCCCCCCCACCCCCCCCCCCCCCCACCCCCCCCCCCCCCCACCCCCCCCCCCCCCCACCCCCCCCCCCCCCCACCCCCCCCCCCCCCCACCCCCCCCCCCCCCCACCCCCCCCCCCCCCCACCCCCCCCCCCCCCCACCCCCCCCCCCCCCCACCCCCCCCCCCCCCCACCCCCCCCCCCCCCCACCCCCCCCCCCCCCCACCCCCCCCCCCCCCCACCCCCCCCCCCCCCCACCCCCCCCCCCCCCCACCCCCCCCCCCCCCCACCCCCCCCCCCCCCCACCCCCCCCCCCCCCCACCCCCCCCCCCCCCCACCCCCCCCCCCCCCCACCCCCCCCCCCCCCCACCCCCCCCCCCCCCCACCCCCCCCCCCCCCCACCCCCCCCCCCCCCCACCCCCCCCCCCCCCCACCCCCCCCCCCCCCCACCCCCCCCCCCCCCCACCCCCCCCCCCCCCCACCCCCCCCCCCCCCCACCCCCCCCCCCCCCCACCCCCCCCCCCCCCCACCCCCCCCCCCCCCCACCCCCCCCCCCCCCCACCCCCCCCCCCCCCCACCCCCCCCCCCCCCCACCCCCCCCCCCCCCCACCCCCCCCCCCCCCCACCCCCCCCCCCCCCCACCCCCCCCCCCCCCCACCCCCCCCCCCCCCCACCCCCCCCCCCCCCCACCCCCCCCCCCCCCCACCCCCCCCCCCCCCCACCCCCCCCCCCCCCCACCCCCCCCCCCCCCCACCCCCCCCCCCCCCCACCCCCCCCCCCCCCCACCCCCCCCCCCCCCCACCCCCCCCCCCCCCCACCCCCCCCCCCCCCCACCCCCCCCCCCCCCCACCCCCCCCCCCCCCCACCCCCCCCCCCCCCCACCCCCCCCCCCCCCCACCCCCCCCCCCCCCCACCCCCCCCCCCCCCCACCCCCCCCCCCCCCCACCCCCCCCCCCCCCCACCCCCCCCCCCCCCCACCCCCCCCCCCCCCCACCCCCCCCCCCCCCCACCCCCCCCCCCCCCCACCCCCCCCCCCCCCCACCCCCCCCCCCCCCCACCCCCCCCCCCCCCCACCCCCCCCCCCCCCCACCCCCCCCCCCCCCCACCCCCCCCCCCCCCCACCCCCCCCCCCCCCCACCCCCCCCCCCCCCCACCCCCCCCCCCCCCCACCCCCCCCCCCCCCCACCCCCCCCCCCCCCCACCCCCCCCCCCCCCCACCCCCCCCCCCCCCCACCCCCCCCCCCCCCCACCCCCCCCCCCCCCCACCCCCCCCCCCCCCCACCCCCCCCCCCCCCCACCCCCCCCCCCCCCCACCCCCCCCCCCCCCCACCCCCCCCCCCCCCCACCCCCCCCCCCCCCCACCCCCCCCCCCCCCCACCCCCCCCCCCCCCCACCCCCCCCCCCCCCCACCCCCCCCCCCCCCCACCCCCCCCCCCCCCCACCCCCCCCCCCCCCCACCCCCCCCCCCCCCCACCCCCCCCCCCCCCCACCCCCCCCCCCCCCCACCCCCCCCCCCCCCCACCCCCCCCCCCCCCCACCCCCCCCCCCCCCCACCCCCCCCCCCCCCCACCCCCCCCCCCCCCCACCCCCCCCCCCCCCCACCCCCCCCCCCCCCCACCCCCCCCCCCCCCCACCCCCCCCCCCCCCCACCCCCCCCCCCCCCCACCCCCCCCCCCCCCCACCCCCCCCCCCCCCCACCCCCCCCCCCCCCCACCCCCCCCCCCCCCCACCCCCCCCCCCCCCCACCCCCCCCCCCCCCCACCCCCCCCCCCCCCCACCCCCCCCCCCCCCCACCCCCCCCCCCCCCCACCCCCCCCCCCCCCCACCCCCCCCCCCCCCCACCCCCCCCCCCCCCCACCCCCCCCCCCCCCCACCCCCCCCCCCCCCCACCCCCCCCCCCCCCCACCCCCCCCCCCCCCCACCCCCCCCCCCCCCCACCCCCCCCCCCCCCCACCCCCCCCCCCCCCCACCCCCCCCCCCCCCCACCCCCCCCCCCCCCCACCCCCCCCCCCCCCCACCCCCCCCCCCCCCCACCCCCCCCCCCCCCCACCCCCCCCCCCCCCCACCCCCCCCCCCCCCCACCCCCCCCCCCCCCCACCCCCCCCCCCCCCCACCCCCCCCCCCCCCCACCCCCCCCCCCCCCCACCCCCCCCCCCCCCCACCCCCCCCCCCCCCCACCCCCCCCCCCCCCCACCCCCCCCCCCCCCCACCCCCCCCCCCCCCCACCCCCCCCCCCCCCCACCCCCCCCCCCCCCCACCCCCCCCCCCCCCCACCCCCCCCCCCCCCCACCCCCCCCCCCCCCCACCCCCCCCCCCCCCCACCCCCCCCCCCCCCCACCCCCCCCCCCCCCCACCCCCCCCCCCCCCCACCCCCCCCCCCCCCCACCCCCCCCCCCCCCCACCCCCCCCCCCCCCCACCCCCCCCCCCCCCCACCCCCCCCCCCCCCCACCCCCCCCCCCCCCCACCCCCCCCCCCCCCCACCCCCCCCCCCCCCCACCCCCCCCCCCCCCCACCCCCCCCCCCCCCCACCCCCCCCCCCCCCCACCCCCCCCCCCCCCCACCCCCCCCCCCCCCCACCCCCCCCCCCCCCCACCCCCCCCCCCCCCCACCCCCCCCCCCCCCCACCCCCCCCCCCCCCCACCCCCCCCCCCCCCCACCCCCCCCCCCCCCCACCCCCCCCCCCCCCCACCCCCCCCCCCCCCCACCCCCCCCCCCCCCCACCCCCCCCCCCCCCCACCCCCCCCCCCCCCCACCCCCCCCCCCCCCCACCCCCCCCCCCCCCCACCCCCCCCCCCCCCCACCCCCCCCCCCCCCCACCCCCCCCCCCCCCCACCCCCCCCCCCCCCCACCCCCCCCCCCCCCCACCCCCCCCCCCCCCCACCCCCCCCCCCCCCCACCCCCCCCCCCCCCCACCCCCCCCCCCCCCCACCCCCCCCCCCCCCCACCCCCCCCCCCCCCCACCCCCCCCCCCCCCCACCCCCCCCCCCCCCCACCCCCCCCCCCCCCCACCCCCCCCCCCCCCCACCCCCCCCCCCCCCCACCCCCCCCCCCCCCCACCCCCCCCCCCCCCCACCCCCCCCCCCCCCCACCCCCCCCCCCCCCCACCCCCCCCCCCCCCCACCCCCCCCCCCCCCCACCCCCCCCCCCCCCCACCCCCCCCCCCCCCCACCCCCCCCCCCCCCCACCCCCCCCCCCCCCCACCCCCCCCCCCCCCCACCCCCCCCCCCCCCCACCCCCCCCCCCCCCCACCCCCCCCCCCCCCCACCCCCCCCCCCCCCCACCCCCCCCCCCCCCCACCCCCCCCCCCCCCCACCCCCCCCCCCCCCCACCCCCCCCCCCCCCCACCCCCCCCCCCCCCCACCCCCCCCCCCCCCCACCCCCCCCCCCCCCCACCCCCCCCCCCCCCCACCCCCCCCCCCCCCCACCCCCCCCCCCCCCCACCCCCCCCCCCCCCCACCCCCCCCCCCCCCCACCCCCCCCCCCCCCCACCCCCCCCCCCCCCCACCCCCCCCCCCCCCCACCCCCCCCCCCCCCCACCCCCCCCCCCCCCCACCCCCCCCCCCCCCCACCCCCCCCCCCCCCCACCCCCCCCCCCCCCCACCCCCCCCCCCCCCCACCCCCCCCCCCCCCCACCCCCCCCCCCCCCCACCCCCCCCCCCCCCCACCCCCCCCCCCCCCCACCCCCCCCCCCCCCCACCCCCCCCCCCCCCCACCCCCCCCCCCCCCCACCCCCCCCCCCCCCCACCCCCCCCCCCCCCCACCCCCCCCCCCCCCCACCCCCCCCCCCCCCCACCCCCCCCCCCCCCCACCCCCCCCCCCCCCCACCCCCCCCCCCCCCCACCCCCCCCCCCCCCCACCCCCCCCCCCCCCCACCCCCCCCCCCCCCCACCCCCCCCCCCCCCCACCCCCCCCCCCCCCCACCCCCCCCCCCCCCCACCCCCCCCCCCCCCCACCCCCCCCCCCCCCCACCCCCCCCCCCCCCCACCCCCCCCCCCCCCCACCCCCCCCCCCCCCCACCCCCCCCCCCCCCCACCCCCCCCCCCCCCCACCCCCCCCCCCCCCCACCCCCCCCCCCCCCCACCCCCCCCCCCCCCCACCCCCCCCCCCCCCCACCCCCCCCCCCCCCCACCCCCCCCCCCCCCCACCCCCCCCCCCCCCCACCCCCCCCCCCCCCCACCCCCCCCCCCCCCCACCCCCCCCCCCCCCCACCCCCCCCCCCCCCCACCCCCCCCCCCCCCCACCCCCCCCCCCCCCCACCCCCCCCCCCCCCCACCCCCCCCCCCCCCCACCCCCCCCCCCCCCCACCCCCCCCCCCCCCCACCCCCCCCCCCCCCCACCCCCCCCCCCCCCCACCCCCCCCCCCCCCCACCCCCCCCCCCCCCCACCCCCCCCCCCCCCCACCCCCCCCCCCCCCCACCCCCCCCCCCCCCCACCCCCCCCCCCCCCCACCCCCCCCCCCCCCCACCCCCCCCCCCCCCCACCCCCCCCCCCCCCCACCCCCCCCCCCCCCCACCCCCCCCCCCCCCCACCCCCCCCCCCCCCCACCCCCCCCCCCCCCCACCCCCCCCCCCCCCCACCCCCCCCCCCCCCCACCCCCCCCCCCCCCCACCCCCCCCCCCCCCCACCCCCCCCCCCCCCCACCCCCCCCCCCCCCCACCCCCCCCCCCCCCCACCCCCCCCCCCCCCCACCCCCCCCCCCCCCCACCCCCCCCCCCCCCCACCCCCCCCCCCCCCCACCCCCCCCCCCCCCCACCCCCCCCCCCCCCCACCCCCCCCCCCCCCCACCCCCCCCCCCCCCCACCCCCCCCCCCCCCCACCCCCCCCCCCCCCCACCCCCCCCCCCCCCCACCCCCCCCCCCCCCCACCCCCCCCCCCCCCCACCCCCCCCCCCCCCCACCCCCCCCCCCCCCCACCCCCCCCCCCCCCCACCCCCCCCCCCCCCCACCCCCCCCCCCCCCCACCCCCCCCCCCCCCCACCCCCCCCCCCCCCCACCCCCCCCCCCCCCCACCCCCCCCCCCCCCCACCCCCCCCCCCCCCCACCCCCCCCCCCCCCCACCCCCCCCCCCCCCCACCCCCCCCCCCCCCCACCCCCCCCCCCCCCCACCCCCCCCCCCCCCCACCCCCCCCCCCCCCCACCCCCCCCCCCCCCCACCCCCCCCCCCCCCCACCCCCCCCCCCCCCCACCCCCCCCCCCCCCCACCCCCCCCCCCCCCCACCCCCCCCCCCCCCCACCCCCCCCCCCCCCCACCCCCCCCCCCCCCCACCCCCCCCCCCCCCCACCCCCCCCCCCCCCCACCCCCCCCCCCCCCCACCCCCCCCCCCCCCCACCCCCCCCCCCCCCCACCCCCCCCCCCCCCCACCCCCCCCCCCCCCCACCCCCCCCCCCCCCCACCCCCCCCCCCCCCCACCCCCCCCCCCCCCCACCCCCCCCCCCCCCCACCCCCCCCCCCCCCCACCCCCCCCCCCCCCCACCCCCCCCCCCCCCCACCCCCCCCCCCCCCCACCCCCCCCCCCCCCCACCCCCCCCCCCCCCCACCCCCCCCCCCCCCCACCCCCCCCCCCCCCCACCCCCCCCCCCCCCCACCCCCCCCCCCCCCCACCCCCCCCCCCCCCCACCCCCCCCCCCCCCCACCCCCCCCCCCCCCCACCCCCCCCCCCCCCCACCCCCCCCCCCCCCCACCCCCCCCCCCCCCCACCCCCCCCCCCCCCCACCCCCCCCCCCCCCCACCCCCCCCCCCCCCCACCCCCCCCCCCCCCCACCCCCCCCCCCCCCCACCCCCCCCCCCCCCCACCCCCCCCCCCCCCCACCCCCCCCCCCCCCCACCCCCCCCCCCCCCCACCCCCCCCCCCCCCCACCCCCCCCCCCCCCCACCCCCCCCCCCCCCCACCCCCCCCCCCCCCCACCCCCCCCCCCCCCCACCCCCCCCCCCCCCCACCCCCCCCCCCCCCCACCCCCCCCCCCCCCCACCCCCCCCCCCCCCCACCCCCCCCCCCCCCCACCCCCCCCCCCCCCCACCCCCCCCCCCCCCCACCCCCCCCCCCCCCCACCCCCCCCCCCCCCCACCCCCCCCCCCCCCCACCCCCCCCCCCCCCCACCCCCCCCCCCCCCCACCCCCCCCCCCCCCCACCCCCCCCCCCCCCCACCCCCCCCCCCCCCCACCCCCCCCCCCCCCCACCCCCCCCCCCCCCCACCCCCCCCCCCCCCCACCCCCCCCCCCCCCCACCCCCCCCCCCCCCCACCCCCCCCCCCCCCCACCCCCCCCCCCCCCCACCCCCCCCCCCCCCCACCCCCCCCCCCCCCCACCCCCCCCCCCCCCCACCCCCCCCCCCCCCCACCCCCCCCCCCCCCCACCCCCCCCCCCCCCCACCCCCCCCCCCCCCCACCCCCCCCCCCCCCCACCCCATTATTATTATTATTATTATTATTATTATTATTATTATTATTATTATTAAATTTGATAGACTGCCCACACCTGGAGGGCTCTGGGCGGTGTACAACAAAACAACAACTAAAAACAATGTGCACAGTAAATAATTAATAAATAATTAAAATTCATAACTTAATTCAGTGTAATAAAGCAGCATTCTAAAACCCAGTAGAGATGGAGTAATTGCATAGGATTGCATTGTTAATCTTTAAAGGTACAACTGGACTCCTGTTTTATTTTGCTGCAGACTAATATGGGTACTCATCTGGAGTTACCACAACCCCTTAAAAATTATTTCTCAGCCAGCTGTGTTCAGACATTCAGCTAAAGCTGTGCATTAGGGTAAACTGGAGTCAACCCCCCCTCCTCCTGAAAAAAAGTCATTGGAGCCTTTGGCCTATCTGGTAGACCCTTAGATATGCTCTACTATTTGGACATGGATTGTTTTGAATATTGAGCTGGAAAAAAACAAACACCAAGCTGGAGTCTGAGGGTGTCATGAGCCTGCTACTACTCTGTGAGACAGCCTTTGACCACTTCACTGTGCTTTCAGATTCCTCAGTGAGTGTTTAGGGGGTGAAAGAAGTAACAAGGGAAGGGAATCTTTTTGGGCAGGCCAGCATCTGAGACATGCTTCTGAGATAACACAGTCTCAACTGGAAGTGTTTACCTTGTAGTCTGGTTCCTTCCTTCATAATGAGTGCATAATCTTTACTTCATGGCAAAGCCTTTCACTGAAGCTTCCAAACTTAATCTCATATGACCCAGAGCCAGAAATGGTTGGAGAGCGGGGTCAAGGTGCAGGAGCAAGCATACCTTCAAGGTAATTATGAACTGGGTCAAAGCTGGCTCTGTGTACATATGGGGCCTGGAAAGTTTTGTCTTCGCTTTATCATAGCCTCCAACTTTTATGTACCAATCAGTAAAGTATTGCAGAGAGTGGTAGAGAAATCCTTTTCCACACCTACGCCATTTCTACACACACGTGGAATCGAGCCTCCACCAACATAATTTATGTCGGTGAAGGCTCGGGGACCATTCGCACGCTAGCGTGCGAGCGGCCCTGACTTCCCCTGCAGCTGGAGAGGTGGCTCTGCGTGGAGCCGCCTCTCGGTGGTCCCCCTCCACTCACCTTCTTGTGCAGCGTCCCTCTGAAGGACTGCAGGGACCTGCCCACGCTGCCCTGCGACCTCCAGAGGTCGGAGGACAGAATGGGTGGGTCTCTGCAGCCCTCCAGAGGGACGCTGCACAAAAAGGTGAGTGGAGCCAATGGGGAAAGCAGCGTCTTCCCGGCAGTGCAGTTCGCACCACACTGGTGGAAACACGCTGTTTTTCGAAAACCTTGCTTCACGCCGCCCGGGTAAAGCCAGGACGGTGCTGCTGCGAAGCAGCAATGCGTCTTGTGTGAACGCTCTCCCAGGGATGGCGTTTTTGCTGTCCCTGGGACGCTGTATTTGGCCCGTGCGGAAAGGGCCCTAGATTGAACCCATTCTTGCCAGGTACAACCACAAAATGGCTACCATGGGGCCTGGCGCCAGGCGCAAAGTGTTGGGAAGTTCTAAGACAAGCAGCCTTCTATGATGGAGCTAGCTTTACTAGGCTGTTTTGTAGCACCTTCTGTTTTCCTCCCTGCCCTCATGCTACCAGAGGGTATTTTGAAGGCTTATTAAAATCAGTAATTTAAATTACACTATGGTATAAAGGTATGAAAGAATCAATACCTGCTTGATACTGAGGAAGAGGAAAGGCAGGTTTGGTTCTTTGCTTTGGAGAAGAGATGCTTTGGGAAAGAAGCCAGTGAGCACTGGGAAACTACCAAGACCTTTACTCTATAATATTGTCCTTTGTCCTCAGACTGTGCAAGCTGCCTTGGATAAAGCTAGAGAAGGCCGAACCTGCATTGTCATAGCCCACCGTTTGTCTACAATTCAACATTCTGATATCATAGCTGTCATGTCTCAAGGAGTGATTGTTGAAAAGGGCACTCATGAAGAACTGATGGCTCAGGAAGGGGCATACTACAAACTGGTCACCACTGGGGCCCCCATTAGCTGAGCTATTGTGGAAACCCCACAATGTGGTCAAGATTCCACTCGTAAGGAGTACGCTCAAGCCAATATGAAATTGTCAACAATCTCTGTGTCATGCAAAGGAGGCCGTGCGATTGTACAGCAAAAACTCTTTCTCGACTGGTTAGGACTGAATTATTCATCATATAACTTATCCCATTGTGGGCTGCATCCACATAGCAAAGGTTCTCCGTTTTCCTGTTATCTGTGCTGCAGATGCAGAGGCATTCTTATGGGCAACAGGGTGTCCATACCTCCCATACTGGAGGTTTTGTGTGAAGTTTCTTTTGTCCACCAGCATTTCCTCTGCATTCCTCTCCCTGTCCTCATGCTACCATTTTGAAGGCTTATGGAAATCAGTAATTCAAATTACACTGTAGTACAAAGGTACGAAAGAAGCAATACCTGCTTGGAAACTGATATGCCTGTAAAAATCAATACAGTGTAAGGATTATAATGCTGGGCTAGGATCCGGGAGACCCTTCAAGTTTGAATCTCCTCTCTGGCATGGAAACTTGCTGAGTGACTTTGGGCTGGTCACACACTCTCAGCCTAACCTATCTCACAGGGTTGTTGTGAGAATAAAATGGAGGGGTGGAAAACAATGTAAGCCTATCCGGGAACCTATTGGGGAGATATGTGGAGTTTAAATGGAATCAATGAGGGTACATTAATAAATTAGCATCTTCACGTTAATGCTACAGAAATTAAGTTGTTGGCAGTAAAGTCACTTTGGGTGCTGACTGAGAAACAGTAAAAGAACAACAACAGATAAGACAAATGTGTAACTCCTTTGGAACAGGAAATGCTCCTTATAGCACATTTGTCGTGTGTCTTAACACACTAGGCAACCTGATCGTATGATTAGGAACCTGAAATGCTAAACAATTTAGAGCCAGTTAGAGTGTTCAAGTAGAAAATCCTCAGCTTCTATGAAATTCACTGGATCCCTTTGGGCTAGTCACTCTCTAGCTTAGCTTAGCTCAGTGATGGCGAACCCATGGCACGGGTGCCAGGGGTGGCACTCAGAGCCCTTTCTGTGGGCACACACGCAGTCCCCCCCCCCACATCTAGGTTGGCCTGGGCTGCTGGGCTCAATTATTAGCATTAAACTTAAGACCTAGTTTTGAGGAAGCAGTGTAGGTAACCCTGTTAAGAGCTGTTAAACCCCACTGATTTTCATGTGAAGAACTAAAGCACATTTCTTTACCTGGGAGTAAGCTCGGTTGCTGGCAGTGGGGCTTGCTTCTGAGTTAACCCTCCAAGGGTCGTGATTCACCAGTTGGAAGAGTTGCATGGTTGCTTCAAAGCAAAGCCACCAACTACCACCAAGCTTACTCCCAAGTAATGCATGCCTTGAAGCCAACCGGTTTTTCTAAACTAAAACCTCACTATTCAGGTTAAATTGCCGTGTTGGCACTTTGCGATAAATACGTGGGTTTTGGGTTGCAATTTGGGCACTCGGTCTTGAAAAGGTTCGCCGTCACTGGCCTAGCTTCTGACTAGGAGAGTAAAATGGAGAAGGAATGAAGCCCTGGCTCCTTGGGCAAAGGATGGGGCAAAGACATTATAGATAAATGAGACAGACAAGTTTTCATTATAACAATGACTTTTAGATCTGCTGCTTTGAGTCATTTCTTAAAATGATGCTAAAATAGTGCTATGGTGACTACCTAAATTAGTGCTATGGTGACTACCACGACTGGCCTAGTCCAAAGGTACACGGCAATGTATAAACAGCCTACTGTGGTAGATAAGTCCAAGTAACTCAGCATCCTGCTTCTAACAGTGACCTTCCCAGTGGCTCCAGGAAATTTAGTTCCCCTATGAACCTGGAGGTATCATTAAACCATTGTTGTTACTAGCTCCCGTAATTTACCTAATCCCTTTTAAAGCCCTGTAAGCAAGTGGAAGAGAGTTCCATGGTTAGCCACAGTACTGCAGTCAAAGCTGTATGCACAACCTGAGTTTGATCCCAAGGGAAGTTGGTTTCAGGTAGCCAGTTCAATGTTGACTCAGCCTTTCATCCTCCCAAATTTTGTTTTATTAATTTAACACCCAGCAGCTGTGCCACCTCTGGATCTGGATCCATGTTCAATAGGTTCAACAGAGAATCTCCCGGCTCGCAAAACGTCCTTTTACCTGAAAACCACAGAGCAGGTATAAAGGCGGGCACCAGCTATTCAAATTCAAAAGACAGGGCGGAGACGTTCATTCAAACTGCCCCCCCCCAAACAACAGCCAAACAGAATGTGGGACACTGGGGACGTTTGCGAATGCGCAGATACATTTGCAGTGTGAATACAAATGACCCGGATTCATGCGAAACAAACTAGAGTATTTCCTCTCGACCTTCACTCAATTCCTTCACAGACAGAAACGAGCAGCCATGCGAAAGGAGAAACTGGGATAAAATAGACCTGGATTGTAAGATAACAGATTGTAATCTGGTATAATTGGGCCAAGCAGAAACAGCCATTATGAGTCTCATATCAATGAAGATCACAATAAGCAGCAGCATCTCATATAAAATGTCCAATGGGTTTCAGAAACCTTCAGTTTAAACAAACACAGAAGATCTTCTAATAAAGCATAGAGGAATTGTGACTGTTGTGTCATGGAGAGAAACACATCTTACCGTGACGTGCCTATGAACATGCCAGCCTTAGTTGCTGGCAAAATATTAGGAGCAACAACTACCAGACCACGGCTACACAGCCAGTTGATTCTGATTGTGAAAACGTTCCATAATACAAACCTCTATTGTCTTTGTTTACAATATCCTTTGATGGTTTTCAATCACTGCCATCTTTTTTGTTTGCTGTCGTATCAGTGGGCAATTCGCGAGTCCTACATAAAGGGCCCTTATTGTGCAACGGAATAGTCTGAAACAGGGGTAGGGAACCTGCGGCTCTCCAGATGTTCAGGAACTACAATTCCCATCAGCCTTTGTCAGCATGGCCAATTGGCCATGCTGGTAGGGGCTGATGGGAATTGTAGTTCCTGAACATCTGGAGAGCCGCAGGTTCCCTACCCCTAGTCTGAAACAAGGTTCTTATTTTTATTTTAAATTCTCTTTACAAAAAAAGCAGCCATCTCCATTCCTTCAATAATGTTTATGGAAAAAATCTTTCTGTAAACACAAATCTGTTAATTATTTCTCATTTCATTTGGAAACAGACACACAACCAAATGAAATTTTAAAAAAACACAGAAATCCCTTGTGTACCCATTAGCCATTTACAGAGAGTACAGCTAAGAGGGAAAGAATAATTGGGAATGTGACTGGTGAGATCCAGAGAGTATTCCCTAGCCCCTTGCACTGAGTCAGAACTGTTCAAGCACTGCAAATTAAATTCACAAGGTGAAATTCGTCCGAGCAAAATATTCTCACTGCTTGCTGAAGGGCACACATAAACTTTTTTTGGTAAGCATTGCCAGAAGTTCACTTGATACCAGAATATCAGAAATGAGAACATTAGTGATGTCTTCATTAAGGGACAGACTTTTTTAAAAAAGCATATTACATATGTCTGTTCTGCAGCATTTACAGAGTACACCCTGACATGGATGGTCTAGCCAAGACTGATTTTGTCAGATTTTGGAAACTAAGCAGGGTTGGCCCTAGTTAATAATTGGATGGAAGACCAACAAGTAAGCCCAAGGTTGCTTGAGGCGGGCAATGGCAAACAATTCTGTCCGTCTCTTGCTTTGAAAATCCTCTGAGGTTTCCATAAGTTAACTATTGATGGCTTTTCCCACCAATCCTCCTAAGCAGAGTTATGCCCTTCGAAGTACATTAAAGTGTGTAACCCTAACTGGCAGTACAATTCTAAATATCTTTAAATAATTAAAAACAATTTCCACAATGACAAAAAAAACACAAGAAGATGCCTTAAAGTGAATCAGACCCTTGCTACCAGTGACTGTTAACAGCTATGCGTCTTTCAGTATCACCTACTTTCTGTTCCCTCTAACTGGATATGTCTGCAATAGAACCTATAAACCCTATGCCTGCCAAGCAGTTGCTCTACCACTGAGCCGTGTGGCCAGAGGTGTACCTACAATGGGGACATAAGGGGACAAATCTCACGGGCGCCCACCATTGGGGGCGCAGAAAAATATGGGCTCATTTCTATTTGGCAAGAGGGAATTTTTAGTGTTTTTACTTTGTTGGCCAGTGGAGGAACAATTTGTGACTGAATAAATTAAATTAAAATAATAAGTTAGGGTTTGAGTTACGGTAAAGGAATGGGCAGTGGCTCGGGCTTGCCTTAGTGTTACGTTAAGTTCTAGGGCACAGTCCGAGAATAGGGCTAGGGTCAGTTTCAGGTTTTGGGGTTTTGCCTTAACCCTTACACTTGCCTGACTCCTAACCCCTAACATTTTAATTTTATTTAATTTATTCAGACACAAATTGTTCCCAAAATTATAACAAAACCCCAAAACCTAAAACTGACCATAGCCCTATTCTTGGACTGCGCCCCAGAATTCAACATAACACTAAGGAAAACGTGAGCCCCTGCCCTTCCCTTAACCCTAACCCTAATTCTAATTTATTATTTTTATTTAATTTATTCAGACACAAATTGTTCCCAAAATTGTAACAAAACCCCAAAACATAAAACTGACCATAGCCCTATTCTCAGACGGCGCTCTAGAACTCAATGTAACAATAAGGCAAGTCTGACCCACTGCCCTTGCCTTAACCCTAACCCTAACTTATTATTTTTATTTAATTGATTCAGTCATGAATTGTACCCAAAATTGTAAAAAAAACCCGAAAAGTGAAACTGACTATAGCCCTATTCTCGAATTTTATCCTAGTACTCAACGTAACACCAAGCCAATCCTGACGGGCTCCCCTTGCCTTAACCCTAACCCTTATAACGGCGTTACAAAGGCATTCTAACGGCGTTACAACGGCATTACAAAGGAGTTTAAAGGGTGTTGTAACAGCGGTATAACTGTGTTACGACGGCGTTAAACTGGCGTTATAGCGGCGTTACACAAACCCGAAACATAAAACTAACCATAGCCCTATTCTCGGACTGTGCCCTAGAACTCAATGTAACAATAAGGCAAGTCTGACCCACTGCCCTTGCCTTAACCCTAACCCTAACTTATTATTTTTATTTAATTGACTCAGTCATGAATTGTTCCCAAAATTGTAAAAAAACCCAAAAAGTGAAACTGACAATAGCCCTATTCTTGGATTGCGTCCTAGTACTCAACGTAACACCAAGGCAATCCTGACGGGCTCCCCTTGCCTTAACCCAGGGGTAGGGAACCTGCGGCTCGAGAGCCGCATGCGGCTGTTCTGCCCTTGTACTGCTGCTCCACAAGCCGAGCCGCCAGCACCATCCTTGCCTGCCCTGCAGGCAGCAGGGCAAGTGCACCAATTGCCCGCGGCCAGCCGCGCCACAGGCTTCCCCTCTCGCCTGCCCCGTTCGAGTGGGGCGGGTGCTTTCCCAGCCGCTGGCAAGCCGAGCCGCTGGCTTCATCCTTGCCTGCCCTGCAGGCAGCAGGGCGGGCGCACCAAGTGCCCGGCTTCCCCTCTTGCCTGCCCCATTCGAGCTGGGCGGGTGCTTTCTCGGTGGCCGGCAAGGCCAAGCCGCTGACTTCATCCTTGCCCGCCCTGCAGGCAGCAGAGCAGGCGCACCAATTGCCCGGCTTCCCCTCTCGCCCGCCCCGTTGGAGCAGGGCGGGCGCTTTCCCGGCGGCCGGCAAGGCCAAGCCGCCGGCTTAATCCTTGCCTGCCCTGCAGGCAGCAGGGCGGGCGCATCCATGCGCTTCTCAGAATAGCGGAGTAAAAGGTAAAAAACCCCAATATATACAGTGTTATCTTTATTTTAAATGTCAAAAATTATTTGCGGCTCCAAGTGTTTTCTTTCCCGGGGAAAACGGGTCCAAATGGCTCTTTGAGTGTTAAAGGTTCCCTACCTCTGCCTTAACCCTAACCCTTATAATGGCATTACAAAGGCGTTACAACGGTGTTTGAACGGTGTTATAATGGCATTATAACGTCATTATAACGGCGTTATAACTGTGCTACAACGGCATTACAATGGTGTTAAAACGGCCTTATAACGGCATTACACAAACCCGAAACATAAAGCTGACCATACTTCTATTCTTGGACTGTGCCCTAGAACTCAATGTAACGATAAGGCAAGCCTGACCCGCTGCCCTTGCCTTAACCTTCACCCTAACTTATTATTTTTATTTAATTTATTCAGTCAGGAATTGTTCCCAAAATTGTAAAAAACCCCGAAAAGTGAAACTGACAATAGCCCTTTTCTCGGATTGCGTCCTAGTACTCAACATAACACCAAGGTAATTCTGAGCCACTGGCCTTGCCTTAACCCTAACTTATTATTTTCATTTAATTTATTCAGTCATAAGTTGTTCCCAAAATTGTAACAAATCCCCGAAATGTGAAACTGACCATAGCCCTATTTTCGGACTGTGCCTTAGATCTCAACGTAACACCAAGGCAATCCTGACCCGCTTCCCTTCTCCTAACCCTAACCCTAACATTATTTTTATTTAATTTATTCAGTCATAAATTGTTCCAAAAAATTGTAACAAAAACCCGAAGCCTAAAACTAGCTGTATGTATAGACAGTGAATCAATTCATCCATTTAAATCCATCCTACTAATAGTTCTTAAATCAGGAGAGAGATGTAATAGTGAAAATATACGAGTCCTGATGTATCTTTCTCAATAAGTATTCCACATTAAGGTCTCTAGGTGGTTTTCAGCAGTTTGCCTTTTAAAAATGTACTGTTAACAGTTACTATTAAAGTAATTGTACTGTTAGCCCCTTAAGATACCTCTGGTGTGTCTGCCCATGCCTAAACAGAATAATGGTGAATTATGTATATAAGTACATAGATGCAAAAGCTCAGAAGAAAGCAAATAAGCCAAGGTTTCTAATATTAGTCTATAGAAAACTCATCTATCAGTATTTGTAGGTTTTTATACTCTTCAAATTAGATTGTAGTACTAGAATGTTTCACTGTTCCATAGCTTTTATTCCAAATACATAGATGCAAAGTCTTTTTTATCTGTATGAGACTGGGGAAAGATAAAGCATAATCTTTTTGGTTGCCCCCATGAGGCTAAACTTGTGTTCATAGCAAGTGTATGTATATTTTTTTGTCGGTGAAAGCAGGAGGAAAGTGTCACATTTGGTCACCAGTATCAATATGAATACGAAGTATGAATATTTCTTAGTGGGTGAGTTCAGAATACCAGTGGATCACAATGAAGAAATTTGGGATGCTGGATCCCAAAATGGGAACTCAAAATCACATAAACAACTGGCCAACGCATTCTCGATCAACTCCGTGCTTCAGTTAGCCTGTTTGTAGAATAAAAGAAACCAGCCTCACAAAAATGTTATTTATTTATTTTTAAATCTTCACTTTATTTTTACCCTGTCTTTCTCCCCAATGGAAACCCAAGGTGACTTACATCATTCTCCTCTCCTGCATTTTATCAACAACAACAACAAAGTCTTTATTGGCATATAATAAAAATAAAAGGACTATGTAAATAAATACATAGAATACATTAACAAAAGATATTTCAAACAGTAAAATCTCAAAGTTTTAATAAGCTAGGTTAACAAAGCCTCCATTTTATCCTTACAACAACAACCCAGTTAGGTAGGTTGGGCTGAGAGATTGCGACTGGCCCAAGGACACCCAGCAAGCTTTCATGGCACAAGTAGGGATTCGAATCTTGGTCTCCAAGACCAAGTCTGATACTTTTAAGCTTTACACCACACTGGCTAAGATGCAAGAATGTTGTTGCTCAACTGAGTCTAAGACCATGGTGGCAAACCTCCAGATGTTTTGGCCATACTGGCAGGGGCTGATGGGAATTGTAGTCCATGAACATCTGGAGTGCCATAGGTTCGCCACCACTGATCTAAGACATGACAAAACAGACCCCCAAATATATGTATGAGGGGTTTTTTTTGAGATGGTTGCTTCACAAGAGAGAATGTGAATGCATTCAACAGCTTAAGCCTGCTAAATTAACTAATTCAGAAGTCTCAGCTATATTTAAGAAGTCTCCATTATATTTAAGGTAGGGATTTAATGTACAAAAGCAATTTCTATTTTCACCTCAATATTGTACGACTTAAGGCAGGAAGCATATATAAATTCACACATGGGGGAAAAATTACAAGCAACGCATCAGTGCAAAAATATGCGCCCTGCTGATAAACCTGAGAAAACAGAAAAAGTAATTACCCCCCCCCCTCCCCAAAGCATTTGCATATGCTTCTTATTCACCGAAAAAAATACGAAGGCTGATTTTTCTAACAAACAGCAATCTGATATAGATGGCTGGATTGATCAAATTGTTATACATAACTCCTTGATGAATTGTAGACTGGCAATATTGTACATATTCAGTTCAAGACACCCAACTGCTGGACAGATATCTGCAAGTGACATATTTGTATACCCAGAGGTGGGATCCAGCAGGTTCTCACCAGTTCCCGAGAGTGGGTTACTAATTATTTGTGTGTGCCGAGAGGGGGTTACTAATTGGGTCTGCTTTTCCGTTAGAAATTCCATTAGGTGCAAAAATCATAAAGTCCTGTTGTTTCCTATGTGGCTGGTTAGTGAAGGTAGAAAACAGGATAACTCTCCCTGTTGGGCTGTTTTAAAACATGTTTTAGAAATATGGTAAAGTTCCTTGATTAAGGAAAGAATCCTTCTTTTGATTTCTAGAAACAAAATTAAGTATTTGAAAGTATTAAGTATTTGTCAGGCAGTCAATTAGAGGATAAGTAGTTGTTTCTGTTGGCAGTAGACAATAGGACTTGCTATAATGAGTTTAAATTATGGACAGAAAGATACCAGCTGGAAATTAGGAACTTTTTTTTTACAGTAAGAGTTTTTTTACAGTAACAGAGAAATTATTAATGCCTCGCCCCCGGAATGCACAGCTACGCCCCTGTCGTGCCCCACCCAGCCCCATTGGCGCTACGCCACTGTTTGAATCCCACCACCATGGGAACCTGTTACTAAAATTTTTGGATCCCACCACTGTGTATGCCTCTCCCTCAAAATGAAGAATTCATGGGGTAACCTCAAAAGTTTAAGGCACACCTAGGTCACCCAGAAAGTTGAAATATATGTATATACACAGTCGAAGATTTTCTGATTACTGGAAAAGGTCTGACAGGGAATCTGTAAATATATACTTAGAAAGGTGTAAGGGTGATGATAATGCCAAGAAGTATCCCAAAGGATTAAGATACCTGCAGCCTGCAGGCTATCTTGAAACCTGAAATGGAGCATATACAGCCAACAAAACAATATTACATATGCTGGAAAATGAAAATTCTTGCAGCTCACAGTCCAAACTTGGGACATCATTTACCTCATAATAGAGGGAAATATCCAGAAAGCACATTCCACACATAGGTCAGAACCTTGCTTGAACTTGAAGGGACCACTTCTAGTAGTAGCTAGAAAAGAAAATCTATATATTTAAAGTACGAGCTATATTTAGTAGAGCTGGGGTAGAAGCAGTGGTGGGATCCAAAAATTTTAGTAACAGGTTCCCATGGTGGTGGGATTCAAACTGTGGCGTAGCGCCAATGGGGCTGGGCAGGGCACGACGGGGGTGTGGCCGGGCATTCTGGGGGCGGGGCATTCCTGGGCGGGGCTGTGGCAAGGACGCAGCCACTGCGCCGGTCCTTGGGCGGGAAACGAATGCATGCAGGTACAGGCTGCCACGCACGCCGGTGCACCTCCTGCTAGACTGCTTCAAGTTCTGCGCGCTACTGCTGAGAGGAGGGGCGTAACTAAGGCAAAAATCACGTGGCAAAATCACCAATTAGTAACCCCCTCTCGGCACACACAAATAATTAGTAACCTACTCTCAGGAACCTGTGAGAACCTGCTGGATCCCACCTCTGGGTAGAAGGTCAAGTGGACAAAGCACCTTTAGGGGCAAGCATCAGAGTGGTTGTGTGTGTGGAAGGCCTAAAGCTTCAGCTACCCCAGCACACATATGCCCAAGCCTTCCACCATGGTTAAAATGCCGGACCGTCACATTATAAAATTGCAAATTTCAGAATAAAACCTAGGACTTCGTCAATCAAGCCTTCTGGTATGAGAATCTTTTGGATAATATTTGACAGAATGACACTGACCATGGTTCACAGTAGGGTTACCAATCTCCAGATGAGGCCTGGGTTTCTCCTGTAGTTAGAACTGATCTCCAGGCAGCAGTGATCAGTTCTCTTGGTTTAAATGGCAGATTTGGAGGGTGGAGTCTAGGGCATCATAGTCCCTCAGAGCACTTTCCCCTCCCAAAGCTCTACCCTCAGGGTCTGCCCTCAAGGAATTCCCAAACTGGAGCAGGCAACCCTGATTCGAACTGGAACTGCAAAATCACTGCTCAAGCCCTCAGTCGCAGCATAATTTTGAGGGCCCCAGGTTCTCCATGTCAAAATTATCCATGACTTCCATGGAAGTTTTTTTTTCAGCTGACTTCATTATCGCATGTATGCAATATGGAACCAAAGCCACCACAGTGAGAGGGACAGCTGCACTTTTACAGAACGAGAGGATGTAAAACAAATACTCAGTGTGGGTAGGGATCTTAATAAAATCATACAGCTGTAGTATAGCTAAAGAAGCCGCTATGCACGATATTCTGAAACTACCCTGGTGGCCACATTGAACTTTACAACTCGTGACAAACATTTCCGAATGAATGCTGAGGCCTAGTCCGAAGAGGGCACCTAAATTTCTCACCAGGCCCGCAAACGGCGTCGTGTCAATATTGACCCACTCTGGATTCGCACACCATTTTTTTGCCTTGGGAACAGACCACAGAAGATCAATATCAATAAGCTTGAGAACCAAGTAAAAGCCAAGAGCGGAAAAGAAGAGGAACACGTTTGTCTTGATGTATGTTTTTAGACTTGCTGTCTGAATGGATGGTGTATGCTCAAACGCTTCCGCCACAAACATGCCTGTGGATAAGAAGGGTCTCATTAGAAGAGGCAACTTTGTACTTGTTCTTTCAAGACTAAATTCGAGCCTTATCTGTAAACCAGGATTACATTTTCTCCCAAGAAAAAGAGTTGATGAGACTTTTAAAAATATTTAATGTGGAATTGATTCCTCTATATTTGGTGATTAAACATCATGAAATCATAGTGTTACACAAATACCTTAAATGTGTACAGCCTCCATCCCCGTTCTATGCATTTTAGAGATAAATAAAATGTGGAAAAGGGGAAAATCACAGGGGATGGCAGTTCTCATGATAGTCTCAAATGGAAAAAAAATGCCACAGGGATTATGGGCATTTGTGCTGGTTTTACCCATGATCACACATGGCTGTCCACAGCTTGTACACATTTGAAGGCATTTTGGGGTGCTATAGGAGGGAAAAGACAAGAAAATCATTCTTCATGGGTGTAACAAACATAGAGTTGGAAGGGGCCATATAGACCAGTGGTGGCGAACCTTTGGCACTCCAGATGTTATGGACTACAATTCCCATCAGCCCCACCAGCACTGCCAATTGGCCATGCTGGCAGGGGCTGATGGGAATTGTAGTCCATAACATCTGGAGTGCCAAAGGTTCGCCACCACTGATATAGACCATTTAGTTCAACTTCCTGCTCAATGTAGGATCAGCCTAAAACATTCTCGGCCAGCTGCTGCTTGAAGACTGGCAGTGAGAAGAAGTTCACTGCCTCCCTGGGCAGCCAATTCCACTGCTGAACAACTCTTGCTGTAAAAGTTTTTTCCCCTGAATATCCAGCCGGTACTTTTCCGCCCATAATTTATACCCATTATTGGGAGTCCTATCCTCTGCTGCCGATAGGAACGGCTCCCTGCCTTCCTCTGTGACAGCCCTTCAAATACTTAAAGAGAGCAATCGTGTCCCCCCTCAACTTTCTCTTCTACAGACTGAACATTCTCAAGTCCCTCAGCCGTTCCTCATAAAAGCTTGGTTTCCAGGCCCCTGATCATCCTCGTAGCCAGAGGTGGGATCCAGCAGGTTCTCACAGGTTCCCGAGAGTAGGCTACTCATTATTTGTGTGTGCCCCACCCAGCCCCGTTGGCACTACGCCACAATTTGAATCCCACCACCATGGGAATCTATTACTAAAATTTTTTGATCCCACCACTGCTCGTAGCTCTCCTTTATACCAGCTCCATTTTGAAGTGAGGCCTCCGGAACCACCCACAGTACTCCAGGTGTGGCCTGCCCAATACAGTATAAAGCGCATCTCACTCCTGAAAACTCTAGTCTAGATCCAACTCATAGTCTTTGCTTTCTATAGATCCTGTGCCCTTCTTTCCCTGAAACATCATATTATTTCTAATTATCCTTCCCGCAGGTTCTTATTCTCAGTATTCTTCTTGTAGCTATCTTATTTCTGGGATCTTTTTCATGCTTTCCTCTGGGGACATCTACATTTCAAGCACTAGTTATCTTCACAGTTTTTCCTTCCCTTTTGGCCAAGTTTCTGAAGGTTGAACTCTTACTGTTCTCCTAGCAGCTGAAATAGTTGTAGGTATTCTGTGGTGAACTTTATTTACTCCTCCAGCTGTTCTAATCTACATAAGTATACCTATGTTAACACTAAATTTTGTCAATGTCTGACAAAGAATTTACTGCCACCCGAAATTCCTTACGTAACACATCACATTCCACATCACAACATAAACTCCAGAAAAGATGCAGTTTTAAGTTTTAAAAATAATGTTCGCAATTCCGCACAACTAACTGCCAGCAGCAAATGCCAGCTTAAACAGGCCTCCTCACCGTGATCCACATTATTCTAACCCACTTTTCCACAATTTTCATTACTTGTTAAAGAAAAATAAAAGTTATCCGTATTACCAGCAATGACTCCAAGGATGACTTGATGGGGGAAATGGGTTGCAATAAATACTCTTGAGACACATACACCGATCTGAATAAGCCAGAAGATGCTCCATAAGAAAGGCCAAGCAAGTCTGTGAAAGAGATGGCAGGAGAAATGAAAACAAAATCTGAGTGTTTACATTCTGTTTTCATCAAATACATAGAAAAACGAACAAGTGAAAAGAAAAATCCCATGAATAGAATGTGTAACATGAATAAAATGGGGTGGGGGGGGGGGGTTTCATCTTATCTTAGTAGTTCAATAGCTATAATAATTCAAATATTTTATGCAGTTGGGTATATCACAATAATTCATATTGCAATTTAACTATTGAGATTTCAGGGGGGAGCGGGAGGAGGCACTCTTTTCACCACCGAGGGAATTTTAAGAAAAAGTGCTTATTCAACTGCAGCAGAAGAAATCCCGTTGCAATAAGATTAGTGCTTTTTGGAAGGAGGAGAAAGCCTCCACTACAACACTGGGAAGATACTACCCCCCCAATCTAACAATCCCATTGAAGCCTGCGATTCATAATCCTACGGACATCCCAATCCCAGCTTGTTGATAACTGCAATCACTGGTGGAAGTGAGAGGGTGAGGAAAACGGCCAATCTGCCATTTGGAGCCAAACGTCCTGTTTTCAAATACAAGAAACGACAGCATTTTTGTGATGAGTCTCTGTTTATATTGATAGAGCACTAGAATATATAACAAATATTGAAGTGATAACAAATCTGAAAAGATTATCTGCCTGCTGTTTGCCCACTGATCTGCCTTTCGGCACACTCTCCCAGTCCACAATCCTCCCTTTTCCACATAGGCTGTGATTCTGGCGATGTGTTCTGCTTGACACGGCATCTGTCCAAGTGGATGACTGTGTCCAAATGCTACTTGTCTGGATCAGAAAACAGTTGGCAGGAGGGGGGAGGAAGCAATCAAGGCAAAATGAGGAGGAGCAGGGGCAGGGGAAAAGGCATGCACAGAAGTGTGAAGGAGGGTGAGGGGTGAAGGTAGATAGGCTGGTGGTGGGCAGAAAGAAGATGTCTGGGGTAAAGCTGTGCTAACTGGTAAATCACCATTGCTCTGGCGGCAAAGAAAATGAAACACTTAAAGTGGTGTTGCTTGGCACAGGGAAGCTGGTAAGTGAATGTGGGGCTCAGAGAAATAGATACAAGAAACCTTGCTCCAACATACATTTACCCTTGCCACGTGGCAGAGACGTGTGCATAATCGGCCTTAGAGACAGTTCCCTTCCTGTTTTAATTGGCGGTTTCTGCACGGGCTGAAAGCAACAGCTTCAGCCCAGTAAAACACCATTTTGGCAGGGACCCTTCGCACAGGCGCCGCTGCCAAATCGATGCAGCAGCGCTCTGTGCCCGCCAAAACGGTGTTTTTGAAACTCGCTTGGGGAGTGAGTTTTCCTGCAAATGCCAGCTTCCATCCGCTGCCATGTGAACAGCAGTGGGTGGAAGCCGGTGTTTTCCCCTCTCCTTCCTGGCCCCAAACACCTCCTAACCTTCTGCTGGCAGCTGTCGCTCTGCTGTCGCTCTGAGGAGGCCAGGAGACATGCCCCCTGGCCACCGGTGCTTCAGCCGTCGCTCTGGCCATGGGCGCATGTCCCCTTCCCTCGTCAGAGCTACGACAGAGCAATGGCTGCCAGCAGAAGGTAAGGAGGCATTTGGGGACGGGGAGGGGAATATGCGGCTTTGTGGAGCTTGCTCCAGCAGCTGGGTATTCCATGGGGCCATTTGTGCGAACGGCCCTAGAGCCTACATCGGCATGATTAATGCTGATGCAGGCTCTCTCCCGTGGCTGTGCAGAAACAGCCATTATTATCCCCTCTCTACACTCCATGGCACATACCTTGTTCTCTTTCAGTCCCTAAACTATCAGTTATTGCTTCTTTTTCTGTACTCTACATACATAAGTCCAGAGGCGGAGCGAGGGGAAACTCTGCCTGGGGTGCGCGCGCGCGCTGCGCCCCTGACATGACGCCACACATCCCACCCCGGAAAGCTCCTGGAACACCCCCTCCACGGCCTGGCCACGCCTCCGCTGCAGCTCTGCCCAGGGCGTTGCGCCCCACCCCGCCCCGTTGGTACTATGCCTCTGCACTATGCCTCTTCACTGCCCCCTTTTTCATTTTGTACTCCAATTAATTTACTTTTCTTGTCCTGCTCTGCTATAGGATCTCTTCATCAATATTTCCATAGCTCCCTTATTCCATTTCCCAACCACACAGCGATCCCTTCAGTCTTGCCTCTCAGCTATCTCCTTTTTTCTTTCTTCCCCCAATCCTCTCGCATCTAAAAGCATGACAGGTTTCTCTTTCTCTCCACTGTACTAGGCTCTCTTCCTCTTTTCATCTAGTGAATCTCTCCCCATTTCCTCTCACACATTTCCTCTCATTTGGTGGTTCCGTATCCCTTACTCTTCTCTTTTTGCCCCCCACAGGTCTTTTGGACCCATTGGTCTTTTGGACCCTATTTCTTCTGTCCACTTTATGGTCTAGTTCTGTGTTTGACCCTTTCCGGACTTTATGAGCAATAGCAATCTGTGCTTTTAGGAAGTGATAGAGATGGCCCATAACAGTAAATTAACAGACTGGGAAAACAAAGTCCTGCTGAACGACAAATGTCTGAATCCAGGAAAAGGAGAAATAATGAAGACATAGTGATAACAGGCATTCTTCCATTCCCTGGCCCACTTTTGATGGGTCTGGGCAAGTCTTAGATGTAATCTCAAGGGTAGGAAATGGCTAGAAGTGAACAGAAAGCTGATCACAGTCAATATGTGTACCAAATGAAAAGCAAACACCTGCTAGAGATTTTGCTGCTGTCCCAAGCAATTCATAATAAAGAGCTAACAGTAGTTTAAAAGTCATCCCTTGTTTGTGTTTGGACATGGCCCATCAATCAGCACATCAATCACTAAGAGCAGAGATTCTGAATTTTGAAAGGAGACTGACCTATGCAGAGTAATAGTCGATCTATCTTTCTGTCTCGATCTATAGCTGAGGACTGCCGACACCATTACATACCAGATGCACGAGGATCCCATGGCGTGTCCTGAGGGGCTTCCTGTGAAAACGACAGAATGGCGTAGAACTTTTCTCTCTTGCCTAAAAGGATAGTACATCAGAGTTCCCATTTCCTGCCTAATCAGTTGCCTTAACTGATGTTATTTATGACATTTATACCCCTAGTCCTTCTCCAAAGAGTCTAGAGCTTCCCAGATGTGTTTCTTAAGTGTTTTTCAGGAAGCTTTCAAGATTCAACTCGCTTTGACAGGTTGAGCCTCCTGATCATTCTCAAGACTAAGTTGTGTTACAATTACTATATGCCTGAAGTGACCCTTTCCACTCTGACGGCCCACTGTCCACCAGGGTACTGCAGACCTACATTTAGGTGCCTTGGTATCACTAAGGCCTTGGTATTACCAGGCTTCTCCACACAACTGCTGCTCTAGACAAAAACAGAAATAGGGGCCTAGGCTCTGTCTTTTAAAGACAAATCTCTCAAACAGTTGTGAACAGTCTTGGCATCTACCTTGCAGGAAAATACAACCTATTTGTGGTGCTGATCATAAACTGATAGATTTATTTTCAAAACCTACCATTGATCATTCATTCTTTGCCTCAACTGGACTGTTTGTTCATTAACAAACATGGTATAGTGGTTAAGAGCAGGTGGATTCTAATCTGGAGAACCAGGTTTGATTCCTCGCTCCTCCACCTGAGTGGCAGAGGCTTATCTGGTGAGTCAGATGTGTTTCCTCACTCCTACATTCCTGCTGGGAGACCTTGAGCTAGTCACAGTCCTTCGGAACTCTCTCAGCCCCACTGACCTCACAAGGTGTCTGTTGTGGGGAGAGGAAGGGAAAGGAGCTCGTAAGCCAACTTGAGTCTCTTTACAGGAGAGAAAGGTGGGATATAAATCCGAACTCTTCTTCTTCTTAAATATCCCTGATGTTTGATTGACTTGGTTTATCATATTTTGTAGTCTGCCTTGAGTTTATGTGTAATTGAAATTAACATCAACAATAATTGATATCTTCATGTGTGCATAGTATCTGAACAGCCCCCTTATCTCAGTGTCATATGAGGGCCAGTTTTTGTGGGCCCTGGGCATTAGTGTATAACCCTTTTACCCACCCTTTGATACAGCCTCTTTGGGCCTTCTAACTATACCCCTTCCATTTGGCCCCTCCCCTTTGACTGTAATTTTTCTTCTTTGGCCATGAAAGCCAGAGAGAGAGAGAGAGAAATATGCCTTTCATGATTTTTAAAATAAAATTGGCACCTGTCTGCAGCATTCATCCCCAGTTGTGAGAAAGTAAAATACAAAGAACACATGAGATTGTTGCTTTTGTAGAACACAAGCTTTCATTCCTTTGGCACCATTATGATAGCTTTGGATGCAAATATTAGATACCAAAAAAAAATACTTTTCTATCAATCTGCCAACACAATCCTTTTCCTGTTGTATCTGTGGAATACAGAAATTCCACACAAAAGTTTCCTTGATGTCTAGTTAACAAAGACAGGAGTGAGTGTGATAAAGAATGGGTAAATTTGTCTCTTCAGTCCTTTGGTGAGAGCTTAGCAGATGCTTGTTTTCATACATAAACCATCACCATGAAGTAAGAGAGATGACATTTTGTACTGTAGTGTGAAGTTTGGAAGTTCTGAGAAGAGAAAAACGATTATTTCACAGCAAGGGTGGACCTCGTCGTCTGCCCTACCTCAGCCAATTCCAATAGTACTGGTTAGATGGACAGAATTTACTTCCTGCCATTATTCCTTCTTGTAAAGTCATGTCAGATGACTCACAGTCTACCACTGAAAAATAACAGCTAAAATAATATTTTCAAAATACAAGTGAAGACTATTAAGGGAATGTTGTCATGAAGGAATTGTTGTCATGGAACAATTGAATCCTATTGTCTTAGCACTTCACAGAAATATGAGCATCTCCAATCCCTGATATACCCTTTAAAATTTGACACCTGTTTGGAAATTGCACAACAGTGAAGTTGCCAATATCTCTTACCTGGTCCTGTTTCACATGTTATAGGAAATTGCTCGAGACATGGGATTGATTGGTTTGGATAAATCATTGTTTCTTGAACCCACCAGTATGGACGGTGACCAAATAAAATCCTGCCAGAGAAAATACATTCTTTAATTAACATAGAAAACTCAAAACACTGTTCAGCAGCCAATCCTGGCATATTTTAAATTATTTCAGTTCTTCTTACTTGATAGCTAAATGAAAATCACCCGTATTTTGCTAAAGCGGAATTCTTAAAAATTTCCTGATGCGGTTTCGAAGAAAAAAGACTATCGACTCGTCATTCAAAGCCAACATATTAAAAGATCCCACATTCTTAATTTTATTAAGTTTCCAGAGAAACAGCAGACCTTACCATTTAAATATAAGATTGAACCAATCACCGATCACTGCCACCCATATCATTTTTGTACCAACCACTGGATTCAGCTGGAACCAGAGAGGAAAATAAATTAAAAAAATATTCCGAGGATCTCCGACGTGTGACATGAAATTTAAAAAACTCTGGTAAGACCTGTAATCCTTCTGCAAATGTTGAATTATGAGCACTCCATTACTATGGAGGAGATCCATCCTAACCAGTTTCAAAAAAAATGTCCCTCAAGTGAAACGAGTTTCCCTTTGCTCGTTAGCTCAAACGGCAGAATTAAAAACCATGGAAGAAGAACAGTTACGGAGATGAAAGGGCTACCTGCCTGCTGGTTTTGCTTTTATATTGTCCATTCTAAAACATGTGACTCTTTGCAAAAGACGCACGAACCTACCCATTTTGGAGACCGGTGGGTGTGGGGGTTGCTGTTTGAATTAAAAGAAGGAAGCCGAGGGATGTGCTGATCTCCGGCAAACGGGCAGCAAAAGTGCGCAAATGCTACATACATGTCTTATATAATCACGGCAGGAACAGTTGGGCCGTGTTTACTTGACATTTTTTGCACAGTTCATTTCTCCAAAGACTGGCCGTGAGTATATTTGATTAACTGCTACTGTGGCTGGTATAAAGACCAGGAGAATCATTGCTCTCCGAATAACTCATTAGTGAGTCACATTTTTATTTGAAATCAGAAAGTGCCTCTTTTACTGAGCTCATCACGTAGCATAGCCTACGCCTTTACATTATGATCAGATACTGGGAAAATACCTACAGCAACAAGATCCCTTTAAGTAGTCTTCCCAAAGAAGAGAGGGTTTGTGTGTGAGTGTTTGGGGGACCGGGGGGGGGGGGGTTGCTGTTAAATTTTGCACAAACCATTATGCTGGTCAAGAACATATCATGTACATTTAACAGAAGGCTACTATTAACAGTTCATGTTGAATTCTTCCCCATAATCATATCATATCATAATGTAACCATGTAAATATTTTGAGTCTGGTTGGCAGGCAATGTGGAATTGGCATGGGTGAACACACAACTGATTGCATCAACATTTTCCATCTTCTGGGCAGTCTCCTTTGTGTATTCCCTCGTCCAAGAAGGGATAGTGGCCTTGGGTCCAGAAGATCTCCTGGACTTACAACTTCTCTCCAAAGAGATCAGTTCACCTGGGGTAAATATCAGCTTTGGAGGGGGGACTTTGTGGTGTTATACCCTGCTGAGGTCCAGCCACCAAATCTCTGGGAATTTCCCATCCTGAAGCTGTCGACCCTATCACAAACACTCTGGGTGGTGGTACCATCTCACGGCAAGCTTTAGGAAGCAGATATAAAACAGTTCTGTTTGAGAGGGTATTTGCCAAAGCCCCTTTGAGGCTAACATAGTTATTCTGGTTGATGTTAGGGCTGTAATGCTATTGTTTTGGCTTTGTCTTTGCAGTGTACTTACTTTTGATAAAAGTCGAGGTAGGCCATTTGGATCCCTCTTTGACAGGAGAAAGGCGTATTGAAAATATTTGAATGAATAAAATCACAAAACAGGGTAAATTATTTTACACATTATGTAGAAGAAGAAGAGTGTGATTTATATCCCCCCTCTCTCTTCTGTAAGGAGACTCAAAGGGGCTCCTTTCCCTTACCACCTCCTTTCCCTTACCACCTCACAATAAACACCCTGTGAGGTAGGTGGGGCTGAGAGAGCTCAGGAGAACTGTGACTAGCTCAAGGTCACCCAGCTGGCATGTGTTGGAGTGCACAAACTAGTCTGAATTCCCCAGATAAGCCTCCACAGCTCAAGCGGCAGAGCGGGGAATCAAACACGGTTCCTCCAGATTAGAGTACACCTGCTCCTAACCGCTACGCCACTGCTGCTCCATATGTAGGAGAAAATAAGCCCAGAAGCCGTAGTGCTGAAGATACCATAGTGGTGGAAGAAATAAGTCAATGTTGGAATGCCTTTTGAGGTAGCAACCTCATGTTGAAATAACATGAAGTTTTACTGTAAAACATAGAGCTGGGGTCCCCAACATGGTGCTCCTTGGTTTGTGCCCACTGACACCTTTTCTGGTACCTACCAGGGGTTTTTATGAAGTGGTAGCTGCTAGGTAGGGCTTTTGTCCAGAAAAGCTTCTGACTGATTATTGAAGCTTTGATTGGTTACACAGACCTTTTAAAATATTGCTTTGGCGGCAGTTGTTACCACAGCACAAGGATCGGCAGTGTATTGCTGAAGTTACATTGTGGCAATCAATTCCAAACATGTCCACAGGCTCAAACATGTCAGGGACCCCTTGTTCAAGAAGCTGTAGCGACTTCCAGTTGGATCCGGAAGATCCCAGTTGGAATTTGACAGCAAGGACCTAGAACTCCAAGGTCTTAGACCATACTTCTTCCGCTGATACCCATTGCTTTTGCTGTGACACAGTAAGTTTTGTCAGTTTCACTTGGGTGAAATGATGATTGAGCTCTGTGTGGTTGTAGCTAGTAGCTATGGAGAGGGACAGCCCTGCTAATTCTCAGGCTCTTCATTGGTCCTAAGTACCTGCTTTTACCACATGGGGATGTATTCAGACAGAATATTCAGAAATGAAAATGAACATGATAAAATGACTGCATGGCAGCCTTGTCATAACAAAAATGAATGGGGAAACTGGTTTTAACTTGGTTGCTTTGTGAGCATTCAGGGTAGGAAAGAAAAGGAAGAACAAGTCTTATCAGCTGAATTCAAGAAATAGCAAAAAACACAGAATGTACTATGAAGTCAATGCAGATACAAAGTGAACAGCCCAACTGTAACCCCTTAATTTTCAGGAGCACTCACTGTCCCAACTGGATGATCAGAACTGCGACTAATAACAAAAACTAAAAGCCAATAATAGTGGTCTAGAATTGTTTCTTCATTAAAATATGAAGCCCACACCTTTTGAAAAGCTATACCATTTACAAGTTGTGTTTAATGGAAGAGTAAAAAACTACTGTGCATTTCAACATAATGTAAGACAGCACCTGATGAACTTAAAGGACCTCATCTACAGATAGCTAGTTGACATTTACTCGAGCCTCGATAAATGTGTTTGCAGAAGCCTTTTAGCAGATTCAGTCTAGGTTTGATGAAAAGTACAACAATGAGGATTTGAACCATTAATGCTCTGTTTCTGAGAGGTGTTTGTAATGACTCAGCTACTTGTTCTATCTCCTCCCGCCTACTATTTGTTAGGTCTTGATCCTTGAGTCAATAAGCAGTCTCTGGATTGTTGATCAGTACTGTTTGTTGGAAAGGTAAGGAAGCACCTGGCTTTTGCCCCCTTTCTTTATTCAGAAACAATCCTACCTCCCATTTTCCCAAAGAATGTATGAAAGACTTATCGGTATTTGGCCTCGCAGTGCCCCAGGGCTGCCCCAGGGCAGGCAGGGCATGGCATAGTAGCAGAAAACCTGCTGCATGAAGAAGGCCCAAGGTTTAATTCCCAGCATCACCATGTAAAACCATATACCGTGTTTCCCCGAATATAAGACAGTGTCTTATATTAATTTTTGCTCCCAAAGATGCGCTATGTCTTATTTTCAGGGGATGTCTTATATTTCTGTATTCTGTTCATCAGGCATTCTTCCAAATAAAAACTTTGCTACGTCTTACTTTTGGGGGATGCCTTATATTTCGCACTTCAGCAAAACCTCTATTACGTCTTATTTTCCGGGGATGTCTTATATTCGGGGAAACAGGGTAGTAGGTGATAGAAAGAACTCGGAGACCTTGGAAACGCCTGCCAATCAGAGGAGACATTACTGACCTTGATAAACCAATATTCTGACTAAGTATAAGGCAGCTCCATGTGTTCATTATTTTGCAGGAGAGCCATAGGCACAGACAGCTAGATAATCTCATTTTTTTTCACATGGTTTAAAATCAAAACTCTATAGCCAACAGAAACTAAAAGCTGCAAGTGAGCTTGTCACTGAAATTCCTAGAGAGTCTTCTCTGTGTGGTTATAGAGAAGGTCTGAAGGTTGAACTGAAGTGGGATAGGTAAACTCACCCCTATCTAGCATGATGCAGTAAACTATTCATTTATGGGTCTTGTATGCTGCCTTCCCCAATGAGCTCATAACATTTCCATAATACATGAACAGAATAATTTGGAACATGACCAATATAATACATTTAAAAACTATAAAGACATTAAAGACATTTTAAAATATTGAAAACTAACTTTATGGCGTTGGGAAAATAGTACTGGGGGGCAGGGCAGAGGAGACCAGACTGATGAAAAATCATAGCCACCTCAACCATATGCCTGGTGGAACAGCTCTGTGTTACAAGCCCTGTGGAACTGCATCAAGTCCCACAGGGCCCTGGTCTTACAGGACAGTGCGTGTTCCATCAGGTTGGGGGTAGGACCAAAAGTCCTGACACTAGTTGAGGCTAGCTGGATGTCTTTTGGGCAAGGAACCACTAGTAGGTTTTCATTTGCAGATCGTAATGCTCTTCAGGGGCGTATCTGGAGAGATGGCCCCATAGGTTCGTTGGCCCCAGATCTTTTTGGGCTTTGAAGGTAAGTTCCAGAACCTTGAACCTGCTCTGGTATTTCACCTGAAGCCAATATAGCCGGCGAAGCACTAGTTGAACCAGTGTCCGACATGGAGTCCCTGAAAAGACCTGAGCTGCTGCATTCTGCACCAGCTGAAGAAGAGCAAGTTGCAGTAATCTAGCCTAGAAGTGACTGTTGCATGGATCACTGGGGCAAGGTCGGTTTGTACAGGTAAGGTGTCATTGTCTCACCTGGCATGGCTAATAAAATGCAAGTTACCTATACCACCTGAGCAGTGGTGGGATCCAAAAATTTTAATAACAGGTTCCAATGGTGGTGGGATTCAAACAGTGGCACCGCCGCACACACGCACCTCCAGTCCCTATTGGGCAGGGAGGTTGCTTTAGTAACCCCTTCTCGGCACTCAGAAAAAATTAGTAACCACTTCTAGAGAAGTGGTGAGAACTGTTTGGATCCCACCTCTGCACCTGAGCCTCCATTGTCAGGGAGGCATCAAGGAATACCCCCAAACTCCTGACTTTAGGATTCCTGATTATAGATGCAAGATTCAACTGCATTCCATCAAGAGTTGGTAATTGGCATCTTCCACCTAAGCCTCTCCGTCCCAGCCACAGGGTGGGGGGTTAATTTTTATGCTATTTTATTGTTGTTTTAATTGTTATATTTTGTGATGTTTTATTATTGTTGTTGTTTTTAACTTGTGCACCTGTGTCTACCGATACAGGTATGAGGCAGGGTATAAATGTTTATAACCAGCTAACTAATAAAAGTTTGTGTAATGGGTTTTACACCATGAAAGTGTTTTTAAGATTACAATGTAATTTCCTGGCAGTAAAAAAATGTTAAAACTGGCAACATAAAATATAAAATGCGAGCCATTAAAAATTAACAGGAGCAGAAAGCAAGTCAACGTCAATAACTCAAGATGGGAAAACCTTAACAGTTAAAAGCTTAGCTGATTTCACCAGTATCCTTACGTAATCTTCAGTCTTCCAATACAATTAGCAACCCTTGTCCAAACAGTCAGAGTTAGAAAGGTGCATGCCAGCTGTCTGGGGAAAGGATGGGGAGGGAATTAATTAATGAAAATAGATGGTGTGTAACTAATGCAAAACACTTGCTGTGATTCAGCATAAAATCCCGCATTGGTTAAAAATAACTTATATTTTATGAAGAAACTACATTACAAAAGTATTCAGTTCCATAAAATCTAGTGGGCAGCCCACAGACTGTTGCAACACAAGTGTGGGTAATATTGAAATATACTTCATATTTGACAAGTTGAACTTTCCAAGAAAAGTTGGTATTCTGTAAAACCATTGTGAGAATCCAGAGTGCCTCTGTATTGTTCAGATTAAAGCTTTTCTAAAATGTTAGAAGTTATTGAAGCTCCCAGAAGGACAAAGAAATCTCACTAATAAAACAGTCAGACAGAAAACAGGCATTTGATTTTCTGCTTTCTGTCTTTCATGTAAACCACAACCTTGTCATCTTCGTAACTTGTATTTTATGTTTCATCCCACCTTGAATGTCAGGTATGAGAATTGGATAACTAAATCCTCTGCTTCTGCAAAGAGAACAGAGAAGCGGAAGCCGGAAGGGGCAGATAAATGTCCTGATCCTACACTATTTGAGGCAGGGGTAGGAAACCTTTAAACCCCACTTTAAAATAAATGCAATGTCTACCTGTAGAAGTCATTGGTACACTGCCCAACAAATTTGGGGAGATGAGTCAAGAGTTATACTTGGCCAGATACAACTTGCAGCCAGCCAAACCCTGGCAACATTCCAGGTAAGGGCATCAAGGTGAAGCCCTTGAATAGAGGTGTCATCCTTGAGGAAGGACCTAGAATAGGCTTGTTCATTCAGTAAAGCTGAATCAGCCAAAAAAAACCCATCCCAAAAAACCCAAAAACCATATTTGGCATTAGAGCTTTTTCAGGTTTTTCTAGGAGCTGAATTCTGACTTGGGGGTGGGGGGGGGGGGGGGGGGGGTTCTAGGAACCGAATTTTTAAAAACTGGGGAAAAAATCCAGTGCCAACTAGTAAAAAAATAAATAACCCAAAAAAGGATTTCCACAAATCTCTCATTATTTTTAGAGATTTGGAAAATTCCTTCATAATAGCTAACACCATGATGTCACTTTGGGGTATGAAATTGGAAGTGACATCATGGTATAGCGCAATGGTTGTTTCCACAGTCTCCATCCAATATTCCAAGGAGTTTCTGGGGTGGGGATGGCAACCCTAGATGTCAGTGCCTCGGTTGCTTGGTTGGAGATTTGGTATTGGTTGCTGAGCAAAATGGTTGGTGTGCCATTATCAGGACACTTGGGATGGGGTAATGGTAGCTTGTAATGTTCCTTCAAACTTCTGTCTGGCTACATGTTACAGCCCTCATTCACTGGTAGGTTTTGGAGACCTCTCAAATAGGATACATGAAAAACCTTACAATCTTTTGAAGTCTGCACAGGGGAGTAATGCCCATTGGGCAAGGTGGGCATAACTTTACCCCCCTGAACCAAATTGCACCAAGCTTGGGGGGGTGCCATCAGGACAGTCTCCAGATGATACCCTAAAATTTTGGTGCCAATATGTCCAAAAATGCGCCCCCTGCAGGAACATCCCAGAAATTTGCCCAAGAATCTTTGTTCTGCATTGAGTTTTCTGTATTGCTGTCAATGGGGGTTGCAGGCTGGGGGGGGGGCACATTTCTGAAGGCACAGTCTCAAAGCTTTCAGGGTCTCATCAGAAGACTGCACTAATGATACCCCCCAAGTTTGGTGCTGTTTGGTTCGGGGGGGGGGGCAAAGTTATGGACCCTCAAAGGGCGTGCCCCATCCCCCATTCTTTCCAATGGGAGCTGAGATGGAGGCTGCCCTTTTGAGGGTCCATAACTTTGTCCTCCCTGAACCAAACTGCACGAAACTTGCAGGGTAGCATAAGGACAGTCTCCTGATGATACACTGAAATTTTGGTGGTGATTTGTCTAAAAATGCACCCCCTGCAGGTACCAATGACCTGGTGCAAAAAAAAATTTTGGTCATGGTGGGGTGGCTGCCAATGGGGCGGGTTTTGCCCAGGGCTCCAGTTTGTCTCGTTACGACCCTGAGTCTGCAATATTATTGGTTTGCAAAATGAAGCAAAAAAACTCTCTTGTGTATTCAATTCCTCAAACAACCAAACACAGAGGCATTCAAACCTTCTATTTTCAGGTTAACGTGGATTCTGTTCCACGTTTTCGAATGTAAAATGATTTTGCAAGGGTTGCTAGCCGAACGGATTGCAAAGAATAATCCAATATGGTGGCTACGCTTCCACCAATACCCGTCTCCCAACACCCATCTTCTGAGGTTCTCTAACACAGTTTGGAAAGAACTGAAGTAAAGCAAAAAAAAAAGCTCATCAAAGTAAACATGTTGTGTCGGCTAAGATCATGTGTTGCTAAGCAAATGTTTGCAAGGAGAAAGAAAAGCAAGGATTAGCTGTATTAGCTGAAGTCCACTTACCTTTGGTACATGGCGTTCTTGGGTTTTTTGTTTGTTTTGTTTTGATGAAGATAGCAATGACATCAATTTCAGATTTCACAGTGTTTGCTGCCATTTGAGGAAGACTTGTGAGACCTTTCTGAAATATATGGTGCTTTTCTATGAGACAGAGTGAGGAATAGGTAGGGTTGCCAGGGACACCACATGGGGGGTGGGGGTAGGGTTGCCAATCCAAGCAGAGAAACTCCTGGAGATCTGGGGATTGAGTTTGGGAGGTACAGGGACCTCAGTGGGGTACAATTCCATAGAACCCACCCAGTGGTGGGATCCAAAAATTTTAGTAACAGGTTCCCATGGTGGCGGGATTCAAACTGTGCTGTAGCACCAATGGGGCTGGGCGTGGCATGACGGGGGCGTGGCTGGGAATTCCTGGGGCGGGGCATTCCTGGGCGGGGCTGTGGCAAGGACGCAGCCGCTGCGCCGGTCCTTGGGCGGGAAACAAATGCACGCAGGCTCAGGCTGCCACGCACGCCGGTGCACCTCCTGTTAGACTGCTTCAAGTTCTGCGCACTACTGCTGAGAGGAGGGGCGTAACTAAGGCAAAAATCACGTGGCAAAATCACCAATTAGTAACCCCCTCTCGGCACACACAAATAATTAGTAACCTACTCTCGGGAACCTGTGAGAACCTGCTGGATCCCACCTCTGGAACCCACCCTTCAAAGCATCCATTTTTTCCCAGGGGAATTGTTTCCAAGGGAACTGTAATTCCAGGGGAGTCTCACCTGGTGGATGGCATCCCTAGCAGTAGTTATTCATACTAAAGTGAACACCATTTTTGCCTATTTTAATAAGAATAGAAAGAGGGGGGATTCAGAACTATAGGAATTTTTTTCCAGTTCAAAATGGTCACATTTAGATATTGCATTCACTCGGTCAATTTGGAAAGCTACAATACTTGACCTTCAACAGGAAGGGAGAATTGGCAACCAAGCAATGTTGAAATCCGTGGGAGGAACCATCGCTATTTCTCTTTTAAAGCTTCTCACTGGTTATTAAGAAGGAGGAGGAGGAGTTTGGATTTATATCCCCCCTTTCTCTCCTGTAGGAGACTCAAAGGGGCTGACAATCTCCTTGCCCTTCCCCCCTCACAACAAACACCCTGTGAGGTGGGTGGGGCTGAGAGAGCTCCGAGAAGCTGTGACTAGCCCAAGGTCACCCAGCTGGCGTGTGTGGGAGTGTACAGGCTAATCTGAATTCCCCAGATAAGCCTCCACAGCTCAGGCGGCAGAGCGGAGAATCAAACCCGGTTCCCCCAGATTAGATACACGAGCTCTTAACCTCCTATGCCACTGCTTCTCCCTTGTTAACCCTTGTTAATTACCATGTTGTAGAATGTTACCAGAAAATCAACACTTTCACAGTCCTGGTCAGGGCTGTGTTAAGGCTCTGGTTGATCCTAGGAGCAGAATAAACCAGCGGAGCCCTGTGTTTAACTTTCCTTAAGTAGAAACAACTGTAAGCATAGTTTATATTGAAACAAAAATCATCTATGCCTTTTTGGCGCAGGTTTTCTTCAACATTAGGAGAAATGATCTCCCTGGTAAGAGAGAAGTGCTTCCACCTTGATCAGCAGATTACCACCCTTTCTAATACTTGTCAGTAGGGTTTTTCTGTGTGTTGTATCTTTCCCTCAAGATCAATTGTCACTGTAGAGAGTATTTCTGCAGTTGATGAAATAAGCATGTGGAGTATGTAAGTGAAGTCAAGAAGAGCATGTGATATGTGCCAGCTGCAGTTTTGTAATTTTTTTTACCGTCCTGTCCTAACCAAATGATGGCAGCCATGTCGGGTTTTTCAAGGTTTTGTAATAACAGTGATATCAGCCATGGATAGGCTTCCCACCTCCTCTTCTTGCCACCTCTCAGCTGGGAAGGAGGAGAGTGGTAAGTGCAGCCATCAGTATTGGCAGGGAAGAGCCATCGTTGTGATGTCGAGGACTCTCTAGTATGTGGCAAAATCATAGAGTTGGGGCTGAATGCTAGCACATCCCTAGTATCTTGATGTCATCACTTCCGGTCACTCTGGAAGTGATGTCATCACTGCTCCAGAAAAATCAGTACATTGATGCCAAGGTTGTACAAGAGCGCATTTGGAGTCTGGATCTTAAAAGCCGAGTGGAGATTGGGTGGTCAGCCCCATTTTAAAGTCTGGTACTTTTACCAATATACCAAACTAGTCCAAATTATGTAAACTACCCTGTTTCCCCGAATATAAGACATCCCCTAAAAATAAGACATAGTAGAGGTTTTGCTGAAGTGCGAAATATAAGGCATCCCCCGAAAGTAAGACATAGCAAAGTTTTTGTTTGGAAGCATGCCCGACTTACAGAATACAGAAAAATAAGACATCCCCTGAAAATAAGACATAGCGCATCTTTGGGAGCAAAAATTAATATAAGACACTGTCTTATATTCGGGGAAACACGGTATGTAGGAAAGTGGAAAGCTTATCTGTTTGTGCCTTTTTCAAGGGAAATGGCCTTGATGAAAGTTGGAAGGTTGCCTCTCCTACTGTCAGTTTTGAGGTTCCTGAGTGAAAGGTATACTACCGCTCTTTGTGCTTGTTTGTTTAAAGCAGGCATATAATAGGTGCACTTGGTGTGGGATCTTTTGGCTCTTCCAGACCCGTTACTTGGCTATGTCTTTGCCTTTTCTTTCCAGCCACATTCATCCCTGGAATAAGCTTTCCCTAACCTAGTGGGACCTTCTATTCCCTGAAGCAGGGCTGACCTGTTTGGCAAGCTGCTTCTTTGTGTCTTTTGATAGCTGCTCTTTCTTTTGAAAAAGGAAGGTGCGATAAAGATAAATCAATCAGTTTTGTGTTAAAGCTGCCAGTCACATCCTTGTGAATAGATAAATGATAACTAAGCAACTGTTTGGAACTCTTGTACAAAATCAAGGTGCAAATAGTAGGTCCTGTCTGCAGGCACTTATGCAATGGTGAACTAACTGATGGTTTGGATCTGGATCAGTACTATAGAAGTTATTTCTGTAGTGATAGAAAGAGAGAGCAGCTTAGAGACCAACAAAATCCAAGATATAAGCTTTTGTGAATCAAAGCTCGTTCTGTCAGAGACTCATTTGTATAGTAATAGAAACTCCTAGCAGCCACTAGAGGTCATTAAATAATTCTAGTAAAGTTGCTTTAGTGTATATGCTGAAATGGACCTTCCTTCCTTTCTTCCTTCCTTCACTATCAGTGGGTAACACACACCCCTTGCTGGCACTCCCTCATCCTTCTGCTAGTACTCACTGGTCTAGTGGTGTGGGGAATCAGGGGGAAATTGATGTTGAGAGAATCCCTTGACTCTATCTTTTTTACCATAGACATTAGGAGAAATTCCTCGAATGTCATGCAACCAAAGGCATAGCAAAGGGGGAAAGCACCCAATGCACTGGTGCGTCCTCCACCCTTGTCCCACCCCAGAATGCCCCCATCCCGCCCTGCCCTCGCCACACCCCCGGAATGCCCTTGCCACACCCCCACAGGGGTACACGCCCAGTGCGTCACACCCCTCCCCCTTGGAGCTACGCCTGTGCATGCAACATGTTGATATCTCCCTCCCGTTACCAGGAAAGGGCTGGCAACTCTATTCTTGCATGAAAATGGTAGATTGCTGTTAATATTTTGGTAATATTCAAAAAATCATTATGTCAGAAATCCTCCATCACCCCATCGTTATTTCAGAAATCATCCAACAACCCTAGGCAAGTATGATTATCATCCTATTTACAACGACGGAACCAAGGCTGAGAAAGAATGCTTTGCCTAAGGCCACAGTGAGTCCATGACAGAGACAGCCCTTTGAATTAGAGGCTTTCCTGAGGTCTTTATCAGTAGTACACTATAGGCTTGATTTCTAGGGTTCCATTTGTCCACTTATTGCAGGAGACCACCAACCAATTGTAGCCATTGCCTGCTGACGTGAATCTTATTGGTGGGCAGAAACTGGGGGCAAAGGGGGGGGGGGGCAATTGTCCTTGAGAAAAAAAATTAGGAAAAAATATAAGGCCTTGGGCACTTATAGGAAGTTCTGATCATAGAGTTCCTGATGATTCCTAGTACTGCCCAGAAGATAAGGGTAGATCTACAAACACCAGAAACTCTAAGGCATAGAGTATCTGATGATTGCTAGAGCTACCCTTGTCATTTCCTGAAAGCTCTAGCAACTACCAGGAACTTTACAGTCAGAACTTCTAGTAAGTAGTTGAGAGTGAGACCTTATGAGAACATAAGAACATAAGAACAAGCCAACTGGATCAGACCAGAGTCCATCTAGTCCAGCTCTCTGCTACTCGCAGTGGCCCACCAGGTGCCATTGGGAGCTCACATGCAGGATGTGAAAGCAATGGCCTGCTGCGGTTGTTGTTCCCGAGCACCTGGTCTGTTAAGGCATTTGCAATCTCAGATCAAAGAGGATCAAGATTGGTAGCCATAAATCGACTTCTCCTCCATAAATCTGTCCAAGCCCTTTTTAAAGCTATCCAGGTTAGTGGCCATCACCACCTCCTGTGGCAGCATATTCCAAACACCAATCACATGTTGCGTGAAGAAGTGTTTCCTTTTATCAGTCCTAATTCTTCCCCCCAGCATTTTCAATGAATGCCCCCTGGTTCTAGTATTGTGAGAAAGAGAGAAAAATTTCTCTCTGTCAACATTTTCTACCCCATGCAGCAGGCAAGCAGAGGCAGGCAAGCAGGCGGGCGGGCGGGGGGAGATGGCCAAATGTTCTCTCCATGTGACTGAGGCCAGTGGCACCTGGGTTGCAAGACACGCGCACATCCCGAATACGCCACTGGCAGGATGCCAAACATGGACACTGCTGCTGTGCTGATGCTCCTCCACTACAGGAGCCAAGGGCACTCCCAGGGGAGGAGCCCAGTTTCAACCAGGGAGCGCCCTCTTGGGCTGGTAAAGTCTTAAAACAGCTAAACATGTGATGCAGCCCATTGGGCTGTGTAGAACTTTCATGGTAGCCGGGGATTTCTGCAGTTTTTCATTTTTCCTGCACTGCCTGAAACCCTTTTGGAGACAGTGTGGCTGTCCTGCAGCCACACTGTCCCTGGCTGCCACAAAACTGTTCCCCTCATGGATTGCAATGAGAGGATTTTATCTGAGAAGCCTGGGCACTTGGCTACATTTTCCGAGTGAGGCAGACCTTTCTATGAAGATTTGGAGAAGGAAATTCACACAAATAGTTCATTCTTACAAGACACAAAAATAATATAGTCTGGCTGTTGTCACATACAGCTGACGGTCTTCTTACATGGCCATCAGCATTCTTAATAGAGTGAGAGTTACGATCCCCTGTTCCACATTTTAAAAAATGTAACTTCATCTTCCATGCCCTCCACTTGTCATCTAGTGTGGACCACTGCAACAAGTGCAGGGCATGGAGCACTTGGGGGGCAGGCAGGAGCACATGGCAGATGAGGCTACTATTTTGCTTAGGTCTTTGTGTGGAACAGGGCAGTGGTGGGATCCAAAAATTTTAGTAACAGGTTCCCATGGTGGTGGGATTCAAACAGTGGCGTAGTGCCAATGGGGCTGGGTGGGGCACGACGGGGGTGTGGTCGGGCATTCCAGGGGCGGGGCATTAATAATTTCTCTATTACTGTAAAAAACTCTTACTGTAAAAAAAAAGTTCCTAATTTCCAGCTGGTATCTTTCTGTCCATAATTTAAACTCATTATAGCAAGTCCTATAGTCTACTGCCAACAGAAACAACTACTTCTCCTCTAATTGACTGCCTGTCAAATACTTAATACTTTCAAATACTTAATTTTGTTTCTAGAACTCAAAATAAGGATACTTTCCTTAAACAAGGAACTTTACCATATTACTAAAACATGTTTTTAAAACAACCCAACAGGGAGAGTTATCCCATTTTCTACCTTCGCTAACCAGCCACATAGGAAACGACTTTATGATTTTTGCACCTAATGGAATTTCTAACGGAAAAGCAGACCCAATTAGTAACCCCCTCTCGGCACACACAAATAATTAGTAACCCACTCTCAGGAACTGGTGAGAACCTGCTGGATCCCACCTCTGGAACAGGGTATAGAAAACTCTTTCAGAAAGAGTGTTGGCTTTTTTCTTTTTGTAATTTGGATACATTTTCTTCCATGGGAAAATAATAGAGCCACAAGAAAGCTATTATCAGAGCTGTTTCTAATCAGCACCTGAACAAACAGGGAGCCAGAATGAAACGTGGTGGTTTGCTAGACAACAACCCGGAGTTGCAGAATACACAATACAACGTGCTGGGTCTAAGGCGTCTAAAGAAGAGTACAAAAGAAGCCTGCCAGAGAAGAATGCTAAAGATCAATACTTTTGTAAAGAACTATTTTTTCAGCCGATGAAAGAGTCTTCATTTGTTCTGCTACACACAGTGTGTAATAAAAAAAGCAACACGCTTTAATCAGAAAAGTTAAAGGGCGATGGGTTCCCTTTAAACTCAAGAAAGGAACATGAAAGAAATATTCAGTCAACAGGCATTGAAGAAGAACCAATTGCAGAGTATGCAGTCTAATTATAAAGTTTGCTTTTTATTATAGCAATTCAGAGTTCAGGACTTAATATGAAGCAACTTGAGAGGTCGCCAGACATTTTTTTTATCACCCCTTTGTTAATGCTAGCTATTTACTCCATTTTGACCTGGGATGACAACGGGTAACAAATAACTACAGCAACAGCTCATCACATTTCTGAAATCAAAAGCAAAACCTCCTTGCTTAGATCAGATAGAATTGGGGGGGGGGGGCGCAAAAATCAACATTATTTTTTAAATTATTCTTTACGCAGCAGGATTTTTATATTTTTCTCCCTGCCTTGCAAAAAAGCAAGACTTCAAAACACCAAATTTCTTAAAACAGTGGCGTGCCAGGGAAGAATAACTAAAGAGCATACAGTTAACATAACTCAATCTGCATCCAAATTTTGGCTCAATATTTCTAGCAAGTTAAGAAAAGACTTTGTATTATTTGTTGGCACACGTGAACTTTATATGAAACAGATTTTTTAGATCTATGAAATGAGCTCCATACTCTGATTAACGAGCCTATTTTATCTCTGCTGGAGACATCCACCTATGGTCTTCAAAGGCTACCTTGGTTTTTTCATACCAAATTTTTTCATTAAAATGTCCTTTGTCTTAAAACAGCTACTTCTCCACCCTACTGGAGAAAGCTTGGTGTTAGTATTGTTAATCAAAATACAGTTTGTGGCGAAACGAGCTTGCCTATGGTTTGCAGACCCTATTTCGCTCTCAGCTAGGGTTGGTAGAGGGAAAAAAAATTCGGCCCCAGTTCGGGTTCGGGCTTAGTTCGGGTGTATGGGGTCGGATCCGCCAAATTCGGAGCCTGTCAGGCTCGGATACACCAAAACTTGCATTGTCATCCGAGATTCTCGGATGCGTTTTTATTTTTTGGGTGTTTTTGCGTTTTGGCCTGCAGGGGGTGCATTTTTAGAGGTATTGGCACCAAAATTTCAGGGTGTCTTTAGGAGACCCTCATGATGATATCTCCCAAGTTTGGTGCAGTTTGGTTTAGGGGGTCCAGAGTTATGGACCCACAAATGGGGTGCCCCTATCCCCCATTGTTTCCAATGGGAGCAAATAGTGGATGGGGCTACCCATTTGAGGGTCCACAACTTTGTCCCCCCTAAACCAAACTGCACCAAACATGGGGGGTATCATAATGAGAGTCTTCTAAGGATACCCTGAAATTTTGGTGCAGATAGGTCCAGAAATGGGCCCCCAGAGGCACCCCTAGAAATTTGGAGGGGATTAATTGTTCTGGTTGTATTTTCCAGCAGTTCTTCAGCAGTAGTGCCCTAGGGCAGCCCAGCCTTGTGCTGGGCTGGCCTGCTACTCTCACTGACTTCATTCAGTTATGCTGGAAGCAGCAGCAAGTGGGTGAGTGCAGTCTATTTTGGGGTGGAGGGGGCTTATTTGGTGGGGGGATGGAGTGGGGCGCCGAAGGGGTGTGTGTGTGTGTCTCCCCCCCTCCCGCCATTCTTGTCGGCTAGGTGTGGAGTTTCCCGTTGTCCCTTCCCCGGCTTGTGTTTTTGTTGTGAATGAATGGAGTGTGCCTGAAGGATTTTTGGGGTGGAGGGGGGTTATTTGGTGGGGGGGATGGAGTGGGACACCAGAGGTGTGTGTGTGTGTCTCTCCCCCCCCCCCATTCTTGCCGGCTAGGTGTAGAGTTTCCCGTTGTCCCTTCCCCGGCTTGTGTTTTTGTTGTGAATGAATGGAGTGTGCCTGAAGGATTTTTGGGGTGGAGGGGATTTATTTGGTGGGGGGGATGGAGTGGGACGCCAGAGGGGTGTGTGTGTGTGTGTGTGTGTCTCCCCCCCCCCATTCTTGCCGGCTAGGTGTGGAGTTTCCCGTTTTCCCTTCCCCTGCTTGTGTTTTTTTAATGAATGGAGTGCGTGTCCGCAATCTTGCACACGGTTTTTTTTTGGGGGGGGGGGGTCCTGCCTGCGCTGCCCTTGCAGGGCTTGTGTTGTGTGTGGTTTTTTTTCTTTTGCGGGGGGATCTCACCCGCACTGCCCTTACAGGGCTTGTTTCGCGCGCGATTTTTTTTCTTTTGGGGGGATCCCGCTCGCACTGCCCTTGCAGGGCTAGTCTCGCGCGCGGCTTTTTCTTTTGCCAGGGGGGGGGATTTTGCCCACTCTGCCCTTGCAGGGCTCATTTCACGTACGTTTTTTTTCTTTTGGGGGGATCCCGCCCGTACTGCCCTTGCAGGGCTAGTCTCACACGCGGTTTTTTCCTCTTTTTGTGGGGGATCCCACCCGGGCTGCCCTTGCAGGGCTTGACTTGTGTGTGCGGAAGGGGTATTTTCCCCGTCTCAGGCCAACACGGTTCAAGTGAACTGCTGCTCCGAACTCCATGTGCTCGGAGTGGCTGAAGTTCGGAGGGTGCAGGCTCGGGTAAGCAGTGCCCGACCCTCCCCCGAACACCACATGGCTCAGCCGACCCACAGGGTCGCCAACCCTACTCTCAGCCCTCTCCCAGAGTTATCATTTTTTTCCCCTGGAGAAGGCTATCTCATTCTCAGCATATGCTGCCACCACCTGGCCAGTTTTAGGACTGCCCACTGGGAAGGGCCAGGACTTCCCAGTTTCCTCTTCCACTAGCGTGTCTGCTACACCACAGTTTGAATCCCACCACCATGGGAACCTGTTACTAAAATTTTTGGATCCCACCACTGCACAACACCCAAATACAGCAAGGAACACAAATAAAAGAAAGGCAAACCGCAAGCCCTCTGGCCCTGCCACTATCACATACCCTGCCTACTAGTCGTTGCACAGCAGGGTAGGTCCTCGGCTTAAGCAGGTATTGTCCATGAGGAAGCTCCCATCACTGGGCCTAGCACACGGCCTGCAGGGAAAAGGCCGCTGCCTTCTCTCCCAGGCAGAGCCCCCCTCTTCCCAGAGCCCAGCAAGACAAGAAGAACCCACCCACAGGGTTCTGGCTGGTTTTATCTTCCCACACTTTTTTGGCTCCCCCTAATGTTGTTACCAGGACACTGCAGCTTCTGCCCACCTGCTCTATGGTGCCTGGTTGGGGACAAAAAGGGAAGATAGGAAGGGCGGGGGGGGGGGGGGGGGAAAGCTATTTCTCCACACAGTTGTTTAGTGCAGAGTTCTCATTCTCACAGTGAAAAGAGCATTCTTGCCATTGTGTGTGAAAAAACCTGACTGGCCCACTAATTCCACCGTTTTGCAAAATGTTCTGTGGGTGCTAGGAAGACTGCACTGCTCCCACATAGGGTTGCCAGCCTCCAGGTGGGGAACAGAGATCACCTGGAAGTACAAATCATCTCCAGATGACAGGTATCAGTTCCCCAGTGAAAATAGCAGCTCCAAAGGATGGAATCTATTGCCTTAAACCTCAGTGAGGTCCCTTCCCCCTCCCTAAATCTCCAGAAATGTCCCAGTAAGAGTTGGCAACCTTCCCATGTGTCTCGAGCTGGTCACTTTGAAGGCTACTGATGGTCAAAGAAGGTGGGTTTGCACTTTAAAGCTCTGGCAGGTGTGTTTTGACAACAGCCCTGCAAGGTATGCATTTGTGCCGACACTTCCGACTTACAGCAACTCTGAATTAATGTCCTCCAAAGTGTCTATCCTTAACAGCCTTGCTCAGATCTTGCAGACTGGGGGTCATGGCTTCCTTATCTTGCAGACAGGACGGTGGAATAGAAAGACAATGAACCTTAAAATATAATTAGGAGTCCTCTAGCACCTTAAAATTTTATTCCAGCATAAGTTTTTGGGCCAACATTTTACGTAAGAAGTACACAAAGTCAAAAAACAGACAGCAGGTTCAAGGGTCCATGAAGTATAGGGAGTCCAGGACAGAATATTGTATTTATATATTAAATCAAACATAATTGAAATGTTATCTTGAAATCTAACCTTGAAAAATACATTAAAACATCTACTAGTTAACACTTATAATAGGTGGGGGGTCCTAAATTTTAGGGCGGCCAACCCTGAGCTTGGAAGTTACTGGAGATTTGAAGTCTATGATTCCTGAGGTATAAATCCATAGAATGCACTTTCCTAAAGCAGACCTTTTATCCAAGAGGAGCTGATCTCTGTGGTCAGATTATTTGTAATTCTGAGCGATCTACACTATAGTAATTTAGACATCCTGGCCCCACCCTTAAAATGCAGTGGTAACTTCTCCCCCCTTTTCCCTACACTCTTAACAGGATTCCTGTCCTGCTCATTTCCACCATTTGTACAGGCAGAAATCCCAAAGATGTTCCGCTCCCCTAAATAACTTCACCAGCTGGATTTGCGCCAGGCAAAAAAAATTCCCTCGCCTGGCTGCAAAGCAAACGTAAGGAAAAACGGGGAACCAAAGCAAGGAACGTGAGCTCTTTTGCTGCGAAACGTTTTCCCAATGTGATTTTGCAGCGTTTCCAGCTGGGTCTGCTCACACTCTGGAAAGACGGCTGCTTGTGCTCGCTCACGCATCTTTAATAAGTCAAAAAAAAAAAAACAAGGCTGAACCTCAAAGCAAATAAGGAAAAGGGGTGGGGGTGGAAGCGTTTCCTTCCCCACTGTCAGACTACAATCCCCATCATGCTCCCCGCCCACTTCGCCGCCATTTCAACCAATCAGCACCTTCGCCAACCAATCAGCACCGCGAGTTTGAGCCAATTAATGCAAGGGAAACCGTTGAGCTGTGGCGCGAAGTTATGAACTTTTGCAACTGAGGAATGGACCGGGTGAGGAAGAAACGGGGGCGCTGCGGCGTTTGTTTATTTATATGTGCTGCCCCGGGAGGGAGCGGGAGGGAGCGGGGGGCTCATGAAGCAAAAGAGAAACTTATAGCTCCTGATCGTTGCAGTCAAGATGGGGGTCGCGCGCAAACAAGCCCTTTGAATGTCAGTTTCATTCCCAGTTGGGAAAGCAAGCAGGGATCCTTCCAAACTTCTCCTTGGAAGCCACTTGAATTGTTTTATTTCGTCGCAGCAGGCTAACGTGACTTTAAATTGCCCTCGTGTCTGAAGGTGTCTTTTCGTCTATAGTCTTTGCTAACAATGCTTAACGTTTCTCTCTATGAAGACGAGAAACTCTTTAAGCAAATGACAGTAGGGTTGGGTTTTTTTGGTAACCTGCTAGATCAGGGGTCTGCAACCTGCGGCTCTCCAGATGTTCATGGACCAATTTGGCCATGCTGGCAGGGGTTGATGGGAATTGTAGTCCATGAACATCTGGAGAGCCACAGGTTGCAGACCCCTGTGCTAGAAACTGTCTTCTGGGAAACTTTACAATACAAGGCTATAATTCCACTGTTCAGTTACTTGATACTAGGTGAAGCTTTTCTTTTAAAAACGAGCGGCAAGGTAAGGCAGTAATCACTGTCAAAGGGGAAAGGGGTTATACTGTGTCATATTCTCATGGGGAAATTGACAAAGTAGCCGTTTGATCTTTTTTGCTGTTTTATGAGGCCTGGTTTGATTTATTAGTTGGTTTCTGATCTTGGGGGTGGGGTGGGGGGATCTGATCGATATACAAAATGCATGGCTGATATTTTCTGAAGCTGGAGATTTTTGAACAAGTCGGCAGATCTTCTAATGTACAGACGATTGTTTTGAAATCCTAACAGTGCAATCAGAGTCAAAGGTCCCCGGGCTCGCTGACTTCAAGACCTGGTGCAAAAAAAGTTGTTTGGTCATGGTGGGGGAGGGCAGAAAACTATTTTGCACCGGGCTAAATTTTCTCTAGATACGCCTCTGAGTACGATCCTACGTAGAATTACTGTAAACCCACAGATTTTTGAAGTAATTGCCTCTTGTTGCACTGTCAGACTTGTAAGGAAGCAGTTATATTTACAGAGACATTAATATTAATAACAGCATAATTAATATTATGCTGCATACTGATTTTAATGGTTTTAGAGGTAATTTATTTATTGACTGCTCTTTAGTTTTGTGTTGTGAATTGCCTAGAGCCCTCCAGGGATGAGGCGGTCTATGAAAGTGAATGAATAAATGAATGAATGAATGAATAAATAAATATTTCTGTGTCCTTATGCTAGCTGAAGGGATCCTCTTTCTGACTGTCCTGTGGTCTGTTCAAAACAATGGCTGAGATAAAAGATGACAATGAACTGGACATACTTGAAAAAGAAATCAAGGATTTCAGGACCACTTTCAGTGCCAATTGTTATGGTCAATCTGTTGACCAGATGTTGGGGTTAAGACATCAGTTGCTGGAATCTATAAGCAAACTTACAGGTAAAGTAATTTTGTAGAGTATGTTGTCGTCAGCTCATTCTCATTTTATTGCCACTTGGTGTTTCCTGCCACACAGACACATAATAATAGAAAAGGCCAGCGCTCTTATCTGACAAAACAGGCAGATGGGGTAAATTCAGTTGCCTACCCAGAAATAAGGATGCCAGGCTGTAAACTGGTGAAAAGACCAGTGCCTTTAAAAGACCATCTTTGGCTCTTCCTCTGACCCACCATGGACCTGTCATTTTCCAGAATCTGTGGGGGGAGATTGATAATGGTAAAGGAAACTGCAAACAGATTCTGCTAGAGTCCTACATACAGGGACGCAGGCATAATTTTTTTATGGGGGGAGTTCAGAGGCGGGGCCCCTCCCCCCTGGGCAGAGGCATAGCTAGGGAAAATGGAGCCTGGTGCAAAATCTGAGTTTTGCCCCCCCCCCTCCTTCTCCCCCCCCCCCACATGGGCAGCCGCTGTGATGCTGGAATCCATCCCCAAACAGCATCACTTTCAATGGTATTTAAACTAGAGAGCTTAAATTCTCCTTTTAAATCTTCTTTAATGGGAGAATCTGGGGTCCCCAGTTAAAACAACATTGAAAGTGATGCTGTTTTGGGGTTAATTCTCCCCCATCCTGAAACAGCATCACTTTCAATGTTTGAACTGGGGACCTCTGATTCTCCCTTTAAATCCATGCCGAAGGGGGTGGATTTAAAAATAGAATCTGGGGAAATTTGGGAGTGCCTGCTGTCAGGAGAGGAGAGGACAACCATGTTGTAAGCCATTTTGGGTCTCTGTTGGGGAGATCAGGGTATAAATGTCTGAAATAATATTTGTATACAAGAATGGTATATATGACCATATGGTGCTTGCTTTGTGTGTGGCAACTCTAAACTTGTCATGTATTTAAAGTGAATCAAGAGTTGTGTGTCAGATAAAATTTTCTAATTTTCCAGAGAAATGGTCTACAAGATTAAAGGAAGGGGACCTAATGATGGACAGATTTCAGGAATATACAAATGGTATTGTATGAAGCCTTTCTTTCTGCATGAACTGTTCTTACAACACTACGGGAAATAAAACATATTTACCTAAAATGACTTTCTTGTGCACAGGTTCTGCCTTGTGCAAGCAGATTGTCTGCTTATATCTTTACTTAAAAGTTTCCAGCTGGTCTTAGTCAGACGTTACATGCAATGCTAATACATTTAGCCCAAGACTAGCTTCTGCATTTCCATTTTATAATGGAAAATGATTGTGCAAACAGATCATCCACAGGTTTCATGAGGTGGAGTTTTATAAGGGGATTTAGTCATGTGCTGAGCTAGTCATCCTGTTCTATAACAAAATATCTCAAATTTGCAGCTCTTTTTTCCAAAGTGCCAGAATTACCAACATTACTCCTTCTGCATTAACTTCAGCCAAATGTTCTTTTTATATATATCTTTCACCCAAAGACTGCAGCAGAATGTGGTGTGGCATTAAGTATTCTATATTTGGGTTTAATAATGAACATGTTCTATGAGACTCATGATAATGGGATCAAATCCTCCCCCAGCAATGCTGCTGCCTCTGTCTGCCTGGCTCCTGCGGTGGCTGCCGCTCCTCCTGGCTCCCTTTTCTTCACCTGCCCACCTGCAGCCTGCTGCTTTCGTCTGCCAGGTTCACATGGTGGTGGCAACACATTCTGATACTCTTCCCCCAATTGGTCACCTGCAGCATCACTGCCTCTGCCTGTGCGGTTTATACAGAGGGGCAACTATTTTCTTTCTTGTCCACCTAACTTCCTCAAAATGGCAGCTAACCTTTTCTTCAAAAAAATACAGCGTGGCATAGTGATTAAGAGTGGTGGATTCTAATCTGGAGAACCAGGTTTTATTTTCCACTCCTCCACGTGAAGCCTGCTGGGTGACCTTTGACTGCTCACAGTTATCTCAAAACTTATCCCACCTGCCTCACAAGGCATTTATTATGGAGAAATTGAGAAGTTTGTCAACTGCTTTGCAACTCCTTAAAGGTAGAGAAAAGGGAGGTATAAAAACCAACTTTCCTTCTTTTTTTGGCAGACCTGGGTGGTTTTCCAATTCTTTGGGCTTTTTAATCCAGGTCAGGTTCATAATTAAATATATTATGTTCAGTGGCTGGGATGCCACTTACTTTTAATAACCATTCACATAAAGTGTTGAATATATTCACATACATTACAGGGAGACACAAATGTTTCTTTTTACAAAGCCTGAAATAGTTTATGCCCATATGTGATATACATTTGGGTACCTTTGCACATCACTAGCACCCATTTGGCACGGGCCAGAATCACCGGTAAAACATAATGGGGGGGATCCTTCACACAGGCGACGCTGCAAAAATGATGCAGCTCCGCTCTTCCCCACCCCCCCGCCCCCAATGATGTATTCCAACCTCACTCGAGTAGTAGGGCGTTTGGTAATACACCGGCTTCCATCCGGTGCCGAGCTAATGGCACTGGGTGGAAGCCAGCATATTACCAAACACCTCCTTACCTCCTCCTGGCTTTCGTCCCTCTATGGAGACCAGGGGACACGCCTCCTGGCCGACGTCCTTGCAGTCATCGCTCTGGCCATGGGGGCGTGTCCTCTGGCCTCTATAGAGGGTCGGAAGACAGGAGGAGGTAAGGAGGCGTTTGGGGGGCTGTGGGCCTGTTGGAACCTGCTTGAGGGCCGTTCCTGCAAATGGTCCTGGGGCTTGCATCCCCATGAACCATGTCGATGCAGCCCCGCTGCTCTGGCCGTGCAGAAACGGCCTAGGATTGGATGCTACTCAAAGAACACTTATATGTGGATATCAAATTAAACAACCGAATTTCCCTGTTTTACGCAGTATTGCACCAGAAGAACAAATCGATTGAAGAAAAACAGGAGAAGCTATCGGAAGTTCTTGCGAGCATCAGAGATGGAGAAAAGCAAAATGCAGATTTGATGGACTCCGTTCAGGAGCTCAAGGAAAAGTTGATCAAGACTGAGGAAAGTGAGTTGCAGTGAGAAAGCAGAGTTCAAATACCTGTTCTAAAAATGGTGAAATGTGTAACCTTGAATGGTCCTCATGTTAGCTTTTGGGAAAAGTACAAGTATGTTTTGGGGTGTTTTATCCTACAGTTTCGCAGCTGTGTATCTGCTGGAACACAGGAGGAACATATGTCAATATCCTAATTGCGGCTGTAAAGAAGTAAGCAAATCTGTTTTCCTACATCAAGGGTTAAATTCTCTAACGACATTGCTGGCAAGGACAAAGTTGTTTCTGCAGTCTTCTTCACTAGAACTATTAAACTGGCTGTTTGTTGCTTCATTGATCTATAGGTTTTGTGTGATGTGCCTGTAATTTCTGAATAGTTAAGCTTCCTGGATCTTGTGCTTTTGATGTCAAGAAACTTGCAAAGGGGCGGTTTTCGGTGTAATCCTAAACAGAGCTACCCCCTTCTAAGTGCATGGAAGTCAAATATCTGTTCAGATGTTACTTGACTGCTGGAGTTTTATCATGGTGAGACTGTGGCCCCTTCCGCACATGCAGAATAATGCACATTCAATCCACTTTCACGATTGTTTGAAAGTGGATTTTGCTATTCCGCACAGTGAAATCCAGCTACAAAGGGCATCGCAAGTGGATTGAAAGTGCATTATTCTGCATGTGCAGAAAGGGCCACAGTGTGTGTGGGCTTCCCAGACCCTTACTCCCTCTTTTCTCTCCCCATTTACTACGCAAGGTAAAGGCACAATTTACTGGAAGAGGTCTCATCTTAATTTGAAAATGGGATCTTGCTGATCTTGAGTGAAAGCTCCTATAAAATCATGAACCATGCATTCAAAGATTACAAAAAATTAGATTTCTAAGAGGGAACTCACTAAAGATGTCAAAGTATTGGCCTCTGATTTTTAGGCAGCTAAAATTTATAAGCCTGAGACTTTTCAGTGCCTCGTCACGTCCTGATTCCTGCTTTAGGAGGAAAGAAATTGGAAATGTGGAAATAATTAGAAGAAAACAGGGACCGTGGGGTTGGGAAAGAGACAAGGCATTGGGGAACCAAACAGTTCAGGAAAGACAGATTCACGTGCAGAGGATCAATATTCATTTAAGACATTTTGCCCACTTTTCCCCTAAAGAGAACCGACTCACGATTAGTATTTGAGATGAATAAACTTCATTTAGAATATAAAAGTTTAATGGCAGCACTTCAGTGGGTTTTTAAAACATGCATTGATTAACTCCAACAGTCCAGGGGGTGGGTTGGTAGGACAGCAGCACAGCCGGTGCCACAGCACCACCTCCATTGGTGTTTCAGGTGGCGGAAACAGGGGAAAATGTAAAAAAAACTGGCCACCTGAAAAATCCCATTGGGAGCACTGACTTAAACCACACTTTTGGGTAGCATAAGTCGGCTGCTGGCGTATGGGGCATTCCCAGGCTATAAATCCTATGGGAGCCAACTTAAATTGACCACCCCCAGAATACCCCGCTCCACACTAGTGGAGGATGTTGCAGCAGGTTTGGGCGCTGTGGCCACCATCTGTGCCACTTTGCACGGTGCTGGTGGCCCGGATGCTGGTGCAACCCCTCCGCTGCTTTCAGTGCAGCTTTGCCCCCTCTCCCCCCCCCCTTTGGATTGCACAGTTAATTTGTAAAATTCAAATGTATTGAGACAAAGATGCTGTCTTGATAACAATAAATCTACCCCCGCTTGTTGTGTGGGAGGGGGACCTTCATCTGATAAGACAGTGAGACTATTGTTGTTGTTTTAAATCTTAGCTAAAAGTAAAGCCACAGAAGAAAAGATGGAAAGACTTAGAAAGGTGGAGAAGACATTTAGAGAGCGGACTGGGCTAGAAATACGGAAAACCTGTGGTAAGTTGGGTACATATTCCTGTATAATTTCATTGTGTGATTAGTGCCCTTAATCAGTCTCCCAGAAGAAGAAGCAAGAAGATGATGATGATTTATATCCTCCCTTTCTCTCCTGTAAGGAGACTCAAAGGGGCTTACAAACTCCTTTCCTTCCCCCCTCACAACAAACACCCTGTGAGGTAGGTCCCTGTGAGAGAGCTCCAAAGAACTGTGACTAGCCCAAGGTCATCCAGCTGGCATGTGTTGGAGTGCACAAGCTAATCCAGTTCACCAGATAAGCCTCCACAACTCAAGTGGAAATCAAGGAGGAAAGTGATTTGTGTCAAAGCCTACAGTATCTTCTTTCTCAATCTCATTGCTTTCCCAATGAATGGCTTATACTGGGTAGTGTGCTGAAACTGCCTACCACCCTGCCCTCCCCACTAGTCACTTCTAATTCCCCAAACTGCTGTCTGGCTTTTTAATATGAGACATTCTGAATCAAGTGGGAAGGGTTAGGCATTGGAAACATCTCAGGAGAATTCTTTATTTGGTCGGGGGGGTTAGGGGGGGGCAATCCCTTGCAGGACCCAAGCTTGTGCAGCTAAACTGCTTTTGGGATAAATACAGTACAATTAAATAGGCTGTGCTTACATCTTTCTTTAGAAAAAAAACACCCCAATTTATTTAGCCTAGATTACATGGGCATGGATTTTGTTTAGCATCAGCAAAGCACCCACAGAAGTTGAGTTGTTCTCCTTCCTGTGGGCTGCTTTTCACCCCCCCCCCCAAAAAAAAACCCTGCCCCCAAAAGTTTGTGAAAATCTCTTCCACTTGTGGAAAAAATAGTTGAGATGAGGTCCTCCTCTCCCCCAACCCCTCTAAATGCAGTTCCTGAAATGGACAATGAAGGTTTGAGCGACGTACTATGCAAGATATCTGGGCTAGCTTGTTAAAACTGATGGTGCATGGTATGATGCTAAACTATGGTGTGTAACTGGTTCTGGTGGGTTTTCCGGGCTGTGTGGCCATGGACTGATGGATCTTGTTCCAGACCACAGCCACACAGCCTTGAAAACCCACCAGAACCAGTTGTATCCGGCCATGAAAGCCTTCGACAATATGGTGTATAAGTCAATTACCCATAAAGAAGAAGAGTTTGGATTTATACCCCACCTTTCTCTCCTGTAAGGACATTCAAGGTGGCTTACAAGCTCTTTTCCCTTCCTCTTCCCACAACAGGCACCTTGTGAAGTAGGTGGGGCTGAGAGAGTTGTGAAGAGAGTTGTGACTAGCCCAAGGTCCCCCAGCAGGAATGGAGAGCAGAAACACATCTGGTTCGCCAGAAAAGCCTCTGCCATTCAGGTGGAGCAGTAGGTAATCAGACCTGGTTATCAAGATTAGAATCCACCTGCTCTTAACCAGTATACCACACTGGCTCTCAAAATATGCAATGACTTTAGGCCCAGGAGTTTACATAACAGTTGATTTGCTTGATTTGAGATAAAGTAATAGTAGATTTTAAATATGTGTTGCCTGTCATATTAAGTTGCTCTATTCACTGAACTATCTGACTACATTCTTTTTTGGTGGGTGGGGTGTTTGTTTTTTGCTTCAGCTAATCATCTGCAGTTTATATTCCGCTGTATTGACCACAAAGATCCAGAAAAGCCATTCATGTTTACCCTTTCCATAAATGAAGAAGGAGCCTATGAAGGTATGTGTGAAGTTTCCAAGTGGAAGACGGTGCAAGTCCCTCCCTCCCAACTCAGTTCAGGTTCTGCATGAAAAGAAGGCCCTTTCCACACATGCAGAATAATGCACTTTCAATCCACCTTCAATGTACTTTGCAGGTGGATTTTACTGTGTGAAATAGCAAAATCCTAATGTCCAACTCTAGAGTCTAGACCCATGGTGTCGAACCTATGGCACTCCAGATGCTCCAGCCCCTGCCAGCATGGCCAATTGGCCATGCTGGCAGGGGCTGATGGGAATTGTAGTCCATGAACATCTGGAGTGCCATAGGTTCACCACCATGGGTCTAGACACCCTTGTGACGTAAGGCTCCTGTGGCAACTAACCATCAATGGAAATCTAATGGCACTGTGGAGACTAAACTTTTTAAATACATCATAAGCTTTTATGGACCAGAGCTCTTACGTCAGACACCTTTTACTGTGGCCCAGGACACACGGATATAAAATGTTTTATTTATAGATATAGAATGGAAAATGTGTGTATGATTGAAGTTGTAAATACCAGGGAAGGAGGCTAGGGTGAATCATAACTGTAAATTTCAAGATGGGTCTGTAAAAAGGACAGACCTGTCATGGTAGCAGTGAGTGCTGGTAGAGCTTCCTGTGTTTTGGTGTTTTCAGCTCTTCTCCTCCCCTCTCCCCCCCAATAACTGTCACTATGTATGTTTGCATGCTCACACACCCCTTGAAATCTGCATCCATCACAGGGATGAAAAGAAGTTTTAGGCCACTATCGTTTATATACTTATAAAAACCTCTCCGTCTTCAACATAGCACAGGATTCCCATTTGTTCTTGCTGCAGCTGCCTAAGGCTGGGCTACCCTTCAGAAAAATGCACCAGATCACGCCATCACATGTGGGGTCCGCTTCTGTGTACACTGAGCTGGGAATGAGTACCGCCAAACATAAGGGGGATTGCTGTACATGCATAGGATTGCACTGTGAAATACCTCGTTCTCAAAGTAAGGTAACTTTTTCTCCTTTGTTTCTTCCCAGTGATCTCCTGTTCTCCCCCATTAGACTGCATAGAAGAACTCCAGCTAAAAGTGAGAGAAACCAAGAACTTTTCTGCATTCATTGCTAACATTCGGAAAGCCTTCATTGCTTTGTCATAGAAGTGATGTCTTGTAATAACAGTAAACCTGCTTTTGTACCTACTTTTAATGTTTACTTAGTGTGGGGGAGAATAAATAAAAGTATTTATTGGATTCAATAGAAGCATTTTAGATGTGTGATAGGCAAAAATACAACGGGGGGGGGGGGGGCACGACCATGAAGAAGAATAAGAGTTTGGATTTATACCCCACCTTTCTCTCCTGTAAGGAGACTCAAGGTGGCTTACAAGCTCCTTTCCTTTCCTCTCCCCACAACAGACACCCTGTGAGGTAGGTGGGGCTGAGAAAGTTCCGAAGAACTAGCCCAAGGTCACCCAGCAGGAATGTAGGAGTGCGGGAACACATCTGGTTCACCAGATAAGCCTCAGCCACTTTGGTGGATTAAACCCCGTTCTCCAGATTAGAATCCACCTACTCTTAACCAGTACACTACTTTGGCTCTCCATAGAGTTTATGTAGTCATCTCTGGCTTTCAATGACTACTCAAGTTCTGGGATCTTCACAACTGAACAGAGATTGTGTTTAAAGTACAAGCTTTTATTTATTTCTTGCATTCACACCCCAGGTTTTCCTTCTTTGCAACAATCCAGTGAAGTATGTTAGGTTGAAGGAGATTGACTAGTCTAAAGGAGCAGCAGTGGCGTAGTGGTTAAGAGCAGATGTACTCTAATCTGGAGGAACCGGGTTTGATTCCTGGCTCTGCCGTTTGAGCTGTGGAGGCTTATCTGGGGAATTCAGATTAGCCTGTACATTCCAACACACGCCAACTGGGTGACCTTGGGCTAGTCACAGTTCTGAGCTCTCTCAGTCCCACCTACCTCACAGGGTGTTCATTGTGAGGGGGAAGGGTAAGGAGTTTGTAAGCTCCTTTGAGTCTCCTATAGGAGAGAAAGGGGGGGATATAAATCCAACTCTTCTTCTTCAAAGTCAGCTTTGTGATAGAATACAGATTTGTTCCCACATTTTCTCTGTCGATATCAACTCATTCATCACAGCGCTTTTTAAGGTATCCCTGATGGGAAGTAGAATTGTACAAACTATTCTCAAGTGTGATTGTTATTCCTAAAGACTGGACGGCCCCAGCTAAGTCTTTAGCAACAGAAATAAGTTGCTTTTCCTCTTGCTGCTTCTTACGTCTTCCGCAAGCCAGAGTGGAAGAGTTTGAGAAGTAGTTATTAAATGACAAGTCAAAGTGATCTCTCTCTGATGCTGAAATCAGCTAAAATACGAGCTCTGATAAAATTTAGTAAAAGGGTGATTAAATCTAACTGCATAGATTACGAAATGGAAGGGTTAACTCTTCCACAAAGTCCTTTAAGACAGGAATTTATTCAAGGGTAAATAAAAGCTTGCAGCTTGGGTGGTTGGTCTTTATTAAATAAACCCACAGTGCACATTGTGCTTGCGAGCCATCCCAAATACGATTGCCTGGTTTGTATCTTTAATAAGCTGTTCCACCATCTGCAGTAGTAAGGTTCTGGTCAGGACTGGGAGAGATCTCTTCTACATATGTCGCTGGAAAAACACCACTTTTCCCATTCAGAGATCCATGCCACCATCCATCGTCTTCCTTTTGATGAATTACAATCACATCACCTAAAAGAAAGAAAGACACGCACTGGATTTACTTTATCGGTCACATGTTATGCATCTGTGCCTAATCACAGAATTGGAAGAGACCCCAAGGGCCATCAAGTTCCAGTCCCCTGCAATGTAGGAACATACAATCAAAGCACTCCAGACAGACAACCATCCAGCCTCTCTTTAAAAACCTCCAAAGAAGGAGCCTCCACCACACTCCAAGGTAGTGCATTCCACTGTCAATCAGCCCTTACTGCCAAGAAGTTGGACTCTTTTCCTTCACCTTGAACCCATTAATTACTCCTGGTCCTAGTCTCTGGAGCAGCAGGAAACAAGCTTGCTCCCTCACCAACCTGACATCCCTTCAAATAGCTAAACATGGCTATCATGTCACCTCTTAACCTTCTCTTCAAACTAAATATATCCAGCTCCCTAAGTCTCTCCTCATAGGGCATGGATTCCAGGTCTTTCACACTTTGGCTGCCCTCCCCCATGGGGTTGGAGCCATTTGAAATTTCTGCTGGGGGGTGATTTTTGCTGATTTTTTACCCATGGCAGACCTAATCACCACCGCCACCACCATTCCAAATCATTTCAGAGGTCATTTTGTGTTGGAGGGGGAGGCAAAGTCATATTCTGCTAGAAATCTCTCTCTTGTACTCTTTTAGTATTTGGGTATCTTGCTACCGGTCCTGCTTTGGCAGGAGAGAGCAAGGTATTAAATAAACGAACAACTTTCTGGCAGAAGACTTGTGGGATCATGTCTGGCAGTTGGTTACTAACCCAACAAATGGAAGGAGCTATGCTAGGATGAGAAGACTTAAACCAAAAGTTGCTACTAGTGACCAGATCCCTGATTTTACAATTCTTGAATTTTTCCTTTAAAAAAATCTGTGGGATCATTTTTTGCTTTAGCTTTTAGGTTGTGTTAGGGTTTTTGGGATGAGGTTTTATTTTGATGTTACCATTGTGATGAGATTTTGCGTGGTTTTTATTGTAACCTGCCCTGAAACCATGGTAAAGGGTTGAGAATAAATGCAAATAAATAAAACGTCAGTATTGACTGAACTATCCACAGTGATCGAGCTCAAGTGCTTGTGCCAGAAGCTTTCTCCTTTCCATTCATCAAGACCCAGTAAGTTCTGTGCCGATGAATTGCCCGAGCTCTGCCTGTGTGGTCCTTGGAATTATCTTTTTTCTGATTGTGCTTCACCAGCACTGAGGTACAGAAGTTGAATTTAGCTGTTTCTATAGGTTGGAAGCTACTTCTGTATACTGTTGGAAGGTATACTCCTCCTCTGAGAATGCATTTATTTATACTTTTATTTATATCCCACCCTTCCCAACCGGACTCAGAGTGGTATTAAAAATGAATTTACGCACACACAAGAAGCTATTGTGTCATATGTTCTTGGACTAAGATCTGGCAGCAAAAGCAACTTTTAGCCCAAATTGCAGCAAAACCTGTCTGAAATTGAAAGAGACAAGCATGGAGAATTTATCTGCTCAACTGGGCTGGTGCCTTGTCCATTTTTATCCAGGGAGCCTTGCATTATCCGAGCAAAAAGTATAAATCTACACGGTGCTTCCCCCTTTCCCATTTCATTCTGAAATATCTGGAGGGTGACATGCAGAAAACAGGTTTTTGAGACAGGTCCATGATACACATTTGACATTGGCTATCAGGAACATTATCTGATTCTTATTAGACTTCCTTCCTGCCCCTTTCCTCCGTGTATTTTTAGCTTGCAAATTGAGGAGAAAGAGTCTGTTCAGGGGTATGGGTTCAAGATGAAATTGCCAGAGATGTGGTGTGGTCCTCAGAATATTTACTCAAAAACATATATTGCTTTTCAGTCAGCGCACTGTTTCCTCTAGCACGGCTGTTCTCAACCTGTGGGTCGCGGCCGCTTTGGGGGTCAAATGACCCTTTCACAGGGGTCGCCTAAGACTCTCTGCATCAGTGTTCTCCATCTGTAAAATGGATAAATGTTAGGGTTGGGGGTCACCACAACACGAGGAACTGAATTAAAGGGTCGCGGCATTAGGAAGGTTGAGAACCGCTGCTCTAGCAATTGGTTGGTTTTCAGCCTTAATGAAATTGACCATAGTTTGAGATTGCAGTGATGGTATAAATCGAGGGCTGCTGACTCCAGTCTGGGAAATGCCTAGAGACTGGACTTGAGGGTGCCTGGGTCACACGGAGTTTGGGGAAGGGAGGGGTTCAGCCGGAACGTGAGGCCATAAAATCCACTCACAGAAACTTCAGTTGTGTAGTTCAAAGATCAGTTGTAATTCCAGGAGAGTTCCAGACCCCACACTATGGCTCCTTCCGCACATGCAGAACAATGCACTTTCAAACTGCTTTCAGTGCTCTTGGAAGCTGTGCGGAATAGCAAAATCCACTTGCAATTAGTTGTGAAAGTGGTTTGAAAACGCATTATTCTGCGTGTGCGAAAGGGGCCTATGTAAATCCTAACTGTGGCCTGACATTTTATTGCCATCTAAATATTTGTGTGTTTTTTTAAACCCAATGAATACTTCCATTTGGATGAGAGAAAAAGTTACCTTCTTTCAAACAAAGTTCATCTTCCCTTTCCGTCTGGTAATCGTATAAAGCTGTACACATGGTGCTTGCTGAATCACCATTCACCGGATGTGAACAGGGTGTTGGATTTGAATTGCAAACAATCGCTGGAAAGCAGAAGGGGAAAAAAATGGCGAGGTTTGCAGGGGGAAGTTAAAACTGGGTCTGACCCTCTTCAGCAATTCCTCTCCCTTTAGCAGCCTCCCATTTCAGCTCTTGAATTTTTAAGAGGGGTTGAACATTGATAAGACAGATTGAACATTGGAGCTGTAGGACTAAAAGCGTTTTGTTCCATTTTGGGCATGCAAATTCCACTCACATAAATAATTTAAGTTGGTGGATGTTTCAGTTTTGATCACGCAAGCAGCTGCCCCTCCCGTCCACCCTGAAGGCGGGCACCCTTGCTTCTGTACCCCATAGTTACAGAATATCTCCAGTATTTTAATTTAAAGTCACTTTTCCCTAACTTGCCCTGTTTTTTTTTTTATAAATTTGAAGGAACTGGGTACAGGGAAGTGTAGAAGATGAAGGGGAGGGTCAGAGTTATAATCCCACCCTTGTGGCATCTTTCATGCCCTGCCCTTTCAATCTAGCTGCACTAAAACTTGGGGAAAATGGATAATTAGAATGATACCTCTTACTGGGAAGAGTGAAAATTAGTGGCTGTAAAGTTCACGGAGGGTATTGGAACAAATTTCCAAAACGGGTGTCAAACATGTGACCCAGGCGCCAGATGCAGCACCTTGAGAGAGCTTATCAGGCTCATGTGTCAGCTGCGGCAAACCCCGCCTCACTCCTGATTTGGCCTCTGTGGGCTCGCCTGTCCAGGCATCCACCACCACACTCCTAATCTGTCCTGGCGAGCCACACCCCTGTGCAAATCTGGGCTGGCTATCCTGCTGCAAGTTCAAGAAGAAGAAGAAGGAGGAGAAGGAGAAGAATTTGGATTTATATCCCCCCTTTCTCTCCTGCAGGAGACTCAAAGGGGCTTACAATCTCCTTGCCCTTCCCCCTTCACAACAAACACCCTGTGAGGTGGGTGGGGCTGAGAGAGCTCTGAAAAGTTGTGACTAGCCCAAGGTCACCCAGCTGGCGTGTGTGGGAGTGCACAGGCTAATCTGAATTCCCCAGATAAGCCTCCACAGCTCAAGTGGCAGAGCAGGGAATCAAACCCGGTTCCTCCAGATTAGAGTACACCTGTTCTTAACTACTACCCCACTGCTGCTCCTCCAAAGTGCCGACCATCTTCCCCATTGTGGCCTCTACAGCGGAGATCAGTGCCGATCCAGGCTGGCGATCCTGCTGTGGGCTCGATAGCTGAAGCAGCCAAATGCACAAACACCCGCTTGTGCTGATCTGAGGCAGCCACCCCCCACCCCAGTGCCAACCATGTCGTCGTCCCCCCATGCCATTCTGGGCTGGCAAGCCTGCTGGGTCCTCACCAGCAAAGGCAACCACCCCAAGGCCTGACCCAACCCAGACATTTATGTCATATCTGGTCCTCGTAACAAATGACTTCTAATTTTTGTCCTCAGATTAGAGGAGATATACCAGATGCAGGCATTTGGATTTCTTCGCTGTCCTCACCAGCTAGGTGGTTCCTATACTTGACAGTACGTATCACTGCCAAACTCTCAACACTGAGGCTATCTTCCCTCATCTGCTTTTTAAAGCCCCTGAAAAGGTAGGTGGGCAAGACGAGCACACTGATTTTCTCCCTTTGCTACTTTCTGGATGAGCATGCATGTCTGCACGTGCAATCTGCAAAGCAAGCCCAATGTTATGGATCAGCCTGGTCTAGGTGGGGATCCCTGGGAGGAAGGCTGAGCCTGACCAGTCATTAGTCCCTGCAGGACCAAGTCCAGAGGCTCAGACAGAGCAGGCAGACAGGGATCCACAGCCATGTCCAAGCTCTGAGATTTCCCAGCCAGGGTCTAGCTCTGGGACACTTCAGCCTCTTCACAATGAGCCAGAAGGGACCCTGCCAGCCCCATCACCACCACCCCTGTCTCCATAGCCCCAGGAGCAATGCAGGAGGAGGGTGCGTGCTAGGGTACAGCAGAGGAGATGCAGTAGCAGATTAGAAGCCATGGGGCAAACTGACTTAGATGCTAAGCCCTTACAGGAGCCAGACTAAAACAACCCAGCTGCAAGAGGTTATTGCACTACTAGGGAATGGGAGGCTGCTATCAAAGAGAGGTTGCAGCTGAGCCATCTTGCGGCAGCATTTTGTTTCAGTTTGCAGGTCACTGTCTCTGTTCCTAGCCTTGTGTATTCAATATGCACTCGCTGAATCAATGTGTCCGGACTGTCTGTTGGTTGCCGGGGGGCCTGTCTACGACCCCCAAACCCACGTTATCTTCCACAGCAAGGTCTGGAAGCTCCTCTCTTCTGGCCAGAAAGAAAACTTTTTAAAAAGACTAATTCACAGGGAGCTAAGTCTATGGGTTCTTGTGAAATCTCTGCCCAACTAGGGAAAACACAATTTAAAAAAAAGTTTTCGGAGAAACAGGACCCAAAAGCATGTTCATGGCCCCTCCTTCAAGAATAATTCAGGATTGAAATCCACATGACAAAATCTGGTTCAGTTCTATCATCAGTGTGTTTGCCCTAAAGGCAACACTGGGAACTAAGTACAACAAAACTTGCCCTGAAGGTAAAGATGGCAGTAGGAGAAAACTTGTGAAATGTGAGTGGGTCTAGTGGGGATATGGGCTGTTTTTGGCCACCAGCTGGCCCACGTAGACACTGAAGACAGCCATCTTTTGGGCCTTTGGCAATCTGATCTGTGAGGCCTTATACATTTTTCTGGGCATTAATTTTGTACTACTAGTCTCATCTGAGTGGCCAGTTTATGCTACCTACGAGTTAGAGCCAAAGGTTCTGGATCCAGAACCTTTCCACCAGAGGAGCAAGCCTCTTGCCAGAGCTAGGCTCCTAGCCTTAAGGGGAGGAATCATTGTCACTGAAACAAGCTTTGGATCCAGCTCTGTGTATTTATGGGAGAGAAAGGAACTAAGACCTTCGTACGACGAGATTACAATGACGTAGCTGGTTACCTGACAGAGAACTTGGATTCCTTCCTCTTTCATTGGCCACCTGCGTGCTCAGAGTTCGCTCAAAGTATTTTATTTTGATAGGGCAAGTGATCATCACAGAACTATGCACACAGTCCTAGAAGGGGGGAAAATAGCATCATTTACCATTTTAATCTGGTTCAGTTTTTTCCCCCATCTAATCAGCTGATATGGCAACCCCGTGGTGATTTCATGACGAGACATTCAAAGGTGCTTTGCCATTGCCTTCCTCTTTGTCCCAGCCCCTGGATTTCCTTGGCAGACTCCCAACCAGATCCTAACCAAGGCCAACCCTGCTTAGCCTCTGAGATTGGGTTAGCCCGGGCTTATCTAGGTCAGGGCACTTAATCTGCTACAGAAGAAATGCAAAAAAATAACGTTTTTGGCAAAAATTGCTGTTATTGAAATTGCAGAAAAATGAATATTTCCTTGCACCTGGAAATTAATATTTTAATGAGCAATGTTTCACTGAATCCTACTGCTAGGAGACCTAGGAGGATCTCCAAAGAGGAAACTATTCATAATTCTTTTTTATTCACTGCTGGTGAGAAAAAAAGTGTTCTCATTTAGCCGGCTTGCTTCTCAACTCTCAGAGAATGGATGCATGTCAGAGAAGAGGGGTCAAACAGAGGCCCAAAAGCTATGGTGAGCCAAGGTTCCTAGGCATGTGGTTTGGGATACATAATTCCCTGCCATACATAACAGCGGACAGAAACGTTCAGGGTTAACGGGGACTCATCTTTTCCTGTGGCATATAAAGTAGTCTTCCATTCTGGACTCTAGAAAGCCTGCCCCGGCCACAGTATATACCTTTCCATAATTTTTGAAGTCTGTTATTTCATTTATTGATGTTGATCCTGTGAACTCAGCTTATGAGATCTTGCAAACCACTTACAAAAATGTAGAGAGAAAAATAAAATGTGGGTGACCTATCATTTTACAGAACGGGGACAAGCTCAAACCTGTGTGTTGCTGTCTTATTGACTATCTCTTGAAGTTTTTTTTTTTCCGTTTCTTCAGTGACAAAACTGTGCGTTGTCGTCTTATCAACTATCTCTTAAAGTATTGTCAAAGGATTTCATGGCCGGAATCACTGGGGTGCTGTGTGGTTTCTGGGCTGTATGGCCGTGTTCTAGCAGCATTCTCTCCTGACATTCCGCCTGCAATTGTGGCTGGCAGCCAGCTGTAGATGCAGGCGAAACATCAGGAGAGAATGCTGCTAGAACACAGCCATACAGCCTGGAAGCCACACAGCACCCCAGTATCTCTTAAAGTTTTTTTCCTGTCTCTTCATTGACATCAGTAGTGCCAAACCAGGCTTTTTAGTAACTGAATGACTTAACATATACTTGGGTTGGTTAAGGACAAGCTTGCTTATGCCTGGAGTTTCAGCAGCAATAATGTTGTGTTGACTCCATGTGGCTGAAGAGAACCACGCTATACAGAAACTCCAGCAGACTGTACCATAGCATAGACAGTGAAGCTGGCACTTAGAACACTCTGTGTTTCCAAAGTTACCTTTTCTTTCCATTTCGAAATACAGTCGTGCCAGGGTTCAATCGGTTTTGGCTTCTGTTCCATTTCTGCTAGAAGACTGCCCAATTTGAAGTAATTTGCTTGTAAAAGATTAACTTTCAGAGTTGCCTTCAATATTGCACATGAAAAATAAAACCACAAAAACACTCTTAATAAAACAGTATTTTGCTGCACGTTGAATTCAATTTTTTTTTCAAAAAAAGAGAAACTCTTTGTTTTTTTAAAAAAAATTCTTTCCTGTCCCTTTGTCCTAAAATCAAAGTTTAAATAAGTCCAACAAATACTAGACAGTTTTTTACTCTCTAGCTTGCCTTCAAGAAAGTTCACTTTACTTTCTCACAATCCTACTGATGATAATCTGTTGTTTGACACAGTGGGGATGGAAAATGGCTCAGTAGTAGAGGATCAGTTTTGCACGCAGAAGGTCCTAGATAAGGGGACTGCAACCTGTGGCTCTCCAGATGTTCATGGACTACAATTCCCATCAGCCAATTGACCATGCTGGCAGGGGCTGATGGGAATTGTTGTCCATGAACATCTGGAGAGCCACAGGTTGCAGACCTCTGTCCTAGATCGATCCTTGGCATCTTTAGTTACAAGAATCAGGTAGAAGGGAAATGTGAAAGACCTCTGCCTAGGAGCCCAGATCAGAGGCGTATTTGCATATTTAGCAAAGGCTCATGGGTATGTTGTTAAAATGATCACTATAACTTGAAAACATAGTCCAAGGCACTGACCTTGGAGATCAGGAATGTGGCCGTGTCTCCCTGCTTTTAGCAGGCCCAGTTCTGCCTTGGAATATCTATTCAAGTTATTTTTGAAATGTTCACCATAACTTGGAACGATAGTTCACGGCAGGACAAGGCCTGCTAAACGACATGGGCTAAGACCACAACCTGGATCTCTGGGCAGGGTTGAGGTGTTCCTGGCTCTCTGCAGTAGGGAGGGGAGCACCTGGAAGAGGCTTGTAAAAAAAGTATCCCATAGGACCCTTCTGTGTATTGTGATTGTGATATTGTGTACATAAGGCAGACTATGTGTGGGCCTTTTATAAATGTAGATTATTTTAATTTGTAATAAATACATATGTGTTTTGAATACTTAGCAGTTTTATATTGAGTGGCCCCTTCAACTATTTCTTGACCTTTTAAGTACTTCTATTTTGTAGGGTTAAGTTTGTTTCCCCTTTTTTGTTTGTATTTAAGGGACTCCCCAGGAATAGAGAAATAGGTGACTTTGTGAATTATCCCAAAGGGGCGGCGGGGGGGGCATTTAAAAACTGTTGAGGACTGAAAATGCTCCAGAAGGGATGAATTATTGAGAGTCAGTTAAAGAGAAGAAAGGGGAGCAGAGGAGAAAGCCCCGTTGAGAACACCTTGGAGTGGGGGGGGGGGGGGGGACTTGGAGGCGTTTTGGACATTGTTGTCCTCTTTCCACCATTCCTGGTGGATCCCCAGATTGGGAGGTTCTAAAAGTCACGTTACAAACTTAAAGTACGAACATGATGTTTAAAACTCTGAAAAACAGAACTCAGTCCCAACAGCCACAAAAACGTTCCAAAAGAAGAACGATGAAAAATACAAAATCCCAAAATAGCAGCATAGAAAGAAACTGTGCTTATAATAAAAGCAAAATGTGCCCAGAAAACCTGAATCTCAGCAGTTTGCAAAGACAGCCTGAAGACAAGCTAAACAAGCATGTGAATTAGCTGCTGAGTTTGGGATTTTCTGGTGATAAAAATGGAAGTGTCGGCTGGTATTTTCCAAGGTGGTCCAAAACAACTTATTCATATACAATCCAAATTGTACCTCGTTGAGCTGCTCGGTGATCTCGTTCTGATTCTGCGGATCCAAGAACTGCGGCATCTCCAGGTACGCTTGAATCATCCGTTCCAGTCCTTTAAAGAAGGTATTGGGATAAATGATTATTTCTAAATCCTTCTTTTTAAAAGATTGTTTTAACTGTATTGCGGGATTTTCAAACACAGTGAGTTGGGCCCTACCACCCAGGAGTGCAAGGAGTACACAGAAAGGGGACTTCCACTTCTCTCACCAGCCATATCCCCTCCCCCCACCCCAACAGCTTGTGTTGAGGGGTCAGGACCCTCCTGGAAAAAACGCCACATGGCATAGCGGAACACGATATTCAGGCAAAATTGTCCTGGTGAAGAGCTTGTTCCGCCAAATTTCTGGGATATATAAAGTTCGAGAATATAAGAAGGTGATTTACACGGGTAGGGGGAATCTGGGTTCAAATTACTGCTCAGCCTTGTCTATCTCACAAGGTTTATTCATTTACTGAATTCATTTGCCTTTCTCCCCAGTGAGGGCCCAAAGCAGCTTACATTGTTCTTCTGTCCTCCATTTTATCCTCACAACGACCGTATGAAATAGGTTAGGGCAGCTGAGAGAACATGATTGGCCCAAGGTCACCCAGTGAGTTTCCATAGCACATGTGGGGATTTCCAGATACTAGTCTGACAATGGCCCTTTCCACACCAGCCTTTTAAAACGTTTTGAGGCAGGAAATAAAATATTTCCTCCACGGAGTTCTGGATTGTTTTTGCCCCCAAACGTTTTATTTCCAGCCTCAAAACATTTTAAATGAATCCCTTTTAACACTATTCTCTGGCTGAAACGTTGTGAAAATGTCTTCAGTTGCTATGCGATCCATTGACTAACTTTCCCACACTTCTCTGCTACCATGAACTTCTTCCTCAGCACCATTTTGTGAGCTCATTCAGTTCCCTCTTATTTGCTGTATTTCTCGGTTTGTCCTTTTATTTTTGACGGGCCAGTCTTTGAAACATCAAGTGTATGAGGAATATAGAATCCAGCACCAGGCTGTGAAGCATTAAAGCATCAATTCAACACTGAACTCAAAAAGGTTGGGGGGGGGGATCACACAATGATGGGCAGGAATCATTTTGAAGGGGTGAGTGAAGACATACGTTATTGTAAAGCAGGGGTCTTCAAACTATGGCCCTTCAGATGTTCATGGACTACAATTCCCATCAGCCCTGCCAGTTGGCCATGCTGGCAGGGGTTGATGGGAATTGTAGTCCATGAGCATCTGGAGGACCATAGTTTGAAGACCCATGCTGTAAAGGATGGGAGGACTGAAAACGTTTCCGAATCATTTTAGGGGATTTGTAGAGGAAAGGCCACTCTTAACCACTACACACTGGCTGTCAGGGTTGCAAAATGGAGGGAGAAAACAAAATGGAGGAAGGGAGAACCATGTAGATCTCCCTGAACTCCTTGAAGAAGGATGGGATAGAAATAGAATAGATCACCAAGTCAGTTATGAATTTGGTATAGCTCTGTCCTTTGAAATGGCTCTCAGAACAAAACCATGGATGAATCCAGTGGTGGGATTCAAATAATTTAACAACCAGTTCCGGTGGTGGGATTCAAATAATTTAACAAACTGATTGTTTACAAGCACCATTTTAACAACCGGTTCTGCTGATGTGATGCGAACCTGCTGAATCCCACCACTGGATGAATCTACATCCAGGCTGATGAACCCATATGATAGATCAAGGCATAGCGCATAAGAACCTCTCTTGTCCTGTAGGGCTTTTTCTAAGTCCTTTTGTAGGCGTAGTACTTTAGCTTTGATGGAAGCGTGCCTCCTCTCTTTTTCAATGAGGCTGGTTGAATCTTCCTCCTTCACAGGAAACAGAATTTAGACCCAGAAAGAAAATAGAGCATTAAAGCTGGAACACACACCTGTTAAAAGTGCAAGTCTGGAGTAAAATATATATTAGGTAGTAGTCTGAGTTCAAATATACTTTCACGACTGGAGTGATAAGTTACACATTTTGCAGTGATTTTATGCATATGTACAGTTTCAGTTGTTACTATGAAAACGAAATAATAATCTCCCCTCAGCGTGTGAAGGGTGAGCAGGTCTTTGGAACAAAAGAGGGGTTGCAAATATTACTGAGAAAAGATGACAGGGGTTGAACTGGTGGACCATGTCTGGTTTGAAGGACACAATAGGGCCACAGCTGAAAGATGAGCTCAGATGGAGCCTTGGGGACAGTATGCCCTTGAATTGGAGAGGATAGAGATGGAGGCGGAATGAGGGACCACTCCCCACATTCCCAGACCATTGCTGCATGATGGGTGTGGACATGTGGAGATGAGCTGGGGAGGGTGGCAACAGGGGTAAGCTGTGAGCTCACAGGTCATAGGAACAGGGTGCAGCTCAATGTCCTAGTATGGAAAGATGGAGTCGAAAAGAAGCTTCTATTAAAACTAGGTTTGTATGCTTGCCTGCGAGTACTGTGTTGATTCTGTGGGGAGATGAATGGCCGACCCCTTCCCAATCTGCTCACCACCCCTGCCTCCTCTGTGTGCTGGGCTGGAGGCCATGCCTTCAACTACACTGTGTGTTTAGGGTGTTTATGCTGATGTTCTGCAAAATAGCAGATCTGGGAGCTAGTGTGACCTGATTAAGTGGGAGGTAGAAGGGACCTCCAAAGTGAAGGCAATGGAATAGTTGGGTGTGGTATAATGGTTAGAGTGTTGGATGAGGATTTGGGAGACCTGAATTTTAATTCCTACTCCACCATGAAGCTCGCTAGATGACCTTGGGCTAGTCACTCACCTACAGCCTAACAGACCTCACAGGATTATTGTTGTGAGGGTAAAATTGGAAGAGGAGAGGGACAATGTACTTTGTACATTGAGCTCCTTTAAGGAAGGGAGGGATTAAAATGTGAAAGGTAAATAGATAGAATAACAATGTATACTATGCTGACCAGAGTCAACAACCAATTTTATGGCAAAGTCCCTTTGAAGATGGTGATGGAAGCCACATGGCTAGTTCCCAATCCCACTCTTTCAAAGAAGACTATCAGCAAGGCCCATCGCCACAATAATCAACTCTCCAAGCAACCTTCTCATCCCAAGCCCCTCTCTGCTCCCTGTGCTGTTTACATCAGGGTTACCCTCATATTGAGGGGCCTGCTGCTCTCCCTTTTTGGGGAAGGTTTTAAAGGTGTATTTTTTGGATGCCTCTTTTTAACTATTTAACTGTATTAACCGCTGTTTATATGGAGTTTTAGCGAGTTTTATTGATTATTAACTGGATAGAGCTATGTTATTTGTTTATTGCATTTTGTATGATTTGTTTCTCTATCTGATATTATATGATTTTATGCTGTACACTGCCCAGAGCCCTTCGGAGACGGGGCAGTATAGAAATCCAAGTAATAAATAAATAAAAATAAATAGATTTGTCAATAGAGGCACAAACAGGTATGGCAAGCACAAGGGGCCAGATTTGCATGGGAATTCAGTTGCTGATCCTCATGCTAATATAGTCCAATATCTGTGTCCCAAAAACTGAAACAGGCACTCTGCAGAATGCATTTAAGCATAGCTTGCCCCTCCAAGTATGAGGGGTGGGGGGGAACATCTTGGCAACACCAGCTTTCTGTCTTTATATACATATTGCCCATAATATCGGTGGCCATTTTGACAGTCTACTTACATAATAATCTGTTAACAAAAACTCTGATTTGTTCTCTTCGACGGACATTGCCATTTCTCCCAACAACAACTGGGAGTCTTTTTCAGGATCAACTTTGCCAACAGCAGTATGCATTTGAGTGTGACACTAGAATCATGACAAACAGGATTTGTTATGAGGAATCAGTTCTTGTCATATTTTTTCTTCAGAATATTTATTTCACTCATCTGAATAACACATACAAACAAAGATAAAGAAAAAATCCCAATCTAGTACCCCTCCCCCATAATAATAATACTAAATTTAAAAAAGGGAAAAAAACACATAAATACCTACACATACATATGGTGACCTCCAGCTATCTCACTAAGGATCTAAGCATAATTCTAACTCCATGCTTATAATTAACATCTACATTTTTTCACTTTTAGTCCTTCTTAATCCAATACGCTGTTTTTTCTTGTCATATTAAATGTGAAATGAAAAATAATAGAATTACTTACTGCAGTTATGCTATGTCCAAAACTGGAAAGATGTTGGCTGTAGCAATTTAACATATTGCATAGTAGGTGCAGCCGCTCCTTTTCAAGATTGAGGATATTCTGTTTGAAACAGGAAAAGTAATTACCACACAAAATCTCTGTTATCACACTGATCTTCTGAAAGCCACACAGAATTGTAGCAATTGGAGTAGGACACCTCCTTGAGTTTTTCCTGTTAAGTCAGAATGGCTCATTCATGCAGGCTGCCGCCAAGTGATTCAACAAATTGAGGATGCTTTAAAAATGGGTTTAAAATTGTATGTGATAAGTTCTCAGCAGAACCCATGCTTTTGGTTTCTGGTGGTGGAAAATGCTGTCAATTTGCAGCTGGCTTACGTCAACCTCATAAGGTTTTCAAGGCAAGAGACCTCAGAGATGGTGTGTCATTGTCCAGCTTTGTATAGCAACCTTAGAGTTCTTCAGTGGTCTCCCATCCAAGTACTAACAAGGGCCATCTCTGTTTACCTTTTTAGATCAGGCTAGCCTGCTCCATCCATGTCAGGGTCTTCTGATTACTACAAAGTTTAAAATATTAAACGCAGCTTTCATAGAAGGTGGCACTGGTCAATGCACGTGCTTTGTAATGCTTAAGGAGAAGAGGCAAAATTCATTTTTAAACTAGATCCTTAAAGAATCACATCCGATTCTCATATCATGTGTTCATGTCTCCAAAGACACCTCATCAATTTTTCTTTAAAAAAGCGGAAAACTACATAATCAGCTGGAAATGCTGAGTTGAATCATGTACATTACAAGCTAAAAGAGCAGGTGCACTCTGATCTGGAGGAACCGGGTTTGATTCCCAGCTCTGCCGCCTGAGCTGTGGAGGCTTCTCTGGGGAATTCAGATTAGCCTGTGCACTCCCACACACGCCAGCTGGGTGACCTTGGGCTAGTCACAGCTTCTCGGAGCTCTCTCAGCCCCACCTACCTCACAGGGTGTTTGTTGTGAGGGGGGAAGGGCGAGGAGATTGTAAGCCCCTTTGAGTCTCCTACAGGAGAGAAAGGGGGGATATAAATCCAAACTCTTCGTCTTCTTCTTCTTCTAAAAAGGCAGCTAGCAGCGATGACTGCAGAGCAACCATTCTGGGCAATCCTAATAAAGGTGGGGGTGGTTGTAAATCCTGGGTGGGTGGAATGAAGGAGTGAAGTGGCAGAAAATGGCAGGCACAAGGAACAGAGAAACCAAAAGCGGGCTTAGGATAAAACCCACTGTCTCCCCTCACACTTTTTTTTTGTCTGTGCTGTTCAGAAAAAAAGATGAGAAAACAAGTTTTTTTAAGACACCCCCCATGACATCTTATTTTGGTTGTGCAGAAAAGACCATTTTCTCCCCACTGTGAGTATATGTGTAAGTACTTTGCATGGAATAGAGGGAAACATTTCCTTCTATCCCTTCAAGCTGGTTCACAGATTATTTTTTAAAAAAACCTCATCCATGGGATGAATTAACGTTCATAGGAACATCCATATTGTTCACTCAAAGATTTTAAGTGTGGTGGCTCCCATAGTTGTTGGTTTTTTTGCATATGTTTTGAAAAATTGAAGGCTGTAAACCAGAGTTCTATGAACCACCAACCTGCTCACCAAACAAAAGCAAGGGACTCCCATGAGTGAAAACGTGGATCTGACCGTCAACAGACACATCCACCAACATGATTAACCTTCTCCCATTGAGATCAGGGGATTTTAAAGTTCTTCAATTTGGCTGAATCATGGCCTTTGTTTCTTTTATGTAACTGTTCCCTTAGCTAAAGAACCCTTACAAAGTTTGAAGCAGATCCAAACAATATTATTAAAAGTAATTAAAAACACACTTGCTCTCACAGCGGAGGTGGGGATGCTTAACAGGGTTTAATTAAACTTCTGCTTGAAGAACAAAAATGATTGGAAAGTTTACAGCCAAATTGTTGGGGCTGGTGGGTTTTAAAAAAGCATCTTTAATGAACTTCTGTGTTTTTGTTAGTTTTCTAGGTCAGACTCTAACATGAAAGGAGTAATTCCAAATACCGGCAAAGTCAGTTTTGACTTTATTGAGACACAAAGAAAAAGAGGTGAAAACTAAGATAGTGATAGGATATATTCACCAAAAAAAAACAAAAACCCAGCGTATACCGTGTTTCCCCGAAAATAAGATAGGGTCTTATATTAATTTTTGCACCAAAAGATGCATTAGGGCTTATTTTCAAAGTAGGGCTTATTTTAGGGAAAATACGATACCTTCACAATTAATTAAGGCGGGCTCTTGGCAGCCCCATTGCTCCCCCCATCACGTGGGATGCAAGCTGCATCCTCATTGGCAGGGAGCACCCTGCTGGATCACACCATCCTGATCTGTAACTACGGGTAGGGCTGACTTTTGGAGTAGGGCTTATATTTTAAGCATCCTCCAAAAATACTGAAAAATCATGATAGGGCTTATTTTCGGGGTAGGGCTTATTTTCGGGGAAACGCGGTAGTTAAATGGTTCTTGTTGCCCTTAGAATAGGGTTCCCCAATGTGGTGCCCCTCATCACCATGGTACCAGCAGACGCGTAGCAGCAATGGAGACATCTGGGGTGGTTTGTCCTGGGTGCCACCATTGCTGTCACGTGGTGGGGACGTTTCAGGGCGTGTTGGGGCGGAGCAGGGGCAGGAGGGCGCATGTGGGCAGCTCATGCCCCATGTGTTGTTCACCCTCCCTTCGTCACTGGGTACCAGCCATGTGTTTTTAGAAAATGAGCAGTGCTAGATCAGACTTTTGCCCAGCAGGACTTCTGATGGGCCACTGGAGATCTCATTGACTATGCAGATTTTATAAAAGTTGCTTCAGCAGCTGCCACCACAGTACAAGCATCTTCACTGCATGATTGAAGATGTATACATTAGATTACTTAGATTATTTGAAGATTATTATCGATTAAGATCATTAAGAAATTTGGTTAAAATAAGATAACGAACGGGGACTGGAGATAAGTTCCAGTTGATCAGAACAGTTAGTGCCACCTCTGTTAATGATGAAGTTAATTTTCAGTTAGTAGAGTTGTAAGAGAGGTCATACAAATAGTAATATAGTTGTACAAGGAGAAAGAATGAGGTTGGTTTTACTTTCTAATCTAATTAACAGCTGTTAAGATATTGGAAGCAAAATGTTTGTAACCTGATTTATCAAATGAGATGTGACGAGAACAAACCTGCTCCTTTCTTTCTCTCCTTTCTCTCTTCTTTTTTAAAAATTTTGTAACTTCTATCTTTTAAACAATAAAGATATTTTTTTTAAAGAAGATGTATACAAGGAAACATTTTAAACAATATGCTCATTTCAAAAGACATCTTGATAGAGTTTCGGCCTGAAATGCTGAAAAGTTACTCTTAGAGCTACGCATAACCTCTTTTTCAGACATGCTGTGGTTGGCTCTGTCTCTTATGGCAGCCATTTTGTGGTTGTGCACTCCACACTGTCAGAATTCCAAAGGTGTCTTCAGGCTCAAAATGTCTGGGGATCTCTGCCCTGGACATTACTGACAATGACAGTTTCTCTCTTAAGAGTAGAAACATCCTTACTTCAATAAGTCAGGTTCTGGGTTGGACCTAAAATACTGTGAAAAGAGCTCCTCATAGAATGCAGCATGCTTGTTCTGGCTACAGCCCACTATGGGCTGGGAATCCCAGAAACAGAGCTAGGCAAAATGTGGGGTCTGCAGTGGGAGGGGACAACTGGCAAAGACTGTACCTTCCTGTGCTAGTAGAAGTGCCCTTGGTCTCCCCTAATCGGCATCCCTGTGATAGATCAAGACCTTGTCTGATGATCCTTCAACTAACAAGTGAAGACCTTCAGCAGAGGTTGTTGTTGAGGACTTTTCTTGCCCCCAGGATAATTGGCAGTGCTAGGACAAATGAAGTGGCCTTAAGCAGAATCAGGTCATTGTGGGGATGCCAGGCTCCAGGTAGCACCTGGGGATCCCCCCCAAAATCCCAGCTCATCTCCAGACTACATAAATCAGTTTCCCTGAGAGAATGGGAGGATGGACTTTGGAGGATGGACTCATTCGCATGGTAACCCAGCAAGGCCCCTGTCCTACTTCGTCCCCAAATATCCAGGAGTTTCCCAGCCTGTATCTGACAACACTACCTCGAATTCCCTACCAGTGGTCAGGAAAGATCTGGCAACATTCGGCTGTTGGTTCATCCAGTCCGATAGTTCCTAAATTTTGTGGCTTTGGGAAAAGTTTCTTTTACTGGAGGTGTCAGAAACAGAATCTGGTACTTTCATAAGGTACAACCTTCTTCTCACTTTCAACAAATAATCTTTGAAATTAGTGATTTTTCTTTCAGGGTGATTTTGTAGGCCTTGATTTCTCTTGTGAACAGACAACAGTTTTTGTTGAGGAGGGAGGAGGTCAGAATGGGGGGGGGAAAGAATCTTCTGGGGGGAAAGAATCAGCATGAAACCACAGAACGGCACAAGAAAAGAACCTCACACAACTTACCTGGTGGCAGTTTTCTAATGTTGTCCCCCATTTTAACCTAATTTCACAGGCAGTTAAACTCTTGTTGTAATAATCTTCATCATCCTTTGCCAGTTTTGTAGCAGATTTTTCCAGGTTTCTGAGTAACTTCAATAAAAATACAAATGCGTAGTTATTTTAAGAAATGAGATAATTGACTTTGTTTATTTGAGCCTCTGTCTCATAGTGGGCACACGCTGTCGTTTATTTATGTCTGTGTGGAGTCAGAAGAGGTACGGCCAGCTGTTTTACAGTGTTACATGCAAAACTGACATGAAAAAAATGTGCCAGGATGGAAGAAATAAAATTATTATTATAAACTGCAGGCTCCTGAGAAAAGGATAGGTGGTAGTTTTATGACTGCTAAACAAAGAAGAAGTGAAGATCATTGCACTCTGCCATGTGACCTATGTAATCCTAATCTTAAATGGAGTTATGCCTGACTAAATTATTGGAGTCATTAACCCTACAAGGATGTTACTTCACTAAGGATTGCACTGCTAACACAGATGATCCAAGAGATTATCTGAATAGTGACTAGGTAGTAACTAGATAGTGTAAAACAATCCTGACTTCTTTTCAATGCATTTACTTATCTGGAGTACCTTTTGTTTGGTCTTTGGTGAAGCCAAGGGCTGGGAGCTTTCTGTATCCCGGAAGAGTGCTTCATGGTCCCTGGTAAATTCCTTTAATTTCTTCTTGGCCTGCCACCAAATGCACAGAGATCAGCAAACAAAAGAAAGGTAACAGACTGATACAGAGCTACTGTAGTGAATTCTTTGTCCATGTCCTGATTATTGTACTCTCCCAGAGCCATCTCTTGCTGCTGAAGAGGTTCAAAATAATGTGACCAGTTAGAGAAAGCAACATCTCTGAGAAGCCAGTGTATGGATGCCACAAGGGGAAAGGTGGTAAGGCCAGGCACTGCGTGCACGCCTAGCAGAAAATTTCAGGACCCTCCACCTATGGTACTTCCTTACGGCATTTTACCCTTCTTCCCACACTTACTTTAGTTCCTTTCCTTTTCCTAGAATTTTTTCAAGCTAAAAAAAGGCCTGTTCTAAGTACAGGCTAAAAACAGCCTGAGGAACTACAGTTCCCAGGAGACCTTGGAGCTCACAAGGTCTCCTGGGAAGTATAGTTCCCATCAGGCCACTGCTTTAAGCCTGAACTGTGAATAAACCTTTTTTTTCAGACTGAAAAAGTTCTAGGAAAAGGAAAAGAACTAAGGTAAGTGTGGGAAGGGCTCACTTTGGAGGGCCTCTGCAAAGCGCAATTTTGAGGGGGTGGAAAATATAGACTGTGCACCAGGCACAGTTTGGCCCAGCTACGCCTCTGCTGAGAAGATAGCATGTGGCACCCAGGACAAAGACAATGCTGAGTTTATGGGATGACATGAACCACTGTGCTTACAAGATCTGTTGATAAGACCTGCCCACTGAGATGCACTGAGAGAGCTCATACTCAGCAAAAGGCCACCTGGGCTTGAATCTTTGTGATCTTTGTAGGTTCATCAGAGTCAGACATTATTTCTGAGCTCACTAAACTTTCAACTCAAAGGCAAAAACCTTTGGAAGCATACCACGGCCAACAACACGGCCTATTTGCGATCATTGTTACAGCCTTAAACACGTACCAGTTCCAAACAGCTAGTTCCCAACATTGTTTTCAATTCAGCACATCATCTAGTAAGGATAAGTGTGGTGGACTAGCTTCAACAATTCTCCTTATCTTTGAGAAGCAGCAAGGGTTGCCAGCTACAGGTTGAAAAGCTCCCGGAGATTGGGAACTGGAGCTTGGGGAAGATGGGATCTGGGGAGAGAAGGGCCCCTGTTGGATCATAATGGCATGAAGTCAATTATGGCATGAAGTCCACCCTTCAAAGCAGCCATTTTCTCCAGGAGAACTGATCTTTGTAATCTGGAGAGCAGTTGCACTTTTGGTAGATTTCTGGGCCATATGTCTGCTTTGAAGATACTGAGCTACATTTCAGACAACATAGGCTGTGCATGCTGCCCAGTACAATACATCACTCAATGTTGCCGTATAATGCCCGTCCAGATGACATACGAGACTGTCTTTCCCTTCCATATAGAGATAAAACATCAGATTTGCAAAGAAGCCCATCGACATTCATTCCCATCCTTAGCACAGCCAATGTTTTTTATTTGAAATTAGGAAGCACCATCTAGTTTCAGTGGAGCCCTTCTAAATCTCAATTGTGTTGCTGAAATCAACAGGACGTGGAAGTATTTACTTTGGCTAGATCTTGCAGTAACAAAAGATGGGAAACACATTTCACCATGACATGCCTGTGAAGATGCCAGCCACAGATGCAGGAGAAATGTTAGCTGCCAAAAGTCCCAGGCCATGCCACCTAGCCCGGAAAACCCACCACAACTAGTTGATCCCGGCTGTGAAAGCATTCCACAATACCAAAGATGGGGCCTTGCCTTTATTTGTTGCCTCCAGTTGCTGGCAACCATGTCCGCTGCCTTCTCAACCGTGTTGTTCAGCTTATGGAAGAGAAACACAATCAAATTGGAAAAGCAAATGGTTTCATCAGTTTTGTCTTCTAGCATCGGGAGGATCAGATAAACAGCGCTTTACTGGATCACGTCATTGCTGAGCATGAAGTCAAAGTAAAATAAATAATAGAAAATTTGTAAAAATCTTATTGCACTTGCCAAACCAAATCTCCAGTGGCTCAGACTGGATCCATATGTCCCTGGATATTGTGTTACTGTAATCCTTCACCTACTGGATTTTCTGGTGTGGCCAGGAAAATCCAGGAAGTCAATGAGTACAGCAGTGCAATATCCAGGGTCATATAGATCCCTGCTCTTACAGAGCAATCTGACTCCTACTGAATCAGTAGGCAACCTCCCATTGATTTCAATGGAACAGAGACACACCTTAGTTTGGAATTATAAGGGCTGGATCACACCAGCTTCCCGCTCTGTCTTGCCCAATTATCCTCCTTACTGCACCACCCTTTCCACATGGCTTTTATACAGGTCCTATGATCCCAAGCATAGCCTTTGGTGGGGAGTCAGAGGAGCAGGCAGCCTAATACAGAGCCCCCGACAGCAGGACGCAGCACTGTTTGGGTGCCACCCCACCACATCTAAGGCCTTCTCATAGATGCAGGAGGATAAAAACAGAAAAAGCTTCCCTCCCACCAAAAATCCCTCCATTGGGCTCTATGGGCCTACATTACCCAAAAGCCCCTGGTGCTGGTGTTCTGCCAGGCAAAGGTCAGGTGGAAGCCAATGAATGCCGGCTCCACCCCCGGCCATTCCTCAGGAATGCCCTCACTGCGCCGGTGGAGGAGTGCTGACATGGCGCTCTGCATTGCTTCTAGCTCCCATGGAGGGCCACGGCAGCTGCCCATCAGTGGATTTGCCCTTCCGTGGGGGCAAGTGCCTCACAGAGTGCAAATCCACCAGTGCAGCCCTGCCCTGCCTCCATGGGCAGATTCCCCCCTCCTCTGGATTGGGGTGACATTCTTCTATTTTCTTCTATTTTCACCATCAGAAAAGTTGGTTGGGTCCAACTCATCCTTTCAACATGATGCTGGGATCCTTCCGGAGAATGGTGATCTCCCCACCTCCAAGAGACAGCTTTTTTGTCTGACATGTTTATTAATTCACAATAATCAAAAACATCAAAGAACATATCAATACATGATAAGAACAGCAGCAGCAGCAGCAGCAGCAGAAGAAGAAGAAGAAGAAGAAGAAGAGGAGGAGGAGGAGGAGGAGGAGTTTGGATTTATATCCCCCCTTATATCCTCTCCTGCAGGAGACTCAAAGGGGCTTACAATCTCCTTGCCCTTCCCCCCTCACAACAAATACCCTGTGAGGTAGGTGGGGCTGAGAGAGCTCCAAGAAGCTGTGGCTAGCCCAAGGTCACCCAGCTGGCGTGTGTGGGAGTGCACAGGCTAATCTGAATTCCCCAGATAAGCCACCACAGCTCAGGCGGCAGAGCTGGGAATCAAACCCGGTTCCTCCAGATTAGATACACGAGCTCTTAACCTCCATCGCCACTGCTAAAACACATCATAAAAAGCAAGACCCCTTCCAAAAAATCCCAACAGTGTACACACACCAGTAACAATCAAGTCTGTACACTTCCTACTGATGTCCCAGAAGAACAACACTCTTTAAAAGTCTGTCTCCTCACAAACCTGAGGAAGGAGCTCAGACTGTAATTGTCATCTAACTGCCTCATCTCATCTGAGATAGTCAATAGTAACCCCCTAAGAAATTTACTCCCAATAGACTTACGGTAAAGGAAAAGTTTTAAATTTACTGCTAACCTGGAGGATTCCATGTTCAGAAAGAGAATATTTTGTGTGTGGTGATCAAGTTGATGACCAGAAGCTCTGCAAGCTTGTTGGAGATGAAGAGGAATGTCCTTGCAATGACTTTGAGTATCTTTCCTCGTGTGGAAACACCCATGCTTATCTCTGAGAGCCAGTATGCTGTAGTAGGCCAATTAGACTAGGATTTAAACTACTCAGTCACAAAGCTACCTTGGGTTGACCTTGGGCCAGTCCACTGAATTCACCTCATCCCATTTGCATGGGAATAAAACAAACAAGGGAAGCGAAACCACATAAGGCACCCTTAGCTCCTTGGAAAATGGGAAAGATAAAAATATAATAGATCTGTTTATATTGTTCTGTCTTCCTGGCTTGGGGAGCAGATGAGCTGAAAAATTAAAGCTGGTATACAGGTATGCACTCAAGAGTATCATTACACCAGCTACATCATACTAAATAGCATTATATATGTAAATGCCCTCAAAATGCTGTCCCAGATTAGCCGAAAAGTAACAGAAAGCTACTTACTGCTTTTTTCTTCTTTTCGTGTTCATCCAGGATGCGTTTCGTTGGGTTTATGGCTTCTATCTGAATAGCTTTGCCAAGTTTACTGGGCACAGAACATAAAACACATATACCTGCTGAATGAAAACTTGCCTCCTCAGAAATTATTTGCCAGACAAATCATGTGGGAACAGTTATAAATACTCTCCATGCAACCCCAGAACAAGTCATAAAAAACTGAAATGTTTATTGTACAGGTTTTAATACCTTTCTCGTCCCCAGTGGACTTTGAATAATGCACCTTCTTGTACTCACCAGTGCAAATCAGATGTTGATTTCATCCCCTCCAAAACACAATGCCAGGCACTGCAACTATAACTGGAGAGAAAATATGGATATTAACTCTTGCTTCAGCTTTAAAAACCCAACAGCTGATCTGCTATGAATCTGGTCTGAAGAGTCGGTTTAAAATTCACATCACTTCTGCATTACTAGTTTGCACTCAAAGAACTAATTTGAGAACCAACTTTGCAGAACAACCACTATACAAGAAGTTAGAATTAAGGGGGTTCAATTATCCAGTAGTGTATAGAACTGATGCCACCTTTTGATAAGCAAACTTTCCAGCAGACAGCCAGTGTGGTGTAGTTATTAAAATATCAGAACCACAGGTGTCAAACCCGTGGCCCTCCAGATGTTATGGACTACTGTTCCCATCATCCCCTGCCAGCATCATGCGAGTTTGACACCTGTGACAGAACAGAATCTGGGAGAACCAGGTTTGAACTCCCACTCTGCTGTGGAAGCTTGGTGGATGACTTCGGGACACAGATCCTCTCTCGTGGTCAAATTACGTGTTACTTGTGACACATTTCAGGTTTCAGGTGCCTGTCCTGATTCTCAGTTACATGCCCGTGAGGGAGCTAAGCTTTAAAAAACCTCTCATGATCTCCCCATGGCTCAAAATGCTGTGAGAGGGAGCTTCAGGCTTCCCTTCTCTGTTGTTTTAGCCAGCAGAAACAGCCATAGACTGAGGAAGAGCATGTCAAAGAACCACATGTGGCTCCCAAGTTACTATCACTGAGTTGCATACTCTAAAATAACAGCCGTGTTGCCTCTTCTTCAGATTCCACATGTCCATCCGTGGGTATATGGAGTGCAAGGAATGGGCAAACAGCCCTCTGCATAGGGTTGTCAGGTTTCTCTCTATGGCAGGAGACCTCCCTGTATCCCTGTGCCTGCCAGTGGGGAAAAAAATAGCTGGCTCAGGAGTGAATTGGGGGGAGAGTTTACATCCATGAAAATACTGCACTAGGAGGGTGGGACTCACTTACCTCCAGTCCCTCCAGCAGCACCTGTTTCAGGGTGAGAACCATTTGCCAACCCTGGTCACTTTTGTGAAACGTGGGGATGCCACACTGAGGAAGAGCATGTCATAGAACCACATGTGGCTCCCAAGTTACTATCACTGAGTTGCATACTCTAAAACAGTACATATCTGAACTCAGCTACCCTGTGTGTTAACTGCACACAATCTTAGTCAAAAGATCCGCCTAATGTTGAAAGTGTTAGGTTTTGCAAGTGTCTGTCACAATCCTGACGATAAGGGGTTAACTGTGTGCATGTTAATTAGCTAGTGAGGTCAGTGTCTTGCGACCAGTTCATTGATTAGTCATTGGGCAGTTAATCCGACATTGCTTATGTGACGCAGAGCACGTAGGTCAGAGGTTATAAAGTTAACTATATTTCTTTGTCTCACTCACACAGAGAGAGTGCACCAGCACATGAGGTTTTTCTTTTGTACCTGTAAGATGGATTCACCTTAAGAGGTGAATGCCTAGGCCACATGTGGGCTCACATGTGCCTAAGTTCTGTAACCAAGGCTCCTTCCGCACACGCAGAATAATGCGTTTTCAAATCACTTTCACAACTGTTTGCAAGTGGATTTTGCTATTCCGCACAGCTTCAAAGAGCACTGAAAGCAGTTTGAAAGTGCATTATTCTGCATGTGCGGAATGAGCCCAACAAGTTTGTACTAGAATAGTAAGGATTTATTGTGTTTATTCCATGTATACCCTACCCTGATTTAGTTAAGTAAAGTTTCATCTTTTATAATCACAGCAAAAGTCTCCTGGTCTTTCTTCTCACTCTGCTTATTACTCAAACAATTCCCCAACAGAAAGCAGTTTGGGGGTGACTTTTTCAACAGTGGAGGAAAGGGTTAAACATCCTCTCCTTCTACCATTCTCCTTGAAAAAGCAGCCTTAATGGATATAGTTGCAAAAGAAAACATGTTAAAATGATGGAGGGGAGAGGGAGGGATAAGGTGTCATTTGATCTTAAGACACCATTTGAGTCAACACTGTCCACAGACACAATGTTGTCTAGGACCAGGATCCTCTTCATTGACTTTCCAAATTAAGAAGAACATTTTTTGTTTGCAACAGGAAGGAAAAGTTATTAAAGGCAATACATATACATTCCAGTTTTGGATTTGTGTAGTTTTGGTATGCATGTACCAAGGCTGAAAATATGACCTTATGTATCGCGCATTCTCCTCTCAGGTTGCTAACCTCCAAGTGGGGTCTAGAGATTTCCAGAAATTATAACTTGTCTCCAGGCTACATTTTCTCCTCTGGAGAAAATGGAAGCTTTGGAGGGCATTATATCCTGTTGACAAAGGCCCTCCCTTCCCCAGCTCCACCTTCCCCAGCTTCCTCCCTCAAATCTCTAGGATTTCCCAACTATAGATGGCAACCCTAAGTGTAAGATGACCAGATGGTCACCTTTGTGAACCAGGACGGGCGGGTAGGCGGGCACGCGCGCAGCTGCAGGAGCGCACGGCCTTTTGGGGCACTCCCGTTTCCCGCCCTGTCACAGGGCAGGAAACGGGAGCACCCCAGAAGGCCGTGTGCTCCTGCGGCTGCGCGCGCAGGAGGCTGTCGCACTGCCTTGCACCCCAGAAGGCAGTGTGGCAGCCTTTCAAAAACCGGGACACTTGAAAAAACCCGCGGGACGCAGGACAAATTGTTTTAAGGCGGGACTGTCCCGCCAAAAGCAGGACGTCTGGTCAGCCTACCTAAGTGCTATGAGAACCAAATGAAAAATGTTGCCAGAGCTTGTGTAAACCTTTGTAATCAAGTTACCACCACAACAACCAGGGCTATCATTCCTGGTTCTGACAGTCTGAAGTGCTTGCTCAGAACAGCAAATATTGCTGCATTGCACTGGAAGACAATTCTGTTTTATTACTGCAATAAAAATAAATCCTATTTAAAGCGGCTGAATCAAGAATGAATTTCTGTTCCGTTCAGGCAATAAACAAGCCTTCTCCTCAGTCACTTTTTCTTTTACAGTAGAAGTTACAGGCCTGCAAGACACTGAACCGTCTGTGGCAGTGGTGGGATTGAAATAATTTAACAACCCGTTCTGGTGGCGGGATTCAAATAATTTAACTACTGGTTGTTTACAAGAACTATTACAACAACCGGTTCTGCTGAAGTAGTGCAAATCTGCTGAATCCCACCGCTGGTCTGTGGCCTCCTTTGTGAAGGTATGGATGTCTGGAAAAATTTGAGGAAATCTCACAACACACAAATCTTTTTCCTCATGATTTTTTCCCTACATGTTTTCAAAAGGAAAAACTGAAAATTTGAAAAAACAATACAAAGAACTCCAACAAAATATTTTCTTTTGTAGAATTTGAGAAATAATTTTGACTCAAAGTCTTACTCCCTCAGACTGTGAATGAACATTTTAATGTAAGGCAATTCAAGCATTAGATAACACTGACTCCCATGTTGACATACACAACACCTTTCAAGTTTATATTTGTTCACATGTGACTGATTTTGTCCACAGTTCATGTGCTATGACATAAACAATGATAAAACAGTGTGGAATAACTCAGTCTATTCAACAATAGAAAGTTTAGCTCAAAAGCCAAGTATTTTGCTAGTCCTATTATGACTGCATGAGCCAACTTCTATCCATCACTTCTTTTCTTTTTGTTTACTACAAAAAATATGTTTTCTATTTTCAACATTTCTATTTTCCTATCTCTCAATGGCAAAAAACCAAAATACACATGCCAGGTATCACAAAGTGTTGCAGTTTGCTTTCAGTATGGGGGTATATTCAAACTTACTCTAAAAAATCTAATGTATTTAGATTTTTAGATTTAATAAATATGCCAACTGGTACCATTTCATATGCTATAAATATTGCATTTTATGTCATTAAAGCCATGTAATAAGTTTAGACTGGATAAGAAAACAAGGCTTCTGTATATTTTAATTTCATCTTCAACTTCTTTTTCAAACAAAACAATTTCTTTCTCTTGGGAAAAAGAAGAAATTGGGGGAATTTTTTTCTTTCCACTTGTGACTTCAAATTTTCTGGAAATGTTATCTCTCGATAGCTTCTATGGACATGTCAGCCTTATAAAATGGTACAGTGCTGTAAAAGAGTTCCCAAAGTGGCACCATGGCACATACTGACAACTTTTTGGTGCCTATCAAGTATTTTTAGATGTCGTTTTAGATGTCTATGAGGCTTATAATTGGCTGCTTGGATTTTTTTTTTTATGTTGCATTGGCAGGAGCTACCATTACAGAACCAGGATTTTCACTGCATGGTTGAAGGTAAGCTATGACAGCCATTTTGTGGCTGGCTCTACCTCTGGTAGTCACCAATCTGTGGCTATGCCCAGTGCCCACCATCTTGTGTCAGAATTCTAAAGGTGCCCACAGGCTGAAAAATATTGGGGACCCTGATACAGAACGTTATGAGAAAAGAAAAACCTATAGAAGCCACTTTCAAGAAGTTGTGCTCTTCTGCTTGTTCTAGGTACACAAACTTGCTTGTCACTTACTTGACCTTCATCTTGTCCAACACTTTTGTGAGCTTCTTGGCCAGCTTCCCCAGTCCTTCAGCATAAGCAACTTCCAAATTCGCTCTGTTGACAAAGTCAGCAGAAATCATTATGCATTTGCTTATCTCTCTTGGGCATTGCTTTGTAGAAAACTGAAACCTCCCCCTCCCAAACAGGAACACTCTTTCTAAACATGAAAAGGGTTATCTTGTAATGAATGTTTAGATGCATAACTGGCACCAAAACCAAACACATTAATTTGTACATACATAACAAAACAAAAAGGGACTTGTGACGTCCAAAGCAGAGTTGTACCCTTTTGAGTCTATTGTGGGTGTACTGCATAGCTCTGCTTAGAGTTGCATTTGAAGTGACCCACCATGCCAGTAGAAGCAAATGCCCCTAGAACAGGGGTCTGCAACCTGTGGCTCTCCAGATGTTCATGGACTACAATTCCCGTCAGCCCCTGCCAGCATGGCCAACTGGTAATCCATGAACATCTGGAGTCCATGAATTGTAGTCCATGAACATTTGGAGAGCTGCAGGTTGCAGACCCCTGCTCTAGAAAGACTACAAGGACAAACTCTCTCCTGTTTTTTTGTCTCTCAGCACTGGTATTCAAGGGTTGCTGCCTCTGTACATGGAGGATCCATTTTGTTATTGTCCCTAATAAATACATGACTGTGTATAATCATCTTTTAAAGCCATCTATCCTCGTGGCCATCACTACATCCTTCTTCTTCCTAGCGTTGTACCATTAATGCAGCGTCTGCTGCTTGGATTTTTAATTGCCACTTCTCTCGATTGAGCGCGATGTCTGGTTGTAGGCTTGTAATTTTCAGATCTGCATTGATGGTATCTTGCCATCAATGCTTTGGCCGTCCGTGTGGCCACCAACTGGTAACCTCAATGTGATAGGCGATGCTGGCAACAGTATCTGGGGCTGCTTGTCGGACATGGCAGGCACCTCTCTCTCATTTGTGCCTGGATGGGCACGATGCCAAATTGTTTTCGGACCATGTCATTGGTGTTGTGGTCAACGAGGGATACACCCAGTATCCGGGGAATCATGCATGTTTCTATGACATGGAGTCGTCTCTCAGCCGCTTTTGTTACGGGCCAGCACTCTGACCCATAGAGTGCTATGGGGCAGACCGTAGTCTTGTAGATTTTTGACTTCAAGTGTATAGGCATTTTCTTATCACAAAGAAAATCACTACATCCATTGGCTGTGAATTCCCCAAGATAAGTACTCTTTGGATGAGGCAGTACTTCCTTTTGTTTACCCCAAATCGACTGCCCATCAGTTTCACTAAATGCCTGCACATTCTAATATTATGGAAGTCGGACAATATTATCTCTATCCACTTCCTCCATCCTATCCTTAATTTTATAAATCCCTATCATGTTCTCTCTCAGTTTTCTATGCCCTAAACTTAAAAGCTCCAGATTACTCACTCAAACCTCTTGATCATTTTAGATGCCCTTTCTGCACCTTTTCCAGTACTACAACAACCTTTTTAAATATATGAACAGTTCACAATACTCCAAATGCAGCTGCACCATTACAATACCTGCTATTTTATTTGTCTTTGATAACTAGTTTATCAATGAAGTAAATAAATAAACGTTTATAATTGACAATGAATGAGTCAACATTTTCATCAAGCTATCCATTCAAAGGCATATTTCCTGGTCAATCACCACTTCCTCAAAGTGCATCAGAGTCAAATAAAAAATCGTCACAATGTGAATCACTTCAGACTCACACAGAACTTCATTTTCCACATTGTAACCTTCATATTGGCAAAATTCAGTCAATTTGCAGAGACCTATTTGGAGCTTTTCACAATCTGTTTTGGTTCTTTTCATCCTAAATAATGTAGTTTCATCTACAAATATGGCTTTGTAGCCTGATTGCTCACCCACAACTAAAGATCATTTACAAATAGCGCTGGTCCAAATACCAACTGCTGTAGAATCTCACTTCTGACTCCCCTGCATTGCAAGGACTGCCCATTTATGTCCACTGTCTGCCATGTGGTGCTTATTCTGTTGCTAAATCAAAGGTAGACCTGTCCTGTTATCCCATTGGTGCTAGTGCTATATTTCCTCAAGAGCCTTTAGTGAGGGACTTGGTCCAAAGTTCTTTGGAAGTAGAAGAATACAACATATGCCAGATATTGTCCATATACCCTTACAAAGAACTACAAAAGACTGGAAAGATAGGACTTCCTTTAAAGAAGCCATGCTTATTCATCCTCAAGGGCTTGTTCTTCCATGTGATTAAATTGTGTTATCTTTAACAACAGTTTCCACCTTTGTACCCAAACTGATATTAACTGGTCTATAATTTCCTCTGTCTGCTCTGAATGCCCTTTTGAAAATGGCCATTATATTTGTTATTTCAAGGGAAGGGTGGCCAAATTTATACTTAGAAAAAATAGTATAAAATATTTTTAGCAAGGAGATAATTTGTTCAGCCACTCAGAAGCTCAACAAGCATATAACAGTGGAAACCCAGGCAGTTAAAATTTATGTCTGTTCTTCATGTAGTTTGTTAATTGAACTACCTCATGTATTGCTTTGGTTCTGGAAGGCCTTCATCAAATTTCACACTTTCTGTTGCAAAGATCATTGTTGCTGATTGCATTTCTATACGTTTCCCAGCAGCAGCCCATACCTTGACAGCAATTATTCGTCAGCGGGCAGTCCATAATTCATGTCACTCAGCAGCGCATGATTGAAACAGACATCACTTCTCCTAAGCATTCTGAAAATGCACCATCATGAATCAATTATGCCCTGTTTGTCCTCAGTGTTCACATAATTTACATGAGAAAATTGGTTTGGGTATCTGAGCCATTTCCCCTGGCTTTTACTAGAATGTGATTCCACAGTCCTGGAGTGGAAGAGCTTTTTGAATGAAGAGTGGGGCAGACAATAGATACACACACAAAAAAAGGTGTGTGGAATGAAAATATAAAGTCGCTTCCTGGCAAGACGTCTCATGGACTGCTGTGCAGAACGGATCATAGAGAACTAGGCCTGCCACACTTTAAAAAATGGTCACACTTCATAAACGGTTGTACACCTGGTCTGCCATTGAGGTGCTCTAATGTGAAACAGAGCATTAGAGTGTGTGATTCTAAAGGCCTACTGAACTTGAACCTACACTGTTACTGGACTTCCACTGCAAATCAAAGATGCTCTTGAAACTATGTACACAAACGGCTGTCTTATCTTCATGGGACTGAACCTGTGCTCCCACAAACAAAGGAAGTTGACAAGTGGATATAGCCCAGCTTTCCCTTCTCTACTAAACCTTTCCATTAAGCCACAGCTGAAGTTCTGGAGATCCTTTGGAACAATATTTCGAGCTCTTGAGTACATATTTATCCTTTGCTCCAAAAATGTACATGGTTCTCCCTTCCCATTACACTATAACCATGTGAGACCGATAGGGTTGAGAGAGATTGACTTGCCCAAGACTACCCAGAATGCTTCAGGGCAGTGTGGGGATTTGAACTACTACAGCAGTCTGGTTCTCACCAATATGCATGCAGTATAGGAAGCTGCATCGAGAAGGGAAAAGAGCGACCGGGAACACACACACACACACACACACCCCGCCGCAGTTGCAGCCTGGGATGGGCATGAAGAGGTCTTTGGCATCCGCCTTAGTAAGGGCGGATGAGGGCCTCTCGGCCATACATCATAAGGGCAGGGCACATCAGCAGGGGGAGGCCGGCCTGACCTTACATAAGGCTGAGCTGGCCTTTGTGCCCTGGCCGGCCAGCAACTCGAACATTGAACAAGTCACCCTCTCTCCACTTCTCTGTGAGCTTTTGCTCTGCTTGTGCAAGTCTGTAAGTATGTAATATATCTGGGTTGTAGTCAGGGGAGATTCCCCTTTCTTGATACAAGCCCTACTGAGGTTGTGTCAACATGGCTTCTTTAAAGGGATGTCTTGTCTGATTAACCTTTTGGTGTTCATTGAAAAGATCAACTAATGTATGAACAATGGTAATCTTTCACATATTATAGACTTGGACTTCCAAGTTCCAAACCAAATGCTTCTGATAAAATGTAGCACTGATGAGTATTTATATTTGTACAGGTTTTGCGTGGTATTGAATAAGTTGTGAGCTGCGCTGAACCCATGAAAGGAAGTTATGCTTCCATGAAACCCCTGTTTGCAGGACCTGGTTTACAACTCACTAATAATATCATAGTGCTGATTCACACATGTATATACACAATTCCCATCATTTGATATCTTATCTCCTGATAGTTGGGAGCTGAATGTGGGAACCTAAAGAGATAGGTTTGGCAGGATACAAACTATCCACTCAGTCTAGCATCCAGTTTGATATGGATTATTCACGACGATGAAGAAGAAGAAGAAGAAGAAGAAGAAGAAGAAGAAGAAGAAGAAGAAGAAGAAGAAGAAGAAGAAGAAGAAGAAGAAGAAGAAGAAGAAGAAGAATACAAGAACATAAGAACATAAGAACAAGCCAGCTGGATCAAACCAAAGTCCATCTAGTCCAGCTCTCTGCTACTCGCAGTGGCCCACCAGGTGCCTTTGGGAGCTCACATGTAGGATGTGAACCATAATGGCTCTTCTCGCGGCTGTTAAGCTCCCGAAAGCACCTTACTTTCCTGGTCTGTTAAGGCATTTGCAATCTCGAGATCAAGGGAGGATCAAGATTGGTAGCCATAAAATCGACTTCTCCTCTCCATAAATCTGTCCAAGCCCCTTTTAAGAAGAGCTATAGTCCAGGTTAGTGGCCATCACCACCTCCTGTGAGCAGCATATTCCAAACACCAATCACACGCTAAGTGAAGAAGTGTTTCCTTTATTAGTTCTAATTCATTCTTCCCCAGCATTTTTTCAATGAATGCCCCTGGTTCTAGTATTGCCAGGAGAAAGAGAGAAAAATTTCTCTCTGTCAACATTTTCTACCCCATGCATAATTTTGTAGACTTCAATCATATCCCCCCTCAGACGTCTCCTCTCCAAACTAAAGAGTCTCAAACGCTGCAGCCTCTCCTCATAGGGAAGGTGCTCCAGTCCCTCAATCATCCTTGTTTGCCCTTCTCTGCACTTCTTTCTATCTCCCTCATCCTATCCTTTCTGAGATCGCGGCATGACCATGAGACTGGACACAGTCACTCCAAGTACGGCTCGCTTTTCCTTCACTGCTTTATATAAGGGCATGACAATCTTTGTAGTTTTATTATCAATTCCTTTCCTAATGATCCCCAGCATAGAGTTTGCCTTTTTTACAGCTGCCATGCATTGAGTTGACATTCCCATGGAACTATCAACTAAGACGCCTAAATTCCCTTTCCTGGTCTATGACTGATAGCACTGACCCCTGTAGTAGTAGTAGTAGTAGTAGTAGTAGTAGTAGTAGTAGTAGTAGTAGTAGTAGTAGTAGTAGTAGTAGTAGTAGAAGAAGAAGAAGAAGAAGAAGATGAAGAAGATGAAGAAGATGAAGAAGAAGAAGAGGGGGAGGGGGAGGGGGAGGAGGAGGAGGAGGAGGAGGAGGAGGAGGAGGAGGAGGAGGTTTGGATTTATACCCCACCTTTCTCTCCTGCAAGGAGACTCAAGGTGGCTTACAAGCTCCTTTCCCTTCCTCTCCCCACAACAGACACCTTAGGTTGGTGGGGCTGAGAGAGTTCTGAGAGAACTGTGACTAGCCCAAGGTTACCCAGCAGTAATGTAGGAGTGCAGAAACACATCTGGTTCACCAGATAAGCCTCTGCCACTCAGGTGGAGGAGGGGGTAATCAAACCTGGTTCTCCAGATTAGAATCCACCTATTCTTAACCACGACATCACATACCGTGTTTCCCCGAAAATAAGACAGTGTCTTATACTAATTTTTGCTCCCCAAGATGCGCTATGTCTTATTTTCAGGGGACGTCTTATTTTTCCGCTCCACAGCTGCATGCTCTGGTCGACGGGCATGCTTCCAAACAAAAACTTTGCTACGTCTTACTTTCAGGGGATGCTTTATATTTAGCACTTCAGCAAAACCTCTACTACGTCTTATTTTCAAAGGATGTCTTATTTTCGGGGAAACAGGGTATACACATTTACAGAAAAGGCACCAGTAAAATGTTTTCTGATAAAGCTGAACTATCTGCTGTTCTGACAAAATGAAGTCCATCTCATGAAAAAAAAAAAGTAGTGTTCTGTTTCAAAGTCTCATAAAAGAAATATCTCTCAGTCTAGATAAAATGAAGACACTGGACAGTTTGCACAGTGGTATCACTGTAGAAGTGGTGAGCCATTTCATCACTTTTCTAAAACCCTACTTTAAAAAAAATACTTCATACAAAGATTTAGGACGCAACTCAAAACTAATCTGGAAAGACGATTTCTCTTCGTACTGCACACAGCTAATAAAATACTTGCTGTTGACTCAGAGTCTCTGACAGTATAACGAATTAATTTTTCAGGATGAAATAACAAGTTACTAGTAAAAGCTTTTTTTCATCAGTGAAATGCATCTCAGTAAATTTACTGGAATGTGTTTTTCTTTTACAGAATCAACAGGAATTTCAGCAAAAATCTATCTGCCAAATTGGAACGTGATCCAGTGAAAGAGACAGCTTACCTAGAGTGATTCCATCCAGCAATGCAGGGAGCTGGAATGTGCAGCGCTCACTAGGAAAACTAGGAGATGGTAAAAGGGTCAGTGTGACCCCCCCCCCCCCCCACACACACACATACTGCTTTCCTTCAAATGTAGGTGGCCTCCACACTGAGTCCAAAATATCTTGCAGTAAGTTATTTGGTTTCAAAACATCTTGTTATAAAGAACCATTGAGTTCCATGGAACACATGATTTACAGGTTGCTCAACGTAACTTCGGAAATTAATTTTGCTAAACATTAGAGGCGTTAAAACATTACTCTTACTATTCACCTTATAATTCTGATTCTAGATATACAGGGGCCAATCTGCTTTCACTCTTCATTGCTCTGAAAATGTAAACAATTAGTCTCTAATTAGCCTTAACCAGAGATTCACCATTCTGAATCCATCAGTTTCAATGTAAATGTCGCAGATTTGCCAGGCAAGGAGGGCCGGAATTACCTGCATGGTAGAACTTACATGAATGGCATCCAAAAGTCTAGGATTCTCCCAAGAATCTATGATAAAAGCACAGAGTCTTGGGAGAATCCTAGAACAGTGATGGCGAACCTTTTTATGACCGAGTGCCCAAATTGCAACCCAAGCCCCACTTATTTATTGCAAAGTGCCAACCTGGCAATTTAACCTGAATGCTGAGGTTTTAGTTTAGAAAAAAACGGTTGGCTCCCTCTTCCTTCGCCCCACCTGCTCGAGCAGGGGATAGCCTGCTCTAGCCTCCAGCAAGTCCCACGCGCACCACTCTGTGTCTCTCTAGCATCTCTGCCTCCTCTGCGCTCCCCCCAGGCAGCAGCTACCTGGAGCACAGGCACCAGGCCCGCCAGCCGCGTCCTCCCTGCTCACCGCGGTGCGCGCACGTTGTGCTCAGTGGCCCAGGCCAGCCTAGATGTGTGTGTGTGTGTGGGGGGGGTGATTTTCCACCCCCCACATGATGAACTCTGTATGCGCGTGCCCACAGAGAGGGCTCCGAATGCCACCTCTGGCACCCGTGCCATAGGTTCGCCATCACTGTCCTAGAGGGTTTCACTACACACTGGAATAACTTCAGTTATACAACTGGAAGTTACTTTACTCACTGAAGGATGCTGTGTTGCTCTCCCCATTTTACTCCTGCTGCCGCCTATAACTGGCCCACTTACACATACACAGGCCCCTTCCGCACATGCAGAATAATGCACTTCCAATCCACTTTCAATGCACTCTTTGCAGCTGGATTTTACTGTGTGGAATAGCAAAATCCACTTGCAAACAATTGTGAAAGTGGATTGAAAGTGCATTATTCTGCATGTGCGGAAGGGGCCACAGTCTTCCTGCTGAACTGAGATTGTGAAAAGTTGGAGCTGTTTATATTTTAATATTTTAAATACTCAGATAAACATCTTAAAATTAGCACAAGAACCACCCTCCTATTGGAAACATTACATGTAGAAAGAAAAGTGTCTAGGCGCAAGATCTGAGATTTCTGGCCCTATTTATTTTATTTATTGCTTCATTTAAGCAATTCATATCCTGCTTCTCTATTTTAAAAGGCTTCAAGGTGATACAATAAGCACCATTTCATGTGTGTGCATTCTTGCACAGCTCAAAGGGAAGTCATACTCTCCCACCCAGGCCTTTGTTAATATGCACAATGATTGAAAGACTGAACAAAACCAGATGGAGTCAATTAGTCAGCAATGTATAAATAAACACACACAAAAAAGGCTGGCCTTCTGGTGTTCATTTAAATCTTTGTTATCAACATTAATGGCTGCTATAATCTGTTTGGGCTGGCAGCATTTCACACACGCACAAGGAGGGCCAAACTAAGTGATCTGTGCACTTCGACAACATGGGCCAACAGTGATTTTGTGAGGGGAGATTGATGTCCCCAAATGCACAGGTGCCAAAGAAGAAGACCACAAATCAGTGGTGGGATTCAACAGGTTTCCACCACTTCGGCAGAACCGGTTGTTAAAATGGTGCTTGTAAACAACCAGTTGTTAAATTATTTGAATCCCACCACTGCCACAAATCATAAAGAAACAGAAGTCAGCAGCCACAGCGAAAGCTAATCAGCATTCTATTAAGGCTTACCAGTGGCAAAATTAGGAGATTTGAGGCTCACGTTATTGTCATTGTCAAAAAAATGGGCTGCTTCCCAGATGACGCGTCCACTGTAAAGCTCAGCATCCCTATTTTATGCCTCAAAGTCAACACTTATAGGTGAATCTCTGAAATAACTGTGAAAGATTATTGCTGTACAGAAACAAAAAAGTCCACCTATGAGCTCTGAGCACTTCATCAAAAGCCGCCCCTCTCAGTTAAAACGAAAACATGCCCGGTTCGGATCTTATTAGCACTTGCACAATATGCACAACATGAAGAGAAGTTTTCCTCTTCCTTTTTCCTCTATGTACCCCATAAAATTCTACCTCTCAGGGTCGTCAGAAATCAAAATGGGAACAGGGAATTGGGGGAAAAAAACACCCTTCTCTTTATCTGGGAAAACAGAAAATAAGCATGCGATCCAAGCCAGCGTGACCTTTACAGGATTGTTCATATGCATTCAGACATACAAATTAGCAGTGGAAAGTAAGAAAATCCATGTAGGTAGAATCATATTGGAACTGGGCCACGAACCAGGCCTCTTATCTATTCATCTATTATCTTCCTTTCAGAAGCCTCCTTAGTAATTACAAGGTGAGCCAATTACATTCCAAACAGCAGGAGATCAACCATTAACAAACTACACAGGGGAGCAAATTTAAAGTTTGTTCCAAAGGACAGAACAAACATTCTGAAAAAATAACTTAGCACTCAAGCATGCAGCTAGGTATTTGTGTTAGGCAGGTCCACGTACCTCTGTTGAAGAATAGACAAGAGCTGCTTGCAGAAGTTGTCTCCATTTTTAGAAAATCCTTTAAGATCTTGGTACACTCTGTCATACTGAAACACAAAGAACAGATTGAAACATGTTTACAGGTAAAAGATCTGGCAGTTTATCAACCTGTCCATTTCCACTTGAGATGCAGTTTCATGACATGCACCTGGAACAGCAATCGAGTCTGTGAGAGAAACAATTCCTCAAAGTAAAGATATTTTCAAAGATTGGCACGTAAGGTTTGCAAACCAGCAATACCCCCTTTACCAGGTCAACTTCTAAAGGTTCAAACATTCGCAAGATACCTACAATCCTTTGTTCAAGTGGGTGGATTGCAACTGTTCTCTGGAACCTGGCGACCATATCCACCCAGTCAGAATACACTCACAGGAATGAGGCATTTATAAAAGGAACACACCTTCTCTAGCACCCACACAAACACACCCACACATTGTCCCTAGCTTAGGAGATCTCATAGAGTATCATTCTTAGTTCTTTCTTTTTTCCATTCCAGATTCCATTAAACTATTATGCAAGATCATCCATCAAACCTATTTCCAAATATTTCCACAAACACAGTGGAAGACTCATATGGAAACAATGGAGCTACTATATGGTCCTTCCATTTCAGATGTGAGGCTCTTTGCTTACCCAATTTTTGCATGCAGCTTGCTTACAGGAAGGGAACAAAGGAAATGTTGGATAAATCACAACTTCATGCTAAGTATAAGGTTCCCCTTGGAGATTTCTTACAAGTAGCATCAACCCAAGCCACCATGGTACAGTGGTTAGTGTATGAGATTAGGATCTAGAAGAGCCAAGTATGAATTCCCATTTTGCCATGAGAAACTCACTGGGAGATCTTGGCCTAGATTCCCATCAGCCTCTGTCAGCATGGCCAATTGGCCATGCTGGTAAGGGCTGATGGGAATTGTAGTTCCTGAACATCTGGAGAGCCGCAGGTTCCCTACCCCTGGCCTAGATATTCTATCTCAACAACTCACAAGGTTGCTGTTGCAAAGATAAAATGGAGGAGTTAAGAATGATGTTGGAAGCTGCTTTGGGTCCCCATTGTACAGCAAAGCAGGATATAAATATAAGTTAACAAGTAACTCTTACAATGGAAAAATGGGGCTGGATCCCATGTAATGGCGGTGAAGGCCTCTAAGAAACAATTCTATGCAGCCTCCATTGCATCAGCTAGCTCTTGCCCAGTTCAGTTATTTAGGGTAATTCGGTCTTTGACGTCCATGCCGATGGGATCCAAAAATATTAGGAATCTGACTTTGCGGACAAAGTCTTGATACTCCACCATGAACTTCCCACACATTGAATGAACTGGAGGCCCCTTGGCCATCTTCAGGTCCAATTTTGGACCATTTCAGCTTGCTCTCGGTGGCTACTGTGAAGCTCACAATCTGCCCCCTTGATCAGTGCCTGCTGGTGAAGGCCAGTAGTGGCAAGGTATGAGACCCCTTGATGGAAATTATCAATTTCTCCCTTCAGCAGGGAGTTTTCCCAGAGAGGCTAAAGGAAGCAGTGGTGCATCTGCTCTTAAAGAACCCATCTTTGGATCCTTTCGATCCATCCAACAGCCGCCCCATCTCAAACTTAACATTTCCGGGTAAGGTAGTTGAGAAAGTGGTAGCAGAGCAGTTGCAGGCATTTTGGGATGACATGTTGGCCTTGGACCAATTCCAGTCTGGCTCCCATCCTGGCCATGGGATGGAGACCACGCTGGTCAGTGGTTGCCATCACGGATAACCTCCATCTCCAACTAGACCGCTTTTAGCTCTCACCACAGCATTTGACTGATTACAATCTTTTGACCCACTGCCTCACTGCTACTGGAGTGCAGGGGTAGACTCTAAAGTGGTTGGACTCATTCCTTCGGGAGTGGAGACAGCAGATAGCATTAGGGGAGAGAATGTCTCAGCAACACCCTCTTGTCTGTGGGGTTCACAGGAGGCAATCCTTTCCCCTATATTGTTTAACATCCGTATGGGACCGCTGGCTCTGCTGGTTCAGAGCTTTGGGCTGGGATGCCACTCATACACTGATGACACCCAGCTTTTTCTGTTGATGGAGGGCCAGCTGATTGCTGCCCCAAGTGTTTTGGCTCAGTGTTTGGGGGTTGTGGTGGAGTGGTTATCGCAGAGCAGGCTGAAACTACATCCAGCAAAGACAGAGGTCCTGTGGCTGGAATGAGGCGTGCCAGAGCAGGGGTTCCAGCTGCCAGTTTTTGGTGATGAGGCTTTAACATCTGCCTCTTCTGCCAAAAGCCTGGGTGTGATCCTGGAGTCCTCCCTATCTATGGAAGCCCAGGTTGCACATACGGCCAAACTGGTTTTTTCTATCTTTGCCAGGCTAAGCAATTGATCCCTATCTGTCTCTTGATGACCTTGCCACAGTGGATACCCTTGCCACAGTGATCCAAGCAGTGGCAGAGCGACAAGGGGATGGGGGGTGCCCCGTGCACCGGGTGCACGCCTGGGGAGCACAGAAAATCACCCCCAGACCCCTCCCCCATGGTGCCCCCCACCCCTCTTCCCACACTTACCTTAGTTCCTTTCCTTTTCCTAGAACTTTTTCAGGCTGAAAAAAGGCCTGTTCACAGTGCAGGCTAAAAATGGCCTGAGGAACTAAAGTTCCCAGAAGACCTTGGGGTTCACAAGGTCTCCTGGGAAGTATAGTTCCCATCAGGCCATTTTTAAGCCTGAACTGCAAATGGGCCTTTTTTTCAGCCTGAAAAAGTTCTAGGAAAAGGAAAGGAATTAAGGTAAGTGCGGTAAGGGGGGTGCTGCATAGGGGGGGGGGGCGCCGCAGGGGGGCAGTGGAAAATATAGACTGCACACCGGGCGCAGTTTGGCCCAGCTACGCCTCTGGATCCAAGTGACTGTCAACCTCCAGACTAGATTAATGTATCTCGTTCTATGCTGCCCTGCCCTTGAGACTGCTCCAGAAACTGCAATTGGTCCAGAACACAGCAGTGAGGGCACTCACTGGAACTCCATTGAGGGAATGTATAAGTCCTGGTTGCCAGTTGAATTCTGGATTGTTTTCAAGCTTTTGGTGTTAACTTTTAAAGCCTTGAGCAGTCTGGGACAGTCGTATCTGCGGGACTGCATCTCCCCATATTGCGCACAGAGGACCCTTCAGTCCTCTGGGAGTAATCTACTGGTAATTCTTGGCCCCAAAAATGAATGGCTGGCTTCTACCAGAGCCTGGGCCTTCACAGTCCTGGCTTCTACCTGGTGGATGGAATGCATTGCCTGCAGACTTTAGAGCCCTACAGAAGATCAAACAATTCCGCAGGGCTTGCAAGCTCGAATTATTTCATCGGGCATACAATTGAAGCCAGTATAATCTGTGAATCTGTTGGCTCTTCTATCTAAATAACATTATAGGACTGGGGTGGAATTGAGTCTATACGGGCAATATGAATTTTAATTGGCATCAGGGGTTTTTAGTGGTTTTTTGTCTGGAATGCTGCATTTTATCTGTATGATATTTTTAACTGTTATATTTTATATATTACTGTATGATTTTAACAATGTAAGTTAGCCATCCTGAGCCTGGCCTAGACTGGGAAGGGCAGGATATTAAATAAATATTTAAATACCTCTGCATGCACAACAGTCCTCACACACTTGGAAATACTAGAAATATTCCTCGTTGTCGACTTGCACTCAGTGAAGGCAGTTGTAATCCTACGATCTTTTCTAAATGTGCAAGACACTGCACAAGGTTTTTCTTCTGATACAATCTTCAAAAACCCAATTCAAGAAAGTCATAAAAACCCTGTTGTACATTTCGCTGATCCATGGGAACTTTGTTATTTTGTTAAAAATTATACTAAAAAGCTGTGGTCTTTTCCACACGGCCACCCTGGGGGGGTGCTTTGGCGTATACAATGCCGACGCACCCCCCGGGACCATTCTCACGAATGGTCCCATAGGGGCAGGGAAGACGGCGCAGCGCTGTGCTGTCCCCCGATCGCCATACCTTCCCTGTGACCTTCTGGCTCATCGCCCAGGCCAGGGGACATGCCCCCCTGCCCTGCGCGACAGCTCTGGAGTCACAGGGCAGGGGAGGCGTGTCCCCAGGCCTGGGCGACGCGCCGGAAGGTCGCAGGGAAGATATGCCATTCGGGAAAGGGGGGGTTGGCGCCTTCCAGTTGCTGCCGTTCGCACGGCAGCGGCTGGAAGCCGCTGTTTTTAGAAAACCTCCCTTGGGGAGCGAGGTTGGGAAACAGCGGCTTCGCGCCGCTTGGGGGGAGTGAGGGCGGCGCTGCTGCAATGCAGCTGTGCACCCCATGCGAACAGCTCTCCAGGGACGGCGTTTTTGCCGTCCCTAGGGCGCTGTTATTGGCCCGTGCGGAAAGGGCCTGTGTGTTGCTTCAGCACTTGTGCTATTACAATCACTAAGGAAATTTTCCATCCTGCTTGTGCTTTGCTGGATCCAAGACAGTGAAAGTCCTTTCACCTATCCCTGAACTCAAGCTAGTAGTCCCAGGTATTTGGGCTTGCATCCAGATTTCTTGGAATACCAGGGTTTCCCATGTGAGAAATCTTGCCTATGTTCTCCTTTTTCACCTTATGGTTTTCATTGTGTAGAAATGGTTTTTGGTACCATTCTTGTGAACTGGTGATGCTGTCAAATTGCAGTTGATTTATGATAACTTGTAGGTCTTTCAAGGCAAGAAACATTGAGGGGAGATTTGCCTCTGCCCGCCTCTATGTAGGCCGTTTCCGCATGGCACAATCACACCTGGTTACAACCAGTTTCTTACAATCCGGAATTTGTTTTATCCTGGTTTCTCCCTTTGCATGGCTGCCTGTTTTATGAAGGGATCCAGTGAAGACCAGGAGGAAATACTCCAATTTCTTTCGCATGAGCCCAGGACTTCTGAATTTACATTGCAAGTGTATCTGAGCATGCCCAGTGCCCCGTGTTCTGATTGGCTGTTGTTTTTGAGTGGCAACTTGAATGAACGTCAGGCGGGGATATCAGGGGGCAGGCGGAGGGGTGGGGAGGTCAGGCTGCTGGGCAGGAAAAATAAACTGGTTCTGTTCCCATGGTGTTTGAACAGAAGTGGGCTCAATGCAAGGTTTTTTTAAAAAAAGAATCACCAAATTGGCAATTTTTGAAAATCCCAGGTTGAGGGAAATATCGCAGGGCAAATCCACTTTAGGACCGGGTACCATGCAAACTTCTAGAATATTTCCCTTACTCAACCCAGGATATTTGGACCGTGCAGAAACAGTCATAGTGACCATCGGCTTCCATCTAAGTATTAATCAGGACCAATCCTGACTAGCTTGCAAGATCTGACAAGACTGAGCTATCCTTGGCCATCCATGTCAGAGCATTCTTGTGAATGACTAGGGTTAAATCAACAAGGGGCCCTCCTGTTCACCAAAGATGTTAAACACTGTCCAAAGAACAACTCCCTGTTTTATTGATCTTTTGGAGAGCACTCAAATGGGTGAAAATGTTCACTAAATGTTCACTAAATGGCTACTTTCAAAAAGAAGACCTGCGGCTTGAACCTTTGCTTCTCCAGGTGGGGAAGATCTGGCTCTGCATCTTGCTGTGAATTGCCTCTTCAGAGGTGGATGCAGGAACTATTTTGAGGGAGGTGTCCTACAGTCTGATAATGTGCATGGACTCTTCCTTGCTCTGGCAAGGACTTTTGCAAGATCAAGGGCAGGACTGCAATTGCAGACTATGAGCTGGATCCAACCAGTTTTTCTGCTGATGAGAGAGAGGTGGGAGGTGCCCTTTGACCACCCAAAAAAGAAATGATGGGATCTGCATGGATGAAATGCATGTGGGATGGGGAACTATTCAGTGAGACTGAGCACTTTTGCACATGCAGAATAATCCACTTTCAATCCACTTTCAATGCACCTTGCTGCTGGATTTTACTGTGCGACATAGCAAAATTCACTTGCAAACAATTGTGAAAGTGGATTGAAAGTGCATTATTCTGCATGTGCAAAAGTTCCCGGAGTGGAAAAGTTGTTTGAATCCAAAAACTTTTTTCCTAGGAAAAAGAAACCAAACTCTATGAAAATGCAGCAGAGCTTTGTAAATTATGCAATCACTGTTTGTGTGTGTGTGTGGTGTGTGTGTGGTGTGGGTTTTAAAAAAGCAATAGCAATCACCATCACCAAATGCAATAACCATTGTGGGTTCACAATAGGTCAAGTTGCTTTTTAAAAACTTATGTATGAATTTACGCTTTTCCAGATGGTTTTAAAAAAACACATTCCAAAATGTAATGATGCAACCTTTGTTAAAGACATTTCATCTGACTGGTTCCCAGTTCTTGCGCTGTGTTGCAATGACTTGGGATGCAACTTGCTGGAAAAAACAACGGCTCTATTAATATTGTACAAATGATGTTAAATAGTCATGTTTGTGACTAAGTACAAAACAACGCACAACAGCACTAGAAGCAGTACACAACAGATTCCCAAACAGCAGGGCGGGGGGGGGGGGGGAATTCATGCAACTTTGCCATGTCCCAAAATAACAGAACCATAACAAGCTTCCTCCATTCTTCACTGATCTCTGAAAATCCAATGGTCACTTGAACATCTTGCCTGAAATTCTGTTCAGGGCACTTCTAATAGGTTACACTGTCCCAAGTTCATTCACTCTGTTTACAACTGCATGGGCAGATTCCTGCTGTTGTGTGCTTTCACAACATGACTGCAGGAATCTGTAATCTGAAGTGAAAGTATGGGTATTTTTCTGTTTTTTTCCCCTCCATGCCATTTTTGTTATTATAAAAACTGTCCCTTCCAAGTTGCTTTTTTTTCTCTTTTGCCCAGTGTGAGAAAAGATACAGTATGAGAAAAGATCCGATTTTTTGTTTTTCTCCTGCAGATAGAAAATAACTCGGAGGTGGCATTGTTGAGAAGGAAAACCATCTTGCTGGGAGGAATAACTGCCGTTTCCCCATTCAAGTAAACTGATTGAGACTAGGTTTTCTGGGACGACCCGCCCCCCCCCCCCCACCAGCTGGGGATGAGGGGGTAGGGATGAGGGGGCCACCAAATCCATGTTGGGAAATTTGTGGAGATTTGAGGATAGATTGTGAGGAGGACAGGGACCTCGGCAGGGTACAATACCATACAGTCCACCCTCAAAAACTCCAGGGAAACGGATCTCTGTAGATGAGCTGTCATTCCAGGGATTCCCCAGGTCCCACCTCACCCTCAAATATGACGTCAGAACAGAAAGGAAAACTGCTTTGATGAGGAGGAGGAAAATAATGGCTCACCACCCACCCACCAGCTGATCTCCTCAGCAGCCCGCCAGCTTAAGAGAATTGTTTTTGGCCACTCTTAAGTTGTATTTCTTCAGCACCCTTCTCTGCTGTTTTGGGGGGTGGCTTGTTATGCTGAGAGCATCATCTACAGTGCTGGGATGAGATGTCTCCAGAAGCAGCTAAGGTGTGTGCCAGCACAGTAGCTCAGAGGATAAGCGCCACAGAGTAATAATAACCACCACAACTCAGCACAATGCTATAGCTCGGAACTTTAAAAAACATCTATTGAGGTCCAAACACAAAATGGCATTAAGCAAATTATCTAGCCTGACAAGAGCGGGGAAAACTCAGCCTGAAAGGTGCTACAGAATTTCTCAAAGCATGCCTGGTTAACAAAGAGTGGTGAAAATTCAAAGGAACAGGAGGGCTGTTTCCTGAGCCCGGCCTTCTGGTACGCCGCAGCCACTACAAGTGACAGTTGCATTACTCTAGTCCTCTCGCGCAAACATGACCGTATCTATGCTTTCGTTGTTGCTTTCTCTTCCATTATGCTGAACTGGTGAGGCAGAAACTGCTAAGAGACACCTTCAAAGCTCAGAGTTACTCACCGTGCAACCTGCCAGTGGATCCTTCATTCTGAAATGTTCGTTACTGCTGGAGAATTTCCACTACCAGTTTAGACCTGCCCCTTGGGAGGTTCTGCCAGGTTCAACGTTCCATGGCAATTAATTAAGTAACGTCGAAAAAGCATAACTGAATAATAATTCAGGGACTAACCCAACAACCAGTTTTATCCAGTGCATTTCCTGGTATGTAAACAAGATCCACAGCACACTAGAAAGCATTTCAGCCAAAGCTTTGGTACGTGGACTTTATTATAGAACTGGTTATGTTTACCATGTGGTATTCCAATTATGTGAACTGAACACGAATGGAAGCACACAAAGACTTGCAGGGGGCATTCTCCTCCCCCACTATTTCTTCGACAGCACAGTGTAGTGGTTAAGGTGTTGGACTAGGACCTGGGAATCCTAGGCTTGAATTCCTGCTTGCACATGTAAGCTTGCTGGGTGACCTTGGGCCAGACTCAGCCCTAACCCTGGATAGAATTTGGATAGGTGACCTCCAGGGAATACTATCGTGATACAGAGGAAGGCAGTGGCAAGCCATCTCCAAACATCTCTTGCCTTGGGGTTGCCATAAGTCAGCTATTTCCACGCTCCCTTTCCCGAAAGCACTCATAGCCTCTCCTCTTCTCCTTATTCTTTCTCTCCTTCCCACCCAGCAGCCAACCTACCCCTGAGCAGCAGTGGCGTAGGAGGTTAAGAACTCGTGTATCTAATCTGGAGGAACCGGGTTTGATTCCCAGCTCTGCCACCTGAGCTGTGGAAGCTTATCTGGGGAATTCAGATTAGCCTGTACACTCCCACACATGCCAGCTGGGTGACCTTGGGAGCTCTCTCAGCCCCACCTACCTCACAGTGGGTTTGTTGTGAGGGGGAAGGGAAAGGAGTTTGTAAGCCCCTTTGAGTCTCCTTCCAGGAGAGAAAGGGGGGATATAAATCCATGCTGCTGCTGCTGCTGCTGCTGCTCTTCTTCTTCTTCTTCTTCTTCTTCTGCATCTCCCTCCACCATCATAGCCTCTACCTAGGAAAATTATAGCCCTGCTGTATGGTGCTGGGGTCCCTCAAAGACTTGTGGGGTGGTACCCCACTTTCCTCTGCATCCCTCCCTGCAGTATTTCCTCTTTCCCTTCTCCTGGCAACCTTCATATCCTCTCCCCTTTCCGTTTCATTCTCCCCTTCTCTGCCATCCACCAATTTACCTTCTACCTGCCTCTCTTCTTCAACTACATTTATTATTTACTTCATTCACACCCCCACCTTTCTTCACAGTGTGATTTAAAGCAGGTTATATTATTCTCCTGTCTGCCTTTTTATCTTCACAACAACCCTGTGAGGTAAGTCAGCCTAAAAGTATGTGAGCAACCTAAAATCACCCAGGGAGCATCCACAGGAAGATGCAGACCTGGGTCTCACAGACCTTACTCAGATGTCCCAACTGCTGTGGCCACTGGCTTCCATAGGGTGGCTTCTGTTAAATAGTAGCAAGCAGCTGGCGGCCAGTGATGGCGAACCTTTGGCACTCCAGATGTTATGGACTACAATTCCCATCAGCCCCTGCCAGCATGGCCAATTGACTATACTGGCAGAGGGCTGATGGGAATTGTAGTCCATAACATCTGGAGTGCCAAAGGTTCGCCACCACGGAGCTCGGCCTAGTTAAGTTGTGCAAATCAGGTGGTATCAAGACATCCAGTGGCTGTTGCCAGGTCTAGGGTTGCCAACCTCCAGGTAGACTTAGAGCTCTTCCAAAATCACAGTTAATCTCCAGATGTCAGAGATCTGCCCCCTTGAACCATCATGATGTAGCAGTTAGGAGCAGTGGACTTTCATCTGGAGGACCAGGTTTGATTCTTTGCTCCTCCACACGTGGGGCAGACTCTCTAATCTGGTGAACCAGATTTGTTTCCCCACTCCTACATATGAAGGCTGCTGGATGACCTGGGGCTAGTCACAGCCCCCCCCCCCCCGAACTTTCTCAGCCTTATCTACCTCACAAGTTGTCTGTTGTGGGGAGAGGAAAGGTTTTTGTAAGCCACTTTGATACTCCTTATAAAAAACAACTCTTCTTGTTCTTCAGAAAAATGGTTCCTTTGGAGGACGGAGTCTATGGCATTATATCTGGCTGAGGTCCCTTTCTTCCCCCAATCCTGCCCTTCCTAGACTGCACCTCAAAATCTCCAGCTGTTTCCCAACCTGGATCTGGCAACCCTGGCAAGACCTGGCCCCGATGAACAGAGGCGGAGATACAAGGGGACTGGTGTGTGTGTGTGTGTGTGTGTGTGTGTGTGTGTGAGTGTGTGTGTTGCACCAAACACGCGCCTTGGGGGGGAGCAAAAATGTCAGGTTTGTATTTTTTATTTTTTAGTGTTTTCCAGTTTTTGGCCTGCAAGGGGTGCAGTTTTTAGGCTAGCAGCACCAAAAATTTCAGGAAGTTTTCGGGGAACTCTCCTGATGATACCACCCAAGTTAGGTGAGGTTTGGTTTAGGGGGTCCAAAGTTATGGACTCCCAAAGGGGGTGCCCCATCCTCCATTGTTTCCAATGGGAGCTAATAGGAGATGGGGGCTTCACCTTTGAGAGTCCTTAACTTTGGACCTCCTGAACTGAACTTCACCAAACCTGGCTGGTATTATCAGGATAGTATCCTAAAGATACCCTGAAATTTTGATGCTGCTAGCCTAAAAACTGAGCCCCCTACAGGCCAAAAACTAAAAAAACACTAAAAAATGCAAAAAACACAAATGAACATGGGGGGGCAGCAAAACCCAGATTTTGCACCCGGATCCATTTCCCCTCACTACGCCTCTGCTGATGAGTCCTCCCTCAAGGGTCAAAACAGCCTTGGAAAGTGCACTGCCCCCTCCCCCTGACTTCTCCTCAGAGAAACTCAGCCTGGAATGCTGTGGTTGTCGAATCTGCTTGTTAAAGCTACATGCACTCCTTTCATCACTTATAGTTTTTAAAACCCCATGTGCTTTTTTTTTTTAAGATTTCAGATTTTTTGTGTGTGCAAAACTGGGATATTTTCCAGGTTTATAAAAAGACCTGTCTTTCCTGTTCACAGTTCCAGCCACCAGATTTAAGTATCCTCAGATCTGGCTGACTAGAAGTATATAGATACAATGGGATCTTTATTGTGGTGTTCTTTGCTTTTCCTCTGTCTTCTGATTACTAGCCCTAAGGTCTGCCCTCAGACTCCGTAACTTGTTGTTATATTGGACAAGTGATGTAATAAACATTTCTGTAAAAGAGCTGGAAGAACCTACTGTTCCCGACAAAGCTAGTTCTGACAGGAACTTAGCATCATGCCCTGTTCTCAGAGTGGTAGAATCTCTGAACCAGAGGTAGTCCAACAGAGTGGAGCTATAGCTCTGGAGTCCACACTGGTTTGGGGAGACATGGTAATATGGCCTTGAGCTGAGGAGATCCTGGGTCTTATATTGCCAACATTTTTGTCTTAAGTGCTACCCCAATCTGGCCTGTAAGCAAATTAGCTCAGGAGCACCATATGTCTTCTCCGGCATACTGTCAGAAACTGAGGCTGGCTGAGAATATGTAATCTCAGCTCTTCTTCTTATTTCTGACTTTTGAAGAGATGTGATCCTTCACTTTGCTAGAAAATGTAGCTACTTGTACCACCAAAGACCATCAGAATCCAGAGGTTGTGTTAATAAGAAAACAGACCAGGGATTTCAGATCTCTCCTGTTTTGGATGGGGGTTATATCCCCTTAAAAAGCCACATTGACAGCTAGAGAGTGCTACTTGACCTAGCAGTTACTTTAGGAAACCAGGTGGCTCAGAGAGCTTTTGTCCAGCTTCGGCTGGGGATTATCAGTATACTTTCCGGATCAGTCAAATCCAGCCCCAATGATTCGTGCTTTGTTACATCTGGATTGGACTACTGCAATGCACTCTTGGGACTACTTGAAGAGTGTTTGGAAGCTGCAGCTAGTGCAGAATGCTGCTGCTAGACTGTTGGTCAGGACTAGCTATTGGGAGTATGTGACCCTGATACCACAGCAATCAAAGTGCTTACTAATCCATTCCTGAGCTCTACATGGCTTGAGACTGGGGTATTTTAAGGCCTGTCTTCTCCAATATGTTCCTGCCTGGGAAGTGAGATCACAGGAAGGGGGCCTCCTTGCTGTCCCAAAAACCAGATAAGCTCTTTGGTGGATACACAAGAGAAGGCCTTTTGTATGGCAACCCCACTGTTAGGGAACCTCCCCCAAGGAGATGCACCTGGTCCCTCATTTTTGATCTTTAGGAGGCAGCTGCAGATAATTTTCTTTAGGACCATGTTTTATTAAGTTACTAGCACTCCTCGATCACGATTTTACATTTTGGATTTTGTATATTTTATATATTCTGTTTTATGTATTCTGTCTATATGGGCAACTTGGAGCAGCAGTGGCATAGCCTTGTGTATCTAATCTGTATCTTGTGTATCTAATAATCTGTAGCTTGTGTATCTAATCTGGAGGAACCGGGTTTGATTCCCAGCTCGGCCGCCTGAGCTGTGGAGGCTTATCTGGGGAATTCAGATTAGCCTGGACTCTCCCACACACGCCAGCTGGGTGACCTTGGGCTAGTCACAGCTTCTCGGAGCTCTCTCAGCCCCACCTACCTCACAGGGTGTTTGTTGTGAGGGGGGAAGGGCAAGGAGATTGTAAGCCCCTTTGAGTCTCCTACAGGAGAGAAAGGGGGGATATAAATCCAAACTCCTCTTCTTCTTCTGTATTTTAAACTGTCTTGAGCTCTGTAAGGAAGAAAGGTAGCTAATAAATGTTTTAAATAAAGCAACAAGTAAAATAAAGGCTTGCCTAATCTGAATATTAGATACTCAGGAAAGCACTTCCGTGTTTTCTGAATGTATCATCAAAAGTCCACCCTCTTCAATAGATGTTCTTTGGGGGTGGTAGTTTGATTTTTTTCTGCAAGGCTGGGCTTTCCCTGGGTTTGTTGTAATGTCTCCCCGATAAATACATGGCCCCATTGTGCAGGATTTTTTTTTAAAAAATGAGCACTCTGGAGTATGTTCAGAATTAGATATGTTTATGAAATATCAGTGTGTGTTAGGTATTGGTAAAGGGATCCCTAGGTATCTTAAATTGTTCTAAACGATATGAATAAATGGACTGAACAAGCTTAGAATAAAAAAACATAAACATACAAGAGAGAATAACATGATTGGAAATAATAGGAGAAATTAACGCAAGCAAATATCACCTTTTTATTTAGGATGTTCAAGAGCAGACTTTGGGATAAATATCGAGTTTCTTTTAGAATACACCTAAAAAAGAAAAGCTTCACTGATTTTGTGGGGGGCAAACAGCCTATGGGAAGACACGGGGAAGACCACATTGCCACGAATGGAAGAGAGGGGCACAAGAACTTATTGGAGTGAAAGGAACACAAGAGGAGTGTTGGAGTGACACCGAGAGTCTAGCTAATGCAGAATCTTGTTTCTCACAGTCACCATGATTCTAAATGGTAATTGTGGTGGTGGGGAAAAAGAGATTCTGTTATTCCCCCCTACCCCCCTGGTTATTTATAAGCATGTGTCTCAAGCTAATGTGCTTGAGAGTTACATTTGGGGCTGTGTCCTCCAGGGTGCTTCTGAGGACAGAAAGAATTTCCATCTGTAAAGTGCTGTTCTTAAGGATCCTGTCCATTAGGAGAAGTGTGGATTTTGGGCGGGAGAAGTGAGGAGGTAGGAAATGTGTGTTGAGAGAAATCCTTCCACCTGTGGAAACACACAGGTGCATCCAAGCCCATGTTTCCATTTTATTGCTGTTCATCCAATTTGAAGAGATCCTTGTGGAGCTCTTGGGTTTCATGGTCTCTCTGAATAATTTGATGTAATGCAAATCTTGGCCATCTCACCATTACTCCACAGGCCTGACAAACTGCATTACATTCTTTCAGATCCCATTGTGAGAACTGTCCTGTGCTCCACTTCTCACTGCTTAACCGGATATTAATCCTGTCCTCTTATTTCATGAACATACACTTTACTTGGGAACCCTTGGCGATAAGAACATAACAACAAGATCTCCATTGGCCACAAAACTTACTACTTCTGAAGAACTTCAAAAAGTTGGCGAGGCAGGAAATCCTTTTGTAGAAGCCATGCGGGTATTGCGAATTTTCCCACATATGAAAATCTAATATTTTTATCCTGCTGTTCCTTCAGATAGCTCAGAATGGGGAACGTGGTTTTCCCTTCCTTATTTTATCTTCATAACAAGTCTGTGAAAAGCGTTAAGCTCAGAGAACTGATCAATCCAAGTTGCCCATGACTCTAGTTCTCCCTAGTCTTAGTCTGATACACTAACCACTCACAGGCAAATTGGAAACCAGCTTAATAAGACACTTGCATTGGATATGGAGAATAGAGACCTTGGTTTTTGTGAGATTCTGTGAATGCTGTTCCAACCCATTGGGCTGAATCCAGCACCAGGACCGTGGTTGAGGTCTACCCAATGATCCTTAGTCTTCCTAGCTCTTTTGGCCATGGAAAAGTTTATTCCTGGGGTGGCAGGATCCATGAGGAATATCGGCCATGCAGGCCAGGACTCTGGTGTGGGAAAGGGTTGAAATTATTCCATTCTGTCAGTTCCATCAGTGGAGAGCTGCTCATAAAATAACAGTGTGGCACTTACCTGCAACTGTTGTTCATCGAGTGGTCTTCTGTGCAGGACTGCACAAGCGCAGACAAGCTGCAGAAAGGACTTTCAAGCGTCTTTCTGTGGCGATCTTGGAGCTCGAGCTCACCAAAGTGCCCCCCTCCCTCCTTCTCCATCACAAATGGAACGTTTCTCATGGCTGTCCTGTGCATGCATGGTCCCATACAGGACTGCACAGAAGATCACGAAGATGAGCATTCATCTTGCAGCCTCCTGGACTGCATGGTTATTACTCTATCTGAATTCCTGTGAGGTCAGGAATAAACTTATGCAGTCAGAAAGAGTCGCTGGGAGGAAGAGGAGAGCTGAGAAGGCCTACAACCGTCAATGGGTGAGCCACCATTTTGTGACTGGTAGCTCCCAAGCAAGGCTGCCAAAAGAGAGGACAGGGAATTCCAGTGGCCAATGTTTTCCGAATCTCCAGATTTCATTATTTAAAAAGCAAGTCTTTAGCTCATTCCACTGCAGATATATGCATTTCCCCTTATATCAACACAACGGAAGAGGCTAGAGACTTCTTTTAAAAACAAACAAAAACATAAAACTGTGATATCCTCAGCAGAGTTGCACCACTGAAATGTGTAACATTGTTTACGATTGCCTGTAAATCACACGGGGACTCATTTTCACTGCTGGATTACAAAGTCTGAAACCACCATTGACAGAATATCACATACATTTAAAATGAAGTAGAAAATAACAAAATATATGAAGATACCAAAACGTATACAAGGAAATTGCTGTTTTGGATCATTAGCATGATGTTCTGGAACAGTATTGGGATTCCAAGATTCTTAGTGAAATGAAACTTCCCTACCCCCAAAAAATCCATGTCGATAATGAGTTCAGGTGCTCAGGCAGTGTGTGCTTGTATGCTTCCTGGATTCTACTTATTTCATGAACAATGGCACGTTCCCCTTACCAATCAGATTCTTGAAAGGAAGGAACACAGATTGCTTCCAGCTAATCGCCTTGGAGTTAAGCCACAGGGGGCTGCAGTCCTCTTTCCTTCCCTCCTTTGGGTCCATTTTGTTCTTCTGTGGTTAAATAAAAAGAGAGCTGGGGCAGGATGTATTCAAATGAATGACAAAAATGACCACTGGTTGCAAATGAAGGACCACTGGATATAACAGGAGCCAGGGATGTCCGTTTGACTTGCATGGGGTCCACTGAAAAACACTGCAGCAGACCAAAGTTGCATGAAAACTGAGGAACCGATGTAGTGAGACCTGCCATGAGCACAGCATGACAGACCCCAGAGTGGAACGATGGTTAGAATGAGGTCTTTGAATTGAAATCAGATCAGCAGAAGAGGGTTGGGGGGTGGGATTCCACCAATTCAGGGAAATTTCAGAGGCACCTTTAGGCTGCAGACTGAGGGGGAGAGAGAAACGCCCCACTCACTGAGGAAAGTGACCTTCTGTGCCTAAAGCAATTAACCTAATGTTTACTTGTTGCACACAAAAGTAGAAATGGTGAGAACAGCTCATGTCAAGGTCACTTACTTTCCTCAAGGTTGCTCTCAGAAATATATTAGTGCTCCTTTGTAGTAAAAAGGGAGAGTGCCGGTGCTCATGCACAAGGAATTAAGAGATTAAATACACAACATTACTTTTTATTAGAAAATCCCACACTTTCATTATGTTCTCATCAGATACGATATCCCAACTTAATTTCTTGCAGTCGGCCTCCACTGAGTGATGTTTTCAGAGCAATGCTCCTGAAGCATGGCTCCTGGAAGGATAGGTGCTGCGCCAACTCACCTCATCCAGATGAAGGACAACTGACTACTATGCCCTCCTCTGCCACATTCTCCTGCCAAATCCTCAGAGGGGCTCCACCCTTACACAGTTTGCAGGGCAAACTGACCTGGCTGAGGATGTGCCAGCTCACCCCGTCGCCCAGCCAACCTTCCCTTGCTCAGTCTTCTCCTTCCTCATCCCACAAGGGAAACAGAAAGAACAGGTAACCCCCAGTTACTTCTCTGCTTCTGGGCTTTTCTCAGGCCGATTCCCACATCGGACCTCTTCTCCTGCAAGCTCCTCCACTGCTGCACCCACCTCGCTCACGGAGCAGTTCTTTGCCTGCCTCAACCTGTGGTGGCTCATTCCGTGGCATGCCCCCTCCCCCACTCCATAAAGGAGAAAGGAAGAGAGCAGGCAGGTCCCCGTCCACACAAATTGCAGGATGGAAGCTGGGCTCCTCTTTCCAAATTGGCTCAGGCGCAGTGGCTTGGGACACACCTGGGTTTCTATTCACCCGGGTCCATGTCTGCTACTTGTGGCAATTTGACTTGTGGTGTGTCCACTCTGTGAGCCTTCCCCAGCCATGTCAGCTCATGGAGCACCCATGTTCTTGCATGCTCTTCTTGGTGGATCTGTGCATGTCTGTCCCAACTTACTGCCTCTTCCTCTCTCTCTGGCTGTGTGGGGCAGGGTGGCATACAAGACTCAGTGGATGAATAGTTACCTTGCCTCTTCTCCTTTAGCAACAGCTTGGGGAACAGAAGGTTGTTTTGATCAGCCAAACCAAATTGGAAAAGTGTTCAACACAACCTCCTGACAGATTAGCCTCCAAATTGGAGGGGGAGTATGGAACTATTTATTTATAAGATTTATATCCCACCTTTCAGCCCAATCTGGGCCATCAAGGCAGAGAACTAAAAACAGAGATATATCAAAAACAATCATAAAACAAATTAAAAAGCAGAACTAAAATACTTATATATAAAAAAACACACATCAATTAATACAGGGCAGGGAGAAGGGACTGAGGGAATGCCTGATGAGACAAATACCCATGGGGAAGGAGTTCCACAATCTTGGTGCCCTGACTGAAAAGGCCCTTTCCCAGGCTGCCCTCTACCTAATCGCAGAAGGCAGGGGCAACTCAAGTAGCACCTCAGAAGACGACTGTAGTGATTGGGTAGGTTTGTATGGCAGTAAGAGGTTCCTTAAAATATGCTAGCCCCAGGCTGGATAAGGTTTTAAAGGTCAACACCAGCACCTCGAATAGGGCCTGGAAACAAACTGGAAGCCAATGAACATGACCCAAGATTGGAGTGATATGGTCCCTATTGCCCAAGGGTGGCCAACCTATGGTGCTCCAGATGTTCATGGACTACAATTCCATCAGCTCCTGCCAGCATGGCCAATTGGTCATGCTGGCAGGGGCTAATGGGAATTGTAGTCCATGAACATCTGTAGTGCCATAGGTTGGCCACCCCTGCTATAGCCCATTCCACCAACCTCTTGCTAGTTTCCCTATGGGTAGAAATAAGAAGGAATGGAGGATAACAGCACAGCAATTGTAGTTATATAATGAGTGAAACTACCGTGTTTTCCCAAAAATAAGACCTATCATAATTTTTCAGGATTTTTGTAGGAGGCTTAAAATACAAGCCCTGCTCCAAAAATAAGCCCTACTGGTAGTTACAGATCAGGATGGTGTGATCCAGCAGAGTGCTCCCTGCCAATGAGGATGCGGCTTGCATCACATGTGACGGGGAAGCAACGGGGCTGATGCCTTAAGGAATTGTGAAGGTACCATATTTCCCCTAAAATAAGCCCTACCCCGAAAATAATGCATCTTTTGGTGCAAAAATTAATATAAGACCCTGTCTTATTTTCGGGGACACGTGGTATCCATGAAACCTCCTGGGAATAACCCTACTAGAGGGGTAATGTTAATAAATCTCAGAAATCCCTCCACCATCATATAAGTGCAAAAGAAGGCAAGCAAAAAAGGACATTCATAATACTCAGTGTTTATTATGAAAGTGTTGTTTTTTTAAAATTAAAAGTTCACAATATTAATTTCAAATATTCCAGGAAGAATTGTAATTTCTATATTTAAAAAAACAAAACAAAACCCCAGAAGCAAAATCTAAGGCTAACACATCACGGCATTTCCAACACTGGAATACCAGTATGTTATTGTCGTAGCGAGAGTTGCTCAAACACTGGATTGTCTTGAAAACACGGGTGAAAAAAAATTGCACCATTGTTTCCTGCCCTGACGTGAGGAAGGTAACCACCGTATAGAACACAGACTGATCGTTATTGTTTTCGTTATTTAGAAATCAGCATGCAGGGACAAAACTGCTCTGATGCAGATCTGTATGTATCATCCTTTTGGTTTGGAGATGAATATAATTACCAAATGCTTTTGGTCAACAGGTCTTGTTGAATCATGAGGCTGGAGTCAAGTTTCGAATAAATACTATTAAAATACGTAACCTTTCCCCTCCATTAAAATAAGTAGAAGAGATTTCCTAAGTGTAGAGCTTTGTAAGGTTCAGAGTTTCACTGTAATTACAAACTGGAACTTCCTGAAAGTAAAAAATACGCTGTGTATGTTTGTCTTCCAAACTCACAACCATGTTAAGAAAAGAAGCTTAAAATGCATGGTTTTCTCAACGTACCAACAGAAAGAAACCAACACAGTGCAGTAGAAAAAAATCCCCTCCATGTATAAATACAACACCCCACTGATTTAAAAGAGCCATTATGAAGCTTATGGTTTCAAGGCAACTCTTATTTTGAAGAACACTGTGATTTGGGATATTTTGGCCTTTTTTTCACGCGGGCATACAGAACTGAAATAATTACTTCATGTGGACATGAGATATTGGGTCATTAAAACAGCACAAAATTATCATCCCATAGTAAATCAAAAATAAATACAAAACATACAGCAATGGGGCAATCTTTCTCTCGCATGGGAAATCTACAGAAACCCCAAGTCACGGTGCATATATTTTTGAGATGTGAAATACGGACAGTAATAGCCCTATATTCAGAACTCTCTGCCATGCTCTGCCAATCAAGGGAAACGGCAGAAAGGATGGCCAACCTGAATCACCAGAATATTGTGTAATCTATGCCTTTCTATGGGCAATGTCAGACATTCAAAACCATGTGGCATTTGGTTACACAACAATCTTCCCTTAGTTTATTGCAAAATACGGTACACGCACACACATATGCAGACTGTTTTCTTGCTTGTTACGGCATGCTCAGCTCAGATATTAAAGTTGCTTGAGAGGAAGAGGGCGTTAATAAAGTCACCAGTGAAGGATCTCCACAATCATTCCAATTGCACAGCTAACCTTCCTTTTTCTACGACAGGATCCCAAACCTTAAATGGTCATTCATTCCTTGCAGATCACACCAACGGCTTCCTAACACCACCACATGGATTGCATGACAGTAGGGGGGCGAGAGTCATGTAAAGGCTCCCGAAAGGAGCAAACTCTGTGCCGTGTAGCCATCAAATATGAATAGCCAACAATTTCCCTTCATGCAAATAAACTGTGGACTAGCACTGACGTAAAGACTGCACTCGTGGCAAAGTAAAGAAGTGAGCGGCAGACGTGCGCAGCTTTCCGTGCTGCTGTTTGTGGAATCCTGAATGTGAATTCAGAGTTGAGGGACATAAGCCCCTACATATGCAGACTCCACAAATATGTGAATTGCAAAAAAGTTTTTGTTTAAAAGACACTTTCAGAGGGGGCTACTCATATAATTATTTATGCACATGAGGCCAAGTTCATATTCAAGTTTCTCCATGTGGCAGGACAGTTATGCGCAAGCCGAAGCCGACTCTTGCACCCTGCCCATGTACGCTGCCCGAGTGAACCGGCCCTCTGCCTTGGAAACAGATGGAAGGAAACTGCAACCTAACTCACCATGAACACATGAAATGAAGAAAACCATATATGGCAACAGAGATATATCTATTTCTTTTTGGCATTTTAAATCTGACATTCGATCACCTGGACAGAGATTGCGAATAAATCCCCAACATTTCTACCCTCAATTGGATATATGCTTTAGAAACCTACACACCAGACGCTAGACCAACTTTTTACAAAACACATTTTCTTCTTTCAGCGATTTAAGTGTCAATACTTAAGTAAATGCAAACAACAACGGGTCTCACTTGACTATCCCCAGGGCCGGCTAACAGGCTGCTCAGTCTACCTAATCGCTACTAAGTTCTACATAACTGTTTTCTTCACTTTTTCTACTTTATATATCCCAGCCATTATATCTCTTAATTCTAGTGTTAAAAGGGTTCAAAGAACGTTCACTAACAAGAGTGGGTAATAGAGTTTAATATCTATCTATCTATATATATTCATAACAGAAATTCAGAAAGTGGACTTTTTTCTTCTAGAAATACATTGCGATTAAACATTTTTTGTCTAGACCTCCAGTTCCTTGCATACATGGTAGAACATCCCCAAGGGGTTAGTGGGTACACCCCCAAGGGCGTTTCCCATACCCTTCAATCCATCGCTATATAGGGAATCTCCCTCTGAAGGAAGACTCCATCCATACACTGGGATATCTGTGGCAACAAAATGATGGAGGATATCCAGTGTATACTAAATTGTAATAACCCTTCTATAGATCAACTACAGTTTCTATAGACCACTTTTTGAAAGTGCGAAGGAGATTCCTTTGTATCGAGCCTATTACTGTGCATCTCATCTCAAACTGAATGTAGCCAAAAGAATTGTAATGGCCACTAGCTGTCGGTCCTAACCCCTTTCTTCAAAATAGTGGCCCTGAGTTCAGAAAAGACCAGCTCTTTGTTCAAGTTCTGTTAAGCATTTGAAAGATCCCCTCTCTCCAAATCAACAGAGTTCCCTCCAAATCAGTATTCATCATTAGCAGGAAAATTAATTGTGACTACTGATGTGTGTATGTTCAATTAGATTGCACTTTCAGTCCCCCATTCAAACCCATGCAGACTTATTTTTTTCATACAGGTGTCCCTTCATACTGTGTAGAGGAATCCAGCTTAGCTTTACAGACTTAGGGACAAATCCAATTTGATGCTGTATGTAGCTTGCAAAGTTATTTCTTTACATAGAGCACAGGGGACAACTCAGATTAGGACTGTGGTACCAGGGAGAATTTAACCCTTCCCTCACCACATGCAATTTGTTCCTGACCTGAAACATACATATGCTGACACAGGTAACTTCATGTTTGACCAACAGAGCAAAAATCAGCTCTGTAGGACTAATTCATGTCAGGAAAACCACACCGAGCAAGGGAGGTTTCAGTCTCCATTCGTCATGGTCCCAATCAGAAACTAGCTCTGTTGCACCTGCTTTTTGAAGTAAAAAGATTTAAAAAACCCAAACAACTAAAAATCATAATCCCCCAAACCCCAAACCATTCGTAGAAATGCCAGCATCCTGTCTGGTTTGGCTTTCAGTATTGGAAAAGGTAAGACTGCATCAGAAGCAGAAGTCAACCTGTGATAGCTCCTGAATTACAGCATGGGGATGGAAAAACAAACTCCAATGGCAATTAACCTCTAGCTAACTTAAATGGATTATTGGTACTGTTTATTTCTCGCCAAACATTCCGGCTTTTTAACTATTAAATAAAGGACAGTTAAAGGGTTGTTTTCCTTTAACATGTTGCGATGTAACTGACTTTTCCAGGGGTTTTGTTGAACTCACTTTGTAAGAGGTTCAACATCAAAGTTTGGGTCCTGCAGAACTCTTCAGCCGACAGAACAAACTTTCCACACCTCCCCTTCCCCTTGCGCCCAAAACAACCCTCTTCAACAGGGAATCCTCAGGAATAGTGAGGCTTTTGAAGTCTGCAACAGAAGAGGGGCAAATCGGTGAGAACCACAACCTCTTTCATTTGTGGAAATCCTGCATGGGACCAATCTCCAAAATCACTACCTCCTGGGTGTTGAAGAGCTTCAAACTGAAGAGCTGCAAGTTGGATCTGAGTCCAGGTATTCACAAGAGCTATTCAGAATACTCCAACTCAACGGGGTGAAGGGGATGAGAGGAGAAAGCCTTCAACTTTGGTTGGCTTCAAAAATAAGGAACAGGAAGTCAACGACAGGCTTTTCTGTTGAACAAGAGCCAATCCCCGACCTCTCTGGTACAAAACAAAGCCATGCAAAAATACTGCATTGCTCAGCAAAATATTCACGTGAGATTATGTTGCAGAAGTGTGTAGAAGGAAACAAAAATTCTGGTTCTAGTGGAGGCACCGATCTTATGATTCACAGCAGGTCATTTCCTGCTTCCAGAGTATTCCCGTCCATACTGCTGTTGTAGGTTCTTTGGCACACACATTTCTTCTGTGCATAGCCCTGCTACAGAATGAAACTGCACAGAGAAACACCCACCAAAAACTTTTAATGGGCTGATACTTGCTTGGCTAGGTACAGAAATATCTTTGGAGATAGGGATCTTTTGTCAAATCAGGAAGCTTCAAATGAAGAGAGATTTTTTTTTTTTAAAAAAAAAGAACAAATACTTTTCCAGTAAGGCGTGCGCTCCTCCTGATTTTTTTTTTTTTTTGGGGGGGGGGGATTAGCAATAGATACAAGTTTGCTCTTATGCCAAAGAAAAGTAAGGGGAATGTCACTTCCAAGCTTTACCTAATAATTAAAATGAGGTTTCGTATGAGTTCCTATCTGGGGACGTCCAGGAAGCAGTTTCTGCAGCTCCCAGGTTGGGCACAAAACCTGGAAATGCGGCAAGTGCTGCTAGTTAAGGCAAGTGCCTTTTTCCTCACACAAAGGGTGGGAGAAAATACTACAGGAATAAGACTTCTGCTGCCATTGCTAGGGTAGGGGAGTCTGCTGCTGCTCCTAGTTGCGTTGACTGGGGTAGGATCACTGCTGGCCGCTGTGATCCCACAAGTGAATTGGAGTGGTCCTGAAGAACTGAAAAATGCAGGACAGCATTTGCATGCGTGCTATAAAATAACCCTCGGGGGTTAGTGTAAGGCCTAATTTTCCACCTGCAGCAGATAAGGAAACAAATCAGTCTTGGCTGAGCTGCAGAATGGCATGTTGGGGCGTGTGACATGACATACCACTCTGTGTTAAATAATTCCCTTCATGCAGAAAACGAGCCTGGACTCCTCCTCCTGAGATGCTTGTTTACTTCTTACAGGGAATTATTTTGTACGGGAAATCATTCAGTCATATGACAGACCTCCCCTGTTTGAAATGGTACGGTCCAGAGCCAGCTTTACCAATACCTCTGCAGTTGGTGAAACTTAACGCATTCTAATTTCTCTCTAATATACCGCCTCAACACATACTAATACACCAATACCTCTGATCCACAGTATTTCTAATAAGCAGTTAATTTGTTCTGTTTTCTTCATCCAATTGCTATTTCTCCAAATAAGCGTAAGTTTTGAGGTCATGGTTTTACATCTGTGTAAATATTCATCCCCCTCCCCCCAAAACTCAGCACAAAAGCTATACAACAATCTTGTTGAGAGATTAAATTTTTGCAAGATGGGACTTTTCCACAAGATGAGGTTGCTGTACTTGTAAACGTAGCTTGGGCATTTGCACCAACAGTGAAGTCTCTTCTATTCTAATTCACCACCAACTTCGGAGTTTAAAAGGATGCTAAAATCCCATCCTACAGGAACTAGTTTAGTCTGAATAACTGAACTAGAGGCTACTGAAACATGAACACACCATTTCAAAAACTTCATACCAGGGGAGGGGATGGTGACTACCTTTTGTGATTGTACTGGCAATCTCAAAACCCAGCATCCTTCAGCACAAAAATAGCAAAGAGGTCTGAAAACTGAAGAAGGACTTCTAGTGGGAATGAAATTCAAGCAGATGCCTAAAACATTAGGCCAGAAGAAGACCTACCTCAGCCTGGCAATCTTTAGCTTGGACAAAGACCACGAGAAAATCGGCAGGAAGCTCCTGTTCACCTGCAAGTCACCCTCAAATAATATATTTATCTATCTATAAAAAATAATAGTGAGTACAGAAGAAAATACTTTTCCCATCTGGTCATTATATACAAATACAGCATGCCTACATACAGAGAATGGCGTGGCGCTGTCATTCACAAACAGGAAATACATAGTGCACTATCAGAATAATTTAAATATATTAAGTGGGCTTTTCCCCCCTCTGATGTTGACAGAAAGAATCAGGAAAGAAAAAAGAGACCCAGCATTCATAACTTATTTACTTCCTGTAGCAAACAGTTCATTTTGTCTCTTAGTGCTTAATCTGCAGAAATTAGTGTTCCTCCGCAGAACTGCCACCAGTGAGGTAGCCGTTTGTCCCATTTGCTCCGCTGGTCCCATTGGTGGTGGCAGAGCTATGGGAGGTCTTTGAATGAGGTGAGGGTTCTTCATCCGAGCTCGATTCAACATCACTACGGTCGTCCCTTGCCTGCAAAACAAAGAAGAAGGGGAAAGCACACTGGAAGATGTTGCACAAGAGAGACAAGATGGACCGTCTTTCCAGCTCAACCTTCATCACAGACGTTAAGAATTATCAAGCATTTAGCTTGGCCTGTGAGTGTATGGTGGGTGTTGAAGTGATTACAGCATCAAGGGGCACGCCAGGGAGGCGAGCTCAATTCTCCTCCCTGTCCTTATCTCTCAGTTCCCTGAGGTCAACTGACATCAATACTGGAGCAAGATTTGGGATGGGCGAAGATTAGGCAACAAGGTGAAGTCAAATCTGATTGGGAAGGAAGTAATGCATTTGTTCCCCTCATCTGCATGCTTGCTCAGTGTTAAAATGCATCTGTCCTCACAAGTATACAAGAACAGGAGTGACAGTTCAATAAAAATGTAACCAGCTATTACACCTAACTTGCCCCCAACTACATCCTCCCACTCATGTTCTCTTATATCTTACATTCCATGCCCCATACCCCTTCATTTGCTGCTTGTACCCTTTCCTTCTAATCTGGAGCACTGGATTTGATTCCCCACTCCTCCACATGAAGCCTGCCGGGTGCCCTTGGGCCAGTCACAGTTCTTTCAGAACTCTCTCAGCCCACATGGAGGCAGGCACCGGCAAACTACCTCCAAGTGTCCCTTGCCTTGAAAACGCTTTGGGGTTGCCGTAAGTTAGCTGTGTGTTTATGGCACACATATGCACACTCTCTTTCCTTCAATTCCTTATCAATCTTACTTCTCCAGATACTTATACAAGCAAATTTTTATGTCAACCACTTCTGCATTAAAAACAAGACAATTAAAAAAAACACCCTTCACCTTCTGAATCACCTCATCTCCACCTGGGCTGGTACCCAACTCCCCCTACTCCAAACCCCCTACTTTCAGTCCATTCCATCTCCTCGAAGCCCTTGATTGCACATGCAATTAATATTGCTTGAGATGCACTTTGTAGAATAAGAGGCGAGTGAATTGGCAAAGAAAAAAGTTAGGTAACTCCTTAGCCATCGCTATCTTATGCTTCCCTCCCTCTTGCTTTCTCCCACCTTCATATACACCAGCAAGAGGAAAGGAACAGTAGGAGCCAGGCTGGTAGCCGAAGAAAAAAATGCTACATTGGTTACATGCATGCCTCCTCCTTCTCTCCTTTTTTTCTATTCCTTTTACCATTGGATCAGCAAACCAGGAGCTATTTGGCAATTCCTCAAGGCTCTAGACTAAGTCCCAGTGTGAGCTAATGTGATACAGTTGTTAGTTGACCAGACTTGGATCGTGGGGTCCCAGGTTCTTATCCCCATTTTGTCATGAAAGTTTGCTGGGTGATCTTGGCCCAATCACACAGGAAGTTTCCACTAGAAAAAGGATTGTGTGGTTTTCCCCTTGTTGTTGCAGGGTTTCCCCACATCAAATTGCTCTGCAGTTTCTTTGTCCAGTCCCTTGGCAGTAGCCACTCCTTCTACCCTGGATCACTGAGCCCTTTTCTACCCTGGATCACTGAGTACCATACAGGCCTCCCGTGGGCGGGATGGGAGGGAAAAGTCACCATCAGTTGCTGTTATAAATTTGTTGTACTGTAAATTTTAATTTTATGCTGATTTTATTGCATAATTTTATGCTAATTGTTTTATGCTGATTTTATTGAGATATATATGCTTGATGTACACTGCCCTGAGCCCTTCAGGGGAGGGCAGTCTATAAACAAACAAACAAACAAACGAATGAATGAATGAGTAAGTAAACAAACAAACAATTTATTTTCAGTTTTTTTAAAAAAATAACACTGTTGTATTCCATAGAGTTGAACATTGTTGCATCACTACAGTGTTACAATAATGTGCATATCAGATTCTCTAAATTCACAGCTTTTCATTTTTAAAAAAGCCTTTAGTCCCTTTGTTAAGGATACATGCCTTTCCCCATACATCTCTGCAACAAAAGGGGCTAAAATTTTGCTTAAAAATGAAAGCTTAGAGTTCAAAGAAGCTGGTATGCATGTTATTTTACATCAATATAATGATATTCCACTGCAATTTTTATTTAAAAGCCTCCTGGTGGAGGAGGAGGAGGAAACTGATGCAGATAAAAGTCAGGAAAATGGCAACCACGCAAGTGGGAAAATCCAAACTTTCCCACCCACACAGCAGCCACCCAGGCTTTGTTGGCATCAGTCCCAAAACTTCGCAGGAAAGCAGGCTTCAGAAAGATTAAGGAAAAGTTGAGGAAACGCCAGGAAGTGTATGAATGTACCACAATGCTCTGGCGAAGCAGGGAAAAGCCTCGCTTGAACCCTTGTGTGAACACAACCATGTTCTCAGCCTAACTCACCTCATAGGGTTGTTGTGGAGCTAAAACAGAGGAGAGGACAATGGTGTAAAAGCCACTTCGGGCCCCCATTGAGGATAAAGGTGGAGTATAAATTAGGCAAATAAAGAACAGACTGAGATCAGCAGATTAATTCCAATTGAAAGCTCTCTAGTGGAGGTCCCATATAACTACCATGTCACACAGAAGTGATAGTAAAAAAAAAGCGAAGATCATTGAGGATGCTAATTCAGCAAAAAGTATGGTTTTGTTTGTTAGCTGTCAGCAGAAATCTGCACACGCGGAACAGGAGGACTCTCCTGGTATTTGATATGGAAGAAGCAGTCTTGAGGAAAGGAGAGGAAGGCACCGTATAGGGAGGGAGGATTTTAACTGAGGAGTCTGGGCAAACTAAGGCAGCATTGATAGTATCCAAAATATCCCAGAGATGCACTATATGAGGGGCGTTTGGCGCAGGGGCTGGCAGCCAGTTCACAAGGGAGAGAGGTTGAATTGAAAAAGAATGACCTTCCAACAAGGCTGATTGATTAGTGCTGGGGGCTATACTGAGGGTGTGAAGTGTGTGATGGAGCTGGTACTGCACAACAAATTCTGATCCTGATGGGCCTTCACAACTGAGATGGGTATTCCAAGACTGAGGTTTCATTCATTAATTTAAGGAGTCTATTTATGCTTTCAAATTTCAGACCAGTATTGCTCTTCCTCTCTTTCAAAAAAAAAATCTCATTGTGTGTTGGCATTTAAAGTTCAAAATGTACAGAAAATGCAAAGAAACAGATAGAAGAACAGGGTGACCAGGGGGGAAAGCACAGGACATCTTGGTAGAGCATATTATTAGTACACCATAGGGCAAAAACCACAACATTTTTCAAGGGTCGTCAGAGAAAGATAGCTTCAAACATTTAGTGTAGGGGTCTGCAACCTGCGGCTCTCCAGATGTTCATGGACTACAAATCCCATCAGCCCCTGCCAGCACGGCCAATTGTAGTCCATGAACATCTGGAGAGCCGCAGGTTGCAGACCCCTGATTTAGTGGATATGTTTACATAGAGAACACCATTAAACTATTAGGACCATGGACTAAGGTTGCCAGGACTGGGCTGAGAACTTCCTGAGGATTTTATGGGTGGAGCCTGAAGAGGGTGGCCAAGGACTTCAATAATACCATAAAGGCAGCCATCCAAAGTGGCCATTTTTCTCCAGCTGAAATGGTCTCTGTTGCCTGGAGATCAGTTGTAATAGTTTGAGATCCTCAGCCATGACCTGGAGGATGGCAACCCTACCATGTACAGAGAAGTGAGCTCTTTCTACAAACTTGGAGGAACTCTCAGTCTGCAGACAAATCTTAAATTGTAAGGGGAGGTGGGAATTAAAAAAGGTTTAAAATGCTGAGATTGCCACACGAGGTCTCAGCAGCCAGTTGGAGTTGCCTAGGTAACTCTGGTAATCCAAAATGGCTGCTGCAGCTTCACTTCAGCACTGGAGGTGAATTGGGAAATGAAGGAGTGGGCAATGAGGCGAGGCAAGGCATAAAGGAAGGTGGGTGAGTGGAAGGAAGGAAGGAAAAAACAGTGCAGAAAGGGTGGTTGGTGAAAAATCAGGGAGTCAAGAAAGCAAGAAAAATGGAAAAAAGGCAAGGGAGAAAGACAAACGAACAGGAGAGAAAATGGCAGATGGGAGGATGAGACAGATAGGCAAGAGGGAAAGAAGGAAGCTGGAAAAAAGAGTAAAGCAATGGCGGCTGTGGAGGAAAAATGGAGAACGGGCATGAGGCTTCCCACACAAGTCTCCCCACATATGTCCGACAATACTAACAAAACCGTTCCACAAATGAATGCTATTCTCATGCATGGAGAACAAGCCAAAAAGGTTAACTAACTCTGGATTCCAAAGTATCCGCACGTAGAGATACATGCAATTTCGGTTCTTTTCTCTACCCAGAACTTGCAGAAGTGGGAATGAGGGATTTTTATTTTAATCCTTGAGGAGACCACTGGATTTTGGTCTGTTCCATTTTAAAAGAGCTTCTTCCACAACAGGGTGTCAGTAGAAATCAAAAAGATTATGTTGCCATCTGCTTTTGCAATACTTCTGCCATGTTATATTGTCATTTGGTGTTATTGCACTATTGTTCTAATTTTTGTACAGTTCTATTTTAAATGTTTTTTATGGATTGTATTTATTGATTGTAACGAACCTGCCCTGAGCCTTGAGGGGATACGGTGGGACATTAATTTGAAACAAACAAACAATAAATAAATATTCATTTATCTTCCAAACGCAGAAGTGTAGTACATGGACTAACTGTTTGGCCTTTTCCACACCCACAAAACAAAGTAGAAGCAGAGAAAAAAAAACATTGAAAGAAAAGGATAAAGTTATTGAAGATCAAGGGGAAAAGGTAAATTCGCTGCTCCCTGAGGAAACTTACATGCAAAGGGTTCCACTTCCCAGCCTTCAATGACAGCACAAAGAAAACAACCAAGAATGTTAAGAAATATTGTATATTGTCTGGTGAGAAATAAGTGGCTATTAGTGATGATAAAAGGGGCCAAAATGCAGCCTTGAGACACCACGTGGGCAATCTTCAGACTTAAGTTCAAAGGAGAAGCAGGCCGGTGATCAGACCTGCACAGGAGCACCCACATCATACAAGAACATTGTATCTTAATTCCCATTGTCCAAAATGAGACAAGGTATCACATTTAGGAAATGCTCAGACCTAATTCACATATAGTATTTTAAAGATCCCTTGCTAAAAATTCTGAACGTCAACATATAATCCATGAATGTACATGAACTTGCGGACTATGATAGTATTCTCGCTAGGAATTGTTGCTGGAATTGGTACCACCTTGCTGAACGTCCACATGGTAGCAAATCTGGGCATATCACTGCAGCAGCCATTTGCAGCCTGAGGAGACCTAATCAGGATTAGGACTGTGGGAGTCAAAGTTATAAGCACTTTGGAGCTCAGGTGGTCAGCATCGAACATACAACTTCAGGACGCGCTGTGCTTAACTCATTCCAATTCATGGCAACGCAGCTCTTGAGTACACCTCATATTACAAAACAATTAAACGCACAGATTGCATTTAATTTGCAAGCCGGAAGAAATCTGAAAAGTGCAGAACTGGATACTATTCTCTTACCTTGCCTTTAGAAAAAGCTTTATAAGCTGCTTTTACTATTAGGTAAGTCCAAAAATAGTGAAGAACTTGAAGGACCAGAAGTAAAATGATAAAGATTGACCAGGAAGGAAAAGTGCCAATAACTGCAGGCAGCTCAAATAACGTTGTGTTCAGTATCCTGAAGAAAGGAGAAAGGGAGGAGAGAGATCAATATGGAAGTACAGATAAATGATTCATCTACTGAAGTCAATTCCCCCACCACCACCACCACGCACATGGTTATTACTTGCGGATGCAACACACAGTGCGAGTTAGTAGCTTATGAATCTCACCCACATAAAACATTCTCTGTGATGTACTTGCTCAAAGGATGTTTTAGCACCAGCACAAAGACTCTGCATGTTTGTTTAAAGACTACACTCCTCCACAGTGTTATTTTATTCTCCCATTCAGACTTCATGCAAGACCTTTCGTTGCGCTGTGGTTCAATGTATATGGATAAACATTGGTCTTTTTTGTAATTTACAGGTCCAGATTCTGCACCGTGGCTGTTTTTTTTTTTAATGTCCTTCCCACAGGTATGCATTGGCAGATATTGAGGAATCCAAAAGGATTTCTTTTTCCTGCTTGTTTTGAAGGAGTGGCTACTTTTTAGAACTTCCCTTTGACTTCCCCTCAAGAAACGACGTGGTGGCTCCAAGTTCCTGTCATGTCAAACAGTGCTACCACAAATACTTGGTCCCTTTTCTCCCTTAACCAAGATGGAGTAACATCTTTTTTCTCTTGAAGAGGAGGCCGTTTTGTTTCAAAATGAGTATGGCCATTTATGCATGCACTGCTTACTCTGCGGCTGTTTGCTTTGGAATGGGGTTTACCTGCAGTTTTTTCTCCTCCTGCAAAGTGTCTGTGGCTGCTATTTTGGCTGCCTCCACCTCCTTGTTGTTTCTGTGCAACCTCCATTTGGGTAGGTTGCCTGTTGCCTTTTGTGTGTGTGTGTGTGCCACCTTTTGTTTAGTGTTACTTTGCCAGACCAAGTCAATTTCTTGTCCATTTCACTGGGACTGTCACTCCAGTGACAGACCTTCAGCATGAAAATTAAAAGAAACAAAAAATGTCTGATCCTTCTGAAAATGTGGCTCAAAGAGTGGGAGAAACTGCTGTGGTGTGGGAAGGGCCAGGTGGAAGGAGTGAAAAAACCTGAAGAGAGCTGAACACATACTGATCTCCTTCGCTTCCCCTGTGAAGGGAAAGGAAAAGTTGCACTTTCAGAGCTTTTGGAAACTGTGGGGATTGTCTGTTCTAAAGGCAGGATGACTGTCAAAGAGGGGGAAACATGTGTGTAACCAAGAATCAAACCCAAAGGAAATGCAAGTTCAATGTGAAGGAAACTATAAGTGTGTAAATGGCCTACGAGTGAACAGTAATAAATAAGCAGTTCAATAATGGGGCAAAGACCCCCAGTCACGGCTATTTTAAATTATTTATTATTTATCCACCTCTTATTACAGAGAATATTATTTATCCACCTCTTATTACTGAATAATAAATCTCAAATGACTCATTGAATTAAAGTGAGGGGGGAAATTCCAAAAAGCTCACTGAATTACAGGTATGTAATACCAAATGTAACCAGTAGACAACAAGTTTATCAAGTTATTTTCAGTGGTTATTTTATCCTGCAGTGGGCTCCTGGCTGTAAAACCTCAGACACTGACTGCCTGAGCTATGTTCAAGTACTTATGGGGAAAAACACCTAGTCATTTTCTAGGAGGAAAAGGAACACTCAATTTAGCTGGGATGAAACCTTACACAGTCAATAGGGGAACATTGGGAGTAGCGGTTTCAGAGCACAAGCTAACAGCAATTTTGCTCAAAGTAAGAAGTTCTAGGTCTGATCAGTGTCTATGTGGGAGGCCTTCACTGGAAGCAGCCTTGAATTCTGTGATGAGAGAAAATAAGATATAACTATATAAGGATATAACTAAAAGCAAGAAACCCAGAGGCAAGAAGGCTCAAGTTAAAGGTACAGTGGGAACACTGGAAAGGAAGACCTTGAAGTTAGGCTGCTTGAGAATGATGCTTGAGGAAATGGATAGAGGGAGTGGAGAATTGATGCAAGGAGTCAAAAAGAAACCTCCAGAGAAACTTCACAGTATTAAAGAAGTGCAGTCTTCTGGGAAGGGACAGAGAAGAGAGCTTTGGAAGCTGGAAGTCAGAGCCAAGAGAGGTGGGAGAAAGAAGGCCAGGTCTAGATAAGTGGGAATTAAGAGAGAAATAGCCAAGGCAAGGAGGGGAGGCAAAAAAACTGGGGAGTTGTGTCATTTGCAGTGGCGGAGCCACAAGGGGACAGGGGGCGTGTTGCATTGGGCACATGCCTGGGGCGCGCAAAAATCACCCTGCCCCTTGCCCAGCCCCACCAGCCTGACCTGGTTTCAGTCAGCAGAAAGCTGTTTTCTGCTGACTAAAAAAGGTAAGGGGGCACTGTGAAGGGAGGTGGCGGAGCCGCAGGGGAGGGGCTGCAGGGGGGTGGAAAACACAGAGTGTGCCCTGGGCGCACTTCTGCCCAGCTACACTTCTGGTCATTTGTACATTCTCCAGTGGCTCTACAAGCTCTTCTCAGATATGAAATAAAAAACTTCCTTCACTGTCACCCAGGGACATCAATGGCTTTCCCAAGGAGCAAATTTGCAGAACAAGATGGAGGGAAGTTATGCTGTTTGGGGAATGTAGCTCCAGCCTCAATCACACCCTTTTGCTGTAACCCTGCAACTGTGGTAGCTTCAGGCCCAGCTGTAAGAGCTGTCCCACCGCCCTGAAGCCCCAAAACATCCCTTGGAGGTCAAACATCTGGTTTTGATCACATTGATCTCACATGGATAATCAAAGCCGAGATCAAACAATCCACACAGCGGAAGCAAGTCTCAGGGCTGCAATTTGGTAGCTTTGATACTGTTATGAAAAAGAAAAGCAAATTTCAGAATTTCTTGTTTTGTTTTGTACAGGGCATCCTGAAAAATATGACTGGCAGCAGGTGCTCCTATAGCTACAAATGGTGCAGTTTGTACCCAAGTTAATTCACACAGCAAGCTGTTCCAACAGAAATGCTGCTAGTAGAAACAAGATGGCTGATAAAATTTCCTACAGCGAAACAGCATGCATTTTTCTTTCTTTTGTGTCTGTCTCTGCTATTTCCCCCCTCACCATATATCTTTTTTGTTTGCTTGTTTACTGCAGCTCCTGGATTCTGACCAGATTTCAACTCACCTCCAAAAGTCATTGCTGTTTTAATACTAATAAGCAATAAAAATGATGCAGGAGCCAAAGCTAGAAAATGACTGCTTAAAGTCCTAGTGAGATCAAGAGGTCTCTCAAGCTTCTTAAATTACACCAAAAATGAGCCAATTATTTTATTTTTAATGGTGTCTTCCAAGACATTCTGATGGACCTTGCCTTTTGTGTTTAGTTCTATTTATCTTATCTATTTATATTCTTTGGCCACTATCATGAATGCTAGCATTTCAAACTTCGTTAATTACTACAAAAATCCTCAGCTCTTCAGAGGAACAGGAACAGATGCACACATTCAGAATTACAGCACAGGCCTGAAAAATGGCAAGTTAATAAAGGAGGGTTCAAAAATTCCCAGCTGAATGTAGCTATATAGACAATAGAACACTGTTATTAGCCTGGCTGGTATTGAATGATATGATGAACACCCTTTGAAAACTTCTGTTGCTCCTCCAGGAAGTTTGGGAGAGTCTTACAAACAAGTGTGCCACCCAGATGGTATATTTTGGAACCCTTTTTCTCACAGCACCCTGAACAGCGGTGCTCTGCGTTCGCAATATTATCCCAACACTAAGGAGGAGGACTTTTGGTTTTGGTGCAAACTTACAAGAAGAAGAAGAAGAAGAAGAAGAAGAAGAAGAAGAAGAAGAAGAAGAAGAAGAGTAGTAGTAGTAGTAGTAGTAGTAGTAGTAGTAGTAGTAGTAGTAGTAGTAGTAGTAGTAGTAGTTTGGATTTATATCCCCCCTTTCTCTCCTGGAAGGAGACTCAAAGGGGCTTGCAAACTCCATTCCCTTCCCCCCAACAAACACCCTGTGAGGTGGATGGGACTGAGAGAGCTCCAAAAAGCTGTGACTAGCCCAAGGTCACCCAGCTGGTGTGAGTTATAGTGCACAGGCTAGTCTGAATTCTCCAGATAAGCCTCCATAGCTCAAGCGGCAAAGCGGGCAATCAAACCCGGTTCCTCCAGATTAGAGTACACCTGTTCTTAACCACTACTTAGAGGAAGATAGGGGAGGATCTGTTATATGAACTGTATCCTTTTCAAGCATTCTTCACAACACCCATCCCAGGTTAAAAGGATTCAGTTACCCACTTCTATCCTACAATGTCTGACTAGGGGAGTATTGACTCTTGAAAGCTTACCTCCTGAAAATCTTGTGGGTCTCTAAGGTAGATTGGACTCAAATCTAACTGCTCTTCCACAGGCTATTCTGCTGCATTGTTCCACATATTTTTTTCTAATCAGCATACTCTTACCAGAGACCCGATTCAAGAGATCATGGGTATTTTACAGATATTCAAAGCTGGGATATTGAGAAGGGTGCCTTCTCTGTATCAAGTGACGAGCAACATTCCAAGAAAGGAAATTCATTCCTTTTCTTGGAATGGAGGGGACCTTCACAGTCTCTTATGACTTTGGGAAGCCAGGTTTGTTTAGAATGGTAAACCTTTCCCTCAGTGACAAGATATACTTAGGAAACACATTACATTGATGTAACGAGATGGCACAGAGAACCTGAACTCAGTTTATTGTGTTTTTAATTGCTTTGAGGGTCACCTGGGCTAGGAAAAGCCAGGCAGACCAAACAAACAACAACAACCAATGAAAAAATAGCCTGTGGTTAATTCTCTCCATAGGTTTCATCTTAAGATAATACTGTAACTTTGCAGAAATAAGTATTGAAGAAGAGTTTGGATTTATACCTGATCTTTCTCTCCTGTAAGGAAACTCAAAGTGGCTTAAAAGCTCCTTTTCCTTCCTCTCCCCACAACAGACACCTTGTGAGGTATGTGGGGCTGAGAGAGTTCCGAAGAACTGTGACTAGCCCAAGGTCACCCATCAGGAATGTAGAAGTGTGGAAACACATCTGGTTCACCAGGTAAGCCTCTGCCACTCAGGTGGAGGAGTGGGGAATCAAACCCGGTTCTCCAGATTAGAATCCACCTGCTCTTAATCACCACACCATGCTGGTGTACACCTCCTTGTTTGAGCGCTATACCCAACACAAATGGGGACAGAAAGCAAAAGTCTAGCCATAGTGATAACTGAATGCCAAAGTCCTTCACAGGAGCTTAGAATTGTCTTTCAAAATAAGAGAATTATCTCTGCAATATAAAAAACAAAACAAACAAGATTTCAACCCCATCTGTACAGCAGACTCAGGAATTCTGTCAAGATGGCTGAGCCATCCTTTCTTCCTATGTAAAAGAGGACAGAAGGATGATCACACCAGTCAGAGTGCACCAGGGGCTCCCTCTAGTCCTGGCACGGCAGCATTAGATAGCAGAAAATGAATTCCTTTGATAAGGTAGCTAAGGGCTGCATGACTAATTTAGGATTCCTTTAAGCTCAAAATTAACTCTGATCAATGCTGAAGGAACGTGTGATCCTTACGTGACTTTCAGGATTAGCTTTACGAGCTAATGGGCATTATTTTGTAAATCTTGACCACTTATTTTCTTTCAAAAACAACGCTATTGTTCTGCAAGCATGAAAATATCTGACCTACATTCTATGGCCAGATCATGAGAGCGAGCTGTTCCAGACACAAGTTTTCAGTGTTTTTGTGCCCTAACTGCATACTTGTTTTGCCTTCAACAGCTAAAAAGTAAATATTTATGCACTACATTTAAGCCAGAGGTTCTGTATTGGAAACAATGATTCACGCACATGACATCTACACACATAGCTTGGTCGTTACTTATTGAAATACTCTCTTCTGATGTATTGTTCTTCGTAAAGCACAATAGGGCCATAACTCTCCTTATGCAGGAAAGAGAGACAGCAGAATTTATAACAACTTTACGAGTTTGAACGAAGGATTTTCAGCATCTAAAAGCACATTTTAAAAAGATTAGATGCTTGTACTTAATTATTCTTGCAGGCTGGATTGAACAGTGTTTTAAGTATTTTGTTTTTTTGTGTACTCAGCAATGCCTCTTCATGATATATGGACCCAAAATAAAATGCAGTATATCTGGGCTGTTCAAAACCGGTTTGGTCCAATGTGATTTTGAAAGTTTGCTACTTGCTTGCAGCAAGCCGAACTAGGGAACAGCAGATTGATCAAATGAACATACCTCACTCTACTGCAGGGGTCTGCAACCTGTGGCTCTCCAGATGTTTATGGACTATAAATCCCACTATCCCTTGCCAGCAATGCCATGCTGGCAGGGGCTGATGGGATTTGTAGTCCATGAACATCTGGAGAGCCGCAGGTTGCAGACCCCTTCTCTACTGCATCCTCTCTACCCAAGAGCTCCTTCAAATGTCAATCTAGCTAAACAAGTCCTTGTTCCCTCCGGTTCAAATATATTCCGGTTGATTCCTATACTCTGAAGGACCTCTTCATTTAAACCAGGCAAATGAAAAGCAGTGCCACCTGAGAGCCACGACGATCTTGGGGTCAGAGTGGAGACCCAGATTCATATCCAGAAGCACCCTCATACTTCTTTCTAGGCCAGTGGTGGTGAACCTTTGGCACTCCAGATGTTATGGACTACAATTCCCATCAGCCCCTGCCAGCATGGCCAATTGGCCATGCTGGCAGGGCTGATGGGAATTGTAGTCCATAACATCTGGAGTGCCAAAGGTTCACCACCACGGTTCTAGGCTATTTTCCCAGTGGAGAGGTTAGCACTGTGACTGTCGTTTCCACAGGGCTCAGGTTGGCAGCACGCATGTCTTCATTGATGGTGTCCATCCATCTTTTCTTTGGCCGCCCACGTGGTCGTCGTCCTGTTGTCTCCAAACGTAGTGCTGTTTGAGCTGCTGATGTTGGTTCTCTTCTAGTGACATGGCCATGCCACCGTAGTCTGGCTTCCTGCATTTTCTGGCTAATTGCTTTTATTCCTAGTCTTTGACGGATGTCATCATTTGGCACATGGTCAGTGTGAAACTTTGGCCAATCATTCTTTCTCAGCCTAACCCACTCATAGGATTGCAGTGAGGATAAAATGGAAAGTGGGGTGGGGGAAATCATGATCACTGGGTATCTTAGAGGAAGGATTAAATTAAAAATGTAGCCAAAGAACCCTTGATAATAGGTCATCCCTTCCTTTTCAGTACCTGAACCATTTCTCCTGTTGTGCCAAACAGGGTCTACTGATAACTTCACTAAGCCATTCTCATTTTACCTTAGAAAACACCTGCATATCTTTCATCATGCGTTCAGCAGAGGCCAATCTGCTGGTGGTCCCAGGCCCCTCGATAATGCAACTGGCTTCCACTCGGGCCAGGGCTGGCAGGGCCTGTAAGACTGAGCTGTTCCACCGGGCCTTTGGGGAGGCCGGCCGCTGATTGGCGCATCCCCTCCTTTCGTACTCCTCTTTCAATCTCGGGTCCCTTTAACATCAATGGGACCCACTGTGTTCCCTCCCTCTCTTGGGAAGGTTTTTAAAGTTGGACGCCGATAATTAATACTGATAATGAAAAGCTGTATTTTAATGGTTTTTTAAAAGTAATTTGGGTTAATGGTGCATATCATCTATCTGTCTGTCTGTCTGTCTGTCTGTCTGTCTGTCTGTCTGTCTGTCTGTCTGTCTGTCTGTCTATCTATCTATTGTTTAGGTGCTTTATTTGCTGTATTTTGTTGTATTTATGTTGTATACCGCCCAGAGCCCTCCGAGGGAGGGCGGTATATAAAATTGATTGATTGATTGATTGATTAATTAATAAGGCTAACAACCAGCTACAGATCTGGCAGCTGTGAAATCTACCATAATAACAATAATGTTACAATATGCAGTCGCATGTCATCGACCTACCAGTGAACAGATGTTCTCTTTTTTTTGTATTTATGCCACATGTTTATTACCAGAAGAACAGAAACATCCCATTTGAAGGATGGATAAATTTACAGCATTTAGAATGTTATGTTGCTAAACATGCTGCTGCTGCTCCATAGAACCTTGGCGTGGACTAGTCTTAGCGTCACAATGCTGATTTTTAGATTAAGAAACTGTGCCAAACTTTCTCTGAATCATTTAAAAGCCCCTTAGGCCAGGCTACATTAAAATATGAGAGTGGAATAAATTCCCATGGCCAAGTCCATCTTGTCTGACAGAATCCATAAGATTTCCCAGTTGAGAAGTTCCAACACGTTTATTTCTGTTCTTCTTGATCACAGTGGAAGGTACCGTAGGTTTTCCAATTATTGCTGTTTTTAAAACCCAATTTATCGGAATGATGCAGGAAAAATGAAAACATAGCCCTGTCTGAATCCAGGTAGAACAAGGTAAACCTTCTTTTGGTAATTAAAAAAAGGGTTCCTTATAATATCATCCGCTACAACTGAGCACAGCTAATTAAAAACAACATTAACGAAGTCAGACAACAAAAACCTTGGAATTGGAACCTATTGCATAAACATAAAAAGTGTTGTATGCCCAGCCTTCTAGTGCAACTAAATTAGACAAACTGGATATTGATTACATACACTCTATTGCTCAATGCTATTGGTACAGAACTAGCGGGCCATGAGATTTAGTACAAAGATCAGGAACAGTTCCTACTCAAATGCTACTATGGACCCCATAAACTACACAAAGTAGTTCTGAAATAAAAGGACAGATTACAGAGCTTTGATTGATCTTGTTGATGTGAACAACTTCATCGTTGTACTTACATTATAATATGCCAACCATCACCTTCTGTTCTAATTCAGAGCACAGCATTTTTCTCAACACGTAGCGAACGTGGAGAAAAAAAAAATCCATCCAGTTAAGTGTAAAGACCCTGTCATGATAGGCACCTGCAGCCAGTTTCTTTATTCATGTATATGAAACACTGACAAATGATCTCCATGTCTTACAAACCTACATACCCCTGCCACCAAAATCTGTTAGAAAAAGGACATATGTGAAGTGGCACATAGTAATTGTATTATTCAGTAATAAAATCCATCATAATTTTCTGAATAGAGTTCTGGAATATTGCATGGAACTCTGCAGCTCTCCTCAACATGCCACCATTCTTCTTTAACCTATTTCTGCCAAGCCCAGTCATGGAGATACACTTTTTCATCTAATACCATAGCTGAAAGCATACACATGCATACCTCTTCCCTATACACAGGCAAACCTCCCTGGAAACCCCCCTAACAGCTCCTGGTCTGGAGGGTGGGGGTTAATTTTTATGCTTATTTTTTTAAATTGCTATAATTTATTTATGATGTTTTATTCTTTTCGATTTTATAAATGTAATTGCTTTTAACCGCCTAGAGACTTTGGTAGGAGATGGGGGTATAAATATTTATGAATAAATAAATAATATTGCAGGTAATATTTACCCTATTGAAGGGTCCTTCAATTTAGATGAAGTCCATGCTTTTCAACATATTTCACCTATCAGTTAATACAGTCCTGTGACTGCCACCACTTTTAAATCACATTTTCATGAAGATAAACAACACAGCACACACAGCAACTGCACTTCTCAGTGAATGAGGGTGAAACGCATAGACAGACCATACTCCCTGGTAGGTCAAAGTCAAGGAGATCTCTTGTGCAAGCATCGGGCTTTTACTGTCCCATGGGGTAACATCACATCACATCACATCACAACATTTATTAGGCAGACTGTTTACAGGGTGGTTTGCCATTGTCTTCCCCAGTCATCTATACTTTATCCCCATTTTATCAACTTTGATGGAAGGCTGAGTCAACCTTGAGCCACGGTCTGGGGACAGCCAGAGTCGCCACCCCAGATTTGCCAAGCACTCTGCCCGAACACCCTACCCCTCATTCACTGGAGCAGTGGAAGACTCCTTCACAGGACCACTGGGTAGGAGCACTAGGCATAGCCCCAGTGGACGAAGAGCAGCAGCAGAGGAGGCCGGCGAGAGTGGGTGGTGACTGGGTGGGCCACGGCAACAACGTCTTCCCCGCTTGGTGGGGGACTGACAAGCCAGCCCCCACCCAGCAACCACAGAAACAGAAGAGGGAGGAGCCCATCCTCCTCATACTTAAGATAGGAGGCGGAGCTGCAGGCCAGGCAGCCACCCAGGGACATGGTAAAACCCAACCAAAGGCTTGGGAGCCATTAGGAGCTGGGGGAGGACACAAAGGGGCAGATAGGGAGAGATAAACTGAGCTGGAGGGGAAGAAGGAGAAAGAGTGGAGAGTCAGAGAGAGTTAGCTAGACAGACAGGAAGTGAGACAGAAAGGGGAACAACAGGCAGACCCTGTGGGCCTGACCTGAGACACAACCCTATGGCTCCATAGACTGACACACTAACACCCACTCCCAAACCAGTGCGAGTGAGTAGGGACCGATACCCGCCTGGGAAACAGAAGGAGGGCCAGCAACCCTGGTGGCAGCAGGCCAGGAAAGAAGAGAGTTTCACAGCCACCTTCCTAAAACCGACTTCTGTCGGGTTCAAGCTCAGGTCATGAGCAGAGCTTTCGACTGTAGTGCTGTAGCTTACCACTCTGTGCCTCAGGGCTCACACTCCTTAGTAGCAATTTTAAAAGTAGCGCTGCAAAATTTGGTAGGAGTAGCTGCAGTGTTGCTGAATTTCTTCTGACGGAATTTCTCAGCTGGTTCATATATTGACAGTACATGGCTGAATATGGGCCTCCGTATTCTGTTCACCCAACATGCCATATGGAAAGTCACATGCTGGGTGAACATGCATACCAAAATATGCAATATCTGACTGATTTCTACAATGCTCCTATCACCAGGGAGGGGGGTGTTGAAATATAACATTTAGGTTCATATGTGCTCTTGTCCCTCCTTTCTAAATGTGGTGGCAGGGTCAGGTAACCACAAAATATCAACCCATATGGCACTGTATTTGTCTACTTGAGGCGCACAACACTGCAAGGAATTTCACAGATTTGCAGCTCCTCTGGATTTCCTGCTTGCTAGTTGGAGAGGTGGCTTGTTGCCGAACACTACAAAGTATTCCCAGCGCATAGAACCCTGATTTCTTCCTTGACAACACCCAAGTTCAAATGGTCAGGAAGATGATTTTCAAAAAGCAAGGAATATTAGATAACTGAGCCAGAAGACTGTCAGCAGTGCCAGATTTACCAGTAGACTTGGCAGGCTGAAGTCTGGGGCCTCAAAATCTAGGGGGTTTCCGGCCAAGGTGTATAATATTTTTGACACTGCCATAGGCCTTACACATGCTGTCATAATGCACTGTAGTCTCTAAACAACCCTTCAGTAATTTTCATTTCAGAATAATAGTCTTAAACCAATAACTTCACACTAGCATTGATTTCTTTATTGATTTTGTCCTTCCAGGACTTCATTGGACGCTTTTTTGTGGACTCCATTTTCATCTAGTTGCGAGGGCGGGGGGATAGGGAGGGGCCTCCCAAGTGGAATAGTCTAGGTTCTAGGGCCTCTCTTCCATCTAAATCCAGCACTGACTGTCACCAAGCCCAAATCCATTTCCTTTGCTGCATTTTACTTTGCATGCATGAAAGGGTGTGTGGGCGTGGGGAACGGAGGAGCACAAAAAGATAATTCTAGCTTCAGCCATAGGCATTTGTAATCATTTTTAATACGCAGCACCTGGATCGTTATTTCTGGTGCAATTTAAAACTGATGTATTTTAGTAGAGCTGCACAAATCGCACATGGCTATTTTGTTTGCAACTCACGGCATGTCACAGATCACCTTCGGCTATATACCTCCACTCTCTGCCAACAGCCACCGTTTTATTACCCATGATTGCTGTCGACAGACTATTATCTACAGACTTGTTGTTCTTCTACAGGCACTTCTGTGTCTTCTATATAAAGAACACAGTATGAATAGCAACCACTTCCCTTGACATCCAACAGGTTGGAGGATACAGTAAGCTGACTGACAGGCTTATAATTGCACGGAAGGGATACATTTACTCACCACAAAGGATATATTCCAAGTCTGGTGATAATGAATATAATTGCAAACATGAGGAAAAGGATATCACACAGTCTTTGACACTTGCAGTAGTTTGTCAGTTTGGCTGCCTATAACAAGGAAAGAACAGATATTAACCCCTTGATAGAAAAGAGCCAAGCCACGGTTCTTTTTCTTTTCCAGCTTTGTATAATAAAGGTGGATTGATTGTTTGAGAGTGGCTCTGTGCCAATGGAACAGGCAGGTGAAAGGAGTGCCTGGTTCCTTCTCTCGTTCTTTTTGAAGAGCTGCAGGATGGGTGCCTGTTGACTGAGACCAAGATGGTAGGAACCAGATGACAATTAGGCCAAGCAGACTGATGGAAGATATCCTGCTTACTTGCTCTCTTCTTTTACTAAGCTGCAGAATTTTAGGATAACATTCATTCAGATTTCAGGTTTCCCAGAGGCAGGACAGAATTTTCCTGCTTTTCCCCTCTCACTGTAGTTTACTGATCTCTGTGACATGCCTTTTTACAAACCGAGGGAATGCACAGAGCCTTTGGTGGTTTTTGGGTTCCAGGTTTGTTTTAAACTATAAACCTCCCCCTCAGTTACCAGGAGTTCTAAAGGTGGCAAGCATATAGGTTTTGCGGCTGTGAAGTAAATTTTGTGGCACACAAAGAGATTACTGAGATCACTGAGGTATAGTATATAAACACCTGAGAAGATTTCTTTATTCATAGGTTGGCTCAAAGGAACAGTTCAGCAGCACAGGATTCCAGGTAGACAAAAAAGAAACCTAACAGAGGCACCTACATTTGAATTAATTATGGCTTCAGAGAGAAGTTAGACTTTTCTACAATGCTTTCAGGTACAAACAGGCTTTTGCTGACTAGGCTGGATCTTCTCTCACACACACGATTCCTGAGCCTGAACTGAGCTTTCCTTTAATAGTCCATCCCTCTTCTCAAAGGTGATTGGATGCTGAAGCAGCACTCCCAGAGGCTCAGCCGAGTGGCTGTTTTTCCCTTCAAGTGCAGGTCAACCTCCTGTTTGGAGAACAACATAAAGGAGGTCCATTGCACAATAGGGGAAAATCAGCAGAAACTCTATTTGGATCCAACTTTTATTCTTCTATTGTATGCCACCTGCAGCAGAGTTACACTCTTTTCTAAACCTAGTGATGAATTTTAGAAGTATATAAAGCACTTCTTGTAAGGCTCCTGCGAGCTAAGGCTGCTGAATCTGGAAGGTGGGGCTTAACAGGGGTTAACAGAGTTCATCTCTTGTTCCTCTTTGTCCTGAGAGGTGGGGCTTTAGTTCAGTCTCTGGAACCAGCAGAGAGGAGTAGCAGCAGTGGGAAGAAGACTTGGCCAGGAAGAGCAGAGTGACCTGCTGGTGTTCATTTTGGAGGGCTTTTCTCAAAGCCACAGCTTTTAAAACAGTGTATTTTAACAGGGATTATCTCTTTTTCTCCTTGTAAGGCTCCTGTGAGCTAAGGCTGCTGAATCTGGAAGGTGGGGCTTAACAGGGGTTAACAGAGTTCATCTCTTGTTCCTCTTTGTCCTGAGAGGTGGGGCTTTAGTTCAGTCTCTGGAACCAGCGCGCATTCAGCGGGCCTGAAAGGGCTGCGGCAATTTTTTAATTCTAATTCTTTTGTTTTAAATTAATAAGTGACATATTTGACAGATAGTACGCGCAAGTGATAGGGCTCCAGGGTGGCACTGGACTAAAAGCTTATAATATTTAACATATCTAAACAAATCAGATAGGTGAAGGCAGAAAGCCAGCAGGAGAGGATGGGGCTTTCCAGTGTCTTTGCACTGAGTGTCACATGTATGACTATCTTGCCACTAGGGACAGAAGTCGTGGGTGTGCCCCTCGCTGTAATGAGCTCCTTGGCACCTCAAGGAACGTGTGCGCTTCTCTTGAAGCCAAGGTGGCAGACCTGGAAAAGCTGAAAGAGGCAGAGAGGGTGACAGACGAGGCTTTCAGGGACTTCAACAGCCTAGGTCCTCACTCCCAAGGTGACATCCCTTCAGATGTCATGGAGAATGAAGGTCTTGGGGACGGAGGGTGCCAGTCTGAGGTGGGGGAAGATGCACCCTTAGATGGGATCCCTTCCTTAACTGGTGATCAGCTATCCTCTCACAAGACTGAGGATACCCCTCTTGGGAGGTGGGGGCTCCCTTGTAGTGGGTGTGATTCGATCATTAGAAATGGTAGAGAGTTGGGTTTAGTGAGAGGCGCTTAATGACCGCGATGGTGACTTGCCTGCCTGGTGCTGAAGGTTGGCGGATGTCACGCTTCTGGCCTAGATAGGCCTTTTAGATGCAGTGCTGGGGTGGAGTCAGCAGTTGTGGTCCATATATTGGCACCCATGACATTGGAAAATGTAGCCGGGAGGTTCTGGAAGCTAAATCTCTAGGCTTGCTAGGGAAACATAGGTTTGAAGTCCAGGACCTCCAAGGTGGCATTCCTCAGAAATGCTACCCTGCCTCCACGCCAAGCAGAGGCTTAGAAGCTAGGGCAAGCGGAGATACAGGGTCTCCAAATGCGTAAGGGATGAGAAGGTGGTGTAAGGCAGAGGGTTCTCAGATTTTATTGTCAGAACTGGGGGAACCTTTTGGGACAAGCGCAGGCCTGTACAAATGGGACGGGCTTCATCTTAACCAAAGAGGGAACCAGAGCTGCCATGGCCAACATTAAAAAGGTGGCAGAAACAGCTTTTAAACTGATCACTGTGGGAAAGCCGCACAGGAGCTGAGGTGACTTCGGTCTCGGAATACAGTATCTATGGGGATGCAGACAGAGAGGGTGAGGTTTTTCTAAATCAACCACATACAAGCTTAGGAACATAGCAATGTAGTATGTGGACAAGCGGGATAGTAATTCTGCAAAAGACCTGAGGGGTAAAGCACATAAATCCCAGGTTAAGGACACATTGAGACAGGGTATACAGGTGTCTCTATGCTAATAGTGGTAGCTATCTCTAATCTAAAATGGGGAGAGCTTAGAGTACAGGAGTTTTGAAGGAGGACTTTGATATAAAGTGGGCATTAGCAGAGACATGGTGGAAATGAGGAGAACCAGTGGGATGCTGTTATACCAGGCTACAGGCCTCTATAGGAAGGATAGAGATAGCGCTATTGGGGTGGAGCTGCTGCCCTTTACATCAAAGAGAGCATAGTATCGTTACATAAAATAGACAATGTATAGAGCTGGTTCCCCTACAGAATCACTGTGGATACATCACAATACCAGGTGTGAAGGAGAGTTTAATATTAGGAATATATTATCAGCCCCCCCTGACCGTGGGTAAAGTGCACAAGAGGATTCTGAGATGGAAAAAGAAATTAGAGAGGCCAAACAAAACAAAAAAATGTAGTGGTAATGGGTGATTTTAACTATCCCCCCTATATAGACTGGAAAAATGCATGTTCAGGTCATAGTAAGGAGAGAACATTCCTGGATATGCTAAATGACTGTGGCTTAGAGCAGATGGTTGTGGAACCAACCAGGGGAGAGGTGATCCTAGATCTAATTCTATGTGGGACCCAGGACCTTGTGCAGGAAGTCAGTGTTGTTGGAGCCGATAGGGAACAGCCACCACACAATGTTGTCAGATCTTAGTATCTCAAAGACATGCGTAACAAGCGGCAACTACTTCAATGTAGTTAAGCATCTACGGGCCTTCAGAAAGGGAAATTTCTCAAAGATGTAGGGGGGGGGATAGCGCGCAGGAAGCTGAAAGGGAAAAAAATCAAGAGAGTCAAACTGTCCAGGGATGCTTGGAGGTTATTTAAAAACACAGTAATAAAGCTCAGCTGGAATGTGGTTCCTCCACAGGTTAGAAAAGGCAGCACCCAGTCCAAAAAAGAAAAGCCACCATGTGGTTAACAAGAGAGGTTGAGGAAATTATCAGAAAAAAGAAAATGTCTTTTAGAAAATGGAAGTCCAGTTTCTGGCTGATGAAGAATATAAGAGGGAACACAAATGGTGGCAAAAAGAGAAGCAAGTTAGCTTTGTAAGGGAGGCAAAAAGGATTATGAGGAATGCATGGCTGCGAACAACATCAAGACCAGCAACAAAACAGTTCTTCAAGTAACATCAAAAAAGCAGGAAGCCAGCAAGGGAAGCCGTAGGCCCGTTAGATGACAAAGGAAACAAAGGGTAAAAGTGCTAAAAGATGGCAGGTGAGATTGCAGAGAAGCTGAATGAATTGTTTGCATCTGTCTTCACTCCAAGAGGAGGTGAGGGAACATTCCTGCACCTGAACCAAGCTTCTTAGGAGGCTTAATCCGAGGAACTAGCGTAAGATAGTGGTAGACAAGGAAGAAGTCTTGGCAGCCATTGATAAACTAAATGTTACCAAATCCCCTGGCCCAGACTGCATTCACCCAAGAGTTCTTAAAGAGCTCAAGCATGAAATTGCTGATCTTCTCAGCACTTTAATATGCAACTTATCCCTGAAATCAGGCTCCATCCCTGAAGACTCGGAAGATGGCCAATGTCACACCAATCTTTAAGAAAGGATCTAGTGGGGACCCAGGAAATTACAGGCCAGTCAGTTTGACATCTGTTACTGGTAAATCTGAAGGTCGAATCTTATCATTAAAGATAAAATTATAAAACATTTAGAAAAGCAAGCCCTGCTGAGAAAGAGTCAGCATGGCTTTTGCAGAGGCAAATCCTGTCTTACAAACTAGTTACTAGAGTTCTTTGAGGGTGTAAACAGGCATGTGGACAGGGGTGAACCGTGGACATTGTCTACTTGGATTTCCAAAAGGCTTTTGACAAAGTTCCTCACCAGAGACTGTTGAGAAAACTCAGCAATGGAAGGAATAAGAGGAAGTCCTCCTATGGATTAAAAACTGGTTGAGAAACAGGGAAACAAAGAGTGAGTGTAAAATGGGAAGTTCTCACAATGGGAGAGATAAATCGGGAGTGGTGTCCCCAAGCGATCCGCTTTTGGGACCAGTGCTCTTTAACCTATTCATAAAATGACCTGGAAGTAGGTGGGTAGCGTGGTGGCCAAGTTTGCAGATGATACCAAAATTATGTAGGGTGGTGGAGAACCACAAAGGATTGGCGTAAGAGCTCCAAGCGGACCTTGATAAATTAGGTGAGTGGGCTCCAGAATGGCAAATGCAGTTCAATGTAGCAAAATGTAAAGTGATGCACATATAGGGCAAAAAAAATCCAAACTTCACATACACGCTACAGGGGTCAGTGCCATATCAGTCACAGACCAGGAAAGGGATTTAGGCTGCCTTTAGTTGATAGTTCCATGGGAATGTCAACTCAATGCATGGCAGCTGTAAAAGGCAAACTCTATGCTGGGGATCATTAGAAAAGGAATTGAGAATAAAACTGCAAAGATTGTCAAGCCTCTTTATATATAAAGCAGTGGTGGGCGACCAAGCACTTGGAGTACTGTGTCCAGTTCTGGTCGCCGCATCTCAAAAAAAGGATATTGAGGAGATAGAAAAGTGCAGAGATGTGGGCAACAAGGATTAAGATTGAGGGACTGGAGCACCTTCCCCTATGAGGAGAGGCTGCAGCGCTTGGGACTCTTTAGTTTGGAGAGGAGGCGGCTGAGGGGGGATATGATTGAAGTCTACAAAATTATGCATGGGGTAGAAAATGTTGACAGAGAGAAATTGTTCTCTCTTTCTCACAATACTAGAACCAGGGGGCATTCATTGAAAATGCTGGGGGGAAGAATTAGGACTAATAAAAGGAAACACTTCTTCACGCAACGTGTGATTGGTGTTTGGAATATGCTGGCACAGGAGGTGGTGATGGCCACTAACCTGGATAGCTTTAAAAGGGGCTTGGACAGATTTATGGAGGAGAAGTCGATTTATGGCTACCAATCTTGATCCTCCTTGATCTGAGATTGCAAATGCCTTAACAGACCAGGTGATCGGGAGCAATAGCCGCAGAAGGCCATTGCGTTCACATCCTACATGTGAGCTCCCAAAGGCACCTGGTGGGCCACTGCGAGTAGGAGAGAGCTGGACTAGATGGACTTTGGTCTGATCCAGCTGGCTTGTTCTTATGTTCTTATGTTCTCACTTATGATTGTACCACTGATAATTGACAATTTACCTCTCTCAAACAGTCTGTCCAGGGTCAGGCAGATAGTTTTGGCAGGCAAGAGAAAGGTTGGTCAAAGAATACAGATAAGGCAGAATTCAAGAGATTCCACCTAAACATTAGGAAGAACTTTCTGACAGAAAGGACTGTGGAATACACTGCCTTGGAAGGTAGTGGAGTCTCCTTCTTTAGAGGTTTTTAAACAGAGGGTGGATGGCTAACTGTCAAGAGTGCTTTGACTGTGTATTCCTGCCTGGCAGGGGGTTGGACTGGATGGCCCTTGGGTTTCTTCCAACTCCACAATTCTATTCTAAGGCGTCAAACAGGAGAGGGAAAATACAAAAGAGCCAAGTTCACCAACAGTCCAAAGTGCAGCACAGAAAACAACGGCAGGCACGGCAAGGATTTCATGCTTTGCTCTTACGCAAGACTCCCTTCTCTGGCTGTTTAAATAGGGAATTAGTTTGCTGGAACAGATAAGCCAGCTGCAGATAATTAGGTCATGTTGGCATTCCTAGCCAGGTGTAATTCATCTGCCTCCACAGTGCTGTCAGGGATTAATCCGTGCTGAGCCAGCAATCCTGCGCTTCTTCGTCTTTCCTGAATTTTGCATCTTAAATGTCTCCTTCTTTGCTCTAAAAGCTCTGGCAATGCTGAAAGTTAAACTAACAGTTGCTGGGATTCATGCACGGCCTGAGTCCCTGGGCATGGTGCCACAGCTTCTGCTTGTGACTGCTCCTCTGTTATCAGCCTGGCATTGTGTCTGCCTGCCTCCATCTCCTCTTCATCTGAGGAGGTAGCAGCAGGCTGACCCACAGCACTGCCCAATCTTAAGCCTGTGAAGTCAGAGGTTCCATGGGACTTAATTTGTGGCTTCTGCATATATACATATACATAAACACACACATATTTTAAAAAATTGAGCGGTTTCTTCCTTAACTATACTTGAACTACCCAGAAAGATATGTTCTAGAGAGACCTTTTGGTATCTCCTGCTTTCTCGTCCTTCTTTGATTGATTTCAGATTTTCAAGCTTCCATCATTATTATTTTCCCTTTCAGCTAGCTGTTATAAACACTGCTTATGTTTTCCACTCTCCTTTTCGTGCCCTTCTGAGTGCTTGTCCTATCACTTCTCGTACATCCCAAACCAATGATTTCAGATTCTCACGCTCTACACAGAGAATATTCCATGCTAAACAATACCCCTTAGCCGGAAGAGCTTTTCAGTTTCTCAGCATATGATAAATACTGGTAAGATTGGGATCTGTTCTCCCCAATGCAGATTCTTTTATTTGCTGAACTATGTTCACTGGTGTGTCCTCCGCCCCCATCTGCCCAAACCGCCCTCGCCCTGGAGTGCCCCCAGAATGCCCTTACCACGCCCCTACAGGGTCGCATGCCCGGTGCGTCGCGCACCCCCGTCCCCTTGGAGCTACGCCTTTGCATACATGTTTACACTAATGAAACTGTGCATGTTTATTGAGAAGCAAATTCCCTTGTATTCATGATTCCCAATTTAAAGCAGCACCTTTGAGACAAACTTGAATGGAGCATCAGCTTTTATGAAGAACAGCTGACTATAGGATAACACCTTTGTTCTAGAAGACCTTTTTGAAGCAGGTACAAGACAGAGGTCACTAAGAATGATCAACTTTTGCAGAAAGCATCTTACCTCCAGCACAATGTCGACTGAATCGTGAAGACACAGTGTCAAGGCCCCCACACGCGTGAAATTGACTGTATACGAGAAGGTCAGCAAAGTAACTGTTACAATGTGATGCGTAAACATTATAGCAAAGTCCTGGAGTAGAGAAAGATAAAAATGACTTTTCTGTTTGTGAATCAACTAGCATTTGCAGCATTTAGGAAGCAATCCTTAGCAGATTTTCTCATTAAAACCCCATGTTACTCAATGGTGCTGACTCCCACAAGTGTCCGTGTAATTGGAATGTTAAGAACATGAAAACAATAACAACAATGAAGATCCTACAAATTCAATATAATTCTTTACAATGGAGAATATAGTAAAACCCACGCTATCTGCTGAGATCATGTAAAGATATGTCACTTTGTTCTAGGAAAACATAAAGATTTCTTTTAAAAACTGCCAAATAACATCAATATCAAGCAAGCATACAAAAGTTACTGAAACTAAGAGCGATTCCCCCAGACTGTTCTATCCTGTCACTCTTCTACAAAAAAGCCAAAGAACTCTGATGCTCTAAATTCTTTATTTGCTTCAGATTTACAACTGTACTATCATATAATAGAACAGAGGCAGCGAAGGGAAGTTTAGAAACACTTCTGCCAGCAGCACAACATCTGGGCTGAACTCAAGTTTCCCTTCCTTTGGGCAAGTATAAAAGCAAGGGTATGGCCAGAAATGCAAACCTTCTGGAGCATCCACTAACGGCACTTGCAGCATCCTGCCAATGCAACCCATACTAAATACAGCTTCTTGACCAGGGAAGAGATCCCTTTGCTGCCTGCTGGGTTGGCCCACTCATGTCTGATGTGCCTAGCAGAGTTTTCTGGTATGGGAAGGAACTCATTTGTAGCATCTTCGTGAGGAAAAAAGTCTTTATTGCCTTTTGGGCAACCTTTAAGTGGTCTATCTATCGAAGAGGAACCTTCCACAGGATCCACAGCATCTGCTGGATCCTGAAGATCTAAAGCTGAGATAGTTTTTGAAATAAGAAAGGCCAAATCATCCAACTTGAAAAATCTGGCAAACTGTTCTGAAGGGGGTAGAGATGGGTCTTCCAAATCTGAGAAATGCTCCCCATTATCAGGAAAATCTCCCTCTTCACCAGACTCCTCCTCAGGAATGGCAAGGGGGTTACAGTCCCAGTATCTGGCCCTACTGTTGTGTGTGTGTGTGTGTGTGTGTGTGTGTGTGTGTGTGTGTGTGTGTGTGTGTGTGTGTGTGTGATGCTGGGGGCGACCTATGCACTTTTTCCTGATGGAACTGAACAATCTCCTCCCTCATAGCCCTTCTCATGAGGGCCATCCAGTCTGAAGGGGAGAGAGCCTGCCATTCATTAGGGCTATTACACGAAATAACGGGCCCTACGGGAGCGTCTGCCCCCCCCCCCCCGCGGGGCTAGATCTTGCCTGCTCGTTCTGATCATTGCTGGGCCCTCCATGTGAGGCCTGGGTCTGCCTTAGGATACCCAACAAAAACTATCTCAAACACAGCCATCTTGTGTGTGGTAATTCACTAGGAATAACTCATTGAAATGAACATGTACCATATGACAATACAGAGCCACATCTAGGAGTGCAATCTAAGCGGGTTGTGCATTTGGAAAGATACCAGCCAGTGGCACATGAGAAACTGTGGAAAAGGGAAATAAAAAATGGGCAATTGGGAATTCCTGCCTAATTATATGAAACTGCTGAACTCTGGGAACTAATCGCTTTCTGCCCCAACAGTCCTGAACTCCAGCAAATGCTGTAGAATGCTGGCACTGGCCCAGATAGCTGAGGCTGTCTCATCAGAATTTGGAAGTGAAGCAGGAAAACCACCAGAGAATGCCAGGGTCGCTACACAGAGGCAAGCAGCGGAAAACCACCACTGAACATCTCCTTCCTTGAAAACCCTATGGGGCCACTGAAAGTTAGATGCAACCTGACAGCAACCCCCACCCCCACCCCCCCAAAAAACTCCGCACCTGACTGTTCAGGTCAGAGTTTAGTTGAGAAAGAATCTAGTCACGTATATCCATGTGAGAATTTGAAAATACATATTGTGACATATATTGTGATGATGCTTAGTAAATTTCTCAGTGGGCAGTGACAATGAATGTGATGGAAGCAGCTTCCTTACAACCATGCTGTGAAATTAAATTGTGGAGCCATTCTCATACTGCCCCCTAGTGTACTAAAACATGGAAGCTGAAGGGACAGGAGTTGAGGAATGCATGGAAATCCCAGATAAGACTCTTTTTTTTTAAACAGAGATTCTCTATATGCTCAGGAGTGCCCTGGCTTTAAACATCTCTTCCACTGTGCATTAGCAGTCAGAACCACTTTTCTCCAAGGACATCTGAATCTTCTGTTTCTGCTTCCCTCAGTCTACAGTCCCCCGAGTCAGCTAGACGTTGAACCAGACTGCTTTTTCAGGAAAAACACTGAGAAACGGGACTGTAAAGGATAATTCGAAACTACAATTAAGCACCGGCTATCATGACACAGCCAAGACCTCTGTTCAGAGAGTATTAATGTGCTGCGCACAATCTAATGTTATCCCTCCTCCCAACTCTTAAAAATTTCAATAAACCAATAAGGGAGAGGTTGTTTCTAAAATCTGTTCAACGCAGACCTTGAAATGACACCACTTTTTAAAACACCAGCTGCTGTCCTCCCTGTATCCAGAAAATTCATACATAAATTTGACTGATTCTAAAGCAGATGATATTCTGGGACAGACATAAGCTTCTTAGCCCGTTTGGTCCCCTTAACTATTTCTGTACTCTGTAAATGCAATCTGGGGATGAAAAGTAGATACAGAACAAGAAAAAAGGGGGGAAAGAAAGAAAAAAATAAACAAAAAAATCCACAGCACGACCAATTCCTCTGCAAGCCGACATCCTAAATTTAGAAAAGTGGATCAGGTATACAGCACACTACTGTGAACAACTATAAAGTTTATCTGCTTGGTCATGTGATGTTAGCTGATTGCTGAGCCGATAATATGCGCTGGACTGCAGCTACTGCTCATTAATCTTCAGTCAGGCAGAGATAATCTAATGGAATTTGTACCCCCACCAATAACTGAAAGCGGATTTTAAGAATCAGCAGTCAGTTCCACTGGAGGCTATTTTTTGTGTTGGGAATTTGCTATTTGGATAAACAGCACTGTGAACACATCTCGGTGGCCTCTCATTTTCATTGGGTGAATCATTCTCATTTCTGGGCAACGGCTGTACCACCCTTCCAGGCCTGTAAACAAAGTTACCTTCAATTAGTTCCGATAAGGCAGGATTTTCAAGCTTGATTGACAACTGCTTGAAACCCAGGGAGAAGGCTGAGCCCTCATCTCTCCAGCTTGCTTTTCTAGATTAAGGAAGGCAGATTGTATAGTCTGGAGGCCACACCGTGATGTCACTATGTAGGGGCAAAATTCTAGCTAGCTTTCACTTCAAACTCTATGGCTAAACATAGAATTTTGGGAGAATACTAGAGCATCGTTCATGCACAGCGGCATCAGTTCTGGGTCATGCTGGATGTGACATCTCCACATCACTGGTGATGGGGACACACCATCTTCTCTGGCCAGTCCACTGCACATTAGCAGGGGGAACAATTAGAGGCATGTCTGCTGCTGAAATCTTAGGGAACACCCCCAATGAGTCAGCCAGGACCAGCTGCTTTTCTTGAGCTGGCATTGACATAGAATTAATAAGGCCTCAGTGGAAAAAAATAGTGGCAATATGAACTTGTACAGGAATTGTGAACTTGTTTGACACCCTCTGGCAATCCCAAATGAATGTTGGGAATCCCCACTGTTCAGAAATTACCGCTAATCACATTTAAATGACTGTCAATGTTCACTTCTAATCTTTGCGTTTTTGGACATCATGAACATTTTGTCTTGGATTGTTCACATTTATGATATTTTGGTCCCTAAAAATCATCATATAATATTACGGTTTTCAGAGTACTAATCTAATACGTATTTTTTATGCAGCTAATTTAATTATGTTCAATTAAAATGGGCTCTATAAAGCAGGGAGCAGGCGGGGGACTGATTGGGCAGGATCACACACACACACACACACACATGCCCAGGGGATGGTAGCTGGGAGCCAGGAGAAGAGAAAGAGAGAGAGAAAAGGAGAAAGGAGGAGAACAAAAGAAATAAAAGATCAGCAGAGGTGCACGTGGCTACCCCCTACCCTCACATGAAGGGGAACTGGAGCCTCCCCTCCCCACTCCCGCCCTCACCAGTGGTGCTCCTGCTCAGCGGGAGGCTGACTCCCTGAGGAGCAGCAGCTCTTAGTCAATGGCCCTCTCTATAAGGTTAAAATTGCAGGGGAGGGGTGTAGATGGAGTAGGGTATAACAATATAAAAATTGGAGATGGGTGTGTGTATGTGTCCTGAGTCGTAAGAGGAGAGACTCAGCTTGGGTTTTGGGAGATGGGAGAGGGAGGACAGGGGACCAGGAACCAATCGCCATGCAGGACTCACTTCCGTGGCTGAAAGTGAGTCCTGAACGCCGACTCTTGGAATGTGAGTCGTCGCAGCATTCCAACTCTTACTGAATTATGTATAAGGATTATCTCCTGGGTGTCAGGACCAGGCCCCAACCTCTGCACTTCCAGTAAGTTTCAGTTTCGTTTTCCCCAACAACTCCCGTTCCTGCCACTGCTAAGGACCGCCCATTGTACATCGTACATATACTGGAACTGAAGGCAAGAACCCTCAGTTTCAGCACCCTGTAGCTAGGGCGATACAATTCAATAAAGTTTGTTCCTTTTATCAGTTGACTTTGTTTGAGTGTGTTCAGCCTTACGCTGTGCTGTAATGTTTATTTATTTATTCATTCATGTCCCTCATGGACAAGCTAGACTCAGAGCAGCTTACATCATCATAAAAAACATACTGCATAATTTAAAATCATATGATAATATTCTAAAAGCACCATAAAATACCATTGGGGGGGGGGTGTCCAAGAGAAAAGATGGAGAAGAGTTGACAAGACATCTATTCAAGGGAATAACAGAACTTCAAAAATGGTTAAGGGAAAGGAAGAGAACAAAAGGAGGGGAAAGAGAGGTGAAGCAAGGCTAGCTAGATGGCAGCCATCACTGTCCTTAACTGTAGGCCTGGTGGAACATCTCAGTGTCACAAATCCTGTGGAATTGCAATAAATCTCACAGGGGCTGGGTTCCACCAAGCTGTGGTCAGACCTGAGAAGGCTCTGGCTTTGGCTGAGAACAACCAGATAGATTTCAGGCCAGAGGCCATAGTCGTGCTATTTCCAAAGCCTAAAATGCACGTATCAGGAGATTATATCCAAGTAATCAGGATTGGCTCTGATTGATCAATTGGTTTCATCAATTAACCACTCAATAAATCAGCAGCTTATCAGCACAATTCTCTTTGTATTTTTTTAAACTCCTAAAAGACTTCAGAACACAGTTCTTGTAAGAAAACCTTTGGTGTATCATCCAGATTACTATAGTGAATGCATGGAAAGCTTGATTGCTGGGATACTTGTGATCTGTGTCAATGTCATAATGGCACACCCCTCTTTCTAAACCTATTCAGGTGTATAATATTCATTGACTGAGAAATGCTAGACCATATTTGTTACATGGCAAGGGGGAGAGGAGGTGCTCTCTGATGGGAACTACAAGATATGACAGTTCCTAAAGAAAGGGTGGTAAGTGTGGGATAGACGTGACTTCTGCAGCCCAGAAGAACAAGATATTGTTCCTGTTGCTGGTAACACATGATGCAATAAGAACAGGGAGGCTGTAATTAACCAAGGGAGCTTGTAACTTTATGCAGAATTTGACTGCTGTCAACTAGGGATAACTGCAACCCTGCAAATTATACATAAGATTTTCTCTTTATGACACATCAAGGACAAATCCCTTCCCGGTAAGGCCATAGCCTAATATAGCAAGAGACCAGCTATTAACTGGTGGTTAACATTGCAGATGTCGAGACTTCCAGGCTGTTCCATAAAAAGTCAGCACCTCTTGCTGCCTGAATCCATTCACAGATGTCATCACCACACCAAACTTCTGCAGGGCTTTGCAGCAGCACAAATAAGAAGTTGCTAATTCAAGCACGCCAGCTACTCCTCTGTTCCCTCAAGGGTCAGACAAAGTTTGCTTCTACAGCCTCAGTGTGGTTTAAAATACTGATTTGTTCACTTACCTTTCTTTTGATGTCAATGAACTGAGAGAACATTAATGACCAGTAGAATGATAGCTGAATTATGTAGTAATAATGAAGCTCAGGAGTCAATGGCTGAAAGGCAACAGGAAAAAGAACGAAGAGGTTAACAAACAGTTAACTTGCAAAGAGCTCAGATATTCACTAGAAAAGGACAAGATCTACAGACCCCAAGGAATATTTTGTTTCTCACAGGTCTCTGTCTACCTTCTTTTTCCTTCACGAGTAAATACTAACTACATATCCTTTCCTTTAATTGTCAAGGCGCCACGTATTATGTACAGGAAGAACATTCTCATCACAGAGAACAAGATTTAAGGATTTGAACTAGTTTTTAAAAACTCAGATCTTTCTCATCCGCGTGCAGCTCTCACAACAGTCATATTATCTTTGGACTATTATGTCCACTGGTTCGCTTGTCAAGAATACCTAGTTAAAGACTCAGAAGTAAGAATGTCCATGGAAATGAAATGTTTCATTGTCCAATTGTTAAAAGGAACCCCAAGGCTTCACTTGGTAAGGACCTGTCAGGAACATAAGAAGAGCTCGGATGGATCAGACAAGGGGTTCATCAAGTCCAGAATCCTGTTTCACACCCCGTTTAAGGGGCAACTACAGGGCACAGAGGCCAAGCAATCCCGCTCATGTTGCCTCTTAGAGCTGGTATTCAGACGTTTTCTGCCTCTGAATTTAGTAGCTATTGATGAAAATAATCTCCATAAATATGTTTAATCTCTTTTTAAAGCCATCTATTGTTCTCTGTGTTTGTCTGATGTGCCTGGAGCTAGAAAAGGTCACTGCTCTCCATTCGTGGCACACTGCAGACTAGAATGAGAAAGTACGAAGGGCTGAGAGGGTTGGATAAAATAGTCTTTTCTTTACCTCATAATCTATTATTCTGCAGAGAGTCTTTCATAAGTGCATTGTATCTCAAGAATAACATGAAAATAATAGCTTTTTTTTGGTCTTTCACTGTCATTATGATTTTAAAATGGCTTTTGTACTTTATTTAAAGATTCAACAAAGACTTCCCAAACCTACAGCTTGGCTCTGGCAGTTACCGAGTGCATGTAAGCACGGTTCTAATAAAAGAATCTAGGACACACAACTTGGACACTCTTGTGAATTTTTAAACACATATTTAATGCAAAGACAGGCTGAGAACTCGCCTTCATTTTGGATAGTAATATTTCAGCTCTAGCCCTCCCCTTCTTTCCCTTCTCTGCACTCCTGGCCCAGGCCCAAGAGAAAGGAAGTGCTGGGAATGTAAAAGAAAGAAGCATCGTAGGATTAGTGCCACCGTGAGTGTTTGGAATTTGGTATTATAACAGTTGAGAATGGGACTTCCATAGAGTGTTGATTTCAGTGTTGCCAGTGAACAGGAAGAGTGGATGAAACTATACAAGTAGATATTTATGTCTCGCATTTTTCCCCCAGTAGGGACTCATAGCATTATTCCATTCTCCAACCTATCTTCACAGCAAGAACCGTACTAGTGAGGTAGGTTAGGATGAGAGTGTGTGACTGACCCAAGATCGCCAAGTGAGCTTCTGTGGCAAAGTGGGGATTTGAAACATGAGCCTCAGATCCTAAACCGACACTCTAACTACTACACCACGCTAGCAGCCATTCTCAACATCCCACTGTTAACAGGTATGTGGCAACAAGTAATGTTTTTCAAAATCTAATATACCTGCTAAAACTAGTTATCATCAAAACAACCTGTGTTATACTGCTGACCTTGATACCTGGAATACCACTACAGCTCTTTCAGAGCAAGCTATGTGTATTTTTTATGAATGGGGAGTGGGGTGCTGGCAGGGGATGATGGGAATTGTAGTCCATGAACATCTGGAGAACTGCAGATTGCAGACCCCTGTTCTAGGAAATGTATCTCCACAGATGGACACAATCATTCCGTGTGTGTGTGTGTGTGTGTGTGTGTGAGAGAGAGAGAGAGAGAGAGTGAGTGTGTGAAGTCACTTCTGACTCATGGCAACCCTATGAATCAATGTCCCCCAAAACAGCCTATTGTTAACGGTCTTGCTCAGGTCTTAACATGGGACGCTGTGGCTTCCTTTACTGAGTCAATCCACTTCATGTTGGGTCTTCCTCTTTTCCTGCAGCTACCAACTTTTCCTAGCATTATTGCCTTTTCCAGTGACTCTTGTCTTCTCATGATGCGACCAAAATGGCTCCTACATGTGGGGAAGTGCCTTGAACAAAGGGTGCTTATCTCTATTTTTTTCTCTGAAGAGTTTTGGGTGCTAGTGGAACATGAATGACAAGAAACCAGCCAGACAAGATTAAAGATATAACTGCCACGGAGAAGCTTGTCGCTAAGAATGATCACTACATATTACTGGGATTCCAACAGGTCCAACTATGATGAATTATATCATTTCAACAGAGTCAATGGGTTTGGGAGGGTGTGACTCTGCTTAAGGCTGCTATGAAAGTCCCTTTTAAAAGTTTATTTTCATGTGATTCTTGAAGTGTAGGATATGTCAACCTCTTGTAGATAAACCAAGAATTTATTTTAAAAGCCTGAAGATGAAAGACACAGCACAGAAAACATGAAATTAGTTCCTGAGACAGATATGGACAAAATTAGAAACCCCAGAATCCAGTGAATGAGATCTAATGCTTCTTTACAATTCTTCTGCATCATTTTAATTATAATGGAAACATAACATCCTTGTGATGAAAAATGGAAATCCTGAGAACTTCCTGAAATGGCTCGTAATTAAATGCTTTGCATAATTATCATCAGCTGCTTTTTGTATCAGGGGAAGGAACTGCCGTAAACTGAATGGATCCACAAGACCCAACCCTTTAAGTGAGATTTTGAACACGGATTCCAAAAAATATTTCCTCTCCCCCACCTCTTTCTGTTTCAGCAGTATTTAGCACCAAACCAAGTGTCCACAACAGTTCAGCAAAAGGAAGACACTATAGTGCAGACACACAACTCTACACAGGATTCATAGGAGATTTTCTGCCCCCTCTATGGAGACTTTCTCCATGGAGACCTGCCCTTAAGAATCAGGGCCACACCCATCATTATCTTGCTTGTAAAATAACAGACCAGACAAGACTTTTTAACAGAGCAAGAAGTTTGCTCAGTTTTTCAGCAAATTCAAACAATTTATATTCATTTTCATGCAAAATAACAGCCCACCCTTACCTGTAATGGATATCCTATCCAGCACTGCCTGGTATTCCACCACCATGGACTCTTAAAAAAAGGAGAGAGAAAAAAAGTGTAAACAATATGAAACCAAAATCAGGTTTGTTTGTTTTTACCAATGGTAGCCCCATCTAAAAAACTGGTTAACAGAAATTAACGTGGCTTACTTAGGTAAGTGGGATGCTCACAGCTTCACTAAATATGTACAGCAGACTGTACTAGAAGGCAAAGACTTCCGATGTTGGATCACACCCCTTAGCCAAGCATAACTTTCCCCCCCATTTATTTTTATATGTTACTGAGAGATTTTTCTCTGCTGGTGTTCCTTACATGGCACTACATGCCAATTTGATGCACAGATCACAGGAAAGATTATGTCCATTTGTCAGGGGAGAAACTGGCGTCAGAAAAGATAACATGGCATGAAAAGAAAGATTCAACAAAATAAAGATTTTGCACAAGGGAGATGTAAACTTGAAAAAGGGGTCTAAACTGCGGTGTTGCATCTCTATATCTAGTGCAACACTGTGCTGGATCCTGCCTAACATTTTCACTTGTGCAAAAGGGGAGATTCTTGCCAATTCCCCACTTCCAAGGCAGACCTCTGATCTCTCTCCAAGCTATTCCTGGGGGAGCAAGAAGTAGAAGGTGGGAAAACTGTGCTTCGGGGGGCAGGAATCCTTTGGTCCTTAGAAACTACGAGCAGGATCCAAACCATTCTGTTTTCCCAGTGGCCTCTGGTAGTTTACTAACGAGGGACGACAACTGTTCCTTTGTTTTCGTTCACTGCATCGGAATCCTGAAAGTATCCTGGCTTTATAGGCAGACATTTCAATTTAACTATAATAGTTAGCTATTATTTGACCTCTCTGCAGTATTATCTGTCTATTTTTTTAAAAAATAAAATCATTTAAAAGTTCTGTTTTTCATATTTGGTTGGATTTGGAGCACTGCAACCAGGGTTCTGCTTGGGAAATGCAGTGTTATCACCCCCCCTCCTTCAGCATCTTATTGTGCTACTGCAATGGTACCCCTGGGGGAAAGAGACCCCCCTCCAGAAAGAGCACTGAGCATGATACGGGGTGGGGGGGGGACCAACAAAAGTTATTCTACCCTCTGTTAGATGAAGCACCCTTGTGTCAGCGAAGGGTAACCTTCTGTTCATATCTACTTCTCTAGGAAGTACCGTATATACTCGAGTATAAGCCGACCCGGATATAAGCCGAGGCACCTAATTTTACCACAAAAAATTGAGAAACTTATTGACTCGAGTATTAGCCTTCGAACTTGACTCAGTAGCAGCTAAAAACAGAAGATTTGGGAGCAAGATGACATAGAGTTGCTTAACAGAGTTTGCATTAGGGATGAGCAGCTTTCCAGCACTCTAGGAATAGAAATGAACCACTGTTTTCCTCCAAATGTAGAATAATTCTGGGATTCATAGCCATGCCAGCTTAAACTTTGCTCCAAAGAAAGTCTTTGTCTTCAGCAACATCAGTATTTGGCAGTAAACTACTGTATGAAGAATTGTATTCATCTAGAATGCAAAGCACCAATAACCCTTAGGAGAGAAATGCCTCGGTTTCTTTTAATACACACACACAACCTAGCTGTAATGCTATGAAGGCTGTCCTTATAGTTCATTTTTACAGCTCTCTGGTAAGTTAGAAAAAAAGCAGCAACATGCTTACCAGATCCCCACAGCAGCCCCAGCTCCAGCTGCCATCTTGGAATTACCATATATACTCGAGTATAAGCCGAAGGGGGCTTTTTCAGCACTAAAATGTGCTGGAAAAGTCGGCTTATACTCGAGTATATACGGTAATCATTTTATATAATCTGTATCAGCTACACAAACATATCATATATCCTATGGTCAATGTTCCTTACCCATGCTATTCTTAACTTAGCAGAAGCCTGTTTTTTTTCTTTCTTTCAGGAAACAGAATCAAAACGTAGAGAGATGAATATTCAGCATGTTTCAAGATTACCCAGAGGCAAAGTAATAGCAAGGAGAGTTAAGAAATACTGTCATATATGAGTAAACACAAATAATCATAAAAGCCCTTTTTGTTCAGAAAAAGCAAAAGATGAGAAGTAGAAACAATCTCCATATGCTTTCTGACTACTTGCACAAAATGTCTACTTATCCTCCAAGTTCCTGAAATGTAAGAACGTGAAATTCCCCCCCCCCAAACAAAAGCATCCTCTGACATTTGAAGAGTAGATATTTTATGAGATATTGTTCTCATACTGTCAAAACACAAGTATGCTAGATATTATGTTTACAGGGATCGAAGAAGGAGATCACCATATTTTTTATCTTTCAGTGGAAAGAACGTTCTTAATGAAAAAAACTCCCAACCCTTTTAAATTAAAGCTTAAATTCTCTCCAACATCTCATATTCCCCAAGGCTCTACTAGACTTTAGAAGCCCACATTGACACTGGATTATTTTGCCTGGTAAAGGAATGAAATGCAGGGAAAATTCACAGGCTGGGTCAGTTCACTGGTTCCTGAGGGACAAAACAGCTGGAATCTGAGATACAGTTGGGGGAAAGGAATAACTCCTCACCCCAAACGCTGGCTATAGTAATTATAAGCAGAAAGCACATGTATCCTGCACCTTACAGGTATCTCTAAAGACAGCTTTATGTACCATTTCAGGTCTCATTGTTTGCCAGAACTCCTGTGGAGATCTTCTGTCCAAACCAACAATAACAGAGATTGGCATTCGCTAGGAGGTTTCATAGATTCAATTACTTGCGCATATAATATGCAAAAAAAATACACACACAAAACCTTCATTCTGCCCAAACACACTTCCCACATGCAACTTCCAGAATGCTGTCCCAAGCTCAAAGGAAATTTGCTAACGGAAGATCCAGCTTTGCTAGCAGGGATGCCAACCTCCAGGTAGGACATGGGGATCCCCTGGAATTACAGCTCTTCTTCAGACTACAGAGATCAGTTTCCCTTGGAGAAAATGCATTTTTTGGAATATAGACTCTATGGCACTGTACCTCCAGTGAGGTACATAGAAGTCATAGATGCATATGGGAAGGGAGAGTTTCAAGGACTAGCACAGGTGTCAAATTCGCGGCCATCCAGATGTTATGGATTACAGTTCCCATCATCATGCTGGCAGGGGATGATGGGAACTGTAGCTCATAACATCTGGAGGGCCACAAGTTTGACACCTATGAGGGTTTTACATAACCTCACAATCTACGCTTGAGGGAAAAACATGGGACTCTTTTCATGAAGAGTTCTCCTGCGTGCTGAACAGCAGTGATTTTTCTCCTTACTTCCTCACTTCCCATTTGGTTTCCTCGTCCCTCCTTTATGTTCTGTCAAATGGGATCAAAGGTGACTTGAGAAAGCATCAGGAAACCATGTGGAAAACACTGAATGCTATCAAATGGAAAAATGACAAAGAGAGGAGAAAAATAGGTGCTCTTCGGCACACAGACTGTGGGGAAAGGGCTGTGTGAAAAGACCCCCCTCCCACAAATCTGTTTCTTTCTTTATGATGTGGAATGGAGTCTGGAATGGAGACATGTGTCCCAGCCACTGAGTGCATGATGTGGACCATAACATCATTAATATTCTATGTAGTGACTTCAGATGCAGCTCTCCTCCCAACATAAAGTAGGTTACTACACTGGAATGGGTGGAAACTTCTGATTTCACCACATAAAGAATTTAGTGCTTTGGGGGATAGCCTTGAAGATTCATGACATCCACAGAATAAAAGTCACTCAAGGGAGGAAAAAAGTGACATAAGCTTTGCATTGTAGCAGTGTGGTTCTTTTGTGAAGGAAATGAGATTGATGTGCTCTACCTGGTGTAATGCAATGTGCTTTACATGACACTGCCTTTGAAAATGGTCCGGAAACTTGAGTTGGTCCTTTACTAAAGAGTTACTGTGGTCTCCAGTATATCCTAAACATATTTTTTTCGCTGAATAAGTCACAACTTAAGATCCACAGAGAGAGAAGGCATGAACCTTAAGGCCATATCTATGGTTTTGGCAAAACAGGCTGATCTAGTTCCTTATTCCATTCATTCCAGAGACTCTGCATGCCATATTTATTAATCAGTATCAAATACGTACAACCAAATTTCATAGCTTTTGTTTTCTGATTTGTTAGAGTATCCAGGAACAAAAGGTGCTCTTAGACCTTTTTGCCACAGGGTCATATTTAGATACTAATAGATGTTGCAATTGTAAATATTTCAGTTCTACATAAGGTGGCAAGTCTTATCTAGACCACAGCTAAAAAAAATGACAAAAAGTTGCCATCAGGCTGAGCAACCTTGAAGGGTGTGTATGCCGGGTTGGCCAGCCACAGCATAAAAAATGGTGCTGTTAGTCCATGCCTTGGAGGATTTTTGCTACATGAATATCAGCAAGGGGAAAAAGTCCTTTCTTTTGGCTGTCAGGGGCTGCAACCGCATCAGTGCCGTGGCATTCATTGGAGATGTTGCGGAGAGGCGACAGGGCTGTGACGGATATCTTGTCAGAACCAGTTCTAAGGTGTGGGGCCTGAGCTGAGCCGAGCATTTGTCACAGCCCAGAATAGATGCCCAGAGATGCTAGCTCGCTGTCAGTGCTCACTTTAAGTCTGCACAACATGGAGCTGTCAGACAGTGTCCTGTACAGCATACCCTACCTCATTGGTTGTGTTGAGTCGTGGCTGGGGTTTTTGTAGGCCTGGGAGGATGTGATTGGGTGTTGAGAAGGGGGCTTGGTCACTGAATGGAAGGGAGGTGATTGGTAGCACCCTTAGCATTTGGAGTTGCTTGGGGCCTCATGGGAATAACTGCAGTGGTGTGGGGGCACTTGTTTTGTGTTGCTCTATGGGTACCTAAGGGGCTGCACTGCCTTTTTTCTTGGTGCAGCTTTCCTTCTCTGTCATGGCGTGCTTCTGGGCTGCAAGGCAATAGGGTGTGAGCTACCTCCAAATACCCCACCCCAGCAATCCAGCCACAATAATGCCAGTGCAGGGTCCAGTGCCTGAGTTGTGTTGTTGTGCAACAGCACCAGCGCTTGGGAGTGCCACAGGGGCATTGCAGCCCTGTGCAGGTGTAACTAGCTCTTACACCAGTATATCTCTGAGAGACACTGGTGGAATGATCAATTGGTTCCCTAAACCCACTTGGCCTCCCCTTTGGGATTGAACGGAAGGTCTATCAATTGGTCCAATGTAAAAAATCCCCCTATTGGTTCAAGCCATCTATAAAAAGAGACTCCCCCTCAATGTTTAGGTCTGGATCATCCAAAAATTTTAATTTGCATTGTGAAAATTTATCAAACTGATATTGTTGTGATTTACCTCACAGGGTTGTCATAAGAAGAAATTGGGGAAGAGGGGATAACATATTTTCTCTGAGCCCCTTGGATGAATGGTAGGATAACACTGTGCTACAGAGATACGGCACAACAGAACTAGATTCTTCCGCAGCATAAACTCCTTGAAAGCTGATAGTTGCTTATCCCAAGCTTAACAGATATACAAGGGGGTTCTATTGCTATGAGGAAAAACATAACTGAAATATTCTGCAATATAGAAACCCCTTCAAAATCACCTGCTTGTCTGCCAAAAGGCTTTCTTTTAAATATTTTTTCACACATTTGTGGAATTTCTGTTCTTTTTCAGATTCTCTGTTCCTATTTCAAAATCAGAGCCCCCACTTGCCCCAAAGCGCCTTGGTGAAATTTAACAAAACAACAGCCTCCTAACACTTAGACCGAATTCCCACTGAAAATTTAATCTAGATACAACCAAATTTCAAAAGAATCGGCACCTTTTCATCCTGGTTCCAACATCCTCACTGCAGCATGTTTCTAGTGAAGACGTCTAGAACTGCCCCTTGGGGGTGTGTGTGCCTGCTGTCAGGGGTGCAATTGTTAAGCTAACAGCACCAACATTTCAGAGTATCTTTAGGAGACCCTCCTGAGGATACCACCCAGGTTTGGTAAAGTTTGGTTCATGGGGGCCAAAGTTATGGACCCTCAAATGTGTAGCCCCCATCTCCTATTAGCTCCCATTGGAAACAATGGGGGAAGGGGCACCCCCTTTGGGAGTCCATAGCTTTGGACCTCCTAGACTAAACTTCACAAAACTTGGGTGGTATCAGTAGGAGATTCTGCTGATGATACCACCCAGGTTTTATTGGTGAAGTGCGGTTCATGGGGGCCAAAGTTATGGACCCTCAAATGTGTAGCCCCTAATTCCCACTAGCTCCCATTGGAGTGTTTTTTCAAAAAGGTGCATATACAAGCAGGTCCAGGAAAATTCTGTGATGGGGGTGGGGGGGTGGGGGGGGGGAAACGCCAGAAATGGGACTGATCTGCGTTCCGTGGTTTGGCAGAGGGGAGATCATGAGGAAACCTGGATATTTCGGGTGACTATCCCAGGATTAATCGCCAATGGGAAATCGCCCTTAATCCTAGGGATATTTTGAAACATATGCCTGTCTACTTCCATAGGCACAAAATATATACTTTACCATAGACAAAGTAACATGCTTATAATTAAGATGTAACTGATGAAAACTATGTGACCAGCAAAGGAACCTCGTCAATAAAGGATACACATACACCCGCGCGCGCAATAATTCACTCTCAGAGATCCAACAGTTCTGCAAGAGGTCAAGGAACCTGGTCAATAAAGGATATTTACTCTAGCCAATAAAAAATGATAAAAATTGGGAACTTTTAGAAAATAAATAACTCACCAAATAAATAAAATAACTCACCAAAATAAGACATAATGGGCCAAAAGTTCCCCCCAAGGGAGAAATAACATCTCCTAGAATCTAAATTAATAATTTCCCGATCAAATCTCCTCAGTGATTCCAAAGAAGGACAAATTAAACCCTACATTCAACAGTTTATGCTCCATTCAACAGTTTATGCATTATCCTCCAAGATAATCTATGGGAGTCCAACTGAGTCCAATTTAAGAGCTCTGGTAGGGACTCACAATCTAATAAAAAGAGTTTTAATTTTACTGCAGCAACCCCAAGCCATAAAAGAAATTTGACTACAACCAGTTTCCAGCAGGAAATTAGAATCTGAAATACATTTAGGAGCTCACAGAAGATTACAGAAGAATTAAAGAGTTCATACTACCTCCAGCCTAGCTAAAATTGCTAAAATCCAAATAGGGGCTCCCTATAGTAAGAAGATTTTTGCTCGATAAATCTTCCAAACTATCACAATAGACTATCCCCAAAATTGAAAAGTAAAAAAATTCATGCTGGCAGTTAAAGGCACTTTCATTCCTTCCAAAACATAATTAAGTCTGGAACCAACACAAAACAGTGCTTTCCAGACCCAGCCTTGACATGTAGTCCAGAAAGATACCATGATCAATGGTATCAAAACTCACTGAAAGATCCAGGAGAATCAACAGAGTTGCTCCTCCCTCCTCCACCTTCCAGCACAAGTCATTTACCAGGGTGACCATTTCAGTCTCGTAACCAAGTCTGAAACTGGACTGAAAAGATCCAAACGATCTGCTTCATCCAGAAATGTCTGAAGCTGACCAGTCGCCACTCTTTCAATCACCTTGCTCAAGAATGAAGCATCCGAGACTGGTAGATAGTTGAAATCTCCTGGGTCCAGGGTAGATGTCTTTTAGCAGAGGAAACACCACAGTTTGTTTCAAAGCTGTAGCCATGCCCACCCTCAAGGAGGCAATAACTATCTCAGAGTGCCATGCCGATGTCACTTCCAGAATTGTACCGGAAATGACATCACGGAGTCGCTGTAACACTGATTCTTGTCCCTTTTCCTCCGCCACCTTACTGAGCAGCAGTGGGGGTGGAGGGGCTGCCCTCAGGAGAGCTTCTGTTAATGTGGCAGCCTTCGTACCGTCTATTAACACTGTGTCAGCCCAGGGCTGTCTCCACTCCAGAAGATCTTAGCAAGTGGACAGCATAACCCTGTAAAAGTTAGAAATACCTTCTAAATCTTTTGGGTCAGGTTTTTTCCCAAGCATGTCTGAATTATGCCAGGCAAATTGGTTTCCCTGGGGCAGGGGAAGGATTCGCAATTTTGCCCTCCGCATAATGAAACCTGAGCTTTCGTACCATTCTAGGACTGGGCCTGTTCACCGCAGCATCTGTGAACAAGAATGGATGATAACTAGCGCCCCAATTTGCTGTCATTTACCAAGAAACATCCCACTTCTCCTTATGCAAATGTCTGAAGTCTGCTGTTCTCATTTCTCTCTGCTCTTGTTTCGTTTCTTTAAAAAAAAGCAACAAGCTCTCCTAAATATCCTCAAGACTGAAAGAACAGTGAAGAATTTTAAAGTGCGCCTGGGGAAGAAAAAAGTCTGTTCGTTAACCAGGTGCCAGAGGCCGTTTTGCATACATTGTCTTGTCTCGTTATCTTTGGAAAGAGAGGCTTTGGAAAGACAGGCTAATTGAGCTCAAGCTTCTGGAAGGCCCCGGAGCAGAGAGAACTACAGAGCTGTCTTGAAGTACCGCTTTTCATCAAGCGTGCAAAGGAAAGGTCAGGATTAATACTTCAAGAGGAGGGGAGTATAGTAACACTGCATAAAATTCCGCTCTTAAATTTGCATAAAATATACATTTTAGCAAGGCAACAACACTTTGGTGATAACTTATATAGTGCAACCCTCCCTTTTTTAGAGATTTCTTGAAGAAGAAGAAGAAGAAGAAGAAGAAGAAGAAGAAGAAGAAGAAGAAGAAGAAGAAGAAGAAGAAGAAGAAGAAGAAGAAGAAGAAGAGTTGGATTTATATCCCTCCTTTCTATCCTGTAGGGAGACTCAAAGGGGCTTACAAACTTCTTTCCCTTTCCTCTTCACAACAAACACCCTGTGAGGTAGGTGGGGCTGAGAGAGCTCAGAAGAACTGTGACTAGCCCAAGGTTACTACGCTGGCGTGTGTTGCACAGGCTAATCTGAATTCCCGATAAGCCTCCACAGCTCAAGCGGCAGAGTGGGGAATCAAACTCGGTTCCTCCAGATTAGAGTACACCTGCTCTTAACCACTATGTCTGATTAGGGGCCTCTGAAAGTCTTGCCCCAACAACAGGTATGCCTCAGATGTGGAAAAATTAGTTTTAGTTGTTTGACTTAAGTACACAGCTTACTCAACAAGGCCACCCCACCCCCACCCCATAATAAAGGTATTATAAATCAGAAAACTGGTTTCTATGTTGATGTAACATCTCCCTAGAAATTCAAAGATTTAAACAGGCTGCCTCTGAAATATTGTACAATATCATTTAAAACTCAAAACTCAACTGTTCGTCATAATATTAGTAGATGAGGCCAGTGACATATTTCTGCTGTACACAGTAAGTGTCTCCATCAGTGTTTAATCCCTTCTATCAGCAAACCCATGTAGATCAGCAAGCTTATTTTATTCTGCATATTAAGTGGCTACACATTCTTGGCTGGCCTATTGAAATACATATTTCTATCAGGAGTACTTCAAAACTCTTCTCACCCTTGCCCCTTTGACACCTGCATCCCCTTGACACAATAACCACTGAAGCTCTCCAGCAAAATCACATTGCCGTGGCAACACTCGTGTCTCCCTTCTGGAACTCACAATCCCCCCCCCCATACAAACCTCCCGTGCCAGATGTAACTTTTCCATGTAGAACGAATTTACAAGCTGTGATCGGATATGCTGAATTACAGTCCCGCAACACCGTTCTTCCTTCCGCCCAAGACACAAAATAGAATACCAAGGACAGATTTCTAGAACAACTTTAACTTCCAGATGCCGTGGAAGCAGGGGCGGAGCACTCACATGGACATGGGGGGTCACATGTCCCCGGGCACATGCCAGCTGGTCACGTGGGGGGGGCAGGCAGAGAATCCCACATACACCCCTCCGCTTGGCCCTGCCCGACTGCTCCTTCAGCCAGCGGAGGCTCCATCGACTGAAGGAGCAGCCTGGTGGGGCTGGGTCGAGGGGTGGCCTGCGGCAGGCTTCTGCTAGCTATGTGGGATGCAAGGGGAGAAGGGGGCCACCTGGAGCAGGTGTTGTCCCAGGCGCCAGCCCCCCCCCCCCGCCTCTGCACGTAAGTGTCCTTCTTGGCTACCACAAAAGGCTTGCTGCACTAGCTGGGGAGGTTGATGAGCCTCTCAGAGTCCAGAATGATACTACTGAGAACAGTGGGTGGGTGGGGGTGTCGGGTAAAAAACAGTTCAGATAAATAAAAGATATCCAACTTATTTTGCAAATAGAATAGTTTTGCATCGGCTTGTGCCAAATTAAGCTGAGGAACCCATCCTGTTTCTTGGACTCACAGTCAGGTAATGTTGTTTTGTATTCATTTCATCCACAAGCAATGCAACTGGGACATCTACCCTTTTTATTAATCTTGTTTTCCAGTACAACAAAGTGGGTTGCGGTACTCAGGAACAAGGAATCTGTATTAATCATTCTCTGCATAATAATTTTGAGACTCGGTTGCACTTAATGAGCAAACGAGGAACTTCGATTACATTTTATGACCGAAACAAAATGAAAATACTGTTAAAATGAACGGTAATGCCTTCAGTGTCGGGATACTGTGTAAGCCTGGTATTGATAATATCTGTACCACAGATCAATGACTCTGTCCTGTTCCAATGGTATAGTATTGATACCTTTGGCTTTGAAATTGAAACATATTACAACACTTACACACGCAGTATATATGCAGAGTTACTCCAGTCTATGTTCACTGACTTCAGTGGACCTGTACTGGAATAATTCTTCACTGAAATGCACTATTTAAAAAAATCTGGATCTTTCCAACTAACAGTTTCAGGGGAACAAACAGTAGCTGTGCCAGACACAAGAAACATTCTTCAAGTAAACCCATCTGGTGTTGGAGGATCTAAACATTTTCTTCCAGGTGCCTAGAGATCTGATTACAGAAAACCCCTCCAGCCCAAAATCAGAACTGCAAACTACTATTTGTGGGTAAAGGGGATTGTTTCCTGTTCAGAAAGTGGCTCCATTGCAACTGCAAAGAATACAGACATAATTTACTGTGGGTACTATCATGCTGGGGTATTTCCTGCCTCCCATATAATCCATAGGCAGGAATGTTCCCTAATTCTTTTGTAATTCATTTCTTCTGATCATCTCTTTGGTAAGCTTTATTATATATAACCTTCTGGGGGGTTTATTCAATTGTCTCACCCCCTGTACCTCATGGGCAAACCAGATGGGGGGAGTGCTTTGGCAGCTGGGGATAGTGTGGTGAAGGCGGTACCACACCACCTCCAAAGGGGCTTTGGGCGGTGCGGAAAGGAGGGAAATTTGAAAATCCTCCTCCTACCCAAATCGACCCATAGCCAAAACAGGGTTATGCCACACTTTTGTGTTGTGTAAGTCTTTGGGCCCAGAGGGTGATGTTTCTGAGCCAGAATGCTGGTGGAAGCCGACTAAAGTCCGCTCCACCCCTGGGAACATCCCTCCCCCCACACCAGCATCCGCTTGAACGCCAGCATAGCTCCATAGTGACACCTACTTCCACATTTGTCTGCCACAGTGCTGTGGGGTGGCCAGACACTGGCATCTTTGCTCTCTCCACCTGTGTAGGTACCCTTTATGGTGGCAGAGGGAGCAAATGTATTGGTGTAGCCCCCCACCACTCCTGAATGTTTTGCCCTTCCAAGATGGATTGGATCATAAAGTAAAGGCAAAATTGAACCAGTTTAAGGAACTGAGGTGATCCCCATTCTCTCTCCTGTGCATGATCTCAGAGATTACCATGTTAGAGGTTTTTCAATGTTCAACTGAAAAACATTAGAAATGTTATTAAATTTCTCAGGGGAATAAGACAAAGACTGGGAGAAGAAAGAAAAAGTGTTATATACAAATATTAAGATGCTCATAATATTACAGATCACATGACATTTTGGTGTTTGACAAGATTACACTTTGTTGCGAACTTCTAAATTATCTGAAATAAGATAGACTTTGGGTGCTGTGTGGTTTCCGGGCTGTATGGCCGTGTTCTAGCAGCATTCTCTCCTGACGTTTCGCCTGCGTCTGTGGCTGGCACCTTCAGAGGATCTAAGATAGACTTTCCTCTTGTTATATGTGTAAATTCTGGTGCCCAAAATCTAGAAGGAATGTAGTATTCATTCAACTCCCTTTTCCTTTCAGACTTCCCTAAATTGTACGATAGTTTGAAGCAAACCCAACCTCAGAATTAGGAATGGGAATTTTCCCCCCATGCAAAATTTAAATTCCCATTCTGGTTGGAGATTGGTCCCTCTCTGACTCCCTCTCTCTCACTCATCCAGCTTCCTTTGTTCGCAGAGGTGAGGAAATGAGGTGAGGAAATGAACTAGCTCTGTTTTTAGAGGTGAGGAAATGAACTAGCTCTGTTTTTAGAATTCCTCTTCTCCTAGAAGTTTATTTCCCTCATTGGCTAGAGTAGGGTCCTTTTTCCTAAAAACTCTTTCCCTGCCAACATCACACACTCCCTGCATGTCATGCACACACACGGCTCTGTGAAGAATTAACGCTTCACAGCCAGGTTTTTCCCTAACTCTGAACACACCTAGCTTTGAAGTAGTATTATTTGGAATGGGTTTTTTATATGCTATTTTCCTCAGGTCCACCACAGGTACCTGTTGGCTAATGACTGCAACATCACGTGACATAACACCAAACACTTCTCCCTATCCCAAACTTGCAACATTATAAAATGCCACTTTCATTTCCCCCATCTGCTAGAGCCCAGGTATTCACCTAGACATTATAACTGAACAATCTAAAACTTTTTGATACCACCACGGCTAGTCACTGGCAAGAAACACTCCTCCACTATTTCATGAGTCTTTTTACTTCTTTCTTTAATGTATGAGTATCCATTGTCTCCTTTGAAGACCACCCACATTGCTGAGTGAAAAGGTCAGAGTCCATGTGTGGCAACCCAATCTATAGTTTGTCTACATCTCAGAAACATGGTTGGGCCCTGGTCCAATGAGACATACTTCCCGAAATGCAAAGTAGGTCATAGTTGGCATGTAAAGGTCTGTCGTTTCCAAGATCTTCATGTACTTGTTAATAATTAATTGGAATCATCTTTATATATTTACTTCCCTTCCCAACAGAGATCTGTAGCACTCTTGCCAGAAATGTGCACCTGACTAATTTCGACAAGCAGAAAGTTTCCATCTCATTCATTCGGGAGAAGCTGTTCCCACTTTCTAGGGCATATAACTTAAATCAGGATTTTGCTGCCTTCTCCCTTTCTCTTTGCCAGAGTGCACTCTGTTTCTCTGGGCTACGTGTTATTAGCAATGCTTGGAAGCAAAAAAAAAGGAGGGGAAGCAAATCAGCTGCCCCCAGCAATTCTGTGAAGGCGCAGAATGTGACCCACCGGAAAGCTCCTGTACACACGGCTCGCTGAAAAGCTGAGTTCATCCACAGCACCGGTTGGGAAAATTGCACCCAAGGATCCCACCAAATGGTTTAAAAGCAACTGTGTGCCAGCTCCCCTCATTTCACAACGCACCTTTAAAGCGTCATGATTTCTTTGAAAAGAAATCATAGTAAGTACGGTAAAATCTTTTAGTGGGTAATGTTTTTGTAAGAGAGGTCAAGAAAAAAGCTAAGGTTTCAGCCAAATGCATTAGTTCAACAGCAAATCCTAAGTGTGGAGATTCCAGATAAGTGCATTTAGTAACGGAAAGGTTTATTGTGCTGTAGCCTATCAGAATTGATAAATGAGCTCTGCCCTGTATTCTTCTTCACTCTCGTAGCACTATTATAATCTACTCCTGAATGTTTCCTAGGAAATCTCCCACAACTCAGTGGGGCTCATTTCTTAGCAAGCATGCTTAGATTTGTAGCCTTATACCGCCATATGTATTTTTACTTACGCTGTTGAATTCAGTGAGATGTGAAGTGCTGGCCAGAATGCATAGGACTGTAGCGCTAATTTGCAAAGAAGTTCATAATTTTGGCTTGACTCTTACAGCACTCTGTTAAGGGGACCACTGGAGGTCCTATGCTGATGATGGCGAGAGATAGCTCAGGGGCTTACCTGCAGCCTATGTCAGGAGTGAGCATGAACCCATGCGTCTCAGGTCGCCAGCTGCCTGGTCAGGGCTGACATAATTTACGGCAACCAGTCATGTGACCAAAAAACCAAAACCAGAATCAGAAGTGAAGAGTTCATGGGGGAAACACAGCACGGGACATTTTTTCTTATTCTGACCACCACCCAAAGCGGATGCTTACTACACACACACAAAAAATCCCTTTGAATTACTTCTCACTCACTCTGTGTAGGTAAAAGTAAAGGAAGTCCCCTGTGCAAGCACTGGGTCATTAATGACCTATGGGGTGACATCTCACCATGTTTACTAGGCGAGAAGCAGGCAGCGTTTATGGGGGGTGGTTTTCCATTTGCCTTCCATGATCATCTACCAGCTTTACCCTCAAGCAGAGCTGTAGAGCTTCGATTGTCAAACTTCATGACCCCTCAGATGTTATGGACTACAGTTCCCACCACATCCCCTGCCAGCATGATTGCTGGCGAGGGGATCAAATGGAAACATGATCCTTATGGAGAACTGTAAGACTCTTACCTATCTATCTAGAAGATGATAGAATATTCATCATCTTGAATCCTCCATATATCAACAGCCCTAAGCTGTTCTACTGAGAGAAATCTGAGAACTAGAGGCAAATCAATAGCGTTCGTAATGTGCAGAATAGAAGTGGTCTTAGCAGCCTCCCAATAAATATAGCAAAGTAATGCAGAAATCACATTGCTCTTTTTTCAGTCACCTGAGAAGGTATTTGTTTTGTACTACAAGTCTGACTCTTTCTTATATCCTGCAGGCACCTTCCCATACTGCCACTCATTTAACTTATCTGACAAGGAATTATGTAATTTAGAATTTATGATGTGTGCTTATTAAAGCGGGGAGGTGCAAGGGAAAATTCAAAATCTGGTAATAAGGCCTGAGGAGGCAGAGAACAAGGTGAGCAGTCATGTAGAAAACAAGCAGGGGCAACTCAAGAGGAGGATGAAAAAATAGCTACAGATTCATAAGGGGTAGGTGAAAAGAGCTGAATAGCGTTGCTGACTCCTCGGCCCTTTCTGCACTGGCAGAATAATCTACTTTCAATCCACTTTCAATGCACTTTGCTGTTGGATTTTACTGTGCGGAATAGCAAAAACCCACTTGCAAACAATTGTGAAAGTGGGTTGAAAGTGCATTATTCTGCCTGTGCGGAAGGGGCCCTTGACGGAAAAGGCAACATTCAATCACTCCAGTGTCCAAGGAATGAGCAGAAGAGACAAAGGTACTGGGATCATTGTGTCTACAGCTCACATGAAAATTATGAATGGATTGGTGGCTTGACCTCACCCTCCGGTTTTTAGTCAAGTAAATAGAAAGCAGTTATGTTTCACATTTTCTCTTGCCGGCAAGTCACAGTCGACATACCCAATTTTGAGGCAAGAGATGTTCAAAGGTGGATTTGCCATCACCAGCCGCCAAGTCATGACCAGGGCTCTTTGAAGCTGCGCTAGTGTGTGCTAGCTCACAGATCTCCAGCTCTCAGTGCACAGCTTTTTGGCTCCAGGCAGCAGGGTAAGGGAGAAGGGGAGGGGGGAAGAGTTGAGGCCAGGCGGGCGAGAGAGCTTTCCAGTTGGCAGCCTAGCTGCAGCGGCATGCTTAGAGCACGATGGTGGTGGTGACTCTCCACTCAGTGAGCCTGGTGATGGCAAGGGAGGTCTGAGCCATTCAGGAAAGGAAGGTCTGAGCCATTCAGACCAAGATCACATTTTACTGAGATATTAATTTATATATAAACAAATGCATCTACATATATCACGAGGTGACCTGTTAGAGTGACAAAGAGGAGAGGGTACAGATGCAATTCAACTCGCACTTTTAAAGAACATATAATCCTTCACTTAATTACTATAACACCTGCCTCTTTGCATCTGAAAAAAATGTGTTGCTGCTGTTCATTTCCTCGACTCGACAGTCTTAGTAGACCACAAACTGAACATGAGTCAGCAGTATCATATGGCAGCCAAGAAAGCCAATGCAATTCTGGGGTGCATCAATAAGAGCATAGTGTCTAGATCAAGGGGAACTGAAGAATTCTACCACTCTACTTCTGAATTGGGTCAGAACTCATCCTAGAACACCTACTGTGTTCCAGTTCTAGGGTACTGTAATTTTAAAAGAAGAGGGAAATTAACAAGCTGGGAAGCAGAAGTAAAAGCTAGACCAGAGTGTGTGTGCCACTGGTGCATGCTCTGGCTTTTAACGCCTCCCGGCAGCCCTGGCACAAGCCCCGCCAGCCTCCTCCGCCCCCCATGCGGTGCTCCCCCACATGCGCACCCACCTCCACTTACTTTTGCTTAGTAAAGGGAGCAGGCCGGGAGAAGAAGGCCAGAAGGCCTGCCTGAGTTGGCTTGGGCCTGGGGGTGGGGAACTACATTTCCCAGAAGCCCCTAGATGTGGTTCCTCCACCGGGCTTAGCTGCTACTGAGCGAAACTTCAAGCCTATCCATTCCTAAAAGTAAGGGTGGGGTGAGATTGCACGATGATACAGACGGTAGCCAGGGAGCACAAACTTTTCGAGGGCCCCCCGTGACTAGAAATGGTCTAGCCCGGTGATGTCGCTTCCCCAGCCCCCCCCTGGTGGGCACTTCACCCACTGGCTGGAAGAGATGTCCAGAGAAGGGAGGGGCAACCAAAATAGAAGTAAAGAGTTGGAATCCATGCCTTATGGAAGAGAGACTTAGGGAGCTGGGGATGTTTAGTCTGGTGAAGCGAAGGTTAAGGGGGGATATGATAGCTATGTTTAAATATTTGGATGCCATGTCGAAGAGGGAGCAAGGTTGTTTTCTGCTGCCTCAGAGACTAGGACACGGAGTAATGGATTCAAGGTGCAGGAAAAGAGATTCCACCTAAACATTAGGAAGAACTTTCCTGACTGTCCAGGGCTTGATTAGAGCAGTGGAATTCACTGCCTTGGAGTGTGGGGAGTCTCCTTTGGAGGTTTTTAAAAAGAGACTGGATGAACATATGTTAGGAGTGCTTTGATTGTGTGTTCCTGCATGGCCAGGGGTTGGAGTAGATGGCCCTTGCAACTCTATGATTCTGGTTGGACTAGATGGTCTCTTGCAACTCTATGATTCTGTGATTCTATTCTATGGTGATTCTATTCTATGGTCTCTTGCAACTCTATGATTCTGTGATTATATTCTATGATTCTATGAATACATACTTTCTAGGGAATATATATTGAAATACTTCTTATTACTCAATTAATATTCTATGTCAGTCACTTCTGTACACTTCGAGAATCACACAAGCTGTTGAATTAGTATCATAATTAAAAAACAAAATCTAGAGGGTTATATTCCACTTTTCCTTTCTGGCTTTCATGATGATTAAAATACTAACACCATTTTTAGCTTACATCTCTCATACTAGGAGATAAATTTAAAAAAATCTTTTGATGGCTTGCTACAGCAATCTAATTATTTAAGAAGATCTTTAAGATGCGTGGGAAAGATTTTAAGATTCTTCAAATGTTTCTGCTGGAAAGTCTGTATTTTCCTGAACCATTCTGAAACGATACATCCTTTCAAACTCAATCTAAACTTACAAACACAGAGATAATGGTTGCAGTTTAAGCAACTCGTAGCCCATCAGCACTGAAAGCTTATTTTGAAGTCAATCCCAACTAATGCTGTCCTTACAATTTTGAAAAAGAGAGCCAAGACATTTTGAGACTAAAGATACATTAAAAAGCATTTGTAAAAGACAAATACTGTTTGAGGAAGGGGGGTAGCCATGTTACTTTGACTCCACCAAAACAACAAAGGATCTTGTGGCACCTTAATGATTAAGACATTGACTGCAGCACCAACATTCAAGAGCAAGAGACCACTTGCATCTGACAAAGCAGACTCTGGTTCACAAAAGCTTGTGCCACCATCTATTCGTTTTTAAAGGGCCACAAGACTGCTGTTCTTTCTCCCCAGACATTTTGCTTACTTTCTGGCTCTGGCGATTTCTGCCATTCCATAACCACGTCAATTCCGGAGGAAGCAGAAGATTTAGTAGTACTTGAAGCAGAATATGGTCTCACTGGATCAGAGGAACTTTCCCTTGACAGGCAAAGTGTGCCCTAGAACATCCCTCCCCTCTCCCCCAATACCAGAGTAGTTCAGCCCTCAGGATTCAGACCTGGGCTAGAGCAACACTCCAGCTTAGTGGCTGTCTGGCCTAAGTTCTGGTTGGTTGACTCAAGCTCTCTCTGTGCCTTCTCAGGTTCCACCATCTGAGTCAATGTTGGGTGTATCGTATACTATTGCCTTCTTACCAGCCTCGGCTCTCCAGCTACAGCGGCCAGAACTGACATTTATTCCAGGTTTACTTCCCTGCCACTGAGCAGTGGTTCCACTGCTGGCTTTAGTCAACTCAACAACCTTTATTGACATAATAATAATACAATTCTATCAACAAAGAATTCAGTCATCAAATAGGTAATGAAAATAAAATTATGACTAAATATCAGTGCATAAATTGAAAGCTAAAACAAAGGGGGGGAGAGGAGGAAGGAATTAGGCAGGATTAAAACACCTGGATCTCTGGATTATATATAGGTCAAGAAATTTGGCTACTGTATCTGTTACCTCGCTGCTGGTGTTACGCTGGCTTTAGTCAATAATATGGGCCAAACCAGATAAGCACAGCAACTGGACATAACAGCTGCAGGGAATGGCATAAAAAAAATTAAGGACAGAGCATTCAGGCTCAGAACACTTCAGACCAGAAGCTGACTATTTAAAAAGCTGGTAAGATAAAACCCCTAATTAAAAGCCTGGATAAAAAAAAGAATTGTTTTGAACTGACAGCTAAAAGACAGCAAAGTAGGCTCCGAGTGAGCCTGAAAGGGGTGGGGTGTTTTTCAAAGGTGAGAGGCCACCACAGAAAGGGTCCATTGAATACTTACTGTGAAGGGCCTTTCTACTGGACGGCTAGGGAGACATCTTGATTGGGTGTCTTCTCCACCAATTGCAAGGAGGCAGGAACTAATTAAAAATATGCCATCACTTCCTGCTTGAGAGGTCCCCTAGTGGCTATGCCTCAGTATCCTTTCTGGCCAAAGCAGTAACACACCACAATACAGGAGAGGAACAATAACAAAACTATACAACATAAACTAACATTACTACTCTTGTGCTCCAACAGGAATACCTAACAATACAAGAACTGGAGCTGACATTTTAGGGACTGATAGCAACCAGGGGAGAGCCAAAGATGTCTCTCCCTATGCCTGCCTAGTGAAAGAAGGCCCTTCACAGTAAGTATTCAATGGACCCTTCTACTGGAGGCGGGAGACATCTTGATTGGGACCTCCCAGAGCAGTGTCCCTAGAAGGGTGGGCCGCATCAGTCCCCAATGATGTTCTCCAGAACACTTCTTGCCAAAGCCAGTTCGTAGACATCAATGGAGTTGATTTTGTAATGCACTCCCTGCAAGGCAGGAAAAAATACTGAGGCATAGCTACTAGGGGACCTCTACAGAAAGTGATGCATATTTTTAATTAGTTCCTGCCTCCTTGCAATTGGCGGAGAAGACACCAAATCAAGATGTCTCCTGCCTCCAGTAGAAATGCCCTGTCTCTAGTTGTCACCCACCCACTTCACCTCTAAAGGTTGGAGCACAGACAGCATAGCTTGAAAGGCATATCTTGTGGCAGTTTGGATAGTAAAAGAGGAGACAGTCATTCAGATTTCATGATGAAAAAACACCCCCGTGCTACTTTGTTCAAATATTCGGGGACAAATGGTTTTTTTCCTGACATTTTCTGTAATCACAAAATAATCCTCCAATGTCCCTCAGAATCCAATCTACTTTCAGGAAGAGCTGTATGCAGATCGCTTACAAGAGCCATCCAAGTTACCCAAAACCTTCTTTACAAACTTCAGCAGTCAATAAAATAACTTAAGATGCAACGTTTATAAAGTCTGAGGTGTTCCGAAATTTCTCTGCAACATTTATATAACTGAACAGACACAACTGGTATCGCAGACAGCGCTGACTGCCTAGGCCTGGGTGCTCCAAAAAGAACTTCATTTCCAAACGCAGGAGCCAGGATGCGTGCTTCAAAAAGGTTAGGGCTTTTGTACATTACCCACAGCTGGAAAGCCATCTGGCACCAAAAGGTCTTCAAGATGGAATGCTGGTGCCAACCAAATGCCAACTAGATGGAAACTCTTTTCAAGAAGGCTAATACACACCATTTGACATTCCTTCCTGGTTCCCTTCTAGGTTTACGGACCATTCTTGGCAAGGGGGGCCGGGAAGCAGCCTGGGGGTGGTGGGCAGAGTTTGAGGACAACACTCCACCTGGAGAAAAATCTGAGGACAGCTTTTAATAGGAGCACAGCAGGAAACAAACGAAAAAGAAGGGACTCCAGAAGTATTTTTTTAAAGGGTAGTAGAACATTCAGGATGGAGAGTTCCTCAGAGATTGCATGTTTCTGCTAGGCTTCCTGCCAACCAGCAGGAAGGCTGGAAGTCAGCCAAGCTTTCAGCTAATTAATGAAGGGCAGGGAAGTATGAAAAGAATGTACTGTTTTCTAGGTCACCAAAATAATATTTGTATGTCCTTTCCTTCCCACCTGGGATGGTGTCAGAGCTGGGAACACAGCATAGGGGAGAATACTTAAACCTCCCCTCCCTCTGTAGCTGTGATTCAAATTGCGCCTCCGCATGGCCTTAAATTATACACTTCTACTCTTGAACCAAAAGGACTCAGGTTCTAGAGTTCCATAAGAATCCCCAGCATTCTCCCCTCGCAAACCATTTCTTCCCTTCAACAGTGCTAGGTGAGATATAATAACTTAGAGTTAAAATCTCAAACTGCCTTGAACAATGAGGAATACAATTTGAGAACTCAGTATCCTCAATAATATATACTTGAGTGCCAGGCACATATTGGCTACTTCCGTCAGAAATCACTCCTTTCTGCCCAGTGATGTAATTTTTATGTATTTTAGCTCTGCTTGCAATTGTTTTAATGATGTATTTTTGTTGGGGTTTTTGGTTGCTACTTCAAGGAGTGCTGCCTACAAAAACCTTTAAAAATTTATATAGCAGCACCCCCTTTTAAATTAAAAAATTACAGGAGCACCCCTACATGTACACATAGCCGAGCAGCAGAATGACAAATTTAACTCAAGACATACATACGTACATCTATAAATATGTTCGTTTGATTGCTCAAGCAACTGATTTATCCTTTAAGGTGCCAGATAAGATTGTGCGTTTCATTACTGAAAATATCAGTAATTCTCAACACAGTTAAACCTGCAGATACTTGAAATCAGAGACTAGGGACTTCAGGTTTCAGGTATGATACTGCAGGAGACTCAAAGATGTGGGGTGTATCTGAAACTTTTATTTATTTATTTTAGTTTTTATTTAGGGCTTATTACATGGGTTATTTTTTAAATTTCTTACTGTTTAATTTAATTTCAAGCTATCTTTGCTGTGTGATCTTATTGGCACTGTGTCAAACCACAACTGACTTAAGGCAACGCAGTAGAGTTTTCAAGGCAAGAAACTAACAGGTGGTTTGCCTTTACCTTCCCCTGCATAGTGGTCCTAGCATTCCAAGTACTAACCGGGGCCAGCCCTGCTTAGCTTCTGAGATCTGATGAGAGCATATGCTTCAGCCTCATGGGCCGATGGGTGGCATGAAGACCTATATGGAACTCAGAAGTTCATGGACTACAGAATTCCCATCGGCCCTGCCAGCATGGCCGGTGGCCATGCTGGCGAGACTTAAGTGATAATCCAGGAGAATATCTAAGGTCTCATTTTCCTAGGCTCACCATTTCGCTTTAATCAAGGTACTGAAACAATTAGCTCTTCTTTTCCCTTTTTCCTACTAGCTGCTTGCAACAGAAGCTACCCCATGGAAGCCGCTGCGGAGGACTGCTCAGAGTTTCAGACTAGGTTCACTTTGCTCAGCCTAACCTACCTAATGATATAAGTGCCTCTGAAAAAACAACAACAGGATATAAAGGAAGTAAATAACTGAATACAGCTGAAGATGGGGGACAGATAAAATATAGAGTGGTTGGTGGGTGGGAAGGAGAGTAGGAAGTAGAGAAAAGTGAGAATATGGAGGCTGTCATATTGAAGGAAACAGGAAATAGTGTGGGAAAGGGACACCTGAGAAATTGAGGTGCCCCTGAAAGTCCTTGCAGGTTACCCACCATGCAACTGGGTACAGCTCAGTCAGCACTATGGAACTAGGCTAGAATTTTCCAGGGGAGAAACTGCTGGGGGAAGGAAGGAAGGAAGGAAGGAAGGAAGGAAGGAAGGAAGGAAGGAAGGAAGGAAGGAAGGAAGGAAGGAAGGAAGGAAGGAAGGAAGGAAGGAAGGAAGGAAGGAAGGAAGGAAGGAAGGAAGGAAGGAAGGAAGGAAGATCAGCTGACTGGAGGGCAAGAAGGAATGAAGGAAAAGGAGCAGGAAAAGGCTACAGGTGCTTTCAAGAAGGGAGAGAAGAAATAGTGGGGAGATGAAAATCAGATGTCCCTTGTAAGCACTTTTGGGGTCCTTGCTTGTATATATCTCCCCAGAGTACCGGCAATATTCTACCCCACATAGGGGTGAGCTACCATACCATTGCTTAAGCTACGTTTCAGAAGACACTTCGTGTCATAGGACAAAGAACAATCTTACTTTGATCCTCACAGTTTGGGAACTAATGATCCAGAGCAGGGGTCTGCAACCTGTGGCTCTCCAATTGGCCATGCTGGCAGAGGCTGATGGGAATTGTAGTCCATGAACACATGGAGAGCCACAGGTTGCAGACCCCTGATCCAGAGCCTAGGTTTAGCTGCCTCAGGGGAGAGCAGTAATAGCCAGTGTCTGTGCTTATTCCAACTTCCAATTCTTCTAATGTCTTTTTAAACCTTACTTATACTTATATTTACTCATACCATCTACTGTTTCTCTGCTCTAATTCCTATTCTACTGGTTCTTATGTCATTGGCTTTAATCCTTTCTATGAAAATTCACAGTGCAACCAGAACTCAAGTCTACACCAGTTGTTACTCTTTTCCATTTCTATGCCTTGGTAAAATCTTTAACTGTGATGCTTCTGGCTACAGACTGATCCTAGTGTTATTAGGGTAATTCTCTCTTCCTCAACATCATACTGCAAATTTATCTTCTACACACTTAAGCCCAGGACTCATCTGTGAACATGACTGTCTCATGAATTTGTTCCAGGACTGCTGCCTTAAAAAAACAAAACCTTCCCACAACAAAAGATGCAACATTAAAACATTTTTGCTGTTTGAGACCTCTGGCATTTGTTAGCTTGCATGGCAGTTTTCCGGTTTACCTTAATGAAATTTTGCTATAGCCCCTTTGAGAATCAATAGAATTATTCTGCTACTAGATTCCATGTACAGCAGAAGAACAACAGTCTTATTCTAAAATCAGAAAGGAAATTACTCTCCACTTTAAAAAAACCCTTAAAGGCTATTAACCCCAATTTTGAGGGTGACACCTTGGCAATGAAAACCTATTCAGAACATAATTACTTTATTATCTTTTGTTTCTCCGAGAAATAAATTACACTAAAGCACTTCAGTAAAGTTAAGGACTTCAGTGATATATTCCCATGAATCCTGTCATAGATAATTACACACATACTAGCCTCTTTAACACAGATGGTTGATGCCCATACAACAATTTTTTCATAAGATGGAAAAATTAACACTAGGCTCAGTGCAGATATGCGACTGCCTCAATGAAAGGAAGACTTATTGAGTTTCTCGTATCAGTTTCTGAGCTGTGCTATGCACATGTGCTTCTTTGGATAGAAGAGACATTTGCCAGTTTTCAAGTATATCCGGGGGAGAGAGGCAACAGCAAAAACCAAAATCCAAAACCCTGGGGAAAAGGCTTCTTATGAAAAAGAATGCTCTAACTTGACAGAGAAAGTGCCAACAAGATGCGGCTGCATCCCAGAGAAAGAACTAACATGGTGCTTAAGTGGCCGAGACTGTTAGAATAAGACTTGCGGGACCTCCAAAGGAGGGGCTTGCTATTCCTAATGTATTAAAGCTTAGGAAGGGATATACTTAATCCTCCCAGGCAAATTAGACAGAGGGGGCGAGACCATCTTTGCTGGAGTACTTCCACATTTTTTTTTTTTTTTTTTAAAAAAAAAGAGAACAAGTCCCTTTACTGTCTATGGCTCCAGAATTCTATGTACATGCAGAATAATCAGAACTTTCAGACTGCTTTCAGGATGCTCTTTGAAGCTGTGTGGGCGAATAGCAGAAATCCACTTGCAGAACAGTTGTGAAGGTGGTTTGAAAATGCATTATTTTGCGTGTGCGGAAGGGGCCTTCATCTGAATAAAGGTGAAGAAAAATACTTTCCCAGCATTCTCACAGGAACAAAAACTGCAGATTTCACTAAGGAATGTCCTTTCTCCACAGTGGCAGAAAACAAACTGAGGGATATATCCTCTTCCCCTCTCTAACATACGTCTGTTAGGCGGGAAAGGCAGTCTCTGCCCACAGTTGGGAGGGAAGAGGGCACTCAGCTCTGCAGATATTTCTTGAAAAGCTTGCTAGAAGCGCTCCACAGCAGGCCTGTGTACGCACAGTCCCAATGTGGAACTGAACATGAAGATCATGCAGATGAACATCTGCTTCTTTCCCCAACAAGTCCTATTTGTTCCCAAAGGTTTACTTATGTGCCAGTTGCAGCCTTTGTAGCATTTTATTGATTCCCCAGGTTCTAAATGTGTTTACAACAATCACTGAGAGCCTCCAAGTGATTAGCTGAACAAGGAGAATAACTGCAGGAAGCAGACTTGCAGCTAAAGAGCCAAGATAAAAAGCAACTGCTATTGGCATCCATTAGCTGTACAATATAGTCCCATCATTCTAATTTTTTTCCCCGAAATGGCTATTCTGAGCATCATGGAAACGTGCCTGGGAAGAAAGAGAGAGGGTTTTCAAGCATTTGTCCTGTGTCAAGAGCACATAGACTGAGAGGTTCCATTCCATTTCATTTCTCAAAGAAAAAAATTGAAACCAATCTACAATTTCTTGGCGGAGCATGATGCCGCATTGTACACTTAAATCTGGAATTTTGGAAAAATGCACAAAGGTTTTTGATAATGCCCGCAGGTCCCTTGAAGTTCAGCTACCCTTCAGCCTTTAAAAGTATGAGATCGTATGGGCAACTGTGCATGGATGTTACTATGTCTGACCCTTATACAATGGCTGTCTTTTCAGCCTTGTATATTATTGAAGGCATAAACAGTGTGCATTTCCATGAAAGTAAATCATAATTTCATGTCAGGAAGAGAATACAAGGACTCGAGGCTAGGGTAGATTCCTCATGGGCCAAAAACAGTGGTGTGAAAACAGTGTAAAATGGTTTTATAGCGATTGGTCATAAAGCAAAGGTTTCACGCCATTTTCACACCGTTTTACTCTGCTACTTTAAATACATCTGTGAAATCTACCTAGTCTCCCGGAGTCCCTCCAGTCGCTTTTCCCTCTCTAACATATGTCTGTTAGGTGGGAACACAACAGTGTTTTACACAACACTGTAAATTGGTTTAAAATGGTGCAAAAGGTTTTACACTGTTTTCACACTGTTTCTAAACCACTGTTTTTGGCCCTTGCAGAATCCGCCTAGGTGTGGATATTTGGCTCAAGCCAAACAGACTCCCCTCCCAATACCTTAACAGTGTGTGTGTGTGTGTGGGGGGGGGTTCCAGCTGAAAAAGGCAGCAGTCTAAAGAGATCCAAAAAGCTGATATGGAATCATGCCGAAAAATTGGGCTGAGGGCCACTTCGGACCCACCGCCAATGCTGCTACCTTCCAGCTTCACCGTGAGCTCGGTGGCAACAGACACAAAATTTAATAGCTTTTGGGGAGTTTTTTAAAAAATTTCCCAGGATATCAAACTCAAACCCAAAAAATATTGATTAAAAAGTGCTCACCCTTAAGGCTGAGACAGGGAAATAGAGAAACCAGTTTAATAAACTAGTTTAATTCTAGTCAGGCTAATGGGATAGGCACAATGGGATAGGGATGTACATGGGAAGAGAAGTCTGCCTTATGGTCTGCCTTATGGTCCCCTTGCCCACCCAGTCTCTGCCCTTTTCCTTACCAACACTCTAAAGATGCCTTATACAAGTGGTTTCTAGCCTTTCTAATTTTCTGTCCTGCCAATCACTCTATCCAAAAACCTGGTTCTTCCTGTGCTAGAAAAAAATAATAGCTTTGCCCAAGAAGGGCATTATGGGTATCCTGTTGTTGTGTTTATCATTTACAGTAAGTTCTAAGGACATAAAAAATTACAGATGTGCCCTGGATAATCCCTGGCAGGTAGAATTAGCAGGAATTAACACACCAAAGGCTTCTGTTAGTGGGCAGGGCGAGTGGGGGATTGGGAGAAACACTGGTCGATTCCCCACAGTCAATTAATCGTGTGATACTCATGCGAAATATTAAGGTTTCAAGGTTTCCCCACTGCTTGAGCGATGAACAGGGATTTGTCCCGTCTCTGGTGCTCGTTCTCCCCCTTATCCCACGTCCTGGCAGAACCTGCTTGCAAGTACAACTTTTCCTCTTAGCACACTTTCAATCCAGTTTTGAGGGGAGGAACGGGGGTCCAATCTGTGTTTAAAATTCCCGCCATGGAGCGTGATGTAAGTCTGGCAACCAATCAGCTCACCGGTGGAGTGCTGAAGCCGATCTTGGCGTGCAGCCTCTTCTGGGTTCAATTTAAGCTGTTGAGTGCCGTGAGAGGCGTTAAGCATATGGGAAGGAATGAAAAACTGCTGGCAGCGATAAACCGTTCCACCCTTCCAAGCGAGCAAAACCCAGCTTAAGCACTAAAACATGGCGGCTTATTCTTGCAAACGAGCGAACCTCAGGTTGCAAAGAGCTGGGAAAAATTTCCCACCCCCAAAAGGTCCCACCCCAACACGGCATGCCAGCCAATCAGGAGAGACCAGCAAAGGAGATTGTGTGGTAGTGGGGATTGCTACATTTCTGGAATCCGAGACAGGCCTACATGTCTTCGCTGAATACCTGGTGCGGTGGGGAGGTTGAAACCCTGATGAAAAGGTGCGGTTTCTTTATAAACTTGGTTTGATCTATACAGAATTTCCCCATGGGGAATCGACCACTGAGCATCCACAATTACTATTAGCATGTCAAAAGGTCACAGATGGCAGGTAGGGTCAACTGAAGGATACACATCACATTGGCCAGGTGGACATAGCAAATGAGAGAAAGGATATCATTTGGGTGCTGTGTGGTTTCCGGGCTGTATGGCCGTGTTCTAGCAGCATTCTCTCCTGACGTTTCGCCTGCATCTGTGGCTGGCATCTTCAGAGGATCTGATCCTCTGAAGATGCCAGCCACAGATATCTAGTAACAATCGAAACAACCCTGCTACTTAAAACCATGGCCAAGTTACAACAAGCTAATATTCGGACGATGAAAACCCTAATACCGACAATACAAGGATATCATTGTTATGAAAACCCTGCCTTACGTCTTCTTCCAGGAACACATCAGGCAGATGCCTTTCATACTGCCATACCAACGCTGACATGAAAGGAAATCAAGGAGGAAAGTGATTTGTGTCAAAGCCTGCAGTATCTTCTTTCTCAATCTCATCACTTTCCCAATGAATGGCTTATACTGGGTAGTGTGCTGAAACTGCCTACCACCCTGCCCTCCCCACTAGTCACTTCTAATTCCCCAAACTGGTATCTGGCTTTTTAACATGAGACATTCTGATCAAGCGTGAAGGGTTAGGCATTGCAAACTTCTGAGGAAAATTCTTTATTTGGTGCTAGAACAGGGGTAGGGAACCTGCGGCTCTCCAGATGTTCAGGAACTACAATTCCCATCAGCCTCTGTCAGCATGGCCAATTGGCCATGCTGGTAAGAGAACTGATAAACAATTCTATTTATCTGAACAACTGCTATTCTTAAAGAAGAAGATAGAAGATGCGGACTAGAAGAAGCGAAGAAGAAGAGAGAAGAAGAGAGAGAGAAGAGAAGAGAAGAGAAGAAAGAAGAAGAAGAGGGAGGGAGGGAGGGAGGGAGGAGGAGGGAGGAGTAGTTTAGATTTATACCCTTTTTTTCTCTCCTGTAGGGAGACATCAAAGAGAGGCTTACAAACTCCTTTCCCTTACATACCCCTTTAATAACAAACACCCAGTCATGTGGGTGCGGGGCTGAGAAAGCTCCGAAAGAACTGTGACTAGCTCAAGGTCACCCAGCTGGCATGTGTTGGAGTTCACAGGCTAATCTAGTTCCCCAGATAAGCCTCCTCCCAGCTCAACTGGCAGAGCAGGGAATCAACCTCATTCTCCAGATTAGAAGCATACCTAATCTTAGCACCACTCACATCACACTGAGTGCTCTAACCCCCCCAGGGGTAGGGAACCTGCGGCTCTCCAGATGTCCAGGAACTACAATTCCCATCAGCCTCTGTCAGCATGGCCAATTGGCCATGCTGGTAGGGGCTGATGGGAATTGTAGTTCCTGAACATCTGGAGGCCTGAGTTCTATCTATGCAGAATGAATGGGAGAGTCCTTCTGGAGAAAGCAAGCCCTTTCTTATTTAAGGACAATGCGCTTGGGAAAAATGTACAAACACACAAAGCCTAGCTTCACAATTAATATTGTGAAATGGTCATCTCATAGATGACCCAGAACAGGACAGTCTCTTCAAATGTGACTGCAAAAAAAAAATCTGCTCAAGAAATCTCTGATCCTACGCAACACTCACTGTGATAGCCATAAAAATCTCAGGAAGAGTTCTTGTACAACACACCAGCATCCGTTCTTCCCCGTTAAGGCATGCGCAGTTTACCACAGATTTTCCCAGTGGTCAAACCTTGTGTCTGGGAAGCATTTTCTGTGAAAATCATTCTGTACATCTCAATTCCCCCACCGTTTTTCCCTTTGTTTCTTCAGTTGCATTTATTCCACACACGACTGATACTATTCCTTATGGTGGTGGGATGTCAGTCGAAACGCAGGAGAACAATACTCCCCTCCCCATTTTTTCCTTTGTGCAGGCAGTCTAGGGTTATTGCGTAGTTTCGAGGAAGCAGCAATTCAAAAAATGTCTCAGTCTTCATTTCTGCCACTGACAACGGCCCACACAAAATGGAAGCCAAGAAAACCCCCTTCTGAAGCAGGCGCCATTACCTGGAGGAACAGAAACATATAGTTCCCACCCCCCAAAAGCCCCACATTTTTCAGTCAAATCGAAGCTACAGTAATGCATGACTGATATCGCAGCAGATCCTTGTCAATTTCACTGCAGATTCAAAATGTGTCCTTGCCTTGTCATTAGGTCACTAATATAAAATGAGAGATTTTTTTTAAAATCCTTCTGAAAATAGAGGGGGAAGAGAAAGCGGCTGAAGGGGAGATTGGGAGACTACACAGGCATGTTTGGTGCAGTGGATTAATAAAGACCATTTCAACATGATCGTACGATCAAGCAAAGCCAGCTCAGAAACAGACTGAAAAAAAAATTCAATAAAAATGCTTGAAAAAACAATGAATGAAAAATGAAGGGAAAGCATTTCTAGAACCAACCCCCCGGGGTGGGGAGGGGATGTGTAGAATTAAAAGGGGAAAAATGTAGCAACAAAATATGTTACAAACAACTCATGTGGAAAGGGCCATAGTATTCACAAGTGTGAAGAAAGACGGCTGAAGGGGAGATTGCTACATCAGATTTCAAAACTTATTCTGCAAATGGTGCAATCCTGCTTTCACAATTGCTATATCTTTGTCATAGGCAACATATACAACAAAGGTGGTCCTTTCAAGCAATGTGATATTTTCCCAGGGTGCTATTTGATCCTGCTCATATTGGAAACTAGACATGTATGATAGATTTTTATGTGTTATCACCGGCTGCCGACAGGATGACCTATGATGATGGCAGCCAAAAGACATCTCTGACCTGGCTTGCATTAAGTTCTGTATCAGTGGTGGTGAACCTTTTTGAGGCCGAGTGCCCAAACTGTAACCCAAAATCCACTTATTGCCATCGCAAATTGTCAACACTGCAATTTAACCTGAATACTAAGGTTTTAATTTAGAAAAACCAGTTGGCTCCAAGGCACACATTACTTGTGAGTAAGTTTGGTGGTAGTCGGTGGCTTTGCTTTGAAGCAACTGTGCAACGCTTCGAATGGGTAAATCACGACCCTAGGAGGGTTTAGAAGCAAGCCCCATTGCCAGCAATCGAGCTTACTCCCAGGTAAAGGATTGCGCTTTAGTTCTTCCCATGAAAATCAGTGGGGTTTACCAGCACTTAACAGGGTTACCTATACGTCGTGCCCAGCGGCCCAGGCCAGCCTAGATGTGGGGTGGGGGGGCGATTTTCCAAAAATCCCCCCCACATGACGAACTCTGTGCGAGCGTGCCCACAGAGAGGGCTCTGAGTGCCACCTCTGGCACCCATGCCATAGGTTCGCCACCAGTTGAGGATGCAAAAATATGCCTATTACAATAGTTTAAAAGGGGGGTCCTCAGCGTGGCACCTGCTGACATCTTTCCTGGTACCTTCCAAGTGTCTTTAGAAAGTGGGTGGGGGCAGGTACAGCTTTTCTCAGCAGGGCTTCTGGCTGGCTTTTCAGATTATTAAAATGTTGCTTCAGCAGCAGCTGCCACCACAACACAAGGATCTTTTCCGCATGACTGGAAGGTAAGCTGTGCGGATGCAAGAAAATATATCTAAACAATATGTTCATTTTAAAACGCGCCTTGTTAAACAGGGCTTCTAAAAGTGTCCATGGAATAAAGAGCAGAAAAAGATGAGGAACATTTTACAACAGTGTGTGTGTGTATAATGCTTGAAAAATGTAGATGCCGTGAGATTCGTGCTACCACTGTTGCCATGAGAAGCAAACTGCAGTCAAAGCAAAGGACAAAATCTCCTACCTGTTTCAGCAGCCGAACTCCGTAAGTGAACATATACATGTAAAATGTAAATCGCCACCTGCAAACAAACAAAAAACAAAACAAAACAGATATTATCTTTCTACTGCAAATAGCATACTGGAAATATGTTACTGAGCGTTATACCCTAAGATTATCTGCATTATTTTACCCTAAGATTATCTGCATCAGGGCAGCTTCCAACATTGTTTCAATAAAGCTACCCATAATTCATTAAGACACCTTAAACACCCTAACCAAGGGTGGAACAATTTAAAACTTAAACAATCCCTCAATCTCTATACTACTCAATCAAACCAACTAACAGAAGGGGAGGAGAAGGGAGGCCAGCCAAGACAGATCAGATCCCGTTGCTGCCCTCAACTATAGGCCTGGCGGAACAGCTCCATATTGCAGGTTGTGTGGAATTCAGATAAATCCCATAGGATCTGGTCTCATTAGACACAGCATTCCATTAAGCCAAGGCCAGAGCTGAGAACGCTCTGGCTCTAGTTGAGGAAAGCCAGAAGGTTGTTGTTAGCAGCACATAATGCTCTTTGTGGGACATATTGTAGGCACTTGGTCTAGTAAGGAGGGTTGCCTGATTTTGAGGTGGACTTCTTTATTATAGTCATATAAATAACAGAAACTTTAATCTTTCTGCAAAGCTCAAGTATAGATATGGATTTGAAGTTACAAAAGGAGAGGCGAGATGGGAGATCAGGATTCAAACCTCTACTAAAACCAGCCAATGAGAGAGAGAGAGAGAGAGAGAGAGAGAGAGAGAGAGAGAGAGAGAGTAGGAGTGCAAGGGAGAAATTTCAATCAAGCCTGTGGCACTGAGATTAACACTTCCCTCCTGTGTCATAATCTTCCCCCAAACTCAGCTACTAGATCTGAAAAGGAAAAAGACATCCCTTTCCCCCTGCTGATATAATAGCAGCTCTGTGTGTGTGTGTGTGTGTGTGTGTGTGTTGTGTGTGTGTGTGTTCCTCTTCCCCAAACAGACACCTTGCTAGGTAGGTGGTGCTGAGAAAGTTCTGAAGAACTGTGACTGGCTCTAGGTTACCCAGCAGGCTTCATGTGCAGCAGCGGAGAATCAAACCAGGTTCTCTGAATTAGAGTCCACTGTTCTTAATCACTACACCCCGCTCAAGATTTTCCACACCCCTCCACTGTCTTTTTCACTTTGTTTCTGAACTTACATTTACACAGGGAAAGTTATAATCACAGTTCATTCGAAATCTCATATTTGGCTCTGAACATTTACAGAAATAAGCTGAACAAAGCAGTCATGTCAAGGTTTTGTGAACTTCCACCTGCCTATGGCAAACTGTCTCAAAACAAACCAGAGGCTTTGCAGGGAATGGATACAGGAAGTTATGTAGGTCACATGCAATGGAATACATCAATATTAATTCAAACCATGGAAAAGAAAGATTCGGGTCACCATGAAAGTCACAAAAGTGTCAACATGTCCATATTGACCATGTTACCCAGTGCTCTGTACCCCGTATAACTGCCACTTTTCTCTTCACCATCACAGCGCCACCTTCTGTACTAACTGCATCACTGCGAGTCTCTGTAAGTCACTCACCCCATCTCTATAGCCTCCTCTTACCTCCATAGAATCTCCCATTTGGTACACATTATCATCTGTTACCTCACTATCTTCTCACCACACCCATTAATACTCTTTCCCCACTGGTACTGCCCCACCCCCATTATTTTTGTCTACTCCGTTACATAAACAGAGCTAAGATCCTCCTGCCTTGAACAGACTTTGTTTTTTAAAAAACTTTTTAAAATTATGAACAACCTCCCAACACCCTTACAGTTCTCTTATCCTTTTTAAGTGCCCTGTCACATTATCCCAGTTGTATGAGGTAAAGGGTAGTTGTTTTTTCCAGGATCACTGGAATGTGAGTAGTAATGGGGGGGGGGGGGACTTCCCCACATTCGTCTTTGAATCAGGGTTGGGTAAGCTGCATTTGGGGTTCATGGGACAGCCTTGCAGTAGCTGTGCTCGTTTCTCCATAGCCAGAGACAGGGTAGCAATCGGTGAGAGAACCTCCACATGCCCCATTAGAATATGGAGTCCCACAAGGGGCGATTTTCTCTCTACACACGCCCTCTTGCCAGGTTAGTCTGGAGGTCTGGACTGGGGTGCCATCAGTATGCTACACCTGTTGATGGAGGATCATCTGGATACCGCCCCAGATATTTTGGCCAGTAAGGGTTGGAAAAGAGGCAGCTGAAGTTAAATCCAGCAAAGACAGAGATCCTATGACGGGCGGGCGGGCAGGCAGGGGAGGGGGGTTGCTAATTCCCAGCTCTCAACAGTGCACAGCTGACTGTTACATCATCAGTCAGAAGCCTGGGTATGCTCCTTGATGCCTCCTTGTCATTGGAGGCTCAGATGGCACAGGTAGCTCACACAGTGTTTTATCATCTTCACCAAGTGAAACAATTGGCACACAAGCTGTCCAGGACTGACCTAGCCATGGTGATCCAAGCAATGGTACCTCTAGACTTGATTATTGAAACTCACTTTACACAGGGCTGCCCTTGGGCCTGCTCCAGAAACTCCAGCTGGTGCAGAATGCAGAAGTGACAGTCCTCACTGGGATCCTGTGGCGGGCACATGTTACACCAGTGCTCTGCCAGCCGCACTGGCTCCAGGGGAAGTACCGGATTGGGTTCAAGGTCCTCATTCTGGCCCAGAAGGTATCCAGCTTGCCTCAATTAGGGACAGGGCATTCTCTGCCCTGGATCCAATCTACCTAGTGAGATCCAAGCCCTGAGGGACCTAACACAGTTCTGCAGGATTTGAAAGATGGACCTGTTCCACCAGGCAGATGAGTGAGGCAGCTACAGTTTTCCATCTTGGCCTCCCGCTCCACCATTCTCTGCCACTTTCCATCTTTTACTGCATATTGTCCCACCTCTTCCCCTTGGTGGGTTATAGTAATTGGCGCTATAAATTTTAGTAAATTATATGTTGGTTTTAAATTATGTGTCGGTATTTTAAACGTTGTTCACTGTCCTGAGTCCATGAGGGAAAGGGCAGGATATAAAACCAATAATAAATAAAATAAAATTTTGCCAATGCTTGGATACAACTGTTGAGCTCCTTCCCCACTCCCCTCCCTTTCATGGTTTGCTGGAGAGGCACCGGCTGCTGTGGGGCAGCTGGGAAGAGACTGTTGCTCTCTTTTGTTTCCTCTCCAGGTTTCTCTCTCCTTCCTGACCCACCTCTTCAGTGCCTTGAAGGCTGTTCTGAAACATCGATTCCACTCCTGGGGTGGTCTGGGAAATACAGTCTAGAGGCAGCCCACATTATATGGCAGGCACTCTGTCCTTCCCAGAAATATCTTGTCTGAAATAGGTGGGGGGAGGGGGGGGCTGAAAAAGACAGAGATTGCTGGCTGCTATCACAAAGCAAGGAAGAAGGTGATGTCTTCTCTGGTTTTGATACAAGATTGCCTTAAAGTCATATTTCTAATGCTTATGTTTAGGCATATATTACAAACTGGCAAAACTCAGTTTCCCAGTGGTAGGGGAAAACTTGAGCCAGCAAAAAGATGGACTGACCAGGTGAGTAATACCCGTAACGTTGCTCTTTGGAAGGCTTCAGATGTAAATGTAAGCTTGCATTGTTGAAACAGAAAAAATACGCCATTAAAAAGCCTCTGCTGGCAGAATGAGGGCTTCAGGTGGAGCAAGGCACACCCAGCCCCTGTCCCCCGCAGCAATAGGCCTGAAATTAAGTCAATCAAGTTAAGGTGCATAGAACTGTCTCCTGGTATGCAAGGGTAAATTATAACTTTGCTTATGAATTTAAATGTGGCCCAATGCAAGCAGGCAGGCAGAAGAGGAAGGAAGGAAGGAAGGAAGGAAGGAAGGAAGGAAGGAAGGAAGGAAGGAAGGAAGGAAGGAAGGAAGGAAGGAAGGAAGGAAGGAAGGAAGGAAGGAAGGAAGGAAGGAAGGAAGGAAGGAAGGAAGGAATGGCATGCAAGACACAGATACTTACAAAACAAATAATATAAATACTTCCTCTGTGTCAGGTGTGATTATCTCAGTAGGAAGGAAGCAAATACACTGGGGGGAAAGGACACACACTGTGAATTTCTAAATTTTTCCATTAAGTTTGAGAAAATGCAGGGCAACCTTCCTATCTCCTAATCAATTTGACAGTGCCTATATTTGGGTGGTGCTACAGTTTGAATGAGCCACCATCTGTGATGTGTTCAGAGACACAACTCTTCCCTTGAAGTGTGTGTAGTTAGCCAAGAACAGTCCCTCATGGTGAGAATGGCTTTGTCCCCCAGGAAGTTATTTTGGGGAGCTGGCAACTTTCTCCCCCATTCCCTTCCCCACTCGTGTATCGGATGGTGTAGGAAAAACAGGTAGGCATTGGCTCTGCTTAGTGATAGTGGGGTTTATCTCTGTTGAACAGGGTGCGTTTTGACTCTCCCCTCTCCCCACTAATTGCATGAGCAGGGGTTTGGCTTTCCTACCCTCAAAGGTTGTGCTGCTGGAAGCAAAAACATCGCTCTAATTCCCTTTGGTAGGCCCAGTAAGTGGCCAAAAATGTGTATTCACACATCTCCTGGCAGGAGTTTGGCAACTAGTATCGGCATTCAGCAAAAATCACAGAACAAATGCGTCTGTTGAAAACGAGCAGTTTTCTCTCCTCTCCTGTTACAAGAAGAGCACTGCGATGCCCACTCTCTTATTTATTTGCAAATAAATATATTAGCTGCAAAATAATGTTTATTTATTCCTTTATCTATATTCTGCTGCCACCAGGAATTTAATTCCAAACCCCTTTATAATTTCTCCTGAAGTAGTGTGTCTGACCTTTAAAACAGTTTTGAAGGGCTACAAGGTCCTGAGGAAATGGCTACTGTGGGATTCCAGGTTACATTTTAACCAATTAAAATCCATTTACGCACGTTCTTTAGCTTAAAGGTTTCAAGAAATAATTTCCAATAAATAAAACAAACTGAGCCGACAACTTCAGCAGGTAACGTTCCCTTTACGATGAAAAGGGGAGTCCACACTCCCCTTTACATCGCTGAAATCCTAATCAGGATTTGACTCTGTTTCTAGTTTCTCAATGTTTCGTCCTATTTCTTTGGCCATTCTGCACTTCATCTAACATTGTAAGTTTAGCACAGAAGGACTCTCTCAAGTCTCTAGCCTAGAGCAGTGCTGGCGAACCTTTGGCACTCCAGATTTTATGGACTACAATTCCCATCAGCCCCTGCCAGCATGGACAATTGGGCGTGCTGGCAGGGGCTGATGGGAATTGTAGTCCATAACATATGGAGTGCCAAAGGTTCGCCACCACGGGCCTAGAGTAATGTCTTTCTCTCAAGTTCTTCATGCTCTGCCTCAATCTCAGTTCAGCAAAGACTCACCCCAGATACACTCCAGCGCCAACCCATCACCTCATTCTTTCTCATCTTCCTTTTCACTCCCTTCCTTCTACAACTCACCTCTCAACTTAAAGCAACACACGCACACACACACCACTTTAAATCGTTAGAAGGACACTCTGCTCTTAGCCACAAAATGCAGTTTTTTCTTCAGAGTGCAAACATCAACCCCCACCACAAGTTTCTGCCTTCACAGTGTGCAGATGAGCTTTGCAAAAACACGGCAGCACTACAACCGCCCTCAGCATGAGCTCTTTTCCTACCGAGAGAGTGTTCCATTTTTAAAAATCCTTTTCTTTCTGGCTTTCTGCTAAGAAATGCGGAAAGGTCTCAGAGGGAGCTCGCAGCTAAACTGCCATGGCTAAACTTCTCTTTAAAAGTGCTCTGGTCAAACAGGAAACTGAGGCTGAAGGAAGGGCCCTGTTGAAGCCTCCTATGATGCTGGAGAGAGAGTGTCAGGTCCCCGTCGAGCTTCCAGCTAGCAAGCAAGCTTTCCGCCGAGCTATACTTTCTGTGAGTTTCTCCAGCCCCCATCTGGAGGATGGCATTCGCCTAACTAGTGGTCTCTGAACAAAACGGGCTGAAATGAGTCAGCAAAAAAAAACAAAAAACCTCTCTCCCAGTTTACCTCTCCCCCAAGCAGCATGCTAGGTGTTCAGGGTTGGGTGAATCACTCTTAGCTTTGAAGTTGAAGCATAAGGGAGATGTTGGGGGCTTTTTTTACATAGGGGGAATAATTCCTTTGAACAGAAGGATAAAATATGGTTTGAGAGTGTCCTTTTTTTAAAAGAACTTTTCGCCTTCCAAGGGCTGCAAAATAAAACACTGTTGAAAAGCGCATGCGCATGAACACACACATACACACACACACACACACAGAGCTGAGGATTCAAAGAAGGGGGTTTAAAATTAGGAAATTAAAACTAAAATTAGTTACTGTAATTGTACAGTTTAGGTGAAAAGACAATGTGTCCATAAAGGTACATTAGGAAATACAGTTGATCTAAGCCAGTTAAGAGGTTTATGCTGGATGAATAACTGCGACACTTTTCCTAGCCCAATCTGACAAACAGTTGTATTAGATTGTGATCATGAATAATAAGCCTGTGGTTATGAATGCACTGAGTTTATGTATTCATGAATGTACACAATACTGAACAGACACATCCTGGAAAAAAATCTTGCAAGGCTACACAGCATTTTTGTCGTGAACACCAATATACCTACAAAAAATAAAACTAGGAATCTTCTGAAATCATCCCAAGGATGTCATATACACTCACTTTTCTCACTGATTTCACAATATACATTTTCCATACTTTAAGAAAGCAAATTGTTTTGAGCAAGATACCTGGGGGGAGAGGAAGAGGTTGTAATCAGTTTTGAGACTCTTTAAAATAGAGTCGGAAGGAAAACTGAATGAAAACAGTTGTCTCTGTAAATACTAGTCAAAACCGCACACTAGGAAAACACACAGCCCTAGTTGTCAGGAAAAAAACCACATCAGAGAACGGTCCATTGGTACTTACCCTGAAGGGGCCTTCTCCTGTGGGGCGATGAGGGCATCTTGGATGTGGGTGATTTCCAACCTATACTCAGGGAGGCAGGGCTAAACGATGTCACTTCCTGTGGATTGGTTGGGCTCCATCTTAGATCCCCAGTATTCGAATGACATAGCAGTAGCAAAAGCTTAAACTCTCTCAAGAAATAAAACAGGAAGTAACAAGAACAGTGTAATAAACATATAACAGAACATTGAAACGTCAATAAACCTCGATAAAAACTACTAACTGTTGTCGACAAGTCTGTCATAACTCTGAAGAGTACTGAACTTATTAGTATAGCTATCTCTAGCTCTGTATGAACTAAACTGGAGACTGATATAATCTGAGGGAGGGCCAAGATGCCCTCATCGCCCCACAGGAGAAGGCCCCTTCAGGGTAAGTACCAATGGACCGTTCTCCTGGAGGCGATTTCGGGCATCTTGGATGTGGGACCTCCCCGAGCAGTGTCCCGTAACGGGTGGGAATTCAGTCTCCAAAGATATGCTCCAGCACGCGCGTGCCGAAGGCAGTCTCATTTGCTGACATGGTATGTAATTACTAATGCTTAATAAAGGAAGAGGTCGAAGACCATGTAGCGGCCTTGCACACCTCCTCTAAGGGGATGTGACGTCGAAATGCTGAATTAGCTGCTGCACATCTAGTAGAATGGGCAGTAATACCAGAAGGGACTGATGTGTGAGATGCCTTATATGCCTCACTAATGCAAGATCTAAGTGTGTAACTCAGAGATGCCTTTGACATCTGGGCTCCCAGATTAGGCGAGGCGATGTTTATGAAGAGAGACTCAGTCCGCCTGATAGGCTCAGTACGAATTATAAAACACTTCAGCGCTCTGCGAACGTCCAACGAATGCCAAAGAATCTCCTTAGGATGTGAAGGAGCTGGACAAAAGGTAGGGATGATGATATCTTGCTTCAGATGAAATGGTGAAGCCACCTTTGGGACGAATGTGGGGTTGAGATGCATAACAACTCTGTCCTTATGAAATATGCAAAGTTGAGAATTGACTGAAAGAGCCTGCAACTCCGACACTCTTTGAGCGGTGGTGATGGCGACTAAAAATAGAAGCTTCATACGGATCCACTTCAGGTCCACTGATTGAATCGGCTAGTAAGGGCCGAAAGTACCAAGTTGAGCCTCCACGACGGGAACCTGTGTACTATGGGTGGTTGTTTCTGTGAGACACCCTTGAGGAATCGAATGATGTCGTGGTGCCTGGACATTGGAACCCCTTGAACCTTTGGCCATATTGTCGTAAGACCTGCAAGTTTTCTTCGTAGAGTGGAGCTTCTGAGGCCCTTCTCGAACCCGGATTGGAGGAAACGAAGCACCTGTGGGACTGAAGGCCTTAACGGATCGATGTCGTTGGATTGAGCCCAGGATAAAAATGACTTCCATGATGAATCATAAATTCGGATTGTAGAGGGCCTAAGGGACGCGACGATAATGTCTATCACCTGAGCGGAGTAACCCCTCCTGGCTAAGATCTTGCGCTCAAGAGCCACGCGGTCAGACAAAACCAACTGGGATTGGGGTGCAGTATGAGACAGCATGTCCATGGGGGTGGGCAGTCGCAGAGGAAGGGACACGGCTAGTTGAAGGATTGAGGAAAACCACAGACGTCTGGGCCACCAAGGTGCCACCAGCACCACTTTGGCTTTCTCTGACCAGATCTTCCTGATCAGCTTCGGAATGACCGGAGTCGGTGGAAACGCGTATAGAAGCTCTTGTGGCCAGGGCATTGTCAGGGCGTCTACTGCCAATGCGCTCTTGTGGAAATACCTGGTGAAGAACCGCGGAAGTTGACAATTCTGTGCGGAGGCAAACAGATCGATGCTGGGATTGCCGAAGGTTCGGATGATTAACTGGAACAGGTCTGGATGAAGTTTCCACTCGGCCTCGACCACCGTTTGTCGGCTCAACCAGTCCGCTTGTACGTTGAGGTTTCCTTGAATATGCTCTGCTGATAGTGACAGAAGATGGGTCTCGGCCCAGGTCAATATTTCCACTGCTTGCCGATGAAGACGTGGGGATCTGGATCCCCCCTGATTGTTCAAATGGGCCTTGGCCGCAATGTTGTCGGTACGGACTAATAGATGACAACCCTGGATCTGATCCTGAAAGGTCTGTAGTGCTAGAAGGATGGCTCTCAACTCCAGCAGGTTGATGGGAAAGAAAGATTGCTCTGGCGTCCAGAGCCCCTGGGCCGAACTCTCCTGCAAGGAAGCTCCCCATCTGCGAAGACTGGCGTCGGTGTACAACTGTAGCCTGTGATGATAGATGTAAACTTTCCCCTTGGAAAGGTTCCGTTGATGGGACCACCTTCGGAGGCTGGCGCGAAGCTGGCTGGGAATCTGAAGAGACCTGTCCTCCTTCCTCATTATTCGGAATTGATGAGGTTGCAGAAATTTTTGTCGGACCCGTGCATGGAATCTCCCCCACTGTAACATATCGATGACTGATATGAACAGTCCCATCAGCTTGGCGAGCTGGAGGAGGGAAGCCTTCCTGGCAGACAGGAAAATAGCTACCAGACGTTGGATCTTGTGTATCTTCACCGGAGGAATGAAGAGTCGATTGTGCACCGTATCGATAATTGCACCCAGGTGTTCCATGCGCGTGGTGGGAGTCAAGGAACTCTTCTGTATGTTGACCAGAAACCCGTGGTGGCGAAGCGACGACAGGACAGCTTCCAGGTCTCGAAGAGCTTGTTCTCTGGATCCCGACCGAATCAATATGTCGTCGAGATACGGGTGAATGTGTAGACCTCTTTCCCGTAGAGCCATAATGGGGGCTAGAAGAATCTTCGAGAAAACCCTCGGTGCCGTAGCCAGCCCAAATGGGAGGGCCTTGTATTGAAAATGATCCGGTCCCACGGCAAATCGAAGGAACCGTCTGTGCAGAGGATTGATGGGTATATGAAGATATGCCTCCGTCAGGTCGAGCGATGTCAAAAAGTCGCCTGGGCGGAGGGCCTCTACAATGGAGCGAAGTGTTTCCATCTTGAAATGCGAAGCCTGATGAATCTGTTCATATCGAAGAAGGTTCAATATTGCTATGTCGCCCGTTCTTTTGAACACGGTGAAAAAAATGAGAATAGACACCGCAAAACGCTCGATATGGGTACAGGTTCGATGGCCTGAATGTAACAGATGTTGGATGGCTTCTGTTGTTCTTTTATTTTGTCCGGGTTGCATTGTTATTGGGATACGTTCTGAATGCGAGGGGCGTGGAAATGTCGAAAAATTCAACGAAGATAGCCTGATGTTAGGACCTCCTTCGTCCACCGATCGACATGGTCGCCTACCATCGATTGGTGAAAAATTGCAGGCGACCACTGACTGGGGCGTCCGGGTACAGTCAAGATCTGGGAGGACGCTCCGTTTGGAATATTTTTTTTTTCTGACCCGGTTGGCGAGGATTGGAGGGGCGAAAAGGAGTTGTTGAAGTAGTTTCGTCACGAAAGCTGTTGTTGTTGATGTTTGCTGCTGAGGAATAGCGCCTGCACCTGCGTCTCTGGGAGCGAACCGGTGTCGCGTTGTGTGCGGAAGGTATTATAACCCCTGTATGTGGAGGAACCCTGATCTGCCCTAACATACCTCGGCACGAATTTTTTATCACCCTTAGTCTCAGGACCGCATCTAATTCCTTCCCAAACAGCCTAGAGCCATGGTAATCATAGGTAGAGACTACCTGTTTGGAGTGAAAATCTGCCCGACCAAGCCCTTAACCAGGCTTGTAGATTCACCAGCAACGCTTAAGGCCCTTACGAGACCAGCCGTAAGAGAATCAAAGAGATGAATCGGCCCAGTAAGAGACCCCGGCGGTTAACACCCTTTCTAAGCCCTCTCTCCCAACCCCTCTAGCGTACCGAGGAAGTCATGGTAAGTAATGTCCTAAAACCAGCCGCCAAATCGAAGACTCTAGCTAGCCATGGTGGAAGGCGAGGACAGGGGCGAATAGTCAAGGCAAGCCTATCATGAAGGCGTTTCAGGAAACATCGGCTCTGTGATCAATGGAATCTTTGAGGGAGATCCTCCCCATCCTTGTGTTATTAACCCCGACTGTAGGGTGACAACTGGTGAATCAACTAATGGGGACTTGATGACATTGTGGATATGGCCAGGAAGCTATAAAAAATCCTCTTAAGGCTGTGCGGACAACTCTTGCTGGCATCAGCTGCTTCATTCGCTTCTTAATGCTTTCTTGAAATATTAGTTAAAGCGGAAATGCATCACAAGGGGTATCCCTCTGCTTGTGGAAAAAATTTCCATTGTACCCACTTAGGGGCAAACTCCTCTTAACTGGTTTCTTAACGGAGGACGGGAGGTCCGCCTGGATCCTCGGCATGCTGCGGGTCCTCCAATTGTAGTGTGGAGATGGTTTTGGCCATAATGAGGGCTAAATCCTCCTTCTTAAAGAATCGAATGCATTTTTCCTTAGGTTCAATTGGGAACCTCCTCTGCCTCGGAAAAAATGCTCTGAGGGGAATAGTCAATTTCTCACACTAGCCTCCTCTCACTCCTCAGGTAGGCACATTGAGGGAATCCCTATAAGCCCAATCAGCAGCTGGCGGTGGATCACTGGAAGATAAACTGGATGGGTATCTACGTCTATGCCCCCTCTCTGGGCGGGGATCTGCGTCTTCCTAGCGCTTCTGTTGGCGTCCTTTTTCTTTAGCCCTTCTATCACTGAGTATTATATCTCCTCCCGCATGGTGGCCTAAAACATATTCATATCAATATCTCCTGCATAGAGATATTAGTCCAGGAGGCTGGGTCAGAAATGTTGGGACTAAGGCCCCCTTGGGACCTTCCCTCCCCCTCCGACGCTCTCCTGACTCTTGCCTTGGAGGTGAGAAGGAAGGGCCAACGGATTCGATGCGCTGCCCTCTCGCCTGCCAGTATGGTCGACATGGCTGGCCACCAATTATCTCCCGGACGCCTTCCCCTCGCAGCTTGCATAACTGCGGAGGTACTAGTCCGTCATGAATTGAGAAGGTGGGGGGGAGAAAGGAGCTTCACCTGCCGCGACCCTGACTGGGGCGCTGGTGCTCCTACGCCTCGGCACAGCCCCGCGAGCGGCGCGACTTCTTAACGCCGGGCCTTGACGCAGCGGCTTTCCCTGCGCGCCATGTTCTGAGGCGCTGGACGCTGACTGCACGTTGCCACGCCTCCCGCTGCCAGAGCTTGGCAGTCGAAGTTGAGGGAAACTCGAAGCTCCACCTGGAGTCTTCGAGTCGTGTCGGGTTGCCGGGCCGACTCCTCTCTGTCACGGGTGGGAGCTGCCACGGGGTGCCCTCAGCCGCCGACTTGCTAAAAGTGTCTGGCGAGGGGGAGAAAGATCGCGCAAAAAAGCGCTGAGCGGCCATTTTCCCTCAGGCCCCTTTTAGGCGGGAAGTGGAAAACTGAGGCGGAGGGTTTTCACAGTGCCACAGACACGATAGGAGAGCAGAGACAGACAAATAGACACAGTAGAGGCAGATAGAGACGAAGTAAGGAAAAATAGTAACAATTTAGTCGAAATTCAATTAAGTGGCTTGGAGCCCTAGGTACAAGCCTGCACTCCCTGCTAGGCAGGAACAATACTGGGGATCTAAGATGGAGCCCAACCAATCCACAGGAAGTGACATCGTTTAGCCCTGCCTCCCTGAGTATAGGTTGGAAATCACCCACATCCAAGATGCCCGAAATCGCCTCCAGGAGAACTGTGGAATCAGATATTCAGCCATGCAACAACAAGCCCTGCAGGGTGGGCACAAGGACAGAAAGAGGTGTGAATGCTGATGAACAGCTCCATTTTTTTTTTGTTTTAAATCGGCCTCTGGGCTGAATTCTCTTGGAATCGCATCTGATCTCCAGACTACAGAATTTACTTCTCCCAGAACAAATGGTCACTTTGGAGGAGGGACTATATAGCATTATAACCTGCTCAGGTTCCTTCCTTCCACAAAACATGCCTTCCTCAGGCTTCGCCCTAAATCTCCAGGAATTTCCCAATCCAGATTCTTTGCTAATCCCCAAATTCTTTGCAAATCCTGTTAGATACTCGTGACAGAAGAAGAAATGGCCTCTGAAATGGCCTTTAACAAAAGTCTTTTGTTAAACTTTTTTGGTCCCACACAGTTTTCTTTCGCTTCGAATGAGTTTTCATTAAACCTTCCTGCACCCATTTTAGATTGAGTTTTTTGTTTTAAGCTTCAGTTATTTTAGTTTATTTTCATTCAGGAATGCTGTAAAAACTTTTAAGAATGGCGGCAAACCTATTCGAATGGCATACATGTAATTTTACATTTTTCTAGCTTTATTTTTTGTACAGTTTTTTCTTCCTTCGTGCTAGCTTCTTATGTACCAACCCACATTTTTGGGCTCTGATGTCAGGATGAGCAGGAACACATCTAAAAGAGCAAAACATATCTATCCCCAGCATTTGGTTGTGCATTCTCACAAACAATCTAGTATTGCTCATTCCAGACATACCAACCTCCTTCAACTTTACATGTTGTGAACCTACACTAGTCTTCACTGTTTTATTTTATTTTATTTATTATTAATCTTATCTACCGCCCCTCCCCCAAAGGGCTCTGGGTGGTGCACAACATGAAATACAACAACAAAACAGATGGAGAACATAAACAGAATACAAATTATAAATAACTAATACAGGCTCCATTAACCATAAATGCTAAAACCCCTTAAAATACAGCGTTCAATACAAAATATAGAATAATTATTATCGGCGTCCAGCATTACTTCGTGAAGACTGATAAATAGCATTATTTGTTTCCGAGGCAGCATGCTGCTGTACTGATGTGACATGCAAGTTCAGCCTTTCTGACAAGAGCCATAAAGCCAAATCAGATAGGGAGAGCTTCTACTAACATAAACAATGGGCAGGGATGAAATCTAAGACATCCCTATTCCCGGAAGCCTCCGGGAGTTTGTAGCAGAACAGGAAACAGAAATCCTTACCTGCTGATATTTTCTATGACCTGCAACCCATCGCACAGGAAACAATGGCCGACTTTCTACAAGAGATGACTGCAAAATCCTTCCAGATCAGACTTCATCTCTTCTCTGTCTCACTTCTCATACCAAAAACCAATCTGATTTCATCTGGTGATCATGATAATGTCAACCAATTCTGCATTCTCACTACCCACTTTTCTTCAGAGACTATAAGACTGTTCAAAGGATTACAAAACAAAATTTGAAAACCTTATGTATGAGCTCTGATGTAGGGATTATTTGATTCAGGGACTATTGGGAAGGGTTTTTGGTGTTTGACAGATATGGACACTGGTAAAATCCTGCATCATTTGAGATTACTGGGTATACATTTCTATGATTCAGGAATTACTGGAAAAATGAACCAATATAATTTAAGGATATGAGAAGCTACGGTCCACACTGCTCCTATACCATTCCTAACTTGAAAACTTATGACAATGCTTTAAGCATCATAAAGAAAACTATTCGTTCCACTAAGCATGTAGCATAAAAGTCACCATCTTATAACAACAGCTGTTGCCCAAACGATAGCTGCAGGCCATGAACCTCCTCATGTTCCAGAGCTGAATAATTACTAATCTGCTGATCGACAAAGTTATTGGAATTTATTTGGAACTTTAGGGAAGAAAGATTACTCTAAGAAACAGGCAAACCAACCCATATACATAAACCTTAGTACTGACTGCTTTGTTGATTGTGAACTGCAGGTTTTTAATTTAAAAACGGAATCAGGGAATGTCGATCAGTCCACACAAACGGTGAGGCTTACAATATTGCAGTAACTTCGTCTTGGCAGTCGATGAAACCACAGAAGCCATGTTTGAAATTTTTAACATGCCATCTTTTATAACTGTCATTCAGTGGATCAGGGAGAGTTTGATCACAACAGAATCTTTAATGAGAGGGTACTACTGTAGATATGGAGATATGTTAATTCAATAGAAGACTATTCAGTCTTTTGTGGAACTAAACATAGCCGTACTATTTAACGATACAAATGCTAGAATATTTGAAACTGAACACACAATTAACTGTCCTGCCCGTCGTCGCAAGATCCTCTCATCGCAGATCAAAATGCAGCTTTCATCATTCCTACAGATGATCAAGAGCTGTTTCTTTAACTGAACTACTGAAAACCAAGCCTCGTTCATAATTTTCCACAGTACTATGAACTTTATCATTTTACACTGCAGGATCAATGACTATTATGTCACCCCATGTTCAACAAAACGTGTTATTTCTGTGTTACTGTTACATTCCCACAGGACCAGAATCACCAGTTATCTCTTTTTAGAGAAAGTATTCATCTTTCTTCACAAATGATCACTCCCAGTTCTCTCCATAGGTTTACACATTAGTCTGGGGAACTTTAGCCCACTTATGCAGGATAGGTGAACTGCCTATGTGAGGAGTAAATTCAGGGCCAGAAGCTTGTTTAATCATCTTCTAAGACAGAGATGAGCTGGTGGAAACCAATGAGTAGGGCAAGAATACTAACAAATCCTCTTTGGCCTAAATACAGCCAGACAACAGACCTTTCCGAACAGCAAATGTAAAGCGGGTTGCAGGAAGGATAAATGAACCAGTCGTAGCCCCGGGCCATTCACATGGCTGAGCATTCCATGATCAGTGAGTGCGCTGGCCAGGGCATGCACCTTCCCCCCCCCCCCCACCTCCCTCCGCTGTGTAGCTATGAAGGCTGGCAGACATGGACCTCCATAGCTATGCAGGAGAGGCGGGGACTGGGGAAAAACGGGAAGTGCAGCCAAGTAACATGCTCCCCGGGGCAGCCGTTTGCTCGGTCACAGATGCAATCCATGTTATATATAAACCTTTAATGGCATAATTAAAACAGCAGCAATATACCAGAAAAATGGCGACCTCAGTGTAATGATACAATCTCCAGTACAGTTATAACCGTTTGCTGATGACAGAGCACAAAAAAAAAAAAGTTAGGCCAGCGCGCTTGCCTAATATACTTCTGCAAGAACCACAATCCAACATCGCTACTCAACAATTGATAGATTATCATATTATCAATGGGGGGGTTTTAACCACGCAGGTTGTAGATATTTATTCCTGGCTAAACTGTGTAACGGGCAGTGTAATATCACGTGTTGGATTGATTCTTCGCAAGCTGAACTGCAGGGACAAAATCTTTCATTAAAAGGCACTTTCTGTATTCTGCCCTGAGTGGTAGCTGAAGGGAGAATATTGCACCTGGCAAAGGAGTCAGGGCTCCGGCTACAAGTCGCAATTTGGGTTCTAAGACCAAATGGAAATACTTGGCCATGGTATAGGGTTTTAATGGTATACCCAAGTGCAAGGGAGAGCAGCGTTAAAACAAAAGAATCGCAGATCGATAAAAGCAGATCGATAAAAGCCGAGTTTTTTTTGGGGGGGGGATGCAGAGCGGACTCAGGAGTGGGATCTGTGCGAAATTCCCCTCCCCCACGCACAGGTTTTATTCTGTGGCTAGCCCATGTTTATTGGCCCATGCGGAAGGGGCCCATGTGTACCAGACATGACACATTCAGGCCTATGGAGGAGGCTCTGTGTAGATTCGGCTGACAGATGCATTATCTGCCCAGTTTAGTCAATGATTAGGCTCTCCAGAGTCATATAAGGCGTGTAAAGCCTCACCCATTCTCTACAAAACATTTTTTTTAAAATGGCTCAGAATTAAGTCTTTTTAAAAAGGTCAAGCAGTTCCTAAACGTTTGGGCAATTCTCTTTCAAGATAGCTCTCACAAGTGGGTTCTCCAATCAGATTCTGTATCACTAAAGGGATATTACAAGCCCCAAATAGAAACAGTTTTGTGCTGTAATAATCATAGCCCAGTTTTAAAATTTGCCCCAGGGTCAGTTTTTTTTAACTTAAGAGAAATTACACTTCTAGAGACAATTATGAGGTTAAGTCTGTTTCTCTTTCTGTAGATTTTTACAATGTAGATCTGTTTGGGACTTACATTGTAAAAATCTACAGAAAGAGATCTGCTAGCAAACTTAGGCCCCAAGTGAATGGCACCAGGCGGAAGCCGGTGTTTTCCCCGCGCCGCTTTTTCCCCACTCTTACTCGGCTGCCGTCACTGTACAGAGGCCAGGGGACACGCCTCCTGGCCTCCGTCCCTGGAGGTGTCACCATGGCCATGGGGGCGTGTCCCCTGGCCTCTGTACAGCGACAGCAGCTGAGAGAAGGAGAAGAAGAGTTTGAATTTATATCCCCCATTTCTCTCCTGTAGGAGGCTCAAATGGGCTTACAATCTCCTTGCCCTTCCCCCCTCACAACAAACACCTTGTGAGGTGTGTGCAGCTGAGAGAGCTCCGAAAAGCTGTGACTAGCCCAAGGTCACCCAGCTGGCGTGTGTAGGAGTGCACAGGCTAATCTGAATTCCCTAGATAAGCCTCCACAGCTCAAGCGGCAGAGCGGGGAATCAAACCCCGTTCCTCCAGATTAGAATGAACCTGCTCTTAACCACTACGCCACTGCTGCTCCTCTTGTCTGGCTGTATTTAGGTAAGAGGGGGGAAAAGTGGCGGCCCCATGCGAAGACGGCCCTGCGGACGAGTGGGTTGCCGGGGCCATTCTCAGAACGACGTGTGAATGGCCCAGGGGGGTGCACCAACTGGAACTATGTTGGTGCACCCCCGCTCGCCCACCCGTGCAGAAAGCGTCTTAGCCTTACCAAGAGCTACCTTCAGGACAGCAGGTTGCATTCAACCACACTGTCCCCCCAAATGAATTGTATTTTCATTCGGTGAAGAGGCTGCTGGTGGTGGTATTTTAACCAATTCTTCTGAGCTGTTCCTTGAAAGTCCAACGAGGAACAAAAATTTCAGGGGGATGCAGCAGGAATAGGAAAGTCCTCCTACCTAGTGTCCATAAATGGTTAGAGACACTCCATTCATTTTGATATACATTTGTTGAACAGTCATTCTCCAAAAACAAGGGAATGGCTCCAACAAAGAGACATTATTCTATGTAACCTTCAGTTAGCTGCCCAAACTACAGATTACCTGGTTTGTTCCTCAAAGGCAAGTGGCTTCTCCTTCAGACCCTACACCAGCGACTCCTACCAAACTGCTGGGTTGCTGTGCCAGCGAATTCAGTCCATATCTTGCTGCAGACCAAATTCAGCTTTCATACTTAATATTAGTCTCTTTGAAGTTGCCCCCCACCCAATCCTCACCATTGACCTATAGCCCCATCTAAAGGGAGCAGCGGAGCAGCCGTGCTGGTGAATTCACCCTCTCCAGGGCATTTACCCTGCCAGAGGGGCAAAACTGTAGCCATGCAGCCACAGCAGTCCTCCCTCAGCAGCGGGAAGGGGCATAGGACACTGCACTTCCGCTGCCATACCACCGGGAAGCCTCTTTGGGAGCAAGGGAGTGGCACCGGATTGACGGCAAGGCCGGCCACCCTCACTGTGGATTGGGCTGCCAGGCATGAATCTTGCGTATCTTTATAATTCAAATTAAAGGCAGAAACTGTCTATACGTGAAAACAGGGAAAAGGGGATCACAGAGTGAAACACAAGCCAGAAATGGCACACACCATGATTTTAAAAAACCACATTAGCAATTACTTACTACGCCAATGACTGAGCAAGCAACATACAGATGTCTACAAGGATTACAAAATGGGGCCAAATAGCAAATAGCCAAAATGTTATCAACAATGTTTACTGTCATAAGACAAAATATTTGCAGTAATAGGTACAGGAATCTGGAAGTAATTCTGTTTTGAAAATCTTCATCAGCTGAAGTTTAATTCTTGATATACTGGGGGACTGCCCTAAGAAGTAAAAAGTGAGTTCTACTAGACAATCACTTAGGAAGATTAGATAACAAGCAGGATAACAGATTTAGGAAGAGCTTGGCAAATGCTTTGTTTTACTACTGCAAACACTATTGTTAACATTTTGGCTATTTATTATTTGGGCCCATTTTGTAGTTCTTGTGGAATTTCTATGTTACTTGTTCAATTTTTGGTGTTCTCTCTCTCTCTCTCTTTCTCTCTATTTATCTATTTATCTATCTATCAAATCACAATATACTGTACTTCTGGATAATACATGAAAATAAACAGAATCAAGTGGTGACAGACCTTGAAAGGAATAAGGAAAAGCAGCAATAGAGATCAAAATTAGAAACCCATGATGAGACAGGTTGCTGTATCACTGAAGAAAAGGTTCAGACTGAAAACTGGCTGAAATTCCAAGGACCAGCAAGGAGAAAACAAGCTAGGTCCAAAGATAGGATGGAATACGAATCACAGTGAGATTCTGTGCTGTACAGATGGATGTGCTTGGTAGAATCCAAAATGTACTTAGCAACTTCAAATGCATACACAGTCCACTCACCTGCAAAAAAGGTCCGTAGCAATTCATTAGTACACACAGATGCCATGACTGCGACTCATGAAAGAGTTCGAGTCACATGACTTCTAATCAGAGGAGACAGTTGTGCTTTAAAAAAAACAACCCCTACACCTATTTAACCTGCAATTATGGTCACTGTAACAGTACAATGAGCTCCTGAAATTAGCCATACATCTTGACTTGTACTTTCACTGTAGATGGCTGCACAAAATTGGTCCTTGCTGGGACAATTTAGAAACCCATTGTGGAAAATGAAAATCCACCGTCCGTGCCAAAGGGCTGCTGGTAGTCAGATTCAGACAAAAAGGAGAAAATGAGATCTGGGAGAGACAGCATATTAATGAGGCAGCATTTAGACAACTGGAGAAAGGCTTATGGGAGAGGAAGAAAAGTTCATTCTTAAACTGTCTAAGTGAATAGAAGTAAAGCTCAGGCTGCACCAGCAGCTCCTGCAACCCCAAATCCAGCCAATTCAAGTGTGTAATTACAACTGCCTTATATTTTGTGCCCAGCCCAGTGTTTGAGGCAACGAGGCAAACCGCTTGCGGTTCCACTGAATTGTTGCTCCTGTCACTGATTATGTTAATATGCTTTTCTCTCCAGCAAGATTTGCAGCTGCTGCAATCGTCTCAAAAGAATTAAAGCATAGCATTAAAACGATTCCACTCCTTCAAGTATGAATTTAAGTATGCAGGCTCAGGCCTAACAGTTTTGAATTTTTTATTATTCCAGATGTCTATCTTGCTACTTCCGCAGGCTTGGGCCAAGATTCAGAAGCTTCTGAGTCGGTGGGGCATGGAGGTTGGAAAGTCAAACCAGGACCTGGGATACCCACCAGGTTTGAATCCCTTCTCTGCCATGGAAGCTTACTAGGGGATGATGGGCCACTCTCTTGGGTCAGTCTAACCTACATTACAGGCTTTGAGGAGGATAAAATGGAGATAGGAGAATGGTGTAAAGTATTTTGAGTGCATATTGGACAGAAAGACCGAGTATAAATTAAGTAAGAAATTTAACCTTGGGAAAATAGAGGTGCTCTTGGTAAGCAGGAAAAAAATCTAGTTCTTGCCTCCCAGGTAGGTGGTGGGAAATACCCGGGAAGATGTTCTCCTCGCTAAGTGGGAGACTGTTCCTAATCAGCACGTGACACACTTGTTGATGACAGCTGCTGCTAAAACAACAACAGTGGCGTAAATGCAGAGCAACAAACTTCTCACTCCCACTCGCTTGAGAGCCTGCGTGGTGTAGTGGTTAAGAGCAGGTGGATTCTAATCTGGAGAACTGGGCTTGATTCCCCACTCCTCCATCTGAGTGGCAGAGGCTTATCTGGTGAACCAGATGTGTTTTTGCACTCCTACATTCCTCCTGGGTGACCTGGGGCTAGTCGCAGTTCTTCGGAACTCTCTCAGCTGCACCTACCTCACAAGGTCTCTGTTTTGGGGAGAGGAAGGGAAAGGAGCTTGTAAGCCACCTTGAGTCTCCTTACAGGAGAAAAAGGTGGGGTATAAATCCAAACTCTTCTTCTTCCTTCACTGCATACAAACGTCTTTACTGCTATGTGGCTGCATGTTTGAAACAAGTTAGACCTCCCCCTCAAGACAGATCACAGCACTCAAAAATTCCTGAACCTCTCAGCACACGTGACCTTTAATAAAGCTAAAGTAATTCTTGGCGGCTCCAGCTGGCACTTGCTCTCTTACAAACGACAAATCATTTTGGCGGCTAAAAAGGAGAGGGACTGCGAGCGCATTACAATCTTGATCAAATGTGGTAATGTACATACTAGGAAATCTTCATTGCCTTTTTATTAAATTTTATGGCTAGAGACCTGACTGACTTCTGATTTTTTTTTCTTGGCTGCAACTCTAAGCAGTTGTTTAATATTTAATACTAATAGCGCCACTTGAGATCAGCACCATCCTAAATCTGCAAACTCACACTCTAAACAGAGCAAGTTTAGTATTCTTGAAAAAACTAGAAGGGGAGGGGAAATACAAGAGACACAGAGAAAACACTACACTCTAAAGCATAGACGTACCCTTCTGCATACAGTAAATCTCTAGATTTACATGTGGCCGCATACATAACAGCGTGCCTATGTAAGCAGGCCAGAAACAAAGAGGTACAACGGAATAAGGGATGGGTTTGTTTACTTGCTCTCAACTTTGTGGGGCATTTATTGTTGTATACTATATAACAGTTCTTGTAATCTACAAAATCAAGGTCATCCTAGTACAGTTCTTTTTAGAAGAGCATGAACATCTATTAGCATTGTCAACCCCCTCGGATCGAAATGACGATGCAGGAACGTAAAGGGCTTCAGCCTTCTTTCCTGTCCATTTTCTAAGCCTGAAACAGTCCAGATTTCATAGGACTGAACTGGAACTGGCGGAGGGGGAGAATTTTGCAAGCATTTTCTCCCCTCCCCTAAGAACCCTTTGTTTTAGTGGCCAGAAGCTGGGAGGCACGGCAGAGAAATGGGATGATCCAGCTCTTAGGTAGCCTGCACACACATATATACACGTCATCTCAGCATTTAAGAAAGGATAGTGATTCAAAGCAAGCGCAGCCCTAATGCGCTACTGCGTCCACATGTTTTGTTTGGTTCAATTAGCTCTACAATCGCTCTGTATTACCACTGGTTGCCGACAGAGACGTCACGACATAGACAAAAAATGATGGGCTGTATGATGAAATAAGTATGACTTAGGGTTGCCAGCTTCGGGTTGGGAAATATCTTGAGATTCTGAGAAGAAGAAGAGTTGGATTTATATCCCCCCTTTCTCTCCTGTAGGAGACTCAAAGGAGCTTACAAACTCCTTCCCCCCTCACAACAAACACCCTGTGAGGTGGGTGGGACTGAGAGAGCTCCGAAGAACTGTGACTAGTCCAAGGTCACCCAGCTGGCGTGTGTGGGAGTGCACAGCAGAGGCGTAGAAGGGCCAGAGTGCGCCCAGTGCGCACTCTGAAGCTTTTCGCCTCACCAGCCAGCTGGGCGCCCCCCTACAGGCGCTGGCCATGCCCCCCCACTCCCATTCTTTCATCTTCCCACTTAATTTTTTTTAGGAAAACCGAGCAGGCTGGAGAACAGGCCTTCCTGAGAAATGTAGTTCCCACCAGAACAGGAAGGCCTGTTCTGCAGCCTGCTTGGTTTCCTAAAGTAAGTGTGGGGGGGGGGGGCACCACAGGGGGGCTGCTGTGGGGGGAATCACGCCAGCTCCCACAGCGGCGGCACTCTCACTTCATCTCACTTACTTTAGAAAATGATAGGCTTAAGAACGGAGCCTTCCTGTTCTGGTGGGAACTACATTTCCCAGGGTCTCCTGGGAAATGTAGTTCCCACCCGAACAGGAAGGCCTGTTCTCCAGCCTGTTCAGTTTTCTAAAGTAAGTTTGGGGCGGGGGGGGGGGGTGCCGCGGGGGGGCGAGGGGGGGGTCTGGGGGGATTTTGCACCCTCCCATGTGACCCAAATTCGTGCGCCTGGTGCTTTGCACCCTCCCCCTGCCCCTGGGAGCTTTGCCGCTGGTGCATAGGCCAATCTGAGTTCCCCAGATAAGCCTCCACAGCTCAAGCGGCAGAGCAGGGAATCAAACCCGGTTCCTCCAGATTAGAGTATACTGCTCTTAACCACTACACTACTGCTGCTCCTGGGGGTGGAAATCAGGGGGTGGAGAGGTCTTGGGAGGCATGTCCCCAGTAGGACATAAGAGTCCATCCTCCAAAGCAGCTATCCTCCAAATACCATGGAGCAGGGGTGCTTCAGATGTTCATGGCCATGCCAGCAGGGGCTGGTGGGAATTGTAGTCCATGAACATCTGAAGCACCAGAGTTGGACACCCCTGCCATAGAGTCCATTCTCCAAAGCAGCCATTTTCTCCAGGGGAACTGATCGCTGTCGCCTGGAGATCAGTTCTAATTCAGGGAGCTCTTCAGGCTCTGTTTGGAGGTGGGCAACCCTACTAGAACAATAGAGTATTTTGAACTTTTTGAAACAGCATGAAAAGCACAGATGATCAGGACTGTTAACCAGCCCAAAATCAATAAGCGTCTGAAGACTCATCAAGGAAAATATTTTGGACTTTTCTCCCTCCCACAAAAAATATACTCGACCACTCTAGTATTTTCTCAAGTATTCTGACTGCGGCAATGGGTGATTATCTTTGCTACTTCTACATTATGTGGAAACTAAGCGCTGTGCTGAAGTTTTAATTTGTTTTTCATGTTAACCACGCCAGAATCATAGAAATCTAACATTTCATTATTTGTTTTAGGGACAGCACCATATAGATTACAATGCCCAGTGGAAAGATTTATTATAATTATGATTATTTTACATAAAATCAATCTGCAGAATAGACTCCTTTGATTTTCTGGAAAGAGCACCTTTGACATGTCATTCATGCAAGACAAATGGAATAATCATCAGAGGGAACAAGACATTTTCCTTATCTACACGGGGTTTGTTGCCCTTCCAAGCCTCTATGCAAGATCTTTCACAACTAGGACCTACATATCTAAAAGACAGGAGTGTTGTGGGGTTTCCAGGCTGTGTGGTCGTATGGCATGCTACTGAAACACGGCCATAGAGCCCGGAAACCCCACAACACTCCAGTGATTTGGGCCATGAAAGCCTTCAACAATATATCTAAAAGACCTTCCCATATGTCCTTATGACCCAACTACAGGCTTCATTGCTGTCCTATTGGTTGCTCCCCCTTTAGAGAGCCTGTGTTTTTTTCTGCAGTAACTCCCATCCTATGTAACGGGTTCCCTGACGATGGAGCAGGAACAGTTAGACGTATTTTAGGAGGCACTGTGAAGTATTTTCATTTGTTAGGACTTTAATGGTATATCAGCTGCAGGAATTTTCTTGGGAAGGGAGAGCTAATTAGGGGTTTGCAGTACATTTTAAAATTTGTAATTATAACTTGCCTCCGGCCACAAGGATAAAAACAGGGCATAAATATTCTAATAGATCAGGGGGAAATCTAGTGGCAAGATGACACGATGAAGCCTTTTTAGAAGCCCCTAATTAGAGCACTGTCAAGTTTTGTCAGGTTTGGGTCTGAGTCTGGAGCAGTCTCAATCTCAAGGGTTTCTTTTATCACGCAACTGCCACCAGGAGAGCCTCAGAACAAGGAAAGAACACCTTTGCCCAACCAGCTACCTATTCCACCTGCTGGGGAGCGGGTCTGGCTCTTCTTCCCTGGCTGCCCCAGGGCACGTCTTTCAAATGCCCCTCCAAGAGGGACAAGCCCAGGCTCAGCCAATCCTTCCTCTGAAACCCAGTTCTGAAAACTGATCGTTCCCTGGGCCAATGGATTCCTGCCCTGGGTTGCTTTTGTAATTTTGTGAGCTGCTTTGAGCAATCATATAGTTACAATGATTTGTATATAGATGTAATATGCAGTACATTAAAAGCTGTGTAATATGCAGTGTAATATAGCTGTGTAATATGCAGTACATTATAGCTGTGTATGTGCAGTACATTAAAACACAAAAATGGACTGCCAGTGAGGCCCTAAAAAGTCAGTATCAGCCCAGTAAATATTGAAGAAGAAATGTCACAGGGAAGAGGACCAAAATGCTAGGACAAAGCAACAAATGAGGCAATGGATGGATGGATTGATGACTAAGCATTTTATGTTACTGTAAAAAAAATACCTCCCTGCAGCCCCCCAATCCTTGACACTGAAAAGGGACACTGCTCTGGCTGGAGAGTCTCAGATCAGAGCTATGCAATAGATGAAGTCACTCTCTTTCTCTCAATACCATTTCTTTGAAAATGTAACTGATTAGTCAACCAACCCAAAAGGGTTTAGTTGAAACATACATACAATAGACTCAATTACTGTTGGAGATAAATTAAGCTCCTCAGAAAAAGTACAACAGCTTGTAGCTACGCTCACAATCCAGTTTAAGATTTACACATTGAAACTGTGTAAACACTGAAAACAAAGGTCTTTTGTTATTCCTAGAAAACATTTCTGCCTTAACGGGTGATAAGCCAACAGAAGATACCTATTTTTATATTGTGCTGAACTCCATCTGAGAAGAGATAATCTGTTCAGTTTAAGAGCACATCCTTAACTTTTGGCAACCACCAGAAATATATTGTAGCAGTTCAAGCAAGGAATGGTTCATATAAACCATGAAAACAGACTCTAATATAAAAAAAGAGGAAACACTCAGAAATGGTTCCTTACGTGCTCTCGCAGAACCTTCTGAGAGTGCTTGGCCTTTCCTGATTGCGTCTCTGTCGAAACCAACGCTGAATATTGCGTACATCCCAGTCCAGCTGTTTGGATAGCCCTTCTAGTCTCTTCTCATCTGGATGCTACCAAAAATTATCAAGAAGTTATTCTTGTGCTTACATGTCATTAAGAGGCAGTATGTGAATATCAGATTTTTACAGCTGATCATATTGTAATCAAGTAAATGAATGTCCACCTAAATTCAAGATTGAAAACAGAGTTCCTTTTAGTTGCTAAAAGGCTAGCTCCTCAGCCTCTGTTCCCCGTATGTGAAAGATCACTACTCTTAACAACCCACACCTAAATACATTGGCCAGTATTGTATTACTACACTACTTAAAGTTTGAAGGCGCCCTTTGATTTAAATGGCTCATTTGAAGAAGGTAGAATATTTGGACATAATGGTAGCCATTGTAGTGTAGAAGTTCAAGTGCCAGACTAAAATTTGGGAGGTTCTGGTTCAAACGCCTGCTCTGCCACGGCCGCCTGCTGGTTAATCTTAAACCAGCCACACACTCTCAGCCTATTCTCTCCCACAAGTTTGTAATATGGATAAAATGAGGAACAGCAAATGATGTAAGTTGATTTGTATCCCAGTTAGGGATAGCCAAACAAAAATAAATAAACAATTAAACAACCCCCACCAAAATAAAGATAGCTCTTCCAAACAACTTCAGGATGTAGTGTACAATAGAATCTACTATTGTTCTTCGTTTTTAATGGGTCGACACAGCAACCTACCATTTTTTTTGCACTGGAACCAAACCACATAGCATGGTAATTATATGTCACTTCAGAGTCTGGAGGGCAAGAGGCAGAGGTCGGTTTTGGCTATTATGGAAAAGACACTGAGTTCATAATGGAAAGTTCTTGAACTTTTCTGAAATTAGCGCCTATGATAACTTAGAGCAAAGTTTAGAAAGCAGCCTTATAGCTTATGACTTACCAAAACGAATATAGTCCCCCTCCCACACAATTTCATGGCCAATTAGCTGTTCCACATCCTTCCTGTTTTTTGCATTTTTAGGCACACACCAACAGAAGAGGTTTAAAAGCCCCTAGTGCAGGCGTGTCAAACATGCAGTTCAGCAGCCAGATTCAGTCCCTTGAGGGGACTTATTAGGCTTGCGAGCCGGCTGAGACAACCCCCCCCGCCCCAGAACAGGACGGAGGAGAGGTGGGTGGGTTCCTCAGCTGGATTACTGTTAGGTCTTGAATCTTGAAGCAATAAATGGACTCTGTATTGTTGATAAGTAGTGTTTATTGGTAGGCATCGAAGAACCCAGCTTGACAAAGCCAAGCTTTTGTTATCCCCTTTATTCCGATGTTAGTCCACCCCTCCCATTTTCCCAAGGAATGTGAGAAAGAGTTAGTTTGGAGCTGAGGCACCCCAAGGTCGGCGACAGACAGAGAGAGCCACCTGGCATCCTGCCCCAACAAGATAATGGAAACAATCCCGGTTCTCATGAGACCAAAGCGTCAGGGGAAAGTCTAGTTATCTACTCAGTGTGTGAAGCCATAAAGAAAAGATCAAGGAAAGAATGCCCAATTGTTCTCTTCCTGTTACTAGGAGGCAGGACTTCTCTGAACTTTTTACTTCACTTCCTCCCTGTAATGGTCACTTCCTTCCGTTGACAGTTACAGATTGACCACGCAGAACATAGAGGAAAGACATGTATACACTCCCACATAACAAACCACAGAGCAGAAAAAACTGAGTGACAAAAACAACAGTTGAAAAACAACCTGCATGACTGAAAAACATCCTAACATGAATTATCCAGAAATGTGCAATACTAACAACTCAGAACTTTTAACTAGTAGTCTAATAAAAACCAGCTGAATAACTAAGGATTAATGCACATCTCAGAGTATCTAGATTCCCTCTCCTCGCCTTCCAGGGAGAAGTGCCTCTCATATGGCAACAGTGGACCGTTCTTCTGAAGGCGGAGGGAATCTGGATGGGACCTAACAAAGCAGTGCCCCCCTCTCTTCGGGCGGGCTTATTGGTCTCCGTAAATGTGTCGAAACACTCTAGATCAAAAAATCATTCCGGAGGCTGCCCAGGATTGGATCTTGTAGTGTCGCACGAATGAGGATGATAATGACCAAACTGTGGCTTTACAGATGTCTTCAATAGACACTCATTGTCTGAGTGCGGCGTTGGTTGCTGCACTCCGAATCGAATGGGCTGAAATACCTGATGGGATGGAAAGACTGGTATTTTTATAAGCCTCAGCTATGCATAGTTTTAGTGCTGAGCTGATGGCTGCAGTAGACATTAGTTGACCCAATTTGGGGTATGAGATATTGATGAACATACTATTTGTCCGTCTAAATTGTTTGATACGTTCGATGTAGACCTTTAAGGCTCTGCGAACGCCTAATTTGTGCCAAATCTTTTCGTTTCCCCCCATTGGCTTAGGGAAGAAGGTGGGAAGAACAATTTCTTGATTTAAGTGAAAGGTTGAGCAAACCTTAGGTCTAAAAGTTGGATCAGTGCACAAAATGACCTTATCAGGGTGAAAAGAGCACATTCAACACTCGCAGGCCTGAAAAGTCCTCTCAAGGCAGCCACTCCACCCCAATGCAGGCTCACCAGCCCAGGCACATCCCCACAGTGCTGTTTTGGGGCCAGCCATGGCAGCCTCCCCCACCCCTCCACACCCAACCTAGCCTGAACTGGCCCAACCCAATCACATTTATGTCACATCCAACCCTTGAAACAAATGAGTTTGACACCCATACCCTAGTGGGTCACCTCGGCTTGCTAAGTCACAAATTCCAAATTTGCCAAACCCAAGGCAAACCGGCATAAAAGCGTACAATCAACAACTGATTTCCTAGGGAGACAGACAGCAACAGAAACAGATGCAAGCAGCCCTTGCTCCGGGAAGAAAGGCAAAAGAAAGGGTTGTCCCTAATTTTCTCCTTCCCTCTGTCAGATATACCCACTCTCAAATGCCAAGCTTTTAAAAAGCTAAATGCAGTTCTACCAGTCTACATTCTTGCCATCGAATCAGAAGGCTCTGACATGTATACAGAGAAGGACAACCTATGCTTGATATGGGAAGATGCCTGGTTGTTCAAAGATAGTTTGTCCAAGATGCTGACCCTGTACACATGAAGCTGCCTCATACGGAGCCAGACTACATTTCTGCTAAGGCTAGGGTTATCTGATCTGACTGGCAGTGGCTTTCTAAGGTCTCAGGTAGAAGTATTGCACATTACCTTGAGATCCTTTAACTGGAACCTGGGCAAAATAAGACACTCTAGCTCTGGGCCACCACAGCACCCTACAGATGTCATTTGCAGAAAACAAAACCTCAGAACAGCAGTTTCAGTGTCTCCTCTGCAGTTCACCAACATGCACCATAACATCTTCAAAGCCAACAGCTGCCGCTATAAAAAGATCAGGCAAGGCATGCCTCGATCGGTGCATTTTGCAGTATATTTTAATGCAAACCTCCTTGGCCCAGGGGAATTCAAAAGCTTTGTGCAAAATAGTAGACTTAGGCACTCATCACTATAGATTCTAGTGTTAGACCTGCCAATCATCAGAATAATACAGGTAGCTTGTACCAGTCACCTGGCTCTTAAGAATAATTTATATATAAGACCCTATGCAACCGAAACCATCAGAAAGTAATGCAACCAACAGCACAACGCTACATATCAGTGCTGCAATGGCAAAGTGTATTGTGCAATATTCCAAATTATTTTACTATCACCAAAAGTGCTATTCTACATAATAGTCTATATCTAAACAACAGACTCTTCTCTAATAAAATTTAAATCAATACTGGCAACATATATATCATCTATTACAATTACATTTATGTAACAGTATAGTTTGGCTCAGTCCAAAAAGGATTTGCTATGCGTTTCCCTTCCAGTCACATGAATTAATGAATAAGTATTACACAAGTCAAATTTAGTATATGAAACTAACGTACGACTTGTTTCACAGGTCTTTTGCGGTTAACGGAATGCTTCCATTGCAGCACTGATACGCAGCGTTGTGTTGTTGATGGCATTACTTTCTTAAGAGTAACTGGCACACACTAACATTAATGGCTTCCACAGCTCTGAGGTTCATGCTGAAATTCTTGTAACAGAGCTAGATCAGAAAGTAAAAGCAACACACAGAGTTCATTCCTGGTGGATTTCCACTGCATGTTTCCTGCAGCCATTTTTATACGCTTTGCTCAGTTACGTTTCAATGAGTTCCTTCATTCCAGTCAAGCAAATAAAAATAGCCAAAGAATAAGGCAGGACATCTTATGTTGACACGTGGATAAGAGCTTGCATTGGAAAGAAAGGTCTCATGAACATATTGAAAGATAGGGCTTTTAAAAATATATATTATTTTGGACAATCGCACATGAATTAGCTGCAGTTACAAATTCTGTAGAACAAATCCCACTTAAGACTGAACTATGGAATAAACTTTCTATAGCCGTGCAACTCTAACAACTTGTCTCAAAACAGACGTTGTTCTAAGTGTTAGTTCCCCAGAGAGGCATCCACTCCTGAAACACTTTGCACCCTGATCTTGTCAGATCTCAGAAGTTAAGCAGGGTCATTCCTGGATAATACTTGTATGGCAGACCAGCAAGGAATACCAGGGTTGCTATGCAGAGGAAGGCAATAGCAAACCACCTCTCTTACTCCTGCTTTCAAAACCTACTAGGTTGCAATAAGTCAGCAGTGATGGCACTTTTCACTTACATATCACCACCACCACCTATGCAATTTCTTCATCACAGTATACCTTCTCTTGCAAAAGAGTTTTCTTTCTAAGAATTCTAACGTAGTATTAATTCATGGGAACATACTTTAAAGTTGGATACTGTGCAAACTACATTCCAAGCATGGAAATAAGTGGAGTTGCGATTATGACAGACTACAGTTTTTGTATTAAGCATGCAGAACTCTGACATGGCAGAAGTGCCCTAGAGAACAAAGTCTAGAGCAACAGGAGCCACATCAGTGGTTTCCAGCATGGTGACTATGGATGCCGTGGTGTTCACCAGTGTGTTTTCTGGAGTCCACTTGCTTCTCCCCCATAGCAAAGAGCCAGTCCTAGATTTCCTTTAATAGATAAATCCTGGAAAACTCTGGTGCTAAACTGTTTGCAGAGGAAAAGACTTCTGAATTTGAAGGTCAATCAACCATTTATTTACAGTCAATGACCGGTACAACAGAACAAAAGTACATCAATTTCACAGTACCATTAGCATAGACTATATGTGTACGAAAAAAAAACACCAGAAGAACTTCTCAATTTGTTTAGTCCAGATTCTCTAATTGGACATGGGAGTGAAACCTCTCATTACACCATGACTATCATTTTAATGTCACACCCACTAGGTCTTTCTTGCCAGTAAGCATCCATGAATCAGCCTGGAAGAATGCACATTCTGGGAAGTGTAGTTCCTCATGCTTCATACTGATTTTAGTAGCTATACTGTTCGAATGTCAACTCCACAAGAGCTGAGGAAAGCTCACCCAAGAGTGGACTCTTGAATCCATTTTGGTTTGCTGATCACTGGAAACAAGGAACAACTACTAACATCATAAAGAAAATATGAAATATCCTAAAAGGGTACCATACCTTTGTAATTGCAGTGAACACCTTTTCAAGGATAGCATTAGGCTGAGCTTTTTGTGGTCCGTTCGCTTGGACTTTTAAGGCTAAGGCACATGGTTTGGCAATGAACCTACAACAGCAAAGACAGAATAGCAGAATTATTAGATGTGAATAATAAAATATTCAAAACATCCCATTTTGCCCCAAAATTTACTGGTTAGAGATCATGAGAACGTTCTTTAAAATAAAACACATCTGCAGAAGAGGCTTTGCTGAAGAAGAATAGCATGATCTATGGTAGATCAAATATTACTCAGCAGTTTGAATAGCCCAGACAAACCTGAACTTGTTAGATCTGGTAGGGTAAGCCCTAGTTAGTGCTTGGAAGGGAGACCACCACGCGACACCAGGGTTGCTATGCAGAGAATGGCAATGGCAAACCACTTCTGTTTATCTCTTGCCTTGAAAATCCCACGGAACTGGAGTTACCAAGAGTCAATTCTTACTTAATTGTAATAATTATAGAGATTCTTCTTGCTGTCTCTCAGGGATCATTACACCCTACATGCATTCTACTGACCTCTTACAAGGGGATTTCCCCCCCAATATTACCTCCTCCTTATCTCCTTAAACTCAGAGTAGCTAACAGAACCAAAACAAGTTAAAAGGAAAAGAACAGTCCATTAACGAGACAGAAAATAGTTCATTAATGAGACAGTCCATTAACGAGACACATATTGGAAAAATGCATAGCTTACAGACGCGCCCAAAACCTGCCAAAAAAGTTTACTCTCTACAACTGCTCTCTGAAACAGAATTGTCCTACACGATTTCCCAGTTCCACCGCCTAAGGCAGGCTATTCCAAAGGCCCTTCTATGTTTGATATGTATACTGATTTATATCTAAGGTGGAGTCCGCACAACACAAATAGAAGGTAAACTGGGGTGCTGTGTGGTTTCCAGGCTGTATGGCAGTGTTCTAGCAGCATTCTAAAGGTAGGTAAACTGTTTTAGGACGTCATAAAAAGCATTTGGGGAAAGAACTTTGCATAGCTTTCTCCCTCAATATGAGTTCAGCCTGTTATATTCCTCTCAATCAAAAATCACTAAACTAGCCATATTCTTCCCGGATTGAGGACGATTCCTGCTTGCTAAGTGAACACCAGTGCTTTATTTCTCCAGCCCAAACTTCTCACTTTCATTTCTGCTGCTCACAGCCACCATTTTGTGTGCTGCAGCAGATTCTCTATGGAGATTCCCCACAGAGTTTTCCTCTGTGTGCTGCAAACGGATGAGCTGCACGCAGAGAAAACCTTCGTGGGGAATATCCATAGAGAATTTGCTGCCGCACACAAAATGGTGGGTGCCACTGTGAAACTGACAAGATTTCAGTGTAGAAAAAGATTAATGTTGGCTGACAACGCTTGTATTCTCCTCCACTGTGGGAACACAAAATGCAAAAACAGATCTTTGTATAATGTCCTAAAGATGTTATACCCCATGCTGAGCCCTTCGGGAATGAGTGGGGTATAAATATGATAAATAAATATTTATGCTGTGTGGAATCTACCTACATTTAGAATATTCCTTTGTACCACCTTTGATGCCAAAGAACTCATTAAGCTTAGTGAAATGAATTAACTTAACCAAATCTACTCTCATTTGGAAAACATTGTAACCTAGTTGGGGAATGAAACCAAGACCATAAATAAAAGCTCTACAATGTTCTATGGAAAGGCCTTTTGATGGCAAATTAACTATCAGGTTTTCTTCCTGCCTCTGTAGGACTAATAAAGGCAGTAATGGTGAAGTTGGACATCATTGGCAAGTTCCCTTTTCTATTTCAATTTTTTTCATTTAATATCTGTTTATCAGAATTTTTGCATATTGTTTTGTATATATACTTTGAATCCAATTTTTTAAAAAATTCTCAGCAATCCAGACATTTTAATCCAGACATTTTAAGACTCTTATCAAAAATTTCCAAGACACTTTATCAAAAGCCTTCTCTGCATCTAAAAACATAAAAACATTTTATTTTTTTAAATATATATTTTTTATTAATTTTGCATAATAAAATAGTTACAAATTCCACTTTTCCTAGTACAACTTAACAATACAGATTTCTTCTATAATAATTGTGGTACAGTCATAGATGAATCAGAGCTAGAGTTTAGATAGACCTAACTAAAGATATAGTGAGAATCCCAATCACCCCCCAAAAAGGAAAAAGAAAGGAGAAAAAAGAGGAAAGAAGAAATAAAGAGAAAGGAAAAAATAAAGAAAATGTATATATGTATGAAGTAAGAAAGGGAAAAAAATTATATATGGGACCTCCCCTTAGCCTTGTTTCTGTTAACTAATTACATAACTCGTATTTCTTGGAGTCTTATTTACATTAAACCAGTTAGAAATTATCCTCTATACTTATTTCCTTAAACTCTTATTTTCTTTAAATCAACACTGTAGATAAGTATTTATATTCTTGTATTCGTCTTGTATTCGTCTCTTGATTGAAGAAATCGCATCAACGGTTGCCATATCTCTATAAATTTTTTCATTGTATTGTTTTTAAGTACATTAGACAGTTTATCATAAGTTGCATATTCTATAAGTTGCGATAACCAGTCTTCCACTGTTGGAACTGTAGTCTTCTGCCATCTTTTAGCGAGTTGTATCCTTGTTGATACTAACATATACAGAATTAAGGATTCAATATTTTTACTTTTTTCTGTTTCAAATATATTAAGAAGAAATAACTCTGGTTTAAATACCAGATTCGTTCCTATTATTTTTTCCATTATCTTATGTATGTCCTTCCAGTAATTTTGGATAAGAGGACATGACCACCAGACATGTATAAAGGTTCCTTTTTGAGAATGGCACTTCCAACATTTATCTGGAGTTAACCCCATGCATATTTTAATAGCTTGCTAGGATATAAGTGCCATCTGTGAAACATTTTTAAGTAATTTTCTTGTAATCTTACTGCTTTAGTATATTTAATATTTTTTTCCAGGTTCTTTCCCATGTTTCAAGACTGATCTCTCTCTTCAAATCTAAGGCCCATTTAATCATGAAGTGCTTCACTTGCTCATCTACCATTTCTGTTTGAAGTGTATGTTTATACAGCTTCTTAATTATTCCTTTAGAAGTTTCTTTATATATTTTAATTAATATAGAATCTTTCAAATCAAAACCTTTTATTTTATCTATTTTAAATTTTTCCTTAAGTTGTTGAAATTGGAACCAATGGCATTCTTGTTTATTTATTTTAATTTCTTGTCTTTCTCGTAATGTAAATTTGCCTCCTATAAATTTGACTATTTCGCTGTATCTTATTATACTGCCTGGTTCTTCTACCTTCATCCTAATTGCTTCTAAAGGTGCTAACCAACCTGGAGTTGCATTAATATGTTTTCTTTTGTAATCTTCCCATATCCGGAAGATAGATTTCCTTATATAATGGTCCATAAAGATCTTATATTCTTTCCCTTGAGCGTACCAGATATAAAAATGCCAACCAAAAAAAAATCTATTCCTTCAAGATTGAGTAATTCACTGTCTTCCAGTAGGATCCATTCCCTAAACCACAACAATCCATCTGCTCTCAGTTTGGGAGTCCTAGGCCTCCTCTTTTTACATCATCACACAAAACCTTATAGCTTATTCTGGGTCTCCCCTTTCCCCAAATAAATTTGGATAAATCTTTTTTACAACCATTAAAAAAAATTTGTGTATTTCGATTGGAATTACCTGGAAAAGAAAGTTCATTTTCGCTAATACTGTCATCTTAATTAGAGCTATTTTCCCCATCAGTGATAGATTTAGATCTGACCATTTCTCTAATTTTTTCTTTATTTTTTTCCATTCATATTCGTAGTTGTTTTCAAATAGCAGAATATTATATTTTGACAGATTTATTCCTAAATATTTCACCTTGTTTACCATAGTAAATTTTAAATCCTTTTCTATTTCTTGAGATCGCTTTTGACTTATATTGAAATTCATCATTTTTGTTTTAGTTTCATTTACTTTAAGACCTGATTGCTCACTTAGCGTTTTAATCTCCGTCTTCAAAATTTCTATTGTTTTTGAAAAACATAAAAACATTTTATTCCGTTTTTGAATATTTAGTAAATATATTGAATAAATATATTCTCCTTCATTCATCTTTGAGGGACAAATCCTGTTTGGTCTTCATGGATATTTCTGGGATGTATCTTCTTAGTCTCTCAGCTAAAACAGTTGTGAACATTTTATAATCCACATTTAACAAAATTAACAAAATTAACAAATTTAACAAATTAACAAAGAAACTGATCTATATGGCAACATTAGTACTTCTGAGTTTGATTCCACAGAAGAATCGGCTATTACTTCTGGTGATGAGTCCCAAGAACACTGATATTTACATAGAGTTGCTAAACACCATATGCAGCAGGTTCTTCCTCAGTGTCTGTGATTTTCTAATGGACTCTGTTCGAATTATGAACGCCTTAATGGCCCTCCTAACGTCTAGTGTGTGCCAAGAGCGTTCTCTGGGGTGAGATGGACGTGGACAAAAAGAGGGCAGTACAATGTCCTGTTGCAGGTGAAAAGCGGAGGCCGCTTTAGGTTTAAAGGTAGGGTCCATTCTAAGAACCACTTTGTCATCATGGAATATACACAGGTTGGGGTCAATGGAGAGTGAGCTGAGTTCCGAGACCCTTCTGGCTGAGGTGATGGCTATCAGAAATAACCGGTGCCATTCGAGCCATCTCTCAGATTGATGCTTTGGATGGCCCAAAGGGTGACTTGGTGAGTGCCGAAGAACCGTAGTAGTCTCCAGGATGCATGGCGATTGTGTAGGGAGGCTTTCAGTACTGTTGACCCTTTGTGAAAACGATAACGTCCGTGACGTTTATGTTTTGCTGGATAACGCATGATGCCATCAGCCAGGCTGTCACCGCCCCGGAGGCTGTCATTTGTCTGGACTCAAAACCTTCCTGAAGGAAGCCTAAGACCCAAGATAAGGTGGATCTTCCGGGTCAATGTGTTTGTTCTGGCCCAACTGACGACCTCTTCCAGGTAATTATAGATTCTGATGGCGACCTGACCATTCAGATGCCATCAGGTGCCTCCCTGGGAGCAGCCTTTGTTGCCAGTTTTCTGACTCAACAACCAGACGGTCAGTTTGAGCCAGTCTAGCTGGGGATGCAGATTAGTCCTTTGATGAAGATCCCAAGAGACTGGAATCTGGTACCTTGGGGTCGGCGTAATAGTTCCGAATTATCGAGAACCAGGCCTCCGGTGGCCAGAGCGACAGTTGAGGCGTTTTGGTACTCTGATGATCGACACTTCATCAGCCCCGCCAGCATGGTCAATTGGCCATGCTGGCAGGCTGATGGAATTGTAGTCCATAACATCTGGAGTGCCAAAGGTTCGCCACCACTGCACTAAGATCACCAGCGCCCTCTCTGTCATGATCTTCCGGAGAATTTTGGGAATGATTGGAACAAGGAAGGCATACAGAGCTCCTTGGGCCACCGGACTGATAAGCATCATAATGCTAGGGGCCTTGTGATGGTAGGAATCGACAGAATTTGAACTTACGTTTCTGTGCCGTATTAACAGGTCCACTTTGTTCGCCGAACGACGCTCGGCGTCCTGAAAACTTCTCCTGTTCAGGGTCCACTCCGCTGGGGTAACGGCTTCTGTCGCTCAGCCAGTTCGGGCGCTGGAGGTTCAGAGATCCGATGTGTTCTGCCTGATGCTCTCGAACGTTGAGTTCCGCCATTCAATATCAGGAGGCCTCTTGGCCAGATCGAGGACTTGAGCTTCCCGGTTGTTGATATAAGACTTGCTGTGGTGTTGTCCTCATTCAAATTCAAGATGTGATGTTCCGCTATGAGGTGCTGAAAGCTGAAGAGCCAGAGGATAGCCTCACCTCCGTTAACGCTGGATTGGCAGTTTGATAGGTGTTGTTCCCACTTCTGCCTTGGGCATAATGTTGGTTGAGGCTTGCCCCCCAACCCCGGAGGCTACGTCCGCGAAGATCTGTAGCTGGTTGGGTACAGGTAAGGTTTGCCCTGGGTCAGGTTCTGTTGTTGAAGCCACCAACGGAGTTGTTGTTTGCGGACTGGCGGTACCATGATGGGATGGTCCCGCTTTTAGATGATGTCCCGCTGGAAGGGTCGAAGAATACGTGCTGGAGGGGACGCGCCAAGGGAATCGCCTCTACTGACCAGATCCATGGTCGCTGACATCGTACAAGGAGCTTGACTAGGAATAGTAAGGAGACTGTTCTGGGGAGCATAATAGAGGTGGTCATTTTTCGATTTTGATACCTTCTGGGAGAAAGAGGCATTGTTCCTGGAGTCTATTAGGCTCAAATGCAAGATTCGCTGAGTTGAGGAGAATGCTTTTCTCCCTTCGTTGATTAGGAACCCATGGTGCTGAAGGAAGGGTTTGCATCACAATCTCGAGGTCCTGTATGGCTTTGCTCCTCTCGACTTGGACCCCACTAGCAGGTCGCCCAGGTAATGGTGTATGTGAATACTCGCTGTCTTAAGCAAGGTGACTGGAGCCAGGAAGGACCTTTTGGAGAAAAAATGCGAGCTGAGGCAGTCCAAGGGAAGAGCCCTGAATTGGTAGTGTTGGTCCGCTATGGAGAATCTTAGGGAACTTCCTAAAAGCGAAGGCCTGATGGGAATGTGCAGATATGCTTCCCTGCCAGGTCCAGGGAAGTCATGAAGTTCCTGGTCTGAGTGCTCCGAGATGGTCCGGAGGGACTCCATCTTGAACCTTCGCTTGAGGAATTTGTTCAGGGTCCTGAGGGTTGAGGATTGCTCTCCAGTCCCCTCGGCTCTTTTGGGGGGGATGTGAAAAAAGGAGAGTAATGCCTGGAAATTCTGCTCGGGGAACCATCTCTATCGGTCTGATGATAGAGATGTTCCACCGGCCAGAAGGTTCGTATGGCCTTGTCTTTTGCTTTGGCTGAGGGGAAGGAAGAAATTTGGAGGGGAACCGGAATAAATTCCCATGGCGAGGCCTTGTGAAATGATCCCCGCCCAGGCTTGAGTGATCTTGATTCCATGCCTGTTGGAAGGAGGAAGGAGACGAATTTCCACGGGAGTGAGTCAGGACTTGGGGCACTGGCCGGTCCTATTTTGATTTGTCAACTTTGATCTGAAGTTCCCTCTTCGCCACTAAAGGAGTTAGATCCTCTGTTCGCCCAGGAAGGTTCTTGTCATACCTGGGGTCTATGTGAAGTCGATTCACATCTCTGAAGTCCTGGGAAGCCCATGGGGAACGAAAGGTGAGGGCCCTGGGACCACAGGATTGTTACCGTCCTATAGAGAAATTTGAAGGACCTTTTTTCTGTCCTTGGTGTCAACAAGGTTGCGCTGTAGATCCTCACCAAACAAGGATTTGCCTTGAATGAGTAGCTGGTAAGCGTCTTGAATGTGTATCGACCTGCCAAGATCTGACTCCATGCTGCGCGCCACCAATGAGGAGGCTAGCGACAACAAAGGATCACCGCGATCTAAGGTAGCATCGGCAATGAAGGCCAAGCGCTTCTGTTTTGATGCGGTCTAGTCCCTCTCTGGACAGCCACCAGTTCAGGTGGTAGGAGTTCTAGTCCGCTATTCAAACTAGAGAGCTCTCGCGACAGTCGATGCTGTGGTGGGCCTTGATGCAGGAAGGCAGAAATGGATTCATGGATCTTTCAGCATAGCATCCCACGCTTGTCCAGGGATCTCTGATGTCTTCAATTCTCCTTAACCAGTAGGCCTGCTGATTGATGGCCATAGCGCCTACCGCCGTGGGACTTCGAAGAATAGAGCGTCCACATACTCGTGCACAAATAATGCCTCTTTAACTGAGGCTAAGGTGGTTGTTTGTTAGCCGCTGGTGCTTCCTAATTCCTTCTAATCTTTTGATGAAGCATTCTGGGATGGGGAAAGTTAATTCAATTGTGGTCTTTCAGTTCCTGAGGCAGGGTACTTCCTTTGGGGGCATCCCCTAATGGGCGGGAGGAAGCTGCAGCCCTGGGGACCCGGGCATCTGCTGCGCCGTAGGTCCAAAGCAGAGATGTATTTTGGATATGAGGAAGCACTCTCATCTCAGCCGCCAATTCGGGGAGAATTGTCTGATAGTTGGCACTTCCTCTTCAGAGTCTGAAACACTGAGGGATCATCCCTCCTCTCCGCACTGTCTCTCTATCTCCAGGGAAATGGAGGTATCCAATGTCGGAGAAGGATCTGGATAGAGATCTAGGGCGTGGAGGATGGCTCCTCCTGGAAGATCTGGTCTACCAGAAGTAGCCCAGGAGAAAATTTTCCAGAGCTGGCAATGGGAGCCAGGGTAAACCCCCCAGACCCATGCACGCAGGCTGGTGGCCCTGGGATGGACAGGGTGGAAGAGGGCAAGCTCCCCAGCCCCGTGAACTGCAGTTTGTCTTCAATTGCCTTGTTGAGGCAGAAATTCGGCAAAGTCTGAAGGGGTGAGACTGCCACAGCGGGGGCTCAGATCCACCAAACCTCCCCGCCCTCCATATTGCAGGAGCCTCCCTCCCCAGCTGCCCAGTCTGCTGGTGCCCGGGGGAGGGCTCCGAGCCAGCCGCCGCTGGGATCCCTGCTGTGGCGTTCGTCGGGAAGAACGAGAGCCTGCTGAGAGCCGCTCTTCGGCCGCAGGGCGGGGAGGCGTCAGCCGAGCGCACTCGATGTGCGGACAGGAGAATTGGGTAACGCACCGGTGTGGAGCTTCAGGGGTGCTCGAATGCGTCCGCCGGTCGCATTGTTGGCGCCGGTGGGAAGAGGGGCGGAGCCGAGTTTCCTTCTTTCTGGCCGCTCGCTAGTCAGGGCGCTGCTCTTTATCGGCGCGGGTTGTGTAAGCCGCCCGCCGCTCCTGCGGTTCAGGTCTTGAGTCTCTAAGGACTCCGGTGGCGGAGCGGCAAGCGACCAGTAGTTTCAAGGTTGATTTATGAAAATATCCCTGGGAGGGAGAGAAGCGCATTGGCCATATATTGGGTGGCTTTTTTTATGGAAGGGAAGTGGGGGAGGAACTCCGAGGGAACCCTCTGTAAGACCCCCTGGGACCCTTAAACACTTACCCCTGCCAATAGAAGTAACAGACACAAGACAAAGGTAAGACAGGAAGACAAATAGGTTGAATAAGAATCGTCAAATGGAATTCTGTGCAGAGAGCCAGAATTGCAGCACCTCCTGGCTACAGCATGGTGCTAAATACTGGCAAGGGGCGGGTTCCAAGCCTCGACAGGAAGTGACATAATTCTATTTCCTGCCTCCCTGAGCCGGGGTGGAAAGCACCCAACAAGATGCCTTTCGCCTCCAAGAGAACTAATAGTTTAACATCAACAGACCTTTTAGAACCATTATAGAGCTTTTATTTATGGTCTTGGTTTTGTTCCTCAAGCAGCTTACAACACATTCTAGTTTAAGGTAGCTTTGGTTAAGCTAATTCATTTAATTACGCTTAAAGTATTATTTAAAGTGCAACAAAAGTAGTGCACAGGAATATTCTAAACTTAGGGGTAACTCAGTATATATACCAAATATAGAAGTTCCTGCAGTGAATGTTTTTCATCAAGTAGCTAGTAAAGAGACTGCAAGTTCAAGCTGACTGGTGCTATGATGTGTACTATAAAACCCCACTACCTTCATATTTGTGTTTTCAGATTTGTAGCTCTGGAAGTACTTATTAACTGTTTGCACACCTGTTGAGTAAAGTGCTTACAGGCTGCCGATTAAAGCATGTAGCTAATCACACAAACTCAAAACAACACACATGCACATACACATACTGTCCTAAATTGAATCAGATTCATAGTCTGTCAAGGACAGTACTGATCTGAAGAAATGAGATGTGACTCATGAAAGTTCAAACCCTTCCAGAAATTTGACAGTCATCATCATCATCATCATCATCACAGCCTTTATTTGCATTAGGAATACAGTAAAATTTAAATTTACATACAAAACATAAAAAGGTTCAACCTTAAATAAGATTGATCACTACGGACCTAATAAGACGGATGAATTCAATCTACCAACCCTTCAAAGAAGCTGGTTTTGTTTAGCTATAACAGAGATTAAAAAGTTAGAAACATTTTCACAAACGAAACTATTAGAACGAATAAGTAAGTAGTTCGTCAAACCCACCAATAAATTTTCGTTTAACCCAACAAGGAGAGGAGAAATATACATTTTCCTATGAAAGGCATCAATTGGGCATGCCACAAGGACATGTCATATTGTCCCATTTCATTCAGTTCACATGGGCATAGTCTATCCTTATAGGGAATTTTATTGACTCTACCAAAGGCATTGGGATAAAGTTGAAATGGTTAAGCGAGTAGGCTCTGCGCTGTTCTGGATTGCTCAATAGATACAAGTAATTAGCACAATGATGCTTGAAATAGTCGATCTGAAGGGAACAGCTTTTGTTAGATTGCTGCTCAAGCCATTGCCTGTCTGGCTCTAACAGCTGGTTTTTCAACTATAGCTGCATATTGTATGATGCAATATGAGTAGGTTTGTTTGAAAAAAATTGATTGATAAACCTAAGGTGGCCATCTTTTTCTCCACGACTGGTAACCAGCTGACCGTATTGGATTCTGTGAGCAAAATGATACAGAAGGCTATTTGGATTGGTGTTAAAGTGAATGCGAATCCAATATTTGCATGCCCTCAGGCCGTGGATTCCATACTGTTCTGAGCCGTTTTCCTTGAGCAAAACCGCATAAGGGACACATCTTGAGGTCCCAAATGTGCGGTGCAAAAAACATGATTGAGGAGATACAATGTCCTAATATGTTCTATCCGAATAGGTGCTCCATATAATAACTGTGCACTGACTTTGGTGTTGGAAGATTTTTAGAGCAGGAGGAATGAACTGATGGCCTTGGGTGTAAAAGAAGCAAACAATTGCTGTGGCTGTTACTTTGGCCTTATTTATAGCTGCTCTACAATGAACTGACCACGATAAGTTCTAATGAAATAGCAGACCTCAACATCTACAGTGCTTGACCTGAAATCTGTTAGTATCCGGAGTGCTACTGGGCTCCTGCTCTTTTCTAAGGACAGTGCTGTCTACTCTGCCTGACAGTGGCTCTCCAGAGTCTTTGGGAAGGGCCTTGCCCATCACCTGTGATTCTCCAGAAGAGGATCTGGTGGAACGACAGCTATTAAAAGGGCTATTACTTAAGGACTTTTATATTTTCTAATGTATATACTTGTGTACAAGAAAGATTGTATAAAAGAAAGGCTACATTTTGTATTATTGAATAAGTTTATTTGTTTCCATACATAAAATAGTAGTTGACTTTGATATTGGGTACACTTTTTGGTATTTGCTGCATTGATATTTCTGTGCCGTCCCACAACAGACGTTTGAGGAAGTCATGGGGACATAAGACTAATCAATGTGGGGTTATCAGTCCTCATGAGGACTTTCCAAAGCACAGCTTTCCCATTCCGCACTCTCTACAGTACAGGAAGACACCTCCCCCCACCTCCATTTCATTTCTGGGTTCAGCAGACCCTCAGGAATGGCACAGGGAGAATAAGTGGGTAAGAAGCTGCCTCATCTCCTGGAGTTTTAAACAGCTGATGCTGTGTGGCTGGATACATGCCAATCACCCAGGCTGTGAATCTTGTATACCATGAAGAAAACAAGCATATGTGTAAATTAGATTTTGACATTTCAATTAAATAACTGAACTTACATGTACGCAACCAGATTAATCATGGCTGCTCTTTATCTTTGGGCAAATTTTTTAATAGTCCATCAATATTTAAAAGCACAATGCCAAGGTAGCAGCTGATGTTCTCAAAAGTACCTTATAAAAAAAGTGAGGCTACGTTAGTGAGGGAAGTAATGAAAAGGACACCCGAACCATTTAATTTTGCTTCAGCTACCCCACATATCTCCAGTGCAGGCCTTTTAAGAATGCAAACAGACAGCACCAAGGACTGAAGTGGGGATTCATCTCATGGTTTTACTGTGCTTTGCTGGCAGACTCTTTGACCACTTGGCATCATGGCCAGACACACCTCAGGCTCCAATCCCAAGAACACCTTCTTGGGAGTAAGCCCCGTGGAATATTATAGGAATTATTTTTGAGCAAAAGTGCATATAATTCTAAGGGAATAATCCTATGCTAATGCTAGTATACTAAAACATGCTAATGCGTTAATGTTAAATGCAAAGTTTGTGGTAGTTACTGATATAACTCAAACTAGTCAGGGGGTATATGTTGAAAAGACCATTGGATGAAGAGGCAAGGAGCAATGCAGGGAAGACTTGAAGAAGACATGCATGCATCACCAGCAACTAGAAACCTCATAGCTATGGAAAGGACAGAAACCTCCATTATGATTTGCCTTTCTCCCTCATCTGCAGTTGGACATAAGACTAGTTTATTTCTGCTAGCTCCAGCAGCCTGTTGCTGGCCATTATATCAAATCAAAGGTCCAGGGGCTGACAGAATGAGTCAGAACACATCTAATTTGACTACAGTTGTTGCGGGAAATGGTTGTTCCCAACACAACCTAGACATCACAGTCTCAGGCTATCAGGACATTAATCCCAGCTGCTCAGATTATTTTTCAGAACAAAGAATCATACCGCATTACTATCCTACCAAAGGAGGAACTGTAGCTATGTTTGCATTTCTACACAAACAGATCTGACTGTCCCAGTAATTTAATTTGGACTGTTAAGATGCCTACCAAAACCCCAGTTATGGGGTAACCAAGGGCTGCCTGCAGCCACATCTCCCCCTTACTTTTATAAAGAATCTGTCTCCAAATTGGACCTCTGCCTGACCAGGACTACTGCTGTCTTGTGAGCAGCAAAGACTCTGACTGCTTGTGCCTTCTCTGCTGATTCCCTTACTGGTTATCCAGATGCCTGGATCCTGGCTTTGGAAACAAGGTCTTTACTAGTCCTACACAGATAGGAGAGATATCCAACTTGCTTTATTTTCTTGCTCTACCTCTTTCGTCCCTGTTTTGAGTGGAGTGGAGTACATTATTGCTTGGTAGACTTGGCTCTTAACTTGGGCATTCTAGTGTTGGGTATTGTTGATGAATGCTTGCTATTCTCATGCTTGTTTGAATGTGCTAATTCTTTCAAACCCCCTCACCAAAATAAACTTTATTGCTGCCTTCACTCTTTTCAGATTCTCAGTATTCCTTCCAAGCTTACAGAGGTACCTTGCCATTCTGTCAAAGTTCATGCATGTCACTGCTCGAGTCGAGAACGCCCCCTCTACTAAATATGGTAATAGATGAAGGACAGCTTCCCTTTCCTATAAGTAGTCGTGCTACCAGAATACATGAAGAACTGCCTCCTTCTGTATCTTTTTCTTTCTAATTAAGATCCTGTCTCCAAGCTGGATCAATGGAGGAAAGCAGAGTGGCAACTACACACGGGAGTTTTATAGTGATGTAATCCTGGTTCTGGAATACCATCCTGCTGGAGTCACTTCACGGAGAGTTAGGCTCCAGGTCAAACATCCTTGCTTGCCAAGGCTTTTAGCAGCCCTACATCATTACTCGGTTATTTTACATCTTATTTTGCATTTTAGGGCCTGTGCTTAGCTGGTGGGTTTAATGATGTTCACTTTTTAACTCTGCTTTATGCTGCTAAGCTTTGGGCTTTTTGCTACGGACTAAGTCAGCTTTTTAGCACTGTTTGTTCTAACCGACCATTTGGGTTACGCTGTAAGCACCATACGGCAGTTTTTCAAGAAAGACTGATATGCACATTATTTTCATCTGTTTACTAAATACATGCCTTTCTGATCACACATGGTAATGTGTTCCTTGATAGGTTTTGTTTGGGATATTTACCTAAATGCGAAACAGAGCCGATGTTTAGGGACTTTGGAATGTTCAGTGAAGTGAGAACAGAGTCAATATTGAGACCTAAGTCTGCAAAGCAAAAAATAAGAGTGTGCCGTCTTCAAGGACTAAGCAACTTCAAAAGGTATTATGCACATGGACTACAACAACTGAATTGCATCTCAGCTGGGGATCTGCTAGCAATTCTCGCTTCTTTAGCCTATCATCTTGGGATCCTCTCTCTGCACCAAGTCCTTTACGGCAGCAAGAGCTCCCTCAAGTTGAAACAAAGTGCTAGGCAAGTTTTAATCATTGTTTAGTTAAGGCATTACCAAACAATTATTGCCAGAAAATACAGTTCACAGCTCTTGGGTAATGGAGCAATTATAATCAGTATGACCAGTATAAAAACGCAAAGAAAATTAGAAGTCTCCACCATAAGCACACAGAGCAAATTAATTGTTTGCAGCAATTAACTGAAATCAGATACAAAGACCACTCAAAATAGGAAAGACAAGCACAAAGTTTGCATACAGTGTTCAAATTTCACTCCATTCTTAATTTGAACACACAGTTTTAGGTTTGATGGGAAGGTAAGGAGATCATCGATGAGAACTGGAGATCATTTTGTGAAGAACAAACTATAAAGATCCTAGCAGCAGACTATCCATGGACACTTTGTGAGGACATCAAAACGGGGATCTGCCAAGTCCCCATGGTTGTAACCTAAAACAGAAAACATCACTACCAGAATATTTAAGAGTTTTCTATCAGAGAATGAAGATATGATGACTTAGAAGCAGTAAAAGGCAACACCCATAGAGCATTTGTCATTTTATTGAGCAGTTCAACAAAAACTGTACTTATAAGTAAACATATACCGTCCCCCTCCCCCAAAAAAGTGGGTGTATTTGGGTAGAATAATAGAAAGATTGTCATATACACAGAAGAAAAAGGTTTCAGCTTTGTCAGAGGATGATGGCATCGGCAAGTCCTACTTAGATAAATACTCAGGTAAACAAGATTATGTCTGGGCATTCCTGGGCTGCTGTGAAGTTTCTCCCTCTGTCCTTCTCTTGGCTTACCAGACATTCTCTGCATCACTACTCCATTTCATATTGTATCCTGTGATGGAAGGGTGCCAACAGAAACAAATCAGAGATGAATACTACTGAAACCTACAGCGGACAGTGTGTAAACTGAACGGTAGTCACATTCCAAAATTGTTCAACAGAGCAAAAATATGATAGAGACAGACAGACTCTACTGTATTCACTATCCAAAACTTCTACAGGAAGGATTACCCATTTCTGATAGAGGTTCCATGCCTGTGACAGCAGTCTGATGAGTAGAGATTCATTTGGCAGCACTCTTCACCTTCCATCACAACATCTTTGTGGTGGAAAAAGGTTCACTAACTGAACCATATAGCTGTTGGAAGGCATAGGAGCCCTTGCCACAAAAAAAAAAGATTAGTTGGGCAGCCCAATACACAGAAAAATATGCAGGTTCAAAAAAAGTCTCAACCAATATCAAATGTTGAAATAAAGCTGCTAGCAACAGAAGCTGACATTTTTTGTGCCACAGTAAAGACCGGAGAACTGTAGCGAGTGTGCGTGTACAAGAGTGGGCGGAACTTTGGCGGGCGCAGCTGCTTTCATGTGGGCGGCTTTAAAAGGGGGAGAGTGAGAAAAAAGAAGAAAAGCAGGCAAGCGTTAGGATACAAGCTGTCTCAAGAGCTGGGACGGGATCCAGAAATGGATGCAAATGTTCTCAAAGGCTGTCATAATTGTGTGGTTTAGTATGACAAAGAAAGGAAGGAAAGAACAGGTTCCACAGTCAAGTTATCAGCAGGGCAGCAAGCAAAGGGGTGAGGGGAGAAAAAGGACCTAGTGCCAAGGACCTAGTGCATTCATAAAGGTTATATGGCCTGAGGTGGGATGGGGGCACAGAATAAAAACAGCACATCAAGATGAGAAGATTTTACCAGCAGCCTCAGTTTACCAGCAGCCTCAGTCCCTCTAACTGTGATAGGGTTTGTGCAGAAGCTTCCTACCACTGAATGGCGCAGAGCCACCTGGGAGAGCTCCTCCTGCCAGCAGCCACCATATCTGAATGGCACCAATACGGGGTCCACACAGCTACATGACTTACAGGTAATGTTGCTCTTCAGAGTTGAATTTTCTTCACAAAAGCTTTGGAAGCACAGGTCTTTAAAATCTCCTTTGGACCTGCATCAGCATCTTGGGGGTTTTGCCCCTAATTTGAACCAAGTCAAGTTTTCTTTGGATGTAGGAGCCAGCCCCCAAGAATCACAATTCAATTTTCAGCCTTCCATGTGTTATATTTTTAAGAACTGCATTTTCTAATGATTACTATCACGTAATGATTACCTTCCTTCTGTTCACAGTTTCTTACAATCTTATTAATGCTACAAAAAAAGTGCTGCAGTATATAAATGAATATAGGGGTAATTCTGGCTGCCATCATCACAGCAAAAAGCAGATATGAACACCCTCATTTATGAAGAACTGAATATTTATTTTATTTTGGGAATGGAAAACGATAAAAATCCTCTATGAAGACATAAAAAATACTAAGTACTAGGATTTGTAGCAATAAAAATAGAGTAGTGTGAAAATTATAGAGTTACAATGTACCTTAGCCCATACAGAAATGATTGTAGAGCATGTACAGTAATATCAAAAGTGGATTGCCCTTCATATTGTATGAAAACCATGTTGGTTTTGTCTTAGCTACTGTTGTTTTCCGTTTTAGAAGACTGTACACAGAGATTTTCACACCCATTTAAATCTGAATATAACTCAATATAAAGCAATCCAACCTTCAATTCAATATAAAGCAATTCAAGCAATCCAACACAGGATATATATGAATCGAGACTAATTTGAAGGTTTAAAATAGACTTCTAAAATGATTTCCCAATGAAGATTTTTTTTCAGAATAGGGTACTGCTGGCATGCTGTATAGGCGTATGCAATACAACATATGACTGATTGATGCCAGTGTCATATTTGATTGTTATCAGTGATATTTATCATATTCGTTTCTACATAGATCATATATTGTGCATTTTTGTAATTTTATTCTCAAATGTACTACATGCTCTACGATAATTTTTGCACGGGTGAAGGCGCATTATATCTGCATAATTTCCACAATACAACTATCTTTATTGTTACATCCTCGAGGACTTTTGCACTTTATTTGATTTCATTCATACCCTGCCTTTCTCTCTAATAGGGACCCAAAGCTGCTTCCATTGCTCTCCTCTCCTATATTTTATCCTCACAAGAATCAGATTGGAAGGGGCCATACAGGCCATCTAGTCCAAGCCCCTGCACAGAGCAGGATCAGCCTAGAGCACAGGTGTCAAACTCGCGGCCCTCCAGATGTAATGGACTACACTTCCCATCATCCCCTGTCAGATGCTGGCTTATGGATTTCAATGGCTTCTCTGTGTAGTCTGACATAGTGGCTTTCAGAGTGGTCCAGAATTTCTGTTTTTTTCAAATAATATTCTACGTCCAGGTTGGTTTATCATGTGTTCTGCTATTGCTGATTTTTCTGGCTGAAATAGTCTGCAGTGCCTTTCGTGTTCTTTGATACGTGTCTGTGCGCTGCGTTTGGTGGTTCCTATGTAGACTTGTCCACAGCTGCATGGTATGCGGTAGACTCCTGCAGCAGCTAGAGGATCCCTCTTATCTTTTGCTGAACGTAGCATCTGTTGAATTTTCTTAGTGGGTCTTGTGGTGCATTTGTTTGGTAGGTCATTGTGCTTCTTTTCATCAGTTTTCCTATGCATCAGTGGTTCCCTTTGATGTACATGGTAAGAACACTTTCCCCTCTAGGATGCCTCTTTATCTCTTTGTTCATGTGGCTTGTTCTTTGGTCTTGCAGCCCTTCTGATGCGCGTTCTTGTATTAGAGCAAACCATTAGCCTGTAGGAGCCCCTGTTTAGGGTGATTCAATCTCATCTTGAAGGAGGTTCACAGATTCTGTTTTGCTGACCATGTACCAAAAGTTTTTTTGGTGCTCCTTTTTTGTCCTGATGGTGATTGAGTTTTTGTGTAGATATCTATCCGTGTGCGTAGGTTTTCTGTAGTAATGGGTGCGGGCCCAATTGCTGGCTTTGGCTTTTATGGATGACTACAAAACATCTAAAAAATGGCAGTTTTCCTTCATTTTTTTTTTTTTTTCCATAGTAAAATTTGTTTTGTTTGGGTGGATCTTGTTTGATATGGAATCCAGGAACTTGTTTAGTTCTTTTTTTTCTTCTCCGTGGCTCCAAAATGGTAGAATGTGTCATCCACATAATGGAACCATATGGTGGGCTTTTGGTGCTGTTTCCAGGGCTTGTTCTTCAAAATGTTCCATATAAAAATTCGGGCTATTACAGGGGGTGCTAAGAGGGTTTCACTCCATGGCTACTCCCATCTTTCTGTTCATAGTATTCATTATCCCACTGGAAGTGAAGCTAAGTAGTAGTGAGGACAATAGAGTTGAAACAGGGGCTGTGGATGTCTTTGGGAATTTCTGGTTAATGAGTGTCAAGTGGTGTTCTGCTATGGGGATCTCTTGGGTGAATAGGGAAACCACATCAAAGCTGATCAGTTTGTCATTGGGGTTGGCTGAGTTTGAGTTTGCTGATTTTTTCAATGAAGTGGGTTGGAGTCCCAATGTAATGTGTGTAGTAAGTCCAATATGGATTTGTAGTTGTGTGGCCAGAAATCTTTGCCAAATCATATGTAGGAGAACCAATTACACTCACAAGCTGGGCTTAGGTCTGTGATAGTGGAGTCCTTGTGATTTTTGGGAGTCCATACAGTCTAGGAGGGTGAGCTTCAGATTTGCAAGAGAAGCATGGCGAATGATTGATCAATTCGAGGAGTTTTTGAATCAAGGTGTTGGTTTCTCTTGGTGATTTTGTTGGTCTGGGTCCTGGCCTTTAACTTCTTGTATGTTGTGGGGTCCAAAAGTTGTCTGATTTTTTCTTTGTATTGGTCTGTTTCCATGATAACCGTGGCATTACCTTTATCTGCTGGTAGAATGATGATTTCTAAATCAGAATTGAGATCTTTGATGGCTTTTCTTTCTTTCCTTGTTATGTTACTGGAGGGAAGTTTTATTTATTTATTTATTTATTTATTGTTTCAATTTTTATACCGCCCGATCCCCGAAGGATCTTTCTCAGAATCCTTGCTGTTTCCCCTCTTACTTCCTCAGCTTCTTCCTCAGGGAGATGATAAATTGCTGATTCCACATTAGCAATGATGTTTTCTACTGGAATTCTGGTGGTGGTAACAGCAAAGTTGCCTCCTTTTGCTAGGATGGATACTTCAGCCTCAGAGAGTTGCCTCTCAGTCAGATTGATGATGGTCCGTGATGTGTCCAGTACAGGTTTCACCTGATGTTTTTGGCATTTGTAGAATTTTTGTTTCTGCCTTTTTGTGTGGTAAGCCATGTCTTTCTCCATTTTGCTGTTGGTGAAGTTGTCAATTTTATCCCAGTCTTGTGCACTCATTTTTTGGCTGGTATTGATATGAAGGAATAATAACTCCCTGTCTAAGTTTGCAAGTTCTTTGCGGTTCATGTGGATTCTCTCACATAAAAGCGTACGTTCTAGGCGGTTATAGATGAGGTGAACCTGTGGTGTTTAAAGTCCTTTTGGCTGCAAGAAATGATGGGATAGTACCTGTGTCTCTAAACAGATATATATACTCCACTTGCTTTCCCAACATCAGATTCTCTGAAGATGCCAGCCACAGATGCAGGCGAAACGTCAGGAGAGAATGCTGCTAGAACATGGCCATACAGCCCGGAAACCACACAGCACCCAAGTGATTACGGCCGTGAAAGCCTTCGACAATACATTTACCTTTATTGTTCTTTCTAGGTCCTTGGAAGAAAGGCTGGCAAACAGGCCCTCTGTCTTTTCTTTTCCAATTGGGACTCCAGGATTGAGACATGACTTGTCCAATGCCATTCCATCCCAGCAAAGCACATTTTCCATTCACAGAAGCTTCCTGGCATTAAATGTGGAACCCAAATTTTCTGCCCAAGAAACCCAGAGACTGATGGTTCACCATCAAAGTTTGGGTTAAGTAGGTTTCTAAACAATGCAATTTGATTTTGGTTGTAAGCAGTGAATACAATTTTTTCACAACATATACGCACATATGATTTCCTGCTTTTGTCCTTATCTGTTCATATCGACATCAGATGAAACGCAGAACCCAGGAACACAGGATCCATTTTATTTTTTCTGTGCATATTTGCAAGTAATAGGAGACAAGCTTATTCAGTGTGACACTTGGGAACAAGCAAGCAACTCTACACTTTCTTCACTAAATGTGGTAGCCACAATGTACAACATAGCCCACGTCACATATGATTTCCACAAAGGAAAGTGAACAACTAGTGTGTAAAGTGTAGCCCTTTCAGTAAGTTTGTCAGGGCAATTTTGACAGTAAACTACAAGCATGAACTCTTCAAATGGCCAACATCCTGCTTCTATGGAGAGTAGAAATGTTTGATTTGTCATGCATCGCAGAGCCAGGGCAATTTAAAAATCTCTGAATATTAACACATGCAGTGTTGATTTCCCAAGGGACTGGGATTCAGAACAATCTGAAACAAATATTCTTCCCCATATGAAATGGCATTTCTGTTAGTGTGTTGAAAAGACGTGTTGTTCTTTTCTCACTGTCTCAGAGAAGATTATCATATCGCCTACATTCTGCTCTTTAAAGGGCAGGCTACTGTTAAAAGATTCTGGATTAATCAGGATATTTAGTAAGTGCTATCTACATTGAAACCATAATCCATATAAATTTCTCTAGGAAACCAAACAAACTGGAAGTTCAATGACATATTGAAGTGAAAAGCACACCTAGGGTACAATCATGTCATTGTACAATAAGATGTACACATTCATGGACAAAGCCAAAGATTGTCGAAGGGTTTCACAGAAGGAATCACTGGGGTGTTGTGTGGTTTCCGGGCAGCAAGGCCGTGTTCTAGTGGCATTTTCTCCTGACGTCAGGAGAAGAGTCCATTTGATACTTACCGTGAAGGGCTTTTCTACTGGAGGGAAGGGAAGACATTTTGCCTTAGGCCAACCCCACACAGGCCTGCCTTTGATTAAAATCTACTTAAGGGAGGACTCTAACTTGTGGTTTTCCCTTGTTTTACTGTTAGTTTGCTTTTATTAAATTTCTGTATAATTGTCTCCCAGTTTGATTCCCATCCCCAGTGTGCTGCTGCTTCTGTTCTTGCTTTGCTGCTGTTTGGATTAGAACTTGACTTCTGTTATTTTGGTTAAGGTTTGGATCATTTGAATTTCTCCCTGTGTTTGCTGTTAAGTTGCTTCTCTTTTCCGTTTGACTAGTCTTAGCTTTTCATTCCAAACTGTTCCAAAGGTTTAGATTTTGCTTTTCCTTTCTGTTTCTGTGGTTTCTGTTCCTGATTTCAATTCGTTTTCCTGGTAGGTCTTGCTGTGGGCTGGGCAGGTCTGTGGTTCTAAACTTCTAAACTTGCTGTGGGTTGGGCAGGTCTGCGGCTCTAAACTTTAGTTTAGAGGGGATCTGGGGGTGTTGTGTTTCTCCCAGGCTCAGGTGAAGTAGCCTTGCTTTGGTTGCACTCAACCACACCTTTCCATAGCAAGTTCCACCCAAATACTTACTGATTGGTTCCCCACCCTGGGACATGGACAATATATACCCCACTAAACATTCCCTTTTCACTAGACACAGTGTGGAACAGACTTCTCTCTGCGATACACCTCTGAAGATGCCAGCCACAGATGCAGGCAAAATGTTAGGAACAAGATTTACCAGACCATGGCCACACACCCCGGAAAATCCACCACAACCAAACCTTAGTGAGATGAACCATTCACAATTATTTTATCAAAACATATGAAAAACCTACATGGTTTATTATCTGATTTTTTTGGAGTGCCTGTTAAAAGAAATAAAATTTGGTAAGGAGTTCTCATGAGTGAAGTCCACTGCTGCCATTAGTGTTACTACAGGTCATATCCTCTGCTTTACTGTCGAGGTCAGTCTAGAAGTCATTTCCTTCACTCCATGTTGCTGCCCAATTCAGTAGTCCCAACTCATCGTGTGCATTCAGCCCACAACACTGAGTTTCGGTGAGCCCTCGGTGCTGTATATTTCCTCAATGCTGGAAATAGCATCATTGTTGGGACGTCTAGGACTTGCACTGCTATGTGTCGCCAAGAGATCCTTTGTCAACCGATGCCAAGATGACTCCCTGGGCAGATGATGATGTGTGGAGTGTTGCTTCACACTTCTGATCTGAGAGCAGGATCAATTATTTGAATGAGGCTAAGATTGAGAAGTGATGGCTGTGCAACTCTGAACTCGGAGCACAAAGCCCCTCTTCTAGCTGATAGGCTGGGGCTTCAGAACTGAACACCTTTGATGCTGCTGACAGAAGCCAAATCGCCCTTGGCAGAATCCTGACAACAAACATGCTTGGTGCCGTGACGGATGACACCAGTCAGCTCATTCCAAAGTTGGGTTGAGGAGCTGCTGCAGTATGACTCCCAGGTAGGAGAAATCTTGTGGCACCAGGGAGATCCAGATGCCCAATCAATCATGTGCAATGCATATACCAAATCACTCGGAGGTGAGGGGACACAACTCAACAGATGTGCTTCAGAGAGTGAGGAAGAGTTTGTGTTCTCAAAGAGTTTGTATCCATCGAAAGCCACTTCTGCTCAATTGAACAGAGGGTGTTGACTGACGCTGATCCAACCCTGGCTGCACTGAACTGCGTCCTCGGGGGAAAGATGATTTCTTGGCAGAGAGGAAGATTCCTTGTGAAGGGATGAAGCATGATCCCTGTCCACCAATCTAGATCTCTTCCTGGCCTTGGGAGGGGGAGGCAAGGACGAGGCCCTGTCTCAGTGACCCAAGTAGAAGGCTGAGCAGTTAGCACTGACACAACCAAAGTGACTTTTTACAACTTACCAGCTGCACAAAACACAGTCTCTGCAACTAAGGAGTACTCGTATAGGATCACCTTAAGTCTCAACGCCCTAACGGACACAGGCCTTACAGGAAGCTGGGAACAAAAGACAGTCAAGGTGGTCATCATTCTTGGCCATTTTAGTTCAGTATTTGGAGTACTTTTTGAATAAGAGCCCTTTTTCTCCATTATCAAAGTCGAAGGAAAAAAGGACATCCTCTCAACGTGGCTGTGAAAAGATAACTGAATGATGCACTCCCCACCCCCCTGACCTCATGACCATTTCAGCGGGCAAGCTTCCTGCTCTCAGCTCAAGGGGGAGGGGAAGAGAGCATCCTGGAGATATAGGAATACTGAAGAAAAGCTTGTCAATCTTTTCCATGGCAGGACTGCACATAACACCACGACAATAAAGCTTCGTTCCTGCTCCTCCATCTATGCAGATAGACAATGCCAAATAGGTATATGGAGTGGATTTATCTAGGCAAGGAGGAATGTAAATGTTAATTAAAATAAAAGCTACACTGTCTGAATTAAGTAAGACCGTCTGTACCATAGAATCACATCTTGACACAACAGTGAGTTTAAGGTTTTCCTGCTGTGATTTTTAAAAAGTTAAATCCCACTTGGCAATGACTCTTACAATTACTTCTATATGCAGGTACCGATTAAGATTCATAACCCTCAAGATCAGCGGCATATCTACCGGGCGCCACTCTTCTGGTCACTTGGGGGGCGCAAAATTGGCCCCCCATGTGACCAGGAAGTCCTGCTGCCTCGTCGTTTTCGCATGCCTCAACCTATCCCTCAAGCGTCAAAGTCGAGCAGGCACGCAGGGTCTGCATGAGGCAGCAGGACTTCCTGCTGCCTCCAAGCACCCTCAACCCCCCCTGGACTCCCCCCTCCCTTCCTTCCTCCCCTCCCCAGTCAGAAGAGACTGCAGGCTCTGGGAGCCCAGCCGGCAGGGGGAGGGGAGGTGGGCACCCTAGACCTTGCTCATGTCCATGGTGACATGGGCGGGGTCAAGGTCAGTGGGGGTGGAACCTGGGGGCATCAGGGGGCGGAGCCGGGGGGGCAGTGGGGCAGAGCCTGGGGGGGGCATCCTGGAGACAATTTGTCTCCAGGCGCCATTTGCCCATGGTGCGCCTCTGCTCAAGATACAGTTCATGTTGCGTCCACGTTTCCTAGTGCAGGATGATATAAAAGTCCAAACAGAAAGTCTCGATCATTTGCCTTATTTCTGCAGCCAACTACATTCCAAAATCTCAGTGCTTGAGAATGAAAGGTCTGTTAGTAGTCAATCCATTTTGATTAGCTGGTCTAAGGATTTACTGATGTCTGGATGGATATTGCTGTTTCCACTGGTATGATGCTTGTCCCCTAAAGTCACTTTTTGGATTATACTGCAGTCCTTTCCATATGCTGTTGGCAAGTCAGCCCTGGGGAGAGGGATCTGATGTATATCCACCACCATTATTGTTGTTGTTGGAGAGATACAACTGTAGACTGAGGTGAGTGACATGAGGAAGGGAGTAAAATTAGCCTTTAGATAACCATGGCAATTCTTTAGATAACCATGGCAATTCCATTTGATTGTTCACTTTCCGTCAAAGTTTGCATTTTGAGGTTAACAGAGTTCACACATGACTAGGTACAGATATGTGTAGTGTCTTTGCCCATGCAGACACATCTGAAGTGAGTCAGAAAATACCTCATATATTTCAAGTATGTTCAATTTATTGCTCAAAGTCTTTTTCAAAATCCCTCTTACAATTGTTGTTACTATGTCTGTAAAACTCAATTATTTCACGAGCAACAGTGAAGCTAAAACAAGCAATGTAAACAGAAAATGGGCTATGAATATTTATAATAAAAAGCCAAGTGAATGATGAAACAGTTCCATATACTTATCATACCTGAAGTGCTGTGGATGGCAACATTTGATTCCTTGAGGAAGTGCTTTGAACAAAATGCTTTAGAGTCATCTTATTATTAAATTGCATTCAAGATTCTCTGTGCATGTTTTACATTTTTGCTTCTCACAACTGTTTCCATTCCTGCTTGTACAGCCTATTTTATATGTGTGTGTGTGTGTGTGGGGGGGTGTTGTGTGTGTGTGCGGTTAATGTACTATACTATCGCAGTTTGGGAAGTTTTAAACTTCAAGTTCTCAAAGATCCAGGAAAATAGAGGATTGATTATCTACCTCATCGATTTCTTTATTCAAATTTAGGGCCCATTCTTTGGTTACTGGAGTATCCTTAATGGTGCTCCCCTAAAGCTCCACTGCGCTGGATATATAGTACAAGCTTATGACATCATTTCTATCTCTCTGAGCCATGAAGACATAAGGAAAATCGCATCCACACAGTTCCGCTTCATGTAAGAACAGGGTCACATGTACTTTAATTTGGTAGACCACAAGGTATTCCTCTGACCCACAAGGTTGGGAGGTTGCTTTAAGTTTGTTTGCAAGCTCCTCTTGCCTTGATGCAGAACACCAGGTTTTCTGTATGCTTCTGCATTTCTGGCAGTAAACCAAGTCTCTGGACACTGCAGAAATCAAAGGCAGCAAGCCAGCAAAGGAAGAAGGCCTGAACTTAATTCATACCTGGACTTGAATAGGGATCTATTGCCTGCTGTTCAGACCCATTAAAATGAAGACATTTCCAGCTTGCTGTAAAGGATTCAATGGTGTTGATGGTGAAGTAACCTTGAGTGCATTCCACAGCCCGGGCGATGGGCCAGCTTCTTCGGCGGAGACTTTATCTTTGCGCGGGAGATGAGGACTCCGTTCCCATGGGAAGCAGGAAGGGGGGATGGGGTGAATGGTGTTATAACCTGTGCCTCTGGCGGGAAGAGTCATTCCTGCCACTACGTGTACGTGAGCTTTCTAAGATGTCTTAATAAACGGACTTTTGCACCTGCTTTTCAAAGCCTTCTTTATTTTCGGTGCTTCTCATGCGGAATTCTACATTGTGGCAGGTGCGGAATCCTTAATTCATCTATATTCCTAGTGCAGTTGACCTCTGGGTGTCTTGACATGGAGAGGCTTGAATGTTACTGGCGGAAGGTAAAAGCGGTAGCTCCTCCTTAAGAGAGGGTCTCCCACCTTTCCCTTCTGGATCTGGAGGAACCGGGCAGGGAGAACGGCCTCGCTGGTGGCTCTTTCCCGGCCTCGTGACAAAGCACGAAGTCTTCCTTTACTCCGCTGGAATCGAAGGGACGGATTTACGCATTTTACCATGGGGACATCATCCATGAGCCGCTTGGGGCGCTTCGGTCTATGGATCGAGCGCCTGTGGATCTGGATCTCTACCCGCTTTCGTGTGGATTACAAACTCCAGATGCAACCTTGTCATGGAGGAGACGGGCCTGACCACCTTCACGCTGGCAACCCAGGAATCCATTGAACGATTCCTGACTCGGGATTTTGGTGATGCTCCCAAAGAACCACCGCGGGCATTGCGCATTCGGGGCCCGGCCAAAGGACACCGACTAAAACCTGGAATTGAGGGGTATCCGTATCACTTCCTAATCGACTCCCCTGATCCCGTGGCCAGCCTTAATCGCAGACCTGAGGGTGGCCTCGGGAGCCACCGTGGCATAATGGGCGTAAGCTACGGTGTCTCCGATGTCTCGCTTCCAGACGCACGGTAAGAGTCCGGAAGAAAGCCTGCACTCCCAGCCGGATCTGTTCCTCTCCCATCAAGGAGCATCCTGGGATGAGGAAGTGGGCGACCGCGAGGATGCCCAAGAAGCATGGACCCGCGGAACGCCAGCCGCTATGGGAGGGAGGAACGGGCACAGTTGCAGCAAGAGCTTAAAACCTGCAGTGAGGGGACCGGAACGGGCAACGCTAAAGAAGTTCCAGGCCTCGAGTTGGACCGCTACAAAGACGCTAGCTCCAACGCATAATATGCCCAGAATCTGTCAGGTCCATGATAAAGTCCTGGAACACTCCAGACTGGATTTACAACGGTAAACGCCGAAAAGCGTTTGCAGGCCCTGGCGCGACGCAAAGTGAGTTTCCACTGGAAGCCCTTAAACGGGATCTTAACTGGCTAAATTGGAACGAAAAGCTGCTTTGCATAGCGCATTCAGTGATGCATTGACTCGTTAAGGAGAAAGGGAGCTAATAAGCTGCGCTGGAGAGGGAGCCTTAAGGAGGCAGGCAGACCAGGAAGTCCCCAAGTTGGAGTCTATGCTAGTTACTGATCACTGCCTGTGCCAGGGGCCACGTGACCTGGGTCCTAAGCACTCTAAACGCCAGCGGCACCGCCAGCGCTTTAGCTCGATTCCGGCCCCCCCCTTACAACAGCTGCCTGCCCAACCTGCTCAACTCCGCTAAATCCACCGCTTCCCAGCAGGCTACTTAAGAGTCGTTGAACGGGCTGCTACTATCGTCCCCCCCGATACCAGCCCTGCTTTGATGGGACCGCTTCCAAACCTTCCTTACTTCATTTTGCAACTCAATGCCCACTTCTGGAAGACTACATGATGATTTATACCGGGTCTGAGCTGAAAATAATACGGGACATCGGGCTCAGTCCTGGATGGGGCAGCAGCCGACTGGTTCGTGACTCTTTTGGATTTGCAGGATGAAGACTTCCTTCGCGACAGTGCCCGCATTCCTCCAAGTTTCCTTAAGAGCTGCCAGCTTTCAAGATCCAGGGCGCCGAGAATGAAGCTTGGTCCGCATCCATCAAAACCATCCAGCAAGGCAACCGCCCATTGGCAGAATTTGGCCCGCGGAATTGCCGGTGGCGGCGTGCTGCCTCGACTTCCTCCTGAGTGGGCTCTTGGAACGCGATGAAATGCTTATCAATACTTCTCGGATGCAGTGGACGGCAAGCTGCGTGAAACGGTGTTTTGTAATTCGGGTTCCCTCGTATCATTGCAGATTGATCCAGTTGGGGTCCTTAAGTGGCGCCTCGCTTGGAATAACACTGCGCTGCGGCCGGAGGTCATTTACTTCACTAAAACCAACTACTGGTGTCCACCAAGTCAAGCCCAGCCAGCTTCTACCAAAACTTTTCAATTCTCTGAACGCCGTCGCCGGGACTGGGATTGTGGTTCTTTTACTGGCGCGAGGGCCAGGTCATCTAGTCCAGCCAACTGTTGTCCCAAGAAACAAAACCCAACCGCCCAGCCCCGGGCTGCAAGACTCCATCTGCCAAACTACCATCGCGAGGTCAGGGGTCAGCCTCCGACGGGCTCATCTAAAGCGGTCATCGGCTACACTCCAGAGAGGAGGGGGAAGCAGCTGTTTGCCTTTCTTCAGCTCCCCCTATGGACATGGGCCCGACTCCTGACGCTGTGAGTGAAGGCAGCGCTCCCATTACTGTCCAAGCATTTCTTGGCCAACTCCCCGCTTAAACACACTCTTCGCATTATAGCCTCGCTCCTTGTGGGATCTTTCCGCTGCTGCTCCCACTGCTTAATCGCGGCCCCAGGTGGCAGAGTGAGCCTAGGTCTGGACTAAATTCCCCTGGCTAAGCTCCATACCATCTTCAACACCCAAATGGATCGGCAGCCCTCGAACGGTAAGGACCGCCCAGGTACAAAACACAGCCGGTTCTCCTCCGCTAAGTAACTTAATTCATTGGGAGAAAATTAGGTTTTATTTTGGCGCCAGTGGCCAAACACTCCATAGTTTTGGGTATGCCTTTGCTATTGTTACATGAACCAAAGTTCATTTTAAAAGTTGAACGTGACTCTTAGAATTCACTGACCCTCCCTGCGGTGAAACACATGAATTGGGGAGAAACCCAACGCCTCCTGACACACACCCCCCCCTGGCTTCTTCTGAAATATTGCTCCCGATCTCTATTGGCATCCCACCTGCATATCATGAGTTTTTCTAGGAGCAAGAATGCTATCAGTTGCCACCCTACAGAGAATAATGACTGCAAAATTAATATACAACCAGGGGCGCAACTACCTCCAGCAGTAGAATCTTACCGTGATGAGTCCCAATGAGGAGAAGGAACTTCGCGGCCTTCTTGGACAAGAACCTTTGCTCGCTGGGTTCATACGGGCGGCTGCTACCAAACACACACACGCTTCGCTCCCCGCTTTTGTTTGTAAAAAAGAAAGATGGGTCTTTACGGCTTTGCAATAGATTATCGAGGTCTCAACGCGGTCTCTCTGTCCAATAAATATCCTTTTCCTTTGATCAAGGACCTTTTAGATGCACTCGGCAAAGGGCTTTATTTTTACTAAACTGGACTTGAGAGAAGCTTACTACAGAGTCAGAATTCGCTGGAAGGCTATGAACACTTGATCAGCGCTTTTTTAACACAAAGTTTGACACAGTTTGAATACTTAATAATGCCATTCGGCGGCAATTGGGGCCCCCTGCTTTGTATGGCCTTGAGTCAACGAAGTTCTCCATGATTTATTGTACAAGGGAGTTGTGGTATACTTAGATGACGCTTTAATTTACTCACAAACCATAGAAGAGCATGAAATATTGGTTCGGGATTGGTAGAAACGCTTACTTGATAAACCTCTCTTTGTTCTGCAAATGCTAAGCTTTTATCAGACCTCCAGCTGACTATTTAATACCGGATTCCTCTCGAGGGCTTGCAAAATGGATCCTGCTAAAATTGACGAAGTCCTCCAATGGCCTGCCCCCCACCAAATCAAGAAAGAACTCCTAGTCCTTTCTTGGTTTTGCTAATTCTCAACATCAGGATTCTTATAATTCACTCCGCTGAACTGGATTCTCCCTCTCACAGACCTCTTAATACGCACTAAGGGTAAAGATCCACTGTCCGGCCAAGCCCGGGGCCCCCCTTTCCTGGTCTGAGGAGTGTCATTTTCTAACTCTTAAAGTCTGCGCTACTTACCGAACCTATCCTAAAGCACTCCTGACTCCAGATCTCCCGCTTGTGGCTCACATGGATGCCTCGGACAAAGCACTTGGGGCAGCCCTGTTGCAGAAAAATAAAGGCATGGGTAGGCTGGTTCCAGCTTATTTGTCTAAGAAATTCTCTGGTGCTGAACCTAACTGGACTGTGGGAGATAAAGAGACTCATGCCATCAAAGTAGGCAGCACTCTCCACTTCATACCACTGGCTGGAGGGGGCTAAACACCCCTTTCAGGTTTGGTCGGATCATAAAAACTTGGCAGCTCTTTCCACCCCCCTCAAGAGATGTCCTCAAGAAACAACTTCAAGCAATGACATTTCTTTTCTCGCTTCTCTCTTTTACAGTCCATTTTTTTCCCTGGGAAAACTAATAACCCTGGCTGGACGCTGCTCTCGGGCCAATTCAGGAGGGGTGCGGAGCTGCCTTTACTTGTGACATTCCACGCGACTGCTCCTTTCCCCCTCCCAGGTGGGGCTGGCTGTCACCCCATCCCAAACGCTCACCTCCCTCCTCCACCCCCCCCATTCCTAGTCTCGTCTCTCCTTTCCCAAGCGGGAACTTGAGGAGGCGGGGCTGGCTCCTGAGCTTCCAGCGGAAGAAAGTGACTCCCCAAATTGCCTTGGCAATGGAGTCTACGGAGGGGGGAATGTTGGCACGCGGCTCCCTCCCTCCGCAAGCAGGTTCTTGAAGCTTGCCACGCATGCCCAGCTCGGGCTGGACATTTTGGCTTTTTGAAAACTCTGCATTTAGCCCGGCCGGTAAAGTCTTCTGTATGCGCGCAACGCGCAAAGACATTGAGGCATAAGCATTAAGGGCTGCCTCAGCTTTGTGCAGAAGCTAAAACTATCCCGGTGTAAGCCCTATGGGCTATTGAAACCTCTCCCGGTGGCCTCCCGCACTTTAAAGTCATCTCCATGGATTTTACGCAGATTTGCCCGAAAGTCATGGCAACACGGTTTTGTGTGGGTGGTGGTGGACTTATTTTCTAAACAAGCCCATTTTATTCCATGTGCTTCCATCCCTCCTCCGGCCTCCTAAGTTGGCACGGCTGTTTATTCAACATGTTTATCATTTCCATTCCGCTACTCGCTAAGGTAGTATTCCTACCAAGGCCCCTAATTCATCTCAAAGTTCTGGAAAGCGCTTTTGGGGTTGTTAGTCGGCCTTCGCCGGCTCTACTGCATGCCCAGCGACGGCTAGGACGGAGAGAACTAACAGAACCCTAGGAGCAGTATTTACGCTTGTTACACCAACTACTACTGCTAAGACAATTGGTGCTGAAGCTTATTCCGCTTTTGAGTACGCCTACAACAATGCGGTTCATAGTATGCACAAAGAAAACCCCCTTTGAAATTGGTGTCTGGTCGCCTCCTTCCCGCTGCTTGCCACAAATCTCACCATGCATTTTGGACCCCCCAGAATTCCCTCTGCTAACAATGGATTTCATCCCTAGCCGAGGGATGGAAGACGGTCCAGACCGGCTTTACAACAAGCTTAAGGACTCCCTAAAACTGCAAGCGGATAAACACCGCTCGGATTTTCCTCTGCATAGCTCTTGGGTGTATTTATCTACAAAAAAATCCTGTGAGACGTGCATAAATATTCCAAACTTGGCAAAAGATTTTGTGGGACCTTTGTGATTACTAAAGGGGATTAATGATGTCACTGCCCTTTAGATTTGGCTCTAACTCTCTTTTAGTAAATATTCATCCTGTCTTCCATTCCAGCTTGCTCTGGCGAGGCTCCCGCTTCCGGATGCCTGGCACGGTCTACCGGAGAGGCCCCCACTCTAATTAATATTATTGATGGTCACAAGCACTACTTAAAATTGACGCTTATCCTGGACTCTCGCTTTAATCGCAGAAACGCTTTGCAATATTTAGTCTCTTGGGTGGGATATTCCTCTGGGGTATAATCAATGGGTTTATTCCGAGAATATTGAAGTCTCTAATTTTATTTCTGCTTTCCTTCCACCGCTACTTTCCGCATAAACCTGGGGGGGAGGGGTCTTCTTTAAGGGAGGCAGAGTGTAAAGGATTCAATGGAAGCGATGGTGAAGCTAACCTTGAGTGCATTCCCACAGCCCGGGCGATAGCCAGCTTCTTCGGGCGGAGACTTTATCTCAGCGCTGGAGATGAGGGACTCCGCTCCCATGGGAAGCAGGGAAGGGGGGATAAGGTGAATGGTGTTATAACCTGTGCCTCTGGCGGGAAGAGTCATTCCTGCCACTACGTGTACGTGAGCTTTCTAAGATGTCTTAATAAACGGACTTTTGCACCCAAAAAGCCTTTTATTTCTGCTTCTATGGAATTCCTTACACTTGCTTCTCTTTAGAATCACACTGACAATTTTTAAATTATCTACCAGGAGAGTGGGGGAGAATCCAATAATGAACATGGGGCTAGTTGTTCCTTCTGAAACTTGAAAAAGAGGCAAGTGAACACTGTGAGAGGGGCCAACTTCACAACTACTTTCCTTGTCAAGTCCTTCTGCCATCTCCCAAGTCACAATTGTAGATTCTTCTCCTATCACACCTGAACCCTCAGTAATTGCCAGGCCCAGACATCAGCTGCGGCAGTTGGACAAGTGTCTGATGGTAGTAGCACAGATGACTGGGGAAGCAAAGGAAGTGTACAGAAGTGAGAAGCATGAGTACACACGTACATAAAAGGATGCAAGACCTGCTTCCCTATGGTGCTGCCCCTGACCCTAGCTGCTGTGATATGGGCAGCGCGCCTTGCCCATCCCCAGTAAGCCCAGCTGCAAATGCCACACTGGTTGAACAGTAAACATGTGAATGCCCAAGACACTACTTTTTTAAAGTGCACCAATGCAAAAGGGGTGGCAGAAAAGCTCGCACAGGCACGCTTGCTCAGGATAAGACAGCAGTGTGTTGTCCTCCTCACAAGCAAACTATCAGTGTGGTAGCAGCAGCTGGACTGGCTGGGACAGAGGCAGTAGCTGCTGTGGGGCGTGGACTGCTTTGCAGGCTGCATGTGTGCCCTTATAAGATTTATATTTGACACCCCAAGTCCGAATTGATGTTAGATTCCTGGTTCATCCTTTAGGACCAATCATTGTAAATCTCTTCCTTCCTTGCTAGGCCCTTGCCCTTGCCTCTCATCCTGAGTGGAATATTTTGGTTAAAACTTGGGCACTTGCAGTAACTTGCCCTTTGTCATGTACTCAGATTTAAGTACTTAGTATTGTTGACAGGCTTAAGACGTCCTAATACACAGGGGGAGGAATTAGCATTCTTCCACATAAATGCCATTTCTGATTTTCATTTTACCTGGGCTTCATATAGTTGTTAAAGTGCTGGACTAGGATTTGGGAGACCCGGGTTTGAATTCCCATGCTGTGATGGAAGTTTGCCGGGTGACCTTGGACTAATCATTCCGTCTCCATCTAACCTGTCTCACAGGGTTCTTGGGAGGACAAAATGGACAAGAGGAGAAGGATGTAAGTCGCTTTGGGTCCCTGCTGGGCAGAAAGACGAGGTATTAAAAAAGTAATTAAATAACTAATGTGGATATGTACCAGAGTCTAAATTTGACAACTGCTTATACTTGGGTGTTCAACCCTGCAACTTAACAAAAATTGGGGAAGGTAGCTTCTTTAAATGGGACTTATTTTAAATGTCAAGTTGGGGCCCAGTCGCCAAGTAAGCCATATTCCCCACATATCTGCATTGAGGGAACACCTTTATTCTGACCACATGTAGCATCTAAACTGTTATCAGATAAATACACTGAAGAGCTTAGAAAAATCTTCCCCAGCAAGACTTATGGACGAATGCAAGATTCCTCAGAAAAGAAAGAGCTCTATGGCTGATTCCGCATGGGCCAAAAACAGTGGTGTGAAACTGGTGTGAAAACAGTATAAACCCTTTTACACCATTTTAAACCCTTTTACACCCTTTTCACACTGCTGTTTTTGGCTTATGTGGAATCAGCCTATTTTTTCCCATTCCTTTGGAATTAAATACTCCTATGCATGTGGGTGAATATCAGAAGTAGAGACTGAACTATGCCTGAGAGACAGAAACTGGTGAGATTCTTAAAAGCTCTTATGACAATATCATGGTCCTGCCTTTCTACTGGAATCCAGGGGAACATCTAACAGCTGCACAGGAATGATGGGCTGGTGTAGTTTAAACAGGCTCCAAACAGGTTTCCCACCTCTTAGAAGACTCCTTAACAGGACACTCCTTGTTTTAGTTAATGCGGAATTACATCAGCATGTTGATGTTACTAGTATCCATTTTTACCTGATTGACATTTATATCACCTATCTTATAAGGCTTATGGGAAGCAGGTCGGGCTGTGTGTTGTAATAGTGCCAAAGGCTCCAGTCAAACGCCGAAAACATTCTCAAATGTCTCCTTCCAGTTGCAACACACAAAATTGACATAGATGAAAACATCCCCCAAGCCTTCTCCTCCCAGTTGCAACATACAAATAATGCCACAGATTATGGAAAATCTCGCTGACAATATAAAATTACCAGAATGTTGTAAACCAGATGTTAATATGGCCTGCCATTTTGATACAGCTCTAAACTCAAAAGAACTATTGCAAAAACAGAAATATATGCCCTACGTCCTCCATGACACAGTTGGACATATTCCACTGACTGTGTCGCAAAACAGGAAGAAAATATAACAAGCATTTTTTTTTCTCCAAAAAATCTTGAAGAGGCTTGACATTACTATTTTCAATGCATGTCTTAATGCTTTATCTGAAAGCACTAAAATACACAATTGTGAATTTTTCTAACCAAAAACATGTGTATGTTTCATTTTTAAGACAATGCAGATTAAACAACTGTCTGGTACACTGAACAGATTGACAGAACTAGGTCAGATCTTTCTCTAGTGGCTATAGCCAATCTCAGCCAATTTGCTGAACTTCAGGGTTGGGGGGGGGGGAATTGGGGGGGTTTACTTTTAAATTTTAAAAAGTCTCCATTCATTCCAGACTCTTTCATGGTAGCAGTATATATTTTTCTGTGTGCAGCTAGAAGCTCAAATAGGGAAACCAGCTCCCACTACAGTTTCTCTAGTTTAGAAAAGCCAAATCTACCATGTCTTAGAGTTTGATATTTTTGTTAAATAAAGAGGGAAAGAGGAGGGGAAGACATGCCAGAAGAATGTCAATTTAATTGAGGAGACATTTAAAAGGGGAAAAATGAAGATAACAGATGCCAACTCAAAAAAAAAATCTCGCCAACCTTTTTTGTACAAAACAGACTTAGAAATATTGCCAAAAATGGGGCAAATTCCGTGTTCCATTCCTGAAAACATGTGCAAACGTGAATTCCTTGCTACAGAATACTTCTCTCTCTCTCTCTCTCTCTCTCTCTCTCACTCTCTGCCTAACCTATAGCATACCTGTGAAAGAACGCACCCCGCCACCAGAGAAGCAGAGGCATGTTTTGGAATCCCTGAATGAAACAGATTTCATTGTATTCCAGACTTATCAAGCACTGTCAACACATGAGTCACGATGATTTAAAGTTCAGAAAACCAAAAAGAATAAAGCTCATAAGCAGGCAAGCTACAATTAAAATATCAATTCTGCAAGAGTCATGGGGTGGTTTCCTCCCCTGTTGGTTCATCATATGGCATTCCCAGACTCTGAAGGGAAGAAAGGAAACTGAAAATCACCACGGTTTCCTTTTCTTTAAAAGAGTTTATTCGTATTTCTGATTGCCAGCCCTCTCGACAGAATTCTGCCAGCCTCCTCCTGTTCGGATGATATGCCACTTCCAGCAAACAAGCATTTAACAATACAGTTAAGTACTTTTAAATAAACATACAAACAGAAGAACCATTTACAATTCCATTAGAAAGTACTGAATTTCATACTATTTACAGCCACGTATATTTATAGACTTTTCTACTTGTTCACTTCTAAAACAAGGGATGGATCTATTTAAAAATAAATAAATAGAGGACAACATGATTTTGCCAGCAAATCTTCATTTGGGCAGCCTTCCTCTCTCTCCTTCCATCCTGGCACAGAAATCAGCACTTCTCTGCGGCCCTTTGAGGCCCAGAAAATTAGATCCATTCTGAAAAGCATAAATAAGACATCCTGAGGATGGGAAAAATAGGTGCCTTAGGGAGGAACTCTGCACAGCTTTTTCCCCAAGATGTACTCAGGAAGTCTTACTTCAGCCCAACTCATCTTATTTTGAAGATGATAGGAGGACATTTTTCCTTCAAGATGTCTGCAAGATGTCTCCTGCCTGGCTGTGCAGAGTTCAGAAGGTCAGGAAGCATCTTACGTTTCCCGACCAACTATTAAGCTCTCTAGACAGTTTCCTCCTCAGCTTGCACCTGGGTGTTGCTGAAAGGATTCTCCCAGCTTCTCAATGGGCGGTAGACCAGTCCTCCGAGTGGCTAAGATTCTTGTACTCATGTCTGTGATTCTTCGCAGACACCTCATTGAAAAGTTTTTTAAAATAGGAAAACTATATATTGCCAGAATTGGCAGGATGAGCTGAGTATAACTATGCACTCTTGAGGCTGAAAAGGCGCCCAGGATAGGAGCCTGCACAGCAAACGTCCTGGGGCTACCTTCAGCAAATGGAGGCATGGAGAATCTGTTCAACAGCCCACAAAATGTGTGGTCCAAGCTGAAGATGAAACTGACCAAAGAGCTTACTGGAGTGCCTACAGATCAGGTGGAAAAAAGCCTCTTTTCTCCTCAGACGCCAGTGCTGCCTGGACAAAACATGAGAGGCAGGTTTTTTTTAGACATTCCCCAGGACATCTTATTTTGAGTGTGTGGAGTAAAAAGAAGAAGTCATCTCTTTTAAAGATGTTCCCATTACATCTTTTTTGTGCTGTGCAGAACAGACATCAGTTTCTACAATGCAAAAGCTGACAACCAACAGAAATCAGCAGGATTGGATGTAATCCTTCATAATTACAACATGCTGACAGGAAAGTTGGGTTGCTCGTTCTTGGTCGGCAGTGCGTGGGAGATTGGAGGTGGGGGTTAAGACATACAAATGGCATCCCATGATGCTGTTAAGTTGCAGGATGTCATACCCCCCCCCCCTTGCTCACGCCCCTTGCTGCTATATCAAGCAGCAGTGCGGGATGGATGTTGAGGCTGGGAGGTTGCCCATCAAACTGGACCACCTGGCAACCCTACTTGGAACAATGGCAGCCTCTGATGCTTGGTCTGCCACCACCCCCTCCCCCAAAATGGAAACACCCTCAAATCCTCTGGTCTCCTGATGCCAGAGGTACAGGAAAAATGAACCCCAAGATATTTTGTTCTTAAAATGCCTTAAATCCAAATCTGACAAAGGAAGCTTTGACTGCTGGAAATCTTATTAGTTTTTAAGGCACTACTGGACAAATCTAGCTGCAGAGGAATGTGCTCTACTGCAGAGGAATGTGGCTACACACTAAAAACTGTTTTAATTGAAGGGAAAGCATCCATCAAAATATTAAAGCTTGATGAAAGAATGAACTGCAGAAGGCGTTCCTGGGAGAAAGCTAATTTTCTGAATACTCTAGGACAGGGGTAGGGAACCTGCGGCTCTCCAGATGTTCAGGAACTACAATTCCCATCAGCCCCTACCAGCATGGCCAATTGGCCATGCTGACAGAGGCTGATGGGAATTGTAGTTCCTGAACATCTGGAGATTGCAGGTTCCCCCCCCCCCCCCCCCCCCACGCCCCTCCCCCCCCCCCACACCCCCCCCCCCCCCACCCCCCCCCCCCCCCCCCCCCCCCCCCCCCCCCCCCCCCCCCCCCCCACCCCCCCCCCCCCCCACCCCCCCCCCCCCCCACCCCCCCCCCCCCCCACCCCCCCCCCCCCCCACCCCCCCCCCCCCCCACCCCCCCCCCCCCCCACCCCCCCCCCCCCCCACCCCCCCCCCCCCCCACCCCCCCCCCCCCCCACCCCCCCCCCCCCCCACCCCCCCCCCCCCCCACCCCCCCCCCCCCCCACCCCCCCCCCCCCCCACCCCCCCCCCCCCCCACCCCCCCCCCCCCCCACCCCCCCCCCCCCCCACCCCCCCCCCCCCCCACCCCCCCCCCCCCCCACCCCCCCCCCCCCCCACCCCCCCCCCCCCCCACCCCCCCCCCCCCCCACCCCCCCCCCCCCCCACCCCCCCCCCCCCCCACCCCCCCCCCCCCCCACCCCCCCCCCCCCCCACCCCCCCCCCCCCCCACCCCCCCCCCCCCCCACCCCCCCCCCCCCCCACCCCCCCCCCCCCCCACCCCCCCCCCCCCCCACCCCCCCCCCCCCCCACCCCCCCCCCCCCCCACCCCCCCCCCCCCCCACCCCCCCCCCCCCCCACCCCCCCCCCCCCCCACCCCCCCCCCCCCCCACCCCCCCCCCCCCCCACCCCCCCCCCCCCCCACCCCCCCCCCCCCCCACCCCCCCCCCCCCCCACCCCCCCCCCCCCCCACCCCCCCCCCCCCCCACCCCCCCCCCCCCCCACCCCCCCCCCCCCCCACCCCCCCCCCCCCCCACCCCCCCCCCCCCCCACCCCCCCCCCCCCCCACCCCCCCCCCCCCCCACCCCCCCCCCCCCCCACCCCCCCCCCCCCCCACCCCCCCCCCCCCCCACCCCCCCCCCCCCCCACCCCCCCCCCCCCCCACCCCCCCCCCCCCCCACCCCCCCCCCCCCCCACCCCCCCCCCCCCCCACCCCCCCCCCCCCCCACCCCCCCCCCCCCCCACCCCCCCCCCCCCCCACCCCCCCCCCCCCCCACCCCCCCCCCCCCCCACCCCCCCCCCCCCCCACCCCCCCCCCCCCCCACCCCCCCCCCCCCCCACCCCCCCCCCCCCCCACCCCCCCCCCCCCCCACCCCCCCCCCCCCCCACCCCCCCCCCCCCCCACCCCCCCCCCCCCCCACCCCCCCCCCCCCCCACCCCCCCCCCCCCCCACCCCCCCCCCCCCCCACCCCCCCCCCCCCCCACCCCCCCCCCCCCCCACCCCCCCCCCCCCCCACCCCCCCCCCCCCCCACCCCCCCCCCCCCCCACCCCCCCCCCCCCCCACCCCCCCCCCCCCCCACCCCCCCCCCCCCCCACCCCCCCCCCCCCCCACCCCCCCCCCCCCCCACCCCCCCCCCCCCCCACCCCCCCCCCCCCCCACCCCCCCCCCCCCCCACCCCCCCCCCCCCCCACCCCCCCCCCCCCCCACCCCCCCCCCCCCCCACCCCCCCCCCCCCCCACCCCCCCCCCCCCCCACCCCCCCCCCCCCCCACCCCCCCCCCCCCCCACCCCCCCCCCCCCCCACCCCCCCCCCCCCCCACCCCCCCCCCCCCCCACCCCCCCCCCCCCCCACCCCCCCCCCCCCCCACCCCCCCCCCCCCCCACCCCCCCCCCCCCCCACCCCCCCCCCCCCCCACCCCCCCCCCCCCCCACCCCCCCCCCCCCCCACCCCCCCCCCCCCCCACCCCCCCCCCCCCCCACCCCCCCCCCCCCCCACCCCCCCCCCCCCCCACCCCCCCCCCCCCCCACCCCCCCCCCCCCCCACCCCCCCCCCCCCCCACCCCCCCCCCCCCCCACCCCCCCCCCCCCCCACCCCCCCCCCCCCCCACCCCCCCCCCCCCCCACCCCCCCCCCCCCCCACCCCCCCCCCCCCCCACCCCCCCCCCCCCCCACCCCCCCCCCCCCCCACCCCCCCCCCCCCCCACCCCCCCCCCCCCCCACCCCCCCCCCCCCCCACCCCCCCCCCCCCCCACCCCCCCCCCCCCCCACCCCCCCCCCCCCCCACCCCCCCCCCCCCCCACCCCCCCCCCCCCCCACCCCCCCCCCCCCCCACCCCCCCCCCCCCCCACCCCCCCCCCCCCCCACCCCCCCCCCCCCCCACCCCCCCCCCCCCCCACCCCCCCCCCCCCCCACCCCCCCCCCCCCCCACCCCCCCCCCCCCCCACCCCCCCCCCCCCCCACCCCCCCCCCCCCCCACCCCCCCCCCCCCCCACCCCCCCCCCCCCCCACCCCCCCCCCCCCCCACCCCCCCCCCCCCCCACCCCCCCCCCCCCCCACCCCCCCCCCCCCCCACCCCCCCCCCCCCCCACCCCCCCCCCCCCCCACCCCCCCCCCCCCCCACCCCCCCCCCCCCCCACCCCCCCCCCCCCCCACCCCCCCCCCCCCCCACCCCCCCCCCCCCCCACCCCCCCCCCCCCCCACCCCCCCCCCCCCCCACCCCCCCCCCCCCCCACCCCCCCCCCCCCCCACCCCCCCCCCCCCCCACCCCCCCCCCCCCCCACCCCCCCCCCCCCCCACCCCCCCCCCCCCCCACCCCCCCCCCCCCCCACCCCCCCCCCCCCCCACCCCCCCCCCCCCCCACCCCCCCCCCCCCCCACCCCCCCCCCCCCCCACCCCCCCCCCCCCCCACCCCCCCCCCCCCCCACCCCCCCCCCCCCCCACCCCCCCCCCCCCCCACCCCCCCCCCCCCCCACCCCCCCCCCCCCCCACCCCCCCCCCCCCCCACCCCCCCCCCCCCCCACCCCCCCCCCCCCCCACCCCCCCCCCCCCCCACCCCCCCCCCCCCCCACCCCCCCCCCCCCCCACCCCCCCCCCCCCCCACCCCCCCCCCCCCCCACCCCCCCCCCCCCCCACCCCCCCCCCCCCCCACCCCCCCCCCCCCCCACCCCCCCCCCCCCCCACCCCCCCCCCCCCCCACCCCCCCCCCCCCCCACCCCCCCCCCCCCCCACCCCCCCCCCCCCCCACCCCCCCCCCCCCCCACCCCCCCCCCCCCCCACCCCCCCCCCCCCCCACCCCCCCCCCCCCCCACCCCCCCCCCCCCCCACCCCCCCCCCCCCCCACCCCCCCCCCCCCCCACCCCCCCCCCCCCCCACCCCCCCCCCCCCCCACCCCCCCCCCCCCCCACCCCCCCCCCCCCCCACCCCCCCCCCCCCCCACCCCCCCCCCCCCCCACCCCCCCCCCCCCCCACCCCCCCCCCCCCCCACCCCCCCCCCCCCCCACCCCCCCCCCCCCCCACCCCCCCCCCCCCCCACCCCCCCCCCCCCCCACCCCCCCCCCCCCCCACCCCCCCCCCCCCCCACCCCCCCCCCCCCCCACCCCCCCCCCCCCCCACCCCCCCCCCCCCCCACCCCCCCCCCCCCCCACCCCCCCCCCCCCCCACCCCCCCCCCCCCCCACCCCCCCCCCCCCCCACCCCCCCCCCCCCCCACCCCCCCCCCCCCCCACCCCCCCCCCCCCCCACCCCCCCCCCCCCCCACCCCCCCCCCCCCCCACCCCCCCCCCCCCCCACCCCCCCCCCCCCCCACCCCCCCCCCCCCCCACCCCCCCCCCCCCCCACCCCCCCCCCCCCCCACCCCCCCCCCCCCCCACCCCCCCCCCCCCCCACCCCCCCCCCCCCCCACCCCCCCCCCCCCCCACCCCCCCCCCCCCCCACCCCCCCCCCCCCCCACCCCCCCCCCCCCCCACCCCCCCCCCCCCCCACCCCCCCCCCCCCCCACCCCCCCCCCCCCCCACCCCCCCCCCCCCCCACCCCCCCCCCCCCCCACCCCCCCCCCCCCCCACCCCCCCCCCCCCCCACCCCCCCCCCCCCCCACCCCCCCCCCCCCCCACCCCCCCCCCCCCCCACCCCCCCCCCCCCCCACCCCCCCCCCCCCCCACCCCCCCCCCCCCCCACCCCCCCCCCCCCCCACCCCCCCCCCCCCCCACCCCCCCCCCCCCCCACCCCCCCCCCCCCCCACCCCCCCCCCCCCCCACCCCCCCCCCCCCCCACCCCCCCCCCCCCCCACCCCCCCCCCCCCCCACCCCCCCCCCCCCCCACCCCCCCCCCCCCCCACCCCCCCCCCCCCCCACCCCCCCCCCCCCCCACCCCCCCCCCCCCCCACCCCCCCCCCCCCCCACCCCCCCCCCCCCCCACCCCCCCCCCCCCCCACCCCCCCCCCCCCCCACCCCCCCCCCCCCCCACCCCCCCCCCCCCCCACCCCCCCCCCCCCCCACCCCCCCCCCCCCCCACCCCCCCCCCCCCCCACCCCCCCCCCCCCCCACCCCCCCCCCCCCCCACCCCCCCCCCCCCCCACCCCCCCCCCCCCCCACCCCCCCCCCCCCCCACCCCCCCCCCCCCCCACCCCCCCCCCCCCCCACCCCCCCCCCCCCCCACCCCCCCCCCCCCCCACCCCCCCCCCCCCCCACCCCCCCCCCCCCCCACCCCCCCCCCCCCCCACCCCCCCCCCCCCCCACCCCCCCCCCCCCCCACCCCCCCCCCCCCCCACCCCCCCCCCCCCCCACCCCCCCCCCCCCCCACCCCCCCCCCCCCCCACCCCCCCCCCCCCCCACCCCCCCCCCCCCCCACCCCCCCCCCCCCCCACCCCCCCCCCCCCCCACCCCCCCCCCCCCCCACCCCCCCCCCCCCCCACCCCCCCCCCCCCCCACCCCCCCCCCCCCCCACCCCCCCCCCCCCCCACCCCCCCCCCCCCCCACCCCCCCCCCCCCCCACCCCCCCCCCCCCCCACCCCCCCCCCCCCCCACCCCCCCCCCCCCCCACCCCCCCCCCCCCCCACCCCCCCCCCCCCCCACCCCCCCCCCCCCCCACCCCCCCCCCCCCCCACCCCCCCCCCCCCCCACCCCCCCCCCCCCCCACCCCCCCCCCCCCCCACCCCCCCCCCCCCCCACCCCCCCCCCCCCCCACCCCCCCCCCCCCCCACCCCCCCCCCCCCCCACCCCCCCCCCCCCCCACCCCCCCCCCCCCCCACCCCCCCCCCCCCCCACCCCCCCCCCCCCCCACCCCCCCCCCCCCCCACCCCCCCCCCCCCCCACCCCCCCCCCCCCCCACCCCCCCCCCCCCCCACCCCCCCCCCCCCCCACCCCCCCCCCCCCCCACCCCCCCCCCCCCCCACCCCCCCCCCCCCCCACCCCCCCCCCCCCCCACCCCCCCCCCCCCCCACCCCCCCCCCCCCCCACCCCCCCCCCCCCCCACCCCCCCCCCCCCCCACCCCCCCCCCCCCCCACCCCCCCCCCCCCCCACCCCCCCCCCCCCCCACCCCCCCCCCCCCCCACCCCCCCCCCCCCCCACCCCCCCCCCCCCCCACCCCCCCCCCCCCCCACCCCCCCCCCCCCCCACCCCCCCCCCCCCCCACCCCCCCCCCCCCCCACCCCCCCCCCCCCCCACCCCCCCCCCCCCCCACCCCCCCCCCCCCCCACCCCCCCCCCCCCCCACCCCCCCCCCCCCCCACCCCCCCCCCCCCCCACCCCCCCCCCCCCCCACCCCCCCCCCCCCCCACCCCCCCCCCCCCCCACCCCCCCCCCCCCCCACCCCCCCCCCCCCCCACCCCCCCCCCCCCCCACCCCCCCCCCCCCCCACCCCCCCCCCCCCCCACCCCCCCCCCCCCCCACCCCCCCCCCCCCCCACCCCCCCCCCCCCCCACCCCCCCCCCCCCCCACCCCCCCCCCCCCCCACCCCCCCCCCCCCCCACCCCCCCCCCCCCCCACCCCCCCCCCCCCCCACCCCCCCCCCCCCCCACCCCCCCCCCCCCCCACCCCCCCCCCCCCCCACCCCCCCCCCCCCCCACCCCCCCCCCCCCCCACCCCCCCCCCCCCCCACCCCCCCCCCCCCCCACCCCCCCCCCCCCCCACCCCCCCCCCCCCCCACCCCCCCCCCCCCCCACCCCCCCCCCCCCCCACCCCCCCCCCCCCCCACCCCCCCCCCCCCCCACCCCCCCCCCCCCCCACCCCCCCCCCCCCCCACCCCCCCCCCCCCCCACCCCCCCCCCCCCCCACCCCCCCCCCCCCCCACCCCCCCCCCCCCCCACCCCCCCCCCCCCCCACCCCCCCCCCCCCCCACCCCCCCCCCCCCCCACCCCCCCCCCCCCCCACCCCCCCCCCCCCCCACCCCCCCCCCCCCCCACCCCCCCCCCCCCCCACCCCCCCCCCCCCCCACCCCCCCCCCCCCCCACCCCCCCCCCCCCCCACCCCCCCCCCCCCCCACCCCCCCCCCCCCCCACCCCCCCCCCCCCCCACCCCCCCCCCCCCCCACCCCCCCCCCCCCCCACCCCCCCCCCCCCCCACCCCCCCCCCCCCCCACCCCCCCCCCCCCCCACCCCCCCCCCCCCCCACCCCCCCCCCCCCCCACCCCCCCCCCCCCCCACCCCCCCCCCCCCCCACCCCCCCCCCCCCCCACCCCCCCCCCCCCCCACCCCCCCCCCCCCCCACCCCCCCCCCCCCCCACCCCCCCCCCCCCCCACCCCCCCCCCCCCCCACCCCCCCCCCCCCCCACCCCCCCCCCCCCCCACCCCCCCCCCCCCCCACCCCCCCCCCCCCCCACCCCCCCCCCCCCCCACCCCCCCCCCCCCCCACCCCCCCCCCCCCCCACCCCCCCCCCCCCCCACCCCCCCCCCCCCCCACCCCCCCCCCCCCCCACCCCCCCCCCCCCCCACCCCCCCCCCCCCCCACCCCCCCCCCCCCCCACCCCCCCCCCCCCCCACCCCCCCCCCCCCCCACCCCCCCCCCCCCCCACCCCCCCCCCCCCCCACCCCCCCCCCCCCCCACCCCCCCCCCCCCCCACCCCCCCCCCCCCCCACCCCCCCCCCCCCCCACCCCCCCCCCCCCCCACCCCCCCCCCCCCCCACCCCCCCCCCCCCCCACCCCCCCCCCCCCCCACCCCCCCCCCCCCCCACCCCCCCCCCCCCCCACCCCCCCCCCCCCCCACCCCCCCCCCCCCCCACCCCCCCCCCCCCCCACCCCCCCCCCCCCCCACCCCCCCCCCCCCCCACCCCCCCCCCCCCCCACCCCCCCCCCCCCCCACCCCCCCCCCCCCCCACCCCCCCCCCCCCCCACCCCCCCCCCCCCCCACCCCCCCCCCCCCCCACCCCCCCCCCCCCCCACCCCCCCCCCCCCCCACCCCCCCCCCCCCCCACCCCCCCCCCCCCCCACCCCCCCCCCCCCCCACCCCCCCCCCCCCCCACCCCCCCCCCCCCCCACCCCCCCCCCCCCCCACCCCCCCCCCCCCCCACCCCCCCCCCCCCCCACCCCCCCCCCCCCCCACCCCCCCCCCCCCCCACCCCCCCCCCCCCCCACCCCCCCCCCCCCCCACCCCCCCCCCCCCCCACCCCCCCCCCCCCCCACCCCCCCCCCCCCCCACCCCCCCCCCCCCCCACCCCCCCCCCCCCCCACCCCCCCCCCCCCCCACCCCCCCCCCCCCCCACCCCCCCCCCCCCCCACCCCCCCCCCCCCCCACCCCCCCCCCCCCCCACCCCCCCCCCCCCCCACCCCCCCCCCCCCCCACCCCCCCCCCCCCCCACCCCCCCCCCCCCCCACCCCCCCCCCCCCCCACCCCCCCCCCCCCCCACCCCCCCCCCCCCCCACCCCCCCCCCCCCCCACCCCCCCCCCCCCCCACCCCCCCCCCCCCCCACCCCCCCCCCCCCCCACCCCCCCCCCCCCCCACCCCCCCCCCCCCCCACCCCCCCCCCCCCCCACCCCCCCCCCCCCCCACCCCCCCCCCCCCCCACCCCCCCCCCCCCCCACCCCCCCCCCCCCCCACCCCCCCCCCCCCCCACCCCCCCCCCCCCCCACCCCCCCCCCCCCCCACCCCCCCCCCCCCCCACCCCCCCCCCCCCCCACCCCCCCCCCCCCCCACCCCCCCCCCCCCCCACCCCCCCCCCCCCCCACCCCCCCCCCCCCCCACCCCCCCCCCCCCCCACCCCCCCCCCCCCCCACCCCCCCCCCCCCCCACCCCCCCCCCCCCCCACCCCCCCCCCCCCCCACCCCCCCCCCCCCCCACCCCCCCCCCCCCCCACCCCCCCCCCCCCCCACCCCCCCCCCCCCCCACCCCCCCCCCCCCCCACCCCCCCCCCCCCCCACCCCCCCCCCCCCCCACCCCCCCCCCCCCCCACCCCCCCCCCCCCCCACCCCCCCCCCCCCCCACCCCCCCCCCCCCCCACCCCCCCCCCCCCCCACCCCCCCCCCCCCCCACCCCCCCCCCCCCCCACCCCCCCCCCCCCCCACCCCCCCCCCCCCCCACCCCCCCCCCCCCCCACCCCCCCCCCCCCCCACCCCCCCCCCCCCCCACCCCCCCCCCCCCCCACCCCCCCCCCCCCCCACCCCCCCCCCCCCCCACCCCCCCCCCCCCCCACCCCCCCCCCCCCCCACCCCCCCCCCCCCCCACCCCCCCCCCCCCCCACCCCCCCCCCCCCCCACCCCCCCCCCCCCCCACCCCCCCCCCCCCCCACCCCCCCCCCCCCCCACCCCCCCCCCCCCCCACCCCCCCCCCCCCCCACCCCCCCCCCCCCCCACCCCCCCCCCCCCCCACCCCCCCCCCCCCCCACCCCCCCCCCCCCCCACCCCCCCCCCCCCCCACCCCCCCCCCCCCCCACCCCCCCCCCCCCCCACCCCCCCCCCCCCCCACCCCCCCCCCCCCCCACCCCCCCCCCCCCCCACCCCCCCCCCCCCCCACCCCCCCCCCCCCCCACCCCCCCCCCCCCCCACCCCCCCCCCCCCCCACCCCCCCCCCCCCCCACCCCCCCCCCCCCCCACCCCCCCCCCCCCCCACCCCCCCCCCCCCCCACCCCCCCCCCCCCCCACCCCCCCCCCCCCCCACCCCCCCCCCCCCCCACCCCCCCCCCCCCCCACCCCCCCCCCCCCCCACCCCCCCCCCCCCCCACCCCCCCCCCCCCCCACCCCCCCCCCCCCCCACCCCCCCCCCCCCCCACCCCCCCCCCCCCCCACCCCCCCCCCCCCCCACCCCCCCCCCCCCCCACCCCCCCCCCCCCCCACCCCCCCCCCCCCCCACCCCCCCCCCCCCCCACCCCCCCCCCCCCCCACCCCCCCCCCCCCCCACCCCCCCCCCCCCCCACCCCCCCCCCCCCCCACCCCCCCCCCCCCCCACCCCCCCCCCCCCCCACCCCCCCCCCCCCCCACCCCCCCCCCCCCCCACCCCCCCCCCCCCCCACCCCCCCCCCCCCCCACCCCCCCCCCCCCCCACCCCCCCCCCCCCCCACCCCCCCCCCCCCCCACCCCCCCCCCCCCCCACCCCCCCCCCCCCCCACCCCCCCCCCCCCCCACCCCCCCCCCCCCCCACCCCCCCCCCCCCCCACCCCCCCCCCCCCCCACCCCCCCCCCCCCCCACCCCCCCCCCCCCCCACCCCCCCCCCCCCCCACCCCCCCCCCCCCCCACCCCCCCCCCCCCCCACCCCCCCCCCCCCCCACCCCCCCCCCCCCCCACCCCCCCCCCCCCCCACCCCCCCCCCCCCCCACCCCCCCCCCCCCCCACCCCCCCCCCCCCCCACCCCCCCCCCCCCCCACCCCCCCCCCCCCCCACCCCCCCCCCCCCCCACCCCCCCCCCCCCCCACCCCCCCCCCCCCCCACCCCCCCCCCCCCCCACCCCCCCCCCCCCCCACCCCCCCCCCCCCCCACCCCCCCCCCCCCCCACCCCCCCCCCCCCCCACCCCCCCCCCCCCCCACCCCCCCCCCCCCCCACCCCCCCCCCCCCCCACCCCCCCCCCCCCCCACCCCCCCCCCCCCCCACCCCCCCCCCCCCCCACCCCCCCCCCCCCCCACCCCCCCCCCCCCCCACCCCCCCCCCCCCCCACCCCCCCCCCCCCCCACCCCCCCCCCCCCCCACCCCCCCCCCCCCCCACCCCCCCCCCCCCCCACCCCCCCCCCCCCCCACCCCCCCCCCCCCCCACCCCCCCCCCCCCCCACCCCCCCCCCCCCCCACCCCCCCCCCCCCCCACCCCCCCCCCCCCCCACCCCCCCCCCCCCCCACCCCCCCCCCCCCCCACCCCCCCCCCCCCCCACCCCCCCCCCCCCCCACCCCCCCCCCCCCCCACCCCCCCCCCCCCCCACCCCCCCCCCCCCCCACCCCCCCCCCCCCCCACCCCCCCCCCCCCCCACCCCCCCCCCCCCCCACCCCCCCCCCCCCCCACCCCCCCCCCCCCCCACCCCCCCCCCCCCCCACCCCCCCCCCCCCCCACCCCCCCCCCCCCCCACCCCCCCCCCCCCCCACCCCCCCCCCCCCCCACCCCCCCCCCCCCCCACCCCCCCCCCCCCCCACCCCCCCCCCCCCCCACCCCCCCCCCCCCCCACCCCCCCCCCCCCCCACCCCCCCCCCCCCCCACCCCCCCCCCCCCCCACCCCCCCCCCCCCCCACCCCCCCCCCCCCCCACCCCCCCCCCCCCCCACCCCCCCCCCCCCCCACCCCCCCCCCCCCCCACCCCCCCCCCCCCCCACCCCCCCCCCCCCCCACCCCCCCCCCCCCCCACCCCCCCCCCCCCCCACCCCCCCCCCCCCCCACCCCCCCCCCCCCCCACCCCCCCCCCCCCCCACCCCCCCCCCCCCCCACCCCCCCCCCCCCCCACCCCCCCCCCCCCCCACCCCCCCCCCCCCCCACCCCCCCCCCCCCCCACCCCCCCCCCCCCCCACCCCCCCCCCCCCCCACCCCCCCCCCCCCCCACCCCCCCCCCCCCCCACCCCCCCCCCCCCCCACCCCCCCCCCCCCCCACCCCCCCCCCCCCCCACCCCCCCCCCCCCCCACCCCCCCCCCCCCCCACCCCCCCCCCCCCCCACCCCCCCCCCCCCCCACCCCCCCCCCCCCCCACCCCCCCCCCCCCCCACCCCCCCCCCCCCCCACCCCCCCCCCCCCCCACCCCCCCCCCCCCCCACCCCCCCCCCCCCCCACCCCCCCCCCCCCCCACCCCCCCCCCCCCCCACCCCCCCCCCCCCCCACCCCCCCCCCCCCCCACCCCCCCCCCCCCCCACCCCCCCCCCCCCCCACCCCCCCCCCCCCCCACCCCCCCCCCCCCCCACCCCCCCCCCCCCCCACCCCCCCCCCCCCCCACCCCCCCCCCCCCCCACCCCCCCCCCCCCCCACCCCCCCCCCCCCCCACCCCCCCCCCCCCCCACCCCCCCCCCCCCCCACCCCCCCCCCCCCCCACCCCCCCCCCCCCCCACCCCCCCCCCCCCCCACCCCCCCCCCCCCCCACCCCCCCCCCCCCCCACCCCCCCCCCCCCCCACCCCCCCCCCCCCCCACCCCCCCCCCCCCCCACCCCCCCCCCCCCCCACCCCCCCCCCCCCCCACCCCCCCCCCCCCCCACCCCCCCCCCCCCCCACCCCCCCCCCCCCCCACCCCCCCCCCCCCCCACCCCCCCCCCCCCCCACCCCCCCCCCCCCCCACCCCCCCCCCCCCCCACCCCCCCCCCCCCCCACCCCCCCCCCCCCCCACCCCCCCCCCCCCCCACCCCCCCCCCCCCCCACCCCCCCCCCCCCCCACCCCCCCCCCCCCCCACCCCCCCCCCCCCCCACCCCCCCCCCCCCCCACCCCCCCCCCCCCCCACCCCCCCCCCCCCCCACCCCCCCCCCCCCCCACCCCCCCCCCCCCCCACCCCCCCCCCCCCCCACCCCCCCCCCCCCCCACCCCCCCCCCCCCCCACCCCCCCCCCCCCCCACCCCCCCCCCCCCCCACCCCCCCCCCCCCCCACCCCCCCCCCCCCCCACCCCCCCCCCCCCCCACCCCCCCCCCCCCCCACCCCCCCCCCCCCCCACCCCCCCCCCCCCCCACCCCCCCCCCCCCCCACCCCCCCCCCCCCCCACCCCCCCCCCCCCCCACCCCCCCCCCCCCCCACCCCCCCCCCCCCCCACCCCCCCCCCCCCCCACCCCCCCCCCCCCCCACCCCCCCCCCCCCCCACCCCCCCCCCCCCCCACCCCCCCCCCCCCCCACCCCCCCCCCCCCCCACCCCCCCCCCCCCCCACCCCCCCCCCCCCCCACCCCCCCCCCCCCCCACCCCCCCCCCCCCCCACCCCCCCCCCCCCCCACCCCCCCCCCCCCCCACCCCCCCCCCCCCCCACCCCCCCCCCCCCCCACCCCCCCCCCCCCCCACCCCCCCCCCCCCCCACCCCCCCCCCCCCCCACCCCCCCCCCCCCCCACCCCCCCCCCCCCCCACCCCCCCCCCCCCCCACCCCCCCCCCCCCCCACCCCCCCCCCCCCCCACCCCCCCCCCCCCCCACCCCCCCCCCCCCCCACCCCCCCCCCCCCCCACCCCCCCCCCCCCCCACCCCCCCCCCCCCCCACCCCCCCCCCCCCCCACCCCCCCCCCCCCCCACCCCCCCCCCCCCCCACCCCCCCCCCCCCCCACCCCCCCCCCCCCCCACCCCCCCCCCCCCCCACCCCCCCCCCCCCCCACCCCCCCCCCCCCCCACCCCCCCCCCCCCCCACCCCCCCCCCCCCCCACCCCCCCCCCCCCCCACCCCCCCCCCCCCCCACCCCCCCCCCCCCCCACCCCCCCCCCCCCCCACCCCCCCCCCCCCCCACCCCCCCCCCCCCCCACCCCCCCCCCCCCCCACCCCCCCCCCCCCCCACCCCCCCCCCCCCCCACCCCCCCCCCCCCCCACCCCCCCCCCCCCCCACCCCCCCCCCCCCCCACCCCCCCCCCCCCCCACCCCCCCCCCCCCCCACCCCCCCCCCCCCCCACCCCCCCCCCCCCCCACCCCCCCCCCCCCCCACCCCCCCCCCCCCCCACCCCCCCCCCCCCCCACCCCCCCCCCCCCCCACCCCCCCCCCCCCCCACCCCCCCCCCCCCCCACCCCCCCCCCCCCCCACCCCCCCCCCCCCCCACCCCCCCCCCCCCCCACCCCCCCCCCCCCCCACCCCCCCCCCCCCCCACCCCCCCCCCCCCCCACCCCCCCCCCCCCCCACCCCCCCCCCCCCCCACCCCCCCCCCCCCCCACCCCCCCCCCCCCCCACCCCCCCCCCCCCCCACCCCCCCCCCCCCCCACCCCCCCCCCCCCCCACCCCCCCCCCCCCCCACCCCCCCCCCCCCCCACCCCCCCCCCCCCCCACCCCCCCCCCCCCCCACCCCCCCCCCCCCCCACCCCCCCCCCCCCCCACCCCCCCCCCCCCCCACCCCCCCCCCCCCCCACCCCCCCCCCCCCCCACCCCCCCCCCCCCCCACCCCCCCCCCCCCCCACCCCCCCCCCCCCCCACCCCCCCCCCCCCCCACCCCCCCCCCCCCCCACCCCCCCCCCCCCCCACCCCCCCCCCCCCCCACCCCCCCCCCCCCCCACCCCCCCCCCCCCCCACCCCCCCCCCCCCCCACCCCCCCCCCCCCCCACCCCCCCCCCCCCCCACCCCCCCCCCCCCCCACCCCCCCCCCCCCCCACCCCCCCCCCCCCCCACCCCCCCCCCCCCCCACCCCCCCCCCCCCCCACCCCCCCCCCCCCCCACCCCCCCCCCCCCCCACCCCCCCCCCCCCCCACCCCCCCCCCCCCCCACCCCCCCCCCCCCCCACCCCCCCCCCCCCCCACCCCCCCCCCCCCCCACCCCCCCCCCCCCCCACCCCCCCCCCCCCCCACCCCCCCCCCCCCCCACCCCCCCCCCCCCCCACCCCCCCCCCCCCCCACCCCCCCCCCCCCCCACCCCCCCCCCCCCCCACCCCCCCCCCCCCCCACCCCCCCCCCCCCCCACCCCCCCCCCCCCCCACCCCCCCCCCCCCCCACCCCCCCCCCCCCCCACCCCCCCCCCCCCCCACCCCCCCCCCCCCCCACCCCCCCCCCCCCCCACCCCCCCCCCCCCCCACCCCCCCCCCCCCCCACCCCCCCCCCCCCCCACCCCCCCCCCCCCCCACCCCCCCCCCCCCCCACCCCCCCCCCCCCCCACCCCCCCCCCCCCCCACCCCCCCCCCCCCCCACCCCCCCCCCCCCCCACCCCCCCCCCCCCCCACCCCCCCCCCCCCCCACCCCCCCCCCCCCCCACCCCCCCCCCCCCCCACCCCCCCCCCCCCCCACCCCCCCCCCCCCCCACCCCCCCCCCCCCCCACCCCCCCCCCCCCCCACCCCCCCCCCCCCCCACCCCCCCCCCCCCCCACCCCCCCCCCCCCCCACCCCCCCCCCCCCCCACCCCCCCCCCCCCCCACCCCCCCCCCCCCCCACCCCCCCCCCCCCCCACCCCCCCCCCCCCCCACCCCCCCCCCCCCCCACCCCCCCCCCCCCCCACCCCCCCCCCCCCCCACCCCCCCCCCCCCCCACCCCCCCCCCCCCCCACCCCCCCCCCCCCCCACCCCCCCCCCCCCCCACCCCCCCCCCCCCCCACCCCCCCCCCCCCCCACCCCCCCCCCCCCCCACCCCCCCCCCCCCCCACCCCCCCCCCCCCCCACCCCCCCCCCCCCCCACCCCCCCCCCCCCCCACCCCCCCCCCCCCCCACCCCCCCCCCCCCCCACCCCCCCCCCCCCCCACCCCCCCCCCCCCCCACCCCCCCCCCCCCCCACCCCCCCCCCCCCCCACCCCCCCCCCCCCCCACCCCCCCCCCCCCCCACCCCCCCCCCCCCCCACCCCCCCCCCCCCCCACCCCCCCCCCCCCCCACCCCCCCCCCCCCCCACCCCCCCCCCCCCCCACCCCCCCCCCCCCCCACCCCCCCCCCCCCCCACCCCCCCCCCCCCCCACCCCCCCCCCCCCCCACCCCCCCCCCCCCCCACCCCCCCCCCCCCCCACCCCCCCCCCCCCCCACCCCCCCCCCCCCCCACCCCCCCCCCCCCCCACCCCCCCCCCCCCCCACCCCCCCCCCCCCCCACCCCCCCCCCCCCCCACCCCCCCCCCCCCCCACCCCCCCCCCCCCCCACCCCCCCCCCCCCCCACCCCCCCCCCCCCCCACCCCCCCCCCCCCCCACCCCCCCCCCCCCCCACCCCCCCCCCCCCCCACCCCCCCCCCCCCCCACCCCCCCCCCCCCCCACCCCCCCCCCCCCCCACCCCCCCCCCCCCCCACCCCCCCCCCCCCCCACCCCCCCCCCCCCCCACCCCCCCCCCCCCCCACCCCCCCCCCCCCCCACCCCCCCCCCCCCCCACCCCCCCCCCCCCCCACCCCCCCCCCCCCCCACCCCCCCCCCCCCCCACCCCCCCCCCCCCCCACCCCCCCCCCCCCCCACCCCCCCCCCCCCCCACCCCCCCCCCCCCCCACCCCCCCCCCCCCCCACCCCCCCCCCCCCCCACCCCCCCCCCCCCCCACCCCCCCCCCCCCCCACCCCCCCCCCCCCCCACCCCCCCCCCCCCCCACCCCCCCCCCCCCCCACCCCCCCCCCCCCCCACCCCCCCCCCCCCCCACCCCCCCCCCCCCCCACCCCCCCCCCCCCCCACCCCCCCCCCCCCCCACCCCCCCCCCCCCCCACCCCCCCCCCCCCCCACCCCCCCCCCCCCCCACCCCCCCCCCCCCCCACCCCCCCCCCCCCCCACCCCCCCCCCCCCCCACCCCCCCCCCCCCCCACCCCCCCCCCCCCCCACCCCCCCCCCCCCCCACCCCCCCCCCCCCCCACCCCCCCCCCCCCCCACCCCCCCCCCCCCCCACCCCCCCCCCCCCCCACCCCCCCCCCCCCCCACCCCCCCCCCCCCCCACCCCCCCCCCCCCCCACCCCCCCCCCCCCCCACCCCCCCCCCCCCCCACCCCCCCCCCCCCCCACCCCCCCCCCCCCCCACCCCCCCCCCCCCCCACCCCCCCCCCCCCCCACCCCCCCCCCCCCCCACCCCCCCCCCCCCCCACCCCCCCCCCCCCCCACCCCCCCCCCCCCCCACCCCCCCCCCCCCCCACCCCCCCCCCCCCCCACCCCCCCCCCCCCCCACCCCCCCCCCCCCCCACCCCCCCCCCCCCCCACCCCCCCCCCCCCCCACCCCCCCCCCCCCCCACCCCCCCCCCCCCCCACCCCCCCCCCCCCCCACCCCCCCCCCCCCCCACCCCCCCCCCCCCCCACCCCCCCCCCCCCCCACCCCCCCCCCCCCCCACCCCCCCCCCCCCCCACCCCCCCCCCCCCCCACCCCCCCCCCCCCCCACCCCCCCCCCCCCCCACCCCCCCCCCCCCCCACCCCCCCCCCCCCCCACCCCCCCCCCCCCCCACCCCCCCCCCCCCCCACCCCCCCCCCCCCCCACCCCCCCCCCCCCCCACCCCCCCCCCCCCCCACCCCCCCCCCCCCCCACCCCCCCCCCCCCCCACCCCCCCCCCCCCCCACCCCCCCCCCCCCCCACCCCCCCCCCCCCCCACCCCCCCCCCCCCCCACCCCCCCCCCCCCCCACCCCCCCCCCCCCCCACCCCCCCCCCCCCCCACCCCCCCCCCCCCCCACCCCCCCCCCCCCCCACCCCCCCCCCCCCCCACCCCCCCCCCCCCCCACCCCCCCCCCCCCCCACCCCCCCCCCCCCCCACCCCCCCCCCCCCCCACCCCCCCCCCCCCCCACCCCCCCCCCCCCCCACCCCCCCCCCCCCCCACCCCCCCCCCCCCCCACCCCCCCCCCCCCCCACCCCCCCCCCCCCCCACCCCCCCCCCCCCCCACCCCCCCCCCCCCCCACCCCCCCCCCCCCCCACCCCCCCCCCCCCCCACCCCCCCCCCCCCCCACCCCCCCCCCCCCCCACCCCCCCCCCCCCCCACCCCCCCCCCCCCCCACCCCCCCCCCCCCCCACCCCCCCCCCCCCCCACCCCCCCCCCCCCCCACCCCCCCCCCCCCCCACCCCCCCCCCCCCCCACCCCCCCCCCCCCCCACCCCCCCCCCCCCCCACCCCCCCCCCCCCCCACCCCCCCCCCCCCCCACCCCCCCCCCCCCCCACCCCCCCCCCCCCCCACCCCCCCCCCCCCCCACCCCCCCCCCCCCCCACCCCCCCCCCCCCCCACCCCCCCCCCCCCCCACCCCCCCCCCCCCCCACCCCCCCCCCCCCCCACCCCCCCCCCCCCCCACCCCCCCCCCCCCCCACCCCCCCCCCCCCCCACCCCCCCCCCCCCCCACCCCCCCCCCCCCCCACCCCCCCCCCCCCCCACCCCCCCCCCCCCCCACCCCCCCCCCCCCCCACCCCCCCCCCCCCCCACCCCCCCCCCCCCCCACCCCCCCCCCCCCCCACCCCCCCCCCCCCCCACCCCCCCCCCCCCCCACCCCCCCCCCCCCCCACCCCCCCCCCCCCCCACCCCCCCCCCCCCCCACCCCCCCCCCCCCCCACCCCCCCCCCCCCCCACCCCCCCCCCCCCCCACCCCCCCCCCCCCCCACCCCCCCCCCCCCCCACCCCCCCCCCCCCCCACCCCCCCCCCCCCCCACCCCCCCCCCCCCCCACCCCCCCCCCCCCCCACCCCCCCCCCCCCCCACCCCCCCCCCCCCCCACCCCCCCCCCCCCCCACCCCCCCCCCCCCCCACCCCCCCCCCCCCCCACCCCCCCCCCCCCCCACCCCCCCCCCCCCCCACCCCCCCCCCCCCCCACCCCCCCCCCCCCCCACCCCCCCCCCCCCCCACCCCCCCCCCCCCCCACCCCCCCCCCCCCCCACCCCCCCCCCCCCCCACCCCCCCCCCCCCCCACCCCCCCCCCCCCCCACCCCCCCCCCCCCCCACCCCCCCCCCCCCCCACCCCCCCCCCCCCCCACCCCCCCCCCCCCCCACCCCCCCCCCCCCCCACCCCCCCCCCCCCCCACCCCCCCCCCCCCCCACCCCCCCCCCCCCCCACCCCCCCCCCCCCCCACCCCCCCCCCCCCCCACCCCCCCCCCCCCCCACCCCCCCCCCCCCCCACCCCCCCCCCCCCCCACCCCCCCCCCCCCCCACCCCCCCCCCCCCCCACCCCCCCCCCCCCCCACCCCCCCCCCCCCCCACCCCCCCCCCCCCCCACCCCCCCCCCCCCCCACCCCCCCCCCCCCCCACCCCCCCCCCCCCCCACCCCCCCCCCCCCCCACCCCCCCCCCCCCCCACCCCCCCCCCCCCCCACCCCCCCCCCCCCCCACCCCCCCCCCCCCCCACCCCCCCCCCCCCCCACCCCCCCCCCCCCCCACCCCCCCCCCCCCCCACCCCCCCCCCCCCCCACCCCCCCCCCCCCCCACCCCCCCCCCCCCCCACCCCCCCCCCCCCCCACCCCCCCCCCCCCCCACCCCCCCCCCCCCCCACCCCCCCCCCCCCCCACCCCCCCCCCCCCCCACCCCCCCCCCCCCCCACCCCCCCCCCCCCCCACCCCCCCCCCCCCCCACCCCCCCCCCCCCCCACCCCCCCCCCCCCCCACCCCCCCCCCCCCCCACCCCCCCCCCCCCCCACCCCCCCCCCCCCCCACCCCCCCCCCCCCCCACCCCCCCCCCCCCCCACCCCCCCCCCCCCCCACCCCCCCCCCCCCCCACCCCCCCCCCCCCCCACCCCCCCCCCCCCCCACCCCCCCCCCCCCCCACCCCCCCCCCCCCCCACCCCCCCCCCCCCCCACCCCCCCCCCCCCCCACCCCCCCCCCCCCCCACCCCCCCCCCCCCCCACCCCCCCCCCCCCCCACCCCCCCCCCCCCCCACCCCCCCCCCCCCCCACCCCCCCCCCCCCCCACCCCCCCCCCCCCCCACCCCCCCCCCCCCCCACCCCCCCCCCCCCCCACCCCCCCCCCCCCCCACCCCCCCCCCCCCCCACCCCCCCCCCCCCCCACCCCCCCCCCCCCCCACCCCCCCCCCCCCCCACCCCCCCCCCCCCCCACCCCCCCCCCCCCCCACCCCCCCCCCCCCCCACCCCCCCCCCCCCCCACCCCCCCCCCCCCCCACCCCCCCCCCCCCCCACCCCCCCCCCCCCCCACCCCCCCCCCCCCCCACCCCCCCCCCCCCCCACCCCCCCCCCCCCCCACCCCCCCCCCCCCCCACCCCCCCCCCCCCCCACCCCCCCCCCCCCCCACCCCCCCCCCCCCCCACCCCCCCCCCCCCCCACCCCCCCCCCCCCCCACCCCCCCCCCCCCCCACCCCCCCCCCCCCCCACCCCCCCCCCCCCCCACCCCCCCCCCCCCCCACCCCCCCCCCCCCCCACCCCCCCCCCCCCCCACCCCCCCCCCCCCCCACCCCCCCCCCCCCCCACCCCCCCCCCCCCCCACCCCCCCCCCCCCCCACCCCCCCCCCCCCCCACCCCCCCCCCCCCCCACCCCCCCCCCCCCCCACCCCCCCCCCCCCCCACCCCCCCCCCCCCCCACCCCCCCCCCCCCCCACCCCCCCCCCCCCCCACCCCCCCCCCCCCCCACCCCCCCCCCCCCCCACCCCCCCCCCCCCCCACCCCCCCCCCCCCCCACCCCCCCCCCCCCCCACCCCCCCCCCCCCCCACCCCCCCCCCCCCCCACCCCCCCCCCCCCCCACCCCCCCCCCCCCCCACCCCCCCCCCCCCCCACCCCCCCCCCCCCCCACCCCCCCCCCCCCCCACCCCCCCCCCCCCCCACCCCCCCCCCCCCCCACCCCCCCCCCCCCCCACCCCCCCCCCCCCCCACCCCCCCCCCCCCCCACCCCCCCCCCCCCCCACCCCCCCCCCCCCCCACCCCCCCCCCCCCCCACCCCCCCCCCCCCCCACCCCCCCCCCCCCCCACCCCCCCCCCCCCCCACCCCCCCCCCCCCCCACCCCCCCCCCCCCCCACCCCCCCCCCCCCCCACCCCCCCCCCCCCCCACCCCCCCCCCCCCCCACCCCCCCCCCCCCCCACCCCCCCCCCCCCCCACCCCCCCCCCCCCCCACCCCCCCCCCCCCCCACCCCCCCCCCCCCCCACCCCCCCCCCCCCCCACCCCCCCCCCCCCCCACCCCCCCCCCCCCCCACCCCCCCCCCCCCCCACCCCCCCCCCCCCCCACCCCCCCCCCCCCCCACCCCCCCCCCCCCCCACCCCCCCCCCCCCCCACCCCCCCCCCCCCCCACCCCCCCCCCCCCCCACCCCCCCCCCCCCCCACCCCCCCCCCCCCCCACCCCCCCCCCCCCCCACCCCCCCCCCCCCCCACCCCCCCCCCCCCCCACCCCCCCCCCCCCCCACCCCCCCCCCCCCCCACCCCCCCCCCCCCCCACCCCCCCCCCCCCCCACCCCCCCCCCCCCCCACCCCCCCCCCCCCCCACCCCCCCCCCCCCCCACCCCCCCCCCCCCCCACCCCCCCCCCCCCCCACCCCCCCCCCCCCCCACCCCCCCCCCCCCCCACCCCCCCCCCCCCCCACCCCCCCCCCCCCCCACCCCCCCCCCCCCCCACCCCCCCCCCCCCCCACCCCCCCCCCCCCCCACCCCCCCCCCCCCCCACCCCCCCCCCCCCCCACCCCCCCCCCCCCCCACCCCCCCCCCCCCCCACCCCCCCCCCCCCCCACCCCCCCCCCCCCCCACCCCCCCCCCCCCCCACCCCCCCCCCCCCCCACCCCCCCCCCCCCCCACCCCCCCCCCCCCCCACCCCCCCCCCCCCCCACCCCCCCCCCCCCCCACCCCCCCCCCCCCCCACCCCCCCCCCCCCCCACCCCCCCCCCCCCCCACCCCCCCCCCCCCCCACCCCCCCCCCCCCCCACCCCCCCCCCCCCCCACCCCCCCCCCCCCCCACCCCCCCCCCCCCCCACCCCCCCCCCCCCCCACCCCCCCCCCCCCCCACCCCCCCCCCCCCCCACCCCCCCCCCCCCCCACCCCCCCCCCCCCCCACCCCCCCCCCCCCCCACCCCCCCCCCCCCCCACCCCCCCCCCCCCCCACCCCCCCCCCCCCCCACCCCCCCCCCCCCCCACCCCCCCCCCCCCCCACCCCCCCCCCCCCCCACCCCCCCCCCCCCCCACCCCCCCCCCCCCCCACCCCCCCCCCCCCCCACCCCCCCCCCCCCCCACCCCCCCCCCCCCCCACCCCCCCCCCCCCCCACCCCCCCCCCCCCCCACCCCCCCCCCCCCCCACCCCCCCCCCCCCCCACCCCCCCCCCCCCCCACCCCCCCCCCCCCCCACCCCCCCCCCCCCCCACCCCCCCCCCCCCCCACCCCCCCCCCCCCCCACCCCCCCCCCCCCCCACCCCCCCCCCCCCCCACCCCCCCCCCCCCCCACCCCCCCCCCCCCCCACCCCCCCCCCCCCCCACCCCCCCCCCCCCCCACCCCCCCCCCCCCCCACCCCCCCCCCCCCCCACCCCCCCCCCCCCCCACCCCCCCCCCCCCCCACCCCCCCCCCCCCCCACCCCCCCCCCCCCCCACCCCCCCCCCCCCCCACCCCCCCCCCCCCCCACCCCCCCCCCCCCCCACCCCCCCCCCCCCCCACCCCCCCCCCCCCCCACCCCCCCCCCCCCCCACCCCCCCCCCCCCCCACCCCCCCCCCCCCCCACCCCCCCCCCCCCCCACCCCCCCCCCCCCCCACCCCCCCCCCCCCCCACCCCCCCCCCCCCCCACCCCCCCCCCCCCCCACCCCCCCCCCCCCCCACCCCCCCCCCCCCCCACCCCCCCCCCCCCCCACCCCCCCCCCCCCCCACCCCCCCCCCCCCCCACCCCCCCCCCCCCCCACCCCCCCCCCCCCCCACCCCCCCCCCCCCCCACCCCCCCCCCCCCCCACCCCCCCCCCCCCCCACCCCCCCCCCCCCCCACCCCCCCCCCCCCCCACCCCCCCCCCCCCCCACCCCCCCCCCCCCCCACCCCCCCCCCCCCCCACCCCCCCCCCCCCCCACCCCCCCCCCCCCCCACCCCCCCCCCCCCCCACCCCCCCCCCCCCCCACCCCCCCCCCCCCCCACCCCCCCCCCCCCCCACCCCCCCCCCCCCCCACCCCCCCCCCCCCCCACCCCCCCCCCCCCCCACCCCCCCCCCCCCCCACCCCCCCCCCCCCCCACCCCCCCCCCCCCCCACCCCCCCCCCCCCCCACCCCCCCCCCCCCCCACCCCCCCCCCCCCCCACCCCCCCCCCCCCCCACCCCCCCCCCCCCCCACCCCCCCCCCCCCCCACCCCCCCCCCCCCCCACCCCCCCCCCCCCCCACCCCCCCCCCCCCCCACCCCCCCCCCCCCCCACCCCCCCCCCCCCCCACCCCCCCCCCCCCCCACCCCCCCCCCCCCCCACCCCCCCCCCCCCCCACCCCCCCCCCCCCCCACCCCCCCCCCCCCCCACCCCCCCCCCCCCCCACCCCCCCCCCCCCCCACCCCCCCCCCCCCCCACCCCCCCCCCCCCCCACCCCCCCCCCCCCCCACCCCCCCCCCCCCCCACCCCCCCCCCCCCCCACCCCCCCCCCCCCCCACCCCCCCCCCCCCCCACCCCCCCCCCCCCCCACCCCCCCCCCCCCCCACCCCCCCCCCCCCCCACCCCCCCCCCCCCCCACCCCCCCCCCCCCCCACCCCCCCCCCCCCCCACCCCCCCCCCCCCCCACCCCCCCCCCCCCCCACCCCCCCCCCCCCCCACCCCCCCCCCCCCCCACCCCCCCCCCCCCCCACCCCCCCCCCCCCCCACCCCCCCCCCCCCCCACCCCCCCCCCCCCCCACCCCCCCCCCCCCCCACCCCCCCCCCCCCCCACCCCCCCCCCCCCCCACCCCCCCCCCCCCCCACCCCCCCCCCCCCCCACCCCCCCCCCCCCCCACCCCCCCCCCCCCCCACCCCCCCCCCCCCCCACCCCCCCCCCCCCCCACCCCCCCCCCCCCCCACCCCCCCCCCCCCCCACCCCCCCCCCCCCCCACCCCCCCCCCCCCCCACCCCCCCCCCCCCCCACCCCCCCCCCCCCCCACCCCCCCCCCCCCCCACCCCCCCCCCCCCCCACCCCCCCCCCCCCCCACCCCCCCCCCCCCCCACCCCCCCCCCCCCCCACCCCCCCCCCCCCCCACCCCCCCCCCCCCCCACCCCCCCCCCCCCCCACCCCCCCCCCCCCCCACCCCCCCCCCCCCCCACCCCCCCCCCCCCCCACCCCCCCCCCCCCCCACCCCCCCCCCCCCCCACCCCCCCCCCCCCCCACCCCCCCCCCCCCCCACCCCCCCCCCCCCCCACCCCCCCCCCCCCCCACCCCCCCCCCCCCCCACCCCCCCCCCCCCCCACCCCCCCCCCCCCCCACCCCCCCCCCCCCCCACCCCCCCCCCCCCCCACCCCCCCCCCCCCCCACCCCCCCCCCCCCCCACCCCCCCCCCCCCCCACCCCCCCCCCCCCCCACCCCCCCCCCCCCCCACCCCCCCCCCCCCCCACCCCCCCCCCCCCCCACCCCCCCCCCCCCCCACCCCCCCCCCCCCCCACCCCCCCCCCCCCCCACCCCCCCCCCCCCCCACCCCCCCCCCCCCCCACCCCCCCCCCCCCCCACCCCCCCCCCCCCCCACCCCCCCCCCCCCCCACCCCCCCCCCCCCCCACCCCCCCCCCCCCCCACCCCCCCCCCCCCCCACCCCCCCCCCCCCCCACCCCCCCCCCCCCCCACCCCCCCCCCCCCCCACCCCCCCCCCCCCCCACCCCCCCCCCCCCCCACCCCCCCCCCCCCCCACCCCCCCCCCCCCCCACCCCCCCCCCCCCCCACCCCCCCCCCCCCCCACCCCCCCCCCCCCCCACCCCCCCCCCCCCCCACCCCCCCCCCCCCCCACCCCCCCCCCCCCCCACCCCCCCCCCCCCCCACCCCCCCCCCCCCCCACCCCCCCCCCCCCCCACCCCCCCCCCCCCCCACCCCCCCCCCCCCCCACCCCCCCCCCCCCCCACCCCCCCCCCCCCCCACCCCCCCCCCCCCCCACCCCCCCCCCCCCCCACCCCCCCCCCCCCCCACCCCCCCCCCCCCCCACCCCCCCCCCCCCCCACCCCCCCCCCCCCCCACCCCCCCCCCCCCCCACCCCCCCCCCCCCCCACCCCCCCCCCCCCCCACCCCCCCCCCCCCCCACCCCCCCCCCCCCCCACCCCCCCCCCCCCCCACCCCCCCCCCCCCCCACCCCCCCCCCCCCCCACCCCCCCCCCCCCCCACCCCCCCCCCCCCCCACCCCCCCCCCCCCCCACCCCCCCCCCCCCCCACCCCCCCCCCCCCCCACCCCCCCCCCCCCCCACCCCCCCCCCCCCCCACCCCCCCCCCCCCCCACCCCCCCCCCCCCCCACCCCCCCCCCCCCCCACCCCCCCCCCCCCCCACCCCCCCCCCCCCCCACCCCCCCCCCCCCCCACCCCCCCCCCCCCCCACCCCCCCCCCCCCCCACCCCCCCCCCCCCCCACCCCCCCCCCCCCCCACCCCCCCCCCCCCCCACCCCCCCCCCCCCCCACCCCCCCCCCCCCCCACCCCCCCCCCCCCCCACCCCCCCCCCCCCCCACCCCCCCCCCCCCCCACCCCCCCCCCCCCCCACCCCCCCCCCCCCCCACCCCCCCCCCCCCCCACCCCCCCCCCCCCCCACCCCCCCCCCCCCCCACCCCCCCCCCCCCCCACCCCCCCCCCCCCCCACCCCCCCCCCCCCCCACCCCCCCCCCCCCCCACCCCCCCCCCCCCCCACCCCCCCCCCCCCCCACCCCCCCCCCCCCCCACCCCCCCCCCCCCCCACCCCCCCCCCCCCCCACCCCCCCCCCCCCCCACCCCCCCCCCCCCCCACCCCCCCCCCCCCCCACCCCCCCCCCCCCCCACCCCCCCCCCCCCCCACCCCCCCCCCCCCCCACCCCCCCCCCCCCCCACCCCCCCCCCCCCCCACCCCCCCCCCCCCCCACCCCCCCCCCCCCCCACCCCCCCCCCCCCCCACCCCCCCCCCCCCCCACCCCCCCCCCCCCCCACCCCCCCCCCCCCCCACCCCCCCCCCCCCCCACCCCCCCCCCCCCCCACCCCCCCCCCCCCCCACCCCCCCCCCCCCCCACCCCCCCCCCCCCCCACCCCCCCCCCCCCCCACCCCCCCCCCCCCCCACCCCCCCCCCCCCCCACCCCCCCCCCCCCCCACCCCCCCCCCCCCCCACCCCCCCCCCCCCCCACCCCCCCCCCCCCCCACCCCCCCCCCCCCCCACCCCCCCCCCCCCCCACCCCCCCCCCCCCCCACCCCCCCCCCCCCCCACCCCCCCCCCCCCCCACCCCCCCCCCCCCCCACCCCCCCCCCCCCCCACCCCCCCCCCCCCCCACCCCCCCCCCCCCCCACCCCCCCCCCCCCCCACCCCCCCCCCCCCCCACCCCCCCCCCCCCCCACCCCCCCCCCCCCCCACCCCCCCCCCCCCCCACCCCCCCCCCCCCCCACCCCCCCCCCCCCCCACCCCCCCCCCCCCCCACCCCCCCCCCCCCCCACCCCCCCCCCCCCCCACCCCCCCCCCCCCCCACCCCCCCCCCCCCCCACCCCCCCCCCCCCCCACCCCCCCCCCCCCCCACCCCCCCCCCCCCCCACCCCCCCCCCCCCCCACCCCCCCCCCCCCCCACCCCCCCCCCCCCCCACCCCCCCCCCCCCCCACCCCCCCCCCCCCCCACCCCCCCCCCCCCCCACCCCCCCCCCCCCCCACCCCCCCCCCCCCCCACCCCCCCCCCCCCCCACCCCCCCCCCCCCCCACCCCCCCCCCCCCCCACCCCCCCCCCCCCCCACCCCCCCCCCCCCCCACCCCCCCCCCCCCCCACCCCCCCCCCCCCCCACCCCCCCCCCCCCCCACCCCCCCCCCCCCCCACCCCCCCCCCCCCCCACCCCCCCCCCCCCCCACCCCCCCCCCCCCCCACCCCCCCCCCCCCCCACCCCCCCCCCCCCCCACCCCCCCCCCCCCCCACCCCCCCCCCCCCCCACCCCCCCCCCCCCCCACCCCCCCCCCCCCCCACCCCCCCCCCCCCCCACCCCCCCCCCCCCCCACCCCCCCCCCCCCCCACCCCCCCCCCCCCCCACCCCCCCCCCCCCCCACCCCCCCCCCCCCCCACCCCCCCCCCCCCCCACCCCCCCCCCCCCCCACCCCCCCCCCCCCCCACCCCCCCCCCCCCCCACCCCCCCCCCCCCCCACCCCCCCCCCCCCCCACCCCCCCCCCCCCCCACCCCCCCCCCCCCCCACCCCCCCCCCCCCCCACCCCCCCCCCCCCCCACCCCCCCCCCCCCCCACCCCCCCCCCCCCCCACCCCCCCCCCCCCCCACCCCCCCCCCCCCCCACCCCCCCCCCCCCCCACCCCCCCCCCCCCCCACCCCCCCCCCCCCCCACCCCCCCCCCCCCCCACCCCCCCCCCCCCCCACCCCCCCCCCCCCCCACCCCCCCCCCCCCCCACCCCCCCCCCCCCCCACCCCCCCCCCCCCCCACCCCCCCCCCCCCCCACCCCCCCCCCCCCCCACCCCCCCCCCCCCCCACCCCCCCCCCCCCCCACCCCCCCCCCCCCCCACCCCCCCCCCCCCCCACCCCCCCCCCCCCCCACCCCCCCCCCCCCCCACCCCCCCCCCCCCCCACCCCCCCCCCCCCCCACCCCCCCCCCCCCCCACCCCCCCCCCCCCCCACCCCCCCCCCCCCCCACCCCCCCCCCCCCCCACCCCCCCCCCCCCCCACCCCCCCCCCCCCCCACCCCCCCCCCCCCCCACCCCCCCCCCCCCCCACCCCCCCCCCCCCCCACCCCCCCCCCCCCCCACCCCCCCCCCCCCCCACCCCCCCCCCCCCCCACCCCCCCCCCCCCCCACCCCCCCCCCCCCCCACCCCCCCCCCCCCCCACCCCCCCCCCCCCCCACCCCCCCCCCCCCCCACCCCCCCCCCCCCCCACCCCCCCCCCCCCCCACCCCCCCCCCCCCCCACCCCCCCCCCCCCCCACCCCCCCCCCCCCCCACCCCCCCCCCCCCCCACCCCCCCCCCCCCCCACCCCCCCCCCCCCCCACCCCCCCCCCCCCCCACCCCCCCCCCCCCCCACCCCCCCCCCCCCCCACCCCCCCCCCCCCCCACCCCCCCCCCCCCCCACCCCCCCCCCCCCCCACCCCCCCCCCCCCCCACCCCCCCCCCCCCCCACCCCCCCCCCCCCCCACCCCCCCCCCCCCCCACCCCCCCCCCCCCCCACCCCCCCCCCCCCCCACCCCCCCCCCCCCCCACCCCCCCCCCCCCCCACCCCCCCCCCCCCCCACCCCCCCCCCCCCCCACCCCCCCCCCCCCCCACCCCCCCCCCCCCCCACCCCCCCCCCCCCCCACCCCCCCCCCCCCCCACCCCCCCCCCCCCCCACCCCCCCCCCCCCCCACCCCCCCCCCCCCCCACCCCCCCCCCCCCCCACCCCCCCCCCCCCCCACCCCCCCCCCCCCCCACCCCCCCCCCCCCCCACCCCCCCCCCCCCCCACCCCCCCCCCCCCCCACCCCCCCCCCCCCCCACCCCCCCCCCCCCCCACCCCCCCCCCCCCCCACCCCCCCCCCCCCCCACCCCCCCCCCCCCCCACCCCCCCCCCCCCCCACCCCCCCCCCCCCCCACCCCCCCCCCCCCCCACCCCCCCCCCCCCCCACCCCCCCCCCCCCCCACCCCCCCCCCCCCCCACCCCCCCCCCCCCCCACCCCCCCCCCCCCCCACCCCCCCCCCCCCCCACCCCCCCCCCCCCCCACCCCCCCCCCCCCCCACCCCCCCCCCCCCCCACCCCCCCCCCCCCCCACCCCCCCCCCCCCCCACCCCCCCCCCCCCCCACCCCCCCCCCCCCCCACCCCCCCCCCCCCCCACCCCCCCCCCCCCCCACCCCCCCCCCCCCCCACCCCCCCCCCCCCCCACCCCCCCCCCCCCCCACCCCCCCCCCCCCCCACCCCCCCCCCCCCCCACCCCCCCCCCCCCCCACCCCCCCCCCCCCCCACCCCCCCCCCCCCCCACCCCCCCCCCCCCCCACCCCCCCCCCCCCCCACCCCCCCCCCCCCCCACCCCCCCCCCCCCCCACCCCCCCCCCCCCCCACCCCCCCCCCCCCCCACCCCCCCCCCCCCCCACCCCCCCCCCCCCCCACCCCCCCCCCCCCCCACCCCCCCCCCCCCCCACCCCCCCCCCCCCCCACCCCCCCCCCCCCCCACCCCCCCCCCCCCCCACCCCCCCCCCCCCCCACCCCCCCCCCCCCCCACCCCCCCCCCCCCCCACCCCCCCCCCCCCCCACCCCCCCCCCCCCCCACCCCCCCCCCCCCCCACCCCCCCCCCCCCCCACCCCCCCCCCCCCCCACCCCCCCCCCCCCCCACCCCCCCCCCCCCCCACCCCCCCCCCCCCCCACCCCCCCCCCCCCCCACCCCCCCCCCCCCCCACCCCCCCCCCCCCCCACCCCCCCCCCCCCCCACCCCCCCCCCCCCCCACCCCCCCCCCCCCCCACCCCCCCCCCCCCCCACCCCCCCCCCCCCCCACCCCCCCCCCCCCCCACCCCCCCCCCCCCCCACCCCCCCCCCCCCCCACCCCCCCCCCCCCCCACCCCCCCCCCCCCCCACCCCCCCCCCCCCCCACCCCCCCCCCCCCCCACCCCCCCCCCCCCCCACCCCCCCCCCCCCCCACCCCCCCCCCCCCCCACCCCCCCCCCCCCCCACCCCCCCCCCCCCCCACCCCCCCCCCCCCCCACCCCCCCCCCCCCCCACCCCCCCCCCCCCCCACCCCCCCCCCCCCCCACCCCCCCCCCCCCCCACCCCCCCCCCCCCCCACCCCCCCCCCCCCCCACCCCCCCCCCCCCCCACCCCCCCCCCCCCCCACCCCCCCCCCCCCCCACCCCCCCCCCCCCCCACCCCCCCCCCCCCCCACCCCCCCCCCCCCCCACCCCCCCCCCCCCCCACCCCCCCCCCCCCCCACCCCCCCCCCCCCCCACCCCCCCCCCCCCCCACCCCCCCCCCCCCCCACCCCCCCCCCCCCCCACCCCCCCCCCCCCCCACCCCCCCCCCCCCCCACCCCCCCCCCCCCCCACCCCCCCCCCCCCCCACCCCCCCCCCCCCCCACCCCCCCCCCCCCCCACCCCCCCCCCCCCCCACCCCCCCCCCCCCCCACCCCCCCCCCCCCCCACCCCCCCCCCCCCCCACCCCCCCCCCCCCCCACCCCCCCCCCCCCCCACCCCCCCCCCCCCCCACCCCCCCCCCCCCCCACCCCCCCCCCCCCCCACCCCCCCCCCCCCCCACCCCCCCCCCCCCCCACCCCCCCCCCCCCCCACCCCCCCCCCCCCCCACCCCCCCCCCCCCCCACCCCCCCCCCCCCCCACCCCCCCCCCCCCCCACCCCCCCCCCCCCCCACCCCCCCCCCCCCCCACCCCCCCCCCCCCCCACCCCCCCCCCCCCCCACCCCCCCCCCCCCCCACCCCCCCCCCCCCCCACCCCCCCCCCCCCCCACCCCCCCCCCCCCCCACCCCCCCCCCCCCCCACCCCCCCCCCCCCCCACCCCCCCCCCCCCCCACCCCCCCCCCCCCCCACCCCCCCCCCCCCCCACCCCCCCCCCCCCCCACCCCCCCCCCCCCCCACCCCCCCCCCCCCCCACCCCCCCCCCCCCCCACCCCCCCCCCCCCCCACCCCCCCCCCCCCCCACCCCCCCCCCCCCCCACCCCCCCCCCCCCCCACCCCCCCCCCCCCCCACCCCCCCCCCCCCCCACCCCCCCCCCCCCCCACCCCCCCCCCCCCCCACCCCCCCCCCCCCCCACCCCCCCCCCCCCCCACCCCCCCCCCCCCCCACCCCCCCCCCCCCCCACCCCCCCCCCCCCCCACCCCCCCCCCCCCCCACCCCCCCCCCCCCCCACCCCCCCCCCCCCCCACCCCCCCCCCCCCCCACCCCCCCCCCCCCCCACCCCCCCCCCCCCCCACCCCCCCCCCCCCCCACCCCCCCCCCCCCCCACCCCCCCCCCCCCCCACCCCCCCCCCCCCCCACCCCCCCCCCCCCCCACCCCCCCCCCCCCCCACCCCCCCCCCCCCCCACCCCCCCCCCCCCCCACCCCCCCCCCCCCCCACCCCCCCCCCCCCCCACCCCCCCCCCCCCCCACCCCCCCCCCCCCCCACCCCCCCCCCCCCCCACCCCCCCCCCCCCCCACCCCCCCCCCCCCCCACCCCCCCCCCCCCCCACCCCCCCCCCCCCCCACCCCCCCCCCCCCCCACCCCCCCCCCCCCCCACCCCCCCCCCCCCCCACCCCCCCCCCCCCCCACCCCCCCCCCCCCCCACCCCCCCCCCCCCCCACCCCCCCCCCCCCCCACCCCCCCCCCCCCCCACCCCCCCCCCCCCCCACCCCCCCCCCCCCCCACCCCCCCCCCCCCCCACCCCCCCCCCCCCCCACCCCCCCCCCCCCCCACCCCCCCCCCCCCCCACCCCCCCCCCCCCCCACCCCCCCCCCCCCCCACCCCCCCCCCCCCCCACCCCCCCCCCCCCCCACCCCCCCCCCCCCCCACCCCCCCCCCCCCCCACCCCCCCCCCCCCCCACCCCCCCCCCCCCCCACCCCCCCCCCCCCCCACCCCCCCCCCCCCCCACCCCCCCCCCCCCCCACCCCCCCCCCCCCCCACCCCCCCCCCCCCCCACCCCCCCCCCCCCCCACCCCCCCCCCCCCCCACCCCCCCCCCCCCCCACCCCCCCCCCCCCCCACCCCCCCCCCCCCCCACCCCCCCCCCCCCCCACCCCCCCCCCCCCCCACCCCCCCCCCCCCCCACCCCCCCCCCCCCCCACCCCCCCCCCCCCCCACCCCCCCCCCCCCCCACCCCCCCCCCCCCCCACCCCCCCCCCCCCCCACCCCCCCCCCCCCCCACCCCCCCCCCCCCCCACCCCCCCCCCCCCCCACCCCCCCCCCCCCCCACCCCCCCCCCCCCCCACCCCCCCCCCCCCCCACCCCCCCCCCCCCCCACCCCCCCCCCCCCCCACCCCCCCCCCCCCCCACCCCCCCCCCCCCCCACCCCCCCCCCCCCCCACCCCCCCCCCCCCCCACCCCCCCCCCCCCCCACCCCCCCCCCCCCCCACCCCCCCCCCCCCCCACCCCCCCCCCCCCCCACCCCCCCCCCCCCCCACCCCCCCCCCCCCCCACCCCCCCCCCCCCCCACCCCCCCCCCCCCCCACCCCCCCCCCCCCCCACCCCCCCCCCCCCCCACCCCCCCCCCCCCCCACCCCCCCCCCCCCCCACCCCCCCCCCCCCCCACCCCCCCCCCCCCCCACCCCCCCCCCCCCCCACCCCCCCCCCCCCCCACCCCCCCCCCCCCCCACCCCCCCCCCCCCCCACCCCCCCCCCCCCCCACCCCCCCCCCCCCCCACCCCCCCCCCCCCCCACCCCCCCCCCCCCCCACCCCCCCCCCCCCCCACCCCCCCCCCCCCCCACCCCCCCCCCCCCCCACCCCCCCCCCCCCCCACCCCCCCCCCCCCCCACCCCCCCCCCCCCCCACCCCCCCCCCCCCCCACCCCCCCCCCCCCCCACCCCCCCCCCCCCCCACCCCCCCCCCCCCCCACCCCCCCCCCCCCCCACCCCCCCCCCCCCCCACCCCCCCCCCCCCCCACCCCCCCCCCCCCCCACCCCCCCCCCCCCCCACCCCCCCCCCCCCCCACCCCCCCCCCCCCCCACCCCCCCCCCCCCCCACCCCCCCCCCCCCCCACCCCCCCCCCCCCCCACCCCCCCCCCCCCCCACCCCCCCCCCCCCCCACCCCCCCCCCCCCCCACCCCCCCCCCCCCCCACCCCCCCCCCCCCCCACCCCCCCCCCCCCCCACCCCCCCCCCCCCCCACCCCCCCCCCCCCCCACCCCCCCCCCCCCCCACCCCCCCCCCCCCCCACCCCCCCCCCCCCCCACCCCCCCCCCCCCCCACCCCCCCCCCCCCCCACCCCCCCCCCCCCCCACCCCCCCCCCCCCCCACCCCCCCCCCCCCCCACCCCCCCCCCCCCCCACCCCCCCCCCCCCCCACCCCCCCCCCCCCCCACCCCCCCCCCCCCCCACCCCCCCCCCCCCCCACCCCCCCCCCCCCCCACCCCCCCCCCCCCCCACCCCCCCCCCCCCCCACCCCCCCCCCCCCCCACCCCCCCCCCCCCCCACCCCCCCCCCCCCCCACCCCCCCCCCCCCCCACCCCCCCCCCCCCCCACCCCCCCCCCCCCCCACCCCCCCCCCCCCCCACCCCCCCCCCCCCCCACCCCCCCCCCCCCCCACCCCCCCCCCCCCCCACCCCCCCCCCCCCCCACCCCCCCCCCCCCCCACCCCCCCCCCCCCCCACCCCCCCCCCCCCCCACCCCCCCCCCCCCCCACCCCCCCCCCCCCCCACCCCCCCCCCCCCCCACCCCCCCCCCCCCCCACCCCCCCCCCCCCCCACCCCCCCCCCCCCCCACCCCCCCCCCCCCCCACCCCCCCCCCCCCCCACCCCCCCCCCCCCCCACCCCCCCCCCCCCCCACCCCCCCCCCCCCCCACCCCCCCCCCCCCCCACCCCCCCCCCCCCCCACCCCCCCCCCCCCCCACCCCCCCCCCCCCCCACCCCCCCCCCCCCCCACCCCCCCCCCCCCCCACCCCCCCCCCCCCCCACCCCCCCCCCCCCCCACCCCCCCCCCCCCCCACCCCCCCCCCCCCCCACCCCCCCCCCCCCCCACCCCCCCCCCCCCCCACCCCCCCCCCCCCCCACCCCCCCCCCCCCCCACCCCCCCCCCCCCCCACCCCCCCCCCCCCCCACCCCCCCCCCCCCCCACCCCCCCCCCCCCCCACCCCCCCCCCCCCCCACCCCCCCCCCCCCCCACCCCCCCCCCCCCCCACCCCCCCCCCCCCCCACCCCCCCCCCCCCCCACCCCCCCCCCCCCCCACCCCCCCCCCCCCCCACCCCCCCCCCCCCCCACCCCCCCCCCCCCCCACCCCCCCCCCCCCCCACCCCCCCCCCCCCCCACCCCCCCCCCCCCCCACCCCCCCCCCCCCCCACCCCCCCCCCCCCCCACCCCCCCCCCCCCCCACCCCCCCCCCCCCCCACCCCCCCCCCCCCCCACCCCCCCCCCCCCCCACCCCCCCCCCCCCCCACCCCCCCCCCCCCCCACCCCCCCCCCCCCCCACCCCCCCCCCCCCCCACCCCCCCCCCCCCCCACCCCCCCCCCCCCCCACCCCCCCCCCCCCCCACCCCCCCCCCCCCCCACCCCCCCCCCCCCCCACCCCCCCCCCCCCCCACCCCCCCCCCCCCCCACCCCCCCCCCCCCCCACCCCCCCCCCCCCCCACCCCCCCCCCCCCCCACCCCCCCCCCCCCCCACCCCCCCCCCCCCCCACCCCCCCCCCCCCCCACCCCCCCCCCCCCCCACCCCCCCCCCCCCCCACCCCCCCCCCCCCCCACCCCCCCCCCCCCCCACCCCCCCCCCCCCCCACCCCCCCCCCCCCCCACCCCCCCCCCCCCCCACCCCCCCCCCCCCCCACCCCCCCCCCCCCCCACCCCCCCCCCCCCCCACCCCCCCCCCCCCCCACCCCCCCCCCCCCCCACCCCCCCCCCCCCCCACCCCCCCCCCCCCCCACCCCCCCCCCCCCCCACCCCCCCCCCCCCCCACCCCCCCCCCCCCCCACCCCCCCCCCCCCCCACCCCCCCCCCCCCCCACCCCCCCCCCCCCCCACCCCCCCCCCCCCCCACCCCCCCCCCCCCCCACCCCCCCCCCCCCCCACCCCCCCCCCCCCCCACCCCCCCCCCCCCCCACCCCCCCCCCCCCCCACCCCCCCCCCCCCCCACCCCCCCCCCCCCCCACCCCCCCCCCCCCCCACCCCCCCCCCCCCCCACCCCCCCCCCCCCCCACCCCCCCCCCCCCCCACCCCCCCCCCCCCCCACCCCCCCCCCCCCCCACCCCCCCCCCCCCCCACCCCCCCCCCCCCCCACCCCCCCCCCCCCCCACCCCCCCCCCCCCCCACCCCCCCCCCCCCCCACCCCCCCCCCCCCCCACCCCCCCCCCCCCCCACCCCCCCCCCCCCCCACCCCCCCCCCCCCCCACCCCCCCCCCCCCCCACCCCCCCCCCCCCCCACCCCCCCCCCCCCCCACCCCCCCCCCCCCCCACCCCCCCCCCCCCCCACCCCCCCCCCCCCCCACCCCCCCCCCCCCCCACCCCCCCCCCCCCCCACCCCCCCCCCCCCCCACCCCCCCCCCCCCCCACCCCCCCCCCCCCCCACCCCCCCCCCCCCCCACCCCCCCCCCCCCCCACCCCCCCCCCCCCCCACCCCCCCCCCCCCCCACCCCCCCCCCCCCCCACCCCCCCCCCCCCCCACCCCCCCCCCCCCCCACCCCCCCCCCCCCCCACCCCCCCCCCCCCCCACCCCCCCCCCCCCCCACCCCCCCCCCCCCCCACCCCCCCCCCCCCCCACCCCCCCCCCCCCCCACCCCCCCCCCCCCCCACCCCCCCCCCCCCCCACCCCCCCCCCCCCCCACCCCCCCCCCCCCCCACCCCCCCCCCCCCCCACCCCCCCCCCCCCCCACCCCCCCCCCCCCCCACCCCCCCCCCCCCCCACCCCCCCCCCCCCCCACCCCCCCCCCCCCCCACCCCCCCCCCCCCCCACCCCCCCCCCCCCCCACCCCCCCCCCCCCCCACCCCCCCCCCCCCCCACCCCCCCCCCCCCCCACCCCCCCCCCCCCCCACCCCCCCCCCCCCCCACCCCCCCCCCCCCCCACCCCCCCCCCCCCCCACCCCCCCCCCCCCCCACCCCCCCCCCCCCCCACCCCCCCCCCCCCCCACCCCCCCCCCCCCCCACCCCCCCCCCCCCCCACCCCCCCCCCCCCCCACCCCCCCCCCCCCCCACCCCCCCCCCCCCCCACCCCCCCCCCCCCCCACCCCCCCCCCCCCCCACCCCCCCCCCCCCCCACCCCCCCCCCCCCCCACCCCCCCCCCCCCCCACCCCCCCCCCCCCCCACCCCCCCCCCCCCCCACCCCCCCCCCCCCCCACCCCCCCCCCCCCCCACCCCCCCCCCCCCCCACCCCCCCCCCCCCCCACCCCCCCCCCCCCCCACCCCCCCCCCCCCCCACCCCCCCCCCCCCCCACCCCCCCCCCCCCCCACCCCCCCCCCCCCCCACCCCCCCCCCCCCCCACCCCCCCCCCCCCCCACCCCCCCCCCCCCCCACCCCCCCCCCCCCCCACCCCCCCCCCCCCCCACCCCCCCCCCCCCCCACCCCCCCCCCCCCCCACCCCCCCCCCCCCCCACCCCCCCCCCCCCCCACCCCCCCCCCCCCCCACCCCCCCCCCCCCCCACCCCCCCCCCCCCCCACCCCCCCCCCCCCCCACCCCCCCCCCCCCCCACCCCCCCCCCCCCCCACCCCCCCCCCCCCCCACCCCCCCCCCCCCCCACCCCCCCCCCCCCCCACCCCCCCCCCCCCCCACCCCCCCCCCCCCCCACCCCCCCCCCCCCCCACCCCCCCCCCCCCCCACCCCCCCCCCCCCCCACCCCCCCCCCCCCCCACCCCCCCCCCCCCCCACCCCCCCCCCCCCCCACCCCCCCCCCCCCCCACCCCCCCCCCCCCCCACCCCCCCCCCCCCCCACCCCCCCCCCCCCCCACCCCCCCCCCCCCCCACCCCCCCCCCCCCCCACCCCCCCCCCCCCCCACCCCCCCCCCCCCCCACCCCCCCCCCCCCCCACCCCCCCCCCCCCCCACCCCCCCCCCCCCCCACCCCCCCCCCCCCCCACCCCCCCCCCCCCCCACCCCCCCCCCCCCCCACCCCCCCCCCCCCCCACCCCCCCCCCCCCCCACCCCCCCCCCCCCCCACCCCCCCCCCCCCCCACCCCCCCCCCCCCCCACCCCCCCCCCCCCCCACCCCCCCCCCCCCCCACCCCCCCCCCCCCCCACCCCCCCCCCCCCCCACCCCCCCCCCCCCCCACCCCCCCCCCCCCCCACCCCCCCCCCCCCCCACCCCCCCCCCCCCCCACCCCCCCCCCCCCCCACCCCCCCCCCCCCCCACCCCCCCCCCCCCCCACCCCCCCCCCCCCCCACCCCCCCCCCCCCCCACCCCCCCCCCCCCCCACCCCCCCCCCCCCCCACCCCCCCCCCCCCCCACCCCCCCCCCCCCCCACCCCCCCCCCCCCCCACCCCCCCCCCCCCCCACCCCCCCCCCCCCCCACCCCCCCCCCCCCCCACCCCCCCCCCCCCCCACCCCCCCCCCCCCCCACCCCCCCCCCCCCCCACCCCCCCCCCCCCCCACCCCCCCCCCCCCCCACCCCCCCCCCCCCCCACCCCCCCCCCCCCCCACCCCCCCCCCCCCCCACCCCCCCCCCCCCCCACCCCCCCCCCCCCCCACCCCCCCCCCCCCCCACCCCCCCCCCCCCCCACCCCCCCCCCCCCCCACCCCCCCCCCCCCCCACCCCCCCCCCCCCCCACCCCCCCCCCCCCCCACCCCCCCCCCCCCCCACCCCCCCCCCCCCCCACCCCCCCCCCCCCCCACCCCCCCCCCCCCCCACCCCCCCCCCCCCCCACCCCCCCCCCCCCCCACCCCCCCCCCCCCCCACCCCCCCCCCCCCCCACCCCCCCCCCCCCCCACCCCCCCCCCCCCCCACCCCCCCCCCCCCCCACCCCCCCCCCCCCCCACCCCCCCCCCCCCCCACCCCCCCCCCCCCCCACCCCCCCCCCCCCCCACCCCCCCCCCCCCCCACCCCCCCCCCCCCCCACCCCCCCCCCCCCCCACCCCCCCCCCCCCCCACCCCCCCCCCCCCCCACCCCCCCCCCCCCCCACCCCCCCCCCCCCCCACCCCCCCCCCCCCCCACCCCCCCCCCCCCCCACCCCCCCCCCCCCCCACCCCCCCCCCCCCCCACCCCCCCCCCCCCCCACCCCCCCCCCCCCCCACCCCCCCCCCCCCCCACCCCCCCCCCCCCCCACCCCCCCCCCCCCCCACCCCCCCCCCCCCCCACCCCCCCCCCCCCCCACCCCCCCCCCCCCCCACCCCCCCCCCCCCCCACCCCCCCCCCCCCCCACCCCCCCCCCCCCCCACCCCCCCCCCCCCCCACCCCCCCCCCCCCCCACCCCCCCCCCCCCCCACCCCCCCCCCCCCCCACCCCCCCCCCCCCCCACCCCCCCCCCCCCCCACCCCCCCCCCCCCCCACCCCCCCCCCCCCCCACCCCCCCCCCCCCCCACCCCCCCCCCCCCCCACCCCCCCCCCCCCCCACCCCCCCCCCCCCCCACCCCCCCCCCCCCCCACCCCCCCCCCCCCCCACCCCCCCCCCCCCCCACCCCCCCCCCCCCCCACCCCCCCCCCCCCCCACCCCCCCCCCCCCCCACCCCCCCCCCCCCCCACCCCCCCCCCCCCCCACCCCCCCCCCCCCCCACCCCCCCCCCCCCCCACCCCCCCCCCCCCCCACCCCCCCCCCCCCCCACCCCCCCCCCCCCCCACCCCCCCCCCCCCCCACCCCCCCCCCCCCCCACCCCCCCCCCCCCCCACCCCCCCCCCCCCCCACCCCCCCCCCCCCCCACCCCCCCCCCCCCCCACCCCCCCCCCCCCCCACCCCCCCCCCCCCCCACCCCCCCCCCCCCCCACCCCCCCCCCCCCCCACCCCCCCCCCCCCCCACCCCCCCCCCCCCCCACCCCCCCCCCCCCCCACCCCCCCCCCCCCCCACCCCCCCCCCCCCCCACCCCCCCCCCCCCCCACCCCCCCCCCCCCCCACCCCCCCCCCCCCCCACCCCCCCCCCCCCCCACCCCCCCCCCCCCCCACCCCCCCCCCCCCCCACCCCCCCCCCCCCCCACCCCCCCCCCCCCCCACCCCCCCCCCCCCCCACCCCCCCCCCCCCCCACCCCCCCCCCCCCCCACCCCCCCCCCCCCCCACCCCCCCCCCCCCCCACCCCCCCCCCCCCCCACCCCCCCCCCCCCCCACCCCCCCCCCCCCCCACCCCCCCCCCCCCCCACCCCCCCCCCCCCCCACCCCCCCCCCCCCCCACCCCCCCCCCCCCCCACCCCCCCCCCCCCCCACCCCCCCCCCCCCCCACCCCCCCCCCCCCCCACCCCCCCCCCCCCCCACCCCCCCCCCCCCCCACCCCCCCCCCCCCCCACCCCCCCCCCCCCCCACCCCCCCCCCCCCCCACCCCCCCCCCCCCCCACCCCCCCCCCCCCCCACCCCCCCCCCCCCCCACCCCCCCCCCCCCCCACCCCCCCCCCCCCCCACCCCCCCCCCCCCCCACCCCCCCCCCCCCCCACCCCCCCCCCCCCCCACCCCCCCCCCCCCCCACCCCCCCCCCCCCCCACCCCCCCCCCCCCCCACCCCCCCCCCCCCCCACCCCCCCCCCCCCCCACCCCCCCCCCCCCCCACCCCCCCCCCCCCCCACCCCCCCCCCCCCCCACCCCCCCCCCCCCCCACCCCCCCCCCCCCCCACCCCCCCCCCCCCCCACCCCCCCCCCCCCCCACCCCCCCCCCCCCCCACCCCCCCCCCCCCCCACCCCCCCCCCCCCCCACCCCCCCCCCCCCCCACCCCCCCCCCCCCCCACCCCCCCCCCCCCCCACCCCCCCCCCCCCCCACCCCCCCCCCCCCCCACCCCCCCCCCCCCCCACCCCCCCCCCCCCCCACCCCCCCCCCCCCCCACCCCCCCCCCCCCCCACCCCCCCCCCCCCCCACCCCCCCCCCCCCCCACCCCCCCCCCCCCCCACCCCCCCCCCCCCCCACCCCCCCCCCCCCCCACCCCCCCCCCCCCCCACCCCCCCCCCCCCCCACCCCCCCCCCCCCCCACCCCCCCCCCCCCCCACCCCCCCCCCCCCCCACCCCCCCCCCCCCCCACCCCCCCCCCCCCCCACCCCCCCCCCCCCCCACCCCCCCCCCCCCCCACCCCCCCCCCCCCCCACCCCCCCCCCCCCCCACCCCCCCCCCCCCCCACCCCCCCCCCCCCCCACCCCCCCCCCCCCCCACCCCCCCCCCCCCCCACCCCCCCCCCCCCCCACCCCCCCCCCCCCCCACCCCCCCCCCCCCCCACCCCCCCCCCCCCCCACCCCCCCCCCCCCCCACCCCCCCCCCCCCCCACCCCCCCCCCCCCCCACCCCCCCCCCCCCCCACCCCCCCCCCCCCCCACCCCCCCCCCCCCCCACCCCCCCCCCCCCCCACCCCCCCCCCCCCCCACCCCCCCCCCCCCCCACCCCCCCCCCCCCCCACCCCCCCCCCCCCCCACCCCCCCCCCCCCCCACCCCCCCCCCCCCCCACCCCCCCCCCCCCCCACCCCCCCCCCCCCCCACCCCCCCCCCCCCCCACCCCCCCCCCCCCCCACCCCCCCCCCCCCCCACCCCCCCCCCCCCCCACCCCCCCCCCCCCCCACCCCCCCCCCCCCCCACCCCCCCCCCCCCCCACCCCCCCCCCCCCCCACCCCCCCCCCCCCCCACCCCCCCCCCCCCCCACCCCCCCCCCCCCCCACCCCCCCCCCCCCCCACCCCCCCCCCCCCCCACCCCCCCCCCCCCCCACCCCCCCCCCCCCCCACCCCCCCCCCCCCCCACCCCCCCCCCCCCCCACCCCCCCCCCCCCCCACCCCCCCCCCCCCCCACCCCCCCCCCCCCCCACCCCCCCCCCCCCCCACCCCCCCCCCCCCCCACCCCCCCCCCCCCCCACCCCCCCCCCCCCCCACCCCCCCCCCCCCCCACCCCCCCCCCCCCCCACCCCCCCCCCCCCCCACCCCCCCCCCCCCCCACCCCCCCCCCCCCCCACCCCCCCCCCCCCCCACCCCCCCCCCCCCCCACCCCCCCCCCCCCCCACCCCCCCCCCCCCCCACCCCCCCCCCCCCCCACCCCCCCCCCCCCCCACCCCCCCCCCCCCCCACCCCCCCCCCCCCCCACCCCCCCCCCCCCCCACCCCCCCCCCCCCCCACCCCCCCCCCCCCCCACCCCCCCCCCCCCCCACCCCCCCCCCCCCCCACCCCCCCCCCCCCCCACCCCCCCCCCCCCCCACCCCCCCCCCCCCCCACCCCCCCCCCCCCCCACCCCCCCCCCCCCCCACCCCCCCCCCCCCCCACCCCCCCCCCCCCCCACCCCCCCCCCCCCCCACCCCCCCCCCCCCCCACCCCCCCCCCCCCCCACCCCCCCCCCCCCCCACCCCCCCCCCCCCCCACCCCCCCCCCCCCCCACCCCCCCCCCCCCCCACCCCCCCCCCCCCCCACCCCCCCCCCCCCCCACCCCCCCCCCCCCCCACCCCCCCCCCCCCCCACCCCCCCCCCCCCCCACCCCCCCCCCCCCCCACCCCCCCCCCCCCCCACCCCCCCCCCCCCCCACCCCCCCCCCCCCCCACCCCCCCCCCCCCCCACCCCCCCCCCCCCCCACCCCCCCCCCCCCCCACCCCACCTGTCATCAGTACGCTGATGACACTCAGCTCATTCTGTTGATGGAGAGGGGAACGGTCATCGCCCCTGCGGCTCTCCAGCATTGTTTGGAGGCGGTTGCTGGTTGGTTGAAGCAGAGCAGGTTAAAACTGAACCCGTCAAAGACAGAGATCCTCTGGCTGGGGCGGGACGGAGGGGCTGGGGATTTCCAGCCGCCGATATGGGAGGGGGCTACATTGGCACCGGCCTCCTCCATTCGTAGCCTGGGGGTCCACCTGGATTCGTCTCTTTCAATGGAGACCCAGGTGGCCCATGTAACCCGGGTTGCGTTTTTCCATCTGCGCCAAGCCTGGCGGCTGGCCCCCTTCCTCTCTCAACCGGACCTGGCCACCGTGATCCACGCAACGGTCACCTCCAGACTGGATTATTGCAACTCGCTCTACGCAGGCCTTCCCTTGCGTCTGATTTGGAAATTAAAATTGGTCCAGAATGCGGCGGCATGCTTGCTCACAGGAGGTGCCGCCAGAGACCATATCTCGCCTGTGCTGTGCCGCCTGCACTGGTTACCGATTGAATTCCGAATAGTTTTCAAGGTGTTGGTTTTGACCTTTAAGGCCTTGTGCGGCCTGGGACCCTCGTACCTACGGGACCGTCTTGCCCCATATGTCCCAAATCGGCCTCTGCGCTCAGCAGAGGCAAATTTACTGGTGATCCCTGGCCCCTCAATGATGCGGCTGGCCTCCACCCGGGCCAGAGCCTTTACAGCTCTGGCCCCTGCCTGGTGGAATGCTCTACCTCCAGCTACGCGGGCCCTGCGGGATCTTAATGAATTTCGCAGGGCCTGCAAGACGGAGCTGTTCTACCAAGCCTTTGGGGAGCCCGGCCGCTGATGCCCCCCCCCTCTTTCTAAAATCTGTGGACCCTGCCGTTCCTCCTTCCTCTTCTTTCCTCCCCCCCTCTTTTCTTAGGGGACTACGAGTAGGACGCCATCGGTAATTTTGATAGATGCTGCATTTTAATGGGGGTCGATTTTAACATATAGAGCCATATTTAATAACTATTTAAACATTTGATTTTATTTGTGCTCTATCTATTTGTTTGTTCGCCGCCCTGAGCCCTTCGGGGGAGGGCGGTTTATAAATATAATAATAATAATAATAATAATAATAATAATAATAATAATAATAATAATAATAATAATAATAATAATAATAACAACTACAACCTGAGAAATGGGGGGGGGGTCGGCGCTTGTAGTTCGCACCTTTGGCCACCGGAGGCTTGATCAGCCATAGGGTAGGGTCAATGAATGTTAAAGGTCCAAACAGGTTATGTCTCCAGGAAATGTTGAACAACAAACTTAGGGCAGAAGAACATCATTGCTACGCTGGAATACAGCAGAAGAAGTGGAGCTTCAGGTAAGCACTGACACCTTGAGCTGAACCCAGGAACTGATCAGCAGCCAACAGAGCTATCTTAAGATAGCCGAAATACATCAATAATGACATACTCCTGACAACAAGCAAGCTGCCACTTCTTGACTATCTGCAGTATCTGGGTTCGGCTCAAGTCATATTCAAGGGCAGCCCACTGAAGAGGCTGTTATAGTAGTCTAGTCTCAAGTTTACCATGGCATGGATCTATGCGGCCAAGTTTTCCGAATCTAAGAAGGGAGCTGGTTTTTGAAATGGAAAAAGCTGGAAAAGAAACCCCCCCCCAATTTCCCCAAGAGCAGAGCAGAATCATAGACCCCCACCCCAACTGCTCCTCCACCTGGTCCCCTTTGCTGCTTCCCCAGCTGCTTTTTATAGTTGGTGGGGTCAGGGCAGTGCCCAGTCAGCCATCAACAGCAGGACCTCCTTCCCAGTCTGGTCAGGTAAAGTGGCTCTGCCTGGAGTGTCCCTCTGTGATTACACAACCTTCTCTTGTTCCTATAAACTGATGACCGTCTTCTCCAAGAAATATATCTGCCTGGCTGACCTGACAGGGCAGGCCACCACAGCTACATTGCAATATTTTAATAAACACATGCTGACTGTTTATTATTGTGTTTGTGAAGATGTAGTCCAGTTGTTGGTTTTCATGTGTGATACTGCCCTCTGCTGGTGCTGCTGGTGACTCCTCATGGCACAGGTGCGCAATTGACAAAAAACACAAAAATCCACACCCCTTCACCACCCTGAAAGATATTGTAGCTCACAGGCAAACTGGAATGTTCTGGGTTTGTTTAAGCTGTAGCTCAGCCACAGTTTCTCTGGGTGGCCAGTAACACATTTCTAAAAAGAGAATTGCTGGAAGAAGGTCTGCACAAGCCTTGGCCAGGAAACTCTGCCTTATTGCCTTTGTTTAGCAGGCCTGCGTCTGTATCACAGCCTGTCTTTCCCAGTCTCCCACGGTTCATGAAGTGCCATTTTGCAGCCAGCTGCAGCATAATTGGAAATGAATTGGCAGAGGTGGGAACAGAGATACCCAGTCCGATTGCATTACCACTGGGGGGCCCCGATTTGCCAAACTAGAGAAGCACTCTCTGCAACACCATAAGCTTAGGGAGACTCTTGGATCAAAACAGCTAAGAGAGAAACACACCCCATAACACAAGGGAAGATCCTAGATCTTTGTTAAGGTTATTTTGGCTCTATTTTAGCACCAATGCCCGGTTGTCCTGCCTCATTCCCAGCCACAAAGAATCTGGTAGATCAGCCACTTAACCGTCACAGTGCTGCTTTTATTTGTCCTCTTCATTTTCATTTAATTCCTAGCAAGAAACACACCCACCCACCCACCATGACAATACTCCACCAAACAGAATCCCATCCCCTGAAATGCTCCAAGGCATCAAACTGTCCCCATATCCACTCAGGCCAGTACTATTGTAGGATCTATTAACATCGGTTGGGCCATTTTGGACTCATCCATATGATTCCGACCATCAGTTCATCAAGCCCAGTCTTGACTATTTGGACTGACCGTGGCCCTCCGGCATCTCAGACAGAAGCCGTCCCTTCACACCTGATCCTTTTTCTGAGCTGGAGCTTGCAGGGCCTGGGCCTGTGACCTCGGATACGCTGCCACTGAGCCACTGTCCCTTCCCACCAAAGTCGTCTGCCAACAATACTCTTCCCTCCACACAGGTCAAGTCCTTCAGTCCCTACATTTATAAAAATTCAGTCTGACAACATGATTGCAATTTTCAGAAGCCAGCTGGAGACCAATCTTTAGCAACACCCAGTTGGTTGTTGATATCACCATTCTCCAAGAAAACAATTTCCAAGGGTGGTTCCAATGTAAATCATCTGAATCAGAATTCATTGTAAAAAAACCTGCATTTCCAGAAGCCCGTCATGCCCCTGGACTGTTCAATAATGAGACTTCATGTTGAAAAGATTTCCTTTCTTGAAAACAGAATCACGATTAAGCATTTAGACTCCCATTGACAGAACTAGAGTTTGCACGCCAAAGGAGCTTCTGTTATATCATAAGAACACAAGAAAGAGCCTGCTGGATCAGACCAGAGTCCATCTAGTCCAGCACTCTGCTACTCGCAGTGGCCCACCAGGTGCATTTGGGAACTCACCTGCAGGATGTAAAAGCAATGGCCTTCTGCTGCTGCTGCTGCTCCCGAACACCTGGCCTGCTCAGGCATTTGCAACCTCAGATCAAGGAGGATCAACATTGGTAGCCATAGATGAACTTCTCCATAAATCTATCCAAGCCCCTTTTAAAGCTATCCAGGTTAGTGGCCATCCCCATATCCTCGCCCCTGTTGCTAATCAGCTCCCTGTCTTTATAACGACCCTCCAAATCATTATAACAACACTCCCTGTCGTTATAACGACCCTCCACATAAATCTATCCAAGCCTCTTTTAAAGCTATCCAGGTTAGTGGCCATCCCCATATCCTCGCCCCTCTTGCTCCACCCTTTCCTCAACAACCAAGCTCCACACCACCAGACACCACCCTTCGGTGCCAGTTCCCAAGGGAAGGCAGAAATATGGCCTTCACCAAGTCAAAGCGATCCATACTCCCCAGCACTTGGAAGCAGCCACATATCAAACTAATCAGCCCCAGCAGGAAAGGTCAAGTCACAAGCCAGTAAATGGAAGCATCCCCCATAGAAGGTTCCTACATCCCAGTCAGAAGAAATTACAGGATCGGGCCGGAACAAGGCCAAGACAGACAGAGGGACAGAGATTCCTTGGGACAGAGATTCCTTGGCCATTTCAGGTATTAATCAAGTTGTTTTTATTGCCAGTTACTGCTGTTGTGAATCATCTCGACTTTAACCTGAATTTGACGTATTTGTATCATGCCCTGTACTTCCTGCATTCCATGATTCTTTGGCCCTGCTTTTGACACCTTTTCCTTCATGGCTTCATTTGTATCTTCATGCTAGTATCTGAACTCTAGTGGCCAGAAGCTCTAAGTCATGGGAAAGGCAGTTAAAAGCATTGATGTACATCTAATTTCCCTGGTTGAGGGCCAGCCTCTGGCAACTTGAGTTGGAGCATCTGGGGTTAGGACAAATCTGGCCAGTTAACTTGCAGAGAACTTTCCTGGTGGGGCACAGTCTTAGAGCACCACTTGCTTCATGGTCATTTCCATGCCCTCCAGACTGCTCCTGCCTGGTTTCGTTGTTTATTTTGGTTCTATCCTCACCTTTCTGCCAACCGGCACTCAAAGGTACTCACACAACAACCCAAGGATGTATACTTTAAAATATATTTGGAGCAGGACAACAACCCAAGGATGGCCAGTGAGGGAAGGGGATAGCTGAAGGAAAGTGGCGGAGAAAACGTTGGGAGAGAGAAATTTTTTCTCTTTCTCACAACACTAGAACCAGGGGGCATCCATTGAAAATGCTGGGGGAAAGAATTAGGACTAATAAAAGGAAACATTTCTTCACGCAATGCGTGATCGGTGTTTGGAGTATGCTGCCACAGGAGGTGGTGACAGCCGCTAACCTGGATAGGGGAGGAGAAGTCGATCTTTGGCTACCAATCTTGATCCTCTTGATACAGCTGTAAAAATGACACTTCTCCCTCTGGGGAGAAGTTTGCACAGCATCTAGGAATAATGTGAGTCTGCTGTCTCTATGTACGCTTTTTATATCCGAGTCCCCCGTAGGTGTCTGCATAGCATCTCTGAGTACTGTCTATATACGTGAACCCTATGGGAGAAGCCTGCGCTTTAATGGTACACACTGGTAATTGCCCACCTCTGGTTAGGGTCAGAAAGTAGGATCAGATATGTATTGTCGAAGGCTTTCACGGCCGGAATCACTGGAGTGCTGTGTGGTTTCCGGGCTGTATGGCCATGTTCTAGCAGTATTCTCTCCTGACGTTTCGCCTGCATCTGAGATCCTGCTTGAACACGGCCATACAGCCCAGAAACCACACAGCACCCTAGGATCAGATAATCTGCCATCTGGTTAATTTTAAATTTAACGTTGTAGTGGAGGGGGGAACAATTGCTTCGAGCTTTGTCCTGCAAGGTTTGGCATTCTTGATCTAGAAATGGTCTTTTCAGTTGAAAATAGATTTCAGGAGCGCATAACGTTTGGAGGGAATCCCAGAGAAAATATCTTTGTTTCAACTAGAGACCACTACCTAGAGGCACGAAGCTGGGGAAGAATATGGGAGGTGAGGCTATTGGTATCAGGGCTGAAACACAGGCGAGCCCAGAATTTAAGAGTAACTAGCCATGCCCTAGTAACTAGTAAGTGCTGTCCCGCCTCTAGGCAGAGTACAGCATAAAGTATGCAATGAGGAGCTCCAACTATTTTATACACGAAAGATGACTGTATTAGTTCAGTTTAAGTACCCAGCTGGAAACACCTCTCTCCATGTACATTTTTAATGTCCCCTGTTTAGTCTTATGTGAAGAACAAACCTGCTTTCTGATATGGGATGCCATTCCATCACACCCTTTGCACCCTCTGGGTTTTTTTTTTTAACATCTACCATATAGCAGCGCTGAAGGCAGAACATTGAACCTAGCCAATGATATAGCTCTCTATGCATCCCTGTTTCAATGGTATCGAGGAGCTAAGGGGGAACGTGTTTTGGATGCCACTGCAAATAGGTCGTGAGATTCTGTTTCTAGTCATCTTTCTTTCAGACTATTCTAGGCTTCAGCATGGGACAACATCCCCAAGGGTTCACTAGAAATGCCAATTTCCTCAGTTTTGTTTGTAATTAATGGGAGCCAGTTGAAAAATTTGGATTCTGTTATCCACTATCTCTATGTACACTGGTTATATCCCCAGTAGATGTCTGCATAGTATCTCTGAGTACTGTCTATATACACGAACCCTGTGGGAGAAGCCTGCATTTTATCAATACTAGTTAAATCTAAGTGCCCAGCAGCAAACACCTCTCTCTTTGTACATCCCCTGTTTTAGTCTTATGTGAAGAACAAACCTGCTCTCTATAAGGGATGCCTTCCCATCACGCACTTCCCCAACCTCCACTTTGTACCTGCCACATTTATGTGTGCCCAGTAGTTTCTGTCTAGCCACAAAGAGTTTAGGAAAGAGTCAGTTGCACAAAAACCTTGTTTTCTACATAACCTTTTGAAAAACACATCCCTAAAGATGCTTTTAGGAACCAGCCCTATACAGAAGTTAACTGAGAAAGAGGGTGCTAGGAAAAGGATGTGAACCCGTTGCCCTAAAATCATAACTGTTGGACTGTTATCACAGTAAATCCTGGCCCTGTGACTAAAGATTTAAGTTATTTTATGCTATTCAAGGGGGCTCAATAAGAACACAGTCCCTTTCCCCCAATTTAACGCAGACAGAATTAACCTTGAATCACGAGTTAAGAGCTGCAGCCTGTTAATTTCTCTTTCTATGCAGGGGAGACATGCGGTAGCATCTCTTCCAGAAAGGTTTATTCACCAGACTTTTTCTTTTGTTCTTGGTATAAATGAGATGAGATTGCTTCACTCTGAATCTTCCACAGTCCTGCTTTGTTCTTGAGGCAAGAGGTTACACAGTACAAGCTGCTAGTATTGATCTCTGTAACTGATAGAACTGCCAGTCTTCTAGCTTTTCTGCCCCATAAACACAGCAAGGTCAGAGGAAATCAGGTTTCACTCTACTTTCCTCTGAGCATTTTGGAAAGTTCACCGAATCCCCCAGATGAACGCAGAAGGATCCTCTTATTCCCTTCTGGCCCGTCCAGTCCACTCGTCGGGAGGTGCTGACACCTCTGCCATGGAAGTCAAGGTTTAGAACAGGATGGCAGGTAACCAAGAGGAACCTCTTAGGAAACTTCTTGCTACTTTCTTAACACTCTCACAAGAATAGGCGGCTAAACTGCAATAAATCCCAAGTCTCAGTTTTGTCACTTTTGTCGGCTGTTTATACAGCCTTGGCTGTTGTGAGGAACTGGGGTGTTCAGCTGTGTCTTTTGGCTCCGTTGTGGCATTCTGCAGTGTATTTGAACAGTTCTGTGTATTCCCCCCCATTGAGTAAGTGTGGTGAAGAGACACAGGTCGAATCTCCACTACCGTCTTAGCCAGGTTTCAGAACACAAACTAAGCAGGTTTGAGGGACGACCTCCCCATTGCTTGCGTGGCAGATTCCATTTCTGGCGCTCGTTCTCCCCATTAATCTGCGTTCCGGGAGGACCTGGTTGCAAGTGGCATAGACCCCATTAACATGGTTCAGAGGTGATCCGAGGGGAGGGATGAGGGTTGAAACCCTGACTCGTTTCCTGCCCTGGAGTGTGACGTGGAATATGGGCAACCAATCAGCGCTGCAATGCGCATGCAGCCTTTCCTTGGTTTTGCTTCCACTTTTGTGATCGGCCAGCAGAAGGGACGCAAACAGTCAAACGTGTAACTTTGAATTGTTAATGGTTTACACAGGTAAAGATTAACTGTTTGCACAGTTAAACAGTTAAACGTTAAACTTTTACACGCTGGTTTTTTGATCATGCTCCTACAATGTACGTTTCTGCAGTGGAAAAAGGTCCCACCCCATCAAGGCACGCCAGCCAATCAGGAGAGACCGACGAAGCGAGCTCTCCTGGTAGTGGGGATGGCTAAGAGTTCTGCAACCGGGTGTGTCTGCTGTGTGCTCACTGTGGTGGGGAGGGAGAAACTCTGATGAAGAGGACACGGTTTCACAACGAACAGGTTTGGATCTGTGTGCAAATTTCAAGTGGGGATTTGACCACAGACTTCAGAGCTGTGGATTCTCCTTGTGTTTTACCTGAGAATGACTGACTAAAAGTGGTACTTTGTCTTGTGTCATCAAACCTCACAACTGCACAGAACCTTTGGCCATTGACTGGGAACGGCAAACTAAATCTAGTGAGAAAAAGTCTTAATATATCCAGACACCTTGAAAGTATATGTTGTGAGTGAGTTGTAAAAGCACCCACCCCATCCATATGCCCTCCAGCACCACCCACCTGTACAGTCCTAGACAGAGGCTTCTGCTTCCTACAGCATAATCTTCCCCATCTCCCTTTGCCCCTCCCCGGCACAGCATGTGGTTAAGGAGATGAACCGCTTGGGCATGATGGCTGACCTGGCCTACATCTCTTGGAGACCATGAAGGATGCCTTGAATGTCTCCGAGGCACCAGTGATCTTCAGCCACTCCTCTGCCTATGGGATCTGCCCCCACCGACCCAACATAGAAGAAGAAGAGTTGGGTGGCATTTGAGTGATTAAGATGCATTGCTGTCAATGCAACTGCTTTTAGATATATATGCTTTGCCTGCTGTTACCACTGTGTTAATGGAACATTCTTTCACATGCTTGATAGATAAATTAGGGTGCTTCGTTACCTTTCAATAAACACAGCTGATCAACAGATCCAGAGTATTGATGCAAGGATTGAAACTTAACAATACTCTATTTTACACTCCCCCCTTCCCTCCCCATTCCTCTGTTAGGAAGGGTTATAGCAGTGATGGCGAGCCTTTTCGAGACTGAGTGCCCAAATCGCAACCCAAAACCCACTTATTTATTGCAAAGTGCCAACGCGGCAATTTAACCTGAACAACCCCCTCGAGCAGGGGCCAACCTGCTGTAGCCTCCAGCAAGTCCCACATGCACCGCTCTGCACCTCTCTAGCATCTTTGCCGCCTATGCCCCCGGCAGCGGCCACCTGGATCACAGGCACCAGGCCCGCCAGCCTCCCTGCTCGCTGAGGTGCACGCACATCAAGTCCAGCAGCCCAGGCCACCCTAGATGTGTGTGTGTGTGTGTGGGGGGTGTCGGTTTCCCCTGCACATGACAAACTCTGTGTGTGCGTGCCCGCAGAGAGGGCTCTGAGTGCCACCTCTGGCACCCGTGCCATAGGTTCGCCACCACTGGGTTATAGCATAAATTGCTCTGGAAAAATTTCTGTAATTTTAGTGGCCCTATTTTGGTTCCCGATGTTGATGCAGTATAAACATGATGTAGTATAAACATGGCAAGGCCTGGAGCAACACAGTCACAATGGATAAGGTGAACACAGGGGTTATGTATTGTGTAATGAGGACCGTGTACATCCCATTTAAGACCACTAATGGCTGCCCATGACTATACATTTACATTGATTTTGATAGATGTTTGATACAGGATATACACTGATCTTTCCTTGACCTACTCAGACTGTACACATTCTGCCTGTGATAGGGTTGTTGGATACAGTTGTGTATAACTGATATATGTGAGTTCTTTTGCCTTTCAAACAGACATGGAAGGACAGAGCTTCTTTAAAGAATTCCCTCCTACACTTTTTAAAAAACTTTTGCAAAGACCAGCACAAACTCAGTTACCAATCTGGCCATTGTTTCATTATCTGCAGCAGAGAGAATGCAGATAGATTTGGCGTAGGTCCTGAAGTTCTATCCACATTGTCTTTTTATGTAACAGCAGACAAGTATGTTTCCATTTTGCTTTTTATCAGCTGATGGTGCAGTCTCCTTGGTCTAAATGGATGAGATTTCACTTATCTCAAGGTCAGGGTGTTTACACATCAGAGGCCATTTCTTAAGCTTGATTGAATTGTCGCTTTTTGACAGACTCTCTCTCTACCTCCAACAAATCTAGGAGGCTGTTTTGTATATTTAAGGGTGATTCCACTTTGAGCAACACATCACATGTGAGTGACTCATCTTGCCAGTGAATCAGTTCTGTTGGAAATGCACAGGTTTGTGAAAAGAAAATAATAGTAATTTTGTTCTTTTATTTGCTTCAGAGATCATGACAAACACCATTAAGGTTGGCAATCCCCAGTTTTACAAATCCACCGGATGCAGATAGTGAACAGAATGCTGATAATTGCTGCCATTCGGGAACTTTTTATTCTGCCACCTCAGCCTCCTTCATCTCTTTCCTTGAACTCTCCGGTTCTTGTTGACATTCCAAGAGAACCTTTGTTTCTAAACTACAACAAAGACTAAGCTATAATTTAAAAATTCTGAAATACTAAAATACTTGCTAAGGAAAAAAAAAAGCAAAAACCTTTAAGGATGCAAACCTAAAACCAGCTGAGCTTAGGGCACTTTTGCACATGCTGAATAATGCACTTTCAGTTCACTTTAAACAATTGTTTGCTAGTGGATTTTGCTGTTTCACACAGTAAAATCCAGCTGCAAAGTGCATTAAAAGTAGATTGAAGTTGCATTATTCTGCATGTGCGAAAGTGCCCTTAGAGAGAACATTCCCTGGGAATTATTGTCCGTTTTTTTCAACAGGCTTTAGGGATGAGCACATTTAAATCCCATCTGTACCAATGGGAAAGAGACGCACAGTGATAAACCTTTCTCATTGAAATCAGTGGGATAGATGTCACGGCAAACGTCTGATAGGCATCAATATGCCTCTGCTAGTCTCCATCCTGACCTGGATGACTCAGACTAGCCTAATCTCATCAGATCTTGGCTTCTAAGCAGGGTCAGCCTTGGTTAGCACTTGGATGGGAGACCATCATAGCAGTTCAGAGGCAGGCAATGGCAAACCACCTCTGACTGTCTCTTGCCTGGAAATCATGCATTCTAAACTTGGGATTACACCAAAATTTGTAGGGAGGAAATAAACACTGTTTTCCCTTTCTACACTCAGATGTCACAGCAAACAAGTTTGACTGAAGGCTTCCCCAAATGGGAAAGCTTTCCTTTGTGTTCCAGATTTAGGAAGTGGATGTCCGGGTCTATTTGTGCCTGTTGTGTACATATTTGGTGGCCACAGGTTGTATGAGAACATGTTTCCAGGCAACACTTGTGTCAGCTCCCACCTCCATTTAGGTATGCAGAAACATATGGGAGATTGTCCTCGCTGTAAATAACAACACACTTACCTCTGCCTCAAAAAGGGCTTCTGCGTTTCTTTCAGGTGGAATGAGGAACCATGGGAGGGCAAGCTACAATGAAAAACATTCATTCACTAAGCTCCCCTGCACACTCTTTTCTAATGGTTAAATCTTCCACTCACAACAGTAGCTCACAAAGAAGAAAATAAAACAAACTAAAATGTTCAATACTCATAAACTGCAGTGTTTTCAATAATTTGCTTCCAAGTGTAGGACTGCTGTCTTAGAAGAACTCTCCTCCATTAGTTTTAAAATACAAGTTATGGGGGTCTTAACCAACCAGATGTGAAAGGAAGGTGCTGATGGAGTAGCCACCGTACAAAGGAAGTAGCCATGGTGACAGTTCATCGATAAACATTTCATATCCATAAACCTTGAGACAATCCCTAGAAATAGGAAGGATATTTGTACTTGACAGGTTTGCCCACTATTGGAATAAGAAGAGTATTACAACCCACTGTGTGAAATCATGTAGCCTTGATTTACTGAAAATGTTTAGTTATATTTTAGTCATATTATCAGATTGTCTATTTCAATATGTAATACATAAATATTATACATTACAATAGATAATCATTAATGCTTTTTTTAAAGCTTCAGAGTTCAAGAAAAATTGATTTTGTCAGAACAATGGTAGTGTTACCGCAAATTGCCAGGTAACAATAAGTGATTTCAGCTCAGCAACTTAATGAGGCGCAGGAAGCCGGCGTTTCTTTAAAGCAGGAAGGATTTTATTGCAAGTGATTTCTTGGCACAGCTCAGCAAAAGGAACCCCACATGGCTGTACATCAGCCCCTTTTATACATTTCCCAGAAAAGGGGTGTGTAGGGCAGTCCCACCCCCACAGTGCAAAACCCAGGAAGGGGGCGGTCTCCTTCCATCTAATACAGAGAAAATATAACACAAAAAAAGGAAGAAAACAGTCCCTTTGGGTAATTATGCTGGGATGAGCATTCAAATCCCCAGAAATAGTGAAAAGCTAGCACCTTCTTGCCTGAGGTGGTTCCTTGGGAGTGTTAGACAGAGACAAGTTCAAATGATCCAATGAATTCTTTGATCCTGAAAGTAAGGATGTGAACAGTCCAATGAGCTTCTGGATCCTGGGAGTAAAACTTCAAACAGTCCAATAGCAAATCAGGGTGACATCCTTTGTTAGTCAAAAGGCCCTTTTGTTGGTGAAGATGGGATTACCTGGGTGTTGGTCCAAACTAAATTCCAGGAGTAACTTCCTTGTCCCTTAATATCAGACCTTAACTGGCTATTGCTTCTATTCTCAGACACAAATTTCAAAAATAACATTTCCAAACTTAAATGTTAGGGAACCTTAAAGGATAAACACATGTACTTATGGGCAAGACTTTACAGATACTTATTGGCATGGCTTTTTTAAATCTAACAATTAAATCTAACAATAACAAAACCTTAAACTAATTGAAGAACCTAACTAAACTAACATCCTAAACTGCAGGCACATCACAAATTCAATTTAAAAGGGTCTTTTAATACATCCTAGAAAGGCATAAACAAGAGGGAAACCATATAGCATTGGCACAAACATACATATGCGTTCTCTGTGAACCTTATGGAGGCTTCTGAACCACACAAGTCTCCGTGTCCAGGCATGGAGCCAGTGTAGCTAGGCAACCTGACTTCAGGAAAATATTTTGTTTATTTTCCTGTCGGTAACAGTAGGAAGCAAAAGGCATTTGCATTGATTGTTGTCCAATTCTGGCCAGCTCTGGAAAACCTTTAACTCCATCCTATAGCTCAAGAAGCCTTTTCAGTTTTATTTTCTGCCATCTTATCCTTTTATTTTTACTGTGTTCAGTTCAGGTCGCCACATCTCAAAAAGGTTATCGAAGAGATAGAAAAAGTGCAGAGAAGGGCAACGAGGATGATTGAGGGATTGGAGCACCTTCCTTATGAGGAGAGGCTGCAGCGTTTGGGACTCCTTAGTTTGGAGAGGAGATGTCTGAGGGGGGATATGATTGAAGTCTATAAAATTATGCATGGGGTAGAAGATGTTGACAGAGAGAAATTTCTCTCTTTCTCACAATACTAGAACCAGGGGGCAGACATTGAAAATGCTGGGGGGAAGAATTAGGACTAATAAAAGGAAACACTTCTTCACGCAACGTGTGATTGGTTTTTGGAATATGCTGCCACAGGAGGTGGTGATGGCCACTAACCTGGATAGCTCTAAAAAGGGCTTGGACAGATTTATGGAGGAGAAGTCGATCTATGGCTACCAATGTTGATCCTCCTTGATCTGAGATTGTAAATGCCTTAGCAGACCAGGTGCTCAGGAGCAGCAGCAGCAGAAGGCCATTGCTTTCACATTCTGCATGTGAGCTCCCAAAGGCACCTGGTGGGCCACTGCGAGTAGCAGAGTGCTGGGCTGGATGGACTCTGGTCTGATCCAGCAGGTTCTTTCTTATGTTCTTATTATAAAAAATCAAGATGATATCAAGTCGTCCACTTTTCTTGAAGGTGTTATAAAAAACCTTTCATATACTCAGAGGCACCATATGTGTAGAGCACATATTGTGGAGGAAATTTTCCCTTTAGTTATTTGATTGTGCTCTACACACTCACGCAATTTCATTCCTTCATTTCTTTCTACAGTGCTGTGCATTTAAGTTTGATTTCCCAGGCCAATCTGCAAGAAATCAACTTTGAACTGGAAAATAAAAACAAGCCAGTCATAAAGAGGTAAGCAGGTCCCATGTTGTCAGGCACTGCAAAAGCGACAACAGGAAGGCACTGCAAAAGCGACAACAGTTTCTTGGTGCTTTAAGTACTTTCAATTGTTGTGTCTATATATTTCAACTAACAGCACAATCCTAAAAGGGGAGGGGGTGAATGAGCATGGGGGAACTGACTTCCATGCTGGTATATCTGGCACATACGCAGGTGTAAGGGCTGTTGACGCCTGTGGAGAGTCTCAGCACTGCTGCATTGCTTTTGTGCACTGGTGCAGCGTGCTGCAAGAATGTACCAGCACATGAGCTAAGTCACAGGTGTCAAACTCGCAGCTCTCCAGATGTTCATGAACTACAATTCCCATCAGCCCTTGCCAGTATAGCCAATGCTCATGTTGGGAGGGGATGGTGGGAATCGTAGTTCATGAACATCTGGAGGGCCGTGAGTTTGACACCCCTGATCTAAATGTTTGAACCCAGATCATACAGCTCTCAAAGGCAAGCATTTCAGTTCCTGTCCCTGCCACATACTTATTTGCATGAAGACAGAATTATTTCATGTCGTTTGGCCTTTTATGCTCTAAACCTTTTTTAGAGCACATATGGCCAGTGGCGTTGTGTGCAAATTGACAGAGGCTCAGGTGTTCTCTGTAGCACACAGCATTTTTAACCAACTCCAGGCTAGCTGCGCTAACAGCCTTCTGTTAAAAAGTGATATGCAGCCATGGGTAGCAAATCGCTGATCATAGAGCAGGAGTGGGTGAGTGAGAGGGGAAAAGTAATTGTGAATTTCCTGCATCGTGGAGAGGGTTGGACTAGATGACCCTTAAAGTCCCTTCCAGTTCTCTATTTCTGTCAGAATCCCAAAAACTGAAACAAACTCATGTATAAGAACAGTAGTTTATTGAGTATTGAGGATCTTCTCTGGTCATGCCAGAACTGAGGTTTGCCCGTGCAAAACCCAGTAGTTAAAGCAGACTGCACCCCACCCACCCCCATCCTGGGAAAGCGCGCCCAAAAGGAACTGTGAAAGAGATAACGGTAGAGATGGCCAGGCACTGACCTTGAGCAGCACCTGGTAAAGTATAACATCATACAGAAGACAGTTGAAAGTCAGTTAGAAATGCAATTAACCCATTCCTCCACCCCAGCATACAGAAAGCAGCAATAGCAAAATCCCCATAAAAACAGGCTTCCTGACAATTTCTAAGTTTCTATCCACACAAAAGGTGTTGTGCCAGTGTAAAAGGGGTGGTGGTTCAAGGGTCGCTGCTCCCCGCATGCAGAGGGGCATGGCCACGTGGGGACGATTTTCTGCCCCCCCCCACACTTGATGGAATGGCCTGTGCCCGGGGACATGTAACCCCACATGTCCCTGTGGGCCATACACCGATGGCAACTGAAAGCCCATTTGTGGGTCAACTGGGAGTACTTAGGACTTAGCACAGACTGACTCAATGATTTTATTGGCCTGGGATAAGAAAGAAATGTAGCAGACTTCTGCAAAATGTGCCATGTTTGCCAAACCACGGGCAAGGCGAGGGACAGAACCAAAGCAAAATTGCAGCCTCTGACCATAGCAGAAGTATCAATTATAAGAGTGGGAACTGGCCTAATTTGTTCAATAAGGAAATGTACAAGAAGAGAATCTTATCTCTAGTTACAGCTAGTTATGAAACAAGGTTTCCCTTAAACAAATACATTTATTTACTTAGGAAAGTTTTATTTACGTTTTTCCAGAGAGCTACTTGATTAGTCTTGCAGGATCTCTTCTTTTTATTGTTTATTACAAGTTTATTAATGAAATGAAAAGATAATGCATAACACAAGAGGGGAAAAACAAAACAAGGTAACCAGGACAAAAAGCATTAAAACCCAAGAGGAAAATATAGACCAACAATTCACTCACTTACAACATGGGGGGAAGGGGGAATCATAGCAGTGGACTTTATTGTGGAATTTCTTAATCCAGATCATAATAATGTTCTCATATTGTTGAAGGCTTTCACGGCCGGATTCAACTGATTGTGGTGGGTTTTCCGGGCTGTGTGGCTGTGGTCTGGTAGATCTTGTTCCTAACGTTTCGCCTGCATCTGTGGCTAGCATCTTCAGAGGTGTATCACAGAGAAAAGTCTGTTTCACACTGTGTCTAGTAAAAAGGGAAAGTTTAGTGGGGTATGTTGTCCATGTCCCAGAGTGGGGAACCAATGTAAGTGTTTGGGTGGAACCTGCTATGCAAAGGTGTGGTTGAGTGCATTGTATTGCAGGTGGGGTTATTTTGTAGTTTCACAGGAAACTTCCATTACTGAGTTATTGATTTCATTTTGGAAGGACACTAAAGTCCAACGCCAAACTCCTATTTGGGGAGAATTAAGGCCTCCTGACGGGAAACAGGAATCTTTTGAAACAGCAGGAACACAAACCTGCAAAGGCTCCACAGGACTAAGTCAATCCTTGTAACAAAATCACACCAGTCTTTAAAAGGCAGCTTTAAAATGCCACCTGCTGGAAATGCGTTGGTGTAAAGGACTGCCCTGCCCTGCCCTTCTGAACTCCCTCCCAAAAAGTTATGGCATCCTTTCCCCGGGGCGATAATGGTTGTCTGCCATCTTACTGAAATACCCTGATGGGATGAAATTGAAGGAAGCCAGGAATTCCCTCATTTCTAGCAGCATGTGGGGTTTAGTGGGCTGTCTGAAAGAAAGACCTAGCCTCCTGCCACAAGGAAAGGTAGTCTCTCTGAATGCACCACGTCTACACTGGGTGGATCTAATTGTAGTAGACAGCTTAAGGAATGGACAGTCTTGCTCCAGTTTACCCACCTCCCCTGATTTATAGGAGACCTTGTAATCTCTAAGACGACCTGGTTACTTTTTAATAGCAGATTATCATCTGCTATGGTTGATACTAATCTGAGGCCCCTTCCGCACATGCAAAATAATGCGTTTTCAAACCACTTTCACAACTGTTTGCAAGTGGATTTTGCTATTCCGCACAGCTTCAAAGAGCACTGAAAGCAGTTTGAAAGTGCATTATTCTGCATGTGCGGAATGAGCCTGATATTGGTGAGGTTATCCTTTTCGGTAGACAGTCCATCAGATACGCACGACCTCTCCTTCTTCAACTAGGATGTGTTGATTGGATGCCCGGTTGTGAGATTCAGATTTTCCACAGCAGCCTCCCCTACAGTGTGCTCATTTAAAGTATCCAGCTTATTAGTGGTCTTATTTATTTGCTTAAATATTTCTACTGCTGTTTCAACCCTGATAAGGCTTTGGTCTCCTGACAATTTAATTAAATCTGTTCTACGAATTCTTTCATCATCATCAGTGGCAGGTGGTTGTAAATTGAGAGTTCTTAAAGAGGATGCAGGGTGGAAAATGGAACCCTCCCTATCATCAATAATAGCCTCCTTTTCTGTACTTGGTACATGTAGTGACTCGAGTCCCAAATATAGTTTGTTCTTCTGCCTTTCCCAAAAAGTTAGACCCACAATCAGCCACAGGGACAGACTCAGCCACAGACACACTGCCAAGAAAGTCATGAATGAGGACTTGTTCTGTAGATTTAAGGTGAGACGACGGAGGAGAATCCAGATTTTTTTCCTCATTTCTTTTCTTACCTTTCTTCATCGTTTTTCTTCATTGGGTGATGTCAGTTATCTCAAATTTTCTATAAACAGCTATAATTGGTATTTTCAAGGTTGCTGTCTCTCGAGGTTAAGTCTTGTGTGGCAGCTAGAGGTTTGCAATAGCTCTGGTTTTTGGTGTCTAGCTCAGAAAAATAAACACTTCAGGCAAGCCTTGTCTCTACCTTTGACGTAATTGTTGCAGGGGAAGCTGAGAAAGCAATTTTTAAGGTCTTTGTGGTAAAATAATGTGGCAAAGATTGTAAAAGACCCTCTAACACAGCGGTTCTCAACCTTCCTAATTCCGCGACCCTTTAATACAGTTCCTCATGTTGTGGTGACCCCCAACCATAAAATTGGTATACATAAAATATAAAAAGACCATTTTCCAATGGTCTTAGGCGACCCCTGTGAAAGGGTCGTTCGGCCCCCAAAGGGGTCGTGACCCACAGGTTGAAAACCACTGCTTTAACAGCAGGTGGAACTAATGGTGCTGCCTCTTGGTTGCCATCTTGGCTCAGTACAAGATTTCCTGAAATGGTGCCTTTGGACAACTTCAGGAATCTCACGTATGGCAGATGCCCTGCTGTCTCTTTTCTGCAGACTCGGTTTTCCTAATGAGATCATGAGTGACCCTGGAACTTCCTTTATGTCCACTCTAATGGAAAATCTTTGGGTCGGGTATGGCACAAAACATCTGACTTCCCGCTACATGATCCTGAGGCGAATAATTTAACAGAAAGTTTCAATGGGATGCTGGGGAGGATGATACACTGCAAAAACCCAAATGATGGGACGCATACCTGCAACACCTGCTGATTGCCTACAGAAAAGTCCTGCGAGAGAGCATTGAGTTTGGCCTCTTTGAACTTTGGTATGGTTGGATTGTGCAAGGACCCCTTGACATCATCAGAAAGGCATGGGAAGGCAAAGCCATGGGTGCAGCCATTGCATGTTGCAGGTTTCCACCTGGCCATGTTGATTGAAATGCCACCTTACTGAAAACAGCCCACAAAGGGTGGTCTTCCAGGTGCCTCTATTCTATCCTGGTGCCCTCAGAATTAAGAAAAACCACCAACAGTGAGGTGGTTCATGGAAGAATGCTCTGTGGAGGGGACAGCCATCTGTACAGATGTACAGTTCCTTTCAGGACCCATGGCTTCCTGGAATGAGTACCTGGCCCGCCTCTTTCTCTCTGTGTCTCTTGGCCATTCTTTGCCAATAAAAACAGTTGAAGCATTTGAAGGAGAATATTTGCTCTTCACTGATCTTGGGAATTTCCAGCTCCAAAGTCATTAAAGGCCCCTCCAGGTTGTAAGGCAACCAATAATAATGTACAAAAACAGAACATTGCACTCTTGAGGGAGCCTTGGAAAGATTCTCTCTGTGCCTACAGAGGATACCCATGGCCATCATAATAACTGTCATCTTGGCAGTGTCTCTCCAGGAGACATTTGGCAGCATTGCACTCTGCTCTTTGGGGCCTACAGGGATACATGGTTATCTCCCCTTCCAAATCTCCCCCTCCCCCGCCCCATGGGAGGTAGAAGAAGAGTTGCTTTTTATACCCCAATTTCTCTCCTGTAAAGAGTCTCGAAGTGGCTTTCAATCATCTTCCCTTCTTCTCCCCACAACAGACACTTTGTGAAGTAGGTGGAGCTGAGGGAGTTCTTGAGAGAACTGTGACTAGCCCAAGGCCACACAACAGCCTTCTTGGAGAGGAGCGGAGAAAACAAACCCAGTTCCCGCTCATGTGGAGGAGTGAGGAATCAAACCCAGTTCTCCAGATTAGAGTCCATCATACTTAACCACCATGCCATGCTGGCTGGTAGCAGTTAGGATAAGCCGATGCTAGGCTGAGGTAAGAAAGGCTGCCGTGGACCACTGCCATGCCGCTGGTGCAGCGATGGCAATGGAAAAGGCAAAACAAACATTTTCCTTCTGGCCAACACGGAAGTCTCCCCACAAGGAGCAGACCAGAAGTATCATTGTTGCTCTGCAGCCAGCTGTGGCGGCCATACTAGGCCTTAGAACTGCATTACCCATTTTGTATTTTTTCCCCAAGTTTGCCTTTCTAATTATTCTAAAGATAGATGTGTACTGCCAAGATAACAGAACTATGAAACTAACAAAAACAAAACTAAGTATTTTGGCACAGAACCAGAACCAAATTTCAGTAGATCTGCAAGAGTATTAGAAGCATTGGCTAAATTTTTGTGCTCTGTTATTAGCAAACGGTCATAATTGTAGTGGAGATCGTATTTATCACGCTGGTGTTGCCATTGTTGCTTTTATCTTGCTGTTGTTGTTTTAATTATGCCATTAAAGGTTTATATATATATATAATTAAAAATTGCCACATCTTCTCACAAACACGACAAAAATACCCAAGGTTGTGTTGTGTGACTCTGTTACACGGACTATGGAGACTTTGTGCGGCTGGCACGAGGAGCTTTGCTCCAGAGAGAGAGATGTATTCTACCAGTAGAAGATTTCTTGCACTGAAAAAATGGTTGTGTGGCTAGTAGAATGGAATTCCATCTGCAGTGGTGGGATTCAAATAATTTAACAACTGGTTGTTTACAAGCACCATTCTAACAACCGGTTCTGCCGAAGTGGTGCGAACCTGCTGAATCCCACCACTGCCCATCTGTAAAGAAAAACAAATGCTGTTTTCAATCTATCCCCCATGGGTATGTGCCGCTCCATTGCAGGTGTGAAGTTCTGTGAATGTCGCCATCATTTTACTGGCCTACCTTCTGATCCAGCTGTAGTGGTTTGGTTCAGTTAGTGGTATTTATTAAATTTATTAAATATTTATTAATTTTTTAATTAGACTGATTTAATTATAATTGAATGAATTGTGTTATAAATTCTAGACCGCTGCTTGGCTTTTTAATTTTACGGGCTGAAGCAAGCCGAGACAGTTTTATTGTACTGTTGTTCGATCTGTAGATCGCCCCGAGTCAGTTTTGGGAGGGGCGATTAAGAAATCCGAGAAAATAAATAAATAAAGTATGTAAAAGAAATGTAAAGTGTGTAAAAGAAAGTGTACACATGTGACGCTGCCTTGTAATGAATTAGACCATTGGTCCATCAAAATCAGTCCTGTCTACTCAAACTGGCAGTGACTCTCCAAGGTCTTACTTCTTTGACATTCACTTTTCAGAGTCCAGCATACTCCTGAGTTCTACAGGTGGTTTTACCAAACTGGCTGAAATAGAAAACAGCTTTTGTTTGTGGCTCAAAAGGTTGCAAACTGCTGCAAAGGTGCCACCAAGTGACAGCTGCAATGAAGGAAGACACAGCAAAGCACTGATTGGATTCAGTGGATTTGATAACCTGAGATCTCCTAGGCATGAAAAATGGGCATACCCAGTGATGAGATTCAAATAATTTAACAACCGGTTCCGATGGTGGGATTCAAATAGTTTAACAACTGGTCGTTTACGAGCACCATTTTAACAACCGGTTCTGCCGAAGTGTTGCCAACCTGCTGAATCCCACCACTGGGCATACCACAAGCACTGTGCAAATAAATATACCTCTATCCCCGGAACATAAACTTGTACTCAAGAGAAGGGAAAACTTTACTTGCAATAAAGTGAGTTTTCATCTTTTGCTTGACTGAACTACATGGCATATACCAGTTCTAAGCAGCAGGGACAAAGAACCTCTACTATATGAAGCGGGACAGGACATCCTGAGTTCTGGTATAACTAACGGCGCAAAATTGGGAACCTCACTTTGGCTACTAACCCCATGTCATGGAAGATGTAGCATAAAAGTTCAAGCGTCCTTGTAGAGAGTACTAAATGCTCATGGTAGCAATGGAAAATGGACTTCTCCCGACTTCATCACTGGTGTCCCCCTCACAGTTTCAACTATATGCATGACTAAAGAGACCAGGTCCACATTTGTGGTGCATGCTTATTGTTACATGAGTGTTTCTCACTGAAAGAAGAAGAAGAAGAGTTTGGATTTATATCCCCCCTTTCTCTCCTGCAGGAGACTCAAAGGGGCTTACAATCTCCTTGCCTTTCTCCCCTCACAACAAACACCCTGTGAGGTAGGTGGGGCTGAGAGAGCTCTGAGAAGCTGTGACTAGCCCAAGGTCACCCAGCTGTTGTGTGTGGGAGTGTACAGGCTAATCTGAACTTCCCAGATAAGCCTCCACCGCTCAGGCGGCAGAGCGGAGAATCAAACCCGGTTCCTCCAGATTAGATACACGAGCTCTTAACCTCCTATGCCACCACTGCTCCTTAACATATGTCTGATCTGCATGTACTTTCATCCATCCTTAAACAGCTTTGTATGTGCGATTGAGATCCCTGGTGCAGTGATAATAACAGATCAGATGGACATAGGTGCTTACATGCAGGAGTATCATTCCCATCTTCTGTATAATGTGCCGCTTTCCTAAGAATTGCTCATTTTCCTGGCTTCAGTGAAATGCAGTACATACTCCGAACAGTTCCAGGATCCTGCCACAGGAGGTCAGCATAATAAGCTAATTAGAATTACGAGATGCATACATTCTTGCAGGCCTTACTAGCGCTGACCCTGACTCTTCCTTCATTCAGAGGACTTAACATTTACTACACGGGTAGAAGTAAGCTCCATTATGACATGCTTGTAAGTGCAGCTCGCAAACAACAGCACTGAATAATTCATGGTGAACAAACTCCTTTGTAGAAAGCCCCCCAAACAAATATCTGTTCTAGGGAAAGATAAAAGCGTTATCTGCAGTGGCACCTGAAATAAAACACACTTAGTACAACAATACACATTTACAAGAATGTACAGGGCAATCTTAAATGGTGTCACGTCCATCTTAAATGGCTTTAAGAGAGTGTCACTGCATAAGCCATTATCTCGCAGCCAACCACAGGGTATTCTAGAACAGAAGATACTGGGAGGGACTAGCACAAGTCAGAACCTCCTCTTCCTATGGCTCCACTTAACCATTTAGCATGGTACAGCCTGGATGTGACTATGCCACAGAGTTGCCAGATCTGGGTTGGGAGATGGGGGGGGGGGGTGCAGGTAGAGGTTTGTGGGGTTTGGGGAGAGCTCAGCCAGATATAATAGAAATCAACCTTCAGAGTTGTCATTTTGTCCAGAGGGGCTGATCTTTGTTGTCTGGCGATCAGATGTAATTCTGGTTCTCCAGCCCCCCGCCCCCCGGGAGGTTGGCAGCCTTACCTGCACCATAAACCTACATGCATCTGCCTGTATCCTTAGTTCCTGAATAAATAAACACTGATCACCAGGGTTCTGTCAAGAGATTGAAAAGTAAGCAAGCATTGTTTGATTCAGGTCATTTTTATTGGAGCCCTTTATTAGAGCATCTGTCACTTACAAAGAAAGGATTGTGTCCCAAGAAGGAAAAGACAGCCTGCAAGAAATGAAAAGAGTGCATGTTTTAAAATGCCTCTGCATTTGCCTCTGCACATCTGCACTCAGAGAGGTTATTGATTTATTAAAATATTGATATTCCCATCTTTCCCTTGAGTCTTGAGGGAGTTTACAATTTCAAATTTAAAAGCATATAAAACATAATAACCCCTTCTACCATGCCCCTAAAAATGCCCACATAACCCATGAAAAGCCACTGAATTAAAGGGCCCTGTGACTAAAAGGGCCTGTTAAAAACTAAAATTTCCCATTATGCAAGGAAGTCTTGCCTTGAGCCCGTTCTATGTGCAGTGGGCTCACAGTGGGCTCTCCTCATGTTTCTCTGTTTACATGCCAGGAAGCAGTCAAATAACTTGCAGCTGCTTGCAAGTCTCAAATGGGCCTTTGGTTCTCTCCAGGTTCTCTTAACTCTGTCTATCAACAACCTTAAAGGCACAGAGCTGATATTCTCTCCCCCTCCCCTCCCCTCCCCTCCACACATACATGCACACACACACACATACTCTTTCTCTTTCTATGTATCTCTGTCGCCATTGAAAATGAGAAGAGAGAGACTTGTTTTAAAACAGAATCTTGCCTGAAATAAAGTTTTAAAAGCCCTCCCAGCCATTAGGGAGAGACAGAAGCAGAGTGGTGGATGTGGGATGGAGCCAAAAAGAGGCCTGCCTTACTCTTCTTTGCAAAAGCCTTCTATATGAGAGATCAATGTCTCATTGTCTCAATATGTGCATTTTAGAGACGCAGAAAGGAGTTGGTAGCATAGGGTGGGGTGGGGCGAGGGGGAATGCTCCAGGGCACCTGGCATCCAAGGCTATGCTGGTGGAGGAGAGACACAGATGTTAGGCAGAGATTGGGGTGGGTGGGTTTCTTTTGAACAAATTCCCACCCCCATTACTGACAGTGTACTTCCTCTCATTTCTCCCCTTCCCATATGTTGCCTCTGGACTTAATTGCTTTCTTTCTCTTGCCCAGAGTCACATATCTTGGCATTTGTGTATCCTATTTGGAAGGAGGGGCAGATGACCACAAAAACATATCCTGGAGCCATTTTGTTTTACCTGTGTCCTCCCCCCTCCATAAAGCTGTTGTGGAATAACTGTTTTAGTTCTCCCTGCTGCTCCCTGCCACCACTTTACATATGAGAGATCAATCTCTCGTTTTGTCAATCAGTTCACTTAGGGAAGTAGGAAGGAGTGGACAGCATGAGTGGGGGTGTGGGGGAAGGCATGCAAAGCAGTGTGAGGGAGTGGGAAGGCTGGCCATGGACAGAGGAAAGATGTCTGGGGCAAGGCTGTGTCCACTGGCAAGTCTCCCCGCTCTGGCGGTGAAGCAAAAATTAAAATCGTCCTAGAAGTGGTCTTCCTTGCCGCAGACCAAATGAAAAGCGAAAGTGGGGTTTGAAAAAATACATCTGTACAACAAATCTTGCTGTGACAGACATTCATCCTCACTGTGCACCAAACACATGGTACATAATTGGTCATTTATGTACCATTATCTCCTCAGGGAGCCTGTTGTATTGGGTGGGAGCTAGCATAAGTCTCACTCGAACTAGAAGATTTGACTTTGTTGAATCTGAATTAAATTATTTGAATTTAATGTTTCATGCATGCCTTCCTATAAGTAGCAAAAAAAGGGGATCACCTGAAATATAAGATGAAACCAAGAAATCATGATTTACTCACTGAAATTAGTGGTGACAAAAATCTCTTTTTCCAGTTCCAGATGAGAAATTCAGATTGGTAATGAGGGATCTAGATTCAAACCTGTCCTTTCACAACCATCCAAACATTAATATTTGCTTCAAATATTATACAGGGGACAGCTGGCTATATTGTCCGCTGTCTTTTCCATGTTTGGTGGTTTTAAAAAAATTAATTAAGTGTGATTTTTGAACTGCAGCTTTCAACAAAACTCTCCAGGAAAGAGCTGAGAATTTGTTTTCTTACTTGCTCAGACTTCCTTTCTAATTCAAAAAAATTATTGTCTTGCTTTTCAGCAGTGTGTTTTTTGTGTGGGAGAGCAAATATGAAAATTAATGAAACTCAAATATTATTTTAATGTTTCTTTTTAATTAAAAATATTGAATGGAGGTTACATGATAGTTAACTATTTACAGTCAGAGCTTCAAAAGAGAATAGGTCCATCCCTGGTGACGAAGGGAATGCCCACTCTCTGAATCGCAGTGCTAGGAGGCAACAACTGTGATCTTGAGGACTCTTTTTTGGGAGTGAGCCCCATTGACAAACATGGGATTTACTTCTGAAGAGACCTCATTAAGATTGTTCCTGCCATCAGGGAAAGCCATTGGCCCTCATGCCTTGTTTGCTGGCCCTCCAACAGGATGCTGGATTAGATACACCACCAGTCTGAATCAGCAGGGCTTGTCTTAAGTTTTTAGGTAAAAATTAAGGTTGCCAACCTCCAGATGGTATCTGGCAATCTCCATGTATTCCAACTGATCTCCAGGCAACAGAGATCAGTTCACCTGGAGAAAATGGCCTCTTTGGAAGGTGGATTATACGGCATTATATATACTCTACAGCAAGGGTGTCCAACTTTGGTGCATCAGATGTTCATGGACTACAGTTCCCATCAGCCCCTGCTGGCATGTCCAATTGGCCATGCCAGCAGGGGCTGATGAAAATTGTAGTCCATGAACATCTGAAGCGCCAGAGTTGGACACCCCTGCTCTACAGTAGCTCCTCTCCTCCCAAACTCTACCATCCCGAGGTACCACCCCTTATAGCTTTTTCCAAACCTGTAGCCAGCAGCCCCAGTACAAATCCATACTTCAAGACACCAAATGTCTTAAAAGATAAGTAACATATACCTTTTTTATAATTCTGTTTCATATATTCTTAATTAATGGACATCTACCAATAGCAACCCATATATACATGTCGATTCGAAAGCCTTTATTGGCATACAGTTACAATAGTAAAGGTAACTTCACATTGATCAAGAGTTCAATTTGCAGACCTCGAACAGAAACTTTGCCATTGTGAGACATCCATTAAAATCACTACAGTTTAAAAGAAGAATTACTTTATCAGACTCTGGGAGGGCCTTGATAGGATCAATCACCTGGGTTAACAAACTGGATCTTAATTTCTGTGTAGAAGGATATGCAAAATAGAATCTAGCTGCCCCGGATTGCAGGAACATAGCCTCTTATCGCTCGGTAAGCCCTTGAGTCTTCCTCTATGAGGCGGGGATGGCATAATATTGAATATAGCCAGCATATAGGCTTGCCTATAAATGGGATTGGTAAGTGCTGGCAAGTAGTCGGCCGGTTGTCCCTGTACAAACCCATATATACATGTCAAGGTCCCACAGCAATCACTCCTGTTGTAGGACAGCTTGATACTGATGGAAATCTGTCCACACTATCAAATCACTGCATTTCCCCTGACTCATATTTTGCCTCATTGTCTGGGTGACATTTTCTGCAGTCTTCTTGTCTTTTGCATGGAAATTATCCAACATCCCTTGGACTGAGCTAACCTTTTCTGCTGGCAAAGTATATATAACAATCAATACAGCCATCAGGGGCTAAGAATACCTACTTGGTAACCAGGCCCAATCCTCTCTAAAGGCAGACTTCAATTCTGCAGTTCTGGTAGATATATCCAAGAAGACTACCCAGAAAACAAAATGAGGACTGCAGAAGTAGAGCCATGCTTGGACCATACAGGAGTGACTGTATTATTGAATCTGTGACACAACCAGGAAGCCGCTGTTGAAATTCACAAAATCTGTTGTTGTTGTTGTTGTTGTTGTTGTTGTTTGGGGGGGGGGTTAAAAACCAACCAACTGGACATTCTTACAGGTGGACACTCTTTAGGTACAAACGGACTCTCCAGTAATGCTGCAGATTTTCCTGCTCCCAGATAAATGGCATATAGTTAAAGAGTTTCAAAAAGGGGGAAGAAAAAAGCTACAGTACTATATCAAAGGAACACAGCAAAAAAACTTGTAATCAGGCTATAGTGTACTAAAGGGGATCAATATTTAAAATCCTCCAATGATTTACTGTGCTATATATAAACAACACACTATAATGTGTCTATATCCTACTAATCCATAATGAATACCAAATCCTGTTATATAATGATCAGTGACTGAGAAGTCCTTTGCAGTACAGTCCTTGCTGTGACATTTAACTTGAATATCCTTTACAGATTTTGGCATCTCATTTTTTGGCTTTCTGCCTTCCTTTCTTAGGCATCATAAATAAGGTTCCAAAATCCAGCCAACCAATATGCAAATCTGTCATGTATAAATACAATCTATTGGCATGCCTAATGTGTATATTTCCTAGCAGTTTCTCCATCTTTTCTGGGGCCCATGGCAGTGGCATAGGGGGGTAAAATGGCACCCAGGGTAATGTGGTGCCCTGGCTCCTTCCCCCCTGTGGTGCCCCCCATGACTCCCCACCCCCACCCCTTCACCCCCTTGACCCCCCACTTACCTGAGTTCATGTGGCTGCAAAAAGCAGTCAGCTGAAAAAGTAGCCTGGTGACAACCACACTTCCCGGGAGACCTTGCAAGGAAGTAGTGTTCCCACCAGGCTACTTTTTCAGGTGGCTGCTTTTTGCAGCCGCCTGAACTCAGGTAAGTGGGGGGGAGGTGCAAGGGGGGATGCTGCGGGGGGCACCTCAGGGGGAGTGAGGCCCAGTCATTTCTGGGAAGGAGGAGGGGCATGGCTGGGCCTTGGCACGACGTGCGCATGCCACCCGGGCAGGCCTTGGCCCAGGTGGCGCGCACACGTCACGCCGAGACCCAACCATACCACTTCTCCTTCCCGGAAGTGAGGGGGACAATTTTCCATCCCCCACATGACTCCCATGGTGGTGCCTGGGGCGTTCATCCGGATGTCATCCTGATGTCCCCATGGCAGCTACGTCACTGCCCCATGGTCCAACAGATACTGCAAACTTCTCCCCCCCACCCGCCTCACACCTCACTTCAGTTTTTGAGATGAGTCACATACATTCAAGAAGAACAAGAAGAAGAGTTTGGATTTATATTCCACCTTTCTCTCCTGTAGGGAGACACAAGGTGGCTTACAAGCCTTGTTTTGCAAATGGGACACAATTAGCTTTGTACAAAAAGGTTAAAAAAATTCCTGTTAGCAGTCAGGAGTCAAAACAGTTGTGTCTGAAATGGCACCAAAAATCTGTTAACAATTGGCTGCTACAACCGATGATAAAGGCTGTTTGAAAGGGACCCATGAGTGTTCGGGACCTTTGAGTCTGCAGACAGCATCGCTTCAGAAAGAGCTGTCTCCATCATCGGAGAATGCTTGGCTTGGAACATCCCACCACAATTCTCCCTCCACAGCAGCCATTTTGTGGTGCCTGACCTCCGAAATTTCAAGATGCCTGCCGGCTCAGTCAGGCTCCTGATGCAGACAAACAGAATAAATAAATGATCTCTGATTCCTGTTCTCCCAACAAGACACCATTTCTAATCTTCCTATTATGACAATGCTCCAGAGGTGGGATCCAGCAGGTTCTCACAGGTTCCCGAGAGTAGGTTACTAATTATTTGTGTGTGCCGAGAGGGGGATACTAATTGGTGATTTTGCCACGTGATTTTTGCCTTAGTTACGCCCCTCCTCTCAGCAGTAGCACACAGAAATTGAAGCAGTCTAGCAGGAGGTGCACCGGCGTGCGTGGCAGCCTGTGCCTGCGTACATTTGTTTCCCGCCCAAGGACTGGTGCAGCAGCTGCGTCCTTGCCACAGCCCCGCCCAGGAATGCCCCGCCCTGGAATGCCCAGCCATGCCCCTGTCGTGCCCCACTCAGACCCATTGGCGTTACACCACAATTTGAATCCCACCACGATGGGAACCTGTTACTAACATTTTTGGATCCCACCACTGCAATGCTCCCATTATCACAAAAGACAAAGTTGTGCAACAAGAAAAATATAACATTTGTAAAGAGAAAGCTAATGAATTATTCTGTTCTGTTCTGGAGAAACAGGCAAGAGATCACAAAACATCTAAAATACAAGAAAGAGTGAAAAGAATGTGATAAAGAAAAGGGAAGAAAGACATACAAGAAAGACATACAACAATAAATGTTAAATTGGTGCCTTAAGCATTTAGCAGCATAAACTGAGAATCAGTATGGTATAGTGGTGCAGAGTGTTGGATTAGTATCTGAAGGTCACTGGTATGAAGGCCTATTCATGCCATGGGATCTTGATGGGTGACTTTGGGCCATTCACACTTGTTCAGCCTAACCTAGCTCACCAGGTTGTTGTGAGGATGAAGAGGAGAATGATAGTCCCCACCAGGCTACTTTTTCAGGTGGCTGCTTTTTGCAGCCGCCTGAACTCAGGTAAGTGGGGGGAGGTGCAAGGGGGGATGCTGCGAGGGGCACCTCAGGGGGAGTGAGGCCCAGTCATTTCTGGAAAGAGGAGAGGCATGGCTGGGCCTTGGCACGACGTGCGCATGCCACCCGGGCAGGCCTTGGCCCAGGTGGCGTGCACAAGTCACGCCGGGACCCAACCATACCACTTCTCCTTCCCGGAAGTGAGGGGGACAATTTTCCACCCTCCACATGACTCCCATGGGGGGCCACTTTGGGTCTCTGTGAAGAAATGGCTTTTCCCTCTTGAGGTTTGAAGGGAATTTGTAATCATTTTTTTCTAGGCAGGAGGAAAGGAGGAAGTTAGTTCAGTTACTTGCCAGCCTCAGCCACCTTTTAAAAGAAATGCGAAGAGAGGTAGCAAGAGTCAATGGGGTCAGTCAAGCTCCATCCCCCCGCCCTTCCAGGGACATCTTAAAATGTTGCATATACACATCTTTTGAATAGTTTCCTTGTAGGAAGCACTATCACACACCATGAGGCATGAAATGAGCCAAGGAGTTTTGCTCACAAACATATTTATGGAAGATGCCACCCATAGATGCAGGCAAAACATCAAGAGAAAATACTACTGGAACACAGCCATACACCCCGGAAAACCCACGGCATCCTCGTGGTTCTGGCCGTGAAAGTCTCATGATTGTTTCCAACGCTTTTCATAAGCAATTACAAGACCTGCAAAACAAGACTAGTATATTAATTCTATTAATCAATGGACTCCTCTTCTGGGCGTGATATTAAAAGCCGTAAACAATGTAAGTCCTGCATAATGAAGAACTGCTGGGAAACATTTATTCCCAAGACTCACGTCTCATTAAAAAAGTGTTGCTGTGTCTATATTGCAAGTGACTGAAAATATTCAGGTAGTTATCACTTTACATGCTCGCATCACATCTCGAATGCGGCCCTACGTATAGAGACTGGACTAATCTCAGTACAGGCAAAAGTTTGGACACTCTCTATACTATATTGGCTTAAATTATGCTATTGCCAGAGAGGCCTTGTAAGACTACTCTTGTTTGATACATTTATTCCCCCATGGCTTAGAACAGTTCTTCAGAAATTATCATACTATGGACTTTCTCCACAACTACTCACAAGTATGAACTATGACAGAGCCAGGGATTTAGTCAAACTCAGAATCACAGACGTGGAGAGGCAACATGATCTCAATAAGCTTAAAAACCCTATTTTTAATAAAACAAGGTTAAATAGACTTTCAATAATGCCTTATTTTAATTTGCTGCCCAATGTTAACCTTCGTAGAGCTTTTAGCCTACTTCGTTATAATGCCCTTTCGCCTTGTTATACCAGTGGGATTTACAACAAAGTTCCAATTGAGGACAGAATTTGCAGCTGTCAAATGGGGGGCATTGAAAATACAGAACATATTTTATTTGATTGCCCTTATTATGATAAAATACGTTGGATGCTCATTCCCTATGACCAGGCTAATTCTTCTTTGACTAAGAAAGAAAAGTGACAAATATTGCTATCAGGCACAAATAAACATCTAACACACACTGTTGCAAAGTTTGCCTGGATTTCTAGTAAAATTAGGAAGGACCGACAGAGTTCCACTGGAGCAATCAGCTAATTTTCGTTTGTTAACAGCTAGGATACTCGATATAGGATCTGTATGCACGTTATGAATATTTCTGCTCCCTATTAACTGTATGCTGCTATTTTTTTAATCTGTATTAATAACTGTGCTTTTTATATAATTTTTAATTTTTGTACTTTGCTGGTCAATGACCGTAAATAAACTGACATGCTCGCATTTCTTCTCACAGATGGGGGATTTCATTAAGTCGCAGTTACAAAACAGGTAAACAGTCTGAGCTACACTGTCTTAATTGAATCGAATTGCTTTGCAAAGGGAATATAGGTGCAGTCTGAGAAAACTAATAATACTTCAGTTCAGATCAATAAAGGCTGGCTAAAAGGACTGATTAGAAATGCTTGGCACAGGCCAGGGAGTCCAAATTATATCCTCAGCACTCTGGCTGTATAAAAAAGTTGTGTTCAGCACAATTCTGTTTGGGTTGAGCAGAGAGATCTTTCTGAAACCTGAAGGTGTCCCAAAGAGGAGGCCTTTTACATTTATTGGGGAAATCTGCAGCTGGCCACTTTTTTTCAGGAACCAAGGTGCTGAGTGAACAATTTTATCTATGTCAGTATCTAACACAAATAAATGGAAACAATTACTTCCATATTATTGCAATCAACAAAAAATGGATCCAGTACCTCTTTCCATTTGCAATGGTTGCTTTGGATTCAACATGTCTGTCCCGTCTTGTTGGCCTCTGTTCACTCGGAATCAATCTACCATGCATGAACTATTTAATTCTATTTTGAAAGTTTATACCAATAAATATGTTTTTTTAATTAGCAAAAATAGGTATTAAATTAGTCTGTGTTTGTAATCAGGATTATTCTTAGATAACTGAGTATGAATTTAATTTAGTATATTTGATTGAAGGTTTTTATCCTAATTTTAGATTTAGAGTGTATTTTTGTAGTTTTAAAACTTATATGCATGTATGAAAATCTTTTTGATAACAACATGGTCAATAACTGTCAATAAATACTACTACAACCTATCATGCATGATAAAAGGAATGACAAGGCTTGGGGGCACTTGTTATTTGTTGCAGATATTACCCCTCAGCGTGTGCCTTAATGACTCTGGGATAGCTCTGACCTAACAGTGATGAGAATTGGAGTGAATGACTCCAATTCCCAGGGGGCCAAACCATTTGTTACATTTTTCATGAGTTAACAAGGGGATTGGCAGCCATATTGCACCTGTGAGTCTCTGCTGGGAACTCCATATAAAAGTACTTCAGGGGCATAATTTGGATAAATGACATGGTGTGTGGTAGGAGGGGTTTGTGCCTTACTCCTGCATTGTTTTCCTGAGCAGTTTTTCCAAGTTTCCACTGGGTAGTCATCAGTGGTGGGATCCAAAAATGTTAGTAACAGGTTCCCATGGTGGTGGGATTCAAACTGTGGCGTAGCGCCAATGGGGCTGGGCGGGGCACGACGGGGGCGTTGCCGGGCATTCCAGGGCGGGGCATTCCTGGGTGGGGCTGCGGCAAGGACACAGCCAGTGCGCCGGTCCTTGGGTGGGAAACGAATGCACGCAGGCGCAGGCTGCCACGCACGCCGGTGCACCTCCTGCTAGACTGCTTCAAGTTCTGCGCGCTACTGCTGAGAGGAGGGGCGTAACTAAGGCAAAAATCACGTGGCAAAATCACCAATTAGTATCCCCCTCTCGGCACACACAAATAATTAGTAACCTACTCTCGGGAACTTGTGAGAACCTGCTGGATCCCACCTCTGGTACTCATATCTGCAGTATGGCAGCAGGCCTCCTTGGCAAATTGGTATAACACATAATAGGTAGCTCGGCTCTTAGCTGAAGGGAAGAGGCAGGTATGGGAGGGTCTGTGTGATGAAGACGTCAATACAATACAATGTAATAACCTTTATTAGACATAAATTAAGAAGTTGTTTACGATCTGACTGGGAACCATTAATTGGGGTGGCAACAGACTGACAAAAGTAAAACAAATTATCGAAAGGAAATAAAAATTAAATATTCTATAAAATATATATAAAAATGGATAAAAGGATAAATTTACACTGCTAAAAATATAAATGTGTGTTAAAAGGCCCATGGTTATATCTCTTTTGAAGAATGTGCAGATACCTGTAAAAAAAAAGGTCGCAACTTCTTCAAGAAGTTGAAGATGTCATTTGATTTGGAAAGGCAAGATAGAGAGGTAGCTGCTATTGCTGTGAGAGTTGGCTGAAGCATATAGAACGTGTAGGAATAGCGTTCTTCGGGCTCCGATGAAGGACAGAAGATCTGTTGCTCTCTAGGAGTACCTTTATTCCTCCTCCACCAGTATCCTGCCTACATATGTGTACATAAAGCAAATACCTCAGACAGAGGAGTCTCTTTTCCACTTAGGTAAGCAATAACCCCTGAAACTTCTCACAGCTTGAAGACGCTGGGTAAGCATTACACCAATAAAGGAAATTAGATGCTCTCTGAGATTGGAGGTCCTATTTACCTTCACCCTCAGTACTGTCTAGAGAACATAAGCCCATGCATGTTGCTCACATCATTATAATCTTACAATAGCAAAATTAGCCAATACTTGGATACTTAAATCTGATGACTTGAGCTGTGAACAGTCAAGAACAATACTTTTTTACAAACCTGAAAAGGGTCCCAGATTTGCAGAAAAAGGTAAAATCTTTTTTTTTTAAAAAAAAATACTTTGGGGGAGGTTTCAAAATCCCCAAATGATAAAAGCAGCACTGTCGCTTTAAGCAAAGGTTGCCCAGAGATTTCAGAGAGGGGGACCTGAGGTGGGGAGGAGCCTCAGAAAGGTATACTGCCATAAACTGCACCTGTCAAAACAGCCATTTTCTCCAGGAGAGTTAGAGCTGCCAAACTCCAGATCGGGGCTGGAAATCATCTGGAATTACTACTGCCCTCCAAATGACAGGGATCAGTTTCCCTGCAGGAAATGGCTGCATTGGAAGGTGGGCTGAGTGGCGTTATACTCTACTGAGGTTGCTTCCTTCCTGAAACCATACCCTTCCAAGGGAACTGATCTCTCCAGTTGGGAGATCCATTATGATTGCAGGAGTTTCCAGGCCCCACCTGGAGGTTGGCAACCATAGAAGGAAGGAGGAGCAGGAAAAGGGGAGAGAATATGGGGTGTCAGAACAGAGCCCCCTTCTTCTATGTAAGGGTTGATGTCTGATTGTTGGAAGTTGCCTTGCAGCAGCAGGCGATTCTGTGCCTGATCCTCTATTGTTATCTCTTCAAGGTCAAATCAGGCATCTGTGGGAAGGCTGTCGCTGGGGCTTAGCCATTGTTTGAGGAGGTCAATTGACTGGAAGCAGTAATGCCGTAATCAGGTATGCTCAGGGCTTGGAAATTACTCTTCTGAGCTCGCTTCATCATCATCTTGCCACCTGGCTCTATGTTGCCATCTTGCAGTATGGACTGATCCAGTGGTGGGATTCAAATAATTTAACAACTGGTTGTTTACAAGCACCATTCTAACAACTGGTTCAGCCGAAGTGGTGCGAGCCTGCTGAATCCCACCAGTGGACTGATCCCTTGACTCTTTGGCCCTTTCCGCACATGCGTGGAAACGCACCTCCACCCGCATGAAGTATGCCGGTGGAAGGTCAGGAACCATTTGCACGCTAGTGTGTGCGCGGCCCTGACTTCCCCTGCAGCCAGAGAGGTGGTTCTGTGCGGAGCCGCCTCTTGGTGGTCCCCCTCCACTCACCTTCTTGTGCAGCATCCCTCTAGAGGACTGCAGGGACCCACCCACGCTGCCCTGCAAGCTCCAGAGGTCGCAGGGCAGCGTGGGCGGGTCTCTGCAGCCCTTCAGAGGGACGCTGCACAAGAAGGTGAGTGGAGCCAACGGGGAAAGCAGCGGCTTCCTGGTGGTGTGGTTCACACTGTGCTGCCGGGAAGACGCTTTTATCAATAACCTCGCTCAATGAATTTTAAGGAGCGGCTTCATGCCACCTGGGGAAAGCCAGGACAGCGCTGCTGCACAGCAGCAACGCATCCTGTGCGAATGCTCTCCCAGGGATGGCATTTTTGCCGTCCCTGGGACGCTGTATTTGGCCCGTGCAGAAAGGGCCTCTGTTATGGCAAAACTTGTTTGCTGATTGGAACCTCAAGAAAGAACCATTTGTGCTACAACTCAGTATTAGGCAAACTGAGTTTTTTTTATTTTTTCTGACACTGTATTTTTAGAGACTGCATTTGCTTTAGTCTTATTCCTGTTCCTTTTTCAAGTGCCTTAATAAATCTTTATTATTTTAAAGAGTCTGCTACATTCATGCATTCAGATCTTGGTAACCGTGGAATTTGGTGGCTATAGGGCTTCACAACAGCCCTGCAGGGAAGGCCTGGGCCACAGGGCCTTTAGGAAAGAGAAAAAGGAAATGTGGGAGGGAAAATGAAATGCCACCCACAAATTTTTGCAGGTTCTTGCTTGTTAAGTGTATTTTGATTAAAGAAATTGCACCTGGCTGTAATCTGTCTTCCTGAAAACTGTTGACCTTTAAATAATGAGAAGAAATAATGAAACATGCCCAAGAATCGAGAAGGATAATATATAGCAAGGCAAGTGAAACATCTGCTTAAAAGTTAGGCTTCATCTATCAAAATGGTGGCAGAAGTTCTAATGGCACTTGTCATGAGGCATTAGGCCTGTAGTGAAACTGGCTGTTAAGACTTAATACAGAATAGAATATTGCAGTTGTGCCCTTATTGGTCGGTTTGAAAGCTCAGGTCTAGTGGTTGCAATTAAGAAGGCGCTCAAGTGGTTGATTGACAGAACTGAAGTCATGGCAGCAGTTCTGGAAAGCCAATAGATAATGGTTAGCATTTATGTAAAGAAACCTATTGCTCCTTGACTTCTATAATGTATCCATATGCTGTTGACTCCGTTTTGGGAAATTCCTGGAGATGTGAAGCTGGTACTTGGTGAGGGCAAAGTTTCAGGAGGTGAGAGAGTTCATCTGGGATGCGATACCACAGAGTTTGCCCTTCAAAACTGGCTTTTCTCTCAGGCAAAGTCTCTGTTACCTGGAGATGCATTGTGATTCTGGAATAACTCCAGATTGACAACTCTAATTGTGCTCAGTTAGTGGTAAATGAGTTCATAAATGAGAAGGCCTCGTTTAGCCGTAAGAAAAGTGACCTAGTAATTCACAGAGTGGAAAAAACTCAACCTCAGTTGAACAAGGGGTATGGGAGAATTTGTAGAACACCCTGAATATCAATCAGTCATTTATTATGGCCACAGACCTGCAGAATAAAATACACATTAGCAAACTCTGAATAATAGTAAAGTCTGCTCTTGTCTCTTTTCAATCATGTTTATCACCCGTATATATTTTCTAAATCTACATGTACATAGTAAATCTGACACATTGATATTCACTTTTATTGCTGCACTTGTGTGAGTAAAACTTTATTGATGTCATCCTAAGCAAACATACACCATTCTGAGCGCATTGAAACCAATGTTTAGAAGGCTCTAACATGGTTTATGACGCCACTGTAAGTGTGAATCAGTCCATGCTTGTTATCTTAAACTTTACAATGATACAACATAGGAAGAAAAAAATTGAGAGATGCAAACCACAGAGATACTCCCCCTTAGTGTTTTAATTTATACATACAGCAAATAGAAGAAAAAGAAGAAGAAGAGTTTGGATTTATATCCCCTCTTGCTCTCCTGTAGGAGACTCAAAGGGGCTTACAATCTCCTTGCCCTTCCCCCCTCACAACAAACACCCTGTGAGGTGGGTGGGACTGGGAGAGCTCTGAAAAGCTGTGACTATCCCAAGGTCACCCAGCTGGCGTGTGTGGGAGTGTACAGGCTAATCTGAATTCCCCAGATAAGCCTCCACAACTCAAGTGGCAGAGCTGGGAATCAAACCCGGTTCCTCCAGATCAGAGTGCACCTGCTCTTAGCCGCTACGCCACTGCTGCTCCAAATAATAAGTAACAGCATTGTAGGGAGAAATCTCTGAGGTCTATATGTCTCAAATCCAGATTTATATTACAGAATACCTCACATTTTCTAACTTTATTGGAGAAAGACAACAGCATTCCTTACTAAGTCAAGATAATTCTGATGAAGTCTAGCTTCAAAGGTACAGAATAAAGATTATTATTGCTACCAAGATGGGAATTAGGTCAAGACAAACTCCCTTTAAAATGGGGGTGAAAAGGAAATAGGTTTTTTGAACTTGCCAGAATGACATTACAACTTTGCTGAGTTTCCTTCCTTCTCCAAACTTCTCCTCCCAAGGCACTGCCCACAGATTTCTCATGCCAGAGTTTGAATCCTTAGTCCAGGGTAGCAACTCTAATAAAGTTAAAAGGAAAATAAAAACACTTCTTACTCATGCTCAAGAAAGAGCACAAACAACAGACAGAAAACTGTAAGTGGGCCTATGGGAAAGAAAACTTTTTTTCTACACATTTCTACATTACATCTGTACTCTCTCTATTTTCCGCAGTTAGATTAGCCAGGATGTTTTGTAGCTGCTTAGACTGAAGGATTTTTATGGTTAAAAGCAATTCCTTCAGTCTTACACAAAATATATTGATTGGGTGCAAAAGGAAGAAGGGGGGGGGAGATAAAGGGCTTCAGTTACCAGACTAGTTCATCTTCCATTAAATAGTAGTCTTGGCTTGGCCTGCCTGAATCTTACCACCCTATAACAAGAGTTATTTGAACAAAACTGATTGTTGGATCTATCCACACAAAAGACTTGGATGTGTAATTTGTTGACAGAAGAAATGTCACCTGAAGTGTACTGGGAATTGCCAGCTATAAATCAGGATTGCTTACTTCCTTGGTTTATGGTCTGAGTGTCAAATTCCTGGGTACAAGCTATGAATATTGCTCATTCTGTAAAACCTATTTGAAAAAAAGTACTGAGAAGACAGTATATTTGGGGGTTATTCTCAAAATGTTTTGGATTTATTAGTCATGCCGTCAGTACCCTCTTACAAACACAGTTTGGTGGACTTTAGACTCCTAATCTACACCACTGTACGACTGCAGAAACAATAGCTCAATTTTCAGTTTTAAATCTTTAAATGCATGCATTTCAGATCCATCTTAAGGTTTACATTGTACATAGGTATTTTGGATAACAACTATTGAATCAGCAGAATAAGATTTTTTAAAATGTTAATGTTTTTGCTCTGCTTGTCCCTCGCTGTGGGGATTCAAAGTGACTGCACAATGCAGAGAAACACAACTTACCATGAAATGCCTCTGTATATGCTAGCTATACATGCAACCCCCGCCCCCAGAGATAAATACTCTGACCCACCCACCCCAATACATCCTTGAACAAGTGATGAGTACAGCATTATCCTGGTCCGGTCCTGGAGGTACACACAGGGCTTGGAATGAGAGCATGGGCTAAGAGCTCCAGACCAAGCCCCACCTCCACATAAACATACAAAGAGAAAGGGCAGATGTCCAGTCCAGTTCTTATTCAGGTGACATACACCCAATTCCTTCATCCCTTCCTGTCCTTTAGTATAGTACTGATGTACAATGCATCGCTGCAAACCATTGGGATCATGATGTCAGCGTAAATGAATTGTTAAGCAAAATGTTGGAGAATATACCATTTTGAAGACACCAATCCATAATTAATAAAAACTATATACTTTCTGGCTACTTCAAATGTTATTTTTACATACACAGACTGTACAACTGTGTTAGAAATTATATGCAACGGTCATGTGGACTGCCCTTTGCACAAATCTATTGCATTGTATGAGTTATGGCTTCCACACCAACTAACTACTCACTACTCACATCACCTGGCTGTTGGTCTGTAGTTCTCTGAGGTAGGCTGAGGTAGCAATCTCCATAAGGACAGCTGGAAGTGAATGTTAGGAGATGAGTAAAAGGGTTCCACATTAGGAGATGAGTAAATGGGTTCCACATTAGGGGGTTCCACATTGGATGCATTTAATTCAAATCAACTGATGCTTTTCCAGGATTAGTCGCATATAGAATTAGCAGATGATCCACATACCATCAGATAACACAGAATCCAAACACCAACAGATATTGTACCTTGAAGTACACATTAATAGGAAGAACTATTTCTCCATTCTTGTAGAGAAGTTGTAACCACATGGCCAGATTTAGAGATATCCCTTAGGTAGGATGGAAAAACAGTACTTCTAGAACTGGGTTGAAATGGTAAGCTCAATGCCTGTGTACTCAACACCTCAGCAATTAAAGAAGCAATGGATGCAGAGGTCCTTCTTATAGGCCACCCAATAATTACTATATAGGCAACATCACAGTTCTTCCTCTGACTGTTGCAGACAGGGCATATCCTATGTGCGTGGCTATTTAATCTTTTGGAGAACAGCTGGACAGATGACAATGGACTTTCCATCATGCTTAAGTAGGGCAAGAAATAGGGTGTTGTGGGTTTTCCGGGTTGTATGGCCACGTTCCAGTAGCATTTTCTCCTGATGTTTCACCTGCATCTGTGGCTGGCATCTTCAGAGGATCCAGAGGGCAAGCAATGTTGCTGTAAATGCCTTTGGCTGATTGAAGGTAAGGTGCCAATATCTCATTGTATATCCGCTTGTTGCAGAGCAGAATACAATGGCTGTTATCACAGTTTGTCTTATAGGGCACAGTTTATCCAACTAAGGGCCACTCAATACAGGAAAATACAGGAACAAGAACTGATCTTCCTACCTATTGTTGAAGGCTTTCACAGCCGGATTCTTCCTACCTTCAAAAGATTATTATTTAGCACAGGGCTCCTCAGCTTTAAAGAGCCTTTGGGTACATTTGGAATTTTGAAAACTGTTAGTGTGTGCTCCCAAATGGCTGCCATTTGGGGACAACCAACCGCAACATGTTGGGAGGGTCTAAGCTAAGCATCTTCCCATGATATTTCTGAATGGGCACTCCTTTAAGACATGAAGATGACAGATCCTGGGATCTTCTGATGCATTTCTTGTTCCAATGAGACACAGGAATGCTGGGATTGGTTCTTTGCTTTGGGAAAAATATGATTTGAGGAAGAAGGAAGTGGGTGCTAAGATACAAATTGGGGAGCACCATGGTGAACGCTTGGGGGATCACTGATTAGCAGAAGAAAAGTGTTATGGCAAGGAAACAGTTTTGGGAGGTACTGTCAGACTTTTTCAGGGGCACCAACCCACACCCTGACTCTTGATCAATTCTCCTTCACTGTGTGAACTGCAGCCCTTCCTTGTGGAATACCTGTGCCATCTTTCAATCTGATGCTGCCCCCATGCATGTTATGATTTGTATTGAGATCACTGGGCAGAGGCATAGCAAAGGGGGAAAAGAGCCAATGACACCGGTGCATCCTCTGCCCCCATCCCACCCCCCTTCTGCCCCGGAACACCTCTGCCATGCCCCCAGAACATCCTCACCACACCCACACAGGGGTGCATGTCCGGTGTGTCATGTCCCCCATCCCCCTAGAGCTACGCCTCTGTCACTGGATTTATAGTTTTTGAACTTTTAATGTTTATTTCAATCAATACAATTGATTGCAATGGCATATTTCCCAAATACTGCAAAAATCTACCAATATTAATGATGTTAATAAAAAAATGGAGTTATTTATAACATGGCTATTTAATATTTTTCTTTTGTGGTGTTAACTTGCTAAAATTAATTACAACATATAAATCAATTATTTTCTGTATAAAATCAGTCTGTTGTATGACATACAGCTCATATAAAATAGAATTGGAATATGAAAAATGCTGTTCTTTGTGACTGCTATTCATGTAATGATCTTTAATTGTTCAATATTTGTTCCTTACAATGAATTTATGAAAGGATATTAATCTATTAGCAGTACAAACAGCAGTCTTCTATTCCCCCTTTCTTTTTTTCTATGGTAGACTATGAAGCATCCAATAAATATCATTGGGAAGTAGTATAAATCCTACTTACGCAAATAGCAAGGAGAAAATAATCCATAATCCTAGAATTAATATGTAGCACAAGAAACAGGGAATGGAATAAAAGACATTTGCTTGGCAAAAAGAACTTTAGGCATAGAAGTTTAGGAACAAATCTTGTTAGTCTCACATACCGTACGTGGTACTGAATTCCCTTCTTGCGACCCTTTGACAATAGCCACATTCACATATTCCGTAGCACTGAAAAAACCTGGTGTGGAGAGGAGTTCTGGAAAACATCTGAAATGGATATAATAGAAAGTGAATCTAATGTGGGATGTTCTTCAAGACCCCCCATCACAATATTTCTTCTTCTTCACTCTTGTTCCTGTCAACTCACTTATCAGTTTTAAATCTTTCATTGTCTTTTGCATTAATAGTTCCCCATTAGCTTATCTAATTCATTCCCTTCAGGCCGCTTCATTTGTGGAGACATAAACAAGACTACCTTGGAGGGTCTTTTCACACTGGGGGCCGGAAGTGATTTCCCCCCAAGCTTCCTCACATCCTTGTTTTTCAAATGTTGTCCTTTTGTGGTTTTTTGATTTCTTCATCCTTTCTCTGGGCTTTCACAAATTGGATCAAAGGTGGTTTGCCAAATGTATGGGGAAATGATAACGAAAACACGGAAAGACAACAAATGGAAAATGAGGAAACTTGCGGGAAAATGCGGGAAAACTTTTGTGTGACAAAATCCTGAATCCTTCCTGAGATTTTTAGCGTAGCTTAAAATATGTTAAATAAATATCACTATTGTGTTAAATAGATACCAATTATTATGCTGTTAGATTGTGAAACATAAAAGCCCCTTTACAGATATGTATGCCTTTTAAACAAAAGAAAGATTTCAGAAGAGTTGCCATGTTAGTTTATTGCAGAAATTAAGAGTCCATTTGTATTAATATACTAATATTTATTGTGATAAATAACAGCCTACTACACTGAATGCATCAAGTATTCTGTGAAGTGATTGGGTGGTGTATATACAAACAGGGATGTTCTGTTCCACAAGCAAACTAAAATCAGGTGCCTTGCACTTGGCCAGAACAGAGTGTAAGACCCATAGACAAATGAATGACAGTTCAAAAACGGTTTGATGATATTGAAAGCTTAGGACTCTGTCTCCTCCCATGAAGTCTAACTAATAAAGAATACTTGCGATGCTGGAAACAATGGGAGATTATCTGAATAGCTTGCAGGTTTCAATTCTTCCTTAACTGCTTCTAAAGAAGTCTGTTCTGCTTGCTTCTTCTTCTGAGTTCTCCCCGTGTCCTCTATCTGGACTCTGTTTCCCTGCAATTCTGTTGAAACGTAACAGCTCAAAATACTGTGGATCTCTAACACCTTATACGTCTGAGATATTGCAGTCTCCAGCCTTCCCCAGACACCTGAAACTAAACAGACTGAAAAAAAGGGACTGCGAACTAATGAGAGATACTATGTGGTGATCTTTGCCTATAGAGGGCTTGTTGAAGGGACAGGGTCTAACTAAGGTTCCCTCCCACAGAATGCTGTACAAAACAACTAAGCCTATTTTATCTAAGGCTGATTCCGCATGGGCCAAAAACAGCGGTGTGAAAATGGTGTAAACCAGTGGTGGGATTCAAACATTTCAACAACAGGTTCCGATGGTGGTGGGATTCAAATAATGACTGTTAAAAAATATTTTAAAAATATTTTTATTATCACTTTTTAATTTTAAGTATTAAAAATATCAATACTTAATAAAAATATTTTAAGTATTTAAAAAGTGATATTTTAAATTTTAACAACAGGTTCTACAGAACCTTCGGAACCCCCTGAATCCCACCTCCGTAAACCCTTTTACACCGTTTTAAATCCTTTTACACCATTTTCACACCGTTTTCACACTGCTGTTTTTGTCCCATGCAGAATCTTCCTAAGGGTATAACTGAGGCTTAAATAAGGAAAATAGCGAAGGTGTCTCTAGGGGCATGACAGGAACCACATATGCAAGGTGAGTTTTTAAGATAGAATGTATCCACAGTGAAAGTGGAGTTACTTAAACCATGAAGAAATAATGGAGAATGTGGTATGGAGGAAAGGTCAATTCCCCTTCCTTCATGATTTATATTTCAGGGCCTAGTTAGTCATAATGTCCATATTGACAAATTATGATCAATTCTTTCCCTCTAAATCAGAACGGGAACCTTCTTCAAACCATGATTTCTAATGTTGGGATTTTTTGGTTTGGAAAGAAAACATTAACAGCTGTCAAAATAGGGTCCAGTAAGCCCCCAAATGAAAGGGAAAGCTGAAAGAAAAGGAGCCTTTGAACCTTTCATGCATTTCTGATTCTTGAATTATTTCTGATGATGGTTTAGAAGATAATTTGAACTAAAAAAGGGTTCCAGGTCTTTCAGAATCACAGGTCTCAGGGAAGCTCCATGCTAGGCTTATCTATCTTCATAGACCAGTGATGGCGAACCTTTTTGAGACCGAGTGCCCAAATTGCAACCCAAAACCCACTTATTTATCGCAAAGTGCCAACATGGCAATTTAACATGTATACTGAGGTTTTAGTTTAGAAAAAAACTGTTTGCTCCGAGGCGTGCGTTACTCAGGAGTAAGCTTGGTGAAGCAACCGTGCAATGCTTCGAATGGGTGAATCATGACCCTAGGAGGGTTTACTCAGAAGCAAGACCAGCCTAGATATGTGTGTGTATGGGGTGTGTGATTTTCCACTCCCCCTACATGACAAACCCTGTGCGTGCATGCCCACAGAGAGGGCTCTGAGTGCCACCTCTGGCACACGTGCCATAGGTTCGCCACCACTGTCATAGACCATGGGAATAGAATGTATGTCCATAATTTAGAAAGCTCTGGTAAACAAACAAGGTCAGTCTAGCTAACGTTACAACATCATGTGCACAATAGGGTATAGTGTTTTCTTTTTATTCACCTGAATGAAGATGGAAGAGCTGGCTGGTGTCCACCAAAGTGAGAGTAACTCAGTTTTCTGTAGTGATTGATTGCCTTGCTCTCTGGCTGACTTGTGTACTTTTCCCCAGGCAATTGTTGACAGAGAAGTACTTTTTGCTAACAATGGCAGAGCCTTGCCCAGACCTTGCACAATATCATATCAGCAGTAACTCTGTGAATTCTTACAACCTTGGCTTACAAAAAAAGAAAATGCCATTCTAATTAAACGGGATTTATTCTCCAGTATTTGTGCCTAGGTTTGCTTCTGTAACCTTTTGTTAAATTGTGTTGACAGCATTCATATGTTAAAACGTTTTATTACAGTGTAAACTGGTAAGTTGATAGGGGAAAACTGAACCAGGCCATAAAATATGGATTTAAAACTGAAGAACATAAGAACATAAGAACTAGCCTGCTGGATCAGACCAGAGTCCATCTAGTCCAGCATTCTGCTTCTTGCAATGGCCCACCAGGTGCCTTTGGGAGCTCACCTTCAGGATGTGAAAGCAATGGCCTTCTGCTGCTGCTGCTCCTGAGCACCTGGTCTGCTAAGGCATTTGCAATCTGAGATCAAGGAGCATCAAAATTGATAGCCATAGATCGACTTCTCCTCCATAAATCTGTTTAAGCCCTTTTTAAAGCTATCCAGATTAGTGGCCATCACCACCTCCTGTGGCAGCATATTCCAAACACCAATCACACGTTGCGTGAAGAAGTGTTTCCTTTTATTAGTCCTAATTCTTCCCCCCAGCATTTTCAATGTATGCCCCCTGGTTCTAGTATTGTGAGAAAGAGAGAAAAATTTCTCTCTGTCAACATTTTCTACCCCATGCATAATTTTATAGACTTCAACTTAACAAAATGGTTCCAGGGACACAAGGGGAATTTTTTCACTACAAATCTGAAGGAAGTCCCAGGTTTGATGAAAAATTGTGAAATTAAAAAAAATGATAATAGAAACACATGTCGTTTTAAGGGAAGAATTCCCACTGAGATCACTTTTAAGGCCCTTTTGGGGATTGCTAGGCAACCAAAAAAAATATTCTCCAGCCTTCCAGTCCTTGGTTTCTATAAAACAATGCTGTGAAGGGGATCAGGGATGGACCAGAAGGCCAAAACAGTCATTGAAAAGATCTCACCATGTCACATATCCTGATGGCGGAGTTGTCACTTGTGACACACCTGGCAGTGACTACCAGAAATGTACCATGCACACAACTCATGGCCACTACATGCGCAACTCTTGGAGACCTCTCCCTGGGTGGGAAATTTGAAGACAGGGAACAAGTAAAAGTAGGTTGGTGTGACGGAGGCTCATTCCGCACATGCAGAATAATGCACTTTCAAACTGCTTTCAGTGCGCTTTGAAGCTGTGCGGAATAGCAAAATCCACTTGCAAACAGTTGTGAAAATGGTTTGAAAACACATTATTTCGCGTGTGCAGAAGGGGCCAGAGAGAGAGAAGCAGGAAAAGAGGAGGCAACAAAGCAAGCAAAATATTGTTGGAATTAGCTTTGCTTGTAATACCATGTAAGACTATGATTACTGTGATTAGCATTCCTTACAATCGTTTATCACTTTTGCTGAAACTTTTTCTTACAATGGATTAAGACAAGCTCTAATATTATCTTTCTTGCAGTGTGACATTTAACTAATATTGTTGGAAAAACTTTTTATAATTAACATTCTGCATTTATGATTGTTGGCACTGTAAACTTCTATTTACCAATGGAATAATTGTCATTATTTAAATTGTGAATATTGCAACCATTAATTCTCCTTTTGATGTTTCATTTAACTTAACTATAATTTTGGCATTCTTGTTTGTAAGTTATTGAGAACAAGATTGCTGCTCTTATCAAGGTTCTGCATATAATTATTTTGGTACTGTCTTAGTAGTCTTCTAATACTATTAACACACTTCAGTCAATGATAATACATCATAAATCTGTCCAAGCTAGAGAATCACCAAATAAGAAAAATCAGGAAATAAGTACTATAACTGAGATTTACAGCTCAATCCAGAATGGGCAGGTGGGTGGGGATAGCACCACTCTGGCATCACCCCATCCTCTCCAAAGGGCTTTTCCATGGTGCAGGAAGCCCCCCCCTAAACCCCCACCATTCCACAAAAATCCCCCATAGGGAACAACAGAGATACACCACAAAAACATGGTGTATCTCTGAGGCCAGCCCTGCTGGCACATGGGGGTTGGATGGGCAGTGGAAGCTGACTAAGGTTGGCTCCATCCCCTGGACCATTCCCAGGCCTGGACAGGGACACAGCTTCTGGGTTGGATGTTGTGGAGTTATGGGGCGCCTGCCTGCCAGGATAAGTCTGCCCACTGTCAATGCATTTGCCCCTTGCACTGGTGGGGTGGGCACCCATGTTGGCACAGGACTGTACCGAGATGGGTCCACAGAGATGGGTCCACTCCTGCCTGAATTGGGCTGCCCAAGGCATACTGTAATTGAAAGTAAAAACTACAGAGGAAAACATGCACCAAACGTTTGACGCTGTTGAACAAAACAGAGAGGGAAATTACTGAAGAAAGAATGAATCAAAATGAAATTAAATGAAACAAGGTCAATTGTGATCCAGGTTTCTGAATAATGAAAGACAAAGTTGAGAATCATGATATCTGTACAAGAATTACTTTGAGATAAATTTAGTTGAATAAACATTAAAATTAGATGCCCTGTAGAGCCTGTGGATGGTGATAGCTTATTTGTATTCCTGCAGGAGTGGCTAATTTCTTCAGGTTGCTCCAATTACAGATATTGAGATAGCCTAGCATATTCCATTGATACTCCCAAAAGAGAAACTAATATACTTTCAAAACAGCTCAACACATTTTGAATGAGTTAGTGATCTTGTAATTGAGAATAGGTTCAAACTACTACTACTACTACTACTACCACCACCACCACCACCACCACCACCACCACTACTACTACTACTACTACTACTACTACTACTACTCAGAGGCATAGCTGGGCCAAACTGCGCACAATGCACAGAGTGTTTTTTCCGCCCCCCGCAGTGCCCCCTCCCGCGGCACACACACACACCTCACCCCCCTTCCTACACTTACCTACGTTCCTTTTCTTTTTGTAGTACTTTTTGAGGCTGAAAAATGCGGCCTTTTTACAGTTCAAGGAGAAAGCTGCTTGACGAACTATACTTCCCAGGAGACCTTGTGAGCCCCAAGGTCTCCTGGGAACTGTAGTTCCTCAGGCATTTTTTCCCCTGAACCGTAACTAGGCCGCTTTTTTCAGCCTCAAAAAGTACTACAATAAGAAAAGGAACGTAGGTAAGTGTGGGAAGGGGGTTTGTGTGTGTGTGTGTGCCATGGGGGGGCGCCGTGAGGGGGCCGCGGGGGGTCGCGGGGAAAGGGGGAGGGGCCAGGGGGCAATTTTGTGCCCCCCAGGTGTATGCCCAGTGCACGACGCACCCTCCTGCCCCCTTGGCCCTCCGCTGCTGCAGCTGCTGCTGCTACTACAACAACAACTACTACTAGTAGTACTACTACTAGTAGTAGTAGTAAAATTTTATTTGACCAAAGGCCCTCACAATATAGAAAAGAAAGAAAAAGAAGAAAGAAAAACAAACAAAATTAAAACATATTTTAAAATACAATCTTTCATTAATAAAATGTTTTCAACTACTCAGAGAAGGTGCTTTCTTTATAGACTCTTTCGCTGTAATGTTCCCTGCTGTCAGTACAGGTATCCACTCTGTAGGACACATAAGGATCAGTATCTGACAGCAAGTATATTAGTCTATCAAAATCTGAGAGGTCCAAAGTACAAACATGGCTGAAATTCCTATTCAATGTTTAAAAAACATGTACAGACTAATTCATGATAGAGATGTTGCAATAGAGGAATCTTACACAGAGGAATCTTAGTTGTTTTTTCTTCAAATATTCGCCTTTCCACTAATATATGCCACACAACATAAATACAATAAAAAACATAAATGATAAACTATCTTCTAAATATTGATGGTCAGCAGAAAAAATAATCACATTTGCTGCATTGATAACATTCATATTATTACCAGAATCACCTCAACTAAAAGACTGCTGAAAGAAGAAGGCTTTCTTAGAAATAGTTAGTGAAATGGCCTTTGAATTTCTCCAGCAGCTTATGGCAGTGATCCAGTGTGCTGCAGTGTGTAGGATGTAGACTAGGATGTAGAAGACCCAGATTCAAATCCCTCCTCTGCCATGGAAGTTTGCTAGGTAACCTTAGGCCAGTCAAATACTCTCTGCCTAACATAGTTCACAGGGCTGCTATAAGGATAAAAGAGAGGGCAGAAAATGATGTGAGCCACTTTGTTCCTATTAAAGAAGAAAGGCAACTAGAAATGAAGTAAATAAATAAAACCAAAGAACTGACCTTGAGATTGAAATAGACCTAGTTTGAACAGAGGATAATGGACTACTTCACAAGATGGCACCTCAAACAGAAACTTCCAGAAGAGTACAAAGAATGCAGCTTTAGGTTCATACCAGGAAATGTGGTCCTTCAGGTATATGGCCATGAAACACTTTAAACTAAATGAGTTGCAATAAAGTACGGGAGTGAAACACGGCAATTTGTTAAGGATCTATAATGTTGGAAGGGGAAAATATACCTAAAAATCAAAAGAAAGTGCATAGTACAATACAGACATTTAACATTTCAATTATGAATTATTGCCTTTTTCTTAATAATAAACGTAATACTTCTTACCATTAACAATGGTTTATTTATTTATTTATTTATTATATTTGTATACCGCCCTCCCCGAAGGCTCAGGGCGGTTTCCAACAACATAAAAATTTAAAACATCATAAATATAAGTTAATTAAAATACATAAAATATTAAACTAGAGATGGCTTCAACTATTCTATTCTATTCCCCCTTTTATGAACCCACGGGAGGCCAGATGTTTACTTATTATTGCGGTTGATATCATCCCGGCTGGCCAAACGCCTGGCGGAACAGGTCCGTTTTACAGGCCCTGCGGAAACTTTGTAAATCCCGCAGGGCCCTGATCTCACCTGGAAGCCTGTTCCACCAGGTAGGGGCCAGAGCCGTAAAAGCCCTGGCCCTTGTAGAGGCCAGCCGGATCGCCTTGGGGCCAGGGATCACCAGTAGGTCCGCCTCCGATGAGCGGAGGGGCCTAGAAGGGCGATATAGGGAGAGACGGTCCCTTAGATAAGCAGGGCCAAGGCCGCGAATGGCTTTGAATGTCAATACCAAAACTTTAAACATGACCCGGTACTCGATCGGCAGCCAGTGCAGTTGGTATAGGACCGGAGTAATCCGGTCCCTTGCTGTTGCTCCGGAAAGGAGTCTGGCTGCCGCATTCTGTACGAGTTTCAGTTTCCGGATCATGGCCAGAGGTAAGCCCGCGTAGAGCGAGTTACAGTAGTCTAATCTAGAGGTGACCGTGGCATGGATCACAGTGGTCAGATCAGAACGGGAGAGATACGGGGCCAGTTGCCGTGCCTGCTGCAGATGGTAAAAAGCTGCCTGGGCTGTCTGGGTGACCTGGGCCACCAATGATAGAGATGGATCCAGAGTCACCCCCAGGCTCTTGGCGGACGAAGTTAATTTTAACGTCTCGCCAAGAAGGGTAGGCAGGCCAAAGGCCACCGGACACTCCCCCCGACCCAGCCACAGGATCTCCGTCTTAGTGGGATTCAACTTCAGCCGACTTGCACTCAACCAACCAGCCACAGCATCAAGACAACGCTGGAGAGCATCAGGGGCCGAGGTCGGGCTGCCCTCCATTGTGAACAAGAGCTGGGTGTCATCAGCGTATTGGTGACACCGCAGCCCAAAACTCCGAACTAGACTCGCCAGGGGGTGCATGTAGATATTAAAAAGCATTTTAAAAAGAAACCTGATAAGACATGACTGATTAAGGAATGGCTTTAAAAAAAACTTTTGTAAAGACAAAAGGTATCACTTCAATTATCTCTGAAAGACTGGTATTTAAAATTATGGAACAGTTCCATGATGAAGGAAGTAGTACATTATTCTTGACAAGATTAAAAGACGATGAGCAATGGTTATTAAAATCGTAATATATTCTTAAAGAACACTATTAATGTAATTATGAAACATCAAGAACAAAACACATTACTGGAGATTTTAATAATATGGCAAATCCTTCTTCAGGTAGAGTAAAATGGATGCAAATAAAGACATTAACAAATTTAACTTTTTTTTAAACATGGTTAGATGATTACTATTAAATGATTCCAGGATGATTTTGCATCCTATGTAAGAAGATTTGGTGCTTCCTTTGTAGCATTACTATTCTAGAACAGATACTTAAGAATTACATTAAATTTACAATACTTCATATGTTGTGATAGAGGAAGTAGAGCTGCGTCAGACTACACACTCATTGTCCATAAATAAAGGCACAGCACAACCAATCTTGGGTTGAACTAGCTAATTTAAATGGCTGAACCATGTAACAAGCTATTAGCTTTTTTAAAGGATGGGCTGTACTAGGTAGAACATGTCTGCCATCATTTGTCCACCTTGGCTCCAAGGTAGACAACAATAAATTGTTTGTTTTCTTTATATCTACCTGCACATGAACTGTGCCAAGAAGTGGTAATGCTTGCATAGGGAAGCCATTCCTCATTGGCTGGTCAAATAGGAGATAATCCTTAACAGGTGTAGGAATCCAAGACCCAGCCATCATGCACCAGGCCTAAATTTGCTGGAGACAGGAGTTCAACAAATGGAGTTCAAAATAACTTCTTTGGAAAACTGAAGTGTGATTCATGAAACACAGATCTTAGCTTTATTCCATATCTTGTCCAGCTGGATATCCACCTTGACAGTTTTAATTGTTGGCTTAACCTTCATGCCCTTGGTCTTTCAGAAGAGATTTAAGTCATTTATATACTTGAGGTCTCCTCCTCACTGAGCTTACATTCCCTTTGGGCTTGATTCTTGGTTACACACATTTCCCCGTCTTTGGCCTTCAAATCAGAGAATCTCCATGGTTTTCAAAAGCTCTGAAATAATGTTCTTTCCTCTCCCTTTGCAGAAAAAGTGAAGGAGACCAACATGCATTTAGCTTTCTTTGGGTTTTCTCACTCCTCCTCCCAGCCTTGGCCTACTGGAACACCAATGCTGGGGGTTCAGGCTTATGCCACTCAAGCCAATAGTTCTCAATGGGAGGCTTCTCAGCAGCAAGGAGGCTTTTTCTATTTTTAGCCTCCTTGTGCTGCTGAAAAGCCCTTCAGGAGGTGGCAGGGCAGTTGCTGGAGAGGTGCTGCAGCCCACCACTAGAGGCTCTGGATTGGCCTGTCACTCTTTCTTTATTTTGTTTTCATATTTTGTTACTTGTTATTTTTATTATGGCAATGGGCCTCAAATGGAAGCAATCTTTGTAAATTCACCTAATATCACTCATTCACCATTGATGTTTAGGTAACCAGGGCAAAGTCCTGTCGTTATGGCACGTGGTTGTTGGGATTTGTTCTGATTTATGCTGCTATTTTACTTTTCGTTCCAGCTTTTTCTCAGTTCAGATCTATAGATGATCTTAATGAATTCTATTGTTTTTAATTATTCTACTTGACATTTTTAATTTTAGTTCACTGGTATATTTTGCATTTTGTTAGCTGCCTTGAATGATGTTTTTGTGAGGGCAAGCAATAGGAAAAAACGATTTAAATTAAAGCACACAACCCCTCCATCCCCGGAATACCATTTACTTTGTAAATCTGCATTCCTTCCCTGAACTTTTTGAAATCACAGTTTTGTAGTCTGCATGTAGTCTTCCAGTCTAGCATCCGGGCTGGGCATGGGATGGAGACTGTCCTTGTCGCTGTCACAGATACGCTCTGCATGCAGCTGGACCGAGGCGGATCGGCGCTGCTAGTATTGCTTGATCTTACTGCAGCATTTGATGTGGTCCATCACGGTCTTTTGATCCACCGCCTGGCTGTTTCCGGGGTGGGGGACACTGTCCTTCAGTGGATTGCCTCATTTCTCCTGGACAGGGGTCAGCAGGTGTGGTGTGGGGACCAGGCTACTTCATTGGGGGGTACCTCAGGGGGCCTTGTTATCCCCACTCTTATTTAATATCTACATGCGACCCCTCGCTCAGTTGGTGCAGAGCTTTGGACTGGTTGTCACCAATATGCTGAAGATACCCAGCTCATTCTGTTGATGGGGTGGGGGGGAACAGCCTCTGCCCCTGTGGCTCTCCAGCACTGTTTGGAGTTGGTTGCTGGTTGGTTGAGGCAGAGCAGTTTAAAACTTAATCAATCGAAGACGGAGGTCCTTTGGCTGGGCCTTGGTGAGAGACCTGGGGATTTTCAGCCACCGGTTTTGGAAGGGGTCAAGTTGGCCCCGACCTCTCTGGCTTGAAGCCTGGGGGTCTGCCTGGACTCCTCCCTATCGATGGAGGGCCAGGTGGCCCATGTTGCCCAGGTTGCTTTCTTTCATCTTCACCAGGTCCAGCGGTTGGCACCCTACCTCTCCCAGGCCGACCTGGCCACTGTGATCCATGCGACGGTCACCTTGAGACTGGATTACTGTAACTCGCTCTATGTGGGCCTTCCCTTGAGACTGACCCGGAAGTTGAAGCTGTTCCAGAAAGCAGCTGCTCAGCTTCTTACAGGGGATGCTTACCAAGTCCATATCACCCCTGTGCTCTGCCGCCTGCACTGGCTCCCAGTGGAGTTCCGGATTGTCTTCAAGGTGCTGGTATTGACCTTTAAGGCCCTTCACGGCTTGGGGCCCTCATACCTGCGGGACCGTATCACCCCATATGTCCCGAATAGGCTGTTGCGTTCTGCGACGGTGAAGCTACTGGAGGTTCCCAGCCCTTCTATGGTGCAGCTGGCCTCTACCCAGGCCAGGGCCTTTACGGCCCTGGCCCCTGCCTGGTGGAACGCTCTTCCTCCAGCTGTCTGGGCCCTGAGGGACCTTGGCGAGTTCTGCATGGCCTGTAAGACTGAGCTGTTCCTCCGGGCCTTTAGTGAGGCCAGCCACGGATTGGCTGTCCCCTCGTAACGCCGCCACATTTACCATCTTTGGCAACGCCTGCTGCTTCCATCTTTCAGCACTGCCAGCCCCTCCCAGCCTTTTTGATTGAGTGCCTCCAATTCAATCATGTATTGTACTGTTGTGTTAAAGGGATTTGCTGCATGGAATTTTAATTAATTTATTATTGTTTTAGATGGTTTATATATTTTATTAAATTGATTTATTATGTAGTTGTTTTGGGATTGTTGTGAGCTGCCTAGAGCCCTTTGGGGATGAGGCGGCCTATAAAATTGAATAAATAAATAAATAATAAATAATGGAAAATTACAGCTCTTGTCTACAGAGCCTTATGGTCAGGAGGAACAATCTCGTGAAGAGATATATCTTTGTGAGCAGCTGAGATGTCTCAAGGGAGCAAAAAAAATAAGAAACCTCAAGGGCAGAGGTTAACCTTTTCTCTGAGTCAGGCTCTATCCACTTAATGGCTGCATGATAGGCAGGAATCAAACAGCTTCACCTGGAAAGCTTGTGACCTGAAAGTTGTTTAAAATGATCTATCTATTTTTATTAGTCTATATCAGGGATCCACAATATGGTGCCTCTGGATGCCACCCACTGTAACTTCAGACACCCCATCAAGTGTTTTTAGAAAGTAGGCAAGGCCAGGTGAGGCTTTTGCCCAGCAGGGCTTCTGACTGGCTGTTCGAGATCTTATTGGCTATGCAGTTTCAGAAGCTGCTTTAGTGGCAGCAGCCACCAGAGCACAAGGATCACCACCACATTAATAAAGGTGTATGCAGAAAAGAAATATGTTCATTTTAAAAAGGCGTTGTGTTAAACTGAGCTTCTGCCTGGAATGCTGAAGAATTACCTCACTCCCTGACATTTCGTGGTTGGCTCCGCCAGTTATGGCAGCCATTTTGTGATTACGCCCATGATCCTGTGTAAGAATTCCAAAAATGCTTACAGACATAAAAAAGTTGGGGACCCTAGTCTATCAGTTAGGGCCCTCCCCAAAAACCCTTCAAACCCGTTTAATTTTTGCTGATCACACTGTTGATATAGGCACAAACTAATCTCCAGCAATATATAAAACACAGAAACTGTTGATATATAGGGGCTTTCCCCACTCACCTTCTGCTGCGCGCCGCTCTCACGCCCCCTCAGCGCGCGTCATTCCTGGCACACTCTCGGGGTTCCCTAGAACCCCGCGCGTCATCAAAAGGTGCCGTTTCTTCAGCGCCAGGAATGACGCGCGCTGAGGTGGTGCAAGAGCGGCAGCGTCGGGGGGGCTGCGTGGTTGCTGCCCTTGCAAGTGGGGAGTGCCGCTGGACCCCGCGCTACTTTCCCGGAGTAGCGCGCAGCAGAAGGTAAGTGGGGAAAGCTCCATAGAGTGCAAAGCCATACAGGAAGAAAGCCAGTGGTACCAAACTAAGGTTTTCATTTCCTCCAGAAGCACTATAGTAGAGAATTTTTTTTAAAGCTGTCACATATAAAGTTGTACTTCATTTGAAAACTTTTGCTTATAAACCCTTGATAGATTTGTAAATCCATGAAGGATCTACCCGGCAATGTCAGCTTCCCTTGTCAGGTCAAATCTTTCACTGGCTCTGCTGTAGCTGGGCCCTTGCTGTGTATGTACTGCTTTATTAGGAACCAGCACTCTATTATCATTTGTTCCCATCGGTGCTATTGAGGCTCTTGATACCTAAACAATGTCCAGAGTTATTTTGACATAACCTTCAAAAATCTGACAGCAATAAGTAAAATGAAAACATTTGTCTTTCACTATGTAAGCATTACATTTTTAATTAATATGAAAGTGGGAAAAAGTACAGGTCAATAAAGTACAGGGCAAGCAGCAAGAAATACAGGGTCGTGTTCAACCAGCTTTTCTGCTGGTAAAAAAGAGTTCCTTCTGACCACCCAAAAGGCTACGTTGTGGTCATGGGGTAAGCATGGACAAAACCATGTGAGACGAAGTCTGAAATAAGGAGGGGCAATGGGTGAGACTGAGCAAAAAAGCTGACAGGGTCCCACCTACAGTAAAGATCTTTGACAAAACTACTATGTCTTTCCCAACTTTTAATAGATTTGAGAAATAAAAGAGATGAAAACTTTGTGTTTCTGACTGATAATATTGGGATGGATCCAACTGGCCCCCGGATAGCATCCCTCCAACATAACTGGCTCTTCTTCCAATGGAAAAATTACTAAATTTGAAGGAAGGTGGGGAATAAGACAGAAAGGTGGGAAATAAATATTTTTTGATCATATAGAAGAAGAAGAAGAAGAGGAAGAAGAAGAAGAAGAGAAGGAGGAGGAGGAAGAGGAATAGTAGTTTGGATTTATACCACACCTTTCTCTCCTGTAAGGAGACTCAAGCTCCTTTCCCTTAATCTCCCCACAACAGACACCTTGTGAGGTAGGTGGGGCTGAGAGAGTTCTGAAGAACTGTGACTAGCCCAAGATCACCCAGCTGGAGTGTAGGAGTGCAGAAACACATCTGGCTCACCAGATAAGCCTCTGCCACTCAGGTGGAGGAGTGGGGAATCAAACCCGGTTCTCCAGATTAGAATCCACCTGCTCTTAACCACTATATCACGCTGTTGTACTACTATGGAAAAAGGATGGCAAAGTTGTCATATTGAAGAACATAACTGACAGCTCTGAAGCAGAAATTGAATCATACAAAGCTAATGGCTCCTTTCCTATGGTAATTGCCATGTCTTTTTTTAACTGGAGAAACGAACAAACAAAAACAGGTTATCTTCAATGACTAAATACTATTAAGGAACTTTGCTTTGTTGGAAGAATTCTTGCTGTGCCAGAAGGTTTCCCTAACTGAAAAAAAATTATTAATTAGTAGTGGAATGTAGATGTTTGATCCAACCCATTCATAATTCCTTAAAAAGTGCATGAATCACATCAGGTATATGCCATCAGTCAAGACCATGAAATTCTGTGAATACATGTTCATCTATCTGAAATCTCTTTTGATAAAAGCACATTTCCATGATGTATACCAAACCTATCTGCACAGTTGATAAGAAAAACCAAATAAAAATGCGGACATAAAAATGGCAAAACTCCATTAATTTCACAGGAAGTTAACAGATTATAAAGATTCCAAACATCTCAGTCCAGTTGTTCAGGGTAGAGGGTTAGATTCCCTTCTCCCTAATATTAAGGTCATATAAAAATACATTGAAAAAATCAAAAAATGTTTTATTTTTGTGCCTGAGTTAGGATACCATCTTATAGTTTAAAAAAAGATTTTTAATACTTTCATCTTGTTGATTGATTGTTTATTGAATGTTGTGATCCCTTCCGAGCCCTTTGACACAGGGGAGAAATGGGGTGTAAGTCTAAAATAAATATTTGTTATATTGGTATATCAGATAATTTTTCCTACAGCTCTGAAAAACCATTCAGGTTTTTAAATGGTTACTGGGTTCAAAATCAGAGTGGAATTTGAGTAGAGAGGAAAACGCACTTCTTGAATTTCAGTTTTTGACTGTACAACAGAAAATAAGGTGAAATCCTATTAAAAACAGAATTGTCATTTTAGACATTGTGTGTATGCTAGGGACACTCCAGTCCCTCCAAATCTTAAATCTGAAAAAACACTTAGCACTCTGAGACATATGATTAAACCCATGATGTGCAAGGCAGATTATAGCCACATTTGTAATGGCAGGAGTTTCCTTGAGCAATAGAAATTGCATATGTGTGAATAGCAACATTGCTGGACTTTCTATGCACACACTTAAAGAGTAAGTCCCACTAAATCTATCTGGGTTTATTCTGTAGTTAGCATGCATTAGTCTGGTTTGCCATAATTCAAGGATCCACCTACGTAATTTGCCCCCCACCCTGAAAATGACTCCATATGAAAAGCTTTGTTGATCAGACCATGATCCATCTAGCCCAGCATCCTGTTTCCCTCAGTGGCTAATTGGATACTACCCTATGAAGGCCGACAAACCAGGCAGAGATGCCTCTCCCCACCACATTGTTGCTGCTCGTAACTGGTATTGAAAGAGACACAGCTCTGAATATGGAGGTCCATTTATCATTGCTGGCAACATTAACAGAACACTCCTCTATGAAACTGGCTAATTTCCTTTTAAAGCCATCTAAACCAAAAGCCTTCACTCTACCGATTATAGTAGTCAATGTCATGAATTAATTTGGGAGTATGTGAAAAAAGTGCTTGGGAGGGGGGGTGTCTGTCCCAAATTCACTGTAAAGAAGTCCAATATGGCCTGGGACCAATACACCGTAAGAACAGAGGTAGACCATATGAACCTACCCATACACTCTGGTCACTATCAGAGGCTCTATTTTGATTGCCCCTGCCAACTAAATCTAGATGGGTGACAACTCAAGAAAGGGCCTTTTCATCCACAGCATCAAAACTTTGGCCGTTTCTGCACAGCCCCCTCCTTTATGCCGGCATGGAGTTCTGTCGGTACGTGGGGAGTAGCGCTTACTCGCACGCAAGCGTCGCGAGCGAATGGCAACGGAGGTACCGACAGAAAGGCGAGGCGGCTCCGGTGACGCGGAGTCAGCCTCTGCAACCCTCCCATGCCCCACTTCACGGTTATTCACTCCTGCAAATTAAGCCTGGGCGTCGCCACGCTATACGCCGCCACCCCTGCGCCTCCACGACCCTGGAGGTGGTTGAGGACAGAGTGGAATGGCGATACTTCTGACGCCAAGCAATAGGCGGCTGGAATAGACTCATCTTCCAGCGGGCTGGGATAAGCGTCCGAATTGCGCCGCAGGATGAAGGCGATCCACCAGCAACAACCCTTTAAAAGGGTTGCATTTGTTTTAGGAAGCGGCTTATTTGCGCCGCCCTGGGGGGGGGGGGAAAGCGTCAGATGCGCCCGCTGCTGCTGTCAATGTGAACGCGAGCAGCGACCTGGAAAGCCACAGCCCCAGGCGATGATATCGCGACCGTGCAAGGCACGACCTTCGGAATACCACTCCTCCCCAGGAAGCTTTCCCTGTCTCTCTATATTGGTGTCTTTTGCTAGGAGATGAATTTTTTGTTTCATCTGGCATACCAGCTGGGTGACCTTGGGCTAGTCACAGCTTCTCGGAGCTCTCTCAGCCCCACCTACCTCACAGGGTGTTTGTTGTGAGGGGGGAAGGGCAAGGAGATTGTAAGCCCCTTTGAGTCTCCTGCAGGAGAGAAAGGGGGGATATAAATCCAAACTCTTCTTCTTCTTCACACTTAAATCTTTCATAGGCCATATGAAAACACAAAAAGGGCATTAGGGCTAAACTGTGCTCTATGTTAGATTCTCATTTTTATCTTTAAAAAAACAAATGATAAAGTGCTACAATTTCTTGGGCACACCAAAGTAAGCATCTATCATTGAGTTATAGCTGAAAACAGAAATAATGTACTAAGTTCAAGCTTGTACTGGTTGAAAGCTTTACCATTTGAATAACTGCACTATATCAGGCTATGCCAATCTTGTCATGGAAGCTAAAAGCTAAACAGGGTTGACCATGGTTAGTATTTGGATGGAAGACCACCAAGGAAGTCCAGAGTCACTGTGCAGAAGAAGTCAATATCAAACCTTTGAATGTCTCTTGACTTGAAAACCTGATAGGGTTGCCTGATGTAGACTGATGGCAAACAAAACAAGCAAAAAAATCCTAGCAGAGCAATCCTAAATTAAGTTTTACCTTTCTAATCCCATTGATTTCAGCTGTTTTAGCAGGGTGTAACTCTGTTTAGGACAGCATGAGTTCCAAGATATTTAATAATATTTACCACGGTACACTTATTTAATTTCAGACGAGCTAACAAAGAAATAAGAACTGGGAATGCATTTGGAATTTGCAATTGGAATGAACATAAAAATAACAGGCACATACAAAAGATAACTTACAAGAAAATTAAAGATTAGACTGGGGACTTTTATAGGAAAGTGAACACAATGTAATGTGAACTGCCACTTTTTTCTTTTAAAAGCCCTCCTATTTTTAAAATCATGATTCATTCTTGTTAGACTTGGTTGTTCTTCTCATATGGATAAAAGAGAAGAGACCATTGTAACCTGCAAACAGTTCATTTGGGGATTTCCTAAATTCCCTTGTAAAAATGTTTGCAGGTTACAATGGCCAAATCCTATACCATATTAAAAAGTGATCGTCCCCATCACTAAAAGAAAAGCCCAACATCACTTATGAAACCCCTGCCAAATGCTTTGTGCATTTATGAGGCCTAACTTTTAAATCTGTGATGTGGAATTGTAGTATAACCTGATCTTGAAAGCTTAGCAGGGTTGGTAGTTGTATGAAAGACCAGAGGAAGGCAATGGCAAATCACCTCCACTTCTCCCTTGCTTTGGAAGTCCTTCGCTGGAGTTGCTGTAAGTTGGCTTAATGAAATGTAGGTACATAGGTTTTAAACCTAGTCAGTTATACAGTAACAAGTCCCATTTTCTGGATGACTGACATAAAGATCTAGATTTACATAGGAAATGCTGCACAACTTGTAGACATTCTCACAGCACAGTAACTTATTTACATCTGATCACTATGTACAACCATATGTGTATAAAGCAGCAGCTGACTTATGGATAGGGTTTTCAAGGCAAGTGATTAAGCAGACGTGGTTTGCCATTGCCTTCCTTTGCAAAATCTTCCTTGGTAGGTGCAGACATATAGGTATCACACGAACCAACTCCAAGAGAACGGCATGACTGTAATGTCAAAATGGTGTTGCACATAAATGCTTCTTTGCTTCATGAAATCTGCTGGCATAGTCATTCAAAAGCAGAGTTGACACCTACAGCTTCAGAAATTACTGGAGATTTGGGAGTAGTGCGGGGGGGGGGGGAGTTTGGGAAGAAGAAGCTCCACAGGGTATGTGATGCTATGGAATCTGTTCTCCAAACCTGCCATCTTTTCCTGAGGAACTGATCTTCTTAATACGGAGTCAGTTCTGGTCTTAGAAGCAATTCCAGGACCTTGACTGGCAACCCAGTTCACAAATTAGATGCCTTCAAGTCTTAAATTCCTCAAAATCATCGGCTTTGACTGAAGAAACTCTATGTAGTCCTATTCATGGGGCAGTCTAAGTCTTCTGAAATCAATGGTGTTTTGCTCACCTTTGTATGTCCAGCGCAGTGGGATGTCTCTGGAGGCTTCCACCAGAGGGGTGTAGGCAGAGGCAGAGATACAAGTGTGCCGGTGTGTGTGTGTGCGCATTGCACCGGGCGCAAACCTGGGGGGTGCAAAAAATTTGTGTTTTTTGAATTTTTAAGTGTTTTTCAATTGTTGGCCTGCAGGGGGAGCAGTTTTTAGGCTAGCTAGCAGCACCAAAATTTCAGGGAGTTTTCAGGAGACTCTCCTGATGATACCACCCAAGTTAGGTGAGGTTTGGTTCAGGGGGTCCAAAGTTATGGACTCCCAAAGGGGGTGCCCCATCCCCCATTGTTTCCAATGGGAGCTAATAGGAGATGGGAGCTACACCTTTGAGGGTCCATAACTTTGGATCCCCTGAACCAAACTTCACCAAACCTGGGTGGTATCATCAGGAGTGTCTCCTAAAGATACCCTGAAATGTTGGTGCTGCTAACCTAAAAACTGCGCCCCCTGCAGGCAAAAAACTGAAAAAACTAAAAAATACAAAAACACAAACATGAAACCCCCCCCCCCCCCCCCCCGAAAAAAAAAACCCCTTCAGATTTTGAACTGGACTCCATTTCCCCTAGCTACGCCTCTGGGTGTAGGGGGCAATTTTGCATCCCTCACATGATCAAGAAGAGTGGTGCCCAGAGACATGTGACCCCACATATCCGTCTGGCAGATATGCCACTGCAGTCTATACATGCTTTGCTTATAAGCCTTACCAAACTCAATGGGACTTTCTTCTTAATACATATCCTAGGACTGTACTGCATGGCTGTTGTTGCTGGAATAGCTTACTCATGTTGAAGTTTGCACACACATATGTAAGCACAAACCCTTGCATTCCATGTTGAAGTAACAACCAATCCTTGATTCTGCACTTTAAAATACCCATGCAGATTAAAATCTCCTCTTACTTTACACATTAGGTTGAACAAAAAGGAAAGCACCATTTTTTTCACAATAGCATAAAGCAGGAGTCCAGACAGTGGCATCTTAATGGCTAAGAAATGTATTGCAGCCCAATAATTTGTGAGCTGGAATAAACGTATTTTTTTTTTAGTATCTGAGGCGACACCAGACTTCAGTTTTATTCTGCCGCTGCTGAAAGGGGACACGGCCACCCATCTAGAACTACTGTGCATCCCAGAAACGGATTTTAAGAACAATTTGCTGAGCTTAAGCATGCAGCCGCTTTCCAACATACACACGCTCCCAGCATGCCTCACATTACCACAATATCCTAATTTTAAAAAAAAACCGTTAGGTAATAACTCTAAGAGTTCATCTGATACTTTTGACACATTTTGCTTGCTCTAGAAATGCTTCAATGTGGGAACATTTTAGATTATCCCTGTCAAGTGTTCCACCAGAGCATTTTGTGCCATTGTTTTGATGAGGGGGTCGATTCCGTTCATACCTCAGGAGCAGCTACTGCGAAATGCTGAACTGGCTGTCGATAATATATTTATTTATTTATTTTGCAAGGACATCAACTTCACTGGGCATCCTAACCTGGGCCTAGGGGTCCCCCTCCTCCAGAGAGCCACCTTCACCCTGGAAACACTTTCCTCCAAAGCAGCACTTTTTTTTGCACGTGTGCGCAAAACGCCAAACCCGCTTTATTAAGGTGAATGCGATAGGCGCGGACTTCTCCGGTCGCTCCCCTGCGTGCAGAACGAACACTGCGGAGCAAGCGGGAGCCGCCGCCGTTTCAGCCTCCGCCCCTTCGGCGCGCTCCCACCCCCGCCGTGCGCCCGGCTGGCTGGCAGGCAGGCAGGATGGGAAAGGGAGGGAGGAGAGCCGCGGATGAGGGTTAAAGGTGCTGCCGGCAGGGAACTTGCAAGGAGGTCGCCTCTTGGGTGCTCCAGCAGCAGCAGCAGCAGCAGCGGCGGCGGCGGCATCATGGCGGAGCAGAGCGACTCGCCTGTGCATGTCCAGCAGCCGTCACCGCCGCCACAACAGCCACAGCAGCAGCCGCCGCCGCAGCAACCCACGCCGGCTCCTGCCCCGGCTCCTGCCCCGGCCCCGGCCCCGGCTCCTGCACCCATCGGCTGGCCCATTTGCAGGGACGCCTACGAACTGCAGGAGGTGATCGGTCAGTGGCGACCAGGGAGCGGCTCCGGAGTGGGTGGGAGGCAGGCAAGGATTGGAAGAGGGGGAGGAGGGATGCATCGTCAGCCGGCTTCGGGGCCTACCGGCGTGCCTGGCGCTTCCCGAGCCCAGCGGCTCTCATTGCGGCACTGCAGTGCGTGATGCTGCAAACGGGAGTTCCTCCTCCTCTTCTTGCAAGCGGCGGCCGTGCCTCTTCTTCCTTCTGTCTGGAGCCCTTTTCTTTCCTCTGTTGCAATTCGAGAGGGGAAGGTGGGCGGCGGAGTCTGCAACCAGCCCTGCCCTTGCCAGCCTGCGAGGGATGCTGCATCAGCACCCAAAAAACCTTCCCCAGAGTTTCCTGTTAAAGTGGCGTGCAACTGAAGAGCCGCGAAGTTGCCATGTCACTCCTCCTGGCTTTTTCTGAAGTAGTGCCTTCGCTAACTGTCTTTTCTCTCTGCTCCTCTTGTCACTCTCAGTAGCAAAATGGCACTAACCGGTTGTCTTTCCCTTAAACTCTCTCTCTCTGGTACTCTAGTTCATCACCCTAGCCCATATATCCTCTTTAGATTACTTACAGTTTCCACCAAAGCTCTCTTCATCGCAGTCCTGTTATCGGTTTTGTCTCTTCCCTAACCTCCAAATCTTTTAATTCCTGCCTTACCCCTTTGCTTTCATTTATATTCCTTCCATTGTCGAAGTAGCGTTCTTTGGATGACATCCTATTATTTGATAGCTTATATTTTTAAATAAATCTTGCCTTCGTTCCCATCTTCCCTGCCCCCTACATTTTAATATATGGCAATTGATCTAGTGTTGAATTATTATAATTATGTTGGTGGCATACCAGGGCCCTAAGTACTTGTTTTGCCTATGTTGCTCTGAGGTGATAAAGTCTCACTTCATGAAAAACACAATAGGAGAGATTGTGTGGTACAGAAATGGGTTTGCAACCTAGTTTGTACATAACCTGGCTAAAAAACCCAAAAAAACTCTACAAGCACATCAGAAATGTGGGGCTAAAAATCCAGAACTGCAGATGATTCCCGAGCTAGGCCTCATCCTGCAGCAGTCACTCTGGTTGGGTAGCATCGCCTCAGGTTCATCTTGCAGTTGTTTTAATATTGATGGCCCCCAGCTGCTGAAGGTCTGAAAAGGGCATAATGAAAACGAGAGCTGGCCTTTTTTCTGTTTCTTCAACCCAGACAAAGATGTATTTTCCTAATGGAGATGGCGCTGAATGTATACATCTTGTCATTATTTTCTTAAAGTTAAATGGTTGTTAAGAAAAAAAAATACTATTTTTTCCTCCTTTTAAAAAAAAACTGTGTCTCATTCTTATTTTTTATCTACCTTCCCACAGTGACACTCTGATATCTGAATGAGCCTGTTTTCTGCTCTGAAGGAAATCTGTAACAAATTTCTTCCTTGAAGGGAGGGTGTTCTTCAGCTGAGTTTATGTACTACTGGCAGCTGGTGGAGCATTATCAAGAGAGAACAGGAGCAGAACACCTTGTGAAACTGTTTGTCTATGTTCTTTTCTTTTTTAATGTCTAATTAACAGAATAAGTTGTTCCGATTCATCGGTACGTAAACATCCGTCTTGAACATGAAGTAAGCCGGCCTTTTTTCCTGAATGCTCAGAAAATATCTTTTATTAGGACTAGTCAGTGTTCAGAATGTGGTGTACAAGCTTCCAAGTTAAACACAACTTTTCCTCAGGCTGGATGTTAAAAATAAAAACGGGGGGATGTATTTCTGAGTGAAGGCATGAAATAATTCCTTGTTTCAGTCTAAAAATGGTCATAGAGAAAGCCATTGCGGGCTAATCAGGTTAGGCCTTCACCTTGCGTAGAACTTCTCAAGTTACAACGAAGCGTGCTGGGACAGAGAAGCAAATGGAGGATTTGCTTTTGGAAGTAACTGTGACATCTGGGTGTTGGTCTCTAGCACCAGTTAAGAACTTATACATCTCTTGTAAGGTGGTGAATATAGGCTGTGTGGTAGAAATCAACAAACCTTTTACACGTATCCTAGTATAACTTGAGCCACTTGGTATTAATGTACCACAAAGAATCAGTCCTTGCCTTAGTTTCTCATAGATGATGATCCTCAGAGAATTCTTTTATACAGGGTGGCCAACACAGAGATGGTTAAGACTGCAGTCTTGCATTTGCTTGGAAGTAAGGCTGAATAACGAGGGATTTATCACTGAGTGGTTTTGCTTTGAATTGCTCTTTAGATAGTCTTTAGTAGCAAAATAAAGCAGGAGGCCAGTGGAACATTAAAAAATAACAACAAATTGTTCTAGCATGAGTCAGAGCTCACTTTATCAGAGGCACTGATTTCCTGATGTGTATTGTACAGTTAAAAAGAAATATGTATCCCCCATGTTGGTGTTAGGGCTGATAAGGTAACGTAAAGGTGGAATGTAACCCTCCTACTATTGTTTTCACTTTGAAAGCTAATATGGTGTAGTGGTGAGGTCATACAAGGACTGGACAATACAGGGTTCATATCTGCAATTCTAATGCAAATTTCACAGCATGGCTTTCAGACAGTCTCTTTATCAATCTAATTTACCTCACAGGATTATTGGCATATAAAAATAGGGGGAGGGATCATAAACACAGCTGCTTGAAGGAAATCAAATAAGTAGAACACCTCACCTGTGTTGCTGTTACCAAGGAAGAAAGTCAAGTATTATAGGCAAGCTCTTGTTTCCTTTTCTCTCTCTGATAGTTTGGTGTAGCTGATAGGAGAAATTGCAGTGTCCCCAGCCCAGATTAGTGAAGGTGTCCCGAGCTAGGCCTCATCTTGCAGCACTCACTCTGGTTGGGTAGCATTGCCTCAGGTTCATCTTGCAGCTAAATCTAGCTACAGTCTGGCCAAGATCTCCAACATCTTGCCTAGTTGGGCCTCAGTTTTCTAATTCACTCATTTCTTGGACATCTTGATTGTTGTACCTGTTAAAAGCATGCCAGCTTGTGTCTAAATAGTGCCATTTTTCAACTTAGAAGCATAATCAAAATGTGTGTATGCTTTTTTGCTGCAGGATTTATATCGGCTTAGATGGAAGCAATTGAGAAAGGATTTCTCTTTAGAGGTACACTTTCCACACACAAGGATACTATGCAAAGAGTACTTATTTGAAGACTTAAGTACCCAGAACTTTCCAGAAGCAAGGATTAGAAATTACTGGTTGGAACAGTAGTTCAGCATGGGATGGAAAGTATCAATCTAAATGTTAATTGCTTGTACATGATCATTGAATCATATATAAAATGCTTGATCTCAAAAGTCAGGTATCATTGGCTCTTTTTGGGTATGAGTGTGAGGAGAGGGATTGGTTTGGTTTTGTAGAAGAGAAGCAGCCTTTAATTTAATGTTTGGTAGCGAGTCATGGATTCAGTTTTATGAATGTAGACTTTTTCTGTACTAAATTCAGTTTCCATTTGAAACCACTTTAAGGACAGTGGGGTGGATCCACCAACTTATTTTTCTTAATGCTGCTCAGTTTTCATACTTATTATAGCCCCTGGCCCTCATGCTTCTGTTTCTGTGGGGTTTTTTGTTTTGTTTTGTTTTTGGTAATCAGCTGGCTCCTCTACCTTTTACCAAGGGAAAAGCTGGCTGATTCTAACCCACTTCCTGTATAACTTTAAAACAACAACAACAACAACAACACACACACAAATCCATATTTATTCACTCTGATGGATTACTCTTACAGATAAGGATAAGCCTAACTTTCAGTACGCCTGGCTCAACTTCTTGCAAAGGAAGGGCTTTCAGTGGGGCAAGAAACAGTGCGATCTGAAGCAGACTATGCCATTCTCAGTTAAGTCAGAGGGCTTAAAAGGATGTAATTTTGCTTAGGCTGACACTAAAAGTATGGACTCAAAGAATCCTGAAGCTCAGTGTATTGTCGAAGGCTTTCACAGCTGGAATCACTTCTGTGTTGTGGGGTTTCCAGGCTGTATGTCCGTGTTCCTCTGAAGATGCCAGCGCGGTACGAATTGAAACGTCAGGAGAAAATGCTACTGGAACACGGCCATACAGCCTGGAAACCCCACAACACTCCAATCCTGAAGCTGTTTAAATAAATCAGACCTTGTTGATCTCTCTTCACCCAGGAGTTCTCATAATGATGCTTCTTTTCAGGCCACCATGGAGCGCTTTGCACCATGCTGATGTTATGATAAGTGCAGAGCTTGAAAGCATTAAGTGGGGTGATTAATCAGTTCATTAATTGTAGCTCAGATGTGGATTTTTAATTGGCACCTAATTGAAGCAGTGTCTTGTGAAAGGATGTCATACTAACTGCTGTTGTGGTGAACTTATTCACGTGTATCTCTTCAGACTGAGTGTATTTTTCAAGCATCTTAGAGAAGGCTCTTGACTGAGTATAGAACATTGCTTTGATCAAGTGGTGCAGATAAGCACAGGGCATTGTCCAGATCACAGAAATTTCCAATGCATCACCAGGCACTTCTGCAGTGTGTTGTTAAGTGTAGCAGAGTAGCTTGTGTTTACTGTAATAATAGCAGAGTAGCTTGGATTTACCGTAATAATCTTGAACTTCTGCTGGGATCATGGTCGGCACATCACTGTACAAGAAGAACTGAATTCATACAAGTGTAATTCACTTAGAACTTACTGTCCCAGTCATTCCATGTTCTACTTGTATAATGATTTATGATAGTTTGCACTGACATTGCATTCATTTCCCCTGTTGGATGATGGTTGTTGGATATATTCAGGCCTGGGAAAGGCAACATTTGAATTAAATAAACAAGAGCATACAATTCGTATGCAGAGTGGCATACGGTATATTTATTTGAGGCCCATAGATTTTCCCTGGGTAACTCTTGGGCGCAAATCTACCCATTGTTAACTTTACTAGTGCAATTGTGCTGGAGGGTGGTGATGGTACAAGAAAGGACAAGATATCACTGGCCTCTTCACCCTGTAGATACCAGAGTATATTTGGTAGCTGTTAAGCAAACCTGGAAAGATGCTATAGGTCACTCCAGCACGCCAAGTGATAGCCATGTAACTGGCTAGCTATATAAGCAAAGAGCCTCTAGACCAGTTCTGAACACAAGAAGAGCCCTGATGGATCAGACCAGTGGTTCATTTAGTCTAGCATCTTGCCTTACATAGTGGCCAAACAGATCTTCTGGGAGTCCACCAACAGGGTATAGAGGTTGAAGCCTTCCTTGATGTTGCTTCCTGGCACTGGTATTCAGAGATTTACTTGATGTGCAGTTTCTCTTTAGTCATAATGGGTAGTAGCCTCTAATGGCTGCTGGTAATCCTCCATGAATGTGCTTAATGGTTGTCCATGCTAGTGGTCATCACTATGTCCTCTGATAGCAGATTCCACATTTTTACCACTGAGCCTCTTACCTCACAGATTTAGTAGCAGTGAAAGGGCTATCAGTACTCTTTTGAATTTTTATGACATTTTTAAAGCTTCGTTTTTAGTGGTCTTCAGCAATTGTGGGGAGCCTACATGCAGTGGACTTGAACTCAAGACCACAAATGGAGCCTAGTAGTAGTTGTAAACCCATAACAGAACTGTAGTTTTTCAAGTTATTTTTTTCCCAGTCGTTTCCTTGTTGAACAGGAATAGTTCTTTTCTGTGTGGTTCACTGTAGCAACTTGAAGAGTTAGTGATTTCTCCTGTGGATTAAACCATATCTCCCAGGGAGCTGTTAATACAGTTAGCAGACTCATAGGTTACTTACAGCTTAAATAGTAGGCAACAGCTCTGCTATTTTAGGCTTTGGTTAAACACACAACAGTGACGGGGGTGGGGTGGGGAATGAGCCAGTCATCTCAATCACCTGTTTTAAGCTGGGGCTGGAAGATTACCTGTCAACCACTGCGCATTGTGAGTTGTGATACACTCCAACCTACATGTTTGACAACTGTCATTAGGATTACAGGCAACATTTAGCTTTGACACATTGGAATGAGGCCAACCTGTATAGGGTAGAATTTGTGTTTAATGATGCAATTCAAGTGAACTTAAGGATAATGGCAGCTTATTTAAAAAATTTTTTTTAAAGGTACTTCTCTTTTATTTTCGGAAAGTTGCAGTCTTCATGTTTACTGTGAAGGTGCTAAGTAGGGGTTGGTGTCTGGATTCAAATCGTTTGGGTGACCACATGCTCACTGGGTAAATTTGGGCCAACCACACCTTCTCTGCCTAATTTATGTGGCAGGTCGTTATGAAGATAAAATGAGAAGGAAAGAACCATGTGCGCCAGTCCTAAACTCTTTGGAGGAAGAAGGGGATACAAATAGATGTCAGGCAATGTTGTGTAGGACAAAGGAAGTAGTGTTGTATGTACTTGAAACAGCAGTCTAAGAGGGCTTTCTGCAATCTTTGCTGTTGGTTAAATTATTATTATTATACTATTATTATGGCATTATTGGCTAAATTACTTAGCTTTCTTCTTGCTCCCTCAGCCAGTTACATTCATCAGTGAAGGGTTCTGAGGCTTTTAGAACAGTGTTTCCCAACTTGTGGGTCAGGACTCAACAGTGAATCGCAAGGCTGCCCTCCCTAATGGCGGATCCTGTCCTTTGCTGCCTTCTCTTTTTTTTTCCTCTCGCCAACTTCTCACATTCTCACCTTCACCACCTTTTTTGTGACAGTAATGAGGGAAAAAATCCTTCTGGTTGCTAATAATGTCTCAGCAGTAGCTGAAAGAAAGAAGAAGAGTTTGGATTTATATCTCAACTTTCTTTCCTGTTAAGGAGACTCAGGGTGGCTTACAAGCTCCTTTCCCTTCCTCTCTCCACAGCAGACACCCTGTGAGGTAGGTGGAGCTGAGAGAGTTACAAAGAACTCTGGCTAGCCCAAGATCTCCCAGCAGGAATGTGTTGGAGTGGGGAAACAAATCTGGTTCACCAGATAAGCCTCACCACTCAGGTGGAGGAGTGGGGAATCAAACCTGGTTCTCCAGATTAGAATCCACCTGCTCTTAACCACTACAATAGGAAGGGTTGGAGAGTAGGTGGGAGCTTTTCATCATGTCATGGAGAGACCAGAGGCGGAATTTGGATTTATACCCCACCTTTCTCTCCTGTAAGAGTCTCAAGGCAGTTTGCAAACTCCTTTTACCTCCCTCCCCCCCCAACACAACAGATAGCTAGTGGAGTAGGTGGGGCTGAGAGAGTTCTGAGGAACTATGATTAGCCCAAGGTCACCCAGCAGACTTCATGTGTAGGAGCGGGGAAACAAATCCAGTTCACTAAATAAGAATTTGCCACTCATGTGGAAGAGTAAGGAATCAAACCTGGTAATCAAGTCCACCTGCGCTTCTCAACTACACCACATTGGCAGGAGGACAGAAAGAGGTGTGTGTGTGTGTGTGGGCGGGGGGGACACTCTGTCTTAGTGCTGCTCCTTCAGCAGCCTAACCTTTTTACCAGCCCTGCCCCCTTCATTGCTTTTTTCCCCTCTGTCTGCTGTGTGAGGAATACTGCACCCTTCACCACCATCTGCCATTTTCATATATTTCTCAACTCAGAACCCTTTGAGTGCACATTCTCAAACTTCTTCTCTGGTCCAGCTGGCAGAGGAGGAGACGAACTACTACTTACTTGGGGTTACAGTGGGGTCAGCTGCACCCTTTGTATTAGTTGGTTCCTCAAAAATACCTGATTGGCCACTATAGAAAATGGTATGCCAAGGTCATAGTTTGCTTACAGCTTAAAAAAATAACAACCCTTGGGCCAGCTGTACCAAGTAAATTTGGACTTGTGGGTCACCGTATCAAAAAGGTTGGAAGCTGGTGCTTTAAAGGATGTTGTGGCCATTATAATAAGGCATGCTAGATGCAGATAGAGCAGTGGTTCTCAACCTGGGGGTCGGGACCCCTTTGGGGGTCGAACGACCCTTTCACAGGGGTCGCTTAAGACTCTCTGCATCAGTGTTCTCCATCTGTAAAATGGATAAATGTTAGGGTTGGGGGTCACCACAACATGAGGAACTGTATTAAAGGGTTGTGGCATTAGGAAGGTTGAGAACCACCAAGATGGAGCATGTAAATAAATAAACAGTTGAAGCTCAGAGAGATGTGTTTGTCGTCACAAATGATATCAAGCCTTGAACTCCTCAATTTCTGGCAGCAGTACAAGTATTAAGTAACTGTGTCCAGTTATGGTATGAGATCACTTTGGAGTGTAAAGCAGTCGCCCTCATCATTATGAATGTGTACTGTGAATCTGGTCAGGTTCTATGAAAGGCTAACCGCTTTAATGCCTAAGCATTAGTAGTTAAAGGTTCCAAAAAAACAATTTGCAAACATTTACATGCAGTGCTTTTTTAAAAAGTGCTGGTGCATGGCGTGGTCTGATCTTCTCAGCTCTCAGAGGCCATGCATGGTTGGTACCAAGGAAGATTCTGAAGAAGCTGGCAAATGGCAAACCATCTCTGCTTTTCACTTGCCTTGAACACTCCTTGGGGAGGTCTCTATGAGTCAGCTGCAACTTGACAGCCGTTTACATACCACCCACCCACACACTCAGAGTTGTACTGATTTCCATCAATTCCCCCCTCAGGACTTGAGGAGCTTACAGAAAATGTGTCAGTACTCAGAACCTGTGCGTACCACCACAAAAAAGTTCTGTTTAGCTGTCGCCTGACTTTTTCAGTCTGACACAGAGGTGCCCTCGGATCCTGCTTTCCTTACCTGGGTTACTGCAGGGCAGGTTAGAGAAGAGAGCATCATGACTCCAGCTATCTTTGTGCCAAGACTTCTTTCCCCACTAGAGGAAATGTTGCTGTTATGCCCGGAGGTGCAAGTACAGTTTGGTGCTCATTTGCTGTTGGCTCTAGGCAAATGGCACAGCTGTGATTCAAATCCTGTTCTTCAGTTTGTAGCTGAAACTTTGTGGGGGTGAGATGGGTGTGTGCGTGTGTGTGGAAAGAGAGTGACGAATAGGTTATTTTAGAAGGAAAATGGATTTGAAATGGTTTTTTGAGTGTGCCACGGGTCTTCTCTTCCTAAGAGTTAGTATTTCGCCATATCTGATCATGAGTTCTTTCCTCCTCTTTGGAGTCTTCCAGTAATGTTTGTGAGAAATCTGACTTTTGCAAGGTTCAATTTTATTTTATTTTTAATTTCAGGATAAGTGCCCTGCTAATTTTGAGGTGATATATTTGGATATGAAGTTTTTCCCCGCTGGTAAGGCTCATGCTTGCCAGGTGATAATATGAAAAATCACACATAGTAAAGGCTTTGTTTGATATGTAGCTATTTAGTCATTCTCCACCTTCTCATTGGGGGCCCAAAGTGACTTTCTGAACTCCTCTCTTGTTTTATCTTCACAACAATCCTGTGAAATAGGCTGAGAGTGAGTTACGCGGCAGTATGGGGATTCAAATCTCCGAGATCCTAGTTTGACACTTTAACCACTACGCCACACTGTTTCCCGTGTACTAAGTAGAGAACTGTGGTGTGGCTTTCATCAGTTAATTCATGACCTACGGTCCTGAAGGCCGTGCTTTTTGTCTTTTATATTGTCTTTCACTGACTTGGATTGTCTGCACAGAAATAACTCCTAAGATGAAGATGACATAAAGCTGTTCAAATATAGTTATTTCATACCAAGCTTTTCGCTTTTTAAGATCCTGCCTCTGTTCAAAAGGGAGCCACTTTGCAAGGTCTAGTACTGGACAGCATAGCTGGATTCTTCTTCTGGACAGCTGTATTAGTGATCATCTGCAGCACCCTTACTGATTCTATTGTTTGCAGAAACCAGATGGGTTCTGGAATCAGGATCTTTTGTCACGCTTGTATTTTTCCTGTGAAGTAGTTCCGTTTTGCATCCAGGTGGCTGATCTCCAATGACCTCTCTTACACCAAAGTATCATCCTGTAGAGCAGTAAAGGAAGATTTTACCTGGAAGGAAGTAGACATTTAAATATCAAGCAATATGCTAGAGGGGGATTGATTGAGACATCTGCCCTGAATTTGCTTCAGCTTCCTGTCTGTGTACTTCTGAGAATTTATGTAGAGCTGCAAAAGGTTGAAAAGAGCACCACAGACATTTTCAGTCATCCTTAGAATAAAGGAGGTGGTGATGGCCACGAACCTGGGTAGCTTTAAAAGGGGCTTGGACAGATTTATGGAGAAGTTGATCTATGGCTACCAATGCTGATCCTCCTTGATCTGAAATTGCAAATGCCTTAGCAGACCAGGTGCTCGGGAGCAGCAGCAGCAGCAAGCCATTGCTTTCACATTCCGAATGCGAGCTCCCAAAGGTATCTGGTGGACCACTACGAATAGCAGAGTGCTGGACTAGATGGACTCTGGTCTGATCCAGCAGGCTGTTTCTTATGCTCTTGACTCTGCAAGGTAGAGTTATTTCTCCCATGTTGGGGGTGGGTGGTTTGCTCCAAGCTCTGTGATGAGTTCATGGCAGAAGTGAAATGTTAATTTTTATTTCACATCACTGTCTTTTTAACTACTATTCAACTACATGGCTTCTCTCTTATTTCCCCCCATGAAAAATGACTCTGATACCTAGTGGGTGGAATGCACAGATCTGCAAAGTGGTGCCTGAGATCAGAATAATCCACAGTAGACTGTGGATTGTTGTTGCTTTTAAACTCGTATATGAATACAGCCCCAAAGCACAAAATACATGTACCTTGCATAGGTGGAAACCAAGCCCTAAGGCATAATCTGCATAATATGTTGCAATAACATTGGTAAATCTACTCTGGTGTGGGTATAGTCATCACAGGAAGTATATTCATATCAACAGACTGTCCTTTTCCGACATGAGGCACTGCTATCAAATGTGGTTGTATGCCTATCTTGCTGTGTTTCAGAGCAGTTGTAAACTACCCTGAGCCCACAAGGGGAAGGGTGGCCTATAAATCAAATCAAACAACCAAATTGGCTCCTTGACTCTTGGAGTATTTGGAGAAAGAGCAGATAAGTGCATAATAGTCTTATTTGCTTCTTCCTCTCAAGGGGTCTTCTTGATTCAGGGCCCTCTGGAATATTCTGGAAGATACCTGAGTGAAGATTTGAAACACTGACTAATCAGTTACATGGCAGATTAATTTTACGGCATCTATTGGGTTAACATAGCTATGTTTTATTCCTTCGGCATTTGACCTAACTTGACTGTTTAGATCACCCTGCATACTGAATTAATATTGGTTTTATTCCTGTCATATGATGAACGCCAACTTGTGAATCATCTCATTAAACTAATTACACCTCAAATACCCTGTGGACAGAGGCTGACTTGTGAGTGTTCTGATAAAATGGAAAAGCCACATGATTTGTGAGAAGTGTGTTTTCTTACTTCAAGGGCTTTTCCAGACATTGATGAAATAGCCTCTGTCTCGGGGAGAAAAATGTGTATTTAAGTATATGCCTCCACATCCTTGCTAACAAAGATACCAAAGGTTCATGTATCTGCTAGCACAGAGCTGGCACAATGCCATCCCCCTGTAATGATATCTGGCTGGCATGCAGGAGCAGCTTCGTGTGACATGTTATCCTTGGTTGGCAGGGTCTGGGTACTAATAAGGGTCGCTGAGTAGAAAAGGCACATCCGAACCTTGGAGCAAAATATATTGTGAAATTCTCTTAATACAGGACACACTCAATTTGATTAGTCGAACAAGGGGTGCTTTGCCTTAGGTACCAAATGTTTAATGATTGAACTGTTGAGATGAGGCACGTTGCTGTGGGATATTGTGCTACGGGCACTGCCTCTTCCTTGACTTAGCATACATATTGCATGTTTATAGGAAGAATCATAGAGTTGGAAGAGACCACAAGGGCCATCAAGTCCAATCCCCTGCCATGCAGGAACACACAATCAAAGCACTCCCGACATGTGTTCATCCAGCCTCTGTTTAAAAACCTCCGAAGATGGAGACTCCACCACTCTCTGAGGCACTGGATTCCACTGTCGGACAGCCTTGACAGAAAGGAGTCTGGATTTATACTCTGCTTTTCTCTCTTGTAAGGAGTCTCAAGGCAGCTTACAAGCACTTTCCTTTCCACTTCTCACAGCAAACACCTTGTGAGATAGGTGGGGCTGAGAGAGTTCCGAGAGAACTGGGACTAGTTGAAGGTCACCCAGCAGGTTTCATGTACAGGAGCGGGGAAAACAAATCCAGTTCGCCAGATAAGAGTCCGCTGCTCATATGGAGGAGTGGGGAATCAAACTAGGTTCTCAAGCTTAAGAGTTCATCACTTTTAACTACTACACCACCCTTTCCCCTCTAGGGAAAGAAGTTGCTATACCCATTTCAACTTAAAGAACCAAGGAGATGTGAGTGTAAATCTGCCTCATCTTCCTGCATCTCCTTTCTGCTTAAATGCTCTGCCGGATCCTAGTGCCCCCCCCTCCCCCGATTCCCTCATAGCATTTTAAAATGTTAAGAACATAAGAACAAGCCAGCTGGATCAGACCAAAGTCCATCTAGTCCAGCTCTCTGCTACTCGCAGTGGCCCACCAGGTGCCTTTGGGAGCTCACAAGTAGGATGTGAACGCAATGGCCTTCTGCGGCTGTTGCTCCCGATCACCTGGTTATTTCAGTATCAATGTTATTTCAGTGTTGCTTGCATCCAAAACATTATTATCCGCATTGTTAAACCTAGCTAGCACTTTGATAAAATAGCATTTAAATAACTTCAGACAGCTGTTAACAAGACTTGACTATTTTGTAAAGTTGTGCCTGTGTGTAGTGATGAGATGCTATTGCTATTGGAGAGTACTACTGTATGAGGTATACAACAAACGCACACAGGATATACATGCTGATGTATCCGTATATGATGTCAGAAGGATGTCATGTTAAAGATGTAGCATGACATGCATAAAGATGTAGAATGTGAAGTTGAAGGAGAACTTCAAATTTGTAGTTGTGTTGTAAAAGTCTAAGTGCTTAAAACTATGGCTGATTCTGCATGGGTGAAAAACAGCAGTGTGAAAACGGTGTGAAAACAGTATAAATCCTTTTATACTGTTTTAAACCCTTTTACACCATTTTCACACAGTTTTCACACTGCTTTTTTTGACCCATGTGGAATCACCCAATGTGTATATAATAATGCGGCTTAAATGATTTTAGATGGGATAATTGAGCATGGTTTCTCTGCCTCTCCTGTTGCAGTCAGAAATTCACCCCAAATGCTGCTCCTAGGGTCAAAGGGTACTGTTATGAACTGCTTGAGGGATGAGTCAAAGGTCTGAAATAGGAGGAAATGATTGGTGGGACCCACAAATAGTTTATATCACCAGTTGTTTTTAATTTCTGTTCTCTCTGTGTGTGCGTGCGGGGGAGGGGTTAGGTACTTCTTAATATTTCCTATCTTAGATTTCAACCAGAATATGGCTTGCTCTCATTGTCTGATTCAGCACAGGCAACACGGGTTCATGTAACCCATTTCATTTGCCTGTGGCACCATTTGCACCGCAGGTCCAGGGGCCAGCTGGGATCACTGGGATCCTGGTGGAAGGAGGCTTCAAGGTTCGCACAGGACACACCGTGTTTCCGTGTGAACCGTGCAACCAAGAATCCCCCCCCACCTGAAAATCCCCTCCCACTTACTGGCACAACATGGTGGACCTATTAGAGAATCCAGTAATGGCTTCTGCTGCCTGGGGAATCCACGATAATGGTGAATGGAAGGGGGTAGGAGTTGAACGCTCCCTGCTTTCCGTAGTTTGCACAGGCAAGCAGGAAGCATTTGCAACCTGGGTTTAAGGAATAAAGTAGCTAATTTAGCAACTTTCATTGAACCTCGGTTCAGACAAACAGAATGAGTCAGTAACGTTTCTGCGGGATTCTGCGGGAACTCCCCCCTCCAGTGTTTTAAAAAGGGGCTTGAACACATTTTATTTGGCCTGTGCAGAATCACCCATTAAGAGGCAAGGAAAGTAGGCCATCAATAGTTTTTGTGGCTTCTATTGGGGAAAAAAACTAGTTTTTTTTTTTTAAAGATTAAGGCTTCCCTCTCTTTCTTTTAAATGCTTGGATTTTCTTCTGGGGTGTTTAACCTTGGATAGTTTTTTTTTTAGATCTCTAAGTCAACAGCACTTTAATTTCTCATGGCTGCTAAAATTATTTAGCTGCCTGTCTAAAATGAAACTTCTGTCCTTAGAAGATTTCAAGAGGTGGTGTTTGGAACACTGTAGTACTACTGTTAACCTTGAACCTATTTGACAGTTTAAGTGGGTTGAAGTATGAAGCTTTGACCACTTGGCTGCAAGCTTTTAGCATCGGGGTGACAGCAAAGCAAGGTAGTGGAGTTCACTCTCTTGAAATGTTTTTCTTATACAAAAAAGGCTCCTTTTTCTTGAAACAGTTGAAATTTCAGTCATACGGCTGGATCCAGAAGAGGATGTTTCCAGACAAAAGGGAGTGATTTCTGCTGATTCCCTCTTTCCCCTACATGCATACACTATGAAACACCAACTCTTTTATCATGTTCGTCTCTCACATTCATTTGGAGTTGCACTGAGAGTGGGGGATGGCAAAAGAGCCACTCCACTCTTTTCCTTGAGTGGAAATTATTATTGGATAGAAGCCATGTATAATATTTTCAAACCTCCAAGTGGGCCATTGGAAGTAATTTTCTGTGGCAAACATAATGTGTGAATCCGGGTATCAAAGGTTTATATAACAGTAGTTCTTGTCATAAGACACCAACAGTATAACCTTGTTGGTTTATTATTTTATTTAGACATTTTATACCCTGACTTTCTGCCCTTCTAAGAATAATGGAGATGGCTAACAATCTAAAAGGTATACAACAAAGTTACATTATTAAACCACTAGAATTAAAACATACATTATAAAACAACTCTAATAAAAAAGTGTAAAAGTATACATCATTCAGACAGCTTTAAAAACAATTAAAAAATCCAAAACACTCCTTTATGTAGAGTAATCCAGCCAAAGCCTACAATTGTGTATGCTCTTGGCAACTTTTTGACTTGGTTTCTTGGAAGGGCTAAGAACTGTATGAAAGGCCATTTGGTGGTTCTCACATGTACAAGGAGACATTGGTAACAAAGGGGCGGGAAAGTGAGTTGTAAGAAGTGAGGTATGTCTCTCACTTAGAATAACTTTTCTGCTTTAAAAATGTGTACTGAGTATCCTGCCCACATGAGAGCCATGGAGTCCGTTCTGTGCTTGTGAACAGCTCTTCGGTTGGTCAGAGAGAAGACAGCTGTCTGCAACACCTTCCAGATGAAGTGGGAACAAGCCGCATTATGTCACTTCCTGTTTCATGGTGCCTCTTTATTAAAAGGGATTCCAAGCTATGTTGATATCTGTAAATGCATTCCCCCTTTCCCATAATTTGTTATGGACAGTGTCTAGCCTTTGGGGTTAAATGGTTTATTTCTTGTTCTGTTCTGTATAATGATGTTCATTCAGATTCTCTCAAAAAAATCTCCTGAGTGGGCTGCCTGGTATGAAATAACTCGGTGACTGAGGACTACAATGAATTGTCTACTGGGAATTGGTACAGCCTCATTAATTGAAGGGGAGAGAGAGGCTTTTTTAATTTGCTCAGGTGAACAGAAAGGGCAAAACTTTTCATTTCTGGAAAGTTGTCCTTTGCCACCTTAATTTTGCATTTTATACTCTTTAAGCCATGCCAGTGAAAAAGAGCAGGAGGTTTCTATTGGCAGTCGGCCTGGAAGGCTAATTAACGAAAGGAGGGGCTAGTATTTTTCCATTGCCTCTGTCAGGGGAGTGGAGTGAGAACGACGTTAGCATGAGTTTTTATAAAGGAAACATTATTTCAAGAGTGTTTTCCTAATAAAACTGCTTGCGTTTAATGACCAGACGTCACTACGAAGAAAAATAAGACATGCCTTTTTTGTTTTATTCTTCTCAAAATGCCAGTATAGCTCGTAAACGTTATTAATATGTGTTTGGTACTTATTTGATCTTCATACCCTTTTGGCATATTATTCAATATCAGTACTTATTTTGCACTCTGTGTCCCAGCTGCTCATCTCCTAGTTCCAAATGCCTGTTTGGTTGAATATCAGTGATATTCTTGGGATGATATATCAATCAACTCTGCTAGCATGTGCTGAGACTTGGCCACAGGAAAACTGTTGAGTTCAGGATCTACATTTTCAAGATGCACTGAAATGACGTAGATCAGGAAGTAGCTAAGAGGGCCTCACGTCCTGAAGGAAGAGAAATGGCTCTATATATTTGGAGTTTGAGGGTGTGGGATGTTACAAACTGACAGCCCCTCGGAAATAGGGTTTTCCTGCTGTTTATGCTGTAGACTACTCTGAGGAACCCCAATAGTACAAAAGAAGAAGTCTGTTGTCTAGTCATGTGGTATCTAATCCTCCTTTCTCCAAAAACTCTTCAGGGTAGTTAATAACCCAAAGCACGCATGTATTAAATAAGTGCTTTTAAAGGTGAATAAGAAGAAATCCAGTCCTGATCGTTGTGTATTCTCCCCATCAGATGATCAAGGATTCCTTCTCTCATTAAATGATTTCTTTCACAATCCTGCTCTTAGTCCTATGTCTGACATTTTTTCTTCATTACCCTCTTTTGCTTGGGGTTGTTACTCCAGTATTTGAGCTGCCACCATCAAGAGAATTCCCCTCCCCATCTTAATGTGTTTATCCTGGCTATCTTGCACACCCGAAGTTTCAAAGCATGTATGTTTGTGTGTTCATTCATCAGAGTGAGTTGGAGGCCATTGGGGCTTCTACCCACCCCCATCTGTATGTCAGCAATCATGTATTCACAACTGACAGATTTTGGCCAGTTTAACCCAGCAGTGTTCTGGGTAGAGTTTTCTAAGCAGGCAGTTCATACCTTTAAATCATTAATGAAATAATTCTTTAGTCATTATGCATAAGTCCTAGAACAGACAGATAATTGAGAACAGTCCATAAACAGATCCATTAGGCAGAATACTAGAAAGAAAATCTGAAAGGGTATCTTGATATTATAAAGAGCCTGGACATTCCCTTCCTGGAAACTGATCTAAGAGCAGTCATCCTTGCACATCCTGACAGGGTCTGCCACATTTTTGATACATCTCTGGAGATGAACTATAATTCTGGTGGATCCCAAAATCAATCATGATGTTCCCCATTTTGACCAAATGACAAATTGAAACTAGGATCCAGCTCATAGGTCAACATAGTTATACCTATCTCTCTTCTTCCTCTGATACAATTTTAGGATACAATTGTCCCTATTGTCATAAATAAGCCTACGTTTTTTATTTATATTCTCACAACATTTCCAATCCAATGTCTATAAAGGCTGGGCCTGCATATGAGTCTCCATATAGTAATTGCGTAGTGGCTAAACCAGATAATGTTTTTGGTCCCCTACCTCTCAAAAGTTGTTTGATGTTGAATGAGTCTTTTGGGCAAACATGGGATACCTTTGGAGATGCTCCTGTAACAACTGTGACTGTCAAAATATGTTAGACAGCTCATGTAATTTCAGAATTAAAAGGGGAGGCAGGTTCTTTGGTGGGTTGGATCTAAGACTCAGTGCATTGTGAGCATATACACATTTTTTTAAAAAATGGAACACAGTTTATATGTTGCTTAAGATTCCCTGCCCCTTAATGCAATATAAATGGGTTCTGATCAAAATGGTCCACTTGGAGCCATCGGTTCTTCAGATAAATAATTGTAACTATTTTAGATAGGGAGCCATGTTTGTTTGTAATAGAAAAATAAAACGGAAGTCCATATGTATCCTGGTGGCTAGAAATATGCCCCAGTATAAACTTTCCTTGCCCCAGAACTCACTTCTTCTGGCGGTGAAGTAAGCTGTGGCTCACTAAAGCATATGCTGGAACAAAGTTTGTTAATCTGGAATATCGCTTAACTCTTGTCTCATTAAATATAGCTGTGTGCACGCTAATGCTCGTTAAGAGTTAATTAGTGCTGAAGAGGTCATTTCTTGCCTGATTTCGTCTCCCTCCCTCTGCTTCTAAACATCTTTGGCAAAGTGCACTCCAACAAGCAGGTTTATATCTTTCCTAAGGAATGACTTGACCTCTAGTGCATATTCAGTGGTTAGGATGTGTTCGAACCCCTGCTTAATATGGTAAGAAAAGGAAGAACTTCTTTTGGTTTAGTTTCTTTCTCTGTTTTGGGTGCTTTGTGTGCTTTGGACAAGTCCAGCATGAGCTAGAGATGGAAAGTATCCAGGGGTAATTATTGTGCTATTTAAAAAGGCATGAACTTGTTTCCTGTTATTTTTTGAGAGGGATGAAATTAAATGTGACTTGGGGGGCAGTGGTCATGTTTTCTCTTCATGGCTATGAACGTCGTGTACAGACCAGAGGGGAGGAATGGGTTTGACCCACCTTGAATCCTTTCTGGGAAAAGGCTGGCTTAAAAATGGTACTTAATTTTAAAAGGTATGTGTGAATGAATACTACCACTTCACTATGCCCCACTGAACCTGTTTTCTCCTTGAGAGAGCCAGTGTGGTGTAGTGGTTAAGAACAGATGGATTCTAATCTAGAGAACCAGGTTTGATTCCCCAATCGTCCACCTGAATGGCAGAGGCTTATCTGGTGAATTAGATGTGTTTCCGCACTCCTACATTCCTGCTGGGTGACCTTGGACTAGTCACAGTTCTTCGTACCTCTCTCAGCCCCACCTACCTCACAAGGTGTCTGTTGTGGGGAGAGGAGGGGAAAGGAATTTGTAAGCTACCTTGAGTCTCCTTACAGGAGAGAAAGGTGGGGTATAAATCCAAATTCCTCTTCTTCTTCTTCTTGGCTTCATTTGGGGGCTAGAGATAAAAATTCTTCAGTCAATAGAGCACAACAAGGTAACTCAGAAGTTATGTTAGTATTCTTGGGAGATGTCTTTCCATTAGGAAAATCAAGATTTACAGAGATGTTCTGATGAATTAACTGTTAAGAGGCAAAATCTAAAGCATTTTCTATGTATGTACCAGTCAAACAAAATGTCCATCAGTCAAACAAGGCATCCAGCTACTTATCACAGCCTTGCATCAGTTTGACAATGATCATAGTTTCAAATCTCCAGACTCACATTCTAGCATTAATGTCTTACCGCGGGTTTTCTAGAGGCATTCTATATTGGGCAAAATTGTTATAGGCAAAAAAGCTTAAAGAGTACCAAACTTCATGTTTTTTTTAAAAAAACTAAAGAATCTTCATTGCTGATGTTCCACACATCTGTGAGTTTATCTAGAATGTAGCCCAGGTGGTTCTCAACCTGGGGGTCGGGACCTCTTTGGGGGTCGAACGACCCTTTCATAGGGGTCGCCTAAGAATCTCTGCATCAGTGTTCTCCATCTGTAAAATGGATAAATGTTAGGGTTGGGTGTCACCACAACATGAGGAACTGTATTAAAGGGTCGCAGCATTAGAAAGGTTGAGAACCACTGATGTAGCCTATTTATGCACGTAAGGAAAAAATATTTCTCCCTGTTTGCAAAGAGTTACTGATGCACCTGTAAGTGACAATCTGAAATTTTTGGTCACTGGATCAAGCAAGACCTAGTGTAATCATATCAGTTGCAAAATTATTTTCCAGGGTAATGATAGATAGAAAATAAATTATCAATTTTATCTCGGGGTAGGGAGTACAACAATTTAATTCATGGTTTCTAGGCTGATAGAGCTGTATTATTAAAGTAAACAGGGGCCAAATGGTTCACCCCAGGAGAAATCTACAAGTCTTGGGGAGCATTCAGAGTTATGGGGGGCATTTAGGATTTCAGACAATCCCCACTTTCACTAGTTTCTGGAAAAAGTTGTTTTATAGAACACATTCTGCCCTGAATATAAGATCTTAGATTTCTTCCTTTTTCATGGTCCTTACTGAACTCACACCTGAGATCTGTGTTTTGTATGGGTACATAATAAACATACCCGTATAAGCAGGGTTAATTTATTTGACCCCTGTGTACTTGTTTTCATATTCTGCTTTTTTGTTTGGATGATAATTCAGTTATGAAGTTGCATAGTGGTGAGGAATGGTGGATTATAGGTTGAAAACCACTGCTAATGAAGTGCTAAAATAGAAACTGACCAGCTTGGTTTTAACGCTTAATAGGGGAAAAATTTATATTTCCAAACTACACATATGATTGTGATTTTATTATAATTTTTTCACGTGTTAAGAATTGTAGAGCAACTCAGTGAGGGGGAATATCTTAAAATTTGCCCATTTCCAAAGGTTTGATTCTTAGAAGTGGCAACAGATTTTTAGTTGAGGTTTGTTAATCTGAGCCAATATTCCATCTCCCCAGAAAAGTGGAGGAGTTCTAGAGTATTTCTCTTGCTTCACTACTGATATTCCTGAGTCATTCTCAAGTCATGTTGGTTCTTTGTGAAATTGCAAGCTGCATCATCAGAGAGAGAGAGCTCTGTTATTGTTAAAGTGCTCACTTATCTTTCGTCCTAGGATGAGTCATTCATTCTTGTTTGGGAGGTAGGTTACCCTGCATGCGAATTGTTATCTTCTGATTCACCTCTTCATTGCGTAAAAACAGGGTGAAGTGAGTTCAGGTAGTTATCGCAGGATCTGCTTACCCCATGGGAACCCCTGCTTTTTAAAGATTCTTAATGGTGTGGACAGAGTCAACATAACCTGTACGCCCTGTGCAGATTGAACATTGCATGGGTGAGTGGGCGAGACTTGGAGAAATGATCTGTATGCATTGCCTTTACACTTGCCATGTGACTAGGGCTCTCTTTTTTTGCATATGAAAAAGGACTGCAGCACAGACAAAGCTAAAGTTCGTGTCTGCCGTACAGTTCAATACTGTGGGGAAAGTTCTCTTGGTGTATGAATAGTTCAGCTATTGTATTACTTTTGCTTCGTACGCTTTACAGGAAAACTGGCCACCCACCTTTATTGCTTGTTCTGTTCTAATCTAATCCTAGCTTTTACTTGCCGTTTCATCATAACATTAACGTGTCACACTGTCTCTGCTGGTGAGAATACTTTGATTTATTAAACCGGTGTTCAGACTGGCAAAGAACCTAGCCTTGAGCTACTGAAAGTACATCCAGATGCACCTAATCGTAGCGGTGAGGTTGCTGTAAAGATGCACCATGTTGTGGTTAGGTTTTTGGAGCTCAAGGGACACCCATGTTTCCTATCAGCCACAGAAGTGGCTGTGTACATATCTGACAGAATGGAGATCTGTAAGGTCACCCGCCCATTTCTTCTGTACTTTTCTGAAGCAATATTTAATGAGAAGAAATGCTGAATCAATATCAACTTTAGATTCAATTGAACACATGTCATCTAAAAGTGGGAGGAAGCCAGCTCACCTGAAGTACTTAAGACTACTGGATCTACATTTTGGTTAGTAAGACCATGAAACATGTTGTAAAGGCAAATAGAAGTCAGATTTTAAGTGCAAGAGGTTAAATTGGAGCAGCTTCCAACTGTGAATGTATCTCCATGCTCCCTGTTTCAAACACATCATTTAGCAAGTCTTGACAAATTTTACCTTTGACCTAGAAACCAGCTCCAAATTAAGGAGCTGAGCTTCATCCATAACAAATGCAAACATTCCTGTATCCTATTAATCAAGGTTAGTGTTGTCTCTAAATTGTAAATGGAGTTGCCAAGTGTCCTGGTGAAAAATGTCCTATTCTTTTAATAGACAATTAATGGGATGTTATTTATGTGGTATTTATTTAATTCATTTGTAAACTACTTTTACAGAGTGGTGTTGTGATTAAGAGAAGTGGAGAATCTAATCTGGAGAACCAGGGTGGATTCCCCACTCCTCCACATGAATGGCAGACTCTTATCTGGTGAACTGGATTTGTTTCCCCACTCCTTCATATGTAGCCTGCTGAGTGACCTTGAAGTAGTCACAGTTCTCTCAGAACTCTCTCAGTCCCACCTACTCCACTAGCTGTCTGCTGTAGAGAGAGAAAGAGAAGGAGTTTGTAAGTTGCTTTGAGTGTCCCTGTAGAAGAGACAGGCAGGGTATAAATCCAAACTCTTCTTCTCTCCTGTGGAGACTCAAAGCCATTTACATCATTCTTCCTGCATTTTGTCTTCACAGTGACCCTGTGAGGTAGGTTAGGCTGAGAGAGTGTGACTGGCCAAAGATCGTCCAGTGAGCTTTCATGGCATGAATGGGGATTTGAACCGGGGTCTCCCAGATACTCGTCTGACATTCGTAACCAATATACCACACTGTGTGAAGTTACTTAGTTCAATGCCGCAAGAAGCATCAGTGGTCCATTTCCACACATTAAGCTTCTATTAAAGGGACAGGATATTTTTCCCCACGGTAGTTGGTAGTGCTGAATTCAGCAGGTCAGGCCCTACTCTAAGACATAAGAATAATGGTTTGTTGTGAATAGCAGGGCCTTTACTGTAGTAGTCCCAAGGCTCAGGAATGCTTTCTTGAATAATGTTCAGAGTAGCTTCGTCATCTTCTTTGAGATAGGGGCAAAATGTTTTGTTCATGTGAGGATGTTTTCTTGAAGAGGCACAGCTCAGGAAAGAAACTTGAAAATCTTTGCACAGCCAGAGACATAAGAACTTGATTATGTGCATGATGAATATGGCTTTTGTTTTTCATATGAAATTTTATTCCACAATGTTCATCATTGCCTTAGCTTTCATACTGCAAATTCATTGATTCAGACTAACCAATGCAAGTACAAACAGGCAATTCAAATACAAGGCCTAGCTTTTCTTAGCCATCAAGCAACTAAAGGCTGTTGAAACCTAGTGTCTGCCCAACATATATTGAGAGCACAGAAAACTTTCAGTTCCTGCAGTCTTGTGGTTCCTTTCTGGACAAAAGCCAAATTAGCTTCCTGTTCCTTTGAAGTCTTGTGTAATCTGCTCCTAGATAGTTGATTTCTCACATTCAGCAGTTCCTCTGAAGAGTGAAGTCTGGAGAAAGAAAATATAGAACCTGCACACCCAGCTGATAGCAGTTCATGAAACCGAGCAGTTGTCCATGCGGCCTAGCTTACACAGGAAGGGCATTTTGCAATTAGGATGATGCAAAAACCATTAGATCAAAGGCAAATGGAAAAAACCAAGCTTCTGTTTCTTATTCCATAGTCTATTTGATAATACTTCCTGCAGCCACCTTCTCTTTAAACTCTGTCTCTACATTTCACAAACATTCCACGCCTTTGCATTTTCTTGGCCAATTGGTTTCTGAGACACAGGTGCTATCAGGACTCCAGTTTCCCTCACCAACCTGGTCTTTGGAGTCTTGTGACCGACACATTAAACTCTGGCATTGTAACTGCAGATGATGTTTTGCCTGGATTAGGATACCTTTTCCTCCATCATGTTTGGAAGATGCTGCCTGATTGGTGCATAGTCCATGTGCTCCTCATCAGGGTGATAGGAGGGTGCTTGCTCTGGGCAAGATGTATCAGACACATTAATATTCTTCAACTCATTTGAATGGCTTACCTGTGTATTTCCTCTTCCTTTGCAGAGTTCCATCTCAACTACTTGATTTGTGGTGAAGTAGAGAAAGGACAGGTGTGTGCCAATGCAGCAGCACACCATTTTAGGAAAACCGGTATGAAAGGTAGAAATGTGTTTTCACAGAGTGAAAGCCCTATGCATATAACTTCGTTTATGAGCCATCATTAGGGAATAGGAGTTTTTACATATTTTCTAGACGTGTCTGAGGTTTTTGGAATAAAGCATTAAAATTAATTACCGCTATAAAGACACCACTTTAGCATTCAGGCACCCTAGTAAAGTTGAGTTAGTAGATCTTGAATTTGTATCTGCTCATAGCCCCTAGCAGTGGTGTAACTAGGCAAACTGGAGACCTGGGCAAAAGCTGAGTTTGATGCCCCCCCAGGCATGTGCCCAGTGCAACACACACACCCCGTTCCCCTTGTAGCTACGCCTAGTGGTGTATCTAGGCAAACTGGAGTTTAACGGGGCCCCCCCATGGGTAGCCGCCCTCCCCCACCATGACCAAGCAATGATTTTTTATACCGGGTCGTTTCAAAGTCACTATCACATTATAGAACATGCCCCAACTCACAAATTTGAACACAGCAGAAATAATGTTTTTTGAAAACATTTTCAAAATGCTTTCAAAATATCACTGCTATGACAACATTTTATGGTGTTGTATCCAGTCCCCCCAGTTGGGGGAAACAGCATCACTTTCAATGTTATTTAAACAGGGTACCCCAGATTCTCCCTTTAAGGTGGATTTAAAAGGAGAATCTGGGCTCCCTAGTTTAAACAAGTGATGCTGGAATCCACACCCAAACAGCATCATTTTCAATGGTGTTTACACTAGGGAGCCCAGATTCTCCTTTTAAATCCATCTTAAAGGGAGAATCTGGAGTTCCCAGTTTAATCAACATTGAAAGTGGTGCTATTTTGGGGTTGATTCTCCCCCACCCTGAAACAGCATCACTTGCAATGTTTAAACTGGGGACCTCAGATTCTCCCTTTAAATCCATGCCAGAGGGGGGGATTTAAAAGGAAAATCTGGGGAAATTTGGGGGTACCTGCTGTCAGGGGTGCAATTGTTAAGCTAGCAGCACCAAACTTTCAAGGTATCTTTAGGAGACTCTCCTAATGATACCACTGAGGTTTGGTGAAGTTTGGTTCAGGGGGTTCAAAGTTATGGACCCTCAAAGGTGTAGCCCCCATCTTCTATTAGCTCCTCTATTAGCAACTGCCCTGGACCAAACTTCACAAAACCTGGGTGGTATCAGTAAGAGACTCTCCTGATGATACCTCCCAGGTTTGGTGAAGTTTGGTTCTGGGGGTCCAAAGTTATCGATCCTCAAAGGTGTAGCCTCCATCACCTATTAGCTCCCATTGGAAACAATGGGGGATGGGGCACCCCCTTTGGGAGTACATAACTTTAGACTCCCTGAACCAAACCTCACCATACCTGAATGATAGCATCAGAAGAGTCTCCCGAAACATCCCTGAATTTGTGGTGCTGCTAGCCCAGGGGTAGGGAACCTGCGGCTCTCCAGATGTTCAGGAACTACAATTCCCATCAGCCCCTACCAGCATGGCCAATTGGCCATGCTGACAGAGGCTGATGGGAATTGTAGTTCCTGAACATCTGGAGAGCCGCAGGTTCCCTACCCCTGTGCTAGCCTAAAAACTGCGCCCCCTACAGGCCACAAACGGAAAACCCACTAAAACCAAAAACCCACAAACGAACCCTGCATTTTTGGCGGCCGCCACAAGGGGGCACCCTGGGCAACTGCCCACTTTGCCCAGTGGGCATTACGCCACTGGCCTCTAGAACAGGGATCTGCAACCTGCGGCTCTCCAGATGTTCATGGACTACAAATCCCATCAGCTGATAGGAATTGTGGTCCATGAACATCTGGACAGCCGCAGGTTGCAGACCCCTGCCCTAGGATATGTAATATCCTACTGGAAAAAATCAGATCCTATCCTGTATATGAGTAGTCGAGAAGGTCATGGGTTGTTGCTTTAATGTCATAACTAACTTTCCATGGTACATAGAAGAGTACATATTGCCCCTCAGGCCAATTAAACTCACAAATGTTGCCATATTTCAATGATATACTTGAACAGTAAGTTCCCAGGAAATGTACATTTTTCAATACCGTACTTACAGTGGTGATTTGTATCTTAAATGGTTTCTGAAACTGCTTTTTACTTTTTTGTTTTCATCTACTGTTACTTTACTCATTCATTTTTTTAAAAAGGGAAAGCTGCTGCCATTTTGAGCTGGCTCTTGCCTTCCTATTGCTTCTCTACGAAGACGGTCGGAAGTATGGGGTGATTGCAGTTTTCTAGGCAATATGGAGCTTGCCTCTTCATCTTCATCCAAAACAAGTTCTTCTGACATCCATTTTCTTCATGTGTCCTGAGCTGCACTATACACAGTGTCCTGGTCCTTCCAGCCATTTACTCTTGCCTCAACCCTCCCATCTGATTAAACTTTAAAGACTGAAGTCTGCTGGATTGAAAGATGGGAGAAGAAGAGATATCGCCCAAGCAAGCGGGCAGGCTTAGAGGAACTTGAAACAAGCTATAGCTGTATGTGGCAGTGATGGGTTTTCTCCTTCCAAAATTGATAAAGCAGCCTATTTAGGACTACTCCCCCCCCCCCTCCCAAGAGCAGTAACTGTGAAAGACAAATGGGCTTTGTGTGTTCGCTGTCCAACGGAAAGAACAGAATGTGACGGAATCTGAGCATCAAGCTGGCTTTCTGTCTTAGAACTTCAAAGCTTCATGTCCTGCCTTTGTCTGATAAGCAACGTCGTCGGCCTTTTCTGGACTGAGTGACAGCTCTCACCCGGCCTGTATTGCCGTCATCAGCACAAGCGAACAGCGTCAGGATCGATTTCAGGAGGGCTTGCCTTACTTCTGCGCTCTTATCATATATCTTAAGAACTGGAGTGCGCAAAGCTCCCCCACTCCCGCCAAGGAACGTCATATTTAGTGAACCTGCATTGGGCTATCCCAAAATCATTCTTCGCTCTTCTGCTGGTACATAAGACAAGGGCACCCTGCAAGATTTGCAGTTTTAATGTAAAATCCTCACCTTCCTTTCTTGTTTGAACTTCTCTGTTTATGAACAACCAGGCACTGGGGAGTATTGGAAGGATAATATGTGTGAAATTTTAATAGGTGAACAATGCCTGTAGCGAGACACGCTGTTAGTCTGCTTGGCTATGCAGCGTGGCAACTAATAGAGACTTCGGCAGAGTTCATTGGTTGTTAAAGGTTAAAAATATTACACGAGCTGCTTCTTCAAAGTGCTGTGTCAACAACGCGCATCACAGTATTCCAGTGGCAGCTTCTAAATGGTAGCACAAGGATGAAAAGCAAAGAAGAGAAGAAGAGTTTGGATTTATATCCCCCCTTTCTCTCCTGTAGGAGACACTAAGGGGCTTACGATCTCTTTGCCCTTCCCCGCTCTCAACAAACACCCTGTGAGGTAGGATGAGCACCTGTTAGCCAGAATTATTTGCCAGTCTAGCAGAAAGGGGTGGAGCCTGTGGGGACCTTTGAAATTCTGATAGAGGGTGTTTGGTGCAGTGGCAAAATGGTTGCTTCAGGTAGTGGATCCAGCTACAAAATGGCTGCTGCAGGAGGCAGAGCCAAGTGCAGGGAAGAAGGGGGGTAGTTCAAAAGAGGGGTCAGAGATAATAAAACAAACATTGGGAAGGCAGCTACTGCTGAAATGTTATGGCTGTGCAGATTGAGAATCAGAATCCCTTCTGGGCAAGAGCCCCTCCCCTTTCTTAAACTGTGTTCATGGCTACCATGTTGGGGACTCCTGGCTTTCTTACTTGGAGCATTGCTGGTGTTGTAACCAAACGGGAAGTGAAATGTGGCTGAGGTTGGTTCTTAGTTCGTTCCTAGTTCCCAGTTCCCTGTTTGCATTTCCTAGTTCCTGAATCCTGATTGAAAAAATGTAAAAGCTCTGCGCCCCAACATGATGTTTGGACCACAACACATCATACACTCCCAACATTCAGGGGAGTCTGCCCTCTCAGCAGATAAGTTCTAGTTCCAGGTCCAAAGTCCAGCTTTGTGCTAGCCGCTTCAAAGTGTGGTGCATCCAAAATAAATGTATGTACCAACACTGGGGCTCAGTTGCACCCCAAAGCAATCTTTGGACCACCCCACATCACACATTCCCACACTCCAGAGACTGTCCCATGCAAGAAGACATACAATGCTGCCTGGTCTAGAAATACACGCCTACCAGAAAGAATTGAAATAACAAAAGAATTTTTAAAAGATACTTGAAGCCTGCTTAGGATTAGGCTCATTAAGCATTGTGATCCTGGTATATTAATTGCTGGCAACCACAATTAAAGACTTCTTTGGTACTACAAAAAAATTCTAGTGAAGGGAATCTTGATGGACTGACAGATTGCAACACTTTCCAAGACGGCATTAACTTACAAGGGAAACAGGATGCCACTGAATCTTCTGTTTACAAAACAGACCATTCATATCTACAATACACTGCTGCATCACTTTTTGAATTACACATGTATCTGGAAGTGCAACTTCACCTGCTGTCAGATCTTCAGAAGGTAGGTTTATGTGAACTAGATGCCACTGGACCAATTATAAAGAAACCACCAGCAATTAAACACCAAATTGTGTACATTTTGTGCGCAAAAGTCCCCTCTGGTGCATTAGGCATCTTCAAGGAAAACAATCCAAGTAACACATTTTGTAAGGGGAGACCTTCAAAGAACACAGAAAAAAGCAAAGATATTCCACACCCACTTACTCTGGTAGGAACATGGAGCAAATCAACATCAAAAAAGTTCCCCAAATGTTCTAGAGTACCACCTCTGTCTCTGCGCAAAGAAAAACATGGTGAATCTGACTGTCCTCCTTGAAATGGAACTGCTCAATTAAACAGGAGAAAGATGGTCCTCACAAACACTTGCACCATCGACAAGAAGAAAGAGATCAAAGCATTGCAGAATAGTGTAGAAGCAGCTAACATACTGATCAGAGTCAGTGATGCCTTTCAGGAAAATGAAGCACAGGGAAAATGGAACGGCTGTTGCAATTTGAGTGGTTCAAGGGCAAGAGTTGATGGGAAATGGTGATCTCACATCTCTCTTACTTCTGGTATACCATACCCAGAGGCAATCAGGCTGGCCTCTACACGGGCCAGGAACTTTACGACCCTGGCCCCCACCTGGTGGATCAGGCTCCCAAGGGAGATCAGGGCCCTGTGGGACTTGCAGGGTTCCTGCAGGGCCTGTCAAACCGACTTGTTCTGCCAGGCATTTGGCCAGCCTGGCTAAGTACATCTGCCACCATTCCATCTGGCCTCCCGTGGGCGCAAGGGTGGGGAGGGAGGGGGAGTCCGACGCCATCTGATATTAATATTTATATGGTTCCTGTTTTAAATATTGGGGTACTGTCCTGGTTTTATTGTGTTTTAATGCTTTGTCTTACTGTGGTTGTTCACCGCCCTGAGCCCTTTGGGGAAGGGCGGTTATAAATTTAATAAAATAAAATAAATGCAGTATTCCACCTGTGGCAACCAAGATTGTCCAAAAATGGAATATCAAAGTAAGTCTTCAGAGACGAGTGTGGGGTGGGTATGCATTGTTGGAATTTAAAACAATCTGTGATGAAATCAGAGTATTTTGTGATTAGAGATATTTCTGTCCCATGCATTTTGTCAGGGGGGGGCAACTAGCAATGAGCAGAATGATTGGCTCATATCTCTGCAAGGTACCAGGTAAACATTATATTCTCTGTAACATATTTGTGGTTTAACTAATTCAATTAGTGCTTGGCAGCACACATGGATATTACACAAACATTGAGGCAAAGATATTGTTCAATATTTCATCTCACTGGCAGGCACGTTTTGCTTGCCAAATGGGACTGCAACCCCAATGGGAGAAGTCGATATTCCAGTTGTTAGTATCTAACCAGCACAGTAATTTCCATCCTGTATGTTATGTATTTTTCTGTGAGGGGAAAAAGAAAGTAACAAGACATTGTAACCCCCATTTTACACGCATGAATGTGACATTGTGACTGAGAGACTGGACCTAGGATACCCAGGGAGACAGAAAGTATGGCATAGAATGGTTCTACTAGGAGTCTTTGGGGTGAGAATCCGTATTGGGCCAAGGCACTGTTGCATGGGTGGTGGTGCTGGGGGCAACCCCTTTGGAAAAGCTGGCACAATAGGTTGGCTTTTAACCGGCATGAGTCCCTGTGCCAGGCGGAGTCTCCTGAATGTGAGGATGTGTGATGTGTGGTGGTCCAAACCCTGGTTTGGGATGCAGAAGGCTTTTACCTATTTCAGTTCTTTATTCAGTCCTCTTAGCGATACATGATTCGTTTAGGCAACACAAATAGAAGCTTATAATTCCAGAACCAATGTTTGGACTGAGCACCACGGTATGTCTTCTTACAGGGGACAGTCTCTGGAGTGTGGGGATATGCGATGTGAAGTGGTACAAAGATTATTTTGGGGTGCAACTGGGCCCCAGTGTTGGTATGTACATTTATCCTGGGGGCACCCCACTTTGGAGTGGCTGGCACAAAAGCAGGGCTTTAGACCAGGAACTAGTATGTATCTGCTGGGAGGGAATGTGGAGGTCTGTGATATGTTGTGGTTCAAATCTTACATTGGGGTGCAGAGCTTTAAAAATTTTTGAATCAGGATTCAGGAACTAGGAAATGCGAATAGGGAACTAGGAACGAACAGGGGACCAACTTCAACCTCCTGGAACTGAAAGGGAAGTAAGCACAAAAAATGTTTGAAAGAGAAACGGGAGGGAGACTTCACACTCATGGCAGAGGAATGCAAATTCTCAATGTACTTCTTAAAAGGGGGTGATAAATGATAGTAGATTTATAATGACAGTAATTGTTGCAACAGCAGTTATACCTAATATCTCACACATGAGGCCAGTGGCTCCTTGGAGGCAAAAAGTTTTTGTGAAAAGGTGGCTTATTTATTAGATACCTGTAGTGTGATTGTGCTATTGTGAAACTGTTGCACAATGAGGCCAGAAGGGCCTGGTTGTACAACTGTAACTGCACCATTAGCTTATTTGGCGTGAGGTCCAACTGTTTCCCCTTGGACAAAGAGATCTCTCTCTCTCTGTCGGTGCAACTTTCTTCGTGAAGATGAGAAATTTCCACTGTGTATATCACAATTCAAAGTAAATACAAAGGTCTAATATGCCATGTAGTGCTGGCTGTTGCTGGAACTTACTAGTTCCTTGCAACTCTCAGGCTGCGGTGCATGCCAGGGTATGCAACCACCAGAATATCAGCCAAACTACAGCATGCCAGACCATCTGGCTCAGCTGTTGGCACCAGTTTTCTGGCCAAGGTGAGCTCTTGTGGTCCGTGGGATTTTTTGCCTATTAGTCTCACCCATTTCAGTGCTGCTTTATTGGGCGGCTTTAGTAAGGACGCGGCAGTTGCTCTCACAGTTTACACCATGTTTGTGGGCATAGTCTGAGAGGTAATACCTGAGATCTAAACAATTCACCCCAATGTTTGTGCGCATCTATGCTTGTGTTAAAATTGGCAGAATATTTGTCGTACCCTTTCATAGCTTGTGGAGTGTTTTTTGTCAGCAAATGGTGGGGCAGATCTTCTCTCAGTATACTTTGCACTCTTCCTCTGTCCAGTTTTCTTAAGAGAGGGGGGAGGGGGTGGAACCCTGGGTTGCTTAATCTCAGAAGCAAAGAGTGGAAAGCAAACATTGTGTACAGGATGTTTGCTTCTCAGTGAAACGTCAAGAAAGTAACATGAAACAATATGGCAGTGTTTTACAGATGGACCACTGCCATATTGTTCATGTTGTGTTCTCAGTTTCTAAGAATTGCCAGCACATGGACCTACACATAACGACCTCTGTCTTTGGGTTTTTTTTGGAATCTGCTACAGATGTGCCTTGGCAAGTGTTTGGGTTTGGGATGGAGTAGAAGTCCTCTGCTAGAAGGAAATAGCTGATGGGTGAGAGTGGGGGCTTGAGTCATAGGGACCAAGGTGACTCCTATCTAGGACAGTACATCTTATTTCCATACTGCAGGAATAAAGTGGCAAGTGTTTCCCAGACATTCTAGAACCTGTGGCACTCGATGACCAGAATGGCCTGTATGATTTAGTGGTTAAAAAGTTGGTAGTGTCTGGGCTCAAATATGTGTCTTGTGGAAGTTCTGTTGCTAGTTTACTGTGTCAGGAGCTGCGGTAGTGACAGGGAAACACACAAACCTGTCCTTGTGTGGAAAACATCTTCTGCCTAGCCTCATTTTCAAAGAGAGTAATATATACCGTGCCCTTACCTAGATGACCCATACTAGTTTGATACCAGATCTCAGGAGCTGAGCAGGGTCAACCCTAGTCATTAGTTAGATGGCAGAACATCAAGGAATACCAGAACAGAGACAGACAATAGCAAACCATCTCTAATTGTCCCTTACTTAGAAAACTGTGAAGGGTCACCGTAAGCTGGTTGCGACTTGACAGGAAAAATAAAACCAACAGCACATTAATGAGAAAATCAAATTGTGGTTTCTGTCATGTTGCTCTTTAGTCTACGCAAAAAAAGAGAAGATATAACAATCTTTATTCTTACAGACTTAAATACCACTCTTTATTTCCATTCTTGCAAAGAAGAAGAAGGAGGAGAAGGAGTTTGGATTTATACCCTACCTTTCTCTCCTGTAAGAAGACTCAAGGTAGCAACAAGCTCCTTTCACTTCCTCTCCCCACAACAGACACCTTGTGAAGTGTGTGGGGCTGAGAGAATTCAGAGAAAACTGTGACTAGCCCAAGGTCACCCAGCAGGAATGCAGGAGTGGAAAAAAACATCTGGTTTACCAGATAAGCCTCTGTCACTCAGGTGGAGGAGTGGGGAATCAAACCTGGTTCTCCAGATTAGAATCTATGCTGGCATAGAAGCTGCTACTGCCAGAAATTTAGCCACAGCCAAAGTAATACCATGATCAGTATCAGCATCTGGTATAGAAGCAAGACCAAAACCTTGGAAATGATCACTGGCTGTATCCACTGATCCCTCAAAGATAAGACTCCATTTTCATTTTTTTGCTTTTCAATAATCAAAGTTTGATTAAAACAGTGACAAGTAACGGAAGGACACTTGTGACGGATGAAACTCTAATTGTGACATGTAAAGTTAGTACTGTGTATTTTGAGTGCTGAGTAGGGTTGCTGACCTCCAGCCTCCTGCGGTTACAACTGATTCCCAGGTGACAGAAATCAGTTCAGGTGGAGGAAATGGCTGCTTTGGACAGTGAACTCCCCCCCCCCCAAACCCTGTCCTCCTCTGGCTCCACCCCCAGATTCTCCAGGTATTTCCTAATCTAGAGTTGCCAACCCTAGTTCAGAGTCCTTCACATACAGTGTAACAGTAAACATTGCAACAACCCTGTAAAGTAGACTGGTTAGCTTTCCACATTGCAGGTGGGGGTGGGGGAGCAGTTCTGAGGCTGAGATGTAGTGGGAGATGCAAGACTTCACGTGAACGTACAAAGAAAGGCAGACCTTTTGTTGATATATTTTTGCTAATATATATTTGTGTACAGGAATGTGTACTTTTTGCCATAAATATGTAAAATGCCTGTGATTGGTCCCCCTCTTTGCATGTCAGCCGTACAGTTATCCCTTCCACATCACTGGGGTTAGGCGTGTGGCACCCCCTGCGATGTGAAAATCCATGTAAAATGTTTGGTCCTCCCTTTGTACTTTTAGAATGAAGTCTGATTTTTTTTTCATTCCTTTTAACTTTTAAAAAGAAACTGTGCATATTGTGGTAGTAAAAGATAAAATATGTTGATATTATTCAATACTAGGCTTATGTTTTATGCATTTCTATGTTGTCTGCTGGCCTTCGTGCGTTGTTTGCGGCTTCTGCAACACTCCCCCCAAATTCCCATTTAATTGCTGCCGCTGCCCCCTGATATGTCAAAACCTCAATGGGGAAAGTTGCAATTTGGAAGGGATGACTGTATATCCAAATAGTCATGTGTCTAAAGTTATTGCCAGCCGGACTATATAATGTGGAGCCATGTGTGTCAGATATATATGAAGAAGAAGAAGAAAAGAGTTTGGATTTATAGCCCACCTTTCTCTCCTGTAAGGAGAATCAAGGTGGCTTACCAGCTCCTTTCCCTTCCTCTCCCCACAACAGACACTTTGTGAGGTAGGTGGGACTGAGAGAGTTCTGAAGAACTGTGACTAGCCCAAGGTCACCCAGCAGGAATGTAGGAGTGCGGAAACACATCTGGTTCACCAGATAAGCCTCTGCTACTCAGGTGGAGGAGTGGGGAATCAAACCCAGTTCTCTAGATTAAAATCCATGTGCTCTTAACCACTACACCACCCTAATGGGTGGTGGTGCTCCTCTATGTGGCTTGGCTTTCCCTTGTCTCATGCATATCTTTCCTTATATCTCCAGCTTGAGATCCTTTAACTGGAGGTTCTGAACAGAATCTTTCTGCTTACAAGGTGTCCCTCAGCTTTTCCTAGGCTGTACCCCTTCTCAGGTGGACTAAACAGAGCTTCCCTGAAGGTGCGAACTTCCATTTTCTTTTTCAGCCACTATGCCATCCTTGCCCTTACCAATTGATTCAGTTTATATTGCTTTAAATAATGGGTATGATCTGACATAAAAAGAGAGTTGTAACTGTTGTTTAGAAAAGATCTCTTCCAGTGAGATGCAACGAAGGGTTTGGAGCAATAGAAGCTTTGTCTATTTTTGGCTGTTGCACAAATTTGTCTTCTCTGCTATACAGGTTTGTTCACCCCTTTGAACTATTTGGTTGATTGCTCAGCTTTGCTTGTTCATGACTGGCAGTTGTTTGTGTTGCTTTGAAACAGTTAGCAAAATAGTGAATTCCTGGTTTCTGTGAGCATTTGGGAGAAAGGAATACCCAGTCACGCTCCATCAATTTTTACAGAGGTTGACAGCAACAGATTTTGAGATGATGAGCTAACCGTGTGGCACCCTGGTGGTGACAGTAAGGAGATAGGATGAGCTTACTTGGTTCAATATACTTTTTTTTTTGGTTAAATGTTGTTTCTCGGTCAGGTCAGAGACAACATGTGAAAATAGTGAAACCCATGTTCAATCAATCGATACAACATTTCGACAGCAGATTTGAAACTTAAGTTTCGGCAACAAACTAGCTTAGTAATGGAAGTTCTGGAGGTCAAAGGATCTGATTGGTTTCTAGGAATTGATATGCTACAACTCAGATATTTTTAAAAATGTATTTATTCATCAAGGTTTTACAAATATTTTGTACTGGCCCATGTCCTTCTCGTCTCCTTTCCACCCCGTCCTGCTTTATGATTAGGCAGTCTGTAAGAGTTAAAGCCTTTGATTTTGTGTCATTCTGGATTGGGAGAGGGAGGAGGATGCATTAAAGTCAGTATTTAAACTGGAATTCTAATGGCGGTCGCGTGCTTCAGCTTCAGATTCCGAGACCTAGGAATTTTACACTAGCTAATTTTTATTTTGGATTTGAGTTGGTGTTGGAGTTGATTGATAATCAAATTCCCCATACAATGACCTCACAATTGTATTTTGTTGTGGTAGATCCCCCCCCCCTTTTGAAACTTGTCTTAAGCAACTGTCATGCTGCTAATGGGGGTGAGGGAGAGAATTAAATATTTCCAAAATAAAGAATGTATTTAGCTGCTCAACATTTCCCCTCCAAAATTGCAGTCTTTAACATGGTTTTTGGCAAAGCTGAATCCAGGTGACAGTTCGAATACGTTAATATTCAAAATAGCATCAACTCTTTTGTGAAGTGAAGACAGCAAACTTTCAGGTACACGTAAAGGTTGCATTCTGTTCTTAACAACAGTACACTTGTGTTTTTTTAACATATGGAAGGTCTTTTGTTTGATCCCAAAGATGTTTACACAGAGAGAGGTATCATCTTTGCTGGTGGATCATATGTTCCCATGTCAGGGAATGTCTTTGGTTTTTTTTGTTTTTTGTTTTTGCTGTCAAGTCACAGTTCACCTATGGCAACCCCACAGGGTTTACGAGGCAAGAGACATTCAGAGGTGGTTTGCCATTGCCTGCCTCTGCATCATGACTCTGGTATTCCTTGGAGATTTTCCATCCAAATACTAGCAGGACCAACCCTGCTTACCTTCTGAGTTCTGATGAGATCAGGCTAGAAAGAAATGCAAAGTTCTAATATAGAAGGTGGCTGAAGTATGCAAATAGGAATCCTTGGTAAGTGACTGACTTAAAAATTCCATGCTATACTTCCTCCACCAAGTGAAGAAGATGAAGAAGAAGGTGATGAAGATGATGATGATGATTTTGGATTTATATCCCACCTTTCTCTCCTGTAAGGAGACTCAAGGTGGCTTACCCCATAACAGACACGATGGGGCTTTCCCCACTCACCTTCTGCTGCGTGCCGCTCTCGCGCCCCCTCAGCGCGCGTCATTCTTGGCGCGCTCTCGGGGTTCCCCACGACCCCGCACTCCGCTGGGGTCATCAAAAGGTGCCGTTTCTTCAGCGCCAGGAATGACGCGCACTGAGGTGGTGCAAGAGCAGCAGCATTGGGGCGGCTGCTTGGTTGCCGCCCTTGCAAGTGGGGAGCGCTGCTGGACCCCGCGCTACTTTCCCAGAGTAGCGCGCAGCAGAAGGTAAGTGGGGAAAGCCCCCTTGTGTCTGTGAGCCAGAGGCTTATCTGGTGAACCAGATATGTTTCCACACTCCTACATTCCAGCTGGGTGACCTTGGGCGAGTCACAGTTCTTCAGAGCTCTCTCAGCCCCACCTACCTCACAAGGTGTCTGTTGTGGGGAGAGGAAGGGAAAGGAGTTTGTAAGCTACCTTGAATCTCCTTACAAGAGAGAAAGGTGGGTTATAAATCCAAATCTCCTCCTCCTCCTCCTTGTTCAAGATAAGGCCGCCTAAATCATTTATATTTCCTGTTAGAGGGTGCTACATCCCAGGAAAGTACAGAGTGGTAAAAGTTCTTCATAAATTAGCAGGAATTACATAGTACGAACAAAGAGATTCTGGTGCATGTATAATTTCTGTTGGTATTATTGTGGCAGGGATGCAAAAGATGCTTTGAATTACACTCAGGGGACCCAAACATCAGGGAAGGGAGTAATAAACTACTTTAATGGCTAGTTAAACAGAGTTGAGTTTCTTGCAAGGAGATACCCTTTTGCCCAGCTGCCAGGAATGCGCAAAAGGAATGGCTATTTGAATGACTTAAGTGGTGCAATAAAGGAGGGAGATGTGCGCTCCAGGTTGATTGGAGACAAGAGTGCCGAATGCTGGCTACCTCCCAACCTGGACATTGGGTGAAGACAAACCCACCCATCTGGGGCAGGAAGGATTAAAAGACCTGGACATTAGGTTAGCAGTGCTGAAGCTGGACCAAGAACCAGGGAGGAAACATGGCGGTGTCTCTCTGTATTTCATAAGGCTTGTGTCCATCCCAAGGATGGGATGCCAAGGTGACATCTGTGCCCTAAAACTTAGTCTAGCTTCACATATTTTTATTTTCTTGCTTAGATCTGCAGTAGCCCTTAGTGCAGTGATGTACCTTTTCCATATGTACATGTGCTCTAGGGCCTATAACTGTCTTATTTCGAACAAAGACCTTTCTCCCTTAAGAACTCAGATTGTGTTCAAAGAGCCTCATCTGCATGTCGGACTGTTTTGTCCATGCATCAGCTACAATCTCCTAGCTAGGCTAAGCTGGAGACCAAACAGGAGAAAGGGGGACAGAGGCCCAACCAGTGTCCCAGGCTGCTGGTAAACGAGAGAGGGGCAGATCTGCTTGGGTTGTGGTGACCCAAAATACCTGGTGGGAAGAGGGAAAGAAGTTGGTGAGCACCCTGATACAAGCGTGTGCACACATACACCATATCTGCTGTAACAGATGGAAGATTTACACATCCTACAAGTGGGTCCTTTTTAGAACAGGTTTTCTAATATGCCAGTTTAAAGACTGACAGAATTTATGTCAGTATAAGCTTTTGTGAGTTAGAGCTTACTTCATCAGTTTCAAGTGAGCATTCATTCACGAAAGCTTATGCTGGTTGTAAAATTATTATTATTATTATTATTATTATTATTATTATTATTATTATTATTATTATTATTGTTGTTGTTGTTGTTGTTGTTGTTGTTGTTGTTGTTGTTGTTGTTGTTGTTGTTGTTGTTGTTATTATTATTATTATTATTATTATTATTATTATTATTATTATTATTATTATTATTTATTTGACTTAATATACCGCCCAATCCCCGAAGGGCTCTGGGCGGTGTACATCATAAAATCACATAAAACATCATAAACATCCATAAGTTATAATAAAACAGCAATTATAATATATCAAGATGGCGTCCTATCTAGACCTAATCCCTTTAACAAGAGGGGGTAATGGTCCCGGTGGTATAAGGGAACCATAGATCTTAATAATGGATCCCGTTGGCATTGGGATTAACCTAGGGGAAGGAAGGGGGCACTCAGTGGCTGGTTTCTCTCAAAGCCCGGCGGAGCAACTGGGTCTTACAGGCCCTGCAAAAGTCCCCAAAGGTCCCTTGGGGAGTCGGACAACTGGAGGAAGAGTGTTCCACCAGGCAGGAAAACCAGAGCCGTAAAGGCCCTAGCGAGAGTGGAAACCAACCGCATCATTGAGAGACCAGGGATCTCCAGTAAATTGGCCTCTACCCGAACGCAGAGAATTGAGCTGGGACTTATATGGGGAATTGTCTGGTCCCGAAGGTCTGAGGGTCCCAGGCAGCAGTAAGGCCTGCAAAAGGTCAAAACCCACACCTTGAAGGCAGTTCGGAATTCAACTTTGGGAGCCAGTGCAAGGCGAGCGCCTTACAGGTTGTATGTGGTCACCGGAGAAGCCCCCTGTGAGTAGCCGAGCCGCTGCGTGCTGGACCAGTTTCAGTTTCCGGATCAAACGCAAGGGAAGGCCCGCGTAGAGCGAGTTACAATAGTCCAACCTGGAGGTGACCGTTGCATGGATCACAGTGGCCAGGTCCGTGTTGGAAAGGAAGGGAGCCAGCCGTCGGGCCTGACGCAGATGGAAAAACGCAGATGGAAAAACGCAACCCGAAAAATAATAATAGCAGGAAGATTATTAATTTGCTAATGATTAAGATATAAGAGATTGTTTAGCAATGATGCTGCAGAGCTAGTGGATAGAAGGTAGTGAATTTTAAGACTATAATGTTCTCTCTGATGATACTAGTTTTGTTATTTCGAGATCTAATGTACTATAGCTAATACCTATACAGATCTTGGCTAGCTGTATTATCTTTTTTGCATTGTTTTTGTCTTTAAAATTTTCTTTTTTTCTTCTGTTTCATATTTCTCTTTTCTGTTCGTCAATTATACTGAGAAAATTAATAAAAATATAAAAAAGAAAGCTTCTGCTGGAATACATTATTTTACTTCGTTGCAGCAGAATTAAAGATTAACATGGTTACCTACCCTGTTTCCCCTAATATAAGACATCCCCAAAAAATAAGACATAGTAGAGGTTTTGCTGAAATGTGAAATATAAGGCATCCCCCGAAAGTAAGACATAGCAAAGTTTTTGTTTGGAAGCATGCCCGACGAACAGAACACAGGAAAAATAAGACATCCCCTGAAAATAAGACATAGCACATCTTTGGGAGCAAAAATTAATATAAGACATTGTCTTATATTTGGGGAAACACGGTATCTAGGGTGATTATTAGGAAACCAGTGAGGACCTATGATACCAGTGTGTGGGAGAGTGTTAGACGCATGGCTGTTTTTCCTCCCTCTTTCACACCATCTGTATGAAGGCAGTAATTTGAGCGGGAAATGCCCAGAAAGGTCAGACATTCACATTACCTAAAGGATGTGGTAAACTGAGCCTAATGGGTTTTGGGGCCTTGTACTCAACATTTGGTTGTGTGAATTGCTTATTCCTTAAATCACAGTTCATTTCAACGTAGCTCCGTCACTGTTTACGGAGCATGGAAAAAATCCCACCTTACACTGTTTTTTAAATACGTGCCTCAGAAGCGGGTTGTTGGGTGTGTGGAGATTGCAGATGACAGGCGCTTTGAACTGAAAAGAGTTACACTTGTGTTCACACCTACTGAAATCTCCTTTTAACAATGCCTGTAGGTGTAGGTGTGCTGTTTTACAATTAGCTTGCTCAGCTGTATCGTCCTGCAGAAAATAAAGGAGGGTTTTAACCACATATTGGTTTCAAAGGCTTGATGAAATGGCCGTGTCCACCCATTGGAGGAGTTACACCATGAACAAAGTAAGGCTTTGGGAGACATTTTCTGACAGGCAGATACAAATAATATAGATCTCTTCTTTTTTGGGAACTTCCTTGTTAAGCGAGACTGAACTGTCAGAGGCTTTACGAACAATAACCTCTTGTGGTTTGTATATATAATGGCCTAATTCCTTGCTGATTCTGATGGGGTTCCAGCACAGTTCTTTTTGTACTTTGCAAGGCGGAATATGTATCCAGTTAATCCTTTTGTTGCACCTGCTTCTTGAGAATTGGGTGTTTATATGTGTGTTCTTTCAGGTCAATGCATAGTTCAATAGCTTAGAAGGGAGGTATATCTTGAGAAAGTGTATCAAGCCATACGAAAACGGTGCTCCGAGCCTGACTCGTTATTCTGTTCGCTGGATGATAAATGGAACTAGGAATTGCACTTGTAAATTCCATCCATGCTATTGTGTCCACTTTAATTTTAACTGGGTTGGTGCCAGGTGTTTTATGCCTCTTCAGACAAGAGGCCTTTCTGTGTCCTAATGAGAAGGCATTCCTCTTTCAGCAATTGAATCCAAAAATTCACAGATTCATAGAGTTGGAAGAGACCACAAGGGCCATCAAGTCCAACCCCCTGCCATGCAGGCATAGTCAATCAAAGCTCCCCTGACAGATGACCATCCATCCTCTGTTTAAAAGCCTCCAAAGAAGGAGACTCCACAACATTCCTTGGAAGTGTATTCCACTGTCGAACAGCCCTAACTGTCAGGAAGTTCCTCCTAATGTTTAGATGGAATCTCTTTTCCTGCACCTTGAACCCATTACTCCTTGTCCTAGTCTCTGGAGCAGCAGAAAACAAGCTTGCTCTCTCTTCAACATGATATCCCTTCAAATAGCTAAATATGGCTATCATGTCACCCCTTAACCTTCTCTTTGCCGGCTAAGCATACCCAGCTCTCCTCATAGGTCATGGATTACAGACTTTTACCATTTTGGTCACCCTCCTTGGGACCCGTTCCAGCTTGTCAATATTCTTCTTGAATTGCAGTGCCCAGAACTGAACACAGTATTCCAGGTGAGGTCTAACCAATGCAGAATAGAAAGGTACTATTACGTCCCTTGATCTAGACGCTATACTCCTGTTGATGCATCCTAGAATTGCACTGGCTTTCTTGGCTGCTGCATCACACTGCTGACTCATGTTCAGCTTGTGATCTACTAAGACTCCCAAATCCCTATCACATGTAGTTTTGTCAAGCCAGGTGTCACCCATCCTATATCTGTGCATTTCATTTTTTTTCTGTGGGGTGCCACAGCGTTCTGTCCTTGGCCCAGTGCTATTCAATATTTTTATCAATGATTTGGATGATGAAATAGAGGGCATGCTAATCAAATTTGCAGGTGACACGGAATTAGGAGGAGTAGCTAGTACCCCAGAGGACAGAGTCAGGATTCAAAATGACCTGGGCAGGTTAGAGAGATGGGCCAAAACTAACAAAATGAACGTCGAGATAAATGTGGGGAGAGGAAGGGAAAGGAGCTTGTAAGCCCACCTGAGTCTCCTTACGAGAGAAAGGTGGGGTATAACTCCAAACTCTTCTTCAAATGGGCATGCAGGGCCTACAAACTGTACATATGGAGTTGCCATATCCATGTATGGATTTTTTTTAACAGTAGTGTTTCTTATAACAGGTACTGAGCATGTGTGTTTATGGTTTGTACATATACAGGATGCCAGTGTATGTTGATCCCGATCCCCCAGTATTCATACATGTGGTTGTGTGGATGGTATTTTTAACTTCCAGTAAAAGAATGCAGAAGAAATATATAAGGTGTCCATGGGGAATGGGCGAGGAGTGCAAGGTGAACAAAATGGAGGAGGAAGAAGCTTGAGACAATTGCTAGAAAGAGGTAGAGTGCCAGTGCTAAAAGTGAATAATAAACATTTGTATTAATAATAGGGGATCACACCCTTATTCTAGAACAGTGGTGGCAGGGGCTGATGGGAATTGTAGTCCATAACATCTGGAGTGCCAAAGGTTCGCTACCCACGGTTCTAGAATCATTCCTATGCTTGAAATTTTAGTGGCTTGGACAAGACTGGTTTTACAAGATTATATTTGCAATATATTACAAATATATTACAACATATTACCAATATATAGAACATATGGTTGTGGTGGGTTTTCCGGGCTGTGTGGCCATGGTCTGGTGGATCTTGTTCCTAACGTTTCACAGCCACAGATGCAGGTGTAACGTTAGGAACAAGATCCACCAGACCACGGCCACACAGCCCGGAAAACCCACCACAACCAGAAAAACTTCCAAATTGCCACTTAATGAGAAAGATAGGATAGGAGAGTTAAACTCCTTTCTATTCTTTTTTTTCCAGGTAATTAATAACTGGTAGAATGACCTTTTCCTCAAGCATCTGTTTACTAACCTCCAGTATATTCAGGTGGTGACATATGTGGGGCAAGGAATAAACCTTTGTTCCAGTTGATACTCATTACTTTTTTATCTTTGCTTTTCTAATGATCATGGCAGTGGATGTCTTTATATTAAAACATCAAGTTGGAAAATACCCTAATTATTTGCTTTCTGTACACTGCTAGCATACAGTGGTGAATGTTTACTTAAGCCCTAAAAGTCATTTAGTAACCACCTGCTAACTCTTAAAAGTTTTTTCTTGAGTGTATGAACAAAGGCAACAAGGACTATTGAAGTTTTATTTATCGATTTGCTTGATCTACGAATGCATATTTCATTTTAAGTCTTTCATGGCATGTTTTCCATAAATCTTGCCTCTAAATATCAAATGGCCCTTTTTGTTAAAACCGGACTGTGAATTAATCTGATATATTTAAACTGCCAGTGTATTGCTGCCCAATTCCAAAAGGCTAACTTTTAATTAACTGAAATAAGGATTTGAGAAAGTTTTCAATAGTAACGCTGCCACTGAGTAACTATGACCTGACTGCTCTATGTCTGTACCAGTTTAATTTGAAAATTAGATCGTATTGCAGTGGCTGATGGCTCAAAAGCTAAAACAAATTTTAGAGGAGGAAGAGGCTATCCCTGTCTTGTAACTTGTAGCAAAAGTATGAGATCTTTTAAATCTGCATTTAATTAAAACCTTGTCCTGGTAACAAAAGTATATTGTTTGCATCCATTGGATAATTCTCTCTCTCTCTCTCTCTCTCTCTCTCTCTCTCTCTCTGTGTGTGTGTGTGTGTGTGTGTGTGTGTGTATGAAATTAGTTCATTTTTATTCTGCCCATCATCCAAGGAGCTGAGTGACTTGCATCATTCTCCATTCCTGAGTATATGTGACTGGCTGGAGGTCACCCAGCAAACTTCCATGGTAGAGTGGAGATTCAGACCTAAATCTCTTAGATCAGTGATGGCGAACCTTTTCGAGACAGAGTGCCCAAATTGCAACCCAAAACCCACTTAGTTATCGCAAAGTGCCAACACGGCAATTTAAACTGAATACTGAGGTTTTAGTTTAGAAAAAACGGTTGGCTCCAAGGCGTGCATTACTCAGGAGTAAGCTTGGTGGTAGTCGGTGGGTTTGCTTTGAAGCAACCATGCAACTCTTCCAACTGGTGAATGACGACCCTAGGAGGATTTACTCAGAAGCAAGCCCCATTGCCAGCAACCGAGCTTACTCCCAGGTAAAGGATCGCACTTTAGTTCTTCGCATTAAAATCAATAGGGTTTTACAGTGCTTAACAGGGTTACCTACACTTTCCCCAAAACTAGGTCTTAACTTTAATGCTAATAATTGAGCTCAGTGGCCCAGGCCAGCCTAGATGTGGGCCGGGGGGGGGGGGGGCTCTGTTTGCACGTGCCCACAGAGAGGGCTCTAAGTGCCACCTCTGGCACCCATGCCATAGGTTCGCCACCACTGTCTTAGATCATAGTCCAGCACTGTAACTGCTATGTTACATTAGCTCGTCGTTTTCCGCAGATACTGCCAGCCCATCATATATCGAATACTGCAGTGGCATCAAGAAGAACAAGCCATGTAGAAGTTTTTAAAAAATATTTGAGCATTTTAATAGTGAGTGCTTTCCTTATATAACTGATCGAATATCTTTATTTAATTTAAAAAAACTGGTTTGCATTAATATATTTTATCAGGATCTCATTCAATCTGTTCCTGATAACGTCTGTCAGAATTTCACAGTCTCTGTTTGCTAAAGAAATAGGTCTTTTTAAACCCTCCATCATAAGCTTGTTTCCTGCTTTTAGAACTAATCCTATCCCGGCTTGCTTCCAAGATATGGAATATATTTCCAACTTTTACTTAGTTAGTGCTTTTTGTTTAGAATTGGAGCTTAAGCAAAAGTTTTATAGAATTCAGAAACAAAAAAATCTACATGGTCTGAGGTATTTGATGGTTTGAGTAGATTCCTTAACTGAATCACCTGTCTTTTACATACTGTAACTTCAAATCAAAACAAATAAGCAGAGGGCCAGCTATCTGCTGGAGTTCCAAGGAGTCCGCGGTTTTACCGCCTCTCCCCATAAAATCCTTTTTTTCTCGGAGAAAGCTTTCAATCAGGAGAGAGAGGGGGGCGAAATTGCTTCTTCTTCTGTCAATCCCTCCTGCTGATGAATCCAGCCAACAGTACTGCCTCAGTAGTGTTTTGCTGTCAAAACTAGCACTGTTCAGTTATTTGTAAAATAACTGTTTTTGTTCAAAACTAAATAGCTAATGGTTTGATGTTAATACTTTGGAATGAAATACGGGTATGCAACCATTAAGCATCCGTGAGAGTCTGATTGATTTTATATATAATTATATATTTTAGGCTGTGATTTTGTAATTTTTTTATATGCCAATAAAGGCTTTGCATGCATGTAATGGTTTGATATATTTTGTATGGGAAGTGTTCCTGAAATTTAACATAATACAATTTTTGCCCTACTGCCGCCGCCGCCACTGCCGCCATCTCTTCTTCTTCTTCTTCTTCTTCTTCTTCTTCTTCTTCTTCTTCTTCTTCTTCTTCTTCTTCTTCTTCTTCTTCTTCTTCTTCTTCTTCTTCTTCTTCTTCTTCTTCTTCTTCTTCTTCTTCTTCTTCTTCTTCTTCTTCTCCTCCTCCTCCTCCTCCTCCTCCTCCTCCTCCTCCTCCTCCTCCTCCTCCTCCTCCTTCTGCTCCTCCTCCTCCAACTCCAACTACTCCAACTCCAACTCCAACTCCAACTCCTCCCCCTCCTCCCTTCCTGCTCCTTTTCCTTTTCCTCCTCCCTCCTCTTCCTCCTCCCTCCTCTTCCTCCCTCCTCCTCCTCCTCCTCCTCCTCCTCCTACTACTACTACTACTACTACTACTACTACTACTACTACTACTACTACTACTACTACTACTGGTTTTCTTTAATCAAATGTGAATCTTGAAGCACAGACTGAGTTTTCCTCCCCATCAGATATGCTTGTAAATTAATGAAAGCAATTTATACAGTATTGTGTTTAGTTCTTAGTAGTTCATTCATGTGCATCAATGCATTGAAATCCATTTAAGCATTTTTCCCCAAAGCTGCAGTGCTTCTGTTATGTTTCCTGTATGCAGAGCTTGATCTCCACTATCTGGCAACATCAAGCTGCTAAGAAGGGCACAGCTACTGAGAAAGTGAAATTGTTGTCAATCCTCATCATCTGATCACCCTGCTATATTATCACCCCAATCTTGGCAAGAAAAGGCGTGGACATAATTTAGATGTATCGGAAAACATATGTGCTGTGGTTTAATTGGTAGAGTTTGTTGCTTTCACTGGGATGCTTATTGGAAAATGTATCTGCTGTCAACATTTTGATATGATTAACAATTAGCTCAGGTTATATTAATTGCAGTTCCATTTCTGTTGAATCATTAGCACATTTTCAACATAGTTTAAATTTTTAAAAGATAGTGGATGCAGTCAGCCCTGTGAGCCTGGCTTTCATCCAGCAGTCCCTCAGAGACAAGTAGGAAGGGCTACTGAAGTTCAGCTGTTATAACTGGAAGATCTATGCTTTGGGGTTGAGGATTAATGCTGAAAAGCACCTTCTGCTTTTCCATTGAACGGCAGCTGTGGAGAGCTTCAAGAGCTAGACTGGGGAAGGAAAGGGTTAGTGCTCCTTCTTGGATACTGAACTAGAGGGGTGGACTGATGTGGCAGTTTACAAGGTGAAAAGGATTAGCAACAGCCATAGAGTTTTCTATTTGTTGAGTCCAGTGTGAAGCCCCACATACCCAACCACAAAGAAAGTGACTTAAGTGCAGGACAGTCTGAGAAAGGTGCCAAAATATTTGCTATAATAGAGCGTTTCCCCACTTACCTCCTGCTGCGCGCTACTCTCCCCAAGTAGCGCGGGGACCCCGGCACTCCCCATTACAGGGGCGGCGACAACGCAGCTGCCCCGATGCTGCTGCTGTCGCGCCCCCTCAGCGCACGACATTCCCGGCGCCTTTTGAAACAGCACCTTTTGATGACCCCACGCTCTGCTTCCGTGGGGAAGCCCGGGCGCGCGTCAGAAATGACGGTCACTGGGAGTAGCGCGCAGCAACCACTCACCCAGGTAAGTGGGGAAATGACCATAGTTTCAGGTACTTACATCTATCCCTTCATGAAATGTACAGTCTTTTATATTTGATGTAGGTACATGTTGTTAACTGAGCTGTCCTGGTCTTTGAATGAGATGTTGGGTACGCATACTGAAATTGAAAATCTTTCCCTTTAAGAGGCTTTTAAGAAGCCTTTGGTTGGAGATGTTGGAATGCATTGCTGATCTCTGTGCACCTGTCATGGAGTTTAGACTAAGACTGAGATGGAAAGAACCTTTTGGAGCTTTGCAGTGAAGTTCCTTTCACTGGGCCACAAATGCTGGCCAGAAAGGCATGATGATCTGTTTTTCGTCCATGAATTTCTTCAGTTAAAGATTATGGGGGAGAAAACTGTGCAATATAATTGGAGTGTGTCAAAGCACTTGTTGCTACGTTGTTCTGTGGGGAATGTCTGTGCAATCGTGGCAATATATAATTGAACTAAAAGCTTTGTCCTTAAAACATGACAGGGTGAAAACGGCATACAAAACATCCTACTTCTAAATAAGTGAGCAAACATCAATTAAAATGCAGACAGTCACTTCCAGTCATGGGATATTGTGTCAGTTCTGTTGTCAGATGGGAGGGAAGAGAGACCTTTTGTTCAGGATTAGGCATGTAACTGAATTCCCATTGTAAAGCTTTGTAACAAAAGGCCTTTTTGTGTGTGTGCTAGTTGTGTTGGAACTGGGATATGCTAGTTTCAGATGCACGTTGGACCCCTAGTGTTTGAAAAGATCAATGAGGATTTATCCCTGGTACACTTACCGACTGCACTGGCAAAACTTTGTTTTGTTTTTTCATACAGTTTATTAATTTTTCACCAAACGTAACAACGAAATAAAAAAAGATACAGCAGAAAAGATAATAAGTATACAAACCCACGATAGGTGTATCTGCGCTGATTATTAATTAAACTAAACGAACATAAAATACTATCTAAAATAAGATCCGGTCCAAAAAACAAAACGTCTTTTAAACAAAAAGGTTTCCATAGTCCTCTAGTATCTTAAAAGTCCTCTTATATTGCAGATCTGATAGAAGAAACAAGGGGGGGAGCTTAAAAGTGAAACTGAAATGTGGGGTGGAGAGGCAGATTCTAGAGCTGAAGGCACTCATACTTACTGATCCTAGATATTTCTAGAACTAGTGGATCTACGATAGGCTCTAGTTAATTCACCTGTTGAATTTGAAGGTCTCCAGACCCAGTCTGTTCTAATGCCAGTAAGCATTCCTTTCAGTAAAGCACAGCAGGTAGCTTCTGCAAGCTCAACCCAGTTGAATTGCCATGTTCCCTGGAAGTCTAGAACTTCGTTTTGTTTTTAAATGTTAAGAAAGTTGTGAAAGGGTCGGAGGGCTCAGTGAAAACACCAAGTTTTTATTCTGCTCCGTGAAAGAACCAAGTGGTTGTGTGTAGGAGTTTAGATTAGTTTAAAGCTTGTATTATGGTTTGGATTTGGATTCATAATAAAAGCTGAAGATTTGACGTGTATTGGGAATAGAAATTTTACCTATCCTTTATGAATTAATACCTCGAAGGGATTCATTGATGCTGTACAGAGAACCCCACTTTCAGGACGGACAGAATGGAAAAACAGTGGTCTGCTAACAAACAGGCTCAGAATTTTGGCCCCAGGTATTTTCAAAATACCATAGCACTCTATGGGTCAGAGTGCTGGCCCGTAACGAAAGCGGCTGAGAGACGACTCCATGTCATGGAAACGTGCATAACACTGGGTGTATCCCTCCTCAACCACATCACCAATGACATGGTCCAAAAACAATTTGGCATCGCGTCCATCGAGGCAAAAATGAGAGAGAGGCGCCTGCGCTGGTTTGCCATGTCCGACAAGCAGCCCCAGATACTGTCTCCAGCATCGCCTATCACATTGAGGTTACTGGCTGGTGGTCACGCGGCCAAAGCAACGATGGCAAGATACCATCAATACAGATCTGAAAATTACAGGCCTGCAACCAGACATCGTGCTCGATCGAGAGAAGTGGCGTTTAAAAATTCGAGCAGCGGACCCTGCATTAGTGGGACAACGCTAGTAGTAGTAGTAGTAGTAGTAGTAGTAGTAGTAGTAGTAGTAGTAGTAGTAGTAGTAGTAGTAGTTTGGATTTATATCCCCCTTTCTCTCCTGCAGGAGACTCAAAGGGTCTTACAATCTCCTTGCCCTTCCCCCCTCACAACAAACACCCTGTGAGGTAGGTGGGGCTGAGAGAGCTCCATGAAGCTGTGACTAGGCCAAGGTCACCCAGCTGGCGTGTGTGGGAGTGTACAGGCTAATCTGAATTCCCCAGATAAGCCTCCACAGCTCAGGCGGCAGAGCTGGGAATCCAACCCGGTTCCTCCAGATTAGATACACGAGCTCTTAACCTCCTACGCCACTGCTGATCCATGTTTCAGTGTTCTGATCAGCACTTGATCAGAACACTGTTGACTTGTCACCTCTCAGAAAATCTGAAATGCTTTTGTTTTTGCTGGGCTTCTGTTTAAAATCAGATGGGCAGCCACAGATGTCAGTGAAACCACAGGTGAGGGAGTTCAGGGCAGGCAACCAAGGCGGCAGAAGTTGAGTAACTTAGAAAACAAACCTTCTCATTCGAATTAACCTAGTCAAGGTTTTAGTGAGAGCATAGAAAACTATTATAGAGATTAGAGTTTACCAAAATTTTATATTTTTTTTAGATGTCATTCTTTGATGCCCAGCTAAATACTAACCAGGGTTGACCCTGTTTACCTTCTGAGATCTCATGATATTGGGCTAGCAGGGGCTATTCAAATCAGGGCAAAACAGACACAGTGTCTGATTTGTGTAAATTCTACAGATTACCTTTTTCTTAATGGCAGAGTCCAAATGTATCTGGTCAAAGACATGGGGTAGAAATTATCTGATAAGTGTGCTGCTCTCTGTGTAGCATATTTGTATGCCATAACAGTAGCTTTCAAGTTCTGAGCCTTTCTACATCAGTTTGTCTGCTTTGGAGACCCTTCATATTATAGAGATCTAGAAAGTTCTAGAGAATTTTGTCCTCGGAAAGATCTGTTCATACCTGCAGGGTCTTCTTTACTGCTTATGTTGAATTGAGGGGACGTCCTAGAGCAGGCCTAGGTTGACTGACGCCTGTGTGATATCTTTTTACTTCCTGTGGTCCACTGCTTATATTCATAAAGTTCAAAATCTGAGTTCACAATTGATTTCTAAATTGCATAGTCAAGTTGTGTTGTGTAATCCTGGGTATGCTTTCTGGAGAATATAAGGACTTCGTACACCATGATTTGCAAACATATCCCCCACCCCAACTGGGGAAATTGGCCAATTGTGGACTTTGGTCGGTCATGAATTATACATGAACATAGGAGTTGCTTTGTACCAAGGTAGTCCATCTATATGTGTTATTCTTAACTGGGGCATTTTTAGGGTTGCCATCTCTGGATTTAGAAATACCTGGAAAATAGAAAGAGGAGCCTGGGAGGCTTTTATTTGTTTGCTTTCTTCATTTGTTATCTCACCTTTCTCCCCAAAGGAGACCCAGAACGGCTTACATCGTTTTCCTCTCCTCCATTTTATTGTCACAATAACGCTGTGAAGTAGGTTAGGTTAAGAGAATGTGACCAGCCCCAGGCTAACCAGCGGGCTCCATGGCACAAGTGGGGATTCGAACCTGGGTCTCTCAGATACTAATCCAACACTCTTAACCGCTATGCTGCCCTGGCTCAGCAGGTTTAAACACTTCCATTTCTTCTGTCTCTTTCAGGTAGTGGTGCTACAGCTGTTGTCCAGGCAGCCCTATGCAAACCCAGACAAGAACGCGTAGCAATAAAAAGAATCAATTTAGAAAAATGCCAGACCAGTATGGATGAATTGCTGGTAAGTCAATCAAGTCAACAGAACTTCATTTTTCAGGTTTAAGTCATGCAAAACTGTTAAGAACTAAAATAGTGCTATGTGATAGGAAAAAGTATGCAGTTCATTTTAAAAATATTTTATCCCACATATGCTCCAAGGATTCCCAAGCAGTATACAGAATCCCACTTTCTTCATCTGCCTGAATTGTGTGTGCCCCCCCCCCCCTTAGAATATCAGTGGATCCTGCCATCCCCCTCCCTTTGTTTTAGGGGACTTGGTAGTAGGTGCCATCTATTATGTTGATTTTAGTATGCTGCGTTTTAATGGGATGGGTTATTTTATATAGAACCAACAATTAACTAACATTTAATAGTTTTAGCTTTTGATCTATGTGCTCTATTTCTGTTCTGTTGTTCACCGCCCTGAGCCCTTCGGGGGAGGGCGGTATAGAAATATAACCAATAAATAAATAAAAAAATTAAAGAAAAAAAACTTCATATATTCATCAGCACCAGTAACCAACTATTTTAGAAACATTCCTTTCTCTGTACTACCTGCCTTACAAATGAATCGGAAACCCTAACTGTTTTACAGTTCTTTCAGCCGAGCTTGTTTTCCATTTTGATTGCGTCTCTCATGAAATTGTCTGACATTTGAGCGTCTTGCCAAATTAATGAATTGGCTTCTACCTTTGTATGCCCGATACAAGCCAGGATTGTTAAGTAGTAATGTAATCAGTATTAAGGCTTTTATTGCTGCAGGGTAAACATTCTTGCTTCTCTTTGGAGTGACATTCAATTTACACTGAATCTGTTTATCAAACTGTATTGGATCCAATCTGGTATTGCTATTAACAAAAGGTGGGGAGGGTTTTTTGCTAGTATCCTGCCTTCTACTGTAGATCCCCAACTCATCCTTTGTTCTGTTGAGAGCCGGCATGGTTTAGTGGTTAAAAGCAAATGGCTTCTAATCTGGAGAACTGGGTTTGATTCTCCACTCCTCCCCTTGAGTGGCGGAGACTTAACTGGTGAACCAGATGTGTTTCCCCACTCCTACATTCCTGCTGAGTGACCTTGGGCTAGTCACCGTTCTTCAGAACTCTCTCAGCCCCACCTACCTCACAAGCTGTCTGTTGTGGGGAGAGGAAGGGAAAGAAACTTGTAAGACACCTTGAGTCTCCTTACAGGAGATAAGGATCAAATATGCAACCAAGCTGGGAAATGCTTGATCAGAATGGCCACACAGCTTAACCTTCTCTGGCTAAACGGGCTCATCCAATTCCCAAACTCAGGAGAATACACCTTCACTTCATCAAGGGGCTCCAGTGTAATAGACTACATCTTGACCTCTCCCCCTTATAGCAAGTTGCATTTGCATTGATGCATACAGGAGATAAAAGTGGGGTATAAATCCAAACCTCTTCTTCTACTTCTCTCTTCTATTAGTGGGAGTTTCCTGTCCTCCCCAGAGCAGCATTTTAGCAGTATGTCAGGCTGCTGCTGGGGCCAAACCCACTATGGTCATTAAGAAACTATGGTGTAATAGAGCCAGTGTGATGTAGTGGTTGAGGCATTGGACGAGGACCTGGGAAATCCAGGTTTGACTTCCCACTCGAGCTGTGGAAGCTTCTGGATGACCTTGGACCAGTCACATGCTGTCAGCCCTGATCCTGGCTAGTATTTGAATAGGAGACCTCCAAAGAATGTCAGGGTCGTGATGTGGAGGCAGACAATGGCAAACCGCCTCCGAGTGTCAGTTGCCTTGGACATAAGGTCAGCTGTTATATGACAGCAAAAAAAGAGGAATAATATTACAGAGTAACACAAACAACACTTGATTCAGTGCCCAATGAATGAGCCAGCCCCAGTTTCTCCTTCCTGTTGTGTGGTGGGAGTTATTCAGTGACTTCCATTTTCATCACAAATGACATTTTACCCGTGCATCTGAACTGTCAAATTTCAAATCAGGATTGTAAGATAGCTTTGAATCTTGGCTTAGAATTTTGATTTGCCGTGGGGGAGCACACCATAAATTACCAATTCAGATGTAATGGCCATGTATGACTTATGGAAGTAGCTCATCGACTTGGGGGCAGAGAGTAATTAACCGCATGGCTCTATTCAAGTAGGACTCATCCACATAGATACTTTTTGCCTGTTTCAAACTTTTGAAGTGAGACCCACATTTAAATGTACCCTTTTCAGAATGCCCTTTCCACCTCCCCAACACAAAGCACAAGAGTGTCACATTTTATGGGCCAACCAAGTTTATATTTTATTATTTCATTTTTAGTATGTACATATAACAGGCTACATGTCATGACTGTTTTGTGCTCCATACATGGGCAAACCCAAATTGGCTATCCAAATTCCCAGGGCACACTCTGTTCCTCCTCTTCCTCCTACACAATTCTGTTGCCAACCCTTGTGGGGGCCCCAAAACCAATGAGGTACCAACCCATGTTTGGGCCCCAATTCACACTTTGAGGACTACTGGCCTATTGTAGTGTTGTCTTTATGTCTGCAACATTTAGCTGACTGATTATCAAAACATTTTGATGTTTTAAGGCAGTGGTTCTCAACCTGGGGGTCGGGACACCTTTGTGGGTCGAATGGCCCTTTCACAGGGGTCGCCTAAGACTCTCTGTATCAGTGTTCTCCATTTGTAAAATGGATAAATGTTAGGGTTGGGGGTCACCACAACATGAGGAGCTGTATTAAAGGGTCGCGGCACTAGGAAGGTTGAGAACCACTGTTTTAAGGTGTTCCACTTTCTGGCATGCAGTCATTCTTTAGATTTATGTTTAATGCAAGGCCCTGACACGAATCGCTAGTATGTTCTTAGAGTGAAGGCACACGTAACATTTAAAAGTCTGTCCTTTTACCTATATGTAGAGCCAAGCTCCCTTTTGGTTTAGCAATCTGAAATATAAATGTAGAGTGCTGGCTCAACAGACAGTTTTACCCTCCGTAGTTCTGGTGTGTAAAGTGCTCTCAAGGGACAACTGGGTTATAGTGGGCCTTTCCCCACTTACCTTAAGCCCCGTGCAAGTAGCACGGGGTCCCCCGGCACTCCCCACGAGAGGGGCGGCGACAGCGCGTGGCATCCCTGGCGCTCTTGCAAAGGGTGCCTTTTGATGACCCCGCGCAGAGCATGGGGTCGTGGGGACGCCCGAGTGCGCAGCATAGGGGGGATCATGCTGAGTGGGGAAATGCCCAAAGTGACCTCTGGTGGGGTTTTTAAGGCAAGGGAGATGCAGAGGTGGTTTGCCATTGCCTTCCTCTGCACAGTCTCCCTTACCAACCCTGCTTAGCTTTCAAGATCTGACAAGGTTGGACTGTACTATGTAGCCTTCCCTCCTGTTTTACTCTGTTATAAGGTGGATTTCTCAATTTATTTGTGCAGTTTCCCCCCTCCCTTATTTTAAAGAAGAGAAAAAGGAGGCAGCATGGTATAGTGGTTAAGAGCAGGTGGACTCTGATCTGGAGAATCGGGTTTGATTCCCCACTCTGCCACATGAAGCCTGCTGGGGGACCTTGGTCTAGTCACAGTTCTCTCAGGACTCTCTCAGCCCCAACCACCTCACAAGGTGTCTGCTACAGGGAGAGGAAGAGAAGGAGTTTGTAAGCCGCTTTGGAACTCCTTACAGTTGAAAAAAGTGGGGTATAAATCAGTGGTGGGATCCAAAAATTTTAGTAACAGGTTCCCTCGCCAGCCCCCCCTCAGCAAAGGGGGCAGAGGCGTACCTAGGCAAACCTGAGCCCTGGGCAAAACCTGAGTTGGATGCCCCCCCCCCCCCCGCCATGGGCAGCCACCCCACCACGACCCCAAAATTTTTTTTTGCACCAGGTCATTTCTAAATCATCATCACATTATAGAAAATGCCCCAACTCACATATCTGAATACAGCAATGGTGAAACACACAGGTTCTTTGATAGAGACTGGTGAGATAAAAGGTACAAATGGCTGAGAATCAATGAATTGTAGTACCTGAAAGGGATTAACCCAGTTCAGGGAGTTACATTATTAGTCGCAATTGCTATATTCAAAGGCAGAATGCCTCTCGGGGAGGTGAGGGCATGGAGATGGAAAAGCGGACCCAATTAGTAACCCCCTCTTGGCACACACAAATAATTAGTAACCCACTCTTGGGAACTGGTGAGAACCTGCTGGATCCCACCTCTGGTATAAATCCAAACTCTTCTTCTTTTTTTAAAAAACATTTTTGGATAAAAGGAAATTGGACCCAGGAGGTGGGGTAGAGGAAGGAAGGGGTATCAACACTGTACACTCACCCTCTGCTGTACAGTGCACAATAAAGTCACTTGCGAGCTGGCTCCACTGCCTTGTAAATATTTTGGCTGTCTTCCTCCCTAGAGGCATTCTCCCTTCCTTCTGTTTCACAGATATTGGTTTTTATACATGAGGGGGTATGAGGTTTAAATGGGCCTTAAGATGTGTAAAAAAAGGGGGGGGGGGTCCAGTCCACCGGTGTAAGAAAACAACCCAATTTTACTAAACCTAAGATTCCAACATACACATGGGTATTTTGAACCTTCGAACCTAAAAATTGGAATTCATTTTTATATGGCACACTGCATATTAATTCATTATAACCTATCTTGAATATGCATGTCTTTTTTGCTGATAAATAATTTATAGATTGCATCGCTAGTCCAGCAGAAATTACTTCACAACAAAAAGCTAGTGTCTGTAAAGGAACCATAAAAGAACCATGCATTTCCCAGAATCCTTCACTTGAGGGGATTGAAAGGAAAATTGACCTGTGCTAGAGCTGTTTAAGCATCTTTTATTTTAAAACCAGAAACTTTACAAGTTATTGCCCCTGAAGAATCTTTTATCAAATAATGCAGTCATGACCCTGCTCATATGACTTCATTGACCTTTCCTCATGTATAATTTGGAAGAGATATTATTCTTCAAGCTTCAAGTTTCCAACATCTACTCACCTTTAGGACTATGGGTTGCATCTGGCCTAAATTTTCCACAGGTGCAAAGATTTCCATCTGCAGAGGCACACTTCCCTACCTCCCTGCCTTCAAAACCTTCAAAAATGTTGCGCTTGATGATGAAGAAGAAGAGTTTGGATTTGTACCCCACCTTTTTTCTCCTGCAAGGAGACTCAATATAGCTTACAAGCTCCTTTCCATTTTCTCTCCCCACAACAGGCACCTTGTAAGGTAGGTGATGCTGAGAGAGTTCTGAAGAACTGTGACTAGCCCAAGGTCACCCAGCAGGAATGTAGGAGTGGGGAAACACATCTGGTTCACCAGATAACCCTCTGCCACTCAAGTGGAGGAGTGAGGAATCAAATCCAGTTCTCCAGATTAGAATCCACCTGCTCTTAACCACTATACCACGCTGATGGATAAGGAACTCTCAGTATAGCTGAGGAGAGAATCAGTCTGACATGGAAGGGGAGGTTACTGGAAAGCACTCCTCACCTTGCATACGCACAAATCTTAATGGGATACAATCCATACTTTCTTGAAAATAGAGGTCTGCATATGTATAAATGTATGTATTATGCAAATATGAAGTACTATTTTTTAAGCTGTGTCCATGATAGACTTGGGGAGGGTAGGCATGATATCTAAACATACAACTTCCCTTATGTTGAATCATTGGTCCATTCTGGATGGCCTAAATAAGACATCCTGAGGATGCTAAAAAAAGGCATCCTGGGAAGGCACTCTGCCCAGCTTTCTTCTCAAAATGTCCTCCCTTATTTTAGTTCAATGCGTCTTTTTTGGAGAACGTGTCACCTATTTTCCCCCTATGCTGTGTGGAATGCAGAGCTCAGGAGGCATCTTATTTTTCCCACCCAACCATTTTGCTGTCTGGTCAGTTTCACCCTCCGCTTGCATCTGACATTTTGTGTGCTGCTGAAGGAATTCTCCCTGCTGCCATTTTCTGAAGGCTGCCCCAGGATGGTTTCTCTGCAGGCTCCAATCCTAGGTGTCTTTTCAGCCTCCATAGTTTTACTCAGCTGGTCTTGCCAATTCCGGCAATATATAGTTTTCCTTTTTTATTTTTAATGAACTGTCTCGGCAGCTACATAGACACAAGTGCAAGAATATTAGCCGATTGGAAGACTTGTCTACCTCCCATTGAGAAGTGTTGGGTTGACCTGTTCTCCATGGAACCAGTGCTTCTCCATGGGAGGTAGACGGGTCTTCTGGTCATGGTCCACCCACCCTGGGGGAAAGGGGAGGGAGGGGACCTGTCATCTGGTTGTGGTCCACCCATCCTGGGGGGAAGGGGAGGGAGGGGACCTGTCATCTGGTCGTGGTCCACCCACCCTGGGGGGAAGGGGAGGGAGCGGACCTGTCATCTAGTCGTGGTCCACCCACCATGCGGGGAAGGGGTTAGGGTTAGGGTGAAGGGGACCATCATCTGGTCGTGGCCCACCCATCTTGGGGGGAAGGGGAGGGAGGGGGAAGGGGATGTGTCATCTGGTTGTGGTCCACCCACCATGGGGGGGGAAGGGGAGAGAGGGGGACCTGTCATCTGGTCATGGTCCACCCATCCTGGGGGGAAGGGGAGGGAGGGGTCCTGTCATCTGGTCATGGCCCACCCACCCTGGGGGGAAGGGGACCTGTCATCTGGTCGTGGTCCACCCACCCTGGGGGGGAAGGGGAGGTAGGGGACCTGTCATCTGATCATGGTCCACCCATCCTGGGGGGAAGGGGAAGGAGGGGACCTGTCATCTGGTCGTGGTCCACCCACCCTGGGGGGAAGGGGAGGGAGCGGACCTGTCATCTAGTCGTGGTCCACCCACCATGCGGGGAAGGGGTTAGGGTTAGGGTGAAGGGGACCATCATCTGGTCGTGGCCCACCCATCTTGGGGGGAAGGGGAGGGAGGGGGAAGGGGATGTGTCATCTGGTTGTGGTCCACCCACCATGGGGGGGGGGAAGGGGAGAGAGGGGGACCTGTCATCTGGTCATGGACCACCCACCCTGGGGGGAAGGGGTGAGAGGGGGAAGTAGCTAAGATTCTCTCCAAGTAGCTAAGATTCTCATATTAGTGTCTGCGTAGGTATGGAGATAGCTCATTGAAAATGTTTTTAAAAATAGGAAAACTATATATTGCCAGAATTCGCAGGATCAGCTGAGTATAGCTATGTACTTTTGGGGCTGAAAAGACACACAGGACGTCCTGGGCCAACCTTCAGGAAATGATGGCAGGGAGGATCCCTTCAGTTGCGCACAAAACGTTGGGCAGAAACTGAAGGTGAAACTGATCAGAGAGCAAAAAGGTTTGCGGGAAACAGCCTCTTTCCCGCTCTGATGCTTTTGCTGTCTGGAAAGCACACCAGAAGCCACCTCGTTTTAAGACAGCCCCCTGATGTCTTATTTTGGGTGTGCGGAGTGATTAGAGGCAGTCACCTGTTTTTAAGAGTCCCACAGTAGTAGTAGTAGTAGTAGTAGTAGTAGTAGTAGTAGTAGTAGTAGTAGGTTGTTGTTGTTGTTGTTGTGTGTGGAACTGACCAGTCTTTGATAAACTATCCATTGTTCCCTTGCTGGAATTCCTATGTCGTATTTTAATTCCTTATAGAAAGAAATTCAAGCCATGAGTCAGTGCAGCCACCCCAACGTAGTCACCTATTATACATCTTTTGTGGTCAAGGATGAGCTTTGGCTGGTCATGAAGCTGCTAAGCGGAGGTAAGTTTTTTTCTGTGAACAATATGATGCAGCCCTATATCTGCATTCCCTTATCTAACCAATCTGCCATCTTAGGGTGTTGCTTAAGCATCTTCTAATGAAGTATTGGATTTCTTCTGCCGATTCCTTCAAGGTTACTATTACGCTGGTGTAACACATTATCTGAATCTACAGCAATACTGTCAAGTTGCAACGTGTGGTGTTTATTTCCAGTGCCATAGCTGTTTTGAAAGTGGAAAGATTTACCTTACTGCTGAGGTTAAACAGAAGGGGAGGTGTTTTTTACAGAAGGGTTGGTAGCTGCTCAAAGCACATCTTCCTTCCTTCCTTCCTTCCTTCCTTCCTTCCTTCCTTCCTTCCTTCCTTCCTTCCTTCCTTCCTTCCTTCCTTCCTTCCTTCCTTCCTTCCTTCCTTCCTTCCTTCCTTCCTTCCTTCCTTCCTTCCTTCCTTCCTTCCTTCCTTCCTTCCTTCCTTCATGGCAGTCATCTCCAAATATCCTCTTTCTCCTCCAGGGCTCTGAACCAATCCAAGTGATTGTCAGCCCATCAGAACCCATAGGACATCATTGGATGGGAGGGGGGTGTCAGGTTCATCTTGAGAAGGGTAAATAAAAGCTTTTTTTCTTAGACAGGGATTTTGGTGGATAAGAGTGTCAGCTTAGCCAGGCTTTTATTTCGCTTTTAGCTAGGGCTCGGGGTTGGCTTAGAGAAGAAAACTTGTTTCAGTGAGACAAATAAGTATCCTGTTAAGGACCTTACATTCCTAATTGATTTCTGTAGGTTGTGTGGGTAGAAGCTCTCTGGTTTAAAAGAGCATTCTTAAATTTGTTGAGGTGACATATAGAGAAAGGGGAATCAAGTATACCTTGAAGGTTTATTTACTTGAAGCTCGGATCCAAAGTAGTTACTCTTCCTCGGGAAAAGTCTATAACCTTTGAGGGCGACGTTGACCACCACTTTTATTTTATATCTTGAAGCCATTCACACATTCATAACTGTGAGGAACTTGATTTTCTGTTAAACTTTTGTTGTTCATTTCCATCTGTGTCTCGTCTGTTTAGCCAAATATCATGGAAAAATTATTTCTATTTACCTCACAAATACTTACAGCTTCGGTCTCGCAGATTGTCAAATAAAAGACCTTTAGGGAGCGCGTAGCTTACAGGCAACGAGTTTTTAAACTCAAAACTTATGTCCCCTTTTTTATTTGACAGTGGTGACTGGGTCTTAAAGAATCTGTAGGAAATGCAGGTGTGGTGGTTTGGACATTCTTCAGTCCAGTGAGCAGTAACCTCAGAGTCTTCTGTCCCTTACCCTGCCTGCACCCCTACCACAGCTGCCACAGGCTTTATGGTATTGTAATGTAGCCAAATGGTGGCATATTGACATCTCTCATACGTGGTCTCGAATTCTCTGGCTGCTGCCTCTGCACCGTTTGTCTTTTCCTCAAATGATCCGTCCATTCAGGCAACCAAGATGTTGGTGTTTTAGAAATCAACAAGTATTTCATGCCAAAAATGTCTGGGAAAACTTTTGAGTACAAGCTGTATTTTTGCAGGTCTCTGTAAGTGTGTGCCTAGACTGAAAGCAAGAAAAGCGCCATATTTTTGAGTTAGGCCCAAAGATTTGCAAGATGATTCTGGAAAGGAGTCTCCTTTCTCTCTTGTAACCTTGGATCTTAAATTTTAGGATCAATGTTGGATATAATAAAGTACATTGTCAACAGAGGAGAGCACAAGAGTGGCGTCCTTGAAGAATCAATAATAGCAACAATTCTTAAGGAGGTTTTGGAAGGTTTAGATTATCTACACAGGAACGGGCAAATTCACAGGTACAAACATGTGGAAATATCCACAGACCAATTTCTTTCATACTTCAGCTTCTTTTTTTGGTAATTCCGTATAACTTAATGTTTGATACTGTTTGATGAGTGCAGTGCTGAGAAGTATAGAAGTTTCTTCTCCTGGTGGACATTTTGCTTTCTTTCCATTATCTCAAAAAGGGAGGCCTCCCAGGCCTGCTTTAGTTTTTGACTCGCTCTGATTGGCTGGGGGCAGCACAAGGAGGGCTGATGTTCCACATGGGACATGATGCAGCCGAGTGTTCAGGTCCACTATCTTGTAGAGAGAGTCTTTTGTCTAAATGGTAAGCTTTCTTGTTTGTTTGTTTGTTTCCCACCCTTTCCCAATAGGGCTCAGGGCAGCAAACATCAAAATAAAACCTCACAGATAATACAGTATATAAAACCGGTACCCACACAATGGTACCGCTTAAAAACTTTCATAATAAAACAAAAAAGAGAAAAAAACAGGTGGCGATAAAACCCTAACCAGACAAACATGGGAGGCAACGATGTTCCAATCAGCTTGCACGATATAAAAGCCTGGCGGAAGAGCTCAGTCTTGTAGGCCCTGCAGAATTCTCCGATATCCCGCAGGGCCCTAATCTTAGCTGGGAGCTCATTCCACCAGGTAGGGGCCAGGCCGAGAAAGCTTTAGTGCCGTGGTGGCAAACCTTTGGCACTCCAGATGTTGTGGACTACAATTCCCATCAGCCCCTGCCAGCATGGCCAATTGGCAGGGGCTGATGGGAATTGTAGTCCATAACATCTGGAGTGCCAAAGGTTCGCCACCACTGCGCCTAGTGGCTGCCAGCCAGACTTGTCTCAGGGACCTCCTGTAAGCCCCCCCCCCCCCGATGAACGGAGGGGTCTAGAGAGGCTATGAGGAGAAGAATGTCAGTTCCTTCCCTCAGTCAAGTGGCAGTCTGTCCTTTTAGTAAGAAGATCATATAATCATCAAGTGCGAAGTGGCATTTAATTTATCCCATGACACATTTCTCAGTAAAGAACATTCCATCGAAAATAATGATATTGTCACGACCTGAATTTAAACGCTGACTATTTTTTTCCCCATTTTTGCAGGGATTTAAAAGCTGGTAATATTCTTTTGGGTGAAGATGGCTCAGTACAAATAGCAGGTAATAAAAAAAATAGTGAGATTGTTGGTGTGTTTGTCTGTGGGGATTGGGAGAGAATCTGAAGTGCATTGACAGCCAGTGGAATGTTAACATTTCAGTAAGCTGATAAAAAGCAAGAATGTTTGTTGATGATGGGGTCGCAGGTTGATGCATTCAGTGTGCTCTGCAAAACACTTCTGAAATACGTGTTGCTTAACCTTGCATGGCCTAGAGCTCATGAGCTGGATTCTACTATGTGATAGCAGAAGAAGAATGTCATGTAATACAATTCTGTTTGCGCAAGAGCTACTGTATGATCAAGCACTAATTTTTCATTTCCCTTCAGTGGTGCTGTGTACAGCAATCAAAAGGCTATTTGATGCTGTCAGTAGGGTCTGATATTGAGTTATTTATGGCTTGATTGAAGAGGGTTGTAATGGGGTGGCAGTGCTGAAATAGGCCATGTGCTACATCTTAAGCAAACAGAAATGCAAAATGGAATATGGATAAGTTGACAACGTGAGGGGCAGTTGCAGTGCATTTGTTTGCAGAAGAGCTATTGCACAATCTAAAGTTTGGCCATGCTGGCAGGGGCTGATGGGAATTGTAGTCCATAACATCTGGAGTGCCAAAGGTTCGCCACCACGGAGTTAAACTGATTGTGGCGTCCGACTGTTTGTGCTGTAGTGGCTAAAAATGTGAACTTCGCAGTCCTCTATTAAATCTCATCACTGTCCTGAACTCCCAGGGTAGGTTTAGACAAGCCATTCCTTCACCCTCTTTTGCAATATGGAGATAATAATTCTGTTCCCCTTTATAGTTGTTTTTTTAATTAATGAAAGTGGCTTTATTGTCAAAAGTTTCTATAAAGGTAACTGTGCATAGTTTCCAGTAATGCTCTCCTGCGGATGTATTGGGAAAGGCAACCTCATAGGTATAAAGGTCCCAGACCTTTTAGGGCTTTAAAGGTAAGCACCGGCTCCTTGAACTTGATCTGGAATTCAACCAGGAGCCAATGCAGCTGCTGGAGAATAGTTCATCTATGTCCGTGGTGGTGAACCTTTGGCACTCCAGATGTTATGGACTACAATTCCCATCAGCCAATTCGCCATGCTGGCAGGGGCTGATGGGAATTGTAGTCCATAACATCTGGAGTGCCAAAGGTTTGCCACCACTGATCTATGTGCTCCAAGAGGTGTTCAGGTACATTTTGGACTAACTGTAATTTCCAGATCAACCACTGGGGCAGTGTCAGGATGCCTAGTAGTTGGATTGCTTTTGGGGCTGCTTATTGCCTTTGGGGTGGAGGAAGGGATGTCTTTCTATGCTCTGTGCTCCCAGGTGCTGGCCAAGGCCAGCCTCTGTGGTTTCAGTTTGTGCTATCTTACTGTCTGCATATTTTCACATCACTGTGCAGGAAAAGTCAATCTTGGCTTTTCCAAGCTGCCCTCCAGATCATGAACAAACCTCTGTTCTTTACATGGAGTTTGTTTCAGTTTTTTGGGACTGTGTAGAGCAAGTTACATCGGTGTAATACGGAGGTGACAGTTGCATGGATCATTATGGTTAGGCCACAGTGAGGCAAGTGAGGCATAAGTGGAGGTGAAAAAGGTCGTCTTTGCAACATGGTTGACTTGAGTTTCCAAGGATAGGGACCCCTCCCCCTCCAAGGCCACTCCCAAACTCCTGACAGAGGAAGATGGTACCAGTTGCACCCCGTCAAGAATTTTCTGGGTGCCGTCTCAGTGAACTTCAGATGCAAGATGGAGTTCAGCAAAGTCCAATACGGACAACTTGTGTTGATGCTTGTGGTTGCTTTTTTAGCAAAAAGAAAAAAAGATCTAGCTCCACTTAGAATGTTTCTTTAGGGCTAGGAGCAAATGGAGAGGCTTACTCTAGTAAAACTAAGAGCAACTGTTTGAAGAAAAAACTTGTTTGGAGAATCCATCAGCAGGATTGTGGCTACATCATAGCAGTTCCTTTAGTAGAATCTACAAAGAAGCAGAAACTGATAAAGATTCTCAGCCCCCAGTAGAAGTGAGTTGTGTTCTTTTTTGGTCAAGTGCTCACAAAGAGTCCCTTGACAAAGCTGCTTTTTATCTTCTGGGGGACTGCATTTTCCTTTTATCTCACGCTTGGAATTCGTGCACTCTCCAGTTTCAGTTCTGCTTGGAGGCTGCTTCTTGATATGCAACCCTTTGGCTAAATCAAGGCTGTTCAGCTCAGAACAAGGCATGCCTGTCTTTTTATGAATGTGGTAGATCCTTGGGCACACATATTTTTACAAGTTATTCTTTGAATGGCAGACAGCATGTTCATGTAGACCGTACAGATAGATACTTAAAAGGGAGCTGTTCTCCATAGTGTCTAATTATAGTTTCTTGTACCCCAGGACTCCATAAAAGTTGGTAGCTTGCCAAAATATAGGGTTGCCATGACCGATTTGGGATAAGGGTGGGTCTTGCTTTAATTACTGCAGTGAGACATTCCACCAAAGTCCCAGGGGTCTGCAACCTGTGGCTCTCCAGATGTCCATGGACTACAATTCCCATCAGCCCCTGCCAGCATGGCCAATCGGCACAGTGTAGTTGCAGAAACAATCCCTTGGCCATCTATCCATGCATGAAGCTGGAAGCAAGTATGGAAAGACAATGGCTGAGTTCTAGAGAAGAAGAAGAAAAGTTTGGATTTACATCCCCCCTTTCTCTCCTATAGGAGACTCAAAGGGGCTGACAATCTCCTTGCCCTTCCCCCCTCACAACAAACACCCTGTGAGGTAGCTGGGGCTGAGAGAGCTTGACTAGCCCAAGGTCACCCAGCTGGCGTGTGTGGGAGTGCACAGGCTAACCTGAATTCCCCAGATAAGCCTCCACAGCTCAGGCGGCAGAATGGGGAATCAAACCCAGTTCCTCCAGATTAACCACTCTTAACCACTACGCCACTGCTGCTGGTAGAGCAGCCACCTTGTGTGCAACCAGGCTGTGGTTTAGTCCCTGGCATCTCCAGTTAAAATAATCTGGTGGTTGGTGACATGAAAGATTTCATCTTAAGGCACTGCCAGTCAGAGTAGTCAATACTGACTTTTATAGACAATTGGTCTGACTCAGTTGAAAACCACTTCATGTATGTCCATATAATAGAGCTGTTTCTCAACAGGCTTTTGAATTTGCTTGCAAGAAGTGTTTAATGGGTACATTCCTTAGGGCTGTATAGCTTCAGCGTACAGGGCGGGCTTGCATATTTAACCTTTGGCATATGCAAGTCTTGCATATCTGAAGGGGTGTTCTGTCTTAGCCTTCTTCCAGGTGAGCAGGTGTTTCTATATGCGGATGAAATGGATACTTCATTTTAGTCCCAATTGTGCCATATTCTTTGAATGGCACCGCCCAGAGCCCCTAGAGGATGGGGCGGTATAAAAGTTTAAAAAATAAAAAATAAATAAATAAATAAAAAATATTCTGTAACTCTTTGGACATGTAGTTCAGAAAGTGTGTGTGCATTATTCTATCAGTATTATGCTTCATTTAAATGCTGGTAGGAATTGCACCTAAGAGTACACCTGACTGGGGGTGGGGGGGTGGGAGGGGGAGTCCTTTGGTTTCCCACAATCTTCTGGCTTAGTGGCCAGAATGAAAAACTGTAGACCTAGAAAGGCTGGAAACAATCATAGATGCATGCTTCTAAGGTAAAAGAGTTCCTTCAGAGTAGGTCTACCAACAGACTTGAGCAAAGCTGTCTTGGTTCAATACAGTCAAGAGTACTTTGTTTTGGTCTGCTCTAATCATGGCTCTGTCCCTCGATCCAGTGTATAACTATCCAATGGCAAATAATTTTTTCCTTTCCTTTTATTTTTTTGTTTCTGTGGTTTGGTACAAATTTCCTAGCACCAGAGAAATTGAAGTAATCCATACATGCGTTCTTCTTACCAAAAAAAAAAAAAAAGGTCTGTGAATTTACCTACTGTGCTCAATTGATAAAAAGTAATTGCTTTTGAATACCATTTAAGAATTACTGCCTTAGGGCAACTCTTGTGGGAGAACGAATGGCTGGTTGTGACAGACAGCTTTATTACTTCCTCGTCATAAGTTTTAAAAGCCAGGTGTGTATTGAGATGCAGAGCTCCAGTTAATGCACAGTTTGTAATGGAGAGTTGTGAAATTTGTAAAATGTTGAATTCCTCAGAAATTGTCAAGACTTTTTTAATCGGCTGAACAATAAGCCTGAAGTACAAGCGCTCCAAATATCATCTACCAGAAATAACAATAAGATTTTTACACGCAGTTATAGCAGTGGAACATGAGCTAATCTGTGGTAAAAATTTGTGTGCTTCCCTGCAGTTGCTGCTTCATTGGCACACATTACCCTCCCCCCAACCATGTGTTTTAATTAGTTTCTCCCATAACCTTCATGTCAGAGGTAGCAGTCTCTCACAAACTGAAAGTATCTTGAAACCAAGCAACTGTGCAAATTGCTCCATTTGTGCTCATGCTCTCTCTTCAATGCACACTTTAAAAATAATAGTATTCTTCTCTGTGAAGTGTGTGGAAATGTCAGTTTGTGATGACAATTTGAAAAGAGATTGAAAAGGAATAAAAGCCTCTTGTTTAGTGTCTTTGAGTCTCTTTATGTTTTCAATGCAGGAGGACAAATGTTGCTTCCTCTTAAATGCATGATTCATGAGGCGGAGCAGCGTCTTATGACTTGTAACTTTGCTATAAACTGCACCTACTGAATATTACATTCTTAGTTTTACTTAAATAGAAACATCATGTTCTTGTGTAGCATCTGAATTAAGGTTAGCATAGCTACCTCAGTGTGCTAATCAAATGCTAAAAGTGGTTTCTGTTTCTCTTGTGTCTCTTCTTGTGTCTCTTCTTAGATTTTGGTGTAAGTGCATTTTTAGCCACAGGAGGGGATGTCACCCGTAACAAAGTAAGGAAGACGTTTGTCGGTACACCGTGTTGGATGGCGCCTGAAGTCATGGAACAGGTAGCCAGAGAGTGGCTGTATGTTTCTTGTCTTGTATGTTGAGTTAAACATGTCAGCGCTAAATTGACTCTTTTCTCTCCCTTTTTCTGTGGCATAGGTGAGAGGCTATGACTTCAAGGCTGATATTTGGAGCTTTGGAATAACAGCCATCGAGTTGGCCACGGGAGCCGCCCCTTACCACAAATACCCTCCAATGAAAGTAATTACATTTGGAACATAAGCACGTAATCCAATGTTACATAAAAAGGACTCCACTGTTCGTCTTCAAATAATATAGGACTGTATACCTGGCCTTTTTTAAAAAGTAATTTAAAACATAGTTGAAATTTAGGATCAACTTCATGACTGAGACCCACTAGTGTAAAAATTATGAGAAAAATAAGGGCTTGTGGATTTCTGACTCTCTGGAGATTCCCCCTCGCTCCTGAGTTGGAGAACATGAGCTTCTTTTTCGAAAATAGACTGCAAAAATAAAGTGTACCAGTGTTGAACCTTTCTGCAACACATCTTGTCAAATTACCAAGTAAAACACCAACCCTTCCTCGTTGAAGCCCAGAATATGAATGTGAAGTTTTGAGCTGTGTGTTTCTGGGTTGCACAGCTTTGCTGGTTTATTGTCATCTGGGACATGCATGACTGCCCAGCCTACTGGTATGCCAACCTGGTGTTTATTTTACTCTGGAGCCTGCAGGAGTTTAAAACATTGCCCTCATTTACTGAGAACGATATCTCCCAAATACCCCATGTTTTCTTTGGATCTGTTTGCTCCAATTGAAAATGGCTTTTATTTATTTTATTTGCCAAGTAGCTTCCTGCATTGTTGATTTGATGAAGATACCCTTATCTTCCCCTTCCTTCCTGATTTCCTTCCAGGGCAGCATTAGAGTTATCAATTGCTCGGCAAGCACTCTGTCCTTGTGATTCCCCGCCAGTCTGTGGAGTAGACTGTTACTGCAGGGAAAGACTAATACACTTAATACATGCATTTTTGTACGCAGCCAAGGCCCACATTGCGGGTCCACGTGGTTGGGAAACTGCAAAGATCCATGGCATGGTTGTGGGCCCAGTGCTGATGGGAGATGCCAGCCAATCAAGTGTCTTATTGAAATAGAGGAAGTAGAGCAGAAAAGAATCCCACGCTTTGTTCTTTCCTCAAATAGGCCTATTTCCTGGTGGGTGCAGTGGTAGAAGGAGTAGAGCTGGGATCTCTTGTGCTTTCTTTTAGGTGCTCTAGTACAGTTGGGGCTAAATTGATACAAGATGGTCATGATCCAAACTGCAGTTGGGGGGGGACATGAGAAGGAGTTAAAGGGGGAAAACCCATGGATACCCTGAACTCAGTAGCCTTTAAAAACATGCAGCCAGTCTTTTCTTGGGTGGACGCATGTAGAGTTATTTACTTACTTTATCTACGTAAAGTTTAGTTTATTTGATCAATACCTCGCCCTTTCTCAGCAGAACTCGGCTCAGGGCAGCTTACAACAACAGTCAATATAGATATAACATAAATAAGATTTAAAAATTATAATTAAAATCATAAATCCTAATCTAGTGGCTGCCTTAAAAGGGGAATTTTTTATTATTATTATTATTATTAGATTTTTATACCGGGGGAAGGCTCAGTTATCACTTACATAGTGATGATGGACCACAGAATTACAGTAAGGGGGAGATCAAAAGGCAGAAGAGATGTAACAGGTCCAGCAGGAAAAAGGGAAAAGAAATAAAGGAAGGAGGAATCAAGAAAAAGGGAAAGGAGAAGGGAGGGAGACCAGCTAGCATGTAAAACACTCAGAACCCTCTGTTTGGGGACCACAACCCCGCCCCCGCCTCGCCTGTCCCAGTGCAACCCAACAGCCCCGAGAAGAGTGCCCGGGAAGGATTCACCTGGCTGGTACAGGCCTAATGGACAGCAGTGGCAATGAGCAGTGGAGAGCCAGGAGGCTCCAGGGAGACAGCCTGGCCTGGAACAGACCGCCGTGGAGGCAGCAGCTGGCCAGCAGTAGAAGGGAGGGCCGTAGAGACCACCCAGGCCTGGCTAGAAAGCCAGCGAGGTGGAGTCAGGGGAGATTTGATGAGCAGGCAGGGATTGATCCTATGCTTCTGAAGGAAGAAAGGAAAGGAACGCTGGGTAGAAAGAAGGCTCTGAAGGGAATTGGACCGGGGGAGGAGCCTGGACTGGGAGAAGGGTATAAAGAAGGCGAGGTCCTGGATGGCCGGGGAAGATTATCCTATGTAGCCTAGGCCTGCCACAGGACCTGACAACCGTGGAAAGGGCTCCCAGAAGTTTGCCAACCTCCAGGAACCCTGCTTGAGGCCAGAGAAAGGGTGCCTCAGACCCCAGGGAGTGGGGTTGCGGGTGGTGCCAGGGTCCAGGACCTTGACACCCTCATGATAGGCCTGGTGGAACATCTCTATCTTACAAGCCCTGTGGAACGTGGCTCTGGTTGCAGACAACTGGATGATTATACTCCACCTTTCTGTCTAAACAGGACCACTAGGGCAGATAAAAATTAAAAGCGAAATATTTTTTAAAAAATCATAAAATCAAGTAAAACCCAAAAATAAAACATGTATTAAAAAAAAGCAATTGAAACACAGGAGAGAGAGGTTATGGAGACAATGCCAAATGAAACAAACTGGACTTCACTCACTGGTGGAAGCCTGAGATGGAACGGGACAGGGGAATATCTGGAGAGGCCCTTTCAGAAGTACACACCTTTCTGCAGGCGTTGCCCTAGATTTCTGTTCGTAGCCAGAAATGCAAGTCCTGTTTGGAAAATAGGTGTTTTCTGGGTTTTTTTTTTTTTGAGGCTTTGCAGTATTGAGTCTTCTGAGCTTCCGAATTGTAGAATTGTTGAAATTGGAAATTTTATTTCTAATGCACCGCTGATGTGTTAATTGGAACTAATGTTTTTATTCAAGTGAGGAAGATTTCCGTGCTAAAAGATAAAGTAGACGATTGACACATGTTTGCATTCTCGCAAAATAATTTGTAGCTAAAAATAATGGTAGTTCGAGAATGTTAATTCACTTACCGTAAAGATTCTATTAATATATAGAAAGCTGCATATTTATGTACTGCAATAAGCCTTGTTCTCTACCTCTAGATGTCTGTTTTATACATGCTATGCTTATGCTTAAATTTTCTTGGACCAGTTCCTTAAAGAAAGGAGAAGAGCTGAAACAGGTGCTGCAGTCATCTGTGTGTTTCACAGAAATGGGAGAAAAAACACCCCTCCTTTTGAATTCTTAAGATTCAGCGTTGGATAATTAGGAATAAGCATAAGGCACAGCTGAACTATAGTAATTTAAGTTCTGTGACCGCAGCCTTGAACATGCAGGTGCCAGAACTATTTACTTCTAGCTCTGGCTCCTATATTAATGCTTCATTTTTTTCACAAGGGTATGTGAGGTCACTTCCTGTTCCTCATTTTTCGTCATAATGGCTGAATAAAAAAATATTTGCCATAGTTGTAACCACAAATTATAGTAGTTCCTGGTTTCAGGAAGGTGATAAGCCGGTATATTAACTGTACTCTTCTAAGACATGTAAACAAACTGTGACCTGGGGTTGGTTAGTTTCATTCATTGGCCTTTGAGACTGTGCTCTTCCTCCCTTGTCAGTGTGACTTTTTTTTTACCCCAGGCTGTCCTATGTTAATGCTTATGTCATTAGCATAGAGTTTGATATTTGGTTCAGAATCCTATGCAACTGTGGCGTACAGTAATCATGATTGTCTGAAGCAGCCAAGGGAAGGGTCTGACAGAGAAGGCATGATCCAACAGTGAATTTTCCTGTGCAAATAGAGCATTTCAATGCACTAGCCTTCTCTGCCACATTGTGGATTTCTGAAGTTATCCTTCAAGCTCAGCTGGTTTCCTCCTTGATATCCAACCTTGTAAATCCTTCTGCATAATCCTCACGTGACGTTTGTCTCTAAACATACGCATGTGAAAAGTCAACATTGTGTTGTGGTTAAAAGTGGTGGACTCTAATCTGAGAACCAGGTTCTATTCCCCACTCCTCTACAAGAAGCCTGCTGTGTGACCTTGGACCTGTCACAGTTCTCTCAGACCCCTCTCGGACCACCTCTGAACGTCTTTCGCCTTGAAAATCCTACAGGGTCGCCATTGGTCAGCTGTGACTTGATAGCACACACATACATAAGCACACTCCTTTGCCTCATCTTTGTATGTTCTAAATTTATAGTAATTGTTCATGGCATAAGGGTTTATTAATGAATGAATCAGTATTTGATTTATGTGGCTAAAACTGTTTTTATTGTCCCTTTTTTGGTTTCCGTGTAGGTGTTAATGCTGACATTGCAAAATGATCCTCCAACACTGGAAACTGGTGTGGAAGATAAAGAAATAATGAAGAAGTACGGCAAGTCTTTTAGGAAACTAATTTCATTATGTCTTCAAAAAGACCCTTCTAAAAGGTGTGTGCTTTTTAAAAATAAAAGTTATATTAAGAGGATTATGCGTTATATTATGAACGTTCACCTAACTGCTTCATGCTTCTCCATTGGCACTTAACCGCTCTGCAGAAGAAGGAGGTGTTGTGAAGTATCTAGTGACCCGCTTCCACTAGTTTAATATTTCGTCAATGCTTTATGGTGGGCTGAATCCAGAAATAAGGGAAGGGATTTCCATCCATGGAAAGTGATTTTCCTGCCCTCATGTTGCAGTTCCAGATTCACTTCAGACTGCTTATTCTGAGAGACAGAAAACCACAGGAACAGTATCCATGGGAGTTGGAGGTCTACAACAGGGTGGTTTGATTGGGGAATATCGGTGAAGCAAACCAAGATTTGTTGTGTGTGTGTTTTTACTTCAGTCAACATGGGGCAATTGTCACTCCGACCGCAAGAAAAGGATTTCATGCTGAAAATTAATAGATGAATGCATGCTATTTAAATTAACCTTTTGAATCTTTCTGACTGCTTCTCTTCCCTTCTGTGATATTTTTCAAAATAATTATAAACAAATTCCTTTCTCATTAACTCCTGAGTCCCCAAGGAACTTGCTTTAAGCAAACGTCTACCACTAGGCAGCAAATCAAAGGTGTTACTTAGTTCGAAATGTTTTGAGAGCACATTTTGGTCAAGCCGTGTACCGAGTACAAGAAATCTACTGTTCTGTTATTGGATTGAACTCAAATTGATGAGCTGTTATTTCCAGGAGACAACTGGAAGCTACAATTCTTATGCTTTCAAAGTGTGATGGACAGTTGTGTGCCAGCTCGTCCTTGAAACTTGGACAAACCTTTTTTTCATTCACCCCTTTAAACATCCAGTGTGTCACCCCTAGCCACAAAATGACCCCACTCTCATTTTCTTGGGTGTGTGGCCACTGGTCAGAGTCCCTGGTCCGCTTCCATCTGCTTAATATTTTTCTCCCACAACAGTCAAATCTTCAGGTATGTGAACCCTTCTAGACCTCAGAACTCCTCACCTTCTTAGTTGTTCAGAATACATTTTGTACCTTCAGAAGGTGCCAACAGTTGAGGAATGTTGTTATTTTAGGTAGTCACAAAACAGGATGGGTCTGAGTTGAAACCATGCCCAGTTTTTCAGGCAAAGCTGCTTTTTCCATGTTATGAGAAGTAAATGCAAGCAGATATTTCAAGACAGGCAATGTGCAAAATAATGCTCATTGAATACTTTGGGAAGAAATGGGCTATTGGAATTTTATGGTATATATACATATACCATAAAATTCCAATAGCCCATTTCTATATTTCAATATATATATATTTTAAGTCACTTTGGTCCTGTCTGTGACCTGGGGGGGTTGGGGAGCATATTTCGACTTGCTGCTTCAACACCTATTGTACTGGTTTCTCATTGTTGTAAACTGATCCCCTATCCCATAGCTATGCACAACTCCTCCCCGATTTTCCATATGGTTGTTGTGTCATTGGTAAGTAGGAGATCAAGGGAGCAAACAGGATGAGACTCAAGAAAGCTGAGTATCTCCCTTCACTAAATGTCTCCTTTAAAGTATTTGAGAATAGCTCAGTGACAAGGCACATAACGTTCTGAGGTTGATCTGGCATTTCCATTTAAAATGGTTGAAGATGTCAGGAAAAATCTAAGAACCTGAAGAGCGATTGCCCGTCAGAGTAGACGCTCGTGACCTGGACGGACCACTGATTGGATTCAGAATAAGGCTGCTTCGTATGTTTATAGTACTGCCACTTTCATATTAGTAGCAAACATTGGAGGTCTCTCCCATTGTGGGGTAGTAAGTTCACTTTCTCTGTCAGTAGTTGCTTAGCTACTAGAGCAGCTTTATGGATCTGGGTTGCCTTAAAAGCACCAAGAATTACAAGTTTGAAACTGATTGAGGTGACTGATCAGGTTAGCCAGCACACCTTACCTCAGGCAGGTCAGAGTTCACGTTCTCACTCTTTCCCCTGACTTATGCTCCATTCTTTTGCCCTTGGCAATCTGTGAAGGACACACAGATACTTTCACTTCCCCAGTAACTGTCCTACATACCTTTCCATTTTAAAATGTTGGAAGCCAATTCACAAAATAGGTAAAGTAATTCATTTTTTAAAAAATCTCCATACCTAACAAATTTGACCAGGTAGCATTTGGGTCTCACTTGAAGAGTACGTTTGAGTTTTTTTTTTTAAAAAAAATTCCATAGTCAGTTGGCTCAGATCATCGATAAATGTGTACAAAACGGTGAAGTCGTTTTCTTTATCTCAGCCATAACTTCATCTGTTTCTGATCCTCTATAAACGGACACACAGCCTTCTTTAACCCAAGTACTGAAAAAACAAGTGAAACATCTACCTGTGAAGATGTTGCTATGTCAGGTTGGAGCAGAGGAGGATGAAAGAGAGACAAGGGCTATTGTCACTGAGCTATTCTCAAATACTTTAAGGGAGACATTTAGTGAAGGGAGATACTCAGGCCCCTTCTGCACATAATGTGCAAACTAATGCACGTTCCATTCACTTTTGCAATTGTTTGAAAGTGAATTTTGCTATTCTGCACAGTAAAATCCAGCTTCCAAGTACGTTGAAAGTGGATTGAAAGTGCATTATTCCGCATGTGTGGAAGGGGCCACAGCCAGTCATGCCTGGAGTAAGCCAAACTCCAGTGATACTGCCACAATCTGAGGGGCTCACTTTGGACTCAGGTGCAGGTCTAGGAGGCAATGGCAAGCATAAGCCACGTCTGTTGCCTTCTGCACCACTGATTGCACTGGTATTATCAATGCCTCAGTTGCTTGGGTGGCGATCTGGCCCTCAGTGCCAAGCAACATATTCGGGCGTGACGCTGTCTGCATAACCCTTGCCCCTAACATAAACCACGGTATAATATTCTGGTTTATAAAACTTCATCCTGAATATTCAGTTCTCACAAGAAACACATTCTTAGTTAGCAGATGTCAGCTGAAAATGCCCAAACGTTGAAGCTAGCAGTTTGAGCGGCCTTTGAGGGCAAAGTGAGAAATTCTGAAGAACCTCGGTGCCCTGAACTGTATTAACGAGGAGTTGTCTTTTTTCTGTCTGGTCCATTGAAACTTTTTCTTGATCTTCCAGGCCTACAGCAGCAGAACTTTTAAAATGCAAATTCTTCCAGAAAGCCAAGGTAAAATAGTTACAGCAGGTGTTCTTACTGAATTATCTTAAGCTTGATGTGTATCCCCCCCCCCCCCCCGCCCCACCTCCTTTCTTGAGGCTGGCTTTAATTATAACGTTCATTTTGCAGACTAGAGAATACTTGATTGAGAAGCTTCTCACAAAGACCCCTGACATAGCACAAAGAGCAAAAAAGGTAAGATTCCTTGGACCATTCAGTGTTGCAGTGGGAAATGGGGAATGCAAGCACAAGTCCTTTTAATGCTTAGTAAGTGGGTCATATTCAGGTTTATTATTAGTTTGGAATACAGTGTGTTTACATGGCAAATATTGCCTGAAGGCTGTTGCAGGGTTGACAGGGGGTGAGGACGGGGGTTTAAGCCTCTGTCCTACCATGCCATTGGTGAAGAAGCAGGCAGGACAAGGGAAGGGAAGGGAAGGGAAGGGAAGGAAGGAAATACTCCAACTTTTAGTAGCAGCACTGCAACAGCCACTGTTACTGCCATGGTGCTGGTGTGGGCTGACTTGGGTTACCAGCCAATTCAGACAGGCAACAAGGTTGTCTCCTTATAAACCAAAATTCAGGCAACTCAGAAACAAGTTTCTGCTTGACCCACTCCTAAAAGAGAGAAATGGAGTATTTTCTGGATTCTTATTGCAAGGGAAATTCTGTGTGTTTGCTTATTCCTTTTGCAAAGGTGTGTGAGGACAAAGTAAAAAACCCAGTGTACTGAGGAAAGAATACACAGCCCCAGTGTTCAGGAGTATGTTGGTTGGGAGCAGCAGGGGCGTAGGAGTTTAAGAGCTCATGTATCTAATCTGGAGGAACCGAGTTTGATTCCCAGCTCTGCCGCCTGAGCGGTGGAGGCTTATCTGGGGAATTCAGATTAGCCTGTACACTCCCACATGTGCCAGATGGGTGACCTTGGGCTAGTCACAGCTTCTCGGAGCTCTCTCAGCCCCACCTACCTCACAGGGTGTTTTTTGTGAGGGGGGAAGGGCAAGGAGATTGTAAACTCATTTGAGTCTCCTACAGGAGAGAAAGGGGGGATATAAATCCAAACTCTTCTTCTTCTTTCTTGCAAGTAAATTTTGAGGGAGGAGAAGAGTAATTATGGACTTTCTTACAGGCTCAGGGCCAAGCTAAACACTACCTGAAATGTGTGGCCAATGTCTTTTTTCTGGTAATGTCTTTCTGGAAATGTCTAGCTGGAGCAGAAGAGCACCAAAATCAGGACAGAGAAAGCAGCATTTCATGCTTCTATGCTCCCCCATGACACATTAGTAGCAATAAATAGTATAAATATTTTTTTAAAAAAGTTTACCTAGTGGCTGTGAGGAATGTGGGCTACGATTTATCTGCACATCTTCCTGAGCTAGATTTTCTAAGATGTTAGAAGGAAATGGAAGCGAATGGTAGCATCTCATTTCTGATGAAATCTAATTTGGTTGGGCCTTAGTGTCTGACTGGCTTAATTCCGCTCTCCCCAGTATATCTTTCCTCCTATTTCTGTCCCTTCCCTTTTCCAGTTGAGCCTCAAACAACTCTGAAGTCTGGGCATTATTATTGGCTGACACAGAATAAGAATTGCCCTTTCAACCACCTGACACACTTTGACATTTTAATTTTTTATGCAGTATGATTATAACTGCATGTTTGGAGAAAGGCTACATATAATCACCGTACTTTCACCAGATAATTTTCTTCCCTCGTCAGTGTGAAGTTGTAGGGCAAATTAAAAGTTAACAAGTCCCTGAATCCAGATGGCAGGGGCAGCAGAGTTTTTAAAGGCATTTTAAATGTGAAATGTTCTATTAGCAATATTAATCTTGTCACTAAAAACTTTTTTCTTGCTGGAGGATTGGAAGACCTGTGCAACACCTTTTTTTAACAAAATGTCATCCATGAAAGAAATCAGTAAATTACAGTAAATGGCCTCACTCCTTTTTGGAATTCTTTTCTAATATCATCCATGAAGGAAATCAGTCACATTACAGTAAATGGCCTCTTTTTGGGAATTAGCAAATTGTTGGAAGGCACTATTAATGCCAGAATATATTAAATGGTGATGGACCAAGTAAGGTTGTCATCAAGATGAACAAAGATGCTTGAGTAAGCACGGTGATCATGGAGCAAGATGACGAATCTCTGCAAATCAGCTGCTAATTGAAGAACAATACTTCAGGATAGGAGTAAATGGATAATTCTCACAACTGAGAGAGGTAAACCGTGGGGATCCCCAGGGATGTGTAGTGGATCTACTACTACATTGTTAACATACTAATCTGGAGCAGGAAGGGAGCAGGAAGGGTAGTCAGATTTGGCAGAGACCATAAAATTAGGATTTTCCCCCCTCCCTGATAATACTGAAATGGGCAGTGTAATCCTAAGGGTGGTTCGTTGCAGGGTGGGTGGGACGGTGCAGCTGCACTGCCTCCTAAAATGCTTGCTGCGCTATGGCCAGCAAGCCAAAAGTGATGCTCCCTTGACCTCTGTGACATCCCCTTATGCAGAACAATGGGCTGTGCCTACCTTTTTGCCAGCATACGTCTGCACCAGCAAATGGGGGTGTTCCCAGGCCAGAAGGCTTAGGAAACCATTTAAAGCTGGTACTGCCCCAAGAAATGCCCCCTTCAGCACTGGCCATGGCTACTTTGGTGCCTGGATGTTGCACTGATATGCAACTCCTTAACGCCAGTACAGATGCCCCTGTGCAGGCATAAATGCCGTGCACACCGGCATAAAGGGCATTTATGTCCGCAGGGGTCACACTGCCTCCTCAGACGTTTGCCCTCCCTCCCCTCTGGATTGCACTGTAAGCAGAGGTGGGATCCAGCAGGTTCTCAAAGGTTCCCAAGAGTAGGTTACTAATTATTTGTGTGTGCCGAGAAGGGGTTACTAATTGGTGATTTTGCCACGTGATTTTTGCCTTAGTTACGCCCCTCCTCTCAGCAGTAGTGTGCAGAACTTGAAGCAGTCTAGCAGGAGGTGCACCGGCGTGCGTGGCAGCCTGCACCTGCGTGCATTCATTTCCCACCCAAGGACCGGTGCAGTGGCTGCATCCTTGCCACAGCCCCGCCCAGGAATGCCCTGCCTGCGGAATGCCTGGCCCGCCCCTGTCATGCCCCGCCCAGCTCCATTGGTGCTATGCCACAGTTTGAATCCCACCACCATGGGAACCTGTTACTAAAATTTTTGGATCCCACCACTGACTGTAAGTCACTCAGTGAGGTTGGTTGAGCAGTCAGAATGGGCAAAAGTATTTCTTAAATACAACATGTAACTAAATGTAGGAATTTACTGCCATCAGGTGTGAAAACAGCTACTGACTTGAATAATTTTGGAGGAAATTTTGGACAGATCTACGGAAGATAATATTAGTGAGCTATTAGCTTTGATAGCTAAATGGAATGTCTCTCTTTCAGCAGTGATAGGCCAGTTGCTGAGGAGAAAGGAGAGATGTGGTGCCTTCAGGTTCTGTTCATGTCCATCTTTGAGGTATCTAGCCAGGCTCTGCCAGAAACAAGGTGCTGAACTACATAGACTGGGATCTCCAGTGAGGTACCTCCAGTGTGGGGTCTCCATGGTGGCTCCCCTGACACCTTTCCTGGTGCCTGCCCAGTATTTGGATGGGGCCAGTTGAGGCTTTTTCCCAGCAGGGCTTCAGATTTTCACTGGAGTTCTGATTGGCTGTGCAGATTACAATGCATTATGTTAAGGAGAACTTCTGCCTGAAATGTCGACTGATTTATCATTGGCTCCACCTCTCTTAGCAGCCATTTTGTTGTTGAGCCCACCATCCTATGTCAGAATTTCAGAGGCACAGAAAGGTTGGGGACCCCTGAAGTAGACCCATTGTCAGATCTACCAGCAGTACTGATAAGACACTGACTCCTCTAAACAGACGCCTGACGATCAGTAAGCTTATGGTTGAAGCAGTTCACCACATGGAGATTTTTTTTCAGGTGCCCACAGAAAGTTGATTTACTTCATTCTTGTGAATGAACCACTAGTGCTGCTTTTCTGATAGGGACTACTCCTGAATTTCAAAAGCCACAACCCTGAAGTGTGTTCTTTTCTTTGTATAAATTAGGTAGGTTTATATTTGGAGCTCCGAGTAGTGTAAAAATAGGGTGGCATGCGTAAACATTTGCTAAAGTGCTGTTTTAATTGGAAGCGGAAAAAAATCTTAAGTGGTGTTTGCAGCTAGTAAAAATGTAAATTAAGTTCTAAGTGTCTAGCTTTTATTTAAGATTTTTATCTATCTCTTAAAGCAGTGAATTCCTTCTTTGTGTGTGTGTGTGTTTGAGAGAGAGAGAGAGAGAGAGAGATGCTTAGAAGATATGTGAGCTTTTTCTGCTTTCTATTAGTGAGGGGAAAATCTCACTGGAAAGTAAACAGAAATGTTGAATGCAGCAGGCCCACAGGGACAGCATGAATGGACTCTGGGAGATAATGGCTCCAATCGAGCAGACTTGTCAGGACTGTGAGGGAAACCAGCTACCTTTCACTACTGTTGAGTTCCCTTTTTTTTTCCAAGTGCTGAAAACCCCGGAGGGAATTCTGTATGCCTTCTTATAAGTATGTTTCAGAGTATTCAGTTTTTTCCCCCTTAGATACTGAAATGTGATATGCCTTTGCTTTGCTTTCATATTTTTATCTTGACCTTCCTCCCTAAGGCTCAAACTGTTGTGCGTAGTTCTTGGCTGTCATGTTGTCCTTGGAGCCATCTTGTGTGATTGGTTAGGCTGAGAGGGAATTGGTCAAAGGTCACTCAGTAGGTGACTGGGGGAATTGAACCTGTGTTTCCTCACTCCTAGTCTGACACTTTCATCATGGAACCATGCTGATACTCTTTGATTTCATTACCTGCACAAATGATAGTTGAGTTGGCAGCCTCTTTCCTTTTCAGTTCTGTGCAGTGGTTGGTTGCAATATAGAGGTGTTAACCTGCTGTGAATCAGTTTTCTCCTGTCTAAGTATGCTTGAATGTGTCTTAAACCCCTCTAAAATTACATCTAAACAGCTTGATTTCTACAGAGGTTTTTGCAAATTCCATTGACTTTAATGGGAAGGACTTAAGGATATTCTTAAAAGTTGGAGTGAAATGAGACAAAAATGCTGAAATCTGATTGGGTCGTTCCTGTTGCGGTCTGAAAGAAGTCTGTCCTGTCTCCATGTTGCAAACAAAATCTTGTCGATCAAAGAAGGGGGAAAATGTTGGTGTCATCAGGGTTTAAAAATATTTAGTTGTCCATTGATAAGTGGTGGCTGCCCTGACGTGAAGGAAAGCTGGGTCAGCCCTGGTTAGTGCTTGAATGGGATGCCACCAAGTCTAGGGGGGCTATGCAGAGAAGACTTGTTCACCGTTTGGGGACGTGGGGGGTATTTTTTTGTCTTAGTTTTAAAATCCTCAGATTTTTTTTTTAAAATGAAACAGTCCAAACCCCCATACTGGTATGGGGTTTCCCCTGCCCCCCCCAGATTTTTCAATTTTGGGGGGGTTATTAGACTTGATCCTGAAAAATTTCAAACCTCCAAAGCCCACATGGGACTCGGAGGTGGCAGGTGGTGCAGAGCTTAACACTGGGGTGGAGACTAGTGTTAAGCTCTGCATTGCTTGCTGCCTCTGAGACTCACATGGACTTTGGAGGTGGTGGGTCAGAACCAAATGCTGGGTGTTCCAAGCCCAGCATTCAACTGTCTGCCACCTCTGAGAAGAAGAAGAAGAGTTTGGATTTATACCCCCCCCCCCCTTTCTCTCCTGTAAGGAGACTCAAAGGGGCTTACAAACTCCTTTCCCTTCCCCCCTCACAACAAACACCCTGTGAGGTAGGTGGGGCTGAGAAATTTCTGGAGAGCTGTGACTAGCCCAAGCTGGCGTATGTTGGAGTGCACAAGCTAATCTGAATTCCCCTGATAAGCCTCCACAGCTCAAGCGGCAGAGCGGGGAATCAAACTCGGTTCCTCCAGATTAGAGTGCACCTGCTCTTAACCACTATGCCACTGCTGCTCCTGAGCCCATGTGGACTTCAGCAGCCAGCAGGTAAGTGAGGGGGAGAGGGAGGAGGGAGAGGGGTTCCCCCATCTTTTAAAAATGACAGTGGGACCAATTCAGCATTTTTCAGGAGCTGCTTTTTGGCTCCCTTGTATTGTTGCCATTGTGTGGCAAGTGGGGGTCATCTTCAGTGGCAGAGGGCCAAGGGGGCGGGGGGGTGCATCGCGGACTGGGTGCACGCCTGGGGGGGGGGGCAAAATTGCCCCCTGGCCCCTCCCCCATGACCCCCCCGTGCCCCCCCCCCGCAGCATACACACACACCCCAACCCCCTTCCCACACTTACCTACGTTCCTTTTCTTTTTGTAGTACTTTTTGAGACTGAAAAAAGCAACCTAGGGGAAAAAATGCCTGAGGAACTACAGTTCACAGGAGACCTTGGGGCTCACAAGGTCTGTGAAGTATAGTTCGTCAGGCAGCTTTCTCCTTGAACTGTAAATAGGCTGTGATTTTCAGCCTCAAAAAGTTAGCCCCTCCCTCCCTAATTGGCTGCCTGTCTTCTCTGTTTGGCCTTCTCAAGTTTCTTTCATCCAGTCATTTTGTATTACTTAATGAACAAGCTGGATATAGTCCAAACATCCAAGCTAGATTCTTTCCCAAACTCCTAATCACTTCTGGTTTTTAAAATTCTGTTAGCTTTAATTTGACTGACCGAACTACAGGATCTTGGGTGCCGGTCCCACTGACCCCTGCCCCCCCGTCTCCAGAACTGATGTGTTAGATGGGATGAACAAATTCATATTCTAATCTCATTGACCAGTAGTGCTTAGCTGGTTGAATTGCTAGGCAGTAGAGTGGTTTTTCTTCACCTGGGAACCAGGGGCTCTACAGTACAGCTTCCAAACAAACTTTTCTTTGTGAGTTTTGACACATCCAGTATCAAGCCTTTCGGCGCTGGTTGTCCATTGTAATTAAGTAATTTTGAACGCGTTTAACTGCAGCTGGTAAAATAAGCACCAACTGTGTCTCTCTTTCCATCTGCCCTTCCTCCGCTTGCTACAAAGACGGTTGCCTCCCCATAATCGTTTTAAGATGCGTTCGCTTAAAGCCTTGTCGGCTGGCAAATATAAACTGCTGCAAATTATTGCACAGACCCATGCAGACACGGTTAATCTCTGATCACAAAAGCCAATTTCCACTTGTGCAGAATTGAGAAGTTTCCGATTGCAAATGCCTGTGATGGATCTGTGCACTCTTCCCGCAGTGAAGCAACAGTGAAGAGTGGCTTGGAACCGAAATGTGCAGCAGAGGGCAGCAGCACACTTTCGTTGACCTTAATATTGGTTAATATTGGAAAGCAGCCATAAAGGATGACTATTTTTTCAGGGTCGGAACAGAAACGTTTGTTATGTCAATAAAACAAGTTAAATTAAAAGACCCCCCCTCCCTGATTGTCTCTAATTAAATGCCTGCAATATAAAATATTGTTTATAAATAATTGTAATAAATACTTGGCTATATTGCACCAAAACCTTCATTACTGCCATGTAGTAAAACCCTGAATACTTTTTTCCTGCATACTATTAAAACCCCTGTTGATAAATACAACCCTGAACTTTGAAAGCAGGGCACCTACTAAGTAGAATTAGCTCTTCTTTGATTCACAGTGGCCCCCCCCCCCCCCCGCCACCGCCGCCGCCCCCGCAAGTATGGCATGTCATGTTGTTTGACTTCATACTTTTGCAACTTGGTATTTCCACCATTCTCTTTCTGGTTTCACGTCTGTAGTTGTGGATGAATGAACTAGCCTGTACACATTTCCAGCAGTACTTTAGACAACTGGGAACACAGTGCAGAATTAGGGCTTCAATCCAGCTAGCTTTTTTGTGTGTGCTCAATCTTAACAATTCTCTATTTTACCCCCCACCCCATGTGGCTTTTGACCATACAGGTCCTATGATCCTATCATAGTCATTGTTAGTGGTAGTCGTTAAAGGGAATTTTTCTAGCATTTTAGTGGTAGTCATTGTTAGTTGTTAGCATTCTAGCATTTTTAGCGGTAGTCATTGAAGAGAATTTTCATAGCACTAAAGCTAGTTGGATATATCTAACGCCATGGCTGGCTGTATCCTCATAATATTAGATGCCATGACAGCGTGCTCTTGATTATACTCTATTAACTTGCTAAAACATTTGTCTGGTGAGGGGAAATTGGGCTACAATGCAATATTTAGCTTATCTTTATTACAGTATCATACAGCAGTTTTATCCTGACTGAGATATGACTCAAAGCAAAATCTGTTGTGTTGTTGATTGAATGCAGTTCTTCACCCTCTTCCTCTTTAGTATATTCCCTGAATTCCAGTGTGTGCCCCTGTTCAATCTGTTTCAATGTTCTTCTTCAGCTGAAGAAAACTATTAGGAAGTAGTCATTTTAAAAAATTGAGTCCAGTGACACCTATAAGACCATCAAAGTTTAATTCTTGGTACAAGTTTTCGTGTACTCCAGTCTTTTTTTCAGCTGCTTCAGACCAACACGGCTACCCGCCTGAATGAGGAGGTAATCATGTTGACCACTAGAGGGAGCAGTTGCAATGCATAATTTCAGAATTTACTTTATCACTTTTAGGTTTTTCTTTTATTCCTTTAGGAACATGCCGATATAACAAAAAGTGATTTCCCCCTTTCTCTTTCAGGTTCAGTTGTTCCATTCACTCTGGCACTAGTTCATCATCATGCCTCATAGAGGTTACTGGGGCATGGTTGCATATACACAGACATACATCAATCCCCAAAGCAAAAGGATGCAGATATAAACAGGGTTTTAAGATATTCAAAGGGCATTATGTACCAGTATTGTGTGATGAGGCTAATAAAAAGGACTCTGTGGAAAACCCCCTGCTGAGTGATGAAGTTAAACTTACATTTTTTAGTCTCTGCATCTTGATAATTTTGGCAAGTAAGCCATTTGAAGACTTGAAATGGGGGATTTTTAACTCTTCGGGGTGAAAAACTGTTCAAGGTTTTTATTCTGGCTTCTAGCGCAGTGGCACTACAAATGCATCTGTCAGCTTTTTGACATAACGGTAAAGCAACTGCCTGTTAGAACTTTTTTCCCCCCAAAGATCCTTCATCAGCATTCTGAATGACACTTCTAGCATTTCCCTACTGGTGTCTTGAATTTCAGGATTTAAGTTGGAAGGGCAGCCTGTTCTTTGTTGGAGGAACCATTCTGTGAAGCCATGGGTGTGAACTGTGTTTCAGCCAAGTGTCCCGACTGTAACTTTGCCAAGGACACAGTGGCCTCTAATGGATCACTCCCTGACAATTGGAGACTTTTCTGCCTCCTGGTAAATCTGGATTAACCGATTGTCAGAAAAGATCAGGAAACAGAGGTAAAAAAGATGCCTTGCAGTCGAGCAGCTTGGCGAAGGTGTGTGCAGAATTTTAAATACATAAACAGCATCAGTTTCCAATTGGTATTTTACATTTGGGATTGTGTCCATGATATGGGCATGCTTAGAGGTGATTTGAGCCATTTCATTGTTGCTTTCAGCTTGGTTGTGGGATAGAGAAACATTTTCAGACATGGCACCCTCCCACTGGTTTTGCTTTCCAAAGGAGATATGAAGAGCTCACAACCTTTGACCCAGTTTTTTTGCAAGATCACTTTATTCCAGCAAACCTTTAACTGAATCGGGTAGGTCTCCAGCTTCTGTATTGGCCTGTTAGGTGGCTGCTGTTCCTTAAAGATAGCATCGGATTTTATTGATTGATTCATTTCCTTCATTTGTACCCCACCTTTCTACCGAATGGGGACCCAAAGAAGTGTACATGTTTTCTTCTCCTCTGTTTTATCCTCACAAAAACCCTGTAAGGTAGGTTAGGCTGAGAGTGAGCGACTTACCCAAGATCACCCAGCATGCTTCATGGCAGAGCCAGAATTTGAACCTGGGTATTACAGACCCTAATTAGGCACGACCACTGTTCTGCACTGGGCCCCCGGTGTAGAATTTTGTATTCTATTTAAGCTGTGATTTTGTTCATTGTTGACATTTATGGTTGAATTCAATGGGGGATAGGGGCATCCCATTGGGGGTCCATAACTTGGGTCCCCCTAAACCAAACTGCACCAAACTTGGGGAACATCATCAGGACAGTATTCAGAAGATACCCTGAAATTTTTATGCCGATACATTTAAAAATGCGCCCCCTGCAGGCCAAAATGTAAAAAACAGCATTTGTTTCCCCACTCCTATGCATGATGCCTGCTGGGTGACTTTGGGATAGTCCCGGTTCTTTTGGAACTCTCTCAGCCCCATGTGTGTCTGTCGTGGGGAGAGGAAGGGAAAGGTGTTTGTAAGCCCCTTTGAGTCTCCTTACAAGAGAGAAATGGGGACATAAATCCAAACTCTTCTGTTTTGTTTCTGCCCAGGAATGAATGCTACATTTGATTGTTCAGTCACAGCTGATAAAGGTACTCCTGGCCATAACTTCCACTTGCTTATCCCGTAATATGCTTAGGCCCAAGAGCACTCCTAGGCTATGGACCTGTTCCTTCAAGAGGAATTCAATTCCATCCAGAACAGGCGGCATCTTAAATCATGAGTGAGACCTTCCTCTACCGTTAGCACTTAGGTCTTGTTGCGATCAGCCAGAGCTGTCGTCCACTCCAAAACTGTATCTGGGTACAGATTCAGGGTTTCTACAGCCTCCCTGGGATCAGCTGGAAGCACAAGGTAGAGCTGAGTGTTGTCTGCATAGTGGTAATGAGCAAATCTGTGGATGACTCCACCCAGTGTTGCATGCAGATGGTAAAGAGCATAGGGGGCAAAATGCAACCTTGTGGGGTCACACAGGATAAAAAAAGGGGCTGAGCTGCAGCCCTGCAACACTACCTTTAGAAACCTACCTTCCAGGTAGGACTGGAACCACCGCAGGATGATACCTCCCAATCCCAACCCAGAAAGTCAATCCAGAAGGATACCACGATGGATGGCATTGAAAATTCCTGAGATCTTACGAGAGCAGTTTACACCTGAAATAGTATAGTTCTTTTTGTGGGACTTGATGATTCGGAGACCTTACTTGATAGAGCACACTTTTATTTATAGAGTCTAAAATGGGAATGTTTACCTTTGGGTTGGATATGACAAGGTTTTCGGTTGGTGAAATATGGAGAACCAAAAGGCTATGTGGGAGATTGTAGGGCCGGCATGGGCAAAAGGCAAATGAGGTAGGAGTTGTAATAAGGAGGGGAATAGGGTGAGATTTTTATTTATTTATTTATTTATTTATTTATTTATACATACATACATACATACATACATACATACATACATACATACATACATACATACATACATACCCTGGTCTACCCCCAAAGTGTTCAGGGCAGCGTACAGTGGCATTAAGCCTGAAATAATACATAAAAATACAGGAGCAGCAGTGGCGTAGTGGCTAAGAGCAGGTGCACTCTGATCTGGAGGAACCGGGTTTGATTCCCAGCTCTGCCGCTTGAGTTGTGGAGGCTTATCTGGGGAATCCCACACATGCTTATCTGGGGAATCCCACACACGCCAGCTGGGTGACCTTGGGCTAGTCACAGCTTCTCGGAGCTCTCTCAGCCCCACCTACCTCACAGGGTGTTTGTTGTGAGGGGGGAAGGGCAAGGAGATTGTAAGCCCCTTTGAGTCTCCTGCAGGAGAGAAAGGGGGGATATAAATCCAAACTCTTCTTCTTCTTCTTATATTCCGCTCTGCCCCAGCCAAAGGCTGGGATCACGGAGGCTTACACTTAATCAACATATAACATATACAATCAATACACAATTCAATATTCAATACAATCTATAAATAATACAGTTTATAAATAGTACAATAAGCAATGTAAATAATTTAAATCAGAACAATAAATAGTTAACATTTACAAAATATTCAAACTTAAGCACCTTCCCCTTTTCCATTTCAATCTGCAACAGTGGATAAATTTACCCAAACAAATCTATAAATAAACAGGAAATAATAAGAGTTCCCACTAAAACCTACTAGACCTGCTCACCCACCCACCCACCTTAGTGACTTTTCAAATGTAGTATGATTTTAGTGTATTTTATTTAGTGTATTTAGTGTAGTGTACTAGATTGAGTTAAAAAGCTAGCAGGATCCGACCTCTTATTTACAGAGTTACAGAGATAAAGAGAAAGTGCTTATTGATCTTTCATAAAATCTTTGATTTAAAACTGTTTGATACTGCTGAAGTTGGTTGTCAATTACAATAATATTGATGTCAGTTTAAATATAATGCATACAAACCACCAAAACCTTTAAAAATTGGGCAGATTAGAAAACACCAGTGGAGCAACTAGCATAATCAACTCAAAAGACAGCAATTGACTAAAGACTAAAAAGAACAACCAAAGTTTAAAATATAACCCAAGATTTAAAAAAAAGTAGAGAACCAGAACCGCGCATGCAAAACTCCACAATTATCACAAGACTTTTTTCTTTTGCAAGCAGGAGTGACAGCTAAATCAATAGCCCCAAATCATTCTGAGCCTGTTCTCACAACTTGCGCTTTTCTTCACTTTGTTATTGATTCTTTGTTTACATGGCTATCCTTGAAAGCATCAAGGGGCTGCTGACTGAATAACTTTTTAATTTTTTTTAACTACAGCCTGTAAATTGAAAAGCATCGTGTAGTGGTTAAGAGCAGTGGACTCTAATCTGAAGAACCGGGTTTGATTCCCTGCGCCTTCATATGAGCGCCAGAATTCTATCTGGGTGAACTGGATTTGTTTTCCCTGCCCATCCACATGAAGCTTCCTAGGTGATCTTGGGCCAGTCACAGTAATAGCAAGTCTATAGATAAAAATTTATAAAAGATTTCCCAATCTTTTATTGGGGAGCAGCAGTGGCGTTGTGGTTAAGAGTAGGTGTACTCTAATCTGGAGGAACCGGGTTTGATTCCCCACTCTGCCGCTTGAGCTGTGGAGGCTTATCTGGGGAATTCAGATTAGCCTGTGCACTCCCACACACCCCAGCTGGGTGACCTTGGGTTAGTCATAGCTCTACAGAGCTCTCTCAGCCTCACTCACCTCACAGGGTGTTTGTTGTGTGGGAGGAAGGGAAAGGAGTTTGTAAGCCCCTTCGAGTCTCCTTGCAGGAGAGAAAGGGGGATATAAATCCAACTCTTCTTCTTCTTCTTCTTCTTCTTCTTCTTCTTCTTCTTCTTCTTCTTCTTCTTCTTCTTCTTCTTCTTCTTCTTCTTCTTCTTCTTCTTCTTCTTCCTCTTCCTCTTCCTCTTCCTCTTCCTCTTCCTCTTCTTCTAGAAATATGTCCATGTGCAGTTGTTGCCCATATTCCATATGTTCAAATGTTGACAAAGTTGGGAGACCCTCAGTCCAAGGGATTACTGGAGGTGAGCATTTATCTACCCAGTCTTGTATTACAAATATTTTAGCAACGGTAAGGGGCACAGAGGGTCCATTTTCATTGACTATGAGTTAGTCTCCAAGAGACAGGCAAATAATTTAAAAGTTAATAGATATCCTCAAAGATCAATCACTATTCTAATTCAGAATTGATGTGCGTAATTACTTCCTCCCAAACTGACCAAATAACTGGATAGGCCCAAAACATAGGTTTAAGAAATGCATCTGGTAAGTTATAGCGCCAGCGATGAGACACTTTGTTTAGTCCTTCATTAAAAGGTGTCATAGTGTTCAGGATATCCTAAACAAGCAAGCACTTTATTAATTTTCCTTATAAATATTTTACCCTGCCTACCAGCAACTCTAGGGGACTTGCACAGGCTAAAACAATTAAAAACCACAATAAAATATCATAGATAAAATATAACAATTAAAACAGTAATTAAAATAGCATTAAAAGAACTCCAACCCCCATCCCCCAGACCAGCCTCCGTAGAAGGGGTTCACAGAGAGGCTAGCCAAATGCCTGGGTGAAGAGGAAGATCTTTGTCATGTGCTTAAACCCATAAAGAGTGAATTTCCAAGGAGACTATTCCAGAGCCTGGGGGAGAGGGGAGGTACCACCAGGAATGCCTCCCTCTGTGACCTCAGTGCCCAGGCAGGTACATACAGGTGCAGGCACCCCTACAGGTCGGCAGGGCCCAAGCTGTTCAGGGCTTTGTATGTCAACATCAACACCTTGGATTGGGCCCTGGAGTGAACTACCAGCCGGTACAATTCCCTAAGAACTGGCATGATGTGCATCTAACCAGATATGCCAGCTAACAACCTAGCTCAGGGGTAGGGAACCTGCGGCTCTCCAGATGTTCAGGAACTACAATTCCCATCAGCCTCTGTCAGCATGGCCAATTGGCCATGCTGGTAGGGGCTGATGGGAATTGTAGTTCCTGAACATCTGGAGAGCCGCAGGTTCCCTACCCCTGACCTAGCTGCTGCATGCTACATCAGCTTCTGGTCCGTCTTTAAAGGCAGCCCCACAAAGAGCACAATACAGTAGTCTAGACGAGAGGTTACCAGAGCATGTAACACTGTGGCCAGGTCCCCTTAGTCCAAAAGTAGGTGGAGCTGATGAACCAGATGGAACTGCTGAAAAGCTCTTGTGGCCACTTCTGTCACCTGAAGCTCAAAGGACAGCAAAGAATCCAGGAGCACCCCCAGATCTCACTCCCGGTCCTTCTGGGGCAGTACAACCTCATCCAGAACCAAATGCCCCATGATCTTGTGGACTTGGGCACAATAGGGCTATCCACCTCCTTGTTCCATTTAGTTCTGAAACTTTGTGTATTAATCAACATGAAATATTTATAAACAAATATTGTAGGTTTCTAGGAAGTTGTGGGTTTTCCAGGTTGTAGATTTCGTCTGATGCATTGATCCAATGAGAGTTTCCAAGAGTAAGGGAGATTCAGACACTCGTAATGCTTCAGGGCCCTATTTAGAACCAACAGATGCTGCAGTTTTAAATATTGTCATTCAACAGGTTGACTATTAACATCTGGATCTCAACTGAGATTTTAAAAAAATGTTCTGCCATAGTTTGTTAATTGGTCAAAGAAAAAAAAAAGACAAACCCTACCTATCCAAGACTTTCATTAAAAAAAAATTCTTCCCAGTTTTTAAATGTGGTTTGGTCCATAGTGCTAACTTGACTTGTGAAAATGGATGAAATTGATATTGATGTGGCATTGCATATCACAGTTCTCCAACTGCACAAATTCCAAGGGGAACAAAATCCCTTTTAGCATGAATAGACCCTGATGCGTTCTGAATGACTTATGACCAAGACTGGGTTTAACGGTATCTGTTTCAGGATTTTAGATTCATTTCCCTAAAACTGATGTTGTCAAGTGCAGTAAAATAATTGGCTCTCCCCAGCCTTTACTTCCCTTTTTTGTAGTTAGGAATAAGCATCCTTGTTTGATGTAATCAATAAAAATCAAAATAGCTTCTAAAACATTTTTACTCCCTCCCTATAATTGCCTTAATTAAGTTGGATGATATATATATATTTTATAAAGCTCCCTTATGGTAATTAAATGTACTAGTTATAACCGAACAATAAATATTTGATGAGCCCCTTGTAGCACAACAGTGGCTATAATTCTGTGTACATTGTTAAATTGAATTGCTGTCATTTCAATCTGAAGGAGCTGTTTTGTATAATTCAAAACTGGTTTTCATTCCTAGATTATCATCAAAGTGTATTTCAAGTCTTTATATATTTAAAAAATCTTCTTCATGATTTGTATCATAGTTATATGTAGCACTGTATGCACTTCAATAGGAATGAATGATTCTGTAATGTCTACTTGTCCATGTACCCAAGAGTTTGATTTTGATGCCCAGGAATTCTGAAACCTTTTTTCCATCCAGGGCCTTTTATCAAAGCAGAGTATCTTGCAGATTTCATTCTAGTATACAGATATTTGTAAGTTGGCTACAAATTTCACCAAAGCAAATATCCAGAACAGTGTTGAGTTCAGCTGGAATCTAAAATTGAGTTTCTGGCACATTTAAAGTTTGATCTAACATGGACCAATCCCGCGGGTGTGGGGGAGGCGAATCGCCACTTGGATGTGCTGTGGCATTTTGCTGGCATGTCTGTCCCCTCCACCAATATAAGGGATGCTGGTGTCCAGGCATCCCACAGCTCCGCGGTGGTGAAACCTGGAAGTGTGCACTACCATGGAGCTATGCTGCATCCAAATGGATGCTTGTGTGGCGTGCGGGGTGTGGGGGACGGGACATTCCTGGGGAGTAGAGCTGACTGTAGTCAGCTTCTATCTGGACTTTAAGTCAAGGACATTAGGGCCTTGGACATATGCCACCCTTTCGGAAGGCATAATTCCATTTAGCCCTCTGGAAGTCTTTCAGGCACCTGGGGGGTTGTTGTTTTTGTTGCCTCTCCATGCTACCTGAAATCCCTCTGAGGACAGCATGGCAGTGTGACAACGTCTTTGTTCCTGGCCGCGGGGGGGCTTGTGGATTGAGCTGTTAGGCAGCCCCAGGTGATTGGCAGATAGACTCTCTTTTATTTTTCCTCAGGACTGATGGCATTTAATCTATTAATTAAGCCTGTTTATATAGCTAACTTGTATCTATGATGAGTTGGTACCCTGGCTTAGCTTGGATGACTGCCAGGTGGTTAGATGTTCTCCACGCTTTGAATGTGGTTGTATTGCGGGGGGCAGGGGTTATATCTAGAACATAGGTGTCAAACTCACGCCCCTCCAGATGTTATGGACTACAGTTCCCATCATCCCCTGCCATCATGATGCTGGCAGGGGACGATGGGAACTGTAGTCCATAACATCTGGAGGGGTGCAAGTTTGACACCTGTGATCTAGAATGATTTTTTTTTTGCCATCTGTTGTAGTAGCAGCAGGAGTCAGCATACCACAGTAAGCAAATTGAAGATTACAAATGACATCAAATGCTTTCCCTTCATTTAACTAAGCCGGGTGACTTAGTTTGATACCAGTGTCAGCCTGCTGGGAGAGGAGTTGCATGAAGTCTTGCCATTTGGAGATGCCAGAACATTCTAGTTGGCAGATTAAAGCATACGTCTCTTCTGTAGTGCATAGTGCTGGCATCCACAACCGGAGATGGGGCTGCTACCACACCGCCCTGATGCCTCCAAAGGACTTTCAGGTAGCTCAGGGAGGCCAATTTTTTTTTAAAAAATCAACAAACCTCCCCATGGAACTGAATGGACTTATGCCTAAAGTTGGCTCCACCCCCAGGAATGTCCTGTCCCCCCCTCCCCACACTGGGGTCCAATAGGATGCCAACACAGCCTGGAACAGTCTGCGTCCCTTCCAGGTCGGGTGCTGCTGAGGTCTGCGATACCTGCACCCCTTCCAGCTTGCCCGCCCCACTAGCATATTTGCCAAATATGCTGGTGGGTTGGGCAAACGCACCAGCGCACGCTCATGCCAATTCCATTTAACCTTCCCCTTCCCCTCCCCTGTGAACCTTCTTTAGCTGAGGACCTACACAGAAAACTGCTATTTGGTCATACCTATCAATTTACTGTGGTCAAATCAAGACTTGGCAGCGCCATCTGTTTGAAGAAGAAGAAGAGTTTGGATTTATATCCCCCCTTTCTCTCCTGTAGGAGACTCAAAGGGGCTTACAGACTCCTTTCCCTTCCCCCCTCACAACAAACACGCTATAAGGTGGGTGGAGCTGAGAGAGCGCCATAGATCTGTGACTAGCCCAAGGTCACCCAGCTGGCATGTGTTGGAGTGTACAAACTAATCTGTATTCCCCAGATAAGCCTCCACAGCTCAGGCGGCAGAGCAGAAAATCTAACCCGGTTCCTGCAGATTAAAGTACACCTTCACATTGTTTATGCTCCTTTAATTGATTAGTTGAAGATTGTATTGAGAGAGTGTGGTGCAGGCAGTTTACATTTCCTCAAAATGGGCACATTGCTGTGAGGAATATTACGTAAAGCAGGTGAATGGTTCAATGCCCTTAATACCATAGATGCACTTGTACTAATGTAATTCTCCAACCTACTCTTCATGTTGTCGACTCTAAGCAAATCCAAGGATGAACATTTATGTATTTACTTAGGGAATTTGTGCAGTCTTCCCAGGAACCTTCTTGAGGTGGTCCACAAGTAAAAACAGTACCATAAAAACAACATAAATGAACAATATTTGACAATAATAACTAACCCTACATCACTTAGCAATTAAGCTACGGGCATAAAAACAATGTAAAGCAAACCATTGAGCAATCAAAAAAGATTGCTAAAACGTGTCAGACTTGAAGTAATCTCAAGGTGGCAGTATAATAGCATGCAAAGCTTTGTTGTAGTGAACTGGCATTGGGAGGCATTTCAAGACAACCAAGCAAAAAGACATTTGTATGCTGTTGTTATTGGTCATTTGCTCTCTCTGTTATCTGGGCATCCGATGCAGGGGTTGATTTCTGAGGAACGCAGGAGCTCGCACACTGTTGCACGTCATTGAATTGGCTCTTAGGATTTTAACATTTGGACCTACACAGCTGTAAACAATTGTTTGCAGGTCTTTGCATATTCATCTGCACTCATTCTGGCCACTCTGAATTATTGTCTTCTCATTATATTTATTACCTGAATTAATCCCCCGTTGAAGTTTTCAAAATGGCCTTTGGCAAACAGGCCTGGCATCTTCTGACACAAATAGCTTCTGTGCTGACCAGAAAACAAAGACCTCATCGTATATCCAGTCACAATGGAAATGGTGTGTGTGTGTCCCAGTAATTTGCTTTTTGCCATTTTCTGTAATTGTGGTCTCTTTTTTTACCCTCTAATTTGTCCTGCATTCTCTCTTCCTAGCTGACATTCATATTGTCTCCCTCCACAGCTGCGGCAGTGTTGGCAGTAGCTTGTTAATTTTTCTCCCTTTCCTGCGAACAGCTTTCTGCCGCAGATTACAATGTGCTGAACTGCTTTTATCCTAGGTACAGTTGAAATGTCAGCCATTCAGAATCTTTTTTTTAATCACCTGTACGCTCTTGTGATTCATGTGAATTGTGCCTTCTAATGTGTGTTAATTTGTCTTTGTAAGACCGAAGGTTCTCTTTGTTACCGACGTGAGTTAAAAGTTACAAATAAGTTTGCCATTCATGTTGGGAACAGTCTTTGTTACTGGCGGATAATAGAACCCAAATTAGAAACTCTTCCCCCCGCCCTCCTCCTCTTGCCAAAGTGATGGTCCTTCTAGCATATGGGATGTTACAAGATGTACTATGTCTGATTTCCTAAAACAGAACACATTCCAGGATGGCAGCTTTTTAGGGATAGTCCTAGGGCAGTGATGACAAACCTTTTCAAGACCGAGTTCCCAAATTGCAACCCGAAACCCACTTATTTATTGCAAAGTGCCAACTTCAATTTAACCTGAATACTGAGGTTTTAGTTTAGAAAGAACGGTTGGCTCTGAGGCGCACGTTACTTGGGAGTAAGCTTGGTGAAACAACCATGCAACGCTTCGAACGGAAGAATCACGACCCTAGGAGGTCAGAAGCAAGCCCCATTGCCAGCAACCAAGCTTACTCCCAGGTAAAGGATTGTGCGTTAGTTCTTCCCATAAAAATCATTGGGGTTAACAGTGCTATGGCAGCAGCCACCCAGAGCACAGGCACCAGGCCCGCCAGCCGAGTCCTCCCTGCTCACTGCAGTGCACGCACATCGTGCCCAGCGGCCCAGGCCAGCCTAGGTGTGTTTGGGGTGTGTGTGTGATTTTTTGCCCCTCCACGATGAACTCTGTGTGCGCGTGCCCACAGAGAGGGCTCTGAGTGCCACCTCTGGCACGCGTGCCTTAAGTTCGCCACCACTGTCCTAGGGTATGTGATTGGATTCTTGCACTTCCTAGGGCATCAAGCATCAATGCTCTTGTTGAAATGGATCTGTTGCATCGTCCATTTTCTGAAGCTGATGGTAGCCCGTGGCACTTTCTGCTTGGTCCTGTGACAGCTATTACAGCTTTTGTTTAGCTCCAGGGACCAGAAGAGTGGAAAGAACAGGACAGTCACAGAGCTACCATGGTATGTTACCTCATGGATAGTACTTGGAGAAAGAAAAATGGTATCTGTACTAGAGGTGGCATGAGGAGGAAAGTTCATTGAAGGGCATGCCTGAGAGGTACCCATGTCCGTTGTGGTCCTCCTTTTCTTTCTTAAGATACAGCAGTCACTTGTTGCCTGTAGATTCTTTTGTTTGTCTTGGGCTAACTCTCAAGGTAGGAGAAAACATCACACTACATCTTGTCTGGCCTCCAGAAAGACTGTAATGGGACCTTTCCATGTATTCTTTTTTTTTCTCAGCGTTTTGATTCCATTTTGCTATTCCACAGTTTCAAACATGGATCTTCTTCCTGTTACTCTGGTAGCATAGCCTGGCCTGACAGTGTGGGCATCATGGCCTTATGGTGCTGGCAGCGTATTAGTCTTAAGAGCCGTTCAGAATGTTTGTGCTTGTGACTTACAATTAGTTCTGATGCAGTGTTTTTGAGGTCTATTCTAGAAACATGAAACACTTCTGCAGTGATCTCAGATCAACCTCTCAAGAATAGTGGAACCGTTCAGGTTTCCCAATTAAAAGGAAGGAGAGGGGAAAAATACTTCATCGCTGCAATGGAGAAGGGAAGTTAGCTGTCATTTCAAGCAGCAGTAGGTCAAGCAAGATTATTCTTATGGGAACAGAAGTGGGTTATGCTGAACACCTTTGGGTCCTATGAATAGTTCTTAAGTGCCAGTAAACCATGATAAACTTTAATACAAACATGGGATGCTTTAATAAAGGTGGTATACTTGAGACCTTTTACTAAAGAGCGGCAAAAGTGATTTTTAATGATCACAGAAGCTGAAGAACTCAACGTGTGAAACTTTGGAAGAGGATGGCTAGGTAGGCATATCTGTCATCGCAGCTTCAAAAATATCTGACTCATCTGTATGTACAAAGAGAGTATGTACAGTGACTCTTCCAAGTAGTTTTTTTTCCCCTAGAAGTGCCTTTGGCCTCTTTTTGATCGTGTTTGGATTTTAAGCTCTTCATAGGAATTGTACAAAATCTCGAGGCTTTTCTCTGTTAGAAAATTCTTGTTTCTCTGCACTTGTGACAAACCATAGTGCCTCCCCCTCCCTGACTGCACTAATAAAATTCAACAGAACTATTAGTGTTGCCTGAGTGGCCTCAGACCAGGGTTTCCCCTGCATACCCAGTGGAGAGTTGGCCACCTCTTACACTTGACTTATGTTTCCCCCAACTAGGCTCCCTCCAGCCTACTCTCAGACCTCAGTGCCTTCCCATGATATTGATGTCTTGACTACGCTACCACACCAGCTCTCTTGAAGTCTAGCTTTCTCTTGGTCTAGGGCTCTATTCACAGAAGTGAGCTTACTTTGTACCTCAGAAAGTACACAGACCCCATCAACACCGTCAGTCCCCTGTTCTGAGTTCCCTGCTGTCAGGCCCTCTCCATCCTTCTGTTAGGGTTTTGGCTACCAATGCTGCCCAGCCACTTCCTCCACCACTGAACTATCGTGCCTGATTCTGTAGTCATAGGTGTCAAACCCGCGGCCCTCCAGATGTTATGGACTACAGTTCCCATCATCCCCTGCCATCATGATGCTGGCAGGGGACGATGGGAACTGTAGTCCATAACATCTGGAGGGCCGCGAGTTTGACACCTGTGCTGTAGATGTTCTTGGCTGTTGTGCCTTCCTCACTGTCTGCTGCCCAAGCGTCCAGCTCCTCCTTCACTGCTTCACAGACAGCTAGCTGGCCCTTGTGCTGCTGCCCCTATTGTTGGCCCCCTGCAGCTGCTTGCTCCTTGACTTCTACTGTCTCTTCCCCACTACCCATCCCTCCTTCAAACCCTCCAGTGGCTGTTCCAGCTCTGTCCTCCTGCTAGCGGTGACAATTGGCCCCTGGTCTAGGTTTGTTTACTTCTACCTGTGCCACGAGGAGCTCCCAGCTGCTGGCTGGGGCTTATGGGGCTGGTCCACTGACTGCAATTACCGTTAAAATGTATGCCCATTTTTTCATCAGTTGCACATAAATGCTAAGGGGGGGGGGGGGGACAAATCACGAACACCAACAATGAAAATACGTGCAGTTATAAGGTACAATGAAAATATATGACACAAAAAGAATATATCCCGAGAGCCAGCGTGGTGTAGTAATTAAGAGCTGGAGAACCAGGTTTGATTCCCCACTCCTTCACCAGAGTGGCAGAGGCTTATCTGGTGAACCAGATGTGTTTCTGCACTCCTACATTCCTGCTGGGTGACCTTGGGCTAGTCACAGTTCTTCAGAACTCTCTCAGCCCCACCTACCTCACAAGGTGTCTGTTGTGGATAGAGGAAGTGAAAGGAGCTTGTAAGCCGCCTTGAGTCTCCTTACAAGAGAGAAAGGTGGGGTATAATTCCAAAATCATCATCTTCTTTTTCTTCTTCTAGTTCTTAACAAAGTGTAGACTTTAGTTGGTTAGAAACAAGAGAGCAAACCAGTTACCTCTGTGGCTAATGAAGGTAGCATTAAAAGTATTCTTTGGTAGGTTATGGGTTCTTAGCACCCATCTGGATCCGTAGCACTTGGGGAAAATGTCTGGGTTATTTTTGGTAATTTGGACTAATGAAAGACCTGCTATGTCTAAATGTTAATCAGTACTCTTCCTGATGTGATTTTTGATCATGGTTTGCCAAGAAACTTCAAATGCAATCTTGTATTGGGCTTGGCTTGAGCAAGCTGAGAGCTGAACTAGGTGTTCTGGTAATGAGGGGTCTGGCCCCATTGATGCCAATACCATTTTAGAGAAGAATGTGGCCATTCACAAATTCCACAGGGCCCGATTCTGATTGGGACTGTGGAGCAGCAAGATTAGATTATCTTGTCACCCCGCATGTGCCTTTTCGAATACTGAAACAGTTGTTGCCGGGGGGGGAGGGGGGGGGTGTCCGGTTTCACCACTTGAACAGGTACACAGAGGGAAAACAAGATTGCCTAAATCCCACTGCTGTGCACATTGTGGCATTTTTAAATGGTCAAATTCTTCTGCGAAATGACCTTGGGAGCCATGGGTTAGACCACTACAACATCTAGTTTGCCTCTCAGTCATTATCCAGAAAAGACCAACACGGTGCTGAAAGGGGCCCCAGCCATCAGAAGAGAGCACCCGGAACTCCATGTATTCACCATCACCAGCGTGTTTTTCAGATGCCTTTTTAGCATGAATGAATCTGTTTAAACCCCGCTTGTCATGTGCCGCTGTTTATAAAGTTACAAATTCAACTGAAAAGGTCAACGTAGTGTAGAATAAGCTTTTATTATAGGCTTGTGGTTTTCATTTTCTCATGTTCCATCTTCATTATCCGTTCAAGTCATGGATACTTGGATGGAAATTTGGAGGGGAGCAAAGGATCCATTTTGGAAGTTTGTTTCTACCTACAAGTTTAATATCTGAGTAACTGCAAAAACAATTAGAAGTGCTTCAAGCAGAATTGTTTCTGTGTTCTTATTCGTGAAGCCATGAAAGGTAGCAAGATTGAAGACCAGCGTGGGAATAGTAGCTTAACCTTTAAAGAAATTGTGGTGATCTACAGTGCAATCCTAAGCAGAGCTATACTCTGCTTAGTCCATTGAAGTCAGTCGGCTGAGAGGGATGTAACTTTGCTTAGGATGTGCTGGCCAGATTATCAACAGCCAAAGGATTCATAGGCTCTGAGAAATAAGTGATAGGTTAGAGCGGAGGGTGCTTAGTTTACACGGCTGAAGAATGAGATGATACAGACCTGAAATGATAGAATTGGCTGTACCATTTCAGATTGCGGGTGGTGGATTTCAGATTTGAATGTTCCTTTGTATTACAAAACCTCCTTGTAAACAGAAGACAAACATAGCAAGGAGATAGGTTCTACTCCCTCTACTATGTTAATTTGTTAATTACAGACAATTTTTAACACAGGTAAGATTCCAGAATATCATCCTACAACTACAACATGAAGTGGTGAAGTCCTTTATACCATCTCAACTCTTCTAACGCTAGTAAATCAAGTAAATCTAGATCTGTCCCCTTCTTGTCAAAAATAATTCAGCCATAAGATGGGGTTATATTGTGAGATTTATTTTTTTGCTGATAAGATCTCTCTCATGTGTTTTCCTCTGATTGCTAGGTTGGAGGTAGAAATGATGAAGAAGTGTTGGGAGCATCCATTGGTCAGAATTCTATGGATAGGTTTAGAGCGGTCTCTCTGACTGGTGTAGACAAAATTCTTGTTGGCAGGGTACCTGCCCTTCCTGATGAGTGAAGTCACACATAAAGGAAGTCCCAGTCCCTTTTGCTTAAACTGTGATCACCTGCTTAGTGTGGAGATCATTTCAGGTGATGGCCATTTTGTTCTGCAGTAGAAAAGCAAAATTCAAGTCCAGTAGCAGTAGATTAGTGGGAATTTTTTCCTAAAACTTCTTAAGGAGGATATGACCAAGCTACCTCTAAAAAACAAAAAACAAAACCCAAAACCCCAACCCTACCTTTCTTGAGTAAGGTGTTTGAACCTGGTGTAGAACAGCTCTAAGATGATATATCTGTTGACCTGTCTAAGATGATATACCTGGATGATATACCTGTCGACCCATTTTATTCTTCAGACCATGTTCTGGAATGGAGTCATCGTTGGTTGTTGTGATGGATGGTCTTGATTTTCAACTTTCCTTTCTGACCTTTCTGGCATCTATAGGTTTCAATACAGTTGATACATTTTGTTAGACTTCTGAATAGGGTTCAATGGACAGTTCTCTGGCGGCTTTGATTTTCTCCTGCAAAAAATGTGTGCATTTTTGTATTAGCAACTTGAAACAGGAACAAGACTGTTTTGTATATACGGTTGTCAGCATGGTGAAGATTAGGCTTGGAAAAAGATAGGGTGGTTTGGTGGTAGCTTCCCCAGACAAGAAAATGGCTGATTTCTTTTGCATATCCACTGATGAAAACTGGAAGAATTGTCCAACTTGAAGACCTCAAAAGGAGGTCGTTTTCTCTCATTCTTAATGCTTCTGAATTAACTTTGGCCCTCAAACTGTTCGTTCATTTTCCTGAAGCATTGGCCCACCAGGCGGTACTACAGTCTAGTAGATTGGTGGCTCCTAACAAATTGTCTAGCAGGTTGAAGTCCTGATTAAAAACAACAACAATACATGTGGGGTGGATATGTCCAAAGGTGTGGGTGTCTGGTTAATGTGGGTGGTAATATGCTGACTTAGTAGATCTCTGAGTTTCCAGCAGTAGCAGCTTACACAGCTTGTGTTGATTATTTCTTAATTTATTTTAATGACCTAATACTACAGTGTTCAGGTGTTAGGAATTTGCAGTCCGGGCAGAATAAATCAACGTTGTAACCTGTGGAAAGCGCCTGTGAGCTAATGAACAATGTATTTAGTCAGCTTTATTTTTTACATAAGGAGAGTTCAGAAGGAAAAAAAAGTATAAGAAAGAATCCACTGTTGTTGATGCTTTGGTTTCATTAGGTTAGAAGAGTACCCGGATCCAGTGGCCATCTCCACAAGACAGAAGATGGCGATTGGGAGTGGAGTGATGATGAAATGGATGAAAAGAGTGAAGAAGGCAAAGCTGCTTTTTCCCAAGAAAAGGTGATTCTTGGAAAGCTCACAACTATTTATTTCCTCTCGCTTACATCAGTGGCGTAGCACCAAGGGTGCGGGGGGGGGGGGCACATGATGCACCAAGTGCGTGCCGGGGTGAGTGTGTGGCAGGTGCACAGGGGGCATGCGTGCCCCAGGCGCAGTTCCCCCTCGCTAAGGCTCTGATTTACATAAATTGTTTTATTTTGATACCTATTGATATGCAGATGGTAATTACCAATGTTTGCCTTCTAGTCACGAAGAGTAAAGGAGGAGAATGCTGAGGTAAGTAGCTACGTTTACGTTACTCATATGTTGAAGAGAAGGGTAGCTTTGGTGTCTTTCTGAAAGTTCAGTACATTTTATAATTTTATAATAGATGTTTTATCCTTTTACAGAACAGGACCATATTAGCAAATGGTGGACTTATGAAAAGGCTGTCTTAGAAAAAAATGGTGGTAAAGCGTGCAAAGAAATTGGGATATGATCCCGTTATTGCAGAATTTAGAGTACTCTCCATTTTTCTGAATGTCGTCTTTAAGAAGGTTTCTTTTAAAGTGGAACACTTATTCCACCCTTCTTGAAGTACATGAAAAATAATTCACAACCTGCGTATTAACCTATAAAGTACAATGTCAGGCTGATTCTTTTTCTTTTTAACATCAGTTTTTTTCTGAAGTGGAAGTGAGGAAAACAATGTGCCCTGATGAGTGAACTCTAATAGATCTCCTCTGGGAAGGGAATTCCACAGAACCTCTGGGAAGGGAATTCCACAGGGAAATGTTGAAAATGAACTACTTACTAAGAGTTTTAGTGTTTTTAAGCCTTGTGGTTGTAGTTCACAAAATAATTCTTCGTTGATGTCATGACACTTGTATAATAAAACAGTTAAAAATGCTTTCTTTTGACAGATTTCTATGAATTCTGGAAACATCCCTGATCAAATACAAAACCTGTCTCTACAAGGCTCTCAGGTACAAGTGGGGGAGTAAGTCTTTGGACATGTCTTTGGGCCTTGTTACATAATCAGATTGACATAGTGGACTAGATGGACCTAGGCATGGTTTGATAGTGTGTAGGGGTCTTGTTCTAGCTGTCACGTGACCCCCCCGTTTTCTACTTTCCCTACCATTTACCATTCTGACGATTAACCTGTTCATGACGGTATGTGGTATACCATGCAGTTTTCAACATTTCCCAGTTACTTTGCAGATTAACCTTATGAAGTTCAATGTATTGTCGAAGGCTTTCATGGCCGGATTCAACTGGTTGTGGTGGGTTTTCTGGGCTGTGAGGCCGTGGTCTGGTGGATCAACCAAACCACGCCCACACAGCTCGGAAAACCCACCACAAGTTTGTTTGTGTGAAATGACCTTGAGAAAAATGGGCAGTACTGTGGAGGGTACAAACCGTCTCCCTGTTTATCATCTTTCCTTATCCGTTCACTGGCAGACGCTGTTACCATAAGAATTTTTCAGCAATTTATTCTTTAATATATTTTTTTTGGTAATTGCACTGTAAAGACATTAGGATTCTCCTTTTATTCAGTAGACTGCATGGTTAATATCACTATTTTAAGCTGTGAGTTGGTGAAGACCAGGTGCCTGTTAGTTGTGGTAATTCCTTTAACAATACCGTGTTGCTGCTCTAACCAGTGTTTACTGCTTTCTTTTTTAAAAAAACAATGCAGGCTCGGACAGGTGTGTGCAATGAATATAGTGATGCTCCCGGTGTTGTGAATCTTGTTTTAAGATTAAGGTAAGAGACTTCATATGTTTTCACATCTCTTTTTTTCAGCTTTGTTATTCTTCCCTCCCCTTGTTAAACTTTCATGATATTAGCCAAGGAGCTGGGGAAAGTGTTGACAAAGTCACTTTCCCAACGTGACCAATAGCAACGGTGTTCCCGTGACTAATTGCTGTCTTTTAATTGCTTACTAAAACAGAAGGATTAGAAAAAAAACCTTGAATATGAATGTCGCTTCAGGCTGAGGGGGACCCTTCATTAAGTATTTTCCCCCCCCCCCCCCCCTTTTACAATCCTGTTGCAGGATCACAGTGAGTTTTTAATGAGTTTCTTTCACACTTCAGCAGTCAACCTCTGACAGAAATAAACCATGGCTGTATTACAACTTGCCAGCTCAGAACATTTTTTTACTGGGCAGGTTTGATCAGCATCTGAGGGGAAAATGACTGATACATTTTTCAAAGAACTTTCCGCCTTTTAGGAAACGGTACAAACATGCTGTCAGACTTCATCGTTCTTCAGGCACTAGACAAAAGTTGGTTTCAATTTTATTAAAGTGAGTTTACATCCTGTTAATTGGTCCTTGGATATCATGTTTTTTTCATAGCCTTAATTAATTTGAGTTTCTAATGTGCTTTTTGTGTAATCCTAGCCTGTGTTTCCTCTCCCCAGATGGTTAGCTATTTTTTAAATAAAATTTCTTCAGAGATTCATTATTTCAATTTTCATCTGGAGGAGGTGGCGTCCCTCCCTCCCAGCCCCCTGTCTGCATTAACATCCTCATTTGGTGCTGTGAGAAAGCTGAACATGGTTCTCTCAGTAGTTCTGCCTTGGCACCAACTATCAACTCAGGGTAGTCTCAGGAGATGGTGGGGCTCTGCATGATGCAGCGGTCTTTCAGGATCCCTAAGAAAGTCTGCATCTGGTCACTGCCTGGATGGAGGAACATCTTCGAAACCTCTTTGCCCCTTTAAATTTTGTGGTAGAAGAAAGGCAGGTGATTAAATGAAATTAAGATGTTGTCAAATTGATGCAGTTTTGTGAGGCCTGTAAGACAGAGCTGGTCTGCCAGGTGGCATTGGTATCCCATCTAGTGGATCTCTCTCTTCCCCTTTTCCACTTCCTGTATTTGGTGCTAGTCCTTTCGAGGGTTTTGTGGGCTGACGGGGAAGTTGAATAAGTTGCATTCCACGGATAGAATTGCTCCAGCCTTTCTCTGCATCTTAATCTCAAGTTCTGTAGTTCATCTGATTCGAAATCAGTGTTGTAGCTTGCTTGACCAACTCTGCTGGCAACAAAACAAAATAATTCTGCCCCCGCACATTTATTCCACATCATTTATTCCTGTTCTCTAGCTCCGATTTGAAACCCTTTTTGCCTTTATGTTAACCAACCAGAGGATAAATTTCTCATATTCAGTCGCCCACTGTTTTGCTCGCTCAGTACTGTGTGATCATTTCAGTTTGGTTCTGTATTTCACTTTACAATGCAGCTTTTATATTGCTATTACAATCTAATACACAGCAGTTGTATTTGATAGGGAGAAAATACTGGGTTGACTGCAACTCTTTCCTTCTAGGTGAGATACTCTAGCTCCGTGGTGGCGAACCTTTGGCACTCCAGATGTTACGGACTACAATTCCCATCCAATTAGCCATGCTGGCAGGGGCTGATGGGAATTGTAGTCCATAACATCTAAAGTGCCAAAGGTCCGCCACCACTGCCCTAGCTCAGTGGAGAAAGGTTCCTTACTTAACAAAATGGGGCTGCTAGAATCCACCCGTTGCAGTCTATGTTTATGAAAGATTGTTGTGCCCCCCTCCCCACCATGAGCTCAGGATAGCAGATGTGTTAGATTGGGACTGGCCCCCAGATGCACTGCTTGGTAGCTTGATGTAAATATATTTGTATCCCACCTTTCTCCCCATTGGGGATCCAAAGGACACCCCCCCCCCACTCTTCACAGCCAGTTGTGGAAAGGGGCCACAGTGGCACAAGAGGGGGGCAGTCTCCTCCAGTTCCTAGGTGGGTTGCAGAAAGTGTGGCCTGTTGGTACCAGATGGCAAGTGCAGGGAAGAAGCTCATGCTTCCTCCTGCCACTCCAAGATGGAATGAGGACCTATGTCCCACTTACCTGGCCAGCTGTGCTTGTTGCTTTCTCCCCACCTTTCTTGTACTTTCTCAGTCTGCTACTGTACATAATTTCATTTAGTACAAACCAAAACTGAAGTTCAACATTCCTGCACAGATTTGTGTAACAACTAAAAAGACCAAACTTGTCTAGGGAAAAAGGCTGTGCATTAAATTAACAAGTGTCTGTTTTTCTGAAAAGGAGAGTTTGTGTATACATTCATGCATTTTAATTCGCGGATTAAATCAAGGCATGGCATTTTAGCAAAAATGCCTATGAAAATGTAAACACATGTAGGCAACGAAAAGTTGGGTGCAGGGAATGTTTGTGTAGACGTTGTCATCAATATACATGGGCCAGCGAGATTATGCACAGCCAAATTCATGTGATAAATTGGGGTTTGTACCACTCCCAATCATCTCAGTGCGGTTTACATGACTCCATTCATCTCAGCAGGATTTATACCCAGGTTATTCCTCTGCCAGTCTGGCTCCCAACCAACCATTTGGGTCTTTTGGTCAGCCAATCAGCCCTGCTTCATAGGGTTTGAATACAGGCTTCTTCTGCATTGGAGCAAACTGAAATGGGCAAGCCTGTCTTCAACCCTATGGAGTGCTCATTATAGCAGTAATTAGCAAGACCATTGTCAAACGTCATTACTGAGATGATATATCCAAGTCCTTTGAGTGAGCGTTCGTGCAGATCCAGTCTTGTATGTTAACTGTTACATTTGAATTCCAACCTTCTTGGGACAGAGTTTTAACCTGTCATCAGCCTCTTGAGGTAGGCTGGGCTAAGTGATGGTGATCTACTCTGTGGGCTTCATAATGCAGCAGGCTCTTGAAACCAGGTTTCCCCATGTACAAGTTCTGCACTTAAGTCTCTGCGCAAGATGGGCAGCCCAATCCAGAGGGCACCATGCTGCCTCCAGAGGGCTTTCAAGTGGCGTGAAAGTGGCGTGCACTTTCAAGTGGCGTGCACTTGCCATCTGGTACCAACAGGCCACATTTTCTGCAACCCATCTTGGAACTGGAGGAGACTGCCCCCCCTCTTGTGCCACTTGGGGGGGGGCAGAAAATAACCCCCCTCCCGCAGCGGCCCCCCCCCCCAACTCACCTTACTTAAACAGTGCAGACTGGAGAAGCAGCCTGTTCCCTTCAGGCTGAAAACAGCCTGGTGGGAACTACATGTCCAAGGAGACCTTGCGAGCCCCAAGGTTTCATGGGAAATGTAGTTCCCACCAGGCCATTTTCAGCCTGAAGGGAACAGGCCGCTTTTCCAGCCTGCACTATTTCACTAAGGTAAGTGTGTGTGTGTGGGGAAGGGGGACAGAAAACACAGAGTGCTCCCCGGGCACAGTATGGCCCAGCTCTGCCTCTGATTGGGCTGAATGGAATTATGCCACATGAGACCCGGGCCGTGGTATTCGAGCTCCAAAGGCCAGGTGGATGCCTCCAGGAATACCTCCGGCATTCCCCCTTGTGTGGCAACAGGGTCAGCTGCGGTGCAAGAGTGCTGACGCGGTGCCCAGTGCCATGTTCAGGCATCCCAGAGGGCTGCAGCATCCACCAGCTGGCATTTTGCCCCTCCCCGGGTAAATGTGCCACATCCATAAGATGATTCACCTTCCCACCTCCCGGATTGGGCTGTGAGTCTCGGGCCTGTCACCATTTTTCAACTTATTTCACTCTTCCGGAGTAGACTATTTGAGCAGAGCTTGAAAGAGCTTTAATTTTTATTGGAACAGTTTTTGTGACTATTACAAATGGTAGGCTCCTGTGGAACTCTGTCCACATTCTTTTCCTGGCAGGAAAGGGCAGGCCATCTTTTTTTTTCAGCAGAATGTATTACAGCAGTCCTAGATAAGAGATTTTATTTGTGTTGCTTCTCTCTACGTGTTTTAATGCACCCGTAGAAACTGCATGCTTTTTTTTTACTTTACTGTTCACCTGTTATTGGTTTTCGTGCCTCCTTTAAATAAATAAATAAATAAATAAAGGTCCGGTAGTAAATCTACTTGTCGCAAACAAAGCTGTAAGCACAAATAAAAGATAACTATTCTATGAAATGTATTCAATACCGGTCTGGCTTCCATTGCTCCATTCTGCATAGAGAGAAGGGTATGATCTCTCAATTGTATGTGATTTGTTTTGTAATGTGTTGCCACGAGTTTTGGTATTAACACAAGCAGAAGCAGATAATGTCTCTTAGGATTTTTTTTTTACTTTACTTATCACTGCTGGGTTTTTTTTAAAAAATCATAACAATACAGACTGAGCTGATCTTTAAATCTAATTCTTGATATGACCTGGAGAGTTCAGACAATTTCTGCAGGAGCTGTTAAAAGCTATGACAATGAGCTCTGCGGTTGCTGAAGAATAACAAGGCAACTGTTTTATGTTGAACTGCATTCTCATGAGAATTTAACTGGTACCGGGATGAATCTTCCCATGCATAGCAGAGGATTTTTTAAAATGGCTTGGTGGTCCAATAAAGTTTGGAATGGTAAGTTCAAGCGTCGCTTAAAAATACTCATCCTTCAAAGTACCGAGGCTGTTGAACTTCCGCAAAAAAAACCCTTGCCAGGTTTGAAGAGAAGGTTGTTTGCTGTGTCTGACTCACGGCAGGCGGCAACCAGCCTTTGGACGTCATGCGGCTTCTATTTGCTTATTGTTCTGAAAATCCTTGGGGTTTGATTGAAAGGCAGGCGACACCTTAGAGATTAATGCTGTTGCCATGTAATTGGCTCCTTTCAAGTGATGTTCTGGTCATTGCTGAATGGCTTAGCAGTTCAGTGCTGAGGTCTTTGCAGCCACCTGAAAAGCTGCTCTGAAGCTTAGATGCCCCCTTCCCATGGTACAAAAGGAGGTGCCTTCTCCTTGATCAGAGGCAACTTTGGAGTTCACCTGCAATCAACAGCTACTGAGATGAAATGTGTCTATAGATATGTATTGTCGAAGGCTTTCATGGCCGGATTCAACTGTTTGTGGTGGGTTTTCCAGGCTGTGTGGCCGTGATATGGTAGATCTTGTTCCTAACGTTTCGCCTGCATCTAGCTGGCATCTTCTCTGTGTATCACAGGGAAAAGTCTGTTTCACACTATGTCTAGTGAGAAGGGAAAGTTTAGTGGGGTATATTGTCCATGTCCCAGGGTGGGGAACCAGTCAGTAAGTGTTTGAATGGAACTTGCTATGCAAAGGTGTGGTTGAGTGCATTGTATTTTGAGTGGGGTTATCAGTCCATTTTTTAAGTACTGATAGCCAAGATTTGTTAATTTGCAGAGTCTTGTTGAAGTTATCTTGGTGTTTGTGAATTTCAATGGCCGCTCTATTCAGTCTGAATTTCAATGGCCTCCCTGTCCAGAATTTCAGTGTTTTCAAATAAAATGTGAAAGTTTTGTTTAAGACATGTTCTGCAACTGCGGATTTTTCAGGATGTTTAAGCCGACAGTGTTTTTCGTGCTCCTTAATACGAGTCTGAATGCTGTGTTTTGTGGTTCCTACACACACACATATATATACATGTATATAGATAGTTTAACCAGGGACAAAACATAAGAAGTCAGATACAGGAAAGCATACCTTAATATAGCCAAGAAAATACATCGTAAGAGTCAGAAAGCCACTCTTATTCAACAAATCCTTCCCTGGATGCCAGAGAAGAACCTGCATTACCCTCATTATTAGTAGGATAACACACAGTCACCATCACTTAGCCTGATTATCGCGTCAATATCTCTGAGTGGTTCCAAAAATAAATTCCTTTCATCAGGAGAATGCACTTGCAGTGTGCTTCTCATAATGAAAATTATCTGTTTTAATGAAAAGGCCTACCTGTAATTAATACGCTTCTCTTCTAGCTTGGAAATAGCAAAACAAGAAGTCTGCACTTTCTCAGTGTTTGAAAGGGTCAGTTTAATTTATCTGAGTTGATATATTGCCCCATACATGAAGGTTTCCCTCTCAGTAAAGTTATTGAATCTTCAGTCTATTATAAATTCCTGTGGGATAGCTGTATCAGTCTATCACAGCAAAAAATAACCACCCCCAAAGCTGAGTTGTGGTGTCTTAATAAAATAAAATAATTCTTTAATTTTTATGTAATTTATCTCCTACCTTCCTCCTACAGTCAGCTTCCCATAAACTCATTAACAGCGTAGTCATAGGATTGCACTGTAAATCCACATGAATAGAAACATTTAAAACACTGTATATAAAAATATGCTTTAAAATAACATGAGTAGACCTGTCCACAGCTGCAACTCTGCAGAGCATAAGAACATAAGAACATAAGAACAAGCCAACTGGATCAGACCAGAGTCCATCCAGTCCAGCTCTCTGCTACTCCCAGTGGCCCACCAGGTACCTTTGGGAGCTCACATGCAGGATGTGAAAGCAATGGCCTTCTGCGGCTGTTGCTCCCGAGCACCTGGACTGTTAAGACATTTGCAATCTCAGATCAAAGAGGATCAAGATTGGTAGCCATAAATCGACTTCTCCTCCATAAATCTGTCCAAGCCCCTTTTAAAGCTATCCAGGTTAGTGGCCATCACCACCTCCTGTGGCAGCATATTCCAAACACCAATCACATGTTGCGTGAAGAAGTGTTTCCTTTTATTAGTCCTAATTCTTCCCCCCAGCATTTTCAATGAATGCCCCCTGGTTCTAGTATTGTGAGAAAGAGAGAAAAATTTCTCTCTGTCAACATTTTCTACCCCATGCATAATTTTATAGACTTCAATCATATCCCCCCTCAGATGTCTCCTCTCCAAACTAAAGAGTCCCAAACGCTGCAGCCTCTCCTCATAAGGAAGGTGCTCCAATCCTTCAATCATCCTCGTAAATGGTTTATAGTTCTTCTGATTTCCACTGTGGGGTAGCCATTTACTTATAGCACACAGTCTAGGTGATTCGGTTCATCAGTGAGTCGGTGAGGTTCACAGATGTTTTGCATGGTGTACCAGTACTTTGATGATGACCCTTCATTGTTCTGGGTTGCGATTGAGATTTTTGTGTGGATATCAGTCTGTATGGGTCTCTGTGGCCCAATTGTTGGTCTGTTTTGCGGATGATCATGACATCCAAAAATGGCAGTTTTTCCTCTGCTTCTTTTCCCCCTGGTGAACTGAATGTTAGGGTGGATGCTGTTAAGGTGATCCAGAAATGTCATCAGTTCCTTTTCACCATGGTTCCAGTTTGTAAATGTATAATCCACACATCAGAACCATGCTGTCAGTTTTTGGGGTGCTTATTTTTCAAAGCGTTCCATGTAAAAATTAACTATAATGGGCTAGAGAGGACTTCACAAAAAAATCAATTTGTTTGTAGACATTGTTGTCCCATTGAAAGTAACTGGTTGTCAGGCAAAGTTGAAACAGGATATCATTCCTTATTCTACCCCTACACACGCCGGTAACTCTGCAAAACAGAAACTCTTCCACTCCAACTATATGGACTTTCCAAAATCCACAAGGACTGCATCCCTCTCAGACTCATTGTGAGTGCCAGTGGATCTCCCGTCAATTAGCAAAACTCTTGGGTACCCGCTTGCCAACCCACTTTGGACAAACAACATCCTATATTAAAGATTCATCAACAAAATCAGCACCCTCAACCAACCCCAGTGACAGACCGATCAGCTTTGACGTGGTCTCCCTGTTCACCACCGTTTTCATAAAGGATACCCTTGTACACATCAACCAAATATTTCCAAATGATACTCAGGCTGTGGAAGCCTTCGACAATATATTGAAAGCCTTGTGATATTGTCGACGGCTTTCATAGCCGGATTCAACTGGTTGTGGTGGGTTTTCCGGGCTGTGTGGCTATGATCCACCAGACCACGGCCACACAGCCCGGAAAACCCACCAGCCTTGTGATAGTTCGATCAGAGTCTAAATGTGGTTTCAGTTGGGGCTTGTTCCTCTGCTGTTTCAATACAAGGGGTATTCTAGTGTCTTATGAAAAACAGCCTCAAAATTAGTCAGCAAAAATTCTGGTCTGGGGCCTTGAATCCAAGCAATTTCTGTTCCTTCAAGCCATGTGTCCCTGTGTCAGGCAAGAATCTGTTATATCTTAACTGTTGCTCAGATCATGGAGATGAAGCCCTTGTTGACTTAACAATGTCTGCCGAAGACTGTGGTCATAATTCTTAAAAGCAAATAATAGCATTTTCCTTTGCCATTGCTTTATTTGTGCAGTGCCTACTATTAAGCAGTCTATTTTGCTAGACTGTTTTTTCCTTTGTTGTGTCGAGAGGTTGATATATCTGTCTATGTTTCAAAACACCTGGAAATTATCAGTATGTATGTACTTCAGTATGTATGTATTATCAGTATGTATGTACATAAAGGAGGCCTGGATCCCCAAAAAGGGAAAGTCAGAATTCAGACCACAAAACTGAAGCAAAATTCAAACAATGCAACAGGTCACAAATGTCTGTTCAGCATTGAACAGTATTGAACAGGTTGGATTAAAAACTAATATAATTCAGTGTGAAAACTCAGGTTATGACCATGCTTAACCCGTGATTAATGTCCAGTTGTCTCACAGATACTAACTAAGTTTGTTGGCTATGCTCTCAGAGCTTTGTTCCCTTCTTTCCCTCGGATAATGAAAGCTTATATTACTGCATTATTTTATTTATTCTTTACTTTGTATGCCTAACAAAGGTGGTTGGTTGGTTGGTTGGTTGGTTGGTTGGTTGGTTGGTTGGTTGGTGAAAGCCAACTCCCAGCCCCATTCAAGGGGGAGGGGGCAAAAAAGCTTTAGGAAGTGCGCTGTTGCATTTGCCCTCCCTGGGGCACTTGCCCCAGCAGAGTTGGTAAATGCACCGGTGGCCACCCATCCTTCAACACCACTTGGCAAAACCTGGAAATTGGGGCAGGGCTGCACTGGTGTCCCAATTGGATGCTAGAGTGTGTGTTGAGGGGGAATTCCCTCTCTGGATTTATGACCAGAAGTCCTGCACCCTGGACCTTGCATTTAGTCCTGTAAGACCTATGGGTCTATCTGGGGTGGGTGGGTGGGGAGTTTTGGAGCTTTTTCTTGCTTCCCGCACAGTCAGAAAGCCCTCTTGGAGGTGGCATCCCACTGCCTCCAGCTTTGGATGGGGTGGCCAAGCTGCTTGGGGACCTTGTAAAAGAGGCATCAGGACAAATGGAAGTCCCCCTGTGAATCCTATCTTAGTGTCCTAGAGCTGGCGGAGAGGGAGTGAACCAGGTTCAACCAGGTCCTTGGGTTCAAAGGCCATGGAAGTTGGAGAAAGTTTTTCCATCTGCTGGAAGAAGAACATGGGGAGCTGGTGGCAAACTGGACTTTGTTGATAGCACCATCTCTGAATGCTGAGGAGTAAACTATAAATTGCTGCAGGTGCTCAGTTGCCATCAAAGCCCATGTATGATTTCCCAAGTCTTTGAAATCACGCGGTCTGGTTCCCTGCCCTCTTCCAGTTCGCAGCTCAGAATTGTGGGGGAGAGGATGATGGGGAGAAACATGCAAACAACGATATCATAGATTTGTGAAACTGCACGTTACGAGAGAGATGGGAGAGAAACTGTGAGAGCAGCTCAGTGTCTGAAGTCATGCGTCACTTAGCCCATATAGTCCTAGTGATATCTTAGGAGAAATCGGAACAAAACATTTTTGTTGCAATGTATATTTACCGCAACATGAACTTCTAACAACTTCATACATTTCGTTCAAAGTTATCTTCAGTGTACTTTCATTTGACTTCTGGACTCTTCTCCTTCGCTCGCCCCCCCCCCCCTTTCAGGTATATTGCATCATTTTTATCAAGGTTTCCCCGAACGGTAAAACTTAAATCAAACCTCGCTAACATATCTTATGGTAAAATTGACTTTGTGACACTCTTTCAGTAAATCATCAAGTGTGGAGACAGTGAACTCATTATAGTAGCCTTGGAATAGAAGTCAGAAGAACGGTAAAAGATTAATTTTCTATTTTCCCCATCTTTTGTTCTTGAGAGGGAGAAGACTTTTCTTGAGCATCTAATGCTTAATGCATTCGTCTGCCCCCACAAACTTTAAGGTAGTAATAGGGGCCTATATTTAACTTGGTAATTATTTCTAAAATGAGGAATAAAATGAAAGAAGTGAGCAACAAGGCTTTTAGGAAAAAAAACTGAAGGAGAAATGAAGTTTAAAGGAATAATCACTTGTAATACAGTGAAAGTTTCTTCGTGGCAGCAAATGCTACTTGTGGATAACGTGGTGCGACCAGAACATAGAACCACAGAGGCAGAGGGGATTAATAGAGGGCAGAAGTGAAGATGGACCTTAAGATCGGGCTTCTCTCAAAGAAGAGTCAAACAATGGTCCAACCCACTGAAGTTCCCTGTTTTCTTAATTGGTTCTTCTTACCATGTTGTTATCCTGTTGTAACCTTTTATGCGTGCTAGTTAATTTTTCATATGGTTCATACTCTCTCTTCCTTGATTGGATGTTTATTTTATTTTTTTTCATTTAAAACGTTTTAGCCATCTTTCTTCCTTACAGAGTTCAAGGTGGCTTACAAACGTAGATAAGACACTCGGGATAAACCACGTTACACATAAAACCAAAATTTAAAATCTCCACTCTGGACTGGTCCTAAACTTGACGAAATGCAGTCCTAAATAAAACGGTCTCCTACAGATGGAAAGGGGGGACCCCAGGAGTACCTCCCTGGGAAGGCTATTCCATAATCATGGAGCTGCCATTGAAAAGGGCCTCTCTTGGGTACCCACCAAACAAGCTTCTTTGATTAATGGGACTCTCAGGAGGGTCTCTCCCTGTGATCTTAATTCCTTGGCAGGAACATGTGGGAGAAGGTGGTCCTTCTGATACCCCTATCCCAAGCCACACAAGGCTTTAATCAGCCCTGGAGCAGATGGGTAGTCAAGTGTAATTGTCGTAATATTAGGGTTGTATGGTTCTGATAGCTGGACCCAGCCAGCAGATTAGCTGCGGCAACTGCAGCCTCTGAACACTCTTCAAGGAGAGCTCCAAGTACAGTGCACTACAGTAGTCCAGTGTTTTTTTACTACCCTTTTCCACCCACAGACCAAAATGTGGTCAGTTGTGGCGCGGCAGAAGTGAAAGCACCATGTTTCCGCAGGTGAAAATAGTCCTGTGAGCATTAAAGAAAATAGTCCTGTGAGCATTAAAGAAAATAGTCTTGTGAGCATTAAAGAATCATTTTTAAATGCAGCCTTCATCAAAGCCATCACTCTGTGCACTGTTAAACATGGTAGTTTGATAAAGGACCATTTACGTTGCCTCAAATGACTATCGGCAAAACTTGCCTTTTTCAAACGTAGACAATGGAGGAGGAGCTGGCTTTTCAAACTCTGCAGAGAACTGTATTTGCTATTATTTGAAATTGAATTGTAGAGGGCGGATTCTCCCTGCCTAATCCTCAGTCTCCTACAAAGTAGTAAGGGCGATTCCCCCCCCCCCATTTGAATGGAGGGGAGGGGGAACAGAACAAGGCAGGCACTAGGACCCCTGCAGAGCATTCTGCTACAAAGAAGGGGGAGAAAGAAGTGGCGGATGAATTTACAATTGTACTTAGGTCTTTCAGCGGAAAAAGATTTAATCTATGCCCTACAAGAGATTGCAACCTCTGATCTCTCCCAACATTCATTATGTGTAGCAACTGCATCTGTTGTTGCAGTTGTAGAACAGAACAGAAAGCCTTTATTGGCATATGTGTTGTTGCAGTTGTAAATTTGATGATGCAGATGTTTAGATGGCTCCCCAATGTTCTTTATCTCAAAAAGGACATTGGGGAGCTATAAAAGACAAAGAAGAGGGAAACCAAGAAAATTAAGGGGTTGAGATTTCTTTCCTATGAAAGAGATGACTAAGAGATACCTCAGGACATGAGAGATTTATAAAATTATGCATAGGATAGATTGTGGACAGAGAAGCTTTTCTCCCTGACCAAATAATAGGGCTTGAGAACATCTAAGGAAGTTGATAGGCAGTAGAGTCAAGACGGACAAAAAGAAATATTCCTTACTGAACAAGGAAAAGGAAATACTCCTTTACTGCCATAGGATGTAGTGATGACCACAGACACAGACATCTTTTATGGGAATCAGACAAGGATAGAGGAGGATTCATGGAGGACAGGTCTGTCAGTGCCTAGTAACCATGGTTACTGAAGGAAACTCTGTGGTCCGATATACCAGTGGCAGGAGGCAACATCAGGCAAGGCCTTGGTCTCTGCAGACTGTTGTTGGCCTTCCAAGTTTGGCCACTGTGTGAGACAGGATGCTGAATTAGAGGGACCATTGGGCTGATTCAGTAGGGCTGTTCTTATGTACCAGCTTTTGCTCTGTTGGAAGTGCTTTAGATCCAGATTTTATTTTACAGTTCCATCACTTTTGAAGCATTATTGAGTTTGTAAGTGCTGGTCGGGGGTAAATTTCTACCCCAGGTGCCCTTTTTGTTGGCAGAATACACAGTGGCTCTACAACATTGTCACCTGCGCAATAGTACACAATATCCATAAAGTGCCTCTGCTTCCTATTCACTATTTTCTTTTGGTACACTGGAAATCATCTGGTATAAAGTAATTCCAGAAACATACTTTTTGGTCTTGGGTGCTTTTGAAACCCTGGTCTATTAAATGTGTTTGGGGGTAAAAAACAAACAAAAAAACCCCATAAGTGGTGTGTCTCCACCCCCACTCCCACTAATCCAGGGAAGTATTTTTAGGTTTTCTAGAAAGAGGGTCGGGGAGAGAGCCCCTTACAACAATCTGTAGAACATCTGCCTCACCACTGAGAACAATATCATTGGGTTAGAAAAATAACCTAGGCCAGTGATGGAGAACCTTTTCAAGACCGAGTGCCCAAATTGCAACCCAAAATCCACTTATTTATCGCAAAGTTGCCAATACGGCAATATAACATGAATATTGAGGTTTTAGTTTAGAAAAACGGTGGGCTCCGAGGCGTGCGTTACTCAGGTGTAGGCTTGGTGGTAGTCAGTGGCTTTGCTTTGAAGCAACCGTGCAACTCTTCCAATGGGTGAATCACGACCCTAGGAGGGTTTTCTCAGAAGCAAGCCCCATTTTCAGCAACCAAGCTTACTCCCAGGTAAAGGATCATGCTTTAGTTCTTCGCATGAAAATCAATGGGGTTTAACAGCGCTTAACAGGGTTACCTACACTGCTTTCCCAAAACTGGGTCTTAGGTTTAATGCTAATAATTGAGCCTAGCAGCCCAGGCCAGCCTAGATGTGGGGGGGGGGGGCACTCTGCCCGTGCCCACAGAGAGGGCTCTGAGTGCCACCTCTGGCACTCGTGCCATAGGTTCGCCACCACTGACCTAGGCTAACAGCGAAGTGTATGGTGTTTAACAATATTAATTCAAATATCTCCTCCCTCATGTGAAGGTATGTTTTCAGACCAAAGCAGTTTGTCTGTTGTGAAAAACAATGTTTTCTGCCACCACAAACAAATGTTCTACATGGTGGGTCATTTTTTAAACTCCAAGATACATTGGAATTTGGCTTACAGAAGTTATAAGCCCCAGAATAAATAAGTATGATTTCTTTCAGAGTGTTGCAAAAGATAACGGTGCCTTCCTAAGCAGTGTTGCACCTTGCTAAGCTCATTGATTCAGTTGACTTGGAAATATGTATCTCTACTTACAGTAGCACTGTACATCTGTTCTCTTAAACAAAAGTATTTTTCCCATCTCAAGTACTTTTTGAAGAAAATAACAGATTTTGTTATGAGGGATTTCAGTACAAAGCTTAGGTTAGACAGCTGCAGTTTAGGCCTTCTGGAACACAAGGTGTTTTTGGAGGGCAAACTAGAACATACACATCCCACAAATTGCCTCCTATTTATCATCATTAAGATCATAGGTGTCAAACTCACGGCCCTCCAGATGTTATGGACTACAGTTCCCATCATCCCCTGCCAGCACATTGTTGGCAGGGGATGATGGGAACTGTAGTCCATAACATCTGGAGGGCTGTGAGTTTGACACCTATGATTAAGATTTGTTTGTAATGTTGCAGGACATTTTATGTATTTGAGAATATACCCTCCCTTACTTGAATTCTCTAAACTGTATGCAGTTGCATGCTCTCTTACTTTTTTTTGTCACTGGTGAATGTTTGCATAGAGGGATACCTACCCATTTATGGAAGATGAAAACTCTAATCCTGAGAAGGGGGAATGTTACCAGACCAACCCATGGTGGGTTGGGGGAGTCCTGCTTTTAAGATAGCAGTGTCTCTACTCATCCTGCCAACCCTTGGGGTGCCTATCAGTACAGTGCCAAAATGGGGAACCCATTCTGTACATTGGCTTTACACAAGGACACAGAAAAACCTATCTGGACATGGCCACGCCCATACCTGCCACGCAAAGCACCTATCTCATACCCTTCCTGAAAGGATTAAGATAGTACAGTGACCCTGCCTTGGAGAGCGTTTCCATCTCTAGCCGTGGACTATACAGCCTTGCAGAGACAAAGGACTTGTCAATGTGTTTGTCCCAAGTGTTCCTGTCTAGTGTTATATTTACCAAAAATTTCTTCCTCTGACTAATCTCTCTCCAACAACCATCTCATTTGCATTGTTACTGTTCTATAGCTGTAATTCCATGAGCTACCTTCAACCTTTCAGGCATTCCCAAGCTTGGCCCATCAAGCTAATGCCCCAACCGTTAATGACCCAAATCATTAAGGATGATGTCTGTCATTTGTCTGTCCCTGGAAAGGCAGGACTCCTCTTTGTCCTGGGAGATGAAGGGCCACTCAGCATAACCGCGAGGGTCCCTTTTTCCTTATAAGAAGCCCCCTCCTCCAGTAGTCATTGTTCAATATCTCTGGACACCTCTCTATTGATATTGTTCTATAATGCATTGTTCTTCTACCAGAGCAAAGTGCAGACTGCTCAGCTCTGTTTATTGGACCATTCTGCTCCAAGATCAGGTGACTATAACTCTTACTCCCCAGTTCCCTTCATCTATTCCAAACCTATCCACTCAACACTACTTATATCCTAGGACTGCGTGTGTTCTGTGTGTTTGTGTACCCCTATTATTCCTAAGTAAACTTGATAACCGTTATTTGTTCTTCTGCAGAATTTGATGCAAAAGCTGATCTTGGTAAACATAGGCAACCAAGACCACGAGCTTGCCTGACCTATTGCTAGGCCAAGAGTCTGCTCTCGCTAATTCCCTACACTAAAAGGGAGGGACTCCCACCATTTCAGGTAACAGGGTTTTAGTTCCCCATTCTAACTACATTATGGAGAATCCTTAGTAATTAAAATCAGTATCCAAGTTGTAATGAAGTTGCATCTGCTTGACATTTATTTATTTTCCTAAGTGGGGGCTCAAAGTGGCTTACATTTTACTCTTCTCCATTTTATCCTTACAACAACTTTGTGAGAAAGTTTAGGTTGAGTGTGTGAGTGGCCCAAAAGCATCCTCACTCCCCAGTTTCCAGAGAGGAGTAGGGATTTAAACCTGGTCTCCCAGATTTTAAACTAACACTGCAACCACTACATGACACTGACTTTTGTTGTACATGCCCTTGAATTTTCCAAGTTCCTGATTGGATTCACAATGCAGCATCATACAATCATGCATTTTTCAGAGATTGCTGTCTGCAAAGGAGCTTACCAACTACTTTACTAATGGAATGCAAAACCGCTTAGATACATCATTACTTAAAAAGCTGGCAGAAGCTTGATTTTATCACTCCATCATAGTAACTTCTGTTGTTGTGAAGGTTGTTAACCACAACAATAGTTGGAATGTAGAATTTCTGAACAGACAATACTTTCCAAGAAGGACAATATTAAGGCTCAAAAGTTGCTCAAAGAGCTCTCAGAACAAGATAGATATGCTACTAATTGTAAATGCCAAAGGTCAACCACAGATTTTGGAGATACTTAAAATGGCAATGTGCTGTGATATCCATCATAACAAACCATGGATGTAATACTTGGGCAATGACTGTGCCAAATTAGGATGGTCTGATTAAAACGACATTTTAACATTTTTTAAATGAGCAAGACTAAATGATATTGAACCCTGCATTATGGAATCTCAGCACTGTTGAGCAAGCCAATGTAATATCTAGAGGCAATCTGTCGCCTTCAATTGTGGAGGACAGCCATCATCATAAGCAAATAATTTAGAGAAATTAGAGTTTCTGAGGTGAATTTTTTTTCCAAAAGTCTGAATGGTTGTACGGGCTAGATGATGAAGAAGAATGAGAGTAAGTTTGCTTCAGCCTTTTGAGATTATTTACAAAGGCCTTTGTTTAAACCAGAGAAACAAGAAAATAGACATATGCCAAATATAGCATTAACCGCCATGATTCTGATTGATGATTCTGTCAGCCAAGTACAGTGGTGCTCTAAACTTTTCTTGGCACTCTAAAAGCCCCGTATCAGAGGTACTTGGATTGCCTCACCCGCTTTTGATATAATTGATCATTCTAGGAGGGGTGAGGGGTGCCCCCACCCTAGAGATCTTCAGCAGGCTCGGCAAGGCTTGCCAGTTTGCCAGGACTACTGAGGAGCTTTAAATAGCTAGCATTTTTAGGGGGGAGGATTCGGGGGATTAATATTTTACCTTTGGCTTTAGCTGAGAATATTTTAACTATTATTGTAAACCCCCTTGAACCACAAGGAAAGGTGAGATATAAATGATTGAATAAATAAGTAATAACTACAGCAGAAACTTAATTTATAACAGTTTGATTGTCATGGCTTCCATATAAAGAGTTGCTGCAATAAGTGATCCTTGTGTCCAGAGGGAATGCCGGTTTCTGTGAGCCAGTCAGCTGTATTTATTTCTTGAACCTGAATCTGAGAAAGCCCTATGGCAGTGATGGCGAACCTTTTTGAGACCGAGTACCCAAATTGCAACCCAAAACCCACTTATTTGTCGCAAAGTGCCAACATGGCAATTTAACCGGAATACTGAGATTTTAGTTTAAAAAACAGTTGGCTCCCAGGCATGCGTAACTCAGGAGTAAGCTTGGTGGTGATCGGTGGCTTTGCTTTGAAGCAACCGTGCAACTCTTCCAACAGGTGAATCATGACCCTAGGAGGGTTTAATCAGAAGCAAGTCCCATTGCCAGCAACCGAGCTTACTCCCAGGTAAAGGATCGCGCTTTAGTTCTTCGCATGAAAATCAGTGGGGTTTAACAGTGCTTAACAGAGTTACCTACACTGCTTCCTCAAAACTAGGTCTTAGGTGTGTGTGGGGGGTGGGGGTGACTCTGCATGTGCCCACAGAGAGGGCTCTGAGTGCCACCTCTGGCACCCATGCCATAGGTTCGCCACCACTGCCCTATGGCCTCTAAAATGGAGGGAAAGAGGTTGTCTGTCACCCAGACCTGTCTCTACTGCCCGTCTCTACTCCAAGCCACTCAGGTCAGGAGACTATGGCCCGTTCCACACGGGCCTCACAAGCAGGGGTGCACCGGCATACTTGCCACCAGTGCACCCCCTGGGGTTGTTCACATGGTGCCCTGTGAACGGCCCTGGTGCCCCAGCGACCCATGGGGCTGCATTCACACGGGCACGCTGGCGCAAATCCCTCTTACCTTGTCTTCCAGCTGCCATCACACTGGAGAGGACATGGGACATGCTTCCGTGGCCATGGCAGTGCCTCCAGACCCGGAGGGCAGGAGGTGTGTCCCCTGGCCTCTCCAGAGCGACAGTGACTGGGGGACAAGGTAAGAGGGATCTGCACCGATGCATAGAAAACACCGGTGTCCACCCGGTGCTGTTCGCTCGGCACCAGGTGGATTCCGGCATTTTCCAAAAGCGGCAGTCGTGCGAAGTCCTCCCCCACAACGGTGTTTTTACTGGCCCCATGCCGATCTATCTGGTCCATGCGGAATGGGCCTATGTATTGATTTTAAAACACTTTGAAGGGTCCCCAAAGAAGTGAACAATAAAAACCAAGCTCTAATACACATGAAAATAATTATAACACACGGATATACCGCAGAGAAGGAGGGTCCACCTGCTGGTGGAAGACTCTGGGCCTTTCCCCACTCTCCCCTATCCCCCCTATGCCGCGCGCTGCTCTCAGCGTGCAGCATCCCTGGCGCGTGCCCTGGCATCCCCACAACCCCGGGCTCTGTGCGGGGTCATCAAAAAGCACCCTTTGCAAGAGTGCCAGGGATGCCTCACGCTGAGGTGGCACGACAGCGGCAGCGTCAGGGCGGCTGTGCTGTTGCCGCCCCTCTCGTGGGTAGTGCCGGGGGACCCCGCGCTATGCTCCTCAAGTAGTGCGGGGCTTAAGGTAAGTGGGGAAAGGCCCCCTGATATCTCCCTGGAGAAGGAATTGCATTATTTTGGTGCCATGACTGAGAAACCCCTTCTCAGGTTACTACTCATCCAGCCTCAAATAGCAGGGTCAGATTTGTCCCTGATAGACTTCCCTCTCCGCTTTAAATAATGTGTGGTAAGTTGCACATGTGCCACGTGGTTTTTCATTTTTCTGTGCGGGGAACTTGTCTCAGAAGAAGTCCAAGATGAAATATGGAATCTCCTTAGCAGTTGCTTCAGTCAGAGCATCACAGCTAGCATTCCCCATCTTCAAGGGCCTGTCCCGAGTGGTCAATGAATATTCTTTTAAAACCGTCCACTGCACCTGCCACCTCCAAGAAGGAAGAGAATTTCTACAGGATTAAACCTGACTCCTGTAGGTTTTTTTTTTCCTGTCCATCCATCCTCTGTTGTCAATAGTCACAGAAGACTTGCTCGCTGTGCTGTATGTCTGAGATGGACAGAGGGAGTGTTCCAGTAGGAGAGATCCCCCATATCCTGCTGTAAGTTGCGAGCTAAAATCCCCAGTGTGGGGCTGCACTGAGACCTCAGATGATAAACTGGTTGCACTGACTGTAGTTGGCGTTCATCTAGGTCTTCAGTGCAGACATAGATTCCTCTCTCCTACCCCACTGAATGCTGCATTCTTGCTTGCATGGCTTAAAAGTTTTTCAGGGCATTCAGTGACAATTAGGAACTGGAGGGAAAGGGGGCATGCCTTCCTGAGTCACATGACTCAGTTTGGGCAGGAAGGAACCATCATGGATGCCACAGGGAGGAGAGCACCCCTTAATGTTGCTAAGGGCTAAATGAATTCTGCTAGATCAGCTGGTCTGCACAATCACAGCTCCCTAATACAGGGATGTGCTGAAGACCTAGAGGACCACCAGTTATGGTAAGTGCAACCAGGTTATCTGATTAGATCTTGGAACCTAAGTAGGGTCTTTGTTGGGAGACCACCAAGGAAGACTCTTGAGAGGAAGCTAATGGCAAACTACTTCTGCTTCTCACTTGCCTTGGAAGCCCCTTGCTGGTGTCACCATAAATTGGCTGTGACTTGTCAGTACATATCATTGTTCCATGTTAATATAAATGGGTGTGCATAGCTGCTTGCACATGTTAAAATTGTTTTATTTTTACATTTTAAGTTAACCTATAGTCTCGGAGATACGTGATCTTTGATAGAAGAAAGGGCTAAATGCAGTGGTGGGATTCACATAAACATAGTAAAGCGAAAATGGATGGAGAAACTGAAGTCTTTTCATAGTACAGCAAGAGAAACGGAGGTATTCATCGTAAAGAGAAGGGAGAAACTGAGATATTCACATTTCTCCACGATACTGTTCTTGTTGCTGTAGTTTGGATAGCACTGCATCTTTTGAGTTCAGTAAAGAAAGGGCAATAATTTGAAGTGCCTTTGGTTTTATTTATGTAGATGCTTTTTGAGCCACCAGAGTTGGTAAATCATGAGGCGTACAGAGTGCTAGGGTACATATCACAGAAGCACGGTTCAGGGTCTCATTTAATGTATCCTTCTCCCCTAATGAAATCATCAAATGGAAGATGTGCTGCTTGAATACATCTGAAAAGCTTACTCTTTTACCCGTGGTGTCCTGGAGCTGCCTCTCAAGAGAGATGACTGTAGAGAGTTTGCTTTGATGCTAGCTATCCTTGAACTGAAAATAATCACAAGAGTTGTCAGAGGCCACTGTTGATCAACTGTTGCAAAGGATTGTGAAATTAGCACTTTCTGCTTTTATACACACACACGCATTAAAAGTCCAGCCATTTTCCCATCCTCGTTCATTCAGCCACAACAAAATAAGAGGGAAGCATACAACTGGGCCTTTGCATTAGCAATGCAGAAAGTAAATAGCATGGGGAGTAATGTTGTTTCAGGACTGAGATTCTGTGGCTACCGTTGTTGATGGGTTCAATCTCAGCAGTACAAGAAGGGGTCCCAGTTGGATGAGAGAGTTAACTAGTAGAAATTCATGGCAAATATTGCTTTACATTTAATTGGTGATTCCATCTATTGAAATCATTCCATCTTTCCTCTTTTTATTGCGAGTTTCTTTCTTTAAAATGGATAACAGTTCAAACAGTTCCACATGGCACTTCCATGTGGAAACATAGCATTAGCTCACCAGAAATGTTTGCTGCTTTTTGCCTGACTTTGTGGTAGTCGTCAGCTGCTGCGTCTGAAGTTGTATATACTGAATACAACCACAAATAAGGCATTTTGGCTGATGTGCCCTAGTATGTTGTATGACCTTTAAAAATTATTATTTTTATAGAAGAAAGGAGCACTAATTTTAGATGTAAGAATGTGTACATTATTTGTTCCTTTGGTACTCCTTAACATTTAAGAAGCCCTACTTCGTCTCTCTCCAAGCCTTATTTCCTCGCAATCTAACTGTGAATGATTCTTTATTAGTAGTATAAAATTTAAATTGTTTTTAACATCCCTACTTTTAAATGCAGTCTGATTTAAGATTTCTTTTAAACAATCATTCAAATATGTTCCTTCTTGTGAAGTATTTAAAAAATCCTTTTTACTTTCCAAGGTTGCGAATGGGCAATCATTTATCCTTCTCATTTTGGTTATCCTCCATGTGGCAAACCCCGTCTTCCTCCATGTGGCAAACCCCCCATCCCTCCCTCCCTCCCTCCCTCCCCTCCCTCTCCTTCACTTGCATGCCACCCCTCCCTCCCTCCCATTCCCTTGCATGCCACCCCTCCCTCCCCTTGCATGCCATCCCTCCCCCTTCTTCCTCTAGGGTGGGTGGGTCATGTCCAGATGCTGGGCCCCCTTTCCCCTCCCTCCCTCCCCTTCACTTGCATACCTCCCCTCCCTCCCTTCCTCTCTCCCCTTGCATGCCACCCTTCTCCCTTCCTCCACTAGGGTGGGTGGGCCATGTCCAGATGCTGGGCCCCCTCCCCCTTCCTCCCCTCCCTTGCATGTCACCTTCTCCTCTTTCTCCCCTTCCCATCCTCACCCCCCCTTCACTAGCATGCCACCCCTCCCTCCCTCCTCCTCCCTTAATCTCTCCATTGTAAATCAGTGGGGATTAAAAGGACTTTCCCTACCCTCTGCTATAGGTTTCTTTGGATATTATTGTGAAAGAGACAAAAAAGTTTCTAAATGGAAAACATTTTAAAAAACTACCTTTATCTCTGAATTTCTCACTCCTTCCCTGTCTCAAAGCATGGACCTGTTTTCAATTAGAAACGACTGAAGGATTATCAGGAAAAGGTAGTTAAAACAGCAGTTACTCTGAAAATTGTTTGCTGCCACTTTCTAATTTGCTTTAAGTACTATCTTGACCTCGAGGCTATCTTGCAGCCCCATCCAAACTCGAGAGTGGCTGTGTGGGGAGGCTTGCAAAGCAAAAAAAAGCTTCCTGCTGCTGAGAAGTCCCCGTAGGCCTCAATAGACGTACGCCCCCTTTTTGGTGGCGTACGCCCAAGGCCCAGGCCACAGGCATAATGGTGGCAAAAACCGGGAGGGAGCCAACTGACATTAGCTCCTCCTGTGGCCACACCCTGGCCTGCCCTCACTATGGTGGCAGGGGCCCTGGGACACTGGTGCAGCATCCAGTGCAGTGTCCCAGTGCTGTGGAGGGCCATGGCAGTCACATGCCAGCGGAATTGTTCCTCCACCTGGGCAAGTGCCCTGGGGAGAGCGAACCCCCCCTGGTGTGGCCACACACCGTTCCCACAAGTGGATCCCCCCCCCCCTTTGGATGGGGCTCTTAGCCATTTTTCTTCAAGCCCAGGTCCCAGTTTAAAACAGAAAGAGAACATCACTAATTCAGTGTACAAACATATCAGCTCTCTCATACTTTGTAGAATGTTCTGGAAGTCTCAGAATATAAAGTACTGTTATCTCAGGGGAAAATATCCAGATACGTTGTGCAGTTATGAAAAGATGGTGTGATTTATAGGGTATTGCCAATTATGTTTGGTACAAAGGTCTTCTCATGTTCACTTTAAAGAAGGGAAGATCAATATTTACTCCATCGCTGGAAATAATTGAAATAGCATCATGTTCCGGGATGTGTCAGCAGTTTCATAATCTGAGGACATGTTTTACCATGGATAAATGAAAGCTAAAGTCATTTTATGGTGTTTCCATTTAATTACAGTTTGTTTTTTTTAAAGCGTTTCATTGAATTTTATCTACTACTGCTCTAATTTATGTGGAACTTGTGAACCAAGGGTGACGCTTGGCATTTCAAAATAATCCCTTTTGCACACTGTTTTACTTGAGATCATCTTCTAAATGTCTGAAACACGATGAGTATGTAATGTAATTTTTTTTAGGAGGAGGAGGAGAAGGAGTTTGGATTTATATCCCACCTTTCTCTCCTGTAAGGAGACTCAAGGTGGCTTACAAGCTTCTTTCCCTTCCTCTCCCCACGACACCTTGTGAGGTAGGTGGGGCTGAGAGAGTTCTGAAAAGCTGTGACTAGCCCAAGGTCACCCAGCAGGAATGTAGGAGTGCAGAGACACATCCGGTTCACCAGATAAGCCTCTGCCACTCAGGTGGAGGTGTGGGGAATCAAATGAAATTCTAATCTGGTTAGAAATTCTAATTCTAAGCTGGCTCACTGGAAATCCATAGCACCGGTATACCTATGGATTTCCTGGAACTAGATACTACCTTACAGGGTTTCTCCCGTCACAATTTCCCACATACATGGGGATTCGCAGTGCTAATTTTCAAAGGTTTTAGGTGATATAATGTGGGCCTGGATATAAAGCCGTCCAAACCTGGACAGATAATTAAGGGGCAATGTAGTAAAGTTAAACTGACAGGAACAGCATTGTTTGCTTTTCAAAGTTTTGTCAGAACGAAACATACAACTGAGATAACTTAAACAGGAGATATGGGATTTATGGTTCAAATGGTATGTATCGGCAGAAAATCCCTCTCTCAGGCAGGCTTATTATTTGTAAACCTAGGACTCTGCTGCAAAGTTATGCACTAGACCCAGTAACCCTTACAGCATACTCCAAAACCTCAGTTACCCAGACAAGTAGTAATTAACTAAAGATCTGAAATCTACACAGTTATTTAATTCACACTCCTATTCAACGGATCCTTCTGTTTCACTCCCTGCATCTTATTATGCAACCTCCCCACCTCAGCCTTCAACATGTAGCTGTCTAAACCAGGGGTGCCCAACCTTTTAAAGCCTGCGGACATATTAGGAATTCTGAAGCAGAATGGTGCATGCAGCAACAAAATGGCTGCCACAGGAAGTGGAACCAGCCACAAAATTATTGTTATAGCTTAACTTCACCCAGCATAGTACAGATTCTTGTGCTGGGGTGGCAGTTGCTGCCAAAACAACGTTTAAAGAAATCCAATCAAATTTTCAGTAATCAGAAGCCATGCTAGTCAAAAGCCTTAACTGGTCTCATCCACTTCCTAAAAACATCTGGCAAGGCCAGAAAAGGCTTGGCAGCCACCATGACACCCACAGGCGCCACACGGGAGACCTTGTCAGATCTAACTCTTTCCTGTACACAGTGCTTGTTAGGTAATTCAGAGAGCTTCTTCCATTGACTCCTGTCTTAATGGGATACATTTCCGTGCACTGCCTGTAATGGGAATAAGTCTTAAAATAGAGGCGTGGTAACGATACATGGACCGTGTATGTAAGGTTTCATTTAACTGTGGTACCATCCCTATCTTCAGTTGCTTCCCTCAGTTCCATCCAGTTTGAGCTGCATTTCTGCAGGGAGTTCTTCTCAAGTCCCAGTCAGCAACTATTCAGTCTCAGTCTATTCCACTGCCTTCTGTCCGAATCACCATTTCCATCTCACTTCAATGTGGAGGGATGAAATATATTTCTGACTGTGCTCTTCTAGTACTTGTCCCTGCCATTCCTGATATAGGTGGCTCTCCTGCAACACCTCCCCCCCCCCTTTTTTTCTTCCTCTGTATATGTATTGGGCTTATTCAGCACCCACAGGCTATGGAACTTCCACATCCCACCTTTCTTCCTTCAGACCTCTTTAATCCTGGCTGTCTGAGAAACTTTTATAACATGACTGCCTCCTGAAAGTTATCTGAACTGCCTTTGTATGGCAGCTGTTCCTTCATTTCACCAAGTCAGTCTTCACTTTCACGTGAACCTCTTACAGAGGTAGAATTTAGCAGCCAATCTCTCTTTCGTTTCAGCTCACTGTGTAAAAGTTTATATCTGATGCCTTTGCCAGTCCATTTTTTGTTGCTCTTGCATGATCCTGTTTTTTTTGTAAAAGTGACATTTTCTTAATATGTGTTTAGCAAGTAATAATGGTTTTAAGTCATGGCTGAGTGTGCCTGGATGGTAGATTTAGTTTTTCCCCACATCAAGTCTTCATGGCCTGATAAACTGAAATATGAGCCTGCTTACCATTTCTGTGCTGAGAAACAGAAGAATAATGGGCCGCAAAACACATTTCACTGCTGTTAGCTTTTCAAGTAGATTGAGCTATTCACTGGGCAAAAAGTGTGTTGGCGCAGTTATGTTCATATTTGGGCTTTGCCCACTTGCTGTTTCCAAAAATGAAATGGTTGTCTTCTCTTTGCTGCCTCTGTTGACAGCAGAGTGTCAACCAAGACTAAAGTGGACGAGTAGACTGTTGTCAGATTTTAAAGAGGTTATTTATGGTTGAAGGAAAAATCTGTGTGGTCTTAAAAAAACATGCTTCGTTGTGCATGCAAAAATTGAACTTTGAACAGAACAGAACTGGTGAAATAGCTGATGGAATTTGATAGAAAAGGGCCAACGATGTGCCTTGGAACAATACATTTTCCTTGGAATACAGACTGGACCACCAGAGGCTAGTGAGGGAAGAGGCACATTTTGTTGTCACTGAATTGCCTTGCTACAAGCAAGTGTTACTTTATCTACTTTAAATGAATTCCCCTTAAGAAAGAGGCAGAGTAAAGATTTTGAGGTGGGCCGGCTAATCCTAGTATTTCTAATTTTTTCCAAGAAATGTGACTTTGGCCTATTCCAAAATAGATGTTTTTGAAAGCAAACAGGGCTTACTTCTCAAATATGGGTACATTAATTGGTTTCAGCAGATCTATTTCAATGCATTTCTTAAAATTAAGGATGAATATCTGATGAATATAACATGTCTTCAAGTTTTGTTAAGGAACTGAAATACTTCACTCAAAGAGGGAAGTGTGGAGAGGGAGAATGGTCATGGTTGCACTGCCATTTTGTTATTTTATTTTTCTCCTGCCAGGTACGGTTGGGGGATCCCACTGCTCTCCCTCCCTGTTCATTCAGTTAAGACACAGGCCGAATTCCCACTGAAAATTTAATCTAGATACAACCAAGTTTCAAAAGAATTGGCACCTTTTCATCCAGGTTCCAACATCCTCACTGCACCATGTTTCTAGTGAAGACATCTAGCCCTGCCCCTTGGTGGTGGGGGGGTGCCTGCTGTCACAGGTGCAAATGTTAAGTCAGCAGCACCAACATTTCAGAGTATCTTTAGGAGACTCTCCTGATGATACCACCCAGGTTTGGTGAAATTTGGTTCATGGGGACCAAAGTTATGGAAAGTTATGTGTAGCCCCCATCTCCTATTAGTTCCCATTGGAAACAATGGGGATGGGGGCAACCCCCTTGGGAGTCCATAGCTTTGGGCCCCCTGGACCAAACTTCACAAAACCTGGATGGTATCAATAGGAGACTCTCCTGATAATACCACCCACGTTTGGTGAAGTTTGGTTCATGGGGGCCAAAGTTATGGACCCTCAAATGTGTAGTCCCCATCTCCTACTATCTCCCATTGGAGTTTTTTCTTTCAAAAAGGTGCATATACAAGCAGGTCCAGGAAAATCCCGTGATAAAGGGGTGGGGAGTGCCAGAAATGGGACTGATCTGTGTTCCACGGTTTGGCTGTGAGGAGATCTCGAGGGAACCTGGATATTTCAGGTGACTATCCCAGGATTAATCGCCAGTGAGGAAATCACCACAGAAGAGTTGTTTGTAGCTTAATTTAATGTGGAATTCGTTGTATTACAAGACGTAATAATGAGCACCAATTTAGTTTGTTTTGAAAGCAGATTGTACAATCTCAAAAGCTTATCAATAGTTATTAGCCATAATGAAACTTCCATGTTTAGAGGATTTTTGAATACCAATGCTGAAAGAGCAGCGTTAAGGATAGGCTTTAGCCCCTGTGGCCTGATGGGGATAGTTTTGTGCGATTTTAAGGCAAAGAAGGATTGTCCTTGATTTGAATTTGCAGCAAAGCACCACACTCTGTTTCTTGAGATGGTGACTGGCTTTACATTGCCTAGATTTGGGGTCAAGGGGAAGTAAAATAAGCATGAAGATGCCACCTTATGGCCTTACTGATGTAATGACCTGCCTTTTGAGTGGCAGAGGCAGGGCTTGGATGTAATGTCAGACTGACACCTCTCAAATCCCACTCCTTGTTACTCTTTTGAACACTTCACTGTTTTGTGAGCTGCGTACAGGAAGTCTTTAATCTTAGAGTGAGAATTCATCTCACTTTCTGAATATGCCCCATCTAAATGGAAGACCTAAAATTGAGATCCTGGGGGGAGCAAGTCTTTGCCCTCCTGGAGAAACTTACTCACAGCTGCCCACAGGAAGGAGTGAGAGTCCTTCCCCACCCACCCCATTGGAAACACCTGCAGGGGGTGGGGTCCTATGTTTATTGAAGCTATGTTTATTGATTTTTTTTTTGCTTGATGTTATGATTACTGATGTTTGGTATTATACTGTTGTTGTTCACTGCCCTGAGCCCTTCGGGGGAGGGCGGTATACAAATCGAATAATACAATACAATACAAGCTGCACCTCTCTTCCATCACACTCTGAAGTACTGAAAGAAATGTTGGCAGGGAATAGCAAGCCTCTCCCCCCCTCACACACACATACAGACATATGTCTAATAGAGAACAAATAGATTAGGTTTGGAGCTGCTGGTCCAATTTTAATATTTGTTTAATACTGATAAGAAATATTTATGACTCCAAGTAGTAGAAGCAGAAGAATATTTCATTCCCTAGTTTGGGGAAGGACTTCATAACACTGGTGCACAGCACCAGGATCAATTTTTTAAAAGGGGGTGGTGGTAATAATTTGTAACATGCCCTCCTTGTAGGTCTCCTGTGGGCAACTGGTTGGCCACTGTGTGAAAAAGGATGCTATGCTAATTTGCCTATTGATCTAACAACCTGTCATGGCTTTTCTGTTGTTAGTAATTTCATGGATCATCCTATAGTGTGGAGGGTGTGTAAGGTCACTCCCATAGTGGATGAAGGATCCTCCACTTTGGGCCCCCTTCCCCTGCCACTGCTCATTTGGCCAGTGAGAATCTTACCAGCCGCAAATTGAGGCCTCAGCCTCCATGCTGTCAGTTTGTTGATGTCACTTCTGAAAGTGATGTCATCACATGGGAAACAATGGTATTTGGCCAAAAACTCTATGGAAGAAGCTGTCTTTACCACAGAGTTTTGTCCATATACCAGAGCGTCTCCCACATCATTGGCAACATGATGACATCACTCCCAGAAGTAACGTCAACAGCGCCAAGGCCTCAGTTTGCAGCTAGTAAGACCCCATTCACCCCCCTCCCCCACCATTTGCCAAGTTACCTAGCAACCCTAAAGGTATCCCATTGCTCAGTGATAAAGGACAAGCTTTGTATGTATAAAGTTTTAAATGTTTTAAAGTTTTAAATGTTTTAAAGTTTTTAAATGCTCAAGCCACTGAAGTGAGATAGACGGTCAGAAGTATAAAATTCTGTCAAATGACCGAAGCTGGGAAGCATTAATGCCTGCAACTTTCGAGAGCTCTCTTGCCTTCAGAGAAAAGCTATGGAGTTACCTTTGAGAGTGAGACATGAATCATATGCATTTTTAAAAGTTAGATGTTGTCGTCCCTTGTAACAACAGAAGTGTACAGTTGCAGACTTGTCCAGGGCGTTCCCCATGCGCACTTGTAATTCATTTGGGGGCAAAGACAAGAATATAAAGCTGTAAAATATTTTGAAGTATGGATGAATTTTAGGTGTGCACGCATCACACTGTTGCATTTTAATGTTTACCATGGCTCCCCCTTTCCCCCCTCCCTCTAGGAATTCCAGAAAGGAACTTAATGACATACGATTCGAGTTTACTCCAGGCAGAGGTAAGACATTTAATTGAAATTATGCTTTTATGGCTCCAAGTGGTATTTTGGAAATTGATTTCTGTTTATAGCTTAATATAAATTAACACTATGAAATTGCTTATACTGACCAAATGTTTTATATTACACTACTTAGCCAAAACAAAGAGCGCCAAGTGTGTAAATTTTTCGTGACACAGTTATGAAGTGTTCTGTCCATGGGGGGGGAGGGGGATTGCTGTTTACATAGAGAGGGCAGTTTGTCAGTTTCATTTGGTCTTCGTCTAGTGAAATACGGAGTCCAAAGCGATCCTGCTGAAAGCTGATCTAAGTGTTGTAGACCCTATGAGTTACTGTCGCATTCCAGTAAGTGATCGTTGTGTAGAAACTGTAACTGCAGGCAGAATATCAAACATGTTAAAAAAAAGGGGGGGGGGGCTGTGGACCTAATAAGTGACTCCACTAGGACACAGTTGGATAGTTCCAGTTTTAGGAAGTGTGTGTGCCGTTTCAGCTCTTTGAAACCTTGAAACCTTACTTCAGTTGTGGCTGGCTTCGAGTCCACATGACTCAAAGCCTTTTGTTCATGAGGAGCATTGTGAGCACTGAACAAAGCATGAAAGGTCTCCCCTAGTTCATAGGTGTCAAACTTGCAGCCCTCCAGATGTTATGGACTACAGTTCCCATCATCCCCTGCCAGCATGATGCTAGTAGGGGATGATGGGAACTGTAGTCCATAACATCTGGAGTGCTGAGTTTGACACCTGTGTCCTAGTGGCACCATGAAACATCAGGGAAGAGGTTGGCCTTTTCCCAGCATAACTGGGAGAACTTAGGCGGATGCAAGAAGCTGGCAGTAATATGTCCCAACAGCTTTGGCCTCACTATGTGTTGGACTAAACCCACAGAGGTGGGGAAGATAAGCACAAAATCCCATCACTGTTCCTCTTGTACCATCAGGCATGCGATATTTTTGCTTTGTCTAGTTTGATAGAACCAACAGATTCCTATAGGATTGTTGACTAGCAAGTGCGCCCATCATCTGACTGGAGGGAGTGACTCTCCCTAAGAAAGAGAAACATACCCGCTTTCTTGCCTCAAGAACAAGAGTTCATAGTGAGAAACTTCCCTTGAGAGTTGTAAGCTATAACGAATGATGAATTCTAGTGTTTCCAACTTCACATCATGATGAGACCTTCCTTCTTGAAGCCATCTTTGCAGAAATTCTAACAGCCAACAAGGCTAGACCTGCTTTTAACCAGCAGAGTTTTTTCAGAGCTTCTGTGGCCAGAAAGAGAGAGAAGCGTTCAAAAATCCAGCTTTACACACAGTTCTTTACACTTGCCTGTTCTCTAGGACAGGGGTCTGCAAACTATGGCTCTCTAGATGTTCCTGGACTACAATTCCCATAAGCCCCTGCCAGCATGGCTAAGTGGCACGACTGATGGGAATAGTAGTCCATGAATATCTGGAGAGCCATAGTTTGCAGACCCCTGCTCAAGGAGGTTGCTGCCTGAAGACTTATATGGGGGCAGGTTTCGCCATACTGTGGTCACAATAATAAAGGGCATAGACAAAATTATACAGAAATACGTTCCTTCCAGATGAGATTGCTTGAAATACCCTAGCTTTGTAAGTGTTCCACGGCCTACAGATCTTTCTTAAATAGACACTGCTCCTTTCATTACGAATCCAGTGCGATATTCTTGCAGAATCAGTTTCAGGGGTTTTTTGTTTGTTTCCCCAGGTATTCATGTGCACGGGCCTAAATGTTTCTTTTGAATTTAAGAGGCCATAAAAAGTGAGGAAAGAGAGAAGAATTTGTGGCAAGCCTTCCCTATTTATTTTGCAGGCCTTCTTTTATGAGCGCATGCTCTGCAATAAGAATGCCTAAGACGATGAGACATTCTGGTGGCCAAGTAAAATGAGCTTCATAGGATTCGTGAAGAATTATAATATTAATCTTTCAAGTTCTCCCGGGTTTGAAAATTAAAGTTATCCACAGGGGTAAAAACATGTGCCATCTCTAAGTCAAGAGTCTGTTGACTGCAGCACGTTGTGGTGATGAGAGTTTATAGGTAGATACATTCTCTTTAATAAATAGCTATGGTTTTATAGATCTTAGTTTTTTTCCCTCCAGTTTTCTCATGACTGATACATATATATTCATTTCACGTTTTTGCACAGATACAGCAGATGGCGTATCTCAAGAGCTGTTCTCTGCAGGGCTGGTTGATGGCCACGATGTAGTTATAGGTAAATTACGTTTCATTTTGGAATTATGCTGTTGCTACAACTCAATGCGTTAAATGGATAAGGGCCCACTCACATCTCCTCTCTTTAGTTTCCCTTCAAAAAAAGGTGCTTGTTAGCAAGTCTTCCTTTGCTTCCCTCCATTCACAAGAGAACCGGGAGCTCATTCTAAAAGAAATTGGGCATACTTGAAACTCTTTACCGCAGCCTACCCCCAATACTTTCAGTGAGGCGGAAAAAAGAGCATCTCTGCCTGCCATTCAGTGTTTATGATAACTGCGGATTCTTTCGTTTTGAGATCCTTTTGTGTCTGTGGTATTCATTATCTACAGCTGTGCTTCTCAAACTATTCTTTGAGCCTTTTGTTCAGTTCCGAGTCAAAATTCACCCCTCCGTTCATAGTCTGCAGAAAGCGTGGTGCGTTTAGGGGATATTTTGATGTCATGTCCCCTTCCTCAAAAGATTTCAAGCTGGTGTAATAGTGCGTTCCTCACTTACCAGCACCCGCAATACTGCTCCCTGCTGCTTCTCGGTCCCTGATTTTTTTTTCTTTCTTTACCTCACAAAACCAGGCCAAATAGCTGCACCTAGCCTGAGTTCATCAGAACTGAAAGCTATACTGGGTTAGCCACAATGAGTACTTGGATGGAAGACCACCAAGGTAGACAGGGGTTGCTATGTGGAGGAAGACAATAGCAAACCACCTCTGCTTGTCTCTTTCCTGGCACGTGCCATGAATGGGGTGCCATGAGTTAGCTGCAACATTCTTCTCTTGCTCATACCTGAGGAAATGCCAAAGCAAGGCTTCGGAATGGTGTGTCACACAGCTGATGAGAATTTGCTTATGTGATGTTGTCTGAGGAAAAACCAGTCAGGGCAAGAAATGTTACCTCTGGTCCTCCTTGTAGCATCATGTGGTGTGCCCACACCTTACTCTATGGGAGTCTGTGTGCAAATCAAATCTTTTTATCCATGGGTGCATCCCAGTACTGAACTATACATTCTGTTTCCCTTACGTCCTCTTTGGACCTCAGTTCCCAGGCGGTGGCATAGCGATGCAATTCAGATCAGGATGGTGGCAAATGAAAAGAGAGGCCTAAGCTATTTCCCCAACTTGAAATGCCTGGCGGACAGGGCTATTAGCCCCATTGTGGAGTTCCTGGAGTACACAGAGGTTTCCCCAAGTGGGCAAATAGTGTTCTGCCCAGGCATTTTAGGTGTGGAAAATGGTGTAGGGGAAGTCATAGGCCTCTCTTCCTGTATGCTGTGGTCTTGACCCAAACTGAGTTTTCAGTAGTGAACTTGTAACACACATCTGATTCAATGTCCTCAAGGCAAAACTGGACATGACATAGCATCTTGGTAATGTATATTTAGGCCCACAGCAGTAGTGATACCCTTGCAACCCAATTAATTGTCTTTAACGATTTGGGAGCCATTAGTCTATCTCTGGCTAAAATGCAAGCAGGTTCCATGTTTTTAAACAGATAATAAAATTAAAATTGTTTGAACCACATATCTTCAGAGCTCCAGGTTGACCTGGTGACCAGAGCACTCAAAGCCAAATCAGATTTTGGGTGTGCCTGCATGGAATGTGCTGAATAAAATCAGGCCACACTCTTACTGTGTGCCGGTCTTGATTTATTGACACTTCTTTCCCTCTCCTCCTCGCCATAGGTGTTGCACACAGGGAGAGCTTTAGAGATTAGTTCAGTTAACCTTGTTTGCAGAGAGGAACTGATTCCATTAGCTCCCTCCCTCCCTCCCTCCCTACCTGATTGAAAGCAGCTGATAAATTACATTCCACTTTCCAGCTGAAGCGTGCAGGAATTCCAGCCTGTTTTTAACAAGTGAAAACAAAACTCTTGAGTTCTGTGAAAGCCTTGTGAGATATCACTGTAGCATTTTTTCAAAATAAATCTTGGAGCAGGCAGGTGGAGGAGGTATGATGTGGGGGGGGGGGGGATATTTTCCCCAGGCACTCTGCTTGATGCTTAAATCAACCACCTGTGTTGTGGGTCAAGTTTCCAGTGTTCTTCAGCAAACACTGTTGTGTGGGTGGAGTGCTGTTTAAAACTAATGTGTTCCTGCACTTACCTGTGTGATGCTAATCAGTAATGCGTCTCACCTCCTGAATAACACAAGTCTAATTGGACGTAGATGAAAACTGGGTAGGTTTTTTTTTTGTGGGGGGGGGGAGTTGGAGAAGGAGAAGTTCTGCACCGATTGTCTCGCTTGCCACGCTTTCCCCAGCAAATAAAACTGCAAGCATGAAAAGCATTTGTAGCTAGCGTTTCCTCGCATTCATTACTTCCTGCCCTTGTATCTGCATCTCTTTCTCACCACAATGAGATTTTAGATTGTAATTTTATCAAGGTTAATGACCTAATTTTTTTTGGTAGGGTTCTCTGTAAAGCAGAATACAAGCTGATGACACTATGAATAATTATAACATTATCATCATATGCAGCTGCCTTCTTAAGTTAGGGACAACTCCCTGCCTCGATGTGATTCCTCTTCAGATTAAATTCAAAAAATAGGAAGGAACAGAAGCCCTGTGCGTGTGCCATTATCAGGGTACACTTGATATTTCTTTGTACGGATGTTGATCTTACACTGCATTTAGTGCATGATGGATTTTCAACCCCACATTTATCTATGTGCTGAAATTGTAATATATGTGGAAATATTAGTGAATACAGTATGATATTAGAAGACATAATTGAGAGTGCCCCAATATTGCTTCTTGCCAGTGGAGTTGTCCAGCTGGCCTTAAATCCCAAATGTGGAATTGTTACATATATATTTATTTACTTCATTTATACCCAACCTTTCTCCCCAGTGGGGACCCAAACTGGCTTACATCATTCTGCTCTCCTCCATTTTATTCTCACAACAACCGTGTGAGGTAGGTTAGGCTGGCCCGAGGTCATCCAGCAAGCTTTCATGCATACGTGGGGAGTTGAAAATGGATCTCCAAGATATTATCCCTTGATGAACAGGAGAGCCACTGAAATCTTTTACAGAATGGAATTTTGGTAAGACTGGGGCTCCTTCCACACATGCAGAATAATGCACTTTCAATCCACTTTGCAGCTGTGCGGAATTGCCAAATCCACTTGCAAACAATTGTGAAGAATTGGATTTAGAAAGTCACATGGAATTCTGCAGGTCTGAGGAAGGGGCCCTGGGAATAAGGAAGGGGTAGTAATTAGTAGGGAGAAGCACAGGTGAAGATGTACTTTGAAAAGCATGAAAGGTTAACCAAAGCAGCACACTGAAACATAATTTCTTGGTAATGCTAAAAGACCACTCGATGATGTCGCCTGGGCCCCTAAGAATGAACTTGCTCAAGGACATTTCCTTCTTTTTAAAAAAGCTTTTCTTTTGAAGAATCCCAGGGTGCCTTATTTCAGGATTTGCTTTGCTTTTCTCCCTGAAACACATACAAGATGCTGGTTTTGCTTTATATTAAAGAAAGGGGAATTCTAAATGCCCGCATACAGTCATGCCCAAATTTGCATAGTTTATGCACAAGAGAAGGTCCTAAAGCTTTGGAAGGCTTGTCTTTTACTTTTTACTTCCATTGTTTTTCTCTTTACTTATTTATTCCCCCATCTTCCTCACCTCTGTCTCTCAAAACACAGTTATTGAGTTGAAGGTTCAACTTCGATGTCTTTTCTCCTTCTGAGGGGTCATTCAATTCTCAGTTAATAGCAGATAGGATTTAAATGCACTCTCAATTTTATCCTCACAACTATAACCCATGAGGTGGATTAGACATGTGTGGAAGTGACTGGGCCAAGGTTATCCAGTGCACTTCTGTGGTATAGTGGGGATTTGAACCCGGGTCTCCCAGAACTGTCACTATTACAGTCTTTTCACCTTCCTCTTAATAGAGAAGGTCACTTATTTTGTCCCTCTGTCAATATTTGTTTTTCATAAGTTCCAGTACTTATCAACACTATGCTATATGGTGTTGTGGGTTTTCCAGGTTGTATGGCCGTGCTTCAGTAGTATTTTGTCCTGATGTTTTGCCTGCATCTGTGGCTGGCATCTTCAGAGGTCATACAACCTGGAAAACCCACAACACATCCTAGTGATTCCAGCCATGAAAGTCTTCGGCGCTATGCTATATGCTTAGTTTTCCTAAATTGTATGCCTTGGGCCCCTTCCGTGCATGCAGAATAATGCACATTCAATCCACTTTCACGATTGTTTGAAAGTGGATTGTGCTATTCTGCACAGTAAAATCCAGCTTCAAAGTGCATTGAAAGTGGATCGAAAGTGCATTGTTCTGCATGTGCAGAAGGGGCCTTGGTTATATATTTTTAATGGCAACTCTTCTAGAGTTGCCAAGTCAGATCAAGTATGTAATCACAGGCGGAATATCCAGAGCTGAAATTGCTTTTAAATTATTGTAATCTTTTTAGAAGTGGGTACAGGTGTAGAGTTAATGCAAAGATCTCCATGCTGTGCACAGATTCCACAGAGAAATGCCTGTGGAAAAATCTGGAACGGAAAGCAAGATTATGTTGAAAGTTGATCTGTTTTTCTCTTGTGTTTCCCCATGGAGGAAAAACCTTTCAAAGGACTCAAGAAAATAAAGCTGGCTACTTCTAATAGCCCTTTTCCACTGAAGTATGGTTGAATAGTTCTTTGGGGTGTCATCTTTACAAATACGTTCCAGAGATATGCATTATTCTGTTCCTCATGAATAAAGGCCTTTGGTGATTGTTTATATCATGTTGTTTTTCTGTATATTGCATTTCTGTTTCTGCTTGGTTTTCCACAGTTGCTGCTAATTTACAAAAAATAGTAGATGACCCCAAGGCCTTGAAAACGTTAACCTTTAAGCTGGTAAGTAAAGCAACGTGGGCAACAAAATAATATTAGTAAATAGATTGTAATTACCAGTCTTCTGAGCCAGGCTTTCTTCTGATGTTTTATTAGGCACCTTTCTGTGTTGAGCATTCACCTTTCCAACGTATTATTACACTGCACAATCTGAAACAGAAAAGCAGGAACCCCTGTTTTAATGGCTGGTGTTTTGTTTTTGTTTTTTAAAAAGAATTGCTTGCTGAAAAGTGTAATCTGCAAAACAGAGTGCGGCACACTTGTAGTGTCTGGCATGTATTCTGTATCCACAAACTTAACAGCTGCTGTTGATTGCTGATGCCTCAATTTTATTGAATGGCCATAGGCAAGGTTTTCACATTGGGACTATTTAAGCCAATTTGTCTACAATAGCTTGTTTTCTAGAAAGAGCAAAAACTGAAGCGTATACGTGGGGGAAAGATGGCCTCTAGGCCCATCCTTCTGTGTAAACAGCTATGTCTAGGAGCAGCAGAAAGTACTGCATATTGCGTGAAGGCCGGAGCGCCTTAATGCTTCACCTCCTGCTGTACGTTACATGCCATCTTTACCCGGCATTGTGTTGGTTTCTGCGGATCACACAGAATGTGTTTCCCCCTCTTCAGTGCGGAACCTGGCTAACACATGATAAGAGTTCTTGGGGGGATTTTCAGCTGAGCATGTGAATTGTCACAATCTGTATTTAATTGGGTTGGGTTGATGTGGAATAGGTCACCAAAATGTTTGATGCTGCGGGCACTTTGGAAATCTGGCACAGCATAGTGGGCACTGCAATAAAATGGCTGCCACAAAATGAACACTGTGTGCTTGAAAGCTTGTTCTGAAGAAATCGTTCTTAGGGATGGGTGGATGTTAGTTTCTTTCCATGCATGTGCTTTTCCCTTGCTTTCCCACCTTTGAAAAGCATTCGCTTCAGTCATATACTTCTCTGTCAGGTTATAATCCGCATCTTCTGCCTATTTCCCATCTTGAAAGAAATTTGTCTAGCAATCTGAATGTAGAAGAGCTCTGCTGGATCAGACCAAAACGAGTCCAGCGTTTTGTTTACACAATAGCCAACCAGCTGTCTCTACAAGGCCCATCAGCCAGTCGTGTACTGCCACGGGATGGGGTGGGCACCACGTCCTGGGCACGCACCATTGGGGTCACGTGAGGGGCAGAAAATTGCCCCATTACCCTCGCCCTGTGTCACCAGGCCCAGCAGAAAGTGCTGCCGAGCCGGCCATGCTGGGCCAGGCCCGGCAGAGGCCGCTACTGGGCGCCCCTGCCCCACCCCACAAGCCAGACTCCGCGGCCTGGAGCAGTTTGGTGGGGCTGGGCTTGGTGGCGGCCCAGCCAGGCTACTTTTTCAGCCGGCTGAACTAAGGTAAGTGGGGGGCAGGGGAGGGGCCATTTTGTCCTGGGTGCCATTTTCCCCCCTACGTCTTTGCCATGAGCAGGACAGTTGTAACAGCATCTTCCTGCCCATGCGCCCCCCACCCTCCAACTGATATAAAGAGGCATACTCCCTCTGAGAGAAATATGAGATAATATCTGTATAAATATGAACAAAGAACACTTAATGATAACTTGTCATTCTAACCATGTTTATGAGCATAAGACAGAAGCTCATAGTTTATGACCTGAGAGTCAAAGCCTTAGATATTCCCATAACTACTATCAACCTGCTCAGCTAATTACTACCTATGGGATGACATTGCATCACAATGTTTACTCGACCCACTATGTTTACCAGGTGGTTTGCCATAGCCTTCCCCAGTTGTCTACAGTTTACCCCCAGCGAACTGGGTGCTCAGCTAATTACTACCTTTCAAATCAAAATAAGGCACAAACTAGGGGCCTTTCCCCACTTTTCCCTCTACCACCGGCGCTGTGCGCTACTCACTGCGCGCGTCATTTCTGGCGTGCGCCCTGGCTTCCCCACGACCTCGCACTCTGTGCGGGGTTGTCAAAAGGCGCCTTTTTCTCCAGCACCAGGAATGATGTGCGCTGAGGGGGCGTGACAGCGGCAGCATCAGGGCGGCTGTGTTGTCGCCGCCCCTGTAGTGGGGAGTGCCCCGGGACCCCGCGCTACTTGGCCCAAGTAGCGCGCAGCAGAAGGTAAGTGGGGAAAGGCCCTAGGTATCATACAAAATACGCTCACTGGGACTTGCAGACAGACAGCAGATGCAAGTTCCTTGTTGGACCTCAGCTCTGAATTTCTGCAGGGATCTAGTTTGGACCAGAACTGGAGGGGAAGAGAAATTTCAGTTTCCCAATGCCATTTTCCCAACCTGAAAGGTCACAGGGACATCACAGGGGGCTGTACATGCACTGAACACTTGCATATATGGTCCCACAGAGCAAGTAATATCCCATAGGTGACTGGTCTGTTTGGGTTGGGAAAATTTTAAAGGAGGAAGACTGAATCTCCTCCTGCCCACATGCTAGTCCTGATCCAAATCTGGTTCCTGTGGGTGCTTCAAAATAGAGATCTTACAGAGAACTCGCAGTAGATGTCCTGCTAGACGTGCCTATTATGATCACGTGTTTAAACACAGCATCTACTTTGATCCAGAGAGTCACCCACATCACAGGGAGCAGCTCTGAGACCCTTCCAGCTATTAGTTGAGAAATACAACATTTGTGTTGTCAGCCAGATAGTGTTGAGTCAATAACCTCTCTTTTGACAGATGGATCAGTTTAAATAACCATGGATAACTTCCAGAACTTGCTAATTGTGATATTGTAGGAAGTATAATGCAAATGCCAGTTCAAGCAGTCTGGCATTTCATATGAACAGAAGGTTATCTTGGGCTAGTCACAGTTCTCTCAGAACTCTCTCAGTCCCGCCTACCTCACAAGATGTCTGTTGTGGGGAGAGGAAGGGAAAGGAGTTTGTAAGCTAGTTTGCGACTCCGTATGGTTGAGAGAAGCGGGGTATAACTCCAAACCATTCTTCTCTTCTTTTTCCCGTCCTTTTCAGCAATGTACCAGAGCCAAATTGTCTTCAAAATATAAATGTTTTGTCCTTAATTCATAACTTTTCTGATAAAACCTTGGTTTGTATTGCTCACACGTGACATGCATACCCCCTTGGGAACTCATGAAACAAATTTCCTAGTTCATTTGCAGTGCAGTCATAGGCAGAATTTCTCCCTTCTAAGTCCATCATCCTCGGTGGGTTTATAAAGAGCTTACTTTGCTTAACACTGCACTATAAGTTGTTGATCGAAGTTTGCAGTCTTACGAAACAATATTACAACATGATGTTACCTCTGGAATTTCTTTGTGACTTTCATTGCGATTCATTGTGACGTTGGATATACCCTTTCAGCGTGTGTTGAGCGCATTGATGCCAACTCTTGCGCCTGAAATACATTGTTCAGACGCATTTCTAGTGAATTGACTTCATCGTGGCGTTGTCCTCCGTGTGAGAACTTAGTACATACAAGGAAATAGCAGAGCCCTTGGCTCTGATGAAGGTAGAGGCCGGAATGCTCCACTACCTTTTGAAAGAGGGGTGGAAATAGTAATGGGGTTTTCTTTTTCTTTCAACAAAACCTGAGAATTCGATTGGTGCTCCCTGTCTTTGCTTCCTTTGAATGCTGAATGGGTGAGGATCCCTGCCGTGGCAATACCTTTTGAATGGTACATTTTATAAGAAGCAAAACTGGTCGAAAACGGTTGTATAGCTCTTGGACAGTACAGCCTCACCATGTGCATTCATTTGAAATGGACCCCAGCAGTGTTCTAATGAAGCTGCCCTGTAGAGCCGAGTTATTGTGATCTATTTGGGGTGGAAAGGAAGCAAGAATCACAGAAGATAAATGGGCAGTTGGTCAACACAATGGGAAGTGACTCTAGAGTGGCCCAAACCACCAACACATCAGTTTCCCTTTGTGACCAGGTAGCATTTCAGCATAAATATTTGGTGTGCTGCAGAAACAATTTCCGATGGAGTGCACTCACATCACTTGAAATAAGCACGAGTTCTTGATTACTAAATCAGCTATAGTAGCAATTGCATGTTTTCCAATACAATTGCAGAGAGTATCCTCTGCTGGTGAAACAGGTTGTGATGGGGTAGTCCGAGCCAGATCTTTCCAGCAGTAAACTTTAGAAAGCGCAAACACAAATTGTCCCTTTATCGCTAGCTGATGTTCTGTATACTCTGAACCAAAGAACTCCCTGGCGTCCTCTCTTTATGATTTCACATTGATAGGATGCTTTTGCAAAAATTGTACTATTTGCACCCGTGTAATGCGTGGGACCCTGTGCTGGCTTTCCAGAAGGGCTCTTCTGGTTTTCACTTAGCCAAGCAACATAGAGGTAAGAAAAGCTGCCTGTATCAAAACTGGTCCATGGCATTGCGCAAGCAGTTTGACGAAAGACTGTGCAAAGTTTGAAAGCAGGAATTCATACAAGAGTTTGTGGAATGCCAAGTTGCAAATGCATTTTGCTGGCAGTGCATGGGACCCAACCCAGTTTTTTAAGGCAGTGAGGGCAAAACAGAGGCAGCGGACTGAAAAGGGTGTAACTTCTAAATGGTTGTTTACTTTCTGCAAGGCTTCAGGGGAAAATGTACTTCCCCGATAATAAAACATTAATTGGAGTCTCGCAAACGCTACCCACATTCTTGATGAGTAGTTGGTGGGCCACTAAATAGCAATGAGAGGTCTTAAACCTCTGATAGATGGCTCCTCCCTGCACTTTTATTGCAAGACTTCTGCAGAAATATGTAAATTACTATGATGACTGAGGCTGAGATTAAGCTTGGGAGAGCCACTCTTATCTCACCTCAATCTCGGGTTCTTTTCCCTCCTATTAAACTCCAGACCAGCTGATTTCTTGAAGATTTATTGTAAAAGTTCAAAACAAAGAAATAAAACATAAATGCATTTAGAGAAATTGACCAGCTGAATGCTTCTTGTGGATCTCTTGGGACCTCCAGTCAAGAGGTGCTTCTCTTAGCTTAGCCCATGATAGCCTAGGCTTTGTTCCCTTATTCTCCAAGATAACTTTTCCCGCTCGCCATGAGGTTTCCAAAACCTTTGAAGTTTCATCCTAGCACCTCTGCATAGTTTCCTGTCCTCCCTCCAGGAGATCAAAAGGCAAAGATGCTTTTCACAGTCATATGTGACTGTATATCCCTTTACTGTAGCGATAGCATCTTTCATGACAATTACTATTATCATTTATATGTAAAAGGCACTATCTTGTATGGGCTTCACTGGATGTGGACCTTTACAATGTTCTACTAATAAAACTGTTCCTTTATGGGGGGTTTTCTAGTTCCAACCTATGAAAAGTTATCAAACTGTGTGGAAGTAACACAGTATGTGTCCTTTTCAGCAGAAAATGTACACACAGACACAAGTTTTGCAGTGTGCTGCATGAGCTGTAAAATGGAGTTTTGTTTCACTGGCAGCAGAACCTTTTTAAAAAGCATCTAGTGGGAACACAGATATCTTGGGAATAATCCAAGCCTGTTTTGTACATTTATATCTCGTTCCTTCCTCCAAGGTCAGGGGGTGTACATTGTTCTTCTTCCATTTATCCTCACAACACCCCTGTAAGGTAGACTGGAGAATGGCTGACCCATTTCATGACAGAGCGGGCATTTGAAACCATTTCTCCCAGCACTTTAACCATTGCTGTCTCTCAAAATTGCTTGTAAAGTGGGAAATAACTTAAAGATTTTTCTTTCTGCTTGAAGTAAAAGTAGTCTGCTTAAGAAAGGCTTAAAAGGGCACACATTCCCAGGACAATTAGTATATTAACGCTGCTGGGATAATCGACCCACACAGAGAATAGGTAATTGAAGTTTTAAATGTCTGTTCTTGACAAACACATCAGTCTCTGTTTAAACTGCTGGACATCTGTAGCTTATTTTTCAGGATGTTAACCTGCCCTAAAGAGGGAAAGAGAGTTGTATGTCTTCAAGCTGTTGATTTAATTAGCAATATTGATTGAAAGTTGTTTCCTGATAAAATAAATGCACACTTCACAGTTAATGAAGGTCATCTACATTAACATCAGTATATTCAGTAAGAAATAGCTTAGGGCAGGCCCCAGTGGAGAAGGTATCTTGTATTATTAAAGTTTCAACCCTTTTGAAATGTAAATAAAATATCTTAGTATAATTTCTTCCCATTTAATTGTCATGAAACACTGGTTGAAACCTATTTTAGCAAGTAGCCCTACTGCTACTATATGCTAACCAGCACTGATACCCTGAAGTTCATCCCAACTAGAAGTCTCGGTATTTGCATTCTGAGCCAATTGAAATTAATGAACTGTCTTCAAGGGCAGCCCCATGTAGAGTGCATTATAGTAATCTTAGCTATTGAGGGCAAGACTATAGGTCATTATGACTAGATGATACTCCTTGAGGAATGCTGTCACCTGTCGTTTAACAGTACAGACAAAATTGGGTCTTCCGACTGTAGATCTGAATCCAGTTTCACATATCAAGCTGCAAACCTTTCTCGGGTTAGGCGGGTTGTACAGGTCCATCCGAGTAGCCTGTCTCTCAGTTTGACAAGCAATACTAGCACTAACCAACCCTACATAATTGAACTATGGCCCTTATCTAGCAACTAACATCAGTAGCCCCACCTGATTCAGATGGAAAGGAAAGAGTTGTATGTCATCTGTATGTCAATGATATTCAGATCTCTTGATGACATGCAGATTTATGCAGCCATGAAACAGGATGCGGTAAAGAACCTTATTCAGCGCTATGATGTTATAGCCATCGTGCCAAACAACATTTCACTCTCTCCATTTTCTGGAAATAACGAGCTAGATAGGAATGGGAGTATATTGTTCCCAGAACCCATGTCGGTAGTATTGAGTGCTGTCCAACCAAAGTCCAGCAGAACTAACAGACATACTCCCTCTGCCACATTCCTGACAAACGTCATTGGTCAGGTTGTCTAAAGCAATTTTTTTCTGAAACCCAGTTGAAATGAGCCTAGAATAGATGATGGATTGAGCAGCCCCTGCCCACTAGAGCTCCTTTCCCAAATAGATTACATTAGTAGCCAATCTGTACTTAATGTGGCTAGAGACCACACTTGTAAAAAGAATAATCCCAGTGGCTGCTCTTGTTGTGCTTTCAGAGGGTTAATCGCTATGGCCAGCTTCTGTGTCTCAGTAGGTCTGCTCTTTACCCATTGATCGAACAATTGGTTGTCGTTTTAAATGGGGGGGGGGGGGCACCGTGTGTTAGCCTGTTGCAGAAAGCACGGCATAAATCACAAACAAGTAAAGTGTTATTTACAGCCCTGTTCCTTGTCCTGTAGTATTCTTACCTGGTAAACAATGATAAACCTCATACTGGTAGGAATTCACATTTTTTAAATGTGAGTTTAATGTGGTCTTTGGGGGGGGGGGGGGAGAGAATCATGGCCCTGTAGGCGTTGCACTGCTCTTCTTGATTTTTTCCTAGGGATAAATCCAACCAACATGCTTTCTGTTTCTTCTGCCCTGGGAGTTCCATCAGTCTTTCAAGAATAAAACAGTGGGTTGGATCCAACCAGCTTTTCCACTGATGAAAAGGGGAGGAGGGGTCCCCTTGGATCACCAGAAAAGCTGTGCTGGAAATCATGGGACTGGCATTGATTGATTGATTGATTGATTGATTGATTGATTGATTGATTGATTGATTGATTGATTGATTGATTGGTTTTATATACCGCCAAACCCCCGGAGGGCTCTGGGCGGTGCACAACATAATTTCATCTTACAACCCATACAAACAAACCCCAATAAATTAGAATTAAAACACAGCGATAAATTAACAAAGATGGCGTCACCCAATAAAACCCAATTAAAACCCTCCCAATGAGGGGGGAAGCAGAATGAAAAAGTGGGTCCCACAGATGGCAAAAGGGAACTCCAAGCCGGGGGGGGGGGGGGAATAGCTGCAATAAGGAGGTGAATCAAGTGACTGAAAACATTGATGGGATGTAACCTGAGATTTAGTTCCCAAATCTGCATTGTGAGGCGCATAGTGACTATGAAGGAGGTCTACTTACACATAATAATTCTTGCTGGTTCCCCTTCTCTCCCCCCCCACCCCCCATGCCTTTCCAGGCTTCTGGCTGCGACAGTACTGAGATCCCTGATGAGATAAAACTGATTGGCTTTGCTCAGTTAAGTGTCAGCTGATGCCAACCACCTGACCCCCAGCAAAAACGGCAAGATTGCAAAGAGGCCAGCTTTCATTTGCGAAGGAAAAATCCGAGCACCACACTCCGACTTCTGCTTCATTCTATGGCAATTCACCAAGTTGGAACAAGCGACAAGCCCACTGCTACACTGCTCCCGCTACCATTCCAAAAGCTACTAAATGTCTCTCTCTCTCTAGCAATCAAGTTCGGATTTCCCTGAAGTGAAAGCACGAATTGGAAATGCACTCAGGTGGCTGTATCCATTGGTTACAAAAGGAATTTTCTATTCAGAGCTTTTTTCTTCTTTAATTAAAAAGGAAAAAAAAATCAATAACAACTATTTTGAGGGATAATACTGACTCTCTTCTGTTGTATGTAGAAATGAACATAATTTACAAATGCTAGGATTTATTTAGCCAAACTTGAATTCTAAGGAAAAAAAACACCCAACTGTGAATTTTATTTTTCTGTCCTTATATTTATGCATTATGCAACCTAGCTATTAAGAAATTGATTTTTTTTTGTTTCATTTATTATGTGCTACTTGCAGGCAACCTATTTTTTATTTTGCAAGAGAGTTTCAGGTTCATCTTCGACACATTCATTGCTCTCTCCTAGTTTTCAAACTGATGTAGGCATTTAGTTTTGGTTTCATTTTGGTTTGTGTGTCTCTTTTTTTTTAAATCCATCATCTGGTTGTCGAGGGTGTGGGAGGTGCCTTGTGGATATTAACTGATCTAAGACTGTGCCTGAAGCTTTGTGAATCTGAGCTCATCTCAATTCTACACATACCATGTCAAGATCTCTCGAGTACGAGGGTTTATTGTAGCAGAGACTTGAGACAAAATATGGCCTGCATTCTTCTCTGTTGGGGGGAAGTCTACAAACCGAAAACTTCTTATAAACAGTTGCCATTAAGCTAAAAAAGAAAAGAAATGCCTTTACTTTGCCCATCTCTGATTTGGCTTCTCTCTAAAAGTTTAGGGATTTTTGTGTTATAACAATAAAAACTTGAAGAGAATCTACGCTTTACTTGAAATTCTGCAGAACACCATGGTAAAGTGCAAATAAGAAGGGGCTTCGTGCAATTACTTAAGGGTAAAAAGAAAAAAAAAGTGGTTACAGATTACTTCTGACAGAAGTACTGATTTGCTTAACCTGTGGCATAGATATTTTGGAGCTAGTAAATCGTTAGACCCGATTCTCTCATTTGAAGCATATTTTTTTCAGGGAGTGGATTTCTTGGATCTTGCCATGTTAAGCCACTTCCGCGCTGAACTTAGACAAACGGCCGCTCTCTCTGACATATGGGAATGGAAAGAGAAGGGCAGATGTTATTTAAGAGTTATTTATAAATGCCGTGTCATCAATGTTTGGGGTGTTCTAGAGCCATTTGCATACAACTCAGTGTAATTTCATTCCATTCTATTGTTTACACAATGATTACTCAAAGACTGACTGCAGAGGTAAAAAGGAAAATAAAGTGTATTGCACAAACTGTTTGAGTTTCTTCCGATGATGATTTTATGGAATTAGAAGCCTTAATAGCACATTTAACAATTTTGCCTGGGGAAGCAAACACTACTGGATTAGCTGCTAACCTAGAGCAGCCTTCCCTGACATGATGCCTACTAATGTATTTTCTAGTAGTAGTAGTTATAAGTTTAATAAATAAAATAATAATAATAATAGTACCCCTTTCCTTCTTCCCCCAAGTATCTCTTTTCTAAAGCAGAGACCCTATTTTGGCACTCCTCTACCACATTAAAAGAAAAAGACCAGGAGTTATCACCATTGTGTCTTCAGGGAGCTTTAAACTGGAAACAGCTGCATCCACTGTAGGAAGATGCTTGGCTTGGAAGCTCCTAACATTTTGTGGAACCTTTTAATGTTTTGTGGTGGGTTGGATTTAGTCCCTATAGCCACCATTTTGTGGTTGATCCTGCCCTATATTCCCTCTCAGTCCCCACCCCCCTGTGATTTTCTGATTTGCCCAGTTTTTAACACTTCCCTGTTGTGGCTGGGGTGTGTGTCTGATTTTATTCACAGTTTTGTTCTTGGGTCAAGTTGGGTCAGTGGGATGAGCTATAACATTCCAGGTTCAGACTAAGCTCTCTGCTTGGAGGGGTGGAGATGGGGGGGGGGGCATGAGGACATCCACCTTTAGATCTATGGTATGCTTTTTAGCTATGAGTTTGGGCAAAAGTCATTTGTGGCTCATCGGACTATGTGATGAGTACCAACAAGCACAGCCGTATGTTCCCGCTTCATTATCCCTCTTTCTTTCATAGTTGTTTTGATCTATGGTTTTAAGCATCTGTACGCTAGAAAATCCTATTAAAATACTTTTAAAATCCACACCAACAGACAGATGGTTCAGTGAACACTGCTATGGGCAAGTAACTTCAGTGGATTTTTTTAGCAAGGCCATTGTAAGTGCTCCTTTCATCGTATATCTTATTCTTTATTGCTTGGAGGAAAATCTGAGATACCATCCTGGTACCTCACAAGATCTGTGCCGCCATTTTAGGAGTTGCTTAGCAACCCCATAAACACTGAAAGCCAGCAAGAGCAGCTAAAAGAGGCCACTGCCAGTCATGCCTGGAGGAGAATCTGCTATGACGGTAAAGGTACTGGGGGAGGGGTGGGGAAAGTGACAGAGGTACTGCAACCATTGCTGGGTGAGCCAGGCACTTGTGTGAGAGGGCCATCAGAGGTGATAGCAGCCAGAAAATCCAGAAGGAAGCAGCAAATCATAGGGAAGACAGGAGAGGTGCTACAGCTGGGTGAGCATGATAGGAGGAGGAGGCAATGCAGGGGCAAGAAAAGTAAGACAAATGGCAGGGAGATGGGAAAAAAAGAAAAACTGCTTTGTAGGTCTCGTGGATCTCTGCTTGTGGTCATATAATCAATGCGCAGTACAAGCTGGAAGAATAAATGAACTTTAGGAGAGGGAGGATGGGAAGAGCATACACAGACTATTGTAGATAATTTTTCAGTGCTTTCTCAAAGTTAAGACGACCACTTTCCCGCACTTTTTACCTCAGATATTGTCTCAGTTATACTTGAGGCTCATTTTATGCCTGCTTGTATGTCAAGAGTGAAATTGTTCCATTGGGTCCTACATGTGGCTTCTGTTACGCTGCTGTCTGCAGCAATGCATTGTTCAGGTATATAATCCCATGTGCCACATCTTTGCAGCAACATTTCAACTTGATAATTCAGAGACCCTGTACCAACAGAGCCTCTTCAGAAATTGATGAATGCAGCATATTCAGAATTTAGAGACCTTTGTTAGGCATATACAACATAGGGACAAAGAATAGGGGTAAATTCAGTATAGAACAGTGTGAGTGAACAGAAATGAAGGGAACCTAATCTAAATTGTGCAGTCGAAATTCAGCTACGGTTCAGTTATTTCAGCTGCAGGATTATTGAGCAAAAAAAAATCATTTTTGCATTGGTAGAAAGGTCTGAGAACCCGACCGGGGTTAAGGCAGAGAAGTTGGGCCTAAAGCTCTTGTACTTAGGGCTGAAGAGCAAGATGTGTTCAAGGGAGTCAGTGTAAGAAGGGCAGAAAGAACAGTGTTCGATCATGCTGAGGGATGTTTGAGAACCGGCCTTGAAGTAGTGTCCATGGAAAAGAATTGCATCTTGCTCTTGAGAATGCCCATCTGAGTTTGTGATTAAGAAGTTGATCTAGATAATGGGGAACACAGAGTTTCTGGGGAGTAATCCCAAAGTACAAGGGTGAGCAGGAACTCTGAACTTTGCTCAAAAGGTATTGATATTCCTGAATAGTTTATTTTTTAATTGGTGATAAATCTCATTGGCAGTGAGCACGAGCAAGGAATCGCATGAACAGCTCAAGGAGAGTGCAGCATATTTGACATGTCTTGAGCCCTGGGCTTGAACGAGAGGGTGGCGAGCTATGACCTTGAGGGTTCACATCTTTCAATGTATCATTGAAAGGATAGCTTAACCTTTTCTACTTTTCCACAGTGCAGTATTGTACATATATGTGTGTCTACACACACACACACACACACACACACAGAGAGAGAGAGAGAGAGAGAGAGAGAGAGAGAGAGAGAGAGAGAGATGATTTGGGGGACTGGGATAGGTCTTCCTCCAATCCAGATTAAGAACACAGGTGTACTTCTCTGACATGGCAGTGAATGGAGGCAAGCCATCTTCGTGTGGGCTATCATGCATACAGCTATCATGCTTACGTGTGCATGAAAACAGAGCGTGTGCACTGTAATCTATTAACTCAATTGAGTTGATAATGACCAGAATTAGTTGAGATAGGTGCACAGGTAAAACAGCACATTAATTTAAATGTTCTTTCGAATGAAAATAGAAACGCCGCTGCCTGCCTCAAAATGAGACGCAAAGCTGCTTTGACACAAATGATTAAGGAAAAACTAAGTCAGCTCAGTTGCTGTAAAAGTATGCATAAGAAATCAAACACAGTTGGCTTCTTAATGAACTGCTTGACACATTTGCATTTGGGTTGTTTTTATTAAAGGAAACCAAGTTGGAAAAATCCAGCTGCATACACAGCCACTATTTTATCGGTATGCGGATATTGTTGATATTACTTCAGGATTTCAGCACTAACCTTTGCCATTTTTAATATCACATGGGTGGAGGCGACCTCATGCTACGCCTCTTTGTATAAAAGTCAGTTTATGTTCAGTGCAGCAGCTGAGTTGACTGGCTGCTCTTGGAAATGCAGCTTGAGACTTCAATACTGTAGGTGTCAAACTTGCAGCCCTCCAGATGTTATGTACTACACTTCCCATCATCCCCTGCCAGCATGATGCTGGCAGGAGATGATGGGAACTGTAGTCCATAACATCTGGAGGGCCGCGAGTTTGACACCTGAGCCCATGGATGGGCATGATTTGAAAAGTCAAATGACCACTCAACTGCTATTTCCTATGAACTAGGCTTAAATTTTTGCCAAGGACTACTTTCATATTTTTGTTCCTGACCATGGAATGCATGCATAAATTTTGTAGATTACAAAAAAGCATTTAATAGAGAAAAATGTGAAGTTAATAACTAATAACAATTAAGAGCTAATTTTACGTATGGTATTAAAGAGCAAGTAGTAATATATTACGTTTTAATGCTCTGTGCAGGTGATATCAGGAGCCCTTTTGTTAAATGTATTTTCTGTGTTTTTTCCCCTTCTCTTTTTTGCATTTGTAAGTTTTTAGTCTTACCAAAAAATGGGGAGGGGGGGGGGAGAATTTGTAGGAAAATGCAGAAGTTCTGCATTTGGAGTGATCTCTAATGCTGTGATCTTCATTCTCCTGCCAATCTTGAGATCCACTTTAGCTCGATTTTCAGATTGGGACCCACTTAAGGAGCAGCAGTGGCGTAGGAGGTTAAGAGCTCGTGTATCTAATCTGGAGGAACCGGGTTTGATTCCCAGCTCTGCCGCCTGAGCTGTGGAGGCTTATCTGGGGAATTCAGATTAGCCTGTACGCTCCCGCACACCCCAGCTGGGTGACCTTGGGCTAGTCACAGCTTCTCGGACCTCTCTCAGCCCCACCTACCTCACAGGGTGTTTGTTGTGAGGGGGGAAGGGCAAGGAGATTGTAAACCCCTTTGAGTCTCCTGTAGGAGAGAAAGGGGGGATATAAGTCCAAACTCCTCCTCCTCCTCCTCCTCCTCCTTCTGCTGCTTCTTCTTCTTCTTCTTCTTCTTCTTCTTCTTCTTCTTCTTCTTCTTCTTCTTCTTCTTCTTCTTCTTCTTCTTCTTCTTCTTCTTCTTCTTAATTGTGACTGGGCTATGTATCCAAAATTACACACTCAGAATGCTGGTTTTCCCATGCATCTCTGCATTTCTACGGTCATTTCTGACTTTTTTGAAAGATCACTACTGGGACTGAGAGACCGATGTAGAAGGGTATCTGTTTAATCAGGGCACTGTGGCGGAGGAGATGGAAGAGGGTGAAACTGGCTAGTACAGTAGTAAGACAACCATTAACGTGAGTGTAGGGTAATCCGGTGGGAAAAGAAATGAGGTTGTATGCAAAGCATGCATGTATGTTACCTGATCCCTTTTATATAGTTACCATTGACAATACGAGGCCATAGTAATACCCAGACAGAGAAAGTATTACAATGAACGTTCATCTTCAAAACTGAACAACAGCTGCTCAGGTTTTGTTGTACATTATTGATCGAGGTAGAGGCACACGAACTCTCAAAGGCTGTTCGAATTACGTTGAAGAATGTGTTTGGTTTTATTGCTAAAACTATCCAGCTGAATGCACATAAATCTGCAATGTTCTTGGAAATGGTGGTAAAACATAAACCCATTTCAGGTTTGTGGTGAAGCTGAACCTAACAGTAGCCCTTGCAGAGAGGGATAAGTGTGGTTCCTTGATGTAATGTAGAGATGACCTGCTGGATTTGGGCACCAAGACAAAGTGCAGCAGATATACACAACGTTTCCAAATGGTGCAGAATATTTTGCATTCCCATCTTCTTGCATGCAACCAGTATGTTTACATGTTGCCACAGTAAATATCTGCTGACAAAGAATTCCTGTCCATGTTGCAGGACTTACTTTCATTCCAAATTACCCCATAAGTGTTGCTCACAAGGATGTAGGTAAGGGGGGGGGGGGTTTTCCTCGGGTTCAAAAAAACCCCATTGCATGTCCGAAGCTCCGCCCCCGGTTTGTGGGGTTTTTTGTATTTTAAAGTGTTTTTTCGGTTTTTGGGCTGCAGGGGGTGAATTTTTAGGCTAGCAGCACCAGAATTTCAGGCTATTGTCAGGTGACACTCCTGATGATACCAGCCAAGGTTGGTGAAGTTTGGTTCAGGGGGTCCAAAGTTATGGACCCTCAAAAGGGGTGCCCCATCCCACATTGTTTCCAATGGGAGCTAATAGTAGATGGGGCTACGCTTTTGAGGGTCCATATCTTTGGACCCCCCTGAACCTAAACTTTACTAAACCTAGAGTAGTATCATCAGGAGAGTCTCTAAAAGATATCCCTGAAAGTTTGGTGATGCCCAGCCCAAGGAAATGGGAGACCTGCGGCTCTCCAGATGTTCAGGAACTACAATTCCCATCAGCCCCTACCAGCATGGCCAATTGGCCATGCTGACAGAGGCTGATGGGAATTGTAGTTCCTGAACATCTGGAGAGCCGCAGGTTCCCTACCCCTGTGCTAGCCTAACAATTGACCCCTGACAGCAGGCATCCCCCAAATTTCTCCAGATTCTCCTTTTGAATCCAACCCCTTTGGCAGGGATTTAAAGAGAGAATCTGAGGTCCCCAGATTAAACCTTGAAAGTGATGCTGTTTCAGGGTGGGGGAGAATCCACCCCAAAACAGCATCACTTTCAATGTTGTTTTAACTGGGGACCCCAGATTCTCCCTTTAAGATGGATTTAAAAGGAGAATCTGGGCTCTCTAATTTAAAGTGATGCTGTTTGGGGGTGGATTTCAGCATCACAGCAGCCACCCATGGGGGGCGCAAACCTCAGGTTTTGCACCAGGCTCCATTTTCCCTAGCTACCCCTCTGCCTGGAGGGGAGGGAGAAGGGACTGTCGGCTATCAGCTGGGAGCCTAGCCGGTGGGGGGTGGGGCTGGCAGGGCAGGGGAGTTTGCCATCTCTGGCCTCGGAGAGCTGCTTTTATAAGCACTGAGGCCAGGGGCGGGGCTTGGGAAGGTCTGGTCACGCCCCAGGGGCAGGTGGGGGTGTGGCCTTGCCCCCGAACCCCCCCATTAAAAATCTATACCTACGTCACTGGCTGCTCATGGGGGAGGGGGGACCCCGCCCCTCACCAATCAGTATGAGAAGGATTCAGATGTCTGCAGTGTATGTGAGAGGAACCCAGTGGAAATTGACCCTCTTCTCTCAGTATGAATTTTCTGTTGGATCTAGCGCCACTATCAATGTTTGCAAATAATCCTGAACCTAAGCATTTTTGCTCTCTAAGCTCTTAGTGCTACACAGCACTAACTAGATTATGCAGCCTGGCCTCTTTCCAGGGGCTTCTTTGTGTGGCAATTCTACCCCCCACACTGTTGCATGGATATTACAGAAAACTGAAATTGGCCATCCCTAATACAGGGCCTTTCTGTGAACCCCCTCCCCTTTCCAAATTATTGTGCCCTCTGAGAATATGCAGAGTGGTTTCTGCCCCAAACTTCCTCACACATAGGTGGGCTGTCGCTCTGGACCCATCTAATGGCCCCAAATGTTTGGAAAACCATTAGCTGACCACACATCAGCTTTTCAAAAGAGACGAGATGTTTAAGACGTACAGTAAAATTGGAAACAGATTTACACACTTCTAAGCCCTTGATTTCAATGGACAGTAACAGTAAAGGCTTATTCAGCCTGAACCCTTTATAAATACAGAGAATGGCAGAGTGTCCACTTTGAATATTGGAAAGGCACCTGTTCAACGCACTTTTAGAAGTCAAAGGACCCTTCTGCTCGGAGGTAAATCATCTGGTATGTGTTACTTACACATGAGTATAGGGGTGCAGTGTGTTATTGTTTTCACAGTCTTGCATTCAAAAAGTGAATGATGTGTATAAGTAAAAAAATAAGAAATGTGCAAGTCATTGAAAAGGGGAGAAAACTTCAAGCTTCAAAGTGTTTTCAAAAATAAATATATTCTTACACTGGTGCCAGTTATGCCTATTGGCACGGTTCTAAACATGCAGGTATAGTTCTCTATTCCTGCCCAAGAGGCACTGATCCTGTGCTTTTTCTAGCTTGAAGAAAAAGCCAGAATTTCCTCTATGGTAGCTGGATTCCCTCATTAGCTTGACGCCTATCCATTGCAACTGGTAAGTAACAACTCATTAACTCGTACCTATCATACAACTTTCCCTCTGACTGAAAGGCCCAAATGTATTTATTCCAGAAGACTGAAATCTTACAGCTGGCATAACTTTCAAATGAAGTATGAGGCCCTTATGTCCACCCATCTTCTACATTTGGGGGCAGATACAGAAAAGCATGACTAGAATTTTTTCATAGTCATGCAGCATATGGGTGAGAAAGTGAGCTTTTAGGTGTCCTGGTCCCAGACCACTGCAAGATAATGGTCATTGACTTGGATGAGGCCTAGAAGCAAGTTTAGCAGCCAATTTCCTTCATTCTCAAGCTCCTTTGATCTAAAGATCTTGAGCAGTAGATACGGAGCTTTTATTTCTTTAAAGAAAATATGGCGGAGAGAAACCTCGCCACTGGCAGCATGGTCTGTGGATCTCTATCCACCAACAGGTAGGGGACTATATTAGGGGCGATCCATGAGTCACAATAAGAATTATATTGAAGACACTCCAAAATCATGTAGGCTAGAGCGTCAACCTTTTTAAAGTTGCATTGATAACAGTCTATCTGGGTAAGGCAGATTATGGTATCTCCCTGATAAGACTGCTAGAAGTGCAGCGTTCAGACATGCAAGTATGAATGTTCTACTATACCAAATTACTGTTGAGTTTCTAATGTAAGCTGGAATTTTTGAAGGTGGGAGAACACCAAAAACTGACTGGAACATACTCTTCGGGCTCATATAATAGAGCTAAAATTGTCTAGTTCTTTTATACTTTTCTTAACAATTGATAGGGACTTCCCGGACTTGCTTCTTCCAAGCCTTGATACATTGTCCTTTGTTAGACCAAGGCTGTGCAATTTCTTATGTATTTCTTGCAACCAGTGGGAATATATCTGAGTTCATATAGCAGGCCATCCTTCTTTGTTGAAAGAATACCTTTTAGCTTATGTTTGAATGTTTGCAGCCACGCTTTAGCTTCAGTAGATCCTTGGCCCAGTTCTAACTTTAAGGATACCCCAGCAACACATCTGGGGGGCCCCTGAAATTCGCTGCAGGAATTGACAAAGTGGCTGAGCTAAATTCTCACGAGCACGAAGGACCCATATTGAGGCTCCATATAGGAGCTGTGGAACAGTTTTCATGTTAAATACATATAGTCCCCCTGGAATATATTCACCTCCTCTGGAATAAGCCACCAATAAAGTTATTCCAGAATTGTCATGAAAATGACTTTCTGCTACCTGCCCCAGATGGTAGTCTGGTTACAAAATTTTATCTGAAACCATTTTCAAGGACAGCATTGTGATAATCAAATCTGGATGCCATCAAAACAGACAATTGTGGCCAAATAAAGTCTGCTGAGGAAAGGACACAGCTGTTACATCAACCTAACCTGGCCAAGGCATTACAGGACATAGAGAATGCCTGTGTCTCCATCTGTAGCTCAAAAGTACCCCCAAACTGTGAACCTTCAGAGAGCATGCAATTCCATCCAGAACAGACTCATTTTGATAGTTTTATTACTGGCCAGTCTCTGTCACTTGAGCTTATATTGATCTTCATCCAGCCCATTTCCTCCAGTTTCACCTGACTCGGAGGAAGAGAAGAAATAGAGTTGAGTTTCATCCATCTATTGATGACACCATACTCTAAGTCCTCAGATGACATCTCTCAACAACCTCATCTAGATGCTAAACTTTGTGAGAGACAGGATGGAACACCACAGCATATATGACATTGTACTGAGCAACTGTCTCTCAGCCTAACCTTCTGGTAACCTGCTGATGAAAGCAGAACCACTGAAGTGTGATGGCCCTAGTCCCTGTCTCATCCAGTCTGATCAGAGGGATGGTAGCAAGCTACCATGGTTAACTGTTAATGATGGTATTAACCACAAGAAGTCCAGAAGAATCAACAAGGTTGCCTCCCCCACCAGTGATAGTTGTAAATCAGGTCACCAAGGCAGTTTCCCTTGGCAGAGCTCTTGCCGTAGACAACCCCAACAATAGCATTGCGACTTGTGCCAGCCATCATTGTCCATGCACACCAATCGCTCAAAAACACACCAGCAGTTGCTGCTGACCCCTCCTTAACACTGAACTCAAGCTGGCCCAAAGTCTGTTTTGGGCCATTGCCACACCAACAAAAAGGTTGCACTTTTGATTGGTCGACCCACAGCGAGCGGAGGGAAGTGAAACCCCCCTTTTTTCCAGTTTCGGATAGGGCTCAGCACAGGCCTCAACACAGCAAGCTGCAGCAAAAAACAATGGGGCACAGCATCACATCGCATTCCCACTCACATTTTCATATTTTTAAGGAAAATGAGAGGAAACCACCTCCCCCCCACCCCGGGTGATATGCCCACTAACATTCAGCCCAAAGTGCGCATCTCCCTAGTTATGCACTCTGAGCAACAGTACAGGTACAGAAAAGAAAACAGGGACATTTTGGGTCTCCACTCCTGATTAACCCAAGTGAAATGGCACCTGGTCATTACCATGAACAGAAATCAAGCTTGGGGGAACGTTTAAGGAAGGGCGGGGTTGAAAATGGGGCGGGGTGAGAAAAATAACTGGTTCTGTCTGGTGTTTGCACTGTAGCAGGTTCATTGCAGGATTTTTGAAAATAATCACCAAATTGGCAATTTTTGAAAATCCCGAGATGAGGGAAATATCGCGGGGTAAACCTACTTTAGAACTGGGAACAGTGCGAACTTTTTGGCCAAACCGGGATATTTTCCTTGCTCAACCAGGGATATTTGGACTGTGCAGAAGTGACCCAAGGCAATTTTTATACCAGAACCAGATCTGAAGTTGAACTGAAATAGATTCGGATAATTAGTCTCATCCAAGTAGGCCTGGATCTAGCTCATTACCACCTTAAGAAGAAGTACTTGGCCGGAACGGATATTCACTCAGTTTACATCTCTGGGGTTCTGAGAATATTTCTTTAGTAAAGGCCGTACTATTTTCGCCTTCAAAACACTAGGAATTTCTTCCTTCCTCAAAGCAGTATTCCCCACTGATAGACTCTAATTCAACAGCCCTCTCTGGCTCATTGTTGAAAGCTAAGGTGGACAACTGTTGAGAACAGGAAGATTTCTGATCTCTGTGAAAAATACATACTTGTGTCTGTTTGCTAGGCATACACTGAGAAGTTCTAAGTGGCTATCACTTGGCAATCCTTTTCTAAGGCATGTATAACTCCATATACAAATTGTTGACATTGCTTCCACCACCTTGTGTTCTCCCCACAGACTAACATGTGCATGACCATAACGTGTAGGAAATTTTATGACTGATGGAGACTTGAGACATTACAACACATGAGGAAGAAACAAATCCAAAACATTTAGAGCTAATATATGGTAAAAAAATCTTGCTAGGAGGGCATGAGTTTTTGATGGCTATAGGCCCTTCTAAAAGTATATAGTCTACTCAAAACAAGGAGTAAGCCAGCATTCGAACACTGAGGCCGTTTCAAATGCCAGATTTGCATATTTCTATTGTGAAGTGGAATATTGGTGAGATCACTTGAGTGACAATCAGGCCTAAAATACGGACAGGAGCTCAGCGGGATAATTGCAGCCATGTTTCCAGTTCAGCTGAGGCTAATGAGACTGTTGCGCAATTAGGATAAAAATAAAATTTGGCCCTGCTGGTTTGAAGAAGCATTTAATCAATCAAGAATTGGATAAAGGTCAGAAGAAAACTATCAAACCCTGACACAGCATGAATTCATTAGCCTTTCCTGAGATCATGATCTTTCTTGGAGGTGTACTCCCACTCACTGATTTCAAAATGTTGTCAAAATGGCTCATCTGATCAAATAGCCTCCATGTGGCTAGTGGTTATTATACCATATTGTGCTTGATCATCTATTGCCACAGGAATCCCTTGGGGAGACATCAAGCTACAGAATAAAGCTGATGCAGTTGTGGAGGATAGTCTGGGGCTATAATCTTTCCTTCTCCCTCACCCTTCTCCAGTCCCTATATCTGCTGACCTCCATAGAACCATCTTCCTCCTCTACTTTCTGATAATGTAGTAAAGAATGGAACAATAACTAAATAAGGTTGTCCAACAGTTGTACAGAGGAGAAATGTTATGGAGAGCTGCACCCCAAACTGCAATTAGTGAAGGTAGGAGCAAGTGTTATTCCATCTTCTTAGCTTTTGGAAGTAGGTCATTCAAGTTAGGAAACCACGAAGAGGCAGGGCAAGGGAACAAACAATTAGGAAATTTTTCCAGCAGTGTCATAATACAACATGGTTGAGCTGTAGGCCTTGTGATGCTTTAAGTGAGCCATCAAGAACTAGGTGGTGTGGAGTTTCCAGGCTGTGTGACAGTGGTCTAGTGTTTTTTCTACCAGTTCACATCCACAAAGCCTGGAAAACCTACAACAGCCAGTTGATTCTGGCAGTGAAAGCCTTTGACAATACATCAAGAACTACGTTCAGCTGTCAAAGCCTGTGTGAGAGAAGCCTCACTTGCATCTTTTTCTGCGTGCTGGTTGAAGTCTCACAGTGTATGTATAGTGGTGTTCTCCATTTGTCTGTATATTCTCCCAGCAGGGAGCAATAAAAAGCCCTATTGGTGAAAGACCTAGAGGGCCTCCTGCCTACAGGAGCATGTAAGGAAACTTCAACTCGGTCCACCATGGCTCATAGGCCATTACAGGTCTATATGATGAGCTTTATGATCTGTGCCTACAATATTTAGGCATACGGTGAGACCCCTGTGCCTGATGCTTACCAGCCAATTCCTTAACATCAGGTTTCATTCCTATTTGCCATGTGTGAAACTCCTAGAAGGCCCAAGGGAAGAAATCTGGAATTTTATCTTTAGCACAGGGTGAGCATTAACAATGCTCCTTTGCTTGGTATTGGAAGCTACTGCAAGTGATCTCACATGCACAAAGTTGCTTTAATCCTTAAGAATCACATGAGAGCCAGCATGCTAAAGTTGCCAGAATGTCAGGTTAGGATCTCGGAGGCCCATGTTCGAATCCCCCCTCTGCTATGGACACAGGCTGGATGAGTTTGAGCCAGTTACATACTCTCAGCCTAGCCTACTTCACAGAGTTGTTTTGAGGATAAAATGGAGAATGATGTAAGCCATTTTGGATACCCATTGAGAAGAAAGGTGGGATATAAATAAAGTAAATAAACAAATTATACTGAGTCGGACCATTGGTCAATCAAGGTCAGTATTGTCTATTATGATGGCTGGGTTTCAGGCATCTCCTTTTAACTGGGGATCTTTCTAATTAAACCTATATTCAAAGCAGAGGCTCTACCACTCAGCCATGGCCTCTCCTCCTCTCACGTGAAAAGAAGGAACTGCCTCAAATCCTAAATGCCCCATTTCCCCCTCCCCCAGTTGTAAATGTTCCACAAAGTTGCCCTTTGGGAAGGTGTGGGGTCCCTGTTAAGAATCACTTTGTACAAATATGCTCCTTGACTCCAGCACTGTTTGCCCTGGCAGTTGTTCCTTTCTCCTGGAATAGTCATATGCTTGCACCACCCAATCAAATATCTTCAATTTGCAAGCAGGATGTGACACAGATGTAAATATTCTGAACCACCATTTCTTTTGAAATCTAACGGACTGAAGTAGCTAACTTCTTACGGAGTTGCTGTCTATGAATCTAATTTTGTTCTGGTTCTCCTCTGATGAGCTGCTAAATTTGCCCACCTGAAAGGGGGGGGGGGGTGTTAGCTTTTATATAAATGTGAGAAATCTTTTGTTTTTAACTTCTCTTTCATTTCCATGATGGCCTGCCTGATTAGCTATCTAGATTTTAATAGCTGAGTATTGTGACATTTCTTTAATTCATTTTGCCACTGTGAATAAACTTAACCTTACAGAGTACATTAAAATGGTGGTTTTATGGGTGTTTTTATGATTGGGAGATTGCTACTTGTCAAGCTGCGTGCATCGCTGAGGCAATCAGACTTGCTGAATCAAACCAAGTCAAACTGAAAACTCCACAATTATGGGAGGTTAAGGCAGTGCTGGATCATCATGCAAATGAGATGCTAAAGAGCTGCATACTGAAAGGCTAGCCCCCAGAAGGTAAAGCTTTAACGAGAAAGAGAGAATTTTTGACATCCTCTCTTTGAATAAACTGCATCTGGAATGTCCCCTGTCATCCAGTAAATGAACGGGCTTTTTGAAAACTGCATCATTCTATTCTCTCAGAAGAGTACAGAAGGTCGTTCGGACTGTTGATATGGAGCTAAGAGGCCATTCCATTTTGCTAGAGTGTTGCCTGCTTAGTCCTCCCCTCCACCTGTTTTCTTGTCTATCTTATTTACTTTTCCAATAAACGCATTTTCACTTCATTTCATTTACACCTGCAAAATCCATTGAGTGCCAAAAGATAATTCAGGCAGTTGCCTATGTGATAATCGCATTGAACAGTGGATACAGGCAACCATTTTATCATATTTTCCACCACATCAGATGGATAGACTGACATCAGATGGACATCAGATGGATAGACTGACAGATATCAGATGGACATCAGATGGATAAACTGACATCAAATGGATAGACTGACAGACATCAGATGGACATCAGATGGATAGACTGACATCAGATAGACATCAGATGGATAGACTGACATCAAATGGATAGACTGACAGACATCAGATGGACATCAGATGGATAGACTAACAGATATCAGATGGACATCAGATGGATAAACTGACATCAAATGGATAGACTGACAGACATCAGATGGACATCAGATGGATAGACTAACAGATATCAGATGGACATCAGATGGATAAACTGACATCAAATGGATAGACTGACAGACATCAGATGGACATCAGATGGATAGACATCAGATGGATGGGCTGACATCAAATGGATAGACTGACAGACATCAGATGGACATCAGATGGATAGACATCAGATGGATGGACTGACATCAAGCATCAAAATGTTCACAGAAGAAAGAGTTTATGAGGGTTGGTTGCATTGGAACAGGGATGAATAGGTACAGTGGCCTTCATTCTGATGCTCAATACACGTGAAGCTGCCTTATACGGAATTAGGTCATTGATTTATCAAGTATTGTCTGTTCAGACTGGTAGTGGTCTCCAGTATCTCAAGTAGAGGTCTTTGGCCTCTTTGGTCCTTTTTAACTGGAGATGTCAGGGACTGAACATGGGACCTTTTGCATGCAAAGCAGATCCTATTCCACTGAGCTACAGCTCCTCCCCCTTGAAAAGGTGCTGTTCAGTGACCCCAAAAATGTATTAGTCCCATTCACAAGAGATATTTTTTTCCCATCCCGAATCCTCAAGTTTGCTCTTCATCTCTAATTTGGTGGGAAATAATACCATATTCAACGTTAAAACGAGATAGAGGTAAGTTGGAGAATTATCTGCTTTGGGGTAATGTTAAAAATAATCTAGAGGTAATGAAGTGAGCCAAGTCATGATTTATAGGAGAAATCTTAAGTTATCTTAAAGATTATTAGGGACCAACAATAAATCATGAATTCATACTTTTAAAAACAGTGTGTGGGAGTTGGGACAAATTAATGAGTCGAGAAGCAACTGAGGCATCTGTACCATCGTGTTTTTGAGAAGCTTGAGTGAGAACTCATGCTGGTTACAGCAGCTGGGCATGCTTTGCCAAAAAGATAGCTTTATAGCGCTCTGCTGCTATTCAATCGGTATGTTTTGCTGTGACATTAAAGGACCCCAGCCAGATGTACAATGCAGCAGAAAAAACAGTGTTGGTTACTGTAACTGTTCGTTCATCTAGTGGCTCTCTGCACTTGTGCAGGGCATCTGTGGAGCATTTTAGTTAGCTTTTTAAGAGCTTCCAGTTGTTATATGAGTGCTCCCCCTCCCCCCAGTCACAAGCCTGAGCTAGTTGCTCTTCCCATCCTGGATCATGTGACTGGGGGGGAGGGACACACTGCCTTGCTCCCAATCTCCCTTTGCCGCTGCTGGGAGCCACCATCTTAGCTAGATGACAGTCCACAGAAAGGAAAGTGGGAGGGATGTGTGCCTGCACAGAGAGACACTAGATGAACAAACAGTTATGGTAAGTAACACTGTTTTATCATTGTTGTGGCCTTCATGCAGTCCCACATGGGAGAATGGCAAGCATACGTGCTGTGGAGGTGGGTGTGGTACTGTCAGCAAACCACAGATTGCAGTACAACTTGACCTACAGTCGCCTTCGCCCTAGCATTGATGTCCACAGTGTAATGCTCAGTAAACGTTAATGGAGTGGACCACATCACTGCTTTACAGATATTATTAAGGTCCACATGAGATTTAAAAGCTGTTGAAGTGACTAGGGGGCTGGTAGAGTGTGCCTTGATGGCAATTGGGCAAGGATCTTAGTTTTGTCACCCAATGAGATAAAGTAGGAACAGAATCCTTCCTAAAGGACTTTGATCTATCATTGTAGTAAGATGGAGTGCATAAGATGGGACTACATGTCCAAGGAGTGCATAACTGCACAGTGGCCATGACGATGAACAAAAATTTACACATGTAGCTTGGGATTTTTTTCGATCTAGAAGCTGTGCTCTGTCTATGCAGAAAATATGAGAATGCTTAGCTATAATTGGGGGCAGGGGGCAGAATCACAAATCTGGGTATTCTCACACCCCCAAACCATTAAATAGTAGAGCCCAACACTACCATAGCCCAGGCTAGCCTGATCTCATTAGATCTCAGCAAGGTAAGCAGCATCGACCCTGGCCATTTTTTGACGTAGAGTTCCAAGGAATGTAAATAATATAAAATGCAAAGTCTGCAATACTATATCACAATAATCACTCTGCACTTCTGGCTCTTATTTCTTATTTAAGTCTTGTAAACAAGCCTTTTAAGACAGTACAATTTAATGAAATGTGAATTGTACTGTCTTAAAAGGCTTGTTTGCAAGACTTAAATAAGAAGAGCCAGAAGTGCGGCGTGATTATTGTGATATAGACTTCCAAGGAATACCAGAGTTCTAACATGGAAGCAGACAATACTAAACCACCTCTGCATATCTCGTGCCTTGAAAAAAACCCTTAGGGGGTATCACAAGTCAGATACAACGTGATGGGAAAACAACAAGACTTCTTCGACAGAAAAATATGGGCCTGGTATGAACTTAGCAACAGATTTGCCCTTTCTGAAATTTATTGTGGGGGGGGGGGAGAGGGGGGGAAACATTGGGGAAGATTCATGGACTGAAGGTTTTAAGGGCATCCATTGCTGTTAGATATCTTTGGCTTGATAGGAGTGAACGCTATGAGTCAGAACAGCAAGGAACATTTTAATTATGTATAAAACCTTTTATTGCCACCAGGCTTCCTCAGAAGTCTCTGTCCTTGTCTGGCTTCCTGGCTACCATGGAAGGTAAATTTATAAAAAGACAGAACTGATTATAACTGGTAATGGCCAAGGTCTGAGAGAAGCTCTCCTGGGCTTTAGGTCTTTCCAGACTTCTATCTTGAGTTCTTAAAGAAAGCTTAAGAAAGCCATGTAAGTTATGAAATGAACCACCTATCAATAACCTCACTTGTCATTAAAAACTAGAACCATACCCAGTGTTCTCTTATTTTTGGACTTTTTATAGAAAGTAGCCATTTCAGTGAGGTAGAATTGTTCCTGAAAAGTATTGGCGAAGGCTTTCACAGCCAGATTCAACTGGTTGTGGTGGGTTTTCCAGGCTGTGTGGCCGTGGTCTGGTGGATCTTGTTCCTAACGTTTTGCCTGCATCTGTGGCTGGCATCTTCAGAGGTGTATCAGAGAAGGAAGTCTGTTACACACTGGTGGATCTTGTTCCTAACGTTTCGCCTGCATCTGTGGCTGGCATCTTCAGAGGTGTATCACAGAGGGAAGTCTGTTACACACTGGTGGATCTTGTTCCTAACGTTTCGCCTGCATCTGTGGCTGGCATCTTCAGAGGTGTATCACAGAAGGAAGTCTGTTACACACTGGTGGATCTTGTTCCTAACGTTTCGCCTGCATCTGTGGCTGGCATCTTCAGAGGTGTATCACAGAAGGAAGTCTGTTACACACTGGTGGATCTTGTTCCTAACGTTTCGTCTGCATCTGTGGCTGGCATCTTCAGAGGTGTATCACAGAAGGAAGTCTGTTACACACTTCCCTCTGTGATACTTCTGAAGATGCCAGCCACAGATGCAGGCGAAACGTTAGGAACAAGATCCACCAGACCACAGCCACACAGCCCGGAAAACCCACCACAACCAGTTCCTGAAAAGGTTTGGAAAATGTCCACTTTATTCCTGTCTTGTATTCCTACATTGGTTCTGCCACATGCAGCTGCTTCTGTCTTCCTGGATTATAGGAGATCCCGGCCTTTAGGAGATCCCGGCCAATTAGGGATCTTCACTCTGAGCACGATGGCATCAAGTCTTTTACTGATAGATATGACTACATGATATTGCTACTTGGTGATGTACTGAAGGTAAGTGAGGACAATAAACCAATGAGCAAACATTTTAATTGGGAATGTCCAAAATCTCTAACAAGGGAAGGAATTTTTTGGCATTACCAAAAATCTTAATTTGAAAAAAATCTGAATATTTTTGGCTCAGCTGTTTTGAGATTTTTATACCATGAAACATTTTCTTTAGTGTCATATTATTACATGATATTGCTACTTGATGATGTCACTGAAGGTGAGGACAATGTAAACAAATGAGCATACATTTTAATAGGAAATGTCCAAAATCCCCAATAAGCGAAGGGATTCTTTGACACTACCCAAAATCTTGTTTTTTTTAAAAAAAAAATCAGAATAATTTTGACTCAGCTATTGTAAGATTTTTATACCATGAAAAAATTTCTTTAGTTCATTTTAGGCCTTAAATATCTGTGAACAGGAGGGCAATAAAGTCTGTTAGATGTTCTTCAGCGGCTGCTAGCAAGTTTATCTTGCTGATCAATTTGGGGGACTTTCCAATTAAATCTCTTTGGCTGTTTCCACATGGCCAGTGAGTGGGGGTGCATCAGCATAAATCAGCATAAATTATGCTGATGCACACCCCGGGACTGTTTGCACAGATGATCCTGGTAGGGACGCAGGTGAAGACATAGCCTTCGCACAGGCTGCGCCTTCCCCAGCCGGCTTACCTTCTCCTGCTGGCTGCCGTGGCATTGTGAAGGCCAGGGGACACGCCCCCCCTGGCCAGAGTGATGGCTCTAGGCAGTGGTGGCGAACCTTTGGCACTCCAGATGTTATGGACTACAATTCCCATCAGCCCCTGCCAGCATGGCCAATTGGCCATGCTGGCGAAGTGATATGTAGTCACCCTACATCTGGAGTGCCAAAGGTTCCTGCGCTCTATAACCTTTGGCACTCAGATGTTATAGACTGATTTATCAGCCCCTGCCAGCGCCAGTGGCCATGCTGGCGAAATTAACGATCCTGCATATAAGTTCTGAAATCGCGAGGGGTGTGTCCCCTGGCCTCCACAATGCAACGGCAGCCAGCAAGAGAAGGTAAGCCAGCTGGGGAAGATGGGAGGGAAACACCGCCTTCCATCCGCTGCCATTTGCATGGCAACGGGTGGAAGGCGCCACTTCTGAAAAACCTTGCTTATGCAAACTCCTCCCCAGGGACAGCGTTTTTCTCAGGATGGGAAGGAAACCAGAGTTTCCTTACACACTGAGTTTTCTAAATGGTTCTGTTCAGGACACACTCCAGGTTTGGGGTGTCCTGCAGTATTTTTTCTCTCTAAGCATGCTGCCCTATCATAGTGCAATTCCAGAGTTATCTTAAGTACATTAACTTCAATTGACTTTAAAGGATGTAACACTGTGTGGGATCGCACTATTAAAACACATGCATGAGGAGGGATGTTTATTCACCTCTTCCATGCACCTTTAAGGATGCATCAATGCAGTGGTGAGGTTCAAATAATTTAACAACTGGTTGTTTACAAGCACCATTTTAACAACCGGTTCTGCCGAAGTGGCGCGAGCCTGCTGAATCCCACCATTGCATCAATGTCTGCACATTCCTTTCCACACTTCTCTAAGCTTGGAATGGGGGATTGCCTCTAGGTTCCTATAACACTGTGTGAGGAATCTCCAGATTGGTAGAAGAAGATGGGTCATTGGTGAGTCTTCTGAGAGAGTCACGAGTCTCAGCAAAGGTGAGCATGGCATGTGACAGACCCTTGATTCTGCTAGTAGTTTGTGCAGACAAATTCCCTAGTATGTGACCATACAGAGTCTTTTTTTAAAAAAAATAACAGCTACAGGTAAGCAACCTCAGGGTTTTTTTTTCTGAAATGAAATCCACAGTTCTGTGTGTGAGTTTGGCATTGACAAATATGCTCTCTGCTCTCCAATTTTTCAGCCTGTTAACAATCATTTCCACCTCTGATTTTAAGGCTTTTTGCTATAAGCACACAGTCCCCCTGAAGATCTCCTCTGGATCTCAGCTGCAAATGTACCCTAATGATTATTTTTTACAGCCGTTTAATTGCAATAGGAATCTTTTGGCGTATTTTGCAAAATACCTCCATGGATTAAGGAAACAGACGATGGCACAAAAGTGACATGCACTGAGTGATATTGATGAGGACCTGAAACAAAGCAAGGAAGCATAGACGAAGGTGTGTCGAAAACACTCAGTCAAATAAATATACCATAAATCATTTCTTTCTTCCAACAAATTGCTACATTATCCACCTTCTACCCTGCTACACGAAATGGTGACTCATCAGAAACTAAACTAGCCATCTGTGTTGTGTCTATTGCTTGGATCCTAAGATTTGTTTCTCCTTTGGCGGTGCCCTTTGGGGTGGGCAGAACATTTTTCCAGCCCTAGGTGCTTTGGGTTTGCGTGAGTGATGGAGTGATGGAGTGATGGAGAAACAAGCTCCACGGCAGAGGACCAGCCCCTCATCCCACAGTGGAAAAGAGCACGCCCCTAGTGGAAGCTATGGCCTTAGGATACTATGGTCCTATTGCTGCATGGCTGAGAAGCAATCTTTGCTTCCATGTGGGATTTTGCCACAACTTTTTTTTACATCTCCCAAAGTGTCTCTACCAAGCCTATCTTCCATTTCCCCCTCTCTTCCTTGTTGTTTCCATGCAACCTCCATTTTGTTGTTGCTATCCGTGGTTTAGTGTTACTTTGCTAGACCAGCCTTGTCAATTTCACTGGGTTCACTACTCTAGCGATAGACCTTTACCATTATTATTATTATTATTATTATTATTATTATTATTATTATTATTATTATTATTATTATTATTATTATTATTATTATTATTATTATTATTATTATTATTATTATTATTATTATATACATAACAACTACAGCACAAGTGTCTAAGATTCATCTCTGAATATCCGAGTCCTTTCCAAGGACCTAGGATATTAGAGGTATTTGTGTAGTATGTGTGCAGTTCCTAGAAGTCTTGCTTTCTGCAGCATGTGGACTGATGTTCTGTCAAGTTAGGCTTTCCAGATGTTTTTCAAGATTTCTTAGGATTCCTCCTAGAGCACCGACTACTAGTGGGGATTACTATTTGTTATTTTTTTGCCACAATCGTCATCAACTTCAATTTACATGAGTCCTTGTATTTTTGTGATCTTTCCAGCTCTTTGTCCTCTACCCTGCTGTCAACTGGCACAGGAACATCTATAGAATCGAAGCATGTTTTTTCTCTACCACTTGTATGTCTGGGGTGTTATTGTGCCACGATGTCTGTCTGTCTGTATTCTAAAGTCCAAGTATTTTGCTTCTTCATTTTCTGTGGTCTTCTTCTGGCTTGTGCTTTCGTACCAGGTCTTGCTACAAGGTGGGCATTTTGCAAGTTCCAGTGCACCATTGCTGCTAGCCTATTCGACGTTGAGATAGTCAGTTTGGGCTATTTTCTTACAACAGCAGGCTTGATGTGCTCCCTTGGTTTTCATCACCCTCTTTGCAGGAGGATGGCACTTTGGGTCGTGTAGGACTTTTCCAGTGCATTATGCTTTGCATTTGTCCTTAATGCTTGCTCCTGGGCAGCAAAAATCAGGCCTTCAGTTTCCTTCTTTAGAGTTCCCCTTTTGAGCCACTCCCATGTTTTCTTGCTGTCAACCTTCCCTTCAATGTTCTTAAAGTGCTGCCCATGGAGTGGCTTGTTTAGCCACTGCTCCTTTCGTGTTTTAAACTGTTGGACTCTATACTCTTTTGATTCTTTGGCTTTCAGCATCTCAGCCTTGTGGACTTCTTTCATTGCTGGCTCTTGACTTTATTATTATTATTATTATTATTATTATTATTATTATTATTATTATTACTACTACTACTACTACTACTACTACTACTACTGTTGTTGTTGTTGTTGTTGTTGTTGTTGTTGTTGTTGTTAAAAAGAAGCTTTTCTGATCATTCTGAAATGGTGGCCTGAAGAGTGGGAGGAACTACTGTAGTTTAGGCAGGGAAAGATAAGGAGGAGCAAGAAATGTCAAGGAATGTGCATAAAGGACCTTCAACAGCTTTCGGAAACCATGTGGATTCCCTGATTTGGCTTCAGGGCAAATGCTGAAGAGGGGAAAACATGTGCATAGCCAAGAATGTACCCACGGAGAATGTACACCAAGGATGCACCCCAATGTACACTCAAAGCAAAGGAGACTGCCTGTGTGTAAATGACCTATAACAATATCAACAATGCCATGTTAAAGCTGGCTTCACATAATGGTGATTACAAAAAAAACCCTTTAATAGTAAAGTCTGATGTTATTTTTGCAGTAGTCTAGAAGCTTCAAGGCTTTCTCCACACTTAAAGGATGCAATGAACCAATCAAAACTCTGAATCAAATCTTTTAATATAATTCAAAAACAACATTGTTCAGTAATTGCTGGAAATGGTTGAAATGATTGTCACCCTGGCTGCTCATTGTCTGCTTTTCTTAGCCGCATGCTGAAAATTTGTTGGTGGTAAAGGGTAGCAGAAGAGCAGTTTAAGAGAAGGAGAAAGAGTCAACTCAGGCCTTTAGGGGTCGTCAGAGAGCAGGAGTAAGAGCTGGTTGCTAGGACTAGCCTACGCAGGTGTAAAGGCTTGCCTGGGGGTAAGGTGAGAGAGCCAGAAAGTGAGATTAGCTGGAAACAACTTGTTATAAAGCAGAGGTGTGGGGGGGGGGGTTGCGGGACCTGAGGACAGGAAAGGAAGCTGTAATTAGTTAGTGCAAGACAAGAGAACCTCCTCCTAAGTCGAGGGCATTCCTGAGAAAGCCAGGGGTTGCTCCAGCAGGATCAGTGAGCATGAGAATTGCATTCACTGGGAATCAAGGAAAGGCGTGATAGCCAGTGGTTGCAGCAGAGGCACTCTGGAAGAGATCCTTTCCTAGAGCAATCTGGGCATATGGGACTGGTTGGGTTTTCCCAGCAATCTGGGCATATGGGACTGGTTGGGTTTTCCCAGCAATCTGGGCATATGGGACTGGTTGGGTTTTCCCAGCAATCTGGGCATATGGGACTGGTTGGGTTTTCCCAGCAATCTGGGCATATGGGACTGGTTGGGTTTTCCCAGCAATCTGGGCATATGGGACTGGTTGGGTTTTCCCAGCAATCTGGGCATAAGGGACTGGTTGGGTTTTCCCAGCAATCTGGGCATATGACATCTATTTAGGGTGGCCAGCCCTGGGTTGGGAAATACTTGAGATTTAGGGGGGTAGAGCCTGAAGAGGGTGGGATTTGGGGAGGGGAAGGACTTCAGTGGGGTATGATGCTATTGAGTTAACCTTCCAAAGTGACTATTTTCTCTAAGTGGACTGATCTCTGTTGCCTGAAAATCAGTTGTAATCTCAGGAGATCCCCAGCCACTGCCAGGAGGTTAGTAACTTTACGCCTGCTGGTCATTTAGGCCAGTAGCTGGGCTGGGTCCCCAGTCAGAGCCAACATGGTGTAGTGGTTAAAAGCAAGTGCACTTTAATCTGGAGAACTGGGTTTGATTCCCCACTCTTCCCCTTGAGCTGTGAAAGCTTATCTGGTGAATCAGATTAGCTTGTGCACTCCGACACATGCCAGCTGGGTGACCTTGGGCTTGTCACAGCTCTTCGGAGCTCTCTCAGCCCCACCCACCTCACCAGGTGTTTGTTGTGAGGGAGAAGGGAAAGGAGATTGTAAGCCCCTTACAGGAGAGAAAGGAGGGATATAAATCCAAACTCCTCCTCCTCTTCTTCCTGCTCCTGCTCCTCCTCCTCCTCCAAGTATGTGAATCTTACTCCTTTACATTTACCCGATCTCCCCGATTTATGTAGATTACACTACTTGCTGGACAATCCTGATCCTTCTCTCTGTATGATAGTGGCAGACTTTCTCCTGGAAATTACTAAATGCCAGTAGTTTTCCTTCCACTTAACATTTATCTGCTGTATTGTATATGTTTTTAATCAGTTTTTTACTATTGTTGTACTGTTGTCTATGCCAATAAAGGCTTGTGGTTGTTGTTGTTGTCGTCGTCGTCATCTCCTCCTCCTCCTCCTCCTCCTCCTTCCTCCCTCCCCCCCCCCTCAAAAGCAATTCTGTAATCAATCAGAATCTGGAGAAAGAAAACAGAATATGCAGACAGTTTTCTGCCTAATTTATACACTAAAGAATTTGGCCTGTTTTGCCTTCCCTTTGACAACAAGGAAAGTTAAAGCTTTGATTGACAGGTCTGGGAAGCAAGAGGGAGCTTGTCTTAATGGAAGACTATGGCAACCATATTTCTGTCTGTGTTTTCTGCTGCTTAGCTTTTTAGCTGGCTTCTCAAACTAAATAATTTTAAGGGGAAACTATTTCATTCTGCCTTGTAAATTTCCAAAAATCCTTTCAAAAAAGAACAGAAATGTAATAAAAGTGAGGTTTTTCTCTCTTTAAAATATAAAGAGTCAGGGTTTATCAATCTTTTCTCCAATAAGGCTGTCAAGCTCCAGTTCCTATTTCCTGCCACCCATCGGAGCAGCTGCAAAAGAAAAATAAACAAAAACTGGCTATCATATTGATAGCATGATGTCACTTCCCAGAAAAACCCTGAAGTGGTGTCAGTTCTAGGAGTCCAGGGCCCCTTCCGCACCTGCAGAATGATGCACTTTTGATCCACTTTCACAATTGCTTGCAAGTGGATTTTGCTATTCCGCCCAGTAAAATCCAGGTGCAAAGTGGATTGAAAGTGCATTATTCTGCAGGTGCGGAAGGGGCCCAAGTGTTACCATTTCTGGTGATTCCTAGAAAGGACTGCTGTTGCTGAAATCAGGCCCTCCTCCATCCCTGCCCTCCTCCATTTTTTTTGCTGGTTACCTTGTCTGGCAACCCTCGTCTTTAAGGCTGAAAGCAGCAGGAACACAAAGTCGTGCCTGCACAGAAGGGGTATCTGCCTGTATTCAAGTTGTGTTACTAGCTGCAACCTATTGCAGATCCTTCTTTGTATTGAATAAAGCTGGAACCTGTTTAAAATCCATAGTTTCTAGATTTTCACCTGGATCCATTCTGCAAAGTGTTTTCCCTGAAAGTGACAGCATGTGTGACCTGATGATGGTGATTTTCAAAACATTCTTCTGCTGTCTAAAGGAGTGGCGGCGGCTATGACAATCCTATTTTCCCTACCGATTGGACACACACAGCCTCCTGAGATTTTTGAGATCTAGATTTGTTTTGAACTTTTGCCTCAGTTTCGGGGTGTTCTATAGGTGCCAAGTGTATCATAGACTTTGAGTTTCCTGAGATCGCTGAGGCTGGATTATACATAAATAACTAAGAAGATGTATTTATTTCCAGGTTGGTTTTAAAGGGAGAAACCAGCAGCACAGGTCTCCAGATAGACAAAGTAGAAACCTGGCTGAGGCATAACAAATTGATCTTGTTATGACTTTTCTACAATGCTTTCAGGCATAAACCTTTATTTACTAGGCACTAGGTTGGATACTGTCTCACACAGAGAATTCCACCCACACCTGCCTGGTCTTTCCCGGGAGTCAGACCAAATGGTTCAAAGTCTGCTCATCATCAGAGACAGACCTAACAATCGAGCAAACTCTGCTAAACCACTCTGCCACACTACCAGGAAGGACTCACTGCTCTCGGAGAAGGTGAGCCCTTGTCGGCCCTGCATGAAGCTCTTCCCCTGAGGGAAGGAGGGGGAGAGTTGGAGCCCCCATGTGTTGCGGGGGTTGGAGCCACAAAGCAGGAGCCCAGGGACCCGGGTTCGAATCTCCACTGTGCCATGGGAGCTCATTGGGTGACCTTGATTCAGCCATGTCATCTCAGCCTCACCTACCTCACAGGGTTGTTGTGAGGGTAAAATGGAGGGACCAATATATAGCTGACCTTTGGCCAATCAGGGATTCTCACCCTTGCCTACCTTGCAGGTCTGTTGTGAGGGCCAAATGCAGAATGCTACCTGTCTGACTGTCCGTGGTGACCTTCATAACCTCCTTCACAGCGTTATTGTGAGGATGAACCAGTGTTTTGCTGACTTTAGACCAGCCATGTGTACTCAGACAGGGTTGTTGTGAGGATACATTGGAAGACTCACTGCTCTCTCCCCAAGGCTATGCTGAACTCGCTCTTCTCCTGTGCTCCCTCCAACATCTCATTCCCCTTCTCGAAGGTGACTGGATGCTGGAGCAGCACTCCTATGGACTCATCTGAGTGGCTGATTTTCCCTTCAGGGGCAGGACAGCCTCCTGTCAATCACAGTGCCAAGTTGGGGAGAGTTCTCCCGCATAGCAGGAGACCTGACAACTCCATTTATACCTCATAGCTGAAGCAATGCTACGATCACGAATAAACCTATTGTGTTCAAAGTGCAGGAAATTTGTTTTCCGTAGTTAGCACAAAGACCCTTTATACTTTTGAAGAATAATCATTCAGTCTGTAGAACCAGAAGTCGTTGTGGGAAAATGGGTGCTTTTGAAAAATGTTCATGTCTGGTCTGAAACAACTATCTTATCCCCTTCCTCCCCACACAGAGTTGTGGTTCCTTAATGGTGCATTTCCCTGTGTTTTGCACCTGTTCTTGTTTTAAAAACACACACAAGGGACACAAAAATCAGTTAAAACCCTGGTTTCCTGAGCAGTTTTTGTACCATCATATGTGATGAAGTGCAATTATTTAAACATTTTTTGTGTTTCCACTACTCACTGAATTTTATTACAGCTTTGTGAACACTGTTGTAAATATTAGAATCAGTAGCATAAAATACAATCAATATGTAAATTAAATGTGATCAGTTCATTTCCGCAGTACTTTTTTGTTCTCCGAGGCATTTTCAGTTGCTACTCAGTCTGTCTCACCTTCTCATCTCCCTCTTTCTATGACCTTCTCATCCATAATTTCTTACTTCAATTTCTCCCTTTTTATTTATTTATTTATTCATTCATTCATTCATTCATTCATTCATTCATTCATTCATTCATTCATTCAATCATTCATTCATTTATAAAAGTTATAGGCCATCTCTCCAAAGACCTGCTTGAGGTGGCTTACTAATAAAAGAATAAAACAAAACAACGAACCAAAGTCATGAAAACAAGCTGTTAAAAACAAGTCAGGGCATAAAATGGCGCTGCATCACAGAGATACTCACTTGGTAGTTCTTGAGTTTGTTTATGAGTAAGAGATTAGACGTGACTAACTTTAATTGCTGCCATTTCCCCCTCCTTCCCCCCACTACCTTATTCTCCATAATGGCCAATTTAATTTTCTCATTAGAGTCTTTGTATGTTATTAGAATTCTTCTGCATTCATTTACTAGCTCCCATGGAGAGACAAACCATCAGTAGGGATTCTTTCTTGAAATGAAAACTTCCATACCTTGGTAATCTCTACTCAGACTCCCAAAGATTTCTTATGATCTACAATGACTCAATGCTTTATTTTTTCCTTTTTTTGGGTTAAGTTTCTGAAACTGAAATCTAGTTGCTTTGAAAGAGTTATTTCCTTCAAGATGTTCATGTGGTTCTTTTATTATTTCAATAACTACTTTAAGGTCAGTAACTGTGAACTTCTTGCTTGGAGATTTCAAAGTTAAGGTAGGACAAACACCAACCTTTAGGCTAGTAATCCCCAACATGGTGGTTGTGGGTGTTACGACATCTGTTGATGTGTTTCCTGGAATTCTCTTCATTTTTCCCCCAAACAGAATCCTGTTCTAGCTTTTCTCAGCCTCATTGGAGCAAGAGTCCAAGGGGGTTTACTGTTGTGGCTGAAGGGAACATCCATCATAGAAGGACTGTTGGGTAAGAACCTCCCAATGTTGTGACTTGCCCCCATGCCCATGGTAGCTATTTTGTGGTGTTTCCCTCTCAATATTCTCAAAAGTGCCCTCAGGGCCACCAAGGTTGGGGGGTCCTACTTTAAGCAGTGGTTATTGTCTCCCAGAGCAAGGGGTTAATCGTCTACTGCATTCTTTCTGACATACAGCTGGTTTCCAATCATAGTTTCCGCTTGTGGGAGACAAATCTACTAATGGAAAAGTAGGGATAATGTTTACTAATTTCTCCACTCCCACTGGAGACTCCACTTCAACACTCATCTGTTGTTTCCATAGGACATCCAATCATGGGGCACAATTATTTTAGGATTATTGGGAGCAGACAGGTGAGGAAACTCATTTGAATGAGTACATCTCCACTTGCATTGGATTGGATCCACCTCATTTTTTTTATTGCAAAGAAAAACTTTATTACACACTTCTGTTAATACAAATGTAAGCACATAAACTGTTGAAATACAATCTCAACATTAATCTACAAGTCAGGGTTAAAAACCTGACTTAAGTTCCAACACAACACGAACAGTATACCACATTACAAAACAACTTGAAAATATTCATTAACACAATCAAACATATCCGTTGACCTCCTTCTCTAAACTCGAATGTATAATTCTAAACATAGTATATTTCCCCGCTGTCCATTTTAATGATCATATTCTTAATAAACACATTCATTCTTAATCTTCTAACCCTACTGCTGGTAAATATATTTTAAGCTATCCCAACATACAACTCACAAAAGGGGACAAAGTTGTGTTAAATTTTTCCAGAGAATCTTCTCTTAATAGACAAGTCAACTTATCTAGTTTAGCTACTGTTATGCCTTTGTGTAATGTTCCATATTTTTCCTATCCACTCTTCTTGGGTGGGGGTTGTTTGAAGTTTCCAGCTTTTTGCTAAAACAATCTTTGCTGTGGTAATCAAGTTGAAAAACAGAACATTATTTGGAGGGACCGGCCGCTGATAGTGCCCCCCCCTTCCTTGGCTCTTACATCTGGGCCTTGTATTATCCAGTGGGACTCGCTGTTCCTCCCTTTGGGAGAGGATTTAATAATAGGTTGTCGAATGCCACTCACACTTATAATTATTAGTATTATAGTTAGTCTCCCGCTGCTTTTATAGTTTTATGACTTTATTTTTATTGTATGCTGTGCACCGCCCGGAGCCCTTCGGGGATATGGCGGTATAAAAGTCTAAAGTATAAATAAATAAAAATAAATAATTACTATTTATTCCCAATAAATATGATCCTGGAGTCATTTCAAATTTAACTTTCATGATTTCCTGCACTATTTCATGAATTGATTTCCAATATTCTTGTGCCTTCCTGCATTGCCACCATTGGTGAAAGGAAGTACCTTCTTTTGCTTCACATTTCTAGCATATTGGTGAATGGTTCTCATAGATCTTAGACAAAGCTACAGGAGCAAAATAATGAAGTGGCACAGGTGGTACCTCATTATTTTTTTTTCATTGCTTCTACACCTTCTACTGAAGTATTCCACCTGCTTTCTCCTCAGAGAAGATGTCTCAAGAGTACTTTTGGAAAAGACTCACCAAAGGATTCCAAAACACGGTAGGTCAAGAGTTGCACTACGATGTCACATGGAAGCAGTTGGAACCCCATGTGCAAAAGCTTGTGGAAGGCAACTTGGAATCTGTATTAATTTTACTGCTAGAGAACAACCAGGAAACAAGCAGTAGAATTGTCTCCTGGATACCACTATGTTGGTTCAACCCTTTGTTCATATGTTTCAGGTAGGATCTTAATATCTGAAAATTCTACAACATTTCAATGCCATAAAATTCTACAACATTGCACTGGTTTAGAGACTGTCCTACTCAATAAAGTGGTGGTGGAGTATGAGTTGATAGATTACTGTCCATATCCAGATGTAAGGCCTATTAGGCAATGCTTATTCCCGTCCTATAATTCAGGCTAATTGGTTGCATTTCATCATCTTGTTGCATGCAACTGTGTGGGCCCATGGGTATTACATTATGCTTTCAAAATAATGTGTATGTTTCTTGGAAAGGTGAGAAGTAAGCTGGAGAGGATGTTATTGGCTCAAGTGGTAGGTTAGAAATCTAAACAGTAAATACACTCTTGGCTTCTAATTAAATAAGAAAATCTACTGAGTGAAAGTCAAGTAATTGTGTTCAGTTACCATGTACTTCCTATTAGTAAGAGTATTCATAATGGCAGGAATATTTATATTGATTGACTTTGATATCTTCTGTTAGTCTTTCAAAAGTCTTTACTTTGTTTGAAAATCTTAATTTCTGGATTTTGGATTCTTGAGTAACTGAGTAACTACATTAGTTACCTCAGCTATTATAGATTCTGTTGCCTCAGCATGACCCACTCTTTACCAAAGCTAATTAATTCAACTGGCCGGGTAGAAGCTGGCTAAAGTTGCTCCACCTCTGGGAATGCCCTAGCGGCCCACCCACTGTGTCAGCATTGAATTGGACACCAGTGTTCCTCCACAGCAAGGCCCACTTTCAGGTTTTATTGCCACGGAGCTGAGGGGCAGCTGGCAGCCACACCTCTGCTCTCTCCATCAGCAGGGGTTCCCCTAATGGCAGCAGATGGGGCAAATGCACTGGTGCAGCCTTCGTCACCTCCATCAGCCCATTCCTCCTCCCCCACCCCACCCTTCCCCTTTGTTTATAGGCTTCAGGTAAGGCTATAATTCTTTTTAGATTGGTTCTTGTTTTACACTGGGCTACCCTTTTAACATCTCCCCAATTCCCCCATTCCTTTCCTGATGTTTGTAGCTTTAAATATAAAATAACTGGTACGGATGGGTACTTTCTGCTTTTGATGAAGTGAGTTTGGATTCACAAAAGCTCATGCTGGAATGAATTTGTAAGTCTTTAAGGTGTTACTGGACTTCTGTTTAATTTTTTCTCTGTACACTGGTGTTCAGAAGAACACAAAGAGAGGTTTTAGCTGTGTTCTGAAAACTTTGTTTCATTATCCCTATAAACAGGTATCAGGAAACTCTGGACATATCCATGTAGCCCATTAAAGAAAACACAAAACTTAGCCTGAGAGAGAGGTCAAAAGGATGTTCACACTGCCACTAACAATTGGGCATCCCTACTTAAGGAACATACTTTACATCATGGCAACTTCCAGAAGCGTGGTAAGTCTTTTCAAAAGTATGGGTTGCTGAGTGCACTTATATATGGAAAGCCACCATGAAATGCCACTTTGCACGAGACCAAACAGACAGTCCCTTTCATATATCATTGCTTGCTTGTTATCTAGAGTCCAGTGGGTGGAGAGAGATGTTGGATGCTGATCAAGGTCTTGGGGCGTTTTCCCACTTACCAGTAGCTGTGCTACTGTAGGCAAGTAGCGCGGGGTCCCCCGGCACTCCCCCACTACAGGGACGCTGCCACTGTTGCGCCCCCTCAGCGTGCATCATTCCTGGCGCCTTTTGATGAAGCCCGTGGGGAAGCCCGGGCGCGCCAGAAATGACGCACGCTGAGAGCAGCGCCTGGCATAGGGGGGTCGTGGCAAGTGGGGAAATGCCCTTGAATAGCTGGTTAAATACATTATCTAAAAGTATATTACATGACCTACATAGAAAGCATGAGTTGGCTGTGACTTGATGTCACTTCACACACACACATATTTGTTTGCAGGGGTGGGAGTAGGTGGAGTCTGTTAAGCCAGTTTGCCTCATTTAATTTTAGGTGTCAAATTGCTGAGCACCAGCAATGCATGCTACTTTGTCAAACAGGGATGGTTGCTCTGAGGCAAAGCTAACATTTATAACTCCACTAATTTATTTGGCTTTGCAGAAAAGTCAAATAAAAGGCTTCCAGTGAATCTAGAGCAGTGGTTCTAAAACATTGGAGACCCATGGACATCCATTTTGATTGACATTTTTGTGGACCCCCAAGCCCTCCCCCATCTTTTGCTAGCCAGCTCCACCACAGGCCAGACAGCCCCCTTTCAAAGAGCGCAGCAAATACACATTCAAAACCCAATTCAATTTAAAACCCGAAGTGTCAATGATTCCTCCATAAGGACCGTACCTCTTCAATGCTATTCACCCAATTCAAGTTCCTAGGGCTCCAATACTGGATCCTAGCAATTAGTGTATTTTGTGGATAGGACAACCAGGAACAGCCAGAAGCTAAGTTATTGCAGGTGCCTGCAAGCCCCTGTCCTTCAAAAGAGGGGGAAAGTTATTTTGTTTTCCACAGACAGAAACTATAAGTTCCTGACCACTCTCCAAGAGAACGGAGATGGTTCTATATTTGTGCCAACTAGAAAGTCATAAGAGGGTCTTGTCTCCTGCCTTTACAAAAGACCCATGAACAAGATGGAGTGCCCCCAGATGCACAGAGGTCCATAGGTTCAAGTTTGAGAAATGCTAATCTAGATAATAGTTGGAAGGCAGGTGATACTACCACTTGCTGCAGCTAAGCAAGTCTGAGAGTCTGGTCAATCACAATATACCACCTCCCCCAAAAAGGAGGGGGAGGGGAGTACTGTGTAAGCATACACACAGAAATAGGTCTTTTACAATCAATTATCAATTTTACTCAAGAGTAGTATGAATGCATTACTCTTGAGTAAAATTGGTTCTTGAGATTGGTCAATGCCTGGATTGAAGACCCTCTACATATACCCCTTTGACTCCCAGACGGAAGGTATAAGAGCATAGAAATATAATAAACATTTACATGCTATAGTAGACATGAAAATATAAGTGCAGCATAGATATAAGTGCCAGTCACGCAGAGTTAGGTGTGCATTTAAGAAACGGAATCATCCACAGCCTCTAAATACTTATTTGGCGTATTTTCCTTGCTGTCAAGATTGAACAAGATTCTAAGACAAAAACACTAAAACTGGTCACCACGTACAAAGGGGAAGATTTCTAAGCAAATGGGTATCTATCTGTCTCATTAAGTGTTTTTCCCTTTCAGCATTCTTTAGCTGCTGTTGAACCTAAATGTCCCAAATGTAAGGAAGAGTGCATTGCTTTAAATGTGATTAAAGAAAATGCTGTTTGAAGGAGCTGTATAAAGTGGACACTTTATTTTAAAGACATTGTTATGCAAATGAGCCTCTCAGCGAACACATCATTTCATGGGTGTATGGGAAGTTCAAAGCAAATATATTGCTGCCTAGGCATATTAGGCAATGGATAAGCTATCCATACTCTTGAGTAAAATTGATAATTGATTGTAAAAGACCTATTTCTGTGTGTATGCTTACACAGTACTCCCCTCCCACTCCTCTTTGGGGGGGTGGTATATTGTGATTGACCAGACTCAGACTTGCTTAGCTGCAGCAAGTGGTAGTATCACCTGCCTTCCAACTATTATCTAGATCAGCATTTCTCAAACTTGAGCCTATGGACCTCTGTGCATCTGGGGGCACTCCATCTTGTTCATGGGTCTTTTGTAAAGGCAGGAGACAAGACCTTCTTATGACTTTCTAGTATATTTCTGCCTAGGCATATTAGGCAATGGATAAGCTATTTAGGAACTACAAATACAAATGTGTTTGGAACCCTCTTAGTGTTGGAACCCTCTTAGTGTTGGCATGGAAGCCCATGATAAGACAGGGGAGTCAGTTTCTGAGATGTGCCCTACCAATCACTTCTCTATGAGTGTCATAGACAGTTCAGATTAAGATGGAGGCCAAAATCTTAATTCTGGACTTTGATACTAATGGGGGAGGGGGCTCTGCTTGCCACATTCCTCCCTACCCCACCATGTATAGCAGCGAACAACACTCTTCCTGAAAACTCTGCCATTGCAATCTGGATAACGAAAGCCAGTCTTGGAAAAGCCACATCTACCTTCCCGCTCACAAAGGCTATGCAGGGGGCCAATCTGCCTCAATATAACCAGCGTTCCGGAGTCCTTTCTTCCCTAGCAAATCCAAGCATAATTTTTCTGTCCTACTACTGGACAGAAAAGGAAACCTTTGTTTGAACTGGGATGCCCTGAGTTGCAAATGCATCAACTCTGCCTAAAATATAATCAAGAACTGGACTCTCCCAAGCTCTGACTCATTTGAGCCATTTTCAACTGTACAGTGGAACCTCGGTTTTTGTTGGTAATCCATCCGAAAAGAATAGATGAAAACCGAAACCGATGAAAACCGAGGCAAACTTTTCAATAGGAATCATTGTAAATCCAATTAATCCGTTCTAGGCACTCCAAAAAACATACCCAAAACACGTTTTTTGGTGAATAAACATAGTGTTTAATGCAGAAAACAGTAACAAACAATAACACTAGGACCAGCTTCAGAGCCAGTGGACCAATGTCGCACCAGAAAGCTGTCCAAAGAGGTCTGTTTCTGATGCCTCTTTAATATTTGTCTGAAATGGGGCAAGGCATTGTCATTAAACAAGTTGCAGACACGGTCTGCAACAGCTTTGTCCGGGCGGTTGTGCTCCACAGACCCCTGCACCTTACTGCGAATTGATGAAAACCGAGGCAAATCAATGAAAACCGAGGCAAGTTTTTCACTGAAAAAATCGATGAAAACCGAAACCGATGAAAACCGAAGGCAATGAAAACCGAAGTTCCACTGTAATGTTCACAGAATGGAACTCTGTTTTGTCCAGGAAGATTGCCTCTCTTAGCATTGCCTGAAGGCCATGTTTTCCTGTATCTAGGTCTCCCACACTGCCTTAATTTGGCTCCACCGTGCCTGATGATACCTTCTCTTTCTCTTTCAGTGCAAGCATTGAATCCTGCCTCCTCAGGCCTTTCTTCTGGAACTGATAAATATCACCTTTCCTGCAACAACCACTACAATTCCCATCTATCTTTCACTTCTATCAATATCCTAGGCTCCTTGAAACTCTGCATTTGTGTGCATGTGCTTTGCCAAGCTGCATGTGTACCTTCTGTTGTATTTGTTCTTTAGTAAAACTATTAAATTTCACTTAAATTCTGGTTTGCAATGGCTTTCTAAAATAAAAAAGTCAGTATAAATTGGTAGAGATCCGAAAGCCCAGCCTCTCATATTGCAAGCTCTGCCTCCTCTAATTTCCCAGCCTAAAACAGGACAGACTGATACAGCAGCAGAAATAGTATTCTGAGAAAATATATTAAGTGCCTTAAGTTTTGTATAAGTGTAGCTTTATACATAGAAGGTAGAAATGTTTTAAATGTTTAAGGCAGATGTTTAAGAAGAGATGAGAACTGATAAGAATGCAATATCTGGACTTTGTTGTCTGAGAAATTATGTTCAGAATTGGTTTTTTGTGTAAGAAAGAAGGGGCAAGGAAAGAAGAAGAGGGGAAGTTTGGATTTATGCCCCCCCTTTTCTCCTGTAAGGAGACTCAAGGTGGATTACAAACTCCTTTCTCTTTTCACAACAGACACCTTGTGAGGAATGTGGGGCTGAGTTCTGAAGAACTGTGACTAGCCCAAGGTCACCCAGCAGGAATGTAGGAGTGGGGAAACAGATCTGGTTCACCAGATAAGACTCCGCCGCTCAGGTGGAGGAGCGAAGAATCAAACTTGGTTCTCCAGGTTAGAGTCCACTTGCTCTTAACCACTACATCACTACACTACACCACTACACTACACTGGCTCTAGAGCAGTGGTTCTCAAGCTTCCTAATGCCGCGACCCTTTAATACAGCTCCTCATGTTGTGGTGACCCCCAACCCTAACATTTATCCATTTTACAGATGGAGAACACTGATGCAGAGAGTCTTAGGTGACCCCTGTGAAAGGATCGTTCGACCCCCAAAGGGGTCCCGACCCCCAGGTTGAGAACAACTGCTCTAGAGCATCAGATCACAAGGCAACCCTCCAGGGCATCAGATCACCACAAATTTTCCCAATGACTTAGGCTAAATGAGTGACTCTTTGGAAAGTGGTGAGCTGCTGCTAGTTTGCAGTTGACCCCTTGGTCACTCCTGTTTTACATCAACAAACAGGGAAGGACTAGCCTCTCGTCAGTTGCCAAAGGACAAGTGAATTGTGAACAATAGGAACCTGTGATTGGCCTATGGTCATCTTCCACGGCAAAATGGGAATTTGAACCCAGGTCTCCCAGATCCTACTCTATTGCTTTAACTGCTATACCATACATCATGAGGAGTTCTACTCTACTACTTAAAAATGTGGGAAGTGGAGAAATGTCAAAATATGCCTCACTATATAAGCAGATAATATAGACAACTGATTCTCTGGTCATACACACATGTAGTAATGCACCGCTGACCCAGCAGCACCGTGGTCGGCTGCAGCTCTCTGACCTTCTGGTGGCACCGCGCCCCACTCCTCATCCCCATGAGTCGCAGTTAGGTGAACTGTCTGGCTCAGTCACGAGGCAGGGACAATGGTCGCCCCCCAGCAGGTGAGGATTAGGCTCCAGGCAGCTACGGCTCCTCTCCGCCGCATTAGCCAGGTGAGGTCATGCATCACATGATGATCTCCCGACCTCCCGCTCTCCCGGAACTCCCTCCGTTCCTCCCTTCTACACGCCCCCGATAGAATCACAATAAAAGGTGCCAGGAACCAGCACGCGGGAGATTCGCTAGGAACACGGACCTCCGCGCTCCCGCTGCTGGCGATCTCCACCAGATGAAACCTCCTCCGCGTCTCGCCTATTCCTTAGCGACGACCCTGCGGGGCTGACTACACACACATACCTAGCAAAGATGATCTGTATTCATTCTGTAAAAGTTTCTAAGCTAGAACAATATTTATTTGCTGTAGTTCAGCTGCTAAAGTAGATGGCTATGGAGTAAATCAACGCTTTGTTTTAATAAACGTTTATTAAACATTTTATACTTTTAAAAGAGCCTAAACATATTTTTTTGTTTAATTTCTACCGTGTTTTTCCATCTGAAGTCTTAAAATGAAATACATTTGGCTTATCATTTACAAAAAAAGTCTCTCTTCGTTGGATACCTCCACCATTATGTAATTTATTGAACTTAATTAACACAAGCCAATATTTTACATAAGTAATTAAATGAGCTGAAAGTGTTGCACGACTCTTCCATCTGTTGGAACCAACAGCTAAATTGCAGTACAAATTAAAATACATACTGTATGTATTCAGTGTGTGACTATATACCATCTTTGACTGTGTCTATTTACATATAAATTACACAATTTAAATGGTTCACAGTATATATTCCATAGCCTGGGTCATTAGTTTCATTCTCAAGTGCAGAAATGCTGAATCCAAGGAATAAGGTGGTAAACAGCGAGAGTTTTAATGGCCATTTTAACCAGATGATCCTCCACCTTAGCATCTGCTCAACAGTTTCTCATGGATTATTGTAGCATTTTGAAGGGGCATCTGCCCGTGGATCTTCATGATCTATATGCAACATAGCACATCTACCATCTACATCAAAGTAACGCCAAAGTAATTTCAGCAAACAACTGGTAAATCACTAGGTGAACTTTGGAAATTCACGCCACGCTGAAGAAGTTTACTGATCGCGTACCAGTTTCATAACCTTGGTGCCCCAACATCCCTTTCTGCTCAACTGGATTAAAAATTAAACGTTTGATGGATTTCTCATTTGTAAAGGGTACTCAGTATCCATGGGGTATTTGCATCTTGCCCTTCTTCAAAGAAGCTCAAGAATGAATATGAAGCCTTATCAAGAGAACCAAGAGTCATGCTTGACAACAGGAAATCCATTTCTACCATATACTCACTACTTGGCTTCAGGCAATTTTTCTGCAGTTCAGAATCAGATGCAGTGTAATAAACAAAGTTACATCCTTCTAAACCAAAGACATAACTGCTTGGGATTGTGCTATTGTTGCTCTGCAAAATGTGAATGCCACGGATTCATCTTGCAGGACAACCACAACAGAAACGAATACATTAAAAAATATAGAATTGTAATGCAAGAAAACAGTAGAATTGTCATGTGTGTCCGACATGTGGCAGTTCCCTTACTTGTCCTATTCTAGTAATCATTTAATCAATCATTGATTGATTGACTGATATCCCAGTAGTATTTTCTTGTTGTTTGGTGTGTGCTGAACTTCTCTTATGTTTAGGGGCTGTTGTGTTTTTGTACTTCATTTTTATACAGTAAGCTACTTTGAGTCTCGGTTGGGAGAACAGTAGAATATACGTGACTGAATGAATCAAAATAAACTTAATGAGGGGATTTCCAGTTATATTGTTATCCACGAAAATAGCACCCTTTGGCTATTTGGTGGCTTCCTTGTTCTAAAGAAAATACTGTCAGGATTTGAGGCTATGGCTTGGATCCGGCAGCCATTTTGTGCTTACAGAAGGAATTAATGTAATCAAGATAGGACTTCTGCCCTCCACCTATTGCTGCAGACAGGACCCCCCAGGAACAGCATGATTTTGTGTGTGCGTGTGTGTGTGCATGCATATATTAAAACTTTTATATCTCACCTTTCCTTGGGACTCACAATGATGAGAGAGTCATAGTCTATAGCTGAAGGGGGGAAAATTGTGACAATTACTCCCCCTTGGGTGCTGTGTGGTTTCCGGGCTGTATGGCCGTGTTCTGCTAGAACCTGGAAACCACACAGCACCCCAGTGACTCCGGCCGTGAAAGCCCTCGGCAATACAATTACTCCCCTTTTCGATGCACAGAAATTTTCCTCAGGAGTCGTCCTCCCATCAGCAAGTCTTGTTGCACACCATGGGAGAAGGAAAAGAAAACATGTTGGCATCATATGCACCACCTGCTCCCGTGTCCCCATGCTTGACGCTTCCACCAGTTTCTAGTTATGGCCTGACAACCCTACACTGGCTCTCAGCCAGGGACAGAGGGAGAGGGACCTGCCCACGTGCCCCACAGCCCCACGCCCAGCCCCCCCACCCCTGGGGAGGGGGGTCAGGAGGGCAATTTTCTGCTCCCATATGACGTCAATGGCGTGTGTCCAGGGAGTGACACCCCCCGTCCCATTGCAGCTTTGCCACTGCTCCCAGCCCTTGTGTTTTCTTACTAGCAGTAAAGCCAGCTGTAGGGTAAGAAATAAAGCGGGCCTAGATGAGGTGGGGGGGTGGGGGTGAGGGCAGCAAGGGGCCAGGGGGACTTGCTGGGTGTGGGGGGGAGGGTAAGGGGGCTTTTGGAGCCTTTGAGCAACCACGGCAAGCAGTGACGTAGGTGTAGATTTTTTATGGGCTGGGTTCGGTGACTGAGGGCTTTCTGGCTGTTCCATTCCATGCATTGTTTCAAGCAAGCTGGACATATAATGGGAGGGGTTTGAACCCGAGAAATTCCCCCTTACATACGTCCCTGGCAGCAAGGGCAGAGAAAGAATGTCTGGCTACAAACCCTCCACCAATAAGGGAGAAGGTCTGTGAGTCCTGCTCCCTTATTGGTGGAGGGTTCGTTGTCAGACATTCCATCCCTTAGCGCTTTATTATTGTTAAGATTTGAAAGCAATACAGTAATGTATTGCCAAAGCCTATGTCTTTCTGAATAATGAACCCGTGTCTGGACTGTACCACTGCAGAATTCAGGTAACAAAATATTCCATCAAACATAAATAGAGTGATATACATGTTAAAAAAACCCCCAAACCCAGACATAATGGGGAAGAGTTGCCTTTTCTCAGCCAGAGTCACCTTCTCTGTGCTGGAATCGTTTCTTCTTTTCATTAAGGGAACATTCCATCACATGAACCTCTATTTGTAGTCTGACATGGTACAAGCCAGACACGGGTCTGCTGCTTTAGTTAGAAGTTGGCCTTTTGCTTACAATGCTTTGTTTGCCAGTGTAAAAATAGCCGCAGTGGTGACAGGCAGCCTAAAAGTTAAATATAACAAGTAGCATTAAAAAGATGGCTCAGGCTGAAATTTAAAGGTTCTCTGGGGATACTATAAAACAGGGAAGAATAATAAGGGGCTTCAAATCAGGTTCCTGAGATTCAATAAAGGAGAAATATCCTGTACTTTTAATACTTGAATAGAAAAGTTAACTGTGACAGGTCATATCATGGAGTTGGTGGGGGGATAAGAGAAGCTGGCTGGGCGTTCCTTCTTAATGTTAAAAAAAGGCCCGGTTTCTAGTACATGCATGTAGTCTTCACTAGGCCAGCATGTATTTTCAATTGTTTTTTCACCGTTGGCTACTTTTACCAAAATAGCTGTCAACGCTGCAGATTCCCACAGAACTGCAAATCACATAAAGCTGATTCTGCTTGCCGCAGGAAACCTTTAGAAGAACCCTCTGTGAATCATTTGTTGTTCCCAGAAACCAAGACCTAAAGGGCACAGATCACTGGATACTTGCAGTGCTAGCCTAATACAGGAACCAGCAGATATCGTCAAGAAACGTTCCGGTGCAATCCTAGCAGAGTTTCATCCTTCAAAGTCCATTGAAGTCAGTGGCTTTAGAAGGAAGTACAGTGCTACCTTGAAAATCGACGCCTCCGATAATCGTCGATTTCAGTAATTGATGATTGCCAGGCGCCAATTTCCGCACTTGAAAATTGTCGGCCGCCTCGATTTTCGGTGGCCGCCGAGGGTACGCAAACGACGTTGCGTGTGCGCAAATGGCGTCCCTCGAAATACGCCATTTTCAGAAATCGCCGATAATCTCTGGACGGATTATCGGCGATTTTCGAGGTACCACTGTAACTCTGTTAAGTACTGCACTATAAGTGGTATTTCCTTCCCTTTTGTGCGGGAAGTACAGCCACTGGAAGAGGCAGTTGTGCAGTGCAGACTCAATTGTTAGATTGCAGTGGAATCAATAAGAAAGCCTTCCCCATCCCAAGTTGTCTTTTCTTCCCTTTCACATATTTTTTAACCATCAGAAGGCAAGGAGATATTTAATTACGACAGAGTTTCCTCCTGCATACATATTTTCTTCAGGCACATGGTCTTGGGCAGCCTAGTTTCAGTGTTTTTAAAAAAATATCGGCTTCAGCTATGGTGCTGCAGGTCCGATTGGGAGATCTATGACAATTAACTAAATGAGGAAATGGAGTGCTTGTAATTAAGATAATCAAGCGCTGAGAAACCCACCCTACTAATGCAAATCACCACACAGCTTTAAGCTGTGCATTAATTAAACCCTGGGTAACTGTTGCAGTCAGTCTCTGGAAATATTGGGGGTGGGGGGATAAGAGAATGCTTGGCACTGAAGCAAAACATTTCTAATACGTATCAAGCAATTGTGGGCTTTTGTTTCTGTTATTTTTCCATTGTAATGGCTGAGAATTTACAGGCACACCTCTAATGTCATCTTCCCTTAAGGCCGTGATCCTACAGAAGAAGTCAGTGAGCTCAACCAGTGTGGTGTAGAGGATAAGAGCCAGTGTGGTGTAGTGCTTAAGAGCAGGTGGACTTTAATCTGGAGAGCTGGGTTTGATTCCCCACAGAGGCTTATCTGGTGAACCAGATGTGCTTTCGCACTCCTGCAGTCCTCCTGGGTGACCTTGGGCTAGTCTCAGTTCTTTGGAACTCTTTCAGCCCCACCTACCTCACAAGGTGTCTGTTGTAGGGAGAGGAAGGGAAAGGAGCTCGTAAGCCATGTTGAGTCTCTTTATAGGAGAAAAGGGTGGGGTATAAATGAAAAAAACTCTTCTTCTGTTTCTTTCCTAACCTATAATTGGGTCCAGGTGGCTCCTGGAGGGAGGCATAAGGGAAGGTTGACTGATACAAAGGGTGTCAAGAGCTTCTGAATCTTTACTAGCTGAATTGAAAAAACAAGTGGTGCCCTGTATCCCTACAAGGTGATACACCGCCCCTGTCAAAATCCCGATTTCATGCCTTTTGTAGGAGCTAGGCGCGCAGCTGTCAAGGAGCTTGGGCTCCTGTCCTGTTGTTAGTCATGCAAATAAGAAGAAGCGGAGGAAGAGTAGTTTGGATTTATATCCCCCTTTTCTCGCTTGTAAGGAGACTCAAAGGGCCTTACAATCTCCTTTCCCTTCCCCCCACAACAAACACTCTGTGAGGTGGGTGTGGCTGAGAGAGATCTGAAGAGGTGTGACTAGCCCAAGGTCACCCAGCTGGCATGTGCTGGAGTGCACAAGCTAATCTAGTTCACCAGATAAGCCTCCACAGCTCAAGTGGCAGAGTGAGGAATCAAACCCGGTTCTCCAGATTACAGTGCACCGGCTCATAACCACTACATCATGCTGGCTCTCTACCAGCCACTGCTGATCCAGATTGCCATAGCAAGGACCCTTACAGGGACCCCAGTAAGAACACATATTTGGCCAGTGCTTCACCAGCTGCACTAGTTACTAGTTAAATTCCAGGTCATACTCAACATTTTGCTGTTAACCTTTAAGACCTGGTCTGGGTCTATTGCGTAAGTGTCAAACTCGTGGCCCTCCAGATGTTATGGACTACAGTTCCCATCATCCCAGCATGATGCTGGCAGGGGATGATGGGAACTGTAGTCCATAACATCTGGAGGGCCGCAAGTTGACACCTATGGTCTATTGTATCTGTGGGATCACCTCTCCCCATGTTGCCCTAGAGAGCATTGTGCTCTGCCAGAAGGAATCTCCTAGTGGTCCCTGGCCCCAAGAATGTCCTCCTGGCCTCGACCAGGGTCAAGACCTTTTTGAACCCTCCGTCAGTGGAGACCAGGGCTCGACGGGACTTAGGTCATTCCCACAGGACCTGTAAGATGGAGGTATTCCTCTGGGCTTTTGGTTGAGGCAGCTATGAGTTTCTAACTTGTTGGCCTCCCAGTCTACCCTTTCCCACTGTAATATATCTGAACCAGACTAAGGCAGAGGGTGTCAAATTGGATAGAGATGAAGCTTTCCCCAACTGGCACTCTGGTAAATTGGAGGAAGGGGAGGGAGGGGGAGAGAGGAAGGTGGCCCATCATCTGGTCATGGCCCACCCACCCGAAGGGGAAGGGAGAGGGAGGGCACCCATCATATGGTTGTGGCTCCCCCACCCTGGGGAAAGGGTTAGAGAGGAAGACAGCGAAAGGGGGTCTGTTATCTGGTCATGGCCCACCCACCCTAGGTGAGGGAGCATTGTTATGACACCTTTAAAAACTGACAATTTAATATTTTACTCCTAGTTTCATTTTGATTGTTGAATTGGTATAGATGATGTTTCGTTTTTATATCTGTTCGCTGCTCTGAGCCCGGCTATTTGCTGGGAATTGCGGGGCATCGTCTAATAAATCATTAATTATTAAATTATTAATATGTCTATATTATTATGAAAAGGGGAAGCGGGAGAGGAAAAAAAACACAGCGCATTCCAAAGAAGCTGATCTAAAAGAACTTTGATTGCTAATGTCTGGAAATCAAGTTCATGAGAAGGATTTAGTGTGAGGCCATGGACCTTACTTGGATGATAATTTTTTGGAGAGGAGACATCTGAGGGGGGATATGATTGAAGTCTATAAAATTATGCATGGGGTAGAAAATGTTGACAGAGAGAAATTGTTCTCTCTTTCTCACAGTACTAGAACCAGGGGGCATTCATTGAAAATGCTGGGGGGAAGAATTAGGACTAATAAAAGGAAACACTTCTTCACTTGCCTTGATTAGTGTTTGGATATGCTGCCACAGGAGGTGGTGATGGCCACCAGTCGCAGACTATAGTTTGGAATATGCTGCCACAGGAGGTGCAGTGTGATGGCCACTTCAACCTCAGGATAGCTTTTAAAAGGAGGCTTGGACAGATTTATGGAGAAGAAGTCGATTTATGGCTACCAATCTTGATCCTCTTTGATCTGAGATTGCAAATGCCTTAACAGACCAGGTGCTCGGGAGCAACAGCTGCAGAAGGCCATTGCTTTCACCTCCTGCAGGTGAGCTCCCAAAGGCACCTGGTGGGCCACTGCGAGTAGCAGAGAGCTGGACTAGATGGACTCTGGTCTGATCCAGCTGGCTTGTTCTTATGTTCTTATGTTCTGAATCATGTAAGGATAAGTGATGATTTGTTGAAAAAGTTTCAAAAATGATTTTGTGGGTAGAATTGGAAGAGGAAATGTTAGAATGCACTGCTAAGATTCCCATAGGACCTTATTGTACGGCTCACTTTCATTTTCCATGTTCAGCAGCAAGTTGAATTGAAAAGGCTAATAGATATTTTCTTTAAAAACCCATTTCTAAGAGGACTCTCTCTCTCTCTCTCTCTCTCTCTCTCTGTGTGTGTGTGTGTGTGTGTGTGTGTGTCTCTCTCTCTTTGCCGCTGACCTATGGGTCACCCCACAGGATTTTCAAAGTTTTCAAAGCCAGAGCCATTCAGAGGTAGTTACGGTCGCTGTTGCCTGTATCTGAATACTCCTAGGTGGTCTCCCATCCGAATATAACCATCAGGGCAGACCCAGCTTAGTTTCCAAGACCTGCCAAGATTGGGCTATCCCAGTCAGGACAGCAAACTCTTACAATATGACTATGTGTCCACCTCTTAGCAAAGATCCTCTTTTACTCTGCAGTTTTCCTTCCTCTGTTATTTCCAGGCCAATTAATTGCTTCCTGTGTTTTCCTTCCTTTGTTCTCAGAACTTGCTAGTCCTCTGCTAGCAGTAGAGGTGAGCATTTGGTTTACCCAAGCCACAAATATGCCCGAAAATTACTATTTTGGTGCCTTGGAGCACTTCAAACATTCTGGAAGTAATGGTCGTTTTGGGAGTGTATCAGATTTGGACTTGGAGGGAGAAATGAGGAAGCCTGCCTGGTTAATGGCCTTTTTCACACAAACCTTTTACAATGGGTTGAGGCAGGAAATAAAATGTTTCCTCTATGGAATTCCACAATGTTTTTACCCACTTTGGTTCCCAAAACATTTTATTTCCAGCTTCAAAACATTTTAAATGAATTCCTTCTTAAAATGATTCTCTGGTTGAAACGTTTTCAAAGTTTCCTCAGTTGCTCTACCATGTATTTACGTTTCCCACACTTCTCTGCTTCCCCGAACTTCCACCTTGGCGCAATTTTCTGAGCTCATTCAGTTCCCCATCACCTGTTCATTTGCTGCATTTCTGTTTATTCTTTTATTTTGAGAAGGCCAATCTTTAAAGCATCAAGTATACGAGTATAGTAGTACAGTATTGCAGAATGAACCTGTGAAGCATAGAAACATCAATTCAACACAGACCTCAAAGAAAGAAAGAAAGAAAGAAAGAAGGAAAGAAGGAAAGAAGGAAAGAAGGAAAGAAGGAAAGAAAGAAAGGTAAAAATCATGGAATGGTGGCCAGGAATCATTTTGAGGGTGTGAGTGCTGACATACTTCATTATAAAGGGTGGGGTGGGGGGGGGGGACCTGAAAATGTTTTAGAAATGTTTCAGGGGATTTGAGCAGAAAGGGCCTATAACTGTTTGGCAGTTCCTAGTTTCTTTAAAATTTTAATAAAAGTAGACTTGACTTCACAGGAATCTCCTACCATCCATAGGAAATAATGACTGAATTATTTTCTATGGTAACTTGCAGGTGCCAGATCTGTCCATAGGAAGTAATGGCCTCATAGGCAATAGGCAAGGCAGATTCCCACAAGACAGTCAAACTTCATGGGACTCCAGAAACTCGCCCACCATTTTCTGATAGTCAGAGCGAGATGTGCCATCTTGGTTATGCTGCCAAGCCTCTGGTAGTCAGACCAGGGTCTACTGCCTTGGATCCTGGCAGTGGAGGCTGAAGTTGGACAGGAAGGACCGAAATCAAATTACATAAACAAGAAGTGTTCAAGTATCACTATCCCACATATATAATCATAGATCATGAACCCAAAGGAAACGTAGTACAAATTTTGCTATAATACACCAACACAGACAAAACACATAATCAATTCAGAGAATCCAAACACAAAGTGACACTGCTTGTACTACTATCAAGGCACGCTATCACCCAGAGAACCAATTCTTAAAGAAATAGCTTCCTAATGGAGCAAGATTGCAAACCCACAAGAACAAACCAAGAGCAAAAGGTTTGCTATATAACCATGGTGGCGAACCTTTGGCAATTTCCTTTGGCAGACCTTTGAACAATTTCCATCGGCCCCTGCCAGCATGGCCAATTGGCCATGCTGGCGGGGGCCGATGGGAACTGTAGTCCACAACATCTGGAGTGCCAAAGGTTCACCACCACTGCTATATAATGCTCATATAGTCCTAGTGTCCAGCTTATAAAGCAGGAACTGGAGAATGCTTGTACCTGTCTATGGTACATATTTTGCAGGATGCTGAGCCCACTTTGTCGGTTCTTCCAGGTCTTTAAAGTTGCCTGCAATCTTTCTAGAGCTGAGTGTTAAGCTACAATATATTTAATAAGTACATTTGTAACTCTACACTTATGACTAGATTCTGATAGTATATATAAATGCTACATAATACATAAAGTGCTTTTCAGTGCTAGCCATTAACAACAAGTAACATGATACATTCATATTCATAAATACATAGAAAGTAGATAATAAATATATTCATAAAATATGTAATAAATATGTTTTAAGTTATCACTAATGTAGCCATTAAAATTCATTACAGTGATAGAAAACACTCACATTTATTGTTGATCGTTGATTCTCAAGTCTACACCAGGCTATCTTGCAGTGTGGCAATGCATTTCTCTGGTGCTCCTTGTCAAAAGCTTACTAAGGTGTATATATCTAGTTAATTGCTTTCAGCTGTGAATTAGAAGTGGCTTCAAATACTTAGAATACTTAGAATACCTAAATCAGCATTTGCCATCAATTTGATTGACTTTTAAAACTGCCTGGAAATAAAACCCAAGAATCTTGGCAATTCTACATATAGCATAAACTCATAAAAACTAGACAACTCTATATTTGAGTTGAGTCTCCAAGATTGTGTGGTTCTTAGCTTAAAGATCCACCTAGATTCCATTTGAAGAAGAAACCTCCAGATGTCCACCTTTTTAAAGGGGCTGGGATCATATTTATATAGCACACAAAATGCAAAGTTTTCTGTGTGATTTGCTTCAATGAAATTAGATGCTAAAGGAGCCTCTTCTTGTACATTTTTTATTTTTTATTTATGATTTTAAAATCTCATTTTTACAGATCTTGTGAACATTTTCACATACAATAACTTGCAAGGACCAGTAGGAGGTAAATACATAGTTTAGTTTGACTTATGAAATAATGATTGATATTCCACTCAAAGTCCATCGAAGGATGTTTAAAGACTTTAATATTCCTTGAGTACAGTATCTACAAGCCTCACAATATCCACATCTGTAATGTTCTCTGGTGACAGGGGAAGGTCTTCCGACTTTTAGCACGTCTGACCTTACTAAATTTTGCCTCTGATTCTCTATTCTTTTCAGTCTAATTCTAGGAGAAGCCTCAGAGCCAGGAATATCACTTAACAAGTGCCATTGCTTATAGATTACCCTTTTTATAGCTCCTATTAATGGGATAAAATCAAGAGTAATAGTGATTATCTGATTTTCCTTTTGGGGTTTGGGTGTGAATAATACTTCCCTTATTCTGTCTTGCACTCTCTCCCATGAAGATTGTAAGACTTGTGTAGTATATCCACTATTTCTACATGCTTGTGGTAACTGTTGACCTACTGTGACAAATGCCCATATTTGGGGAGTTGTTTCAAGTGAAAGACAGCATGGAAATGGTTAATCCCTGCCCGGTCCTGATTGGCTGGGGGAAATTCCCTGGAGGTTGAAAAAGAGGGTGCTCAAGGTTTTGTTTGTTTGTTTGGTGTTCTCTGGGGAGAGTCCCAGGAAGGGAGACTCTGAGAAAGGGGTCTGAGCCTAAAAAAGAACTGAAAAGGCTAAAAAGAAATAAAATTATGGTGACCCTAGAAACTTGTCATTGGGGCTTGTTTACTCTCCCAAAAGGGGAGGTCTCCTAGATTTGGCTGCAAGGAAGCACCTGAGGGAGACTGGTCAGTTTTGAAGTGGAATACCAACTCCCTGAGGGAAGAGCTGTGACCCTTCTTGGTATATGTCAGTGGGCATGGGGATTCTAGATAGGGACCCAACCAACTCACCTTCGGGCTTCGGACCAGAGGACAGCCTAAATGCTAGAATGACCATACATAGTTCTGTTTTTCGTTATATGTTTATTTGTTCCTCACCCCTACCAAGGGAAGTTTAGCTTTAATGTTCATTTAATAAAATTTTTTGTTGTTGTGTTGTGAAGCAATATAGGCTCTGGTACTGATTATTCTAGAGGTATTCAGAGGAAAAGGTGGGAATAATTTCTGAGGAGATAGTTCCTCCGTTTTGGGACTTGTGAGAAAAGGGAATCCTCTTCCTTCCTTCCTTCCTTCCTTCCTTCCTTCCTTCCTTCCTTCCTTCCTTCCTTCCTTCCTTCCTTCCTTCCTTCCTTCCTTCCTTCCTTCCTTCCTTCCTTCCTTCCTTCCTTCCTTCCTTCCTTCCTTCCTTCCTTCCTTCCTTCCTTCCTTCCTTCCTTCCTTTTCCCTCCCCCAGCTCCCCAGCTTGTGGGGTGTTAGCCTCACCTGCCTTCTCAAAATCATTGTTATCCATGGAGTTCCTTTTTAGTCTTAGCAATTGACTGTATGGGAGACTATTTTTGAGATGTTTTGAGTGGAATGAGTGATGTGTAAAGCTGTACTTCTATCCATTAGTTTCCTGTAATCATTTGAGACATAAGATGTTGTATCTAAAAAGTTAGTCTTCTTATTACTCTGGGTCCCTGTAATTTTGATGGTATTATGGATCTCATTTATCCATTCTAGAAATTTAGGCAAAATTCCAACTTCCCTGAATACCAAAAAGATATCAATAGATCTCCTGTAGATCTTTACATATTTACAGTAAATATTATTATTGGGATTGCAAACCACTGCTCCCTCCAAATGTTCCATGAATAAATTCACAGCAACAGGTGCTACTAAACTGCCTGTACTGACTCCTCTAATTTGAATATAATAATCCATGTTAAATCTGAAGTAGCTCTTTTCTAAAATTATATCCAGGAGCTCCATCAGGAAGAAAGCGCGCAGGTCTAAGTTCTGTCTCTTACTTAACACACTTTCTATAATTTCTATAATTATTCTTAATTCACCATGTGGGATGTTGGTGTAAAATGCATCGACATCAAGTGGAACTAACAAAGAACCTTCAGTACATTCCACCCCCTTCTATTTTGGATATGAAGTCTGTAGTATCCTTTATGTAGCTCCTGATTTTAAGAACAAATGACTGCACAATTAAGTGTAAATATTGTGCCTGTGCCTGTGGCTCCAATATAGAGCCTGTGCAATGGGGCTGCTGGGGAGAGGGAATCCCCACTTGTGTATTTTTGGCAGTGTATAAAAGACCAAGATTCTAGGAAAACTTGAGATCAAGATAATTAATATAACCCAGAACATTAGCCTCTTGAATTGTCACCTTCATAATGGGCTGCACATGGTCCATTGGGTCTTTTTCTATTTCCTAGCAGTAATTTTCATCTTGCAATTGCCCGAAGCTCTCACTTAACTAATCTTGCTTATTTAATATAACAAACCCTCCCCCATCCCCTTGTGAGCTTCTTTGATCACAATAGTTTTGTCTTGCATCGGGCTGTTGATAATATGTCTGTCTCGATAAGTACAGTTTCGAGGATGCTGTCTTCTCTCCCTGGATTCTAAACTAGCTACCGGTACTTCGCTAAGAACAACCTTTTCAAACAGATTAATCAGTTCAGTAGCAGGTGTAAAAATAGGTTTAAATGGCACCATCGTTTGTGTATCCTGCTGACCAGAAGATGCTTTCAACTTGACCAGGTGGGCCAATTTGAACAGATCAATCTGGGTGTGCGAGGGGTCATTTATGGGAGTGGGAACAAAGGCAGAGCCTAAATTTAATATTCTATATTCTTCTGCTGTTAGGGCTTTGGAGGATGAATTAACTACTACATCCACCACATTTGAGTGCAGTGGCACCTTTAAGACCAACAACGTTTTATTCTTGGTTTAAGCTTTCATATGTAAGCACACTTTTTCTGTAGTTTATTTTTTAAATTTAAAGGGACTGGGAGAGCCAACTATTAACTGTCAGCTCAGCTGGTGGCAGCGCCTGGTTTCTTTAAATTTTAACCTTATTCTTTCTGAGAGTAGACTTGGCCCGTATCTACTGCCACAGAAAAGAATGGCTCTTTAAACTTTTAAGGGATCAGGTGCCACCCAGCAGCTTTTCTGGTACCTGAAAAATTTGCATCCTGAAAAAACAAACAAACAAAAAAACCAAATCAGACTCCCAAACAAGTAGGTGGACTCCTGAAAATTCAGCCCTGCTGGTGATCCAGATCCAGAGCAATACCAATTTCTCTTAACTGCATACACCTTAATGGCATAAATAGTTGTCCTTGAAAGCCTTAATAGGGTTTGGGGCTGGCCCCAGAGGTAATCTGGATCTACAATATGCTATGAATTTCATTGTGAACACACTTGACAATTGAATTTACTGTGTTAGAAGGCGTTGATGAAATGTGAGCTGATCACCTGGTCTGTTTTGTATGTACTCAATAGCTGTGAATGCCTGCAGCAGTGGCGTAGTGGCTAAGAGCAGGTGCACTCTGATCTGGAGGAACCGGGTTTGATTCCCAGCTCGGCCGCTTGAGTTGTGGAGGCTTATCTGGGGAATTCAGATTAGCCTGTGCACTCCCACACACGCCAGCTGGGTGACCTTGGGCTAGTCACAGCTTCTCGGAGCTCTCTCAGCCCCACCCACCTCACAGGGTGTTTGTTGTGAGGGGGAAAGGGCAAGGAGATTGTAAGCCCCTTTGAGTCTCCTGCAGGAGAGAAAGGGGGGATATAAATCCAAACTCCTCCTCCTCCTCCTCCTCCTCCTCCTCCTCCTCCTCCTCCTCTTCTTCTTCTTCTTCTTCTTCTTCTTCCTCTTCTTCTTCTTGGAGACTTATTGAACAGTCCTGAAAGGCTGATAAAACCAGTATCCCAACTTTGAATGAAATATCTTCTCATTTTATTGTCAAAGGCTTTCACGGCTGGAATCACTTGGGTGCTGTGTGGTTTCCGGGCTGTATGGCCGTGTTCTAGCAGAATTCTCTCCTGACGTTTCGCCTGCATCTGTGGCTGGCATCCTCTGAAGATGCCAGCCACAGATGCAGGCGAAACGTCAGGAGAGAATGCTGCTAGAACACGGCCATGCAGCCCGGAAACCACACAGCACCCAAATATCTTTTCATTTGTCTCTGATAGTATTAATTCAAGCATAGTTCTATATGGATAGACTGTTGGTAGTATTCCATGCTGTTAGCAGAGTTGTGGATACATAGGAAGGGGCAATTATATAATTACTTTGCTTCTAGGAGTTTCCAGGTTCTATCCTTCAGTTTCCAGTTAAAACATTTCTAGTAACAGGAGCTTGGAAAATCATTTCCTCTGCCTGAGGGAGCGGCTGCCTGATGGCGAGACAATACTAAACTAGATGAGGTCAGTGATCTGGCTGAGTATAAGGTAGCTTCTTATGTTCAAACAATTCCAATCAGTATGACAGGTGAGCTGCTGTTGCCTAGAAGCCGTTATGGAGCTTTGTGAGAGAGCTGAGCCTAATGCAAGCATGAAATATAGCAGTGCACTTGAGGGTTTTGTGCTTTCCTCTGCCATAGGGGAAAAACTCTCTCACACACAACTCTACTGTTACGTTTATGCTACATTTTTCTCCTGACCCAAAAGATGCTGAGGGAATGAAGCATAAAGGGCTAGTAAAGGCTTCGAGGCGACGAAATCAGATGGATAGGTGGTGGTCTTCAGCTAAGATAAAATAGCATTGTTGGAGTGCAGCTAATCATAGGGGAAAGGCATGCAATCTTGTTTGACCACATGTGGGCTACACGAAGCAATTCTGATGTGCTTGTCTGGATGTGAGGCTGAAATATCACCAACAAAGACAGTTTTATTGCCTTCCTAATTTAACTGGTTGAACAGTTACCAGAATATTACCCCTTATATGCTACTGACTCAAACTCATTTGTTACAGTCTCACTGTCGGCTGTATACCTACTATATGCCTCCTGAATGCATCTAGACTCTAGATAAACCTGCTTTGACCTGAATTAATTATCATTTACTTCTCGTGCTGCCCTCACAGCAACACTCTGAATCCTTCCCATATTTTAATTTGCTTCAACATCAGTGAGGAAATATCGAACACTAGACTCCAGAATGACATTTAATTTGCCATTCCTGGTTCAAGTGCTAAGTTTATACAAGGCACTTTCTATTGTGTCAAATGTTAACCCATGTGTAACTGAATTTATACACTGCAATTCTGTTCTGTCGTTCTTCTGTCATAGGCCTCAGAGTAGCATAGGGTAAGATTTGAAATATGCTCCCTGTGGCTGCACTGAAATAGAACCCCAGTTCTGGACAGGATGGGCCTATGTTTAGGCAATCCAACAAGCCTGACTAGAGTTGTAGATGTTAGTTTAAAACATGAACCATAATAACAGCGCAATCTTAGGAGGGGGCTAAACTGTTGAAGAGGCAGTGTGACCCTGGTACTGGTGTAAAAGTCATTCACATTTGTGTGAGGGGCCTTTTTGCCAGTGCGGGACACTTACATTGGTGCTGAGGAGCTGCCTGGCAGTATGACACCTGGCACCAGCGCAACCTCAGTGATGACACTCCTCCAGTACTGAAGCCCATGCTGGTACTTAAGGGAGTGTACCAAGGAATGGGGCTGACTCTAGTCAGATTCCTGATCCCTAGGAATGCCCCCATTTGCCAACACAGACTTATACTGTCAAAATCTGGGGCCCAGCCATTGAGCTACATAGTTCACCTTCATGGACACATGGGTGGCCTCAGTGGTGGGATCCAAAAATTTTAGTAACAGGTTCCCATGGTGGTGGGATTCAAACTGTGGCGTAGCGCCAATGGGGCTGGGCGGGGCACAATGGGGGCGTGGCCGGGCATTCCGGGGGTGGGGCATTCCTGGGCGGGGGCTGTGGCAAGGACGCAGCCGCTGCGCCGGGCGGGAAACAAATGTGCGCAGGCGCAGGCTGCCACCCACGCTGGTGCACCTCCTGCTAGACTGCTTCAAGTTCTGCATGCTACTGCTGAGAGGAGGAGGCGTAACTAAGGCAAGACAAAATCACCAATTAGTAACCCCCTCTCGGCATACACAAATAATTAGTAACCTACTCTCGGGAACCTGTGAGAACCAGCTGGATCCCACCTCTGGGTGGCCTCTCTTTCGGCTTGATGTTTGCAATACAGCCTCCTTGGAGGCAGCATGGCGGCACCATCTCCAGTTGCGGATCAACTACCTCCCCTCAAGACTGCACTGCCCAATGTGTTTCTGAGGGGAAAAAATGGTAGAAATGATAACTTACAACATTTGCCCTCCTTAATTTTGTTGCATCTGTGTTTAAAAAGCAGCAAAACAATATTCATCCTCATGACTGATGTGTAGTTTGGGTTGGTGGTATTTGACAGTATGCCAAATTTCAGTAAAAATAGCAAAAAAAAAAGGAAAGGAAAGACAACTCTGCAGGACATTTTTTATTTTTCTTTATCCTTCTTTAATCATTTATTTTTTAAAAAATGATTAGCAGCTTGGCTGGCACCCACAAACCCCTAGATAATACTTTTCAACTAGAAGAAAGCACTTTTACACAGTTACAGTAGATAAAACAATATCTACAATTTTGACAAATAAATACAGTCATTTGTATACAATGGTACACTTAAAGTTCAGATAATATCCACAGGCTTTTTTTTTAGCTAATTACCTTTGTTCTCTGAATCTTCTATGGGTATCAGTACAAGTTTAATCCCAATAAGGGATCGTTTTATCCCACAAATCTAAATGATCCTGGAATCCTCTGAAGTCACCCGGTAGGGAAAACTATAATGAGCTATTTCTTCAAAAGTTAAGCCTTCTGAAAATATATTGGCAATATGTGCTTTTTTTGCATTTACATTTCAACAAATTCAAATATGGTGTTGGATCCTACGAGCTTCTTCACTCAATCTCATCTAATTATCCCCGTTACTCCAACCACTTTCATGCATGGTTTTTGTTCACACAGGTCTCGGGATATCCAGAATAGCCTCTTTGGAGATCAAAACAGCTTTCTTCCTCTTTTTTTGCGCCAGCAGAAAACCTGTTTGGATCCAACCCATGTTTTAAAATTCAGAATCTGGTCACAATGGTAAAAAAGTTCAAATAATGTTTCATACATGGAACAAGTAAGTTAAAAAACTAATACAAACAACTTGTATTCCTCATAGAAAAATTGAAACAAATGCTGGCTGTTGGCTCTTTGCAATCTGACTGTGACCAAACACTTTCAGGTGAAGGAGCATAAACAAGTTTGCTGTCCCATTGTCCTGTTCTCTTTGCAATTTGATTTTTTTTCCTGTTTGCTCAAAATAATTAAGAAAGGTATAAAATTGGTTATTTCTTTAAAATACTTGTACATTCAAAAACCAGGGCACTCATGCTTAAGGCTCTTAAAACACTGATGTGGCTCCATGCATAACAAAATGTTACATCGCAAGTTGACTCTACAGACATAGGTTGTGAGATACAGAAGAAGTTGATTTAAAATACATTTATACATATTTACAATATTTCCCGTGATCAATATTTACAAATGTGCCCCCCTCCAAAAAAGACAGCGCCAAGCATGAATGCAATGCTGGGGGAAACTAAAAAAACAAACAAACTTCTGGCTCAGGCAGATGTTATGTTTTCACTGTTGAAAATGGTTTTCCCTGTGGGCAATTTTGCCATCCTTAATTTTTTACTGCTGTATCTGAAGCCAGCTGTTTGGTTTCCACTGCATTTTCTTGTACTGCTTCCCTAACACTGATCACTGATTACATTTCCGCCTGTTGCTAAGTGATCCAGTATTGTGTCAATCTCATACCCCCTTGACTGTGTTCCAGCAATAAGGGAAAGCCAAATAGTAACACCATTTACAAAGCCAGCCAGTACCTTGGAAGAGTGAGATATAGAATCTTATGATATGTTGACACATGTAGCTGGATTAGTTGTAGTTGATTAGCACTTGCCACCACATGATAACACTTCACCGTGACTGTGATGGTGGAAAGTACGGTCAAGTTGCAGCTGACTTAGGGTGACCCCATAGGGTTTTCAAGGCAAGAGACATAGAGATGCTTTGCTGTTGCCTAGGGTTTGCGTAAGGACTCTGAACATCTCCTATCTAAGTACTGACTTCAGTCAATCCTGTTTAGCTTCTAAGATCTGATGAGATTGGACTAGCCAGGGCCATTCCAGTCAGGGTACTCTGGCTGGTACCAAACAGTAACTGTTTGCCCACATGATTACATGCCAGTACTAGTGACTAGATGCGGGAATAGCAACTTTCCATGTGATCACACTGAGTTAAACGATGAATGTAAGCCAACAATGATTTACAGGATTTTCAAAGTCTGTAACTATTGTCATGTAGGAAGCTACCATATGGAAGCGGCTGGAGCATGGAGAGATTTATCATCCAACTAGACCAGCTCAGCGTGGTGTAGTGGTTAAGAGCAGGTGGATTCTAACCTGAAGAACTGGGCTTGATTCCCCACTCCTCCACCTTAGCGGCAAAGGCTTATCTGGTGAACCAGATGTGTTTCCGCACTCCTACGTTCCTGCTGGGTGACTTTGGGCTAGTCACAGTTCTTTTGAACTCTCTCAGCCCCACCTACCTCACAAGGGAAAAGAGTTTGTAGACCACTTTGAGTTTCCTTACAGGAGAGAAAGGTGGGGGTATAAATCCAAACTCTTCTTCTTCTACTAGGGATGGGGCTGTGACTCAGCAATAGAGAATCTGCTTTCCAGAAGGTGCCAGGTTACATCTCTAATATTTCTAGCTGAAAAGGATCAGATAATGTGTCCTGTGTCTGAGTCCCTGTAGAACTCCTGCAAATCTTAATATACAATACTGGCCTCAATAGACTAGTGGGCTCAGCATAAGGCAGCTTCCCAGGGGTGGACTCTGGCCCCTTCCGCACATGAAGAATAATGCACTTTCAATCCACTTTCAATGCACTTTGCAGTTGGATTTTACTGTGCAAAATAGCATATTCTGCCTGTGCGGAAGGGCCCCCTGAAAGATTGGCTGAAAACGGTTGTTCACCGCTGTTAGTCCACTGCTGTGAAAGCAGAGCACCTGAAGCCAAACAAACTGAAAGACACTGGAACATTTTAACATTTGAAAGTTCTGCGCCAGCGGTTCATGTTCTTTCATTCAAGCAGTGAAAAGGATGAAATATACGAAACTCTTTTACAGCCCCCTCAAACTGGACATTTTCATGTGGTTTCAAGCAGGTTGGTTGTAAAGGGGCCATCAATCTTAGGGGTAAGCAGTGGGATCTGTACACCCAAATATCTATTGCCTTAAAACCAAGACATGGAGGAGAAGAATGACTGAAACGATTCCAGCCTATAAAAGTGAAATGATTACAGAAGTGTCCAAAGAAGTGATTTGTTCAGGCAGCAGCTTCCTTGTGGTTTGGTCTGGAGCTTCCTTTCTCTCCCTATCCATTCCTGTTTGGAACATTTTCGCAGTGCATGAGTACCTTTGTATGTACATATTAGTTCTTATAATATAATTAAAGATGGCTTGTTAATTATCAGAGGCCCTAGATTTGTCCTGGAAGTATGGTCAGGTATGGACCACTCATGACTTTGTTGCAGTTCACAAATCAATGAGCAGAGACCTTTGCTCTCTGGTCTATTTGAACAGCACACAGTCTTTAGTGCTTTCTATATACTTAGAACATTTCTGAATATCAATTAACTGCCTAGGATACATAGACTTCATACATACTAAGGAGCAGCAGTTGTGTAGTGGCTAAGAGCAGGTGCACTCTGATCTGGAGGAATCGGGTTTGATTCCCAGCTCTGATGCTTGAGTTGTGGAGGCTTATCTGGAGAATTCAGATTAGCCTGTGCACTCCCACACATGCCAGCTGGGTGACCTTGGGCTAGTCACAGCTTTTCGGAGCTCTCTCAGCCCCACCCACCTCACAGGGTGTTTGTTGTGAGGGGGGAAGGGCAAGGAGATTGTCAGCCCCTTTGAGTCTCCTGCAGGAGAGAAAGGGGGGATATAAATCCAAACTCTTCTTCTTCTTCTAACTCCCTTGTTTAATAGGTACACTGAGCATTAATTGAACTTTTGCCTTTTTGCTTTAAGGGTAACTTTCATCCAACGAAGTTGGTTAAATGACATATCATTCCCTGCCTATGTCAAAGAGTTAGCCCAAACACATATATCTCGTTCAGTATCTCAGAGAATGGGAACATTCTTTATGAGATTTAAGTTGTGATGGCACTATTTGATTTGTGACTTTACACATGTAAAGCCCTAATTTGGTCTTGAAGTCACCGGACACAGTCTGTTGCGAAAGCAATGAGACTTCAGATAGTTACATCAAAATCCAACTCCACTGTTTTCTGAAAATATGATCAAGGTCTACTACTGACCTAATACCAGGGGCTTATCCAGCTAAACCCCCTAGCTGCACCCAGGGCCTGTTCCCATTCAAAAACTCCACATGAAGATTGAGAATGGGCCAGGGACAAGCTGACTCACCCCGCCCTTCTCTCCACATGGAGGGGGGAAGTAGCGGGGGCCATTCAAGCTTAGAGCCATGCTTGGACTGAAGCTGGCTGCTCTGGAGCCTCCAGCTTTAACTTGTTGACTTGCCCCAAGCTCCACCTGACCAAAGGTTTGCCTCGTATCTCCGTATGGAGGTCAAGTGTGCCACACCCGATCTCCACATGGAGATGTGAGCAGCAAGGGCCTGTTTGAGCCCAGCTAAGGCAAGGCTTGGACCTGACCCCTTGAGCTGGGCTCAAACAGGCCCTTGCTGCCCACATCTCCATGTGGAGATTGGGTGTGGTACACTTGACCTCCATGTGGAGATGCGGGGCAAACCCAGCTGGCCCTGTTATCAATCTGCATCTGGGGATTGTGAATGGGGGTGAGCCCCACTCACTGGCCCCTCAACTGTGCTCCTGAATGAGGGCAGCTGCAAAACCCGCCCACTGAAAAGGGAACCAAGGCTCAAAATCCCCTGTCCCTTAGATACGGTACTGCTTAATACATTCCTATGGTAAAGATATATCAGAGGCCTGATTCTGTTCAGATTTATGTGTAAAATTAGCTATGTGAACATAATGGGCTGGATTCGAGTATTGCAAATATGATGGGCTTTCTCACCTTCCCTTCCTTCTGCAGCCTACCAGGTCCACTGAAATCCTGTTCCTAGGAGTCCAGGGACCTTTAAACAGCACCAGAGAGGAATGTGAGTCTGCCCTAAGAGTAGAGAATTGACACAAAAAATCCCTTTCCCTGCCCACAGACCATCTGGTAATATTAAGTGTCCTTATGCCATCAGGACAGCACTTTTGGATGTAACTCAATACATGGCACCTTATCTCCTAATGAGTTTTTAGTGGGAAAAAGGATATGTATTTGATAAAAGAACCCATTTGCAAGTGTCTTCTGAAAACCAATTAACATATCTCTCTGCATACATTATGCATAGTCCTATCGACATTAGCGCAATGGCCTTCTTACATAGTGGCAAAAAAACTTTGTGAGTTAAACGTGCCAGAAGTATAAGGTAAGGCCGCTGGGATCCAATCCACATTTCCATCAAAGTCAACTGAACTTATAGAGCGATGTTAAAAAGGATTACACCCTTCTGAGTCAATGCAACTCTACCAGTTGAGAAGGGTGCAACTCCAGTTAAACACCATCCATCACTTTAGACTAGCTTTCATTTTCTGGCTGAAACAGTTTAAAAATTCAGAAATGTTCCAGCTTGTAGAAAATGATACACAACTCTGACAAAATATTAGACCCAACGACATTTCACTTTCCCCCCTTCAACATTCAGTGATCCATGCAATGGTCACCTCCAGGCTGGACTACTGCAACTTGCTCTACATGGGCCTGCCCTTGAGACTGGTCCAGAACACAGAGGTGAGACTCCTAACTGGTACACCAGTTATTACACCTGTTCTATGCCAGCTGCTTTGGTTGCCAGTTGAATTCTGAATCATATTCAAGGGTCTAGTTTTGACTTTTAAGGCCCTGAGCAGTCTGGGGCTCTAATATCTCTGGAACCACAACTCTCCATATTGCCCACAGAGGACTCTTAGGTCTTCTGACAATAATCTTCTGGTGGTCCTTGGCCTCAAGGACGTTAAGTTAGCTTCAACCAGAGTCAGGGCTTTTTTGGCCCTGGCACCAGCCCTGGTGGAACTCTCTGTCAGCTGACTCCAGGGCACTGTGGGAACTTAATAAGTTCCACAGGGCTTGCAAGACAGGGATGTACCACCGGGCTTTCGGTTGAGGCCATCCATTATCCATTCATTGCTCTATCTCGCTGGCCTTCCAATTGTTAATTATAAAGGACTAATTGTGCACCCCCCTTTTCTTGTTTTGTTGACTCTGTCCTATCTTAGATAACGATATATAGAGCTGCAATGTGATACTGTTTATTATTCACTCTCCATAGATTTTAGCCTAGGTTTTAACAGATTATTAATTTATGGCAATGTTTTATTGTACTGCTACCGTTTCCCTGAAAATAAGACAGTGTCTTATATTAATTTTTGCTCCCAAAGATGCGCTATGTCTTATTTTCAGGGTATGTCTTATTTTTCTGTGTTCTGTTCATCGGGCATGCTTCCAAACAAAAACTTTGCTACGTCTTACTTTCGGGGGATGCCTTATATTTCTTCAGCAAAACCTCTACTACGTCTTATTTTCAGGGGATGTCTTATATTCGGGGAAACAGGGTATGTTTAAGCCACCCTTGGGCAGAGTAGAAATTCAATAAATTAAATTAAAATTACCGGTAAATTAACTTGTGAAATATACTGTTAGCACCAACTCCATTCACCTTCACCAAAGATCTATAAATAAGTAATAGTTAAAGCATAGATTATATTACTTCCTCTGATCGTTTAAACTGTTTTTTGTTTAAAATGAAACAAAGTATTCATCAAATTATTTTATCAAACGAGCTTCCATGTCATCTGACTACTAGTAGATTTCTTTTTTGCTACTGTTTTCCAAAATTTTTGGTCAGCAGAACAGGTATTCTGCATCTATTTCAAAATGCTTGTCATCAGTATGCATGCAATAGAAATAAAACACTGATGATCTCTGATTTGGCCGAGACATTTTATAAGTGGAGATGATTTGTGGAATTTCTTCATCGAATCAGTGTTCTCAGCAGCCACATGCAAACTGCACTAGTTCTCCCAAAACAGAGGCCCCTTCCGCACACGCAAAATAATGCGTTTTCAAACCACTTTCACAACTGTTTGCAAGTGGATTTTGCCATTCCGCACAGCTTCAAAGAGCACTGAAAGCAGTTTGAAAGTGCATTATTCTGCATGTGCAGAATGAGCCAGAATGTCCTAAATGGGGAACTTTTGCCAAAATTGACATGTTTTCCCCCAAAATGGCAGCAGGAACAGGATTAAGCAGATACACCCTTCCTACTCCCCTTTGGGTCTTCTGCTGAAGTCGGCAGCTCTAGAGCTGTATTTTTAAATAGTAAAACAAAGGACAGACTATGGCATGTGACTGAGCATCATGTGCTGTTTAGCCCTAAGTTTCTGAGTCATGTTTCCAGCATAAATACTTTCCCAGTGAGGACACTGTAACACTTCCATCCTTGCTTTCAAAAACAAACCGGCTAGTTATTTGTTTACACCCCAGGAATCCCAGTCTGAAGACCTATGGTCGAGATCCAAAGAACAGGAGAAAAGAGAAGGTGCCAGTAACAGAGAAACCGTTATCATATATCAGCATCACATTTGTTTATATGCTACATTCTCGAGTTGAGCTCAAAGCATGTTCACAGCACTGCGGGTCTCCTTTTGATGCGCATCTGTATGCAGCCCAGGGAATCGTTGTGCTTGAATTTTTCAAATAACAGCCTTTCTCACCCGTGCCATCTATCAAACGGCTGTGAAAACTGACTTTCACAAGCAGTGTGTGATACGGTACGCGTGGGGGAAGGAGGTCTGTTTTTCAAAGTATCACTGTTATGTTCAACAGACACCCCTCCCCCCCTCGCCATTTTCTTTGTGCAATAGATGTTGTCAGGTCTGACAGAACCAGTTGTCATTTCGGTAGACTACTGCTTTGGGACCTGAAGTGTCATGTCTAATGCACAACACTTGCTTCCCTTTCCCCTGAAAACCAATGACTGGTGCTGCCAGAAACACAAAGGCTGATCTCTTGTCAGGACTAGAGGTTGAATCCAGATGAGTCCCAGCCCTGAGGCCTATGTGTCAGGCTGAGGCGTTGCTCCTCAAAAGAGCAGAGGGCAGAATATGGGGTCAGCTATAAACATTGCAGATGCTCAACAGTGCTGTCTTAGGCACAGTTACACCTTTCACAGTCCACTGAAGTCCAGTAAGTACTGTCAAGTCGCAGTGGACTGAGGGCCACACCCAGCAAGGGCCATTCAAGGCAAGTGAGAAACAGAGGTGGTTTCCCATTGCCTACTTCTGCAGAGCCTTCCTTGGTGACCTCCCATCAAGTGCACGCCCTACTTACCAGGCTATATATCATGCTGCCTTTCCTGTAGCAGCAAATGAAAAAAATTAAGGAGTTCAGAGGGCCCTCAAAGACTGACAATATTTATTCCAGCATAAACATTTGAAAATCACAGGTCACTTTATTACATGTGTTGAGCTGTACATTTGTTGAGCAGAGTGAACCTGCCTAATCAGGGGTCGGCAACCTTTACCACCCAAAGAGCCATTTGGATCCGTTTTCCATGGTCCCCAAGATCTACTGAGCCAGAGAGCCACCTCCAGTTTGGCCCCTCCACTCACCTTTCCTTCCAGCGCTGGGAGGCAGAGGCGCCGGACAGGGAAACTCCCTCTGCCTGATGGAGCAGGCAGCCACCTGCTCCGTGGGGCAGAGGGGGGATGGTGACTGTAGCCTGCCTGGCATGGGCTGCAGGAGGCATGGGCACTGGACAAGGAAACCCCCTCTGCCCGACGGAGCAGGCAGCTGCCTGCTCTGTGGGGCAGAGGGGGGATGGTGTCTGCGGCCTGCCTGGTGCCACCGCCTCTCGCACTGTAGGAGGCAGTGGCACCGGGCAGGGAAAACCCCTCTGCCTGCTCCGTGGGGCAGAGGGGAATGGTGGCTGCAGGGATGGCAGAGGGAGGATGGCGGCTGCTCTGGAGGGATGCACCCACGGTACCCTTCAACCTCCAGGGGTCGGAGGGCAGCATGGGCTGTGCTGGAAGGAGTGGTGAGTGGAGGGGACTCGAAAAGCGGCGCCCTAACTCAAGGAGCCACCTCCAATTCAGCCCCTCCACTCACCTTTCCTTCCAGCGCTGCTCTCCGAACTCCAGGCCACTTGGAGCCGCAGTATAAGGCTGAAAGAGCTGCATGCAGCTCTGGAGCCTCAGGTTGCAGACCCCTTTGCCTAATGTTCTACCTTACGGATGAACTCTTCATGTTTTTGACAAAATGAGCTCTGACCCGTGAAGGTTCATGCTGGAATAGATGTTGTCAGTCTTTAAAATGCCTCTGGGCTCCTTATTTTATATCACTAGGTCTTGCAAAGAGAAAAGCAAGAGGGTTGATATAGTAAGGTTCTGTTCACTCTAAGGCACTGAACAGAGCAGAACAAATTGAAGATTTACTGCCCAAATGGTACTCTTTTAATCTCAAGGAGTTATTATCATCCCTTGTCACCCGAATGCTAGTTTGCTATCCAGAAAAAAAAGGCAAATGGTCCCTGTTATGGGGAGTCCATAAAAAGGCTGATACAATTCAAGGGGGAAAAAGTTATGCTGTCCACTACCAAATCAATATTTAATTTTTAAAACATTTTAAGGTTGGATTTTTAAAAACTGATCTTTGTTTTTATTGTTGTCAAAGCTGCATGTCGAATTGTTATGATCAGTTATTTAGCAGCACTACAATTATACACAGGCAGCAGTGAAGAGCAATTGAATGGATAAGGAAGCCTTCTTTTTGATTGGCTCTCAACTTGACCCACAGGATTTTTAATTTTAAATAAAAACCAAATAAATTATGTTGATGTCTGTTCAATTTAATCCTGCTATTCCACTGGGCTGCCTGCTGCAGTTAAACAAACACCCCGGTTTGTTAAAAAGCAAACAGTTGGCTTGGATCCAGTGATGAACAGGGGAAGATGGTTCAGGTAACACTTTCTTTCTTGAATAATACTACATATTTCTTATAATTATATGAAAATCATACTGTTTTTAATACTATCCATACCAGGCTTTATCTGTCTGTACAACTGATTTCACTGCTTTTGAAAAATAGATGTACCACGTGCTAAAAAGGTCACTGATGTCTCCCAGTAATTTGTTTCTCATTATGGGTTGGATCCTACTCACCCATTTGCCAGCAGCAGAGCAATCGTCTGAATTCGCAGGGTCCAACCCAATTTAAATGTATTTGGCACATTCTTTTTGTTTTGTATTTTGACAAAGGCATTTTGAAGCTATCAAGAAACTGAGTTCCACCATACAGTTTCTTGTCCTTACAAATACTGGTTCAGGCTTAAGGCCTACTATAAAATAATAAAGCGGAATTCAACTGTGCTGTGTGCTTGCAATATAAAAGAACTCTGACCTTTAGAAATGATAAGGAGTCAGGTGCTGGGAGTAAAATAGGGTCTCTAGCTTGACTCTCTAGATTACCAAGGTCACAAGATTCGAATTAATTAAGCTGGTGAAGTTATTGCTGTGTCACGATGACAAGGGAGAGTTTATGGCAGCAGAATAAATCCCACCTCGGTATCTCATCCTGACCCTTAAGGTTACACGGTCAGCACCAGGGTTCTGTGACTGTCTTAGATCACCAGGCATGGATTTGATTGATCAAATCTTCTGCCCATAAAGTCTGGCTATTCTGCCTAGCAAAGTGTGCTTCTTGGTATCTTTGCTATGGTTCCTCAGTTCATCATTCTGGACCTTGACTACCATGCTTATGGTTCCATGACATCTTGGGACTTTGCTCTAGATAGAGTGGTCTTTGTGAAGCTGAAGGATTCTGCTGGAATCGGTAAAGTCTTGTTTTGAATCTTGCCTTTGGAACCAATGTTATTTTTCTTCATAGTTAGTCCTTTCTGAGCTAGGTTGTATTATTTTATTTCTCACTGCTCATGTTCTCTTACTGGTATTCTTGCACAATTTTTTTTAAAATAAATTTCCTTTAATCATATTTTGAAGTCTTTTGGCCTTCAGGTGGCTTCAATTTAAATCTTTGGAATCCTGCACTAAATCTGAAATGATCACATAATTACATTTTATCTGAGCTAGCTGTAAAGTTTCTATTCAAAACTGATCTCTGGTGAGGAAAAAAATGGAGCATAATTTGGAACACAAGAACATAATGAAATGCATGTTTCAATTAACCAGTTTGCATGAGGTTTTGTTTAAATACCTGGGATTATCACCACTTCATCAAGAACCAGCAGGTTACATGAAAGAGCCCCAAAGACGTCATATTGTATACTCTTGTCGTACCTTATGGGTCCTATTACAGATTTGTAGTAGAACAGATATACAGCTGTCCACTTACGTATACAGTTGCAAGACTGAAGGAGCCAGATGTCATTCTACCATTTCTGATTTCCAGAAACAAGACCATTATGAATGGAACCTGCACCTTATAAAACCAAAAGTTGTAAAGAATAACTAAATGAAACATATCGAAGGACCCTCCCTTCTGGGAGTTACTATCCCAGTTTCCTATTATAATATACCACCAGATTGCTCTCTGCTCAAGTGGGAAAAAAAGTATTTACATTTGTAAAAAGTCTAACATCTGAGATGCTTTTTGCTTGACATGTCATTCCAAATTCTGTGCATTTCTTCCGGAGATATCTGATGCACTGTGATAACACGTCGATATCTGCACAGACTGTAGGCCATTTTCCAGTGATTGAAGCCACTGTTTTGGAACGGATGAATACCAAGCTTCCGCAGGCAGAGTCCCACATACACATCTTCAAGATGAAGAAGTCTAGTATGGAGGGAGGTTTTGTAAATCATCTCTGCTACATCTGCTGAAAAAATATAGCCAGTGCCCGAACAAAATGGCGGGTAGTTACTCTCTGGATACAAATCCCGAGGCATGTACCATTTACTACGGACATCCCTTATCGGACCGCCATTGATGACATAACCAGTGAAGTACCTCCGTCTTGGTTTGGTATTGGGTTTTAGCAATTTGTAAATAAGGTTGTCCATATTTACAAAAATATCGCTGTCGGTTTTCATGACGTACTTGGCTTTTGAACAAAATGTGGCCACCCACCTCATTCCCATTAAGGTTTTCAGAGTCAGATTATGATAGGAGTCTATGAAGTCCTCCACAATAATGTCGTGGAAAATTTGACTTTCTTGCTCGACCATCTGATTTAACACAGAGTCCGTGTTTTTCCCCAGAAGAAAGAGGGTGGAGATCTTGATACCTTTGAAGTTGTTCTCATCTCCCCACGTTTCTCGAATTGCTTGTCTTGCGTCAAATTCTTTGTGAGTTGTGCTGATGAGAATAATGAGAAAGGGGGCATTGTTCTCACACTTCGCAGGTTCATTTATGAGGAAATCAAATGAATGGGGATTGATTGGTCGAGTCCTTATGTTGCCAAAAGAGACATTTTTCCTAGCCATTGAAGTGCTGTCGTAAGTTCTGTGAACAGTGTAAGATGAAGTGGGACGCGTAATGCTTAAGTACCAAAGAGCACTTGCCCAACAAACTACTGTGAGGACATACAAGCATGAGACTTTTGAAGCCATTGTTCCTGGAACTCTTCTATTCAGCCGGGTGAATAAAAAACCTTCTTACCATTAGCATCGCTTTGTCCCACTGAGGCAGCATGTTATTTTTCAGTCCTGACAGTTTGACACAGGAAAGTAACCTGGTAATGGTTCGTGGATCAATGAAAAGGTTTTAAGCCTGAAGCGCGATCTTTCACTTCCTGAAGTCGTAATCTCCATTTTGTGTGAAGTTCTTTTCCCCCACTGAAAAACATAAGTGGAAAATAATTTATACCTATATGGCATTGATGGCAGAATATCTAAATGCAAATATTTAAAATGCTAAATTGTTACATTTGAAGATGTTTTTATTCTGTGCAGAAGGAAGTTAATGGTAACTGCACGAATAGGTTTGGTCTTGACCTTTGCGAAGTGAATAAACAAGTTGTCAGGGAGCTAACTAGGGGAGACAGGACACTTTTCTTTGGTACATCTAGTATTGGCTGTAAATCAGTCCAGTACTTATTGGTACCAAAGTGTAAGTCATTTCTGAGCAAAGATCTTCAGTAACCGGCTGCTGATGTCCACCAGTAGACTGTCATCTTCCTTTTTAAAAGTGGCTTTACTAACATCCCTTACTTGGTTTGTCTAGGACTGATTTCAGCCAAGTGATAAAACCACCTTTTGGCCTAACATATTTAGGATATGTCAACTTAGGAACAAGAGGCGTACCTAAGCAAACTGGAGCCCTGGGCAAAACCTGAGTTTGATGCCCCCCAATGGGTGGCTACCCTCCCCCACCGTGACCAAACAATGATTTTTTCCACCAGGTCGTTTCAAAGTCACCATCACATTATAGAACATCCCCCAACTCACAAATCTGAACACAGCAATGGGCCATGCCACACAGCAGAAATAATTTGTTGTTCTTAAAATTTTTGGAAAACATTTTCAGAATGCTTTCAAAATGTTTTATTACTGCTTTGAAAACATTTTATGGTGTTGTATCGAGTCCCCCCAATTGGGGGAAACAGCATCACTTTCAATGTTATTTAAACTGAGGACCCCAGATTCTCTCTTTAAGGTGGATTTAAAAGGAGAATCTGGGCTCCCTAGTTTAAACAAGTGATGCTGGAATCCACCCCCAAACAGGATCATTTTCAATGGTGTTTAAATTAGGGAGCCCAGATTCTCCTTTTAAATCCACCTTAAAGGGAGAATCTGGGGTCCCCAGTTTAAACAACATTGAAAGTGATGCTATTTTGGGGTTGATTCTCCCCCACCCTGAAACAACATCCCTTTCAATGTTAAAACTGGGGACCTCAGATTCTCCCTTTAAATCCATGCCGAAGGGGGTGGATTTAATAATAGTAATAGTAATAGTAATAGTAATAGTAATAGTAATAGTAATAACAATAACAACAACAACAACAACAACAACAACAACAACAATAATAATAGTCCCAAAAACACTAGGGCAGCACTTAAAACATCTTCGAATTGACAAAATTAACATCGGTCAAATTCAGAAGGCAGCCCTGCTGGGATCCGCACGAATACTACGCCAATACATTACAACTTCCTAGGCCTCTGGGTGAGGCTCGAATTGTAATGAAGGCCAACAACCAGCTAAAGATCTGGCAGCTGTGAAATCTACAACAACAACAACAACAACAACAACAACAACAACAACAACAACAATTGTGCAAAGAAGCTGATGAAACTGTAGATCATGTCCTCAGCTGCTGCAAAAAGATTGCCCAGACTGAGTACAAACAGAGACACAACTCAGTGGCCAAGATGATCCACTGGAATTTATGCAAGAATTACAACATAAGAACAGCTAAGAACTGGTGGGAACATTGTCCAGAGAAAGTAATGGAAAATGAGAAGGTCAAGATCCTGTGGGACTTTCGAATCCAAATGGACAAAGTGTTGAAACACAATACACCAGACATCACCGTGATCGAGGACAAGAAAGTGAGCATCATTGACATAGCAGTCCCCTGTGACAGCAGGATCGTTGAAAAAGAACACGAGAAGGTCACTAGATACCACGATTTGAAAATCGAGCTTCAGCGTCTATGGCACAAGCCAGCTGAGGTCGTACCAGTGGTAATCGGCATGCTGGGCGCCATCCCAAAAACACTAGGGCAGCACTTGAAACATCTTCGAATTGACAAAATTAACATCTGTCAAATTCAGAAGGCAGCCCTGCTGGGATCCGCATGAATACTATGCCGATACATTACAACTTCCTAGGCTTCTGGGTGAGGCTCGAATTGTAATGAAGGCCAACAACCAGCTAAAGATCTGGCAGCTGTGAAATCTACAACAACAACAACAACAACAACAACAACACCTTTATTAGGCATTGAGAGAATAAAAGAAAGAAATAGAGAAAGCAAGCAAGCAAGCAAGCAAGCAAGCAAGCACGCACGCACGCACGCACGCAAGCAAGCATTGGCAGGAAGGGAGTGGATTTAAAAAGAGAATCTGGGGAAATTTAGGGAAATTTAGGGTGCGCCTGTTGTCAGGGGTGCAATTATTAAGATAGCAACACCAAAATTTCACAGTATCTTTGTGAGACCCTACTGATGATAACACCCATGTTTGGTGAAGTTTGGTTCCGGGGGTCCAAAGCTATGGACCCTCAAAGTGTAGCCCCCATCTCCTGTTAGCTCCCATTGGAAACAATGGGGGATGGGGGCACTCCTTTTGGGAGTCCATAACTTTGAACTTCCTAAACCAAACCTCACCAAACCTGGGTCATATCATCAGGAGAGACTCCCAAAAAATCCCTGAAATTTTGGTGCTGCTAGCCTAAAATCTGCGCCCCCTGCAGGTCAAAAACGGAAAAAAAACTGAAAATACAAAATCCCTCACAAACGAACCTGCAATTTTGTCGCCCACCAAAAGGTGGCGTCCTGGACAGCTGCCCATTTTGCCCAATGGGAGGAATGCCTCTGTTAGGAACTGATGATACTCATTTCAATACAGGCAGAGGATTAGCTGTGTCTGAGACTAGCTTTAAGTATACTACTTTCATTATGACAACGTTGCATGTTCTCTTTAACATGACAGTCCAGATGATGTCAAAGATTGGTCTAAATATAGATTCCATTATAAACTCGGTAAAATTACTAATTGATCAAGTATGGTATTAAAATATAGTGGATACCAAGCATGTTATATGGAGAATCATGTGACTAAGCAGAAAGTCACAAGCATGCATTTATCTAACATCTACATTTAAAAAATTCAGTCCATAGGTTTGATATAACTACCATTCTCTTCTGGAGCAGCAGCCAAGTACCTCTTGTCATCAACCTCATATATGATGTTATACATTTAGAAAGTCCTTGTGCTATTGAGCAATGTCCACGTGGCCCTTTGAGTACATGTACTTCAACCAAGTTGTTCTCCATTGTGTCTTACTGAACAAAAAATAGACTCAGTTTAAGTTTCAAAGGCATTATAAGAATTTAGACAGTTATTGGGGGGGAAGGGGGGAAGTGGATGAAAAATACTTCTCACAAATGGAAAAGTGCCTTGCATGTAACTCTTTATAAAATTAGATTTCAGCCTAGTAGCACCTCAGAGACCGGCAAGATTTTCAGCTTTTGAGGGTCAAGACTCTCTTTGTGGGAACTTGGGACTCTTGAAAGCTTATACCTTGGTCTCTAAGGTGCCAATGGCCTTGAATCTGTTTTACTGCAGGGCTACCCTCCAAACCATATTTGTGCAAAGTATGCATATTATGTTAGAAGTGTCAACATACCAACACCAACAAACCATTCTGTGTGCATTGAGAGGACTGATCATACTAGTTGATATACCTTGAATATACATGACAAAACAATAAGGCTACCAATCTTTGACCATACTTGCTTTTCTTTCACTTAGTGAATCACATCCCCATTTTCAGCTAGATAGAACAAGAAGAACAATATGGAAAGGTGCTTCCTGAAAATTTCATGACTTTTGGATTTAAGTTAATTTTAAATTTGAATTTGACTTTTTAAAAAACATTGTATTGTTTAAAGGGAATGGTATTTTTTGAACATACGATCTCATCAGATTATCAGGAGCTATCACAAACAGCTTGGGTACTATGTTGGGTGCTATGTGGAGCTTGAATTGAGTCCAGTAACACTTCAGAGACCAACAACTATTTTTTTTTTTTGGGGGGGGGGTATAAGCTTTCAAGAATCAAAGCTTCCTTCATCCCATCAATAACTGATGAGGAGAGCTTTGAATCTCAAAAGCTTACCCCTCAAAAGTGTTGTTGGTCCATGAGGTGCTACTGGACTTGAATTGAGCTCTTTTACATGGCTACCTTTTGAAACCATGGGCGTTTCCCCACTCACCCTGATCCCCCCTATGCTGCGCGCTGCTCTCAGCATGTGGCATCCCAGTACGGCAGCGCCGGTGTCCCCACAACTCCAGCTCTCTTGGCAGGAGTCCCATCAAAAGGCACTCTTTTTTTTTTTACCAGAGCGCCAGGGATACCTTGTGCAGCTGGTACACCAGGTATTGGCAACATCGAGAGGCTGACTGCACTGTCGCTGCCCCTCTCATGGGGAGTGCCGGGGGACCCCACGCTACTCTCCTCAAGTAGCGCGGGGCTTAAGGTAAGTGGGGAAAGGCCCCATGTCAGAGCTTGGCTCATAAAGCAGTGCATCCTTTAAATTTAGCTAAGACCAACAGAAAACACAAAAAAGAGTTCATGAAATAAAAGGCCAAATACAGTAGTCCTATGGATATACTGGTGATTGAGTCATATATCCCTATTTAGCTTCCTTAAATTATAAAAAAAAAATCAGGTCTCTTCTATGCTTTAGAATACTCTATGTTTTATGCAATACCACTCATAGGTCTGTAAACAAACAACTTGCCTGAACATTAGGACATCCGTTCCCATTCTTGTCCACCAAAGAACCGTAAATGTTCTCTTATGCTTACAATGCTTTTGGAGTCTGTCTGACTTTGACCCTATAATTTGCTTTACATGGTAGCTTAAGATACCATCTGCTCTGTATCTTGTAAATTAATGTTAATGCACACACCTTTCAATTGGGCTATGCAGCATCACGGTCTTTAGAGAGTAAAGTGTTTTGTGGTCTGGATTTGGTAAGCCCAATCCAGGGCCCTGGGCCAGGCTCTAGTGGGCTTTTCAGTAGCATGGGGAGGGAATTTTTTTAAATCAAGTTTTCTAGAGTCTGCTGTATTTGTTTGTACAATGGCCTTTACTACTAGTGAATGATAAATTCAGTCTTCTATTTATTTGTTTCTTTTATACCTAGTCTTTCTCCCCAGTGGGTACCCAAAATGGTTCACATCAACTTCCTCTCCTCCTTTTTTTAATCTTTACAACCACCCTGTGAGGTAGGTTAGGGTGAGTGTGCATAACTGGTGCAAAGCAATCCACGGTCATCCAGCAAGACTCCATGGAAGAGTGGAGTGAGTCTCCCAGATCCGAGTCTGACATGCTAACGCTACATCATACCGGCACTCAACACATTATGTGTAGTACCATCCATTGTTATTCCAAGGGTACAATTATTTTACAGATTACAGTGGGGGGGGGGGGGCTGCAATTTAAAGGGGACAAACAACTGCAGGGAGGAAGAAGAAATTGAACTCATTCTCTTTGCACATTTTCTGGCTAAAATTTGTCAGCCCTCCAAGTTGTTTATACTCTGCACGGGGGAAAATCTAGAAGCACCCATAAAAATAACCCTTAGGAAAGATTAACTGCACTGAATGGAAATTGTGCTTCTGCATTCAAATGTTTAAATTTGTAAAAAATGATATTGAAAAGTCAACAATAAAGCAGATGCAATTTGATGTACCCTTTTTGAATTCTGAGTTGCTCAGAAATGATAAATTAGGCTTAACCTTCTACCTACTGAAATTAAACCAATAGGGTAGTAAACCTTTGTACAGTCACGTTTCCTTTCTGCTGTGTGTGTGTGGTGGTGGGGGGGAGAGGGATTGATGCTTTTGTTTCTCTGAAAGTCATGAGAGCTGGAAATACTGGGGACTAGGGACTTACTTTGGGAGATGTTAATTTTTTTATTGTTTGAAATTTCCTGTCCAGTGGAACAAGAGCCAGTGTTGAAAGGGATAAGGGAATATGCTTTTTCACCCAATTCACGCCAGCACGCCTGGCTTCTCTACTAACTGAAATGTCTAGGGTTACATGAACATATGACATTTTCTTTTTAGAGAGGAGGCTTTTAAAGAAATGTTCACACATACTCTGAACAGAACTAATGGTGCTTGTATATGATGTTTTAGTTTCTCCTTTGTTCTTTACTAATAAAGGCGCTTGCATAAAAATGTGTTCTTTGCTACTAAAAAAAGACTTCCCAAAATTGCTGATGCTCATCAAAAACTTTGGAAAAGCTTTATGAACAATAATGATGATGTTAGATCATTTCTGGATTTAAAATTAGCCCTGATCCAGCTATAATTAGTCACAATTCTATTCTTTTTAAAGTAACAGATCACCTGGATCAAGCCCCATGGCTTTCAGTCACAGCTAACTAGCTGGATTGGGCCCATACCCGCACACTCCAGCCCAAATTAAGATCTTCTTATTGCCTTTGAATTCAGTCAGGAGATTAAACCTATGCTTAATTCTCTACACAATCTTAAGTGCTGGGATGGGGGAAGCCTTAGGATGCTGATGGTCCCTTATGCTGGTGTATCTCAGAGAAATACCAGCATAAGGACTGGTTATGCTGGCACAAGATCCTGGCACCACTGCTCTGCTCCCAGGCAACCGCACTGCTGCGCAATGGCTGCATGGCAGAGCAACTCAGACACAGGGTACTGTGCTGGCATTGTTGTGGGTGGATCATGGGGAGTAGCTGGACATGGATCGCTTCCTAAAACCTTTCAGCCTGGAAAAGCAGAGATGCAAAGCTGCACCAAGGAAGAATGCATCACTGCCCATAGGCTGCCATAGGATGCGAAAAAGTGACCCCTTACTGCCACAGCCATGCCAATGAGGCTCCAAGCACCTCTGGATGCCAACTAACGGTGTGACTAATCACCTCCCTCTCTTTGACAACCAAGCCTTCTTCCCAGCCTCCGGTCACATCCTCCAGCCCTACACAACTTCCACCCAGGATACCCGGGCACTTGGCACGAGATGCTTCCTGACAGCTTCCTGCCAAGTGGACTTAGAAATGTAAGCTGAGGCAACTGTGTGAGCACTTTGGTGATCCCAGAGGAATGTGGCAGTGCCCACCAAGGAGCTATTGGCCCTTGGTGTGGATGCATGTATCTGTGTTTTGTCATCTGGCAGGAGATCTAACAGGAGACCTCTGCCTTCAACTGCTGTACCCCTGTGCCACACTATGTCCTGGCAGCAGAACAAGTCTGCCTTTGAAAGGCATCAATTGTAGGCAGCCTGTTGCCCCTCTTGGTCCTCTACTCCCAAATCCTTACCCTCAGGACCTTCTTGTGAAGTGAAAAACAGAACCTTTTAGGAGAGCTTACGGGAGAGCTCGTAGGTTATATATAAATAAGGGTTGTGACTAATCTGTTTTAATTATCTGCTTTTTTAAAACAGGTGGATTCAAGCGGGTAGTCGAATGGATCTGAAACAGAAAAACATTTGAGTGTCACTTTCAAGACCAATTAAGTTTATTCTTGGTAAAAGCTTTTGTGCTAATGCACACAAACACTTTCCCCCAAAAAACCTTATATCAAAAAAAAAAAACTTTGTTGGTCTTAAAGGTAACACTGGACTCAAACTTATTTCATTTGAATAATTATGTTTGCTCTGTATTTATTTTGGTTGCTTACCTTGGGTTCTGACTGTCTCAACAGAAAAGTGCGGCATTATAAATACCTTAAATATGTATGTATTGGCCATGCTGGTAGGGGCTGATGGGAATTGTAGTTCCTGAACATCTGGAGAGCCGCAGGTTCCCTACCCCTGGGCTAGGGTCTGCAACCTGTGGCTCTCCAGATGTTCATGGACTATAATTCCCACCAGCCCCTGCCAACATGGCCAATTGGCCATGTTGGCAGGGGCTGATGGAAATTGTAATCCATGAACATCTGGAGAGCCACAGGTTGCAGACCCTGGGTAGATAGACATCTGGCAACAATGCTGATGCTGTGAATTTAGGCAAATCATGAGAGGGAGGGAAGGAAGAATGGCGGCAGTGTTTGGTTCTTGTTTGGTGTTTGGTTCTATTCTTACATGCCCAGGGCACTGTTGATTGCCACTCGGGGGTCAGGAAGCAGACTAAATTGGCCAGAGATCCTGGCGGGTATTTTTTTGCCATCTTCTGGGAATGGAACAGGGGCCACTGAGAGTGCGGGAGGGGAGGTAATTTTGAATTTCCTGCAATGTGCAGGGGTTGGACTAGATGACCATGGATGCCCCTTCTAACTCCATGTTTCCATAATTCGATGACTCTACCCTTCTTTGTCCAACAAAATTAATGAAATTAGACAGATGTAACCCTTCTTAGGACTGCACTATTTATTACATTCTCTATAACCAGGGGAACAATAAATGCAATCCAAAGGACCCTTATTTGTATGCTGCCAACTTACCTTTGTGGCACCAGTCCTTTGTGATGCATAGAATATTTATATGGAGAGTTCCCTACCCTTTGGGGCTGCTTTGGGAATAAGTAATGCCACTGGGAAGAAGGCCTGAAAAGTTCCTTTGCACGTGCAGTTCTCTGCTTGCAATGTTTGAATGCTAAGCATTTTCCCTTCTTCAAGCACCATTTTGAATTACAAGAAACCTTTGCAAACAGATAGCGTGTAAGCTTCTTAAGAACATATTAGAAAGTAATGCCGTTCTCAGACTTTAATGCATTACAGATATTTCAGCCTGGTTAAGCACACATTTACATAAAAATAAGTCTTAGTACATTCACAGGTACTCATTCCTAAATTAGCATTTACAGGTCGGCAGACTTCTCAGTTGGCCTCGACCATAGTCTTGGCTCTCCCCTACAAGCAGAGGCATAGCGGGGGAAAATGCGCCCGGGATAACACCTGCTCCAAGTGCCCCCCCTGCACCCCCACCCCTGTGCCCCCTATCTTTGCTGGCGGTGGCGGTCTCAGGCAACCTGGTGGGGCTGGGCTGGCGGGGCTGGGCTGGGCAGAGGGGCGCCCAGCAGTGGCCCAGCCAGGCTGCTCCTTCTGCTGCTGGGCTGAGACAACCGGGTGGTGGTGAATGGGGCCACCCCCACATAAGGGAAGGAGGAGGGGTGTGGAGGCAATTTTCCACCCCCCATGTGATCAAATGGCGGCTGCCCAAGGACATATGACCTCATATGTCCTTGTGGGCCCTACCTACGTCTCTGCCTACAAAAATTCAAGGTTGGTTCTCAAGGCCATTTTCTTGCTTCTCCATCCATGCTGCACCCTGCTGAAATGCTGCTCTGGATGGGGGGGGGGACAGGAATAGCATGAGGGGGAAATGGTGGGGGTCTGCAATGAGAGAGAGGAATGCCCAAAAATTAGCTCTCTTTCACTGGTGGAAAACAATCTTCAGATCTAACTTTGAAACATTTCCATTGCACATACGTCAGCTATTTCAAAAGAGTCATTGTGCTGTCTACCCTGTCAAACAGAAATCAAGTGACACTTTCAAGATTAAACTTATTCTAGCATAATTTTTTTATGAATCAGAATTCACTGCAGACCCTTTCCTTTGACTCATAAAAGCTTGTGCTGGTATACACTTGGTTAGTCTTAAAGATTTCGCATGTGTGTAATTCCCAAATTCTCTTGATTTTTCTGACCAAGCACAGATTCTGTCAATTTAGATTTGCCTGTCGTTTCTGGGTTGATCAAATGTCATTTGGTTTTTAATATTTCTTTCTTAGCTTTATTTCCATTGCGCGTGCGTGTGTGCGCACGCGCGTGCACACACACATATCTTGGTTGTATTGGCTTTGCCACTAAACTGAGTAGCAGAAGATGCAGGCTTGGCTTTTAATTAAAACAATCTTCTATGACCAAAAAGGGTGGTGGTAGTTGGGAAATGCGAAGTGCAAACCCTGTACAATGTAGCCTTTTCAGAGTTGAATGTCTCTGAAATGTTTTCCCCTCAAGGTGCCAAATTTTTGCATGTTCCTTTCAGAATGGTTTTCAGAACCTTCACTGACTTCGTGTGGTTATAGGTTTTCTGTGATTACATCCATCACATTCAGTTACAGCCATAACATGAAAATTGCATCCCGGTTGGGTTATAAACAGGCAAGGAACACATTTCATCTTCAGCTACCACAACCAGTATGCTTATGTTCCCTCACTTTTGTACTATGCTATCTCATAGGTTCCTGGCCTCGCCGTCTCTTTTAAATCAGTTACTGCACTTTGCATCTAATGAACATTTTAGGCCAACAGAGAGGGGAGAATTCAGTTCCTCTATTTTCACGTGGGACCAGCTTTCTACACCATTTAACAAACTCTTCATTATTCCTCCTATAACACCACTGACAATATTTGCTACTTGAGTCAAGTTAAACAGTTAACAGCAGGTATTGCAAACAAACCATTTCCTTGGTCCTTGCCCTCATCTTTTATGCCTCTGTACCTTCAACGTTTATAAGGATACTTACAATGCAGCATCTTTGTGGCTGTGACTTCCAGAATGAATATTATCTATGGCCTTGGTTACATACAATCCCCTGTCTGCAGTGGCAGCGTTGGTGCAGTGTTCCATTAATCAATGTCAGAATGAAAAGGACTAAGACATCTGAAATCATACTTAGAATGCCTGGGGTGATAACTCACTGAACTGGATAATGAATCACTCCCCCATAACTCAACAAGTTAACAACTCAACAAGCTATAAACAACAAAAGTTTTAGCATTCACTGGGCAAACTCGGTGAGGTTTTCAAGGCCACCTTTCAGAGTATCTAGGCATTTTTTTTCAGGTGTTCTTAGTGCCTTTATTTCCAAAAGTGAAACCAATCCATTTGGAAGGGTTAAATCTCTGATGTAGTACCCAAGATGGGTAAATTCTAACCCATAGAAAAAAATATTAGGGAGGACTGAAGACCAACATGGTCCATGAAAATGGCAGTCCTTGGGTTGAATTCTCACCTTCTGTAACATGGAGCTACTTACTTAATGTTGTACAATTGTTATATACATTCGAGCTGTTTCCAGGGCAAAAATAATGCGGGCAAGCAGCAATCGCTGGTCAAATATCTTCCATGGAAGAACCAACAACAAGCCCAACAGAAGCACTGCAGAGCCCCAGTAACCCCAGTTAGAACCACAAATGAATGTGACAAGCCAAAAAGAACCAAAATCAAGCCACAGGATCTGACCAGTGGAAATTCAAGATGGGGGGTGGGGGGCAATTTTGCAAGCCCAACAGAACCAATGTTTTCTACTGAAGCCCAGCAGAACCCAAGGCCACGGTGGCAGTGTAAGGTTGACAAACCAGAGCATCACAACAGAACAAATTCAAGCTGGGGAGGGGGGAGGGGGGGAGGGTTCCAAGTCCAACAGACTAAATGGCATGTACAGAATGCCCAGCTGAACCCAGTGCCAGTGTGGCAGTGCGGTCTCACCAGAACCAAACTGAAACCACAGCAAAGCAAATCCACGCTGGCAGTGGGGATTTTGCAAGGATTGGGCAACCCTGTAAAAATCATGAAAGGAATACAAAGCAACTCCAGCAACCAAGAAGAGGGGAAATATCCCCTTGAAATTGACAGACACACTGGAAACTGACACCAGTAGCCCAGCAAGACACAGAAACAAAAGGAAAGCAGGAAAAAAGAAGAAAGAAAAAAACACAGTCCTCAGGAGCTTGCAAATGCTGCCTCTCTGGATATGTTTCAGATTTGGGGGACCATTTTTTCGGTATTCCAAATATATTTGGGATGGCAAATATACCCCAAAATACTGATGAGGTATTTTCTGGGTATATTCTCAGCCCGGCTGTATCTGAATGTACATGTCTAATAACAGTCATTTTACTATGAAAAACAAATCTATCCTTGTAACCGTGAATCAGGTTTGGACTTCAGTGCTTCTTATCGCAAAAAAAAAAAAAAAAAAAAACAAGTTAGATTTATCTTGCAACTAACTGGCACTAGAGGTGATTCTAGACAGATTCTGTAAAATGGAGCTATGGGAAGTTCTCACAATGGAGAGATGTAGGGAGTGGTGTCCCCCAAGGATCCGTTTTGGGACCGGTGCTCTTTAACCTATTCATAAATGACCTGGCAGTAGGGGTGGGTAGTGTGGTGGCCAAGTTTGCAGATGATACCAAATTATGTAGGGTGGTAAGAACCGCAAAGGATTGCAAAGAGCTCCGAGCGGACCTTTACAAATTAGGTGAGGGGGCTAAGAAATGGCAAATGCAGTTCAATGTAGCAAAATGCAAAGTGATGCACATAGGGGCAAAAAAATCCAAACTTCACATACACGCTACAGTGGACAGTGCTATCAGTCACAGACCAGGAAAGGGATTTAGGCGTCTTAGTTGATAGTTCCATGGGAATGTCAACTCAATGCATGGCAGCTGTAAAAAAAGCAAACTCTATGCTGGGGATAATTAGGAAAGGAATTGATAATAACACTGCAAAGATTGTCATATCCTTATATAAAGCAGTGGTGCGACCGCACTTGGAGTACTGTGTTCAGTTCTGGTCGCCACATCTCAAAAAGGATATTGAAGAGATAGAAAAAGTGCAGAGCACCTTCCCTATGAGGAGAGGCTGCAGCGTTTGGGACTCTTTAGTTTGGAGAGGAGACGACTGAGGGGGGATATGATTGAAGTCTACAAAATTATGCATGCGGTAGAAAATGTTGACAGAGAGACATTTTTCTTTCTTTCTCACAATACTAGAACCAGGGGGCATACATTGAAAATGCTGGGGGGAAGAATTAGGACTAATAAAAGGAAACACTTCTTCACGCAACGTGTGATTGGTGTTTGGAATATTCTGCCACAGGAGGGGGTGATGGCCACTAACCTGGATAGCTTTAAAAAGGGCTTGGACAGATTTATGGAGGAGAAGTTGATCTATTGCTACCAATCTTGATCCTCCTTGATCTGAAGTTGCAAATGCCTTAGCAGACCAGGTGCTAGCGAGAAGCAGCAGAAGGCCATTGCTTTTACATCCTGCATGTGTGCTCCCAAAGGCATAGAAAGCTGGACTAGATGAATTCTGGTCTGATCCAGCAGGCTCTTTCTCATGTTCTTATGTTCTATATGCCAGCTTATGGAAAACACCAAACCTTAAACATGCGTGGAGTATTTTTCCATCTCCACTTAGAAACCACCTCCAATAGCCATACATTCAATAGGTGATTCAGACATCTGCATGAGACCAATGATTTCTCTTGCGAGAGATACATGGGTCACTGCTTTCTATGCATCTGCTATTCAAAGAAAGGAAGGAAGGATGTTTCACTTGCCCTTCCTTTTCCTCTATGGTTCTTTTCAATTGGTAGATTCCTTGAAGCCACTGAGATTACAGAGAAAAACGTCTGTACTTTAAGATGTGATTTGCAGATTCTTGAGCTTTGCATGTCTGACTTTGGAAATAAAGCCCAGGTGCACACTGTGTTCCTGCTGAAAGGCCAGAAGCCTGAGGCATGTGCGGCTGGCTTCTTGTGGTCACCATAAAATATCCTGGGAAAAGAACTGCATTTCCATTGGGCCCTTTCAGCTCTGCACTATAGGAACTGCAATATCTCAAAGTGCTGGGCAGGAGAGAGATTCATCTAATCCTCTGGACTTTCTTGAGAAACTTTGTTGTAATAATTGGTTCTTTCGTCCTCTTCCTTGCATAGTTGTTAAGCTTTACACATTTAACTGTAGCCTCCATTTTTCTTCTTCTTACATTTAACAGCCACTTTGTCATCAGCTCTAAATTTTGTTAATCAGCCAGCTGTGCTTTTAAGTAGATGCATATTTTTGCCTACATGGTGTCAACTTTATCAGTCACACTGTATTTCCTGTGCAGAAGCCCGGTAGCCAAATTCTGCAATGAATGAGAATTGTGGTTCCCCCCCGCCCCCACCCCCCCGCATGTATATTCTAGAGTGGCTTGCAAGACTCTCGTTTGCTGCTTTGGAAACAGGAATCGGCGAGGGAGTTGCTAGTAAAAATATCTGTGTGGTCGATGCTTCCATAGATCCTCAGGCAACTTAGTTTGAAAGATATAAGAGTCCCAACCCAACATTCTGAGGCCTGCTGTATTTCCACCCCCACGATTGCCAAGTTCCCTTAAAAACAGATTTGAATTTCAACCAGCGTTCCTCTCTTATTGGGCTTTATTTGTTTGTTTGTTCCCCAGGATCTTTACTGCCATTGTTAATATTCATGGCTCTTTACCAAGATGCATAAGTATAAATGCCCAGCAAGTTTACAATCTTCAGATACAAGAATGGCTCATAAAAGTTTTATTCATATGTTTGCCTCTCACAGTCGCTTTTCTTCTGGAAAAATCCACAGTTGTTTGCAATGAACAGCAAATGAAATGCGCATAGTTAACATGCCGGTCCGTCTTTGTTGTAGAATGCCCCACCTGGGCCCTAGTGCCGACCTAGCCTTGCTCCCCCATCCGTTTGAAAGTTTGATGACAGTTGTTCAGTGAACTATAAATGCTCCTGTATCAAAGCACCATTTTCAATAATGCATAATGCGTAAAATAATGGTTTTGTCCAAGGCACAATGTAAAAATTGATTTGTTTGTTTGTTCCCCAGGATCATATTCATTCCGGACTATATTCTAATATGGAAGGATACAATTTTCTTAACCGTTACACTGGCCATACTAATGCCTCTATCTGATTACATCCATTACATTATTGCCCCAAGTGTCCTCAGGACCCCAGAATTACATACATGTCCTTCCTTCTGCCATTTTATCTTCTCAGCATCTGTGCAATGAGTGGCCAAAGGTCTAGAAACCTTCAGGACAGAAGGCCTGTACAGCTGTCCGAAGTAGAAGTAAGGTGGTCATGGGTCCTGCCTGTGCCATTTTAGAGACAGATTCAGCTATTTTAAGAAAACTGCAAGGATCTTGTCACCTCCCATCCCCCGCCAGAGTCTTTTCAAGTGCTGAAACAGACATGGATCCATGACCACCATAATTTCAAGTTTGGCCAAGAGAGAGAATTTGAACTTACATCTCCCCAATCTTAGACTGGCATGATATTCCCTATACTATACTGATTCTCATACCATAAAAGGCTATTATGAGGCTGCTCTTTACAACTTGAACAGATGTATTGCAATCTCCTACGATACTGTATGGAAATTCCAACTGAGAATTAGTTCACGTGTTGCATAAAATATCCAATCAATTGTTAACCAAAGTACACATGAAGAAGAAGATTTATATCCCCCCTTTCTCTCCTGCAGGAGACTCAGGGGCTTACAACCTCCTTGCCCTTCCCCCTTCACAACAAACACCCTGTGAGGTAGGTGGGGCTGAGAGAGCTCCGAGAAGCTGTGACTAGCCCAAGGTCACCCAGCTGGCGTGTGTGGGAGTGTACAGGCTAATCTGAATTCCCCAGATAAGCCTCCACAGCTCAGGCGGCAGAGCTGGGAATCAAACCCAGTTCCTCCAGATTAGATACACGAGCTCTTAACCTCCTGCGCCACTGCTGAATCAGTCCTATAATAATCCCTCATAACACTCTTATGAGTCATGAAAGAAAAATGTCTAAAATGAGATAAACACAAAATATAAAATAAATATAAAACGTTACGATAATAGGCTTGCATTTTGTGCTGCTCCTTGAGCTCCAGGACCAGGTAAAGTTTACCCATCCCTCGCCACCCCCTTGCACGGGTCATGCTTAGAAGTTAAGAAGGGTGTATTAGAATTCATTGTGTCACTAATGCCCTTTTTGCACAAGCCCCTGGAAATGTTTTGCAAACATTTTAGAAACATTTTCAAACCCTCCCCCATTTGTCTGCACTCACGCCCTCAAAAATGCTTCCTGGCTGCCATTTTGTGTCGATCTGTTTTTTAAAAACTTCTTAGATTCGTAGCTATAAATCTTCAAAGTGTTGTGCTGCGATTCTCTAGGTAGGTTGTGTCTACATAACTACATGACACAACCCCCTGAAATGAAAAAAAATAATATGAAGGAAATACAACATGAGACCGCCGGCACGAGCTCAGAAAATAGGGCTGAGAAGGGAGTCCAGGGTCTGCAGAGAGGCATGGAAAACATTTTAAAGAGATCACCCAGCAAGTGAAAATGTTTTCAAAAAAAATATTTTTTTAAAGAATCTCTAGGAAACAGCATGCAAAACCCCTCAGGTTTTCAGGCAGGAAATAAAATATTTTGGGCTCAAAACCAAGCAGAACTCCATGGAGAAAATATTTTCTTTCTCACATGAGAATGTTTTATTTGTGTTGTGCGGAAAGGGCCTGAGGCAAGTCGTTCCCAAAAGGTTGGGTCTTATTACTCTATTCTGCTAAATCTTCTTTTTACAGAGAGAGATTTCCTTGAAAAGAGAATGACTTTTTCAGAGGGAGAAAGGCTTTTCCTCATCATAGGAAGCCTTTCCTTGTTCAAGGAACTCTTTCTTCTTTGGAGGACAACTTGGCTGGGGGGAGCCATAAGACCCAGGTGAGTGGAAGAGAATGATTAAATCTAACCCTAAGTGGCTTACAATAAATGCTGCTTCTGTTTGATAATTATTTAAATTGGACTTTATCACCTTTTCCACAGGTACAAGAGGGAGGAGGGATGATCATATTTGATTCCCTTCCTCAGGGCAACCCCTTCTTACATTTCTTTTTTGTCCATGCAAGTCCTATTACCCCCGGGACAGCCTTTTTAGGAGATCCCCTTCCCTCTCACAGTTGCAGAAAGGTTGACGGAATCCAATCTTTGGAATTTCTAAAAGTACCAAGCCCTGTGGTCCACCTGCAAATATCTCTAAAAAAATGTTGTTCCTCTTTTGAAGCCATAATTCTATACGTCACTGCCATTTCTGTCAACATTTTTACTCTTTAAAACGTATGTATTTTTCAACTGATAGTGTGTCAATATATCACCATTTACATGATATGCATCATTATAAATAGAAATGATACAAAAAGTATACGGAAAATGATACGTATTATATGTATGAAAGAAGAATGATATAAACGGCTTTGGGTCCCCATTGGGGGAGGAAACAGGGTTATAAATGAAGTGAATAAATAAATAAATTCCGTATGAATTGTGTATCAGTGAAAGCAGTGTGCCTGTGTGACAAAAATGTAATATTTCAGGCGAGTAGATCCAATAGATTTGAATTTTTCACATTCTGCCAGCTGTCTTTTTTCTTCATAAAAGCAAACGCAAAGTCCTTTCTTCACATATTTTAGAGCTAAAAAGCTTAATATATCAAGTAAAATGGCTGATTAATCAGATTCCCCCTCCCCCCAGGATAGGTGTTTTTAACAGAGCTGCATCATGGGGTGGAAAGCACTCCATGCTGGTGACCTTTACAATAAGCAATCTTGCTTTGGAGAGAGTGGCATTCAATAGGATGATGTTAAAAACTCAGCATGATTTTTCTTTTGTTTGCACCAATTAACTTCATTCATCGACTATCTTCTCTAGAACCTTTGTGGAGAGGCCAGGATATTATATGTAATTTTTTTGATCAATTATGTTCAAAACAAAGAAGTAAATGGAGCTTTATTTTTTTTAAAGTAAATTGACTCATCCATTCATTGCATTCATCACCTTGAACAAGGCTGAATTTTTCCAAATAATAGGAATGGTGATCATGGCATAGTCCTAAATAATACTCTTTGTCAGTTGGTAAATTGTCTATCATTGTGTGCCATGTAGGGGCTATTTAGACAACTTATGAATATGTGGCACAAAGCCATTTTAGCTTTTGCTCAGGGCCCAAGAGTCTATATCCTTTGGCCTGTTGCAAACTGGCAATGTATGTTTCGCCTCATGTCTCTCTCTCTTACTCTCTCTCAAACAGAATCTCATCCTATACTTGAGCCATTGAAAAAACCTACATAATTTTTACCATAGTAAGTAGCTTAGTGTCAGGGCCCTAGTAAATCTCTCAGTCCTGGTAAAGGGTACCAGAAGGCCATTGCTTTCACATCCTGCATGTGATCTCCCAATGGCACCTGGTGGGCCACTGCGAGTAGCAGAGAGCTGGACTAGATGGACTCTGGTCTGATCCAGCCGGCTTGTTCTTATGTTCTTATGCTCTTACCTATCCCCCTATAGCAAAGGTGTAGCTCCAGGGGGGAAGGAGGCGTGCGCCCCTGTGGGGGTGTGGCGAGGGTGTTCTGGGAGTATGGTGGGGATGTTCCATGGTGGGACGGAGGCGTTCTGGGATGGGATGGGGGTGGAGGACGCACCAGTGCACCGGGCGCTTTCCCCCCTTGCTATGCCTCTGCCCTATAGTTTTCAAATCTGGGTTGGGAAATTCCTGGAGATAAATGTAGATCCAGGGAAGGGAACTCAGCGGGCTTGTGGTGCCAGTCTGCCCTTTGAAGCTGCAATTTACTCCAGGAGAACTGATCTCTGGCCTGGAGATCAGTAGTAATTCTGGGAGAAGTCTATGCCCTACCTAGAAGCTGGTAACCTTATGTCTCCCTGACTATTGCTACGCTTGCACCTGACCTGTAGTACAGCAGTCCAGAAGATAAATCTTAATTGGTAGCCAGATTTATCTCTTTCTTCTTTTTTGCTGTCAAGTCACAGCTGACTTATGGTGACCCCATGGGTGCTTTCTAGGCAAGAGATGTTCAAAGGTGGTTGTGCCATGACCTGGGTCTGCCTAGCAACCCTTGTATTTCTTGGTGATCTCCCTTTCAAATACTAACCATCAGACAGCTCCACCAGGTGGAAGCCAGGGCTGAAAAGGCTCTGGATCTGCTTGAAAGCAGTCAGATTGTTTTAGAGTCAGGAACCACTAAAAGGTTGGAAGCAGCTGAGGGTAAAGCGCTCTGAGGGGTATATTGGGAGATGCGGTTCCAAAGATACAAAAGTCCCTGAACGCTGAAGGCTTTAAAGGTTAGTAGCAACACCTTGAACCTGACCCAGAATTCAAACTGGAGCCAGTACAGCTGGTGAAGAACCATTGTTACATGGGCTCTATATAGCAGTCGTGGCGAACCTTTGGCACTCCAGATGTTATGGACTACAATTCCCATCAGCCCCTGCCAGGGGCCAGCCCCTGCTGGCAGGGGATGATGGGAATTGTAGTCCATAACATCTGGAGTGCCAAAGGTTCGCCACCACGGCTATATAGGGTCCCTGTCATGACCTCTGCTGGTGCATTCTGGACCAGTGGTAGTTTCCAGAAACCTCAAAGGTTGTCCTGCGTTGAATGAGTTACAGTAATTTCAGTCTAGAGGTAAGAGCTGCATGCATCACTATGGCTACATTAGTCAGAGCAAGGTAGGGGGTCAGCTGCCGGGCCTGTCATAGGTAGAAGAATGCTAACTTGGTTGCACGACTTGGATCTTTAAAGAAAATAAGGCACCCAGAATCACTCATCGATTCTTGATGGAGGGGGCTGGTTCTAGCCAAATACTATCTGGAGTGGGAAGCTGAATCCTCTGATCCAAGCCCCCTCCCAACCACAGGATCTCCGTGTTCGATGGATTGTTTCAGGTAGCTCTGTTTTAACCAACTCACCTCGGCTTCCAAGCACATAGCCAGGTTTTCCAGGATGGTATCTGGCTGGCCATCCACTAACAGATATAGCTAGATGTTATCTGAAGGCAGCCCAGTACAAATCTCCTGACCGGTTGAGCGACAGGGTGCATATCCATGTTAAACAGCATCAGGGAGAGGATTGCTCCTTGCAGGACTCAGCATACCAATGGGTAATGCATTGAGATCTTATCTCTCCTTTGTCCCCAGCCTTGGAGAAATGAGATCACCCATTGGAGGACTATACTATGAAATCCAATCTTGGCAAGGCAGTGGGCCAACAACTCATGGTCAAACAAGTTGAATACTGTTGAAAGATCGAGCAAAAGCAGCAATTCAGAGCCACCTCAGTCTACCACAGTCTCTGTCCCACGGCCAGAATGGAAGCCGGACTGAAATGGATCCAGAGCTGATGTGCCCTCTAGAAAGGTCTGTAGTTGTTTCACTACCACTTTCTCAACTACCTTCCCCAGAAATGACAACTGCAATACTGGGCAGCAGCTGTTTGGATCAAGTGGATCCAGAGATGGCTTTTTCAAGAGCAGTTTCACCACTGCCTCCTTCAACGTTCTTGGGAAAACACTGAAGTCAGGGGTCGAATCCCCACTTGAAATTTGCACTCAGATTCAAACCTGTTCGTTGTGAAACTGTGTCCTCTTCATCGGAGTTTCTCCCTCCCCACTGCAGTGAGCACACAGCAGACACACCCGGTTGCAGAACTCTTAGCAATCCCCCCTACCAGGCTAGCTCGTTTCGCCAGTCTCACGATTGGCTGGTGTGCCTTGATGGGGTGGGACCTTTTCCCACTGTGGAAACGTACATTGTAGGGGTGTGGTAAAAAAAACACCAGCGTGTAAAAGTTTAACTTTTAACTGTTTAACTGTGCAAACAGTTAATCGTTACCTGTGTAAACCATGAACGATTCAAAGTACTGTGTTGGACTGTTTAATGTTTGCACCCTCTTCTGCTGGCCGATTTCAAAAGCGGAAATGAAACCAAGGAAAGGCTGCGTGTGCATCACAGTGCTGATTGGTTGCCCAAATTCCGCATCACATTCCAGGGCGGGAAATAAGTCAGGGTTTCAACCCTCATCCCTCCCCTCGGATCAGCTCTGAACTGTGTTAATGGGGTCTATGCCACTTGCAACCAGGTCCTGCCGGAACGCAGATTAACGGGGAGAACGAGTGGCAGAAATGGAATCTGCCACGCAAGCAATGGGGAGGTCGTCCCTCAAACCTGGTTAGTTTGCGTTCTGAAACCTGGCTAAGGCGGTAGTGGGGATTCGACCAGGGACAGACTTATAATATCTGCCAGAGAATCCTGTATTCTCTGTGTGCTGGCTTTAAACAGTCAGGGTGGACACAGATCAAGGAGACAAGAGATTGGCTTCCTAGCTGACAGGATCCTGTCTACATGGTCTGGGAGAGTGGTCTGAAGTGATCTTACCCTGGTCCAGAAGATGAATTACAAATTCACGGTGCCATTACTGAGAAGGTCTCATTTCAGAAAGTGAGGATAACAGCAAAGGGTGTCTGTTGAAAACTTTAGAGAAATAGGAGCAGGTTCTCAGATAACACCCTCTTGCAACTGTACAGTTTACTGTCTGAGGAGGATTTTATCACATATGGTGCGCTGAGAAAATGTGATGTTGCCTAGAAAAATGCAGAACTGTGAGGGGCAACGAAGAATGGCACAGATCACAAAACTTCTTGTGTTCCATGAAGAACTTTTGGCCAATCCAGAACTGATGTGCCTCATACTCCAAGTTTTGTTAAAATAAACAAGACGAACCTCCTGACCCTTGCCTCAGTTTACGAATAAAACTCAGCTAGCCTTCAGGCTGTGATTTCTTGTATCTAATAACGATACTAGCCTAAATATGTTGCAAAAACTAGATGACTCAAAGATGCTTTTCTATTTATATTTCATCTCGTTAGACACTCCACACAAGAGCCGCTGTTGCACATTTTAATGTGGGGAGCAGGAACGGTTCTGGAGGGCAACAACCTGTGATCAGTCATGCTATCCCAAATTTTCATTTTTTTCCTTTGCGGCTACATCATTAGGCCCATTTTAACTAATGCTTGGTGTTGAACAAAGCACTCCTGTTGAACTCCATCGCCTGAATTGTGTCTTTCTCGTCTATGACCTGTTTCTCTGCAAGGCACAGCAGTGTAGGTATTTTCCCCTCACCCCATTAAGGCTTCTCATACATTATACAAGTATTCTTGTTTTTCACAAGGTGGAGGGTAACAGTAGAACAGTAGAAACACACCCGGCGCGACTGCTGATTCTCATAGTAATTGCAGCCAGTAGACTTTTCTGCCTGTAAACTTTGAGCCCCTTGAGGAAGGATTTCCTGCAACATGTGTCCTTATGCAGCATTGTGATGCGACTATAGAGCAATGTTAAAGGACACAAGGAAAGAACAGAGTTTAGAAATTCTCTTGCAATGGCTGTTGGCATGAAGAATTATGCACCAGCTCTTCTTGTCATTCCTGACAAGCATTCTGAAAACACAAAAAACCAACCAGCCCCAAAAAACATAGAACACACTTGCCGTAATGGATTTAGAGCTTTAGGACGGATGTGAAACATAAAGTGGGAATAATAAAGTGGGAATAATAAATATTGTATTTTGTCCACTAGACTGTTCAACCTCATTTTTGTGATCACAAAAGCTGGAGCTCTTTGCAGGAATTGGGGACATCCCTTTTTGCTTCTCTCAGATTTCTTTTGGATATCATGAAAGTAAATAATGAAAGTGAGTTCCTATGTCATGAAAATGAGCTCCAGTATAAACACAATAAAGTTGCCAATAGGATCACCTAATCCATCTAGCTGAGAAGAGATTTGACCATGAAGAAGAAGAAGAGTTTGGATTTATATCCCCCCCTTTCTCTCCTGCAGGAGACTCAAAGGGGCTCACAATCTCCTTGCCCTTTCCCCCTCACAACAAACACCCTGTGAGGTTGGTGGGGCTGAGAGAGCTCCAAGAACCTGTGACTAGCCCAAGGTCACCCAGCTGGCATGTGTGGGAGTGTACAGGCTAATCTGAATTCCCCAGATAAGCCTCCACAGCTCAGGTGGCAGAGCTGGGAATCAAACCCAGGCCGTTTCCGCACGGGCAATTAATGGCGGCCTGGAGATGCTAAAAACGCCGTCTCCAGGCCGCCATTTGCACAGGGGGCACAGCTGCATCGCAGCCGCGCCACCCTCGCACCGTCCGCCCGTCGCGAAGCCGGCGTTTCCCCAGAGCGCTTGGAAGCGCTCTTTTTGGGGAAATGCCGCCTCGAAGCCGCTGCCGAGCGAACGGCAGCAGCTTCGCGACGCCTCCCCCACCCGGCACTTACCTTGTCCCTGGGCCTCCGGCGCATCGCCGAGGCCTGGGGACACGCCCCCCTGCCCTGCGTCGCTGGAGCAGGCGCGCAAGGCCAGGAGGGCGTGTCCCCAGGCCTCAGCGACGTGCCGGAGGCCCGGGGACATGCCGGGTTGGCCGGGCGCCGGCGCTCTGCGGCGCTGGCTGCCTGGCTGTTTCCAGGACCGTCCGTGCAGACGGTCCCAGCGTCATCGGGTCGGCGTCGTAAACGCCGACCCGGCCGCTTCCGCCTTCGTGCGGAAACGGCCCCAGTTCCTCCAGATTAGATATACGAGCTCTTAACCTCCTACGCCACTGCAGCTCCAGTATGATCAGTATGACCATAGATCTCTCTACTTCTGATTCAGCATTATACTACACTGTGGGTACTTGATGTTGACTAGTTGCCTCTAACCCATTAGAATGTGTTCATAACCTAGGATCATGGTAAAATATCTACACAGCCATGAAATCACTTAAGGGGACCTTGTCAGCCAGTTTCTCTCAGTTTAAACAACCTCACAACCAGGGTGGCTGTTGTGAGGATGAAGTAAAGGTGTGAATCATGTAAATGGCTTCAGAGAAAGGGCTGATAAAAAGGAATAAAGGAAAGAGATCCTATGGAAGACTTCATTGTGTTTATACAGAAATTCACTTTCATGACATAAGGGTATGTCAAAAGAAAACCTCAGAGGAGCAAAAGGTTCTGTTTGCTCAAGGGGGTGTCCCCAATTCCTGCAAAGTGCTCCAGATTTTATTTTTGATACAAAAACATGATTTATTCCAGGGTTCTTGTACAGGAGGATTAAACAATGATTTAAATCCCCAGTTTTTGTGGAGAAGCAGCAAATGTTGATGCGTTGAAGTGCCCAAAAATGAATGCCACAAAAGCAACCACACCCTCCTCCAGAAAAGAAAGCTCTCATCCTGAGCAGCAATGAAGATGAGGAGGAACAGGGACCATCCAAATTCAAGAAGGAAACAGGGCATGAAGAAATACTGGTGATTCCATGATATCATGAATACATTCTATGAATAATTGGAAGGAAACAATGCCACTGTTTTTGTTGACACCGTCAGAATAGAAATACTATTTTTGGCAGCTCAGAGAGAGAAAGAGATGGAAATGCAATTTGCATGTCTTGGTTAATGCTTTAATTGCACTTTCCTTTGGGGAATCTGAAGAGGTCTACAAATATTAGCTCAGTTGGCTTCTCTGTGCCTCAGTAACACCAGGCTGAAAAATATTTTTCAAAGTGCTAGACACAAAACAGAAACCAAAGTGTGAATTTTAAATGCAGGATGAAACAATTTAATAAAATGCTTTCTTAGTGCGCCATTGTTATTCGTTGGAAAGCATTTGAGGAGAGATACAGCCTTTTCTCAACAATTTCCTGGGACATAGTTCACTTGCTCAAATGATAGTCATAGGAATAGAAATATCTTCAGCTTAGACTGGCTGACAAGTTAAGTGATCACCTCCTAACTTACACGGGCTTCACAAAGAGATTCACAACCCCCATCCCCATATTTCACTTTTGGCATTTTTTGGCCTCTTTCTGTCACTCCATTAGAAGCTCCCTTTCAGAACTGTTTCAATTTCAGAATCTCTCCTCTTCAGCAATTCATTTATTATACAGTTTGACATCAAGAACAGCATGAGGCTTAAGCAACACAGAACAAAACAGCTGGCAAAGCCAACCAATGTGGTGGTGAAGTATCATTGAGACTGAAAAAAAACCCCCAAGACTAGTAGCAATTTTTGCTATTAGTGTTAATAGCGACAGGTGGGTAAGAAATGGCCGTCAGCGTTTTGCTCTGTGCTTCTGACAAATCGGGGGATATCTACACCACCAGCAACAACAACATTGCATCTAAAATAGTTAGGCAAGCAGAAGAAGAGTTGGTTTTAATATCCTGCTTCTCTCAGCCAGAAGGAGTCTCAAAATGGCTTACAATTGCCTTCTCTTCCCCTCCCACCACAGGCGCCTTGTAAGATAAGTGGGGCTGAGAGAATTCCTGGAGAATTGTGACTGGCCCAAGATCTCCCAGCAGGCTTCATGTGGAGTGGAGGAGTAGGGAATCAAACTTGGTTCTCCATACTAGAATTTACTGCTCTTAACCCTACACCATGCTAGCACCAGACTGTCCCCTCCCCCATTGTTCTTCCCTTGATTTCCTCCCACAGAACATTTTGTCCAGCTCAGTTGTTTTGTTGAAGCTGGCTCAGCATGCTGGAGAGGGGGTAAGGTTTCATCTGGCAGACTGTTTGGCTATCAGTGAAGAAACAGGCCCCTTCCGCACATGCAGAATAATGCATTTTCAATCCACTTTCAGTGCACTTTGCAGCTGGATTTTACTGTATGGAATAGCAAAATCCACTTGGAAACGATTGTGGAAGTGGACTGAAAGTGCATTATTCTACATGTGCGGAAGGGGCCTGAGGGCAGGTCTTCTTGCATCAGCTCAAACCCAAAAGAAGCAGGTGAGTTTGGCCAGTCAGCTTTTGAATCAGAGAAGGAAAAGGACGGCAAGTCATGAAAGGGTATTCAAGGCTGGAACAGCCCATTGTTTGCAGCAGGGGTCTCCAACAGCAGCTCTCGGGTCACTGTGGATTAACGCCTACAATCCCCTAGAAACACTACAAAAACATCTGCATGATGCCTATCCTTTTCAAAGATTTTACTCCATAGGATTTTACTCTGCTGCTTAGCTGAAACCTTCATTTGTGGTGCTCTTCCTAGTGCATGTTCTTTTTCTAAGACCAAACAGCTGGAATGGGGGAAAGTAGCTTGGGTTATTGTTCATTACTCCAAAGCAGTGGAGCAGCAGTGGTGTAGGAGGTTAAGAGCTCGTGTATCTAATCTGGAGGAACTGGGTTTGATTCCCAGCTCTGCCGCCTGAGCTGTGGAGGCTTATTGGGGGAATTCAGATTAGCCTGTGCACTCCCACACACACCAGCTGGGTGACCTTGGGCTAGTCACAGCTTCTCGGAGCTCTCTCAGCCCCACCTACCTCACAGGGTGTTTGTTGTGAGGGGGGAAGGGCAAGGAGATTGTGAGCTCCTTTGAGTCTCCTGCAGGAGAGAAAGGGGGGATATAAATCCAAACTCTTCTTCTTCTTCTTCTAAGCGGTTCTCGTGAAATAAAAGGTTGGATGTGTGCAGTATCTAGGGGAAATTGGCAAGATGGAGGAGAATCTGGCACCACTTGATGAATTAAATGGATACAGGTGTGAATAGCTTCATGTGTGACGGCAAGGAACAGTTGCTGTCTCTCCATCAAGGTCTGTATGGGAATGAGCCTTAGACTTATGTTTGGACTGCAGTAGTGATGTCTTGGCATGTGTGGGAACTCTCCATTAGCCAGTGTCCTTTCCCAGTTGGAAGTTATAGACAGTCTTCCCATGTGTTAACTCATTGCATAGAGAGGCTGGGTGGGCATGAGCCTGCTAATTCCTCTCCCCTGCCTCTTCACAATTACCTACTTGGCTCCATCCCCTCTCCAGAACTACAGCTTGAGAGAAGGCATTTTATGTATCTTAACAACCTTTACGTTTGAAGTAATTGAGAAAGGGAATGTGGATGGTTGGCTTGAAGCAGGAGAAAGCACTTGTAAAAATGCAAATATGCAATGCCCTTTGATGTCCTAATTCATGGCTAAGTGGATGCTAGAAAGGATCATTGACAATATGGAAATCTACTTCTAGTGGTTGCCTGCTCTTTGAGAATAAGGACAGTCCCATAAGAGCAATTGTGCCATAGCAGATAGATTGTTAGCTTCGGACTAGAAAGGTTCGGATCCCAGACCTTCTGGTGCAACCACTCGGCTTAATCTTTCTCACATGATAGTAGTGAGGATAACATAGAATAAGCTGGGGGACTAAAAAGTGGTGAAATTCATGAATAAAAGAAGAGCACTGTAGTAGCCAGTTTAAGAGCAGTGAACTCTAATCTGGAGAACCAGGTTTGATTCTTCACTCTGCCACATGAGCAGTGGACTCTGATGTAGTGAACCAGGTTTGTTTTCCCCATTGCCCCACAAGAAGCCTGCAACATAACTTTAGGTTAGTCACAGTTTCCTTTGGACTCCCTCAGCTCCATCTACCTCACAAGGTTATGGGGAGAGGAATGGAAGGTGATTGTAAGCCGCTTTGAGAAAAGTGGGTTATAAAAACCAACTCTTCTCTTCTTGGACTGGTGTCATTTGTGTAATCTATGGTTTCAGTCTGGAACCCCATTTGAAATGAGGGTGTGGTCTGCACTCAAATGCTGGGGTATGCCTGCTGTCAGAACTTAACATGGCTTTTCTGTCCCAAGAGCTGGTCTATGATATGGACCAAGTCATTACAAACTTTTTTGACATTAGCCATTTTTGACTGGATTTTCTGATACAATTCCTAGGACAGTCAGACAGAACCATAAAACCAAGAAACTTACAATGCAACCTTAAGCAGAGTTACACCTTCTAAACTCCGATGTGTGTAACTCTGTTCAGGATTGCACCAGCACAACTGGAAATCCATAACACAAGAAGTAAAGCTCAGTGACTCTGTTCCTGGTGGTTAGTTAAAGAAGACTTGAAAATTCACATGTCCATCAGTGATAGGGCATCCCAAGTAACCTTTTGTCTACATCATGTTCAATATGAAGCAGAGGCGTTCCTCCTATTGGGCAAAGTGGGCAGTTGCCATGGGCGCAGCCCTGTGGGGGGTGCAGGTTTGTTTGTGGGATTTTTTGTATTTTCAGTGTTTTTCCATTTTTGGCCTGTAGAGGGCGCAGTTTTTAGGCTAGCACAGGGGTAGGGAACCTGCGGCTCTCCAGATGTTCAGGAACTACAATTCCCATCAGCCCCTACCAGCATGGCCAATTGCCATGCTTACAGAGGCTGATGGGAATTGTAGTTCCTGAACATCTGGAGAGCCGCAGGTTCCCTACCCCTGGGCTAGCAACACCAAAATTTTAGGGATGTTTTGGGAGACTCTCCTGATGCTATCACCCAGGTTTGGTGAGGTTTGGTTCAGGGAGTCCAAAGTTATGGACTCCCAAAGGGGGTGCCCCATCCCCCATAGTTTCCAATGGGAGCTAATAGGAGATGGAGGCTACACCTTTGAGGGTCAATAACTTTGGACGCCCTGAACCAAACTTCACCAAACCTGTGAGGTATCATCAGGAGAATCTTTTACTGATACCACCCAGGTTTGGTGAGGTTTGGTTCAGGGAGTCCAAAGTTATGGGCTCCCAAAGGGGGTGCCCCATCCCCCATTGTTTCCAATGGGAGCTAATAGGAGATGAGGCTACACCTTTGAGGGTCGATAACTTTGGACCCCCTGAACCAAACTTCACCAAACCTGGGAGGTATCATCAGGAGAATGTTTTACTGATACCACCCAGGTTTTGTGAAGTTTGTTGCAGGGGTCCTGAGCTATAGACTCCCCAATGGTGTGCCGCATCATCCACTGTTTCCAATGGGTGCTAACAGAAGATGGGGGCTACACCTTTGAGGGCCCATAACGTTGGACCCCTGAACCAAACTTCACCAAACCTGGGTAGTATAATCAAGGGGAGTCTCCTAAAGATACTCTCTGAAAGTTTGGTGCTGCTAGCTTAACAATTGCACCCCTGCAAGCAGGCACCCCTCACCTTTGCCCAGATTTTCCTTTTAAATCCCCTCGCCTTTGACATGGATTTAATCTGAGGTCCCCAGTTTAAACATTGTAAGTGATGCTCTTTCAGGGTGCGGGAGAATCAACCCCAAAATAGCATCACTTTCAATGTTGTTTAAGCTGGGAACCCCAGATTCTCCCTTTAAGGTGGATTTAAAAGGAGAATCTGGGCTCCCTAGTTTAAACACCATTGAAAATGATGCTGTTTGGAGGTGGATTCCAGCATCACTTGTTTAAACTAGGGACCCCAGATTCTCCCTTTAAGGTGGATTTAAAAGGAGAATCTGTTTGGTGGATTTAAAAGGAGAATTTGTTTTTTCTTTGTTGTACCTTTATTTAAATAAAGTTTATCTTTTAAAACTAAATTTTTTTTACTTATTTTCTAATGGGGAAAAGTCCATGTTTCTGTATTATTTTTGTAAATGTATTTCTTTCCCTATATGTGAGCTCAATGAGTATGCGCTTTGCAGGACTGACACCACCTGCCACTTGGTTAAAGAATTTGGGAGAGGCAAGGACAAAAAGAGGGAGGGAGTTCAAGGCATAGGTGGAACAGTAAGGAAGTTTTTTGCTTTCTGGGATCAATAGTGGGAGCAATTCTATAACCAGTCAAGATGAGTCACATAAGTGTCATACTCTTATGTAAGATGCTAATTTAGATCTTTATAGCAGGTGCATATATTGATCAGTGGCACTGTAAGTGGTTCATGGGTCTACTTCCACCCACTCTGAAAAGTGCACTTGGTTTTGTTTTGTTTTGGAAAGCCACTGCAAAGGTTTGCATCACCTGGGAAGGGACGTTTTCCTCTGTTGATAGGGAATGACTGATCTATACCTCATGTAAAATTTGGATTATGCTAATCTGACCCAAAATGCACACAGTTCCGATCATATGACTAGAAACAGACCTGTCTGTGTATGTATATGCCACTTTTTGTAAACATGTTTTAGCAGTGGCAAAAAGTCCCTCTCCTTTCTGCAGTTTTAAGGGGATTCTGAGAAAAAGGGCATTTAATCATTCAGTTGGGTGAGATCTTTCATGTGACTAGAGAAATAAACAATGACATCACTCTTAATCAGCATTACTTGTCCTCAATAGTGTGTAGCCAAATCAGACTGGTTATATAGTCACCTGGAGTCAACATGTTCACTTTGTAATCCCTGATTGACCTGGATCATCAGGTGAAGAACACAAAGGGGACAATAAACAAGGGAAAAATGATGCCAAACCAGCACCTTAATAAGGGATTAATAGGTGAACAAGCACAAAAATACAAACCTACTCAGAGGCAAGAAAGACTTTTGTTTTGCTTCTGAATAGCTGAATATCAGCATACCCATAGCCACATTACTTCTGTTCCAACAATTTTAGACCCTGTAATTTTGAGATATGCTTGAGGGCAGCTCTGAAATATTCTGAGAACAGGGACAGCCCTTAAAATATGTGCATCCTCTCTAATATATGTATTTCTTCAACCCAAGAATGCCTCTAAACATTTATTTCTAACATTTGGAATTAGGGCCAGATTTCCAAGCTAGTGGAAGGCTTCCAAGCTCCAGTTTGTTTTAGAAAGTAAACAGCATAGATTGAGGATAGTTTGCTGTTCTAGAAGAAACTCTGCTGCAGTGATCCTTATGTTATCTGGAGTAACACGACCCAGAAGGATGGAATTAGACTGGGATATGACATAGGCAGAACGTATGATCACAAGTACATGCTAGTATCACTGGATTGGGTCTCAAGTTACCTTAGCCCATAATATAATTAATACATGAAGCAGCCATATATTGAATGAAACCAGAAGTCAGTCAAGGTCAGTACTGTCTACACTAACAGGCTTCAGCAATCTGGGGTCTTAGTTGACATCTTCCAATATCACTTACTACCGGATACTGTTTTTAGCTCACGATGCCAGGGACTAAATCTGGGACTTCCTGCATACAAAGCAGATGCTATTCTACTGAGCTGTAAAATGTTAAAACATGTTATTCTTGGGTGCTGTGTGGTTTCCGGGCTGTATGGCCGTGTTCTAGCAGCATTCTCTCCTGACGTTTCGCCTGCATCTGTGGCTGGCATCTTCAGAAAATCTGATAGTAAGAAAGCAAGTGGAGTATATATACCTGTTGGAGCGTTCAGGGTGGGGGAAAGAACCATTGTCTGTTAAAAAGTAAAGGGTGCAATTAGCAAGCTAGATTTACATATGTGTGTGGGATCTACCCATTAGCATGTGAGTAACAATGAAGTAACAATACATGTTATTCTTGGTTTCAAGTCACAGCTGACTTAGTGTGACCCTGTAGGGTTTTCAAGAGATGTTTAGAGGTGGTTTGCCATGGCATGCCTCCACATGACAACCCTGGTATTCCTTGGAGGTCTTTCATCCAAATGAGCATTGAAAGACCTCTACCAGGAGCGGGGGATCCCCTGCCTTGGGACCCTTCCCCCTAGCACTGTTCAGCTGGCTGGTGAGGGTCTTCCCAGGAGCAAATTGAGGCCTAGACCTAGATGCCTGTTGGTATGTAGATGTTACTTTTGGAAATGAAGTCATTACGTTGCTGACAATAAGTGAGACACTCTGGTACTTGGGCAAAACTCTGGGGTAAAACAGTTACTACCATAGAGTTTTTGCCCAAATACCAGAGTGCCGCTCATATCGCTCATTAGTGATATGATGATGTCCCTTCTGGAATCAAACTGAGTAGACTTCTGGAAGTGATATCAACACACTGACAGAGTTAAGGCCTGGGCCTCAATTTACGCCTGGTAAAACCCCCACCCCCTCCCCCACTGGTTGTCAGGAAGTTCTGGCAACCCAAATCTGAATTCTAGCTGCAGTCAGGGCTGAGATTGCGTGATTGGTCCAATGACACCCAGTAAGTTTTTATGGATGAGAATTTGAACCTGGATTTCCTAGGTCTAGTCTGACACCTTAACCTACCATGGCTCGCTCTGTTAAAACATAGCTAGCTTTTAATTTGTGAAGGAATGGAAAGAATAGCAGCCGTTACATTTTCCTGCAGTACGGACACCAAGGAAAGAGGAGAGATAATTTGTCAGCCACTTCAGAAACAGCTAAATAGACTAGTACACAAAGTATTATTGGTATGCTATTGTAGGAATGAGAAAAAAATCTATTATATTCTTAGGAAAACAACCTTAATCACAAGCAACTGCCTTCTCTTTGAAAGGCACATGCCAATACGTGGTATGAACTGCACCAATTAAATGGTGCTCAAGCAGAAGGACTTTCAAAAAACAAACACTGGGTCTGCAGTCTGTATCTATAAGGAATTGAAGCAGTGCAGCGTAGTTATATAACAAATAACACAATGATTGACTATAGCATATGGGTTTAAACTCAAGAGTAATTGAGCCTTGAAAACAAAACAAAAGAGAACTAGGGAATAGAGAGAGAGAGAGAGAGAGTTTTGGATTTATATCCCCCCTTTCTCTCCTGCAGGAGACTCAAAGGGGCTTACAATCTCCTTGCCCTTCCCCCCTCACAACAAACACCCTGTGAGGGGCTGAGAGAGCTCCAATTGATTACTTTCTTCCTATATCCAGGGATGGATTCAGACATAGGTCAATTCTGCACAGCAAATATATAACGGGTTGCAGTCATGATACAGGAATTCATTTTCCTGTTTTCCCATTCATATGCATTCAGGGCAGGCAGCGATGAAACAATACGAGTTGCCTTCGCGCCTTTGCATAGAGACACTTCTTTTTTTAATTTCCCGCAACACATGCATAGCTAAGCAGAACTGAACCCCCACAGCCATGCCGATCATCCCACAATATGATCGGCTGTACCTGCGTAGCTATACAGGTCCAACACGCAAAATTAAAAAATGGGGTCCTCCCTGCAACAGCAGGGCAATGGCAGGTGGATTCTCCTTGACCGTGATGGAGCAGAGGAAGGGAGGGAAATAAAGTGCCTTGTGCCTGGCTCTTTGTGCAGGAGAGGCTCCAACCCGGGATTTTTCAAAAGTATTGCTGGTTTAGCGATTTTCAAAAATCCTGAGTTGAGGGAAATAAAACTAAGCAGACTCATTTTGGGGGTGGGACCTGTGCAAAGCCCCCCTCCCCCCGCAAAGCAGGTTATATAGTGCCCTACACCTGTTACATTTTCCCTGTGCAGAATCGACCACGGGGAAGCCTAAAACTGTGTCCAGTTATTAGATGCTAGTAATTATTAGCAATGCTTCATATTTTCTTCAGTACCTGAAATATTAAACTGCAGTTTACTTAGCTTATGTGTAAATCTGGCACTACCTACAGCCAGGACTTCTCCAGTTGGGAAGCATCTGGAGATTTTGGGAGGTGCAACCTGAATAGGCAGGGTTTTGTGGGGAGCAGGACCTCCGTGTGGTATAACACCATCAAGTCCACTGTCCAGAGCATCCATTTTCTCCAAGGCAGCTGATTTCTGTCACGTGGAGATCAGTTCTAATTCCGAGAGATCTCTAGGCCCCACCTGGACTTTGGCAGCTTAGTTATCCAGCCCCAAACACTAGGAATTTCATTCTTGATCAAGTATAATGACTATTTGTACATAATACCAGCCACCAAATATGGGAAGAGTCTTCCGGAAAACAGAGAAAAGAATTCAGTGTTGATCAGTTATGGCCCGGCAATTTCTGTCTGGTCTCTGCTATTTTGATCCATACTCTTATCTAGTTACAGCACTTGGAATTTCCGGGAAGGATGACTATCTGTTAACAGGTTTCGTGCAATGCAATAAGAGTGTTTTTATACACTGGATGTGATGTCATTCAGCATGGGCTGTGTAATTCGGTACAGATGGTAGCAGAGTTTAAGATCCTTTGAAGACGATCCAAAGAAATGCTAAACCCGTGTCAGGAGCCAAAGGGGGCTTTACACTTGGTTCTTCTCCAATGGCAGGCCTCAGTGCCAGATGGCAAACTGCTCTTGAAACAGAGAGGATTTCCCAAGGGGCTTATGGGTGTGCATCATCTGATCAAAGAGAAAAGAGCCAACCATTCCCCTAGGCTAGCACAAGCCAATGCAGGCTGTGTGCCTGTTCAATTCTTTGGTTCATGGCCTTACTTTAATTATTAAGGTCAGCCCTCCTGTACTTTTAAAGGTCAGTCATGTTTCCCGTGCTGAGGCAAACTTTTCAGAACTACCCAGAGTCTTAAAACTAAAATTGCACTTGAGAATGTGCAAAGCATATTAGACAGACGATCCCAATAATTGGAGCCAGGGGTGTACCTAGGCAAACTGGCGCCCGGGGACAAAACCTGAGTTTGGCGCTGCCCCCCCCCCCCCGCCCCAAGTATGGGTGGCCACCTTAAAGAGAGAATCTGGGGTCCCCGGTTAAAACAAAATGGAAAGTGATGCTGTTTGGGGGTGGATTCTCCCCCGCCCTGAAACAGCATCACTTTTGAGGGTTGGAGATTCAGATGGAACAAATAGCAGATTAGAGCTGGAATCTGGGCAAATTTGGGCACATTCGGACAACAATTGTCCGATTATGTCCTGCCCAAATATGAACAAATGCGAATGCAAGGTATTTGGGGTTTTGGGGGGGTATTTTTGGTGTTTTTTTCGGCCTGCAGGGAGCACATTTTTTGTTTTGATTCTTTATTTTGCAGTGACTTTGCTCCATTGTAACTAATGAGGAATTTCTGAGGCAGGCTACACATTTTTGAAGATAGAGGCGCCAGACTTTCAAGGTCGCTCCAAGAGGCCTTGAGTAATAGCATCCAAACTTGGTGAGCTTTGCTTCTGGAGTGGGGAGTTGAGAGAGTTCTGAGAGAACTCAGCCCACAGGCTTTCATGTGCAGGAGCGGGGAAACAAAATAATCCTTTTGGGGGCCCATAAAATTGAACCCCAGAAGCAAAGGTCTCCAAACCTGGATGCTATTACTCAAGGCCTCTTGGAGCCACCTTGAAAGTCTGGTGCCTCTATCTTTAAAAATGTGCAGCGTGCCTACACACTCAGAAAATCCCCATTGGCTACAATGGAGCAAAGTCACTGCAAAACAAAGAATCTTGGGCAAATTTCTTGGGGTGACTGGAAGGGGTGTATTTTTAAAGCTAGTGACACCAAAATTTCAGGGTATCATCTGTTAACTATTCTTATGGTGCCACCCAAGTTTGGTGAAGTTATGTTCAGGGAGACCAAAGTTATGGTCCCTCAAATGGGTAGCCCCCATCTCAGGTTAGCTCCCATTGAAAACAATGGGGATGGGGGCACACCCTTTGGGGGTCCATAACTTTTCTGCCCCTGAACCAAACATCACCAAATTTGGGTGGTATCATCAAGACAGTCTCTGGAAGGCACCCTGAAATTTTGGTGCCACTAGCCTTACAAATGCGCCCACTGCAGGCTGGAACGTGAAAAACATTTAAAACTTTAAAAACACACAAACGACCCTGAAATGTTGGCGCCCCCCCCACGTGACTAAATGGGGGGTGCCTGGGGACATAGGGTACCCACTGTCCCTAGGCAGGAATGCCACTGATTGGAGCGACAGGGTAGGTTGGTATCTATTTCAATCAATCAATCTTTATTTGGTGGCCACAGGCTATTCAGATTAAGGCAATAACAAGTCAAAAATTAAAACACATATAATCTAAAACTAGGGCTTATAAACATACTAAAAACAGAACCTTAAAGGCTAAAATAGATGAAAAATTTTGCTGATTATAACTTAGCATTTATGCAACAACCTTCCGGCAATCTAATTTTGATTGAGAGAAACATAAAAGTAACTACCTTGTAGGTGACTTCCTCAAAGACATCAGCCATTGTAAAACACGCTTTAAGCTCCTCAGTTCCTGATAATTTTTCTAGAATATTTTAAAGATATAAATTCCGGGTATGGGAGTACATGGGACAGTACAAAATATAATACATTACATCTTCTATCTGATCTAAACCACAGTCACAAATGTGTTGTTCGTTTGGAGTCTTGTTATATCTTCCAAAAAGATAGTTTGATGCGAAGGATTGGAATCTTAAATTTGGATTTGTTAAATTTGTAAGATACTTGACCTGGTTATTATGTTTCTTAATTTTTAAGAACCAAGGGGCGAAAATCCCAGCAGCGGCACACTCTATATTGTGTTGGAAGTTTTCATTATATAGCTAGTCTCTAATTCTTCTTGCCTCCCATGCCAAGATGTTTTCGAGGGACGGTAACTCATAACTGTTTGTTGTGGTAGTTAAGTGGTCTAGCCAAGTTTTAATGTGCTTTCTAAACCCTAAACAAAGTTTGGCCAGATGATCTTTTGGTAGTCCTGTCAGCCTTTTTGTTTTGAATTATTTTTAATTGCTAAATTACACCTCGTCTCTAACCCCAAATATCTGCTTCATATAATAGCTGGGCAATTATTTTCCCATTATATATTTTAAGGACTGGGGGAATCAGTTGACCTCCTTTAGAGTAATAGAATTTTAAGAGTAAATTTATAGAGCGCATTGCAGTTATGATTTTTTCCTTTAATTGGGCCCTCCAAGAAAGAGACGCTTGAAAAGTAACTCCCAGGTACTTGTACAAAGAGGTTTGTTCAGTTTGATGGTCAGATATCTATTTATCGAAGCCTATTTATCTCAGCCTTTCAGCAAAGTCAGTGACTGAGTTAACTGTTAGAAAATCTCCCAGATCAGGGAACGTAGGATAACCTGGACTGGAAACACTTTCATAGGAGACACAAGCCCAGAGAGGGGGAGTGTCCTGTGTAGCAGGCCCCTTTGCTGTATCAAAACAGCCACTCTCAAATCTCCAGAACGTTCTCTAGCCTGAGGTAGCAGCTCTATGTGATGTTTCTGCTATTTATGTCTCTTTGGTAATTGCAATTAACCTGGGAGACAAACCTTATCACAATAGGCTTGTCAGCTCTAGGCTGGGAAATACCTGGACATGTTGGAGGTGAAACCTGGGGAGGGCAGGATTTGGGAAGGAGCAGGACCTCAGCACGGTATAATGCCAGGTCTGCCCTCCAAATTGGCCATTTTCTCCAGAATGGGAATCAATTATAATAGTGGGGCATCTCCAGGTGCAACCTGGAGGTTGGCATCTCTACTTCAGAAGCAGTTGCTGAACTTTGACATCTTCCTCCTCAGTTCCACATTGACAGTTCTGAGAGGGACAAAACTGGGACAGAACAAGGACGAACTCAGTGGCAGTGGGGAGTTGCTGGATCGAACCTAGTACTAAACTGAGTCGACTCTGCCAGTGGGGAATCGCCCAGTGTGGTACTAAGGAGGAGCAACTGCGGCTTGCTTAAAGTCACCTAGTCCATTCATGGCAGTAATGAGACTTGAATGAGGCAGCCCTGATGAACAGGGCCATCAGAAAGACTTCATGTAATGTAGCCCACGGAACCATAGTTATAAATCTTTTAAATAAATAAAATTTTAAAACCTTAGATCTCTAAAGGCCTCAAAGTTTGGTGTTGATCGCCACACAGTGATTATTTACTGGCTGACTGATTTACTTCATTCCTTCATTTCTCCTCTACCTTTTTCACTGAGAATCAAGGTCAATTACAGAAGTAGAATGCAATGCAACAGAGGACAGTACAGTATATAAAACAAGGAAATGAATGAATTATGAAATAGTACAGTACTCCCAATAAATAATTCACTATTTTTAAAAGCCTTCATTTTTTCACAGATGCCAAAACAAGTGCTTCTCCTGAACAACTCAGTTTGACTACTATATGAGTAGCACCAATGAATCCTTTGCCTTGAATAGCAAAATAATGAAGCTATTTCCATTTCTATTTACATTGACTCAGAGCAAGTAGCTACAGTTTCAATAAAGAGGTGATACTTAAACAGTAATGAACATTGGCATTATGAATGTAATAGCAAGACTTCTATGTGAACCTTATAAATTCATATAATGTCTTTTTGTTACTTCCTCTAATTTCAGAAATGTTTTAAAGAACATCAGCTTCCCCCCCCTTGCAACAAGATGAAACTAGTAATTTCACAGACAACAGTTTCTAACCACCTAGTTTCATTTTCTATTGAACATGGCTAAGAATGGCCGTGACAATTAGATGTATCAAGGTGTAGTGTGGTATAATAGTTAGCGTGGGAAGACCAAAGATTTCACCGTCTCTTAGACCTTGAAAGATGAGTTGAAAGAACTTAATTATCTCTCCAGAGCACCATGTGCCTCAGTGTTTCAAAGCATCTTCCTTCTAATCTGCTACTCTGGCCTCTTCTCCATTACATGCTCTTTATAGGGTCATATTTCCTCAACATTTAATCTATAAAAGATATTGAATGCCTTGGGGAGTGAATGTAAAAGTATGCTACGAAAACGATAGGTTAAAGAAACTAGTAGTTTCCTTTGTATGTGGGTAGAAATCGAGATAAACCAGACTGCAGAGACAAAACTGGTTGGGGGTCAGAGAGTGGGTAGAGGCCATTCAGTAACAACAATGAAGAACGAAACCAAGTCCCAGAAAAGGTGAAAATTCAGATTCTCTTATTTCCTAGGAAACTGAAGAGCTAAACTTCCTTCCCCTTCCCCTCATGCATTCGGGAGTTAATTTTATTTAGAGTTGCCAGCAGTGGGTTGGGAAATACCTGGGGATTTTGGGGTTAGATTTTTTTGGGGGTGGACTTCAGTGGGATATAGAGCCACAGAATCTACCTCCCAATGCATCGATTTTCTTCAGGCGACTTGATCTCAATCACCTGGACATCAGTTGTAATAGCGGGAGATCTCCAGCTATCCCAGATTTCCAGGTTTCGACGCTGAGGAGCAGAGGGGGCCCCGGCTGGCTGCTGACACATTTGCCTCCTGCACCAGGAGGGCTGCCCTTTACACAGCAGGGGGAGAGGTGGGGGGGGGGGGAATGCATTATCCTCCCCCATTTCCTTTATGAATTCGGCTTCCCCTTCTGGATTGGGCTGCCTGGTGTTTTAAATAAGTTAAATAAATAGTGCTACGGGAGGTGGGTTGCACAGCAGTTCTGAGTGCTATCGCTCATGCAGGGGGCCACACAAACTTTTTCGCTAGTCAAAAAAGCAACCTCTGGATTTAGTTTCACATTTCTCATGCGATGCTTGAGTGCACACATCCTTTCTGCATGGGGAAAGACACTTCATGCCACGCTGTTATACTGCCTGTGCTATTTTTGAGCTTACTGTTATCTATGCTTCCATGTTTGTCCAGAAAATTAGATTATGCTCTGTTCTCAAGAATATGCTGCTTGAATTTCCTGCACAGATTTAATGCAATCTGTTTCTCTAAGCAAATGTTGCCGAATGGTAAGAGAGAAGAAGAAGAGTTTGGATTTATACCCCACCTTTCTCTCCTATAAGGAGACTCAAGGAGCAGCAGGGGCATAGTGGTTAAGGGCAGGTATACTCTAATCTGGAGGAACCGGGTTTGATTCCCCGCTCTGCCACTTGAGCTGTGGAGGCTTATCTGGGGAATTCAGATTTGCCTGTGCACTCCAGTACACGCCAGCTGGGTTACCTTGGGCTAGTTACAGTTCTTCTGAGCTCCCTCAGCCCCACCCACCTCACAGGGTGTTTCTTGTGGGGTGGGAAGGGAAAGGAGTTTGTAAGCACCTTTGAGTCTCCTTACAGGAGAGAAAAGGGGGATATAAATCCAACTCTCCTCCTCCTCCTCCTCCTCCAAAAAGCTCCCTTCCTCTCCCCACAACAGACACCTTGTGAGGTAGATGTGGCTGAGAGAGTTCCTAAGAACTGTGACTAGCCCAAGGTCACCCAGCAGGAACGCAGGAGTGTGGAAACACTTCTGGTTCACCAGATAAGCCTCTGCCACTCAGGTGGAGGAGTGGGGAATCAAACCCGGTTCTCCAGATTAGAATCCACCTGCTCTTAACTACTACATTATGCTGGCTTATGCTTGCCATTGCCTCCCACACCTGCACAGCTACAAACCCCCTCCCCAGGGTTGCGCTATTATTGGGTAGATAGATGTTCTCACTGACAATTTAATGACCTCCCCAGCAACTTGCTGATGTCACTCCCTGCGTCTCTAGAAGTGATGTCAGAGTGTTGCTGGGAACACGAGAATTTTAACCTAGAGGGTTTTTTGGGGAATCTTAGGGTTTCCTATGTCACTTCTGGTGCTGGCATGCTACAGGGCCTTTCCTTTCTTCCAAATCCTTCTGCTGATGCTTGAGGCACCAGTGTGTATTAAAGGTAATTACTGGGAGGACTCCTGCAACATTGGAAGTCCTGGCAGCCAGAATATGACCAAAATATGGCTAGAGCTCCACCCCTCTGAGATTTGCTTTATAATTTCTTGACATGCACCAGGGACAGGGCTGGAGTGAGGGGACACTGCATTCAGGGTATGCGTGCGCCCCTGCCATGCTCCCACCTGCCACACCACACCACACCCCGGAATGCCCCCGCCATGCCCCCACGCCATCACATGCCCGGTGCATCATGCACCCCCTGTCCCCTTGGCGCTACACCACTGACCAGAATGGTAAGATCCTCAGGCAAAACATTGCTTTTGGCAAGAATCTTCTTTCATGTGCCATTTTCAGGATGCAAAAGAAAGCAAGCCAGTCAGAGATATTGACTTGACCTTGGGGGTTAAAGTAGCAAAACTTAAAGAAAAAAAGCCCACTGCAGATATTTCTGACTAAATCTTCTCCTGACCAAATATTCCTTCAAATCCCTCCCCCATCACCACTCTTTTCCTCACTCTACCTTAAGTCTCCATTAACAAGAAATCCTATTGAAATACAGCATTAACTTTCACTTGGTTCCCCTCTTCACTGAATAGATGGGTATGCACACTGTGCGTGTGTGGATGAAAATTTATGTTTGAATCAGTATAATAAACTTGCCCTTAGTCAACTTTGAGGAAATGAAGTGGTTTTCATCTTGTCTATACATGGTCTTTAAATTAGAACTCTAATGGGAATTAATATCTCATTAATTCCTTACACGGATGAATTCCTGCCACTGAAAACGGAATCCTGGAGAGTCTGAGTACAAATTAAGCTTTGGTGCAGCAGGAACAGACGAACTGAAGGAAGGAAGGCTCTTCAGAGAGAAAGGAGAAAAGATAGATAAAAAAAGAGAAGAGTGTAAAGCTAGAAGAAGAAAAGACAGAGACAGTGAATAGAGCAGAAGGGGAGAAAGTGTGGTATTGTAATGAATTAGCAGAGCAAATAACTGAGCAGAGGTGTGAGTGAGTTGCTTTGTAAAACTTTACTAGATAACAAATAAACTTAGACTAAACATAGGAGTGTGTCTGTGCAGCCTGTCTGTGCCTTTGTGTCTGTCTCTCCTCTTTTGCTCAATCCTAGGTTGGAGGCACTCTCGTGCAAACATACGGTAACAGGCAGGAGATACTTTTATTTCCCTCCCTTCCACCCAGTGGTGTAGCTACCATGGGGAGGGGTGGGGACAAATGCCACAGGTGAGCCCCCTTTTGGTCTGCCCCACACCCCTCTCCCTTCCCCCCTCAGCCAACTCCGGCCCTGCCAGGCCACGCCTTCAGCTGGTGGAGGCAGAAGGAGCAGCATAGCAGGGCCACCGCAGGTCGCCCCGCTGCCCGGCCCGGCCCCATCAGGAGGCCACAGCTGACCACCCCTTGACCCCGCCCCACCAGGCTGCCCAGGACTGCTGCCAGCTCAGGTAAGTGGGGTGCAGGGGAGTAGCTACTACAGGGTGCAAGGGGCATGCCATTTTGCCCTAGGTACCATTCCTCCCTGCTATGCCTCAGCTTCCACCTGTTCACTTTAGGTTCCGAACTGTCCACTGTCAGAGACAATCTGCCTACCTGCCATTCTGCCTACCTGCCAATCTGCCTACCTGCCATTGTGCATTTAAAAAAATATTTGCTGTTCTTGTGAAGTTTGGACATTTGTTTAAAATCCAGTGGTGTAAAGAAAAGTGGTCAAGGTGAACCATGAACCAGTTGAAATGCAACCAAATCTTGATATATGTTTTAAAAATCCAAAATGCGAGTTGAAACACAGTTTAAAATCAAAATCAGGTAGCAGACTGTGTCTGGCTTTTGTAAAAAAATGTCTGGCACTGTCATGATGGTTTCTAGCTGAAAATACTTTTTTTTTGGCATGTCCTAAGCTGGTAGCATCAGTATCATTTTTATTTGTTCCATGTGTGTTGGACTACTTGCAGAATACTCCATACTGAGATAACAAAAGACAAATCCAAAGATTGTTGAGAGCACAGATGGAACAATCATCTGTTAATGGAGGTCACCTCGGGAGAGTCTTCAAGCCTGCTGGAGCCCTCCATGCTTTAAAGCACAGGTGTCAAACTCGCGGCCCTGCAGATATTATGGACTACAGTTCCCATCATCCCCTGCCAGCATCATGCTGGCAGGGATGATGGGAACTGTAGTCCATAACATCTGCAGGGCCGCGAGTTTGACACCTATGCTTTACAGGGTGGCCCTCAAGTAGGATTGCCAACCTCCAAGTGATACCTGGAAATCTGTTTCTATTACAACTGATCTCCAGGCAAAGCTGATTCTGCACAGGCCAAATAGAACGGGTTGAGACCTTTTAAAAAAGCATGGAAGGACTTTTAAAAATGCTTCTAACCTATTCTATTTGCCAGAACCTGGGTTATATGAAAGTTGTTAAATTATCGACTTTTCCCCTTTAACCCAGGTTTCAAATTCTTCCTGCTTGCCTGTGCAAATTGAGGCAAACAGGAAGCACTCAATTCCCACCCCCTTCCGTTCACCATTATGGCCACCATTAGAGTCGATTCTTTAATAGGTGGCACTGCTGGCAGGGGCTGATGGGAATTGTAGTCCATGATGGGAATTGTCATCCATGAACATCTTGAGTGCCATAGGTTCGCCACCACTGTCCTAAGCAGAGTCACATCCATCGACTTTCATGGGTTTAGAACTGGGTATCCCTGCTTACACTCAGATAAAGATGTTCACATCGTCGGTTGAGGTTCAGTGATAGAGAAAACTGTATGCTTCCGCGTTAAAATATAATCCCAAATAAATATGAGTATTATCATTAATTTTTACATGCCGCCTTCATCAAAATCATTACCTTGTGCATTATTGAACATTGTACTTTGATACAGGACCATTTATAGTTCATTGACAGCAATCACCAATACTTGCCATTTGCAAACTGATCAGAACTAGGACCCAGGCGGAGTATTCTACAACAAAGGAGGTCTGGCATGTTGAATTCTGTAGCAAAAGAATATACAATCCTACTTACATCTTTTTCTAAGTCAGAATATAGAACTGCACTGTTTATCTCCTTTCTCTCATCATGTGTTGTGAATTCTGGCAGATGGCATTGTGCAGTCATCTCAGACTAGACTGAACAGGTGAGCTTTTTGAGCTGGAAGCAGGTACAATATGTTGAGCTTGTAAATGTGTGGATATTTATGGAGAAGCTGCTAAGTAGACTGGAATTGTTATGCTCACGGTGTGGCATAGTATTTTATATTTCAAAATGCAGGGAAGTAGCCCTGATCTGGTATGCATACCAGAATGAAAGAACTAGAGGATGCATTGAGATTTGAAGCTAAGAAGCAATTTGCTATGAACAAGCTGTGGATCATGGTGTCCTATGATTGCAGGTGTCTAAATCAATGAGAGTTTGTTTTTTCCCCACAAATGGGAATCTAAACCAGAATTTAAATATAGCTGATTAAACACTGGTGATCTGCCCTGTGCTGAAGGGAGATTCTTTTGGGGGCAGAGCTTCTGTTATGAATGCCTCCCCCCCCCCCAACACTCACTACGAGGCAGATCCCATAATCTCTACTGTTTGTGAGAGCAGGCAAAGAGAGATATTTTCCCCTGCTTTGCAGGGAAGATGAAACTAATGGCCTGTGTTACTCTTTGCGTCAGATCTTTTTGCTCCACCCTGACTCCCCTGCTCTACTTCCACCCTCCCTGATGATTGGGAAGGCTTTTTAAAACTTTATTTCAACTTCAAGTGTTTGTACCGTATTAGATCTCTCAAAATAATGATGGATCTAATACAGGAAAATATTCCTGTATTAGATCCATCATTATTTTGAGAGATCTAATATGGTACATAGCAAAGAATACGGTACATAGCAAAGAATATTGAAATAACAAGATTCTCTGTCCTTCCATGGCAGCAGCAGCAGGAAATATGTCTATGTGTGTGTGGAGATGGTAGGAGAGAGAATATCAGTTCTAGGATATAATCCCCTTCTTCAGCAGAGTGTGGTCCTGTAAACTGCTTTGTCTCTTTCTTTTGAGGGGTGATTATTTTTGAAAATGGGCTACAATATCGATATAACAACAATTTAAAGGACTTTAACAAAGCTAGCAATCTTGCAACTACCCAGGTGTGATAAGTATGCCTTTCATAATGAGTTGATGGGCAGAGTTAAGAGAACCAGGAAAAGCACCGAGCTCAGCAGGCAAGCCGAGCAGCATGCAGTGGGATTCCTCCTCACATGTAAACAGAGAAATGCTTGGAGACCTCACTACAATCCCACTGTAATGTCTCTTAGTCCCAGCAAACACAGCAATCCTCAGACATGCTCATAGGGCAGCAGCAGAGTTTAATAGAGAGAGAAGCCTGGAGGCACGAAGTCTCTGAACATAGACAGAGAACGAGAACTACAAGAGAGCCACAACCAGCTCCTAATAAAACACCATAAGAACATACGAACATAAGAAAGAGCCCAGAGTCCATCTAGTCCATCACTCTGCTACTCACAGTGGCATCTAGTCCTGCACTCTGCTACTCACAGTGGGAGCTCACATGCAGGATGTGAAAGCAATGGCCTGCTGCTGCTGCTGCTGCTCCTGAGCACCTGGTCTGCTAAGGCTTAATAAACATCAGGTGTGCTATGGGAACAATCCTACTTAATCCTACTTAAGGAACATACATCACACCCACTGCAAAGCTAAGAGTCCTGCGGTAAGTGTTCCATGCACAATGGGCCAGTCTTTAAATCCTGCCTTGATCAGAATAAGCAAACGCCATCTCACTCTAGTACCTACATTTGTTTCAAAACCAAGAATCCTCGGTTTCGCTCTGTGGATGAGGTTGAAAGTGAAAAATCAAATATTTAAGCTCAATTCATGCACATTGTGGCAAATTATTGTTTAGTCTGCTAGCTGAATGCAGCCAGACTGATGAAGTATCTCCTCCTTTGGCTGAGGCTAATGAGGGGCACTCCTGGTTTTACCGACCTTTCTCTGGCATCGGTAACTTAAATAAACAATCTGAAATGTGTATCTTATAGTGGCAGTTGGATTTGGGGAGTATAACAAGATGTTTTTAATATTTTTAGTGATAATACATTTTTCAGATCTGAATAAATGACACGTCCTTTGGCACATCTTCACAAAAAGCAAAGTACAAAGTACATTACAAATAACAGAATTCAGAAAGTCGGCATTTCGGTTGGCAGGTATGTTTAGGTTGTTCCCCATGCCCCAGTGTACAACTGTACTACAGCAAAACATGTTTAATCGCTAACAGTTCCCACTCCTTCCAAATCTGCAAGGTCAATTATGTTCAAAGCATTCCACATCCTTTTTAATAGGCCTTCAATCTGATATCCGTCCTCTGATTATCTCCTAGCTCTATTATATCCGTAATGATTAAATCAGTTGATCTCCGGTTACTTTCACTGATGCTTTCAGTTGCCTGTACCTTTTAGGAGTCCCAATAATAAACAGGGAAGCTCCACAAATTAATGCCACAAATAGCTGTGATAACTTCACAAGCAAGGGGTGGGCCTAAGGCACAACACTTATATGGGTACAAGGACTTCCACCTGTGGAGCATGTATTCATGATTTGGGAAGAGTGGGATCTCAGCAGAGTATAATGTCATAGAATCCATACTCCAGAGCAGCCATTTTCTCCAGGGAAATTTATCTCTGTAGCCTAGAGATTAGATATAATTCCTAGAGATCTCCAGCCACAACCTGGTGGTGGTGGGAGTGAAGGGTGACATGCAAGGGAGGGGAGGGAGGGGAGGGGCTCTGGCATCTGGACATGGCCCACCCACCTTACCGGAGGGAGGGGAGAGGAGGTGAGGGGCGAGGAGTGGCATGCAAGGAAGGGGAGGGAGGGGGCTGGCATCTGGACATGACCCACCCACCCTAGTGGAGGGAGGGGAGAGGAGGGAAGAGAGGGGTGGCATGCAAGGGATTAAAGGGAGGGAGGGGGCCGTGTCCACGGCATCCTGAAATCCTTTCTTTGTGGGTCCCCCCTCCCCAAAGAGCAGGATTTCAGGGTGTCTTGAGTCGATGTGAGAAAGGAAGCTGAAAAAGTTGCACCTATAGAAGTGTTGCCCAATAATGACCAAGTGGTCTTACCTCAGTCAGAAATCTTCAGCAATATTTTCTAATCAACACAGAATCTAATAGAGGAATATTAACATAGCAAAGAATATTGAAATAACAAGCTTCTCTGTCCTCCCATGGCAGAAGCAGCAGGAAATATACATTTGTACATTACAATGGCTGTGAACCAATGTTTGGTTCGAATTTCACTTCTGCCATAAATAGGTAATCTTAGTCAAGGCACTACTTCTTAACCTATTTTCAGATGTCTCTATCTCTCTGTCACACACACACACACACACACACACACACACACACACACACACACACACACACACACACACACACAGAACCATCATGGGTCCATTCTGCACAGTACAAACAAGACACCTTGAAGATGCAAAACAACAACAGGTGTCTTAGTGAGGAACTCTGCACAGCTTTTTCTCAAAGACATCCTCAGGACACCTTATTTAAGCCCAAGGTGTCTTTTTTTGAAAATGCTTCGAAGTGCACCATTTTCCCTTAAGGTGCCTGCAAGATGTCCCTTGCCTGGCTGTGCAGAATGCAGAGCTCAGGAGATGTTTTATTTTTCCCACCCAACCATTTTGCTCTCTGCTTAGTATCAGCTTGTGCCCAGCTTGTGCCCAACATTCTGACTGATTCTGAAGGAATCCTCCCTGCTTCAATTTGCTCAAGGTTGCCTCAGGATGTTTGCTCTGCAGGGTCTGATTCTGGGCACCTTTTCAGCCTCAAAAGACACACAGACATGCATATGAGAATCTTAGCTGTTCAGAGGACTCCCATTGGAAAACATTGGGACTGCAGAAGACAGGTTTACCATCACTTGAGAAGCAATGCTTCTGGGCAGTGGGCAGTGCACCTGTCCTTTGCTGTCCCAATACTTTTCAAAAGGAGTCCTCCGAGCGACTAAGATTCATATGCACCTCTGCATATCTTTGAATACAGCTCTTCCAAAATAATAATAAGAAGAAAAGTGAGAAAACTATATATTGCTGGAATAAGCAGGAACAGCTGAGTACAACTATGTACTTTTCTGGTTGAAAAGGCACCTAGGATGGAGCCTTCAGAGCAAACATCCTGGGGCAACCTTCAGCAAATGCAGGAAAGGAGAATCCTTTCAGCAGAATATAAAATGTCAGGCACAAACTGAGGGTGAAACTGACCAGAGAGCTTACTCTGATGCTTGTGTTTTCCAAAAAACAAATGAGAGGCGGATTTTTAAAAAAATGTCCCCAGGACGTCTTATTTTGGGTGTGCAGAGTGAAATTAAGACGTCCCCCAGACATATTTGTTCTGTGTAGAATGGACCACAAACACTTCAGACTTCCCCTCATTATTTTGGAATGCTCTCTATTTAATCATCTTCACGAACCCCTTCTTCATTTTAATAATGCTAAAGCAAAGACTCATCTGAACAATTCCATCCTGACTCAATTCCTGCTAAAAGATCAAGACTCTCATTTCATGAAGGTGGTAGCAACATTTTTGGTTAAAATTTTAAGACAGAAGGTTAACTGAAACTTGTATACTCTGGGCTTTAATGTCTTACCTTAGTATGTGTTCTCTTCCCTAATTTTATCTGCGTAAAATCAAATGAATGCCATTAAAGGTAATTTGAATTGGAATAAACCAGTACTAAATGAGCCTGGGTATTGTCAAAGTCATGTACTCCCATGTGGATCAGAAAATTTCCTTTTAGGAAGCCTTTGTTCTAACCACAAAGAGATGGCGAGATTCAGGCACTTGTACAAACTGGGGTGTATTCCTTATGCACAAAGCAGGCCTAAACAATAGTTCAGAATCCTGGCCTCTATCCCTCTGTCTGCTCAGGAAAGTTTGAAGTGTTTCTGGAGCCTAAGGATTGAGTCTGTGATGGACTGTGTTCTTCCAACAACTCTGTATGTTGGAGGAAAACTCTTCAGGCATGAGGAGGACCCATGACTTTGTTGAGAAGAGTGATAGAATAAAGGTGTCGTATTCCATACTGTCCTGTTTAATCCTGGCCCTTTCCGCGCAACCAAAATAATTTTTTTGCTCTCATCCATGTATTTAATATTTACCTTTTTGTATTATGTACATACCTGAGAGCCATGGGGTGTAGTACTGAAGAGTTGTGGAATCTAATCTGGAGTTCAGTTCCTCTACATGCAGTCTGCTGGGTGATCTTGGGCCAGTCACAGTTCTCTCAGAACTCTCTCAGCCCACAGAGAGGCAGGCAATGGCAAACCATCTCTGAACGTCTCTTCTCTTGCCTTGAAAATTCCACAAGGTTGCCATAAGTCAGTTGTGATGATGGCTCTTACCCTCACCACATCATACATGCAATCTAATTGCCCAAACAGAATCTTTCCTGCAATATTTTTTTCTAATGAGGTAGTATTGATTTCTCATTCTTTTTTCCACTGTGTAGTGGGTTGGACCTTACCAGATTTTCCAGTGGTGAAAAACTAAGGAGCTAGTCCTTTCTGGCCACCAAAAAGGCTTTGCTAAGGATCATGGGTGGGGTCATAGATGAAAGCTATGAGGGACAGGGACTCTTGAAAGGGCAGGGAACTGGGAAAAAATGACTGGAAAATGTAGGATCCAACTCAGTAACTTCATTGGGGATTTAATCCCAATTTGTATGCCTATCTTTGCTTGATCACAGGAAACTGTTACAGAAAATGTTCTCAAAGAAGATCTCCAAACAAGACGGTCAGCAGTAAGCAGTTTATTGAATGCACGGCTGAAGCGTGGAGAGAGGGCACCTAGGGTGCGGTCTCTGGAGGGGCTCTCCAACACAGCTCCTCTTATACCTAATTCCCCCCTTCCCACTCCTGTCCACCCATCCAATCCTAGCTGATATGGAAGGCTCACAATCTCCAATCCCCTGATTTCTTTAACAATGTTTCTATATATGGTATATTATTTTAGTTGTCAGCATGAACTAATTGCTGTCTCATCTCGACCTTTACACTTGGTTTCTATATGCTTCACTTCACTTCCCCATGACCCACTTCCCCATTTCTCAACTGGTGTGGACCTGCAATTTTTCCCTTACAAAACTAATTTGTAAATTCAGCATAAAACAAGCTCAGCTTATCTATAAACCTTTGATTGTTTTTTTTTTCTGGGAACATACAAATGTGCTGTTTCTTTCCCATATGTGGCTTCGATGAAATATATATTTCATAGAAATCATTTCATAAAACCCTTGGCTAGTGCTGCAGACCCAGGAGATCCGGAAAGTTATCTAAAACCCAGACTTTTAGGTAATAGATTTTGTCTGTAAGCGAAAGCATCAGGCTGGGGTTTTTAAGTCCCAAGTCACATAAGTAGTGTTGTCATCACTGAATCCTTTCTCCAGCTTGAAGAAATGCTTAGGATAACTACCCAGCGAAAAGCTTTCCCACACACTATGGCTGAATAATAAAATCCATAATATCCATTCTACTACCATCTTACAATCATTTCAGTACACACATTTAGTTAGCAGATGAGAAATACTGACAGCTCTTTTAATTGTTCTGCTGTTTTATTAACCTTTTTGAAGTTCAAAATATGCTATGACTAAGACGTGTTCACACAATTCTTATATGGTAAGTTTGTCTCTCCAGAGACCAGTGATATAATATTATAATGTTGGGGGAGGTCACTTATTGGCCACTACCCCATAATGAATTAGGTGAACGCAGGCATGTTTAACTTTGAAATGTGACAATTCTTTCCAGAAGTGAATATCCAACATCCATTCTCGTGAACAAAATCATATCTAATTAGCATAAATATTACAACAGAAATAAGATGTTAAAAGATATAAGAAGAAGAAGAGTTTGGATTTATATCCCCCCTTACTCTCCTGTAAGGAGACTCAAAGGGGCTGAGAATCTCCTTCCCCGTCCTCCCTCCCAAACAAACACCCTGTGAGGTGGGCGGGGCTGAGAGAGCTCCGAAAAACTGTGACTAGCTCAAGGTCACTCAGCTGGCATACGTTGGAGTGCACAAGCTAATCTAGTTCACCAGATAAGCCTCCACAGCTCAACTGGCAGAGCGGGGAATCAAATCCAGTTCTCCAGATTAGAGTGCACCTGCTTTTAACCACTACACCATACTGGCGCAAATACATAGAATACATTATATTCTATTTTGAAGTCTAATATAGAGTGGTAACCAAAAGAGTTCATGTTATAGCTTTGTCATTGTATAGAAGGTAGTCTCAGAATGTTTACATGCAAATAAATATCTATATATGGTATATTACAGACACAGGGGAGTTGGCAACCACTCTCTCTCTTTTCTGGAAAACACAAGCATCAAGAGGAGGGAAGAGGCCTTTTCCCACCTGACCAGTAAGCTCTCTGGTCAGTTTCACCCTCAGTTTGTGCCTGACATTTTATCTGCTGCTGAAAGGATTCTCCTTTCCTGCATTTGTTGAAGGTTGCCCCAGGATGTTTGCTCTGAAGGCTCCATCCTGGATGCCTTTACAGCCTGAAAAGTACATAGTTGTACTCAGCTGTTCCTGCTTATTCCAGCAATATATAGTTTTCTTCTTCTTCTTCTTCTTCTTCTTCTTCTTCTTCTTCTTCTTCTTCTTCTTCTTCTTCTTCTTCTTCTTCTTCTTCTTCTTCTTCTTCTTCTTCTTCTTCTTCTTCTTCTTCTTCTTCTTCTTCTTCTTCTTCTTCTTCTTCTTCTTCTTCCTCCTCCTCCTCCTCCTCCTCCTATGATGATGATGATGATGATGATGATGATTATACAAAACAGTTATGCACAGCAAACAAGATCAATATGCTGGATTTTGTATTACATCACACGTCGGACACTTCCCAAGCATCTAGGACTGTGTGATGTATCGACCGAATAATTGCAGAGCCGAGTAGGGTGTGGCCTTTTGCAGCTGACATATGGTGATTTTGTCGGCATCGAATTGTTTTAAGTGCCGATCAAGATTTTTAGGCACTGCACCCAGTGTGCCGATCACCACTGGGACCACCTTTACTGGTTTGTGCCAGAGTCTTTGTAGTTCAATCCTTAAATCCTCGTATCGTGTAAGTTTTTCCAGTTGCTTCTCATCAATCCTTCTGTCACCAGGAATTGCAACATCAACTATCCACACTTTCTTTTTTTCCACAATCGTGAGGTCAGGAGTATTGTGTTCCAAAACTTTGTCAGTCTGAATTCGGAAGTCCCAGAGTAGTTTTACGTGTTCATTTTCAGTGACCTTTTCAAGTTTGTGATTCCACCAGTTCTTTGTCACAGGCAGACGGTAGTAGTAGTAGTAGTAGTAGTAGTAGTAGTAGTAGTAGTAGTAGTAGTAGTAGTAGTAGTAGTAGTAGTAGTTGTTATTATTTTGGAGTTGGCAACCACACTGACCATGGCTTCAGGTGGGTGTTATTGTTAAACCAAACCTAACATTCAGAAGAAACGATAGAATGCTATAAATTCAGCCACTGGATTGGGATATAGAGAGAGTACAGCAATGTTATAAATTCTGGGACTTCTACCCACAGTGTGACAATATCCAGAGTTCCACTAGGTCCTCTTGTATTCTGTCTTCCTCTCTTATAAAATGAATTGTCTCGTTTGCCTTCTTTGGTCTGAGTAATGCCACTGCTACTGGGAAGAGGGGGGAAAAAGGGACAAGCGCTGCAAATCTGAGCTAATGTATGTTTATTCTTCGGGAGATATTTCTCTTCTGAAACTCCAATAAACACAGCCCTGTGATCCTGAAATGTGCCTTGTGATATATAACTATGAGATTTTTAATCAGACTAGATCTATTATTTTCAGTTCTATCTCTCCACTGGAATGCAATGAATTTCACCAGTCCTGCAGGTACTTTCTCTTCCTCTATCTGCAGTGTGCATGTAAAATAAAACCCTGCCTTAACCCTCTCAGTTACTCTTTTACAAAGCTGTCCTTTTACAAAGCTGAGACTTCAATTATTATTATTTATTTAATTTGTATGCCACCCTTCCCCTCATGGGCTCAGGGCAGATTCCAACATATTACAAACAGTAAAACATAAGTTATATTACACTTAAAAATGTATATGGCAACTAAAACATCTTGTGGGTCTAAAACAGGGGTAGGGAACCTGCGGCTCTCCAGATGTTCAGGAACTACAATTCCCATCAGCCTCTGTCAGAATGGCCAATTGGCCATGCTGGTAGGGGCTGATGGGAATTGTAGTTCCTGAACATCTGGAGAGCTGCAGGTTCCCTACCCCTGGTCTAAAATAAAAAAGAAAGACGATTAAAAAACAGCAAAAAGGAAGGGTAAGGGAGATGGAGGCTATTTGAATGATGGAAGCCATAAATGTCTCAACTGTAGGTCTGGTGGAACAGACCCTGTGGAACTGTATCAGGGTTTCTTCACCATCATATATCATGCCAAAACACCATTCTTGTTTGTGCTGCTCTCTAAGAATGATGACCGGAAGCAAATTGTAGCCATGTCAGTCAGAAAACAGTATACAAACGGAGGCTTGGGAAAGAAAGCATGTGTCAGGAAGATTGGGGAAGAATCATAATAGGAGAAGTGAAAGCCAGTGGGAGGGTTTGGGGGTCTTATCCCCCCCCCCCAATCTTGAATCATGGGTATACTAAAACCTAGGATTTTGTTGGTTGGTTTGAACTTGAACATAGCTTTCCACAAGTGTCTCTACCTGTTTCTGTTTTCTGGTCATATATTTTCCTCCTCTTCCTTTGCTTCCCAAACTGTTTCTGTGCCCGTCACTTCTTCAGTATACAGCCTCCACATATCTAGGCCCTGGAAGGCCCCATTCTACTCACTCGTTCAGACAATAATTGTTCCACCTGTCTAGGTACCTGCTTGAAGGTTCTTGCCTCATTCAGCAATCTAGGACTGAGTAGGGATGTCAGCCTGCAGGTGGGACCTGGGAATCCCCTGGAATTACAACTTCTCCAGACTACAGAGATCAGTCTCCCTGGAGAAAATTGATGTTTTGAAGGATGGAATCTATATAATTGTACCCCATTGAACAGAATGACCAGATCATGAAATGCTGTTTTTTCAATATGAATTCCCGTCACAGGGTGGGAAACAGGAGCACCCCAGAAGGCCGTGAGCTCTTGCGGCCGCGCGCATGGGAGGCTGCCACACTGCCTTGCGCCCCAGAAGGCAGGCTTCCAAAAATCGGGGCACTTGAAAAAAAACGCGGGACACGGGACTAATTGTTTTAAGGCGGGACTGTCCCGCCAAAAGCGGGACGTCTGGTCAGCCTAATTTAGGAGGAGTTTTACAAAATTTGTCTCAGGGATGGTATCTTACTTTTCCAAGATGGGAACATATTGGTAAAAAAATATATTGACTGTTGTAAATGTGGTCCATGAAATGTGAATTATTTTCCTTTTTGGACACATTAGTGACCATAGAAATAATGAACTAGCTATTATCAATGCATCCTGCAGTTCATAGCATCAGGGCATTTGAAGACTCAAATTGCTGACAGAGATTTAAAAATTGGCACTAAATATTTTCAAATTCAAATTACCTTTAATGGCATTACTAAATATATCATTTCTTGCTTGAATGGAGGTGGAATGGAGGTGGAAAACCCACCCAAGTGGCAGAAAATCCAAAACTATTGTTAAAAAATTTGTTTCATGGCTGAAATGACAACAAAATTAACCTTTTTTTAGAGAGCAGCAAAGGAGAAAAATAAGTAATGATTCTTCTGAAGAATTTTCTCAAAAAAGTTGTTTTCTCCATTATAAGCTTCATTACTTTTTTTTCTGTTTCTCAGCTAGGATGATGAATGAATCCAAATCAATAAATCTTCTACGAAAAAAGAATCCTAGCTGAACAAATATCCTGCCACATTTATTCCTGCAACTCTTTTCCTCAGGGAACCCCCGAAGCCAAGAACCTACACTTTTACAACAGCATCAGGACAAACAACACTTTCACATAAAGGTCAAGATGATCTCTTTGCTACTGGCTACTAATTTGGTGATGAATGTACACTTCAGGCGGAAGCCAGGGATTAGATGTCTTATGCTAGCTTCCAAAGCTCAGATGCCTGTACAGGACATGATCCCAACTACTTCCATTCATAATCTGTGTCACAAAAACAACAGACAATTCAAATAAAAGTAGCTTTAAATCCCGATGAAAAGAACACTCTTAAACAAAAGTTAGTATTCTTAAAGATATTTAAAAGACTAAATTAGTGTCCGTAGCAAAGAATAAGTTCAAGAACCAAGAACTAGGCCACTGTAAAAAAAAAAGAAATTGTTCTTCTACCCATTGTAGTAGTTTGGCATGCAAATCACTCTTTTTATAATCTGCTACATTCTTTGAGTGATACAGGGAATTATACATCATCTTGAAGAACAGTCTGGAATCAGGCAAATGACCTTATTAGGCAGATGTGAAACCTGTACATTGAATACTGGGGATAAGCATGCATGAAAAAATAATGAAAATATACATTATTATTAGAAGTAGTAGCAGCAGAATGAGTGTGAATAGATCCAAAGGCTCAAGCTGAGTTTAGACTCAGAGCAAACACTGAATCCAGGCAGCTGGGAAACATAGACACTGTGGTATCTGGCTTCCAAGGGACTGGTTGATTTAAAGATTACACAAGGCATAGACAAGCTGGCCTGTGAATTGTTCTACTGGCTATTACCCAGCATGCCCAGTGCACAATTGGCCTGTGGGATATCCTGAATCTGCACTATTCATAAAGAATTGGTACACTGGGACATAGGGATGCCAGCCCCATGCTCAGCGTTCCCTAAAAACTATTTGGGTGTGGGGCCTGGGAGAGGAAAGCATTAATGCTCAATGATGCTCTAGAAATCCCCCCAAATCTTTGGTAAATACTACAGAGATTAGGTCATTCCCTAGAGCATCATGGAGGGGGCAGTGACATCATTCCAGGTCTTCACCTGAAAGTGACATCAAAATGTAGCAGTGTTGTTGCTGTGCCTCTCATTTCCCTCCCAAAGTTCACTGGAGCAAGGACAGGCAACGGAGGACGGGGGCAGGAGTTTCCCTATCTCCAAGGGGGACCTGGCAACCTTACCTGGACACTTACTAAGATGTTTATCTGAAGGAGTGAAATGATTCTTTGTGAAGGATCTATTGCTGTCATGACTTTCAAGCATTTTGCCCAGAAAAGGACAATTAATCATGCAGGCACACCAAGAAGATAATAACTTGTTTCGTAGGGCTGTCAACCTGTGTGTCTGGCTTTTCTTGTGCTTCTGCTCATTCACATGAAGAATCACTTCACACCTGCTCATGTTGGGTTTTCAATATTTAGGTAATAGCTATCCCTGAGGAGACTAGGGAGGCAATTGTAATAGTGTTATTGTAATCGTTTTGACTAGTGCTTGTGATGTACTTATGTCTGCATGAGAGAAACACTTGAAGGTGTACTGGGGTATCACTGAGACACAGCCCCTTTAAATGTATATATTGTAGACTTAGTAAACTCACAAATTATACAGTCTACGACGGCTAGCCGTGTGGTCTGCACATATTGCTGGTTTGTTATTTCTGTTGCTCACCCCCTTTCTAGTGTACATATTATAGTCTGGAATACTGTTTTTTTTTCTTGTGTCTTTGCTCATTCATGTGCCTGAGGGTGCCAACATCCCACTCTTGACAGATGGCCAACAACCTCTATGTTGTAAATAATACCAAGTAAGTGGTCAAGAGAGTGGAATTCAAGGCAGGCCTGCCCTATCTCTAGTTATTTGAAAAGGTAGGTCCCAGGCTACTCAGCTATTTTATTTTATGGTCTCACTTAAAATTTGTATAATGTTTTCAGTATTTGACCTTTAGCTTAACAGATAACAATAGAAATATTAGCATTGCATTTCGATTTATTTAATGATAATGCGTTATATACCATCTTTTGATCAACATAAAAAAATAGACTACAGAATTATCCACTTTGCACATATTCCTAGTTTTTTAAAAATAATATTTACAACAGGGGTGCTGTGTGGTTCCTGGGCTGTATGGCCGTGTTCTAGCAGCATTCTCTCCTGATGTTTTGCCTGCATCTGTGGCTGGCATCTTCAGAGGAGATCTTCTGAAGATGCCAGCCACAGATGCAGGCGAAACGTCAGGAGAGAATGCTGCTAGAACACAGCCATACAGCCTGGAAACCAGACAGCACCCCAGTGATTCCGGCCGTGAAAGCCTTTGACAGTACAATATTTACAACACATTGTGTTAATCTGGATTGTGGTGGCCTCATACAATCTGTGGAGGCCTACCAATTTCCTTCGTTAGACTTTCATGCTTCCTCATGATTCCGTATTCTACTTTGTTCTATACATCAGAACCCAAAGAAACAAAGCTCTCTTTTCAAAGGCATCTCAATTCCATAAAACTCCATCAGTCTTTAAAAGGAAAGTAACAGAGATTTGATCCCATTCATAAGTATTTTAGAGATGGAATGCTATTTAATACTTAAAAAAATTTTTTAATTGATATTTCGGAATTATTACAGATTTATATTGTATATCTTATATTTCATCCTCCATATCCTTCCTCCCCTTTCCCCCCTCCTCCCTCTTCTTTTCTTCCTTAGATGTGCAGCACCAGGTCCATTCTTTTCAATCTTCTTGTCCATTTTTCTTCTGTAATTCCAATTTCGTTTAACCAGTCTTTGAATTCCATCCAGATCCACTTCATATCTTTTTGGGGTTTTTTTTTGCCATATTTGGTTTCTTGACATTATGTCAAAAATTTCTAATTGTATTTGCTCCCATATATATTCCAACCATTTCTGCATTGTCCAGATTTTTTTGTCTTTCCACCCCAATGCTATTACTGCATGGGCCGCTCTGATCATGAATTTAAAAAACTTTCTCTTTCTTTGTTCTATTATTATATAATCCAATATGTCTATAAATAATAAATCTATGTTTATCTTTATTTTTACCTTCACATATTTTTCTATATATATTATAACATTTTCCCACAGATGTTTTACCTCTGGAGGAATGCTATTTAATACGACACCTGTCTGGTCACTGTTTAATTACAGCTTTATTTTTCACACGCAGTGTGTGACGATAATTCTCAAAGCAATTACCCAGCCGTAATCTTGCTACCCTCAATAGGATTAACCCAGCAAAAGTGATTTCCAGTTCCTAGCTAGCAAGTGATACTTATCTCAAGGAGCAACACAAAAAACAAACAAGGAAAACAAAGTGCAGACAGGGGAATACTCGTTATTTGTAAGAGAAATTAGGATACTTCTAGGAGGCCAGTGTTCTTATATGTAACTGTAAAATGAGAAGGAAATATATACGATATACCCCAGACCTTTCAGGGGAAAGATTTAAAATAGCGATGTGCTCTTCTATGAACACACTGGTGATGAATAGTGATGGTGCTGAACTTTCCATCTAATGCTTTGTGAGTCCATTATCCAATACTTCCCTGTTTGTGAATCTGTGGACTACTGGGCTTCATATTTTAGACTGAATCCACATTTGTCTCTACCCACCCTTTCCTCTCTTTGTTTTTCCCTTACCTGTCCCTTTCTGTCAGGGACATTAATTTATCATTCTGTTTCTCTGCAAAAAACACCCCACATGGACGTTGCTCTATTGAAAAATGACAGCAGTACGGAGCAGCGGATCAAGTGATGGAACTTTTCTTTTCAAATCCCCATCCAGTGATGAAACTCATCAGGTGACCTTGGGCCAGTCACTGTCTCATACATCCTGATCTGTCAGGACTGTGGTGAAATTAAATTGGCAGAACGGTGAACAATGTAAACTGTCCTGAGTTCCTTGAAGGAAGGCAGGGGTAAAAAATGTAATACAAAAATCATCTGGGTTGTCATTGGCAACCATTTTATTTGGCTCCTCAGAAATAACTCACACATTAAACAGTTATATTTTCTCAGGTTTTCTGACAGAGATAGGGGTTATTGTGACTGAAACAGCCCTAAGTTCCCGAGTATACATGTTTCATGTACCTTTTCTCTCTCTATATATATGTTTGGAACAGAATTATATCCTAGTTGATAAGCAATCTATAGCGATTCCGGAGGCAAATCTACCAATCCTTAGACAGGAGTTCCCTCAGGGAAAAAAAATCAAACATTTTTCAAATAGGATGTATTTTTAAACTGTAAGGTTGAAAACAATTTTAAAAGCTACTAATCAGCTAATTAGCAGCCTGAATAGTGCTATCTTACCAGAACTTGGACTCTAAGCAGGATTGGCAGTGGTCAGTACTTAGACAGGAGACCACCAAGAATGGTTGGGATTGCTATGTGGAAGGAGGCAATGGCAACCTCGGTCCATCTTTTGCCTGGGGTCACTGCAGAGGTGGGATCTAGCAGGTTCTCACCGGTTCCTGAGAGTAGGTTATTAATTATTTGTGTGTGCCAAGAGGGGGTTACTAATTGGTGATTTTGCCACGTGATTTTTGCCTTAGTTACGCCCCTCCTCTCAGCAGTAGCGCGCAGAACTTGAAGCAGTCTAGCAGGAGGTGCACCAGCGTGCGTGGCAGCCTGCGCCTGCGTGCATTCGTTTCTCGGCCAAGGACCGGTGCAGCAGCTGCGTCCTTGCCACAGCCCCGCCCAGGAATGCCCCACCCCGGAATGCCTGGTCACGCCCCCGTCGTGCCCCACCCAGCCCCATTGGCGCTATGCCACAGTTTGAATCCCACCACCATGGGAACCTGTTACTAAAACTTTTGGATCCCACCACTGGGTCACTATGAATTGGCTGTGATATGACGGCACGCAATTATTATCAGTTAGCTAATTGTACGGCTCTAATGTATCAGTTTTGAGATACTTTACCCACTTGATTAAATATGTTCAGATAACACAATGTGACATTTAACATGAAGTACTTCAGTGAGGCATTTTGGCGAACTATTAACTTACAACTCCCATGAGCTGAAAATCAAAGGTGTCAGCTTGGATCCAATGGAGCACTTCAAGGGACAGAACACTGTCCTCTCATGGAACACAATTTAATGACCCTCTCCAATAACAGCTCAAAATGACTCACAAAATGCTCTTCCTGGGATGGAAACACTCTGGTGGATTCTGCACGGGCAGGGGTAGTGGCGTCCCACTGGCATATACAATACTGGTGGAGCCCTGGGTCTGTTCACATGCTTAGGTGCGAGCAGCCCCAGAGCGGCCGTGGCATGGAGGTGCCTCCATTTTTCTGTCCCCAGACTTACCTTCTCTCCCTGTGGAGCTCCGCAGGGTCAGGGAGGCATGCCCATGCTGCCGTCTGCCTGCGTTTTTGGCCCATGCGGACTCCACCTCTGTTAGATCCAAGTGTTTGTTTCTAGACATACTTACTAGAGAGTAAATCCAAATGAATTCTGTGGGACTTACTTTTGAACAGTCACGTATCACATACAAGATCACTCTGTAAACCATCATCTACCCTTTCAATGGGTCTCCAGTGGCATTAATGACTATACAGTGGAATATTCCAGTTTACATAACATTAATAAATTCTCCATTTCCCCTCCAAATAGCAGCTGTCCTGGCTAGTGTTATAGGGTTGAGTTTCCTTTAGATGACCTCATTCTGGAGACTTACAGTAAGCTTTCAAAATCTGTTTATTTACAAACATACAACACTGTAGAGGCGCGGCATTAGGAAGGTTGAGAACCACTGCTGTAGAGGTACACAGAGTTTCTGGTGAGTCCTAGAGTGATTACCATCACTTCTGGGTCTTCCCCAGAAGTTCTGTTGTCAGTCTTGTGATGCCAGTGATTTTTTAAAAAAATGTTCCCTGCTTCTGCTCCCAACAGTGGTGAGCAACAGGGATTCAGGGGCTCACCTCAGCTGGGGACTTGGCAGCCCTATTCACAAAACTCACTATTCTTGTACTTATTTAAACATGACTGTTTTGAATCTGGCAATTTATATTTTCTCCCTCTCTCCTTGCACCACAAGAGCCAAGGCCTAAACTACTCAAATAGTTCCTCCAAGTAAGTTTCCTGAACTCCACATTGATCTAGAATTCATAGTCTCCCAGCAGAGGGACATTATGTGCATTCATTTGCAAATGAACTTCAAGAAGAAAATGCAAAAGCCCCATTAATTCTACTGATCTGAATAAGAAAAAAAACAATACTGGAATGAATGTACAAGTGCTATTTGCTTCATTAATTTCCATAGCACATGGGATTCTGGTTGCAGAGGTCAAAGAGGCCAGAGGAAGAGGGAGATGGTCCAGAGAGAAGAGGCACCAAAGTGACTTGGAAGTATTCCTACAACAGGCAATCCTTGTAGTAGGCAAGGATTGGGCTGACAAGTTTTTCTTTCTTTAGTGTTTGTTTATTTAACACATTTCTATTCTTCCTTTCCATCCAAGTTGCTATGAGGCAGCTTTCAAAATAAGATGCAGAAAAGATATAAACAGCAACCAAAACATTAACCGCAAAATAATTAAATCATGGGAAGATTAAATCACTTAGGCTGATTCCGCACACGCAGAATAATGCACTTTCAAGCTGCTTTCAGGGCTCTTTGAAGCTGTGCGGAATGGCAAAAACAGTTGTGAAAGCAGCTTGAAAGTGCTTTATTTTGCGTGTGCGGAATCAGCCTTACAGACACAGACAGAGACAGAGACAGAGAGTCAAGTTTAAAAACACTCAGAATGTGCCAGACAGATTCAAAGAATCAAAGAAAACATACAGCCAAAATATTCAAATAAATATCTCAAAAAGGTACCTTGAATTTAACAATACAAATCCTTGCAGGAAAATTGTAGGATGATATGTCACCAAGAGGTAAAAGGGGGAGGCGGGATACTATTTCCTGGAGTCTGAAATATTGTAAATTTGGTGTCAAATGTAGGGAGAATGTTTCACAGCCACGAGGTCCCTACTGAGAAGGCTTTGTCCTTTTTGCCCAACCACTGCACCCTAGATCTGTGGTGGCGAACCTTTGGCCCTCCAGATGTTATGGACTACAATTCCCATCAGCCCCTGCCAATTGGCCATGCTGGCAAGGGCTGATGGGAATTGTAGTCCATAACATCTGGAGGGCCAAAGGTTTGCCACCACTGCCCTAGATGATGTGGAAACTCATGATGATGATGAGGATCTCAACGGATGCGCAGGCTCAGATCATGGACGAAGGCGCTCTGATGCTGGACCACACAGAACCTTGTGAAAGTAACGCCCAGCACTTTGAATGGTAGTGGTTGTAGAAGCATCCTGAAAGCCAATGAAGCTCTTTTAAAGTCTCATGCAATACATTTCTATAGTTCGTGTTAGCTAGCAGTGTTGGAACCACCAATAATTTCTTGGCTTAGAAGTAGGTGTGGGCGTTTGGTAAACTCAAACCAGAAAAAAAACCCAAATACCATGTTGGTATTTTTCAGGAGGTGGTTTTTTTTTCACCCCAAAAGGCAGCAAAAAAAGGGAGCTGAAAAATCAGACCCTGAAAAATACCGATTTCTGGGGGCATTTTTTGGACCTTAACAAAAAGAAAACCCTTCTCGCCTCTCCATTCCTGCCTTCCTTACTTGCAGCCTGGCTGGGTCCAGCATTGAAATGCATGTACTGCCTCCAAAGTCCACGTTGACTATAGAGGTAGAACCCACATTTCAATGCTGGACCCAGACAGGAGTAGTTCATTGTGGGGCTCGGATCCTGCTTCATACTGCTGGCTCGCCTCTGAAGTCCACGTGACTTTTTTTGTACATCCCTAAAAGTGAATCTGTGCCTTGGCATAGCAATACGTGTGTGCCAGTTGTTCTGTCTAATGTTTGAAACACTGTACATCCATCCTTCTGTAAATTCATGGGCACATGGCTTACAGCTACACATACTTTACATATAATGCAACAATTAAAGAACACCAATGAACACAAGAACATAAGAACAAGCCAGCTGGATCAGACCAGAGTCCATCTAGTCCAGCTCTCTGCTACTCGCAGTGGCCCACCAGGTGCCTTTGGGAGCTCACATGAAAGATGTGAAAGCAATGGCCTTCTGCTGCTCCTGCTCCTGAGCACCTAGTCTGCTAAGGCATTTGCAATCTGAGATCAAGGAGGATCAAGATTGGTAGCCAAAGATTGACTTCTCCATACATCTGTCCAAGCCCCTTTTAAGGCTATCCAGGTTAGTGGCCATCACCACCTCCTGTGGCAGAATATTTCTAACACCAATCAAACATTGTGTGAAGTAGTGTTTCCTTTTATTAGTCCTAATTCTCCCCGCCAGCATTTTCAATGAATGCCCCCTGGTTCTAGTATTGTGAGAAAGAGAGAAAAATTTCTCTGTCAACATTTTCTACCCCATGCATAATTTTATAGACTTCAATCATATCCCCCCTCAGACGTCTCCTCTCCAAACTAAAGAGTCCCAAACGCTGCAGCCTCTCCTCATAAGGAAGATGCTCCGGTCCCTCAATCATCCTTGTTGCCCTTCTCTGAACTTTTTCTATCTCTTCGATATCCTTTTTGAGATGTGGCGACCAGAACTGAACACAGTACTCCACATGCAGTTGAAGAACTGGTTGCAGTCTCTATCATGTTGTGGACAACGAGCCATTTTTTGGCCCCTCCTTTCTGGGTGCCACCACCCATTTGGGGTTGCCCGAAGCCAACTTTGCAAAGGGATCATACAGTAGCATTCAAAGGACCGAGGCAAGTGAGTACAGACTTGTGCAGACTCTGTCATGTTAAACAAGGGACATTCAGAGTATTGCAAAGGCACCCTAATGGAAATAAACAAAAATACAGGCTTTAACTAAGGTACTTGTAACCTACATTGCATCTGATCTGGGTAGATACAAGATGCCTGGCCTGGTACATTTGCACTTCCCTTGGCATCATACCCTAGTGATCCTTCAGGGCAAAATGCACACTCTTCAAAGTTCCTAGCCAACCAGCCAAGCAAGAAAACCAGAAGGAACCAAGGTGGAAGACCCAACAAAAGAACAGCTCCTCTTTTCCTACTGTTGTTGTGGTTAAGAGTGGTGGACTCTAATCTGGAGAACTGGGCCAGTCACAGTTCTCTCAGACCTTTCTGAGCCCCACCTCACAAGATGCCTGTTGTAGGGAGGGAAAGGGCGGGCACTTATAAGCTGCTTTGAGACTCCTTAGCACAGGTGTCAATCTCGCGGCCCTGCAGATGTTATGGGCTACAGTTCCCATCATCCCCTGCCAGCACCATGCTGGCAGGGGATGATGGGAACTGTAGTCCATAACATCTGGAGGGCTGCGAGTTTGACACTTATGTCTTAAAGGAAAAGAAAAAAAAATAAAAATCAGCTCTTCTAAGTTGAGTGTAGAACAGAATAAAGACAATGATGCCCCCAAGCCAAAATGCTGATGTCATGCATAGCCACCCTTAAAATCTTACTAAAGTTTAAATTATTACGTGCTAAGGTGAATTAACTGTGAAGGGAGCACTCTGAGATGGTTTATACTTAAAAACATTTCCCATGTATTTGATGCACAGGCCACGGTCAGAGACAAGACACCACGTCACACCGACCATTGACGGTAACTCCTAAGATTAAGGTTGCTATCCTACATACGCTTATCTGGATGTAAGCTTCACTGATTAAAGTAGTACGTATAAATATGCATAGGATTAGACTGTGAGAGCTCAAGGAAGCTTGTGAGAAATTCCTTTGATTAGCGAGAACATTTCAGCTGTGATTATGTCAACCACTGTACATTGGTGTATATATGACTAATGCTCACTACAATGGCACCATTTCTGTTTTGTAACACTCTAAGGACTGAGTCAACCAAGCCAGGAATTATGCTGTAATGGGATATGTGATCTGTGTTTAGCCACAGTGCATGAATTGCCAAGATTACCCTCTAATTCTCATTTATTTTCAGGATTTCAGAACATCTTCCTATGTGATTGTAAAGCTTCCCACCGTAAAATAACCTGTGGCACTGAAGAATGCACACAATTTTTGCAATTACATATCGACTCCGATGTGTATCCAGACACAACTGCTAACAATTTGCATTTCAGCACATTTCTCAGAATGACTCATGAGAAAGACGGGGTGTTAGGAATGTCTTACACGCAAGCCCAAAGTTCTCTATACTATGATGGCAACACTTTGACCTGGATAGTCCATGATTGTCTGATCTCATCAGGTTTCAGTAGCTAAGCAGAATTAAGTCTGGCAATTATTTGGATGGGAGACCTATAAGGCAGCGGTTCTCAACCTCAGGGTCGGGACCCCTTTAGGGGTTGAACGACCCTTTCACAGGGGTTACCTAAGACTCTCTGCATCAGTGTTCTCCATCTGTAAAATGGATAAATGTTAGGGTTGGGGGTCACCACAACATGAGGAACTGTATTAAAGGGTCGATGGCAATAGGAAGATTGAGAACTACTGCTCTAAGGAATACCAGAATTGTGATGTGGAGGCAAGACATGGCAAACTACCTCCAAACCTTTTTTGCCTTGAAAACCCAACAAGTTGACACAAGTCAGCTTGGCTTGACAGCAAAAAGAGGGGGGGGGCAACAGATTTGAATATGTTGGATATAAATAATGTTCAGTGAAGGTTTTGTCTTGGTCCGCAGAACATTTATGTCTGAGGAAAGCTATTGCCACATAAATGCTTTGAATAATGGGCCTGCGTTTGCATATGTGATCATTAATCAGTATCCACTCATGGATGGTATGCTGAGATGGATCTGTGTCTTTGGACAAGGAGAAATTAAGGCTGGTTCCTGGTGTTTAGAAAACAGCAAGTTGTGCATTTGTGTTTGTTATTTGGGATTTCACTTCTACATCAAGTAGTCTTGATATGTTGTATCATAGATAACCGTAGATAGATACGATAGATAACTGTAGGCACTTTATTCTATTAATGAGCTTTAGCCCATCTGAGCCCATATGTCCATTTTTCCCCTGAATGGCTTCTCAGAACAGAACAATATGGACGTAGCTTCTTGTGGCAAAGAGGTTGCCTGTAACAGCCCTAAACTTACACGTTTCACATGGTGCTGTGCTCACCTACATGGAAAATGCTGACACAATACTGTAGCTTTAGTTCATAGAACTCAGGTATGTTTCATACCTGGTTAGCCATTAATGAGATTTATTTTGTGAACATTTCCAGCTCCTGTGCTCTTTTTCTTTTCCCACTGCTATCCTTGGAGGTAGTAATGGCCATGGAAGAGACGTCCATCAATGGCTACCAGGCATGATGACTGAAGAGAGCCTCCACCTACTGAAGCAGCAAACCTCTGAGTACCAGCGTCATGTTCATTTGGCCCTTCAGAGCAACTGCTTGGCTGGTGTTTGAAACAGTCTGTTGGGCTAGAATGGACCAGTGCTCTGATCCAGCAAGCTGTTATCATGTTTGTATGTTCTTGCACAAGGCTTGAGCAGTCTTCCAATTCTGCAGAAAACCCAGGCTGTTACATCCCAATGTCAAGCTACTCTTTGTTCTCTGCTCTCAGAACCAGGATTCCAAACCTGGATTAGAAGGAATTTAGAAACATGGTACTCTTTTATTTTTCAGCTGCAAGGTGAGGCAAAGATGATGGGGGAAAGACAGGTAAGAAGTAAGGTTGCTAGGTCCCCCCTGCGCACTCAGGAGGATGGGGGTGGGGTAGGGCTTCCAAATCCAGGCTGGGAAACCCCTAGAGATTTGGGAATGAAGACTGGGGAGGACAGAGAGTACAACTCCACAGAGTCCACCCTTCAAAGCATTCATTTTGTAATTGTGGGGATCCCAAAGTCCCACCTGGAGGCTGGTGGAACCCTAATAAAACGTGTAGGGATAGAACACATGACCCCCCCCTCCAAAATAAAAATCCTCGAGGCTCCTTTTGATCCCATTGCTAGTTGTTATATCCAAAGCACTTCTGAGAGTTTATAGCTGCTGGAAAGCTAATCTACATGGAAGACTTTTACCTGTTCTGTATTAGTTTAACACCCATGCTGTTGGAAGGGCGATAAAGCCCACTGAAAGGACTTCTTCAGTCCAGGGAACTGTCAGTTGTATGCTGTAGTCTGGTGCCATGCTGGAAATTTCTGTTGCCCCTTTCAGGACAACCAGTTTGTTTCAACTGGGGGAGTAATTATTGAGAGTCAGGCAGGAGCAGTATAACAAATTTATATATATATATAACAAATTTGCTTGAAATGCCTAAACTCTCTTTGAGGCTTTCCCCACTACAGAAGGGAGCTAAGGTCGACTCGGTTCCCTTCAGTGGAGGGCGATTCCAGGCTGTCCCCACAGCAACTGAGTTGACCCCTGGAACCGAGCTAAGTGGGCGGGATCATCTTGGTGCCTGTTTCGCTCCTCGATCGTGATTGGTGCTTGTGTTACAGCGGGAAACAGGAGCGTTCTTTCTTTTTTTTTTACAGTTTACAGTTACATGCGCTTTCTGCCTGCCACGTCTCTCCTGTTCTGCGCATGCCACAAAGCGGCTCGTGACTGGTTGAATGTATGAGGTGTCGTTTCAATGCTTCCCCACTTCGAAGCGGTATCAACCTTGTTCCAGCAGAAAAGTGTAGTTCATAACTGCGTCAAGGATGTCGCAGTTCTGAGGGGGGGGGGGAACTGAGACAAAACAATGTTGAGCTCGGTGGCAGTGGGGATTCACTGAGGCGAACCTAGGTAGAAACCAGTTCAACTCTGTCAGTGGGGAAAGCCCCCTAGTCTCCTTAACTCTCCCTTTCTCTGCTTCTTAGTTGAGTGACTTTTGAAATTGTGCCCTCCTTTTTCATCTCTTCCTGTGTCCCAGTATTATCCTCCCCTCTATTTTTTTAAACTCATCCAGTTCAACTTATATCGGTTCATATATCAGAAAATGTAACAATTCACCACAGTTCCAGAAGTCACAAGTAGACATGTGGCCAAATTGAGAATGTGGTCTGATTATATTCAGGAATCTCCATTTTGATATAATTTCTTCCATGTGAGAAATATGAGGGTTTATTTTCATACCAGTTTCTTTTTGTCATCTAGGTTTTTTCCTTATTAAATGTAGCTCCTTATTTTTGTGTCACTTGTGTGCAAATTGTGTAAAGACAGAAGGATAATAAACAACACCAAGAAAAGGAGGCAAATCACAATTAATTACAGTGGCAAATGTACAAAATCCAAACAAAAAGAAAATGGCCAAATAGCAGTTTGTCTCTAGTGACAAGAATCTGGACTTTGCCACTAAACTGAAACCGTTTGGATCTAGACTTGCTGATTTGCCTAAATACTGGCAAGAAAAATAAGTTTGCAACAACTGGTTGAAAAGCTTGTGGGCCATTACGTGAGCACAAAAAGGGATAAAAATAAACAGAACAATTGTCTACACTGAACCCTCCCCCACATTTATTTCTCAGAATACAGTCCCGGAATGTAAGTGTTGTTTCTATAAATCTAGCCTTTAAGACAACAGACTGGAACTAGTAATTAAAATCTTAATGAAATGTTTGCAAAGGTGCAAATGGCAACCTATAAAAATTGCAAAAATAATAACTCAAACTCTGCACAAATACACCCCCCCCCACTAGCTTTTGTGGTGCAACATCTCAATGAAAATTGAACATAAGGCTGGAGCCAAACTAAATTTTCCAATGGCAAAATGGAATTTCCCTGTCTCTCTCCTTCACTCCAGCCCACTTATGTCCATGAAATGCTGCCCCTGAGACCCTGGGGGCTTGGAGGAATGAAATGAGGGCAAATGACAAGGGGGGGGGGGATCAGGAAGGGAGAATCATTGGCAACTGACAATTTAACATGGATCCATCTTGTATGAAAGAAGAACAAGGACTGTGCTTGCTAGTTCAGTTCCCCAAGTTCCCCGAGTATATCTTTTTGTATTGTGGAAGTAGGGTCTGCCCTGACCTAGGGTCATGATTTAGAGGCAGACAATGGCAAAACAGCTCTGAAAGTCTTGTGCCTTGAAAACCCCACCAGCTGTCACTGGCCAATTATGCACAAGGCATCTGCTGCATGATGGGGGCAAATGTACATCGCCAGAAGATTTCTTGTATGGACGTATTTTCTCAAGCCCTGCTTTTAGTTTCTCTTCTCCCTGCGACAAGTAAGACCACTTCCACCATGAATTTAATTTTGGCTTTGTAGCCAGAGTGAGGAGATTTACCAATGAGAACAGCTTTTCCTTGGACCTTTTCCTTCTGCTCACAGCCCGCCCACCTAGACTTACCCCCCCGCCCCCCCCAACTTCCTCACATTGCATTATACGTTTCCCCCTTGCCGGCTGCTTCTCACTTCTCTAAATGCTTGTATCGATACATTGATATAATAATAGCAGAGAGTTGGCCTATGCATATCTTTCTGGCCCCATGCATATCTTTCTCCCCACCCTCGAGGATTACAAGGGCACTTTTAAGCTTTAACAGACAAGCTTCTATTTTGAAAATAAGCATAGGAGAAGGGAGGGGAAGAGAATATCAGTGAGATCTGTGCCTTTAAGGCTATTGATGGGCACAGTTAAGAGAAACAGCTAAAGGAGAGGCCAGTTGCGACTTCTGTGGGGCAGGCACTGGGCTACCTCTTTGCATGTAAACAGAGAAACACAAGCCCCTCTGCAAGCGAAGTAAGAGAAGAGTCCCAAAGTAAGTGTTCCCTGAGTAATCAGCCACTGTAAGATGTAAATTGACAGCAAAATGTAGGCTCTGTGTACCTTGAAAAAAAGCAAGGTTCACACAGAAAGCACCTACATGCACACTTTGGATTACTCTCCAGAGGAACATCCCAGTTGCTTCTGGAATTTGCCAGCCAGTCAAGATGGTCATCTTAAAGAATGAATGCAATTAAATACTATGAGCCAGGACTTTTGAGAGAGGGAACTAGGGTGATAAATTTCAGGAGAGGGGCATGGTTATTTTGGTTTCTACAGAACCAGGAATGGTACTAGAGCATAAATTTAACAGGACCTCAGTTGAGGGGCTGGGAAGCAGATGAGTAACCTTGGACCAGTCACTCTCTCTAACATATCACAATGCAAACTGAAGGCCATAGTTCTGACTCCTTCATGGAAGTGAGAAGAGGAAGAAGAGTTTGGATTTATATCCCCCCTTTCTCTCCTGCAGGAGACTCAAAGGCGCTGACAATCTCCTTGCCCTTCCCCCCTCACAACAAACACCCTGAGAGGTAGGTGGGGCTGAAAGAGCTCGAAAAGCTGTGACTAGCTCTGAAAAGCTGTGATTAGCCCAAGGCCACCGAGCTGGCGTGTGTGGGAGTGCACAGGCTAATCTGAATTCCCCAGGCGGCAGAGCTGGGAATCAAACCTGGTTCCTCCAGATTAGATACACGAGCTCTTAACCTCCTATGCCACTGCTGAGACATATACATATGTAAGGAATGGACTGGAAATAATATACAGTACACGTTGAGATCATAATTTCCTGTCATACGTAAAAAGTCCTGTCCCTTTAGCAGAGGATAAATGGGATCTTACAAATGGGAGCAAACGCGCCAGCATCTCACCACCCCTCAGCTCTGTGGTGGAGATGTCTGGAAGTCAGGGTGACCATGGAGCAAGGCTGGCACCTGATCGGGGTGGGAGACAGGCTTGGGCATTCCAGGGGGTGGACCCAACATTAGTCAGGTCCCACCTGGGCTTTGAAACCAGGTACCCCTTGGCCCGCGAAAGAGTGGCATAAGTCCATTATAGAGGACTTTCAGGCAGTGGGGGAGGGAGTTGCCTCCCCTTGCCACCTAAAAGCTCTCTAGAGGCCACCTAAAAGCTCTCTAGAGGTCACCTAAAAGCTCTCTAGAGGTCACCTAAAAGCTCTCTAGAGGTCACCTAAAAGCTCTCTAGAGGTCACCTAAAAGCTCTCTAGAGGCCACCATCCCCAGCCCCCTTGGGCTTTGGATTGGGCCGCACACCACTACTAAATGGACAAAACATGTTTTTCCAGACTTGCTCGCAACCCGACGCTCATACGACAGTTTGGTTGGGTCTTGGTAGTGTGTGGGAGGAAGGGCAGGGAGTTTTGCTTGGGGGCCCTGGTAATTCTTAGCAGTCATGCTGCAAAGTGACTGCTAAAAATGATGCATGGCATTAATGCACTTCTGTTCATTTTTCTCCGCTTCTCAAGAAAATGGATAGCTCCAATTCTGGCAGCTCTCCTTTCCCTTGTTATTAATATTGTGTATTTTATGGGTTTTAAATTTGTAGTAAATTGCCTTTGGACCACTTCCAGGATGAAAGGGTGATATGTACATATTTATTGAGGAAATGCGCACATCGCCTCCACTGAACCTGCTCGAGGCCATTCGCAGCGAAAAACACGAAACAAGGCAACAAGCAAAGAAAAAAAAGCAAAGCCAGTGAAAACAAGCTCAAGCATAAAAGCAGCATGAAAAAGAGCAGTCCGAAAGGATGCTGGTAAAACAATCCTCAGGTTCAAAGCAGACTGCAAAATAACTAGGAAAAGATGGATCCCCTTAGTTAAAAATCTGGGTAAAGAGAAGTGCTTCAGTCTGACTGCTAATAGTAAGTAAGTTAGGCATCAGGTGAGCCCAGTAGTGGGATCCAAAAATTTTAGTAACAGGTTCCCATGGTGGTGGGATTCAAACTGGGGTGTAGCACCAATGGGGCTGGGTGGGGCACGATAGGGCGTGGCTGGGCATTCCGGGGGTGGGGCATTCCTGGGCAGGGCTATGGCAAGGATGCAGCCGCTGCGCCGGTCCTTGGGCGGGAAACGAATGCACGCAGGCGCAGGCTGCCACACACGCTGGTGCATCTCCTGCTAGATTGCTTCAAGTTCTGCACGCTACTGCTGAGAGGAGGGGTGTAACTAAGGCAAAGATCATGTGGCAAAATCACCAATTAGTAACCCCCTCTCAGCACACACAAATAATTAGTAACCTACTCTCAGGAACCTGTGAGAACCTGCTGGATCCCACCTCTGGGTGAGCCTCAAGGTGCATGGGAAGACCACTTAAGGTAGTCCAGAGTTGCTGTGCAGAGGCAGCCAATGGCAAACCACCACAATTCGGCTCTTGCCTTGAAAACCCTACAGGGTCACCTTAAGTTAGCTGTGACACGATGTTGCTTTCCACCAATACCACCAGGATTCTGAGTAGACTTGCCTTAGGATCGTTCTCTCAATAGTTTGTTCACAATTGTGTCAGAATAATAATGGGATGGAAAGCACTAGAAACAAATTCTCAGCTCAAGCCCGTTTCTCATCTGAAATACAGCAGTGACCTGCTACAAGAATATTTCCCCCCTCCCTGCTTTGGTGGAATCCAATAAAGCAGTTCAGCACGAGCAATACAAATATTCTAAATATAGCTGCTCTTTAAAATGCTACGTCAAATTAGGCTTGTTTGAATAGAGTAGGGATTCATTGTTCACTGCAAGATTTCAGTTTACTTTTGGGTAGCAAAGCTGAGAAATAACGGAAGATTGTCGGTATTAAACACAAGAGGACTACATCTGTGTTTCAAGAACAAGCCTTTGATGCAAACAAGGGCAGATGAAAAAGATGAAATCAATCCCCCCCCCCCCCCAACAGTATTCTCAGTTCCACCAGTTATGAGCCCATCTAGAGCCTGGCAGATTCTGCAGCTTGTAAAGGGGAGCTATTGCGACTGCCCATGGCTTGGTAGTGGACCTTTGCATCCATAAGATCCCCAGATCAATCTCCAGCACCTCTGGTGAGAAGACTCAAAGTGCCGGTAGAAGTGCAGAGAGATGTCTACCTGAGATTCTAGAAAGATGCTGCCTGGCAGAGAAGACAGCACAGACCTTGACAGCCCAATGGTCTGATGATGATGAAGAAGAAGAAGAGGAAGAGGAGGAGAGTTTGGATTTATATCCCCCCTTTCTCTCCTGTAAGGAGACTCAAAGGGGCTGACAATCTCCTTGCCCTTCCCCCCTCACAACAAACACCCTGTGAGGTAGGTGGGGCCGAGAGAGCTCAGAAGAGCTGTGACTAGCCCAAGGTCACCCAGCTGGCGTGTGTGGGAGTGCATAGGCTAATCTGAATTCCCCAGATAATCCTCCACAGCTCAGGGGGCAGAGCGGGGAATCAAACCCGGTTCCTCCAGATTAGAATGCACCTGCTCTTAACCATTACGCCAGGAGTTTGGATTTATTCCCCACCTTTCTTTCCAGTAAAGAGACTCAAGGTGGCTTACAAACTCCTTTCCCTTCCTCTCCCCATGACATCTTGTGAAGTACAGAGTTCCGAAGAACTGTGGCTAGCCCAAGGTCACCCAACAGGAATGTAGGAGTGTGAAAACATCTGGTTCACCAGATAAGCCTCCGTCACTCAGGTGGAGGAGTGGGGAATCAAACTCGGTTCTCCAGATCAGAATCTACCTGCTCTTAACCACTACACCACGCTGGCAGCTTCATGAGGACAGAGATGAGATGACCAAGGAGTCATTGATGTAAACCTGATGGTTGTGACAAGGAGCATTCTTGCTACACAAACATATAGATGCGTTGTGAATTGGGTTGATCTTGCAGAGCTGTTATGTTCACATTTATGTACTAAAGAGCACGTGCAGTCCACAGCATCACTGGGTCTGGCAGAATTACTCTCCTGGATTGTAACAGCTCTTACAATATCCCTCAGGTTCCTGTATCTGAAACCCAACTTGGGGATGTCCAGTATATAGAACACATGACCCCTATGGAATACCATATAGATGGTTCAGCAGGTTAGCTTCTTCCAAGAACTAAAGGATGAACAACTGTTAGTATAAACCCGACTCTTTAATTGGCACTTTACCAGCAAAAAAAATATTGGCAGTGACTCAGATCTCTAAAACTTGCAAAGAAGGCCAAGAGGGGGAAAAGCTTTTCATTTCACTTCAGTGAGTAAAGAAATTGCTCATGAATGCAACATAAAATTTATGTGGGCCTATGCTGTACATTACTTTATAGATGAGAATAAGAAACCACTATACCCAGAAAGACAACATGGGTTTATACTGTGCTATCAGTCAAACTTATTTAAGCCTTGTAGGAATCAATACAACATATTTGCACAACTGTGAGCTGTTTCATCATCCTTATCTTGATATGCCTGAGAAGAAGCACAGGTCCACGTTATTTAAATATGTCCATTATGTAAATCATGAAAGTTGCCAAGCAAAGTTAAGACATCCGTAGCTGCCAATGAAACTTTATTCAGTCTCCTGCATAAGTAATGAAATAAGAAAGGAAGTCTGTATTATTCATAAAACCTCTTCCACAATTTGTGCAGAGAGTTCTAATGTCTCGATGCCTGCACCCATGAACCTCTCTGTATTTCAGAATGCAGGATTTGAATTTAGTATAACTAAAATTCCAGGTCTTTGAAGAAAACACTTCACGCTGCCTAAAATCCAGACTGTGACCAGAAAACGTCAAAAGCAGCAGCATACACTGTACCTACGCAGCAGTGGTGTAGGAGGTTAAGAGCTCGTGTAGCTAATCTGGGGGAACCGGGTTTGATTTCCAGCTCTGCCACCTGAGCTGTGGAGGCTTATCTGGGGAATTCAGATTAGCCTGTACACACTCAGAGCTCTCTCAGCCCCACCTACCTCACAGGGTGTTTGTTGTGAGGGGGGAAGGGCAAGGAGATTGTAAGCCCCTTTGAGTCTCCTGTAGGAGAGAAAGGGGGGATATCTTCTTCTTCTTCTTCTTCTTCTTCTTCTTCTTCTTCTTCTTCTTCTTCCTTTCTCTAGAAGTTAATTACACTATAATTTCCCAAATGAGATCCAGCCCCTTTGCATCTTCATTCTCCAGTTGCTTTGATCAATACGTGTGGATTATTTAAAAGGGGACACTGAAGATCCATGAGTGAATCACTTCATACGTGTTCCCAGAGTTATACTTATCCAGTTCAGAGATTTTTATGGGCCCTGTAAACCACACAAACTACCATTAAGGGGCTATAATGGCAAATGCTAATCTAAAATCACAGAATATATTTTTTAAAAAAATTGGAATAGCTGAGCTTTTGTACTGCTTTTTTTTCTCATTCTACAGTAACATGGACTTTCTTTTGTCTTTGCCGCATGCTTAGTTCATTAACGAGTAACTGCACCTGTAGTACATTATGCAAAGGCCTCAACAGTGCCATGGTGAAGAATGACTACATAAATAAGGAAAACTGACATCATTATAATGTGCCCCCCCAAGCACCTAAACCAGGAATTAATCAATGTATATCATACTAATAATGCCTGGAGCGAAGGAAATAATTCATGAAGAATAATTTATTTGATGAATTTAGCCCCTCTATTTCTCTGCTGCTGTACTACTAGTAATTAGGCCGTGATTTTCCAACATCATTCACATTTATTTGACATTTTTTTATAGATTGATGGCACTCTGTGAAAAACATAGCCCATAATATTTGGCCATGGCTTGCTGCACATAATTAAAAATCCATTGTTTCAGTTGCCTGATTGAAGTAGCAGCTCAGCTATCCATACTGCGGATGACCGCAGCTTCGCTTCACTTTTAACAGGAAACCACATCCCAGCTCTGCACTTGATTCTGTCAGGAGCAGAGTTGCCAACTCTGGGTTGGGGAGTTCCTGGAGATTTGGCAGGTGGAGCCTAGGGATGGGAAAGCTTGGGAAAGAGAGAGAGCTCAGTGGGCTATAATGCTTTAGAGTCAACCCTCCAAAGCGGTCGGTTTCTCCAGAGGAATTGATTTATGTAGTCAGGCGATCATTTGTAATTCCAGAAACGCTCCAAGCCCCACCTTGCAGTTGGTAATTGTAGCTCAGAGGCTGGTATAATACTGTCAAATGTGAAGGATTTAGACTCGATCAGAATATATGTGTTTTTAAAAATACTGTTAAGTTTATATTCTAAGTTGGGGGTGATAAGGCTTCATGGCAGGACATTACAACAGTCTGGGTCAGATCTTAGTTATATTTTCCTGCTCTTGGAAGGCATTTCCAAGAGCCGAAGAGGAAGGAGCAGTTTCCACCAGTTTATCACTCCCACTTCATTCTCTATTAGGGTTGCCAGCTCCTGACTGAGATTCACCGAATGGAGCCTGAAGAAGGCAGGGTTTGGGGAGGAGAGAGACCTCAATAGGCTTCATGGGCTATATAGGCTATAATATGGGCTCAATAGGCTCATGGGCTCATGGGCTCAATGGGCTCATGGGCTCAATAGGCTATAATACCTTAGAGCCCACCTTTCGAAACAGTCATTTTCTCCAGGTGAACAAGCCCAGGAGATCTCCAGCCACCACCTGGAAGTTGGCAACCCTACCATCTATGCTGCTCTGAGGGGTTCACCAAACCCTGAGGGCGGGATGTCAGGGGCAAGGCAGAGAAAGGATATAAAGACGCAAACACTAGGGCATTCATGTGGCATAGAAGTCAGGACTCTGAGGCTCATTCCGCACATGCAGAATAATGCACTTTCAAACTGCTTTCAGTGCTCTTTGAAGCTGTGCGGAATGGCAAAATCCACTTGCAAACAGTTGTGAAAGTGGTTTGAAAACGCATTATTTTGCGTGTGCAGAAGGGGCCTGAGTCACAAATAAAAGTCCAGTTTGGCAAGGCATTTTCACAGAAGGGGTTATTGAATGAGTGAATATTAGCCTTCTCAGAATCCCAGTTTGACCAAGACTGTCATATAAGTACTTAAAATAAAAGGCTGAAAGTTAGATGACATGTAGTATGTACAAAGTCGGAAACTATACCCAAGTACTGAGGAAACTACAAAGTTGGAAACTATACCCAAGTACTGTGGAAACAATAATAGATAAGGTAGCAGCTGTGATATTCCCAAATGTCACAATCTATACTAGACCCAACCTCCAGGTGAACATAAGGACAGAGGCTAATAGCTAATGATATAGTGACCATTTCCCTTTCCCTCCTACGCTCAATAATGGATATTACTGAATACCATCAACCATTTATAAGTGGGCATATTCTGAAGTACCGGTAGATATACTGCCTTAATGGAACCCAGTTGTCTGTATCATTCATCCATGTGCAAAGGAAAACTTTAGCATGTTTCTGCTTTGACAGAATTATGACTGGGTATGGAAATATGGCACAACTTCCTTTACCACATAATCAGACAGTGCAGACAACAGTATATTTATTGTCGAAGGCTTTCATGGCCAGAATCACTGGGATGTTGTGTGGTTTCTGGGCTGTATGGCCGTGTTCTAGTAGCATTTTCTCCTGACGTTTCACCTGCATCTGTGGCTGCATCTCTCTGAAGATGCAGCCACGTTTCGCCTGCATCTGTGGCATCTCTCTGAAGGCGAAACGTCAGGAGAAAATGCTACTAGAACACGGCCATACAGCCCAGAAACCACACAACATCCCAACAGTATATCCCTTGGTTTAATCTACTGTATCACCCTGCAGAGAAATTAATTCATCAAAGTTTATTTATTGTTCCTGAGTACCAAATACAAGAATATGTATGAAAAGAATACTTCATGCCTTCATAATACATTACACGGCAACCACAGAGTAACATAACCTAATCAAAGATAATAGCTACTAACATATGACTACTACTTAAAATATAAGTATATCTGAGTAGAGAGCAGAATGACATTGCTAAAATTAATACTATTAGCAATTTAAAAAGAAATACTGTTTGTGTGGTATGTGTCAAGTTGAAAAATTTATTTTTTTTCAAAGGAGAAACATTTCTGCTTTTAACTTCAATACTATTTCTTCAACTGTTTAATTTCCGCACTTTTCTCACATAGTTCTTGGGTTGTTAGACTGTAGAACTCTGTTTTTTATGAACTTGTAAGATGAGGCTGCACAATAATGATGGCCATTGTTATGATTAAAACTTTCCAAGATCTATAACTGGGTCGAGTCCAGCTATAAACTACATAGAGAGTAACTTGTGAAAGTCCTCAGTAGTTTTGCTCACAATGGCAACTGCCAGGTACACGCTGCAGCTGTCAATTTAGCATTACAGTGAACACATGACAGCTGGCAAATTGCTTTTTGAAACCTTTCTTCAGTACCATATTCAACCCAAAGAACTTTTTGCGGTATACAATTAGAGGAAACCCTTCTGAATGTATTGATGAATAGGGCATTTCTCGCAACATTAACCAGAAACTGTATCATGCCAAATGGGAAAAAGTGTTTATAATGCATACATTTTAGACACTCCAGCATATATGGATGTCATAACAGAGGCGATGGTAATTTAATAAGCCTAGAGAACTGTATGAAATTATAGAAAAGCTGTGAGAAGGGGGAGGGTGGGATTCGTATGGTTTGTGAATATTAAGCTCAGGTTTGGCAGACTGGGGGAGAACTGTCATAGCTCAATGGAAGAGAACATACTTTGCATGCAGGAGGTCCCAGGTATCTCCTGATCAGTGGAACTCATCTTCAATTCCGGGTATCTCCAGCCCAAAGGAACACACTGATGTCTTCTAAGAACAGCCTGAATCCAACCATATTCAACCCAAAGAACCTTTTGCGGTATACAATTAGATTGCCCTGTCTTCAAAGATTGCCCTACAACTATCTTCCTTTCCCCCTTTATTCCCCTGCACAATGGTTTTCTACTCATCACTGACATCTCATCATCTCCAGATCCCAAGAAATTAGTTCCCCTGGAGACAATGGCTGCTCTAGAGTGTGGACTCTATGGTAGTATACCCCACTGAAGTCCCTCTCCTCCTAAACTTCTCATTCCTTGGGAGATCTCCAGGAATTGTCCAGCCCATAAATTGAACAAAATTAGTTTAGCAGTTAATTATTTCTTGTGCACTGGTTTCCAAAGAGAATTTCACTCCTCACATATTGTAAGTTTATTTGTTTGCATTCCTCCAAAGAGCTTCGGTCAGCTATACCATGTTTTTTTGTTTGTGTGTGATCCCACTGCCCCCTAACAAGATCCCCATAATGGAAGTTAAGCTCAGGCATGGTGGCTTGACCCTATCAGGGCTCTCCAGTCCTAAGTTGGTCCTCCTGAATCCCATTGGTTTGCTGTAAATTTAAGTCAGGAATGGTTGCCAGAGATGCGGAGTGCTGTAATGCATGAAGCGACCAGCAGCACACACCAGCATAAACAGACCGCTGGCACATAACAAAAGAGGGCACTGAGGGTCAAAGGAAATGATGTGCTTGTTTCTAACAGAGGTGATCATCTCATAACCATTTCTCTCTGCTTTGAGTACTTTGACGGCTATTGGTGCTCCTGAGGGAGCTCACGGCCATTAGTCAGGAAACAAAGGCAGCTGTTTGCTACTCAGTGAAGCCTAACTGGGGTCAGTGCTGTGTGAACCTAACTGGCAGTTTGATCTATCATCTCCTTGTCACACAATCACAATAGACCTTTATTGGCATAAGGTATAAAAGCGTGGGCATGCACCATTATTAAATTTTAAAGAATTGTACGTGCCATCTATGAGTAGTTTTGCATTCTAACAATTGGCAGTTAGATCTATCATCTCCTTGTCAAAGTTCCACTGTTCCTATGGTATCAATGGAATTGTGTGACCTTTATTCCCAGAAGCCCACCTTTAATTTAGTACGGGTCATCACAGTTCAGATCAGCACAGTGTGGTAAACATTGCTATTCTTTAGCATTTTAAAGAAAATGGCCACCATGGCTAAAAACATTGTAAACATTGCTATTCTTTAGCATTTTAAAGAAAATGGCCACCATGGCCACCCTTTTGAGAGTTTTGATTGTATATTTCATATTTCATGCAAGAAAATGGTTGACAGGAATACGATGTACAAATGTTTGTTTTAGGAGGAGATGGTTCACTTTTACCCTTCCAGATGTACCAGGGCAAGAGTTTCGCAGCTGAAAAGAAAAGGGGACAGAGAAAAGGATCCTTGGTCTATGGTTAGATTACAAAGATGTGCAGTTTCATCTCTATGAACTGCATATTGGTGGTCCTTATTACCCCACTGGAGAGATAAAAGGACAAGTGTCCAGGTGTATTTGGAAAGTATCCAAATGTATTTTCCCATACATATGCGTGTTCACATGAGCACTTTTGAAATGTTATAACTGTGAGTACCAGAAGCCTGCCAACCATACATATTGCGAGGATGTACTACCTGTAATCCTTCCACAATGCTCAGTTGCCATGTTGTCTGAAAGGGACAAACCATAGACTCTGATCGAGTGTACAACCTCTAGACATGCAACATTAAATCCTAATTTTTCAGTGTTCTGGATGGCATGTACTGAAGTTGAAAATCTAAGTGTTGTTCCTTTGAGACAACATGGTGGTCAATCGTTTTAGGAGGATGTATCAGTTCCTGGTAGTGCAGAGGCGTAGCAAGGGGGGAAAGCGCCCGGTACACTGGTGCATCCTCTTCCCCCGCCCCGGAATGCCCCAGAACATCCCTGCCACGTCCCCGGAACATCCCCCGCCACACCCCCACAGGGGCGCATGCCCGGTGCGTCACGCCCCCATCCCCTTGGAGCTATGCCTCTGGGTACATGTGGACTGTATTTCTGTGTCTGAAAATGGTTATGATTTTTGTTTACTGTTTACAAAAAACAAAGTTTATTACTCATGTGAGGAATGGGAAAAACACATAAAGCTGTTAGCTTATTTATGCTTATTGTCATCTACCATATCATGTTTGATTGACCATGGGTAATGTGGGTGATAGCCCAGAGGGAATATAAATCTGGGGGCCCACATTGGCTGTCAGCAATCTTAGCAAGGAGCAGGAAAGGGTTAAGTGCACATTTTCTGCGAATTAATCTACTCATTCTCATCTATTAACTATTGATAAAAACAAGCACATCTTTTATCACTTAACACATGAAAAGTGGAATCATGAATAAATCCATACAACAACTCCCAGCCCGCCGACTTTGGACTTACTTTTATGCTGCTTGGAATATGTTGGCGTAATAACTTTGAGCAACAGACTTTCCTGAACTATTTTGTTAGAAATCGGGTTTGAACTGAAAACTACAAAGTCTCAGGAGATGTCTGAGGGAAGGGCTTTGGCATTGTCTAATGATTTAGGCAGAGCTTTATTTCACACTTCATTTAGTTAGATGATTGGCCCTGGAAATGAAGAGTGGGGGAAATGTGCCAATCTCCTCTAAATGACTGTGTTGTGGTTTTATTGTCATCTCCCTTTCTGGGGGATAGTGCAAGTTTCTAGTAAACTCCGGCTGTTTCGCCAGATCATCTCCATAATCCATTTCAGCCAGTTGCTATTGTTGTGTAATTAATGTCAGAAGATTAACTTTCTGATACACTTTCTGTATCTGAATTCAATACTCTGGCTTTTGTTGTTGTTGTTGTTGAGAGAGAGAGAGAGAGACAGAGAGAGAGAGAGAGAGAGAGAGAGAGAGAGAGGGTGGGTGGCAGACATTGCAGAAACTAGGAAAAATGTTTCAGAAGATACAAAATACAGAAATGAGGAAAGGAACATAATTGAACATTTTCCCCTCCTTAACAGTAACATATAAATCCCAGAGGGCTACTGGAGCCAAAATCTAGTTTTACTTGATCTTCATGGGATCTAAAGAAGAGTCACATGCTTCTAAGACCATTGATTTCAGTACACTTAGAAGGATATCTCTCTTCTTAGGATGGCACTACTACACCGGGTTGGCACAGTTCAGCAAATATTAGTCCGCTGCAACTATACTCCCCTCCCACAATAATCTCGCTACATTCAGAGATCACAGCAGAAAACCTCACTCACAGTCCTAAACACAGCCCATTCTATAGTGACAACAAACCCTATGTATGTACATACCGAACATGTATGCATAGGGGCGTGCCTGTGAAGTTCCTGGAGATTTGGGGCCAATGCCTGAGAAAGGCAGAATTTGGGGGCGGGGGAGGAGCTCAGCATGAATGTGGTATCCTAGAGCAGTGGTTCCCAACCCAGAGAATGCATACCCTGAGGAGTACACACCAAATAGTTGGGGGGATGCGAAAAAAAATTACAGAATGGGTTTGCTAACATGGGAGTACAATTTTAGGGAAATGGTTGCCAAGAGGTATGTAAGTGAAAAAAAGGTTGGGAACCACTGCCCTAGAGCCTGCCCCCAAAACTGCCATTTCCTTGAGGAGAATTGACCTCTGTCGTCTGGAGATGTGTTGTAATTCCAGGACACCCACAGGTCCCATCTGAGGAATAGCTTCTCTTCACAAAATGCTGGATTCCTGCATTTTGTGAAAGGGAATCTATGGGCTAGCTAATACATTCGTGATGGAACATGCATAGGATTTCTCCTTACAGTGGACTGAATGTACACAGGATGATGCGGCTGGCCTCCACTCGGGCCAGGGCCTTCATGGCTCTGGCGCCGGCCTGATGGAACACTCTCCCTCCAGCTGTCCGGGCCCTGCGGGACCTTGGGGATTTCCGCGGGGCCTGTAAGACTGAGTTGTTCCACCAGGCCTTTGGAGAGACCGGCCGCTGAGGGTGCCCCTGCTCCCTCCTCTTTACCCCCATGGGCCCTAATACCATCAGGACCCATTATTTCGCATTAGGAAGGTGCGGGCGATGCTTTAAGATATGACTGTTCTTTTAATTATATGTATGTTTTTAGCTGATGTTTTATCTGTACACCGCCCTGAGCCCTTCGGGGATAAGGCGGTATACTAAATTTATTATTATTATTATTATTATTATTATTATTATTATTATTATTATTATTATTATTATTATTATTATTATTATTATTATTATTATTATTATTATTATACACATAACAACACAGCACAAGTGTCTGGAATTCATCTCTGAATATCGAGTCCTTCCCAAGGACCTAGGATATTAGAGGTATTTGCGTAGAATGTGTGCAGTTCCTAGAAGTGCTGCTTTCTGCAGCATGTGGACTGATGTTCTATCCAAGTTTAGGCTTTCCAGATGTTTTTCAAGATTTCTTGGGATTCCTCCTAGAGCACCGACTACTAGTGGGATTACTGTTGTTCTTTTTTGCCACAATCGTTCAACTTCAATTTGTAGGTCCTTGTATTTTGTGATCTTTTCCAGCTCTTTGTCCTCTACCCTGCTGTCAACTGGCACAGCAACATCTATGATCCAAACATGTTTTTTCTCTATCACTGTTATGTTTGGGGTGTTGTGTGCCAGGTGTCTGTCTGTTTGTATTCTAAAGTCCCAGAGTATTTTTGCTTCTTCATTTTCTGTGGTCTTCTCTGGCTTGTGCTCGTACCAGGTCTTGCTACAGGGCAGGCCGTACTTTTGCAAAGGTTCCAGTGCACCATAGCTGCTAGCCCTATTGTGACGTTCAAGATAGTCAGTTTGGGCTATTTTCTTACAACAGCAGATGATGTGCTCCACAGTTTCATCACCCTCTTTGCAGAGATGGCACTTTGGGTCATTGTAAGACTTTTCGATTCGTGTCTTTATTGCATTTGTCTGTAATGCTTGCTCCTGGGCAGCAAAAATCAGGCCTTCAGTTTCCTTCTTTAGAGTTCCCCTTCTGAGCCACTCCCATGTTTTCTTGCTGTCAACCTTCCCTCAATGTTCTTAAAGTACTGCCCATGGAGTGGCTTGTTTAGCCACTGCTCCTTTCGTGTTTTAAACTGTTGGACTCTATACTCTTTTGATTCTTTGGCTTTCAGCATCTCAGCCTTGTGGACTTCTTTCAATGCTGGCTCTTGACTTTCTTGGATGTATTCTTTCAGGCCTCTTTTCTCTTCCTCTACTGATTGCTTGATGTGGAGCAGTCCTCTTCCTCCTTCTGACCTTGCTAGGTAGAGTCTGTCTACATCACTTCTTGGATGCAGTGCTCGATTGATGGTCATAATTTTCCTTGTTTTTCTGTCCAGGATGTCCAATTAGGCTTGTGTCCAGTTAATTGTATGCCAGCAGTGTAGCGTACTACAGGCACCGAAGTATTAAGTGCCTTTATTGTATTTCCTCCATTTAACTTTGATTTCAAAATTTTCTTACCCTTCTAAGATATTCCTTCCTAATTGCGCCTTTGACTTCTGCATGCTTGATGTTCTCTGCTTGCAGTATCCCCAAGTATTTGTAGCTTTCATTCACTGGTAAGCTCTTTATTTCTATGTCATTTGGCATATTCACACCTTCGCATGTTGCAAGTTTACCTTTACTGAGTTCCAAAGTTGCACACTTGTCAAGTCCAAAATCCATTGCAATGTCAGTGCTAAAGACTCTCACTGTGTTCAGTAGTGACTCAATCTCTGCTTTTGATTTTCCATAGAGCTTTAGGTCATCCATGTATAGAAGGTGTGAAATTTTTGGTGAGTTTCTTGCTGTCTGATATCCTTGACCTGTTTTCTTCAGAATTATAGAGAGCGGAATCATAGCAATGATGAAGAGTAGTGGGGACAGGGAGTCTCCTTGGAATATTCCCCTTCGGATGTTGATTTCCCCTATTCTAACATCTAACATCTGTAGTTATGAAAACATCTAACATCTAACATCTAACATCTGTAGTTATGAAAACTTTTGAAAGGCTAGTGATGTACCATTTGAAAACCATCACGGATCCACTGTTGGACCCTTGCAATTTGCATACCGAGCAAATAGATCGACAGATGATGCTGTTAATATGGCTTTACTATATCCGCATCTGGTCGTAAAGACCTATGCAAGGGTCACTCTTTGTTGACTTTTAGTTCAGCATTCAATACTATCAGACCGGACATTCTTCTAACCAAACTAAATCAGCTAGCAGTACCTGAGCATATTTGTAAGTGGATCACAAGCTTCCTAACAGATAGGAAACAGCAGGTGAAGCTAGGAAAAGCTACATCAGACACCTGTAAAATGAGCACAGGGCCCCAAGGCTGTGTACTTTCACTCTTCTCTCTGTATACCAATGACTGCATCTCAAATCCATCTGTTAAAATACTGAAATTTGCAGATGATACAACAGTGATTGGTCTCATTGATTTCTTGATGAAGCCGCGCCTGAGCGGAGGTTGAACGACTAGCCTCGTGGTGCCACTGGAACAATCTGGAACTGAACCCACTTGAAACCGTAGAAATGGTGGTAGATTTCGGGAGAAACCCTCCCATCCTACCTCCTCTCACAATACTAGACAACACAGTATCAACAGTAGAGACCTTTAAATTTCTAGAGCTCCATCATATCTCATGACCTAAAATGGACACCTAATATCAAAATGTCATTAAAAGCACAACAAAGAATGTTCTTTCTGCGCCAACTCAGGAAGCTCAAACTGCTTGAGGCTGCTGATACAGTTCTACAGAGGAATCATTAGGTCTGTTATGCCACCTCTATAACTGTGTGGTTTGGTTCTGCAACTTAACAAGATCGACACAGACTTCAGAGAATAATCAGAACTGCAGAAAAACAATTGCTGCTAACCTGCCTTCCATTGAGGACCTGTATACTGCGGGTCAAAAAAAAAGGGCTGTGAAAATATTTACTGACCCTGCATCCTGGACATAAACTGTTTCAACTCTTACCTCTAAGCGTGGCTACAGGCACTGCACACCAAGACAACTAGAACTAGAACAGTTTTTCCCAGATGCCATCCTCTGTTAAACAAATAATTCCTAGATAATGTCAAACTATTTATTATATATTTATTATATAATTACTGCACTACTTTTTTCATCATTCCTATTACCCATCTCCTCCCAATTATGACTGTATGACTATAGCCTGTGCTGACATTTCATTTTATTTTATGATTTTACATTTTATGTTTTTATTACTATTGATTGTTTCCTGATTGCTTACTAGACCTATATGACAATCATTAGGTGCTGTACCTTATGATTCTTGACAAATGTATTTTCTTTTATGTACACTGAGAGCATATGCACCGGAGACAAATTCCTTGTGTGTCCAATCACACTTGGCCAATAAAGATTCTATTCTATTCTATTCTATTCTATTCCTGCTCCATTGACTATTAATTCTGTTTTCCAAGTGTGCATTGCATTCTTGACAAATTTCTTGATGTTTTCACTGACTCCAATTATCTCCAGGCAATGAAGTATCCAACTGTGTGGCAGTGAATCGAATGCACACTTATTATTATTATTATTATTATTATTATTATTATTATTATTATTATTATTATTATTATTATTATTATTGTTGTTGTTGTTGTTGTTGTTGTTGTTGTTGTTGTTGTTGTTGATGATGATGATGATGATGATGATGATGATGATGATGATGATGATGAGAAAAGGGACTGCTGCTCCAATTCTGCTCCTCCTGCATACATTCATTGATACATTTTCATCTCTCCTAAGATCACGTCAGATATAGCTGTTTTCCACCATGTCTGTTCGTGCGTTCAGTGGCACTTAATGAAGGGAGATGTGTGCCCATGAGAACCAGACCGTCCCTTTTGTCAAAACCGGAACTTGTTTTGACGGACCGCCTCCATATGACATAATCAGATGGATAGCTCTATATGTATGCAACATTGCTGACAAGCTGAAATTTCCCCAGATTGAAGTCCATTTGCTGGGTAATAACCTTACCGGTTTTAGATGCACTGTGTTCCTGTCATTGCAAAACATAGCACAGGTGGCATCTTCCCAGACTGCATCCAGGATCTATTATGTCCTCAGAAAAGGTATAATCATGAGCAAGAGTTAAAGATTACACACCCCATGAGCCCTGCTTGTTTAAGCAGCAGGTTTCGAGGTGTACAATAAAAGCTCTGAGCAAAGATGCATGTAGCTTTCACAGACTCGACTGCCATTATTGCGCTCAGGCAGAAGACTATGCAGTAAAAACAGGCACCTGGGAGGAGAGCGGTGGGGGAGCTGCCTGTGTTTATTATTGGAGTTCTCTGGTTGGCAAGGCCTTGCTCGCCTTTTCTTTCCTCCTGTGTTGAAACCTCGAAGATAAAGCTGCACACCGAAAAGGCTGTAGACTGAGCTGACACAAAGCAGTTTTGTGACCCTGAACGCTGCTTTCCGGTTTCCCGCCATTAATTTCAGCAAAACATTTCTTCTTTCACGGGGCTCGAAAGCCACTGGTTCCTTGAACTGGACCAAAACCATGTTTAACTTTTGTTTTTCTTAATCCCTTTGATGCATTCCACACTGCAGCCCACCCCTCCACCCGCTGCCGTCATCCTCCCCAAGCAAGCCAATTAATCAAATATTGGAGGTGAGGGAAATTCGACTCTTGCTCAGGCATTACAATTGAAGAACAAGGGAAGGTGCAGTTTGGGAAAGGGGGGGCACTTGGCAAAAATGTGATTTCATTCTCCGAAACTGCCATTTCCTGCAGGACAACTGGTCTCTGAAATCTGTACATCAGCTGTATTATTGGGAGAACTTCAGGCCTCACCTACGGTATTCCCTTCCCAATGTAACCAGTGGCAGACTGAGATGTTAAAAAAGATCTGGCGCAAAGCAAGATGAGTGCTCCTTGAGGTGTTTCTTCTACTTTAGAGACTGCTGGTCTCAGTTTGATCCTGGCTGCTGGTGGCCCTCCAGGACAGAAGTAAGCCGAAGGGCCAGTCCACTGATGAAGACAGTTTGCCACAACCATTGCTGTCCATTGCTCAGATGTTGATAGTATAACCCCAATTGGAAGGATAAGAAGAAAAGTTACAATCGCTTTTCCTCCACACAACATACACTTTGTGAGGTAGATGAGGCTGATAAAGTCTGAGAGGCTTTCCCCACTACAGAAGGGAGCTACGGTCGACTTGGTTCCCTTCAGTGGAGGGCGATTCCAGGCTGTCCCCACAGCAACTGAGTTGGCCCCCTGGAACCGAGCTAAGTGGGCGGGATCATCTTGGTGCCTGTTTTGCTCCTCGATCGTGATTGGCGCTTGTGTTACGGCGGGAAATGGGAGCGTTCTTTTTTTAAAATAGTTTTTACAGTTTACAGTTACATGCGCTTTCTGCCCGCCACGACTCTCCCGTTCTGCGCATGCCACAAAAGCGGCTCGTGATTGGTTGAACGGATGAGGTGTTGTTTCGATGCTTCCCCACTTCGAAGCAGTATCGACCTTGTTCGGCAGAAAAGTGTAGTTCATAACTGTGATAAGGATGTCGCAGTTCTGAGGGGGGGGGGGAACTGAGACAAAACAATGTTGAGCTTGGTGGCAGTGGGGATTCACTGAGGCGAACCTAGGTAGAAACTAGTTCAACTCTGTCAGTGGGGAAAGACCCTGAAAGAGAACTGTCACCTAGCAGGCTTCTTGTGGAGGAGTGGGGGAAACAAAACCGGTTCTCCAGATTAGAGTCAGCCACTCTTAACCACAACCGCACACTGGCTATCTGACAATGGCATTTATTTGTCTGTCAGTTTTTTGTATGTGTTATGCATTCACATAGCCAAGAAAGCAAATATGTCATCCAACCACCAGTTCCTCATTCTTATTTGGACAGAGTTCATGGACAAGACTTTTAGCAATTTAATGTATATGTAGACACATATAAGCTCTTTCAGGCTGACCTGAAAAAGAAGCAGATTTCTTCTGGAATAGGATCTGGACTGAATGTTCCATCAGCAGAAAGGAACATTTTCCCTCTCCCTCCACAACCCACTGGAGTGATACAGGAAGGGAAACTGCTAGATCATCTTTTTGTACAAACTGGACAGGAATAAGGGAAAATGAATTAACAAGACCCTCCTCTTCTTGCAAGAATGGGAGATGCTGATGTTCAAACCAAAGGCATACTTCTGCAAAGACTCACGGCAACAAATAATAAGAACTGATTGGGGAAATCTAGCGATCCCTGAGTTCTGTCTGCATATCACAACAGATGCATAGTTTGGAGGGGGGGGTAATTTCTGGGCGGGTATTTCTGCTAGCTGTTCTACCCCTATACACAGCTGACTCATGGTGACCCTATGGGGTTTTTGCGGCAAGAGATATTCAGAGATGGCTTGCCATTGTATGCCTCCATGCAACAGTCTTGGAGTTCCTTGATGGTCTCCCATTCAGGGCCAAAACTACTTTGCTGCTGAGATCTGACAAGATGGGGTTAGTCTGAGCGGTGCAGGTCAGGGCTTATACATTTTTGCTGAATCTTATACATACCAAAGCCAATAGTAAAGCTCCCATTGCTTTTAATAGAGTAAGACTGTAGGGCTTGTATGTCATGTAAAACTGTGAACAAGAGGCAAACCAGCAGGGAGACAGCTTGAAGCATAGTGGGGAAAACACACAGAATTCCTCTGCTGTGTAATCTTTCTAAGCCCTGTGTTACATCCTTTTAAGCCCATTGATTATGATGGATGTAGAAGGGTACATCTCTGTTTAGGACTGCACTGTAATCTCCTCTGTCTGAAAAGCCCTTTCCTTATCTGCTTTGTTAGTGCTCCATACTCATGAGACATTGTTAGTATAACTCCAATTAACTATCTGACAAGGCATTTATTTATCTTTCAAGTGCTTGATATAATTTTTTGTGTGTCTTGTGCAATTAATTGGTCAAGCCGGCGATTAACTCATCCAAATGGTGAATGTCTAGGTTCTGGCTACAAGCCCCGGCAGACAATTTGCTTAAACAAATGTATCCGTAAAGTTTATTTTAATTTTGTTAATAGTTATTTATGTATCCTGCTTTTCTCCACTTAGGCTGCCAAGCCTTAGATCTTCTGGTGATTTCAGGAGGACCATTTTGTCCTCTCCCACTCCCACTGCAATCTCCCAAAATGCTTCTCTTGTGGAGGGGGGGACCTCCAGGAACAACAGAAGCAGAAGCAGAAGAAGCAGAAGAAGAAGAAGAAGAAGAAGAAGAAGAAGAAGAAGAAGAAGAAGAAGAAGAAGAAGAAGAAGAAGAAGAAGAAGAAGAAGAAGAAGAAGAAGAAGAGGAGGAGTAGGAGTAGGAGGAGTAGTAGTAGTTTGGATTTATACCCCCCTTTCTCTCCTGTAAGGAGACTCAAGATGGCTTACAAACTCCTTTCCCTTCCTCTCCTCACAACAGACACCTTGTGAGCTAAGTGGGGCTGAGAGAGCTCCGAAGAACTGTGACTAGCCCAAGGTCACCCAGCAGGAATGTACGTTCACCAGATAAGCCTCTGCCACTGAGGTGGAGGAGTGGAAATTCAAACTCGGTTCTCTAGGTTAGAACCCACCTCCTCTTAGACTTAACCACTACACCATGCTGGCTCTCATCATATTCTCTATTCGCTAGCACTGGGCTGGATTCAGAGGTCTGCAGAAGGAGAGGATATGATGAAAACTGCCACCCACCCTCCATCTGTGGAAATTCTCCAATGTCTAATCCGCAGGGCCTGTAAGACTGAGTTGTTCCACCGGGCCTTTGGAGAGACCAGCCGCTGAGGGTGCCCCAGTCCCCCTCCCCTTTACCCCCTATGGGTCCCCAACACCATCAGGACCCATTATTCTTCTCTAGGAGGGTTTCATAAGGGTTTCGTGGAATGCTGTTTTAGGATATGACTGTTGTTTTAAACCATATTTATGTTTTTAGATGATGTTTTATTTGTACACTGTCCTGAGCCTTTTAGGGATAGGGCGGTATATTAAATTCAATTAATAATAATAATAATAATAATAATAATAATAATAATAATAATAATAATAATAATAATAGTTGTTGTTGTTGTTGTTGTTGTTGTTGTTGTTATTCAGCTAGGACTGAGGAAAAAAGGGTAACAGAATGGTACTACCTTACCTATGCAACTACATCCCCCTTCGATACTTTGCACACTTTTATTTTATTTCATTTATATCCCGCCCCATCCCTGCAGGGTTCAGAGCAGGTCACAACATAAAACTGAGCATACAGTTGAGATGACTGCCCAACTAGTAGAACTGCCTTGGCACATAGATCAGCATTGTTGCTGTTAAGAAGGGCTGTGACAAGGCCAGGAGCATAACATTACGTTCTGAATCAGTGTTCAGGGCTGAATATAATCCATGGATGGCTGTAACTGTCATGCAGATATGGAATTGGATGCCTGTGGTGAAAATCAACAGCCAAAGATTTTTTAAATTGTGTTTTTACTTCTTATAGGTGGGAGGAATGAGTCACTTGCTGCTCACGTAACGTCCACCACTTTCACCTAATTATGAAAAATCTGTATAGAAAATCTGTGTTTCGGGTGCTGAATGATGTGAAAGCTCAGGTGATGTCTGATTTTTTTTACAGACACTTGCTCTGTTCCATGTGAAGGGAGCTGCTGATTGGTTAACTTTGATCTTCTCTTGTAAAAATTCATTGTAGAAACAGTGCTGCGTTTCGCACCTGCATGGCATCTTCTTGGTCATAGCAACATTTGTCTTGCTCAAGAGCAGTCTATGCCACTGTCATTCTGGCCATTTAACCAACTGACTTGCATAAAACCTGGGACCGCTAGCAGTCCATCCTTTCTTTGCACCTGCTCAAGCGGGGGTGCGTCCTTTAAATCACCTGCTTTGGTTAGCTTGATTTCCCTTCTTTTTCGATCTGCATAGTCTGGTCATTCAAACTGCACCAATGTTTCCAGTGACCACCAGAACTCATCTCAAGATTAATTAGGCTCATGGAGAAAGGCACAGAGTGGCACTAATGGTGCCATCTTATGCTGTGTTACACCCTCCTAGGTCCATTGAAGGCAATGGATTAGAAGGAAGTAACACTCTGTAGGTTTCCATTGCCAGTAATCCCACCCTATAAATTTCTAAGGCCCTTTCCGCACGGAGGCAGAAGGGCTTGGGTCGGTGTTTCTGACGCCGACCCGACGACGCTGGGACTGTCTGCATGGACGGTCCCAGAAAGAACCGGGAAGACGGCGCCGCTGGGCACCATCGCCCGGTCGACTCACCTGCTCTCTGGCCCTCCGGCGCATCACCGGGGCCTGGGGACACGCCTCCCCTGCCCTGCGCGCCTGTTTCCATGTCGCAGAGCAGGGGAGCGTGTCCCCAGGCCCCGGCGACGTGCCGGAGGGCCGGAGAGCAGGTGAGTGAAGGCAGGGGGAGGGGGAAGCGCCGGGAAGCTGCTGCCGTTCGCATGGCAGTGGCTTCCAGCTGGCGTTTTTAGAAAAGTGCGCTACCCAGCGCACTCTGAAAACGCCGGCTCGGCGCCGGGCGGGTGGTGCGAGGGCGGCATGGCTGCAAAGCAGCTGCGCCCCCTGTGCGAATGGCGGCCTGGGGACGGCGTTTTTGCTGTCCCCAGGCCGCCATATTCCGCCCATGCGGAAACGGCCTAACAGTTTTAAATGTGTTCTTTCACAACACAGATGCAGTGAAATATGGGGGGTGGGGGAGGGGGAGAAAACAGTGGCATAGCAAGGACGTCTAACTGGGCATGGAATCAGGAATAATAACACAGAGTTCATGCCAAGAGACAGGCAGGGTTGAGTGGTAGAGCCTCTGCTTTGTATACTTAAAATCTCAGGTTCAATCTTCAACTTGAGTAGATAGTACTGATTTTAAGGGACCAATGGTCTCATTTGGTATAATGCAAATTCATGTGATAGCCATGCTACACAGACCTGTGAGTCTCAAGTTACCAATTTCTGCGCTTGGGAATTGAAATTATTAAAGCCTCTGAAGTGACAAAAAACTCCTCAAGATCAGCTCTGCCTTCACAAGAGGGGTCTTAATTTGCCTAACATAAACTGAACAGAGAACCTGAGTTTCCATGGCAAAGAATTTGTTTTCCTCCAGCAGAACTCTTATTGTTTGTTGGCACAGAGTCCATATGATGAGTTTTTTCTTATTTAGATGTAACTTATTTCTCTCAACAAAATCATACATTTTCACTACTCACTATGAGTCTGTGATGCAGTGAGAAATCAGAATAAGCAGAAAAAATATTTTACACAGGTGAGCAAAAGAGATAAAGTGTGCTCAGCAGGGTCAAAAAACAGCATATGGCAGGAAACTGTACTGATGTATTAATCATTATATCTGTATTTGATTATTTTACATTTGCAGCTGGTCTCAAAATATTGAGCGGGCCTTAGATTGAGTGGGCCACTGATAACGCTGACAGTTGCTTTTACATATTTCACTATGTGAAAAAGCAAAAAGCTTAGTCGTTTGATATTAACTACAAACACAGGAACAAAGGATTTTACTTAGATGCTATTTCTTTTTCCTCTGTAAAGAAAAACTGCTGGAATTTCTGCCAGAGTTGAGGTTCTTGCTGGGCAGAATGACACCAATATCTCACAGGAAGTCATCCAATTCCATCATGGCTTCAGAACGGATTCAAAAGTCAACAGAGGAATGAACCACAATGTGGAACCTGTGCTCTCCATGCTGCCCACCAACTGGGTTTCCTGACACTGATTTTGTTTCTTCCCAAATGAATCTCTCCCTCAAAACAAAAAGCCAATCCTAGGTTTCCCTCACAGCATTGGAGGAAGAAATAATTCTTCTTCTTCTTCTTCTTCTTCTTCTTCTTCTTCTTCTTCTTCTTCTTCTTCTTCTTCTTCTTCTTCTTCTTCTTCTTCTTCTTCTTCTTCTTCTTCTTCTTCTTCTTCTTCTTCTTCTTCTTCTTCTTCTTCTTCTTCTTCTTCTTCTTCTTCTTCTTCATCATCATCATCATCATCATCATTATTAAGCGGCCATTACTGTCGGTTATGATGCTACCATGTTTCCCCAAAAATAAGACAGGGTCTTATATTAATTTTTGCTCCAAAAGATGCGTTAGGGCTTATTTTCAGGGGATGTCTCCCCCCCCATGATTTTGCACCCCCCATGTGACCAGATCATCTCACTGGGGAATCTGTAACTAGGGCTTATTTTTGGAGTAGGGCTTATGTTTCAAGCATCCTCCAAAAATCCCGAAAAATCATGCTAGAGCTTATTTTTGGGGTAGGTCTTATTCTCGGGAAAACAGGGTACTAGCAGTTAAGACTATAAGTAATTGTTAAGTTGATATATACCAGTGTATGTTAACTAAACAATTAAATAGTAGATGAATCAAGGAAGATAGAAAGTTCTCTCTTAAAACTGTATCACGTGCACATATTATGGAATATTAAGATCCATTTGTTGTTCTGTTTGTTACATGGTTTGTTATTTTCCATTTCTAAAATGTTCTCTTTGGTCTCTGTGTATATGTGGCAAAAAAATTAAGTAAAAAATCTATTTAAAAATAGACAAGACTGGGGAAAAAAAATTCCAGAGCCACCCACTGGAAAACACAGTGCTTCACAAAGATTACAGACCTGTGACCGAGAGACCATTAATGCAACTTTTTCTGTTTAAGAACAAATAAACTCTTCTAATTCCACAGGTTTTGCTAAGAACTGCTAATATTTGGTGATATGGTACTGTGTTTTATTCATTTATTTACTTCATTTGTATTCTACCTTTGTTCTCAGTGGGAACTCAGAAGTATTTACATTGCTCTTCTCTCATAAAGTCACCCAGCAAGCTCCTATGGCAGAGTAGAATTTGGAAGACAAGAAAAAACGAGGTGGTATACTACGGATTTGGACCTGGGTCTCCCGGATTCTAGTCCTATACACTAACCACTATGATACACTGTCATGCTCTCATACTTTGGGTTTGGCCTTTGTAAAGTACCCTTTATGACAAATGCCAATTCTATTCTAATAGATGCATTTTGCTAAATATAAGCCATGTTTTCATAAGCTATGTGCTCCCACAATCTTCTTTTAAAATATCGTGTGTGTGTGTTGTGTGTGTGGGGGTGTTATGAATTATTTTGTTAAAAACACAGGGCTTGGAATACTGCTACAGAATCAGTATGAACTGTTAAAAAGATTTCAGACACTGTTGATGATACATTTATTATAAATGACCAAATGGTCCTGTATTGGTCATTTATAATGACTGTATCATCAACAGTATCTGAGATGTATTGTCGAAGGCTTTCACGGCCAGATTCAACTGGTTCTGGTGGGTTTTCCGGGCTGTGTGGTCGACACAATGTGTAACAGACTTCCCTCTGTGATACACCTCTGAAGATGCCAGCCACAGATGCAGGCACAACGTTAGGAACAAAATCCACCAGACCACAGCCACACAGCCCAGAAAACCCACCAGAACCAGTATTTGAGATGTTTGTAACAGTTCATATTGATTCTTTTCAATGTGTAGCCTGTATTCCAGGCCCCATGTTTTTAACAAATGTTTTTGTGTATACCATATAATAAATATAATTATTTTGTAATAGACTTGAAGCTGTCTGTATTTTTCTGATTCAGCTCTTTCTTTCCCCCTTTTTGGTGTGTGTTTGGTATGTCAAGTGACTCAAAGCTTTCACACCAATGCTTACTTTACTATTATTATAGGTTTGTTTTTAAATGAATATTGTGCAACAAGGTGAAAAATGTACCACAGTGCTTCACAAAGTGCAGTTTCACAGGTTTTCTTGAATTAGGATTGGATATTATCTTCTTCAGCTCTCAGGGTACCATCTGAAATGGATTATGTATTTTGTTGATTATATTTATATCAGCATTATTAAATGGGGAGGACTGTGCATATGGCAAATCTTTTAATAAGAATATGGTGCAACAGATGGGAAGATCTAGCAATCTGATTATCCTTAGATAAATAATAACAGTTATAAACTTGAGTGACATTGTTGGGCTATAGAAGACTATTGAGCAAATCCTGGTCTTTATGTATTTCTGACATATTTTTATGAAGACATAAAATAACTACATATTTCCAGCTAACTTTTGGCAGTATCTAGATATGAACATATGTAGCTGCCATATACCAAGTCAGAACACTGGCTCATCTAGCTCAATATTGTCAGCTCTGACTGAAAGTTCTCGCTAGTGTCCTTGGCCCTGAAACACCTTTTGGAATCCCTACTATTCTTCCACCTGAGACTGAGTCAGAGGCGTTTGATATGTAAAGCATGCTCTCTACCTCTGACCCACAACCTAGGATCTGTCATGCATATGTTGAAGGTGCCTTATTTATTATTTATTTCATTTATACCCCACACCCTCTCCCCACAGGGGACTTAGGGTGGCTTACAACAATTAAAATACAGTAAATATAAATACAAATAATACAATAAGAATTAAAAAACCATTAAAACCTCAACTTGGCAAGCCAATCTGAAAGTCTGAACCTACTGGTCAGCTCCCTGGTACATGTATTATCTCCACTGCTCTTTTAAGAGAATTACGGTAATAAAGTCAAAGCCTGGTCATTTCACTTCACCAGATTTTTGGCCAAATCTTTGACCATGCTTAGGGGATGCTAGCTTCCAGGTAGGACCTGGTGATCCCCCAGAATTACAGCTCATCTCCAGACCATAGAGACCAGATCCCCTAGACCTGCTCTGCTTTGCAGAGGGGGCTCATTGTGGTTCCTGACCTCCACAGGCGCCACCCCCAAATCTCCAGAGGTTTTCTAACCTGGATCTGGCAACTCTAATCATGCTGCATAAAAGAAAATATTTAATCGGCATTTCATTCATAGATTAACATCTTCCAGAGCAAGGAGGAGTATTTTCTTTTCTTTTCTTTAATGTTAAAATCCTGTGTGTTGGCTCCACTGAACAAACGGGGGGTGGGGGGTGGGGAATGGCACATCTGATTTAGCGATGCCTTGTCACATGCATGAAAGCTTTGTGTGCAGGTGAGTTCATGTCTGCATTTAAGATGCTTTTAAGGTAAGCTGCTTGTTCAGCTGTCTGTTAACAACACAATCAGCAGCGTCTGAACGACTATGCCTAGGTGAGATTAGGGAGTCTTGTTCGATTCATGTACTAATGATTGGCACATAGGTTAAATCCACGAGCTTGATTTATTTCTGTAACATTTTCCGAACCAAAGCCCCCCATATTGCAAAGCAGACTCATATTTTGGGTATCTATCCAAAATATGAAGAATTCAAGCAACAAAAAGGCTTGTTCCAAAACACTATGAATAATATTTTCCATCCTGAGTTTAGTGTAGTTCCCCCCCCCAAAAAACTTAAAGTACTGCACAAAATATGAATTTGACTGAATTTAGTGGAAAAGTGCCATCACTACAATGGTTCTGGGCTATACCCATTAGAATATAAAGTGTTCTCATTCATTTGTAGCCCTTCTCTGACCTGGCCTGGCATAGATGTGCCCATGTCTGATTTACTGACATGTTGCAAAAATATATACCATATATACTCGAGTATAAGCCAACCCAAATATAAGCCGAGGCATCTAATTTTACCACAAAAAACTGGGAAACTTATTGACTCAAGTATAAGCTTCGGACTTGACTCAGCAGCAGCTAAAAACAGAAGATTTGAGAGCAAGATGAGATAGAGTTGCTTAATAGAGTTTGCATTAGGGATGAGCAGCTTTCCAGCACTCTAGGAACACAAATGAACCACTGTTTTCCTCCAAATGTTGAATAATTCTGGGATTCATAGCCATGCCAGCCTAAACTTTGCTCCAAAGAAAGTCTTTGTCTTCAGCAATATCAGTATTTGGCAGTAAACTACTGTATGAAGAATTGTATTCATCTAGAATGCAACACACCAATAACCCTTAAGAGAGAAATGCCTCGGCTTCTTTTAACACACACACACAACCTAGTTGTAATGCTATGTAGGCTGTCCTTACAGCTTGTTTTTACGGCTCTCTGGTGAGTTAGAAAAAAAGCAGCAACATGCCTTACCTGATCCCCACAGCAGTCCCAGGTCCGGCCGCCGCCATCTTGGAATTACCCATATACTCGAATATAAGCCGAGGGGGGCTTTTTCAGCATAAAAATGTGTTGGAAAAAGTAGACTTATACTTGAGTATATATGGTACCACACGAGCTGGCAGTCATATGACAGGTAAACTATGTGTCCACTATTAGCTCCAATAGAATCAGATCTGTGTGTGTATTAGGGCGGATGAGGTATTTAACTTGCAGGAAAATTTCCTCATGGGCCAGTATCCTGGGGGGCCACCAGTGGCCAGAAGTAAGCAGAATCATACCGCACAACTCTGTCTAAGCCTCAGGGGCTCCTTGGCCTGGATACCCCATTAGCAATACCTGTTTATGTCAGGTCGCCAACTATCCCATCCTGCACTGCTTGCAGTTTGGAGGATGATGCTGTGGGTGAAGTAATGCCCACTGAGCTCAATGTCCATGCAGTGCTGGAACACCACAAGAGCTGCTCAGCTTGACTTGCTTCATCTCCATTTTCACTTGCAGTAGGCTTGCCAAGCATGACATCTAAAATTCATGGAAATTTGGGGGTAGTGTCTGGGAAGGGCATAGTTTGGGGAGGAAGTTCAGTGGGGATGTGATGTCACTCTAGGACAGTGGTTCTCAACCTGTGGGTCGCGAACCCTTTGGGGATCGAATGACCATTTCACAGGGGTTGCCTAAGACCATCGGAAAACTGTCTTTTTATATTTTATATATACCAATTTTATGGTTGGGGGTCACCACAACATGAGGAACTGTATTAAAGGGTCACGGCATTAGGAAGGTTGAGAACCACTGCTCTAGGACTAGCATTTCTCCTAGAGTCTATGGTATGCATGGAGTCGGCCCTCCAAAGCTGCCATTTCCTGCAAGGGAACTTATCTATGTAGCTTGGACATCAATGGTAATTCCAGCAGAACTCCAGGCCCAACCTGGACATTGGCAATCTTAGATCCCAATCTGCTCCTGATAGATATACAGGTTTCTTCATTAATTGACAGGTGATGGTAGGAAGAGGAGAGTTAATAGGTGATAACAGGGGGTGCCACCAGGGGGTGCCACCAGAGATCACATCATACCTGTGCTACGCCGTGTGCACTGGTTACTGATCGAATTCCGAATCATTTTCAAGGTGATGGTGTTAACCTTTAAGGCCTTGCACGGCCTGGGACCTCCGTACCTGCGGGACCGTCTTATCCCATACGTCCCAAATCAGTCTCTGCGCTCGGCAGTGGCCAACCTACTGGTGATCCCTGGCTCCCTCCAGCTGTCAGGGCCCTGCGGGACCTTAATGAGTTCCGCAGGGCCTGCAAGAATGAGCTGTTCCGCTGGGCCTTTGGGGAGGCTGGCCACTGATGGGTCCCCTCCCCCTCCCCTCCCCCTCCTCCTTTATAACATCAGTGGATCCTGCCGTCCCCCTCCCCTTTTCTTTTAGGGGACTTGATAGTAGGTGCCATCTATTATGTTGATTTTAGTATGCTGCGTTTTAATGGGATGGGGTTTTATTTTATATAGAGCCAACATAACTAATATTTAACGGATTTTAGTCTTTGGTCTTATGTGCTCTATTTATGTTTTGCTGTTCACCGCCCTGAGCCCTCCGGGGGAGGGCGGTATATAAATATAACCAATAAATAAATAAATAATGACGCAGGAAAGATCTTGCCACGCAGAGTCTCCCCCACCCTCTACCATTATATAGCAAATCAGGTGAAGTGAAAATATTGTTATCTGATTATACAGAATCAAACAGTTTAATATTGCCTGGAATCACCATCTGCTTAACTAGAATGAATCCCATTTCCATTAGACTATCATACTTAACTTTAACATCTTGTAACCTTTCAAAATCCAGTCTGTGTGGGCATTTCTGTGGAGCACAAAGCTTAGAAAATACCTAGAAAACTCAGTATAAATCAGTGCCCGGACAGATATTTATTTGACCAACAAAAAAAGTGTTGACTCTTGATTTAACATTATTCTTCCAAATGTGAAATGCTGAGGAGTGTGTGAAATAAATGAGAAACTGTTGTTTTGTAGACCTTGTTCCCTCTTCAAAGAATTTCAGCCACATTAAATACTTAGCTTGTTCAGAGGGATAATGTACAATGCAATTTCTCCATAAGCAGGGAAATTCTGAATGTAGCGATAGAGATACATAAAACCTATTTTCCTTCTTCTCACAAGTATATTACTCCACACATAATAAAGAGTTGTATTTATAATGATAGCATAATTACAACATTAAAAAGCTGAGCTCTCGAGAATGGTATAATAAACAGAGCTTAAGTGACTACATTACCCATTCTGAGCATGGCTTTAATTAAAAAATAGAAACAAAGATTGGAAGGAACAATAAAGAAAACAAGCACATTACAAAAAAAAGTTACTACCCTACAGTTTTTCTAGTAACACATTTTCCCATTGGCTTCAGAAGATCGAGCCACTAATAACTAAATCCTGATTTGGTACTCTTGTATTCCTCGGAATTTTCAACAATCTCTAAAGTTCATTTGTATCCACATGGTATCATTGCTGCCTCAGTGATGTTTTTCCCCATAATGCATCAGAAATGTATGTAATGGGGAGACAACATGGACGAACTACATGACATGGTTATAATTGTTGGTGAAGTTATTGTTATCATCATCATTATTATGCCAATACCAATACTAATACTACTGGTAACAATATACTTTTTGGAGTTCACATATATTATGCTGATCCTTACAATGGCCCCCTAATGTAGGCTGCTTGTCCCCATATTTAATGTTATTTTTTAACATTTAATTTTCATTTATTTAACATCTACACCTGCCCATCAAATAAAATGGCTTAATTATATAATAAAATCAGATCTAACTCAAGAATACGAATCAATAAAACAGATAATTCATTCATTCGCTCAGCCACTTTTTAAAGGCAGCTGTGCAGGTCTAAGATTGTCATAAATGGCTCTTTCTATAAAAGCCCAATATTTTGTCTCATCTCAATATAAAGAAGAACCAGATCCAGAATAGGACTATCAGATTGGAGATTTTCATTCACTGATTCCTGGACTTTCTGTCATATAGCAGAACAATTGTCATTCCTAGTGTGAAGGACATTATAGTGCTGCAATAACAATTTTGTAGTAAGGGCCAAAACACCTGGACACTTTGATGGAAATGCTGCCAGTTTAAATATTCCCACTCTTGAAAGGGAATTGTCTTATGTAGATAAGTTTCTGTGCATGGAAATTTTAATCGACTCTCACAAATGGCTGCTAATAAGGGGGAAATCCACATTTAAAAAAAAAACAAGGATGAGTGAACATGTGTAGGACATTATACCACAAGTACACAGCTGACCAGATGTCATTAAGGGCAATGGCTTAAGATAATAGCTGGTGGTTCACATAATTGATCCGGTAATGGCACATTCGCCTTTCTTGAACATTTTCTGGCACTGTTGAAAATAGGTCATGGACAGATTTCAGGGCAGCAAAGAAATTTTTTCACATTCGCTTGCCAGCATTCTGTTCAAGTTCATTTGCTTTTGTCACACCGACATAAATCACCCCTGCCACAGCTCAGGTGCCACAGAAGCGTGGGTGCCTTATTCATCTGCGAATAATATCATATATCAAGAGGATGACCAACTGCTCAAGCCTTTAGTATTGACTCAGCTAACATCAGATGACTGAATGTTGAACATATACATTAGATGGGTTCCAATAGATGGCTTTTTCTCAATTTATCAAACAATACTCCTTTCCGGCTTTCTAGGTCTTCCACAACCTCTGATTTAAACCCCATCCTTGTGCTGGTTTCCCCCTTAAACTTGCTCCCACACTTTCTGCACCACTTCATACCCCATCTCCCATAGTTTATTTAGATAATTAGGTCTCAGTGGAAACCCAAAGAGATTGTATTGTTATCCTCTCCTGCTTTTTTATCTTGCTGATCGATAACTACCCATTGAGGTAGGCTATGCTGAGAGATAGTGATTTGCTCAAGGTCACCCAATGAGTTTCCCTGGCACAGGGAGGATATGAAATTGTGCCTCCCAGATCCTAGTCTGACTGTCATGCCCCCACAGAAGCTATTGTTATTTTCTTATTAAGCATCAGTTATTCCTATAGCTACAATGGGTTCAGTTCCTTGTATAGTTTTCTAAGTGAGGGAATTTTTGTTAGACCCTGTCCCTTTAAGATATTTCTTTAGAGGCAGTCTTCCTTTATTACCCAGCAATGCTCCTGATTAGTCAGTCAGTCAGTTTAAGGTGCCTAGGGGGTTGGAAGGCTGCAAAAATCTGTTACGCCTATGGTACATAGACTAAAGTCTAGAGAACATAAAGTTAAGGTGTCAACAGAAAATAGAATCCAGACAAAAGACTGAAAGAACCAGGAGGAAGAAAGACAAGCGAACTTTCGTGCAAGGAGACAAGAAAGACTTTCTTGCAAGGACTTTCTTGCAAGGAGACAAGAAAGTCTACAGCTTCAAGTTTGTTCACCAGTCAAGCAAGTACCTAATCTTAGTTAGACCCTGGGAGGAGTTAGGGTCTCATTTCTCTAAGCAGTAAACCTTGTTTTTGAACTGTTACACCTTGCTTGTGTGTCCACTCTGTTCCAGCCAAGAACAGGGCACCTTTAAATTGTTTAACTTGGGGAACAGAACACTGACACTCTAACTTCTATACCACATAGTGCAAAGTTTTCTTTGCTACCTCTCAGATATTGTTCCTATAGATCTATCTTGCCTGCACGTATCATCTTGAGTGCAACCTGGGTCTGTAGCAACCAGGGTCTCACTGTAACCTCAATCCTCCCTTCTAGAGATACCAAAGGTGTTACAAACAATGTTTTAGAACGCTACCATCCACGATTGTTATTGCTCCTAGTACTTATAACAATGTTGGCTTTGCTGTTGGTTTCCACAATGTGCACTTCTAAAGGAAGTAGTCACAGATGGTAAAAGGTCTGGATTCCATGTCCTATGAGGAGTGGCTTAGGGAGCTGGGGGTATATTTAGTCTGGAGAAGAGAAGGTGACATAACCATGTTTGAATATTTGAAGGGATGTCATATTGAAGAGGGAGCAAGCTTGTTTTCTAGGAGTAGTGGATTCAAGGTATAGGAAGAAAGATTCTACCTAAACATTAGGAAGAACTACCTGACAGTAAGGGCTATTTGACAGTGGAACACGTTGTCTCGTAGTGTGGTGGAGCCTCCTTCTTTGGAGGTTTTTAAACAGAGGCTGGATGGCCATCTGTCGGGAGCGCTTTGATTGTGCGTTCCTGCATGGTAGGGGTTTGGACTTGATGGTCCTGGTGGTCTCTTCCAACTCTATGATTCTATGTAACATTTATCAGTTGCTGCTGCATCCGATAAGATCAGGTTGGGAGGGCCATGTGCTTAGTAACAAAGTTGACCAAAGCAACTGAAGAAAGATCCAGCGTGGTTGGAATGTTGGGCTAGGATCTTGGAAACCCAGATTCAAATCCCTGCTCTGCCAGGAAAGTTCATTTGGGCCAGACACATTCTCTTAGACTAATCTGCTGTTACAAGCTGCATCAAATGCCCACTGGGGAGAAAAGTGGGATATTTAGTAGATACCGAGAGAAATTATCAATGACTCATGCATCCAAAGCCCAAAAACGTTCAAGTTGTCCTTGTCATTATTTTTAAAACTGGCAATAGCACAAAAATAATTTCCCACAATTTCTGTCTATTTTGCATAGGTATTTGATACAGAGCCCTTCCGTGTTATTGCCTTCTTTAGACATTCATTGAAGCAAGTTTCTTCTTGCTCAAATGTGAGCGAACAGCCATTATTCAGGGAAAATGCTAACATTCAAAGAGAACGTTTGGGGTTTTTTTTGCTATATGTGATGGAAATGTTCAGATACTTAAGTAGGTGTTGTTATTTAATGGTACAGTTGAAACATTTCTGTGATTTAAAGGAGTGATATCAACCCAAGATGGATGGTCAAGGACACGTTCAAAAACTACCAAGGATTTCTGATCAAAGCTGCTGTTTCCTACCTGGATGCAGTATTTCTAACAATGGACCTTTCCACACTTACCTTAAGCCCTGCGCTACTTGAGGAGAGTAGCGCGGGGTCCCCTGGCACTCCCCACGAGAGGGGCGGCGACAGCGCAGCCGCCCCGACGCTGCTGCTGTCGCGTCCCCTCAGTGCACTGCATCCCTGGCGCTCTTCTTAACGGCGCCTTTTGATGACCCTGTGCTCTGGGGACACCCGGGCGCGCGCCAGGGAAGCCGCGTGCTGAGAGCAGCGCGCGGCATAGGGGGGATCATGCTGAGTGGGGAAACGCCCAATGACAGTGACTCCTAGGCCCCTTCCACACATGCAAAATAATGCACTTTCAATCCATTTCAATACACTTTGCAGTTGGATTTTACTGTGTGGAATAGCAAAATCCACTTGCAAAAAATTGTGAAATTGGATTGAAAGTGCATTGTCCTGCATGTGCGGAAGGGGCCATACAGCCTGGACTCTAAAACAAGGATGGTCCAGCAAACCTTCTGAATACTGAAATGTAATTTTGACATAAGGAAGGACTTGGGGACTGAATCCATCAGAAGAGCTCCTGGAAGGTGTTGGCAGAGCAGATCTTTTCCCGCCTCCCCCTTCCTCAAGCAGACTGTCTGCCTGCCCTTAACCTCTTCTATGAGGATTGGCAGAGCCTCATGACCAAAATGCATAGCAGGTTGGAAGCAGTGGGGCTGCAGCAATGAAGGGTAATAAAGGAAAAACCTCCCTTTCCACTCCCTTCTGCAGATGCAAGTCATAATGAAAATGGGAAGAAAATGGTGACTTTACCTGATTTCCCCTCTTTGCTCCCAACCCCAATCTGTGGTGCATTTTGCTTGTAAGGCTCTGCTGATCCTCAGAGAGGAGTTTCAGGACCAGTGATAGGTTGTTTGGGAAAGGGGAGGGGAGATATTAACCTTCACCAATTCCTTGCAAACTTATCTGAGAATCCAACTCTTGGAGCTGCTGCTTGTACCATTCTGCTCACTCAATGTGGAGTTCTCCTTTGGTGGAAACTTCTTGTGGCATAAGGTCCCTTCCACTAGAAGAAGACTCCACACTGAGTAAAGCATAATGGTAGGATATAACCCATGGGCCCCCATCTTAGATGGCTGCATGGAAAAACAGCAGGGGAAGTCCACACACAGCTGAAACAGCCTTGACAGTTTTTACTGCAAATGAATTAATACATGGAGTACTAATTTTGGAGGAAGTGGCAATGTGTAAAATCTCATTTTCTCCTTCAATGCATGACTTTATAGTGAAACAGACTAATATTTCCTGGGATAGTGTAAAATGGCCAGTGTGGTGTAGTCTTATAGAGTCAGACTGACATCTGGGAGACCCAGGCAGGAATCCTGACATTGCCATGGAAGCCTGCTGAGTGATTTTGGGTTGCCACACACTCTAAGCCTAACTTACCACACAGGGTTGCTGTGAGAATAAAATGGAGGAGAGGCGAATACAATAATCCAATGGTGGAGAAATGTGGGGCATAAATGGTCAGATAAATGGAAGAAGGAACCCCCTCTCCACAAAGAAGCAGCACCAAAACCCCTACCCCTCTCTTTACCTTTAAAGATTCAGGAGATTGTTATACGAACCTTTGGATTGTGGATTTCCTTATTTCAGACTGATACTGAGAGGCCTTTTGGTAATCAAAACTCTGGCACTGAATATGTATTGTGTGGGTAAGAGCATAAATAGGAGAATGAGGCAAAGGAACACATAAGAAACTCATTCAGGTGGCTTTATCCAGCTAAGTAGTAATTTTAATAAGGATAGAATTTTAATAAGGAATAGAAGAAAATGAACAGACACGAGGACGGAGTCGTGCTGTCCTGAGACAGGGAGAGCAACTCAGAAAGAGCGTCTTTTCATAGTGCAGTGTTTACCCAAGGCTTGTACCTTTGGCCCCCGTTCTGACTTTCCTCAGTTGCTGCTCACATAGTGCATTTAGGAACAAGATGGAAAGTGACATAAAGACATCGAAGCTGAACCTTCAACTCGATGACTGTGTTGAGAGACAGAGGTGTGGAAGACGGGGGGATAAATAAGCAAAGAAAAAACTATAGAAGGAAAAAATAAAAATAAAAAGCAAGCCTTCCGAAGCTTTAGAACATTTTCATGTGCATAAACTACAAATGCCACTGCAAATGTGGGCACGACTACATGCAGGCACTTTGATCTCCCCTTTTTTAAAAATATAAAGCAAAACAAGCAACTTGTATGTGTATCGGGGGCAAGACCAAAGTAAGTCCTGAAATAAGGCACCCTGGGATTCTTCAAAAGAACGCTTTTTTAAAAAGAAAGAAACGCCCTCAAGCTAGTTCATTCTTAGGCGCTTGACCGAAGAGACCAAATGACTGCAGGTGGTTTTTCAGTACCACTGAGAAATTATGTTTTGGTATGTTTTTTTGATTACCCTTTCATGCTTTTTATCCTTTCATGCAAGTACATTACTCAAAGCCTCACACATAGTTCCTCCTTCCTCCATCTTACCAGAAATCCAAGGACCTCTCTTGCTTACCAAGGCATGGATTAAGAACTAGGAGATCCAAGTTTGAATCCCTGCTTGTGCCATGGAAGCTCACTAGGTGATCTTGAGCCAGTCATACTCTGCCTGCCTAACCTACCTCACAGGGTTGTTGTGGCGATAAAATGGAGGAGAGGAAAATGATGTAAGCTGGGTCCCAACTGGGGAGAATAGTGGCATATAAATGGGGAAAATAAATAAGCAAAGCTTTGCTCAAGGTCATTCAGTACCAAGAGTATCTCAGACCAAAGGTGGTGAGGACTGAAGTAGGAGAAAAACAATTCCCTGTCCATCACAGTCTACACACTACACTTCCAGCTCCGATTGCCACCCATGCAGTAGTTTTATTCCAAATGGAGTCCAACTCTGTGTGTTTAGATTTAGATTAAGCAGCTGACCGCCAAGATATCTCAGAATCAACCACATGATCTGAACCTTTGATTCTCTTCAGATGTTCTACCACCCTTTGGTGGCAGAGGATGCAGAGGGGCACACCAGGTGGATAGGGAAGTTAAGGCTTGCACTTAGTGTCCTCCTGTCTCCTGCCACATATATGCTTGATTGAACCAGTCAAGGCGTGGACTGGGGGTGGGGAATGGCACCTGGGACAACACCTGCTCTGGTGCCCCCCCCACCCCTCTGCCCCCGGTGCCCCCAGCTCCGCACCCACTTACCTTAGCTGGTGGGAGCCTGCTGTGTGCCGCCCCTCAAGCAGCCAGGCAGGGCATGGCCAAAGGGAGGTGTGACCCCACATGGAACCAGTTTGACCTAGATCACTTGATCATCTGTTGAAGAATATTCTCTCTCTAATCAAAGATTGTGTGAAGGGCAGGGGAACACTTGAGAAATGTATCTGGGATCAATCTGAAGTAGGTCTCCTCATTTCTTCAATGGAGTTTACTCCCAGGAAAGCATTCTGAGGGCTGTAGCCTATGCTGCCTCGTTTTCTGCTCTAGTTGGATGGCTGCCCTAAGTCTTCATGTTTCTGCATTTGTCTCTAGTGTACTAGAGAACCCTATGCAGTGTGAGTCATTTGTCCACCTAGCCCAGCAATGTATCCACTGACTAGTACGGGAGTCACAAGGTGTGTCCAAGTTCTGACTAACCAAGGACTGAACAAGAAGCCAGCTTTCCTTTGTTCTTGGTAAAGGTGATTGTATGATAGTGAAATGGATTCCAGTGCAGCCTGAATGCATTGCTCAGTACTCTATACTTTGATATCACAGACAGTCTGCAAGGTTGTGAAAAGTTTAGACACAAAGCAGTTTATCGGATGTTTAGTTTTGGTCATCTGCTGCTGCTCTAATCTGGTGGATTCTAATTTGGAGAACTGGGTTTGATTCCCTACTCTTCCATATGAGCAGCGCAGTCTTATCTAGTGAACTAGATATACTTCCCCACTCCTACACATTCCTACTGGGTGACCTAGAGTAGTCACAGTTCTCTTAAAAAACTCTCTCAGCCCCACCTACCTCACAAGGTTCTGTTGTGGGGAGAGAAAGGGAACGGGGTTTGTAATCCCCTTTGAGTCTCCGTACAGGAAAAATGCAAACTTCTTCTTTTTCCTTAGTCACTGCATTCTCAGTCTCATTTTCCAAGTTTATTGTTGTGCTGACATGGATAATATAAAAGAAGGGAAAGAGAAAGCTACTCTAGCTTAAGTGATGGGGATTTTTTTCCCCTGCCAAGATAAACAGGTTTCTTGGTACCAAAGGGATATGAAGAATGGAAACTAAATAAGATATTATTTAGAGACTGTACATCACAATAAGTGTGCCTGTGTAGTAGAGAAATGCATAGAACATTTTAATTATTCATTGATTTGCCTCTTTAAAAACTTGATTTGGTTCCATTTAAGTTGCTAAGAGCTATTTGTTTTAATAATTCAATCTGAAATTTGTTTCCAATGGGAAGAACTCATCTGACTGTAATTTTTCCTCATCCAATTGGAATGAAATCCTTGGGGATTCCACCAATCACCAAAGGCATCCTCCCTGCCAAACGTCAGGAAGATAGAAGAAAGTCTGCTTGTTTTATAGACAAATTCTCCCTTGCAGATAGGGCATAGCTAGCAATTCGTTAACTGTGTTTTGGATTTATTTCTAAACAAACAAAAAAAAGATTTTGTGCCTAGCCTTGCTTTGCCTTAGCACTTGGGGTATTTTTTCTTCCATCCTGGCTTGATTACTAGAAGCGAGTCTGCATGGGTTAAATATACAGGGATGACTGAAATCCTTACAGATTTTGGGATGATTCATCCCCTCTAAATTGCTCATCGAACTGAATCCTGATTTATGGGATTTTGAATAGACTTGCCAGGTGCTTGCTTATGATGGGCAGACTCATAGCAAATTTAGTTGCTGAATACTGATGCGTATCCAGTTGGCAAGTGGAAACAGGCTTGCCAGTTGAGCAGGGCAGCTATTTTATCTGAGTTTTTGGTGAGTGCTTGAGCATCACCCCAGCACAATGCTGGTACTACTGGATCTGATAAGACATGATGTTATCATGCAGCAATAATGATCAATGCTTCCCCGCCCCACACCTCCGGGTAAGTACCTGCTTTCCCCCATCTCCTGTTGGTTGTCAGGTAATGACATTGGTTGCAGGCGACCATCAATTTTTGAGAAAATGTATGTGCTGCTCTGGGACTCCCAACTTTGAGATCAAAAAAGGTGTGCCTGTGGCTTTCCTAAGTGAGTGTAAAGTGCAGGACATCAAGGGAAAAAAATTCCATATTCTCCAATACTCTTTTCTGACTTCAAGCATCTCCGGAAGAAAATTTCAGTTACGGATTCTGGAGGATTCTGCAATGCATATTAAGATTTGTTCTGATTTGACATCATTTTAATATAACAGAGAGACTACATTGTCTAATGTGCTATTAGATGGGGACACTGAGAGACAACAAAGGACAATGGATAAAAAGAGTTGAGAAGAGGTGAGACCTGCTTTTTACTGTCAGGATTTTGCTCCTCAAAGTTTTATGAATGTTAAGTGGAATCTCCAGGAGTAGAGAAATATCAGTTCCTTCATGGGACAGTGCTGGGGTACTTGGATCTTTCCCTGATGTCTACTTTGGCCCTTACCTAAACTGGTTTAGTTTAATGAACAAATAATGACTGCCTGCCCTTTTTTCCATACTGGGGCTAACAATAGACACAGAGAATGGTTTTTATGGTGAAAACACTGGGGAGGAGAGGGTTCAATCCTCCTTTGCTGGCTGCTTTTCAAGAAAATTAAAGCTGTTGAGAGCCCTCAAATCATCATCACCAAACTCCTGTGACTCACCTGAATTCTCTCTCTCTCTCTCTCTCTCTCTCTCTCTCTCTCTCTCTCTCTCGCTGTTTTGCCCATTGCAATGCAAACCTATTATTCAGAGGTGGAGCGAGGGGAAACTGCACCCGGGTTATGCGCTCTGTGCCCCTGCCATGGCATCACCCACCCTGCCCCCAGAATGTCCCAGAATGCCCCTGCCCCCTCGAGGGCCCAGCACGCCTCTGCCACTGCTCTGCCCGGGGCATTGGCCCCTCCGTCCCATGGGCGCTACGCCACTACTATTATTATGAAGAAGATCACAAGGACTAGAAAAAAACCCAGGAGCCAAAAAAGAGGATCTCTTGCTAGTTCTTTTCTTTTTCTTTTGCAATTTTAGCTGTTAAGATTATCTTATCTTTTTTATTCTATATTTTTATAGACAAGAATTAACAGAAGAAAATGGAATAAAGTGATAGTTATAATTGGTTTTAAAAACTAAAAGAGGAAACAAAATTATTGAAATAATATTATATATATTAAAATATTTTTAAAAACACAATTACCAAGAATGACAATTATTGATTTGAATTCTAATGATCCAAAATTAGGTAAAAAACGAGTGGTGACTGTTACAAATTCCTTAAAATTTTCCTCACAAAATAAAAGTTGTAGTGCTATATAATTATCATCTTTCATACTGTGATGAATCGTTTATCTGCTTACTGTTAAACCCGCTTTCAGCTGGTGATTTCTCATCTCTAAATTACTGAGCGAGTTCACACATACCGATCACTCAAAGGGTGTCTGCTGGACCATTTAAAGATGGTGGCTACTGGACCATTTACTGGACCTCTTACAATAAAGCAAGTTCATGCATTCAGTTATGAGCCAGGCGCAAATGGCAGCAGAGTTCATACCGGGAATCATTCAGATATGCTAAAAAGTGGAGTAACTTGTTCCCTAATTTTCCACTTATATAGTCAGCAGACAAACATCTTTAAGGTCCAATGCTTTGTAAGTTTCACAAAGACTAAAATCCTGAATGTGTATCCCAGCTTCACAAGGGGCCTCTGTGTAATTCCAGAGCTGGTAGACACTTCGGAGGAAATGCTGATTCGGCATCCCCTTTCCCTAAAAAATCTCTCAGTATGCTGCGCACGGTTTATCTGCGGCACGACACCTTGTCAAGAGACAGAAAGATGTTTTTCTCCTCAGAAAATAATAACACAGATGAAATAAGCAGAGTTGGCAGGACATGAACAATTGCATACTCCTCCTGCAATTGATTAAATCAACCCTGGAATTACTGTCGTCTTAGATGTATTTTGATGTTGCAATCCCAGGCATAGACGTAAATGTCTGAGGGAGATGTTTAGACAGGGAGAAAGACAGGTTATCCCTGATTGGCATTTTTGCAGGTGGTTTTAAAACCTTCCCCTGAAAATGTGCTGTAAATGCAGGATTTCCCCAAAGTGATAAAGAAGAGATGAGTGAAAAAGTCTTATTCATTCAAAAGATCAGTTTATCACGTTAGTATATATGACACAGGATATGACCTCCTCATCACCACCACCTGTGAAAGGTATAATGCCTCTGGCCCTCCTTCTTCCCCTGGTACCCGAGGCAGTGATTTGTAGGCCTGACAGGATGTCTCGAGAGGTGTGCTGTCTCCCTGGGATAAAAATGTATGATGTAACAGAGTGGCTGACAAGACTCATCACTCCCACTGACCGTTATCCCTTCCTTTTGGTGCACATGGGAACCCAAGGCATCGCAAAACATAAACTTCAGGATATCACAAGGGATTACGAAATTCCGGGCAGGAAACTAAATAACTTGGATGCACAGGTTGTCATCTTGTCTCTCCTCCCAGTTAAAGGGCCCACAGAGGGAGAGAAGCATAGTGCAAGTGAATAACTGGCTTTGCAGATAGCCGAGAATGTTTTGGCTTCTTGGTCTGCAGTTTCATAAAGACGGACTTCTAGCAAGAGATGGGTTGCACCTCATGGCAATTGGCCAAGCATTTTTTGTTTGGAGGCATACAAGGCTGATCCGTGTGGGGCTGCCTGGCAAAAAAAAAAAAAAATGATATGCACAGATATAAGATGGGGCAATACCTGCCTTGACAATAGTACATGTGAAAGGGATCTGGGAGTCTTGGTAGATCATAAGCTGTACATGAGTCAACGGTGTGATGTGCCAACAAAGAAAGCCAATATGATTCTAGGCTGCATCAATGTGAGTGTAGTGTCTAGATCAAGGGAAGTAACAGTACCACTCTATTCTGCATTGGTCAGACCTCATCTGGAATACTGTGTCCAGTTCTGGGCAGGACAATTCAAGAAGGATATTGACAAACTTGAGTGTGTCCACAGAAGGGCAACCCAAATGTTCTGGAATCCATGCTCTATGAGGAGGGATTCTAACACTTCTAACACATCTTACCATGACATGCCTCTGAAGATTTATTGCTGATGCTGTTTTATTATATTGATCGCTGTGTTTATTTTAATGGGCTTTTAATTGTATATGTTGTATATTTATGTTGTTCACCGCCCAGAGCCCTTTGGGGGTAGGGCGGTATATAAAACTCAATAATAAAATAAAAAATATATAAATAAAGATGCCAGCCATAGATGCGGGTGAAACGTTAAGAGCAAAAATGTCCAGACCATGGCCACACAACCCCGAAAGGGCCTGTAAGATTGAGCTCTTCCGCCAGGCTTTTCCAAGAGGCCAGTTGGGTTAACAGCTGGTATTATTGGCGTCCCGTGGGTCGGGACCTGGGGTTGAAGTCACCATCTTTTATCTGTTTTGGGTTTTGTTGTATTTTAGAGCTACTGTTTATTGTTGCTTTTAACTTATATGGTTTACTTGTGTTATACGCAGCCCTGAGCCCTTCAGAGATGGGTAGAAATATAAGAATAAAGAAAGATGGATGTCATATCCTAGTTTGGTTGTACTGTGTGCTAGAAGTCCCTTTCTTGTCTGCCTCCAACACAAGCATTGGGGTCTGCATCCTTGGACCTTTTGCCTCTTCTGGACCGGTAATGATCATCCTTACTGCAATTCCAAACCTCTGCTATTCCAAACCTGTCCCTCACCTCTTTCTAAACCTTAGGCTTCTTCAAAATCTCTTTGTGTGTGTTTTACCAGTTCAGTGTGTACTTGTTATTAATTTTATTGCCAATAAAATTATTAAAACTCATAATTTCGGTTTGTGGTTTCCTAGGGAGAAAGACTACCATAAACTCTGGTGGGAACGATCCCAGTTACCCACCTTTCTCAGTGCAAGTTCTGTCCCCTGCTAATTCCCCAAACTAAGGGAACAGACCAAGACCAATTTGGGTAACGCCTGTACTGTTTGGGACTGGCATAATTATTCCCATATAAACCTATACAACCACTCTGGACATCTTCACAGGATCTGGTTCTAGAGCCTCCTCCTTCTGAGTTTAGAAAGGTGGCAACCCAAGACAAGGCCTTCTTGGTCATGACACCAAAACTGTAGAACTCCCAGAGAGATGTGTTGGGTCTCCTTCCGTCACGTTTTTATTTTGTTCAATGACCTCTTTTTATAGCTCTATATTTTAATTGCAAGGTTTTTTAAAAAAAATTGGGGGGGTCAATTGATTTTTTAACGTGTTTTATAATGTTTTGCTTTTAATCACTAGCAATCTAGATGGCCCCATTTAGGCAGAAGTTATACATTTTGTAAATAAATCATCAAGATAAAACAAGTAAGCCTCATTGTTATGCATGGGAGAGACTGGAGCATGTGAACTATGTATTTACCCAAAAGGAAGATGGCCCTATATGTAAGATAATCCTCCTTTTAAAAAGTTTTTCTTTTTTTAAAAAAATAGCATACATAACTGGAACCTGCGTGCAGATTAAAGATGCCCCTCTCTTTTTCTTGATAGTCTCCTTTTAGGTACATGTGAAATTAATTGGAAATTGTCCACACCATCCCTGGTCTTAGATGAGCTTGTCTCCACTTAGGATTGCTCTGGAAGCAGATTACTTTATCTTCCAGTTGCCTTAGATTCGTTATGGTAATCCAGATCATTTCTGGCCTTCATTTTTAATTGCTACGTTCTGCCATATCTTTATGTAGGAAAAAGATAATACTTTAAGTTTTATGAAACGAAATGACTGTGAATTGTTGCTTTGGAAAATTGCTGGGGATAAAAGTAAGCCGAATGTCTCTTTTCAAAAGTTTCCATGAATTCAGTTACAAGGTGCCATATCTGTCTTTTGACAGCTGTCCTATCAATGGATGAATCCAGAGGTACAAACAATAAGACTGCATTATTTGTGTCTCTACCCCCAAGGCACATTTTTGTTTGTGGCGCTAAATACAGATCTCCTCTCACATCCTGGAAGCCTGTATTTGTTATCCTTTTGTCTGTGGACGATTGAAAACTGCATTTTAATTTAGGTTTAAGCCCCAATGTTTTGTTGTTGTTTTATAGAATGAAAATGGAGTATTATCCGCAAGGAAAGTCTCATAACTATCCGGCAAGAATAAAGAGTATGTCAGATAAGGCTCCTGGCTTATGTACCCTCTGGGAAGAAATTACAGAAACATATTTGAAAATGCAAGTACTTTTTTGTACTGCAAAGTAAGCCTCTTTTTTTTTAAGGGAAAGTATCAGTTTTGAAGAATAAAAGAATTTCCAGCATCCAGGAACTTATCAGTTCAATCTTCATTTCTGTCTTAATTTAGCAAACTCCTTTCAAGTTCTAACTCCTTGAATGAAAAACTCCAGTTGGATAAACAGAACAATGGCAGAATCTTAATCTTTCTTTCTTTCTTTCTTTCTTTCTTTCTTTCTTTCTTTCTTTCTTTCTTTCTTTCTTTCTTTCTTTCTTCAAACTTTTTAATAGTAGCCTTCCATTAAAATAATTTAGTGTCAAAATTAAAATCTTTACTATTCTGCCTTCTCTTTTTGATTACTTCAGAAAAGCATGTTACCTTGACTCCCTTCAAGGTTTCCTTTAAACAATTATTTATTTTATTTCAGGTACCTTTCATTGTCAGAGACCTTGAGGTTTTCTGTACCCTATTGATTTTGATCAGAGCCACAACAGCTGTTCCCTGCCAGCCTGAGTGAAGAGCTGACAAGGACAGCTGTGTATTAAGAGGACAACTTGTATAGGTGAATCCACATTTAACTGCAAGTGTTGGGAAGTCAGTTCATAAGAACACAAGAACAAGCCAGCTGGATCAGACTAGAGTCCATCTAGTCCAACTCTCTGCTACTCGCAGTGGCCCGCCAGGTGCCTTTGGGAGCAAACGTGCAGGATGTGAAAGCAATGGCCTGCTGTGGCTGTTGCTCATGAGCACCTGGTCTGTTAAGGCATTTGCAATCTCAGATCAAGGAGGATCAAAATTGATAGCCATAGATCGACTTCTCCTCCATAAATCTGTCCAAGCCCTTTTTAAAGCTATCCAGGTTAGTGGCCATCACCACCTCCTGTGGCAGCATATTCCAAACACCAATCACACGTTGCGTGAAGAAGTGTTTCCTTTTATTAGTCCTTATTCTACCCTCCAGCATTTTCAATGAATGCCCCCTGGTTCTAGCATTGTGAGAAAGAGAGAAAAATTTCTCTCTGTCAACATTTTCTACCCCATGCATAATTTTATAGACTTCAATCATATCCCCCCTCAGACGTCTTCTCTCCAAACTAAAGAGTCCTAAACGCTGCAGCCTCTCTTCATAAGGAAGGTGCTCCAGTACCTCAATCATCCTCGCTGCCCTTCTCTGCACTTTTTCTATCTCTTCGATATCCTTTTTGAGATGTGGCGACCAGAACTGAACAGAGTTCAGAGCAGAGAAGAGTAGAGCAGAGCAGAGCCCTGTTCCCCCCAGTGTCTTCTCATGATGGTCTCACAAATGCCCAGGTACCACGTTGCATTGGACCTATGGTTGCCAGGACTGAGCCTGCAACCAACACATGTGAGACTTTTGGGGTGGGACTTACATCAACTCGCAGAAATGATATCACTTCTGGTTGACACTCTAGGATTCTCCTCCCAATCTCTATGGTAAAAACAACAACATTACTTCTGGGGTCAGATGTCACTCCCTGCTCCCTTTTTCTCCTGCTGTGACTAGAAGTGTCAGGTGGCTGGTAAGACTGCCTACCAAGGGTTGGAAATTGGCAAGCATAATTGGTCTATTTGTGTGGTTTTTTCTCACTTGATTATTAACTTGACCTTAGGACTGGTACCATGAAAGGGTTGTCTAGGAATATCAGATTTATATTAAGGGTCGGCTCAACTCTATGAAATAATTTTATCCACGCAAGCTCCCTATTGTTTCCTGTAGTAGTCTGGTCTAGTCAAATTTAAAATCCCCTCATTCCATACATTGGATCAATTCTGCTTAGAGCTATTGACAATGAAATTCTAACTAGAGTTGTACCCTCTCCTTACAGTCTCTCCTCAGAAATGTGAGTATACCATCATTTATAGTTGAATTCCTAATATGAACTGCAAATTTGTGTGGATATCTACACATTATACTTAAAAAATGTTTTGGCTCCATTCTGGTTCATGAAAACATAAAGCTTCAGTCTATTTTTTTCCTTGCCTCATTTTCCATAAATTGAATACGAATAACATCCTTGAAAGATTCAAATTATTGGATGTGCTAAATCCCACCTCAAATTCTTATCCGTCACATGTGGTGGAACATACATGACTCAAATACACTGACGTTAAAGCTTTAGCCTGAAGGCCCCTAATCCACATTTTACTCTATTTGTATAATGTATGTGTCTGTTAAAGTGCCATTCTGACTTATAGCAATCCTCTGAATCAGTGACCTTCAAAATATCCTATCACTGCTCAGGTCTTGCAAACTGAAGGCTGTAGTTTCTATTTAGTTGATGCACCTTCTTCTTTTCCTACTGCCTTCAGCTTTTCCTAGCATTATTGTCTTTTCCAGTGACTCTTCTCTTCTCATAATGTGAGTAAAGTATGATAGCCTTTGTTTGGCCATTCTACCTTCTAGGGTGAGTTCAGGATTGCTTTGACCTAGAACCCCTTTATTTGTCTTTTGGTGGTCCATGGTATCTGTGAGACTCTCCTCCCACACCTTATTTCAAACTAATCAATTTTCTTCCTGTTAACTTTCTTCACTGTTTATCTTCTGCCTCCATACATAGTACTGGTGAATACTTATCTTGATCTTGATCTCTGCCAAGACTTCCTTACACTTAGGACTCTTTTCTAGTTCCTTCATGATTGCCCTTCCAAGTCTCAATCTACTTCTGATTTCTTGGTTTCAGCCTCAATTTGTATATTGTGTACAGTATAGGAAGCAAATGTCCTGATCCAGAAAGAGAGCTATATGATCAGAAAGAGAGATGTATGATCACCTGCATACATTGTTAATACAAATACACATCTGGAATTGCATCCCATCTGCATTGCATTGCCACCTGGTTCTCATTGAAGAGACCAGAGGCATCTTTTCATACAGATAGGATGCCAATCGTTATCTGAGCGCACCTAATGTTATCTGAACTAAACACCTGTGAACTAGAGCTGGACTGAAGCTCAAGTCGATTAAGCATTTTTCAAACGTAGAACTAGAAAAGGAACAATATATGGATGATTTTTTATATTTGCATTAACTGAATGCCTCTTGGGGAATATTATGCCTATACAATGAACACTGTGTGACATTATTATCTCCCCCCCCCAAAACGAAACTTTGCAAGCCACTGCTCGCTTTGTGTTTTCAATTACCAATCTTGTTTTACATCAGCACAAAGGTTAACAAACATCATCGGAGGAAAATCAAGGCCTGAAGCACTCAGGAGTGCTTTTTCTCCAGTTTGAACAGTTCTGAATGAGGTAAACAAAGCTCTCTTGAATAGTGCTAATAAATCAAGAGAGCAAATAAATGGGAATTCATCAGCACTAAATCAATGCTCATCTTCAGGAGTCATTTCAAGCCAGCCCTTTCGCCAACGGTCTGTGCAGTAAAGATAAAAATGAAGGTCTGGAGAGGTCACACTATAGGAGGTATGCTTGGACTCCACAGAGTTTGTCCATGGAAATGAGATCTATGCGTGCCAGAAAGGATATTCTTGTTTCACTCGTTTACATTCTAATTTGCAAGAACATGCATGTATGGATTAACTTGCAAGAAAGTACGCATTGGTGTATTCTAATATTAAAAATAAATATTTATAAGTGAGGTAAGAAATTCACAGGAACAGCCACCTCTTCCTCTCACCCTTACTTCCTCCCCTCTCTCTCCTCCTTTCTGTCTTTCTCCCTTTCTGTCTTCACTTATTTTCTGTCTCTGTCTCCCTCTCTCATCCCATGCCCACTATCACTCATCTCTTTCTGCTTCCCTCACTTTTCTCTTTCTTTTTTCCTTCCCCACTCCACCACTCTCCCTTTCTCTGGCCGCCCTGTAGTTTCACTGTCTCAACAGCAGGGGTTGTGACCAATTTACCAGTCCCGTGCCTGACAGCTTTGCCCCCTCAGCAGCAGCAGTGGCACTGAGTCCCTCACCCGACCATTACTTTCCCATCTTCTCAGCTGCTTTCCTGTCTCTGTAGATCAGGGGTCTGCAACCTGCGGCTCTCCAGATGCTAATTGGCCATGCTGGCAGGGGCTGATGAGATTTGTAGTCCATGAACATCTGGAGAGCCGCAGGTTGCAGTCCCCTGCTGTAGATAGAGAGATGCTCAGAAAAATCTCTGAACTAATTGATCTAACCATTCAGTTTTGATACATGTATTTCAGTTTTGATACATCTGTTGAGACCCAGCATGGTGTAGTGGTTAAGAGCAGGTGAATTCTAATCTGGAGAACCGGGTTTGATTCCCTGCTCTGCCTCTTGAGCTGTGGAGGCTTATCTGGTGAATCAGACTGTGAACTCCAACACATGCCAGATGGGTATCCTTGGGCTAGTCACAGTTCTTTGGAGCTCTCTCAGTCCCACCCAATTCACAGGGTGTTTGTTGTGGGGGGCGGGGAAGGGAAAGGAGATTGTAAGCCTCTTTGAGTCTCCTTATAGGAGAGAAAGGGGGGATGTAAATCCAAACTCTTCTTCTTCTTCTTCTATGGGAAATTTCTTCTAAGCTTAGAGAAGCACTTGCCATATACCATCAGAAGGGATAGATGGAAAAGTTTTTAAATGTTTTATATAATTGGATCACACCTGAAGACATAAGATAACCACACCCATAACACCCCTGAATCTTTCAGATGTGGGTTGTGTGAGGCTATCTAACTTTGGTGAGAAGCTCAGGGATCACATTTTACTTTATAATCTTTAGATAGGATAAGGAACGTGCATTTATTTTTGTGTCTTATTTTATTTATGTATGCAAGTATATCTACTTGTTTCAAGAATGATGAGACTGATTTTAAATAAAAATATTAAAAGTGATCTTTGGGTGGGATACGAGGTTTTCACCTGACACCCAGGAATAAGCATACTTCTATCTTCTCTTCAGTCAGAGGGCTGTTAACCGATCTAAATTGGATTCTGAAGAGAGCAGCCATCTCAGAATAGCCCTGTGATTTAGGAGTTGATGCGTTGCTTTGGCAAAGAGACCCTTTGGTTTCCATGTGTCTATTTTAAAAGGAATTCTTTCCTTATGAGGGAATATTGAGCCGTTACAGTTGAATCTGGAGGTTACTGGTTTTTCAAACATCAGCAATGGCTACGTTACAGAACAGTTTACTGTTTGAATTAACAGAATACTGGATAACTGGCAAATATGCCTTCTCCCAGCTCACTTGTTGCACTGGGGTGTTTTTTGCTACTGGTGCCACCAATGATAACTAAGAGATTTCTGTCCATAATATTTGATTGATACAAAACTGTTGTAGTAGGCAAAGATGATTTATTTAAAAAGCATATAGCAAAACTGCAGACCTTCATTCTAGGCCTAATAAATTTCCGCTCTCTGCTTTATTTTTAAATCAACAGAGTGCAGTTCTGTTCTAAATATACTGGAATGTTGAGCTATTGACTAGTATTTATTTATAAGACTTGTATTCATTTGCCTTGTTGTAGCAGTTCTCAAAGAAGATATTTGATTTTGTATGAAAGTCAGAATTCAAAGCTAGCTGATTGCACAAGCAATGTGAGAATGAATGAATTCCCTCTGTAGTGTCTGATCAAAGCAAATGAATATGCTAAATATTCTGAAGGGGAGCAAAGTAAAAAATGGAGAACTATCCTAATCTCTGAGAGAATCACATCAACAGTGAACAATTTTATTCTAGTAAAAGAGCTGCTCATATAGACAACAGATATCAGTCAACACATGTGATTCAGTCATGCGTGACAACTCTTTTAGCTGATCTGCAGCCTTATTCTTTTAATGTTAGGAATGTGCAATTCAGTTTCAGAAATAACCAGAGGCACTGAATAATGCTATATTTGGAATAGTTACAAATAATTACAAATTCGATTTTTTTAGTTCTGGATTTTCGGAATAATTTCTAATTACCAGAGTCCCATTGGTTCCCATAGGAAGCCAGAGGAGGAAAGGGAAGCAATTTTACCAGAGAGTTTGGCCTGGCTTCTTGAGAAATGAAATGGAAACATTCCTCATACACCTAGCACCCAGTGCCCCTGGTTGGTGCTGCCATAGTTTTGCCAAGCGAGGGAAGGATGGGGTGAGAGCAAAGCCTGTGTATGATATGAGTCTATGCTTAGCCTGAAATAGGTATAGACACCACACGATACTTTCACACTAGTCTTTTCCAACTGAAAGGCAGGGAAAGCTGCTTACATAATTCCCCCTCTATCCTCTGACCATTTATTCTGATTATTCTGATCTAGCCAGTGTGATCCATGTCATGGTTGCCTCTAAGATAGACTACTGCAACTTGCTCTACATAGGGCTACACTTGGATCTTCTTTGGAAGATCCAACTCATCCAGAATGCAGCAGTGATGGTTAAGAACATAAGAACAAGCCAGCTGGATCAGACCAGAGTTCATCTAGTCCAGCTCTCTGCTACTCGCAGTGGCCCACCAGATGCCATTGGGAGCGCACATGCAGGATTTGAAAGCAATGGCCTTCTGCGGCTGTTGCTCCCGAGCACCTGGACTGTTAAGGCATTTGCAATCTGAGATCAAGGAGGATCAAGATTGGTAGCCATAAATCGACTTCTCCTCCATAAATCTGTCCAAGCCCCTTTTAAAGCTATCCAGGTTAGTGGCCATCACCACCTCCTGTGGCAGCATATTCCAAACACCAATCACACGTTGCGTGAAGAAATGTTTCCTTTTATTAGTCCTAATTCTTCCCCCCAGCATTTTCAATGTATGCCCCCTGGTTCCAGTATTGTGAGATAGAGAGAAAAATTTCTCTCTGTCAACATTTTCTACCCCCTGTATAATTTTATAGACTTCAATCATATCCCCCCTCAGACGTCTTCTCTCCAAACTAAAGAGTCCCAAACGCTGCAGCCTCTCCTCATAAGAAAGGTGCTCCGGTCCCTCAATCATCCTCGTTGCCCTTCTCTGCACTTTTTCTATCTCCTCAATATACTTCTTGAGATGCGGCGACCAGAACTGGACACAGTACTCCAAGTGCGGTCGCACCACTGCTTTATATAAGGGCATGACAATCTTTGCAGTTTTATTCTCAATTCCTTGTCTAATGATCCCCAGCATAGAGTTTGCCTTTTTCACAGCTGCCATGCATTGAGTTGACATTCCCATGGAACTATCAACTAAGATGCCTAAATCCCTTTCCTGGTCTGTGACTGATAGCACTGACCCCTGTAGCGTGTATGTGAAGTTTGGATTTTTTGCCCCTATGTGCATCACTTTACATTTTGCTACATTGAACTGCATTTGCCATGTCTTAGCCCACTCACCTAATTTATCAAGGTCCGCTTGGAGCTCTTAAGGGTTCTTAAGGGATCCTTGTTGTGGACTCACATAAAACCTGTGCTCTGCCAGCTACGCTGGCTTTGGGTGTAGCACCAAATTTGATTCAAGGTTCTACAAAGCCCTAAGTGGCACTTGCGTACTTATGGGATTGCCTCTTCTGGTACATCCCCCAAAGAGTACTTTGATCATCAAATTCCAGTTTACTGGTAACCCCCGGGCCCAAAGGAATTCCAGCTTGCCTTAACCAGGATCAGGGCCTTTTCAGCCCTGGTGGAATGCTCTGTCCAAGGAGACCAGGGCCCTGAGCAGCTTAGAGCAATTTTGCAGACTCTGGCATATGGTTGAGGCAGCTACAGTTATCTTCTAGATCGGGAGGTGGGTATCAAATGACCCCGGGTGCACTGACAAGAGGGGGGCACAAAATCGCCCCCACCCCCTCCCCCCACGCTGCCCCCACGCTGCCATTTGAGCCCCCTGTCCCAGTGGCGTACCTAGGCAAACTGGAGCCCTGGACAAAACCTGAGTTTGATGCCCCCCCAGGCGCGTGCCCGGTGCAATGCGCACCCCGCTGGCCCCCTTGTAGCTACGCCCAGTGGCATATCTAGGCAAACTGGAGTTTGATGTCTTCCATGGGCAGCTGCCCTCCCCCACCGTGACCAAGCAATGATTTTTTTACACCAGGTCGTTTCAAAGTCACCATCACATTATAGAACATGCCCGAACTAACAAATCTGAACACAGCAATAGGCCATGCTTTCAAAATGCTTTCAAAATGTTTTATTACTACTATGAAAACATTTTATGGTGTTGTATCCAGTCCCCCCAATTGGGGGAAACAGCATCACTTTCATTGTTATTTAAACTGGGAACCCCAGATTCTCCCTTTAAGGTGGATTTAAAATATGGGCTCCCTAGTTTAAACAAGTGATGCTGAAATCCACCCGCAAACAGCATAATTTTCAATGGTGTTTAAACTAGGGAGCCCAGATTCTCCTTTTATATCCACCTTAAAGGGAGAATCTGGGGCTCCCAGTTTAAACAACATTGAAAGTGATGCTATTTTGGGGTTGATTCTCCCCCACCCTGAAACAGCATCACTTTCAATGTTTAAACTAGGGACCTCAGATTCTCCCTTTAAATCCATGTCAAAAGGGAGGGGATTTAAAAGGAAATCTGGGGAAATTTGGGGGGTGTCTGCGGTCAGGGGTGCAATTGTTAAAGCTAGCAGCACGAAACTTTCAGGGTATCTTTAGGAGACTCTCCTAATGATACCTCCCAGGTTTGGTTCAGGGGATCCAAAGTTATGGACCCTCAAAAGTGTAGCCCCCATTTTCTATTAGCTCCCATTGGAAACAATAGGTGATGGGGCACCCCCTTTGGGAGTCCATAGCTTTGGACCCCCTGGACGAAACGTCACAAAACATCAGGAGAGTCTCCAGAAACATCCCTGAAATTTTGGTGCTGCTAGCCTAAAAACTGTGCCCCCTGCAGGCCAAAAAAGGGAAAACCTACTAAAATACCAAAAACCCACAAATGAACCCTGCATTTTTGGCGCCCACCACAAGGGGACACCCTGGGCAACTGCCCACTTTGCCCAATGGGCATTACACCTCTGCCCTGTCCCCTAGCTGGCATTGAGAGGTCAGAGGAGAAAACTACCAGTGCCCTCACAACTCTGAACAGCAGTACCACCAGAAAATATATTTAAGTCCAGTGGCACCTTTAAGATTAACAAAGTTTTATTTTTAATAATAACTTTTTATTGTTTTTTTAACTACAACAAAACTATCATGGAAGGGAAAAGACATAGGTGAACCAGTCAATCTAATCTACAAGCAAAACAAAGGTATACACTACCTTTTACCATACATAATTCCCTAAGTGGTGACCAATTGCTGCCTTCCGATGACGAATTTTCTAAAATTTGAATTCCAAATCTGAAGGGCCCTCATTTCGATCCCAAATTCTGAAATGAAATTTTTGCTCATTTTACTTCTTGTGTATGTTTTATCATATAGCTCACATTTTGCCAACCGGTCTGCTTAGGAAAGTGCCTGGAACTGGTGCTTTGTCTTCTACAATATATTTTGCTTTCTGTGCTCAGAAGTATTTTTGCTGATTTGCCAGGATTACATCTATAGTCCTGTTTTCACTTCGTAGTGAACTCAGCAGAAGCAGCCAAGCAAGGTAACAGTGCTGTCAGGGGAGTTATTGTCTTTGGTCATGGAGGGTGCTCAGCATTTCAGTGCCAAACAGAAAGCAGAGAGCCCAAAATGAGGTTTGCTCACACACTGTGTTTACTCAGGAACATATTAAGAATAGAAAACCTGGCAGGAATGGAAATAATAAATCTAGTGAAAACCCTCAAGACACAGAAGAGTTCTATCATGTTTGTTCTCACGGCAGCTGAACACTGTTCCAGTTTTTTTTAAAAAGAAAAGTCACTGAAATCACAGATGTATAAAAGCCAGCTTATGATTTGTATATTATGCCCCACCTTTCTGGCTGATGGGCTCACAAAACAACGAAACACTAACAAAACACCAATCTTGATCCTCCTTGATCTGAGATTGCAAATGCCTTAGCAGACCAGGAGCTTGGGAGCAGCAGCAGTAGCAGCAGCAGAAGGCCATTGCTTTCACATCCTGCATGTGAGCTCCCAAAGGCATCTGGTGGGCCACTGCGAGGAACAGAGTGCTGGACTAGATGGACTCTGGTCTAATCCAGCAAGCTCTTTCTTATGTTCTTATATTCTTATCTCAACAACAAACAATAAACATTAATCTTAATATGAATACAGTACAATGTATGGAAATCAGAAGACAGACAGCATACAAAATATGAATGTGAAATCTTAAAATCTTGCCAAGGCCGGGGGAGGGGTGAACGTTCTCACTTTTTGGTAAAGCAACTGAGAAGTGAATTTATCATGCCAGTTCTCAGTGATAAAGTTTTTATCTAAATACAGCACCCCATGATCCAAGCTAGTATTGGACGATTATGCATAACACAAATAAGACGTCCTTAAAGACGTCCTTAAGAGCAGGTACACTCTGATCTGGAGGAACCGGGTTTGATTCCCAGCTCTGCCGCCTGAGCTGTGGAGGCTTATCTGGGGAATTCAGATTAGCCTGTGCACTCCCACACACGCCAGCTGGGTGACCTTGGGCTAGTCACAGCTTCTTGGAGCTCTCTCAGCCCCACCCACCTCACAAGGTGTTTGTTGTGAGGTGGGAAAGAGTTTGTAAGCCCCTTTGAGTCTCCTACAGGAGAGAAAGGGGGATATAAATCCAAACTCCTCCTCCTCCTCCTCCTCCTCCTCCTCCCCCTCCTCCTCCTTCTTCTTCTACATTTTAGAAAGAACAGTCTTTGTTTTTTCTTTCTGCACAGTACAAATAAAACGTCCTTAGCACATTTTAAAAAGAACCCTCTTGGCTTTTTCTTTCTGCATCGCAGACATTTTGTTTTTCCTCGCTTCCACCCCTCTCCCTCCATACAGCACTTATTTTCATTTTTGCAGCTTGCACCCACCATTTTCCGCTCCTTGAGAGTCCTTGCTGCCGCCATTTGCGGCATGTATGCGTCCCACAGAGGTTTCTTCCGCTTGCAACTCATCCAATTGTTATTTCCTTGTAAAACGTTCATGAATAAAGTTTGTTTTCCCTGGAGATCCCGGACATATTTTTTTTGAGGGAGGTGTAACTACATAGCTACGCAGACACCATCTGAGAATTGCAGCCACTTGGAGGAGTGGTCTACTGCCTTTTAAGAAGCATTGGGACAGGTCCACCCGATAATTCTTAATGAAGGATAGACCAGTCGTCGGAGCGGCCACAATTCTCCGATGGTGTCTGCATAGCTACAAAGACACCTCCTTCTAAACAATAGAATAGAATAGAATAGAATAGAATCTTTATTGGCCAAGTGTGATTGGACACACAAGGAATTTGTCTCCGGTGCATATGCTCTCAGTGTACATAAAAGAAAAATACATTTGTCAAGAATCATAAGGTACAGCACTTAATGATTGTCATATAGGTCTAGTAAGCAATGAGGAAATAAACAGTAGTAAAGAAAACATAAAATGTAAAATCATAAAATACAAATAAAATAAAATAAAAATAAAATGTGTAAAATAAAATGAAAATAAAAATGTAAGAGAAATAAAATGAAATGCCAAAGCATTAAAACAGGCGGCTATAGTCCATACAGTCATACAAGTGGGAGGAGATGGGTAGCCAATAGGAATGATGAAAAAAGTAGTGCAGTAATTATATAATATAGTATATAATAAATAGTTTAACATTATCCCGCAGGGAATTATTTGTTTAACAGAGTGATGGCATTCGGGAAAAAACTGTTCTTATGTCTAGTTGTCTCTTGGTGTGCAGTGCTCTGTAGCGACGTTTAGAGGGGTAAGAGTTGAAACAGTTTATGTCCAGGGATCATGCGAGGGGTCAGTAAATATTTTCACAGCCAACTTTTTTTGACCCGTGCAGTATACAGGTCCCTCAATGGAAGGCAGGTTAACTTGGCAGCAATTGTTGTTTTCTGCAGTTCTGATTATTCTCTGAAGTCTGTGTGTCGATCTTGTTGGGTTGCAGAACCAAACCACACAAAGTGCTATAGAGGTGCAGATGACAGACTCAATGATTCCTCTTGTAGAACTGTATCAGCAGCCTCTCTTGGGCAGCTCTTGAGCTTCCTGAGTTGGCGCAGAAAGAACATTCTTTGTTGTGCTTTTTTGATGAGCATTTTTGATATTAAGGTGACCATTTTCAGGTCATGAGATATGATGGAGCCTAGAAATTTAAAGGTCTCTACTGTTGATACTGTGTTGTCTAAGTATTGTGAGAGGAGGTAGGATGGGGAGGGAGGTTTCTCCTGAAATCTACCACCATTTCTACGGTTTTAAGTGTGTGTTCCAGTTCTAGATTGTTCCAGTGGCACCACGGCAGGCCTAGTTGTTCAACCTCCTCCCGTCTGTATCGCTTGGTTTCTATCAAGCAGTTGTCTCGGAATAGAGACCAATCACTGTTGTATCATCTGCAAATTTCAGTATTTTAACAGATGGATCGCCTTTGAGATGCAGTCATTGGTATACAGAGAGAAGAGAAGTGGTGAAAAGTACACAGCCTTGGGGGGGCCCCTGTGCTCATTTACAGGTGTCTGATGTAATTTTTCCTAAGCTTCACCTGCTGTTTCCTATGTCTGTTAGGAAGCTTGTGATCCCACTTACAAATATGCTCAGGTACTCGCTAAGCCTTGATTTAGTTTGGTTAGAAAGAATGTCCGGTCTGATAGTATTGAATGCTGAACTAAAGTCAACAAAGAGGACCCTTGCATAGGTCTTTGGCGATTCAAGATGCTGTAGGATATAGTGCAAAACCATATTAACAGCATCGTCTGTCGATCTGTTTGCTCGGTATGCAAATTGCAAGGGGTCCAACAGTGGATCCGTGATGGTTTTCAAATGGTACATCACTAGCCTTTCAAAAGTTTTCATAACTACAGATGTTAGAGCAACTGGTTAGAGCAACAAGCAAACAAAAACAGGAAAAAAGAGCCGTGCTCAGGATCACCGGGGCGGGGGGGAGGGGGGGAGCTGTGTGGACTTCCTCCCCAAGATGCTTTTTTTCCCGTCCTCAGACATCTTATTTGTGTTGTGCAGAAAGGACAATTGTCTCCTCAAGGTGAGGCCTTTTGAGTAGAAAATGCCAACACTCCCCACATGAGGGCACACTCCAACCAAAATATTTGCCACTCTTGAAAAATAGTGTGATAACATCAATGTGTAACAATTTTATCACCTCAGAGATAAATTCATTAGAATTATCCTTTCAGTTTCACTAAGTACTTTGCGCTGAAGCAACAGAACAAGTTTTGCACTTGTTTCTCCACTTAAACTAACTGGACCTAACATCCTTTCCAGACATGATGTGAAGGCCAGATTATCTGTGATTAACCACCACATACTTTATATGGGGCTGGACTAGTTAAAACATATTTTATTTATTTTGTATTCAGAGCATTTTAGTCCACCTTTCCCTGAAACCAGAGAAATAAACTTTGTTGATTCTGGGGGGCCTTTGGAACTGGGTTATCTTCCCTCCAGCACTGATGCTGGGTCTTCCATGCTTATTCACCGGTAAATATCCAGTGAACTGTGAGCAAAGTTCTTCTTGCCAAATGGAACTTTCCTGCCTTCCTGCTCCCCGAGGCCCTCAGCTCCCCAAAATGTTGGTGACGAGGTTCAGAGAACCCCCAAGAATTGCACTGCCTATGATATGAGGATCTGAGAAGGGAAACTGGCAAATATATTATTTCCCTTCTGCACTCGTGGAAAGCCCTTTCCAAGGGTTTAAAATGACTATCAAACACAACCCACTGTTGTTGATTTTTCAAAAAGTAATGTTATATTCTCAGAGCTATATTGTCATTTGTTCTCTAACATAAATGGTGGCTTTACACAAATATCCCAACTGAAGAAAGGTTATATATAAATGACTCCACACCATAACTGGCTGTTATAAATTGGCAAGTAGTTTGTATTCCAAGCTCTTGACACAGGATGGGAGTTAGTTATTACTAAGGCTGCTAGATGTCCTGCCAGTAACCACGTTTGCTTGCCTCTGCCTAAATCGGGTGGGAGGGAAAAAACCAGAGGTGGGATCCAGCAGGTTCTCACAGGTTCCCGAGAGTGGGTTACTAATTATTTGTGTGTGCCGAGAGGGGGTTACTAATTGGTGATTTTGCCACATGATTTTTGCCTTAGTTACGCCCCTCCTCCGCTCCTCAGCAGTAGCGCGCAGAACTTGAAGCAGTCTAGCAGGAGGTGCACTCGGCATGCAGGTGGCAACTCATGCGCCTAGTGCACTTGGTTCCTTCCGCCTAAGCTGACTACAGCATGGCGAGCTGGCCATGCGTCCTTGCCACAGCCCAGCCCAGGAATGCCCCACCCCCGGAATGCCCCGCCACACCTTTGTCGTGCCCCGCCCAGCCCCATTGGCGCTACACCACAGTTTGAATCCCACCACCATGGGAACCTGTTACTAAAATTTTTGGATCCCACCACTGGAAAAAACCCAGCAACATTAGCTACATCATAACTTCTCTTTCAGGAAAAATCCAGAAGTGATAAAGCATAGCTCCAGGAATCACTGGGAAATCTGTGGTTTTATCAGGGAGCCTCTGGAAATTCCTAGAGCTGTCTCTTCTGGATTTTCCTCAGAAGTGATGTCACAATATAGCTGTGTAACTCACTCTCCGCCCACCCTATACTCCATTCCCCCACTTCTAACCCAACTACAGGTTGCCAGGCTCAGCCTGGTAACCCAATTATCTTTGTAACGCAGAACCTAATTTCATTCATTAGATATTTACGCCCTACTTTTCTTTCCAGCTTACAGCATTGCTCTACCCATCTCCTTCTATCATCACCAGAACCCTGTGAGAACAGGTTAGACTGAAGAAGAGTGAATGGTCCAAGGTCACCTGGCAGAGTGTCTGGATTCAAACCTGGGTCTCACAACTGCTAGTCTGACACTAACCACTAATCACTACACCAAGCTGGCTCTCTAGTTTTCACATACAAAAAAAATCTGATTCATACTGTGACTACAAGTGCCTGTTTGGGAAAAAAAAAATAAGTTAGATGTGCTATTCACCTGTCAGAGAAATCCATGCTAAAACTCACTCTGGATTTCAGGGAAACTAATTATAGCTTTAAATTATGTGTGTATGGGAGTATGATTAATATAAGCTATTCAGCATTAACCTTCATTTTAGTTCTCTGAACTTTTGTAATAAAATAGATATATGGTTTGTGCCTATTGAAATGGACATATAAAGGTTTTCGGAATCACTATCCTTACCTTTATAAAGAAACCATCATTGATCCCCTGATAGACCTTTTGGTACATTTAATGCTATTAGTATGAGGGTTTTTTTTTTCTTTTCTTTTTTTGGTGTATATATGTGCAAGTCCCATTTTCATCATGGGAAAGTGCTTTGATTTCCGAATTAAATTTAAATTGCATATTTTTTAACTCTTCTTACAGCATAAAAGCTTCTTCATGTGTCAAAAGGGGAAGCAATTCATTACATTCAATTGCTGAGAATCACAGAAGGAGAATGCATTACTGAAGTGTTTGATTTTGTGTCTAATTTTCTGCGGCAGAAATAATAATTTGCAGAGTGAATGTCTGTGAGGATAACCCCAGCTGTGTACTAAATTAATTAATGTCACAGTATTTCGAAGACTACCTTGGAACTAATTATGAATAATTTAAAATACGATCCTGTTTGCCGTAGCATCACCTCTGCGGAGCCAGGAATTAAAAATGGTAACTTTCTGATGACGACACGCGGCTCTTAAGCATAAGAAGTTGAAACACTGTTAGGGACAGAAATCTAATTCCAAAGAGGTCCTAAAATAATCCTGGCACCCCAGTTTCATTCAAATCCGAATTATGGACTTAACAGGGCAATCCTTCTCAGAGTTATACCTGTCTACATCTATTGAAGTCAACAGACTTAGAACGGTGTATCTTTGCTTAGATTGCACTAGAAATACTATATCCAGGGTTTCACTTATTAAACAAGACTGTATGCATGTTTATCTGGCAGTAACATAGAGGGATTTTGTTCTGAGAAAACAAACGTGTTGCATTGCTAATAGGCTATCATCAGATGTGTCCTGATGGAGACTGAAAACCACCACATTTTATAGCAGCAGTTAAAAAACACCACATTTTAATCTAAGACCTCACATCTATGTAGTAGAAACAATCACCTTGGAAGAATACACATGACTGACAGTTACCGTCTCAAAGGGCGGGACTGAGGGAAAGTGAGGTACTTTTTGTCCACTTCGTTTTACTGAGTAAATTCCCGCCAGCAAAATCAATGGAGCTGACTGGATCAGGCCCAACATGCACTGTGTCAGCTTTCAGATGAAAGTCCTATTCACTACATTGACTTAGATAAATTGAAGTGGAGGGACAGATTAATTGTCCTTGTGAGCCACAAAGAGATTTATGTTACAACACATAAAAAAGCAATAAACAAGACCAGAAATTACTATCAGACCAAAACACAATTACAGGATAATCAAACACTGAATTTATTAACTGTCATGTAGCTAAAAGGAAAAAAAAAAGGCTACAGAATACACTTCAGCAGTTCATTATTGATATTGCAGAGTTTTAGGAGGATATCTCTCTTCCAAAGAATGTGTTAATATATAGTTGAGCAGTACTTACAGTTCACAAAGTGGCATCAAGCAGAAGTCTGTGGGAAGGTCTCTCATGTGTTTTGAGATGCTGAGTTGGAAGAACGGTGTTCAGTGGTGCCTTTTTCCATGCCAAAAACACATCAGCAGCTGAAACCAGAGAACGTTTCTTAATAAAGAAACCCAGTCCTTCCAAAACACATTTTTTAAAAAGCTGTTCATACATGATAGTGTATACACACAGCACATGAACAAATCTGATGGATAGTCAGAAGGCTGGGACAATAATTATACTTGGGAAGTCTGTACTGTAGAGTAGGTTGGTGTCCTACACTGGGCTTACAGCAGAGGTTTAGATTCTGTTTTGTGAAGCAACATTCTAGCACACTGAGTGAAAGAAACAGATGGATGCCGAGGAAGGCCAAATGGGGCAAAAAGAGTGTGTGTGTGTGTGTGTGAGAGACAGAGAGAGAGAGAGAGAGAGAGAGAGAGAGAGAGAGAGAGAGAGTGAGTGAGTGAGTGAGTGAGTGAGTGAGTGAGTGAGTGAGTGAGTGAGTGAGTTATAACTACCTGCATTTTTGTTATTATGAAATAATCAGTGTTGTTTACTTTATTGAAAATTAAGAAGCCTCTTCGGCTAGGAAGTGATGACTTACAAGTCAGGAGATATTCCGTGTTAAAATAGCTATAATCCAGGTTCACTGATAAAAATGTAGTAAATTAAAACTGATGTCAGAAAGACAGAAACCCTCAGATATATTTATAGGAGATGATTAGGAAACAGTGCTCACTTATTACATGAATGTATAATAAGTGTGTGTATAGATAGATAGATAGATAGATAGATAGATAGATAGATAGATAGATAGATAGATAGATAGATGTGTGAGTGTGTGTACACACATATGCACACATACACATACAATATATTGTGTGATATATAGTTAAAGAGATTGTATTCATGTCTGAGCAAGGTAGGTCCATTCTGTGCAACCTAAACAAGACATCCAGGGGATGCTGAAAAAGGCATTCTGGGAAGGCACAGTTTTCTTCCCAAGATGTTTTCACAGGTCGTTTCTGCATGGTCCAAATATCCTGGGTTGAGCAAAGGAAATACCCTGGTTTGGCCACGAAGTGCGCATGGTTCCTGGTCCTAAAGTAGGTTTGCCCCGTTATATTTCCCTCCTCCCGGGATTTTCAAAAATTGCCAATTTGGCGATTCTTTTTAAAAATCTCGAGTTGAACCCGCTACCATGGGAGCAGAAACAGTTTATTTTTCCCGTCCAGCAGCCTAATCTCCCTGCCCCTCCGCCTGCCCCCTCTGATCTCTGCACCTGATATCATGTCAGTTTTCAACTCTGCTGTGCCACCAACAATTGCAGCCCACCCTTCCCAAAAATGTTCCCCCAAGTATGTTTTCTGCTCATGGTATCAACCGGGTGCCATTTCGCCTTGGTTAATCAGGAGTGGAGACCCAAAATGTCCCTGCTTTCTTTTCTGTATATGTACTTGTTGCTCGGAGCACACAGGTAGGGAGATGTGCACTTTGGGCTGAATGTTAGTGGGCATATCACCGGGTTCTCTCGTTTTTCACAAAAATAGGAGAATGTGAGTGGCAATGTGATGTGATGCTGTGCCCCATTATTTTTTGCTGCCGCTTGCCATGTTGAGGCCTGCGCCGGGCCCCATCCAGAACTGGAAAAAGGGGGGCTTCGTTTCCCCTAAAACAACAGCCAATCAGATTGCAAGACACCAGGGATGTCTGCGCATGCATGGATGTAAATACAAAAGACCTGGGCTTCTGCAAAGCAAACTGGAGTATTTCTTCCTGGTCTTCACTCAGTTCCTTCACAGAAATGGGCAGCCATGCGAAGGGAGAAACCGGGATAAAATAGACCCAGATTGTAAGATACCAATTGTAACAAGCCCCCAGAACACCCCGCCCCTGGAATGCCACGTCACACCCCATCCTGCCCCATCCCGCCCCCACCACGCCCCGGAACGCCTCCACAGGGGCACCCACCTGTTGTGTCGCGCACCCCCTGCCCCCTTGGTGCTATGCCCCTGCTTAATACACAATGGCCATTGGTTCTTTATGTTGAAATGGGTATAGCTGCGGGCCAACTTAGCCTTGGCAAAGGGCCGCTGACACCCTGTCTGAGACTGGAGGAAGGGGTATTCCAAACCCTGGGGAGGGGTACTCCAGGCTGTGCTGGGGCTCAAGGGGTCCATACCAAAAACAACTTCAAACACCTGCTGCCTTAAGGAATTTCAGTTTGTAACAAACAAATACAAGTTGAGCCCATATAACATTCCAGCCTAAATCCCTACTCCCTAGCCAACCATTTCATTAAACTGCATGTGTAGATTTGACTTCCTGTGGAAGAACTTCACGCAAGTGGAGATTGGCCTCCATGCGAAGGTCAGTTGCCCCCTCCCCATAATGGCACACATGGTTGTGAAGATTCCACTTTGTTGATGCAGCCTTTCTGATACTCTCCTGCAGAGAACTGCATGCTGTTTTTTGGGAGCTGGCAGGCACAAAGGATACAACACTATGTCATGCATTTATATACAAAGATGTCTATTAAATTTAAGGTTAAAATAAAATGTGTGCTTGGAGCAAGGAAATGGATGAAATGATCTGGACCAGGGGTAGGGAACCTGCGGCTCGAGAGCCGCATGCGGCTCTTCTGCCCTTGCACTGCGGCTCCACAAGCCGAGCCGCTGGCCCCATCCTTGCCCACCCTGAAGGCAGCAGGGCGGATGCATCCATGCGCTTCTCAGAATGAGTGGAGTAAAAGGTTAAAAAACCCAATATATACAGTGTTATCTTTATTTTAAATGTCAAAAATTATTTGCGGCTCCAAGTATTTTCTTTTCCCATGGAAAACGGGTCCAAATGGCTCTTTGAGTGTTAAAGGTTCCCTACCCCTGATCTGGACGAATGATTTGCAATAAACGTGTTTTGTGTGTTGACAGGAGAGAGAGAGAAGATGAATCGATCTATGCTTAATTGATTTAAAATAAACATTTTTTGTGGTAGAGGAGATAGATGAGTTAATCTTGTTATTACTGATTAAAATGCAAGGTACCTGAACTGGAAGTTACCTCAAAGTCACCTAATTCAGTGCCTTTTCCTAACTTAAACTGCATTTATCTATGAAGAAGAATAAATTGCTCTCAAAATATCAATATGGGTTTAGCAAGGGAGGGATGTATTTGGTTAAGAGTTATTCTGATGCAGTTACAGCATCGCATTATAAACTCTGCTGTGTTTGAATAAAAGACTATCAATTAGATCATTGCAGCAGCTTGCTACCTTTTCAGTGGTTTACTCTCAGGAAAATGTCCTTAGTGTTGCATTGCAATTCTGTTCAGGTTCTGTTCCTAATATCTTTTGATGACCAACATTGCTGTGATCAGAAGTTGTGACTCCTTCTGATTTAGTGAACTTCTTTGGAACAGTAACTCACCATAACTGTGTTCAGTACTGTCAACAGCTTCACTTTGTATGATGTCAAGAACAATACCAATATTTCAGGCAACTTCTAATAATAGGTTTTTGGGCTTATGACTGAACCTGATTTGCCATGTGGGAAATGTGTATTCTGTTCACTTCTTAAATATGTGCTAAAGTGATACGATACAACGGACTGTGTCAGGTTTTGTGAGCCTCTCTTTTTTTAAAAAAAACATTTTTAAACATTCCACAGAGAGTTATAAAAACCTTTAAAATGTTTTTTTAAAGGATACAAACAACAGTTCTTTAAAGAAAATCAAGAATAACCCTCCACTCCAAAATAATAGGAAAAAACACACAGGGAAATTGAAACTAAAGGGAAAAAAGGGAGTAAAGAGATGGGGGGGGGATGTTTCTGAAAGTCAAAAGGCTAGCACACACCTACTGATCCTGGATATTTTCAGAACTAGTGGGTCTATTAACAACATCCAACTCATTCACCTTTCAAATTGAAAGTCCCCAGAGCTCCAGGGAAGGCTAAAATCAGCCCCCGTCTGTTCTTATGCCAGCAGGTTGCCCCTTTCAGGCAGGGAGCTCATAAGAACTCAAACCAACCAAAGAGTCATCCTCTCTGGAAGTCCTGGGTTTTGCAAGACTCTGGTTACTGTTGCTCTGCCTCCTACTAGTTACTGACTTTTTTTGGAAATATAGTTGCTAGCTTTCCATTTATTCATACAAGTGAAAAATATGTGCTCGTATACATGCCTCTCGGTATGACCAAGGTGATTTGCAGTGCAGCAAAGCAGCTCATAGGTACATACCAATCCTACAGAGCCCTTCGGGGATGGGGCGGTATAAAAGCTCAATAAATAAATAAATTAAATAAATAAAATAAATACAGTCAATGAAACACAAAATGTAAAAACAATACAGAAAAAGAAAAAACCATACAAATCAACCAGGACAGCAGCAGCATCAAACAAGCATCATCAATATTGATCCAGCCACCACAAGACAAAGCAGTAACAGACCTAAAGGGAACAATCAATCAATTAAAAAGTAGTTGAAATATAGTAGTATTGTACTGACAGAAAAATATATTTATTGATGGTGCCACATACAGGAAAGGGGAAGGGCATTCTTAACTGTGGCGGGGAAAGGTGGGAAGCCATATAATCTAATGAAATGATCGGACATTCAATAAAAACAACTTTCACCAAAACTCAACTATTTACATATTTCATAGCATACAAACAGCATTTAGTATTGCAAAATCTGAAAGCCATCACACATACGCATAGAGGGGAGGCAAATTGTTCCTTATGTTCCTTGGCTATGAAACCTTACAGCTTGAGGAAATGCCTTCTCCACCCCACCACAGTTTCCTAATGCTGGTGACTATCCAACCACATGTGAAATATGAAGAACATTTACTCCCATTTATAGCGTGCCTTTCTTCCCAATGGGGCCCCAAAGTGGCTTACAGCATTCATCTCTCCTCATTTTTATCCTTACAACAACCCTGTATGGTAGGTAAAAAAATTTATTGCATAGTAAAGTGGCCATCTGTATCCTCTGCTTATTTTGAAACTAAGTCCCAATGTTTTATCAATATCTGATCTACATTGATAGATTGCAAGTCACTTGTAAGCTCTGAGCTGAAATGTGTCCAAATTATATCAGTGTGAATTCTGGTCTACCTTGTTTGTCTGTATTATCCTGCTAAATGATAAGAAGAGGGCTCTTTTCTCCAAAAGATACAGCTATAACATACTAAGTACTAACCTCTGATTTTCTGAAACCTATTCTAGGCCCAGTTCGCAGCTGCCCTTCAGCTCTCTGAAGAGGCACCAAGAAAAAACTCTTCAAGTGAACATGATTCATTGTGATTACCATTTTCCTGATTCCCTCCTTTCCCCGTCGTGTTAGCCAGTCTTAAGTATAAAATCTATATGCTGTAGAGCACCTACAGCAATTTTCTGCCTGAGCCAGCCAGACCCTCATGGAATAAGTGAGAAATTTTAGTGTCTCAAATGTCTACCTACCTCCTCCCCACCAACAAATGCTAAATTTGTTTTGGCAATGATCCATATCAACAATTACACTGCAGTTGCCTTTTTCAGTCCAGACCTTTCTCATATTTGACCTCACATGACTGTGCATTTTCAGTACTTCCCAACTGCAGTTCTTTTCAATTAGTGGATTCTTCCTTGTTGCCAACATTTTATGATTGCTCATGTAATCCAATTTCCATATTCCAATTTCCATATCAATTTCCATTAATCTTATTCATCATGTTTCATTCCTAAAACTCTTCCTTAATCCATTTACTCAGCTTTTAAATGTCTGCAAATGAGATCTTTCAAGAACTGTCTTGATCGCCAGGTGCTTTTCAAACACTGAAAACAGTCACCTTCTTGAAGAGAGAAAACAATCACCTTGAAGAGACGTTGGGAAGACGGAACATTCTGGTGGAATTTCACACACACCTTTTCCCAAGAAAATGAATAGTTTAGATTTTTTTCCCCTCCTCAACAGTGAGTCCATGCTACTATGGAACTTTTTATAAAATAACTGTTGATTTATTTCCTTGTCACATTGGCAGTCCTGATTTTTATTTCTCTCTCAGAGATTCTCTCAAAGTATTTCATAATATTGTATAACTAGTTGCAGGGCTTACATGGAAAACTACAAGCTTAGGGGCAATCTTTCTTCCTTCAAAGTCTGACGAATTGCTCCAGTCTTGGCTTTCTTTTCTTCTAGCTTATATATGGGCTAGAAATTGCCAGCTCCCTTTATTTTCAATCTCTGCAAAGAGCTCACTAGATCTGAGCTATGCTTAGTGCACATGTTTGTGTACAGGTTGGACACATGCACTTTATCTTCTTTCCAGACAAGATCTAGGTCTGACGGCCACCTGGAGAATATCGGCTCGGAGCCACAGAGGGGTCTTGGGGTGTCGATGAAGTCCAAGTATCTTTTCTCCCAATTTTTACAATACCTGGAGAATATCTTCCAAACATAATTCCCCAAATGCATGATAATAACATAATGACATTAGGAAGTAATTTTAATGCCATTAAATGGGGACAGGCTAGAGGGTAGGGAACCTGCGGCTCTCCAGATGTTCAGGAACTACAATTCCCATCAGCCCCTGCCAGCATGGCCAATTGGCCATGCTGATAGGGGCTGATGGGAATTGTAGTTCCTGAACATCTGGAGAGCCGCAGGTTCCCTACCCCTGGGCTAGGACTCAGGGGTGGGGGCTCTTTCGTTAGCAATGAGAACAACCAGCTCCAATTCCGGTGAGAGATAGAAGATGCTGAAGGTTGAGCTCTCAGAATGTTGAGTTCTTTTTATTTGTTCTAATTACTCAATTTGGACGTTTATTTAGTTCATTTGTTTACCTGCCTTTACTCCCTTTTGCTTTTCTCTCACTTTTGCTTGTAAAACTCTTTAGGCTTTGAGCTTTTCTCTTCTTCAGTGTCCTAGTCTCGTAGTCCTTTCCCCCCTTATTTTCCTCCTCTCCCCTTATCTTATGCCTCCCCTTATTTTATCTACGCCTTTTGGCCTTGGCTGGATTGATAGCTAAGAAGCTGCTACATTTTCTTTTCTTTTTTTCCTTCCTGTCCCCTCTTTGTCAACGGTGGGGAGGGGAACTGTTTAGACTAGTCAGTTTTCTACTCTTTACCATTTTTGCTAGGTTTTAAACCTTTTGGGTAATCTTCCAAGCACTAACCTTGAAGTTTTAAACTATATTACCCTATATTTATTTTATATCAATTTTTAAAATTAATTCAAAATACTTAGAGCTGTGCTCTGTCTTCCTGAGTGTTTTAGCTTAGCGTAACTTTTGACACTGCTTATACCTCACTTTTCATGGTCTGTATATCATATTTTTCTATTTACTAGGCTCTCCCCCATGTTTTCCTGACTCTGCCAGGCTGTACATGTCGTTAATTGGCTTCAGTATATCTAGCTGTTTGTTTTATCTTTCTCTCTTTCTTTCCCTTGGGGCCAGTGCTTGAAAGTCACTTTTTTCCCCTCTATGATTTAAGTGACGATCCTTTGGCTTGATCCTTCTTAGCAAAGTTCACTCCGCTCTTTTTTAAGAACCTGTTGCAGCAGTGACCCTCCAGTTTGAATGGGGATCATTGGTGGCGATATAATTAATAAGCCCTAAGTGCTGATATTTTTAAAGCATACAATTTAATCTTTAACTAATTTTAACAGTTATGTACCTTGAATAAATATAGGTGTATAGGGGATTAGGTACTACTTGAAGTACTAGAACCGTGGTGGCGAACCTTTGGCACTCCAGATGTTATGGACTACAATTCCCATCAGCCCCATGCTGGCAGGGGCTGATGGGAATTACAGTCCATAACATCTGGAGTGCCAAAGGTTCGCCATCACTGAACTAGAATGTTATTGGCTTTATCAGGCTTGTTTTGCTTGCCCTTATAATACCTTAGAGCTTTAGCAATAGAAGTTGGCATAACCAAGACAGGGGTTTTTGCAATCTTTTTGTAACTGGGAAAAATTCTAGGGATCTGAGTTGTGCAGATTGAAGCTACTACCTAGTAACTGTTTTGGTCATAGCCAGTGGTGGGATTCAGCAGGTTCGCACCACTTTGGCAGAACCAGTTGATAAAATGGTGCTTGTAAACAACCAGTTGTTAAATTATTTGAATCCCACCACCAGAACCGGTTGCTAAATTATTTGAATCCCACCACTGGTCATAGCCAATTTGGATCACAAGTTAGCATATAAGTTAGAGCTGGAGTGTCAGAGCTACACGGCCTTCAAATATGTGAATTACAGTTCTTGCCATGATGGGAACTGCTTGTCCATTATATCTGAAGGATGCACGAGTTTGACGCCTATCTCTCAAGGGGCAACAATGTCAAACTTCAGAGAGCCCTCCAGATGTTATGAACTACAGTCCCCATCACCCCCTGCCAGTGTGATGCTGGCAGGGAATGATGGGAACTGTAGTCCATAACATCTGGAGGGCCACGAGTTTGACACCTGTGAGTTAGAGACTCCTTTTATACACAGAAAAGTTTATAATGAACCATAAGCATAACTGCCCTTTAGAGGAACTCAAGTTCCCTTCTATTCAAGGCTAATCCAAGAAAACGAGCTACAATCCTAGCCCTAAACGTCTCTGAGATCAACCTTTCAGGGAAGATCCCTTCCACCTGGAAAATGTCAAAGCAAATGTAGATAGGTCAAAATATGTCCTTAATTTAAAACAACAACAACACAAGAAAGGAAATGACCATCATTTTGTTTTGTGATGAAGACAAACTTTGAGGCACTTATGAATGGCCTTCCAGAGTACACTGGTGAGTCAGATCCAGACACAGACTACTTGTGTTGTTGCCTCCGCTGCTAAACTGGAAGTCCCTCAGAGTTACACTCTTTTAAACACAGAGATTTCTATGGACTTAGAAGAGTGTAACTCTGCTAACAATCTCATTACTGAAGAACTTTTTTCGGCTACTGTTGCAGCAGATGCTGCTATTCCTTCGGCATGACACTAACTAATCTCTTCTTCTGGGGATATTCCCAGGTCTCTTTATCTTTGCAAAACTCTGTTTGCCCCCTCCACCTTCAAATCTTCTGCCTGTTTCCATTTCTGCATCTGAAATGGAAAGATATGAAACAGCATATATATATATATTGAAAAGAACAAACAACTCTGTCTTTGGATGGTGGTGCTTTTTAAACACTTGCCTCTCCCCAATGTAAACTGAATTTGAAAATCTGATGTGGTCTTCCTGAGCCGCAATGAGGACTTCTCGGTTATTTTTAACGTATTGATAGTATGGACTACTCTTAGATTCCATGGCTTCTTAAAGAAATCCCTAGTAATGCTAAGCAAATCTTAAACTCCTGTCAGAGGGGATGACCTTTAATAAGACTGCTTTAAAGGATAAACCTTACTGCACCTGACTCATTTCTCTTTGTCCAGTCAAAGCTCTGTTAGAAATCTAGTGGCTATTATAAGGCTATAGAAATAATCAGCCCCATCAAAGGGCCAGGCACCCAGATGCAGCATCGCAACCACCCTGTCCCACTCTGCTGTTCCTAAGGGGGCTTTCCAGCAGCAGGGGGAGTAAAAAAAACACAAAACAGCCTCCCTTCTGCTGGAAAGCCCTCACTGGGCTTCATGGACTTTTGCCCCCAATAGGGCACTGATATAACAGAGGCAATGGCTGAGTAGAAACCAGCTAGCACTGGCTCCTCCTCTGTCCATGCCTCTGGACCACCCCACTATGCTGATTGTGTGGACAGGAGTGCAGGGACACTGGCACCATGCTCGCTCTGCGTTCTACCACCAGGGAGGACCACGACAGCCACCCTCCACCAGGACAAATCGGCCAGCGCAGACGTGCACCACTCCCAGTGGCGGATTGCACCCCCCTCCTTAGGACGGGGCTGATAGGCTCTGCCGTACGGCAACTATTAGAGTTCAGACATTCTTATTTCTGGATTTATGAATTTTTATCCTGATTCTTCAAAACAGTTTACACCAATTAGAAGAACTGGATAAAATAATTATTACAATAAAATACATAGCAAATAAAATCAAATTTCAGAACCCATAAAAATCAAGTTGCCCATTTTATCAACAGAGACCAAGGACCAATTCACACAATCTCAACAATGGTTGCCACAGGGACTTTTTTCAGATAGATGTGCAGTGGGTGTTGTTTATCTCCCAGTTCATGAATAACAGGTAGAAATAGCTTCAGCTTCCTGACTCACACACACCCCCACACCCCCACACCCACAACATTATTGCAAAGTGAAATGGTCCTAGGGACCCGCAATTTGCTTCACTGTGGCACTTTCATTAATTATATAAGTGCAAGTGGGAACCCACAATACTACTGGAAGGATCCCTTCTTCCTCTTAGCTATGGCTCACCACCACCATTGTGGGTGATGAAAGCAATGCAAGGGATAGCAACAGACAGCCACGGCTGTGTTACATTCTTATGCCAAACACAAATGAGTTGGGACAGTAGGTTTGATCTTATCAGCTATCTCCACAACCAAGTAGAATGACTTCCCTGGTAATATCTTTAACAGTTTTCTCAAAAAAAATGCAAAGGGGGTCCATTTGGGAAGACATATAAGCGATGTTAGGGAGATGCCTTTTTGCAACTGCTATTTGCAGACTGTATAATTTTGCAGGTTTATATGCCACATTGTTCTTTGTTATTTCAGCCTTTCAGAAGAACAAATAAACAAAGAGTCAATCATTAAAGACAGAAGCCACTGGTGACTAGGCACAATGAGAGAAATTGTGTAAACAAACACTGAAAAGGGACAGCTACTTTCTGTAGAGAACTACACACTCCTCAATTTTTTCCTAGTCTCTTTTTTGACAGTGCCAAACGTGCTTATTCAAATGTGGACGACATGAGAATCTCCTTCCATAAATTGTAACTTGGTGAAGTCCATGGTTATGTGCAATATATACAGAGAACAGAACAATAATATGGGACTCTAGGGAAAAACACATCTCAGTGGAATGTTTTGTTAGGGGGAAAAGCGATTTTTCTTAAAGAAGAATAAAAATGATATGTCTGTTCGGCAACTGAGTATCAGCAGAGTTTAACGTGGAGCTACTCTGGTAAGATGAGAAGGTCTAGTAGTCTTCTGGCACTCACTGCAGCCTCCTGCCACTCTTGGAAAAGAATACTCTCCACGCAAGATGTTATTTCCATAGGAAGGTTTTACTTTAGCAGTTGCAAGGGTACACAAGTCTATTCTATAGGGGCTATCAAGAAGAGACTTTTTGACAGAGAGTTTCAACAGATGCTAGAGGAAGCTAATAAAACCTGTTCCCCGATCTCTCTGGGAATACCTGTGGATAGATTAATTGTAGCACAGTACCTTTATCTCCTGGTTGAGGCCCGGTGGCGTAGAGCAATCACCTTAGCTAGGTGTAATGCCCCGTCTCTTCCCTTTAGCCTTGACGCCACTCCTAACCTACATAAAGAAAGGAAATGCCCGTGTGGCATGGGTTCTGTGGAAACAGTACCTCATATGCTGCTTGAATTGTCCTGAGATAGGTAGGAAGAACACATAACTCCCTTCCTGCATGGAAGGCGAAGGTATCATGGTGATAAACAGAAGGTTATATATCTTAAACAGCTCACAACTACGAAGCTGAAGCGTGGTGGCTAAATTTTTAAATGGTGTTATTTTAACTCGTCAGAAATTGTAAAGTTGTAAGGGCTTACATATCTTGCTAAGTTAATCTAAACAATTTATATGCTAATAGTTGCATTCAAATCAATCAAGTCTATTCTATGGGGGCTATCAAAGAAGAGACTTTTTTGACAGAAGAGTTTCAAATACAGATGCTAGAGGGAAGCTAATAAAACCCTGTTCCCCGATCTCTCTAGAATACTCTGTGGATAGATTAAGGTATGCTTCAGTACCTTTATCTCCTGGTTGGGGCCGGCATGAGTAGAGCAATCACCTTAGCTAGGTGTAATGCCCTGCCTTCTTCCTTTAGCCTTGGATAGCCACTCCTTGGAATCCCACATAAAGAAAGGAAGTACCCGTGTGGCATGGGTTCTGTGGAAACAGTACCTCATATGCTGCTTAGATTGTCCTTTTTATGAGATAGGTAGGAAGAAACACATAATCCCCTTCCTGCATGGAAGTGAAGGCATTACAGATAAACAGAAGGTTATATATCTTTTAAACAGCCACAACTACGAGCTGTTGGAAGCGGTGGCTAAATTTTTAAATGGTGTTATTTTAACTCGTCAGAAATTGTAAAGTTGTAAGGGCTGTTATTATCTTGCTAAGTTAATCTTAAACAATTTATATGCCATTAAAGGTATTCGAAATCGAATCGAAGTCTATTCTATATAAGACTATACTGAACTCTTTAGCAAGAACAAAGTTCAACACACTCTGAACACAACTCAGACTCTATCTCAACTTATCCAACAGGATACTTTCCCCTGCCCCGGCATCATCCTCTCGTTGGTCTAGAGTTACAGTTGAACTCACCAATCATCTTAAAGGTTAACTGTTGCATCGCCCCTAGACTGACTGTCTCCGGCCTCTGGGGTTGGCAAACTTCTGCTAACTTGAAATGACCCTTTTGTGAACTTTTACTCTCTTTTTTATATATCATGAAACTGAGGCGGGGCCATTTCTCAGTGCTAGAGTAGCTTCTTGGCTTGCAGGATCTAGTGGTAGGTGATATGGAATGCTAGTCCTTTGTAGACCAACGGTCTGATTTGGTAAAAGGCAGCTTTATGTATTCGTATACATGTATTTATTTACTTACTTCATTTGTACCCTCCTTTTTCTCCCCAGTGGAAACCCAAAGCAGCTTACATTATTCATCCTGAGGTAGGTTAGGCTGAGAATATGTGACTGGCCCAAGGTCATTCAGCAAGCTTCTAAAGCAGACTAGGGATTTAACTCTGGATCTCTGAGATGCCAGTCTGACACTCTAACTGCTACACCACTTTTGGCTATTTCCAGCTTTTGAAATGTCATAAATGTAACTGCTATCTGTCCAAAATATGTTTAAAAATCACATGTATTCTTTTGCTGGCTGTCAAAGATATATTATTTTGCTCGCTGTCAAAAAGAAGAAGAAGAAGAAGAACAGAAGACTGGCAGATGTCACCATCTAGATGAGATGAGGCACTTTGGGGAGAAAAAGCTTTCATCTCACTTCATGAGGACTCATTCTGAAACTCCATATCAGCCTCAAATGATAATTGCTACCCTGAAACAGTCTGCACTGATTCACTTCCTTTCCCTTCTTTCTGTCTTGCTTAATTGCGTATTGACTGATTAACTTTAAATGAGCTAATTTATAAGAACTGCAGGAGCATCTAAAAATTTGCCTTCGGATGTGAGTGGTGTTTACAGTCAAACTCATCAGAGACTTCCCAAATGCTGGCAAAGGGAGGTTGCCTTCTCCCTCAATGCCTGTCGTAAAGCAGATAATCCTTTCTCTTTAAAAGTTCTTAATTGTCAAGGAACAGGAGAGATCTGGCAAGTCGAAATAAACAAACAAACAAAGCCATGGCAGGTGTGAGGATAAATGGCTTCAAAGTCTCCAGCTCCAGTCCTCTGGCCTTTAAAAAATGAAAATGAATTCAGTTAGCTCTATCTATTCTGTAAACACCATTTGGGAACCTGAGCAGTAGATCTCTTTGTGTACCTATTAACTCTTACAAATAGTGTTGGTGTTTAAAAGCCCGGTACTTTCACCTGCATCTTCTAATGTTCAGTTCAGTTTAACTACAGAGGTTACAATCAGAGGGGAACAATTATTTAATAAGAATATAATCTTCCCAACTGATGAATATTCGTTAAACTTTGCAGGAAGCAAAGAAAAAAGGTTGGACCTAGACCCCTCATATTTAGGACAATAAAGCAGAATCTGTTCCACAGATTGGTCCTCAGCGATATAGTGGGGACATTTTTGCTCTTGTTGGGCAATCTTGGGCCCTTTCTGCACATCGGCGCCATTTATTTGGGCGCCTCTGGGGACAAAGCAGCAAATGCCGGCCCCCGGGAGCTGTTTCCACAGACAGGGCCCGGCGCTCTTGGCAACGAGCAGCGCCCTGACCTTGCTCCTCCCTCCTCCCCAGGGTACAGCGTCAGGGTCTTCGCCTCCATAAACCTCCCTCCTGGAGGGAGGTTTTTGGAAAACAAGCGACATTCCCGGGCCAGGCGCAGTGCAAAATGGCACCACTGGGAATGCGCTGTTTTCAGTCCCTCTCCCTTCACCTCATTACGTCTTAGCCGCTCTGCTGGCCTTCTAAGACTCCTCCCTCGTCTGTCCTCCACCTGGAGGTCGGAGGGCAGCGGGCGTGGTCTTAGAGAGTAGGCCAGCAGGGCTGCGACGGCTTATAGGAGGTGAGTGGGAAGAGGGATCGAGAAGAGGCATCTCTTGCGCCCGGCCACCTCAGCTAGGGGCCTGCAGTGACTGCTTTCCCGTGCGAACGGCCCCCCCTCCACCAGCAGAATTCCTGCCGGTGCAGGGGCGCCCAAATGGCCCGTGCGGAAAGGGCCGTAGTGAACCTCCCTCACAATATTGATGAGGAGAAAGAATTGTAGCATGCCCTGGTAACGGCCCACCTCTGGTTAGGGTCAGGATGTTGGATCAAATAAACTGCCATCTGATTAATTTTAAACTTAATATTATTGTGGAGGGGGGAATAGTTGCTGATAGTTTTGCTCTGCAAAGTTTAAAACTCTTGATCTAGAAGCCATCTTTTCAGCTGAAATGATTTCAGACGCTGATAGCATTTGGAGGGAATCCCAAGAGAATCTCAGAGAAAGTATTTTTGTTTCAATTAAAAACCACCACCCAGAGTCCTGCAACTGTGGGAGAAAGGGATAGTGGTATATTTCCATAAGAGGGAATGGAAACCAAAATAAAAATAGCCTTTTCTTCTTTCGTTTATTAAAGCTTAAGTGATTTCAAAGTTCTGGTATCCATCCAAAAGGCATTTGTACCGAGGCTACGATAATTTACAAATACATTAAAGATCATCAGTTAACCGGGTAAATAAAAGACTATCAACTAAAACTATTTGAATTGGACAGCCTGAAACATTTCAGACTTTACATGACTCAAGGAATAATGGGCTGTGGCTTCAGTTCCCCAGTAGATGACCTTAGTTATGCCTTCCTTTATGTCACAATGATTGAAATGCTTTTTGGATGTTCTCACCACTGACTGTTTATCCATGAGCACTTCCCACAAAGCTGGGACCACATTTCAAGGAAATAATTGCATGCATTTGCCATGGCTGTTTTTTTGGGAAAGAACAAGGCAATCGGGTGGTCTAAATGTACTTCCAGGTATATGAGATCTGTTCATGGATGTATGACTCTCATGTGAGTGGGAGAATGTCTATAACCTATTTCAGTTTATTGTTCCTCAGTTTTGGATATAAGATACATACCATGAGGAAGTTCTCAGCAAGCCGTATTCAAATGAACTGTCACGCACATAGCAGGCGCAGTAACAAAATGGCGGCCACAAATTGCTGCTGCAGGAGATGGAGCCAGCCACAAAATGATTGCACAGCTTAACTTCATTAACACAGCATAGATTGTGTTGTGGTGGCAAGCATCATTTTTCCCCCTAAAAGTCTTCAGTCGACAACTGGAAACCTTGCAGAGCAAAAGCCCAACCTGGCCCACTTACTTCCTAAAAACTCATAGCGGACACCAGAAAAGGTGTTGGTGGGCACCAAGTTGGGGACCCTGTGTTAGGTGTTGCAGGTAAAGCATATGCAGAGTACCTTTCCTTGAATAACTGCAACCGGTCTTGACATGCCTGTAGCCGTATAAAGCACAGTACTTAGTGGCAGGAAGGTTCCAGGTTGGGTTGCTAATCTCCCGGTAGGGTCTGGATATCTCCCAAAATTATAACTGATCTTAAGACGACACAGATTAATTCCACTGTAGGAAAGAGCAGCTTTGGGGAGTCCACTGTTTGGCATTAGACCACACTGAGGTCCCTCCTCTTCCCGAACCCCGTCTTCCACCTCCAAATCTCCAGGAACTTCTCAACCTGGTGTTAGCAGCCCTAGTTCCAGGATAAATAGTATGGCTCTCAAGCAGGTCTAAACAGAACACCTTTTTTAAAAAAAGTCACTCTAGTCATTAGAGGACAGGAGGGAAGCGCTGTGAGGGGGATTTTCTGCCCCCCAGGTGCGCGCCTGGTGCAATGCCCCCTCCCGCCCCCTGGTATTTCTGCCTCTGCTGACTGAGGTCCACTGAACACCCAGCTACCCACCGTGAGGATCTCCTGGGGGGAGGCTACATCAATAACCTGATGCTTTTTGCATATTTGTTGGCTTGAGGCTTGTACTAGATCAATTCCTCACAATAAGCTTTACAGCGTTTATCTAAGAAAAGCTGTCAAAGGCCCATTCTACACAGGCCCCTGAAAACATTTTGCAAATGTTTTCAAAATATTTTCAAAGCCTCCTGTTTGTCCATGCTAACCTCCTCGAAAATGCTTTTTGGCTTCCTTTTGTGGTTGTTTTATTTTAACAATAAATTATTTAGTTATTTTCTGACACCATCAATAAATTATGGTTCTTTTAATTTTGTGAGGGTGGAGTGTTTTAATTGCTCTAATGTTTTAATGTATTTAATCGTTGTGAACCGCCCTGAGCCCCTTGGGGGAAAGTGGTATATAAATTGAACAAACAAACAAACAAACAAATGAATGAATGAATGAATAGTTCAAAATGAATATAGCCCATTCCATGCCATAAGAATTCCCTCCAGGTTTTTCACCTCACTTCCCTTCCAGCCAGAATTTAACAACAACAATGTTATTGAGATAAGACTAAATTTATTAAGAATTATACTGTAAAGTGCTTTGGGCCCCTGCTGGGAGAAAAGGGGAGGGAGATATAAATATATAAATAAATACGATCAGGTGGAAAAAGCTGAGAAGAAGACAGCTGTTGAAAAAATTATGGTGACGAAATAATGGTGAGAAAAATGACATGAAAAATGAATTCAACGCACAGGTAATAGCCCCCTCCCAAACTATACGAATTCAAATGAACATAGAATAGATGGCAGATAACAAACTTAGAGAAAAAACAACACAATTAAAACAGGTGGGAAAAGAAGGCGAGAAGAGTTAAATAAGATTTGGAAGGAAAGCACAGGGAAAAAACCTATTAATTGCAAAAGGTATGAGGGAAATTAGCAGATGAAAGAGGTCAGACAGAGGAAGTAGCTGAGAAAAATTAAATCTGTTTTTTAGAGTCATTTCTCTTCCGCGAAGGAGCTTTTCTCTGTGGTACGTCTGATAAACAATGTATCATTCAAAGGAAACGGTGGCAGGCTTTTCAAGATAAGCATGAGTTTCATCTCTTACGGGGGATGTCAGATGGCTTTAGGCAAAAAATGTGACAGACCTTCTCCGTGTTGATCGTCTGGGGAAAGAACTGTTTATCTACAGTGGTCCCTTTTTTACCTGGCACTCATGACACAATCTCTATTTAGTGTTTTAAAGGTGCAGAACAAACATGGATTCCTGTGATGGATCACCTGATATTTACTGAGGCTCAAAAACGTTCATAAGTCTGCACCCACGCTGCCAATGTCAGTTATTTTGCATACAAACAATGTATGAAAATGAGCTATTGCCTGGTCATTCCTGGAATAGCGCCGGCTACTTCCATGCCTTGGAAATCGCTTTCAACATCTAAAGTTTCAGTTGCAAAGAAATGTGGAAACACCAAGTTCAAAGAAAAGCACTTTGAACGCAGCATTGGATTTTTGTCCTCTAAAAAACTTACTATCAACTTGCTCCCTGACCCCAGACCATTTATCAGCTTCCAGTAAACGAACTAATTTAGACCTAAATAGATCTAATTCTAAACCTGCTGAATTGTTGAAGGTTTTCACGGCCGGATTCAATTGGTTATGGTGGGTTTTCCGGGCTGTGTGGTAGGTTTTCCGGGCTGTGTGGTTGTGGTCTGGTGGACCATGTGGTCCACCAGACCACGGCCACCCAGCCCAGAAAACCATCTAAACCTACTGTTTGTTGTAGGGAAACTGTCACAAGACTGTATCTAAACTAATAACGCACATGATCATAAACAGAAGCCCCATGGAGAGGTTTGCAATGTCAATGGCCCACCCAATGGTGCGCCACCCAACTGTGTCTGAACTACAGATTTTTGTGGTTTGTATATCTCAGTTTTTACAGTACTGACCATGTGGCTGAGCTTGTGGGCATGGCTATATTGAGTGCCATGCCAAAGTGCCATCCAAGAAGTAACACCTATGCAGGAGAACTGGCATGAAGATTGACCACTCTCTCCTAGCATGCTTCAGTTCTCCCCATCAAACAAAACATCTCTATAGGGCTATACTTGTAAATTAGTTTTCTTGAGACCAACAGAGGTAGCCAGTTCACCTCTTTAGCACAAGTTCTTGCATTAGGACTGAGCTTTACGATAGTTCCTTTCCAACCCTGGTTATTGTCACAGCTTTATCATGATAATACTACCTCTCTGCCAGATCCGTAATTATGCTGCTCTTTGTCTCTGTAACTTTTTATCTCTCTAATACCACAGTGACCGGTGCAGAGTATATTTTGAACAAGAGCTTATCATAATATTTTACGGTCTCATTAAAGCTTTCTTAAGCATCTAGCCTGCTATTTCATCTCTTTTTAACGCATTCCCATTTTCCAGATATTGTCTGCACAAACTGAATTTAGAGGCAGGAACACCTCATGAAATGCTTGCTTCTGTTGCAGTCATTTTGCATTTGTTTTATTGTTACTACCTGTGGTTTGCATTATTGCCATTTTGTTTTTGCAGCTAGCTCTGATTCCCACCTGAAATGCCATTTTCAGGTACAGCATGCTTGAAGAGGATTTTTAGAAGACTATGTGAAATAGCCAGTGATCCTTAAGTAGGCCATTTTGTTTCTTGAGCCTATAGAAAATAGCCTTTATCCGGAAGCATTTTCAGATGGCCCTTTTATACCAGAACTTTTCTTTTTAATACCAGACCTTAATTCCCTCATTCATCTAGTCCAAGAGCCATTTTCTCGCTATCTGATATGGCACGGAGGGCTCTTTGAAAGTCCAAACCAATTTACTGATACAACAACAACACTTAGTCTGATATCGAGTTTTTAATTAATAAATCATTATAATTCCACAGTCGCTATGCGTGAGAACAAGCTGCAATGGGCAGGATGAAAAAGAAAGTATTTAAATCTTCATTAAAGGAAATCCGGAAACCTAATTAAAATGCATTTGGGGATTTTTGCTGGAGTCAGAGTTCACTGGTTATTCAATATTTCTGACAAATTTGAGAAGAAAGCTCAGAAACACACCGAGGGAAATAAAATCGAGTCATTGATGCTTTGCGCCCACAAAATAATGTTCACCAACAGAATTCAGGAGTTGTTTATATAGCCGACCCTCTGTTTCTATCATATCGAGGCGTGTTACATTTTTATCTGTAATGAAGCGAGAAGGTTCATTAATTTCAAAGTATCGCTACAGTGAGTTAGATACTTTGCAAATGAAATTCGTATTTGCAGTACAATGCATTTATCCCTTACCCTATTTCAAACCAGGCGCTCATTGTACAGAAAACCAAAGTAAACAAGTAATGGAGCTACAATTAACTTTACCGAAGACTAATTAGGTCGATTCCATTACGCTATCTTCACTGAACATATTTCATTTCCACAAAAGACATTTCCATACAATCGTGTTAACACAACAAAGCATTTTCTAGTTAAAAGGTAATCATACTTAAGAGTTTGATGCTGTGCCTTTACTTTCAGGCCAATTGTAAAAATCCACTTAATTGTGAGTAATGCCGCTGACGAAAGTATTGCAGCTGAAGGACCAACCATGTGTTACTTTTTCGGGGGGGGGGGTTCTCCCCATCCAGACTTGGCAATTCTGAGGTTCTGGAATCACACAGGCAAGACCAATGAGTTATCAAGCGATGAGCTACCTCAACAGAGCTAGCTTGTCTGAGAGAGCTGGTGATGGCATCACAGAGTTTTCAGCTTATCTGAAGTATGGCAGTTGCAGTAAAAAGAGCATTCTTTCTTATAACGATAATTCTGATATCTTCCTACTTGGGACTGTAAACGTCATTATTTGTTGGGAGAATTTTTTGAAAAAATCCTACATCAACTGATCTTGGAATAGATTCAAAAGGCCCCTCCCCATCCTTTCTGCTTACTTCCTCTGTTGCAAAGATTGGAAAGAAACTTCTGAATACGACAACTCAAAAGTAAGCTCCATTGCGTATAATATGACTTAGAGTTAGGTGTGCAAAGGAATGCAATCCTATTTATTGATGTTACTTAAATTGCCCTTAGTCTTTCCTTGTACCTTACTTTTATGTTTTGATATTATTTGTGTTTTGATGTTATTTGGACATGATTGATAGGTGCTCAGGATTGTGCTGGTAAGTAAAGTATATTGTCCAGAATTATGTCAATGGCCCTTTCCCCACTCTACACTTATTGTCCTGAGGGGTTGCTGCGCCAAGAATTCCCTTAGCGTCGCAGCAATTCCTGGCTTGAGCACCCTGAAAGCTTCCCGACCCACACGCGCTGCTACATGTGGCGAAAGGAGTCATCAAAAGTGCCAGCCATTTCCAAAAGGCGCCAGGAATTACGCCTGCTGAGGGGGCGCGAGAGAGGCAGCATCGGGGCGGCTGCGTTGTCACCGCCCCTGAAGTGGGGAGTGCAGCTGGACCCCGCACTACTTGAGGAGAGTAGCGCGGGGCTTAAGGTAAGTGGGGAAAAGGCCTATGTGGCTTTAGAAGAAATTTTTGGGTCAAACTGCATATTTCAGCTTTGCATGCACTACATCAGAAGTCAGAATTTGATACTAGTAAGAAATATTTTTATCTGGAAAAGGAGCATCATCTTCCTGTAATTAAATTATTAATCGCTCCAAGGTATCAATAAAATACCCAGCAATCTCCCTGGAAAATGTCCACCTAAGCATACAACATGTCATTATTATACACGCGTTTACAAGCTGTCAGCGCAATTCATTTCCTTTGCTAAGGACATGCTGTATATTTCGGTTTACATCTTTTACACAAATCATATAATTATATCTTTCAATCCCACTATAATCATTCCAAGCACCATCAAAGAATGTCAGCCTTAACAGTTCTGGAGGTAATCACTGTAACAGGTTTTGCCCAGAATCCATGAATTTTCAGCCTTCTGCCTTCCGAGTCTGGCACATTTGCTCAACAGGAAGCTGAAATCTAAGAGGGAAGTCAGTCACTTCCCAGTCCCTGCTCCCTATCTCTTAAAATGTCACACAGAACAAAGGTCCTCATTTATGGGAGCTTACAGATTTATCAAGCAGAGCAAGAGGTCTACTTAAAAGGTATTTAAAGGGTTTATTGCAATTACAAAGCGAGGGGGAACAGTAGGGAGAGGATTTAATATGAGATGCATTCAAAAGAAAATCCAACCATTAACTGGTTGTGGTGGGTTTTCCGGGCTGTGTGGTCATGGTCTGGTAGATCTCGTTTCTAATGTTTCACCTGCATCTATGGCTGGCATCTTCAGAGGTGTATCACAGAGAGAAGTCTGTTGTGTGTAACAGACTTCTCCCTGTGATACACCTCTGAAGATGCCAGCCACAGATGCAGGTAAAACGTTAGGAACAAGATCTACCAGACCATGACTGGAAAACCCACCACAACCAGTTGAATCAGGCCATGAAAGCCTTCAACAATACATCAAACCATCTATATAATAAGTCTATACACCTAAAAATCAGGTTGGACCTCCTGATCTTTTCTGGGTGGTACATTTCTGGGACCCAGGCTATCTTTCTATTCCACTGCTTTGGGGCGGGGTGGGGGGGCGGGGTGGGGTGGGGTTGTGTAACCTAAATATGTGCATAGGTAGAAGCAGCTTTCACGGGCAGATCTAGAGAGACACAATATGACCCAGCAATAGGGATTCCAACTCTGGAGATTTGGGGATGGTGTCAGGCAAGAACAGTTTGAAGGCAGGGAGCTCAATGGTCATGTGGCATCATAAAGTCTGTTCAACGAGGCTGCCATTTTCACCATAAGAACTGTGGCCTGGAGATCCATTGCTATACTGGGAAGTTGCTAGCCCTAAGGGAAGAAGGATGAATGGTAGGGTCCAACGAAAAATGGCACCAGCAGCTGATCAAATGCCAGGAGAAAATGCTACTGGAACACACCCATACAAAACCCACAACACTCTAGTGATTCCGGCCATGAAAGCCTTCGACAGTACAGATCAAATGTCTGTCAAACACTAAATGTCCCTTAAAAGGCCCAGAGCAGGGATCGGGGCCACCATTGGTAGTCATTATACTAACAACACTAGAGTAAATTTTGATGTATGAGGAATGTTGTTGTTGACCAACTTAGGATTTATATAGTATGTAGAGTTCAGGATTCTTCACATATACTATCGCAGTAAAACTTCCAACAATGTCAGGAAAGGCAACAGTGTGAAGCTGAGATACACACTGCAATCCTGAACACAATTATATTCTTATAAACCCATAATCTTCAAAGGACTTAGAATGATTTCACTCTGCATGGAATCACGCTGACGGCTGTTTACCTTAAGTCACCTGGTGAGCTGCTGTTGAATGGTAACAAGCAGGTGGGCCTGCATAAGTCATGCATGTCAAGAGGTGGTAGAAAGTTGCTCAGTGGTTGCTGTCAGTCCTGACCCCATGACTTCTCTGTCAAAGACTAAAACAACCCTAGCAAAACCCTGCTCCCCGCCTTTTACTGGCAGGAACCAAACTTAAAAGGCTGGCAACACAATTGTTTTTGCCTATCAACTGCCACTGAGGGCATCCATTTCTTAAAGGTACAGGTGTTGCTTCTATTATTTGTGGGAAGGGGGTTAATACCCATTTTTTCCCATTTTGGGTTTTTCTGCAAATTTGATTCTTTTCAGGTTTGTAGAAAGATTTTTGTTTTGCTCATGACTTTAGTCTCAAGAATTAGGTATCCACAGATTTTGACATGTTGAGAATAAGATATATTTATGATCCAGAGCCATTATCTCCCAGTAGTGTATTTGATAGTATATGTGAGTTTGCACTTGACTGAAATAAAATTTAATCATAAAGTGAAGCTTTCTTAACATTTTTACCATTTTCTGCTAACTTTCAGCAGGTTAATGGTTAAACACCGAGAACCAAATACAATTAAATGGCAAAATGAGACCCCAACATATTGATAACTAGGTAGGCTAGGATTGTCATCTTCCTGCTTCCAGCTTCTTTGAGCCCTCAACCTCCAACACCATAGAGTTTTCACTTAATCTTAGAGTGGCAATATGTCACTTCTGCGTTCAACCTGAAAACGATATCAGACATCATGCCATCATTTGGGCAGTGTCTCCACGTTCCTGCCTTGTCTCCTGTCAGGTGCTCTGTTCCAACTTGGGGGCACCTGCCTAGAGATGCAACACGGTATAATGGTTAGAATCAATGGTGGGATCCAAAAATTTTAATAACAGGTTCCGATGGTGGTGGGATTCAAACAGTGGCGCCGCCGCACACACGCACCTCCAGTCCCTATTTGGGCAGGTTGCTTTAGTAACCCCTTCTCGGCACTCAGAAAAAAATTAGTAACCACTTCTAGAGAAGTGGTGAGAACTGGTTGGATCCCACCTCTGGTTAGAATGTTGGACTAGGATTTGGGAGACTCAGGTTTGTATCCCCATTCTGTCATGCAAATTCAGTGGATGACCTTGGGCCAGTCATGGTCTCTCAGTATAGCCTACTATACATGGCAGTTATTGTGAGGGTAATAAGGAGGAAGGGAGAATGACCTTGTAAATTACTTGGGGTCTCCATTGAGGAAAAAGTGAGGTATTCATAAATTAACTGTGTGGACCTGTGAGAACGTCAGAGATTATGTCTGAACTGAGTGCACTGGAACAAGGTAAAAGCTGGTGCATTAATATTACTGATAGATAGAATGTAACTCTAAATGCCTGCCTGCCTGCCTGTTTTTTTTCCAAAGCTCCCATTATAGAATTGACATTCTGTGCAGACAAACAACCAATCTCTTTGCATAAAGTCAACTAGTTATGATGTAATTTAAAATAAGGTGACTAACAAGACATTTATCCTTAGGGCACTGATATAATATAATAGAAAATCCTGGCAATATAATTTTATTCTTACTATAAATATTTAAGAGGTGAGGGAATTTATGAATGTGTAAATTGCTATCAGTTAAAGCAAAAATCCAGCCTAGGAGTTAGAACGATGGAATGGTTCTTCTTTAAAAAAAAGAAAGGAAAAAAAACCCCAGCACAGAGTCTCTGTTACCATAATTAATCTTTGCAACAATCGCACCAGACTCATGAAGCAGGATTTATACTATAGTTAGTTTATTATAAACAAGGATAATACCAGAGGGAGGCATAAACCTTAAACATGATTAGAATGCCTAATACCTTGCAGATAAATCTCCATAAGTCTGCTTTAAACCCAATTTTTTTTCAAAAGAATAACAAGTGGGGGAAATTCAGAAGTGATTGATTCTGCCTCTAACTCTCTTGAGAATGTCAAATTGATTTGATTATTTCAGCTATTTGCTTATGCGCCGTCTCTTGTCTTTTCGCTCGTTCGTTTCAGACCCATGTGACACAGGACAGATTGAAATGGCAGGAGGAAAGGAATGGCTTCTGCACTGCATCCCTCCAGACTGCAGATGGCGAAGGGTGAGCAGATAAACTGAGAAGTTGAATGTAACCCCCGCACTGTCAGGCAATTGTACCTTGCTCAAGCTTCCGTGCCCACAGGTAAGGTCAGCTCCTGTTCAGGACACCTTGACTTTTGTTAAAATTTATCTCAAGTGCCATACCAAGCGGCTCCGCACCTGTGCAAGAGATTTCTTTTTATTTATTGAGTCTAATTGAGGCTCAAGGAGGATTACGCAACGTAGTCACCTGAGCTACAAGGACAAGTCATGCCAGGTAATAAGTAACACATCACCAAGGTCAATGAATCAGTGAAATCCTAAGCAGAATTGTGTATTTCAAAGCCCACTCAAGTCGACAGGATTAAAAGGATGTAACTGTTTAGGATTGCACTGAAAATCTAAAAATAAAATAGAGGAGAGGAGAAGCAAATATTCCCACTGTTGTGTATCAAAGAACACTCATAGCAGCTAACAAATATGAAACGTCGTCTCAAGTGTGTGGGAGGAAAGGGGAATGGTTAATTCGCTCTTCGTTTATTCAACTGGTTTTATTTGATTCATTCTTAGAGCTTGGAAGGTACTTAGATGAAAGACCATCAAGGAAGGCTCTGCAGAGGAAGGCAATGGCAAACCACCTCTGCTTCTTGCTTGCCTTGAAAGCCCCATGCTGGAGTCTCCATATGTCAGTAGAAAGTTGATGGCAGAGCATACGCATTGTGGGTGCTGTCAGGTTCGCAGCTGACTTATGCCAACCCAGTAGGTTTTCAAGGCAAGAAGAAGAAGAAGAGTTTGGATTTATATCCCCCCTTTCTCTCTTGCAGGAGACTCAAAGGGGCTTACAATCTCCTTGCCCTTCCCCACTCACAACAAACACCCTGTGAGGTAGGTGGGGCTGGGAAAGCTCCGAGAAGCTGTGACTAGCCCAAGGTCACCCAGCTGGCGTGTGTGGGAGTGTACAGGCTAATCTGAATTCCCCAGATAAGCCTCCACAGCTCAGGCGGCAGAGCGGGGAATCAAACCCGGTTCCTCCAGATTAGACACACGAGCTCTAAACCTCCTACGCCACTGCTGCTCCTCCTGCAAGAGGTCAACAGAGGTAGATTTCCACTGCCTGCCTCGGCATATTGATTCCTTGGAGGTCTCCCATCCTTGGAGGTCTCCCATCCAAGTACTAACTAGGACTGACTCTGCTTAGCTCCTGAGACCTGACGAGGTCCTTCTAGTCGGGCCATCCAGGCCAGGCAACATTGTATTATAATACAGATATAAAAATAAGCTATTAATAACAGCAGTACCAGTTTGCAAGTTTGTTTGTTTCACATGCAGACAGTTGGGATGGGGGGGGGGGGGGCTGGGAAAATAGAAAAGCTCAGTCTTAATGGCAAGGTCTCCAAGTCAAAAATGGGCTTCTCCAGGTTGCACCTCCCTCCCTTTAAAGGCAGCCATGAGTGGCCTAAACAGGTGGAAAAGCTCAGCCCAGGTGTCTCCCAGGCAAGTAGGTCACAGCTGACGCAATCGTCAAGCACAAAGTCATTTGCTGTTATTCTCTCTTGCACCTGTGCAGCCAGATGCATCCCTTAAATGACTGACACTGGATGCATTGCATTGCCTGCTTGTCATGTCTGTGCAGTCAGAGGCATGTATCACAAGAACTGAGTAGCAAGTTACAGTGCAAAATTTCCATGGGTTATTTTCTTTTAACATGATGTGTAGCAATTGGAGGTGATGGGGTAGACTGGGAGGGCCAGCTATGACGATGCCATCCAATCGTGCAAAAGACGTATCTGAATATCTACATCTGCATTCCCCCAAAAAACTTAGCAAACAACTGGTTGTGGTGGGTTTTCCAGGCTGTGTGGCCATGGTCTGGTGGATCTTGTTCCTAACGTTTCGCCTGCATCTGTGGCTGGCATCTTCAGAGGTGTATCACAAAGGGAAGTCTGTTACACACACTGTGTCCAGTGAGAAGGGAATGTTTAGTGGGGTATATATTGTCCATGTCCCCGGGTGGGGAACCAATCAGAATCCAGCTTTGAAAGCCTTCGACAATACATTAGCAAACAACCGTTTCCTCACCTGTGCCTTGGAAGGCAAGAAATGAGTCACATCAGCAGGTGATCAAAGATCCTTGCTTGTGGAGTGGAAGAAGTCTTGATTGTATCATTCAGGCTGTGCATAGTAAAATATGAGGAAAGAGTAATCTAAAATATGAGGAAGGAGTAATCTAAAATTTATCATCCTGAAGGTATCAAGGATTCTCTGGTAAAGCAAAAGACCATTCATTCATTCATTCATTCATTCATTCATTCATTCATTCATTCATTCATTCATTCATTCATTCATTCATTCACTCACTCACTCACTCACTCACTCACTCACTCACTCACTCACTCACTCAGTCAGTCAGTCAGTCAGTCAGTCAGTCAGTCAGTCAGTCAGTCAGTCAGTCAGTCAGTCAGTCAGTCAGTCAGTCAGTCAGTCAGTCACTCACTCACTCACTCACTCACTCCATGCTTGGAAGGGGTTTTTTTAAATGTAGAAGCATTCAAAAAAAGAATCCCTTTCACCTGCAGGAATTCTAATTCCCTTGTCTATCATCTCATTTTGTGCATTCTTGCCAGAAGTATAAGAATTATCATCCAGATATAAGAAAAAATTCAAGGGCTAGATACCAGGTACGAGGTTTTTTCACTCTTGAATGCAAATAGACAAGATTTCAGCAGGGTTGTTGAGCCTTTTCCAGATAACACACCTTTCATTCCATCTATGACTGCTCACAAACTGAGCCTTGCCTTGATTTGCCTTCACTGTCTGGCTCCATTGCGGAGCGGTTTTGTGGCAGCCCAGAAGCTGTGGTGGTGGAGTTGCAGCCACTTTTACACCTGCTCAGTAGGTGAAATTGATTCTTTCCCAGACTCCTGAATGACTGAATCGAGGAATGAAATGATGCCACTGCATGCGGAGAAAACGATGACTCCCACAGGGCTGTGTGAAAACTCTTCTTTGCAAACTGATGAGGATGCAGTTGCCTTCAGTTTGCAGAAAAAAAAGGCAGGCTATAAATATTTTAGCTAAAATTAAATAAGGTGCAGGGGCTTGTTGGTGTGAGGGGTTGCGGCTCAGTGTTAGAACATTTGCTTTGTGAGCAGAAGGTGCCAGGTTCAATTTCCAGCCAAATGAGCCAGGTAGCAGGTGACGTGAAAGGCCTCCGCCCGAGACCCTGGGAAACCATTGCCAGTCTGAGTAGACAATACTGACTTCGACGTAGAGGTGTATCTAGGGAAAATGTGGCCAGGTGCAAAATCTTTCCGCCCCTGCCCTCACTCTATAAGGGCGGCTGCCCTCCCCCACCATGACCAAACAACGTTTTTTTGCACCAGGTCTTGAAGTGATTGTATGGACCTGAGGGAAGGAGGAGGGGTGTGGGGGTGTCTAAATGGCCGCAGCCCGGGGACATTTGCCCCCAGATGTCCCCCTGAATGGTTCCCCCTGCTTTGATGGACAATGGTCAGACTCAGTATACGGCAGCTTCATGCTTTCATTGGCAACCATGAACAGTCAGACTCAAACACCCAACAACAAAACTCTTTAAAACAATATTACACAGCTTTTGTCCATTCTTTCAAACAAGCACTTGTGACAGAGAATAGCAAGGTTGTGGCCACAGGTGGGAGGGGGGAGATGCACAAAAAGAAACATAATGAACAGGATCAGCTGATTATGAGCTGTCCGAACTGACTGCTGAACAACTGGCTGCCTGGCTGGAAGCAAGACAGAGCCAAACCAGTGAATGCTCAAGCACTCCTAGACTTTATTATGGGAGCACTTCTGAAACCTCAGGTTGGAGCTTCAGGGAGGTCCTCTTGAGTCAACCTGGTTTGCTGTAAGTACCATCTACCGCCCCGCGAGTACCCCCTCTCCCCGACAATGCTTGGGAGATTGGAGGCTGGCATGCTGTTCTTGGTGTGTAGCTTTTGGGATCAAATTAAAACTTTGGGTTAAGTAGGGTTAAGAAGAGGCAACCCGGGCGCAGTGGTGGGATTCTGAGTAGACAATACTGACTTTGGAATCTGTTCTTTTTTGGCATTACACTTGGAGAACCAGCCTGGTGTAGTGGTTACGAGTGGTGGACCAGTGGAGAACCAGATTGGATTCCCAGTCCTCCACATGAGCAGTGGACTCGTATCTGGTGAAACAGATTTGTTTTCCTTGCCCTCTACATGAATCCTGATAGGTGACCTTTGGCTAGGCTCAGTTTGTTTAAAACTCTCGCAGCCCCACCTGCCTCACAAGGTGTCTGTTGTGGGGAGAGGAAGGGAAAGGAGTCTGTAAGCCCCTTTGAGTCTCCTTCCAGAAGAGAAAGGCGGGGTATAAATCCAAACCACCACCCCTCCTCCTCCTCCTCCTCCTCCTCCTCCTCCTCCTCCTCCTCCTCCTCCTCCTATCACAGCCATCAAGCAGTTCTGAATTCCTTCCCTTCCTTAGCAGAGTGTGTAAGGGAAGGGGTGTGCTGGTGTATTCTTTTGTGTGGGATCTTTTCCTATCCCCTTATCTGTCAGTTGGCCACTTGAATGAATGGCTTCCGCAGGCATAGCACCATCATGGGTATTTTTAGTTCAGCAATTTGGAGGGTGGACATGGGAAGGACAGGGCGAAGTCATTTGCTCTTTGTTTCTCCATGTTCACTGTCCAAACAAACAAAAACCATTGGGGATTTGGGGCTAATTTGTTGTTTTTGCATTCTCTCCAAAAAACAAATGTATCTCCCTATTTCTTGTGGGAAAGCTATTTGGAGGGATGATACTGATTGCAAAACCAAGACCAAAAAGGCATATGGAAAAATAAAATTAAGCTGGCCCACTTCCTAAATAGCTGTCGCAGCCTTCAAGGATTGCATTTCATTAACAAAAACGTACAAGTTTGATCTCAGATTGGCCTCGTGTGTACTTTGAGCATTAAAGTGACTGGCTATAGCTGATAACCACTGTGTTCTGGATTAGCTTGCATTACATTTCACGCCATCTCTAATCCTGACAAAGTTTGAGAACGCCTTCCAACAATACAGATGTGAACCGGATGAGAGCTGGCTGCCACACGCTGTGACCGTACCTTGCAAGCTGGCTAGCATATGAAAAAAAATATTTTGCCGGCTATCAACACTCGAGCACCGACAGTTCCTAAAAGCTGATAAGCTACCTGCGCGCCTGAGTTCTTTGTAACTGTTGTCAGTGCTAATTGGCTCAATAGTGCCAGCTGCATGCTAATTGCCTTCTTTTATCTAAACCTAAATTATCCAACAAGTTACAGCATCCTTCAGAAGCTGGCTACTTAAGAGCTAACAACTGAGGGACTAACATTTTGTGCATTCTAAACTAAAAAAAGAAGCCCTCCTCTTCGGAAAGCACAGTTTGCAGATGTGTTTTTCTATTAAGAAACTGTAGGTTTCCTGCATGAATGTGCCTTCCCACCCCCAGCTCCTTGGAAGCAGCTGATTTATTCACTGCTATGATTTTTGCCAATTGTAACTTCTACAGCCCCCCCCCCTTTTTTTTTTCCTGTGTAGATTTGCACAATACCAGTGTGCTCCATGAATATTCCGGGTCGATATGATGTGACCCTATCTCGAATTATGTGCCGGGACAGGCTGGTCACAAACTGTTGGTGGACAAAAGACTCTGCAAAGTTGCCCAGGTCCCAAAGCTGGACCAGAGCACTATTAGCTGTGAAAGGGGAGAAATTTGCTCAGCAAATGTTATGTTTGTACATAGCTCATGCCTTGCCAGGTACGTCTCAATCAGGTGCCGTGTCAATCCATTTACGAGAATGGGCTCCATGCAGATTCCTGCTACAAGGCGCCTGTTACTTAGCAACCGTGCGAATCAGCCGTTAGTTGCTTCTGAACTGGGAACTTATTTTTTTAATATAGCTGCTTGTCTCTTACAAAATCAGTTCAGATGTGAATTTCCATCCTGATGAACAGGTGCCAACAGGAAGTTTGTAAATTAGCATGCCGTATTTGCTGGCCAAGTTAAAACCTCGTTTAAAGACTTGCTGCGTTCCTTCCCCCTATGTCACTTCTTACTTGGGAAACAAATTATGCAGGCTTTATCTGGGACCAGAAATCTTTTCGTAGGTTATTTTCCCCCCCAATCACATTGGAAAAAAGGGAAAGAAATTAGCATTTAAATAACTACCAGGGTATACATTATGTTGTGTAGGCTAGTTAACCCTTGTTAAAGTGTACTGGAGAATGGAAACACACAATCATGTTAGGGTATAAAGTATGACTGTGTGCCTCATTTCTCTAGAATCTTTGTAACTGGGTGGGAAACTGATTTGTTCAGTTAATTATAAGGCCACAAGAAGTGGTGGGATTCAAATAATTTAACAACTGTATTGTTGAAGGCTTTCACGGCCGGAATCACGGGGAGTGCTGTGTGGTTTCCGGGCTGTATGGCTGTGTTCTAGCAGCATTCTCTCCTGGCGTTTCGCCTGCATCTGTGGCTGGCATCTTCAGAGGATCATCTGAAGATGCCAGCCACAGATGCAGGCAAAACATCAGGAGAGAATGCTGCCAGAACACGGCCACACAGCCCGGAAACCACACAGCACCCCAATTTAACAACTGGTTGTTTACAAGCACCATTTTAACGACTGGTTCTGCTGAAGTGGTGTGAACCTGTTGAATCCCACCACTGGCCACAAGTACTATTTAAGTTTATCAAGTAAATAGAAGGATGGTGGTTCAAGAATTACAGTCATGTAACTCAACAGGAATGCTATAATTTTATTTACTGGGCTGCAGCAGTATATATTGTAAAGGTCTACAGGATCGTGTGGCGAGGAGGACACATGAACACACGGCAGTGCCTCAGAATAGAATCAGGCTATTGGTCCATTAAGGTCAGTGCTGTCTACTCAGATTGGCCGTAGCTCTTCAGGGTCTCAGTGTCTCACATCAACTAGTACCTGGTCCTTCCACCTGGAGATGCAAGGGACTGAGCCTGGGATCCTTTGATTGCAAAGCAAATGTTCTACCATTGAGCCCCGACCCTTCCCTTAGTGATCTTCTCTGATGTGGGCTAAGACAGATGTGTTTTTGGCAGCCAATGGATGAAGAGAGAACCAGGCAGGCTGCTGAGAGTTCCTTGGAGAAGAACGGAACGAAAGTGTCCCAGACAGATCAAGAGCTGCAGGAGTTTGGCAAGTTAGAGTTCATACGTTGACTTAAAAGAGCCAGCCATATTTTTGGCTAGAGTCCTCTGATTCTAGCCCTGTTTCCTTAGCAACTCCTTTCATTCTTTCCAGTTCTCTGTATTAGTAACTAAAGGTCAGCAGCCTTTCTTGGTAATCCGTCTCTTCTTCACGTCTCTCAGACCTTAAATCAATCCTTCTTTTTGTCCCACACATTACAATTATTGTCCTAAAGTCTATTTATTCCAGATACGAAAGTATTACTCTATAGATGCTACTCTGCCCAGTATAAATTAATATGATAGACTTATGCTTCTGTAACCCCCATGCTCAGAATGGGTTGACCCAGTAAGGGGTGGAGACTCAAAGCAGCAAGAGGTTGCACAGACCTCATGAAGTTTGGAGGAGACAAGGCTACCAGACTCAGACCTTGATTTCTATAAGCCCTTAACACCTTGTTAAGGTAACTGCAATGTTGTTGGGAACTACTGGGAAGGTAGTTGTTTATTTTTGCTATGTTGTAAATGTTAGAGTTTATTGTTTCAGGGTTTCCTTTTGTGGTTGTAATGGGTGAGTGTTCTCCTGGAAACCTTCATCATGTTGAATCCTATTCATCAAGCCCTTGGAGTCTCCAGGAGCCAACCCACTTGCAAAGAAGAATTGGACTTGGCAGTATCAGTAGACTGTAAATATAAGGACTTGAAAATGAAACCTGAACAGGACCTTGAAGTGTGATGTTAAATGTTGATGATTGATGTTAATATGTTAAGAAAGTAAACCATTTTGGTTTTTTTAAAATTTGTTGTTGCAAACTCATTCCAAGTTCTGCCCCACAGAATCCACAAGCTGAGGTTACACTTCCATACAATAGTATACTGAAACCACCCCCTCCCCAAACCTCCTTTGATTGGGTAGATCTATCGACGTACCAGCGGTCTAATGGTTTAGCTCCAGCCCAATTTTTGAAATGTGCTGAAGGGAAGCATTACGGGAGATGGCCGATTGTGCATTTTTAGGAAAGTTCAGGTGGGGGATGGGGATGGTTTTTCTAAGTAGTTTTTATTATGATTTTAGGATTGATTTATGATGTTTTATTATTGCACTCTCCCCAGGGACTTTAGCGATGGGTGCAAAATAAGTACAAAGATAGATAAGACAGGCAGACAGATAATTTAATTCCCTAGTTTTCTCCCCAAAAGGAACAAAAATCAAGTTACAGTAGGTAAAAAATGCAATTGAAATAAAATGAACACAAGCCACTGTCTATATTTTGGGCCATTCCTAAATGTTACCTCATACAAGAGCACAAGAGCCTTTTGATTCTTGCCCTTGGCTTGCATAAAAAGGTTGTGGCTCTGGACATTCCCAAGGTTGGATGAGAAAATAAAATCTCAGTTTAGATGGTTACAGCTGGCAGCAATGCTCCCCTCCGTCTTTTTCACACATTTGCACAGGGATAGCTGTTAAAGGGCTCGGAAGGATCCCTGCTTTAAAAAATGTGTAGAAATGGATTTAAGTCGAAGGCAGTAGGATATGAAATGGATTGGTTCAATAAAACACGAAATGGAATTGGCTCAGTAAAAGAATCCACAGCCTTCAGTCTGCAACACCTGGAAAAAGGCTTTGGAGGTCTTTAATTTCAAAGGTTTCCATTAAGTCAGAATTGCCTTGATGGCGCATGAAACACGCACACTGAGACAAACATATTTATGTAGTGCTTTCTCCACATCTTTTCACATCAATAAAAATGCCACGAAGCAAGCTTTATGGGGTATTTCAGATTGGAACCATCGAAAATCGGGCCTTCTCAACCTGTGACCTGTGCCCACCATCAATGCATAACACCTCCCTCAGTTTTCAGTAAATCAGTTTGGCTGCTGCCAAGTACCTGGTGGACTGCGAAACTTGGCTTTGCTAGCTTCGTATGTGTCAGTGGGTCTTACATTTTATTTGAGAGAACTTGGGGCCATCTCGTGGCCATCTCAAACTCTGCCGAGGGAGCTGCAGTGTAGAACACCTGAGGAAAATCGAGAGGGCCCATTGACTTTGCTGTAGGTATGCCCTCGTATATTTTCTCTCCTACTCCGCACAGCTGAATCTTTGCTCAACAGACAGGGAGAGAACTACCCTTAAAGGGAATCTAAGATAAATACTGAAGAGACACTATAGTCTTGAAAGGTGGCACCCTTACTCCCAAAATGTGTCCATTACTTTCTGAGAATATACACACTTGGCCTCAGTGACCAAAGTACCATGTTTGGAGGCTGCTGTGCACGTTCAAAGAAGATACTTTCTTTATTTTGATGCTTTCTTCTACTATAGGAAAGCAGGTCCAACCATCTCAGTGCAATTTTATTTGACCTCATCTCTGTTTGAATCTCACAACATTCTCTTTGGGTCTCACCACAAAGAGCTGCCACCTTTTCAAAAACTTGGGGCAAGTCTTTTTCTTAGCATGGCTCAATATTCATGCTGTCAATAAAGAGCACAGTGGAAGAGAAGATTACATTAAACAAGACAGTGGTCCATTCTGCACAACCAAAACAAAAATGCTTTTAGCAAGGCAAGAAAACATTTCCTCCAAGGAGCTCTTCCAAGGAGTTCTGAGAGCCAGCATGGTGTAGTTGTTAAGAGCCAGTGGATTCTAATCTGAAGAACTGGGTCTGATTCCCCACTCCTTCACCTGAGTGGCGGAGGCTTATCTGGTGAACCAGATGTGTTTCCACACTCCTACATTCCTGCTGGGTGACCTTGGGCTAGTCACAGTTCTTCAGAACTCTCTCAGCCCCACCTACCTAACAAGGTGTCTGTTGTGGGGAGAGGAAGGGAAAGGAGCTTGTAAGTCACCTTGAGTCTCCTTACAGGACAGAAAGGTGGGGTATGAATCCAAACTCTTCTTCTTCTGCAGTGTTTTTAGCCAAAATGGTTTATTTCTATCCGGAAAACATTTTAAAGCAATGCTGGATTTTAGCTATTCTTTTCCTGAAAATGATTTGACAGCATTTTCACTTGCTGTGTGATCCCTTTAAGACAGCAGTGGCGAACCTTTGGCACTCCAGATGTTATGGACTACAATTCCCATCAGCCTCTGCCAGCATGGCCAATTATTATGGACTACCAGCATGGCCAATTGTTATGGACTACACTTCCCATCAGCCCCTGCCAGCATGGCTAATTGGCCATGCTGGCAGGGGCTGATGGGAAGTGTAGTCCATAAAATCTGGAGTGCCAAAGGTTTGCCACCACGGCTTTAAGGTGTTTCCCACACCTCTCTGCTGTCTTCCATGGCACCAATTTCTGAGCTCGCTCCATCATCTCGCCTGCTTATTCTCATTGGGGATCTTTTTATACGGGGTGGGGGTGATGTCTCTGTTGCTCCAAAGACACAACCCCTGAAGAACTGCAGTAGGATGCTTTTTAGTTTTGAGGCACAGAAGCCACTGAGTGTTTTTTCTTTTAAAATGGAGCAAGCAAGAAAATGGTAGCCAAGAATCATTTTGAGGGGGAGAGTGTGAAGAAACAAGGGGATTGCAAATGTTTTCAGGGATTAGTGTGGAACGAATCACTATCTCAAGGAATTTTCCCACTACAAATTTTACCATTTCATAATTTGGAGAATGCCCCCTATAATTGACTTAGGCTCATTCCGCACATGCAGAATAATGAACTGTCAAACTGCTTTCAGTGCTTTTTAAAGCTGTGTGGAATAGCAAAATCCACTTGCAAACAGTTGTGAAAGTGGTTTGAAAACGCATGTGCGGAAGGGGCCTTAAAGAAAGTCCTCTTATGTCTGTTTGAGGCTTCACTGGCAATGATTTTACACTGTGACCCAATTGGTATCAGATAAAGCCTTAATATACACAAACTATCAGCTACATAAGAACAAGCCTGCTGTATCAGACCGGAGTCCATCTAGTCCAGCACTCTGCTACTCGCAGTGGTCCACCAGGTGCCTTTGGGAGCTCACATGCAGGTTGTGAAAGCAATGGCCTTCTGCTGCTGCTGCTGCTCCTGAGCACCTGGTCTGCTAAGGCATTTGCAATCTCAGATCAAGGAGGGTCAAGATTGATAGCCATAGATTGACTTCTCCTCCATAAATCTGTCCAAGCCCTTTTTAAAGCTAACCAGGTTAGTGGCCATCCCCACCTCCTGTGGCAGCATATTCCAAACACCAATCACGTGTTGTGTGAAAAAAATGTTTCCTTTTATTAGTCCTAATTCTTTCCCCCAGCATTTTCAATGTCTGCCCCCTAGTTCTAGTATTGCTCTGTCAACATTTTCTACCCCATGCATAATTTTATAGACTTTGATCATATCCCCCCTCAGACATCTCCTCTCCAAACTAAAGAGTCCCAAACTCTGCAGCTTCTCCTCATAAGGAAGGTGCTCCTATCCCTCAATCATCCTCGTTGCCCTTCTCTGCACTTTTTCTATCTCTTCTATATCCTTTTTGAGATGCGGCAACCAGAACTAAACACAGTACTCCAAGTACGGTCGCACCACTGCTTTATATAAGGGCATGACAACCTTTGCAGTTTTATTATCAACTCCTACATGTTGATAATTATCAACAGCTACATGTTATGGAATGTTGACATACTGGCCTCTGTGTGCTCCGTATTCAAAAGAGTATTCATAGACCTCTGTACTGTCAAGATGAATATTTTAATTTCTAAGCCTGCAGTAAAATGAAGCCGTCTGCCTGTACAGATCTTCCTGCAAATACAAACACACTTTTAATGTAATTCATTAAGGGTAACCTGAGGGAACGTTCCCATATGGAGAAGAAGTGGCAGGTGCGAAGGCCGCCTTAGACAGCTGCGGAACTATGGGAAGAGCGACAACAGTTGATTCAATGCTTGAATGCCTCCGGGTAAGAGGTGTGGGACACCGAGACAGGTAATGCCGAGAGAAAAACACTTAAAAAGCTATTTGTTTGTAAACAGCTTGCAAGATTTAATTTGGTACCATTTTCAACAACTTCACCTTCTCCCAAACGGCCCCTTGTCAAAAAATGAAAGTCTTTTAAAATTTTGTATTGAATCGCTTGCATTTAAAACCTGTAACTCTGAATATGTGGCAGAAGAATAGGCTTTGTCAGAAGCGCTGAAATGTGAAATGCAAAGTTTTCACCTAAACTCATTCTTGGGCTCTGGGGCTTTTCAGATGAAGCTGAAACTCCCCCCCCCCCTATGTTTGCTGCTCTGTTGTGTTTCAGTACCAATTCGGTTATATAGATTCTCAGACATTTCCAAATTAGAATAAAAACAGCATGGGAAAAATGATATAGCAATTGGAAAGGATTAATATTTCAGCAATTTCTTTTCTTAAAAACCCCGGACCTTCAAAGAAATAAAATTGTTTTAAAACTTTAACAGAAGGCAGAAATGGGGAGGGGAAGTGGTTTGAGAAGCACATCTATTCATCCATAATCCCCCTTCACTGCAAAATAGCTTTTATACTGTCCATTTGTGCACTTCAAAAAACAAGGGAATTCTATATTAAAATGTCCACCATGCCAGGGAAGGGGAAAACGCAGACAGGCATCATTGATTTTCATGAATGCAGGCGAGAGCAAGGCCTTTGCAAATGTGCTGAATTTCTGAAAGAACTTAAATCAGAATGCGGAAACCTGAAGCTGTATTTTGGCTTGGTGGAAAATGATCACATACGCAAGAAGCCTGCACATCAAAGCACTTTTTTTTAAAAAAAACCAACAGTGCAGGAACTCTTCTCCTTCTGCCGATGTTTTAGAAATGTACCACAATTATGCCTGTCCTGTGGTAGATTCTCTGTGTCAAATTCCATGCCAGCAGGATAAATTGTCTCAATTTTATAATGACTATAATTTCCAGGCAGTGTAATGGAATAACAGCGGAAAAGCCCTCTTGCTTTTATACAGCTGTTCCTACAGCTGTCTGATAAAAGCCAGTCCCTGCATCCCATTAGAGATGAGCATTATCAAGGAACAAGAATGGATAGGGGGAGGGGCAAAGTTATGCAAATGAAGGGTGGAGCTAAGCAAATAAGGCTGCTATTTTTCTCAGTGAATCCCACTAAGGCTCAGAAGCCCCGCCAAATCCTAGACTTTATTCCACTGAGCATGCGATACACAATGCACAGACGCCCCTCCCTCCACACTAGTTATAGTTCTTGCTGCCCTCAAAGTGGGCCTTTTGGTACTGATGCTATCTATCTATTTTTAAAGTATGAATGCTTTGTCTCCACCAGCTGCTCTTCAAAGGCAACTGAGAACAGTCATTTTAAAAGTGATTTTGCTTATCTCAGCCACTGAACTGGCACTCTGTCGGGAGAAAGCTGTTGGTTTTGTGGGAGCATTTATGGTAGAAGGCACTTGCTAAGGTATCGCAGATCTGATCAGTTTACAGCACGCTAATGCAACAGAGTGGGAGGGAGCATGGTACAGCTCAGGGGTCTGCAACCTGTGGCTCTCCAGATGTTCATGGACTACAAATCCCATCAGCCCCTGAGTCTGGCCATGCTGGCAGGGACTGATGGGATTTGTAGTCCATGAACATCTGGAGAGCCGCAGGTTGCAGACCCCTGGTATAGCCCAATCTCCTCAGATCTCAGAAGCTAAGCAAGGTTGGTATTTGGAAGGGATACCCCCAAAGAAAGCTCTGCAGAGGAAGGCAATTGCAAAACCACCTCTGCTCTTCACTTGTCTTGAAAGCCCCTTGCTGGGGTCGCCTTAAGTCAGCTGCAACTTGACAGCACTGTACACACACATACACACAAATTGGAAACCAAGCAAACATTTGAAAGTATCTGTGGTATATGCATTTTGTGGTCTGCTTCTAATGAAAGCCAGAGAGTTGTGTTCTGGAGCTCTCACTCTTACAAAACTTAAAACAGCAAACCAAACAAAAAAGGCCTGAACAACACAAGTTGAACAATGAGGCGGCAACGAAGTGGTAAAACACAAAGGTGATTGAACTGACTACACCGCTTCAAACTGCAGGTGAAGGACAATTTTCCTTTCAGTTTTGTTATCTGAATAAAGTCCCGGTAAAAGGCAAACTGACAGCATGCAACAGGCTAAGCCACATTCTTCCTCCCCGATATGGCAATATTTTATTTGCAGAGAGGTTTTTTTTTAAAGTGACAGCATTAAAATATGACTCTCTCTGCCTGCTTTCTGGCATGGTAGAGTTTGTTCTACTACCTCATCACACTTCATGATTACACCAGAGCTGAGGGTCTTGGCCTGTGTGGAACATAAAATTGAACAAGGGGTTGAGTTGCTAAGAATGTCTTGGTCGATTTAATCTAAGATACACTGGCTGAGCGATCTTCCAGGGCAGAGATGCACCCTTCTAAGCCCACTGATTTTTGAAGGGTATTAACTCTGCTTAGGATTGTGCTGTTGCTTGTTTATAGCAACCCAGTCCTGAAACTAGGAACTTGAAATGAAATCGACCGAGGCTTTATTAGCCAAGGAGGTATGCAACTTTCAGGATACACCTGCTGTTGATGGCATATTCTCGCTAGATGGAGACTAGGATATAAGTAACAATGGGCAAGTCTTAGCCTCCAGAAAGGGATACTGCCAGTGAATTGGCCTAAACTGAAAGAATATATTCCTGGCTATAATAATCTTTTGGGGGTCTAAAAATAATGTCGAAACCTGTAATGTTCTTACCAAGCTGTGAGCTCTAGTATGACTCCATTGAGAATAAATTCCCATCACTACCTAGTCTATCTTGTTTATGATAATTACTGTCCCATTACAGAGCTCAAATTTATGGAGGGCCCTAACCCTTCTAACTCCATTGGCTTAAAAAGACTGGCTGATTTCTCAAATGTTAGATAATAGAATCTCAATGCAGTATGTGAAAACAGACAGAAAAGTATAAGTCTTTTTATAAGACATAAGAATATAAGAATGAGCCTGAAGGATCAGACCAGAGTCCATCTAGTCCAGCACTCTGCTACTCACAGTGGCCCACCAGATACCTTTGGGAGCTCACATGCAGGATGTGAAAGAAACAGCCTTCTGCTGCTGCTGCTGCTCCCGAGCACCTGGTCTGCTAAGGCATTTGCAATCTCAGAACAAGGAGGATCAAGATTGGAAGCCATAGATCGACTTCTCCTCCATAAATCTGTCCAAGACCCCTTTAAAGCTGTCCAGGTTAGTGGCCATCACCACCTCCTGTGGCAGCATATTCCAAACGCCAATCACGTGTTGCGTGAAGAAATGTTTCCTTTTATTAGTCCTAATTCTTCCCCTCAGCATTTTCAATGTATGCCCCCTGGTTTTAGTATTGTGAGAAAGAGAGAAAAAATTCTCTCTGTTAACATTTTCTATCCCATGCCTAATTTTATAGACTTCAATCATATCCCCCCTCAGACGTCTCCTCTCCAAGCTAAAGAGTTGCATTATTGATGGCCTCAAGCCCCTAGAGAAATCTTCCACAGTGATTTCATGTAGATGTTTAAGAGCATGGGAGAACAGAGGAAACCCTGAAGAAATGCCATGGAAAAGAGCCATGGTCTCCCAGGACAACCTTCTGAAACCATCTTGTGACGAAAGAACATAACACTGCCAAACAGTGCCTACACATCTAACCAATCCAGAACAAATGACATACTCTCTTGTATCCCCACAGGTCATCTACTAATTGGTGACTAAGACTGTTTCCACCCTAAACACCATTTGGAAATCAGATGATAACAGATCTTAGTTATCAGTCTCACCCAGAATCAACTGGAAATGATCAAATGCTTTTGGTCAGAAATGGCAAATCAGAACTGTTTTTCCTGATACCAAGGGAAGGCATTAAAGAGATGTCCTAGAATCGCCACTTTAAGGACAGCTGGTGTTAATCTTTTTAATGCAATGATGCATTTATAACATTCAAGATGGGAATTCAGTAACCTTCTTTGGCAGGCCTTCAGTAGCCAAAATGGACTGGCAGACAGCAATACCAAATATTTTGTCAACAGCCTTGAGTGTTGACATCTGAAACTTGCCCAACGAAACTGGACAAGAGAGGGCTTTGGAAAGACTTTCCTATAAACTCTGCCCCCAAACTGGAGTCCAAACTGGAATGGGTCAGAGCAATTTTATCCACAAAACTAAGGCAGCGAGCTACTGAGTATTCTACAGTGCCAAGCAAATGGGACCAACACTATTTGGACAAGTTCTGCTGCATGACACTGCACAGAAGGAAGAGTGACCCTTCATTACCCTCACTTCTTTTACTGCCCTGGGATGAGCCTTCTGAAAATGGCTCTGGACTGTATTTGGTCAAATTCATGGCAAGTTTTATATGTCACATTGGTCACATACCAGCTGCATGAAATCACACTGCTGAAACGGTTTTGAGAGTCTCTGTCTTCCTTCACAATCACAAACACTGTGATATTCCAAGCAGCTCTGAGTTCCTTAACCATTTCTGGTGTTCACTGTGACCCTAAGCAGCACTCCTAATTCTGTGCATCTTTGAAGGAAATTAAAAGTCTCAGCATCTTCCAGCGTATGAAGACATTAACAGAATGAAGTAGTAATGAAATGGCAGCGCTGTGTGGTGGCAGAATGGACTAATTGCTTTGACCTTCAAGTGTGCATGTCACATTTTTTGAATGTTGCCCTGTGTAAAAAAATACCCTCCCCTATCTTCTTATAAAAATTGTCACAGTAGGTAGCAGATTTGGCTAGAACCTTTCTCTTAGATGTCCTCCCTTTTTTCCTATTTGCTGGAAGTTTTTACCTGGGGGAACATTCCTCACCATCATTCTGAATTGTAACAGGTTAGTCTACCTCTATGGAATATGACAATGCTCTTCTGTATGTCTCAGTCAGGTCTCAATAAGATTCTTTTTAGAAATGCTCAAATATTTCTCTCCCTGATGGATACACCATGGTCCATTCTGCACGGGCCAGGGAGGCGGCTGTACACCAGTATAAATGATAACGGTGCAGCCCCGGGGCCGTTCGCATGCTTTTGTGCAGGCGGCCCCGGAGCTGCCACAGCCCACAGAGGCACCTCCATTTAGTTTTTAAACTTACCTTTTCTTCCCTGCGCAACACTGCAGGGATGAGGGAACACACCCCTGTGCCCTTGGCAACACCTAGGGCAGTGGTGGTGAACCTTTGGCACTCCAGATGTTATGGACTACAATTCCCATCAGCCCCTGCCAATTGCCCATGCTGGGAGGGGCTGATGGGAACTGTAGTCCATAACATCTGGAGTGCCAAAGGTTCGCCACCACGGACCTAGGGGTTTAGAGGACAGGAGGCACGACCAGAGGTGGGATCCAGGGGGTTCCGAAGGTTCTGTAGAACCTGTTGTTAAAATTTCCTTTTTCACTTTTTTAATACTTAAAATATTTTTTATTAAGTATTAATATTTTTAATACTTAAAATAAAAAGTGATATGAAAAATATTTTTAAAAATACTTTTTAACAGTAATTATTTGAATCCCACCACCATCGGAACCTGTTGTTACAATGTTTGAATCCCACCACTGGGCATGACCCCTCGTCCCTGCAGAGCTGCACAGGGAAAAGAAAGTAAGTTTTGGGGAAAAGGATGCACCTAAAAGCGGCACCTCCAACCCAGTGCTGTTCGCTTGGCACCAGGTGCAAAACGCTGTTTTTGGGGAAAAAAACACCCTCATTGAGGGAGTTTCAAAAACAGCGTTTCCCTGCCGGTTGGGGGGGGGCACGGTGCTGCCTCATTGCAGAGGCAGCAGCCACATGAAGCGCTTCTCAGAAAGGTGGTTTTACCGTTCCTGGGGCGTTGTTTTTGGTCCATGCGGAACTGGCCTATGTGTCTGTATCAATACAGGTATCACTACAGGTTTTGGTACAGCTTCACAAGCCTTTTATCAAATGGTCTCTGTCCCATTTTATTTAGCTTCAGTGGTAAGTACACTTTCTTACAATTATTCCCTACTAAAATCACAGAACTCCCTGAGAAGAACTAGAAGCTTGGGTGTAGTATATTATAATGCTTATGACTTTTATGGGAGTCATCATGGTGTAGTGGTTAAGGAGTTGGACTAGGACCCAGGTTTGAATCCCCCCTTGCCCTGAGGCTGGCTAGTATTTGGATGGGAAATGTCCAAAAATTACTAGGCGCAAGATAGGGAAACAGGCAATGGCAAACCACTTCCAAATAGACCTTGCCTTGAAAACCCTACAGGGTTGCCACTAAACTCATCTGTGACTTGGGAGCCAAAAAAAGGTCTTTTATTCCTAGTTGTAAGTACATGTCTTCAGTCAAGTGTCTATGTTTACTTATCTAATTAACTATTTATGATCTACTTTTCTGCTTGGCGGAGACCCAAACAAGCTTACAGCTTCGTTCTCCCCTTCAATTTTATTCTTACCACAACAACTCCGTGAAGTAGGTTAGTCTGAGTGAGAGTGAGTGACCCAAGGTCTTATAACAGTTATCTGTTATTACGCTTTCTCACCTAGGTAATATTAAGAATAATGTGTAAATAACATGGTGCCTAAATACATGTTAAGATGTATGGCAATGGAACCTGGAGAGAACCCTACAAATTATTGCCCTGCCTGCCAGTTAAGATCCTTTTCTTAAGCCCTGCTTTCTGTGCCCCTGCCTAAAGAGGTGGTGATGGGTGGTAGAGCTTTTTTGATGGTGGTGCCTTGTCAATGGCATGCCCTCTCCCTTGAAGCTCACCTGGTGCCTACCCGTATGAGCCCGTGATGTCATTCTGGCCTCTCGGTAGCCAGATAACAAATGGCTTGCTGACTTCTCTAGTAAGCTTTCTCCCAGGCTTCCAAAGAAATAATCTCCTCTGTAGGAGTTTCCTCCTCCAGACAGAATAAAACAACACAAGAAAGCTCCCGGCTGCAAGATGTTAAGAAAGTCCAATAGCTTTTTTTATTCAGGAACCTCTTTAGGTGATCAAGAGAGACTGGATAATAGTCCTTGAGAAGCCAAACCTCTGAGCACATTTTAGCAAAGATGATCCCAAGCCTTGATGTCTGGTAGTGCTCGAGGCTGCCATGCAACTCCTACATACACTACCTTGCAAACTTTTAGGCACCAACCAGGCCAAAACACTACCTGGGCTTTTATATAAGGGGAGCCACCTTTTTGAACTGTTTTATGGTCCACTCTGAGCCTGTTTTATCAATATAATTTTAGACTACTCTGTTTATTTGATGTTGGTTTTTATGCACTGGAATGTTTTTGTTGACTTTTTAAAAACTGTATTGTATGCTTTTTATTGGCTTAGTATATTTTTATTGTAAGGAAAAGGTAAAGGTAGTTCCACTGACCCATGGGGTGATGCTACATCATGATGTTTACCAGGCAGATTATGTTTACAGGGTGGTTTCCCATTGCCTTTTCTAACTGTCTATATTTCAATCCCAGTAAACTGTGTCTTTATCAACCTTTTCTACATTGGCTTGGCATGTTTTTATTGACTTGTTTTTATTGGCTTGGCATGTTTTTATTGTTTTAGAACAGGTTCTGAAGAGGCAGCACCCAAACGTTCTAACAATCTAGCAACCGCCAAGAAACTTTGTGGGATTGTAGCTACAGCAGCGCCTTAAACCTGAAAAGCAATGTTGCTTCTATACATTCTGGAAGTGGAATGGATGGGATCAGATTAACTGAAGCTAAAAAAAACCCCAAACAGCCAACAATGATAGACATCAGCTTTGTGGGTGGCAGAGCATGCTGTTGGGAATGTAACATTCCTGTTAAAGTGTGATTCTAAGGGCTGATTCTGATATTGTTCCCAGTCGGTGAAGCACAAAATTAGCAGCCCATGTGGGTGAGCCTCCAACCACAGCAATGTATTGTATGAAGAGGAAACTCATGCAGTAATTAATTAATCTATCTTTTGTGGATCCCCTGCTCAGGGGAAGACCATTTGTGCCACTGCAGAACTTCCCCTTTCAGACAATACACCACTTATGCAAATAGATCATATCCATATGCTATTAAAAACATTCATCCATAGACAAATTCTGGATATGAAAAACACCTGTAGGCAGAATATATAAACCTTATAGGGAAACAACATACTGTGCCCAACAGTGTCCATGTTCAAAATGTCTTTTTAGAAGTAATGTGGGGCTAATTGCAGGCATGTGTGTCATTAATGGGAAAAAAAATACACCAATAACTTGTTGACATTTTCCGTCATCGCACATCACAATTCCCAACATGCCAGGAACATGAAGTAAACATGCTATTTACCAAAAAACAAAAGGTTCTAGAAAACAGATGGACATCATGTTTTGAAAAAGTCACAGCAAACTGCTTAGGCAGCTATGAGCCAAGATTTATTTGTCAAATAAACAATAAATATGGAAGGGTGGAATCGTTATTTGCTTAGGCACAGTTCATTAAAAGAGAAACTGCAAGTTTGTGAAATGGATTATTTACAAAGTTATTCATCCATAAAATTTGCTGTTGAGCACATTTTACAAAGACTAAAAGGTCTAAATGTTGGGGGGGGGGGTCTTTTAAAGCAAAGATTTTATATATAATTTCAGCTTGATTTATACAACCATCTGCTTCCATTCAGCAATTTTACAATAGCCCTCATGATTAAAATACAAACCTCAGAGGTTGTTGGAACATGTGCTTAGATGGGACATGATCTATTTGACAGTTGGATCAAAAAGCATACAATACAGTTGCTTACAGAGGATCAACGTACCCCAGACATCAAACACGTGTGGAGTAAAGTAAACCTAGTAAAGGTGTGCGGTCTGAAGGTAAAACCCTGCAAAAAGTTTTTGGAATGCTCTGTGTGTGGCAGAACCAAAGTGAAGGCGTATCCTTCAACTGCCAGAAGCACCCAGAAGAGTCCGGCCCGGTCTCATTCATCCCATAACTGGTCCATATGGATCTTGCAGGATTCAAAATGTAGCTGACGCCTTAACCAAGCCTACAACTAAAGAAAAGTATGTACTTTTATGTGAACAACTGAATGTACTGTCTGTATCCAATGTAGAAAGTGTAAATATGTAATGTCTGTCAAACCGATCATGGAGGGGTGTTGGAACATGTGCTTAGATGGGACATGATCTATTTGACAGTTGGACACTCCCTCCCATCACTAGTGCCGTGTGTAAAAAATCAATTGGTGCAGTGTGCACTTAACCAAGTAATGCGTGTGCAAAGACTGATATATGGCATGCATGGGTAATCGCCAGTTGGCACCTGGTTTGTATATATAATAGTGCAGAGAGCACAGTCCCACTCCAGTGGAAGCTGAGCTTGGAAATGTCATTGCATGTCTGGCGGAGACACTTTCTGCGGTGGTGAATAGCAAATAAACGGATCTGAACGGTGACTGTGTGTCTTGCAGTTCTTGTTTGCCTTGCACCCCTCAAGGTGTCCTACTCTCGTGTAAGCCGCTGCTTCGACAGAGGTGTGAATAGATCCAACAACATGGATGCTTGCCATCCTGGGAACTACAGTTTAAACAAATACAAATGGCTAATAAACACACTGACTTGAGGTGGTCTCGCTGCCTGTTCAGCATTTCACTTTTCATTTAAGATCTTTTCAGACATTATGTTCCTGTCAGCTGAGAGACTTGCAACTACATGCATCTGGACCATTTACTAACTGTGATGCTCCCAATAAGTTGTGGGAACATGTGTAACACATGTATTTTGCCTTGGAATGTGTGAATGAGAACCACCAAAAAAACCCCAGTGGCCAGTTTGTGCATTCAGAATGTGTATGTGCACACAAAATAAATGTGTTCCCTATGTTCCCACAATGAAGTAACCACACCCATCAGGTAAGGTCATGCAAGGTGGTGGATTCTTGTTACTCCTAGATTTAGCATCTGACAAAGATTTATGACATGTCCATGGATGATTGTTTTTAGTAGCATATGCTCATGATGTATTTGCATAAGCAGTGTAATGTCTGAAAGAAAAGTTGTGCCGTGGCACAAATGGTCTTCCCTGAGCAGGGGATGCTCAGAAGGTCTGCACTGAGTTTCACTTTTCATTCATTCATTCATTCATTCATTCATTCATTCATTCATTCATTCATTCATTCATTCATTCATTCATTCATTCATTCATTCATTCATTCATTCATTTTTATAGGTTTTATATACCGCCCAACCCCCGAAGGGCTCTGGGTGGTGCACAACATAATTACATCTTACAACCCATACAAACAAACCCCATTAAATTAGAATTAAAACACAGAGATAAAATTAACAAAGATGGCGTCATGCAATAAAACCCAATTAAAACCCTCCCAAAGAGGGGGGAAGCAGAATGAAGAAGTGGGTCCCATAGATGGCAAAAGGGAACTCCAAACCGGAGGAATAAAAAGGGGCACTCAATCAGCGACTGGACACTCCAAAGGCCCGGCGGAACAACTCAGTCTTACAGGCCCTGCGGTATTCACCAAGATCCCGCAGGGCCCGGACAGCTGGAGGGAGAGTGTTCCACCAGGCGGGGGCCAGGGCTGAAAAGCTGCATCATTGAGGGGCCAGGAACCACCAGCAAATTGGCCTCTGCTAAACGCAGAGGCCGAGTAGGGACATATGGGGTAGAGTATTTTTAAGACCTTTTCAGGCATTATGTTCCTGTCAGCTTGGAAACTGGCAAGTGCATGTATCAGCAGCATGCACTACCTGTGATGCTCTCAACATACATGTGTCCCCATGTTCACACAATGAGGTAACCATACCTATCAGATGAGGTCATGCATGGCTGGTGGGTTCTTGGTACTTCTAGATGTAGAATCTGAAAAGGGCTTATGACATGAGCCGGAAGGGTTACCAAAGTACTTAATTTTCCAAGGAACATTAACAAAAGCATATTTCCTGAACTGATATCCTTTAACCCATATTTAAACATATAATAAGTTCAAGGAATTTCTGACGGAAAGTACTGAAGATGAACTCATGACAAAAATGCACAAGACTGACAGCCTCAGTCTGCCAAGTTGAAACTAAAGATCCAGCTCTTCCTTCTTGAGGTCAGATGAATGATATAAAATAAGTAGTTTCAGCATTTCTGACATGCTGTTACAGTCATCAGAGTAATCTCACTACCTATTCAACCCTAAAAACAGTTACCTGAAAGTAGGGCCAGAGAGCAAGTTTTGATGGATGGTTTGAGAATGGTTTGAGGATCGTTACCTTTGAGCGATTTATGCTATCAATACATTTACTTACCTTTCTGTGAAACAAGAGTGCAACTTTCAAAAATGCTTTGATCTTAAGATGGGATTTTGGAAGATTCAAGGTTTATGTCAGACTGGAGCATTACAAAACATAGTATTTTTTGCAAACAACAAGTTTGCAAAACAAAAGGTGCAAACAACATTTTTTTTTTGCAAGCAAAAGGTGCAAACAACAAACTGTGGCACGGTGGGATAATTCTTATATTACAGGAGGTATCTATACCTATATTACAGGTTGGGACATGAACATGTGTACATGGAGTACTATAAGCAGTACACAACACAGTCACAACACAGCCTTTAGCATAACCCAGTAGTAATTTTCACTGAGAAAAGACATTTTCCATTAGTAGAATAGAAGCTTCTCACTCCTTCCTGCATGCTGTACCCTTCAAAAAGCTATCTGAAATGCTTCTCCTGGGGGACAGGGAACTTTAATGAACAGCAGGAGGAGTGAACTGAAGGTCTACAGCAAGTGTTGGGATTCAAATAATTTAGCAACCGGTTGCGGTGGTGGGATTCAAATAATTTAACAACTGATTCTGCCGAAGTGGTGCGAACCTGCTGAATCCCACCACTGTCTACAGTGGTAGGGGAGAGGGGGAATGTACTACTGTATTCCAACCATTGCATGAACATTACATCTTTTATCTGAATTTATAGTTGAGATGCCCTTGCAAAATCAGTAATGCCAAAGGCTGTAGAAGAATGCAAAATGTCTTTCTCATTTACTGAATTCCACATTTATAGCATGGCAATGATTTTTTGAAGATAAAGAGGGATTTTTTTTTTGCATTCTTAAGAGTCAAGAGAATACTGACTGTCACGGAGCACAGATATTCCACAAGGCCACAAAGGTATACACAGATCTTTTGAAAGGCATAAATCATAGAAGAAGCTAGCATACACATTTATTGAAAATGGGATGTTAGACCATTTCTTTTTTTTAACCCACATTGCTTTTCAAGAGAGCAGTGATGAGAAGAAGAGAGGAGGTCTATCAGCACCTAACACTGAATTTTATTACCAAGCGGCTGGTTTGGTTTGGGTTGAGGATTGGATCAGAAACTCAGTCCAGAGTGTAATAAAATTAGAAATGGCAGACCTGTTTATGGCCAGAAAAATCAATGAAGAAAGAAATACAGTTCAAACTGGTGGCATGTAATCAGAGATGGCCTGTTTACAATTTGGTAACCTACATGAAAATGAATCAGTCCTCCAATATCTCCAGTTATGTCTCTTATAGATGCTCACTATGACAAGAATGTGATGAAAAATACTGATTTTATAACATATAGAAACATGATATATACTCAAGAAAAAATTAAGTCCTAGAAAAAAAAAGACAATGGCTATTATATTTTCAACTGGCTTCAGAATTGAGAAAGAACATTAACAGTGCAATCCAGAAGGGGTTCAAAAGAGCTGTGGAACTGGTGTGACCTCATTGCTGCAGTAGATTCTTATCCCATATAAATTCTTAACAATGTGTTGTAGATTCTTATCTATGCAGAATCAGAATTATAAGGAGAAATGCTGGAAATGCACAGAAACGGACGGCTCTTTCTGTCGTATGTGGTGATCGTGAAGAAAAGTGAAAAATATTCTGGAAAGATGTTCATGCAGAAATACAGAACATTTTAAAAATCAACTTTGTTGTTGACTTGGGCAGCCCAATTCACTGACTGAGGTTGGTGGGACTGTGCCACTGCTGTGCCGCTGCACTGTCTCCAGAGAGCTTTCAAGAAGCACAGGGGTGCAGAAAAAAGAAGAAGAAAAAAGGCTATTTGAAAGCCCTTCAGTGCTTTCCCAGGACTTGGGAAGCATGGAAGGGGCAACGATTCTCCAAGTGTGGCTCAGCTTGCTGAGATCTACATGGAAAGTCAGGCCCTCTCTGCCTCCACCCTGTTTCTAAGCAGTGTAGGACTTGGGAAGCATGGAAGGGGCAAGGTCTTAGAAGATCTGCACCTCCCATTTTTTTAGAGCCCATTGCATTTCCCTCTGCAATAGGTTTTACTGCTAGTAATCTAGTAAACTATGTCAGTGGCAAAAGTAACCAATTTTGTGAATAACAAACCAATCAGAGAATTCCAAGAGAAATAGAAAATGTATTATTCATACTCCCCCCCCAAATAAGAACAATGGTAGAAAGTGAAAAAAATTGCTGAAATGATAGATGCAAATGTTTAACAATTTTAGGATATAGACCACATTACAATGAAAGTGATTTAAAGAGGAAAAGATGAATGGACAATTATGTTAGGAAAGGGGGTTGTAATTTGATAATATGACTTTATCTTGCGAGAAAAGGGGGGAAGATAATTGGGTAATTATATTGGGTAAGATGGTTGTAATTTGACAATATGAGCTTTATCTTGTGAGAAAAATTCAACAAATGCATAACACTAATCAAATATCTTGGGCTATTAAAATCAACCTTTAAAATAGAAATTGATTTGAGATTCTTGTACAGTTCTATATCTATAACTTTGCTGTCTTGCTTAGTACTTAGAACTGTAACAATGATAGGCTCAACTTTTCTTTTTATCTTTTTCTGTTATACTAATTTTTAGCAATTTTTTTAAAGAGACCCAAAATGGGGGGGGGGGAAACCTTTCCCAATTCAACTATTTTGGTTCCAAAAAGTATCTAAAATTGAATTGCATTACAATTTCTTCCTTTCACTAGACAATCTTATTAGACAGCATTTCTATGCTTAGGTAGTAAAAGGCCTTCCAGTTTTGGTGTATGAGATGGCAGAGGCACTGTACTATTTTTATTTATTTATTTATTTATTTATTTATTTTTCATGAGTATACCTACCATCCTCAAATTCAAGGTGAACAACAGGAGCAATCATACAAATATAAATACATAGGCTCCATCCCATAAAATAGCTTAAAACTCATAAAGACAGCGAGTAACCATAATACATAATAAATAAATAGAAGGAGTCTGGCCCCAATTTAAAAACCGACCTCCCTGGGGGGGGGGCAGTGGGGCTCCCCATATGAGGGGGCTCCTCATATGAGGGGACCCTGATGTAACTGCCCCAGGCACAGAGCATTGTCCCTGAATCATGGAATATGCTGAAAGGAACATCAGCTTACAAGACCTGACGACATTCAAATTAAGCAGCACACCCCTGTGCAAATTCCAACGCCAGATTCACACCCTTTGAACCTTCCTTCTTTAAATATATGAATTTTCCTGATGATCAGAAAACACCTTGAGAAACAGGTTCAGAGTCTTATCAGATATTTAACTTGAACTATTGTCTTCTAACTGCAGCTGAGTTCAAATTAGTTAACTTTTCTCACTGGCCCACATTCTACAGGCACTTTACTGTTTGTGGTTCCAAACGATTCCAAACAAATATTTTGGATCAGATGACACCAGAGTTTGTCCCTTTCTCAAGCAGGGCCTTGGAAGTCTCACAGTACCAAGTAAATGCCTTAAAAGTAGGGAAATGTAACTTGAAACAAGATCTTTATTTTCAGTTCGATTGCATGAGAGATTCTTTGGTCTGGAAATAAATCAGCAATCTGGAACCAGTGAGCTGTCCATGGTACTGAAACTGATGCCAGCTGTTGTGGATACGGTTTTTATACATGTACAATAGAGATGGGATCAGACACCTAGCTGATTTCCCTTCTTCCCAACTCAAGCTTTGCCTGGCCTGCAGAGAAAAAGGAGACCAAAATCTCTTTCTGTTCCCCATAGTACAATGTGTGTGTGTGTGTGTGTGTGTGTGTGTGTGTGTGTGTGTGTGTGTGTGTGTGTGTGTGTGTGTGTGTGTGTATATATATATATATATATATATATATATATATATATATATATATATATATATATATATATATATATATATATATATATATTTCTGTCCCTGCTCAATTTGGGAGGAGGGAGAGAAATTAGCTTTTTCTCTTCTCTTTTGCCATGAAGTGATCAAATGCATTGTTCCATTCTGAAACTATTTTTCTTCAATCATTTGGCATTTGGCATCTAGCCAACAGGCATCTGAAAACTTGTTCAGCAGCTATGTCAGTTATTTCAGTTGATCAATGCAATCCAAACATATTCTTGATCTGGGATGTAGTGTGGTTTCTGGGCTGTATTGCTGTGTTCTAGTAGCATTTTCTCCTGACGTTTCACCTGCATCTATGGCTGGCATATTCAGAGGATGCATACGTGGCTGGCATCTTCATCTTCTGTCCCTTTAAGAAACCTGTCCTTTTAAGAAATCCTCTAGAGGCAAAGCACTGTGCATTTTTATTGGTTAGAAGTTCCTGTTTTACTGTTTGTCTTTAGTTCAGGTGTCTGGAGAAGGCTGAAGACAGCAACATGTTTAAGGTGTAAAAGATCCATGATATTTTAAGTAATCTAGTTCCAACAGAACTGCAAGGAAATTGAGTCATTAGAGGACACTGGGAGAACTCAGAAGAAGAAGCAAGCAGCACAGACTTCCTTAGAAGCAGTTGAGGAAAGTGTTGGTGTCTGCAAATTCTTCAAACCATCTCCAAATGTTTCCAGCATCACAAGTATTCTTTATTTAGATAGACTCCCTGGGAAGAGTCAGAGTCAGAGATAGTAAAAGTTGAACACCCAGAACTAGAAGGTAACTTTGTGGGGAGACTTTGGCATTCACATGGTGTTTGTTTGCCTTCCAGGGTGATGGGTTGGCCACTGTATGAAACAGGGTGCTGAATCAGATGGATCACTGTTCTCATCTGGCAAGGCTTGCTTGAAGCTGCCAACTTTTCCTTCCTTCCTTCCTTCCTTCCTTCCTTCCTTCCTTCCTTCCTTCCTTCCTTCCTTCCTTCCTTCCTTCCTTCCTTCCTTCCTTCCTTCCTTCCTTCCTTCCTTCCTTCCTTCCTTCCTTCCTTCCTTCCTTCCTTCCTTCCTTCCTTCCTTCCTTCCTTCCTTCCATAAAAAGTGATGGAAAAATGCACAGTAGTTCAGCTGCAAGTACATAAACTGAATCAAAGTGGTGCAGAATCTTGCATCCCCCCCCCCCCCTACATTTTTCTGTGACATTCTGGGCAGGGTGCACATTATGGCCCCTAGAACTTGCAACATTTCCATTTAATTGCTTTCATAAAGCAGAATCTAAGGGGGGTTGGGGGAAGGGTGAAGATAACAGGTACAATAGTTTCAATCTGCACAATTAAGAATAATCAAACTGTGAGAAAAAAATTATCAGTTCCAATGGCCTCAGCTTGATTGCATGTCCGCTCTTCCCAAATTCCCCCAAATGGAAAAAAAAAAGAATAAAGGAAGAAAAGAAAGTGCTCTACAAGGAATAAGTGGGGGGGAAATATTCTTAAGATGCATGTCTCCTGCTATTTTAATTTTTTAACGATAGAAAAACAAAGGCCCTAGCCTAGGACCTTTCATATCTTGAACTACAGTTTCTACCAAAGCCTTCCTTTTGGGGATATGGATTTTGCCTGCCTGGAATAGCATCTGCTGAGTAGGTTTTTGAAGTAACTGTGTCTTTGGCACTGCAGCTGCTCTCAGATCCATACAGGAACTGGCAGTTGTTTTTTTTAAAGATCCTCTTCTGGTGACAGGAAGCACCAATTAAAAATCAGCTGAGAGTAAAATTAAAAATGTATTTTTAAAATGGCTGAAATGAGGGTTCCAGAAGTTGCAGACTGGAACTGCCTATACCAACAGGCATACATATTTGTTTCTTTGCTTAAGTTTACTTCTGACATGGATGGCCCAGGCTAGATCAATTCTTGTCTGATCTTGGGGGAATGTAAATAGAGTCAACCCTGGTTAGAGACCACCATGGAAATCCAGAGTTGTTATGCAAAGGCTGACAATGGCAAATCACCTTTGTTCATCTGTTGCCTTGGAAACCCAACAGGGTCACCATTAAGCCAGCTGCAACTTGACGGCACTTTCCACCACTCAAATGGCTTACATTGTTCTGTGTTCCTCCATGGTGTCCCTCATAGCAATTACCCTGTGTGGTAGGTTACACTGAGAGAGAATGACGGGCATAATGTTACCCAGCATGCTATCATGGCAGCGTGCAATTTCAACCTGGATTCCCCAGATGCTATTTCAACATTCTTAACCACTACATCATGCAGGCCAATGGGTTTTTAGGATCTTTAAGCCTACTTCTGACCACTCTCCTTTATTCTGACATACGCTTTCTGCCTTTCTGTAAGCCTGTTAGAGCTTTTCAAATTAATCATCATACAATTCTTAGCGTCTTGGGGGCTTTAAAATCTGCAGAACCATCTTTCTAATTGGGCAAACTGATTTTGCCCCTACTTCACCATCACTTGTATAGATCCCTCTCTCAAATGGCATTTTGTCCTCAAGGTTCTCTCAAAGCATTGGTTTTTTGGAAGAATCAAAAGGGGATCAAAAGAATAGATAGGGGAGACCCACAGCATTCATTGTTGCATCTAATCCAATGTTAATAATTCTCTCTCTCTCTCTCTCTCTCTCTCTCTCTCTCTCTCTCTCTCTCTCTCTCTATCTATCTATCTATCTATCTATCTATCTATCTATCTATCTATCTATCTATCTATCTACCGTCCTCCCCCAAATGGCTCAGGGCGGTGTACAAAATGAACATATACAGACAGGGCAAAAGTTAAAACCAATACAAATATAATATAAGCTCTGTCTCATTACTAAAACCAGTAAACAGCAATACAACCAGCATCTGAGAACTAAAACCAAACCCTCCCAGGGAACCCAAAAGGCCCCCACTAAAATGGGCCACATTGCTAAAGGATTATGACTCTCACCTGATAGCCCCATTCTAGCTGATCTTGGCAGGTCTTAGAAGCTAGCAGGGTTAGTCCTGGCTAATATTTGGATGGGAGATCACCAAGAAAGACCAGAGTTGTTACACAGAGGCAGGCAATGGAAAACCATCTCTGAGCAACTCTTAGGCCCCTTCCGCACACGCAAAATAATGCGTTTTCAAACCACTTTCACAACTGTTTGCAAGTGGATTTTGCTATTCCGCACAGCTTCAAAGAGCACTGAAAGCAGTTTGAAAGTGCATTATTCTGCATGTGCGGAATGAGCCTTAGCTTTAAAACACTATGGGATCAGTTGTGAATTGACAGCACTAAAAAAAGGGGGGGGGACTTTGAGAAAGTCATTTTGTAGAGTCCCTGTTCCTGTAAGCTGGGTCAAATGGGCAAAGCTTCTCCTAAATTTCTGCAACTATTAAAAATACAGAACTTTTGTGTTTGCATGAATTCAGATTTACCATTTAGGGAAGAGGAAAGCCTCCAAGACGCAGCTTAAAAGGAAAAGAAACTAAATATAATCCTTTTGATTGTAGGGAACTATATAATGGATGCGGTCAGTTCCAAAGCCACATAACATAATATTGTCCAATGAGGTGCCTATCTATCTTACTAACAGCTAACCTTCTTTCCACTGGAGATATTCATACGCTTTCTCCTTTATACAGTGTTCTTTCCAGATCTGGCCAACTGGTTAAGATATGCTGCACAGACCACCGTTCCTAAAAACAGCTCTTATTTGATATATTGATTAATGCAATGATTCCTTAAGTGTTAAAACAATAATGGCGAATAAGTTATGCTAAATGAATAAACGGACCCGTGGAAAGATCACTAATGTCACAATAATGGCACAGCAGTTAAAACCGGCTGAAAGGTTAGCACATCTATTTTTTTTATATCAGTGGCATTTTGTGGCCTTTTGCGAGCAATAAAGGGTCTGTACCATTATAGCAGGCAAACAGGCCTCACCAGAAATGGAATGAATGAGCCATTTACATGTCCTTATTCACCACCTAACTGCAAAGCTTCTGAAACGAAGATCTTCTTCACAAGGCATTTGTAAGAGTTGAAAAGTAGGTAAACTGTACGGCTCTCACAGTTCCTTTGTGGAATTTGGTCTTTGCTTAGATGCAGACTGCCTTTCTTTACAGAACATAATTTGGTCTGAAGGACAGTAAACCCTTTAATATGATGGGAAATCATTGCTCGGCTGATCATTTGGGACTGCCCGATCCTCAGGACAATGACTCAGTCAGATTTATTATGAAACATTAAAAGGAGCAATTATGGGCCATTTCCAATAATATTCCTCTAGGCCATAAAGGTTTGTCATTTGTGTTTTTATAGTGAATATCAATAGTGTTCTACGAACTATGACGAGCATTGAAAGCAACATTCTTAAATTGTGTGTCAGTGGATAAATTGCGGACAAGATCAAAAGAGAAATCTCTTTCATAACATAAAACAATGATTTCCAGTTCAGCATGAAGGCTTGAATATGCAGCTTTTTCTCATATGATCTTGCAAACTCCACTGTGGATTGTAGCCAACAGCTACAGATACCTAAACTGTTCAAGGGATTTATTGTGTTATCAGTACTGCTTCATCTCAGCTTGGATCCAAAGTAACCTGGACTGCATTCAGGCAAATGTGTTATATATAAATTGCTGTTTTATTAAACTCCAGTTTAATATCTGAATGCAGGCTGCTAAAATGAGATTCTACACCATGGATTTTACTCGGCTTGTTAGCTGGGCATTGTTGTGCCATCTGAATGCAAAAAAATCCACTTTGTTCAGGAGTACTGACCCTGTAAAAGTACAGTCCTATACAGAGTTACACCCTTTTTAGTCCACTGACTTAGAAGGCTGTAACTCTTCTCAGGATGGCCACTGTAACAGTGTAATCCAAAGAACACTTTTCTGAGAGTAAGTCCCAATGAAAAAACCGAAATAGGATTGTGAGCAGACCTTCGATAATCTTCCTAGACACACAGAGAGAAGGAAAGACTGACAGAAAACCTGCCTCCTCTAGATGCAGAGAATTATTATGGACTGTATTGTCTCCCCATCCCTCTGCCTTCTTCCGATTCTCACCAGCCACTAGGGATATCTAATCATGCAGGAATGTCTCCAGAAAGGAAAACAAAAGGCAGGAAAATAGTAAGAAAGAAAGGAGAAAGACTTGAAAAGGTTTTTGTTGAACTTTAGGGGCATGCATTGGAGTAGCTAGCTCAGGGGTCTGCAACCTGTAGCATTCCATATGTTCATGGACTACAAATCCCATCAGACCCTGCCAACATGGCCAATTGAGAATTGATGGGAATTGTAGTCCATGAACATCTGGAGAGCCACAGGTTGCAGACTCCTGAGCTAGAGAGCCAGGGTGGTGTAGTCACACAAAGGAGTTTGTAAGCCACTTTGAGACTCCTTGCAGAAAAGAAAGGTGGGGTATAAATCCAAGCTCTTCTTGTTTTCCTTCTAGTGGTTAAGGTGTTGGACTTGGGTTCATATCCCCATTCGGGCCATGGGGATATTGCTAGGGAACCTCAGGTCAATCACACACTCTCAGCCCTGACCATGACTAGTATTCGGGCAGGAGTACTGTCCCTGTTAAAGTACAGTCCTATAAAGAGTTACACCCTTTTTAGTCTACTGCCTGAGAATGCTGTAACTCTTCTAAGGGTGGCACCTCCAAGGAATAGTGGGGGCATGAACGTATCTTGCTTGAAAACTCTACAGGGTCGTAATAAATCAGCTGTGACTTGATGGGGAAAAAAACAGAGCAACTGGGAAGACAGGGGAAGGGGACAGTGATTGATAGTTGAGAAAACATGAACAAGATTTGTTTTATTTCAAAGTGGAAATATTCGTGAATGGCAAAGAGGCAGCTAGACAGAAAGCAAAGGGAGAGGAAGACTGATGATACCTAGCCAAGAGCAATGAGGAGGAGGTCAGACTTGACTTGCCCAAGGTTGCCTCACCTTTCCCATGGTTATTTTTTCACCCGATCAACAGCAGCAGATGGTGTCTACAGTGTAGCTTGCCAAGAACCCAGGGAATCCTTGGAGGCTGGACAAGGCAAGCAGTATACTCATTAGGGTTCATAAATTAGCTGTAGTCTACTATGTGTGTCTGGTAGCTTACCAGAATGTATGCCACAAACTGTAGTTTAAACAAATGTTTATTGTGAAGTCTGAATGCAGCCACAATGCTGCTTACAATCTAGCAAGGACACTTTGCCACTCCCTCTTCCAGTGGCAGGTTCCCGTGCCTCTGAAAAAGGGCATCCAGAGCAGCACGAGGGGCTGCAGCTGGTAACTAAACTGGACTATAGTTAAGCTCTACCTCTGGATCAAACTGATTCCTCCAATCAGCATGGCACGCCTTCGTTTTCTCCTTCCTTAACTCAGAACTGTATCCTTTGCACACATGATGAAACATGACTTTAGGACCTGGGAGACTCCGGGCCCTTTTCCCACTCTGCCCCTCCCTCCAGTGCTAGTGGCTTTGTTCCAGCTGTGGCACATCTGACTGGGAGTGCTAGGATCGCCACTTGATGGCCGTCCTGGCTGTTTGCTGGTTCTGGAGGCCCCCGGGGTGGCCAGGCTAGAGTTGCTGTTCCCTGGGCTGCTCCTGGGGCTGCTCCTCTCACCGTTCTACCATCTGGGCCCCAAAGGTAGGATCCTGTGAGTTATCAGGTCGGGTGGCATGCTGGGCATTGGGGAGGGAGGGGCCTGTGATTGGGAGTCTGCTGTTGGGGACTCCAGACCCTGATTCCATGGATTTAGAATAGTGTAACTCTATTTAGGATTGCAGTGTTAGGATCTTACATGCTTTCTCTTTGATGCCACCTTCAAAGCTCTCCATAAAATATTAGCGGTATCTCTCTCCATGCTACTATCTGTTTGCCTTATCTCAGAAAATACATAACATTCCTCATTCCTATCATGTTCACTCAACCCTTCTAGTAGGCTTTGAATAAACCCATACTTTATTGTCAGAAGCAGTCACAGTGCCAATATCCTGATATGGCTTTTTTTCCATATAAAATATATTTGTCCTACAAACAGATCCTTGAAAACATGATATTGCCAGGAAGAAGAGTGTATGATCAAAACCCCAAGTACCTTTATTAATGTCTAATGAATATGAGTTCATGCCATGTGCTTCTTTCACATCAGATTAAGATATATCATCACAGAGTTTTAGATTCACTTCAGCCCATTTGATGTTTTGCCTTGAGAGTTCCCAAGTGCAGATCTGCATGTTGTATATTTAGTAGCTTTTTTTTTGGGGGGGGGGGGGGAGTTCCCTGTGCCAGGAAGTATAAAAAGTCATATTTCGGAAGAAGGATTTCAACAAAACACATACATATGCTGTTGCTATGCTGACTGTGTGGATGTGTTAGATATAATTGCATCTGTTTATATCAAATTTACATCTACAGAGTGCATTTCACTACCATCATGACCTTTAACGCACAATGAATTCTGATTGCCCCAGTGCTTCTCAGGTTCTGGTTCCTATCTCTGCCTTTCTCTGTTTTCTTAGGTTTTCAAGGCAAGCAATATTTAGAGGTGGCTTGCCATTGTCTTCCTCTTGTGACCATGGACTTCATTGGTGGTCTCCCATCCAACTACTAACCATGGGCAAACCCTGTGTAGTTTCCAGCACCTGAGGAGACTGGGCTGGCCTGGGTCACCCAGGTCAGGGTCTTTCTGCCCTACTCTGTCAAAATGTAGGGTTGGATCGAGCAGAAACAGGTGGCAGAGTGGATCTTTCCCCACCTTTCCCAAGAATCCTGCCAATTATCACAAAGCTCCTCTGAGAACTGGGGGAACCTCGCAAACAAATGCTGCCACAAAAGAGGATGCCACACAATTATGAGAAGGAAAAAGGTGAAATTGCCTTTTCCCTTTCTTCACTGATGCAAGCTTCAAGCAGAAGAGAAAGAAGCAATGCTACCCAATGCCCGCTAATTCTGCAGTGTATTTTGCTTGTCTCCCAGTCCTCAGAGAGAAGGTTCAGGATACTGAGGTAACACCAGGAAAGACCTTCTCCATCAACTTCCTTTCTTAAATTCTTCCACAGGATCCAACCTCCTTGAGACAGGAATTTGTCTTTTACTTGACAAATCCAACCATTTTATTTCACAGGATTATCTATGTTACACAGGAAGAGCCATGGTTACTACACCTTTTGGAAATACAACATGCTCAGCGGGGGTGGGGGGAATAAGAGAAGGGTTTTATTACAGCCGCCCAAACCTCTTAATTTACCTTATCTTTCTGGAGTGGCTGGACCATGGCCAATATTTTCCAATACAGATAACTGTACAAAATCTACCAGAGTTGGGTGGGCTGTCATCAGCAAGAAGTGCCACATAGCTTCCCACAGGCCTCAGACTTAGGGGCAGTTCTCTGAAGATTGGCTCTTTGCTTAGGGCAGTGGTGGTGAACCTATGGCACGGGTGCCAGAGGTGGCACTCAGAGCCCTCTTTGTGGGCACGTGCCCCCCCTCACATCTAGGCTGGCCTGGGATGTTGGGCTCGATTATTAGCATTAAACCTAAGACCTAGTTTTGGGGAAGCAGCGTAGGTAACCCTGTTAAGCACTGTTAAATCCCACTGATTTTCATGTGAGGAACTAAAGCATGATCCTTTACCTGAGAGTAAGCTCAGTTGCTGGCAATGGGGCTTGCTTCTGAGTAAACCCTCCTAGGGTCGTGATTCACCCATTGGAAGAGTTGCATAGTTGCTTCAAAGCAAAGCCACCAACTACCACCAAGCTTACTCCCGAGTAACTTACACCTCGGAGCCAACCATTTTTTAAAAACTAATACCTCAGTACTCAGGTTAAATTGCCGCATTGACACTTTGTGATAAATAAGTGGGTTTTGGGTTGCAATTTGGGCACTTGGTCTCAAAAAGGTTCGCAATCACTGGCTTAGGGGAAGCAGCAAGTGCTCGCCACAAAACACGTTGGCAGGCACCATGCTGAGGATCACTGTCTTACATGAAGATCAGGTGACCTTGTTACAGTGAACAAGGGTATTTTTGTGGATCTGAGGAACAATGTGATTTAAGTCAGATACTAATGGGTGGATCAGGGTGGTTGTATTCCTTCAAAACGCTTTCTCCAGCAGCCATTTCTATATCATGGTTGGGCAACCTATCCGCTATAACGTGACCGTAAGTAATTTCATCATTTAGGAAACTGACAAATTGAGTAATAGAGAATCACTTAGTTTTACTGTCAGGCTTAAGCATTAGCAGTACATAGATCTTCTCCTTAACAAGTAGAATACAAGAAGTAGAATGCAATATTCAGTATTATCATGCAATATTAAACATTATAGAGCTGTGGCCAAGGAGAGCATTTTTACGGAGGGTTTTATATTGTAATAACTCACAGTTTTCCTGACATTTCTTATCCCCAAATTCTCATTCACCTTACGACAGATGTAATATGTTATCAAAATATTAATAGTACTTTTCTTTTTGGAACATTACATTCTTTGTTAAAGCTGGGAGGGGATTTTTTTTGGAAAGAAGTGTTATAGTTCACAACCTTTTGAAAGATTAAAAATGAATGGAAAGGTTTGAGAAACAGCTTTATAAAATTTCTCTTGAATGCTGTGTGTATGCGTGTGGATGTGTAAGAGGAAACTACAAGTGATAACCCACCAGTTCTTTTACTGCTAGAGACTTGTGACACCCTCGTTCTATAGTACTACCAATTTTCAACCCCCTTCCCATTCCCACCATTTTGACCATTTTTGAAAATCTTTTTTTAACCACATATTCATTGGGATGCATCCAAACAGCTTGCTGAACAGCTGCCTCCCAGCTCAAAGTCAGTGAATAGGACTTGAGTGACCCCCCCCCCACCACCACTAGATGTTTTAAGCATCATTACTTAGGACCTTAGCTGATTGTGACTTCTTCAGATAAGCCAGAGGAGCAACAAGAGGGCGGGGGGTGCGCCGTGCACTGGGCGCATGCCTGAGGGGCGGAAAATCACCCAGGCCCCTCCCCTTCCCCCTGACCCTCCCCACAGCGCCCCCTTGCAGTGCCCCCCACCCCCTTCCCAAACTTACTTTAGTTCCTTTCCTTTTCCTAGAACTTTTTCAGGCTGAAAAAAAGGCCTGTTCACAGTATAGGCTAAAAACGGCCTGAGGAACTACAGTTCCCAAGAGAACTTGGGGCTCACAAGGTCTCCTGGGAAGTATAGTTCCCATCAGGGCGTTTTAAAGCCTGAACTGTGAATAGGCCTTTTTTTCAGCCTGAAAAAGTTCTAGGAAAAGGAAAGGAACTAAAATAAGTGTGGGAAGGGGGGATGCCGCGGGGGGGGGGGGGGGCGCATGGGGGTGGAAAATATAGACTGCGCATCTGGCGCAGTTTGGCCCAGCTACACCTCTGAGATAAGCATATTTAAGTTCAAAGGTTCACAGTGCAATCCTAAGAATCCCTGGAATTAAGCCCCATTAATCCGAGCAAGATTCTGAGTCACCTGCTCTCTCACAACATGTCGACTTTCCCCCTTGCCAAATGATCCATACCACTGAGAATGAATGTTGAAACGTCTTTAGGTAAAACAATGTTTTGCTTCCCTGCTCTTATTCTGGGCTTCAGTGCATGCCACTGGGAGTAAAAAATATTGTGCTACACAGCCAAATGTCATACCTTCTGATTTTGTTTACTCTCCGCCTAGTTAGTCAGCGCTGATTCCCCAGTGCTGCCAGCCCCTTGCTTCTTTGCACGAGGGTGTTTGCTTTGCACAGTGATGTGGAAGAGAAGTTTTGTAATTACTAAACCACAACCACAACTGGCAGGCAGCTTAGGCCTGGGTAACAGCTGGAGCAATTTTGCATGAATATGCTCAACAAGCCGAAAGCCCTCAAAATGCATGGGCAACGTATGTATTTTTCAAGCTTCCTTACTGATAAGAGGTAATCCCAGGCAGTATCAAAGGAACTAGTAATGTGATTCAGTGTAAAAGTGTACTTCGTCCCATAAACAGAAAAACAAGAAACCTTAGAGCAGAGGACCACATATTGATGCATCCCTCAATGCTCCATCAATTTGTTTACATCTGAACAAAGTGAATTACCCCTCTTGAAAAGTTCAAATCCAATGACACATGACACTGCCTCATGTTGAATGAGATCTCAGTATTGCTTATCTGGACTTCCAGTGGCTCTCCAGTACCTCAGGCAGAGGTCTTTCACATCACCTTCTACCTGACTCTTTTAACTGGAGGTGCTGAGGATTGAACCTGGGGCCTTCTGCATGCAAATCAGATGCCCTCCCACTGAGCCATGCCCCTCCCCAGGTCAGCAATAGTGTGTAAGTCAGTCCTTGATGTCATAGTTCCTGTCTGAAGGCATGTTGGAAGTCGACCTTGTGACTGGAATTTTCAAAAACGCAAAGTCCACACACAGGATCCTAGGATGTGGGGATGAAATGTACATAAGCCAGAATGCCTTTTTATTGCTTTCACTTGGGTCCCTGGATGCAGAAGAAGAAGAAGAGAAGAGTTTGGATTTATATCCCCCTTTTCTCTCCTGCAGGAGACTCAAGAGGGCTTACAATCTCCTTGCCCTTCCCCCCTCACAACAAACACCCTGTGAGGTAGGTAGGGCTGAGAGAGCTCCGAGAAGCTGTGACTCGCCCAAGGTCACCCAGCTGGCGTGTGTGGGAGTGTACAGGCTGATCTGAATTCCCCAGATAAGCCTCCACAGCTCAGGCGGCAGAGCTGGGAATCAAACCCGGTTCCTCCAGATTAGATACACGAGCTCTTAACCTCCTACGCCACTGCAGCAATCCTCTTTTCTCCTACCTGCTTGTACTATCCCTCAGCAACATTTCTAAGAGGTGGAACTCATAGTGGAAGCACAGTGCGTGCTGTGCGGCATCACAGCATTCTATAACAAACAACCATCAATCCTTTAGGGCAATCCATAGCAGGGTGTCCTGCACTCTATGATCACCCACCTCAGGGAGGGTCAGAAGAAGTACTGTTGATTTCTTTCTGCCATAAAGGAATAGACGGGGTGTTTTTTATACCCATCCTGACACGGCTGGCAGCATATCCAGCCCTGGCAGCCTGCCCTACACTCCAACTTGTTTTGGTGGCCATTGGCATCACGTACACGGTGCCAACGTGGTCTGCTTTGTCAGCATCAGCAATACTGGATTGGGTGCTCTATGAATGCAAATGACTGCTAACAAGGGAACATTTATCAAATCATGTAACTGCATAAGGAAATGTCGTTCTGTATCACTCACCCATGTGAGAGGGGAATGTTTCCGTACTTGTTACCAAGTATCTGGGAAAGCCGGAGAGTGTTAAATTCCCCTCAGCATGCTATTGGAAGTTACTGATGAAATGGATTCCCCTGGGGATGTATGTCTATAATGGCTAAGTTACAGCTCGGCAAATGGTTATTTCTATCCACCTCTTGTTCCTGTCTCTTCTCTTGTTTTTTGTTTTAGCTAAACCAGCAGACCACTGGTCCAATCAACTGGTTGTCTCTTAATGGTCAGCTCTTTTCCAAGGCCTCAGGCAGATATTTCCCCCTGCCCTGCTATCTGAGATCTTTTTATCTGGAACTGTCAGAGACTGAATCAGAACGTGAAGCTCTATCACTGAGCTGTGCCCCCCCCCTCCAATCTTTTTATTTTCACAAGATGAATGCATGTGATCTGGAATAGCAGGGTGTGTAGGAGGGGGTTTCTCAAAGCAGCATCCATTGTTGCTACAATATCCACCATAACTTTTCAGAACTTGGGTGGGACCACTGTAAAGCAGGACTTCAACTTCAAAGACCTTTATAAGGCATCAAGAGAAAATACAGATAAAACTGTGCAGTAATATGATCCTGAGTTTGACAGGGTAAAACAACTGCTCATAGTTCATACAGTACAAACTTCAAGAAAATAAGTAGAAGAGAAGAAGAAGAGTTTGGATTTATATCCCCCCTTTCTCTCCTGCAGGAGACTCAAGGGGGCTTACAATCTCCTTGCCCTTCCCCCCTCACAACAAACACCCTGTGAGGTAGGTGGGGCTGAGAGAGCTCCGAGAAGCTGGGACTAGCCCAAGGTCACCCAGCTGGCGTGTGTGGGAGTGTACAGGCTAATCTGAATTCCCCAGATAAGCCTCCACAGCTCAGGCGGCAGAGCTGGGAATCAAACCTGGTTTTTCCAGATTAGATACACAAGCTCTTAACCTCCTACGCCACTACGCCAGAAACTTATTTTACAATATCGAGCAGTAACTTGGCCACCATTTTCAACTGCCTGGGATCCTCATTGTTCAGGAGGCGGTTCAATTTGGAATATGGAGGGCACAAGTAAGTCGGTGTTAAAAAAAAACAAGCTAGGTCTGAGATCTATGAATTTCAGGCAGACTAATAGAACATGCTCCAAAGATTCCTCAGAGGTTGAGCAATATGGACATGTACGCTTTTTCTGTGAGAATGCCATGAATCTCTCCGGGGAGAAGGTAAGAGGGAATGTGTTTGTTCTTGCTCTGGTGAATAACCACCTAGACTTAGGGTCGAGCAAGATATTTAGATAAGCAGCTGTCCTAAAACAGGACTTGTTACTGGCTGCCCTCACTCAAATGAAAGGGTTTGCCATGCACCTGACCTGTACTTTCCCCCCTTTCCCCTTCAGGCTATTCTTTCTGTTCCATTTGATCTTCCTTCTTTCCTTCCTATGGTCAGCTTTTTAAATGTTGTTTTTATTCCCCAATCTCTTTCTCCCTCCCCTCCCTCATCAGGCTTTCCTTCCTTTTTTTTTTAAAAAAAAAAATCTTTATTTTCCAAGGTAGATTTGATTTCAATCCAATCGATTTAAATCACAATTTAAATCACGAGTCAGTAAAATGGTTTAATCCCGCTCCCCCGATTTCTTCTCAACCTGCTCCCCTTAGCTTTTTGGAAGGTCCCACTCTGGTAATGATTATATATGAAGACATTTTTATCAACAGTCTCCAAGTAATGTTGCAAGTTAAGGCAATCCATCAGCATTCCGCTCGCACATTAAACAATCTGTTAAACAGCCCTTTCCATGCTGACGGGGATAAATTTTAGTATTTCCGAAGATCACAAACGAGTTCTGAATTGCCCAAGAAGCAGCATTCAGGATGAGATAAGCAGGGATAAAGAGCCAGCCAAATATTTTACTGATGCAAAGCCAAGATCAGTGATCCTCTGTACAGTGCCTAAGGGTGCCAAGATCCCACTGATGGTGCCAACTTGCTTCTTCTCCAAAGCACCACTTTCCTAAAGCAAAGAGCCAATATTGATTTTCCTTTACCTCACAGGAGCAGGATACACTTCATAAGACAGTATCCTTCAATCCACAGCAAATGCCCATTTGGAAATGGGTGCCCTGATCGCAAGACAATAAGTTGCTTGGAACGGTCACACGTTTCCTGGCTGCTCTCTGACGGCAGCCATTTTTGATGGCGCCCCACCAGTCACTATCTTCCGCAGCGGATGAAACCTTTTTTGTTTGGCATTCCCTTCGTGACCCCCTCCTTCCTGCCCTATGCTTTAATTACTGTTTTTCTGCACCTGTACATATGCATTATAGTTTTAATTTTAAACAGATTTGATGATGTGTTTTTATAATGCTGGTTTTAACTGTGAGCTGCCTTGATGGCCCCAATGAGGCAGAAAGGTGGGGTACAAATTTTGTAAATAAATACGTAAGAACTAAGCTGCTACCAGAACAATAGCTACCAAAACAATAGGGTTTGGATTACTTAATGTACGTAATGTAACATGTATAATATAGGTTTGCACCCAGATTTATGACTGATCTTCAGATTACCGAGATCAATACCCCTGGAAAAAGTAGCAGGTGGCTCTATGGCACAGGTGTCAAACTCACGGCCCTCCAGATGTTATGGACTACAGTTCCCATCATGGGAACTGTAGTCCATAACATCTGGGGGGGCGTGAGTTTGACACCTATGCTCCATGGCACAGGTGTCAAACTCGCGGCCCCCCAGCATCATGCTGGCAGGGGATGATGGGAACTATAGTCCATAACATCTGGACAGGCGTGAGTTTGCACCTATGCTGAAGTCCCTTCCCTCCCCAAACTGTACCCTGCCCAGGCTCTATCCCCAAATCTCCAAGAATTTCCCAACCTGGAGTTGGCAGCCGTATGAGAGATGTTACTAATTTTAATTTCCCCATCCCTGCTAGTGACAACCAATGAAGTGCAACAGCAAATGGTTTTAGCTGGAGAATACATGTTATGACATAGCAGCCATACTGAACTTAGGCAGACCTAACCAGGGACGGAGCAAGGGGGGGAAAGCGCCCGGTGCACTGGTGCGTCCTCCATCCCTGCCAAGCCCCTGTCTACCCCAGAATGCCCCCGCTCTGCCCCGCCCCAAAATGTCCCACCATGTCCTCACCACGCCCCCACAGAGGCGCACACCCCCTTGGAGCTATGCCTCTGGGCCTAACAAACTTTGAGATAAAAATAGTCCATGATGGAAAAAAAGCAGGACACAAAGGCAGTCAGTACTTATATTTACAACATTCCATGTGCTTTTTATTACTACCACATTACCAGGGAAGAAAGGAGGCACAGGGGTCCTTTCTTGGTGGCAGTTACGTATGTGTTGGAACATTTAGTTCTCTGAAAAACATCCAAGTACACTCATTTCTGTTTTAGCTATTCTGTCTTGAAACACTACTAATCAAATGGTGCTACAAAATGAGACAAGGGCAGGATTTCTAACCCAAACAATTCACTATATTCCTCGTTCCGCTTAAAAAGAAACCAAACCAAGGTTTGACTAGACCAAGAGATAAAGCCATCTGAGGAAAAAATGGTGGGTGTCTGCAGAAATCAGCACGGCTGTCTAAAGAACTTTCAACGGAGCTGAGATTTAAAAGGGACATGCACAAGAAATGGAAAAAGGGAGAAATCACTAAAGAGGAATTCAAACAAATAGCCAGGACATATAAGGAGAAAATCAGAAAAGTTAAAGCTCAGAAGGAGCTCTAGGTTGCCAGAGAAGTTAAAAACAATTTTTAAAAAAGGTTATTTGGGTTATGTCTGTAACAAAAGGGAGAAAAGGGATATGATACAGTCACTGCATGGAAGAGAACTACTCAACACCTTCTTTGCCTGGGTCTTTTCACAAAAGGAAAACAGTGCTCAACCAGGGGAAAATGGAACAGAAGATACAGTAGGGAAATTCAGCACCGAATAAATCTGAGTTTTCCACCCCCCCGCCCCCCCCATCCCATGGCTGGCTGCCCTCCCCCACCATGATGAAGCAGCTTTTTTTGCACCAGGTCATCTCAAAGTCACCATCACCATTATAGAACATGCCCCAACTCACAAATCTAAACACAGCAATGGTCCGTGCCACACAGCGGAAATCCTCATGATTGCTGCACTAAGTCACTCCAAAATCACCAGCACATCACAGTTCAAGACCTTAGACACATGTATGAACACAACAATCAAGCATCCCATGCTCTGTGGAACTGCAGTGCTACCAAAACCTGCTTGAAAATGAATGCACATCTTAGACCATGCATTTAGCAAAATCAAACCAGAAGTTCCCATGGAACCCGAAACAGTCCAGAGTCCAGGCACAGTTGACTTGGCTGGCGTCATGGGCTACATTGTGTTGATTCTTAAAATATTGGAGACTGGAACACTTTTATAGAGGGCTGCACTCAACATGTGCTTCCGACCTGGTCTGGTTTCTGTTGAAAGGCACAGTCAGACTTGAGTCCAAGTGCAGCCTTTTCATGAATATTGTCTGAAGCATCAAAAATCCTCTCCTCCCAGAGATCCTTGGGGAGCACGTCCAAAAACGGGGACAAAAGTGCTCATTCATTCCAAGCGAGGGGAACAAGAGGCAGGAAGCATTTTCCCAGTCTCAGCTGACTTTGTTTGCTGGCATTGGCAGCAGAAATATGACTGGCTATGCAGCATGGGAATTATCACAGTCACTATGTGATCCCTGACTGGCTGAGATAACTCAAGGAAGGAGAAAGGACCTGAAACAGCAGAACAGAATGAAACAATGCCAGTAAAAAATTGATAATAATACAAGAGGGTTTTTTTTTATAAATGTTTTATTGTATAGTATAATTATGTAACAGATACATACAATGCATTTAATCAAACTATACATTTCTCCCTTTTCCTCCCTCCCCCCTTCTTCGTTCTCGTTTAGTCAAGCAAGCAGCAGAAAGTTCATTCTTTTCTCCCATATTTCTTCGTTAAATCCGGCTTCTCTCATCCAGTTCTCAAAAGTTGACCATATCTTCATAATGTCTCTTAATTTTTCTTGCCATAACATATTTTTCGTCATCATCTCAAAAACTTCTAGCTGTATTTGTTCCCAAACATATTCCAACCATTTTGAGATTGCCCATTTCTTTATGTCTTTCCATCCCAATGCAATCACCGCATGTGCGGCTCTAATCATACTTTTGTACATTGGTCCATAACTTCTATTTACCTTTTTTTCTTCAATTATACCTGCCACTAATAAATCATTATTTAAATCAATTTTAACTTTTACTAATTTTTCTGTATACTTCAATTTTTTCCCCCAGAACTTTTTTACCTCCTTACATTCTATCCACGGGCCTTTCCCCACTTATCTTAAGCCCCGCGCTACTCTCCTCAAGTAGCGCGGGGTCCCCCTGCACTCCCCACGACAGGGGCAGTGACAGCGCAGCCGCCCAGACGCTGCCACTGTCGCGCCCCCTCAGTGCGCGGAATTCCTGGAGCTGGAGAAAACGGCACCTTTTGAGAACTGGATGACAGAAGCCGGATTTAACGAAGAAATATGGGAGGAAAGAATACAAATATAGCTAGCCTATATGATTAAGGGATTATACCCAAGATGCTGGCATTGTGGTGAACTGGGAGCATACTATACCCACATGTGGGGCGTTTCCCCACTCACGAGGATCCCCCCTATGCCGCGCGCTGCTCTCAGCGCGCGGCATCCCTGGAGCGCGCCCGGACATCACCACAATGCCAGCATCTTGGGTATAATCCCTTAATCATATAGGCTAGCTGTATTGGGGTTCTATACCATTTAAGTATTACCTTTCTCTCCAGTTCTATATATTTTTCTATCTTTATAAGTAAGAGGGTTTTGAGATATATATTGTCCTCAACCCCAAAGCTCCCCTCCCCCCGCATCCTTTGTTTACTAAAACAATGTTAATATTTGGCACAGTCTTAGTCAAGAGTCTCTGCTAAGGTAGGTGTGAGAAGCAAGACAGATAAGATTTCTTCACTGTCCTTTCCCCCCCTATGTTAACTGTAACTGCAGTTTCTCAGTAATGGAGAGGATTTGCTCCCATGGTGATCAGAAAGGTTTAGTTTCTTTTTCATGTTTAATGTACCACAGTTCAGGCCGTTTTGGAGGTGATGGTAGCATGTCTGGTGTGTTAATGTGAAGGGAAGAGTCACTAGATAAAGGTAGAAATGTGCTGTGGGAAACAAGCTGAGAATAACTACAATAGTTAGGTAGTGCTGCAACTAAGTCTCACCTGATCCACTTGTGAATTCCAGGATGCCCAAATTTATTTTGCTGTACTTGGCCTGTTTTTTTACAGTGTATTATATCCATTGCCAATGAGTCTTGACTGCACATTGCTATACCTGAATTCCTAGATGGCAAGGATCCTGTGACAAGATAAGGTTTCAGGCAAGAGGGCGCCGCAACTATTACAGCATCAAACAAAGAAACAGAATAATTGAAAGTGATGCTGTGACTACAGTATGTTTATCAATAAAAATTGGCTTAATACCAGATTAACACAAACCTATGGTTTAATTAAGCTAACTATGGTTGATTTCGCTGAAAGAGTTGACCTATGTCATCAGGCTGAAAGAGTCGACCTATGTCAATCCCCTCGTAACTTCCCACAGCAGCTGAGGTTGTCCTGCCGAAGCTGAGTTCAGAGGGCGGGATCACCTTGGCGTGTCATTCACTCGCCGTGTCTGATTGGCTGCTGCGTTCGGGCGGGAATGCGAACGTGCGTCCCTTTCCCCCCATTTTTAATGTTACAGCTACATAGCGTTGACATTGCAACGCAATGTGTGTAAGAAGGCGCAATTTGTGTAGATTCTTACGCTCCTAGCTTTCATTTCCATTTCACGCAGGAAACACATCTTTTGATCCTCTTGTCAGAACTGTCTGTTGTGGATCCTGAGGCGGAGCAACTGCTGGCCATGACTCAACTGTGCTCAGCTGTCAGCAGTCAGATCAAAATGGCAACTTCCCCTCCAAAAAGGCAAACGTTTATAACACGCCACCCGAAAGGAGGGAGGGATGAGGTGCTATTGATTGGGCGAAACAGTGCTGTGAAGAAAAAATGTTGCTGTTTCGTTGCTATGAGCGACGTGCAATCTGCCCTTCGTTACTGCGCATGGTCATCAGTGTTATACGGAAGCAGGGGGGAAAGGCGCGCTTTTTGCCGGCGTGAGTCTTCCATTCTGCGCATGCCCAAAACATTAGTCTGTGATTGGCTGAACGGGCGAATCGACCCGACGAAGATTCCCCACTTCGCTTGAGTTCAACCTAGCTTCGCCGGTTTACCCCACCTCGGAGGTGGAGTCGAAAATTTAATGGTAGAATGGAGCAGAGCAAGATGAACCCACGTCGGATTCACCGGATGTGGGGAGCACTTGGGTTGAACATAGGTTGAACTTGAGTTCACACGGTGAGTGCGAAATCGCCTTATGGTTAGTGTGACTGTCTGATTATAGGCCATTTCACTAACTATGCTAATGTAAGCTCTGTAAAACCAGGAGTGAAAACCATGGTTTAAAGTCAGTTTATTCACCATCACTAGTATTAACTATGGCCACAGTTTGGTTTATTTCTCAGCAGTGTCTTCCCAGCTACAGAACAAAAGTGAGAAATGCAGGCATGCTTGATCACTCACTGCTTTGACTTGTGCTCATCAGTTGGGAGCGGGGAGCTGATTGTTTGGGAAGCGGTTTCAGTATGTCCAAACAAATTCAGTTACATCTATACTTGGTGGTAAGGTAAATAGGAATCAAAAAAAAAAATCCTGGAAAAAGTCGTATTGACTTTTTTCAGTTTTTTCTTTTACCAATAGCAAACCGCAGGTGTATTCGGAAAGTCGAATACACCCGAGGCTGAAAAAGCCAAATAACATTCAGCCTTTTAAATCTCCCTCCTCTCCGCCACCATGTCCCAAACCCAGGAGGCCTCGGGAGACAGCAGAGGGTTAGCGGTGGGGGGGAGAGAGAGATCAGCACCCCATGGAGGATCTGTCTCTTGCTAATGGTTTTCAAGCCCTGCAGAATGGGAGGAGAGATGGCCCAATCCTGAATGTGGGGCTGAGCTAGCACAGCCCCGCATGCAGGCTCGCTCCCCCACTTCTCCTTTTTAAGACTTCTAGGAGCCTGGAAAACAGTGAGGAAAAGGGAGAGAACTGAAAAAAATTCACATTTTTAACTTGACTATTTGCAGGAATACCTGAGTAAAGCAGATACATATTGGCTTTATTCAGTTTTACTGAAAAAGTCTGTGTAAAAAAGAAAAATCCGAATCTGAAATTTACCAATATTTTGTATCATTGCTCAAGTCTAGTTGCATCCATTTTGAGTAGTTGTTTCACTTTCTCATTTTGGTGCATAGAAAATTCTCCTTATTTATTTTTATTCTCCTTATGTTTGGGGTCCCTTTAACATCAATGGGGCCCACCGTTCCCCCCTCCTTGGGAGGGTTTTAATAAGAGTTTTATATCTGGACGCCGCTTTATTGTATTGATCGCTGTCTTTTAATGGGTTTTTAGTTTTTTATAGTTAACGGAGCCTGTGTTGTTTATTATATTTTGCATTTGTTGTTTGTTCCATCAGTTCCGGTTGTATGTTGTGCACCGCCCAGAGCCCTTCAATAATAAATAAATAAATAAAAAATATTACTTGTGCACTTTGCTTAAATGTGTACTAAGCTATCAAACCTAATGTTACGTCATTGCCAGTGGTGTCACCTTTAGTCACCACAACAGATTTTGTTAATTTCCCCCCTAACACATATTCTTAGATATTTGGGTTATTTATCATATTACAAAGACTAGGAAAAATCCAAGTCACCCTCCAATAATGTTCACTGAATTTGGCAGACACCTTCCAACAGATTGCAATAGGAGGCAGGTATTTGTCAACAACCCCAGGGAAGTGAGATATTCATCTCACCCACGAAAAATATGACCATGTGAAACAAATCACATTCAATGAATCTGCTGATTTGGAGAGGCTAAAAAACATCCTGAAATGGCTACTAAATATTTTGGAATGCCTTTCCATTTCTGTGTTGGCCTTTGCAATGTAAACTTTGACAACTTTCCAACATAAACTTTTTACTATAGATTTTTTAAAACGAAACAAAATTCTACTTCTATTTGCTACTGACAATGAAGTTTTTGCTCAGAGGTAACAGAAAATCATATCAGAAAACAGGAGTTTCCAGAGCAAATATAATTCCTCATGAAGGCTGAAGATTTTGTTCAAACTGTTTCAAACTCTTTTCTTTCTAGTTTTTAACTGGGCCTCATGATGCAGTTTTTATTCATCATGTTATACATAAATTCCAGTCAAATCTTGTTCCAAACCAGTCAGGGCTGCATAATGTCTTTTTTTTCTTATGAAGGAAAGGTTATGTTTTCAACATTTGAAAAAAGAAGAAGAATTTGGATTTATATCCCCCCTTTCTCTCTTGTAGGAGACTCAAAGGGGCTTACAATCTCCTTGCTCTTCCCCCCTCACAACAAACACCTTGTGAGGTAGGTGGGGCTGAGAGAGCTCCGAAGAACTGTGACTAGCCCAAGGTCACCCAGCTGGCATGTGTTGGAGTGCACAAGCTAATTTGAATTCCCCAGATAAGCCTCCACAGCTCAGGCGGCAGAGCAGAGAATCAAACCCTGTTCCTCCAGGTTAGAGTACACCTGCTCTTAACCACTACACCACTGCTGCTCCTGGAGGAGACAATATATTACTTGTGTTGTGAGCCCCAAGGTCTCCTGGGAACTGTAGTTCCTCAGGCCATTTTTACTGCAAACAGGCCTTTTGCAGTCTGGAAAAGTTCTGAAAAAGGAAAGGAACTAAAGTAAGAGTGGGAAGGGGGGTGGGGGCACCATGGGGGGTGAGGAAAGGGGGAGGGGCCTGGGGGAGATTTTCCGACCCCCCAGGCATGCGCCTGCTGCACGGCGCACCCCCTTGTCCCCTTGTAGCTCTGCGACTGCCTCCTATTGCTGAGAAACTCCCATTGGGCTTAATAGACTTGCAACACCTTTCTGGATGCCATAAGTTTAAAGTCCCAGCTTCCGGCAAGTGCTTCAAGAAGGGCAAATCTGCTTGGGCGGCTGTGCACTGCTCCCATGGGCGGTTCCCCCCCTTTGGATGGGCTGTTAGACACTACCCCACACTAGCTGTCTTCTTCCCCCCTCATTCTATCTTTATAATAACTCTTGGTTGAATTGAAAGAGAATGACTGGTCTGAGGTAGCTCAGTGAGTTTCATGGAAAGCTGGGTTTTAATTCAGGGTTCCCCAGTTTTAATTTGACACTCTAGCCATGACACTACACCGGCTTTTGAAAGTGTGGGTTAAGGTTTACACTGGAACTTGACAATAACATTGTTCACATTCCTTCAGGACATTGAAGTCATCTTTTTTTCTAGTCATTTCTTCCATGTGAAAGTCCACAGTCTTTTGTGGCAACCAATATGCACAAAATCTTCAGAGGAATTCACTAATGTCTGCATTTTTTTTTGCAGTTCCTGAATGCTTGGTTTCCAAATGATAAAAGGTAAGTGTAGTCTCCCGTACAAGTGCCAGGTCATTACTTGACCCATGGGGTGATATCACATCATGATGTTTACTAGGCAGACCATGTTTATGAGGTGATTTGCTGTTGTCTTCCCCAGTCATCTATATTTTATCCCAGCAAGCTGTGTACTCATTTTACCAACCTCAGAAGAATGGAAGGCTGCGTTAACATTGACTGAGCTTCCTGAAACCGACTACGGTCAGGATTGAACTTAGATCATCAGCAGAGCTTTGATTGCTTACCATTCTGTGCCATGGGGCTTTTTTTTTAAAAGACGACCTTTCAAAGATCTGCACTTGAATCAGAAATTGTTTTCTTTGCCCTATGGAATGGTGTCTTATTTATTATTATTTATCTTTTGTTGTCCTTAATTAGGAATATAGTCCTCTGTGTACATATACCTCAGCATCTTCTTAGTCCTACTGTTGAAAGGTCTATCAGCTGAACACTCTGTGGTGGGTGGTTACTCAAGTTGAAGCCACTCTATGGTAAATGCTGCCATGGTAGGGCCTGTCCCAACACATCCTGACAATTCACCTCACATGGAGGTGTTCCTGTTGTTACCCAGCTTAACAGGTTATGAACGTATTTTTAAGAAATCTCCACCAGCTGCTAAGAGTGTAACAGCACACAAATATCTTTAAAATGGTGATGGGGAAAATAGCTCGGCTTGGCAATGCTTTGGGGAAATAGATCACTTACCGATGCGAGAGGCAGACTGGGAGGGGATTTTTTAGACTATGTATATGGGAAAATATGGCAAGGAGCGTTCCTCAGAGTAACACAAGGACTCCAAATCAAGTTTTAAATGTTTATATAATTTTGGTTTCAAGCACATATAAAGTGGTATGAGTGTCAAGCACACATAGAAGAAGAAGAAGAAGAAGAAGAAGAAGAAGAAGAAGAAGAAGAAGAAGAAGAAGAAGAAGAAGAAGAAGAAGAAGAAGAAGAAGAAGAAGAAGAAGAAGAAGAAGAAGAAGAAGAGTTTGGATTTATATCCCCCCTTTCTCTCTTGCAGGAGACTCAAAGGGGTTTACAATCTCCTTGCCCTTCCCCCCTCACAACAAATACCCTGTGAGGTAGGTGGGGCTGAGAGAGCTCCGAGAAGCTATGACTAGCCCAAGGTCACCCAGCTGGCGTGTGTGGGAGTGTACAGGCTGATCTGAATTCCCCAGAGAAGCCTCCACAGCTGAGGTGGCAGAGCTGGGAATCAAACCCGGTTCCTCCAGATTAGATACACGAGCTCTTAACCTCCTACACCACTGCTGCTCCTACATAGTGGTAAGAGTGTCAGACTTGGGAAACTCATACATGAGCTATCTGGTGACTTGGGGCCAGTAAAATACTCTCTCTGCCTAACCTCACCTTACGGTATTGTTAGGAAGATAAAATGGTGGAAAGAACCACATCCACCAGCCTGAACTTCTTGGAAGAAGTATGAGAATGAACTAGAGTCAGATAACGGTATACCTCTTCTTGGTCTCTCTTCGAACCATTTTCCTTAGCCGCTTACAAAGCCCAGTATGGTTAATTCATTTGTTTCCCTTTGTCTAAGGTTTCAGGTAACTGAAATATTAACAACTTCACTACATCTTATTTAATTAACACAGAGCGGCAGATACAGCAGCATGTCAGAATGCTTTCTTTTTACAAAAAAAGCCTTCTAAAAAAAGCCTTCTGACGAAACATTGCTGCATAAATTGTCAGTACTCAAGGTAGCCATGGGTGAAATGCCCTTTCTTATTAAATGTCACAAGATTTAATGTCATAGTATAATTGGGATGGAAGGATAATTGAACTCAGCTCAACACGTCTTTCCCTGCTGCTGTACTATTAATCGGTAGGAGGATTGAAATATGTTATAGAAAGGCCCGGTTCTCTCAGAAATGGTTGGCAGCTGCTAAGAAAGAAAATATACCATTTCACTCCAGAGCACAGACATGAAGAATATGCAGAGAAATTTGATTTGCGAGTGGAACGTCAAACAGAAGGGGGCCTGTGACAGAATTAGGCATTTATTCATAAAGCATATGATTTGCAGAATACAAAATGCCCAGTTGCTTGATCTGTAAATATCATAGTGTCAAGTCAACTACTGCAAAGTAAGTTTGAGAAGCTATTTCAAACAAAGCTTCCCCCCCCCCCCCAGCTTGTCCTTCCAGACCAGAATTCACATCCTGAACTTTACAGAACTAAAATGATGTAATGTATTACTCTCTATACTTTTTTTGCAATTGAACACACCCATTTATTTTTCTCTCAGGGTTCTTATTGCCAGCTGTCACCAGAGTGTTTGAGTGCTTTCCATGAAAAATTCACTAAGTACGATCTGAGCGTATTTCATGGAGTCTCCATCTTTCCTTGGGAGTTTGGGAAAGAATAAGGATTAGATGGCATTTTCACTTTAGCTTGGGTTTTGCTGTAGTTTTGTAAATGGACTAACTTCTTCATTCCCATTGTATGATGCAATGGAGTTTTTCACTTGAGGATTTCATACTAGTGCTTTAATGCAGTTTCCATACTTTCCATACTTTTCATAATAGTGCTTTAATGCAGTTTCCATACCGCTTTATTGCGGTGTGCCTCAGGGAGCGCTATTGTCCCCGCTGTTATTTAACATCTATATGCGACCCCTTGCTCAGCTGGTACGGAGCTTTGGGCTGGAGTGCCATCAGTATGCTGATGATACCCAGCTCATTCTGTCGATGGAGGGGGGAGCAGAAACCGCCCCTGCAGCTCTACAGCATTGTTTGGAGGCGGTTGCTGGTTGGTTGATGCAGAGCAGGTTAAAACTGAATCCAGCAAAGACGGAAATCCTTTGGTTAGGTCGCCGGGGGGGGGGGGGAGGAGGGTTTCCAGCAGCCGGTGTGGGAGGGGGTCTCATTGGCACCGGCCCCCTCGGTCCGCAGCCTGGGGGTCCACCTGGATTCGTCTCTTTCTATGGAGACCCAGGTGGCCCATGTAACCCGGGTTGCGTTTTTCCATCTTCGCCAGGCCTGGCAGCTGGCCCCCTTCCTCTCCCAGGCGGATCTGGCCACAGTGATTCATGCAACAGTCACCTCCAGATTAGACTATTGCAACTCGCTCTGGCGGACCTACCCGAAAGGCTGATCCGGAAACTGAAACTGGTCCAGCATGCTGCGGCCCGTTTGCTCACGGGCGGTGCCTCTAGAGATCATATCACGCCCGTGTTGCACCGTTTACTGGCTCCCAGTTGAATTCCGAATGCGTCTTCAAGGTATTGGTGTTAACCTTTAAGGCCTTACGCCCGGTCTGGGACCCTCGTACCTCAGGGACCGTCTGGCCCCATATGTCCCACGTCGGTCTCTGCGCTCGGCAGAGGCCAATTTACTGGAGATCCCCGCCCCTCTATGATCGGCTGGCCTCCACTAGGGCCAGAACTTTACGGCCCTGGCCCTGCCTGAATGGAATGCTCTCCCACCAGCTGTCCGGGCCCTCGCGAGGACCTAAGCGAGTTCCGCAGGGCCTGCAAGACCGAGTTATTCGCCGAACTTTTGGGGAGGCCGGCTGCTGATAGGTGCCCATTAACAACTGAGATCCGCTGTTCCCCTCTTAGAGGAGTTGAGGAATTAATGGTCGAACGCCATCTGTTTTTAATTGATTATGAATTTGGAACGCTGCATTTTAACTGATTTGAATTTTAATATTTTATTGTGTTCATCCGCTTGTTTATATTATGATGTAAACCGCCCTGAGCCCCTTGGGGGAGGGCGGTATAAAAGTGGAACGAATAAATAAATAAATAAATAAATAAATAAATAAATAAATAAATAAATAAATAAATAAATAAATAAATAAATAAATACTAGTGTTTTAATGCATCTTCCATAACTGTGCTTTAATGCATGATACCTCACTTGTGTTTCAAGCCAAATATTATTTTTCTCCAATGCAACCCTACTTTTTTGTCGCTTGGTGCATTCATTGGAATTTTCCACTTGTATGAACAACATGAGCTGTGACAGCAAATTTTTATCTAGTCAATTGCTGCAACTTTTGAGATTGTGCAAATGGCTACAGAATCTCCTAAGCTCCTAATCGACTCCTCTGGCTGTAAAAAGCATCTTTAGAAGGCCTCGAATTCTCACCATGGGCTGTTTGCTGGAAAAATAAAAAAACTCCCCCTGCCTTCCATCATGAACAGTCAACCAATGGTACATACCACACAAAGTGTTGGGTAGGGGAAGGGAATGTGACAGTCTGCTTGCGGTTGTGGCTTCCCATCCAGCACAGGTTACAAATATTTGAGGTTGCTATATGTTTACCTGTAGCCGGATTACCAAAGGTACTGCAACAACAACATCTTTTGAAAAATACCCTTTAACATCCTCTTTTCAATGTAAATTTTTATCCTTTTTTTATGGCTAAACATAACAGACAATCAACATGAGAAAATCTTTTCCTCTCCACTGTGGAAACAGGGTGAACACAAGACAAGGATACTAGGAAAAAAATCACCAGGAGTAATATCCAGAATGGAATGCACATAGCCAACCACCGTATAATCAGCTATAATTCGTTCCATTTGAGGATGATTTGCTTGTAAGTGCAGCAATTGCTTCATTTCTTCTCAGGCAATTTTCTGTGCCATTCCCTCGTGCGAGGAGTACTAGACAGAGTTGCCCTCTTTCTCCCTTTGTTTTTGATTTACATCTGAAACCTCTGGCTTGTGCCATTTGACAAAATAATAACAATGTTCACAGCTTGGTACATAACTCATTGCAAATTAAAATTATTCCATGCAAATTATCTTTTATTATTTATTTTGGAACTTCAGTGTTTTATCCCTGCATTAATAAATATGATTACTATCTTTGGAAACTTATCTGGATATTCTACCCCCAAATCTTCAGAAGTTTCCCAACCTGGATCTGGCAAGGTGGCCAGGGAGGACTGATAATCCAATTGTAGGCTAAGCCAGACCTAAAAGTTGTGAACAATTCTTTTTTATGGAAGTCTTAGACTGAAAGAGGGATTTTCGATAGGTTATGATGAGTTTTTGTCACTTTCAGAGCTGAGGTCGAGATGTGACTTGCAATAGAATGGCAATACTTCAAGCTGTAACCTTTATTGATATTTAAATATGGCCCTGTGGCATTAACTGCCCTGTGGCATTAATTAAGTCCCCTTTGTTCCTGGAATTTGCCAGTATATCAAGGCAGAAAACTATTTGTTTATAAATATTTGATGTTGAATTATAGACATGACATGCAGAGCAGAGCCTCAAAAATGAATGGAAAAGGAAACACGATCATCTTGTTTTGCCAGAGCAACAGGATATGGCCTTATAGTTTATATCTACTCTTAAATTGAGACTTATTCAGCAAAAAAAATTATGTCCCATGTATGCTGGACACCACACCCTCCCCTCCCCTCCCTCTGCTAGGGTGGGTGGGCCATGTCCAGATGCCGGGCCCCCTTTCCTCCCCTCCATTAGCAAAAGGTTGAGTAAAATGCCTAATTGTTGGCATAACTCACAGGACCTTAATCACATACTTTGGGAGTGTCCAGTTACTTGGTTTTTTTTTTCTGGGAGGAAGTTATTACTCATATCAAATTTGTATTAGAATGTTGACTGATTTTTGAGGGTGTCTATGTACTTTTACACTATTTGCATGTCTCCTGGATGCGAACTGAAAGTCAATGAAAATGGACTCTCCATGTCTTTACAGCTAAAAGACTCATATTACATCACTGGAAAGATAAAAGCCCACATCTATTATAACAATGGGTGGATACCTTAGAACAGTGATGGCGAACCAGTGACACGGGTGCCAGAGGTGGCACTCGGAGCCCTCTCTGTGGGCACAAGCACACAGAGTTCACCATATGGGGGGCTGAAAATCACCCCCCCACACACACACACTCACATCTAGACTAACCTGGGCCACTGAGCACAACGTGAGTGCACCACGGTGAACAGGGAGGACTCAGCTGGCGGGCCTGGTGCCTGTGCTCCAGGTGGCTGCTGCCGGGGGGGGGGGCGCAGAGGAGGCAGAGATGCTAGAGAGGCACAGAGCAGTGCGCATGGGACTTGCTGGAGGCTAGAGCAGGCTGGCCCCTGCTCGAGCGGGTGGGGCAGAGGAAGAGGGAGCCAGCCGGTTTTTTCTAAACGAAAACCTCAGCATTCAGGTTAAATTGCCGGGTTGGCACTTTGCGATAAATAAGTGGGGTTTGGGTTGCGATTTGGGCACTCTGTCTCAAAAAGGTTCGCCATCACTGCATTATAACTATTATCAATATTTGAATGCATGACATTTGGACAGGATTTGGGCATGGATTTATTTTTATGATCCTTGGAAATCATTTATAGCAATGTATGATTAGATCTGTTGCCATTAATGTTATATTTTTGTCTTTATTTTTTATCCATTTTTAGACTTCTATGCCACCTATCCCCAAGGGGCTCAGGGCGATACAACTGTACAACTGTAAAAACCAATATAACAATAAATAGAATTAAATACTAACAACTGTGAACTATAAAACATCAGGAATGTAACAATAATAACCCAAATTTCGATCAGCATTACACCTGTGATCCCCCCCCCCCTTTCACATCTTGCTTGTAATAGATAACATAGCTGGTTTGGGGCTTATTTTATATTTGCCTCCATATGCAAAACATTCCTTAGATTTGAGTCCGTAAAATAAATCATGACAGGCTAGTATCTGATGGATTATACGGAAGCACAAAGAATGCAGCATTCTGGATAGAGTGCTTCATGCCAGAATTGCCCATAGGAAAATGAATATGTTCAGTTATACAAAGCCAGGTGACTCAAACAAATATTCCCTGCCATTTACCGTAACACAATAATCCTGGAGATACCAGCAGATTTTGGCCTAAGGGAAATTCCTATTCTAAGTTAAATCTCAGTTAATCCGCTCTAGGCCAGAAGGATATGCCTTTCCTCCATAGAAAAAAGACCTACTTATTTCTGCTCTGGCACGTTTCCATCAAAGCACTATTAAGTGTCTTCAAAGTGACAAATTTGTTTATGGATTTTGTACCATTTTAATAGTCATGGCATATTCTTGAAATGGTAGTTTGGTGCAAGTGCTGAGAATTCCTTGTGTGAGATCCCTTGCCCACCTCCCCTGAATAATACTTTTTAGAACTCTCAAGAAAGAGTGAATAATTAATGATGCAGTCCTAAACAGAGGCTCATTCCGCACATGCAGAATAATGCACTTTCAAACTGCTTTCAGTGCTCTTTGAAGCTGTGCGGAATAGCAAAATCCACTTGCAAACAATTGTGAAAGTGGTTTGAAAATGCATTATTTTGCATGTGCGGAAGGGGCCAGTTACATCCTTCCAACCCCACTTACTTTAATGGTCTTTGAAGTGGGAAAATCTTTTTAGGCTTCCACTGTACCTACTGTAAGGAAGAAGTTCTTAGCAAGTCTACACAGAAACAGGTCCCAGTTTATTCAAAAGGAATAGTCCCAGAAAGTGCTGTTAGGATTAGGATTACAATATAGGTCTGTTTTATAGAAATGCCTTTCCTTCTGCTTAAAAAACTGTAGTTCTTTGACAGAGGTGCTAAAAGTTATCATCCAACTACAAATTCTGAGACTCTTTGGATGAAGCCAAGACAGTTAAAACAGTATAAAACTGACAGATCCATTTCTATTGCGCCTTTCATCTGTAATGCTCTCCGTGCCGTATACAACATACGCCAATATAAAACTATATTATGCAAGTTTTTTTAAGCCATCACATTCCTGCCAAGTCCAACATAAACAAATGTTGAAGTCACCCAACAGAGCATCATTTCAAATAACATTAAAAAAAAGCAGGACAGAGGTAAAACAAAAACAAATAAAAATAAATCAGTATAAATCCAATTATTCTTTTTTTAAAAAAACCTGATTAAATAGCTGAACAAGAAATCTAAGCAAAGGCATGAATAAGGAAAATGGATTTGCATATGGTGTTAGAAACTCAACAGATCCTGACCTGGGTGATGGGCTTGAGGAAGAACATTTCACATCTGGGACTGTGCAACTGAAAAGACCTAGGCCTGCCTAGGCTTAAAAAGTAGCCACACATGCATCAGAGCCTGTGGTAACTTTAACTGATAGGCAAGAATGTATGGGATGCGGGGTGTGTGTGTGTGTGTGTGTCCTTCCTATATGTTTATAGCACAGAATAGCTATTCCCTAAGGGAGCCATCACAGTGTAGTGGTTAAGAACGGCGGAGTCTAATCTGGAGAACCAAATTCAATTCCCCAGTCGTCCATATCAAGCCTATCCGGTGACTTTGAACCAGTCACAGTTCTCTCACAATTCTCTCCGCTCATGTAGAGTCAGGCACTGACAAACTACCTCTGAACGTCTCTAACCTTGAAAACCTTATCAGATAGCAATAAGTCAGCTGTGACTTGATGGTACTTTTCACCACCAAGAGCAACGATTATATTTTGATCCTTTCTCCTTCTCCCCATGCAGAACAAGGAGAAAAATAGTACACAATGCACAATACTTTGTGTCTTATTGGCAAAATGGTGGTGCATGGCACTGCAGCTACACCGCCGTGCCATTCCTAGAAGGGCTTTCGAGTGGCACGAGGAGCCAAAAAGACAAAAAACCACCCTGCCACCAGAAAGCCCTTCATAGGCCTCCCATGGACATGGTGTAAGACCAGGCGCTGGATGGTAGCATGTCAAGTGGCAAAGCAGGGGTGGAAGATGATTAGTGTTGGCTCCTCCCCTGGTCATGCCCCCAGACAGCCCCCACAATGACATCAGTGGCAGCAAGGATACAGGGATGCTGGCACAGTGTCCAGCACCGCATTCCACCCCCAGGGAGGGTAGCGGCGGCTGCCTGACAGCAGATTCACCCCTCTGCTGGGGCAAGTGCCACACATCTCCCACCAGTATATTCAATCCCCCCCCTTGGATGGGGCTGTAAGAATACTGTATCAGGCCATTACCAAAAAAAGGCCACATAGGACAAAACAAGCATACCAGACTGCCAAGAATAAACACTCAAAATATATGCTATTCTATGCATTTTTAGGATAATGTTCAATTTCCTTTTGGGTAAGAAGTGCCACCTTGTGCACATGTAACCCCCATGCTCAGAATGGGTTGACCCAGTAAGGGGTGGAGACTCAAAGTAGCAGAAGGCTGCAGAGCTCATAGTTGACCCAGTAAGGGGTGGAGACTCAAAGTAGCAGAAGGCTGCAGAGCTCATAGTTTGGAGGAGACAAGGCTACCAGACTCGGACCTTGAATTGTATAAGCCCTTAACACCTTGTTAAGGTAACTGCAATGTTGTTGGGAACTACTGGGAAGGTAGTTGTTTATTTTTGCTACGTTGTAAATGTTGGAGTTTATTGTAATGTCGAAGGCTTTCACGGCCGTTTATTGTTTCAGGGTTCTTTTTATGTTTGTAATGGGTGAGAGTTCTCCTGGAAACCTTCATCATGCTGAATCCTGTTCATCAAGCCCTTGGTGTCTTCAGCAGCCAACCCTCTTGCAAAGAAGAATTGGACTTGGCAGTATCAGTAGACTGTAAATATAAGGACTTGAAAATGCAACCTGAACAGGACCTTGAAGTGTGATGTTAAATGTTGATGGTATATGTTAAGAAAGTAAAACCATTTTGTTTTTTTAAATTGTTGTTGCAAACTCATTCCAAGTTCTGCCCCACAGAACCCACAGATAGAGGTTACACACAGACATATAGCCAGTGTAGATGTTGACCACCCTGCAGTCCTAAAAAATAAAGGGAAGAGGAGCCAGTCTTAAAATACCTGTTTGTACCCTGAACTACTAAATGGGAAAATGCTTTCAAAGCCTGAAAAACAGTCTTATGAAAAGCGAACAGGAAAATGGGTAAGAGTTACGCAATCAGGTTAAAATGGTTTTAAGAACATGAAGAGTTCATAAGTAGATGTGATGGAACCATGGTCAGGATTAAAAGAGTTTTCAAACTTTTGACCCTATGCCTTTTGACTGCTGACCTGCAGGCACCACCCCAAAAACACAAGGGCAGCACTTGAAACATCTTCGAATTGACAAAATTAACATCTGTCAAATTCAGAAGGCAGCCCTGCTGGGATCCGCACGAATACTACGCCAATACATTATAACTTCCTAGGCCTCTGGGTGAGGCTCGAATTGTAATGAAGGGCAACAACCAGCTAAAGATCTGGCAGCTGTGAAATCTACCATAATATCATATTTCCTGAAGTACTGATTTCAGAGCTAAAATTCAGAACCTGACCACAAATCCTCTCAAAAACAAATAGCCAGTCCTGGTTTTTCTTCACTTCACTGGAGTGGGAGGCGGTTTAGAAGGGACCAGGAGTTTTCAACTATATATCTGCAGAGAGCACTTATCTGGAAACAGCTGCCTTTATCATAGGAAAATACTTGGCTTGGAACCTGGTAATATTTTATGATTGGACCCAGCCATTATGGCAGTCATTTTGTTAGAACACTCACTACTTATTCTCAAAATTCCGGAGCTGGGGAGTTTTGCTATTTCAAACAGCCTTTGTTGTTTAACTGAGTATGGGCACTGCTTTCGGTGGTTTTACTGTTTCGGGACAGTATCGTTTATATAGAATTTGTGGACAGTTTTTGTGATTTTATGATTCTTTCTGTTCTCTGCATTAAATATATTGTTAGCATCTTTGAATATCAGATGAAGTACATACAGTTTTAACTTTGAAAAATGTATTTATTTGAAAAATTCTTTACCCACTTAATCATCATAGGTTTTCAAAACTTTGAATATAAATAATTAACCAATAAAAAGCTGAAGCACCCAACAAATGAAAAGACCGCAAACAAAATTAATTAGATTATAAATAGGGCATGACCAGAGGTGGGATCCAGCAGGTTCTCACCAGTTCCCGAGAGTGGGTTACTAATTATTTGTGTGTGCTGAGAGGGGGTTACTAATTGGGTCTGCTTTTCCGTTAGAAATTCCATTAGGTCCAAAAATCATAAAGTCCTGTTGTTTCCTATGTGGCTGGTTAGCGAAGGTAGAAAACGGGATAATTCTCCCTGTTGGGCTGTTTTAAAAACATGTTTTAGAAATATGGTAAAGTTCCTTGTTTAAGGAAAGTATCCTTCTTTTGATTTCTAGAAACAAAATTAAGTATTTGACAGTATTCAGTATTTGACAGGCAGTCAATTAGCGGAGAAGTAGTTGTTTCTGTTGGCAGTAGACGATAGGACTTGCTATAATGAGTTTAAATTATGGACAGAAAGATACCATCTGGAAATTAGGAACTTTTTTTACAGTAAGAGTTTTTTACAGTAACAGAGAAATTATTAATGCCCCACCCCTGGAATGCCCGGCCACGCCCCTGTCATGCCCCGCCCAGCCCCATTGGTGCTACGCCACTGTTTGAATCCCACCACCATGGGAACCTGTTACTAAAATTTTTGGATCCCACCACTGGGCATGACCATTAGTCAAAAGGCTGGGAGTTCACACATCTTCCTAAGATCAGTGCAGCAAATGAAATATGTGTGTCTGTGTACCAAGTGATAATATAATAATTAAACATTAATAAATTTCTAGTGCCACTTGATGTTCATTGAACCTTGATATTGTGATACCATTATGATGGCAGAAAATCAAGATTCTCAGTGTAAACGTCTGCCTCTTAGGGATTCCAGCCTCCAGGTGGAACGCGGAGATCTCCCACAAGTACAACTGGTCTCCAGATAAGAGAGATCATCTCCCCTGGAGGAATGACAGTTTTGGAGGCTGGGCTCATGACATTATTTCCTATTCCCTTATGATCAGGTGGGACCACTATGGTTGCCATTGGAGGTCCTGCTTCAGGTGCCCTTCCTTATGAGAATAACCCCCCCGCCCCAAAGCACAGTTTAAGATAATTTATTGTGGCTACCTTTTAGATTTCATAGCATGTATGGAATGTTAACACAACAGGTTAAATGGCCACCCACCCACCCTTTGGCCACTCTGTGCATTTGACATGTATACAGAACCTACAGGATCATTCAATTGACTATAATAATAGCTACTCAATGCAAAACCAGAAAATGGGTAAATGTACAGGTGAGAAGTAACCACATAATGTCTAAAACCCTAGAGATATCATTTTTAAATGAAACTTAAATGCCAAATGGTGAATAACTAGACAATATACTAGCAAAGCCAGAGATTAGATCTGAAAATCCCCTTGGTAAAGAGATTTCACATTTAAATTCAAATTACTACTTTTCCCCCTAATGAGCATTTTTTAGTCTCTCCTCTTGCTCTGTATGTAGATAACTAGAGAAGAATTCAATAGCATCTTAGAGACCAACAAGATATTCAGAATAAAAGCTTTTAAGAGTCAAAGCTTTCTTTGTCAAAAGTTTATACCTTGGAAATCTTGTGCTACTGGACTTGAATCTAGCTCTTCTACTGGTGACTGACACAGCTACCCTCTGAAACTATGTAAGTCGCAATCCTAAGAACATTTTCCTGGGAGTAAGCTCCACTCATTGAAATTGGACTTACTTCTAGAATACCTGCTGATGATTGCTCCTTATGTGTGGTATAATCTGGTAGAAACACTGGTAGACTAGGAACTGGGAGATTTACATTGAACTCCTCCCTCCTCTGTCTTGAAGCTCATTGGGTGACTTTGGATCAGTCATTCTCTTTCAACCTAATATACCTCACAGAATTGTTGGAAGGACAGAATGAGGGGAAAGGAGAGCTACATGTGTTGCTCGGAGCTCCTTGAAGTAAATTTAAGATAAAATGCACTAAATTGAGACGGTCATCTTAAACGGATGGACCAGCTAATTCAGCTACACATGCCTTCTAATCAAATACTCCTAAAAGGTAGGCCCTTAAAAGACAGAGAAAAACTGCAGTATTGTATCAGCTTGTTCAGCATCCCAGCTTCCTAACTAGTAAAAAGTATCATAATTTTGTATTTCCAGTTTTGTCATTTTTAGACATTGAAGAAAAAGGAGATAAAACACGGAATCCAGGAAGGGAAAGATACTCCCACAGTCCTTTATTGTGCCACAAGAAGTAAACCTGTCAATGTAACTCCTGTCATACTGTCTATAGAATATCATCTCATTTGTTGTTTTGAACACTGGAATGTAGCCAAGCAAAAAAACCAGGACCAAAAGCCTCACTGCATAAAATACAAGGGGCCATCATGAAACTCTTGGACAATACCAGGAGGAGATAAATCAGAAAGACCATCAAATTGATATAAACAGATATAATAGATTCCTTTGGTTTCTGTTGGAGCAGGGAAGGAAAGAGGTACACGCTTCTTCTAACAGCCAAGCTTTTTTTCAGATGTGTTGAAATTGCTGTTTTTATTAGCCTCATAAATAAAAAACCTATAGAAATGTAAACAAAAAAATCCCCTTTCTCATCCCCCCCCCCCTCACAATAGGATGTCTACAGTTTGGTCAAGCTGCTGATGCCAACATTGGTGTTGCCCTGTGTTTGAGTGGCCATCCACTGAGTGTTCTTAGCAGAGTGGGATTTGAGCCCGTCTCTCTCCTGGATCTTAGTCTGATACTCTAACCATTGCATTGTGCTGGCTAGCATAGTGGATTCTAATATTATGGCTGGTTCAGTCTTAATAGTTACCTTCTATACTAGTACTACATTCACCTGTTTTTCTTTTTTTCATTTTGCAGTGCCAAAGCACAATACAGTCCCACCACAAACTTGACGAATAGCCTACTTGAAATCTTCTGCATAGTTTCCATGCGTACATAGGGCATGAAGAGGAACTTCTGGTAACTATATTCAGCCTTTTCTGACCTGGATGCCCTTGTTAACATGATCTTACCAGATCTCAGTAGCTGAGAAACATTGGTTCTAATTAGTATTTGGATGAGAGGCCACCAAATATGTTCAGGGTTGCTACAAGGACAGCCAATGGCAAGTGACTTCTGTCCAACCCTTGCCTTGAAAATCCTTTGGAGTCACCATAAGCCACTGTGACTTGATAGCATTTCCCACCACCATGTTCAGTCACGCAAAATTGTGTGGAAATGGTACTGGACGTACATAGCTGCATTACAAACTGACACCAATAGCTGACTTCAGTGTATATTCTACTTGAACCCAGGTCAACATCACGGTATCCCTCCCTCCCCCTGGCGTAAGATACGTTGCTTCCAGCACTCAGAATAAACTTTACAGGTTCACAGAAATTTCCTAGGGAAAGGAAAGGAAATTTAATCTACTCCTCAGGAGACTGAACGGCAAGAGCATCGAGTAATTAGCCATTACCACTGATGCACGTTATGATGCTGGAGAGGGTGCTGCAAAACGTAGGGAACAATTATCTCCTGCTCATAAAGCTGCTAGGACCATTCTGCTGCATTTACTTAATGCAATTTTACACAAAAATGTTTGGAAGTGGTGCACTTTGGCTTGACCCTGATTCCCGTTTTTATGCCTTTGCTTTCTATAAGGCTGCTGCGCTTTATATACTCTCTGGCCTTTCAGCCAGGTCCAACATAATTTGGGCTGCTAACTGTTGTTTTATGCTCCTTTTATGCCTGGGCTAGGTTTTACGTCTTATTACTATTCTATCTGCATTTTCATTATGTTATTGTATTATTCCGTGAGTCACCCTGAACAGGTCTCTGGAGAGGAGTCATATGTGTTTTCTAAGGAAATAAATAACAAATCATTCCAAGAATCCTACGATTTTAGAAGGTGGAACTAGAGGAACCATTTTTTTTTGTGATGTGTCACAAGCAAATTAGATCCCCGGATCTAAAGGGAAAAGCTTGTGTATAATAAGTTGTTTTCAATTAGCAACAATTTATAGTAGTTAGGCTTTTAACAATATATGTTTGTGTGTTATTGTATCCTTCTGTTCACCACAACAGAAGAGCTTAACAGCAGTAGCCATTCCACGAGAAGAGATAATTCAGTCAATTCCCACAATGCTGAGATTCCCTTTTGGTGTTCTGATTGTCAGTTTGCTCTTTTCAAGGTAACTAGAAATATATCACTACTTGAAGGCTCTCATGGGAAAAGCAAAAAATAAATTGGGGGGGAAATTGCATCTGCAAGTAAGAACTGCAGAAGTTTCCGTAAGTTTCTTGTTTCCTCTGCCAGAAGGTACTGAAATTGTGATGAGCATGGGAAGGAACAGCCAAAAAGCTGGAAGAAATGGAATTTCTGAGTCACCCATAAGTCTCTTTTGTGGTATTATTTTTGAACATCTCAAAACGCAGACACAAGACAAACAATGCAATCCTAAGTGGAATTATAGCCTTCCAAATCCAATAAGGTCAATAGGCTTAGATGGGTGTAATTCTGTTTAGGATTGACTGTGTTCTCATGAACACTATAGGACAATCCATCTGGTGGTGCTTGATACAATGTCACAGAGTGTCTTTTTGTGTCCAGATGGTCAACCTATTGTTTAATTGGCATAGTGATCAACTTCCTAACGTGAGGGACTTCCCAGAGTTGTCATTGAAGGAAACCTGCTTATATTTTCTCAGCATTTGAACATTATGTAGAATAAGCCGGGGGTGGGAAGAGATACTGACAAGAGAAAGCAATATGGCTAAATTAGGGGACAAGGCAAGTCCAAATTAAGAAAAAGGTTACAAGGACCAAAGACAAATAAAATGTTAAGTGAGGCTCCAAGGTAACCACTAGGTAGGCTGGACCCATCCTTTAAAATGACTTGATAAGCCAGACCTGCACTGAATTTCAACCCTGGTAGGATATAACCATAACAATTAAATACTGTTAAAGACATGATGTATTACCAGGGTGGTCAAGAGTTCTGTTTTTGGTGTGACACCTCATGCCCCTGCCAGGTTTACCTGCCACCTCTCAGTTGGGCAGCAGGGTAAAACTGCATGGAGAAATACATCAGCTCTAACCTAAGCCAAAGTTGGCTCCGGCTGCTTGCCAGTCTTTGGCTGGTAACCCTACCTTCCACTTTCTTTTACTTTCCCTTCTGCAATATTCTTGCTGGACAGCTGGCCTTGGACCTAATTAGGATTGCCAACCTGGGGTTCCCCCAGAATTGCAACTGATCGCCAAAGTACAAATATAGTTCTCCTGGGAGACATGGCAACTTTGGACTCGGGTGTACCACATTCCCTACTAAGGTCCCTTTTTAAAAAAATCTGCTTTTCCTAGTCATTGCCCCCAAATCTCCAGGATTTCCCAAGACAGAACTGAACTGACAACCCTAAATCTATTCCCATCCTTATCTCTTTTCAGCCCTTGGTGCTCTACTGGCCCCCATCATAGCGCTGAGGCACAAGAATTCCTGCAGAGATCCTGGCTAGGAAGAAAGCTGTTCAGAAATCTACTCTTTTACTCTTAACAGATCTCCTTCCTCAGAAGCACCAGCAGAAGACTGTAGAAGAGACAGCCAAGCAGCAGAGACAGCCATTTTCTTCTCTCAAGGGTAGAGTCCCTGATGACAAGCAATTTACATTTTCCCCTAACACCCAGAAAGTAGCTGTCACATTTCTAAGGATAGTGGTTTCAAGAGACTAGTTCCAGAAAGTCAAAATATGCCTGAAATGTGAAATGAATGATAGAGAAGAATTTCTCTGTTTCCCCTTTTTCCCAATAGTATATTGAACTTTATTTTCATTCTGTAGCACATAAAAATATATATTTAATATCCTAAGACAGCAGTGGCGTAGGAGGTTAAGAGCTCATGTATCTAATCTGGAGGAACCGGGTTTGATTCCCAGGTCTGCCGCCTGAGCTGTGGAGGCTTATCTGGGGAATTCAGATTAGCCTGTATACTCCCACACATGCCAGCTAGGTGACCTTGGGCTAGTCACAGCTTCTCGGAGCTCTCTCAGCCCCACCTATCTCACAGGGTGTTTGTTGTGAGGGGGGAAGGGCAAGGAGATTGTAAGCCCCTTTGAGTCTCCTGCAGGAGAGAAAGGGGGGATATAAATCCAAACTCCTCCTCCTCCTCCTTCTTCTAATCAAGAGGGGCTATGACTTAGTGGGTTGCATACCAACATCTGCTTGGTATGCAGAAGGCCCCAGGTTCAATATCCTGCATCTCTAGATAAGGAACCTGGCAGTAGGTGATGTGAAGGACCTCTGCCTGAGATCCTGAGTAGTCAGTACTAGCTTTGATGGGCCAAGGTCTCATGCAGCACAGTGGCGTAGTGCCAAGGGGGAAAGGGTGCGTGATAGTGTGGGGACATGGCCGGGGTGTGGAGGGGGCATTCCGGGGGGCGGGGGTACAGGGAGCATGCATGCCCCGGGCACAGTCCCTTCTCACTCCGGCCCTGATGCAGTATACAGTAGCTTCATGTGTTCATGTATAATGCCCACATGTTGCTACGTTGGAACTTACAAAAAAATTGCAGATACACATTAGCACCAATTTCTCAAGATGAGTATTTAGAAAGTAACCAGTCAAATAAGGTCTGAACACATCCTGTTTGCTCACCTTGGAAGGGTAACTAATCCGAATGAAATTTCCACCCACTTTTAGATTTGGAATGACTGGACCAGATCGGGCCACTTTTCTGGTAATGCCATGATGCCAATAGCTGCATATGACTTATAGTATTCATATTCATATGCTGCCTTTCAATCCCCCGCCCCTGCCCCCCACCCCCGAAACAGTGATAGTTAGGGCAAGAGAAACAAAGGCAGGGAGTGGCACACCAGATATTTGTCTGATATGTACACTGTCTAATCAGAAAATCTGGCATTTGTTTACGACACATAACAGTGCCAGTAGTAGTGCTTCTATGACCATCAATTTATCCAGTATCATTGCTGGTTGATTCAGCAGCTTGGAACCTGCAAAAAATAGCAAGTCTCTAGATATAACCAGGGGTGCTCCTTGCTGGCAGTATCCCTGCCAAGAAGATGACATTTTGTTGGGAGGAAGCTGGAAGGAAGTTTTGCCCATATTTGCTCCTGGGCCCACCTTTGAAGAAAGAGGCAAAGACTTTACTTGTATCCTTTGTAAGGTGGAAAGGTTGCTTATAACCAGGCATACAAAGAGCCACAGACTGGTCCTTTTGTGACTGGTGGTGATTGATTTTGGTTGAAACCAGCAAGAACATCTTCTGAATGTAATGGCTCCAAACATATGCCATCACAAAATGAAAGAGTCTGAAGGAAATGCTGAGTGATTGAAACAAGCTGAATGTGAAGTTCCTACGCACAGCCCTATTACCTCTGAGAAGTTCTCATACTCAGCCCTAAAACTGCCCTTTTCCTTGAAAAAAAACCCCAGTCTGTGACTTTTTCAGACAGGAAATGGTATTTTAAAAATTTCAGGTGCACATATGGATTTGCGCGTACATGCCCCTTCGGATCACAGGCCAGATGGCACAAAGGTTTAGCAACATGCTAAAGCAATCAGCCAGAGCGTCTTCAAAACCCATCTTCCTCACTAATCCTGCAGAATTACAAATGGCTACCTCAACGTTTGTTTTCAAAGCTGAAAACTGTAAGATATTTTTATATAAATCAGTTAATACTGATTTTTTAAAAAAATCTCAGTGTCTCCTAACAAACAACTGTCACTCAAAAAGCCATTGACGCACGAACAGTTCTGCAACATCAAGCACAAAAATATACCTAACCTGCTGACCCTCTATATCTTAAGAATTTTTTTTCTCCTGGAGCTGTTGACAGGAATTGAGAAATACATAATGAGAAACAGTAACTTAATGGGCAATCGTACCAAAAATTGTTGAAATGAATGCAACATAATACCTGAAATACACTGCAATATCATTAATAATTAGTCAAGTTTCCATTGGCAGAATAGGACTTATCTCCCCTGCCCGCCTCACTGATCTCTACAAAATGGTGCTTAGGAGGGACAGGAGATCTGCCAAGGAACAATATGAGGGGGTTCTCTAGCAGGAAGGGGGTATTGATGTAAACCAATTTTATCTAGATCAGGGGTCGGCAACCTTTATCACCCAAAGAGCCATTTGGCCCCGCCTCCCCAAGCCCCGCCCCCAGCCTCTCCAAGCCCTGCCTTCAGCCAAGCGGATGGGATAGACAGTGGTGGCAATGCCAACGACGGCAAGTTGCACTTGGGATGCGGCGAGCGCACCTTCTTCCTCCCTCCCTCTCTCCCTCTGGCACCCTTTCCTCTCCTTCCCAGGTGCCAGACGAGGGAAGGATGGGAAAGACACTGGAGGGAGGAAGGAGGGGCAGGGAAGGAGGCGTGTGTAACGAGCCAGTAAAGTCCAGTCAAAAGCAACCGTGTTAAGTTCTTTATTGAGCTGGCAATCTTAGTCAGGAACAGGCAATGCGAAAACTAACCCCCAGATCTCAAGCAGCCGTTTATACAGGGCATCAGAGAGGCTCCCGCCAAAAGAATATAAACAAGTCAGATTTTCACACAGTGTTTCACACAGGCAAGCAAGTAAAAGATAACCAAAACAGTGAAATTCCCCTTTCCGGGCATTCAGCCAGAACTTTCAGCGAGAACCTCTACAAGGTTGAACTGCAACCTTACATTGTGCTCACCATTTCCCAAGTGCAACTTGCCGGCATTGGTGTCGCTGCTGTGGAGTTGCAGTACGAGGATGAAAAAGCCGCATGTGGCTCCGGAGCCATGGGTTGCCGACCCCTGATCTAGATTCAATTCAATATTTCATAGTTGCTTCTCCTGAGATATAAATGGAATCCACCATCTCATCAAAACAATGGCACAAATGCTCTGACTCAGTTGAACACTTGATGGGGATATCTAAAATGTTCTCATATCGGAGCATTTCTAGAGCAAGCAAAATTTTTCAAGTTATAAGATGAACTTTTATCACAGGTATTATTTACCTATGGCTTTTAAATTAAGATATTATGGTAGTGTAAGACATGATGGGGATGTGTGTATGTTGAAAAACAGGATACTTTAATATGTGAACATAAGGATAGATGAAAAAGTCTGCTGGACCAGAACACAAGTCCCATCCTACATATAGAACTGCATATACTGCCAGCAGATTTCTATATGTCTTAAGGATCAGTCCTATCATGGGACTGTTCTGTGTGAACCAGTAGAAGTAGCTCTGGCATTAGAATTCAAACTCATTTTGTAAGGCAATAGCCCGTTTTTATCTAATACAAGGTTGAAACTGCCACTTGAATTCATTCTGGATCAGAGAACTGGTTCTGGATTCAGTTTTATCCAACAATTGGCTTTTACCAACAACAAATTCCCATCTTTTATTAACTTGGGCAAAGAAACACTGCAGAAGGAAATGTGCATGAATGTCATCAATAATGAGCCACAAGGACGGTCCCTTGGAGCACAAGGACCTGGGGAAGAGCTCTAGTACAGCAACAAATAAATGAGTCCCTGCAAAGACATAATCAAGGAACAATCTACAATAAACAAATCTGCCCTTATTAACCCCACAGCAATTCTCTAACTACTCCCTAGTTCAGATTAATATAATGGAAATTGACGTGCCTCTACCTGTAACAATCTGGCAGTGCCATCCTAAACAGAGTTACCTGCTTTTGAATCCAATGAAATCAATAGGCTTAGAAGAGTGAAACTTTGCTCAGAACTGCACTGGAAGAGACTTGGTGGCCATGGCATTTTAAAAGACGACATTTTTAACACAGTGAGCCCCCAACCTACATCTAGAAGACGTTACAGAACAATTTCTCTCATTAGACAAGTTCTGTTTCATTACCTCAAAGCAGTACTTATTTCCTAATTTCTGAAACAAAGCTCTATAATTGAGATAGCCAAAATTTCTCTCTCATATGCACCCAAAAGAAACTTTATTTCAAGAGCAACAAATTATATACAATAGCCTTTTTTAATATGATGCTTCAATAATAGCATTTTTACCAAGAAACATATATATGTGATTAGGGTGATTACAACATGACAATAACCCATCACTGCTAACTATTATAAAACAGTAAACTATTATTCATTACACTATAAAATTCAAAACCTAATTGAAAATGCTAGTTTAGCATAATTCCCACAAGCCATCATTCTTTAATATAGTGAAATGAATGAGGTTTTCGTGGAGCTATTAATTGATAGTGACAAGCAATAACCACTGGAATGAAACTCCAATTATGAGCAGCAATTAATCACTTTTACTGTCATCTGTGGTGTCAAACAAAATTCAATAAAGTTCTAAACACTAAAGAAAAAAAAGACATTTATACCTCTTGTGGCAGAATGTGATTCATGCAAATCAGAGGGTCTTTTGTTGGTGAAATCCTGTCACTTAAAAACATGTTATTTTCCACAATAGAAAGTTTTGTTTTTTTTGTTGTATCCCATGTGTTTATATTTTCATCTGCCTTAGACTGATTAAGGATTTGTTTTTGTACCGTCATGGTGTAATCAAAGGCAAGTGTTGTTTAATGATACACACACACACTTTTAGCAAAAAAAGTCTGCTGGACCTCGATTTTTCTCTTTCAGGTTTTAACACTGAATTTCTATTGATGTCAAGAGGAGAGATCTTTTCTAATGAATAGGGCTTTAGGATTCTAAATACTTTATATTTCTGGAGTAATATTGCCTTATTTTTACCAGTGCTACAGGGATCTTAAAAAATTATTTAGTATATCTTGAATAGAATAGAAACTTTATTTATACCCCACCCTTCCCCAGGTAAACCGACTTCAGGATGGTTTACAGAGACTGGGTGACCATTTGTCAAGATGCTTTGATTGTATATTCCTGCGTGGCAGGGTGTTGGACTTGATCACGCTTGTGCTTCCAATTCTATTATTCTATGTATATTAATACATATAAATACAAATTAAAACCACATTTATACTATTAAAATATAACACTTATACTATTAAAATATAAATACAAATTAAAACCACATTTATACTATTAAAATAATCACTAATAGTATAATTTTCCATAGCCGACACCTAAATACTACAATATCATGTTGGGAGGATGCTCTAATTAGTATTGTTTGAAAGAAAGAACAACCATCAGAAGGGAAGAAGGCCAAGTAGAGATATTACTGTCGTGGTCCTTTACCATATGCCTGGTGGAACATCTCTATCTTACAGGTCCTACAGAATTAAGCTAAGCCCCACAGGGCTCACGAGACAGAGAGTTCCACCAGGTTGGAGCCAGGGCCAAAAAAGCCCACTACCATACCAGCGTTGGTTCGGGTTGAGACGTTTAGCTTACCACTCTGGATGGGGTTCATCTGGAACCAACATTGTCCATCAGGGGGCTGTGGCTGAGGCCAATTGGATGGTTTCTGGGTCAGGGACCACTAAAAGATTGGTACGGGTGCTACATTTTTCATTTTATATATTGTTTAGATTTCACATTTTTCTGCAAACCTAAGGCCCAACTCAGGTTAGTAGAAAGATCACAGCTCCAGTCACTGTGTTTAAATAGCCAAAGATTTGGCCAACTTGGCCATTAGAATAAAAGATTATATGATATGATAGCTTAAGTAGAGAGGAACCGAATAGCCCACCATTGTACAAGAAGCTTTACAGCAGAATAAAAATGTATGCAGGTCTAAAAATAAGATATGGTAAACTCTGATCAACAAGTGGGGGACATTAGCCACCCACCCTCTCTGTTATCTAAACCAATCAAATGCAACCTTCAGCCTACTAAAATGACTTGTTAACAGCTTCCCAATCACCTTCTGGAATGCACAATTCAGGAATCAAGCCTTCCCTCCTTTTTAACCTTCTCTGCATGGGGGTGGGGAGAGGAAGAAAGGGTATAAATTCAGTAAATATGTAAATTAAATTGCCACTCATTTTGGAAGTGCATGCTGGGCTTAAACAGATCTTTTTTCAGAATGGTGTTTTCTAAGAATACCAAATGTGTGCGTGTGTGTGTGTGTGTGTGTGTGTGTGTGTGTGTGTGTGTTTACCCACACAAGATATGAATACATGAAAAAGATATGAGTACACAAATACTACAAGATATTATAAATATGCGTATCTTGTGCTTTGGTCTTCAGATGGAGGCAAACGGCATCAAACAGATTTCAGAATCACTTTCTATTGATCTGAAAGAGACTCCATGCTGTGCAGTCCAGAAATCATCTTGCTAGGGGGAAGCTATATGTTGAACATAGACATATTTCCTAGGCAGTAATGCTGAAACATGGGGGGTATTTGCAAGGAAGAATTGGTAGAAAGGGGAATTCTCCCATAATGCCTCCCTATATATTCTCTACCCTAACATATTAGTTTATGTTGGCTTCACATTTCATGTATTTCCACATAGGCAGCCCAGTTCATGGTGGAGGGAAGTTTCACAGTGGCCAGGGACAGCATAGTCATGCTGCCTCCACACTGTGCCATAGAGAGAAACATGTCTTACTGTGACAGGCAGGGGCGGAGCGAGGGGGAACTGTGCCCGGGGCACACACGTGCCCTGCACCTTGCTGCGGCAGCGCCTGCTCTGCCCTGCCCCTGCCACGCTTCCTCCATGCCCCGGCACCAGGGCACGCCTGGGGCATCGCGTGCCCCCGACCCATGGGCTACTGGTGACAGGCCTCTGAAGATGCCAGCCCTAGATGTTGGTGAAAAATTAGGAGCTAAATTACCAGACTATGGCCAGATGCCCCGGGAAACCCAAGACAGCCAATCGCTGTTGCATTTGATCTCAAATCCATTCAAGCTACACATGAGTTGGGGAACTGTTCTTTTACTGATACAATGAAGAAACCTCTTCTTGAAGATCCATAAAACCAGAGCTGCTTGTACCACCCCACCCCCCACCCCCACCCCTACCAGGAGAAAAACTGTCTTATTTTTAATGATGTAAATTGCCGTCTCACTTCTCCAAGGACTCTGGTAGCTCAGTTTGCTCAGATCTTTCTCTCCTTTCCTCTGTGAACAGCTCTCATTGTAAAATAGAACATAATCTATGCAAAGGTTATTTTGTACAGGGGAGCACAACGTTCCCTCCCCCACCACAGTGGGATGAAAGGGTGGCAGTGGCTCTTTGGTTTTGGAGAGGGGATGCTGTTGGGGTGGAGGGGGAGGTGTTCCCATGGAGCTGTCTTTCGTACTGAAGCATGTCCAGAACATGTACAGAAGACCAATGTACTCTTTCTTCAGAATAATGCTATGAATAAAGTGTTCAAAATAGGAAAACCAACAGCACACCAAAACAAAAACACACCAGAGAGTCAAAAATACCAACGTAGTGTAAAGATATGTTGAATTATGTGATGCTCACATGTTTCACAAAAATTACTGCCAGTGGGTTTGTCCAGGATTCACCTACTTGGCTCCAAGGGCGCAATCCTAATCACGCTCACCTGAAAACAAGCACCACCAAACATGGTGGGATTTATTTCTTATTAGACGTGTGTAAGATGGTGCTGTTATTGTGCAGTCACAACCTTCAAAGTCAACTGAAATCAATGGACTGTTTAGGATGGCACTGTTCATCTCTGCGTAGGGCTTATTCTCACCCACCTTTGGCAGTCCTGCCCATCTTGTTGGATTCTGTTAGTCTGTTCTTTCTTTGTTTGCTGTAACTAGATAGCAAATAGGGCCTCGAGTGTACAGGGCCTTTCTAAAATGTAGGCGTCTCTTGCATAATCAGTAGAGAGCTTGTTTGACCATTGGATATGACTGAAGGTGTGACATGTAGGCAGAAAGCGGGAGTTTTGGGAAAAGTTTATTGCCCTTTGTTCTCCCAGTCACACTTTTAGTCTTCTCACTGTCAAGTCACAATGTAGCTAAGGCCCTTTCCGCATGGGCCTAATACAGCGCCCTGGGGACGGCAAAAACGCCGTCCCCAGGGAGCTGTTCACATGGGGGCGCGCGGCTGCTTCGCAGCCACGCCACCCTCGCGTCTCCCGAGCGGCGGGAGGCCACTGTTTCCCAACCTCGCTTCCCGAGCAAGGTTTTTGGGAAACAGCGGCTTAAGGTGCCATCCCTCCCCCCTGTCCCACTCGACTTACCTTCCCTGCGACCGTCCGGCTCATCGCCGAGGCCTGGGGACATGCCCCCACTGCCCTACGACTCCGGTGCGGTCACGCAGGGCAGGGGGGCGTGTCCCCTGGCCTCGGCAATGCACCGGACAGCCGCAGGGAAGGTAAGTCGATCGGGCAACGGCGCAGCATGGCGCCGTCGTCCCGGTAGTTGGGTCGGTGAACGGTCCCAGGGGGGTTGGGTCAGCGTCATATACACCGACCCAACCCACACCATGGCCGTGCGGAAACGGCCTTTGATATGGGTTAGATATCATTTTTAATCAATGCCCTCCCTTCCCATTTAGTATTATTTAATAAGGTCTTTTTACATAAACTCACTCACTGAGCGTCACTTCTGTCTGTTGAAAACTTTACTCTGCTGAATATGAATTATGATTGTTAATATTTGTCCCAACACATCTGATATAACATTTAGGAAAATCTAAATTAAATAAAGATTGCAGGTCTCAGGTAGTTGAAGAAATAGCTGAAAAGAGGTAGGAAAAAAACCCTTAGAACGCACCCAATTTTATATGCCAACTTGCCAGTCTTCAACAACGTCCAATGATTTCATACAGCTCCCTGTTTAGTAGGGTTGCCAAGCGACCAGAAGAGGAAGCTTATTTTGTTCTTCTGCTTTGAAATAGCGAGGCATAAATCAGCAGATGGCTTTTCAGAGCACAGAGATAAATATTTGCCAACTGTTGCTAACAAACAAGAGGACTGAAAGAAAGGTGATAAATTTAATCCTAACTGACATACTAGACTAGAACGAGTGGATCATAACCTGGAAGGTGAGGGCTGAGGTTCTTTCTCTGCCACAGAGTCTCTGAATGGCAACTGATGAGCTTATTTTCATACAGATTCCTAGCCTTACAGTGCAATCCTAAGAACACTTTCCTGAGAGGAAATCCCCCTGAACAAACCCAAGTAGTATTTTGAGTACACCATGAAGAAGAAGAAGAAGAAGAAAAAGAAGAAGAAGAAGAAGAAGAAGAAGAAGAAGAAGAAGAAGAGGAGGAGGAGGAGGAGGAGGAGGAGGAGGAGGAGGAGGAGTTTGGATTTATAACTCACCTTTTTCTCCTGTAAGGAGACTCAGACCCCCTCCGCACACACAAAATAATGCGTTTTCAAAGCACTTTCACAACTGTTTGCAAGTGGATTTTGCTATTCTGCACAGCTTCAAAGAGCACTGAAAGCAGTTTGAAAGTGCATTAATTTATTCTGCATGTGCGGAATGAGCCATAGTGTGGCTTACAAGCTCCTTTCTCTTCCTCTCCCTATAGCATGCACCCTGTGAGGCAGGTGGGGCTGAGATAGTTTCAAAGAACTATGACTAGCCCAAGGTCACCCAGCAGGAATGTAAGAGTGTGGAAACACATCTGGTACACCAGATAAGCCTCTGTCGCGAAGGTGGAGGAGTGAGGAATCAAACCCGGTTCTCCAGATTAGAATCCACCTGCTCTTAACCACTACACTCTCCAAGTCCTCTCAGGATAACAGGGATTTAGCTCACAGGCACTGTAGGAGAACAAGTGTAATCAAGAATATAAAACACCTCGCAAGTCAAAATCTTGCAAAGTCTTCTGGGATGTCTCCCAGTTCACTGACCCACCCAAAAACTTTGCACACACTCTCATCAGCTTATTTCCCCCAGTTTCCAATAGTTAAAGCACTTTCGGAAGCCAAGTGACAAAAAGCCAAATTTATTTTATTGCTTTGAAAAGTCCAAGACGGCCTTTGAAGTAAAACATTAATGCAGTGAAGAGATAGCAAAAAAAAAAAAAAATGTTGCTCCACTGGGATCTCTTTAAACGTATGTTCCGATAATTTCTAAAAAATCATCTTTGCTTGCCACTTCCAGCAATAAATGTCCTTCATTTAATCTCCAGATGATTTCGGTTAATTCCTTCACTTCAACTAGATCTCATTTTTTTTTCTTAGCTATTCAGAGATTCATGGAATACGTTCTGGCTTTCAGCGTCCAGCAACAGAGTTTCCCAGCGAACCAGTACAGCAGGCAAAACAATCATCTCCAGTACAGGTGTAAAAGTTATGTAGCATATTTAACAACGCTGTATGAGGAGTCGAAACTATGCTGTGCTCCAAATCAAGTGAATTTAATTTATAATATGTCTTCCAAAATGTTTTTTCTGACAACCCCCCCCCCACTGGGAAAAAAAAATCGTATACTCGCAGGGGTTTTAAAAATTGTTTCCTTAATACTCCTTCCCCCCTCTCGTAAGTATGTCTAGACCACTTTCCATTTTTTAGTTAACAAGTTCACTCTGTGGTTATTTCACAATTCTTTCATGCCTTTCCCTTATGCCAGTGGGTACACAGCTCTACCTGGCTTACTGATTCATCCCATCTAAGACCGTTTCCACATGGCCACGATGGGGGTTGGGTCGGCGTACACGACGCCGACCCAACCCCCCTGGGACCGTTCGCATGAACGGTCCCAGAAACAACCCGGAGCGCTGTCGCCCGGTCGACCTGCCGTTTCTGTGGCCGTCCGGCGTGTCACCGAGGCCTGGGGACACGCCCCCTGCCCTGCACAACTGCTTCGGCGTCGCAGGGCAGGGGGGCATGTCCCCTGGCCTTGGTGACGCGCCGGATGGCCACAGAAACGGTAGGTGAACAGAAAAGGGGGTAGGGAGGGTGCCTTCAAGCCACTGCCGTTCTCACGGCAGTGGCTCGAAGCCGCCACTTTCCGAAAACCTCGCTGGGGAAGCGAGGTTGGAAAACAGCGGCTCCGCGCCGCTCAGGAGACGCGAGGGCGGCGCAGCTGAGCAGCAGCTGCGCCCCCGTGCGAACAGCTCCCTGGGATGGCGTTTTTGCCGTCCTGAGGGCGCTGTTTCCGGCCCATGAGGAAAGGGCCTTAGATTGTTTTTAAAGGTGTAAATTTTGTGACAATGTCAGCTTCTACATGAAGATTTTAAACTTGTTTTTAAGAAAGGTCTAGGAACAGTTCTGCCCTGCCCAACAACAGTAATTAGTACCCCACAAATTATTAGTGCTCACACTCCAATCACCTGAAGCATCTAGCACTAACCACCCAAGACTCTTAGACTCTAGATTTTCCCAGATTTTTACATTATCACTATAACCACACTTAGGGGATCTCCAAAATAATTCCCCTTGATCTACTATGGCGGTGAGCATGTCAGGGTGTTTAAAGGTGTTAAAAGTTATTTCTTTAAGGAAGGTGCTCATTATAAAGAGAGGAACACCTCTGATCTTCAAAGTTTCTTATTCAATGTACATGCTAGTCATTCACAAATAGAAAGAATGCACACATCACTTGGGCTTTGTGACAAGGCTTACATGTATGTTGATGTATTTTGAAGACTTGCATCCTGCTTTGGGTACCATTCCTCCTCCCCCCCAAAAATACACACACAGTTTACATACTAATTTTAATACAATTTTCTGTGGATCATAATGCAATATTGATTTTCCGTTTATTTCTTTGAAATTCCACCTGGGAAGATGGATGTCTCACCCCCTGCTCTCTCTGTTGTTCGGCTACCTGCTAGGCTTATCTGATCTTTTAGCAGTAGTGGCGTAGTGGCTAAGAGCAGTGGCTAAGAGCAGGTGCACTCTGATCTGGAGGAACCGGGTTTGATTCCCAGCTCTGCCGCTTGAGTTGTGTAGGTTCATCTGGGGAATTCAGATTAGCCTGTGCACTCCCACACATGCCAGCTGGGTGACCTTGGGCTAGTCACAGCTCCTCACAGCTTTCTCAGCCCCACCCACCTCACAGAGTGTTTGTTGTGAGTGGGGAAGGGCAAGGAGATTGTAAGCCCCTTTGAGTCTCCTACAGGAGAGAAAGGGGGATATAAATCCAAACTCCTCCTCCTCCTCCTCCTCCTCCTCTTCTTCTTCTAGATCCTTATCTGTTTGAAAGGAAGTCTGAGAATAGGATTCTACTCATGCTTACTAAGAAGGAAGAGCCATCAAATAGTTCATTGGATTGCAGTCGACTGCTGTTTCTTGTCGTCCCTCTCAAATCTAACCACAGTTATGCCAACGGGGGTCCTTTGAATAGTGAACATGATATGTAAATAGGTCACTTCTTTGGATCCAATATTGCTTAAAATTCCATTAACAGGACATTAGGATCATTTCTGCAGCTCTTGGTTATTTAACTGCTTCTAGTATTAGACAAAATTGTGATCCCCTTCCCTTTTCTCCCCCCCCCCCCCCCAGCTAAATACACTAGAATTTTTGGCTGTGTTTCTGGCCTCTTATGCTGATATTGGACCAAAATGAAAGACTTTTTAAAAAGCCTATTACACAACTAATATGCAATCAGTAATGGCAATGGTTTCGCCAGTGATTATGCTAAGCTGACTTGCCAGAGTGACTCAGCTTTCAAAGCATTTCGGAGGGAAATACAAGCCCAAGAGTTGCGGGTTCTTGGAGTTTGTGTGTATGTGTGGAAGGGGGAGGAGTGGGATGTGATCTGGGATTGTCAGGAATGAGTTCAACGATAAAAGAAGCAAAGAGAATATACCCAAAGGAGTGGATACCTTTGAGTTAGTTCTGAGTCCATACTCTGGCTATTACATAGCGAACACCATTCTGGATCTATAAGAATGATGTAAAAATTTTCATTATGCTAATATACCACGTTGCAAACTTATGATGAGCATTTCTCTTTAGTATTTCTTCTTCTGATAGTTTAGTTTTGGTATCAGGGTAAGTAATTCTCTCCCCCACCCAACTCTTGGGCATTTTCTAATACTGAAAAAAAACACATTTCTTTTCAAATTTGTGGCTTTTGTATAAATGTCGATGCTGCCATTCTACCACACTTCTCCAGATTCATTTTAAGAAGGGAGGAGGGGCGACTTGTGCCATCCTAAAATGAGTTATATCCTTCTCACTTCATTGAATTCAATGGGATTAGAACAGCATAACTTTGCTTTGGATGGCACTGTAAAACTATCTGTCCATCTCTTTTATCCCTTTTCTCAAGGATCTGAGAGAAGTGTAAATAGTTCTCTCCCCCCGCCCCTCAAGCAATTGGCCCAAAGTCTCTCTTTAAGGGAGGATTTGAGTCTGGTCCTAGTCTTAACAGTCCAACTATTATAACACAATGTCTAAAAAAACAATCCTGCGGAGGGTTAGTTCAGCCTAGGTCCAATGAACATAGGCTGGTGGAACTCTGCATAGGACTGCATAGACAGTGGTGGTGAACCTTTGGCACTCCAGATGTTATGGACTACAATTCCCATCAGTCCCTGCCAGCATGGCCAGCATGGATTTGGAGTGCCAAAGGTTCGCCACCACGGGCATAGTAGATCTTCAAACCAAAGTACCGAATAACTTTCTTAACCAATATGGCAATTCATTTCAGCAAAACTGGTGTGGAGTAGTGTTTAGAGTTTTGGATTAGAATCCAGGACACTGAGGTTCAAATCCCCCACTTTCCTGTGCTTTATTCTGTAATGAATACATCTCAGTACAAAACAAAAGCAATGCATTAATAATCATAGATGGGAAATTGTGTGCTCCAAACTGAGTTATACCACCCTATTCATAGTTTAGAATATTTATTTAGTACATTTTTCATCCTGTTCATCTTTTAAGGCTTTCAGGGCAGTACATATGGTTTCCCCTTTTCCTTTAGGTCTCCTGTCACTGATGGGAATGGCGGGAGAGGCTGAGACTGAAAGAACCAGGAGCACTGCAACGTTACCTCTGGGTGAGCACATAACTACTTAGTTCAGTGCACTAGGAATTTTTCCATTACCTATGGTAAAAACCATAGAGATCATGGAAATTTCTAAATAGGTACATGAAGCTGCGTTACCTCTGAGCTCTATGGGTTCAACGGTTTTTACCATGGAGACTGGGAAACTTTCTGGAGCACTGCACAAAGCAGTGATGTCACTTCCAAATATTCACTGGTAAGTGATGTGACATCATTCCCTTTTCTCCTTTTTCTCCTATTGTTTGTTTACGAAGTGATGGGTGCTAGAGCTTGGGGGGTGGGAAGTCGCCTGTGATGGCATCCCTGAAATATGGCGAGAATTAAAGGCAGGCACCTAAGCCTGGTGGGGAAGTGGAACAATTTACCCTAATGGGTCAGACCTCCCCGCATCCCATCTAAAGGCTCACGGTCAAAACATTCTGTAGACAACACATGCTCTCATTTCTAAGAGTGCACATTTAAATAATGTATGCAGTGAACTGCCCTTGAACACACGAAAGTACTTCCAAATGATCTTCACATAGAATGTAAAGAATTCATTCCAATTAGTGAAGAATATTGCTATCTTTGTTACAGCCCACAGTTGCAACAGGATAAATGAATTTAAAGTATTAAAAAAACAGACTGAATAATTCAATCTCTGAGAATGAAGAAATACAGCATATGTGGAACAAATCAAATAAATTTGTTCCAGTACATTATTTCTAAATATTTTATAATCCTTCAACCTAACTCCAATTGATTGAATGAGGACAAATCAAGTTCTGAAGTATTTTTTGCAGGTCTTAAGGCAAAATGCAGCGTTAAGACTACAAAGCCCATGGTGAAAGCATAAACAAATGAAAGGTATACAATCTGCCTGATTGATGACTGAGGACAAATCAGCCTATCTGTGGCTACCTTTATAAATCCAAATAATACTACCTGAACACTACAAAATCCATGGTGCATGCAGACTATGAAGCCATGCACATGGCTGTCAGCATTCAGGTGGGAGCAGGTGTTCTCCCAGAATTACAATTGATACCCAGACTACAGAGAACAATACTCAGGTGGCCTTGCCTGGGGTTCCCTAAAGTTTTGGGAGTTTTACATATATTGTTTGATCTAGTACCCCTGTTTCTTCCCCTTCTTTCCTGGTACCTGCTACAGGCACACCACACACATACCCCTGATGCAAGCAACAGACAGTATTGAAGGGACGGCAATGTAAACTGAACCAGGCACAACTCAACTAGGCAAATGGATTTTCCTGCTTATAGAACAGGGAATGCAAGGGTCTGATGGGATGCTGTATGTGAATTGTGACATCATTATCATAGTTGTATGCTCTGCCACCTCAAAATCATTTTAACTAGAGACACTGAGAATTAAATCTGGGACCATCTTAATGCAAAAATAAGCCAACACCTTCTCCAGGATGTAATATTTCTAGCTATGAAAAGCTTGCTTGATATGATATTTGAACCCAGGACCTCTCACATTCTAAGCAAGTATCATGTTCATAAACAGCTAGCCTTATCCATTCAGCATCCTAGGTATTACACAGAAGAATGAAAACACCACTGTCATTTCTCCCTGTGCACCACATCCTTGTGCCCTTGACCCTGTGGTCCTCATTCTGATGCACCTGAGCCTGCAGGACTTTCCCACACAACGTTTACTGCCATCAGAATTTCTTGCCCTTAGCTTAGTTAGTCCTTCTCCTTTTTCTGCTCCTGAGGGTCAAAGAGACTGAATAGTATGCAACAGAAGGGCTGTCCAAGGTAGATAGGTAGGGTTGCTTAAAACATTCTCCAACTATCGAATTAGAGGATGTTAATCACTGGAATTTCATTTCTTACAGTAAGACCCATTAGATGTAATTGTCGACATTTGCTGAATGTCAAAACAGTTTGGCATATTCTTTCTAGACAGATGTATTCTGACTTTGTTTCTGTAAAATATTTCTCTCTCTCTCTCTCTCTCTCTCAAACATTTTTATCCCACCCTTTCTTTGAAGAGCTCAGGGCAGTGTATGTTGTTCACTCTTCCCCATCATAGTCTCATAATAGCGATAAAAGATAGTTCAGGCTGTGAGAGCTGACTGGCCCAAGGTTACCCAATGAGTTTCATGGTGGAGTTGGGATGATCATCATATCAACTCAGCTGGACGTTTGTATGTCCCCATGCTTCAACTGGGATGGATGGGATGCTAATCCAGTTCTGCTCTGGTGAATACGAAAGCATTCCACTTCTGTTTCATTTACTTATAACTATCCTGGGAGGGACCAAAATTATACCAGTACTGCAAAAATTCACTAAGAAAAGGTTTCATTTTCATGGATGGTTGGAACAGGGTTGCTAAGTCTCCTACTATGGTGGAAGACATTTCACCATCAACAAAATGGGGAAATTAACCCCACCCCCCACTGATGTTGTGTGCAACATGATGTCATTTCTGGGGAGAACATGGAAGTGATGTCATGTTGCTCTAGAAAGTGTATTTCTGGCAATTCTTAGAACAATGCAACATCACTTCTGAGTTTCTTGGGAAGTGACATCGTGCTGTGCGCAACTCTGGCACTCCCCATCTCCTGCTGGGCACCAGTCATTGGCTGGCAGACGTAGGCTGGAATCAGGCTCAATTCTCTTGGGTTTTCAGCTATTTGAGGAACATGGAGCTCTTTCTGGACTAGAGATGTGAACATTATGAAGCTATAATGGTCGGGGCGGGGGGAGTTTTTTTCCACATTTTTCCCCCAGGAAAAAATGTAGATGGTGAGGAGGGAACGAAGAATATACAATACTGTCTATAAAACCTAAATACTTAATGGATTATCAACAAAAACCACATCATTTATAACTTTGTATACTGAATTATACTACTTGGGGTATTTATTATAGTATATTACACTAGGTAGGGATAAATGCCTTGGTTATCTACAAGCAAAATTAAAAATATATCCAAAACATGAGAGACAGCTGGAAAATTTTGCACCCTGTGCTACTTTAGGACACTGAGCATATTTTTTGCCATCTGAGACACATGAAAAATAAAATTAATTAAATTCTGTCGTGAAGAAAAGAAAATATATTATTTGGGCATTAACAGTCATAGTGGAATGTCGAGAGAAACTGTGTAGGCACTGAAAACACTGATGTATAATTGGAAAACAATGTATTATCAGAAACATCATAGTATATTAATTATTGCCAAGTTATTTCCTTTCAAAAATAACCATATGCTTGAAAATATGTTGTGTATATCTATGGTGCACACAAATTCTTGTTTAATGCCGTAGATATCTGTATGTAAAAATAATCATACCACACATGTTGAGTGAATAAAATATTACCTTGAAAACATGTCTTCACCTATGCCAAAGTTTGTTTTCAGTACTTCCTCAACTTTCCCAATTATTTAGTTGGGAAAAAATTGTGTGGAGGTATCCTCAGGAGGAAAAAACCAGAAAAAACCCTCCTCCCCAAATTGAGGAAGCAGTTGAAGACGATTTTATTCAGGATGATTAATTTTAGTTCTTTGGCCTACCAACAGTTCTAAATTATTGAAAATAGATTAGTAGTTTTACTTTTTTATTGTTGTTTATATTGTAAGCCATCTTGCAGAGGCGTAGCAAGGGGGAAAAGTACCTGGTGCATTGGTGCATCCTCTGCCCACATCCCGTCCCAGAACCCCCCCCCGTCTTGCCCCGGAATGCTCTCGTCCCACCCCGGAACGCCCTCGCCGTGCCCCCACAGGGGCACACGCCCAGTGCATTGAGCACTCCCCATCCCCTTGTAGCTACACCTCTGCTACCTTGCATTCCTGAAAGGTAAATAGGTTGATAATAAATGTTTTATAATAGAATTTTCCATTTTTTTCCTGCTTAGCCTTCACATCTCTACTCTTAATAAAGCTTATTTATTATTTCGTGTACTTCATTTATATCCTGCCTATCTCCCATAACGGGGACCCAAAGAAGCTTACATCATTTCCCTCACCTCCATTTTATTCTCTGATATTCTAACCACTACATCATACTGGCTAGATGGGAATAGCTGGGGTCTCAATCCATCTACACTTACCAAGCTAGAACTCTTGATGATGTTGGACCTGGAAGAGACAGATTCCCTTTGAGTTCAACTGCACAGAGAAATCTGCTTATGCATGTCACAGCTCTCTGGACCAACAGCATGTTGGCATTTTCAGAATTCAGGTTCTGACAGGTGTGCTAAGCTTCCTTAACTTGGATGTGAAAGGCTGCAAAGTTGATAAGGACAGAATTGGAAATAATAATAAAATGGAATAATGTTGTTGGTGAGGGAACATGGTTTTTTAAAGGCAAAATCTGGGTGTTTTGGTGCACCATAAAACTGCACCGACAAAACTATAACAAGAATAGCCTCACATTGTCACTGGTAGTTAATGTTAAGGTGATTTTTTATTTTCAAGGCATATGCAAACTTTAATTAGATCTGCTATATTTTTACACTGAGTTAACCTGAAAACAATATAATGGAGGAAAGGAATCTGTCCTGTCCCCTCCCTCAAAAAGTCTATCTCACTTGGCCTGGTTTTGAAATAATTTAAGAATCGTTTTCTTTAATCGCTTTTAGCAAATAATGTTTTTTTCAGTTAAAGTTAATTCCATGCAGCCTGTAGATATATTTACTATAGCTATGCATATGGAGAATCTTCTTTGGAGATTATTGGATTAACATTTTTGGGAGATTACCCTCGAAAATCTGATGCACAGTTGTGTTGCAATTGTTGAAAAGCCTGGGATTTTTCAGCTTTGATTACTTTTGATTTGTCTGAGGGGGCTTTTAAATAAAATAGTTGGAGATTTCTTCCTGTTCTGATGTCCCTAATAGGATTACATTGTCTGTTCAGTGCCGAGTCTTGAAAGTAGCACACCAGTGTTCTGCAATATTTAGCAGTTCGCTCCCTCCCGCTCATATCTCAATTATACATCTCATTGATATTATCAACAATGATGCAACTTTGGATTATCATTCTGTATACCTTGAAATGTTCACTTCTCCTCTCATCTTTAGTGTGTTCCCAGAGGAAATAATAAGTAATATCACGCCAGATGGTAAATGGGATCAGCCGCAGCTCCGTGCAGTTTGTAGCTGATGATTACTGACTTTCTTAACCGAGCGATGGCTTCTCTTTTTCATACTCTACAGGCATCCTTGCTGAAACCTGCTTCTGAATTCTGAGTGGGAGGCAAACGAGCAGAAGGACGGCAGTTCCAAAATCACTGGAGCACGACTGAGCATGTCTTTCTGCCCTTAATTCACATTACACCCCTATCTGCGGTGTTTGCTCCTCCAACTGTACTACCCAAAGGGCCAGTGCACTCCAAAACAACTCCACCCTTTGTCTCCTTTATCTAAAGTGCATACCCACAACACTGACATGGAACTACCACTTCCTTCTCCTAACCTCCCATTCCCATGATGACTTTGTCAACTTCATTATCCTCGATCCCTGCTGAAACAATGCCTACAGACATTTAACTGCGCTTTTGTGGACTAATCTCTTTTTACCTACACTACGGGCATGTTTCTGATGAAAGAAAATAAATCTCTAAGACGGTGCTAAAGTTGGTAAGATGCCAAAGGGCTACTATGCTGTTCAGAACCAGGGCCTCGAATGACAACTTGAGCTTCCTGGGCCCAGGACTTGAAAGAGCAGTTGATGTTCAGAGCGTTTCCAAACTGTTACAGATTTCTAACAACTGAGAAGGGTGTAGTTCTGCTTAGGGCTTTGTGGTCCATTCCAGAGCACTGGCTGTTTCTGGCACAGCCAAGTAATTAATTTCAGAAGGTTTTCCTCTCTGCTAGCAACAATCCATGTAAGAAAGCATTCAACAGAAAACCACCTAATGGCAAGTCTCAAAAGCAAACTGGGTGTTGTGGGTTTTCTGAGCTGTGTGGCTATAGTCTGGTAGTTTACGCTCCTAATGTTTTGCCCACATCTGTGGCTGGCATCTTCAGAGGCATGTCATCTGTATCTCTCCATGGCACTGTGTGGAGTGATTGTGCGGGGAAGTATATGTTTTGTTGAGGTGCATTGAGGGGTTGAGGTACATTTGCATATGTCCAGGTGGAGTTTATTTGCAGTTGCATTCAAAAATGAGCCTTACCCCTCCAGCTGTGAGGTAGACAAAACAAACACCCCACCACACAATCACTCTACACAGTGCCATGGAGAGAAATACTTCTTATTGTGACATGCCTCTGAAGATGCCAAACATAAATGCATGGAAAATGTTAGGAGCAAATGCTACCAGACCAGGGCCATGCAGCCCAGAAAACCCAGAAAACCTCATTGATTACAACCATGAAAGCCTTCAACAATACATCTGAAAAGCAAAGATTTGCACTGACTTGTGAAGAAACAACCCTTCTCAGTAATCTGAAGAGTGGTTAGTAGCTGTGACCAGCTCTCAGGGATGTTCACAATTACCTGAAGCAAAGTGGTAGCCTCTTCCTTCTGGTATGATTCTAAATCATGCTGCAACATGCCTATGAAATATTTCTCTGCACCCAAATATTACCCTTTCTACTGTTGGCTTTGATTCCCCAATATACACAACCATACAAACAATCCTGGTTGAGTTGCAGAGAACCAATTTTTGATCCAAGGAAAGAAAATAGGTCTAGTGTCCTGTTCCCATAACTCCCCTGCCCTCCCCTCCAGTGCTATTAATAGACAACAGTGCTCCATTGCCTATTTCGATGGGGAACAGAGATCAATAAGCTCAATGACCAAATACAAAATAAAAATCTAAATATATGGAATACTAACAGATGACTTCTAGAGTTTAGCATGAAGTATCCAGTGGACAGTTTGTTAATAACAGAGTGACAGGCCTTCTGGTATAACATCTGGCATCTAGGTCCCTCTGGTGCTAGTGGGAGGAAAAGGGGGGGTGAAAATTGAGTGGACATAGTGGATGTTCTAGAAATTACCAAAACTCTATGGTAACACTATAGTTTTTGTAAATTCTATAGTGTCTAATGACATCACTTCTGGCATGATGCTGGCATGCCACTCCCCCACCCAATCTCTCCTGGGGGTTGCCAACTGCAGTCTGGCAACCCTAGTTAACAACCATGAATGCTGAAACCCCTGTTAGGCAAGCATATTTTCTATTTGACTTGAGAAGCCACCATCCTGAAATAGTGGCGGAACTACAAGGGGACAGGGGGGTGCGCCATGCACATGCCTGGGGGTGGAAAATCGCCCCAGGCACCTCCCCCTTCCCCGCCCCCCCCCCACGGCACCCCCTTGAACCCACCCACCCAACCCCCCTTCCCACACTTACCTTAGTTCCTTTCCTTTTCTTAGAACTTTTTCAGGCTGAAAAAAAGGCCTGTTCACAGTACAGGCTAAAAACAGACTGAGGAACTACAGTTCCCAGGAGACCTTGGGACTCACAAGGTCTCCTGGGAAGTATAGTTCCCATCAGGCCATTTATAAGCCTGAACTGTGAATAGGCCTTTTTTTCAGCCTGAAAAAGTTCTAGGAAAAGGAAAGGAACTAAGGTAAGTGTGGAAAGGGGGGCGCCACGGGGGGGGGCCCACGGGGGCCCATAGGGGGCAGAAAATATAGACTGCACACCGGGCACAGTTTGGCCCAGCTATGCCTCTATCCTGAAGGTCAAAAGCTGGACAGATGGAAGATTGCTTGTCCACTAACTTTAGGCAATGGGAATCAGTAAAGGGGACCCTGAGGCTTTGCCCTCCTCTCTCTATATACTGCTAATTCCTAAAGCATCTGTCATACCTTTGGAAATAAACAGAAGCCTGACTTCAGTTCAGCTCCAGGAAACAGCAGCATTGCTCCACACACAGGTTTAAGGACAGCCGGAGAATTTGTCAAGAGGGGAATGACACACCAAAAAAGCCAAAGTGAAGTGTTTAAAATACTCAAGAATCTACGCAGAGAATATAGATGTGTATATATATGATGATGGGGAACCCCAGCCAAAGGGATGCGGTTCTGCAGCCGCTCTGCCTCAACATTTCCAAGGGGGCTTTCCAGCAGCTTGAGGAGACAAAGAACACAAAAAGGTCTTCCCGCTGCTGGAAAGTCCCCATTGGTCTTAACAGATTTATGTCCCCAAAAAGGTGATGTAAGTCCCAAGTCCCAAGCACTGACATAGCATTGGCTAGTGTTGGCTCCTCACCCAGCCATGCCTCCAGATCGCCCCTACTATGCCAGCACCTGGGGCACGGGGCACTGGTGCAGCACTCTACACCATGTTCAACCCCATGTGGAGGGCCACGGCGGCTGCTGACCACACTTTAGATGGGGCTGTAAATGTTCATCTTATTGCTGATGTAAATATACATAAGATATGATTTTGGTGACGACTGAAATATGATGTCTTGTTACTGGACAAATTCGATATTTCAATTTTTTTTTCAAAACGACTTACCTAACTTTTCAAGTTCTTCTGTTTCTTATTTATGGTTTTAAAATCTCATTTATTGCCTTGGCACACCCCCACATCCATAATGACAACAGTTCTTCATTCTCTGCCATTCTTCATTGTGTTTATCCCACTTGCTGTTAAAGAGGATTTGACAGCATGTCGCAGGGCCTGTGTTTAAAAATAAAAATAAGAGAGATTTACAATTGATAAGGGAAAAGAATTCTTAATTACATCATCTACAGATTTAAAAGGCAAGGCACATTTGCAACAACTCATTTTTTAAAGAGCTGCACAGGAATGCGAGTGGAGGGGGCAGGCCACACTGATGAGAGTACGTGCAAGGTATATCGGTGACAACTCATAGTTTTCTAGAGCCGGTTGTATTTTGCAGCACAATGGGCCTTATTGCCAATTTTAAATAATACTTTAGGAAAACATCGTAATAGTACCCAAAAGCAAGGACGATCAATCAAACCACATGGCTGCTGGGCCAATGTGGAGCAGTCATCTCTTGCTAATTCTCGAAGAAGAAGAAGAAGAAGAAGAAGAAGAAGAAGAAGAAGAAGAAGAAGAAGAAGAAGAAGAAGAAGAAGAAGAAGAAGCAGCAGCAGCAGAAGCAGAAGAAGAAGAAGAAGAAGAAGAACAACAACAACAACAACAACAAGAGGAGGAGGAGTAGTTTGGATTTATATCCCCCCTTTCTCTCCTGCAGGAGACTCAAAGGGGCTTACAATCTCCTTGCCCTTCCCCCCTCACAACAAACACCCTGTGAGGTAGGTGGGGCTGAGAGAGCTCCGAGAAGCTGTGACTAGCCAAGGTCACCCAGCTGGCGTGTGTGGGAGTGCACAGGCTAATCTGAATTCCCCAGATAAGCCTCCACAGCTCAGGCGGCAGAGCTGGGAATCAAACCCGGTTCCTCCAGATTAGATACACGAGCTCTTAACCTCCTATGCCACTGCTGCTCCCTTAGGGGACACATTGGGGTGTAAGTGTATGAAGATCATTGATGACTGCTTTGAGAACACTAAATGACCAAAGGTAAGGTTAGTTTTACCCCCCTGAACAGACTATGGAGGCTTCACTTGGGCTGAGACCTGGAAGACCTTTCCTCAAATGAACAGACCCATGTTTCTGACAGATGAACCTAGAATGGAGACTTTTGGAAATGTTGTGGGGAAGGTCAGTCTACACCATTTTTTACACAATATCTATCAGTTGCAGAGTTAGAAAAGAGCGCAGAATAAGTGTTTCTTAAACTAAACAGCTATTTCTAGTTGAAAATACGAAGCACACAGAGGTACAGAAAAAGATTCGCAACAGGTATTTTTGGGTGACTAAGAAAAAGACACATAACAGGTATTTTTGACTGACTAAGAAAAAGTCACATAACAGGTATTTTGGAGTGACTAAGAAAAAGACACATAACAGGTATTTTTGACTGACTCTAAGAATAATGGGCAGATATCTTGCTTACTGTATGGCAAGATAGTTAATTATGCCTTCTCATGTCAATCCTTCATCTTCACCCAATCTTTCTGGCAAAGGTGATATTTTACATGCAACCCTACTTGTCTGCCTCAAGTGAAGCCTAATTACATGTTCTATTTCCCCCAAGGTCAGGTAGAAAGGTCAGGTAGAAAGGTCAGGTAGAAAGGCGTTCTGAAGTGCTTCCCAGGTTGCCTATGGGCTCAACTCGGATCATGGTGTGCCGAGAGGTGGTGACTGGAGATCTCCTGGGATGACAACTGATCTCCAAGTGACAGAGATCGTTGCATCTGGAGAAAATGGCCACACTGGAAGCTGAACTCAAGCTCTGCCCTCTTCAGGCCCCACCCCCAAAGCCACCAGGTATTTTCCAACCCACAGCTGGCAATCCTTGCCATTTGTCCAATCTGAAACAGCTGCAGGGAATGTTATTTGCCCCATTGGGGAGATGTAACATGTAGCTCATCAGGAAATGTGCAATTTCAATGGGGCAAATAGCACACCTGAACTGTTTCAGGTATAGAAAATGGCTCAAGAAAGGTCAAAGGGCTTCTCCTCTGAATGCCATAATCCCAGTTTGATTGGGATCACATGCACCCAGGAAATTCAGAACACACTATTCCATCTGAACCGAGGACATTTTTGGAGAAAACCTAGTGAGTAGTCTGGCCCTTCATCCCAGTTGTTTCAATGAAATTTAGTTGCACCCTTACTTGGTATGACATCTCTGTTGATAATATGGCAGAGTGAGACGAAACCATGCTGACAGGTTATTTCTCCAGGCACATATAGTTTGTAAAATGACAGCTAAAGGATACAGGCAGTGGTGGGATTCAAATAATTTAACAACCGGTTCTGGTGGTGGGATTCAAATAATGTAACAACCATTTTAACAACCGGCTCTGCTGAAGTGGTGCGATCCTGCTGAATCCTACCACTGGATATAGGGATGGCAAATAATTCAACAGATGATTAGACAGATTCATGGTAGACAAGTTCTTCAACTGGCTAAATAGAATCTCCATGTTTCAAAGCAGTGTATCTTTCAAAATGGGTTAATGGGAAGGGGCCACAAAAGGGTGGGTTTTGACCCATGAGTTACACTTGCCAGCCCCAGGTTGGGAAATTCCTTCAGTTTTGGAGGTTAACTCTGAGAACGGTTGGGCTTGGGAAAGGGCAGGATCTCAATGGGTATAGCACAGGGGTCTGCAATCTGCGGCTCTCCAGATGTTCGTGGACTACAAATCCCATCAGCCCCTGCCAGCATGGTTGCAGACCCCTGGTATAGGACCATAAAACTCTATCCTCCAAAGCAGCCATTTTCCCCACAGGAATCAGTATGTATTAGCTGGAGATCAGTTATAATTCTGGGAAGTCTCCAGGTCCCTCCTGGCAGGTGGCAACCCTACCACATCCTGCTTGTGGGCTTTCTAGGAACACCTGGTAGGCCACTATAGGAAATAGGATGCTGAAGCGGATGTGCCACTGGACTGATACAATAGAGGCCTTCTTATGCTCCCCTCTTCGATGACCACAAAAATGATGGATGCTTCTAACACATTGGCTTAACTTTTCAAAGCATGCCTCAGCCAAGGTATCGCCTGACAATTCATTGGAGGGGGGTAGCATGGGACTTACTGGATGCAGAGAGTCCTGGGCAACAGTGACATCATATGTCCCTACCTATGTCCCTACATGACCTCTGCGTTCAGCAGAGGCCAATTTACTGGTGGTCCCCGGCCCCTCAATGATGAGGCTGGCCTCCAATCGGGCCAGGGCCTTTACAGCCCTGGCCCCTGCCTGGTGGAACACTCTTCCTCCAGCTGTCTGGGCCCTGCGGGATCTCAGTGAGTTCCGCAGGGCCTGTAAGACTGAGTTGATCCACCGGGCCTTGGGGGGGGGCTGGCCGCTGATGTTCGCCCCCCTTCTTGTTCTCCTTAACATCTTGGGTCCCTTGACATCTATGGGGCCCATTTGTTTCCCCTCTTGGGAGGGTTTTTATGAGGGTTTTAATGTTGGACGCCGCCAATTTTGTATCGTATTTTAATGGGGTTTTAATTTGTGATTAATGGAGCTTATATTATTTATATTTGTAACTGTTTACGTACTCCACTTGTTTTGTCATTTAAGATGTGCACTGCCCAGAGCCCTTCAGGGGAGGGGCGGTATATACATTTAATAATAAATAAATAAATCATTACATTGCCAGTGACGCAGGGGAGAAATGGCATATCAGCAAAAACATTATGATAGAAGCCTGCCTCATTTGCTGCTAGTAAGTCCCTGTGGCCAGCTGATCAGCACTGAGGGAAGAGACCTGAGAATGGGGGATCTCCCAGTCCCTGGCAGAGTTCTGGCAACTCTACGTCCCTTTTGAAGAACACGTTATAAACTCCACCAGCACACTGGTACTGAAACATGGACTTCTCCTACTGAGAAGTGCACAGTAGCACATGAGTCACTTCCAATGTATTGCACAAACAAACTGTAGGGTCCGAGTCTTAAATCTCTTCCTGCTAATTGTGTCTCAAAAAGACAGCTCTCCCCGCCTGCCTTCATGGCCCACATCACTGCAAACATTTCACAACTCCTAATTCCACACCAGCAAGTGACTGTTGTCTTTTTTACATTACTCCTCACAGAACCCTGTGATTAATCACGTCTTAATGTAATTTGGGGTCTGCGACGCAATTCCTCAGAGCACACCACATTCCATTAAAGTGTCCAACTTCTCACAGCGAGAATATTAAATGAAAGCAGTTCATGATATGCCTGGAAATACATGTACTACATCCAAAAAAATTGTTATCGGTGATTAGTTTGCAGAAGGCATCTGTCTGTCTGTCTGTCTGTCTGTCTCTCTCTCTCTCTTTCTCTCTCTCTCTCTCACGCACACACACACACACAAACACACACACCCTCCAAAACTTTGCACAGCAAAGGAACTGGAGGACAGATATACAATTATCTTTTGATAATGGAGGCCACCTGCCACTCTTCTGTTTTAGCTCACTTTGAGAGGAATGTTCTGGAAAAAGATAAGGATACAAAAGGAAATTCTATTTTCCAAGAGGGCCAACAAGCCAACCAATGGCCAGCTGGATTTTAAAGTCCGAAAGAAAGCCGGAAAAGATAGGTGTCAGGCAGGTATATGCTCTGCTGCAGCTGGGGGTATTGGTCAAGGTGGTTTGATTGAGACCCGGCACCGGGGAGCCAGTCTCAGACCTGTTGTTTTGAGTGTACTTTCCTGAAAGAGCAAATCATTTTGCACTAATGACAACACTAATTTTGAAATTAAGCACAGCAGGTAGAAAGATCCTGCGCAGATGTTGCATATTCATGTCCCGGAATGTCTGGCTTGTTTTGCTTTGGTTTTTTTGAACAGTGATGGATGTCAAAAATTAATTCTTTAGTGCTAGGAAAGAAGCCAATGGAAAACAGGATTTCCTGAAAATTAGCTGTTTTCGGATGTATAACAGAGATGAATCAGACCTCATTTTGGGTGAAACAGGGCAGTCATCCGAGGGGACCTAAACATTCCCAAAGGCACAGGCGATGTAGATCCAACCAGCTTTTCCAGAAGTAAAAAGGAAGAAGGGAGTTTCCCAACCACAAAAAGGCTGTGCACCTTGTCAGATCTCAGAAGCTAAGAAATGTCACCTCTGGTCAGCATTTGGATGGGAGACCACCACAGAAGTCCAAGGTTGCTATGTAGAGGCAGACAGTGGCAAATCACCTCTAAACATCTCTTGCCTGGAGAATCCAACAGGATTGCCATAAGTTGGAGGCAATTTGACTACACTTTCTATCACTAGGAATCATAGGCTAAAGATATGGGGCACAGGGGCTGTAATAAGGAAAGAAAACCAAGTAAGCTGGGCATATCTATCCCACTCTTCTGTGATCGACAGATCTTTACTATTGCCACAATGAAACCAACATATAGTCTTTAAAAAAAATTCCCACACTCTTCTTTGGCACAATCAGCCATTTGCAGAAAAAAAGCAAAGACAACCAAGGGAGATACAGATGCTGAGCAAGGAGAGGGAAGGTGTCATAAGATGCTGAACATGAATGCTGAACATTGGAGAAGGAATACCAAGTTTCAAATCAGTTACTACAATTCTTGTTCAAATAATGTCTTACCACCACCAAACTGGACTGGTCTTAATTTCCTAGGAGGCATATGGTGAGAGACACAATACCTTTATGACTTGCACTTTTCTGATACAATACTGGGGCACACTCACCATGTGAAGGCAAGAAGGACAGACTAAGTTTTGGTGGCATAAATGCATGGCTTCCAAAAAGGGACATTAAGCAATGACCCCAAACAGAATTACACCCTTCTAAATCCACTGAAGTCTTTTTAGGATTGCATAGTGGCATTAGGATTGCACTCCAACTCTGGCAGCCAAATACCCACAGATGATGTTACAGGCACAGGTATGCCTTTTTTTTTTGCTGAAGATATGCTTTTTTAAAAGGACCCTGAAGAAGAACCCATTGGAAGGAAATGATCATATCTCATATACTGCAATATCCTGTCAAAAATTCTTGAATTTCAGAAACTAAACCTACAATGTTAACACTATTGAACTAATTTTCATTGGAGGAGGAGGAGGAGAAGGAGAAGGGGAGGAGGAGTTTGAAGTTATACCGTGCCTTTCTTTCCTGTAAGGAGACTCAAAGTGGCTTACAAGCTCCTTTCCCTTCCTCTCCCCACAACAGACACCTTGTGAGGTAGGTGGGGCTGAGAGAGTTCCGAAGAACTGTGACTAGCCCAAATTCACCCAGTAGGAATGTAGGAGTGCGGAAACACATCTGGTTCACCAGATAAGCCTCTGCCACTCAGGTAGAGTAGTGGGGAATCAAACCTGGTTCTCCAGATTAGAATCCACCTGCTCTTAACCATTATACCACGCTGGCTCGTTTATAGGTTTCTTTACTAGCATTCTAATTTACCTATTATTCCTTGCTTTCAAGCTTTAGCCATTCTTTTCTAACCGTAGAATCTTGTCAAACCAACATATACAAAACCTAAGAGGGTTTTTTTTTTGGTATCAGCCATCATGACAGTGAATCTTCAAAGGACTTCTCTGCATAAGCAGAGCATGCCTACTGTGCTGGAATCTATGGTAGCTCTTTATAATCATATTCCCACATGTTCACCAATCACCTATTATGAAAACTTTTTTTTTCTTTACAACTGTCATGGAGCTGCTAAAATGCAACACTACTTAGAAGTAAAACTAATGTTGTTTTGTGGGTCTTGTCCCACAGAAGTGTTTTTCAGATCGCATGGCGTGTTTCTTACATGGATGGCTATCTTCAACCATCACACTCTTTTAAGTCTACAGAAGTCAATGTGTGTAGAATGGATCTAAGTCTCATGTTGTTTAACAAATGCTGCCTTATATACATAATATTTTAAAATCAACCTCTAATAATGTGCATGAAAAAAGGCAGAAAGATACACATGTCTGCTCCCGTATGCAGTATTGAGCTTTATTGGTCACCTTTAACTTTTAGTGACTGTGCTAACTGAAGATTTGACAGTATCTGTACATATTTCTCATCAAAAAGATGTACATCTTTGACTGTTTGGATCCAGACAAGTACACTGTGTTGTGTAATTCATAAGAAAGTTTCCTGTTTTTACTTCCTTTCTTCTTTTCCTTAATATTTCTTCCATACTTGATATGCCTTATGGTATAGCTCTGCCTGATTGCTTGTAAACTGCCCATAAACTGGTCTGTTAGTAAACTTGTTTATAAATGACGCTATAGCAATCATTCCCCCAAATTCCTGCCTCTCCTCCAGGACTTTGAAGCATTTTTTGTGATTTTGGCCTCATGCAAATCCAAATGATTGTTAGTCAATCAGACCCCATGGAACTCCACTGGATGGGAGGAGGTAAACCAGCTTCATCTTAAGAAGGGCATGGAAAAATTTACCAACGTTCATCCAACCCAAGAGAGGTTATTGAACACAGACTGTGCTCTTGAATCTTTACTCAGCTGCGTAGCAGAGTTCTGATGGTGTTGGGTCACAGAATTCCAGTCCAACATATGCTCCACTGTATGTTTAAACATATACACAGAGAGCTCTGGCTGTTATCTCCCTGTGGAAGTAAACACCACAGTTATTCTGATGCCCAAATCCACAAATTGTTGTTTCTTCTCTTGTCTGCAAACCAGAATCCCAGGCCACAGTTTGCTATTTATCTGCAACAGACATTTGGAAGCAGGGGAATGTCACATTTTCTGAGCTATACAGAAAGGAAGGAGAGACAAGGAGCTCACAAGCCCAAAGTTTTCCTGGGTTCATTTCCCTAATGACAAACCATGTTTGCTAATTATGTCAGAACAAAGACGGAGGGGGGGGGTCATCAGCATCCCCATTTTGTGTCATTTGCAAGTGCTGAACGTTCAGTGAGAGTGTAATTTAAGAAATTAATGTAATAACTGCACACTATGATAGTACATGTCAAAAAGTTGTGTCAAAAACGATGGCATCTCCGCTTAATTTATTCAGCTCTATTCTAAACATGTCCAATTATTTTTGCTGCATTATAGTTTTATTTCTTTTTTTTCCTGCCTTCCTGTTAACTTGCCCTTTCTGCAATGCCAAATTATTATTTTTTCTCTCTCGCTGTCCCCTGCAGGAGTATTTATCACAATTTCAAAGTGAAGGACATGGTGATTACAAAACAAACAAGTTTGCATAAACCTGCAAATGGATTGGATAGGTTCTTTCACAGCACATGGTTCAATGGTCACCCTTGCTGGCTCAACTTTGAAATAAATATATTTTTGTTTTTAAGTTAATAAACGCTTGGTAGATTTAACTCAGTGCTCAGTAGATTTAACTCAGTGCTCAGGGTGTCCCAGGTCCCCACAGCACATTTCCATGTAATATGAATAACAGGGTTTCATCGATTCTTTTGAAAAAAGAGCCTTGGGGGTAAAATCAATGAATGGAATCAAGCTCACATCTGCAGCTCCTGCTCGCAATCCCTGTGAGCTAATCGGACACACTTTCTAGAGAGCTACATTATAGTTAGAAAAGTGGGCTACCAGCTGTCTAAATAAAGAGGCAGTAGGGTTAGAGTTGTCAGCTACGGTTTGAGAAACTCCTAGATGTTTAGGGTTGGTCTGTTATGAACCCACAATCTCATGCCCTAGCTCTGAGGGCTGAAACCAGAGGCGTAGCAAGGGGGGAAAGTGTCTGGTGCACTGGTGTGTCCTCCGCCCCCGTCCTACCCCGGAATGCCCCGTCCCGCCCCCGCCATGCCCCCCATGCCCTCACCACACCTCCACAGGGGCATGTGCCCGGTGCATCATGCACCCCCTGCCCCCTAGGACAGTGGTGGCGAACCTATAGCACGGGTGCCAGAGGTGGCACTCAGAGCCCTCTTTGTGGGCACGCGAGCTGTCACCCCAGTTTGGGCATTTGGCAGTGGCATAGCACCAAGGGGACGAGGGGTGCGTGATGCACTGGGTGTGCGCCCCTGCGGGGGTGTGGCAAGGGTGTTCCGTGGGCAGAGGTGTTTTGGGACATTCCAGGGGCATTCCAGGGCAGGGCGTAGGCGTTGCAGGGGCAAAGGGCGTACGCGTGCTTCAGGTGCAGTTTCCCCTCGCTCCACCCCTGGCCCTCAGTCTCTAAAAGGTTCGCCATCACTGCCCTAGGAGCTATACCTCTGGCTGAAACCATAGCCACTCCAAACTCTAGGCAGGCAAGATGTGGTTTTCTTTATTAATTGAGGCTGAGAGCTCTCCCTTTCTCAATGAGACTGTCCTCAGAAAGGAAGCCTTCTCTTTCTTGAGCCTGAGGTCATACTACACAGACCAATCGTGTGATTGCGACTTTCCTGAATTCACAAGTCCCTCTTAGTACAGTTACCTTCTCTCCAAACCAAACAGTAGGTTAAAAATAAAAAATGGTTTAAATTGGAATTGGGAGGTTTGTCTGCAAATCCCTGCTAAGCCATGAAACTCACAAAGTACATTTGAACAAAACACAATCTCTCTCTACCTAAAAGATGTCACATCCCGAAAACGCGGAAAATGGTGCCCTAAGCTCTTTTGAAAGAGGACATGATACAAATGAAAAGAAGTAAGTGGATGAATGACCTTTCATGTGATGACAACTGTTCAGCTTGTATCAAATTATGGAATCAGGAGGGAGGCCTTGAGAAGAGTCTGATCGGCACGTAAGAAACGAGAAAGAGACATCTCCATCACCTTTAAAAGTGACAGAACTATAAATCAGGAAATATGGTCTGTGATTTTTAAAATATTTTATGGTAGTGTCCTAGATGCATAACCAGAGGCATATCTAGGGAAAATGTAGCTGGGTGCAAAATCTGGGTCCCCCCCCCCATCCCTGTATTGGTGGCTGCCCTCCCACAACACAACCAAACAACGTTATTTTGCACCAGATCTTGAAGTCAGCGTATGAACCCGGGGGGAAGGAGGAGGGCTGTGGGGGGTAAATGGCCGTATGGAAAGACAAATGACTAAATGGACGTAGCCCTGTGACATTTGACCCCATATGTCCCCCTGGGCCGTACACCCCTGTGCATAACTGCTTGGTTCCAACACACCTGAGTGTCTACTGCAGGTTGCATGAAATCCAAATATGACTATAACGACTTACCAAACATGGTTTCTGTTTGGGACACCCCTGTCGTGACACGGAAAATCACATGGTATCGCAGCAGAAATCTGGCTAACTGAGTCTCAAGAGGCACCTCTCCCATGTACTCCAGACCCGCCTAAATTGCCTGCCTTGCTTGTTCTGCCAGTTCTTTGGATGAAGGGCGATCGGAGGGCACAGTATGAACTGAATACCATTGCATTCCATAAAATCCTGGAAGATGGCCCAAGATAGGCCATAACCAGTCACAGTCAGCAACTAATATAACATGTGAAAAGTGAAACCAAATCAAAGGCTTTTTCCTTAAGGACTCATGTTGAAATAACTGTACGATACCATAAGGGGATGCCACCAAATTCACAACATCAATTCTGGTCTAAGGATCCATCTTAGGGTCACACAAGTCCCTCTGAATACCACTTTTCTCCTGACATCTGTGTCCTTTGTTAGGACCTTTCTCGGTCCATTTTACAAATCTTCTCACTGCGTTCCTCCTCCATATATATTTTTTGCATTGCATCCTTTCTACATTTTGTCTAAACAATTTCACCCGCAATGAAGCAATTACCTCCACAGATTTCTACCTGTGTGATAACAAGAAGTAGTTGGGCTTCACAAAAATTGCAAGACAGAAATTTTTAACATCTGAGTTCAACTCGGAGAACGCTGTCATTTTTGGCTCTTCCCCAAGGAATTTTTCTGGGTACAGCACTTCAGGATGAAAGGAAACTGCTCGGGAGCACAGTGGTGCTAATTCGTCTCAGTGGGTCTTGTGGTAGGAAAATAAAGACTTTGAACATAGAATGGGCCTTGCACCTTTAAGTACAGGGTAGATATTTCCTTTCAGATAAAATGGATTAATTCGTTCTGAGCTGGGGACACCACTTCAAAAAAAGGCTTCGCACTAATTAGCCACTTCAGTGGATCTGGGAAAAACAATCATGCTTCCCAATGTCTTTAGTGTGAGGGAAAGCCCTTTGTTGAGAACTACGCAATTCCGTCGAAGAGAATGCCCTCGATAGCCAGATCTCCACAAGCATGATTGCCTGTCCTTTATCAGAGAAAGCCCTGCTCTTTAACATCCCTAATTTATGATTTTATTTATTCAGCAATTCCTCCGAATATGCCATGAATACTGAGTACCGCAGACAGCAGTTCCCTTCCTTGTTAAATGAGACGATGCGATACCATTCCCCTGGAAAGACAAATCAAACCATTATGGTGATTTTTGAATCGCGAGCAGAGATCCTGTCTTCCCATTCAGGAGTGAAGTATAAACAAAAACAAAAAATAGGAGAATCACTATTTTTCTTTCCTTTTCCTACATCAGGATTGAAATACGACCACCATTTTGCTATAGAATCTGAGAAGTTAACAAACACAATGGAAAAGAACTTGACAGTGCCACACTTGAACCCCTAAACCACAGATAGTCCAATCTACACCAGCCTAGTTATATGAAAAGAAAAGCCCATCGACAGGAAAGGAAATTCAGATCTGGCTTCCATCATCCTCATTAAACTAGAAGAAAGGCCACAAGAGGAGAGTCAATACCAAAGAAGGGCTCACAAGTTCCAAAATGGTAGTATCCTTTAGGTGCAACAATGCAATTTTGGTTTATGCCTACAGCATAGAGAAGAACTATCGACATCTAATGCTGTCCACCTTTATACCCTATAGCTCTTAGAAAGCACTGTGAGCAAGTAAGCCTGACTTTTAAATATTCCATTTATTCCAAATGAGAAAAATCTTCCATAGGACTTTCCCCTACAACATACTCTAAGTTTCTAACTTTTCCATTGACTTTCTAAAGTTCTCAGCTGTTCTACCTTTTCCCTCTGAAAGTCTCAGGCTCATTCCACACATGCAGAATAATGCACTTTCAAACTGCTTTCAATGCTCTTTGAAGCTGTGCGGAATGGCAAAATCCACTTGCAAACAGTTGTGAAAGTGGTTTGAAAATGCATTATTTTGCGTGTGCGGAAGGGGGCTCAGTTTGTGTTCTGGACTTCTGCCTTCACAACAGGACCTTTGATCCCTTGTCTCTCTCTGCCCTCTCATGGAGACCAGAAATACCTCCACACCCTGCACCTTGGGAACAAGGAACCCTCCAGAAACACAAAAGGGGGCTTTTGAGATCTGCAGCAGCAGGAGGATATTAGCAATAATTGCTTTTCTTTCTAATGGTGGTTTGAGACCCAAGCCAGAGTTAAGGTGCCTTGGATTGATGAACTAAAACTCTGGTGCTAAAACTCTGAGGATAGCAACAGCATCCATTCTAACTGGCCTCCCTTCTCCTTTCCTCCCTGTCTTTCTCTGCTTTCTTACCTCCCCACCCCCTGATACATGTACAAATGTGGAATTTAAGGGGCAGTTTAGATTTGACTTTTAATTGTTTACCCCTTATTGGAATCAACGACACTGGGATTTAGATAAAGCATTGTATTGATTTATTGTGATGAAGAAGAAAAAGAGAAGAGTTTGGATCTATACTTTCTTTACTATAAGAAGGCTTTACGTGGCTTACAAACTCCTTTCCCTTCCTTTAAGAACATAAGAACATAAGAACAAGCCAGCTGGATCAGACCAAAGTCCATCTAGTCCAGCTCTCTGCTACTCGCAGTGGCCCACCAGGTGCCTTTGGGAGCTCACATGTAGGATGTGAGAGCAATGGCCTTCTGCGGCTGTTGCTCCCGATCACCTGGTCTGTTAAGGCATTTGCAATCTCAGATCAAAGAGGATCAAGATTGGTAGCCATAAATCGACTTCTCCTCCATAAATCTGTCCAAGCCCCTTTTAAAGCTATCCAGGTTAGAGGCCATCACCACCTCCTGTGGCAGCATATTCCAAACACCAATCACACGTTGCGTGAAGAAGTGTTTCCTTTTATTAGTCCTAATTCTTTCCCCCAGCATTTTCAATGAATGCCCCCTGGTTCTAGTATTGTGAGAAAGAGAGAAAAATTTCTCTCTGTCAACATTTTCTACCCCATGCATAATTTTGTAGACTTCAATCATATCCCCCCTCAGCCGCCTCCTCTCCAAACTAAAGAGCAGCCTCTCCTCATAGGGAAGGTGCTCCAGTCCCTCGATCATCCTTGTTGCCCTTCTCTGCACTTTTTCTATCTCCTCAATATCCTTTTTGAGATGCGGCGACCAGAACTGGACACAGTACTCCAAGTGCGGTCGCACCACTGCTTTATATAAGGGCATGACAATCTTTGCAGTTTTATTATCAATTCCTTTTCTAATGATTCCCAGCATAGAGTTTGCCTTTTTCACAGCGGCCATGCATTGAGTTGACATTCCCATGGAACTATCAACTAAGACGCCTAAATCCCTTTCCTGGTCTGTGACTGATAGCACTGACCCCTGTAGCGTGTATGTGAAGTTTGGATTTTTTGCCCCTATGTGCATCACTTTACATTTTGCTACATTGAACTGCATTTGCCATTTCTGAGCCCACTCACCTAATTTATCAAGGTCCGCTTGGAGCTCTTCGCCATCCTTTGTGGTTCTCACCACCCTACATAATTTGGTATCATCTGCAAACTTGGCCACCACGCTACCCACCCCTACTTCCAGGTCATTTATGAATAGGTTAAAGAGCACTGGTCCCAATACGGATCCTTGGGGACACCACTCCTGTTTCTCAACCAGTTTTAATCCATAGGAGGACTTCCCCTCTTATTCCTTCATTGCTGAGTTTTCTCAACAGTCTCTGGTGAGGAACTTTGTCAAAAGCCTTTTGGAAATCCAAGTAGACAATGTCCACCGGTTCACCCCTGTCCACATGCCTGTTTACACCCTCAAAGAACTCTAGTAAGTTTGTAAGACAGGAGTTGCCTCTGCAAAAGCCATGCTGACTCTTTCTCAGCAGGTCTTGCTTTTCTACATGTTTTATAATTTTATCTTTAATGACAGATTCTACTAATTTACCAGGAACAGATGTCAAACTGACTGGCCTGTAATTTCCCGGGTCCCCTAGATCCTTTCTTAAAGATTGGTGTGACATTGGCCATCTTCCAGTCTTCAGGGATGGAGCCTGATTTCTGGGATAAGTTGCATATTAAAGTGAGAAGATCAGCAATTTCATGCTTGAGCTCTTTAAGAACTCTTGGGTGAATGCAATCTGGGCCAGGGGATTTGGTAACATTTAGTTTATCAATGGCTGCCAGAACTTCTTCCTTGTCTACCACTATCTTCACTAGTTCCTCAGATTTGCCTCCTAAGAAGCTTGGTTCAGGTGCAGGAATGTTCCTCACCTCCTCTTGGGTGAAGACAGATGCAAAGAATTCATTCAGCTTCTCTGCAATCTCCCTGCCATCTTTTAGCACACCCTTTGTTCCTTTGTCATCTAACGGGCCTACCGCTTCCCTTGCTGGCTTCCTGCTTTTGATGTACTTGAAGAACTGTTTGTTGCTGGTCTTGATGTTCGCAGCCATGCGTTCCTCATAATCCTTTTTTGCCTCCCTTACAGCTAACTTGCTTCTCTTTTGCAACCATTTGTGTTCCCTCTCATATTCTTCATCAGCCAAACTGGACTTCCATTTTCTAAAAGACATTTTCTTTTTTTTTGATAATTTCCTCAACCTCTCTTGTTAACCATGGTGGCTTTCTTTTGGACTGGGTGCTGCCTTTTCTAACCTGTGGAACACATTCCAGCTGAGCTTTTATTACTGTGTTTTTTAAATAACCTCCAAGCATCCTGGACAGTTTTGACTCTCTTGATTTTCCCTTTCAGCTTCCTACCCACTATCCCGCGCCTCTTTGCGAAATTTCCCTTTCTGAAGGCTGAATGTAACTACACTAGTAGTTGCCACTTGTTCGCATGCTGAGATACTGAATCTGACAGCATTGTGGTCGCTGTTCCCTATCGGCTCAACAACACTGACTTCCTGCACCAGGTCCTGGGTCCCACATAGAATTAGATCTAGGATCACCTCTCCCCTGGTTGGTTCCACAACCATCTGCTCTAAGCCACAGTCATTTAGCATATCCAGGAATGCTCTCTCCTTACTATGACCTGAACATGCATTTTTCCAGTTTATATGGGGATAGTTAAAATCACCCATTACCACTACATTTTTGTTTTTGTTGGCCTCTCTAATTTCTTTTCCATCTCAGAATCCTCTTGTGCACTTTTGGTCAGGGACGATAATATATTCCTAATATTAAACTGTCCTTCACACCTGGTATTGATATCCACAGTGATTCTGTAGGGGAACCAGCTCCCCTTGCATTGTCTATTTTATGTGATACTATGCTCTCTTTGATGTAAAGGGCAACTCCACCCCCAATGCGCCCTGTCCTATCCTTCCTATAGAGCCTGTAGCCTGGTATAACAGCATCCCACTGGTTCTCGTCATTCCACCATGTCTCTGTAATGCTCCACTATATCAAAGTCCTCCTTCAAAACTCTGTACTCTAGCTCCCCCATTTTAGGTCGATGCTTCTACTATTAGCATAGAGACACCTGTATACCCTGTCTCTGTCCTTAACCTGGGATTTATGTGCTTTACCCTCAAGTCTTTGTAGACACTATCCCTTGTCACATGCACATTGCTATGTTCCTCACTTGTATGTGGTTGATTTAGAAAAACCTGCCTCTCTGTCTGCATCCCCATGGACTCTGTATTCCGAACCGAAGTCACCTCAGCTCCTGTCGGCTTTCCCCCAGTGATCAGTTTAAAAGCTGTTCTGCCACCTTTTTATAATGTTGGAGCCAGCAGCCTGGTTCCTCTTTGGTTAAGATGAAGCCCGGCCCCATTTGTACAGGCCTGCCTTGTCCCAAAAGGTTCCCCAGTTCCTGACAAATCTGAAACCCTCTGCTTTACACCACCTTCTCATCCACGCATTGAGACCCTGTATCTCCGGCTTGCCTAGCTCGCCTCTGCGCGTGGAACGGAAGTAGCATTTCTGAGAATGCCACCTTGGAGGTCCTGGACTTCAACCTTTTTCCTAGCAGCCTAAATTTAGCTTCCAGAACCTCCCGGCTACATTTCCCAATGTCGTTGGTGCCAATGTGGACCACAACTGCTGACTCCACCCCAGCACTGTCTAAAAGCCTATCTAGACGAAGCGTGACATCCGCAACCTTCGCACCAGGCAGGCAAGTCACCATGCGGTCATCACGCCTCTCACAAACCCAACTCTCTACATTTCTAATGATCGAATCACCCACTACAAGGAGCCCCCCACCTCCCCCGAGGGGTATCCTCAGTGCGAGAGGATAGCTGATCACCAGTTAAGGAAGGGATCCCATCTAAGGGAGCATCTTCCCCCACCTCAGACTGGCACCCTCCATCCCCAAGGCCTTCATTCTCCATGACATCTGAAGAGATGTCACCTTGGGAGTGGGACCCGGCTGTTAGATCCCTGAAAGCCTCGTCTGTCACCCTCTCTGCCTCTTTCAGCTTCTCCAGGTCTGCCACCTTGGCTTCAAGAGAACGCACACGTTCCTTGAGTGCCAGGAGCTCATTGCAGCGAGGGCACACCCACGACTTCTGTCCTAGTGGCAGATAGTCATACATGTGACACTCAGTGCAAAACACTGGAAAGCCCCCACCCCCCTGCTGGCTTTCTGCTTTCATATCTGATTTGTTTAGATATTTAAATATTAACCTTTTAGTCACTGCCCCACTGGAGCTATCTGCACGTACTATCTGTCAAATATGTCCTTATTAATTTTAAAAAAACCAAATTAAATTAAAATTTAAGCCGCTGGTTCCAGAGACTGAACTAAAGCCCCACCTCTCAGGACAAAAGCCCCACCTCTAGGACAAAGAGGAACAAGAGATGAACTCTGTTAACCCCTGTTAAGCCCCACCTTCCAGATTCAGCAGCCTTACAAGGAGAAAAAGAGATAACCCCTGTTAAAATACACTGTTTGAAAAGCTGTGGCTTTGAGAAAAGCCCTCCAAAATGAACACCAGCAGGTCACTCTGCTCTTCCTGGCCAAGTCTCTTCTGCTGCTACTCCTCTCTGCTGGTTCCTCTCTGCTGTTGTGGGTTTCCCCACAACAGACACCTTGTGAGGTGGGTGGGGCTGAGAGAGTTCTCAACAAATGCTTTCCTAGCATTATTGTCTTTTCTCATGAATCTTTTCCAGCGACTAAAGAGCAGTAGGTTCAGTTTAGTCATTTTAGCTTCTACCAGCATAATTATCAGATAAAGAAGAAGAAGAAGAAGAAGAGTTTGGATGTATATCCCCCCTTTCTCTCCTGCAGGAGACTCAAAGGGGCTGACAATCTCCTTGCCCTTCCCCCCTCACAACAAACACCCTATGAGGTAGGTGGGGCTGAGAGAGCTCGGAGAAGCTGTGATTAGCCCAAGGTCACCCAGCTGGCGTGTGTGGGAGTGTACAGGCTAATCTGAATTCCCCAGATAAGCCTCCACAGCTCAGGCGGCAGAGCGGAGGATCAAACCTGGTTCCTCCAGATTAGATACATGAGCTCTTAACCTCCTATGCCACTGCTGCTTTTCCTGGACTGCACTGTATGAAGCTGAGAAGTAGAATGAGGTGTGTTTTTCCCATGTCAAAATTATGTGTGCTGTATTTAAAAAAAAATTATCTGGAAAAAGGTTCAGCTGAAAAACTTTCTCCTTGGGTAGGGTTTTTATGTACGTACAGAGGTTGAGGGTATAATCAAACACCATGAAAGACAGAATAATATAACAGTGTAATTATTCATTAACTGTTCATTGAGATAAACATAAATTATTCTATCATTTAAAAGAGTTGTTGATGTTGATTATATGCGTACATAAAAGGAAAAAAAATCTGTATAATATTTTGTACTTTTGCCCCCCTTCCCCAAAAATGTAGTTCCAGTCCTGCAGGAGGGCTGGAGTGGAGCTCAGCTTAAGTGAAGGAAACATCAGGCTGCTGGCCATATTTGGGGTATACCAAATAAATGTGATTTCGTGGACAGTGAACTTGTATCTCCATGGAGGATGCCTTTAATGTTCCCCTCCCACCAGGAGGGGCCACAGCACCTTTGAATCTGTTGACTGAGAACGAAGGCAGACAGAATTACAATCTGATTGATACAACTTTCCTGGTGAAAGGACAAACGATAAGGCAGTAGAATCTAGCAAATGAGAGACTCTGCTTAACATTGTCTCCTGGGACATTACTGGGATTGGAAACAGGTCTTATGAAGGAGACATGCATGTACGTTATCCAGTGACTGCATATTACATGACTGGTTTCATCCGCTAACTTCCATTTTCACTGTGATTTCATTATGACTGTGTCTGAAAGTCCTGTATGCATGCCAGTACATGAAACAGTTGCCACAGATCCATTACTACAGCTAGCGTGATACAGTACTTAAGAGCGGTGAACTGGGTTTGATTCCCCTCCCCTCCACATGAGCTCTTGTCCGGTGAACTGGATTTGTTTCCCTGCTCCTCCACATGAAGCCTGCTGGCTGACCTAGGGCTAGTCAGTCTCTTAAGAACTTTCTCAGCGGCACCTACCTCACAAGGTGTCTGTTGTGGGGAGAGGAAGGGAAAGAATTTGTAAGTCGCTTTGAGACTTCTTATAGGAGAGAACCGTAGGATATAAATCCTAACTCTTCTTCTTCTTAGAACTTTTATATCATCTGACTTTATTTCAAACACAACATTTTCCAGCCAGGGTAGTTTGCCCGCCCATCCATCCATCCATCCATCCATCCATCCATCCATCCATCCATCCATCCATCCATCCATCCATCCATCCATCCATCCATCCATCCATCCATCCATCCATCCATCCATCCATCCATCCATCCATCCATCCATCCATCCATCCATCCATCCATCCATCCATCCATCCATCCATCCATCCATCCATCCATCCATCCATCCCATCCATCCATCCATCCATCCATCCATCCATCCATCCATCCATCCATCCATCCATCCATCCATCCATCCATCCATCCATCCATCCATCCATCCATCCATCCATCCATCCATCCATCCATTCATTCATTCATTCATTCATTCATTCATTCATTCATTCATTCATTCATTCATTCATTCATTCATTCATTCATTAAATTTATAGGCCGCCTCATCCCCGAAAGGCTCGAGGCGGCTCAAAACATGGCTGTTCCAGCGATTTAATACAGTATAAAAACTAAATCCAATTAAAATACAGCAGCAGTTAATAACAATAAGTAAATTAAAACAACAAAAATTGTGTAAAACATACACATACAGATGCCCGATCTAAAAGGCCAAGAAAAAAAGAAGAAGGGGAGGAGGTAGGCAGGGCCCAGGATGGAACTAGGGCCCAACCAAGGTGGTCCAGACAGGCAGCTTTGATTTCAGTGGGGGGCGATGGAACCGCGGCCGGCCCCTCCAAAAGCCCAGCGGAATAGCTCTGTCTTACAGGCCCTGCGGAACTCACCAAGGAACTCATCATGTCATCAAGCGATTTAGTAGCATGTAGCCATTAGCTAGAGATATGTGAAAAACCTCCCAACACTATTCACTTAACTTACCAAACCTCTTTCAATATCCCTCACAATTTTGCTGGTCAGGACACTCCACACAGATTTCAGATGTCAGTTCATGCAACATTTCTACAGATGAAAGAACTGTCTGGAATCTGCTCTAAATTTTTTAAGTACTCTCAAAATATCTGTCAACATTTAACATGAACAAGCCTTTCCAGAAAGCTGTCTTTAGCCTTTAGGCAAAATCTGATGGCAGTTGAACCTTTGTTATATCATTCCAGAATCTGAGGTATTATTTCAGTGCACTTTTACCCCCCAAAATGTACCCTTCAATTATTAGTGTGAAGCTTAACCCACAATATAAAGCATGTAAAAATGATACGGGAAGAGTTAAATGTCAAAAGTGATAAGTGTGTGCTTAAAAATGCAGTTCTTTGCTTTTTTATTATTCATAAAATCCCAAGCCCACCTTGCACAATTTTACCTCCCTCAGAGAAACTCTTTAGAAAAGCAAAAGTGGAAAAAAGGACAGAATCAGCCAAAGGGAAGTCAATGCTGGCTCAAGAGAATATTTGACATTCATAACTTTTCCTTTCACAAAGAAAAGAGGGGAAAATGTATTAACATTTTCCAAATTACAGGTGTGAAAATTAAGTCAGCTGGAGGCATGTGTCTCAAATATGCATTATATCTCAGAAAACCTTTGGAATGTTAACAGTCAACCTCGGGAACATGCAGCAAAAACAAAGAATAATGAGGTGATTAATGAACTAGAAAATCATCAGCAGTGGGCTACCAGAACTGCTGGGTGCTATGAATATAAAGTGATCACGGGTTCTGAGTTGCTACTCATTGTGGCTACATAGAAGTAAATCACCAGATGACAACATTAAAGGGAGCACTTGCATTTGCATTATAAAACACCTAAATGTTTTATGCCCGGTATCATAAAATAAGTAAACACAGTCCAATCAGGATATTAGAGTTCTCCAGTGGAAATTACCAATGGCAATTAGCACGTGGGGCAGGCCAACACACACACACACACACACACACACACACACACACACACACACACACACACACACACACACACACACACACACACTTTATACTTTTGAAAAACACCAGCAATTCAGAATTTTTTTTAAAAAGGATAAATGTATAAATAAATAAAACTGTTAAACACTATGTGATAACGAAGGAGGCATAGTTTAATAACAGTTTGACTAACAAGATTTTCAAGGTCAGAAACAATGCTCCCTTTAACATGAAAGTAAGCCATTTGGAAATGCTTCATTTCAAAACACCACATATGGCTTTGTATGAGGCCCAAGGACCCAGATTTGCCCGTAACTGTCATCCAGTCACTGTGCGCATGCTGGCTCCCTTAAGTTTTCATGCTCTCTTACACAACTGCAGATTGCCAGCTAGAGTTATCATAGAGTTTTGGGTGAATTCAAATCAAATCAAAGAACCTTTATTGGCATAACAATACCGCGGTATTATATACACAGGTCCCCTTAACTGAATAAAATACAAAGAAAAAAGAGGGGAAGTTCAGATTTTGCTCCTAGAGCGCTGTTTCATATACGCATCCAAGTATTTGGCAACTGCGTCATTTGCATCACTACCAGGGTTGTCCAACAGAAAGGAAACCTTTTGCAAGTCAGATGCATATTCTTTTTTGAGTAGCAGGGATGACAAATATTTAACTCTGGGTACAGTGTAAAGTGGACAATAAAGTAAAATATGATCTACAGAATCTACACAGTTCCCGTTGCATATGCATAGCCTTTGGTGGTAAGGGTTTTTTGATAAATCTCCCTGTTGATACAGCTGATGGAAGGGCATTACAATGGGCCAACACCATTGCTCTGCAGAGACTGGGCATGGTTATTTGATGTAAATATTGAGCCTCCTTATTACTGGGTGAATTCCAGACCTTTGCCTCATCATGGTGATGTTAGAAAGAAAGTTTGTGTAGGAAGTAATGTTAGAGTTGTGGCAATTCTCCACAGTTTTGCTCCTGAAGCTTCACAGATCAGCGGGGGCATTGGCAGGACATCTCCTGCTAAAGTGGGAAATCTGGCAAGGCTAGCTGTAACCATTCTATCCATTCCCTACATACCCTCAACATTGCAAGTATGTATCTAAAGTTGGAATGTGCAAAAGAAATGGTGGGGTTTTTTTTAATTTGGGTATACTGGATCTGGAAAAAAAAGCAGTATTTTCAACACTATTTCTTAATTCCAATACCAATATAATAATTGGATTTGCGGGTTTTTTTAATCTGAATTTTTGGGGACCATTATTCTCAATGGAGAAATTTTCTGGGTGGCTGGTGAGGTTATTTTTGAAGGTACAACCACCGAAATTGTAGCAGAGCTGTTTGTCTGTCCTTTAAATAACCCTCAAATTTGAAGCAGATTTGACCAAGGAGTGCAATGGTATGGGTTCCTGACAAACTGCCTCCAACCATCTTCTTTCATTTCCAACAGAGGGAAAAATAAAGAAAAAAACTTTAAGCCGTTTCCAAGCGAAAGCGATTTAGCAATCACTGGTCAAATCATGCTTCCCTTGGAAGCCCCTCCCCCCTGAAAATGTCAACACAAAACTTATCAGTTAATCAAGGACAACCGTGTTGAGACTAAAAAAAAAACAAACCTTATGTGAGAAAATGTAATACCTATGGCTAGAATATTCTTCAAGATTATTTAACTCCCAAGTATATATTTTGTGAAACCAAAAACCAAATACAACGTTATTAAGTACAGATCCTCTTGATTCTTCCTGTGAAAGAACCAACAAAACAAGCCCAACATAATCATTGCATGAGCCACTGAAAATTACAAACTGGAGTCACTTTTGCAAGCCCAGCAGAATCAATGACAATGTACAGAATGCCTGCCGAACATGGAGACACTGTGGCTGCACAAGGCCAACAGAACCACTGTCAAACCAGAGAATCTTTACAGCAGAAACTGAAGGTAGGGTACCTTTGCAAGCCCTGAGAAACAAATGTCAAAATGGAGGAAGAAGAAGAACAAGAGTTTGGATTTATATCCCCCCTTTCTCTCCTGCAGGAGACTCAAAGGGGCTTACAATCTCCTTCCCCTTCCCCTATCACAACAAACACCCTGTGAGGTGGGTGAGGCTGAGAGAGCTCCGAGAAGCTGTGACTAGCCCAAGGCCACCCAGCTGGCGTGTGTGGGAGTGTACAGGCTAATCTGAATTCCCCAGATAAGCCTCCACAGCTCAGGCGGCAGAGCTGGGAATCAAACCCGGTTCCTCCAGATTAGATACACGAGCTCTTAACCTCCTACGCCACTGCTGGAGAATCTCTACTGAAGGTGGGACACTTTTGCAAGCCCTAAGAAACCAAATCAAAAGTATTGATACCCAGCAAAACCCAGTTCTGCTCTGGCATAACAAGCTCCACAGAATTAATGTAAAACCGGAGGATCACAGAACAACAAATCCAAGCAAGGGATGGGGTGTGGTGCACACCCAACAGAACAAATGGCAATGTACATCCTGCCAAGCGGTGTAAACTTAACAACAACTTTGTCAAATCAGAGAAGAACAAATTCAAGCAGTAAGTATTGAACACGCTGTAAAAATGGCAGAGGAACCACAAAGTAACTCTTGCAAAGGGGGAAAAACCTTACTGAAACTGACAAAGGCCAGCATCATGCTCCCTCCACCAATGGATTGCACAGTAACTGCTCTCAGGATTGCATTGTTAGTGAGTTTGGGGACAGAATGAAATTTGAAGCTGCAGCTGCCCTGATCGCAAATCATTCTCCTGAGTGCTAGGCTACACCCACTCCCCAAACAGCAAAGCAAAGCTATCTTTTATCAAGAAGGAAGACGGCAAAGCTTATTTAAAGGGCAGGACACATGCAACTGGGACAGGCCATTAACATCTATGCCACAACAGTACAAAGAACTACTTACAAACTTTAGATGTTTATTAGTACCTGACTCCTGGTCTCCTACTTCTCAATAGCCACTGTGTTTATCAACAGAACTTCAAAGGTATGTTTTGCCGAAATGTCCGGCAGAAGAATCCTACACAGCAATTACAGAATATCTGGCCACAAATGTTAGGGAAGTTCCGATCCTTCACAGCCTATTTTATTTTCTCCAAAAACCAAAGGAGTACGGAGGGTAGAATTTGGTTAACGTACAATCGTGGGATATCAAGGTCATCTGATGTTCTGTTAATCATTCATTTGTATTCACTGATGAATTCGATGAACTTTAGAGTCAGGGAAATGGTCTTGAAAAGAATGCTATGTAAATATGGATAAGTCAGGTATGAAGGTTACCAGTTCTGACAAAGGGAAATTTGACTCTTGAAAGTTCATACCCCCAAATCTTGTTAGTCTCTAGGGTGCTACTGTCCTTGAATCCAGTACCTGAGAAGTTCAGCTCAGGTACACATAAAACACCCCATAATGCAATCTGTTGGGGAGGGAGAGGAATTAAGCATATTCCAGCTAAAACAAGCCCCCAAAATGGGGTTTTTATTTTTCCCTGGATAAATGGGTCTTTTTAATAGCGTGGTACAATAAATTATCCATACAGCTAAGTAATTAAATTTTCAAAGCAGAAATAAGTAAAAGAAGAAAGTGAGCTGAATGTTAAACCTTCACTCCACCAGCATGCATGGAACGAACAACGTGGTCTTTTAAGGTCACTTTGAAGACCATCCATTCTTCCCACTGGCTTCAATTTCCTAGATCAATTAAATCTAATATCTCCCATTATTTCCTGCAAAACTGCAGCTGCTGCTTGAGGGTTTGCCTTCATCAAGTCACCCAGGAGATGAGCAATTGAAAAATGAAGGAAACTGAACAAAAGTGATTGATCATAGCGCATTCGCTTGATTTGCTCTCCACGGCTATATGTAAGTGTGTTGCAGACATTTTTGGTCTTGCTCAGGGCAAAGGGAAATATTAACCAGCATTTAAAAAATAAATATCACAACTCCTTAGTCAAGGAATCTGCACATGGCTTATCTTATACACTCTTCTAATTAAATGGTAGTGTTTTCAAGGTTTTAAAAAGACTGTGGCCCCTTCCGCACACACAAAATAATGTGTTTTCAAACCACTTTCACAACTGTTTGCAAGTGGATTTTGCTATTCCGCACAGCTTCAAAGAGCACTGAAAGCAGTTTGAAAGTGCATTATTCTGCATGTGCGGGATGAGCCTATGTTCAAGCAGGGTTCTGGTGGGGCTACAAAAAAAGGACATAGTGGGGCTTTCCCCACTCACCTTCTGCTGCGCGCCGCTCTCGCGTCCCCTCAGCGAGCGTCATTCCTGGTGCGCTCTCGGGGTTCCCCACGACCCCACGCTCCACGCGGGGTCATCAAAAGGTGCCGTTTCTTCAGCGCCAGGAATGACGCGCGCTGAGGTGGTACAAGAGCGGCAGCGTCGGGGCGGCTGCGTGGTTTATTTATTTATTTATTTATTGTTACAGCTTCTATACCGCCCCATCCCCGGAGGGCTCTGGGCGGTGTACAACAAAAAATATAAATAGACGAATTATAAAATCTTTAAAACAGCGATAACAATAGCAGTAAAAGTAATAATAGAGGCGTCCGACTAACCCCATTTTTAAAATTCTCCCCAAAAAAGGGGGAGGAGGGTGATGAGTCACATTTGATAGTGGCCAAGATGAAAGGCCAGTTGTGGGGGGCACCACCCTTGTAAGTGGGGAGCGCCGCTGGACCCCGCGCTACTTTCCCAGAGTAGCGCACAGCAGAAGGTAAGTGGAGAAAGCCCCATTGTGACACACAGAAAGGCAGGAATACAGAGGTAGGACCACACTGGAAGTAATTGATACTTAAGAGTTCCTCAGTTGACAATGAGTAGATTCAATGGGAAAAGAAATCTCAGGGTTCACAAAGAAATCCCCTTATTCTGTGAACTGCACATAACCACTGAAGGGACACATGCGAAATTGGAACATTTTTAAATGCTTAATGGTGCCGTTCATGTTTTACATTCAGGCCGGGATTCTGAAATTGAAAAGGAGATTCAGAGCATTCTCTGCTTCCTTCTCCCAATATGCGTATGGAATGTGTCAGCTTGAGTACATTTCTTTAAATATTCATGGCTTTTTCAGAACAACACTCTTTAAAATATGACACACATTTTAAAATATGAACATAAATGTTAAGGTCATGGTTCATGCCCAGCTATGTATTTACACAAGTACCACTTAGACCAATGGCTTAACGTAGAAATAAGTGTGCATTTAAACCCATTCATTTCAGTGGGCTTAAGCCTTCGTAACTCTAAACCTTTCCGCATAACCAAAATAAAATGTTTTGAGGCAGGAAATAAAATGTTTCCTATGAGGAGTTCTACATGGCTTTTAGCCCAAAACATTTTATTTTCAGCCTCCAAATGTTTTATACGCATCCTGGATTTTAACAATCCTTTTCATGAAAATGTTTTCAAAACATGTTCACTTGCTGTGTGTATGTCTTCAAAATGTTTCCCACATCTCTCTGCAGTCCCCAGACTTCCTCCTTGGCGCCATTTTCTGGGCTCATTCCATCATCTCGCCAGGTTTTTAGAGTGTTTTTTTTTACATTTTAGGGGGTTATATTTTTGAAGCTACAAAGACGTGACACAAGGAGAATCACACCACCAGGCTTTAAAACATCAAAACTACGAATCCACAGCGAAGTCAAAATAGAACAGAGGAATCACAAAACGTCAGCCAGGAGGAGTTTCAATGGGGTGAGTGCAAACATTTTCAGTGACTTATGTAGAAATGATCTCTGTATGGGATTATGGCTTAAGTGCTTCTGTTTCTCTTATAATATGAATTTGTTTTACTTTATTATTTGTTTTACTTTATGAAATAGGAACAGAGATATCTTTCTGCATTGTCTACCTATGTATTTATTTAAAGAATTTTTATGCTACCAGAGACAACAAATTAAAATACCAGAAAATCATAAAAATGGCATAGATTTTCAATATTGAAAAAGCAACTAAAAATAAGCCAGTATCCAATCACCATCCCAAGAACATTCTATACAAATGTTCTTGAAGGGAGAACAAGAATAAAAGTATTTCAAGTTAAAGTTTGAAGAGCGACACTGTAATTCTATGGTCAGTAACTCCAGCCTAAGCCTGTAGAAATTGCTGGGCTTAAACTCGGGTAACACAGCAAAGAACTGTACTTTAAATCCACAGCAACCATGCAGATTGGACCACAAGAATACTAAACAATTTTTCACATTACCGGTTACTGCTCTGCACTCCAGTGTGCACTGATGGAGGAAAATTGTTGGGTATGGATAACTCTGATTAACAGAACAATCCTAAAATACACTTTCTTGGGAGCAACCCTGATCGAGTCGACTTCAGTTGGATTCCGAGCAAACCTGTTTATGATTAAACTATTCATATTGTAGGAATATAATTACAAAGGCATTTAGGAATAGTTGAAAAGTTGGTTTCTTTCTAATGCAAAATCCTTCACATGCAGAAAAGGGGAAAGTATGTTGCGTTAACCTCTTTTGTGAAATTCAAATCATGTTTATACCTTAGGAGAAAGAGCAGAGGGTAACATGCCATGTCTGAGTTGGGAGGCGATTAACCTATTTTTTGTGACACTCTGATGACTACATTAATGGTGCTAGGCACTAGGACCCAAACATAACATTCTAAAACAAAGACGGTCCACCATGTGGTGAATGAAGTTACAATTGCGATTTTTTCTTTTGGTGAGACAGAGTTATATATATATTAAAAACTCTGTTTCACCAAAAGAAAAAAATCGCAATTGTAACTTCATTCACCACATGGTGGACCATCTTTGTTTTAGAATGTTATGTTAGAATATATATTAACCACAGAGCCTTAAACCCTTAGACAGAACATTATTTATCTGTTTTCTATATTTGGAATAAATAATATGGGGCTGAGATTAGTTTTTCAGTCACATTTCCCACAAGATATTCCAAATGTCAAAACACAAGAAGTTCAGCTAGTTAGCTGAACACCAGCTCTCTGTTCTTGACTTGACTTTGACAGATGAACTACAATCTTCTGTGCTGTTAGTCCTCTGTTATCATTAATGTTTAAGGAGTACAAACAGATATAAGCAGCAAATGGTCTTTGTTCCCATTCAGTCTCACTGAGAGACAGAGCTTTTCCTACTCAAAATCAGTTCTATTTATGGAGTTCCCTTAAATTGTTTTAATGTGGTGGGTAAACTATAGAATGCCCTGATTAGTAAAGTATGGAAAATGTATTTTATGCTGGAATGTGACTGCAGATTGGTATCAGTTTAACAAAACACACTTCTGTTTAGTTTGTAACCCACTATGCTCCAGCATATATGAAGACTCTAATGTGCATTCAGATCTTCTCCGCACTGGAGCTGTTCTCTTCTACAAGTCTTCATGTGAATTAGGAATTCTATACAGTGCAACAGAGCAAAGACCATTTGGCACCCCCCCTTCTCATGTGTGAACTTTTGAAGAGCTCTGGATTGTGCCCAGCAGGGTTAGCAAACTTTGAAATAATCACTGATAGAATTTAATGAGCACAGAATGTACTGCCCAGATAGTGAAAGAAGAAAGTATGGCTTGATGAAGAACTTGCAAAAATAGGTTAGAACGTGGACCCCGGAGTCAACAAGGCTGAAAGGTGGGAACAGAGCAGGAAGCTGAAAGAAAAGGGTTAAGTAGAAGAGAAGTCCTGAGGATAACAAGACGAAGGAAATTTTAGGGAAGATCAGCTAAAAGCAGAATGAGAAAATAGCAGTTGGCCAAGACAAGGATAATGTCAAGGGACAGTTGGAAACAAAACCAGGCAGGAAATTGGCAAGCAAATGGCCAAACCAGAACAGGTTGTATGAAAGCAGTTTAGCCATACTAAAGAACTGGGTAAGAGTCTGCGGTTTTATAGGGCTAGCAGCTGAAACCACAGCTCTTCTACAACAATATAGATCATTGTACACAAACAGACTTGCAACATGTACATATTTTCATGACATATCTGGTATTTCGAACAAAGGAAAATCGGTGCATTCAATTTGTGAATCAAAAGTCACACAAAAGGAATGAACCTCTCCTCTAAAATATATTAGTTATCTCTTGTGAAAGAACTGGTTTCATATTCAGTTCTGAGTTATGAGATTTTCACATTTGGAGAGGGAAAAGGTTCCGAGTCCTTAGTATAAGAGAGAAAAAACAAGTTCGTTAATTTTTGTGCTTGGAAAGTTAAACTTTGATATTGCAACACCTTTGCCAAAAACAAACATTTCAGATATACTTAACTGAATGAAAACATCTGAACTCCACCTTGCTTTGAATGAATTCAGCTTACTGACTTTCATCCATAAGAATTTAGTTAGAAGTTACATCTGCTGCTGTATGATTGTTTAAAGAGAAATAGAACCTGGTATCATCAACGTATTAATTATACCCAACTCCAAAGCCCTGGATGATCTCACATAAAGGCTGCATGTGTTTATTAAACGCAACTAGGGATAATCCTAATGATAGGGGTAATCAATAAAATACAACCCAGGCTTGTGATTTCACATCACTAATGGAAATCCTTTGATATTTATCTAATAAAAACAGTTTTAACTATTGGAGGGATACTCCAGAAATTCCCACAAGAACTAAATTAACTGTGTGACCAACTGTATCAAATACAGAAGAATCTAATAAAATTAATAGAGAATAATTTTCTCTGTCTTCCTGAGAATGACGATCATCTACCAAGCCTATCATTAGATCTGGGGTCAGATTTTAAAAGGGAAGGAAAGAAGTGTTATTCAGGAAAGCTGGCAGCTGTTCTGCTTTCACACACTCAATTGAAAGTTATATATATATAGGTCTGTATTTCACCAGTTGTCCTTATTCCAGTGGTGGCAAACCAATTGGCCATGCTGGCAGGGGCTGATGGGAATTGTAGTCCATAACATCTGGAGTGCCAAAGGTTCGCCACCACGGCCTTATTCCATAATGGTTTCTTTAAGAGTAACAAACAACTCTCTAATCCTATTCTAGTGTGGTGTCTGTGAATGATATGGCGTTTGCAGACACCTTTTCTGATGCTCACCTAGCATTTTTTAAAAGTGGGTGGGGCCAAGTTGGGCTTTTGCCCAGCAAAACATCTGACTGGCTGGGCAGATTTTTTAAATGTTCCTTTGGCAGCAACTGCCACTACAGCGCCATGATATTCACTGTGTAACTGAAGCTAAGCTGTGGCTGGCTCCACCTCCTGTGGCAAACGTTCTCTGGCAGCCATTTTGTTGCTGTGCCCACCATGCCATATCAGAATTCCAAATGTGCCCACAGGCTCAAAAAATTTGGAGATACACTGACTCTCATAGCTACAATTCAAGCTTAAAGCCAAACTAGAAGTTACAAGTGATGTGAGTCAGAACGCAGGTGTCCGAGCCAGCTTGCTACCATGCACATTGACTCTTATCAAGTGAGTCTACTCATTCAAAAAGTGCTCCACTGAGCTCAATAGCACTACAAAGGGAAGGAGGGGCTTCCAGCTTCCTTACCACACTATTTGCACCAATGGAAATGGATGCAGGGGAGCTAGTTACCAGAAAAAGGAACAAAAACTCCTCAAACTGCTATTTCTGTTGGTGAAAACAGCAAGACAGGGAAGCTGGAAGCTCCTCCACCCTTCCTGATAGTGCTCCTTATGTCCTGATCTTTTCATGTTAAGCAATGTGTATTATCATAGTTTTTTTAAAGCCATTTTTGTAACAAACCATTTATATCCTCATGACAGAAATGCACATGCCCAACAACTTGTAACTGCTTTTGCAACCCTAAATACTACAAAACCCTCATGCAAACGTGGGCATTTTACAAAAAGCAAAGTCAATACTGAACAAACTAGCACACAAAAAAATAAAAGAAACATCCTCCCAACAACTGTGTGTTGTAGGCTGGGCTGAGAGATAGTGACTGCCCCTAAATAAAAGATCTGCTGAATTTACTGCAGCAAACCAGTACTGCTTTGGCTAACTACTCAGAAGTCAAGATCAACCAGAGCCCCAAGAATTTAACCCCATCCCCATGTCCCCCCACTTTTCGTAGCCTTTCCTACTGTCTATTGACTTTTCCATATGCTGCAACCTCATTTCTTCTGAAAATGATAGACACACTAAAGATGGGGAGAAAAGAAGGTGCCCTTTCAGGATGTACCAGAATACTGGTGGATTACAACAGCAATAAGAACTTCACAAAAGTTTGTGGTTGGCTTGTAATAGACTATAAAATGGCCATAGTCCATATCTTGTGCAGCCATGCCTTAAATGAATAATTGCTATAAAGGACTGGGGCTGTTAAAAGAACAAAAGGGCCATAAATTCTTGGTTGGAAGACTATAGATTGCTTAATGCTGGACATGATTAGCTTGGAAGGATGCCACATTTACATCACAGGCAAAATCTAGGTATGTAATCATGTCCTTATTATTAATTCAGACATTATATATGAAGGGCAATGGAAATGATATAGCTGTGCCACTTCAAGGGAGAAAGATTTCATGCCTTTACAATTGCTATGAAGAGTGATGCTGTTGTACAACTGAACATTTTCTCAGAGGCAGTATTTATAGAATGAGGGAGATTTTCTTCAACATTTGGAAAAATGTGACAAAAGAAAGGGGAGATGGAATTTTCTTTTCAAAGAGGGACATTTTCCCCCTCAGGAAAACAGCTATCAGTGTCATTTATCTGTTCGTTGTATTTCTACTTTCAAGTGATCATTCTCTAGTTGCTATGAACTTTCTTTACTCGATCTCTGTCCATTTGTCTCTTTTAGGCCTGAGAGAAAAGCGGTGCTGGTGAGGTAAAAGAATTCACATATGGGTAAGGTTGCCAACATTTAGGTGGGGTCTGAAGACCTCCTGGAATTATAACTGATTTTTCCAGATTACATAGATCAGTTCCCCTGGAGAAAACAGCTGCTTTGGAAGGAAGACGCTATGAACTATACTCTAAGGTAGGCTGACCAGACGTCCTGCTTTTGGCGGGACAGTCCCACCTTCAAAAAATTTGTCCCGCATCCCACGGGTTATTTCCAGTGTCCCGATTTTGGGAGGCTGCCGCACTGCCTTCTGGGGCGCGAGCCACAGGAGTGCACGGCCTTGTGGGAAACGGGAGCGCCCCACAAGGCTGTGTGCTCCTGCGGCTGCGCGCATGCGCATGCGTGCTCAGCCGCCTGTCCCATTTTACAAAGGTGACCATCTGGTCACCTTACTCTAAGGACCCTCCTCACCAAGCCCCATTGTCCTCAGGCACCACCACCAAAATTTCCAGGAATTTCCACGCCGAGTTGGAAGCTGTACATATGGACTTTTTCAAGTGCAAACTTTCCCATTTTACCAGAGCACCTATCCACATAAACAAGCTTCACATGCTTAATTGGCACACCAGAAGTCCACAGGCCAGGTCGGTATCATGCAGATGTGCTGCAAAGAGGTACTAGACCTATTTAAACGATACGCTATTCGGGTACAAAGTCCCCTGGATGAAATATTTTGCAGTACCTGCTTCATGTTTTAATCAGGCCTGACTCTCATACACGGATACAAACACAGAGGGCACTGCTCACCTCAGCTTGAAACCCTTCTACTTGACTGAAGCATAAGAATGCTTAATTGTTGACCCATGCAGAGATTTGTGCTGATTTTGTTTTTCCATTAGGCTTCTCTTTTTAATATGTAAAACTGTTCCAGTATAAACTCAAGTCTGGAGGGAAAATGGGTTGCTCAAAGAGAAATTCTTATGCATGTAGAGGGGATTTGATGAAGAAAATGTATGAATGCGGCTGGCAGGAACCCTACCTTCACATTCTGAAGACAGATTTCGATATGCTCAGCTGGCCACACTTGCACTTACCAAAGGAGTATTAGGAAGACTATTTTAAAAAGCAGGTTAAAAAATTCACGTCACTGTGACTCTTAAGAGATTTGTGTGCCTCTACAATATTTTTATCCTCTCAGTGCAACTTTGCACATTTTGAAAAACGGTAATGAGAGAAGAAGTATTTCACAACATTTGGTAATTAAGGCTGCCATCTCAAGGTTGGGAAATTCATGCTGATTTGGTGGTGGAGCCTAGGGAGGGCACGTGGCAAGGATATGATGTCATAGGATCCACTTTCTGAAGCTGCCATTTTCTTCAGGGTAACTAATCTTGGTTGCCTGGAGATCAGTTGTAATTCAGCTGTAATTCCAGAACAGGGGTCTGCAACCTGCGGCTCTCCAGATGTTCATGGACTACAATTCCTATCAGCCCCTGTCAACTGGCTGATGGGATGTGTAGTCCATGAACATCAGTTGTAATTCAGCTGTAATTCCAGAACAGGGGTCTGCAACCTGCGGCTCTCCAGATGATCATGGACTACAATTCCTATCAGCCCCTGTCAACTGGCTGATGGGATGTGTAGTCAATGAACATCAGCTGTAATTCAGCTGTAATTCCAGAACAAAGGTCTGCAACCTGCGGCTCTCCAGATGTTCATGGACTACAATTCCTATCAGCCCCTGTCAACTGGCTGATGGGATGTGTAGTCCATGAACATCAGTTGTAATTCAGCTGTAATTCCAGAACAGGGGTCTGCAACCTGCGGCTCCCCAGATGTTCATAGACTACAATTCCCATCAGCTGGCAGCAGTTGATTGGATATGTAGTCCATGAACATCTGGAGAGCTGCAGGTTGCAGACCCCTGTTCCAGAAGACCTCACGGTCCCAACCTGAGATTGGAAACTCTATTGGTATCTATTTACACTATATTTACACATTGCTTTCTTGCAGACAGTGCAGGTGAACAATGCTAGTTTCCTCTTCGGGTATTACTTAAGAGAAAAAAATGCAAGTTTGCATTAACCAAGACTCTTGGAAGAGAAAGAGCTGCTCTTTACATCTCAAAGAAACAACTGCAGCTTTAGAATTTGGTGGGCTTTGGGCCTCTCCACCTGAAAGAGGTAGTGTGAGCAACTGAGTCTCAGATGATCTGCAGAATGTTTGTGGTGGGCCCTTTGCCCACCAGAATGTTTGTGGTGGGCCCTTTGCCAGTCTTGGGGAAGATGGGAAAGGGACTCCCTTGCCACTTTCTAGAGCTGGCCCTCAACACAAATGGAATGAACGTTATCTCTTTGTTCTCGAATTTTGCAGGCTACAAACACAAGCATGCTACAAACACAAGCATGGCAACCTTTTAAGGAATGGCAATTTTAACCAGAGAAACTGATCTTTTAGACTGCATGAACAAATAATGACAATTCTTTGCCAATTCTTTTCTTTGTTTCATGCTATGGGGCAGTGGTTAAGAGCAGGTGAACTCTAATCTGGGGAACCGGGTTTGATTTCCCGCCCTACTTGAGCTGTGGATGCTTATCTGGGGGACCAGATTAGCTTGTGCATTCCAGCACATGCCAGCTGGGTGACCTTGTGCTAGTCACAGTTCTTTGGAGCTCTCTGTTGTATGTGTGGGGGCGGGGGAGGAAAAGGAGACTGTAAGCCCCTTTGAGTCTCCTTACAGGAAAGAAAGGGTGGGTATAAATCTTCTTCTATTTTATACAGTTATTGGGGGTGCGGGATCTTGAGTTTAGTAGATTAACCATGCATTGTGATTTGAATAGATTTAAAGCCTGCATGCCTAACATAATGCTATATTCCCATCATGAATTGTTTTTTATTTCTCCCCATCAAGGAAGAATTAGCTTCTTAAACATGATACAAGTAAGTAGCCCCATGTGTAATTTTGTTGGCAACAGAGCAGCCACACAGCATTCAAAATATATTCTAGTCATTCCTGGTTCAGAAAGTTGATTCATCAGTCTGGGGGATTAGATATACAAATGGATATGATAACATCCTTCTTCATTTATTTACTACATCTAATTGAATCTCTTATGAACTCATTTTTGGAGTGGCAGAGACAGATTTTTTTTGTTTTCAAAAATGGCCATCAGCTTGATGGCATAATACATAGGTGTCAAACCTGTGGCCCTCCAGATGTTATGGACTACAGTTCCCATCACCCCCTGCCAGAATCATGCTGGCAGGGAATGATGGGAACTGTAGTCCATAACATCTGGAGGGCTGCGAGTTTGACATCTGTGGCGTAATGTTACTTACAGGGAAAACCTAAAAGCTGTCAAGTTTCTTTAGAAACCACAAGAAACGCAATGGTAAAACCATACAGTTTTGGGTGATTACTAGAGAGGACTGATGTCACTTCTGGAAGTGACATGCTGTCACTGATGGCCACACCTCACCCCTCCACTCACCGGCTGGTTGTCAACTACTGCCCTATCAAGGTCAGTACTGTCTCCCCTGACTGGCAATAGTTCTCCAGAATCTCAAGCAGAGTTGTTCCACATCAATGCTTCATTTATCCCATGCCTCTCTCCCACAATGAGGACCCAAAGCAGCTTACATCGTTCCTCTTTCCTCCATTTTATTCTCAGAAAAACACTATGAATTAAGTTAGGCTGAAAGTGTGGACTGTCCCACTGCTTTTATTGCTCAGTGGAGATTCAGACCTGAGTCCCCCAGGTTTTAGTCCAACACTCTAATCACTGTATCACATTGCTCTTTTGGTGGTGTTCTGTCACTAAACTGTGATTCCTTCCTGTGTATGCTTTTCACAAGGAGACATACAGCCACTCCCTAGGGCCATTTCAGGTCAGAAAAACTGTGGTTCTGACACAAATCAATTTTATATGCCTTGTTTGTAGAGGGAAAAAAGCTGGATGCTCCATTCACATAGATTCTTCCAAGCAATAACCAAAACTACTAATAGGTTATTTGAATTTGAATTTAAAATAATCTATTATAGTTTGGAAATACTAAAGGTTCTGAAGATAACAATTCTGGAAAAAAAACCAGAGGCTTTCTTGTTGGGAATTATGGGAGAGGACTTTCCTAAGAATATAGAATGCTATTTATGTATATTACTGCATCAAGAACTTTATATGCACAAAAATGGAGAGATTATAAGATACCAACAAAGAGGACTGGATTCTGAAAGTTACAGAATATGCAGAAATGGCAAAGCTGACAATACTGCTAAGGGACAATAATTTGGACAACTTTTTAGAAAACTAGGAACCTTTTACAGAATATCTTTTGAAAACTTATTCAAATAGAGAAGTAGTAGCAGGGTTTGAAATCTAAAAAAAGCAGTAGATTGTCAACATTAGAATGCATTTTAAAATAGCTAATAACTATATGCATGAATCTAGAGCTAATTTCCAATCAAAGATGAGACAGCTGAAAATCAATGCATGGTGTATAATGGGTTGTATTTTATTTTTGCTTTTGTTTTTTTTTCTGTGTTTTTTTCCTGGTTGTGTGCTTTGTATGAGACATTTAAAAAATAACCTACTATATTTTATTATGCAACCATGTGTTGGGAGGCATAGAAGTATACTAGATGGGTGTCTTTCCCACAATGGTCTGTAATAATCACCCCAATCTTTGCTTGGAAGAGTCTAGTATAATCTTTTAATTCCCAGGCACATCTTTTTTACAGGTGTTCATCAACTTCCTCTTTTTAGCATTGGGATGGGGGATCTGAGAGGAAGCAATCATGTTGACGAAAATGAGCAGCTACAGGTGAAAACAGACCAAAATAATCTTCTTAAATGATGTTGTCAGTTTGCTGCTACTTCTATTAGATTTGCATTTTATTGCCTTTAATAGTGATCCAATAATGGGCTATTTCTTAGAGACAACAATAACAACTATATTTATTATTTATGAGGCACCTCTGCCTGTAGGTGCTGTACCGTAATTCAGTTAAAGGGAACAATCCCTGCCTCAAGGTTCATGATTTGTTTTTAAAAGGCCATTAAGAAGGGGAAAGAGACAGAAACGGAAAGGGGGAAAGAAGAAAGCACACAGATGAAAAGATCAAGCACCAAAAGAGAAGATACCTGTTTAGGCATGGGTTTAAGCACTGCTGAAGAAAGAGAGGGTTGATATTTCAGGGGTCACTGAACTGTTCAGAAAAGGCCAAGAGGAAAAGGATGAGGGCATGGAATAAAAAGAAACTCAAAGTTTTGAGAAAAACAGAGAATCAGCAGAGCAAACAAGGAGGCAAATAATAATGGGAAAATGAAACCATAAATAAAAATGAGCCAAAGTTCTATAAAGTAACTTAAACAGAACTGGAAAAGGAAATGGGAACTGGTGAAAGGAGCGTAGCAAAAAAGAAAGACTGATTGTGCACAGCAAACTTCTCACAACCTCCAAGAGACTTCACTGTGGAGTCTTTGTTTTGCAGTATGTTCAGTATTATTACCCACTGCCTACTCTGCAGAAGGCAGGCATTACCCATGAGCTGGCTTTTTGCATGTGTCCAGGAGAGAGCAATCTCCACAATCTCTGCTTGTTTTCACAGGTTCTCTATTGCACATGCGTGCTTTAATTTTCAACATAATCTAATTTTTGAAATATCAATATATTGAAATATCAATATAAAAAAGGCAAGCTATTACAGAAAAGTCCTGAATACAGCATCTGCACACTTTGCCTGATCACTGATTGTCTTTTATGGTGGGAAGTGATGTGAGAGTAATGGTGGTGCGCAAACCACAAAAGGACATCATGAACCACTTTTTGCTAAGCTTGCCAGGTTCCTGATCATCCCTCTCCTGATTTGCTGAAAACTCCACGCATCAAGACCAATGGCCTTTTCCAGGTGTGGTCTCAAATCACTGATTGCTTGTGTGTAAAAACTAGGAGCAGTGGAGATGTTCCAGCCTGTTGATCAATGAGAAGGAATAGTGATAGGGGACAATACACAGGCAAATTGGGTGTTTAAAGAGATCAACGCATGTTATTATTTTTACATCAAGATATTGATATATAGCTATGAGAAATTATTTTTTAAAAAACAATCCACGGTGGGAGGAGGTCACGGGCAATAAAAAGGATCTAGCAGGTCAAGAAGCGAGAAGGAGTCAGCAACAGGGAGGGGTGAGGGGGTAAGCATGCAAAGCAGCATGGGGAGAAGGAGGGGTGAGGCTAGACAGGCTGGCTGTGGGTGGAGGGAAGAGGTCCGGGGCAAAACTGTGATTATTGTCACAGCTGTGCTGCTCTGGCTGCAAAGAAAATTAAAATCATGCTACAAATGGTCTTGCTTTCTCCGGAGAGAATGGAAAGTGAAAGTGGAGCTTCAGGAAATACGTCTGTACAAGAAATCTTGCTGTGATGGACATTTACTCCCAACACGCAGAAGACATGTTGTGCATAATCAGCCAATGAAGTTGAACAAGAATCAAACTGCAGAAAAAATAATTAGTCACACTGGGAAAAAATAAAACTATGTCTTTGTCATGGAGGTAGAAAAAAAGAGTGAAATTCCAATTTTTAAAAGTGGAAAACAATGCACGTTTTATTGTTGCTTGAAGGAAAGAAGAGAAAGAGAGAAAGCAACCAAACAGTAAAGCCACATGTATATTCTAAAGTGCTGGAAAAAGAGTTTGAACATGCATTCCATGGGATTGCTTTGTATGACAACCAAGGTATGTTCATATCACTTCAATCACTCCTCAAAACAGATCTTCTCCCACACTGGGTTATGTGGTCCCATACTTGAGGAGAAGCAAGGATGAAAGCATCAGAAGAGACACAGAACAGAAAGATAGAGACAAAGAAGACTGGGACAAGCCAAGGGCTCTCAGGTTTCATTTAAGATTAAGAAAATTTAAATTTTACATTATACAAATCAATAATAGTACAGAAAACAACCCCCAAATCTGGACTAAAAAGTATGGCATAGTCAACCTACTAACAGTCAACCTCACTCATACTAGACTCACAGATCTGAACAACCTCATTGTTCCTCATCAAAAGACCAGAAATCCAAGTTGCCAAGTTCAGAATGTCATTCAGCATCAGACAAAATATACATATCAAGTTGGAACAATTTGCTGGCTGCTTTCACTCCATTCCTCTCCTAATTACAGTCTTTACTCCATGTGGCTTTTGTTTATGGAGATTCCATGCCCCACAGCTTAACAGAAAAGTTGGTTTGATCCAATTCATCAATTCGATATCATGTACCTGCTGGAATAATGCTGCTTTACACAACACAAGTTGTGCAAGAAGAGGGGCTTTATCTTTCTCTAATGGAAAGGCATTCTACAAAGTAGGAGTGATTATAAAGAAATAATTCCTTCACATGGGTATAAACAGGAACCACTGGAAGATGTCATTATGCCATTCTTAACAGGTACGCAGACATATGTCTGTGGAAAAGATCTTCAATAAGCCATCCAATCAAATATAGCATTAAGACAATAAGTTTTGTTAGAAAAGGAAGGTACAGAGAATCAGATCATTGGTACAGAAGGTATAATTGATATGGCGTACTCAACAACATAGCAGGAAGAAAATAATGTGGTATGACTATCCCAAATAATGCCTCTGGTTATACTGTTCTCCACCAACTCTGTATAATTCACCTAGGGGAGAGGTGGATATTATCTTCCCTGAGGCCTTCAACTACTGCTGACTTCTAGTGCAAACTATCACAACACTAGGGACACAGGATACACTGGGCATTCTTCTTGTCCACTGGCCAACTAATTGCCCAGTGGGCAGACTTCATGAGTCAGCAGAGATACTGCTGGATGTGTTATTGGAGACTCCTAGACTGATCATTCTGGGGGAATTCAATACCCATGTTGAGCTTATCTTGCCAGGACTGGCTCAGGATTTTATAGTCTCCTTGATTTTCTTTTTTTAAAATTTTTTTATTGTATAGAATGTTTATATAACTGTTACATACAATACATTTTTCGAACTATACATTTCCCCCCTTTTTCCCCTCCCTCCCCCTCTTCTTTTTCTCTGTTGTTCAAGCAAGCAGCAGAAGTTCCATTCTCCGTATTCTCTTCTTCCAGATTTCTTCGTTAAATCCGGCTTCTCTCATCCAGGTCTCAAACATTGTCCATATCTTCATAATATCTCTTAATTTCTCTTGCCATAGCATATGTCTCCTTGATTTTCTTACGCCTCTATCAAATTGTGACGGGCCCAACACTAGACTTAATTTTTTGCTGAGAATTGAGCGATGGTCTGGTTTAAGTGTTAGAGATTTGACCTGGTCTGACCACTACCTACTTGAAACCAAGGTGAATGTAGATCCAACATCCAGCATGAGAAGAGTCCCAGTTAAAATGGTCCTCACAATGATACTCTTGAATCCTACTGGATTGCAGAATGCTCCAGGGATCCAAACACATGCTTAGGATCAAAAACACGTGCTCAGTTGGGGCTTCACTGGGTGTATGGAATGAGAAGCTCCTTGAAACTAGCAACAAGGTTCTATGCCCACTTCTGTCCTTGCAGAATAAGCTGGTACCTTGCTTATTATGGAACTATGTGACCTGAAGAGGGCTGGGAGATGTCTAGAACAATACTGGTAGTGAATTCCTGCCAAATCTGAGAGATTATGCTGTACAGCCCATTGACGGTGGCAAATAAACATTACTGCTCTGCTACTATAGTATCAGCTAACTCACAACTATCCTGATTGCTCAACGTAGCTTAGCAACTGTTGATACCAAAATCTCAGCCTTTATTGTCTCAGGAAGAGACAATTACCTGTGATACATTTGCCATGTTTTTTTTGGTTGTAAAATATCGAGAATATGCTCTGACTGGAATGCCAGTTGCAACACAGGCATACCAGGAGACAGGACATATACCACCTGGTCTATAAATGAATAATTCTGTCCCAGTTTCCATGATGACTGTCAACAAAATCCTGGGATCAGTGAAGACCACTACTTGCATTCCCTTACCCATCCTGGCTGCTAAAAACATAGAAGGACAACATCAACAAACACTTAGTATCTATTGTAAATCAATCACTAAGAGTGCCTTCCCTCAGACACTCAAAGAGGTGGTTATCTATCAGCTACTTTTCAGAAAAGCGATGTGGCCAATTATCACCCTGCCCTATCTTGGCAAAGATTGAGAAAGCAGGCACAGACCAAATGTAAGTCTTCTTGGATAACTCATCTACTCTAGATCCTTTTCAATCTAGTTTCAGCTGGGCTACAGGACAGAGACAGCTTTAGTTTACAACCTTTGACTGAGTGTAAACAAAGGCCATGCCTCCTTGTTGCTCTTGTTGGACTGATCTGCTGCCTTTGAAACCGTAGATCAACCATCTTGTTTAAGTGCTTGGAGAGACCGGTAGGTATCGGAGGATGCGGGCTAAACTGGTTCAAATTAATCCTTGCAGATCAGACTCAAAGGATCGCTGTAGGAGACCAGTTATCATCACAGTGGAGTTCCTGTGGAGTTCCACACAGTACAATTCTCTCTCTCATGCTTTTTAATCAATAAAGTCCTTAGGACAAATCATTTGTAGCTTTGGAGTTGGGTGTGATCAATATGCAGATGGTGGCCAGCTCTGCATAACCCTATCCAAATCTCCTGAATAACTGCCTGGCTGCTGTGGTAAATTGGCTAAGAGTGAACAAACTGAGACTAAGTGCTGCACACTTTTTATGGAGTTCAGCTGACCCTTGGGGTTACTTATACCAGATCCAACTTTATAACCGGAGAAGCAAGTTAATGCAGTTGCTAAAAAGGTTTACTTCCAACCTATCCTAGCTCAAAAGATGGCCCCTTACCTTGAGAAGGCTGATCTGGCCAACGGGATCCATGCTACAGTAACATCAAGTCTAGACTACTGCAATGCACTGTACATTGGTCTCCTCTCAAAATCAGTTTGGAAACTCCAGCAGGTACAGAATACTTCAACTTCGCTATTATCGGGAGCTAGATGGACATGATATGACTCTTATCCTGGCTGCACACCAGCTACAGGGATCAATTTAAGATATTAAGTAATAGATATCACATACAAAATTCTTCATGCCAAAGTCCCTCATCTTTTGAGACCATTCACCACACCCTCTATGTTCTACCATGACTGCTTCATTCATCAGAGCTGGGTCTTCTGTAGGTGCCAATCAGCAAGAAGGCAAAATCAACAGTTGCCCATACATATGCCTTCTCCATGGTGGCTCCTGCCTTGCAGAACAGCCTGATCTGAGGAGGTCAAAAAGGCTTTTCTACAACAGGCAGTAGAGCTGTACTCTACTGATTCACAACATTACCTAGAAAAATTATTTAAGGACTATAGGATCATATTATGGAATCTTGCATCGTTTAATGTGTCATGTTAATAGTTATGCTTTCCTCCAGTTCTGTTTTTAGACTTCTGGTTGATTCCACAACCCTCATTCTAATGTATTTATTTATCGAGTGTCCCATCCATTAATTATATTGACTCGCTCTGTGTGGTGCAGTGATTAAGAGGGTGGACTCTAATCTGGAGAACCAGGTTTGATTCCCTTCTCTTCCACATGAGCGGCACACTTTTATTTGGTGAACCAGATTTGTTTCCCCACTCCAACATTCCTGCAGGGCCTTGGGTTCAAGTCCATTCAGAACACCTGTTTGGAGTATGTGTGCACCTATCTTCAGATTTAAGATGGGGGCACACCTGGGAATGAGATATATAGATGCCTGCTAATTGGACTCTCCTTAAAATTGCACCAAGGCCATGATCTGCTCCAAACTGTCTGCTGTAGCATAGGGAACCTCTGTGGTGGCAGCTTATTCACATGGTGAGCTGTTCCCTGCGAAAGAGATATTTTGTGAGGAGCAATCCACAGCAGATCCATTTGGCACCAGAGTCCAGCATTTAGCCTTCAGAAAAAGCAAGACATGCTTTCAAAATGAGAACATGGTGATTTTTGCATTATCTGACGGCAGAGCTGAGCTCATGAAAAGGCCCTTTGTCAGGCTTTGTGCCTAATGTGAAATGAAAGGCATCCAAGTCTTTCTCTCTTTTCCATCTCACCCAGGAATGGATGTGGATGACCTGATTTCTGAAGAGGTGCTTGGAATCACTAATAGCTTGATTGATGGCAAATAAACTGAAGCTCAATTCAGATAAAACCGAGGGTCGATCTTTGGACCATGAAGGTGGTGGTATTCAATCACTAGATGTACTTCCCTTTAAAGATCAGGTTCACAGCTTGAGTGGGCTTATAGATCCAGGTTTGTTTACACACACTCAAGCATCATTTACAGCTTGATGCATCTTTCACCTCATATGGTTTGTGTACCAGCTGTTTCCCTTTCCGGGAAGAGATGATCTAGCCACAGTTATCTATGCTACAGTAACGTTCAAGCTCAATTACTGCAATGCATTATACTGCGGGTGCCCTTGAAAAGTGTTCAGAAATGGTAACAGATCCAAAATACAGGGCAAAGCTGTTGACTGGAACATGCTGTTGTGATCGTATCACTCTTGTCCTGAAAGACCTTCATCGTTTCGAGGCACAATTAAAGTTGCTGATGTTAATCTGTAAAACTGAAAACTGTCTTGGAGCAAAGAATCTTTGCCCGTGAATTATAATCTTCTTCAGATTTCACCAACAGCCCCCAACTCTGGTTCTTTTGTGTGGTGGCATCCTCCACAAGTGGGGTTGTCTTGTTAGCATTACTACCATGACTACCTGGTACATCCACGATTTGAACGGTTTTAGATTGTAGTGCCTCCGATCTACTGCTGAATGTGTTAAAATCCAAACTATGCTATTTTGGTTCCATCTTGTTTCACACTTGAGATAGGTTACACTTGAGATAATCTCTCCTCCCCACCCCCACCCATTTCAGAAGAGCCACAATAAACAGGTCTACCACTTCAGTCGCAGATCATTTACAGCACAATTTGCTTGCATTTAACATGCGTTCTAAAGTACAATTATACACACACGCATCCTTGCCCAAAAGCATCGGAATACTTCAAATCGCAACTACAGCATATTATTAGTTCTCTTTTGGCTTTAAAAAAAAATCCTTCTCATTCTTTGTTGTTACACTTTTTATTTCCCTCTTTGAACCTTTTTTTTCTCATATTTTATATATGTATCTCTGCCTTCACAAGATGTCACCGAATCTATCATGTGGCTGTCTCAACCCCCTGCTATTTGCTTCAACCCCTTGGGGCGAACAAGACTCAAGCACTCAGGGCAAGTTCAAAGTAATCTCTTGTCATATTACACTGTACCATTACAAATGTCTTGCTTTGTGCAAGTCATTTTTTTTTCCAACGGCCTATGCTTTGAGAACAGAGACCATGCATTTAAAATAAGCACAACTTCAGCTGCAATGTAAGGCTATTCGGTCAGTCTATTCTATCAGAAGATGGGAGGGGTTCTGTCAAGAGGGAACTCAGGATGCAAAGGCACAATGCACATTATAATCAACTTGCAAGGTGCCTTGGCATCCTCTTTAAAACACTTACCGTATATACTCGTGTATAAGCCGAACCGTGTATAAGCCGAGGCATCTAATTTTACTACCAAAACCTGGGAAAACTTATTGACTCGCGTATAAGCTGAGGGTGGGAAGCCGGGAGGCAGAGGGAGCTCCTTATTTGGGCAGTGACTCCCCTTGATGTCACTGCCCAAATAAGGAACTCCCTCTGCCTGCCGGCTGGATGGGCTTCCTCAAACCCAGTGGGAGGCAGAGGGAGCTCCTTATTTGGGCAGTGACATCAGAGGGAGTCACTGCCCAAATAAGGAGCTCCCTCTGCCTGCCAGCTGGCTGGGCTTTCTCAAAACTCAGCCGGCAGGCAGAGGAAGCTCCTTATTTGGGCAGTGACATCGGGGTTCCCCCTTCACCCTCCGAGGAGGGCAGCAACAAGCGGCTTGTGCAGCTGCAGGGAGGTCCTCCCGGGCCATGCCTCCAGCCTAGGCAGAGGCCTGAAGAGCCAGCTGGTAAGCGGTGACTGGTGTATAAGCTGATAGGGCATTTTTCAGCCTTAAAACAGGGCTGAAAACCTTGGCTTATATGCAAGTATATACGGTAGTCCACTATCTGACTGACATATAAAGACTCAGACATCTCCAGTCCATGTCTGGCAAAGAAGAAGAGGAGGAGGAAAAGGAGTAGTGGTTTGGATTTATATCTCACCTTTCTCTCATGAAAGGAGACTCAAGGTGGCTTACAAGCTCCTTTCGCTTCCTCTCCCCACAACCTTGTGAGGTAGGTGAGGATGAGAGAGTTCCGAAGAACTGTGATTAGCCCAAGGTCATCCAGCAGGAAGACAGGAGTGTGGAAACACATCTGGTTCACCAGATAAGCCTCTGCCACGCAGGTGGAGGAGTGGGGAATCAAACCCAGTTCTCCAGATTAGAATCCACCTGCTTTTAACCTCTACACCCCGCTGGCTCTCAAAGCGAGCTTTGACTTCTGAAAGCTTATACCCTGAAAATCTTGACAGACTCTAAAGTCCAACTGGACTTGAATATAACTCTTCTACTGCAAACCAACACAGATACTCTCTGAAATTTACACTCCAGATTGTCTTCATTTTGAGTAAATATGGTATGTAAAAGAATAATCAGTGAAGATGGAAAAAATTAGGATGTGCAAAATCAAAAAGAAGGAGGGAATGGCCCTTCCAGCTGACCCACACTGGAAACAGCCTCATCTTAAGAGATGGGAAAACTGCCACTGGCAAGCTAGAATCATCATACAGAGCTTCAATGGAGCCATGCTGAGTATAAAGAAAGCTTTCTCCTATATCTGTATAAATAGAGCCTATGGAGCTATGGAGGGGGCATAATGAGTTCATGCTTCTATCACTGTAAACTATGGAAGAGCAGCACTGCTTTCCCCAATCTTGCAAGACAATCAAGTCTTAACTATAACAGCCGATCACAACCAGCTATGCCAGTGATAGCGAACCTTTTCGAGACCGAGTGCCCAAATTGCAACCCAAAACCCACTTAGTTATCGCAAAGTGCCAACACGGCAATTTAACCTGAATACTGAGGTTTTAGTTTAGAAAAAATGGTTGGCTCTGAGGTGTGTGTTACTCAGGAGTAAGCTTGGTGGTAGTTCGTGGCTTTGCTTTGAAGCAACCGTGCAGCTTTTTGAACCAGTGACCCCAGGAGGGTTTGCTCAGAAGCAAGCCCCATTGCCGAGGCATCTAATTTTAGTACTAAAACCTGGGAAAACTTATTGACTCGCGTATAAGTGCTTCACATGAAAATCAGTGAGGGTTAACAGCTGTTAACAGGGTTACCTACACTGCTTCCCCAAAACTAGGTCTTAGGTTTAATGCTAATAATCGAGCCCAGTGGCCCAGGCCAGCCTAGATGAGTGTGTGTGGGGGCGATTTCCCCCCCACATGACGAACTCTGTTAGCGCATGCCCACAGAGAGGGCTCTGAGTGCCACCTCTGGCACCCGTGCCATAGGCTCACCACCACTGAGCTATGCTCTCTTACCTTTCTCATCACTAAATCTCTGGACTCCAACCCCACCCCCCCAAAATGAATAATCTTTGAGCAGTGATTTGCACAAGACCACTTTGAATTAAACAGGTTGAATTAAACAGGACTGTAGACCTTTTCTCAGGAAGAACCATATTCATGGATAGCACATTGTTAAATATGTTAAATACCTCACATCTGAATGTATTTATTCCATATGCGTGGGGTGTAATTCATAGATACTGGAAGAGCGGAACAGGGCAAGGCTCCTGGAGCCAAACCTCATTTTGCAGATGCTTTTGTCAATGCACAACCTGTCAAGAGCAGAGGGCACACAGGTACAGACTGTAATACATTCTGTATTTCATTTATTTATTTTGTAAAAGGCATTAATCCATTCTTGGGACCATCTTGGTTGACCTTGGGTTAGTCACAGCTTTTCAGAGCTCTCTCAGCCCCACCTACCTCACAGGGTGTTTGTTGTGAGGGGGGGAAGGGCAAGGAGATTGTAAGCCCCTCTGAGTCTCCTACAGGAAAGGGGGGATATAAATCCAAACACTTCTTCTTCTTCCCCTCTCAGAATTTAAAAATTTAATTCAGTGGTACCCCTCCCTTATATGTACGCTCTGTGTTATGTTCATAATACATTATACATCGCAGAGTCATGCAAAGAAACTGGCATAAAAAGATGCTTTTTAAATGACTTTGCTGATCCCCCCCTTCAACTTTCCCCTCAGACACATCAATATTAAATACCAATTAGATACATTTACTAATGTCTCTTCAGCCCACTCTGCTTTAGCCATGGGAGGCAAATGAAGATTCTGGGGACAAGAGGTGGATGAGAAGAACTGGAGAAAGGAAAGGGTTCGTCCAAACTTCAGGACATAGTTTCCCAAGAGCACATCAAAATCAACACTTTAAAAATAACACACCCCCCCTCACTGTTTTGGAAAGCTGTTATAAAAAATAGCTGGTGGAGGAGGGGGCAGAAGAAGATGTTGTGGGTTGAGGGTTTTTTCTCTGTTTTTTAAGGAGTCAGCTCTGGTATTGAAAACAAACACCTGGATAAGCCCTGGTGAACTCCTGAAGTAAATTAAGTAATTAATTACAGAGACAAAAAGTACCATCCTAGGTTTCAGGATCACACTGGAATTTTAGAGGAATAGCCATCTTACTCTATGTAGCAAAACTTTAAAAAGGAATGTAATGCTACTTTTAAGATTAATAAATTTCCTCTGTGTGTGTGTGTGTGTGTGTGTGTGTGTGTGTGTGTGTGAGTGGGGGAGAGAGAGAGAGAGAGAGAGAGAGAGAGAGAGAGAGAGAGAGAGAGAGAGAGAGAGAGAGAGAGAGAATGAGCTCAGGGAGCCAACTATTTTTATATGGGAATATTTCTGCGATGACAGCATAAGACCCCCAACATCACTCTGTCACTCTCGGTGCCAGCAGAATATAAAGAAGAAGACTCCACCAAAATCAAAGACAGTGTATTCCACTGCTGAACAGCTCATACTGTCATAAAGTTCTTCCTAACGCTTATGTGGAATCTCTTTTCCTGTACCTTGAATCCATTACTCCTTGTTCTAATATGTGGAGCAACAGAAAACAAGCTTGCACCATCTTCAACATGACATCCCTTCAAATATCTAAACATGGCCTTCAGGTCACCCCTCAACCTTCCTTTCTCCAGGCTAAACATACCTAGCTCCTTGCGCTGCTCCTTATAGCGCATGGAATTCAGACCTTTTACCATTTTGGTTGCCCTCCTCTGGGTCACTGTGGTGTGGTTGCTGGGGACAACGGCGTGGCTCCAGCCTTGAAAACCTAGCTACAAACTCTTTTTCCTGCGAGCCACTCACTAACCATATCCTTCAGGGAGCAGACTAGTGGTGCCACAATTATACCAACCAGCCAGCCAGCCACCGCAGCACAGCCGGCCCTTAGAATTGCAGGGGCCCCGTAGCAAATGCTACTGCATTGGATGCATGAAATGAATCCTCAATGAGCAGAAGGAGCTAAACACATTTTGAAAAGAATGGTGAACACTGAGATTGAAAAGCTATAAAATATTAGAGGCATCTCTGAGAATTTGTGGCAATTGTATGCAAAATTCATAAGTACAAGATGAGTATAGTGACAGTTCGCAACTGCCGTAATAGAGCTGGGTTAACCCTGGTTAACACAATTAATTACATTTATTGTTAGATACTATTCCAGCAATTATTTTAATAAACAATTATCAGTGCTGCAACGTGTTACTCCTGCCACAGTACGCTTTCCTGTTTATAAAGGACAGCAATTGTAACAACCCTTAAAAAGCATTCTGCCGGGAAGCTGTGATCCCTTGCTATGAATGAATAAACAATATATTTTTAAAAAATTAAAAAATGGAAGAAAATTATATCTCAGGAAATTGTAGGTTATTTACCATGAAACTAGGTTGTGCCATATACCATATGTGCCATATGTGCCATAATGTGCCATAATGGGATCCCATAAGTTTCCCTTAAATATCATCCTACTAACTCTTAAGGCCTCAGACCAAAGATTAGATATTGAATCCATGGGGAGTAGCAGAGCTCAGAGGAGACTGGCCAAGGATTGGAGGGGTGGTTCCAAATTCATAGTCATATGTCTAAGGATGGCAGGGTTGAAGGGCACTCAAGTAAGGAAGCCTTCCCCAGAGATATTTGTCTGCCCCTTCAATCACTGTCTTCTGTCAGTGGGTGAACAGTTTTTTTCTTGTGGATGTTTCATCTGACCAGAGGCGTAGCTGGGCCAGAGCGCGCCCGGTGCACACTCTGGCTTTTTTTGTGTCCCCCTGCGGCCCCCCCCCACTTACTTTAGCAAACCACGCAGGTTGGAGAAGAGGCCTGCCTGTGTTCCCTTCCAGGCTGCAAAAGACCTGGTGGGAACTACATTTCCCAGGGTCTCTTCTCCAGCTTGCTCTGTTTGTTAAAGTAACTGTGTGTGGGGAACTACATTTCCCAGGGTCTCTTCTCCAGCTTGCTCTGTTTGTTAAAGTAACTGTGTGTGGGGCACCGCAGGGGGAAGGGTTGGGGGAATTTTCTGCCCCCCACGTGATCCAAAGCCGTGTGCCTGGTGCGTGGCGCACCTCCCCATCCTCGGGTAGCCCCGCCACTGCATCTGGCATTCCCTCAATAATTCCAACAACCTTCCTGCCTGATTTTTTTACTTGCTGTTTTTATGTATTTATGATAGTTTCGGTACACACTCAGCAGATGTGATGCTCTTCCCTCAGCAGTGCTTGAGGGTAGATATAAAAAAATTCCATATATCGACAGGCTTTGTCCATGTGATATGGGGGAAATAGAGACCCTGACACATATTTTTTTACGATGCTCCACTCACAAAGAAATGAGGGCAAAACTGTTTGACTCTCTTCCAACATCAATTTTTCTTGGCCCTGAGGATTGTGCCATGGAAAGACTATTAGAAGATGCCAATCCGAATATAACCAGAGAGGTGGCAAAATTCAGTGCTTATGTGGTTAAAAGGCATGGACAAGTAGGGCAATAAAAATAGGAACTTTGGATTAATGATTTTATCTTTTATTCAAATTTTATTCCAGTTTTTAACTTGAACTTATATTATGGTTTGGACAAACAGTCTTTGGAAACTGGTTACCTCAATTTTATTTTGTATCTGGTCTGGAAATGTACTATCTGGATTTTATGTTTTATATCTGATATTTTCTGGTCTTTGACCGAAATAAAATATTGATTGATTGATTGGTAGTTTGGGTTTTAACTGATTTTATTATGCGCTTTTAATACCCGGTTGTTTTTCATTGCCAGCCACGTCCATAGCCCTGATTGGGCAGAAAGCCATGGTAACAAATGTTGTAAATAAAATAAATAATTATAAACACAAATAGTACCCTGGAAGCAGACTATCCTGCTGACAGATTTATATTTACTTCCCTATCCATTGTGGAAATGTTTCACATAATCCACCATATGGTTTTCTGGGTTGGTTCGTTCCAACTTATTTTGCTTGAGCTCACTCGCTTCTCTGCCTTGTTACAGCCCTTCTCACAAGCTCCACAATCCTCAGCAGTCATTTTGACGGTCAAAGGGCACCCCCTCCTCCTGTTTCACTAGCAGAATATCTGGCTGGATCCAACCCACCGTTTCCTGTAAGGCTGCATCTTGCTAGCAACTCAAAGTCATATTTGTGCTCCTGATTTCTTTCCTTTGCTTGCCGTTTTCCGACTGGCAAATCCCCAGCTGGCAAACAAAACTGCTTATTGATCGTTTGCTCCTGAATGCCTGACCTGGCTCTTTGTGCTGCTAAATTTCATCACATTTCTGTTACTCTAGAACACGAAGTCACCCATTTTGCCCTGGATTAGTTCCCAGGGAGGATCAGAAAAAACAGAACAAGATAAAACGCTGAGTTTCGTCTGCAAATGTGATCAGCAATCCCTATTCCCTGAGCTTAATACTGTTAACTAAAAATATTCAGTGGAATGGATTGCAGAGCCAAATGGGTTTGCCTCCCTCTCCTGTTACACGCTTGCCTGATACCGCTTAAGTGACTCTTCCTAGCACACAAGACAAAAGGGAGTGAAAGCTGGCTAAACAGAGGGGATATCCATAGTAATTGGTGCTGGCAGCACCGTCAGTCTACTGCCAACCTGATATAAAGTTGCACTGGAGGCTGAATGCTGACTATTCAAGTCTGTGGAGAAATTTTCTGTTCGTTCTAATTAAAACAGTATAATGCAATTCATGAGCTGTTTCTGGATCATCGCTTCCCTTACTTTAATGGAAATCAACGAAAAAGAAGTCGGGCTTTGCGAGGAGGAAATGAAAGTACAATCTCCCAGCTGCAGCAAAACAAAGGCCAACTGTTGTTCAACCAGACAAGAATGGATCGTTGACCCACAGAACCGAGTGGGTCATTAGCACCCCTAAATAGCACCCAGTATTTCTATGGCTTGCTTAGCAACTCCACGGGGATCATTACGCCTCGCGTCTTATGCTTCGGACACAGTAAAACGGCACGTAACTGGCAAACACATTTTCATTTGCACTTGTTTGAAATGAGGGCTTTCATGAAACACTCTGAAGTGAGAAAAAAAAGCACGGTGCTATATTATCCTGCTGCACCTGACAAACAGAATGTAGTATTGTTAGCAGGGTTGTCAACTGGAAATTGTAGAATGAATCAATTTCATTCTCAGGGTAGCCAAGCACTGCGCTGAGGAGGCTTGCTTTGGGAAGGCAAAAAAAAAAAAAAGAGAGATGAGCTTAACAGCTATACATAAAGGGAGTGAATGCTGTCATCAGCTGATCTGAGGGAAATGTAACATACCTCTTCCATGCAGGAACAAAGAAAGAAAGAAGAAGAGGAGTAGCTTGGATTTATACCCTCCCTTTCTCTCCTGCAAGGAGCTTCAAAGTGGCTTACAAACTCCTTCCCTTTCTCTCCTTGTGAGGTAAGTGTGGCTGAGAGAGTTCTGAAAGAACTGTGACTAGCCCAAGGTCAACCAGCAGGAATATGTATGAGAGGGGAAATAAATGTGGTTCACCGGATAAGAGTCCACTACTCTTAACCACTACACCAAGCTGGTTCCGCGTTAACATGCCTTTAATTTACTGGTTTCATAAACAACTATATTGATTGTAACCTGTCTTCAGACCATGGTGAAGGTAAGCTACACATTTTTAAAAATATAACCTCTATTGCTTTCTTAGCCTGATGCACTACAGAACTTGCTCAAAAGCAGACTGACACAGAAGAAGAGTTTGAAGAAGAGTTTGGATTTATATCTCCCTTTTCTCTCCTGCAGGAGACTCAAAGGGGCTTACAATCTCCTTGCCCTTCCCCCCTCACAACAAACACCCTGTGAGGTAGGTGGGGCTGAGAGAGCTCCGAGAAGCTGTGACTAGCCCAAGGTCACCCAGCTGGCGTGCGTGGGAGTACACAGGCTAATCGGAATTCCCCAGATAACCCTCCACAGCTCAGGCGGCAGAGCTGGGAATCAAACCCGGTTCCTCCAGGTACACGAGCTCTTAACCCACTACGCCACTGCTGCTCCCTGGGCAATTATCCTGACTCATTAGAACATGATAGTGCCACTACTGACCCACATTTAGGAAACCGTTGAAGTCAAAGAGTTGGTTGCAACCGGGTTTTCCACTGGGGAAGAAAAGAGTCCCCTTTGACCAGCAAAAAAGATTATTCTGAGGACCATGGGACTTGCATGGATAAAAGTGATGCAGGATGGGGGCGGCAATAAAGAAGAGAACTGGTCATGATTAACAAAAAAGGCAGTTGGATACAATCCAGTGTAATTGAATCTGTTTGCAGATCTCATTTTGGCTTCATGATAAGTGTCTGTTATGCCAATCAATATTCCTCCTCATTTATGAAGGCATAAATATAATGTCTTCAGGATGTTATAAAAAGCATTTTGAGGAAGAAATTCGCATAGCTCTCTCCCCCAAAATGTATTCAGCCCATTTTATTTCTCTCAACCTAGGTTTTTCAAAAATTGCTAAACTAGCACCCCCCCCCCCCCGCCCCCAGGTTGAAGATGTTTCCTACCTGCTGACCGAACAAAAGTAGGCAGGAAAAACTTTATTTCTCCTGCCCAAATCTCTTACTTCCATTTTTGCTGCTCGCACCCATCATTTTGTGTACTGCAGGAGATTCTCTGAAGGTTCCCCAAGGAGGTTTCCTCTAATTGGAGCTCATCCACGCACAATTTCTGTATGAAAAGTACAATAGAGTTTGTTTTGCTTAGAGATTCACGCATTATCTGCAAAGCTACAGCGACTCAGTTAGAGAAGCTGCTATATGCGCAGATTTGTGTCACGTGCATGGGATTGCTAGGCAAAACAAACTTTATTCATCTACTCTTACACCGAAATTGTGCGCGGATGAACTCCAACCAGAGGAGATCTCTGTGGAAAACCTTTACCAAATGGCGAAGGCATGGAGAATCTCTGCAGCAGGACACAAAATGGCGAGTGCAACAGTGAAACTGACAAGAGCTGTGTGTAACAGGTGGGGGGAAAAGATCTGTTTTGGCTGGCTGTGTGTCAACAAAAAAAAGCCAAAACAGATCTTTTAAAAACGTCTGCAGGACGTTTTATTTCTGCTATACGGAAACCACCATTGTATTCCAGCTCCTAAAATGTTATGTAAGGACACGATTGAATATAAGGTTGCCACTGCTTTACCCTCCACTCTCCAAGTAACATAATTTACATAATATGCAAAGTAACAGAGCTAATTACACAATTTGGATGTACTAAATTAGCTTGGTTAATCTGCATAATTCCCAGCCAGCTTTATCCCTGTTCTTACCACATGCGGAACACAGCAGGGAAGGGAGCAATAGGAAGCCTTCTGAACTGCCAGGGGAAAAGGGCTACTGACACCAGCCTTTCTCTAAGACTCCAAGAGTGCTTGCTACAGAAAGAAAAAGCAAGTTTGTGCACCAGTTGTTTACTGATCAGACTTCATTTCTGGATGTATATCTGTTCTACTGATCTTCACGTTTGAACGCACAAGATTTCAACACCTCTTTTTCTGTGATCAGGCTTTGCTCCTTCAATAGTTACTGTTTTGCTTTACCTGAAATCTTTCCTCTTCTAATCTTCGCACAATTAATATTAGTTTTCTAAGCAGGATCAACTGTTCGTGCAAACTGGGCCACTGGGCTTTTCTCTCTAATTTGAGTTTTGCCCACTGTTAATTTCCTGCCATCAAGCAGAGAAACATCCTAGTGCTTAACACCAGTTCCTGATAACCATGTCTAGATTTTAAGCACACCAGAATTGCCTTGAAGGTTCAGGCCAAGGGTTTTGGAAATCAGCATTCTGTTCCCAACAGCCAGCCCAGCCCAAAGTACATTGTCACCCTGAAAGAAGTATAACGACAGGCTCCTCTCCTGCTGTTGTTGGCAAGGTCTGAACTGAGCCCCTGTGCCATACTGCTGCAGAAGCCAGCCGTAGAGTGGGTCTAACAGGGACCCCTTTCGCACACGCAAAACAATGCATTTTCAAACCACTTTCACAACTGTTTGCAAGTGGATTTTGCTATTCCGCACAGCTTCAAAGAGCACTGAAAGCAGTTTGAAAGTGCATTATTCTGCATGTGCGGAATGAGCCAGGGAATGCTCACTGGCACCTATCAGGGAGGCATGCTCTTGTGAAGCATTGCCACCTCTTCTTTGTACTACTATAGATAGTTGCTTGAGTTGTTTGGCCAAAGAACCAGCCCTGCCAAGAGTAGCTAGTTCCTTGAAAAGTTTACAAGCAGTGCTTGAAGCATCATTCTTAATACTGTTTGCCTCCAACATCAGGGATGTAGACATATTAGAGGAGGAAGAGTTTGGATTTATACCCCACCTTTCTCTCCTGTAAAGAGACTAAAAGGGGCTTACAAATTCCTTTCCTTTCCTCTCCCCACAACAGGCACCTTGTGAGGTAGCTGGGGCTGAGAGAGTTCTGAAGAACTGTGACTACCTCAAGGTCACCCAGCAGGAATGTAGGAGTACAGAAACACATCTGATTCACCAGATAAGCCTCCTTTGGAAGAGTGGGAATCAAAAGCAACCAGCAAAGAAAATGAAAATGCAGAAAAGTCCAAAGTATCCTAAATGACTCAGTATAAGGCAGCTCATGTTCACACCCATAGCACAATGTGTCTTCTGTGGATCTCTGTGATTCATAGCTCAGTGTTCCTCCTTGATAGTTCCAAACCTTATGGGACTAGGCACAGTGGTATACGGTTTCCTTGAAAGGACGAGTTTAAGAAGAATTTCATTTTGCTTGAAAAGGCACACTTTATTAGTTAGTGGAAGTGACTGGTTACCTTGGCTCTGATGACTAAAACCTTCTGCTGGATTCTGTGAAACTTGGCTTTCCTCCTGTTCAGAGGTTTGTGCCGGTAATTTGTGCCTGTAAACTATGTCAAGGAATCCAGCTACTGTCTGGGCTTTTAGTCATTATGGCAACTTTGATAAATTATACACTCCAAGGGGCTCTTCCCCACACCTTCCAACAGGCTGTGAAGTATTTTATAGGAAGGTTTAATAGGTTATGCCACCTGACATTTTATGTTGTCAATCATCACATCCTGTTACATTTATAAAGCACCTTTCAACTTGAAGGATTTCAAAGTGCTTCATAAACTAAAGCAGAATCCGAATGGTCAGGGACACCAGCCGTGCCAGCTGTATCTTTCATAAGAGCCAGCTCGGCTCTCTTCCATGTCAAGGCAGCAGTAGCTGGCAGAAATGCTTCGGGCTTCCTTTGACAGCTGTTGCATCCATCCACCCCCCTCTATCCATTACAGCCATATGGTTCAAAGTCATCTCCCATTATATCAGGGATAATTCCCAATTTACTACACCAGGCATATCTGCTGCATTTCTAACTCTTGGTTTCTGTAGGAAATAACATAAAAAGGGAAGAGAGGATACAGGTACAGGGAAATCCCATGCATATGAGAGGTCTATCAAATGCTTTGTATACAGACAGCTTTATGGTCAACTTCTGGTATCTGCAGACCACTGAGAATGGGAGGCGGAGAGTGAAGATCGAAAATTCCCCAGGCCAGGCTTGCTCTGGAAGCTAGAGATGCCAGGCAGATAGATGTTCTTCTAGGAATCCATAATGGGTCAAAGTAACTCTTTTCCTGTCTGGAAGTCAGCTCTTCTGCAGCCAGGGAGAACTTATGTCTTCCCCTTAAGTGAAGATTTAAAGGAGTGGTTGTGCATTACTGGAGAGGATTCTTCCCTCATGTTGTACCGGCAGGTCACCTCATGCATGAGTCTGTTGGACTAACTTTTAACATGTGTGAAGATGGGTGGATGAAATATTTTTTCCAGAGGCCTAGATGATTCTGGAATATGCCTGAAGGCCTGAGACCCAGCCAGATTAGACTGGTGTGAGCCTAGAGGAGTCAGTGGTTTAGGATAAGATGGCTTCTTGTGTTCACCTCTTTAAACATTTGAAAGCAGTTTTAGGAAAGGGTGGCCTCAGAAGCTTAGAAAGCAAAATTCTGACCAGGTTTACCATATTCCTGCTTATGGAAGGAGATCCCCTCCCGCTCCCACACCCCTCCCCCACCACTGCTACTCACTGTTGCTCAACTGAGCAATGAAATGAAGGGGAGGGTGCCATCATCCATGATGTAATGATACAACATCTGGAGCAACCCAGAAGGGATGTCATCATGCCCAGGGGCACTCTCTAGCACAGACCCAAAACTCTTTAACCATGGAGTTTTGAGAGAGTGATACAGTGTCTCCCTTTGGATGATGTCACTTCCAAATCAGACTAGAAGTTGTGTCATTGTGTCAGGGGGGACTATTGCACCCCCCACATTTTTTAGTTCCTGCCTCCCCCATTTTGCACCTCGGAGTCAGGACCAGTTTTTTAACTATGTTATTCTGCGATATTTAAGAAATATACCACTGTGGTGTAGTGGTTAAAGTGTTCAATAGGGGTGTGCCTTTGGCAAAGCTGAACCAACCTCCCAAAATACCTTATTGGTATTTTGGGGGAGGGTTTTTCCTCCTTCCCAAATGGTGGCAATATAAGGTAGCCAAAAAGCAGATCCAAAAAAATGCTGAATTTTTCAGTATTTTGGACTACTTTGGGACTTGCCGCCATTTAAAAAAAGGTGCGGGAACCTCTCTCCACTCCTCACTTATCTGCTGATTGCCACAGTCAACATGAGCCCAAAGGAGGCAAGGCAACAGAGAGTTGAACACTGGGCTTGGCCCAACTGGTCCCAGAATTCAGCTCTCCACCACTGCTTCCAAATTCCACACGGACTTCAGAGATGGTGCAGAGCTGAACATTGGTCCTGGGTGAGCTGAGCCCATTATTCTGCTCTGCCCACCACCTCTGAAGTCCACGTGGTCTCAAGCCCAGTGTTAAGCTCTGCACTGCCTTCCACCTTTGGAGGTAGCTTGGCATTTTTTGGGATCAGGTTTAATGAACCCGAACATTTCCAAAAAATCTGGGAAAAACGCCAGGAAAAAAACATACTGGCTTTGCTTTTTTAGTTTTATTTTCTTGAAAATGTCCAGATCTTTTAAACCTGGGCCTGAGAATACCTCCCCCTCCCCCCCAAAAAATGGTGCATAGCCCTAGTATTTAACTAGGACTAGGGAAATGTTACTTAGGCCCTTTCCGCACAGGCCATAAACAGCGCCCTGGGGACGGCAAAAATGCTGTCCCCAGGGAGCTGTTCGCATAAAGGGTGCAGCTGCATCGCAGCTGCGCCACCCTCGCGCCTCCCCAGCGGCACAAAGCCGCTGTTTCCCGACCTTGGTTCCCCAGTGAGGTTTTTGGGAAACAGCGGCTTCCAGCTGCTGCCGTGCGAACGGCAGTGGCTGGAAGGCGCCATTCTCCCTCCCCTTTCCCAAACGCCTCACCATGTCCTCCAGCCTCCGGCGTGTCGCACAGGCCAGGGGACACGCCCCCCCTGCCCTGCGACTTCCAAGCTGTCGCGCAGGGCAGGGGGCGTGTCCTCTGGCCTGTGTGATGCGCCGGAGGACACGGTGAGGTGTGTGGGGGACGGCGCAGCCTGTGCGGATGCTGCGCCGTCCTCCCCGTCGCAACCGGGACCATTCGTGTGAACGGTCCTGGGGGGTTGGGCCAGCGTTATGTACGCTGACCCAACCCCCATCGTGGCCATGTGGAAACAGCCTCAGTTTAAATTTCTATTGAGTCACGAGACTCACTGGCTAACTTTAGCCCAGTTACTCCTTTTCCGTAGAAAAGGACTGTTGTGAAGGTAAAATGTGGAAATGGGGAGAACTATGTATTCCAAACTGAGGTACTTGAAGGAAAAATGGGATTAGAATGTGACGGACAGAAAATACTGACCATGTTGATGAGAAAGGGAATGAACGCTTTCTAGTCCACTGAGTCAATCCTGAGGCAAAATTAATAAATTTCTGCCTTCACGAACTTGAATTTACAACCTGGAAAAACCTATCAACTTTTACAGCTCTTTCTTTTTAAGCAACTGCCATCTACAAAACATAGTGGCAAGACTGAACCTATTTGCTGCCAGATAGATTTATATATTCTTGTAAACTTGCTCTTGTTTCAGTGACAACTTATAGGCAAACAATGAAGAGTGAAAACGAAGTTCTTTCGTGATAATGAGAAGCGTCTGGCACAGAGAATTACACTCTGTCAAGAATAGAGATTCCTATGATCTTCTGCCTACCTGATACTGTTGCCTGCAGTTCACCTGAAAATTGAAGGCACCCCTGCTATTCCTTCTTAACATGCCTTGTAGAATTGATTTACCAGCACCTCTTAACAGGATCTACCCAAAGCCTCTGCATAACCATTTGCTGCCTGCCAACACCCCAGTTTCTAAAAACTAAACTATTTTTCCAGTTGCTAGCGAAGTTAAGAACATAAGAACATAAGAACAAGCCAGCTGGATCAGACCACAGTCCATCTAGTCCAGCTCTCTGCTACTCGCAGTGGCCCACCAGGTGCCTTTGGGAGCTCACATGTAGGATGTGAACGCAATGGCCTTCTGCGGCTGTTGCTCCCGATCACCTGGTCTGTTAAGGCATTTGCAATCTCAGATCAAAGAGGATCAAGATTGGTAGCCATAAATCGACTTCTCCTCCATAAATCTGTCCAAGCCCCTTTTAAAGCTATCCAGGTTAGTGGCCATCACCACCTCCTGTGGCAGCATATTCCAAACACCAATCACACGTTGCGTGAAGAAGTGTTTCCTTTTATTAGTCCTAATTCTTCCCCCCAGCATTTTCAATGAATGCCCCCTGGTTCTAGTATTGTGAGAAAGAGAGAAAAATTTCTCTCTGCCAACATTTTCTACCCCATGCATAATTTTGTAGACTTCAATCATATCCCCCCTCAGACGTCTCCTCTCCAAACTAAAGAGTCCCAAACGGCTGCAGCCTCTCCTCATAGGGAAGGTGCTTCAGTCCCTCAATCATCCTTGTTGACCTTCTCTGCACTTTTTCTATCTCCTCAATATCCTTTTTTTGAGATGCGGTGATCAGAACTGGACACAGTACTCCAAGTGCGGTCGCACCACTGCTTTATATAAGGGCATGACAATCTTTGCAGTTTTATTATCAATTCCTTTTCTAATGATCCCCAGCATTGAGTTTGCCTTTTTTCACAGCTGCCATGCATTGAGTTGACATTCCCATGGAACTATCAACTAAGAGCGCCTAAATCCCTTTCCTGGTCTGTGACTGATAGCACTGACCCCTGTAGCGTGTACGTGAAGTTTGGATTTTTTGCCCCTATGTGCATCACTTTACATTTTGCTACATTGAACTGCATTTGCCATTTCTGAGCACACTCACCTAATTTATCAAGGTCCCGCTTGGACCTCCTCAAGCATATCCTTTGTGGTTCTCACCACCCTACATAGTTTGGTATCATCCTGCAAACTTGACCACCACACGCTACCACTGGCACCCTCTCTACTTCCAGGTCATTTATGAATAGGTTAAAGAGCACTGGTCCCAAAAGCGGATCCTTGGGGACACCACTCCGGACATCTCTCCATTACTGTGAGAACTTCCCATTTACACTCACTCTTCCCGTTTCCTGTTTCTCAACCAGTTTTAATCCATAGGAGGGACTTCCCCTCTTATTCCACTTCATTGCTGAAAGTTTCTTTTACCAACAGTCTCCTGGTGAGGAACTTTGTCAAAAGCCTTTTGGAAATCAAGTAGACAATGTCCACCGAAACCAATTCACTCTGTCCACATGCCTGTTTTACACCCTCAAAAGAACTCTAGTAAGTTTGTAAGACAGGATTTGCCTCTGCAAAAGCCATGCGTTGACCTCTTTCTCAGCAGGTCTTGCTTTTCTACATGTTTTATAATTTTTATCTTTAATGACAGAATCTCTACTACTATTTACCAGGAACAGATGTCAAACTGACTGGCCTGTAATTTCCCAGGTCCCCCCTAAGATCGCTTTCTTAAAGATTGGTGTGTGACACGTGGCCATCTTCCCAGTCTTTAGGGATGGAGCCTGATTTCAGGGATAAGTTGCATATTAAAGTGAGAAGATTCAGCAATTTCATTAGCTTGAGCTCTTTAAGAACTCTTGGGTGAATGCAATCTGGGCCAGGGGATTTGGTAACATTTAGTTTATCCAATGGCTGCCAGAACTTCTTCTTCCTTGTCACTACCACTATACTTCGCTAGTGTTCAGTTCGGATTCGGCCTCCTAAGAAGCTTGGTTCAGGGTGCAGGAATGTTCCTCTCTCACCTCCTCTTGGGTGAAGACAGATGCAAAGAATTCATTCAGCTTCTCTGCAATCTCCCTGCCATCTTTTAGCACACCCTTTGTTCCTTTGTCATCTAACGGGCCTACCGCTTCCCTTGCTGGCTTCCTGCTTTGATGTACTTGAAGAACTGTTTGTTGCTGGTCTTGATGTTCGCAGCCATGCGTTCCTCATAATCCTTTTTTGCCTCCCTTACAGCTAACTTGCTTCTCTTTTGCCACCATTTGTGTTCCCTCTCATATTCTTCATCAGCCAAACTGGACTTCCATTTTCTAAAAGACATTTTCTTTTTTTTTTGATAATTTCCTCCACCTCTCTTGTTAACCATGGTGGCTTTCTTTTGGACTGGGTGCTGCCTTTTCTAACCTGTGGAACACATTCCAGCTGAGCTTTTATTACTGTGTTTTTAAATAACCTCCAAGCATCCTGGACAGTTTTGACTCTCTTGATTTTCCCTTTCAGCTTCCTGCGCACTATCCCCCGCATCTTTGAGAAATTTCCCTTTCTGAAGGCGAATGTAACTACACTAGTAGTTGCCACTTGTTCGCATGCTGAGATACTGAATCTAGTTGACGAGCTCGTGCTAGAAATGAGTCGATGACTGATTATACACTGGCATTCTACCCCATAGTTAGCTTATGGTTCCTGAGGGGCACAGATTCTTGTACTAGCGTCGTCAGAGTTGTGTTGCCGGAAATCGAGATCAGGGAAACTGCAGAGTTTCCCTCTTGCTGTGGGGATCCCCTCTTTCCAGATTGCTGCAGTCAAAAGGCAAGAGGAAGGCTTCTCCTTTTGTTTCTTTAAAGCCCTTTAAAGCTAACTAGCGGGCCTGGCCACACGTTGCTGTGGCTGAGTCTGGTGAAGTGGAAAAGAAAGAAAAGGGGAAGCGAGTGGTTCGAACATGTGTCATTGCACAATGATTGCAAGGGAGGGGAAAGGCAAGGGGCCCCTCGCTCCCCTCCCTCTCTTCCGTTCCCTTGCATGGCAACCCTGCAGGTCCCTCCCTAATGTTCCCCTTCCTCTGCTAGGGTGGGTGGGCCATGTGCAGGTGGGCTGGTCCTGTCCCTTTCACTCCCTTCCCTTGCAGGTGAATTATCTAGCGTAAAACACGCTGGGAGGCATGAGCTACATTGTGTTCAAATTTCAGAGCGTTTGGCCCAGCAAACCCCTGGACCCTCCCTCACCTTCCCCTTCCTCCGCTAGGGTGGGTGGGCCATGTGCAGATAGCCCGCCCCATCCCTCTCACTCCATAGGGCAGTGGTTTTCAAGGAAGGCATGGTTGGTTCCCTTGTCTCAGAGGGTGTTGCTTTGACGGCCAGCAGATGGCGCTGTTGTGGAACAGAACTGTGGTTCCAACTGTCACAAGTGTGGCATGTACACAATAACTGGCACAGTTGTGACATGTACACAACAGGAGGTGTGGAAACAGTATGAAAATCTGGCCGCATGTGAATGCGACATTGTGTGAAAATTTCAAAGCAATCGGTCCAGTAGTTTGGGAGATTATCTGTCAGCAGAAAAACGAACTGATAGATTTTTATATATATAGATATCAATATTGCCAATATCGATATTGTTGAGGCTGCTTTTTGTTACTTTTGCTTTTCTTGGGAAAAGCTGGCCATAGATCCCTGAGAAGAGTCAGGAAGAAGGGGAGACCATTCCCGCCCCCAGGATCCAAGGCTGACTTTTCCCTAAAAATGCAAAAGCAACAAAAAGCAGCTCCAACAACACTGACATATTGATAAATATATATAAGCAATATCAATATTACCTTTAAAAAGTAATATCTTACCTTTCGAGTGGGGTTAGGCAGCCATGAGCATGATTGCAGCTGTGCAGCAGACAGTGGGTTTCCTCCTCGCTTTAAAACAGGGAAATGTGAGGAGACCCCATTGCGAAGGGATTGAGGGGGGCTAGAAGCACTGGGGGGCTAGGAGCACCACGCGGGAGGAATTTCACCTCTCACATTGGAAGCTTCAAATGTGACTTTTATTACCCTTGGAGTACTGAGAAGGCACAGAGAAGGAGCTGGAAGACCCATTACCAAACTCAAATGGCTTTATATTCTACATTTGTTGCTTTAAAGCACAGGTGTCAAACTTGCAGCCCTCCAGATGTTCATGAACTACAATTCCCATCAGCCCTTGCCAGTATAGCCAATGCTCATGTTGGAAGGGACTGATGGGAACTGCAGTTCATGAACATCTGGAGGGCCGCGAATTTGACACCCCTGCTTTAAAGTATTTGTAGACTGCTTCTCTAGAAGTTCAAATGGGTTGTCAACTTCCAGGTAGGGCCTGGTGTTCTCCCAGAATAACGAATGTTTTCCAGACTACAAAAAACTGTTTCTCTGTAGAAACAATGAACAAGAATGTTTATTAGTTATAAAGTTTCACATTGGTGCAGTGGAGATTTTTTGGTGCACATTCCCATATTGGTTATTCATGCCTAGCTGCAACTCCCCTCCCCCACCTTTAGTATAATTGTGGATTTACAGGGTGGGGTCACTACCTGGAGGTTGGAAAACCTAATGGCCACCTTACATTCATATAGTTTTCTACATGAATACTCTCCCTAAGAAGCAGAACTGTGTGATGCTTTCTCTTACACAGAGATTATTGCTTTACAGATACCGTAGTATTCTTTTTTTTTTTTGATAAACTGCATCATGTAAAGATTGTCGGTAGCCAAATTACAAAACCTTTTAAAGTTGAATTATTTTTCAAAACCCCCAGGTTTGGCTGCAATTCTACACAACTGCATCTTGTAAATAAAGCTGTTCTAGTAACATGATGCAGATACACGTGAGAAAGCCAAAAGTAAAATTTCCTCGGTGAGAAGGGGATGTGTAATATTATTATGTCAGTACCGTAAAAAACTGTTTGTCCTCTGCAGTGAAATATCTTTTCTCTCTAGCGATTTGTCTGAATTATGGATGTGAGTAGGTGCAGCGAGGAAATGACTAACACAAGAACTTTAAAAACATTCACAACAAAAGTTTACTGAAAAGGCCTACGACGTTTTTAAAAAATACATGTTTTCTTCCAGTCATGTTTCATTTGCCATTTGGTGCTAACATCTCCCTGTTAATTCTTAAATGATTCTTCTTTTCCAACTGTTTCACAAGACTGTGGGATATATTAGAGGGAAACCTGAGGAGGCCATTTCATGTTTCCATCATAATAACAAAGACCAACCGTACATAAAATGCAATTACTCCTGTAATTGTAAATGCAATTATAGTGTGATTCTCAAGCTCCACGTGGGTACAAAATGAAAGGAGAGTGGTGAAAAAATGGCCAACAATACAAGAGACAAAAACCAACCACTATTGCATCAAAAACATATAATAAGGAGCCAAAAGGAACTACATATATAGACATACAAAAGTACAGTAGCACAAGTCAAACAAAGCAGCAAACAAACAAACAAGAATAGGCTGAAACTGACAAATACAAATACCACGGGAAGAACAGGTAAGTCCAGCAGAAGGCAACTCTTCAAAGGAGAGTATGCAAGATATCAAAGTTCTCCACTGTAAATAGAATCTTCATATAAAAAATATTTTCAATAAGAACAACAGGCCTGAAGATTTGTCAGAATCTATATATCTACATAATTCTCCTGCCTGAAGATAGCTAAATCTGCTGATAAGAGAGCACACTCACCTCCAACAGATATTTCTTCAAATTTGGGCTACTTCAGTGGTGTACCGCCTATGGAGACATGGGGTCACCCATGATGCCGGGAGCACGTCTGTGGGGGCGCCCAGCAGGCTCCTGCCCACCCAGCCCCCTCACTCACCCTTTCCTTTCCCTGCAGGCTCAGAGACTTGGCTTAAGCAATCTTTGGAGCATTGCCCTTTTAAGAAAGTCATAGAGACAGGTTGCCTGAGAGGCAGCTTCCCTGAAGCCGAGCCTCAGAGTCTGCAGGGAAAGGAAAGAATGAGGAGGGGTGGGGGGTGGGATACTTGTACAATTTTTGTACAAAAAATAAAAAAAATAAAAAATAAAAAGGGGATTTAAATTATCCCAGGTTTTTTAAAAAGTATTGTCTGAGCATGTGCAGACAACACTCTTTAGCTGCCTCTGTCGCCTGTCTGCTGTCATGAGCTGGCCCCTGGGCATTGAGGACTCTGATGTACAGCATGAAGACACTGTTCATTCATACCTGGCTTCTCATGAGGAAATATAGGCAGCAGAGCCAGCTCCAAGCCCTTCCTTGAAAACTAAAGAAGCTTGATGCTGTGCAGCTGGAAGAGCCACCAAGAATCTCTGAAGAGACAAGTAATGAGCCAGCTGCTCAAAGGAGGCAAAGACAGAGGCTACAGCTGCAGAGTAAAAGGAGAAGTGCTCACATTGTTGCTAGTATGGCAGAAGGCTATGCCAGATGGAGGCAACTGCATCGAAGGAGGATTGAGCTCTTGCAGGATATCAGACTCAGTAACCAGAACTTCCTATATAAAGCCTGCCTTAGGTTTAGCTCTGCCTGGGTACAACGAGTATACTTCCTAGTACGCTCCATGAGCCTGATCTCCTGCTGACCTCTGGCTACTCCACCTACCTGCCTGATCTCCTGCCTACGCCTGGACCTTGGATTGCCTTGACTATGCCTTTGCCTGCTACCTGTCCTAACCCTGGACTGCCTTGGGATTGGGATTTGTCCTTCCTTTGGATGTTTCACAGGCTCCCAATTGTTACAACTAATATCCAGATAACGGAGGCCAGTTCCCTTCAAGAAAATGGACACTTTGGAAAGTGGCATTATATGGGAAAGAGCCGGGAGTCTTTTTTCATCTATGGTGGAACTGTGAAAAAGGGCCTTTTGGCTAGGGATTCATAAAGAAATTCAAAAAATCCTGAAATTAAAGATGAAATGCATACCAGAACTATACCTTTTAGGAATATGCAATTTGTCATGGGACAGAAATAGCAAACTTCTGCTCCAATACTTGACTACTGTGGCGAGACTAGTACTAGCAAAAAATTGGAGTAATGTGATTGTACCTTCAATTTTGGATTGGCAAAGAAAGGTTTCAGACTTAGTAAAAATTACAAAATTATTGGGTTATGGTGAACTTGAAAGTAATGATAGTTTCAGAAACCAATGGGCACAATGGGTCGTATATTTAGAAGAAAAACAACAATATAAATATACGGTACTGGAGGCTATTTAGTAAATAGTTTGGAATATTGTAGTTAGTATGTGTGTGAGGAGATTAAGGTATAAATATTAATAGTAACATTAAGATATCTAAAATAGTATTGTTAATTTATTTTAATGACAACTGGTTTTTCTTTATGCTATTTTTGTATGATTTATATAGGAAGGTTATTTAGTATGCACAAGCAGAAGCCGATTATATTGTTTTGAATATATGACTAATAGTTTGTTTTGTTTAAATGTATGTTTCTTGTCTTTGAAATGATGTATACATTGTTTGTTAAATTCACAAAATAAAAAAAGGAAAGTGGAATTATATGGCATCAGGGCTGGAGCGAGGGGGAACTGCACCCAGGACACGCGTGTGCCCTGCGCCCCTGCCATGCCCCAGAACGCCCTGGAATGCCCCCACCATGGCACCGCCCTATGCATCATGCACACCCCCTGTCCCATTGGTGCTACACCACTGTATGGCATTACACCCGGCTGAAGTCTCTCTGCTTCCCAGACTCTACTCTCCCCAGGCTCCACCCTCAACTCCAGGAATTTACCAACCCAGAGCCCGCAATCTTACCATAAAGATGTGAACTATCATTCCTCCTGAGGCTTAATGTAGTGAGATGTTCCAGTAGAGTTGACAACCTGCAGGCAGGGCTTGGAGATCTCCTGCTTTTACAGCTGATCTCTAACAAACCCACCCTGGGTCTGAATGTTCTCTCATGCATGTTTCATGTTTGTCTGTATGCCAGAGTATGTTCCTCTTCGGTGCCATCATCCAAAACCCAGCCTGTTATGTAATCAATGCCTTCGGTAAGGTTGCCACTGAGCAAGCACAAAGTGCAGAGATTCCAATTACCATGCACACATGTCCTTAGCAGGCACGGGCATTCTTAACGCATAGGGAAGATCTGAGTCATAGTCTGTGTTCTTAGACAAGAAAGAATCTTTATTAAGATTAAACTACAGCACATACTGACTACTGTGGGCTTTCTGTGCTGTATGGCGCTGATCTGGTAGTTTTTGCTCCTATCATTTCACCCACATCTATGACTGGCACCTTAAGAGGCATGGCACCAGAGGCATATGGAGGGAAATGGCGCCTGACAACAACTACGTGCCCCTAATCTCCCCCCGCAGACTGGCTTTAAAAAGCCGGCCTGCACAGAGGCTGGGGGTGCCTGGGGGGTGCCTGGGGGCGGGGCCATACCCCTGAGCCATGTTCCCCTGCCTCGGCGCAGGAAAGTCAGCTTTTGAAAGCCAGCTTTCCTGCACAGAGGTCGGGGGCGCTCAGGGGTGGGGCCACTCCCATGCCCCCCCAGCTTCCTTGCAAGAAAGCTGGCTTTCGAAAGCTTTTGAAAGTCAGCCTGTGCCAAGGTTGGGGCAGGGCCTGGTGGCGTGCAGCTGGAGCGCACGCCGTATGACCATGTTGGGGGGGTGTCTGGCACCCCCCACATGACCAAAAGGCGTGCACCCAGGGACAAAGGTGTCCCCATGCCCCTAATGCAGTACACCCCTGCATGTCACAGTAAGATGTGTTTCTCTCCATGGCACAGTGTGGAGTGATCTTTCAGGGAAGTTCTTGGGACTGAGAATCATAGCCTAATTATGGGTGTGAATGTATGAAAGTGAGACAGAATTCATTCTACAAAACAAATCACACCAAAGTGCTACTCAGTTGCTGAGGAAACAACTATCACATTTTGAAAAAAAAGAGAAAAAACCTTCCACACAGAGATAGAAAGTGTATAGACATCATTGTCAGAAACCAGGATTCCTAAATCACAAAGTCTTCATGCGGACTTCTCCACAAAGGAAGGAAGGAAAGAAATGTGAGGGATTGTGAACTGTTCATTAATCAGGACATCTGAATGCAGCCACATCAGTCTACTACAGGGGTCCCCAAACTTTTTAAACAGGGGGCCAGTTCACTGTCCCTCAGACTGTTGGAGGGCCGGACTAAAAAAAACTATGAACAAATTCCTATGCACAAATGATTGTAAAATGTTTGATTTCACCTTTCAGCCTTTCTGTCATGGTCTATTTTTAGAACAGTGACCAAAGTATGTCAAGTACAGGGTGGGCTCCAAATATTGTTGGGGAGGCTGTGGAATACCTTCCCCTGTAAAAAAAAAAAAAAGGCAGAACTTTCCCAATGAAGCATTCCATCTAACCCAGGATCAGGTATCTTCCTGGGTTCTTTCCTCCCTAGCAGCCAGCGAGCGATTCGCCAGTCTGACTGATGCCAATGGGAGTGAGGCGGAACAGAAAGCCTGAGAGCAACACATGAAGTAGCTGAGAGGGAAGGGCGGAGCAGGCGTTGCTACATGTAAGGTTTCCAACTCTGGGTCAGAAAATTCATGGAGATTTGGGGGTGCCATCATGTAACTGCAATCAACAGCCGTTGGGGCCGGTTCCTCCTCTCCTTCGAGCCCCCACTGCACATGAATGGAGCCATCGCCGCCATGCCTGGCGGGCTGGATAAATGCCTTCAGGGGGCCACATTTGGCCCCCGGGCCGTAGTTTGGGGACCCCTGGTCTACTATGAATGCTAGCATGTCATTTTGCCCAGATGTGTAATTCCATTCCAAGGCCAAGCATTTGTTCCTTCCCTATCCAAGAGATCATCAGAAACCTCTCACAGCTTTGATGTACTGTTTAAGAGCATACAGAGATCAACACACACTCCATATATGCACTAGGAATGCAAAGAAAGATTGGCATATTTGTGCAGGCAGCCAGTTATATTCATGCCACAGTGAAAAAATTGCTCTTCCAAATGTCGCTGATATTTCTGCTTTCACCTTACTATTGATACATTCTTGTCATTGCCTTGGCTCCTGGCAGTCTTGCCGCATCCAGTTTTATTAAATTAAGTGCCACAATTGCATGTGTTAACCCAGGGCGCGCCGTTAAAACGGCAGGAAATGATTTAGAAGCAGCAGCAGCATACTGAGTTACTCAGGGACATGTTCCAAGACTCTGTGAGAATTTACTTCAAGAAGTTATACAGTATAACACCTTGCTAACTTCTAACGTTCTGTCCTCACAAATCTCCAGGAAGGTGACCCAAAGAATGTCCTGGGTCACCAGAAAGATACATTACAACAAGCCTTCAAAGAAGCCTTGTTCTAGTTCAATATTCTAGTTTCTTTTTTCTCAGTTTTTCCCAAGATAATAAATTGGTTCCCTGCCCTTTTCATTCTTCCTTTCTTAAATTAAAAAAAAAACAAGATTTTAAGAAACCCACTCTCTGAAAGCAACCTGTTTCCCCACCAGCACCACCAAAAATCCCCAGAGGGATTTGCAGCAATACAACACTTTGGAAGTTACACCCCAGCTACCCCGTATTTATGCAGGAGGACAAAAAACAAACAGCCTGTCCATTCATGAAAAATAGCGATTACAAATTTTGTATGTCAACACATTTTTAAGCATAAAATTTGTACTTAGTGTTATCGTGTGGTGCCTAAGAATGCGTGCAGCAGCAGAGAGCAATTCACACAGGTTTTCTCAGAAGCAAGTTTCATTTTATTCAATCAGGCTTACTCCCAGGAAATAATTTTTTTTTAATGGCTGTCTTGGAAAGATTGCTTGATAGAGCCAGGCAGAATGACAACAAAAAAACGGTTAAAAACTTAACCTCAATACCAGAGGAAAGAACCAAAAGGTTAAGATGAAATTGGGCCTTTTAAAAATGGAAACTGCTATGTAGCAAAAATACAAATGTGTTTATTCAAATTAAAATCAAAATATTATAATAAAAAGCCTTTAACAGGCTTCCAAACATGCATCAATGAAAATCACAACGTGATAGCACATAAACTATTATGCAACACTTTTGCACCCAAACGTGTTTCAGGTCTTCATCAGTGGCCAAAAAATAATGTTACAATCTGACAAAAGACAGAACTGGCAGAACTGGCAGAACTGGCAGTTGGGAATAGGGACATGGAGGGCAAACAATGTCAGTGACATCAGAAAACCCACAAGTGACTTAGGGTGGCTCTAGAAATCACAGGAAAGTCTAGAGTTACACCAAAGAGTTTCTGGCAATTCCTAGAGCTACCCTAATCACTTCTGGGTGTTTGCTGGAAATTATATAGCAATGTCTGTGATTTCACTGTTTTTTCTTAGAGAAGCAGCGGACAGAGTCAAACCAATGGAAGACCTCCTGCCCTAAGTCTTGGTATCAATAACATACCCTGTTGGAATAGCATACCCTGTTGGAATTTTGTACTATAATACCATCCTTCCCATAGGTAGGAAAAGAAACAAATGTATCTAACATATTTAAAGTGACAGGCAGAAAGGTAGTAATTGCTTATGTGTTCTAATTACACAATGGCAAATCATTCAGTCTAACGGTAAACCAATCAGCCCCCATGAGGACAAGGTAGTCAAGAAAACTGGGGCACCCACAAGCTAATTAGACATCAGTAGCTACTTGGGAGGTTCCCCAAGAGCACAAGGCATAGTGTTACAACAACATAAATTTACCAGAATAAACATGTTTAAGTTTTAAATATAGATCTGAGTAGGGTTGCCAGATCTCCTCTTGGCTTCTCTTGTTGCCCACCACTTCTCTGAGTGGTGGCATAAGAAATTTTTTTTAAAGGGGTGTTATGTGCAGCATGATGCCACTCCTGGATTTTCTCCAGAAGTGATGTCACATTACTAGAAAATCTAGATTTCCAGGAAGTGATGTCATGGCTCACATAATGCCAGCACCCCACCATGTCCATGCTTCCAAACTCCCAGCAACCTAAGGAGGGCAGAAAATGACCCAGAAGGTAAATGACCCAGAAGAAAGCAACCAACGGTATAATATTATGCAGTCAATCCAGTTTAAACCCACTGATTCCACTCACAGCGTGTATAGACTGGGATAACACCGAACAGGATTGAATTGTCAATTAAAGCGGGGAAAGGGGAGAAAATAGTCTTCTTAAAGCCTCTGAGAATTTAGAGAATTCTAGAAGGGGAGATTTTGGAGAAGGAATTCCAAATTCCTCCCCTCACTTCCTCATGAGCCCCTCCAGTTTGTAACTCTACATCTTATGTCACTTTAAAGTTGTAAATTGATTTTTACAAAGACTGGATGTAGGAAGGATGAGATCTGTGAAATTCTGATTTACACTGCAGCCTGATGTTGTAGATAAAAATAAAACACTTCAAAACACAAGTGTTCAGCCTCCTTGCCTGTGAACAGATATCTGTGGTTTCTGTCTCTCCACAGCACCATGTGACATTCCAGAACTCTTGTACATAAATAACCAGCAGAGAGCTCCCTGAAGTGACTCTTCCCTGGTGCAGAGAAGGTTCATTATGGGATTGGCGTCCCCGGAGGTCAATCTGACAAAAAGTGGGAGTGTTTGACCCCCCCCTTGTTATTTTTATGAGATCTATCTGTGGATGTATTTGTGAATTACTAGGAATGTATGATGTTGATATATCTGTGCTATGCATAAGAAAGTTAGTTTAAAAAGTGGGAGTGCTGGTATTATTAGCTCGATGATGCGGCTGGCCTCCACTTGGGCCAGGGCCTTTACGGCTCTGGCCCCTGCCTGGTGGAACACTCTTCCTCCAACTGTCCGGGCCCTGCGGGACCTTGGGGATTTCCGCAGGGCCTGTAAGACCGAGTTGTTCCACCGGGCTTTTGGAGAAACCAGCCGCTGAGTGCCCCCTCCCTCCCCCTAGGCTGGAATCCCAATGCCAACGGGATCCATTATTGAGATCTATGGTCCCCTTATACCACCGGGACCATTACCCCCTCTTGCTAAAGGGACTAGATCTAGATAGGACGCCATCTTGATATATTATAACTGCTGTTTTTATTGTAACTTATGGATGTTTATGATGTTTTTATGTGATTTTATGATGTACACCGCCCAGAGCCCTTCGGGGATTGGGCGGTATATTAAATCAAATAAATAATAATAATAATAATAATAATAATAATAATAATAATAATAATAATAATAATAATAATAATAATAATAATAATAATAATAATAATAAATTAGTTAACAGCAGAGAGGGAACCCATGGGGTAACTCCACCTACTTCCTCCACACGGAGCAGACTGTTCTGCACACGTGGTTGTTCATGCCTTCTTTTAAAAAGAGGCCATAATTTGTACATCAAAAGTATCCATTTGCAAGCATTATAGCTAGTATTTTCAGACCTGCAAGTAGATGTATCAATTGAAACGCTCTTCCACATTGTCAAATGTGCCAATTATACCAAAGCAGAGAAGCTACTGAACCACTCGTCTTTTTAGACTGTTATTATAAAGCAGACATCAGAACACTAGCGTAGGCCAAGCTGGGCTCTTTTCTCTTGAAGCCCACTGGATTTCTTTTACCACAGCAAGCCACCAAACTTTCCCTTCTAAAAGGACCGAGTGGGCCACCGTGAGTAGCAGAGTGCTGGACTAGATGGACTCTGGTCTGATCTAGGAGATTCTTTCTTATGTTCTTAAAGCCAATCACTTTGCCACAGGTAAATTATAAAAACACCTACAGCTTTAGATTTTGGAAAATTGGATTGTTTGCATCAAAAAAAAAAGTCAAGACTGTAATGCTTGATTTGAGAGACCCGTGACAGATGAAATGTTTTGTGAAGAGTTCATGATGGCGGGGAAATGGCTCACACTTCCTGACAACCATCAGTCAAGTATCCTGGGAGCACAAAGCTGCCAAGGTTGCAGACATGCCAGACCTATTATTTGTATGAATTGGTGCTTCACCTGAAGCTCTGGATGTGGCTGCTAAATAAAAGTGTCACTTTTTCTATTTTAAAAAAACCCTCTGAAAATAGGCTGAAAGCAGCTGGATCAGACCTGGAGGACATAATTGCCAGTATTTGTTAAAATGCAAAATGAGATTTCTGGATACCCTTAGCAAGAAAGCTCATTCTAAAAACAAACAATCCTGACTTGCTAAGAACATTTCAGATTCCAGCTACAAACCATGGCCAGTGAGTACAACAAAAATGGGAAAGAAAACGTAAAGAGATTTTAAGGCGATGTTTGACAGATCAGAGGCGTAGCTACAAGGGGGAGTGCACGATGCACTGGGTGCGTGCCCCTGTGGGGGCGTGACGAGGGCATTCTGGGGCGTGGCGGGGGCACTTCAGGGTGGGACGGGGCGGAGGACGCACCAGTGCACCAGGTGCTTTTCTCCCTTGCTATGCCTCTGTAACACATCAACACATAACTAGTCTCCATCACTGATGGGGTGTGGCGAAATTTGCACGCAGATCTTCGACCCCACCTGTGGGTTTGCAACCCTAAATTCTTCCCTTGGAGTGGTCTCTTGCAAGGCTTCTCTCCAGACCACCTGATTCTCCGGTTGTTGCCCCTCCCCATCTGCCTGTGTGCTCAGCATAACTCTTCCTTTTAGATCCCTAAGCCTTCTCCTTGCATTCTCCTGCATTTGCTTTCCCTCTGTCATTTATCCTTCTTTCTTTCATAGGTTGAATCCCCACTTGAAATTTGCACACAGATCCATGTCCTCTTCATCAGAGTTTCTCCCTCCCCACCGCAGCGAGCACACAGCAGACACACCCAGTAGCAGAACTCTTAGCAATCCGCACTACCAGGCGAGCTCGCTTCGCCAGTCTCCCCTGATTGGCTGGCGTGACTTGATGGGGCGGGACCTTTTCCCACTGCGGAAAAGTACATTGTAGGGGTGTGATAAAAAAAACAACCAGTGTGTAAAAGTTTAACGTTTAACTGTTTAACTGTGCAAACAGTTAATCGTTACCTGTGTAAACCATGAACTATTCAAAGTTACACGTTTGACTGTTAAATGTTTGCATCCCCTTCTGCTGGCCGATCGCAAAGGCGGAAATGAAACCAAGGAAAGGCTGTGCACGCATCACAGCGCTGATTGGTTGCTTGAATTCCACGGCACACTCCAGGGCGGGAAACGAGTCAGGGTTTCAACCCTCATCCCTCCCGTCAGATCAGCTCTGAACCGTGTTAATGGGGTCCATACCACTTGCAACCAGGTCCTGCCAGAACACAGATTAACGGGGAGAACGAGCGCCAGAAACAGAATCTGCCTCGCAAGCAATGGGGAGGTCGTCCCTCAAACCTGGTTAGTTTGTGTTCTGAAACCTGGCTAAGATGGTAGTGGGGATTCAACCATATTCTTCAGAGATAAGCACACATCCATACAACTCTCACACGGATTAGACATGAGTGAGACATAATTAGGCATCTCTCCCCTATCTTCAGTTTTCAGGGGCTCAACATTTCTGAGGTTTGGCACCTGCCGTTCTTTTCCTTCTTCTATCTACAGCAGCACAAAAACCCCTCAAGGATGCAGAAGACAGCAAGGGGTGAATGAAGCTGACGTGTCACAATGCCAAACACGGAAAACACCCTTCGTTTAAAAGCAGTAATAAAAAGCAAATATAAATGCTGAAATGTAAAAGATGTAAAATGCAAGTCGGCACATCCATTAATAAGGATAAGATGGATGGGTAAGGTGGCCAGATCTGGTTCCTTACAAAAGACTTCCATGAGTCCCAGGACCTTTGCTTTTTAGGAGCCAACACTTTTCAGAAGATTTGGTAACAAAATGATCGAATGTGCACAGGGCCCTTTGTTTACCACTAGTGATAGTATTGTTTTCTGAAAGTCCATCTGTATTCAGTGGGATTCACAGCAAGTGTGTAGGAAAGGGGCGCCAACCTCCAGGTAAACCTTGGAGATCTTCTGGAATTGTCAGTAATCTACAGGCAACAGGGGTGAATTCTCATAGAGGAAAATGGCTGCTTTGTAAGGCAGTTTGTAAGGCGTAACACCCGGATGGGCGACCTATCCTCCCCAAATCCCTTCCTTCCCAGGTTCCACCCCCAAATCTCCATGAACTTCCATACCTGGAGTTGACAAACTTAATATACTGAATTGAAGAAGGTTTGATTTTTATTAGGCAAAGATGTTTATATGGGGTGAGGGAGAAAGCTCCATGCTTCTCCATGCACCTGGTGGGCCACTGCGAGTAGCAGAATGCTGGACTAGATGGATTCTGGTCTGATCCAGCAGGCTAGTTCTTATGTTCTTATGTTCTTACTCGCTTTGAAAGTCCCTTGCTGGGTTTGCCATAAATCAGTTGCAACTTGATGGAACATACATAAATCTGCCAAATGGTACAATTTTATATGCTAAATTGTTATGCATTTATGTTATTGAATCAGCAAAAGAAGTTGAATTTTGATAGGAAATTAAGTATTGTATACATTTTAATTCCCTCCCGCCATCTGACTTTTTCTCCCCTGGATATTTTTTGAAATTTGACACTTTTCACAAAACTCACAAAAGCTTTTGCTAGAATAAATTATGTAAACCTTTACATGTGTTTCATCTGAATTACAACCTAAAATCGAGACAATGATTAAAATCTAGATTGACTATTAACTGTGATGCTAAACAAATTGGTTTTGTAAATTTTGCTTTTTATGGAATCATATGAATGTGAACATTTTCTTATGTACTTGATATCACTGATTGGTCATATGTGATTTATACAGATGTTTACATCCGGTTTGTTTACCATTGATAATAATGAAATATGTATATTTGTTGATGTCAATTATCGGATCACATCTAATTATGCTGGAAATGGTGGTGGCAAGAGACCTCTTCTCAGACACTGTATTTCTAGTCCTGTAATACCAGTAAGTAAGAGCAGCAGTGGCATAGTGGTTAAGAGCAGGTGCACTCTAATCTGGAGGAACTGGGTTTGATTCCCCGCTCTGCTGCTTGAGCTGTGGAGGCTTATCTGGGGAATTCAGATTAGCCTGTCCTCTCCAACACATGCCAGCTGGGTTATCTTGGGCTAGTCACAGCTCTTCTGAGCTCTCTCAACCCCACCTACCTCACAGGGTGTTTGTTGTGGGGGGGAAGGGAAAGGAGATTGTCAGCCCCTTTGAGTCTCCTTTCGGGAGAGAAAGTGGGGATATAAATCCAACTCTTCTTCTCTTTCTCCTCCTTCTTCTAAATAAATACATTTATTGTTTACAGCCCAAAGCCATTGCAATATAACATATAAAAGCACAACAAATAAAACACACTAGAATATGATAGAAATGGAAAGAAGCAAGAAAAGATGAATCAGTGGGACTGTGTATGGCTCTGCCGTTGATGCTCCTTTTGGTGTCCATTGGGATAATGTAGCTGCAGCTTGCAGCTCACCAAATTGGAGCAGCCACGTAAAGGAACCAGATCATGAGCTTAGCCTCCGACATTGTTAAGAGGTAAGAAATCACAGGTGACTTTTGAGTGAAAAGATATATCTGAAGCTAAGGGACATGAAGCTTCCCCCCCCCCCCCCACCTCATGGATTTAAGGCTGATGGTGCTCTGTTCACAGAGAAAGTACATCTCCTTTGGGACACACACACACACACACACACACACACACACACACACACACACACACACACACAATAACAATAGCAAGCCTTCACAATAGAAATATAAAAAATTACAGCGCTTTCAAAACCTTCTGGCAATCTTGCGACCAACTAGGAGGGACCTGAAATGGGGGCAGGCAAGTCGCACAGCAGGCAGTGGGACGCTTCCTCGCATGTAAACAGAGAAATGTGAGGCGAGTCAAGGCGACCCCACTGCAACCCCACTGCAGAGTGAAGAGCCCTGAGGAAAGCACTCCATGCATAATGGGCCTAAGCAGTCCCATGAGTTTCTCCAGAGCTTCTATTCTTTTTTAACTCACAAGACCGCGAGCAATCAGTTCCCTTTGTTCAGTACTTATTGTCAACCACAAACACAGCTCCCTCACTTTCAACCTTTATCCCCTCTCTTTACAATTTGGAGAGGCACATACTTTTTTTCCTATTTGACATTCATATTATTTCAGCGGTTCAGGCTGAAGAATAAATTACATCTATCAACAATTACTTGCTCACCTTCCCCTAGACTACGTTTTACACTTCAGTCTCATTAAGCGAGTGTGTGAGCGTGTGGGAAATCATTCCACTTTGATAACAGTTCAACTTGCCACGCTGTATTATGAAATGCTGCAGAGGATGTCTGGGCCCTTAATTGGCTCTTCCCCAGCTCGTTTTACAGCCTAAAACTCCTCCTGCCGCTCTGAACTGTGCAAAGGGAACTCAAGAGAAGAAGCTGAGCTGAAGAAGCTTTCTCCAAAACCCACACTCTCCCCGGCCACACAAACCAGATCATTCCTCTTTTCATTCTGGGAAAGAAAATTCACACTTCTTAGTGGCAGTCTGCAGTCTGCTGTAATGTAATAAATCCACTGTAGTTTTGGCTCAGCTCTTCTCTCCCCTGAAGATCTTCTGCATCTCAACTTTCCTTTTAAAAAAGAAGTTATTAAAGTAGCCAAGTTTTAAAGGCTAATCTTTCAACCAACTGCATGTTCAGCTGTTTGAATTCCAACTAGGTTGTTGGAGAAAGGGGGGGGGGGGTTCAGTTCTCGGGCAACAAGACAGTAATTGTTTTTTCTCTTTGGCTGGCTTATATGAACTCACCAAGTCCAATTGGGTTGCCACTGAAGCTAATGGGAATTTTGCTATTGTGTTATTACACAGGATCAAGATTTGTGTTCATTGTTGCTTGAATTAGATGAGTGACCACCGAGTGAGGTTATCAAATTCTCTGGCAAGGAGGATTGTCTAGTGCCTAGGTGTCAAACTCGCGGCCCTCCAGATGTTATGGACTACAGTTCCCATCATCCCCTGCCAGCATCACAATTTTCAAAGGTGCTTAACAGCCCAGTCCAAATGGATGTGGTGAAATGGCTTGTGGGAGTAGTGGGAGCCAAATGCTTTGTGTTTTCTCACCCTGCTAAACAGCCCAGTGGGCAAGCACTGCACAGCTCTGCGTCACCAAATGTGGAAGGGCCCACAGCCCTGAAGCAATGCTGGCATAGGGGAACACAGCAGCATGGGGGTCAAGTGGACTAGGGCAGTGATGGCAAACCTTTTCGAGACCGAGTGCCCAAATTGCAACCCAAAACCCACTTATTTATCGCAAAGTGCCAACACTGCAATTTAATCTGGATACTGAGATTTTAGTTAAGAAAAATGGTTGACTCCAAGGTGTGCGTTACTCGGGAGTAAGCTTGGTGGTAGTCAGTGGCTTTGCTTTGAAGCAACCGTGCAACTCTTCCAATGGGTGAATCATGACCCTAGGAGGGTTTACTCAGAAGCAAGCCCCATTGCCAGCAACTGAGCTTACTCCCAGGTAAAGGATCACACTTTAGTTCTTCACATGAAAATCAGTGGGGTTTAACAGTGCTTAACAGGGTCACCTACACTGCTTCCCCAAAACTAAGCATTAGGTTTAATGCTAATAATCAAGCTCAGCAGCCCAGGCCAGCCTAGATGTGTGTGTGGGAGGGGCAATTCCCCCCCTACACACACAACGAATTCTAATTGCGAATGCCCACAGAGAGGGCTCTGAGTGCCACCTCTGGCACCCGTGCCATAGGCTCACCACCACTGGGCTAGGGCATTCCCAGGGGTGGAGCTGACTTTAGCCGACGTCCGCTGGGGTTTCAGCCCGAGAGCACCCTTCTCCCTGGCCACAGACTTATACCTCCAGAAAATGAGGGCCATAAGTCCTTTTCTCCAGTGGGGTTGTTTAGGCGGCAGCACGTTTCTCAGTTTTGCCTCCTTTCTGCGCTGCCTGAAACTCCTTCGAAGGTGATGCAGTGGTGCCTTCGCTGTGCCGTCTTTAGATATCACGGATCTCCTCCCCCATCAGGATTGGGCTGTCCCTCTTGCTAATGTCATTTTACACCTTTCCAACTCCAATTCCTGTTGCTCGTCTTCAGAAACCCATGTGCAAAACTGCAATAAAGTTTAAAATAGCCACTTTAATGTTCTCTTATTACTCAACATAGTGAAGCTCTGGAAGAAGAACAGGGAATCGGCATGTAATACACTTTTAATTGCTGCTCTTTTCCCATGGAATTAGCTTATTATCTCTTAATTCACATAATCCACAGAATACTAGGGAGAATCATTCCATTTCGTATATGATAATTTGTTTCCACAAGGCTCTTGTTTTGGCATTGGCTAAGCCCTGCTTTTTGCTAGGCTAAAAACCATCGAGATGATGTAACTAAGTCTACACACATGGCGGAGTGGAATCTGTCTTTTCCCCAAGCAGCCCTTCAACGTACACGAAGGACGGAACATGAGTAAACAACGAGTTAAAAAAATACATTGACAAACGGTTCCAATATCCCCACTACAGTCAAATTTGTAACACACTCAATTATGTTTTGTTAGGCGAGCTCTTCTTGGTGGCATTATTTTCCATAACACGGTCCAGTAATTTATAATAGAGATTAAATGATAGCAATCAATTATGGAAGTAGTCTTGCATTTTCCCCTGGATGCCACTTTTTCTGCTATTATTTCGAGACTGATTAGATCATCTTCCCGTCTTTTCTGATCATCATATATTGCTTTGGCAGATTGCAAGGTGTATTCCCACAGACCTTAAAGGTCTAGACAGATCCTACTGCACAGCAAAGGAAAGGCTTTGCTTCCACTGATCTAGCCATTTAATTAAGTCTGTTTCTTTCCGAAGCTGCTGGGAACTGGCTAACTTTATTGAGAACAATGTCTGGGACTCACATAACAGTTTGTTGCTCCCTAATTCATTCCTGCTAAATTATTGCTGCAACTTTCTAGCTTTGTCATAGTTTATGACTATCATAGTCATTTGTTATCACTATAAAGTTTAATTAATTGTTCATATTACTAATTGCTATTGATACTAATTCTAAATAATTGGTTACGCCAGTGACCTAAGGGCAGAGGCAAGTTCTCTCTCTCACTGGAGGACTTTAAGCAGAAGTTGGACAGGTCTCTGTTGGGTGTTTCTCTTGCTGTTGATTTCTTGTACTGAACTGAGAAATTGGCCGAGATGGCTTATAAGGATCCTTGTATGTCAATCCGTTAAAACCCTGTCCATGCAAGCTGACCCTCGCTTTGAATGGAAAGTATGTCTGGGGTGGGGAGGAAAGTACTTTATGTACTGCAAATACAAAAAGGAGCCAGCATGAAGAAGTGGGCTCCTGGAGGTAGTGCACTGCAGCTCATAGTGGGAACTGTGTCAATGCAGGCTGAGATCCAGCCAGGGCAAATGGAAATAAATAAAATATTTCCATTACTAAAACATTACTAAAACATTGAATCAGTAGTCAATAAGAACTGCAGGCCAGCAAATCTGGTGCCAGGTATGCATTGAAGGGAGAGGATATGCCAGAGCTTGGCTACGACAACGAAGAAAACCTTGATGTTAACTGCCATCCGCCACTTCATTAAAAAAAGAATGGAATAAACTATTTATGTGATGGGAGACCATAATAGGGAGAGGGTGTCAAAGTTCTCCCTATCCCGGGTGATTATTATCATTGTGTCTGTTTAAATAGCCCCATCCCTTCAAGTGCATAGCATTCTCCTTTGTTTCTTAGCCATGCCAGAGTGTAACAGAACATTGAGAGATGGTTTGTATACAGAGGTGGGATCCACCAGGTTCTCACCAGTTCCCAAGAGTGGGTTACTAATTATTTGTGGGTGCCGAGAGGGGGTTACTAATTGGGTCCACTTTTCCATCGCCACGCCCTCGCCTCCCCGAGAGGCATACTGCCTTTGAACGTGAAGGTTCCATATAGCAATTGCGACTAATAATGTAACTCCCTGAACTGGGTTAATCCCTTTCAGGTACTGCAATTCATTGATTCTCAGCCTTTCGTACCTTTTATCTCACCAGTCTCTATCAAAGAACCTGCGTGTTTCACCATTGCTGTGTTCAAATTTGTGAGTTGGGGCATTTTCTATAATGTGATGATGATTTAGAAATGACCTGGTGCAAAAAATTTTGGGGGGGGGCATCCAACTCAGGTTTTGCCCAGGGCTCAGGTTTGCCTAGGTACGCCTCTGCCCCCTTTGCTGAGGGCAGGGGGGGGGGGCTGGCAAGGGAACCTGTTACTAAAATTTTTGGATCCCACCACTGTTTGTATATATCCTTACTTTTTCATCCTAGATGCCTAAGCCATTCATATTAATCACAGTCCAGTTTCCTTAAGTAATTAACTCTCCAAATCCCTCAACTGTTTATAATTCCGTATACTGGAGCACCTTCAGAAGGGCTTCTACAGTAGACCTAAAAGGGCGGGCATGCTTGTACAGAATGAGATATTCCCTTAGACATGCAGGATTCAAATTTGGCTATTGCTCATAGGTATCAGTATGAAAACGTGGAATAGTTTTTACCTTCCTTGTCATTTTTTTTCATTTGCAGAAAAATATATCTGAAACCCTGGGAATGTATTACTCATTCATTTTGCAAATGGAGGCAAAGCTATTAAAAAGAGGCTTCCAATCCTAGCCAGCTCACTGTTCAGTTATCTGCGCAGAAAACATGTATTTATGTAAAAAAAATAATGGATGCCTTCCAGCATGATGCCTGATTCGCAGAACACCCACACACACCCACAAAGCAAGCATCTGAGTTAGTCTTTTGACTAGGAGGGAGGATACACTATGGTCACAGCACCTCAGTAACAAGCTGGGATGTTGAGTCTACAATTCCAGCGCCGTACACACAGAGCATAGTTGACAAACTCCAAAATAATGTTTAGTTCACACTGGAACAATGAGGACTCCTGATCAGTTTTGTGGCACGTGACGAAGCAATGCAACATTGAGAGATGTGTGAGAATTTCAGTGATCGATCAGTATTTTAGGTCCTTCTATTTTACCATTCAATGCCAATGATCACCGCAGGGTAACTGAAAACATTAAGGATCGGGTAAAACCACTCAGTGAAAATTAAAGGCTGCCTGTTAAGGCAGGGTGATGTAAGAAATAGAAGTTGAAACCTGCCTCCAAGGTACCCTTGATATTCAGATAACACTGTTCATTTACAAAGGAGACCAGGACCTACTGTGGGATGTAAGGGCCCGATCAAGACCCATTAACTGAGCAGCATTTTCAGCACTTGAACAGATGTGTCCAGGGGGAATATGATTGCCTGGCCCTGCAGTCCTGTGGTCTCAGTCAGGATTGCTGCCTTTTAAAATGACTGAGTTCAGCTCTAAAATGGTGTCATCAACCATGGGTTCTACCCATGGATGCCACAATGTCTAGTTTGGCCCAAGATAACCGGTGTTAGCTCATCAGTTGCTTCTCCCTACCTCACCACCGGATGACTTGCAAGTGCTCATCTTTGATTACTCCTAAGCCATTTGAAATCCCCAGTCTGCCCTTGCTGGTATTTCTAATTTCCAAATTAGGGTTTTAGATCCAGTACTTATGTTACTTCAGAAGTGTGGGAACACTGCATCACCACACCTTTCAACGGTGTGCACAGTCACACCTTTCAATGTGAGAAACCACAGACCACATGGAAAGAGAAAACACAGTGGTTCCCTCACAACTGACAGAAGTAGCCCTTGGGAAACTTAGCGAATGACAGTGTGGGGGAGGAGTCACACGATTGGCTCCTCCAGAGGCATAGCAAGGGGGAAAGTGCCCGGTGTACTGGTGCATCCTCCGCCCCTGCCCCGGAACACCCCTGCCCCCAGAATGCCCCCGCCCCCTGGAACGCCCTCACTATACCCCCACAAAGGCGCACCCCCAGTATGCCACGCACCCCCCTGTCCCCTTGGAGCTACGCCTCTGGGCTCCTCCCATAACACTGGCTCCTCACACACAAGCCTGGGCTGCTCACATTACCCAGTGGTCCCAGAAAGATCAGAGCTTTGGTTGATCCCCTTTCTGCTAGAGCAGGGGTAGGGAACCTGCGGCTCTCCAGATGTTCAGGAACTACAATTCCCATCAGCCTCTGTCAGCATGGCCAATTGGCCATGCTGGTAGGGGCTGATGGGAATTGTAGTTCCTGAACATCTGGCCCCCCCACCCCCCCCCCCCCCCACCCCCCCCCCCCCCCACCCCCCCCCCCCCCCACCCCCCCCCCCCCCCACCCCCCCCCCCCCCCACCCCCCCCCCCCCCCACCCCCCCCCCCCCCCACCCCCCCCCCCCCCCACCCCCCCCCCCCCCCACCCCCCCCCCCCCCCACCCCCCCCCCCCCCCACCCCCCCCCCCCCCCACCCCCCCCCCCCCCCACCCCCCCCCCCCCCCACCCCCCCCCCCCCCCACCCCCCCCCCCCCCCACCCCCCCCCCCCCCCACCCCCCCCCCCCCCCACCCCCCCCCCCCCCCACCCCCCCCCCCCCCCACCCCCCCCCCCCCCCACCCCCCCCCCCCCCCACCCCCCCCCCCCCCCACCCCCCCCCCCCCCCACCCCCCCCCCCCCCCACCCCCCCCCCCCCCCACCCCCCCCCCCCCCCACCCCCCCCCCCCCCCACCCCCCCCCCCCCCCACCCCCCCCCCCCCCCACCCCCCCCCCCCCCCACCCCCCCCCCCCCCCACCCCCCCCCCCCCCCACCCCCCCCCCCCCCCACCCCCCCCCCCCCCCACCCCCCCCCCCCCCCACCCCCCCCCCCCCCCACCCCCCCCCCCCCCCACCCCCCCCCCCCCCCACCCCCCCCCCCCCCCACCCCCCCCCCCCCCCACCCCCCCCCCCCCCCACCCCCCCCCCCCCCCACCCCCCCCCCCCCCCACCCCCCCCCCCCCCCACCCCCCCCCCCCCCCACCCCCCCCCCCCCCCACCCCCCCCCCCCCCCACCCCCCCCCCCCCCCACCCCCCCCCCCCCCCACCCCCCCCCCCCCCCACCCCCCCCCCCCCCCACCCCCCCCCCCCCCCACCCCCCCCCCCCCCCACCCCCCCCCCCCCCCACCCCCCCCCCCCCCCACCCCCCCCCCCCCCCACCCCCCCCCCCCCCCACCCCCCCCCCCCCCCACCCCCCCCCCCCCCCACCCCCCCCCCCCCCCACCCCCCCCCCCCCCCACCCCCCCCCCCCCCCACCCCCCCCCCCCCCCACCCCCCCCCCCCCCCACCCCCCCCCCCCCCCACCCCCCCCCCCCCCCACCCCCCCCCCCCCCCACCCCCCCCCCCCCCCACCCCCCCCCCCCCCCACCCCCCCCCCCCCCCACCCCCCCCCCCCCCCACCCCCCCCCCCCCCCACCCCCCCCCCCCCCCACCCCCCCCCCCCCCCACCCCCCCCCCCCCCCACCCCCCCCCCCCCCCACCCCCCCCCCCCCCCACCCCCCCCCCCCCCCACCCCCCCCCCCCCCCACCCCCCCCCCCCCCCACCCCCCCCCCCCCCCACCCCCCCCCCCCCCCACCCCCCCCCCCCCCCACCCCCCCCCCCCCCCACCCCCCCCCCCCCCCACCCCCCCCCCCCCCCACCCCCCCCCCCCCCCACCCCCCCCCCCCCCCACCCCCCCCCCCCCCCACCCCCCCCCCCCCCCACCCCCCCCCCCCCCCACCCCCCCCCCCCCCCACCCCCCCCCCCCCCCACCCCCCCCCCCCCCCACCCCCCCCCCCCCCCACCCCCCCCCCCCCCCACCCCCCCCCCCCCCCACCCCCCCCCCCCCCCACCCCCCCCCCCCCCCACCCCCCCCCCCCCCCACCCCCCCCCCCCCCCACCCCCCCCCCCCCCCACCCCCCCCCCCCCCCACCCCCCCCCCCCCCCACCCCCCCCCCCCCCCACCCCCCCCCCCCCCCACCCCCCCCCCCCCCCACCCCCCCCCCCCCCCACCCCCCCCCCCCCCCACCCCCCCCCCCCCCCACCCCCCCCCCCCCCCACCCCCCCCCCCCCCCACCCCCCCCCCCCCCCACCCCCCCCCCCCCCCACCCCCCCCCCCCCCCACCCCCCCCCCCCCCCACCCCCCCCCCCCCCCACCCCCCCCCCCCCCCACCCCCCCCCCCCCCCACCCCCCCCCCCCCCCACCCCCCCCCCCCCCCACCCCCCCCCCCCCCCACCCCCCCCCCCCCCCACCCCCCCCCCCCCCCACCCCCCCCCCCCCCCACCCCCCCCCCCCCCCACCCCCCCCCCCCCCCACCCCCCCCCCCCCCCACCCCCCCCCCCCCCCACCCCCCCCCCCCCCCACCCCCCCCCCCCCCCACCCCCCCCCCCCCCCACCCCCCCCCCCCCCCACCCCCCCCCCCCCCCACCCCCCCCCCCCCCCACCCCCCCCCCCCCCCACCCCCCCCCCCCCCCACCCCCCCCCCCCCCCACCCCCCCCCCCCCCCACCCCCCCCCCCCCCCACCCCCCCCCCCCCCCACCCCCCCCCCCCCCCACCCCCCCCCCCCCCCACCCCCCCCCCCCCCCACCCCCCCCCCCCCCCACCCCCCCCCCCCCCCACCCCCCCCCCCCCCCACCCCCCCCCCCCCCCACCCCCCCCCCCCCCCACCCCCCCCCCCCCCCACCCCCCCCCCCCCCCACCCCCCCCCCCCCCCACCCCCCCCCCCCCCCACCCCCCCCCCCCCCCACCCCCCCCCCCCCCCACCCCCCCCCCCCCCCACCCCCCCCCCCCCCCACCCCCCCCCCCCCCCACCCCCCCCCCCCCCCACCCCCCCCCCCCCCCACCCCCCCCCCCCCCCACCCCCCCCCCCCCCCACCCCCCCCCCCCCCCACCCCCCCCCCCCCCCACCCCCCCCCCCCCCCACCCCCCCCCCCCCCCACCCCCCCCCCCCCCCACCCCCCCCCCCCCCCACCCCCCCCCCCCCCCACCCCCCCCCCCCCCCACCCCCCCCCCCCCCCACCCCCCCCCCCCCCCACCCCCCCCCCCCCCCACCCCCCCCCCCCCCCACCCCCCCCCCCCCCCACCCCCCCCCCCCCCCACCCCCCCCCCCCCCCACCCCCCCCCCCCCCCACCCCCCCCCCCCCCCACCCCCCCCCCCCCCCACCCCCCCCCCCCCCCACCCCCCCCCCCCCCCACCCCCCCCCCCCCCCACCCCCCCCCCCCCCCACCCCCCCCCCCCCCCACCCCCCCCCCCCCCCACCCCCCCCCCCCCCCACCCCCCCCCCCCCCCACCCCCCCCCCCCCCCACCCCCCCCCCCCCCCACCCCCCCCCCCCCCCACCCCCCCCCCCCCCCACCCCCCCCCCCCCCCACCCCCCCCCCCCCCCACCCCCCCCCCCCCCCACCCCCCCCCCCCCCCACCCCCCCCCCCCCCCACCCCCCCCCCCCCCCACCCCCCCCCCCCCCCACCCCCCCCCCCCCCCACCCCCCCCCCCCCCCACCCCCCCCCCCCCCCACCCCCCCCCCCCCCCACCCCCCCCCCCCCCCACCCCCCCCCCCCCCCACCCCCCCCCCCCCCCACCCCCCCCCCCCCCCACCCCCCCCCCCCCCCACCCCCCCCCCCCCCCACCCCCCCCCCCCCCCACCCCCCCCCCCCCCCACCCCCCCCCCCCCCCACCCCCCCCCCCCCCCACCCCCCCCCCCCCCCACCCCCCCCCCCCCCCACCCCCCCCCCCCCCCACCCCCCCCCCCCCCCACCCCCCCCCCCCCCCACCCCCCCCCCCCCCCACCCCCCCCCCCCCCCACCCCCCCCCCCCCCCACCCCCCCCCCCCCCCACCCCCCCCCCCCCCCACCCCCCCCCCCCCCCACCCCCCCCCCCCCCCACCCCCCCCCCCCCCCACCCCCCCCCCCCCCCACCCCCCCCCCCCCCCACCCCCCCCCCCCCCCACCCCCCCCCCCCCCCACCCCCCCCCCCCCCCACCCCCCCCCCCCCCCACCCCCCCCCCCCCCCACCCCCCCCCCCCCCCACCCCCCCCCCCCCCCACCCCCCCCCCCCCCCACCCCCCCCCCCCCCCACCCCCCCCCCCCCCCACCCCCCCCCCCCCCCACCCCCCCCCCCCCCCACCCCCCCCCCCCCCCACCCCCCCCCCCCCCCACCCCCCCCCCCCCCCACCCCCCCCCCCCCCCACCCCCCCCCCCCCCCACCCCCCCCCCCCCCCACCCCCCCCCCCCCCCACCCCCCCCCCCCCCCACCCCCCCCCCCCCCCACCCCCCCCCCCCCCCACCCCCCCCCCCCCCCACCCCCCCCCCCCCCCACCCCCCCCCCCCCCCACCCCCCCCCCCCCCCACCCCCCCCCCCCCCCACCCCCCCCCCCCCCCACCCCCCCCCCCCCCCACCCCCCCCCCCCCCCACCCCCCCCCCCCCCCACCCCCCCCCCCCCCCACCCCCCCCCCCCCCCACCCCCCCCCCCCCCCACCCCCCCCCCCCCCCACCCCCCCCCCCCCCCACCCCCCCCCCCCCCCACCCCCCCCCCCCCCCACCCCCCCCCCCCCCCACCCCCCCCCCCCCCCACCCCCCCCCCCCCCCACCCCCCCCCCCCCCCACCCCCCCCCCCCCCCACCCCCCCCCCCCCCCACCCCCCCCCCCCCCCACCCCCCCCCCCCCCCACCCCCCCCCCCCCCCACCCCCCCCCCCCCCCACCCCCCCCCCCCCCCACCCCCCCCCCCCCCCACCCCCCCCCCCCCCCACCCCCCCCCCCCCCCACCCCCCCCCCCCCCCACCCCCCCCCCCCCCCACCCCCCCCCCCCCCCACCCCCCCCCCCCCCCACCCCCCCCCCCCCCCACCCCCCCCCCCCCCCACCCCCCCCCCCCCCCACCCCCCCCCCCCCCCACCCCCCCCCCCCCCCACCCCCCCCCCCCCCCACCCCCCCCCCCCCCCACCCCCCCCCCCCCCCACCCCCCCCCCCCCCCACCCCCCCCCCCCCCCACCCCCCCCCCCCCCCACCCCCCCCCCCCCCCACCCCCCCCCCCCCCCACCCCCCCCCCCCCCCACCCCCCCCCCCCCCCACCCCCCCCCCCCCCCACCCCCCCCCCCCCCCACCCCCCCCCCCCCCCACCCCCCCCCCCCCCCACCCCCCCCCCCCCCCACCCCCCCCCCCCCCCACCCCCCCCCCCCCCCACCCCCCCCCCCCCCCACCCCCCCCCCCCCCCACCCCCCCCCCCCCCCACCCCCCCCCCCCCCCACCCCCCCCCCCCCCCACCCCCCCCCCCCCCCACCCCCCCCCCCCCCCACCCCCCCCCCCCCCCACCCCCCCCCCCCCCCACCCCCCCCCCCCCCCACCCCCCCCCCCCCCCACCCCCCCCCCCCCCCACCCCCCCCCCCCCCCACCCCCCCCCCCCCCCACCCCCCCCCCCCCCCACCCCCCCCCCCCCCCACCCCCCCCCCCCCCCACCCCCCCCCCCCCCCACCCCCCCCCCCCCCCACCCCCCCCCCCCCCCACCCCCCCCCCCCCCCACCCCCCCCCCCCCCCACCCCCCCCCCCCCCCACCCCCCCCCCCCCCCACCCCCCCCCCCCCCCACCCCCCCCCCCCCCCACCCCCCCCCCCCCCCACCCCCCCCCCCCCCCACCCCCCCCCCCCCCCACCCCCCCCCCCCCCCACCCCCCCCCCCCCCCACCCCCCCCCCCCCCCACCCCCCCCCCCCCCCACCCCCCCCCCCCCCCACCCCCCCCCCCCCCCACCCCCCCCCCCCCCCACCCCCCCCCCCCCCCACCCCCCCCCCCCCCCACCCCCCCCCCCCCCCACCCCCCCCCCCCCCCACCCCCCCCCCCCCCCACCCCCCCCCCCCCCCACCCCCCCCCCCCCCCACCCCCCCCCCCCCCCACCCCCCCCCCCCCCCACCCCCCCCCCCCCCCACCCCCCCCCCCCCCCACCCCCCCCCCCCCCCACCCCCCCCCCCCCCCACCCCCCCCCCCCCCCACCCCCCCCCCCCCCCACCCCCCCCCCCCCCCACCCCCCCCCCCCCCCACCCCCCCCCCCCCCCACCCCCCCCCCCCCCCACCCCCCCCCCCCCCCACCCCCCCCCCCCCCCACCCCCCCCCCCCCCCACCCCCCCCCCCCCCCACCCCCCCCCCCCCCCACCCCCCCCCCCCCCCACCCCCCCCCCCCCCCACCCCCCCCCCCCCCCACCCCCCCCCCCCCCCACCCCCCCCCCCCCCCACCCCCCCCCCCCCCCACCCCCCCCCCCCCCCACCCCCCCCCCCCCCCACCCCCCCCCCCCCCCACCCCCCCCCCCCCCCACCCCCCCCCCCCCCCACCCCCCCCCCCCCCCACCCCCCCCCCCCCCCACCCCCCCCCCCCCCCACCCCCCCCCCCCCCCACCCCCCCCCCCCCCCACCCCCCCCCCCCCCCACCCCCCCCCCCCCCCACCCCCCCCCCCCCCCACCCCCCCCCCCCCCCACCCCCCCCCCCCCCCACCCCCCCCCCCCCCCACCCCCCCCCCCCCCCACCCCCCCCCCCCCCCACCCCCCCCCCCCCCCACCCCCCCCCCCCCCCACCCCCCCCCCCCCCCACCCCCCCCCCCCCCCACCCCCCCCCCCCCCCACCCCCCCCCCCCCCCACCCCCCCCCCCCCCCACCCCCCCCCCCCCCCACCCCCCCCCCCCCCCACCCCCCCCCCCCCCCACCCCCCCCCCCCCCCACCCCCCCCCCCCCCCACCCCCCCCCCCCCCCACCCCCCCCCCCCCCCACCCCCCCCCCCCCCCACCCCCCCCCCCCCCCACCCCCCCCCCCCCCCACCCCCCCCCCCCCCCACCCCCCCCCCCCCCCACCCCCCCCCCCCCCCACCCCCCCCCCCCCCCACCCCCCCCCCCCCCCACCCCCCCCCCCCCCCACCCCCCCCCCCCCCCACCCCCCCCCCCCCCCACCCCCCCCCCCCCCCACCCCCCCCCCCCCCCACCCCCCCCCCCCCCCACCCCCCCCCCCCCCCACCCCCCCCCCCCCCCACCCCCCCCCCCCCCCACCCCCCCCCCCCCCCACCCCCCCCCCCCCCCACCCCCCCCCCCCCCCACCCCCCCCCCCCCCCACCCCCCCCCCCCCCCACCCCCCCCCCCCCCCACCCCCCCCCCCCCCCACCCCCCCCCCCCCCCACCCCCCCCCCCCCCCACCCCCCCCCCCCCCCACCCCCCCCCCCCCCCACCCCCCCCCCCCCCCACCCCCCCCCCCCCCCACCCCCCCCCCCCCCCACCCCCCCCCCCCCCCACCCCCCCCCCCCCCCACCCCCCCCCCCCCCCACCCCCCCCCCCCCCCACCCCCCCCCCCCCCCACCCCCCCCCCCCCCCACCCCCCCCCCCCCCCACCCCCCCCCCCCCCCACCCCCCCCCCCCCCCACCCCCCCCCCCCCCCACCCCCCCCCCCCCCCACCCCCCCCCCCCCCCACCCCCCCCCCCCCCCACCCCCCCCCCCCCCCACCCCCCCCCCCCCCCACCCCCCCCCCCCCCCACCCCCCCCCCCCCCCACCCCCCCCCCCCCCCACCCCCCCCCCCCCCCACCCCCCCCCCCCCCCACCCCCCCCCCCCCCCACCCCCCCCCCCCCCCACCCCCCCCCCCCCCCACCCCCCCCCCCCCCCACCCCCCCCCCCCCCCACCCCCCCCCCCCCCCACCCCCCCCCCCCCCCACCCCCCCCCCCCCCCACCCCCCCCCCCCCCCACCCCCCCCCCCCCCCACCCCCCCCCCCCCCCACCCCCCCCCCCCCCCACCCCCCCCCCCCCCCACCCCCCCCCCCCCCCACCCCCCCCCCCCCCCACCCCCCCCCCCCCCCACCCCCCCCCCCCCCCACCCCCCCCCCCCCCCACCCCCCCCCCCCCCCACCCCCCCCCCCCCCCACCCCCCCCCCCCCCCACCCCCCCCCCCCCCCACCCCCCCCCCCCCCCACCCCCCCCCCCCCCCACCCCCCCCCCCCCCCACCCCCCCCCCCCCCCACCCCCCCCCCCCCCCACCCCCCCCCCCCCCCACCCCCCCCCCCCCCCACCCCCCCCCCCCCCCACCCCCCCCCCCCCCCACCCCCCCCCCCCCCCACCCCCCCCCCCCCCCACCCCCCCCCCCCCCCACCCCCCCCCCCCCCCACCCCCCCCCCCCCCCACCCCCCCCCCCCCCCACCCCCCCCCCCCCCCACCCCCCCCCCCCCCCACCCCCCCCCCCCCCCACCCCCCCCCCCCCCCACCCCCCCCCCCCCCCACCCCCCCCCCCCCCCACCCCCCCCCCCCCCCACCCCCCCCCCCCCCCACCCCCCCCCCCCCCCACCCCCCCCCCCCCCCACCCCCCCCCCCCCCCACCCCCCCCCCCCCCCACCCCCCCCCCCCCCCACCCCCCCCCCCCCCCACCCCCCCCCCCCCCCACCCCCCCCCCCCCCCACCCCCCCCCCCCCCCACCCCCCCCCCCCCCCACCCCCCCCCCCCCCCACCCCCCCCCCCCCCCACCCCCCCCCCCCCCCACCCCCCCCCCCCCCCACCCCCCCCCCCCCCCACCCCCCCCCCCCCCCACCCCCCCCCCCCCCCACCCCCCCCCCCCCCCACCCCCCCCCCCCCCCACCCCCCCCCCCCCCCACCCCCCCCCCCCCCCACCCCCCCCCCCCCCCACCCCCCCCCCCCCCCACCCCCCCCCCCCCCCACCCCCCCCCCCCCCCACCCCCCCCCCCCCCCACCCCCCCCCCCCCCCACCCCCCCCCCCCCCCACCCCCCCCCCCCCCCACCCCCCCCCCCCCCCACCCCCCCCCCCCCCCACCCCCCCCCCCCCCCACCCCCCCCCCCCCCCACCCCCCCCCCCCCCCACCCCCCCCCCCCCCCACCCCCCCCCCCCCCCACCCCCCCCCCCCCCCACCCCCCCCCCCCCCCACCCCCCCCCCCCCCCACCCCCCCCCCCCCCCACCCCCCCCCCCCCCCACCCCCCCCCCCCCCCACCCCCCCCCCCCCCCACCCCCCCCCCCCCCCACCCCCCCCCCCCCCCACCCCCCCCCCCCCCCACCCCCCCCCCCCCCCACCCCCCCCCCCCCCCACCCCCCCCCCCCCCCACCCCCCCCCCCCCCCACCCCCCCCCCCCCCCACCCCCCCCCCCCCCCACCCCCCCCCCCCCCCACCCCCCCCCCCCCCCACCCCCCCCCCCCCCCACCCCCCCCCCCCCCCACCCCCCCCCCCCCCCACCCCCCCCCCCCCCCACCCCCCCCCCCCCCCACCCCCCCCCCCCCCCACCCCCCCCCCCCCCCACCCCCCCCCCCCCCCACCCCCCCCCCCCCCCACCCCCCCCCCCCCCCACCCCCCCCCCCCCCCACCCCCCCCCCCCCCCACCCCCCCCCCCCCCCACCCCCCCCCCCCCCCACCCCCCCCCCCCCCCACCCCCCCCCCCCCCCACCCCCCCCCCCCCCCACCCCCCCCCCCCCCCACCCCCCCCCCCCCCCACCCCCCCCCCCCCCCACCCCCCCCCCCCCCCACCCCCCCCCCCCCCCACCCCCCCCCCCCCCCACCCCCCCCCCCCCCCACCCCCCCCCCCCCCCACCCCCCCCCCCCCCCACCCCCCCCCCCCCCCACCCCCCCCCCCCCCCACCCCCCCCCCCCCCCACCCCCCCCCCCCCCCACCCCCCCCCCCCCCCACCCCCCCCCCCCCCCACCCCCCCCCCCCCCCACCCCCCCCCCCCCCCACCCCCCCCCCCCCCCACCCCCCCCCCCCCCCACCCCCCCCCCCCCCCACCCCCCCCCCCCCCCACCCCCCCCCCCCCCCACCCCCCCCCCCCCCCACCCCCCCCCCCCCCCACCCCCCCCCCCCCCCACCCCCCCCCCCCCCCACCCCCCCCCCCCCCCACCCCCCCCCCCCCCCACCCCCCCCCCCCCCCACCCCCCCCCCCCCCCACCCCCCCCCCCCCCCACCCCCCCCCCCCCCCACCCCCCCCCCCCCCCACCCCCCCCCCCCCCCACCCCCCCCCCCCCCCACCCCCCCCCCCCCCCACCCCCCCCCCCCCCCACCCCCCCCCCCCCCCACCCCCCCCCCCCCCCACCCCCCCCCCCCCCCACCCCCCCCCCCCCCCACCCCCCCCCCCCCCCACCCCCCCCCCCCCCCACCCCCCCCCCCCCCCACCCCCCCCCCCCCCCACCCCCCCCCCCCCCCACCCCCCCCCCCCCCCACCCCCCCCCCCCCCCACCCCCCCCCCCCCCCACCCCCCCCCCCCCCCACCCCCCCCCCCCCCCACCCCCCCCCCCCCCCACCCCCCCCCCCCCCCACCCCCCCCCCCCCCCACCCCCCCCCCCCCCCACCCCCCCCCCCCCCCACCCCCCCCCCCCCCCACCCCCCCCCCCCCCCACCCCCCCCCCCCCCCACCCCCCCCCCCCCCCACCCCCCCCCCCCCCCACCCCCCCCCCCCCCCACCCCCCCCCCCCCCCACCCCCCCCCCCCCCCACCCCCCCCCCCCCCCACCCCCCCCCCCCCCCACCCCCCCCCCCCCCCACCCCCCCCCCCCCCCACCCCCCCCCCCCCCCACCCCCCCCCCCCCCCACCCCCCCCCCCCCCCACCCCCCCCCCCCCCCACCCCCCCCCCCCCCCACCCCCCCCCCCCCCCACCCCCCCCCCCCCCCACCCCCCCCCCCCCCCACCCCCCCCCCCCCCCACCCCCCCCCCCCCCCACCCCCCCCCCCCCCCACCCCCCCCCCCCCCCACCCCCCCCCCCCCCCACCCCCCCCCCCCCCCACCCCCCCCCCCCCCCACCCCCCCCCCCCCCCACCCCCCCCCCCCCCCACCCCCCCCCCCCCCCACCCCCCCCCCCCCCCACCCCCCCCCCCCCCCACCCCCCCCCCCCCCCACCCCCCCCCCCCCCCACCCCCCCCCCCCCCCACCCCCCCCCCCCCCCACCCCCCCCCCCCCCCACCCCCCCCCCCCCCCACCCCCCCCCCCCCCCACCCCCCCCCCCCCCCACCCCCCCCCCCCCCCACCCCCCCCCCCCCCCACCCCCCCCCCCCCCCACCCCCCCCCCCCCCCACCCCCCCCCCCCCCCACCCCCCCCCCCCCCCACCCCCCCCCCCCCCCACCCCCCCCCCCCCCCACCCCCCCCCCCCCCCACCCCCCCCCCCCCCCACCCCCCCCCCCCCCCACCCCCCCCCCCCCCCACCCCCCCCCCCCCCCACCCCCCCCCCCCCCCACCCCCCCCCCCCCCCACCCCCCCCCCCCCCCACCCCCCCCCCCCCCCACCCCCCCCCCCCCCCACCCCCCCCCCCCCCCACCCCCCCCCCCCCCCACCCCCCCCCCCCCCCACCCCCCCCCCCCCCCACCCCCCCCCCCCCCCACCCCCCCCCCCCCCCACCCCCCCCCCCCCCCACCCCCCCCCCCCCCCACCCCCCCCCCCCCCCACCCCCCCCCCCCCCCACCCCCCCCCCCCCCCACCCCCCCCCCCCCCCACCCCCCCCCCCCCCCACCCCCCCCCCCCCCCACCCCCCCCCCCCCCCACCCCCCCCCCCCCCCACCCCCCCCCCCCCCCACCCCCCCCCCCCCCCACCCCCCCCCCCCCCCACCCCCCCCCCCCCCCACCCCCCCCCCCCCCCACCCCCCCCCCCCCCCACCCCCCCCCCCCCCCACCCC